>NW_027116830.1:0-2693281 GCF_024137725.1 Prorops nasuta | reverse complement strand
AAACCATAACACGCTAACACCCCTAACACCCTAACACCATAACACCCTAACACCCTAACACCCTAACACCCTAACAGCCTAACACCCTAACACCCTAACCCCCCCGAACACCCTAACACCCATAACACCCTAACCCAACACCCCATACACCCCTAACACCCTAACACCCTAACACCCTAACACCCTAACACCCTAACACCCTAACACCCTAACACCCTAACACCCTAACACCCTAACACCCTAACACCCTAACACCCTAACACCCTAACACCCTAACACCCTAACACCCTAACACCCTAACACCCTAACACCCTAACAACCTAACACCCTAACACCCTAACACCCTAACACCCTAACACCCTAACACCCTAACACCCTAACACCCTAACACCCTAACACCCTAACACCCTAACACCCTAACACCCTAACACCCTAACACCCTAACACCCTAACACCCTAACACCCTAACACCCTAACACCCTAACACCCTAACACCCTAACACCCTAACACCCTAACACCCTAACACCCTAACACCCTAACACCCTAACACCCTAACACCCTAACACCCTAACACCCTAACACCCTAACACCCTAACACCCTAACACCCTAACACCCTAACACCCTAACACCCTAACACCCTAACACCCTAACACCCTAACACCCTAACACCCTAACACCCTAACACCCTAACACCCTAACACCCTAACACCCTAACACCCTAACACCCTAACACCCTAACACCCTAACACCCTAACACCCTAACACCCTAACACCCTAACACCCTAACACCCTAACACCCTAACACCCTAACACCCTAACACCCTAACACCCTAACACCCTAACACCCTAACACCCTAACACCCTAACACCCTAACACCCTAACACCCTAACACCCTAACACCCTAACACCCTAACACCCTAACACCCTAACACCCTAACACCCTAACACCCTAACACCCTAACACCCTAACACCCTAACACCCTAACACCCTAACACCCTAACACCCTAACACCCTAACACCCTAACACCCTAACACCCTAACACCCTAACACCCTAACACCCTAACACCCTAACACCCTAACACCCTAACACCCTAACACCCTAACACCCTAACACCCTAACACCCTAACACCCTAACACCCTAACACCCTAACACCCTAACACCCTAACACCCTAACACCCTAACACCCTAACACCCTAACACCCTAACACCCTAACACCCTAACACCCTAACACCCTAACACCCTAACACCCTAACACCCTAACACCCTAACACCCTAACACCCTAACACCCTAACACCCTAACACCCTAACACCCTAACACCCTAACACCCTAACACCCTAACACCCTAACACCCTAACACCCTAACACCCTAACACCCTAACACCCTAACACCCTAACACCCTAACACCCTAACACCCTAACACCCTAACACCCTAACACCCTAACACCCTAACACCCTAACACCCTAACACCCTAACACCCTAACACCCTAACACCCTAACACCCTAACACCCTAACACCCTAACACCCTAACACCCTAACACCCTAACACCCTAACACCCTAACACCCTAACACCCTAACACCCTAACACCCTAACACCCTAACACCCTAACACCCTAACACCCTAACACCCTAACACCCTAACACCCTAACACCCTAACACCCTAACACCCTAACACCCTAACACCCTAACACCCTAACACCCTAACACCCTAACACCCTAACACCCTAACACCCTAACACCCTAACACCCTAACACCCTAACACCCTAACACCCTAACACCCTAACACCCTAACACCCTAACACCCTAACACCCTAACACCCTAACACCCTAACACCCTAACACCCTAACACCCTAACACCCTAACACCCTAACACCCTAACACCCTAACACCCTAACACCCTAACACCCTAACACCCTAACACCCTAACACCCTAACACCCTAACACCCTAACACCCTAACACCCTAACACCCTAACACCCTAACACCCTAACACCCTAACACCCTAACACCCTAACACCCTAACACCCTAACACCCTAACACCCTAACACCCTAACACCCTAACACCCTAACACCCTAACACCCTAACACCCTAACACCCTAACACCCTAACACCCTAACACCCTAACACCCTAACACCCTAACACCCTAACACCCTAACACCCTAACACCCTAACACCCTAACACCCTAACACCCTAACACCCTAACACCCTAACACCCTAACACCCTAACACCCTAACACCCTAACACCCCCTAGCCGGTTAGGTGGTTAGGGTGTTAGGTCTCAATCGCTTAAAAATAAAGCTATATAAACCTAACCGGTTAGATAGATAGGTTAAAATAGCTTATAACAGTGTTAAACCTAACCGGTTAGGTAATTAGGTTAAAATATCTTATAACAGTATTAAACCTAACCAGTTAGGCCTATTCAAGTGTTTTAAGCCGCCGAAGGCGGCCTATTCCATGGGAATCTAAGGTTAGATCGATCTAACCGGTTAGGCCTAGGGAAGTATTTTAAGCCGCCGAAGGCGGCCTATTCCATTAAAATTGATAAATTAAGCCTAGGGAAGTGTTTTAAGCCGCCGTTGGCGGCCTATTCCATTAAAATCCTTTAATTAAGCATAGTCAAGTATTTTAAGCCGCCGAAGGCGGCCCATTGCATACCAAACCCCCCTCCAAGAGATTGAATTTAATCAAAATTTCCTTAGATCTAACCAGTTAGGTCACCTAACCATCGATTCCCATGGAATAGGCCGCCTTCGGCGGCTTAAAACACTTGCCAAAGCCTAACCATAGATTCCCATAGAATAGGCCGCCTTCGGCGGCTTAAAACACTTGACTTGGCCTAACCGATTAGGTCAACCTAACCATGGATTTCCAAGGAATAGGCCGCCTTCGGCGGCTTAAAATCCTTGACTTGGCCTAACCAGTTAGGTCACCTAACCAGAGATTTCCATGGAATAGGCCGCCTACGGCGGCTTAAAACACTTGCCTAGGCTTAACCATCGATTCCCATAGAATAGGCCGCCTTCGGCGGCTTAAGACACTTGCCAAAACTTAACCATAGAATTTCAAAGAATAGGCCGCCTTCGGCGGCTTTAAACACTTGCCTTGGTCTAACCGGTTAGGTCCCCTAACCATAGAATTTCAAGAAATAGGCCGCCTTCGGCGGCTTAAAACACTTCCCTAGGCCTAACCATAGATTTCCAAAGAATAGGCCGCCTTCGGCGGCTTAAAATCCTTGCCTTGGCCTAACCGGTTAGGTCGACCTAACCATAGATTTCCATGGAATAGGCCGCCTTCGGCGGCTTAAAATCCTTGGCTTGGTCTAACCGATTAGGTCTGGTTAGGGGCGTTAGGTGACCTAGCCGGTTAGGGTGTATCGCGCACCCAAAACATGATCAGAACCATCGGTTAGGTCAGTTAGGTCATCGCGCGCCTTATAGAGGCGAAAAACGGGTCCACCTAACCTTCGCCTAACCAGCAACCTAACCTCAGCCTAACCAGCATCCTAACCTCAGCCTAACCAGTTGCCTAACCGGTTAGGTTACATTTTCGGAATAAAATCTCTTTTTTTATATATATTTTTTTTCTTTTTTTTGTAAAAAAAAATGCTACAACTCCTGAATAAAATTTTTTTTTTTTTAAGTCCTACAAAGCCAAACAGAATAATCTCTTTAAAAATTAACATTGCTTCTTATGCAAAAAAAAAAAAAATCCTCTCAGAACGACATTTCTTGTAAAACAAATTTCTCCAAAATATAGCAACAATTTAAATGTTATTAATAAAGATCTAAGAAACATTTATCTCTTTTTTTTTTTTACAACATAGGCAAACAGACCCTTTTAGTTCAACATTTTACCAAGCGTTTGCACTCTACGACTATTACACACTATTCTAAATACCAGAACATAAAATATAATTATTCTTCTAAAATAATCATAAATTATTTCAACAATATGGACCACAATGTTTAAAAAAAAAAAAAAAAGGCTACAGTAGCGTTATTTCATTATATCACTAGAACGCCCTTACAGTTTGTGCTCCTTTGCCAAGAAAAGCGCTCTCCGAGAAAAACAAACCCCCCTCCAAGCAAAGAAACTAGTCCCTCCCAAACAAAAAAGAAAAAAAAAAAAAAAAGTCCGCCGGACCAAACCTTGTCTCGGACCAATCACGCTCCCCGAAAGTCTCGCTGTATGTAAGCAGGCAGTCGAAACGCTACCATGGAACTAATGTGTCCGAGCACGCGACGCAGCACTCAGTAAATCCGTGGAATGTGGCCAGCTTGCACCGGATACCGACTAATACATAGTCAATTCTGCAAAGGCGTTGGTGTGGTTCCCTCCCATAGGATTGCGCGGACGGCAAACTATGCTTGCCAATGATACCATATGTTCCCACCTAAATGTGGGTAATAGATGTATGCCCCTCGAGCATCCAAATGCATTGCCGGGGAGTCAAAAAACTCACGTGTTGGCCACCCAACTGGCGCCCTGATATCGATCAATAAAGACGGGCAAAGAAGACCTGACGTTACAGTACAATGGCCTACGTATATAACGTCCATTGTTGCATTTAGGAACTTTGGATCCCATCATTAACTCGAGTTAGCATATATTTCTTTGAACGTCTTCTGAAATGTATCGAGCGAGGAACCACCCTAAAAAACCCCAATTCCAAAATGCATCAAGGGACGCCGTACATAAACGAACACATCCAGTGAATCCCGGAGTGGTACAGCATAGTGGGCCGTTGTAAAGTGGAAAACAGCATTCCCAAAAAGAAAAAAAAATGGAAATGGTCGAGTTGGCAGCCTTGCGAAGCAACTTCTACCGACTGATAGAGTTGGTGAAACGTTCGCAAATTCAAGACTGGAAACCTAAGAAGCCAAAAAAGCAGTGATCATTCTAAATAGACAATAACTTTACGTAAACAACTTATGTAGTTCACAGTATCTTCGAGTTTCCAAACAGGAAATCTGCTATTTTGGCTTCAATTTCTTAGGTTTCCAGTATTGTATTTGCGAACGTTTCACCGCAGTCTTGTCTTTTAACAGAGTTGCCAACTTATGTAGTTCGCTGTTGTGGTAACACTGGATGCCGCCATGATTGCTTGCCAGCGCGCGCCAACCCTCTCTCAATAAATATTAAACCCACGACTGTCGCCTGGTGGATTGTATCGAGATGTATCGTTTCGTATCTCCTGCATTATCGTCGTTGCTAATCTCTCTTCAATAAAATTTTATAGAAAAAATGGCCAAATACAGAATTGTTATGGTTCGTCATGGGGAAAGCGAGTGGAATCAATTAAACCTGTTTTGCGGATGGTTCGACGCCAATCTATCAGAAAAAGGTAAGGCAGATAGATTTGTTGAAATTACAGATGAAGGTGAAAAGGTCATGGGTCCCAGACGCTTTTTTGTTATTTTCTATAAATAATATTCTACTAGTAAATTCAACTGCTAATGCATACTGAATTTAATATCTGTCAATATTAGACCCAATTTGTTTTCAATAATAGCTTATTTGTTCCATGATACATTTATTTTAATACTTAGTCTCTTTAAACTTTAGGCAAGAAGGAAGCTGTTTCTGCTGGACAGGCCCTTAAGAAAGAAGGATTAACCTTCGATGTCGCTCATACTTCTGTATTAACACGAGCCCAAGAAACTTTAAAAGCTATTTTGAAGGAAATCGGTCAAGAAAATTTGCCAGTTTGTAAGACATGGCGTTTGAATGAACGTCATTATGGTGGATTAACTGGTATGAATAAAGCAGAAACTGCTGCTAAATATGGAGAAGAACAAGTTCAGATTTGGAGAAGATCATTTGATATTCCTCCGCCGCCTATGGAAACTGATCACAAGTATTATGAAACAATTGTAAAAGATGCTAGATATGCGGAAGGACCAAAACCTGAAGAATTCCCTAAATTTGAATCCTTGAAGTTAACGATCGATAGAACTTTACCATATTGGAATGATACCATTATTCCACAATTAAAGGAAGGCAAGAGAATTATCATTGCTGCCCATGGGAACAGCTTACGTGGTATTGTTAAACATCTTGATCGTAAGTACATACTCCTTAAACACTTTTTGATTCGACAACTATCTCAGATTATAACTCATTTTTCACAGAGCTGTCTAATGAACAAATTATGGGCCTTAATTTACCAACTGGTATTCCATTTGTTTATGAACTGGATGAAAACTTCAAACCTATCGTGTCCATGAAATTTTTAGGCGACGAAGATACTGTAAAAGCTGCTATAGCTGCAGTTGCTGCACAAGGAAAAGCCAAATAAATGAACCCAAAAATTTGTGTTTCGATTAAATTAAAATAACTATTTTAATGAATATTATATTTAATTTTTGTTATGCATAATTGTAAATTATAAGTAGAATATATAAAAATGCCGAGCAACAAAAAATTATAAACATAGAACAGCAATTTTAACAAATTATTTATTGTGTAAAAAAAAAAAGGTAATTTAATCACAGAGTCAGTTTAAAGATGTGACAAGTTGAATAAAAAGAGTTACTCAAGTTTGCAAATATTTTTATTTGCTCTTAAGATTTCATTCGTAAGATTAAGAATTTTAAATTTAACCGTATGCACGAAAAATCTTTAAGCCTTTACTATTGGAGCAGAAAATAAGCATAATTGCTTATATTTATTTGGTGAATAGGAGCCAACCAACAGTGCCAGGCACTGACCTACAGGACGACAATTTCTGTAGCTTTTAACGACAAATTTTGTTATCGCTATAGGCCAAAGTTAACAATGTAGATATAGTGGTGTGCAATGATATATGTATCTATAGGTGTCATTCAATTTTCGTTAAGAATACGCGGGTACTGACGCGATGATCAGTTGTGATGCCAAGAATTTAATTTGTTTTTTTTTTTTTCAACAAAGCACAGAGTGGAACAGAAATGCATATCTATGAGTTAAATTGTGCTTTTGCTGTAAATTCTAGGCTTATTCCTTTGGTCAGTCGGATCAGGGGGGTGGGGGAGGGATATAGTTTTAGTGACACAGCCGAGGTTCGAATGGCCGCCTCACTGACGATTGGCAGTAATTAACATCAGTGGGTTCATTTTTCTCTCTATCCGAATATTACGCATTCAATTATATACGTTTCTAGATAGAATCAAAATAATGGAACGTAATTTAGAAAAAACTTTAGATGAGATGTAAGCATATTTCAAGGTTATGTTATTTAATATCCTCTTGTGTATTGGAATTTATTTCAATTACTTTCCATTTTATCAGAAATACAAGAGAAGATACTATTGGCTGCCTTTTATCGGATCACGCAGGACTTTGTTTAGCAGGTTACCTTAAGATTTTATAATAAATTTGACAAAATGAACCAGGGGTGTACTCAAGATTTTTCTAAGGGATCTCGTGTACACTGGTTTTTACCCTTCTTAGAAAACCTTTGAAATGAACTGTTAAAAAAAGAATTGTTAAAAATTTTAGCAAAAGGAGACGCGTCGAGTGATAGCGCAGGTATTATAGCAGCTATTTCCGATTTAGTAGGAAAATTAGAGCCTAGGTTACCATCCCCGATAATATCACTTCAAAATGAAACCAAGTAATTGCATAACTCTGCTCCAAGTTTTAATATTAATAACATTTAATAAAAAAAAATCAATTTTTAATAGCTTCATTTTATTGTTATAGACAGTGCATTATACATCGTCAGGGGCCAGTTATCGGTGCTGTATACAAAAATATTGTTGAATGATATGCTCAAAATAGTTTTGTCACAACCTTATTTAAACTAAATACAAAATCAATATACTATTACAATTAGAATTTGAAATTATGGAAGTAATCTTTGATAAAATAGACCGTTTGTACAATCGATATTTTTGCCAGTGTGTTTAATATTATTTTATTTAGTCTTTTTCTGTTTACCTCTCTGTTCGTACCATTTATTGCCACATAGTTGAATTAGGTCGTAATGTTCATAAATCCAGCAGACAATTACAAGAATGAACATGATTAGTCCAATGAGCAAATGTATTAACTTGCTCTCCGGAAAAAAGTAAACCTAAAATAAAACCAATAATGTGAGATATATCGACGAATTACACAAATCTTTGCGTATTCATTAATATAGGTTTAATTTACATGCGACAGATTGGTAATTAAAGCCGAAGCGAATAGCGCTGCAGAAAACATGGGCTTTGGAACTAATCCTTTTAATGGTCGATAAAGGCTATCGCCGTATCTCTTATTAATAAAGCTTGACGAGTGCATAATTCTCAATATCATATTTACGCAATTGCCCAAAATAAAGCCAACTGGTCCAAACCAAGTGACGAATAAATATGATGCACCTAGAAATGCTACTGACTCATACACCATAATGACATTACTTCTGTTGATCGTTGCTCTATCGGCAGTTGCATTAGTGTAACATTCTGTCACACCATTTATTCCCAGTAACAATATCGCTAAGCAATGTGCTCTCATTAATAATATCGGCAAATCTGTGGAAAATGTTGTACCTCCGTACAACCAGAGTAGTGTACTAGCATATGATTGCCCAAATACTAGGACAATTAAACCAATTGACGTCACGGTTGAGCACATGTGCTTTAAAACATTTGCACTTTCTTCCACCCTTCTCTATAGAAGAATTGATTATGCATTAGTCAAATTTAAATGATTGCTAATTAATTTTAAAACTTATCCGCATTTACCAAATCTTGACTATTAACTGGTTTGTCCCTCTCCACCATTTGTGTGAAATAAAAATATCCACTATCTTCTATCGGACGGAAAACGAATCTTGCTGCTAAAGAGCCTAAGTTATTGACAACTTCGTATGTACCCTTTGCATGAAAAGTATTTGGTAAATATTTATCACTTATATTATTCAAACTTTCTAATTAATGCCCTATGAAGATTTACCTGTTCCGTAAATGTTAGTAATGGCACAACTGTCATAATTAACCTCTCTCCTTCGGTTAAAATTTGTTTCAAGATTCCTTGTTTGAAGAAGCTCCAAGTGAGCAGTTTTAATTTATTATCTAGGAAAGCTTCCTATAATATAATACCATTATTAAATACAAAGGAAAAAAATTCACATGAAACCAAATACGTACACTATCATTTTTAAGCTGTCCAGGTAAAAATTGTTTAATAGTTTGAAATGGAAACTCTCTCACGACATATTCATTAGATTTATCTTTAATTGACATTCTCCTTTTGTGTTTATCCCTACCTAACTTTTTTATATAGTAATGAAAATATATATAGTGACTTAAAGTATAAAATATTGCCGCTACTAATTGTGCTATGCCAAATGCAAATAAAGCGTTTTCTGGATGGTACAGTATTAAAGGAACAAATGTCAAAGTACGTATTGCAATTCGTAGTGTATCCAGGATTACCTGAAAAAAAAAACAAAGAGGAATAAGGAATTAAATATTGAACTCTAATATTAGAAAAAATAAGAAAAATTCATTTGATAGCAGAGCCATAATTATCTTACTTTAAGCCTCACGAATAAAAATGCACTGGCAACAAGCTCAATAATCAAAGATGTCATCTCAATTATGCATGATAAGGCAACAGCCCATACCGCAAATGTATAATATGGCGGTAACACTTCTGTTGTTGAAAGAACGAACAGCCAAATGTATCCAAATATCGTAGACATTATAATACATATTGGGACACTGTATAATATTAAAAATATATTATCATAGATGTTAATTTATAAGACCTGAAAAATATCAGATTAACGCGTTCTACAAGTCACTAACGTTAGCCAAAGTATATTGACCACTTGAGCCCAATTATGTTCTGCTGTATTGGTTAGGCAAGCTTTCATAAATGGTTCTCTGGACAAGAACAATATCATTGATTCCAGTAATAATAGTCTGACATTAATAACTCCTAAAATAGCTTGGCCTACATGACGAACTACAAAAACATTTAAGACAAAGGTAACAGCACGGCAAAATATCTGTAAATTGAAACATAAGCAATATATAAAATCATTTTTCTTTCCCATGTCTATTATCTATAAACTGGAAATTATTCTGATACCTGAAATACTATATTAAAGGAAGCATTTTGCAAGCTGCTTTTCAATATGTTTGGTGACATTTTTTTCAGTACTTTACGTCTTTAGATTCATCTATCTTTCGCAACACTTGCCAAAATTTATTTCAAACAATTTTAAATTTACACTAAGGCTTCGAAATATTTTTAATATAGATCCAACCGGATTTTTAATATTTCGCATTTTTGCTCTCTGGCAAAAATAGCGATAATTGGAAATTAAAGTTCACGGAAATTTAAAAGATACAGATATAAATTGTGCCATATCTTTAAAATAAATCGCAATTACGTCATATAACGAAACGAAACCAATTTTCTTATTTTGTGCAAGCGCAGCATACCGCTAGCAGACGAATTTTGATCTTGACAGCTGCGTGTGTCGCAACTCGCTCGCGAAGTGTGTTCTCTACGTATGCATGTAACTACAGTCTGTGTATGACATATAATATAGCATAATTAACTTGAGGTTCTTCGATTCAGAATCAGAACAAACTCCCTAGCTTCCCTTAAATTCCCTCTAGTCGAAAGTCACCTTATTGGTCGTTTGGGCACTTTGGACTTTTGGACACACACTTTGGTGGTGGGGAGAGTGGGGACGAAGAGCACCTCGTATCGATAGGTGTCAAAATCGAACTAAAAATATCGATATATAAGTGTATAATTTATTCGATCATTCAATTTAAGAGAGAGCTAGGTCAGGTCAGAATAGAGGTTGTTTGTATATGTTACATACACACAAATACAATAATACACATGTTTCGCCGGTTTCGAACTTTCCAAGTCTGAACATTATATATTATTTTTAAAAATGGCTTCTAAACGAAAACTCGAGACACAAGTGCCTGCCGAAGAAAGTGATCTATTATTGATAAGGCCTCTTGGTGCTGGGCAAGAAGTAGGCAGATCATGTATTATGCTGGAATTTAAAGGTAAAAAGATAATGCTGGATTGTGGCATTCATCCTGGTCTGTCTGGTATGGATGCTCTGCCATTTGTTGATCTCGTAGAAGCAGATGAGATAGATCTATTATTAATTTCGCATTTTCATTTGGATCATTCCGGAGCTCTTCCTTGGTTTTTACAGAAGACTAGCTTCAAAGGACGTTGCTTTATGACTCATGCTACGAAAGCAATATATAGATGGTTATTATCGGATTACATCAAAGTTAGCAATATTGCTACCGAGCAAATGCTCTACACTGAATCCGATTTAGAAACCAGTATGGATAAGATAGAGACTATAAACTTCCATGAAGAGAAAGATGTATTTGGCATTAAATTTTGGGCATATAACGCAGGTCATGTGCTTGGTGCTGCAATGTTCATGATCGAGATTGCCGGTGTAAAAATACTCTATACGGGAGACTTTAGTCGTCAAGAAGATAGACATTTGATGGCGGCTGAAATACCGAACATTCACCCTGATGTTTTAATTACCGAATCCACTTATGGTACTCATATACATGAGAAAAGAGAAGATCGCGAAGGACGTTTTACAAATTTAGTTCATGAAATTGTAAATAGAGGAGGAAGGTGTCTTATTCCTGTATTTGCTTTAGGCAGAGCGCAAGAATTGCTTCTTATATTAGACGAATATTGGAGTCAGCATCCAGAGTTGCACGAAATCCCTATATATTATGCATCATCTTTAGCTAAAAAGTGCATGGCGGTATATCAAACTTACGTTAATGCTATGAATGACAAGATACGAAGGCAGATAGCAATAAATAATCCATTTGTCTTTAAACACATTTCAAATTTAAAAGGTATCGATCACTTTGAAGATATTGGGCCATGTGTAATAATGGCTTCGCCTGGGATGATGCAAAGCGGTTTATCCAGAGAATTATTCGAGTCCTGGTGCATAGATGCTAAAAATGGTGTGATAATTGCTGGTTATTGCGTAGAAGGAACATTAGCAAAAACCATTTTATCCGAGCCCGAAGAAATTGTGACAATGTCGGGGCAAAAATTGCCACTAAAAATGTCGGTAGATTACATTTCATTCTCCGCTCATACGGATTATCAACAAACATCGGAGTTTATTAGAACTTTAAAACCTCCGCACGTAGTTCTTGTGCATGGGGAGCAAAATGAGATGGGAAGATTAAAAGCGGCTTTACAGCGTGAGTATGAAGATGATCCTAGTACCGTAATGGAAATACATAATCCGAGAAATACAGTTGCCGTAGAATTATATTTCAAAGGAGAGAAAACAGCAAAAGTTATGGGTACGTTGGCTGTGGAAACTCCAAGATCGGGACAAAAATTATCGGGAGTATTAGTTAAAAGAAACTTCAATTACCATATGTTAACACCTTCCGATTTGTCAAAGTACACAGACATGAGTATGAGCCAAGTTATTCAAAAATTAAGTATATATTTTTCAGCATCGTTATCCGTTCTGAAACACTTGTTAACACAAATCGCTGGTGTTTTGGAAATAGTGGATGAAAAAAAGATAAAAGTTTTTAAAAATATAGATGTTACGGTCGATGGAAAAATAGTAACGATGGAATGGATTGCAACACCAGTGAATGATATGTACGCCGATTCAGTATTAACAGCAATATTACAAGCCGAAACAATGGATGAAACTCCAAAAATGCTTAGCGCACCGACAAAGATGGATAGGATGCATTTCAAGGAATGCCTTATCGAAATGCTGCAAGAAATGTTCGGAGAAGATTCCGTGCCAAAAATATTTAAAGGAGAAAAACTTTATGTTGCAGTTGACGGAAAGAAAGCACACATAGATTTATTAAATTTGGAAGTAACCAGCAAGGATGATGAAACTTTCCAACAAATAGTACAAACAGCCGTTACGAAATTACATCTTTCATTAGCACCTCCATATGATATTGTGTAAAATAAGAGAATTAGGGTAAAAATAATATATACAAAAGTTTCTTGTATAAAAACCAAAATTATAAGTTGTACGAGTTGGATAAGAATCGTGTTTTCACGTGTAAAATGTTTTAAAAAAAATGTAATAAAAAAGGCACAATCCGATGAAATTTGTTGAGCTAATTTAATTTTTTTGTCCTATTTTGGACGATCCCACTTAAGCAGGTATTGTACAAGTTTTGTGTGTTTAAACGTTCGATGCTCCGTGGTAAAGTCAAATATTTATCCATCATTATAATAATAATTAATGTGAGAAAAACTGCACGGGATTTCTGCACACGTCTAATTGAGATCCGAAACATTTGTCCAGATTTCATCTCGTGTGATATTCATATGCCTGCTCTCTTTGCACCATCTTCTCTTATCTCACATATATATATATATATATATATATAATCGTTGACATACATATGTAACAATAATTCTCCAGACACTTTCAAATACATCCGTGTCTCGTGTGATTTTGCTGACCTATGCAATTAATTTTCTAAATGTCGGGGGATGATTGGTCAACCATTGTGTCTTGTTAAATTTGAATAAATGAACACTCGAATGATGATCTTTAAATTTAAAATATGTGCAGCATTTTTCCTGCGCAAGATATCTCGGCTCGATGGCCACCGGCCCTCGGTCGGCTCGGCCGGTTTGGAGAGATGGGTATATACTATAGCTGCAGGTGTATGTAGGTGAGATACGGTGGGTGTATGTTAAGAATTATTTGCAAGAGTTAAAACATTCGTAGAGAGACGACATTATCCTCGTAAACCTATATATATATATATATATTTACAGAGCTGAGGAAAAGGATGTATAAAAGAGGATGTGATATACGCAGTACTGCTTTTGTGTGACACCGCGAGACCGTTCGCCACGCGCCGCACGCGTAAATACTGGGTACACACCTCGCAATAAGATATTAATGAAATGCATTTGCTAGAACCGCTTAAAAATTGATGAATACGTTTGAAAGGAATTTGAATATAAGATGGGGGTTCGAAAGATCCATTAAACTCGATCGTTTTCTCTGATCAAAAAACTTTCTTTTATTTGTGTGCCAAGATCGATAGTCGACATACAATACCTGAAACCGCAATAATAATACGCAGGTATAAAAGCGTGTTATATATTTACAAAGCTTAAACATGTAATATGCTTCGTTCAAAGGTAACCAAAGGATTTTGCAGCCTTGAACATTGCTACCAAAGAATCCAGAGTTTCTTGTCCCGTGGGAATGATTTGGTTTGGTGGAAGGAGGAATCCATATTTTCCTTGGTCACGAAGTTCATAGGTGTAAACAATTTGTTTTTTCAGCACTCCCTTTATCCAGTCTATGGAACCACCAGTTGCAACATCTATACAGAAAAATGTACATTTGTTAAATCAATATATGCAGAGATCCAGCTTATAATTTATATAGATCAAAACGATCGGTATTTCGATCATTATATATAGATATACGTATATCTATATATATATATATATATTTTATAATTATAGGGGAGGGCTTTACTATAAGAGTGTGTGTATAGAAAATTGAATAAAAATGACGAGTCGCTCGGTTTGACAGCTCGTCTCGAATATAAAATATAATAATCAAATTAGAAAATTCACAGACATAAATTGTTATACATAATGTAAATGAGCACTGCGCTCTATTTTTACTTACAAATAGTCTCAGCTACATTTCCAGTTACGTATCGCGTTCCATATCTCTTGGCTAGTGCTTGGATAGTCTTTGTACCAATAGCTTTCTGTAAATAAATATTCGAACATATTATTTATAATAATTAATTTTTATTACCCTGTGTATCATTTCATTAACATTGAGTTGAAAATTTCCATGGGCTTAAAACGTAAATGAATTCCCTGCATGGATATTGTGCAACGCCCACGACACACTTGTTAAAACGTTGGATAAGATTGGATCTTTTCTTCGATAGAACTAGACGAACACATTCGAATGCAGAATCGACATTGAAGATGATAAGACTTCTGTCTCGAAACGTTCTATCGCAAAAAGAAAGATAAATTCGCTATCCAGCATTTTAACAAGGGAATTAATGAGGCAATGGTGTGATTATAAAATTATCACGCCATGTGCGAGTGACAAGTCGCTATTATGTATATGGTTTTGAAAAATGTTAAACTTTGTAATATACTTCTTCGTACAGAGGATAAATTGTATAAGCATGTATCACATATGTGTAATGTGTATAATTTCGTGGCTTATATAATAATAGAGTTATATATATGGATCATTGGTTCTCAACGAGCCATTCAATTCATACCATATATAGGTATATACATATATATATATATATATATATCTCGATTTGTTAATGCCTATATATTATATACATGTCATTTTTATTATTATTGAAAAGTGGTGCAGGAACTATAGCGCTTACCAGTTGGTCGTAATTATCCAAATGATCAGGAGTGTGTCCATAAGGGAAGAGTAGAAGCTGGGAGTAGCTGTGGAAAGAGATGTAAGCGTGAAATTTGTCAGAGATGGATTGAATGTATTCGGAGAGTGATTTGACTTCTGGCTCGGAGAATGCCGATGATCCGGCATAAGATTCGGAGCATGGATTGTCGCTAGCTCCCCCGTCTAAAAGAGTCAAAAGAATATAGAGCTAGGTGTTATTGGCATTTTCCTTCCCGCACATCCTCTCTGCTTCTTCCTTCGTCATAACGATTATAGAGAAAGAAGAAATTTGAGAATTGGATATAATTTTGAATATCACTCACGCATCCACTTGAAACCCCAATTCCTATTGGCGTCGGCACCTTTGCAGTAACCATGTGGCCTAACAGTTTTCCTCCAAAGACGATTCTACATATATAGGCACAAAGTCGAATAATATATGTCATTGGTTAAATTTCTTAAGATGCATTATGATATTTCTGCTTTCGAATTTTTCTACTAATGCTTCTTTTTTCTTTTGTTCAATTTAATTATTACCCTAGTATGGGTGTAGACGTATCCATCAGGGTTGAAACTGGGAAAGATGTACCAGTCGTGACTCTCGGCAAGGGCTCTCACTTCGGGATCGGTACTGTGCAACAATTGTTCCAAGATGTAAAGGACGGTAGCAGTGGAGATCCATTCCCTGGCATGGATTCCACCCTCGATGAAGACTCCTGGATTGCCGGCCTTGAAGGAGACCTTGACACCTTTGATAGGTCGTCCTTCGTAGGTCTTTCCTCCAACCACGACCTTCACTTCCTTATTGCTGGCTGCCAGATTATCCAGATGCTTGTAGATTACGTCCAATGTGTGATAGTTATGGAAGTCGAATTCGGCTGAACGGAAGTAGCTGCTCTCAGTGTGAATAAAATTTTGAACGTTTTCGATGAATGGAACATAGACGGCATTTATGCTCTCCATCAAAGTGATGAATTCTGGAAGATTATCCGGTGGAACCATTAAATCCACAGTTCGGTTTACGTAGCTGGGTCTGCTCCAGAAGTTATACTATTCGCGCGGTATTGGATGAAACATAAAAAATGAGAAAATATTATATAATCAAAACGGTTATTATCGCGTGCGTATACGCTTTATTTGTACATAATTCTTCCCCCTCTCTCTTTTAGCGAATTTATCAATGATAAATTCTATACATAGGAAAGAGTTGATAATTGAATAATTTTAATGTCATACGCGCGAGTATACATGGCTGCTGCATGATTTAAGTATATAATTAGTAACTTACCGCATCAGAGTCCTCCAAATAACGAAGGGTATTAATCTGCTCTTCGTTTTGTGGAAGAATCCTGAAAACTTTGTAGTTCTCAAAGGTAGCTTGTTGGCCAGCTGCCAATGCAATCAGACCAAATAAGAAAAGCCACGACATAGTGCTTCTGAAAGGACATTGGGACAAAATAGCAAAAAATACATAGAGAAATTTGAGCATGTGTAAAATTGTGCGTAAATCCGAATTGAGAAACTCGTAAAACAATATGAGAAACAATTATATATAATTACGGAATTAGTTTTCCTATATATGAGATAAAAGTAATAAACCACAAATTAAGAGTATATACATCTATACACAGATGGACTCAGGCTTTTATGAAAAGCTTATATAGTTTATATTTTATATTATACCGAGAGTTTGGAGAAAAGCATATTATTACACTAGCACTCACTCAATTTATTCGCTATTGTGCTGTAAGTTGAGTCACTCTAAACACCGTATATGCTGTGGCTATATATATATATATATATATATATATGTCAGAGGGAGAGAGGATGAAACTGAAATGTAACTTTTGCGGGCACAACTTTTGCTTTAAATCGTCGATCGACTCCTGCACACGGCACCAATATTATCATTGCCGTGAAAACTTTAGAATGTCCATTAAAAATTACAACAGTATCTCATGCATCACTCATCAATAACGGAATGAGCAGGCTTCGATTCATGCTTATCGTGATAAAATCAATGAAAGAGAATCACACGTCTTATCTCGCTAATGAAGCTCAACAACTATTTATCAAGTGTACTTTACTGGATGATGAAGCAATTAATAATGGACTTTCTCGCAGTTCGGTGCTGTGAATTATTTCCACATGCACAGGTAACTTGTTAATTCTTTTCCTTCTTTCATGACATTCTCCCAATTCCCATTGTAGGTAATCCGACTGGTTGGTCCAATACACTTTCGTTTCGATTTGTTCCGATTCGCCAATGGCACGAAAACTATTAGAAAAGTATCTCAATCAAACATATTTTACGTATCAAAGTTGGAAAATTGTGTTGCAAAGATCGATGCATGCATGCATTTAATTATTGCAGATAAGTACAATAAGGAAATGTTCAAGTGGGTATGCAGGCAGCTTATATTATTTGATACTCTCTCGACAGTTTTGTTTTTTAATTCAAGGTAATGGTCAAATAAAAATATAGAAGTGTATCTTTTATAAGGGAATTCCTTAAGTAGGGTGTACATCGATATATTTAAAAGAGTCTTCGAAAAGAAAATAGAGTATCTGGCAGTGATAGCACCCATAGAGCACCAAATGACTTAAAGACATAGGTGCCTTCTAGAGTCAAGTGTACTGTTTACGGGCAGTTAAAGGTTAATTTGTATATAATTAATTTTAAACAATTTGTTTCGTCCATTATATAATGGCTTGGCTTAGAAACATTAATTTTTCTTTGAAGCATTTGGATATATAACAAATATATTTAATTTTGTTCTGTTATACTTGTGCCGTGAGTGTAGTTCGCTCTAAAATGATTTTATTCAAATTCTGATTGGTGCAGCGCGACCGAATATTTCTTTCATTGTTACACTTGAAAAATTTGCTTGAATACAAAAACAGCATTTTCATTATGTCAATTGAACGTGATTCATTTCTCTACTTTCGACGTTTCTTTTCGATTAAGTACATATATGTATTCTATATATTAAAGTAAAAAGTACACGTATCTGTGTATGGTATATTGATAAGGTGTAATTTAACGAATAACAAGTATATTTACTTTTGAGTCATTAATCTTCTAAAAGCTATATACTGTAATTAAATAAAGGATTTGGAATGTATATTTGCATATACACACTCAAAAGATAAGAATAAGAATTATTTTTAAACGACGGGTATTATAATTCTTTAGGCATATGTTACTCATTGTCAAATATCTTGAAAATGAAATATTTTAGAAAAGGTCTCTTATGAAGATATGTTTAACACTTTTAGAAATCCAAGTCGGATGAACAGATATATATATATATATATATATATATATATATATATGTTTAACTCTGAAAGAAGAATGTTAAAGAGCATCTGGTGAATACACACATGCAATAATGATAATATATTTTAAACGTATTACGTATTCTCCTGTATATAGTTTCGCTCCAAAAGTTTTCACAACGTTATATCGATACACCATCTTCTTCAATCGGTTACAAATGAGTTGAAAGATTTAGAATTATAGAGTATATATAAGAAAAATGAACAAACATCTGTAGGCAAAGACTTCCGTATTAAATTTGTCCCAATATTTCAGCACAAGATCGATACAATATAAATTTCTAATGAAACATGCACACATCTGCGATAGAGAAATGCTTGAATCGATTGACACTTTAGTATATATAATGTTTTAAAATTAATAGAAAAAATAGACGCGATAGGATTTAATATATGCTCTCAAGATGGATTTTTTATTATCATTAATAATACACTCTGGATAAAGCTAAATCAATTATATAGCATACGATAAACGCCTATATCATTCTTTATATATAAGGACAATATAATTTAACGAATTATTCAAATTAATTATATATAGAAAAGTTTAAGAATTATTATGTTTAATTACATTAAAAGCTTTTGAATTAAAATTTGGTGCAATTATTACACGAACGATACTGTGAGTTAAATCCTACTACGGCCAGTGTGTATAGCTATCTCCTTCTTGTTCACTTACAGCAATTACGGTCTATTGGAAAAGCTGAAAAATAATTATTCGGACAAACGTAGATCGAACGCGATCAATGGAATAAACTCTTGTCAAATAACTCGAAATATTATATAACTTCCCATACAGCACACTTGACTAAAACTGGTCTTATAGACATCTTTTAGTCATCCAATTGACTAAAAGACACCAAAAAGATGTCTTTAAGCTACTAGGTGCTCGCTCTATGGGTTGGGAATTATCTACTCATTTAACCGAAGTGCATATCGCGATCAATAACAACAACAACAATATTTCCAATAACGCGAACCCGAGAAAAATGAATAATGAATTTTAGCGTACGTCTTTAATATGATTGTAAAATGTAAAATCTCATTTGTGGTAATAATAAAGAGTTCATTAAGTCAGATCTCGATGAAAGGCTCGTTAAAAGAAACGTGGAATTTTTCTGAAAGTTGGCACCTGACAAATGTATGTTAAACTTCAAAGTTATTGACGCACGAAGATGTTCACGCGCGTAAATATAATAAAATTTGTTATGATAAAAACTGTGTGTGTGTGTGTGTGTAATTGCTCTTGCAATAATTCCTTTCTTTAACTGATCACAATTTTTTCCTAAAATGAATTAATAACAACTTTTTAATATTTATTTAAATAAAATGAAACAAGCTTTCAAACTGTTAAATACAATAATGTTATTTTTTTTAAACTCTCCGTTATTTGCTCAATTATATATTTAAAGAATAAATCAATTCCAATTTATATATATATATGAGAATGACGTTAAATCCTGTATAACCTCTTCTACCAGCGGCAGCAACATGCACATATACACACACTTGATTTATCAAAGAGAGAATTCTATTTAGAAACTTAGCAAAATCATGATTTTCCATTTTCTTCTAACTGCAGAAAACAGTTGCTCCAGATTTTTGAAATTTTTATATTTACTGGTTTGCACCTTATTTAAGAAACTATGTTTATTTGCACGCATATAGGTTTGTTTAGATGAAACGAATCAGATCTCACATGGACATAAAATGCTATTCAACTTTGTGACTAGAATAGTTAAACCAGGGTTTATCAGCAATGATGTTTTTAACTTTAACCTGCACACATATTCATGAAGACAAATTATGAAGAAAAGTCCTATGCTATAACATTCGTGAAAGCATCATTGTCGAATACGCAAAGCTCTATAGGGGGTAGCTATAGCCTAGCTCTTGCATGGGGACGATGACATTTCAAAGAATAACCCCCTTGGAGGGGCAAGGGGGCCATTTTTTGGAACATTTACATCGTGCCAAAAGAATTTGGATACATTTCATATAAAAATTTACTTGAACGCTTTTTTTTGTCAACAATTCTTATTGACTTGCTTTATTAAAACATTTTTTTATCAAAGAGCCCCGACATTATTCAGATTTCACATTAATAACAATATACGCGCAGGTATAAAAAAATAGTTCTTTACAGAGTCTCTAAAGGGTAGAATTCGTTTAATGGTAATTGTAGGATTTTGCTGCTTTGAACATGGCTACCAATGAATCCAAAGTTTCTTCTCCCGTAGGAATGATTTGATTGGGTGGCAGAAGGAATCCATATCTTCCACGATCACGAAGCTCATAGGTGTAAGCAATTGGTTTCTTCAGCTCCCCCTTTACCCAGTCGAGAGAGCTACCAGTCGCAACATCTAAAGGAACACATTGATTTTTTAAATAAATTAATGCACATTAAAAAATATATAAATAATCTCATAGCGTCGAGGATTGACGCGCGCGCGCGCAGCGTGAGAAGATTATATGGTAATATATAATGCCACGTGCCTGCGCAATTATATATCCATCTATAGAGTACATAGTGTACGGCATGTCCCCCTATACATATTTAAGAAAGCCATCAGTAACTCCGCTTAAATCGGAACACGAATTAATACACAGCTGCCATCTCTTTACGCAAAAACTCTATAATGGATATATAAATTTTTTTTATCTCTTTAGACTATAATAAATAATAATAATACGTAGTTTCTACACTTACAAATAGTCTCAGCTATGTTTCCAGTAACGTATTTCGTCCCGTACCTCTTAGCTAGAGCTTGGATAGTTTTCGTACCAATAGTTTTCTGCAAAATAAATATTGAAATGTTTATATAATAATATATTTTTGCAAGAATGTTTCTCTTTCATTCTTTAACAGAGCACATTTGTACCAGCATTCAGAGAAAGCTAAATAAATTCAATGTATATGTGTATTAGAGTGATCCGAGTTATTTACGAGAATATTTTATCCATCATAGTGTAATAATGTTTAAAAAATCTAATACGTAGATTTCTTAAAATTTCTTTATAACGACAGTACCATCAAAATTTGTGTATTACATTTCTCTCAACTCTCGTGCATGCGAATTATTACGAAAAAAATCACTGGATGCGTCTATAGAGTTCTGTGTGTGTTTGATTGAAATAAATTTATATAGGCTTTTTTTTTACTTAAAGAGTTTTAAAATCCATATTAAGATTTTTGTCTATATATATATATATATATATATATTTGTGTGCGCAAGAGAGAACTAATAAATAAGATTCTTACCAATTCGTCGTAATTTTCCAAATGAGCCGAAGTGTGTCCGTAAGGGAAGAGGAGAAGCTGGGAGTAGCTGTGGAATGAGAGATAAACGTAAAATTTGTCAGAGATGGATCTAATGTATTCGGACATTGATTGAATTTCTGGTTCAGAGTATGGTGCTGGCCCAGCATGAGTCTCGGAGCATGGATTGCTGCTGGCTCCACCCTCTGCAAAAGCATATATATTTATATATAGATAACAATATTATCGCAGTATATTTTCACATTTTTTAATTGCTTCCTTGAATATATATATATATATACACATATGTACATGCGTACTGCACGCATATATATCGACTAGGAAAAAGGTCTTGAAAATCAATCGATCGAAGCTATACTCACGCATCCACTTGAATCCAAAGTTCCTGTTGGGATCGGTACCTTTGCAGTAACCGTATGGCTTGACAGTTTTTCTCCAAAGACGATTCTACGGTCGGGTAAATATACGTAATTCGTTAAAATTTCTTCTTTCACAATAAATTTAGTTTTTAAGCGCTCTGGTGTAATATACACGCATATCGGTTTAAGAAATTTCTACCCCATTTCTATCCTTTTCTCTTCTTGTGTAATTTTTATTACCTTAGTATGGGTGTAGACATATCCATCAGGGTTGAAACTGGGAAAGATGTACCAGTCGTGACTCTCGGCAAGGGCTCTCACTTCAGGGTCGGTACTGTGCAACAATTGGTACAAAATGTAAAGAACGGTGGAAAGAGTGATCCATTCCCTGGCATGAATACCACCCTCGATGAAGACTCCTGGATTACCGGCCTTGAAGGAGACCTTGACACCTTTGATAGGCCGTCCTTCGTAGGTCTTTCCTCCAACCACGACCTCGACTTCCTTATTGCTGGCTGCTACGTTCTCCAAATGCTGGTATATAACATCCAAAGTGTGGTAGTTGTTGAAGTCGAATTCCATCGAACGCGAGAAACTCTTTTCTTCTTGAATCAAATCTTGGACGTTATCGATGTAGGGAATATAAATGGCATTTATTGCATTCATCAGATTTTCGAATTCAGGTAGGTTTGCTGGGGGAACCATTAAATCCACCGTTCGATTTACGTAGCTAGGACTCTTCCAGAAATTGTACTATACAGACAGAGAATAAAAATTGCATGAGAAATACAATAATGACTTTATATATATATATATACATAGGAAAATCGATTAATTTTCACCTGCAGCACAACTTTAGTAAATAAGTTATAAATGTTAAACTTACTACATCTGAGTGTTCCAAATAACGAAGGGTCTCAATCTGTTGTTCGTTTTGCGGAAGAATCCTGAAAACTTTGTAGTTTTCAAATGTAGCTTGCTGGCTGACTGCTGAGACAATCAGACCAAATAAGAAAAGCCACAGCATAGCGTTTCTTCTATACGAGAGGAGAAGACAAGACAAGACAAATCAGTATATGTATATAATAAAGAAAATTATAAAAGTTTATAATACTATATAGGGAGAATCTCCTATATACCGCATAATATAGTAATACACGCAGTTACAATTCTTATTTCACACTAAATTTAAAACGAAAGAGAGAAACAGCTGTATAGAGAAGAATTAATGTTTTAACTTGTTTAAACAAATTCTTTAGGATTATACTGTTTGTGTGTGTGTGTATATGGATCATCCAGTTTGAAAAAATGTTTGAAATCACTCACTCTTTATATTCTCTTATTAGTCACAATAAACACCCCGTTCTATAGCTCTGTCGGAAGGTGAAACTGTAATGTGGCTCTTGCGGGCAGCTTTGGCTTTAAATCATCAGTACGTACCTGCACACGGCACCAATCTTATCTCATTGCCGTGAAAACCCGTAGAAAGTGCATTACAAATTCAGGCAGTATCATCTCACCTATCAATAGCGAAATGATCATCGACTCATCTTATCGCAATAATCATTGAATCGTGTTAGAATGAGAAGAAGAAAAAAAAAGAAGAATCATTGTGTGTGAATTCAGATAAATCTTTTTCTTTGATACATATATAAATAATTAAATATTTACTTCGTGCTATGACGGTTTTAATAAAAAGTGTGTTTGTGAGTGCGTGTGTCTCGATCAAAATTGATTTTATTCAAATAACTTTTATTCAATAGAGTCAATTGCATTTTTCTTTAATCCAAGAGCACGTTTAATGTATAACTCTCTCTTTAATCAAGCGATCATTTTAGTTAATGTAATAATAAAGCAAAGTGTTATATAAAAATTTTATAATTTTCCAAGCAAATGACGATGGTGTTTCGTAGTTGGTATAGTTGATAATTTTTAAGTAACCTATTTTCTTCTTTCTGACATCCCAATTGTATTCCTTCGTTGGTTCAGTACCCTTTCGTTCCGGTTTGCTCCAATTCGTTAACCGGCATGACAACTACAATAGAATCATTATATATAAAAATATTTGACGTGCTAAACTTGGGAAATTTTATTGCGAAAATCAATGTGTATTTGATAAGAACAGGGAAATTTTGAAATGTGTAGTGTCATTAGTTTCTCAATAAAATTATTTAATACTCTTTTAACAGTTTCCTTTGTCAATGAAAGGTACAATGGTTGTGAATAAAAATATAAAAATTTATCTTTAATAAAAGAATTCGGTAAGTAGGATAAGGATATTTGAAAGTCCTCTGAAAATAAACTAGACAACTGCTCTAAACACAGCTCTAAAAGTTTATGATGATTTTATTTAGAAAGGCAAATATTTAAATGAACTATGCGTGGGTGAATTTTTTATTACTTTTTAGAGAATTAAGGTAATGGTAAAATGAAGATTACAAGTTTTTGGTTCAAGGATGTCGATATACTGTACCGGTACAACAATTATTGGTGTTTTGCAAGGTTCGGATGTACTATATACAAGGAGCAATTGCAATAATTTTCAGGGCCCTCTGGAAAGAGTAACCTTTTACGTCAACTGATAAAGAGATTGAATTGAACAAATTGTATACAAACTCCTCTCTATACTATAAAATATTGATTTTCACACTAAAATTAAATTAACGATGAAATTCTTGTATTTCTTAATAAAATGCGACGTAATATGTTATTAAAAATAATATGTCAAGTAATGTAGCAATTATATACGATCAATGCACAAGCGGAATTTGTAAAATTTATGTTCTTGATCAATTTTTCTTTATATGACGCGCGATTTTCTATATACTATTGTTACATTATTATGAATATAATACGCGTATATAAAAGTTTTTTTTATGGAAATTTTTTAATCTTTACGGGGGCAAGAAAAGCTGAAAAAGAGACTGCTGTGTCGAATCAATTTATCATTATGAATTGTAAAATATTATCTCTTAATATTTATTATTATATTATATCATGTTTCACAAATTGAATTGTTTTAGGCTCTTGATCCTACTTTATGGAAATGCCTTCTCAATCGATTTATTATACTTATTGTATTATATGTTTAGAGATCGTACTTTTGTGAAACTTTATCCAAATGGTGTACCTATGTAAACATGTAGAGAGAGAGAGAGAGATCGATATACACACCATTTTTTCCACATTTTTATAATGACGCTGCATAAACAATAATACCCATGTAGGTATAATTTCTCATAATAATTAACACTATCGAAACTTAACGACTGAAAATGTTTTCTTTTAAAAAAGATCATATAATTTTGCTTTACACACATGGATGCTTTTTTTAAACGTCTTTCTAATAAAACTAAAACTATATTACGAGTATTGGGTATAGAATTCTAATTTTGTATTAAATTTATTTGCATAATTATATCTTAAGCATGAGAACCTCTTATATATATATATATATTATATTTAAGAGAATGGCGTGGTACACGATACAATTGTTTTTTACTAAATCAAAGTTATTTTACTCAGTCACCGCAATTAATCTGGAGATATCATCGAGGTGTAATAATATATGAATGCATCATGTATAAATTTATTTTAAGCAATGGTGAGTTTTGTTTACAAATATTATTGATTTAAATTGCTTTATCGATGGAACGATACAGCTTTTTATCTCGCGAGCATTCAGGAAATATTCTTTTTCGATGTCAATCAACAAAGAAATTTTTATATTTAAAAGTAGACAACTTTATCAATAGAGTGAATTTTCGTTTGTTTTCCGCAATCGATTAAATCGTTAAATTAGCAATGCGACTATATACATATACGTCTACGCAATTTGGTACTAGCATGATCTTAATTGGATTTAAAACTACCTGAGACTGATTTCTTCGAGCGATATAAACACGCAGCTATTTAACGCGAGATGCAAATAAAGATAAGCGATTGATATTTAGTATACGATTATATTTAGAGGTTAATTAAAAATATTTTGCAATTATATATTTGTGAGTATGTATTTGTTTACCAATGTAAAAAATTGGTATCTGCACCTTAAATAAACGTACAAGACTATAAACAATAAAGTTAAGGTATTATTTACAAAGCTTAAATATTGTGATTGGTTTAAAGATTCTTATAGGATTTTGCTGCTTTGAACATGGCTACCAATGAATCCAAAGTTTCTTCTCCAGTGGGAATGATTTGATTTGATGGAAGAAGGAATCCATATTCTCCACGGTCACGAAGCTCATAGGAGTAAGCAATTGGTTTCTTGAGTTCTCCCTTTACCCAGTCCATAGAAATACCAGTTGCAACATCTAGAAAAAAAAATCACTTTTGTCAAATCACGTTTAATGTACACACATTAATATTATGTTTCGTCCATATAGTAACGTTATGCAGCAACGTGTGAAAAATGTTCTAGTTTTTACTTACAAATAGTCTCAACTACATTTCCAGTGACGTATTCCGTTCCATATTTCTTGGCTAGAGCTTCAATTGTTTTTGTGCCGATATATTTCTGTAAATAAGTATTTGAAATCTTTAAAATACTTTATGTTCGTTACGGTGATATGTTAATTAAGAGCATTTTTAACATCGGCACTAAGAAAATTTGTACGTGTTAGAATCTAAAACAAATTCCAAGTATATGCAGGTGTGTGTGTGTGTGTGTGTGTGTGATAAGATAGTAATAAATTAACTGTCAGACTACAGCTCTGTGCTGGTTGGCTGGATAAGACGCAATACAATAACTTCCCATAGAGCACCTAGTAGCTTAAAGATCTCTTTTAGGTGTCTTTTAGTCAATTGGATGACTAAAAGATGTTTATAAGACCACTTTTAATCAAGTGTGCTACATGGGTTGTTAATAGAGATTTTGAAAAATTTACTCTATTATTGTGCAGTTTTTAACATTAAAAGAGATTGTGGAGAGAGAAAAAATAATGTGTGTGTATTTTTATCTTTGCTTTTTTTTTCTTCTTCTCATTTGACATTTAACAAGTTCTGTATTGTTTACTTTAGACAGCTTTTTGTAAATTTCTCCATTAAATATTGTTCAATGGAGCCAGTAAGGAAAATTCATGTCCTAAAAAATTATATAATAACACGAATTATAATCGATTGTGTTTATGAAAAGAATATAAATGACTGACAAAGTACTGAACCATATCCGATATATGTATATTAATTAATATAATTTACGAGTCGAGAGCCCCATTGAAAGTTTAGCTTTTACTCGCAGGTGCGCACGTATACTATAGGTATATAATAGATTCTCAGAGAGGTTTTTAGGTTTTTATATAAAGAGAGGATATATAGTTACCAGTTGGTCATAATTTTCCAAATGGTCAGCAGTGTGTCCGTAAGGGAAGAGGAGAAGCTGGGAGTAGCTGTGGAAAGAGATGTAAGTGTCAAATTTGTCAGAGATGGATCTGATGTATTCGGAGATTGATTTGATTTCTGGTTCGGAGTATGGTGATGGTCCAGCAAAAGCTTCGGAGCATGGATTGCTGCTGCCTCCACCCTCTAAATATAAACGCGCGATATAAAGATATTATTCTTATTTTCTTATCATAGCGATTATGAAAATATTTGAAAAATTTGTCACGTTAAGAGGAAACTTACCTGCCATCCACTTGTATCCAAAATTCCTGTTGGGGTCAACACCCATGCAGGCACCGTACGGCTTAACTGTTTTCCTCCAAAGCCGGTTCTACGATAGAGCAATTTCATTTCTTCAAAGTTTAGAAATTAAATTTCTTAAATTGTTGATACATTTGCTCCCTCTCTCGTGTCTTTAAATAATATATTTATATACTTTTAAATAAAGTACCTTGGTATGGGTGTAGACATATCCATCGGGGTTGAAGTTGGGAAAGATGTACCAGTCGTGACTCTCAGCAAGGGCTCTCACTTCAGGGTCGGTACTGTGCAACAATTGGTACAAGATGTAAAGGACGGTAGCAGTGGAGATCCATTCCCTGGCATGAATACCACCCTCGATGAAGACTCCTGGATTGCCGGCCTTGAAGGAGACCTTGACACCTTTGATAGGTCGTCCTTCGTAGGTCTTTCCTCCAACAACGACCTCGACTTCCTTGTGGCTTATTGCCAGATTATCCAGATGCTTGTAGATTACGTCCAAAGTGTGATAGTTATGGAAGTCGAATCCATTCGATTGAAAGTAACTTTTTTCTTTGTTAATCAAACTCTGAACATTGTCGATAAATGGAACATAAACTGCGTTCAAGTTGTTCATGAGACGATGAAATTCCGGTAAGTTTGCTGGTGGGACCATTAAATCTACTGTTCGGTTCACGTAGCTGGGTCTGCTCCAGAAACTATACTGTGCAGCGCGAGGACAGACAATTAGAATTAGGACTAACATACAGATCATGAGGATGCTTCGCTTTGCAATCATTTAATGCAGTCAATGTGAAATGTTAAACGAAATTCTTTCCTGTATATAAGCTACGCCAAGATCAACATACTGATTTTCTGCTAGAAAATCCGTGCTTTTTCACGCCTAATTTCGTACCTTAAATCCCTCTCTCTCTTAATAGCTATCCAAAAGGCTAAATTTATTCATCATTTCTCAGCTATTCATGAAATATTTCATTTTTTAATTGCTAGTAGGTAAAAGCATGATAATCCGCGAGCATACTTGGTGGTATAATACATGTATCCCATATAGTACACTTGACTAAAGTTGTCCTATAGACATCTTTTAGTCATCCAATTGACTAAAAGACACCTAAAAGATATCTTTAAGATACATTTGGTGTTTTTTATGTGAAAGTATATAAACCTGAACGATACTCTTCAGGCACAAAAAGCACTGCACACTTATATATATTCTATTATAACACGTTGACATTCCTGCCTTTTTCGAATTCGCATTAATATCAGGAATATATATGAGGGAGACAAAAGCTTAATAATTCAATAATTTTGTCATTAAACAAAGAAAAGAGTTTAAGCGTTAAACACTTACTGCATCGGAATGCTCCAAGTAACGAAGGGTATTAATCTGCTCTTCGTTTTGTGGAATAATCCTGAAAACTTTGTAGTTTTCAAAGGTAGCTGGTTGGCTGGATACTGATGCAACCACCATCAGGCCCAATAGGAAAAGCCACGACATGGTGTTCCTGCAGAAAGGAACACTATATATGTGAAAATTTATAGTGGTACAGAAAATTATTCTATAGATATACATATAATTTAGATTCGAAAGAAGTATATATGCATGCGTACGTGTTAAATCTCTCGCTCACTCTGTATATACTTGTATATATATATATATATATATCAGTGACACTAAACGTACCGTGCTCTATAGCTATTAGAGGATAAAATTGAAATGTGATTTTTGCCGGTGGCAGTTTAGGCTTTAAATAATTGGCAGCTGCACACGACACTAATCTTATCGTTGCTGTTAACTTTTCTAGAATATGTCTATTACATATTACGACAGTACAATCATCTGTCAATAACGTCCGACATAAGCTTCTATTCAGCTTATCGTGATATGATCAATGAAAGAACACCATCTTATCGCTTTAATAAAGCTAAAAATGTTTAACAACTGCCGTAGTTTTCCGATTAGGCAATTATGGACTTTCCCAGCTGGAGTGGATTGTTTTAAAGAGTATCTTATATATTAAATTATTTCTTATTTCTAAAGGGCAGATTGCGCTCCTGTTCTCTCTGTGTGCTCCATAATATACTTTCGTTCTGGTGCTCCATTTCGATATATAATTGACAAGAAAAGTAGAATAATAGTTTATACATTCTTAATTTTTTTGGAAAAGCAATAATATATCTGACGAAGCATCCAAGTTTTTAAAAGTGCAAATGCGCACCTTTTTAATATGTCATCTTTAATGCTCCTTTTTTATTTTTCTTTCTTCTTTTATCAGCATTTTGATTTTCAATTAAGAGATATGTTACAAAAAAATATATATATATATATATATGAAAATTTATCTTTAACGCTGGAATTAATTAAAAGTCTTACAATCATAAATTTATCGCGAGAAAATTGTTAAAAGCTTATTGCATTAAATTATAAGAATAAATAAACTATTTATGGACGATAATATCATTATATTATTTAAAAGCTAGTAGTAAAATGAAGATCGAGTCTATGTTTTGAGATTTTCGGTATTCTGTATACATAATATATTAGTCTAATTTATTATAGTATTTTTTTCAAAAGTCAAGATGCATACGGAAATGAGAATATATTCATTCAGCAATCCATAGAATATATTGCCCCTTTCAGATAACTGCAGATAGACACGGTTTACATGAAGTATATATATAATCGATTTTAATTATTATAGTTATTTAGACCACAATTGACTTTGGGACTAATTTTGAAAATGCAATGCAGACAAGCATCTGTATTATTATATATGAAATGTAAGAGTTGTATAAGCGCTTATAAAAATAGCCTGTATATGTATCTTGGATATAGGTATGTCTGTATAACTCCAATCGTATAAGATTACACGTGCATTGAGTGGATTGACAAACCCCGTAGAGGGAATTAAAAAACTACTCTATATATTGATAACAGTTTAATAGCGAATTGATATTATTTTCATACTATCGACGTCAAATCCTTATCGAAATGGTATCAATAGTAAATACTTTTCTTACTGGGTTGCCCATTAGCAAGAATAATCAATTTATCTGTCATGCGTTTGTAAAGAGAGCGATTTACACGTGATCGAGAAAATTTTATAATTCAAATAAATCTGCAGTACTTGTGAAAAAGTCACAATTAAATATATACAAATTATTTTAACAAAATCTATATTTTAATCCACTCAATGGTAAGTACAATTATTAAGATACTTCCCTTGGGTAGGAAAAAGGATTGAAATGGAATTGGATAAAATCGGCAAATAATTTTGACTCGATCAATATAAGAAATATATATTTAAAAAAAAATAAATAAAGGGCAATTACATTTTCTTTATTAAAGGTGTATTAAAGCGATTTAAGTAGGAAAGGGGAGATTCATTTTACATTCGGTAGATTAAAATCGACTATTGTAAAAAAATGTAAACTTACTTTTACATATACATATAGAGTGTTATTAATTTTTATATACAGAAATGTCTCACAATCATTTACATTACTTTACATAGACAAGCACGACATTATACACATTATTATTATAAAATTACATATACACAGCTATATTAGTCTCTCTAATATCGAAAAGTGAATGTAGTATTGACGTTAAAAATGTGTCATTTAGGTTGATAGTAAAGTTCTACCGAGGCAGTTAACTCTATTACTTTGATTCGATTTTAAACCATGTATGCTGGAAAGCCGCAGAGTGAGAGTTTTATCTTGCAGGTTTATCTCTGAGCCAACTCCTAACCCGACTTGTATAGATTCTCCATACAAGCCTAGTGTACTATAGGCTATTATAGTGTTAGTGTATCTCTTTCTAGTCCTCACCATCACCAATCTGCGCCTGGCCCTTGGCATCATGCACGACTTTGCACTCTTTGCAGCATGTATTCAACGCTATAAATGCCTCACCGTATATAGCCGCGTAGATATGCGTGTACGCGCGTGCACATGTGAATTAAATATTAAAAAATGTACAAATATATCTTTCGCTTCGATTTGGGGGCCAGCCTTCCTCATCATCTGGATCCTCATGCTGGAGGTTGGGTGATCCCCAACGCCCTTCTTGCATCCAACGGATCCCATAGAAATCAAAATCCTGTTGAAAGTTGAATTCCTTCAGCGTCTCTTCTTCCCATTCAGCATTCCTCCTTACAATGCCCTCCCGCAAATGTTTCGTGTGTTCCTTTTCGATAATTTTATCCCTTAAAACTGCATGCGGATGATTAAAAAAAATTATAAAATTATTTCAGATAACTCATGTATACATGCATATATACATAGATATAATTTTGCAATTATAACTTACGGTCTCTGATTTTCTCCATAAGCTTCTTATCAGGATTAAGTGTTTTTAAATACCATATAAAGTCGTACAATTGAGAATAAATTTGATCGTACATACTTAAATATTAATGTATTTATATATACATATATATGAGAGTGAATATAGAACCTTTTGATTCGAGTGCACACAATGGAATGAGCTGCACACGGACTTGACGCACGACTATATTATACGTCCGACACGTTGTCCGTCCGTATAGCGCTTATATATATATAGTTGTAGCTTCCCTTATGGCAAGCCAGCCATGCAGCTCAGCAGCTGTCCTTTAGAGAGCTATGTAGTATGTAACTACTACGTGTGCGTATCCCTATCTATATTCCCTACCACGAGATGGGTGGGGGGACTATAGAGGGACAGCTGTGAGAGCCGAGCGTAGAGTAAATATTGTAATCGAGAGAGATCGGTGGCTAGCCGCGGAGATGACCGAAGAGGACCGAGGTGAGCCGATCGGCAGCGTGGAGGAGCGCCGCGATGCTTCTGGCTGGACGACGGACCCTTCTTCTTCAGCCTTACCTGTTTTGCGGCCTGAGTCGGCAATCGCGCGATATTTTGGTGCGCTACACGAACGACCGTTGCGTTTATATATCATTCTTGGCGCTTACATGGGCGCCCGCCCGAGAGATGTGCAACAAGAACGATCAGGTGTCATGATTGCAGGTGTCAAATTGATCTCGAATCGATTGATCCATGTGAATCGTGCGATACAGCGGCACGCGCTACCTTTAGCACTAAGTATTATATATAGAAACGGGCAAGCTGCAATGAATTCTACATGTATAAGCTAGAGCTATCACCGTGGGTGGGATAGGTATATATGGTTCTTAGTCGGGGCTACCCATTATACTTTTCTTTTTAAATAAAATTATATAAATTGACAAATTTTTGAAAGACTTGAAAAAATGAAGTTTATAATTGCATGTTTAGCCTTGCTCCAAAGCTACTTATATTATATATTATTAATTATAACCCTTTAAACCAGAAAGTTGTAGGAATTTATTAAAAAGCAAGGCGAAAAAAACAGAATCAAGTTTATTTAATACACACAACTATAAGTAGAATGTACATCCCATATTTTAGTCAACTAATCAGTACAATATAATACGCCATTAAAGATATATGTCTATAATTATATATATGTATATATAGTTAAGATTTATGATAAATATCGGGGGATAATATACTATACGATACATGATATATCTTCAACTATATAATTAAAATTCCTAAATTGTGTCAAAGACAATGACTGACTTTACAAAAGTAATATTAAGAAAGAAAGAAAAAAAAAGACTAAAAAATACAATCATGTGTCGACTGTACATTTAGCATATAAAGTACTTCCATTACTCTTATAAAATAAAAAATGTAACCATTTCGTGCTTGCACAAATATATCACACTGTTTAGTACGAAAGTGCTGACAACAATAGCAGCACGTACTTGTTTAAGCTTTAACGTAATACCAACTACAAAGCTTATTAACATAAATATTTTTTAACCAATTTGAATTATATACATTCGCATTTTCTTCAAGAAATTTTAGCATTCGTTCTTACCGCATTGGTGAATTTTATATTGTTCTTATACATGTGTGTGTATATTTACATAGAGAAATAATATAGAATCGGTGCTCCGCCTAACTCGAGCATCTTAAGCATCTTGCTTATTTTCAATAATATAATTGTAGAAAACAGTCAAATATACTACATTATAATATTAATAGTTTTTCTTTCAAGGTTGAAATGCTTTAATTTATAGGTGCAGGTTTGCGTGAGATACTTGAATTTGGAATTCAAGGTAAATAAGTGAATATATTGGTGCAAAGAGACGGGGGGGGGGGGGCTGTTGCGCGCACGCTAATTTGGATAAAGTAACACATCCCTATATATATACACATGCAATAATTTTCTAAATATCTCGTTAAACGCCTGAATAAAAGGACCATTGTATAAGAGATTGATTTGGAAAGGTTCTTGCCGTGCGAGCCAATGTTCTCGACGCGACGATAGAAATTACGAGATTCCGTTTAGAGCTTTTAAAAAGAACCTTGAGTGAGAAGGATTAATGAAAACTATTATTTGCGTCCGTTGGAACGATATTAATTCGTTATACTAAATATTGTTCCAAATGCAATTATCAAGGAGACATCAAGGTGTATCCCAAATGCCCAACCTTTGTAATATTATCCTTAGTTATATATGCAGTAATTAAATTATAGAACTACATGCACCGATGGTAAATACCAATCAATTAAATTGACTGGTCCGGTAATTCTAACGCTGAAACTTGTTAAACAAGTTATACTTTTTAATTTTCACATAGACTTATACAAGTTAATTGTTACTGTGGACCAATACTCCATCAAGAATCATCCAAAATTTTACACTTGTTTTTAAGTAACTAAAAGTATGGGAGGAGAATAAAACTCTTAAAAATTTCAGAGAGAGAGAGAGAGAGAGAGAGAGAGAGCGAATACAAATAAAAACAAATTCCAGCTATTAATAAAAATTAATCGAGATCATACAACTTAATCGGTAACGTATAGAGTGTGCGAAGCGTGCAGCATAAGGATCGTTAATTGGCGACATTCGACTGATGCGTATAAATTAAGGAGGAAGCTAACGTGCGCGACGACAACCAAACATGCACGAATGCCATTGAACGCGCTAAATTTCTATTATACAGATCATTATTATGCAGTAACTTGTTCTGCTTTTAAGTAGATTGTGGCCCATGGCACGGAGAAATGGTGAACCGCGTGAAGCGCGCCGCGCCCCCATGGGCAGGAGAGCGGTCCACCGCGCAATACTAGGTCGTGGATATATATATATATATATAAGTAGGGTGAGAGAGAGAGAGAGAGAGAGAGAAATAAATGTATATAGGCCACACAATTTTATCTTCTATTCAATTTACACCAAAGTGCACTAGCTGTGAGAACGTGCATGAGTACACCTACACCAAGTATCAGTATCAGACTGTTGAGAACGCTCGTATCCATTATTTCCATTTCGGAGAGGAATTTCGACGGCTTTTTATAGTGACAATAAAATTCATCGCAGGTAAGGTCCATTCTGTGGCCACCGTAAACCGCATGCAGCAGACTGTGGAATCCAGCCCTGAAGTAGGAAACGTGGAACATCCAGCGAAAAACGTACGGGGTGTCTACGTAACGGATGCAAAATCCAAATACGGAAAATAAGACTGCTATTATAGGTCCAGCGAATACTGCGATCTATAAGTATGAAAGCAGCGATATTTCAACATTATCAAACTATATCCATGCATATATATATATTAATGTTTTAATTGAAATAACACGGTTGTTTGTGTTCTATTCTTCTTCTCAACTAGGATATATATACCTATATTATCTTTTATATAAATGTATAAGCTCTGTTAACTAATAAAAGAATCTTTTGTGTCTATAATAATTGCAATGCAGCTTTCATGATTCTTATTGTACATATAGCTCTCTATATATTTATAACATGATAATAAATCACCTTTACTGGCGTTGTTGCACCAATGAAAAATCCCCAAGCCTGTGCAGTTAAGCTGGCAGCTATGCTTACAACCATAAAGGATATTATCCGATGCGTTTCTATCGGTTGACTGGTCAGCCAATAACTAACAGCCAAATAAGTTGCGGCACAAGCTGCCTGGAATGGTATCTCTACCAGTAGCATACTAAAATAGTATGGTCCTAGTTGATACCATCTATTAAAATGTTCTCTCGTCAATATTTGCATCTCTAGTGGAACTGAAAATTAAATTGCAACAGTTTAGTATTATAAAACAATGTGTGCGTCCTTAATACATTATTATTAATAACATTCATTTCGCCCAATATTTATATCAGTGATTTAAGAAAAAATTGAGAAAAAGCTGCGTCGGCCGCGTCGCTTCGTTCTATTTATCGCATAAAGTTTATAGCGAGTCTATGCGCGCATATACCGGTCAAAGGAACACCCTAGAGCATAAATGTTAGACATTGTGTGCATCTCGGAGTAACTATATTAGAGATATCAACGCTTTACACTAAATACTATAAAACTTGTCGTGTAGCGAAAAAGCTCACTTAGAAATATATATGTATGCACTCTTCAAATGTTTAAATTACCACAGTAATCGTTATTTCTTTTCTAAAGTTGGAGATTAAAAGAAAGAGTAGAGTCTTTCTTTAAATCAACGTAGATATAGTTAAATATCCTTGCAAGAAGAGAATAACATATAAATTGTTTGTTTATTCTTATAAATGTACTTGCTGCGTCGCGCGCGAGAGACACTATATAACCTGTTTCTTGATACCATGCATATAAAAATAGGGCCTGCACGAAAATGCTCAAAGTCAAACTGTAAACATTGAGCGATACATAGGTCCTCCCGATAATGATAATGCTACACAGTTTAATTATTACGTACGGTGCATTCTCTCTCTCTCTCTCTCTCTCTCTCTCTCTCTCTCTCTCGTTTCAGAGAAAAATGGTACGAAAGCAATTGAGAGTCGCAGAGACCCGACTCACCATCGTCCATTAGTTTTTTATTATTCTTGCATGCGATAACAAAAAATAATGCGTTTTTAGAAAGACCGTTATACAACTAATCTCTTGTAATTCTAATCAGTAATATAACATCTTATAAATAATAACACGTGTGCATTTCATATATATATATATATATATATATATAACAATAATAATAATTATAATACCAGGTGTCTCATAAGCGTAAAGTCGATATTGTTTTCTTATAATACGATAAGCACATTGATGAACAGCTTGTAAGTTAGATAAATCATTATGCAGCATTCAGCGCAGTTTCCTATTTCTGCAATCATTAACCTTTATAGCCCGGGGGAATGCTATACTCTATATACTGTAACGCGCGATTTCTGGGAGAGGTTTTTCTTTGAATAAATAAGCACATGCAACATTTCCAACTAAAAATTCACAACTACTATATTGAACTGTTTGGTGCTTATTATACAAAGTTCACGCATAAACTATTTACACTGGCTTCTATCGCCAGGGCCTCTCCCGACCGCCTGTACGGGAAATATACAGTAGGCCATCGTGTCGCGAAACTTACGATTATTCTTTACACGGCGCTTCTACCAAGTACTTTTCGATTCATTCGGGTTTATTCTAATTCTATTTCTTACAATTTTCTGGACGCCAGGCCCGCTGTGGGCCACCCGAATGGCCTTCTCTTCTACCGAAGCACTTTTCCTTCCTGTTTCCCGGCTTACCGCGATTCTATTTTCTTGTAGTCGCCCGAACGCCGAACTCTGTTGCTAGCCAATACTACAATTCTTTCTTTCTTTCTCTCTAGCTGCCGCTCTCTTAATTTCTACGTGTCTCCTCCACGCACTGGCATACATTTGGCTGGAGACCGCATCGCGAGATTAGGTCAATTCCGCATACCTTATAATTCTCTGTTCTAAGCAAGCAACCATGTACTTTCCTGGCCAGGACGCACGCTCGTTTTCTATTTCTCTGTCGACGCAGGTATTGGCTTCCAAAATTCTTTACTGGATCGCACTCCAGTTACCATCGCCCAGGCGATCGTCTTCTCTGCCTTCTCTCCTGGTCGACTTCTTTTTCCGGCGCTGGTACAGGTAAAGCGTCCTAGCCAGTTGATGCTCCTTCTAGGATCTCGCAGGCAACACGACACACGTCTGTTTCTTTACGCGGCTCTATCGGCAGTCTTCGCATCTACGTCTGTCGCTTTTTCCGGTTTTCTAGGCATGTCTGGGCCTCACCGCGAGCTTGCGGTGGCGCTGGGCTCTGCGCGAAAGCTCTCACGTAGTACATACGACCAATCGCCCGCTAGGCGCGAAAATTCAGAATTCTTAACGTGGCAAAATTCCGTCTGGATTTGTCACGTTACAATACATATATATATATATATATAGCGGCAACATTTTCAAACTTTATTCCATTGACAAGATTGCGATCGAACGACTGCGCAAAGGTTGAAAGAGATCGCAGTACTCGCGCGCGAGTGTGAATAATATTTCCGGGCTGATGCTACATGCACATTTTGCAATTTAAATATGAGTAATTTTTCAAAATGATCACATTTTGTGCTTCGATTAATTCCCTACGTATAATTTGCGGCTATTTTCTTTGTGAAATTTATACTCACAGGCAAGAGTTACAGCCATTTTTCCTGTATAAACAATAAGTAAGAGAGATCCATAGAGATAAACATAATTGGCTAGTACTCCATTAGCTCGGGTACCACTGCCTCTATACAAATATCCAAAAATTACACCAATCAGTAAATGGCAGACAAGTCGAATGACCAACAAAGTGTAATCTCTTTTGAGACTCAATAATTGTCTCTTGTAAAGGAGGTAGCATTGCGCCATAAATCCAGCAGGCGTGGATATTTCATAAGTTTCGGCTAAAAAATATATAATAAATTAGAAACAATTTTGTAGGAGAGCATATGCATATTTACTCGAATAATTCCTTTCTTTTTCTAATCATTCTATTATACTCAATACTGCTGGGTTTTTCAAATGTATATACTTTAATGGTAATTTTATATCATTTTAATTTGAGCGCAAGTGTGATTATTTTTCGTGTATAGTGTCTTTGCACTTTAGAAAGTGGTAGATACATGAATTCTAAGAAAACCACTTACTTTCCAACTGGGCTTTTGGGGAATATGTAAGAGATTTCTGGTCTTTCCACATTGTTTCCACTGCCATAGCTAGTTTATCCACTGTAATGCCATATTCTCCAATTGCAACTTCCATCACTGAAACAGACGTAACACAATGATATTACACTAAATATATTTTCCAATCACTCAATTTTCGTGCAATAGCAAGCTCTGGTACAAAGTAAATGTATGTGGGAGAGAGCGTGGAAACACCTGGAAGAGTATTCGATAACAGTATAGGAAACAAAAAGAAATCACACATTCCACACATATGAATATATATATATATATATATATATATTATTGTTGTACGTGCAGAGATAAATGAAATTGGCAGAAAATGTGGAATGAAAGTGCAGGGTAAGCATTGGGGTTGCAGAGATTTGTGGCACGCACGAGAGAAATATAAATCGTATAAAATATCTTATCGAGGAGAATAACTTACAAAAGTCTGCTGGATTGTGGTAAGGCGGGCAATTAGCGCCAATCGAGGATAAATGAGGTAATAAAGATTGCACCGGACCTCTGTATATGCAGTAACCCGCTGCAACAGCATACAGTGAATCAAACATTTCGAACAGCAATGCACTCGGCTGGTGAATTGTGCATATTACTGTACGCCTTTCGATTCTCGCTAGCCTTTGTAACAATGCTATACACTGGCTGCACGACGACGAGTCCAAACCTATATTGGAAAGAGTCACCCACACGATTCATCAATAATTATATATATAGTCTTTTTACTGCACAATCCTGTGCTGCCTTATCCTCCAATGCTGCACTTTTATTTTAAACAAGCAAATTGCACACGTCTCTCTCAATATAGTAGCTATTAATAATTAATTAAAAGATTATTATCAGTATAAAATTATACCTGTAGTTGGCTCATCGAGGAATAATACTGAAGGATTGCTTAATAGTTCCAGAGCTACGTCAAGACGCTTCTTTTGTCCACCAGATAATTTCCCACACAAAGTCTCATAACAGTGATTGAGACCTAGCATTTCCAAAAGCTCCAAAACCTGCAAATCCAATTGTTCCAATCTAAATAATTTATATATAATATTACATAAAGACACACACACACACACATTATAATCCACTAATATCTATATCCATGCATGCGCCACAATTACAGGCATGTCGTTTTACAGTCTTATCTCCATTTGTCATAGACACATGTATATATATACTTATTCTACAATACGTGTCTGCGATTTTCATAACTTTCTTTGTCAAAAAGAAGAATATAAACTCGCTCGAGCTTTTACTCTATAACTGCAGTTTATCATTTTTCTCTTAAACTGTTTTTAACATAATGTTGGCCTTTAATATTAGCATATATGGAACGCACATCTAGGATTAAAAATTAATGGCTTTCCTACATACAAATATAGAAATTTGGATATTTTTCACCCGGACCCAAACAATGACATATAGGTTGTAACGTGGTGAAACGTTACTAAGCACATTGCTTCTCCCCACTCCCCTCTCTCTTTATTTCGGTGCCACCCTACTTCCCCCTGAGTGGGAATAAATACCCAAAGTACCGAATTATCTAAGTTGCGTATAACGCAGAGACGCCTAGCTTTACCTGGTTCGGCGTAGCATGGAGTCCGTGAGAGGTCGCGCCCGACCTCTCGTTGTAAATATTTACGTCCCCTTTTTTTAACTAATGCATGCGAGAGAATAATCTCCCGTGTGTCGGTCATGTAGTCCTCTAAGTAAGAGTATTGTGTAACTACGGCACGCGCGGGAGAAGAGTGAATGTTTAGGAGGGATTGGTATGGATGCGCGACAGATAATATGAAATTGATCTATCTTCTCCATTCTCTTTTTCGTCCTGTGTACCCCTTATACATAGCTTTTTCCTGCTACCATTCCATATCCCCTGTACATATCCTCCCCGTTCCGTCCCCTTCTCGTCTCAGTAATCCCCCGTTCCCCCCTATCCACCCCTGCTTTAGTCCCTCTGTTCCGTCCCTACATTATTTCTCCTACTCTAGCGGTCCCAGCACTCGTCGGCGTTCCAAGTCCGCGCCATCAGACCCAGCACTACCTTTTCATCACCAAGCAGTGCTGCCAACACCCAGCTTCGTGCCGAACTCCGGAATGGAATTGGTTCAAGGCTCGCTCCTTGTTACGCCGTCCTCCTACCGTCGACTGGACTGTGTGTGTCGAGTCGATTCCGCTGCCGTGCTGTACTTTTTCGCGGTGGTGCCATATTCTAAGGGGCTTTGCGAGATCAACCGACTTAGTTGTCTAATTTCGTCGCCGTCGATGATTAAGATTGCTGCATGCCGTTCGAGGACCCGCGAAAGAGTAGCCAGTATTACCTCTCCCTCTTTTCCCTGATTTCCCTTACCTCACGTATACCGTTCCGTCCTTCCCTGTGTACTCCATTTTCTCTCCAGCCTAATCCCCTTTTACCTACCTCTATTTCCGTCTCTTCTGATTCCTTCGGTGCAAGTACGAAAGATGACCGAATTATATAATGAGTGTGCGAGAGTCCTGGCAGGGCTACCCTTTACTTTGTATAGCTTCTCCCCTTTTTCTTCCCGTTCCGTAAATATTTGTGAATAAAGTAAGTGTCCTATATTTTAACGTTGATTTTATTTATTTCTCGAATAATCGGTTTGGGAGTACTTATTTATTAGGCCCCCGGTTATAACGCATATATATATATATATATATATAAAGAAAATAGTTTTGCTTGCAAAATTCAGTCTCGATAAGTATAAAAAATTAAATAAATCATAACGGTAATTTATATATCGGATGAATGGAGTAGAAACCAAGTAGATACAGAGTGAGTATACATCTCATGGAAGATTATTTCATTTACGTACAGCAAAGATTGTACAAGCACCGTTCCATCATACGCAGCGTACGCCTCATTTGATTTTATATATATACACATATGTACATATTTTGTGCGCGTTATCAGCTATTCTCGCTATGGTTGGTCAATGAAATGATGCATGTGCGTGCTCGAGAGTATACAATGATTGATCACTGCTTTGTACGCGCGCGCGAAAATTGTAAATTTTTAAGTATCCCTCTCTCTCTCTCTCTCTCTCTCTCTCCATCCCCTGTTTCATTAAAAAGTCTCTCCTTTATCAATAAGTTAAGGGTCAGGTAATTATCGTAATGTCTCGAGTAGGGGGGAGGGTTAATCAATCTCAATGCTAGCCTTATCGTTAATTTCGCATTGAGACTCACATGGAATAAACTGAGTTTATCTTGATCCGGATGAGTGACTGAATTTATAAACATATCATTGCCATTATCATACGCCCAGACAAACTGATATTAATTAATTAATTGTATTATAATCTCTCTCACTCTCTCCCTCTCTTTCTTTGCCCTTTATATTACGTTTTACAAGTTTCCCCCCTTATAGGTTGTCCCCCCCCCCCCCCCTCATTACCATGATGATATCGAGATGTACCTATATAGTAGGATACACACATGTTGTGCTCAAGTTTTATTTTATCATCACATTTTTCCAAATTAATAATGCATCAATATAGTAGCTCTATTTTAACTTGCAATGTTTCATGTATTTTCTATATGAGAATAAAGAAGCTCTACTGATCGATAACATAGAAAGTCTGTCGCCCCCTTGAAATCCTAAAACTACTGTCTGTCAAATGTTTTTATTCATATCTTGTCTAACGTTTCGAGATATTTATCGGAAACTTTTGAAATGGGACACCCTGTATGTGTATATGCTAAATCTTAACACGAATCTTTCTCAAATTCTCTTTTATATATTCAATTCCATCCGAATCGTAACGTACATTTCTTCACATTATATTCTTTTAATATGCAAAATGATAACGAATTTAATTGATTTCCGGTTTTAAAATAAATGGAAATGCAAATTACAGCTCTCTTGTAGCATAGCTTTCAAGTTCCAAGAAATGATTATTTGGATGAATTAAAAATGAATATCTTGTGACTTCTTATATATAGACACGTATTTTATATTATAGTATAGATATCATATTATAGAAACAAAGGTTTGAATCAAATATTTTCTGAAATGACACGTACAATGCCAGTACTGGCTGCAGTTATAAAGAACAAAAGAATTAATTAGAGCTATAAATATACTTCAGCAGATAAAACATTAGTCAGAAAAGGTATCGATGAATAATACCAATCGCGTATAGAAGAAAAAAAAAGATCTAGACTAACTGCAAATTTTCTTCGAAAGAATAACTTGTTCCACGTGACAATCTGGAGGGACAGAGAGAGAGAGAGAGAGAGAGAGAGAGAGACAAAAGTTTTTATATATAAATTAAAAGAATAACATTATTAAAATATTTTTACCCCATGCTATTTAAGAATTATTTACTCATTGAACATGCTTCTTAAAAGATACAAGAGGTCTACGATAAAAGAAAGTCTCTCAATAGCTGATTAATAAACAAAAAGATATCAATGATTAATTGTACTAGAAACTCTGTTCAATATGAAATTCAGTAAAATTTCCTTTTCTTTTCCATTAAAATTACTTTTTATTGTTATGAAACCATAACAAACGCAATTAATCAGATTACTATTGAAATTATTAATTCTATAGTATTAATACGTAGGTATAGAATTGAATTCTTACGTTTGTCAAATTAAATCAATGATGGCAGGTCTGACTGCATTTTCGCTGAATCGTTTGAAATACGTGTCACGTTGAATGACGAAAGCAATAAATCAATGCACCTTTGACAATCGATGCACCATTGGTGATTATTTATAACGTTTATGCAATTTAACGACTCCTCGTAATGTGTCAGTTAATGATATAGCTGATTCGTGTAAAAGACACTTTATAGTAACTCATTATTTCATTGGAGGATAATGCGTCAGCGAGAATAATTGCGCGATATTACAGCAATATGTATGATATCTAACACAAGTTCCTTGTTATAATAAGACGGGGTAAATAATTTCGATCAATTATTATATAGAAATGTTTACAAGTTCAATTATACCGTAGCTTATTTTAACCTATATGATCACACATAATTATAATTTAGGCATCCTACACTTTACCGATATATATATTTATACATGTGGTTCTCGGTCAAAAATAACTCAACAATTTTTTTTCGTAACTGCGTATCCTGCAGCAATTGATCTACATATATCTTTGACATTTTTCTTCAGGATAAGCTCGCTACTCGCTACTACAAAACATTCAAACAGTTGTATCGTAAAGTATTTAAAATAAAATAAGAAAATATTTTAATAAATTTTAAAGAAATGAAAATAAATGATAACATATATCTCTTAATCTGCAATCTCAATTATAATTTACATCCCATCTTTTCTCAATATATAACTTCAATATGTTTATAAAGTATTTTTAGAGAAAGAGTCTAAGGCAACTTTCTTCACAACTGTATCCAGCAGCAGTAGCTGCATACTATATCTGAAATGCTTTTCCTTTTAGGATAAACTTTCTATTAATTGCTGCTCTAAGAAAAATGGAGCAATACAATAAGAATACATTCACTCTATATTAAATAATTATCGTATTACAAATTCGCATCTGCGTATCAAGTATCCAACATTGATTAATAGAAAATGACAACGAGAAAAAATGTCTTTTGAAAACTTTCCATTCATAAGCGTTGCGCGTTATTGGGTCTCAGACTAAGAGAAGAAAAGTATCATAAGGAGATGTAGATAAGAGGCAAGGAGAGAGGAGAAAAACATCCAAATCTGTATAAATATATATGTAAAACTGTCGAATAGTATATTTGCGTAAACGGAAAAAAATAATGGCCATTGCGTGTTTCCGCATTTTTAAAGGCTACCATGGCCAAGGATTTGAGATGCGAATAGGGGAGAGGGGAGGGGGAGGGGTCTTTATCGAGCGTGCGCGCGGATATAAAAACAATTCGATTTGGGAGAAACCAAGCTAATGTGTTTTTCGCTTTTGCGTAGCACACTTGAAGACTAAGAAAAAAAAGCAGTGAAATGACGGGAGGGGGGCATTCATGTGTGTGTGTGTGTGTGCTGCCACATCACGTACCTGTGTGTGTTTGTAGGCAGAACTGGTAGTGTAGCCTAATTTCAAATGAGCAGTCAACGTCATAGCCTCGCCTACGGTCAATCGTGCTCTGACTAGGGAGTCTTGTTGAATATAACACGAGGTTCTTCGCCATCTTTCACTATGGGGTACTCGAAGCTTTCCATTGACCATAACCTTTCCAGTTACACCTTGAATTCTGAAACAAACGTTTGTCCTTCGAATCAACTCTTACCTCATTGATTTTCATCCTTTTTATCACATACACCGATATACATTCCCTTCCCCTTTCTTTCTCTAGAAAACAACACTAATGAATCTTGAATTAATCTTTGCAATGTACAGTCACTCCCGAAATCAATTGTACGTATAACGACAAAATTAATAAATCTATTGAAATCAATTTTTATTCTACACTTATTTGTATTATATGCTTACTATTGCTATAATAAATAACAAACGTGATATTTAGAGGGAATAATAATAAAATAAATTGTGAGCAGATTCTCTGTCTGTTCTGCCTACGACGTACACTACGGGAAATTTTGGTTCGCGCGCGTGTGTGTGTGTGTGTTTATTATAAGTAGTCGAGCTATACTTCTTCAGTATATCAATATTCGTGGTAAAATACAGCTAGTGAAGCTCTTGGCGAGCCACTGTACTCGCGACGTACCAGCGAATCAATTTCATTCCCATTGTGCACCTCGTCGACTATAATATGTTTTCCTTTCTTCGAGGTTATTCTTAAATTAATCGATATCTCTCGTAGCATTGCCAAATCTTTATGCCTTAATTAGGCCGACTCTACCTTGAAAAGTAACTTTTATAAAATTAACAAGTATATACTGATAAGAGACTCGACTGTAAGTCAGTCAAGATCGAGCCTTTGATGCATGGATTTTAATAAACGTCATTGTTATCAGAATGATGAAACATGAGCTAGTTGTATGCTGGAAATTAATCGATGGACATTTACACAGAAAGATTGATAGTAATTACCATTGATGATTTATTAATATGGAAAATGAAGAAACATATTTGAGGAATAAAGAGTGAGACTATGTAGGGAGGAAAATCTGCTTGTTAAAATAGGCTTGACAAATGTGAAACTTACGTAAAACCAGCTAAAACGTTCAGCAAGGTTGATTTTCCAGCTCCCGATGGACCCATAATCGCCACCAGCTCACCCGCTTTAAATTCTCCATTGACTCCATGAAGAATTTCTTTTTCGGCTGAGAGACATGAAAACATTGAAAAATTATATACTTGACGGACCAGAGGATTGTCTGCGGACTTTTATCTCATGTTTTACATTAAAAATAAATTTTAAAAGTATTTCGACTGTTTACATACGCTTTGGACGATACTGTCTCATCGTTACGGGACATTATCCATGCAATAATAATAATGTACCCATACAGGATACTTGACTAAAAGTTATCCTATAGATATCTTTTAGCCATCCAATTGACTAAAAGACGCCTAAAAAATGTCTTTAAGTCATTTGGTGCTCCATGGGTATCTACCCCATTTCTCACTGTATATATTCTTACATGTAGCAATAATTTTTTGTCATTTATGCGTGTAACGCGAACCAAAGCAAAGCAGAAGTTGATGGGAGATCGTTCAACTCTTTTACGCTAACGTAAACATTTTTTTTTTTTTTATTTGTTCCGTCCGAGAATCAAATTGAGAGAGAGAGAGAGAGAGAGAGATATTCGTGCTGTGCTTATCAAGAACTTGGCCTGCGTACTCTCACAAGGCTATAAAAAAAGAATATTTGTAAAATTATACCGACGGTAGCGTTAAATTTACATCGCACTGCAAAAGAACAACTGAATATTTGTTACATCGGAACAGTTATAAAATTAGAAATGTAAAAAATAAAATTTAATAACTATTATAATGGATTTGCGGTAAACTTTAAAATATCAATCTAAAAGAAATAATAAAGGATCGCGCAATGTTGGCCAGAGAAAAAGACGGTCGCAAAAATATTTACGCAGTAGCGATTCTTAGCGAACGGCAGCTCGTATATTGTGTTGCTCTCTCGGAACGTTGTTGGGAAAAAATGGAAAAATAGAAGAAGAGAAAAGAAAGCAGGACAGATGAGAGTAAATATAAAGAGGAAATGAAGTTTTCATTCAAGAGCGCTGAATTGTTATTGAAAAGACGAAACATCTATACGTACGTTTAATCGTTGTTGTTGTTTTGCAGTGTATTTTGTGTTTTGCTGTTTCTTCTCTTGTCTCTATTACATATGTTCCGCTTATTACTAAGTTGGGAGTTTTTCTCATTGCCAAGCCATTGCAATAAGTACAATGATCTTTGGGGGGGAAGCAACGAGTTGCGAGATGAGAGGAGATGGTGATAAGGGGAAAGGGGAGAAGACGAGGGCACGTCGGCTGCATGGATTTCAAGCGCGCGCGCGCGCGCGCGCGCCCGGCCTATCAGTAAGAGCTGCTATACACACTCTCCGATAAGTCTCGAATAAATTAGTCATGTGTGTTGCATGCTAAATGAGATTCATGGCCACAATTATATCGCGAAAAAAATCTTTCGTCGACCATGGGTCAAATGGACTTTGGAGCTACAATTTGCCTTTCGACGACGCATATTATGCGCTACTTAACCGATCGCTTGACTTATTAAACAAAATTCTTTCTTTCACTTCCCTTATCGCACCACCTCGACCCTGTCTCTTTTATTATTGCATTTTCTTCCACACTTGTACACTTTTTCTTTTAAACAGATTCCATTCGCGACAAATGACGATTTCTTTTTTTTTCTTCTTCTTCTTTTTCATGCAACAATGATTTACCACTACCAATCTCTTGCAAAAATACCGTTTCAACAAAGTTTTGCTAAACGATCCTACACACACACACACACACACACACACACACACATACATATAAATATTAAATATTGTAACAGTGCAGATACGTGTCATATTTGGTATCACACAAGATCATCAGTCATTAATTTTCGACTGTTCGGTGGATTTGCTATAATTATGCCATATAGTTCGAAGAGGGAGATTGGTGAATTAATGACAAAAGTGGTACACAATAGCAGGAAAGGACAAGATAGGGATGAAATGATGAATATAATAATCAGAGTAATGTTTGGGTTTATTTAAACATTTACAACGGTTTTATGATAATAAAGTATGATAAGAGATTGAATTTCCGGCTCTTATCTAGACACGTGTGCGATACTAGTAGTTTTTTTTTTCCTTTTATTATCATTATTATTATTCTACGAAGGCTTCAAATTCCTTTCACTTTCCAATCTCAGCACTTCTGCGACACTTTCTTGATAACGAAACTATTTAAAATTACGAAGAATCGCACATTCTACTTTATTCAATGAGAAATTAGGAATAATTCAGAGAATTAAAAAACCTATTCGTTGAATAATTAGTCAAAGTTTATCAATATTCGTCCATTTGTGTATATACGATGCACGTAAAATTGCATGAAATGTTGATTAATGATCTTTATTTAGAGTAAATATACACTTGTAGCTCCATATTCTGGCTCTGTTCATCGTCACAAATGAGGGAATATCTTTGGAAATTCTAGTCCAGGAATAGCGTATATTGATAAATTGACACGCAACAAGAAATATTTTAATTATCTTTATTGTTTAAGAGATATACCGTATTGAATTATTACGAGTTTCTGGAGAATTGTAAATGTTTAATTATTATGCCAAGACATTTTTGCAAGAGATTGGGATATTGTAATACGTGAAAATTTAATTTACAAGCGGTATAGTCATTCCATATAATTTATACACTATATATATATATATAGGCCTATTCTCACGTGTCACGATCATTATGTATTCCACGTAATCATCCTTTTTGCAGAAATCTCGGTCTCTATATCTTTTTAGCTATAGCTGCAGTAGCTTGACAGGCCAAGCTGATTATCGCGAAAGGAAATTTTTTCTATTAAGGGCTGAGATGGGTCAAGTTAATTGCGAGAATCCCCTGACGAGTTGATAAGATGAGGGAGGGAGGGGGGGGGGGGGATGTAGCTGCTGTAGCCAAGATCACAAAGCCTGAGTGAGTAGTCATTATATAACTGCTGCATATAGCTTACGTGGAAAGCAGGATTTACCGTGTTTAAACAGCACACAAATCTCTTGGATAATTATTCGCGATATACGCGCGACTACTTATTACAGCAACAGTTGTTGAAGCATGCCAAAGAAACTGGCCTATCGTAAAATATCTCTCTTAACACTCGAGCGGATCTTTATAAAGAGATCCTATTCTCTCACGCGCATTATAGCTTCTGTTTTGATATACCCACATACGTATACAGTAATCGCGAATGCGCGAACCTATCACCTTACCACTTTAACTGTCGATAAATCATCAATTTCTCTGCAGGAAGTATCATAAACAAATCGTTAAATCGATTAAAAATTGACATTCCATATACGTATATATAAATTTATCGTTTAGCAGTACGTAAAGTGAAGCAGCAGCTAAAATTATGGGCATGCGTGAGGAGGAATGAGAGGCTAAGGTGGGGGGTGGGAGTCTTGTGGTAATTTCCTGAATTGTACAAATGGATGAAGCATCAATTACGCTTCCGATTAAATAATGCCGTCTGTTTTTCTCGATGATACTATAAAACTCATAAATTTCAACGATAATATTATCAAATATGAGAGTAATTTGAAAAGTAATGACAAATTATTTAATTATTCAATTTGTGTCATCGACTCCTTATATAGCGATATAGTATACTATGCTAAAGAATGAAACGTACACCACGCACAAAGAATATATATAACATTATTTAATTCTAATATTGCAAAAATATATATTAGAATGAAATATTAAGAGAGAAGAATCTTCTCTTTCTTTTCATATACCTATAATGTTCGCGCGTCTATATATGTCATTATTTTACATCAAGCGGAAATTTTGTAGCAGAGGCTTTCAATGGGAAAGAGGTAAACGAAACAATTATTATGAAGAACAAAAGGCTATAATAATGGCTTATATACAGCGTTGATTTAAAATGATTTCTATGCAAATGAATTAGAGCAATTGTGTGTGTGTGTATTATATGTAGGATATAATGACACGCACAGGGGCGCGTACACTGCATAGCAACGCGAGAGAGACACAAAGTACGAACGATGCATCAATGTATTCCTTTTGAAGCGCGCAAGCCTTTTCAGTAATCGGATGCCTATTTTTTACTTTTAATACGAGTCTCGCGGCCGATTTAATATTTTTTCTATTCAACAACAATAAATTGCTATATACAATACAGTGAATGATAATACAAAAAGAAAGGACGTGTCAAAGTTATATTGTCTTGACATTGATAGGTCTTTTTCCTTTCTATAGCATTAATGATTGATCATTTTAGAATCGAAATTCAATAGGCTGATTGTGATTAGCAAAAACTATTCTCTTTCTTTGTACTTTTTAACCTTTTCGGTATAATCACTAATTAACTTGAAAGATGAAAACACACGAGCTTTGAAAATAGAATATACTCTGTGCAATAACTTTTTTTAAGATTTGACATTTTCTAATTTTACTGCAGTAAAACCTTAGCTACACACCAAGTAGAACATTTTTGTAATATAATTACAATAGTTGGATATAAAAAAATTATTAAGATGCTCTTTTGTGCTATCCGGTGTATATGCTACGAGACAGAAATTGTCGCGCGCGATTATAAATTGAACGATGACCCACGACTGTCGTCGTAATTTTACAAGCATTTTTATCGCGTAGCTTTTTCAATGACACGTCTATAGGTAAATAGCCAGATGAATATAGTAAAAAAGTGATCTGGTGTTGTAATTTGTTTCTTTAGTTCGATCATAGCTGTTTTTTTTTTTTTTTTTTTTTTTTTTTTTTTCAAATGGTCGTGCTGCAACTGAGATGCAGGGGAGCGATTGATTCGAGAAGAAAACTATAGTCTAGCATTTTTTTACCGCACCTATAATATCGCTTATATACTGCACTTTTGTCTATATACGTTTCAATATCTATACGGGACATTGAAAAATTGTAAAGTGTCTAATGTGAAATATAAATACACGCAGGCTGCATATATATTTTCCCTCTCCATAATATTGTTGTTAAAAAATGTGTAAATGGCAATTTCCAGTTTTTTAGTATATCGGGGATTGATCGAGATATAAGAAAAACCTCGCTTAGAAACGTGCAGTATATATTTTCGTAACCTAATGTGGGGTTCGTTTCTTAATTCTCTCGGTAGATGGGCGCAAAATATATATATATATACATTAGGGTGGTCGTTAAAAAAAATTTTTTTGACTGATCCCCAAAAACCAGTAATATTTGATGAGAAACTACAGTGGTTGAAACCTGTGGCCTGAGATAAAAAGATGGAAACACGTGGCTCAATGCGATCAAATATAATTTTCGAAGAGTTTTACAGTTTTTCGCAGATAACTCATTAAGTATTCGATTCCATGAAAAGATGCATATAACCTTTTCTCCGAAGAATTAAATTCTACATAAGAAAGGTTCTATACATTTTTCTTCTAGAATGCATACTAATGGAGATATTGCTGAAAAATCGAGATCCTCTTTTTCCTTTAATATTTACACATTATATTGACATATGCTCATATGAGTAGTTATTCTTATTTCGCTGTTTAGTTACACATTTTATTTCTCTTAATTTAATAAAATATGTTAATTGTACGGTAAACTAAAAATAATTATTCATATGAGCATATGTCAATATATAATGTGTACAAACGAAAAAGAGGATCTCGATTTTTCAGCAATATCTCCATTAGTATGCATTCTAGAAGAAAAATGTATAGAACCTTTATTATGTAGAATTTAATTCTTCGGAGAAAAGGTTATATGCATCTTTTCATAGAATCGAATATTTCATGAGTTATCAGCGAAAAACTGTAAAATTCTTCGAAAATTATATTTGATCGCATTGAGCCACGTGTTTCCATCATTTATCTCAGGCCGCAGGTTTCAACCACTGTAGTTTCTCATAAAAAATACTAGTGTTTTTTAAGGATCCGCCAAAAATTTTTTTTGTTTAATGACCACCCTAATATACATATGTACATATCTAGGCCGCTTGTTACATCGCCGAAGGTTCATTTTAAAGCTATAACCAATTGATATATAACTATACGTGAAACATACAACGTTGGTAAAACTGCAACTTTTATTATTCTCCCTTGGCCGTTTTTTACGTACGTCGAGCGCACGACATTACTCGCAATGCGCAACTGTGCGCGTTGCAGTTTGGATTCTACGCTTCGCTGTTGGCCGACCGGCCGGCATTTCCCCACTGAACTTTGACGTGATAAATTCAGATTTCCTCATCAAATGTTAATGGTCAACCGGCCGGCGCAACCATCCACGCTGTCGTCAACTGTGCGTCCATTGAAATTTCAAATTGCCTCGTCACCCAACTCGACTTATCCTTCAAAAAAGCGTCGTTTAAATTAATTTCAGAAAAATCGTACCATATATCTATATATACATGCATATTCTAATGTTGCATGAAAATATTGCATTTTTTATTCCTCTCTCTCTCTCTTACATGCACCAATCAACTTGAATCCGTGCATGCGCGCGCGTTTAAACAAAATATTTTCCTGCAATCCTTCCTCAACGATATACCGCGCAGTTTTTATATTATTCAATTATAGCGGCGTTCGAATGATATGGGACTCGACGACGACGACGTATCAAAAGACATTTATATTTTACCCCGCGCGCCGGGGCAAGCATTTCAAAGACTGCGCATCGATCCGAATGATGCAAAAACTTTGGGGACCTTTTTTTAACGCGCGTTTAAACTCTTAGGTATAGAAGAAACCATCTCGTTATTATACCGTAACGACAACTCGTGCATCATTTCCTTTCATCGCTGTCGTCCGAGAGAGCGCGCGCGCGCAGTACAATATGAATTATTCAAGTTTTTCTTTTCGAAATGCAATAATGTCGATTAAACAGGGAAAACTCACTTGGAGCTGCATAATGCTGATTACGCAGTTTATTATGCAACCGAAAATGTGATAAAAAAATAATGTCGCGCGCGACGACAAATAAACTGAGCTTTGATTATTTCTTAGCCGCTCTGCAGCTCATCTCCCCCCCCCCCCCCTCCCACTCTCCTCCCCTCACCTACCGCGACACAACTCAATAATATGGCATTTTCATAAAAAACAAAAATCAGATTCTAACGCATTGCTCTCTTTCAATCTGCCTTGGTGAATCTCTCTATAAATATACAAAGAAGGTGCTTACATCGGTGTGCCTCTTCTTCTCTCCATGCTTCCTTGATTTATTATAAAAATTAAAATTATTCAACTGTATATAATGTTACTCTGTTCGATCGCTTATAATTATTGATTGAAATTCATATTAATTATCCGAATGATTTATAGTTGAAAAAATCTTTATATCCGAAGAGGATTCGATTTTTAAATTGATGCTTGTGCCAATGATAAACTAGTTTCTGCTGCTACTGCATGGTTTTATATATCTGCGTGCTGCACCATCTCACACAATTTCTTCTTCGTTTTTTCACGCGCCAAAGCTTTTACTTATTCCACCTCGAGCTATTCTATTCATTTAAATTTCACGATTTCATTGATTGATTTTCCATCAAACGTCCTCTGCATCATGTGCTAAAATATCATTTATATAATAAGAATTTACGTAATGTACGCGCGCTCGTTAATGCCAGTCTATAAAAATTAGTTAAATATAATCTCTCAAGTCCGCGCGATTGACAATTAAGTACTTGTGAAAAGTACGGGCGGGACACGTCAAAGATATATGTATGTCAACATATTCAATAATGTTTGCAATGTGACTTTTCTGGATAACACTATAATCAACGCTTCACACTGGACAATATTTTTATATACGATATTGATTTTGTCAATAACTATATCGTATATAAAAGCTCGGATTGAGATACAACCAAATTTGTATAATGATAGAAGAAACGTGTACTCTTATGGGAGAAACCTCGTCCATACGATAACAATTCGCACAGCGATTATAAAAAGAAAAAGAGCCTATTAAATTATTATTTAGGTGATGATCGAGAGAGCAATAAGAGATGTAACAAGCTTATATAGCAATCGCACACTTTAATCAATATTCAGAGCTGATTATTATTATTTTAAAGTGAGATACGCGCGATTATGAAGGTTGCGGGTTTAAAGGGAATGGAAAGAATGGACGTGTCGGATAGGTATATGGGTAGTATGGTATAGCAGAGAGAGATGCGTGTCGAGTTTGAGAGAGGCATGTGTGCAGAGGGTAGCAATAAATGTGTTTTTTTTTTTCCCCCTGGAATCTCTTTGATCGCCGTTATAGCTGGTGCATGCCTCAAAGTGGAATTAAGCTGCTGCAGGTATGGAGAGTATGAATTTTTTTACTCACAGGTGCTAAAGTTGCGTAAATTCCATTCCCTGACACGATATCGGATATCACTGAAGGCCAGGTTGATTTCTGGTCTTCTGGGGAAAGAGTGCTGTTTCTCCTTGAGGAAATAATTGTTGTTTTTCGTCATGGTGGTGCAGTGTTCGCGCACGTCATCTTTACTGCTGCTGTCCGCCTGGCAGCAACCAAACGACGAACGGGACGGCGAGAATTGTTGCTGGGCCGGCGGAGCAGGACAACTCGTCATTTCGAACTTGTCGCTCTTCTTCGAACAAATCAGCAGCAGCGGCACCCCTCTCGACAGTCACCCCACCACCTCATGCACATATATTCTCTCTCCCACGGCCAACACTGCGGATCCACACTCGAGAATTTCTCAGCTTTTCTTCCTCGAGTCCCCTAATACACATTCAACCAAATCTCCTTTATTAATTACCCCCTCTCTCTCTCCCTGTAAGCAAATCAATACAAAAATGACGTAAAATTTATCATTAACTTATATACCTTTCTCACAAAATGTTACACTCGCATATATGTATACCCGTAAATCGAATGAGAAAAATCAAAGCAACGAAAAGAACAGCAGCGCATTTCTAATTTCAAAACAAAGTTTATACACTAGAAATCTGCAGGCAGAACATTGTTTTATATATACATATAAATAATATTCACCTTCGCTATATTCACACTGAACGTTTTTCGCAAAACTTTTCCCTCAGCGAAGTTTCCTTTGTCCCTGCGCGCGGCTCAACTGGAAGAAGGAAAAAGACAAAAATGAGAATGCATATATATATATATTATATGCAAAATTTTAATTTTGTACAACTCGAGAATGAGAGAGAGAGAGAGAGAGAAAGAAATAATTTATATACTATGTAGAGAGATTTCTGCTAATTTACCGTCAAACGCAAAGGGATGATAGGAAAGGAATAATTAGCGTGTTACGCGCGCGCGCGCGTGCGCGCTGGTGAGATTATATGTTTGGGCAGAAACAAAGGAAGCGCGTTAAGACGAGGGAGACGACACATCCATCACGAGAGAGAGCGAGCACGCGTGTTGCATTTGCGATGATCCATCGTAAACTAATGAAGAGTATACACCCGGCTGGGGCCCAACGTGCTGCCTGCGTCTGTATCTACTCTCTCTCTCTCTCTCTCTGTGTGTGCTGCAGTGATTCATTTATTCACGTGAGCAAGAGATTTCATGCGTTATCTTTCAACACACAGCCAAGGTCAATGCTGGATTGACGTAACTGTCATGGTGGGGGAAAATAACGGAAGGGAAGCATCAAGAAAATGTGGCAAAAATTTTCTTCAGAATAGGTCTGCACGTAAAGTTTCGCGCTTCTGTGTCCGTCTCTGTGTGCAAGCATCATCGCGGATCATAACGCTTGAAACAGTCAATATTAATTTTGCATAAGCTCACCGACAGCTGAGTTTTAACAGAGCAAATTACGAAGCAAAAGTACAAGTCGATCGACGTTTCCCCTCTATGCATCGCGCGCGATTATTATTTTTCGTCTCTCTTTCAAAAGTATTCTATATATGTATATTCTCTTCGCAAATTCAAATATAATCCTATTTCATTGTGTTACACATAATGACGCTTCGCTCCAGTATGGAAAAGTTTGTCCAACGTGCATAGTAGTATAGATATTTCTCGCCAACTTCACTTTTCTCCTCGAAACATAAAAATTACCAGTGTGATTTCGTTACTCGCGTATGAGAATCTATAAAGTTGCATGAAAAGAGCCAGACTATCGAACCCCAATGCTTCTACTGAAAACACGCGTCAGTATATTTTTGATAAATCAATGTTAATAACTGTAATTGTTCATTTCTTATATTGTATCGATGAAAAGGACTCGCTGCGTTATAGATGAGCGATATTTCCAACACATTTCATACTTTTAATGTTTGTGTCAATAAGAACCCCTTTCCCCCGCCCCCGGTCCCCCCCCCCCCCTTCTTTTCCCATACTTATTGCTTTAATCTTAGTTTTATAAAATGACCGAGAGATAAGGACAATTTTCCAGAATATAAACATAATTTTTTATCAAACAATCGGCACTTTTGAAAGGCGGAAAGCAAATAAATAAATATTACGTCTTATTTACATTTGACTTGTTTAGATAATTCTCAAGTTCTTTGTTATATTCCTTTTGATATAATATAAGCCGATGAAAATACCTTGGAATAGTTGTTAGGTAAATTTTACCAATACACTTACATTTTTATACCATAAATTACCGCGAAAGTCTGCAGTCAATTGATCGAGCGATATATTTCGAGGGGACCAACATGCATGCTTATCTTGGATAGTGTTCGAGTCAACTGGGGCTCGATGGAAAAAAATGTCGGATAAGAGATGGTACTATGATTAAATATGGTTGACGGTACATAGCATTTCATGTATAGATGCACCGTACGTAAAGGACCGCTACTAATGATACAGTTGCATTTTATCAGAGACACAAAAAAAGAAAAAAAGATTGCAATATGCTCGTTGGCTTAATTCGAGAGAGAGAGAGAGAGAGAGAGAAAGGAGCATCGTAATGTAAGCCTGTGTCACTCGTAGATTCTTCTCCTATATACTACCGCTTTCTGTATACCGAATCTTTGAGAAAACAGATGAAATTTCAATAAACCATATAGGTATAAAGAATAACACCTATATATAGGAAATAAATATTGTATTACCAAACGAAACGCAGTTGCAGGCTGGACTACAATGACACGCGAGGTTAAATAAAGCGCGAAATAACTGTGCAGCTATAATTTACCTTACCGCATGGCAAATATAGTTCCAACATTCGGTTGACTCAACTATATATACGTGAATAAATTAGCACAAAAATTCATTACGAGTTAATAGATATGCTTTCAAATATTTGAGATAAAGTTAAATGAATTGATACTGCTTCGCGCGTAAACGGTTAAATTAAATACAGAGCTCGTTAACTTGGTGAAACGTAAAAAATAAGCGTCGTGTGTGCGTGTCGAGAAAGGACCACTGAAAAGTATCCTCTTCCACCCGAGAAAAAGTTAAATTTTACAAGAGAATGTTTAGAAAAGGGAGGCTGTGCTCTTTACGAGGCTTGAAAAAAGACTCGATATGGTGGTGGAAATATTGGTTTATTAACCTTGAAAGAGAGGTTATTCGAGGCGTTATTGTACCAAGGTGACTCTTTAAGGAGTATTTTACCTTTTTATCATTCGTATTCTTGTATAGCTTAATTTTTCCTCGAGAGCTTCAAAAACTCTCCTCTCATCATTCTTTCATTTCATCCTGTCCTTTCTCACAGATACTGCAGCACGTTTCAGTTTAAGTGTGTGTGTATATATATACATATACGTATATGAGTGAACGATTATGCGTCGTGTGTGTGTGGCCATGCATGTACAAAGATAGTAGTGGGAGGTGAGGGGGGCACGAGGCATCGCAAGTAGATGCAGACGCACGGTAGTATCGACGAAATTTCTCGCGAAAGACTGGATGAAAGGAGGAAAAAGATGAATTCTCCGAACATTTTTTAGAAATAAAGCAACCTGCGGATTGTGCAATGAAAAGAAGGGGTTCCCAACTGTCGCAGGCAGGGTAACCTGCCGCGTGTATAGCTTTCAAATGACCTTTCAAGCTCTAGCCAAGGTCACCACCTCTACCTTATGCACTACCCGTCAAAGTCAAACAACTTTCATCCAAAGCATTTTTCAGCAAATACTTCGAGTCTTTGTTTTTAAAATGGAACACGCACACACCGCCTACATTAACTTGTAGAATACAATAAGAATTATTTTCAACATACATATACAGATACAGCTAGTAGACGCGTAGAGACTTTATTTATATTTTTATTATGTGCAGCCCCTTATTTGGGATTGATCGAACGCCCTACGCACTCTGTTGATTTAACCTCGTGTGTGTATAACTTTACTTTATATAAATATCTTTTGTTTCACACATACCATGAAATATTTACTTTATGCTACTACATCTCACACATACTTGACACAATTTAACACTAAAGCTACCATTTGACGGTCAAATGACCCTTTTTAAATGTAAACACGAGTCTATAAAAAATCCTCGGTATACATTCACGTTTGCTGCGTGTACGCAGTCGGTTTCGATCTATGGTGACATAATTAACCATAAAATAAGTATAAATTAGTACTTTTTGTTATTTCACATACTGTTACATATATTCTTGTTAAAAAAGAAAAAAAGTTGACTCGTTTGATTTATTCTTTTATTATTTGTCAATAAATCTAATTCTATACTGATAAAATAATATTATTTAAATGAGAGCAAATATAGAGCATTGATCGTACAAGACGATATGCAAAAATGTCATTATCCTCCTCCTCCTCCTCCATACTAATCTCAGTAGAGTCAGCATATCATATAATTTGAAATTATAGAGATTAAACATGTTTTTGCAATCCCCCTTTTTACGCTAAATAGTCTCTTCCATAAGAAATAATTATTGCATTTGCCTGAGCTATACACTAAGGACATTTAATATCGAGTCATACACCACTAATTAATCAAAGTACGTTAATTCGTTTAAAGTTTTATTTCTTCAGTAATCCATGAAAAAAAGAAGCAATTAATAATTCAATGTTTTTCGATCGAAATGAGAATTTCAGTATCCTAAGAAAGGTCAAGAGCCATGAACGCGCAGATATCAATAACGGATAAGAAATTTTCCTCGTCTTATTTACGCGTGGTTTTAATTGAATTTACTAAATCCAATACCTTTTTAAATCTAGAATCAGCCACGCGATAAGTCCATTTCCTTCATTTGCTTGGTTTATCAAGAATAGATCTAATCTACAAAATCTAAATTACACTTGTTGACAAATGAACTTGTCAAATGAAATTCGTTAATAGATATATATATATATATATATATATATGAGAATAAAAAAGGAATTTTGGTCAATCTCCTATTGTTCAATTAACTTCCGTTTTCTAACCAAGATACAAACTAAAATACACAGTCCGTGAAATCCATTGAACATATAAGAGAAACAATAAAATGATGAAACTTGAGTTGGATAACAAATAAAACAATACATGGTGTACTTGTAACGCATGACTGACTCCTCTATCATAGCTTTGCCAAATTTAAAATTCGCCTACACACACACACACAAATCAATAGTACGATATATTTGTAATAAAGGAAACACGCATACTTTATGCGTAATGTACAAAACACTGCACATATGCACACACAATTAGGTTATATCATTAGATAAATTTTTCTATATTTAGTGCTGCAAGACCAGTTAACTGTGATCACAACCTTACGCACATATTTTCATCAAGATTTTTATTAAACATAGGACTCGTCGGTTAACTCACTCCGCAAGTACTATAGCGCGTAGCCGCAAGAAAAAAATTGTCTATACCTCCATAGCTATGAGATATTTTCAAACAGACCCTCTATATAAGCCAAGGTCACCTAAATTTCTAGCCATTTATCCCGAGTTAGGAAATGTAAGAAAAATCTTGTCATTTGATCAAACTCTCTTTCTACCAGATAGAGATAGAAGAGCGCGCGCGTTTGTGTGTGTGTGTGTAGGCCTAGTGTAAATACTTGATGCAATAAAGGAGAATTTTTAATTCGAGTTATTTCAACCGAAGAGGACACTTGCTGAATTTAACGATCGTCTTTCAAATGGAAATCAAGTGAAAATCATATATGGTTGTTAAAATACACGTATTATATATACACGCACGGCGTGTGTACTCTATACGTGTAAGTACACACTACTTGCATGGCTATATCTATATCCGTGTGTAGCTCGGCCCTCGGCTAGGGAAGGGAACACTATACCTACACTGCCAATTGTCATCGTCACGGCATTCATTTTTATCAACAATTTCATACTTATTAATTATACCTAATCGCGCTGGGATTTGGAACAACTATATACATAGTTCTTGTGGGCGTATACAGAGAGATATCAAGCTGTCGCAAAAATGTAGCAAGATGCTGTACAACGTGTTCGAAAGCAACAACAACTGCTGCATGCAGTTTATTCAATTTGGTAATTGCTATATATATAAAACTCACGGAAAAAATTCTAAACAATGTATGATTCATCGTGTAATTTTTCAATCATTACAGCTAGTAACTAAAAAATGAAATTGATTTTATTTGTACATTTTTAAATAATTCAACTTAAAATGATATAAGACTTGGTTGAATATATGAGTATATAGATCCCGCTCTCTGTGTGTATCAAAGTGTTTCTTCTTCTTTTTTTCTTCTCTTTTTTTATATATAGTTTCCTCGTGGAGAAACGTCGACGATGATGGCGCTTTTACGACTAGCCCATGATGGCCATCATCATGCATGATTACCAATTCTTGCTGCAAATGCTTTTCTATACATTATTTCGCGAAACGCTATCTCGCACTCATCTCCAAATGCTTTACATATTCCGACGCGCGCTCATGCAGATATAACATTACTCTCCTACCTCTTTTCATATAAAATATCAATCTTAACTGCTAAAGAAAGAAGCTAATTTATCGACGACGACGACGACGACGACGAATCACCGCACCACGCAGTCGCTCTTTCAACTGTATCGAATATATATTCATCTTTTTCTATATACATTTTTTCCGTCTCTTATTTACGAGCCCACTTTTTTTCTGCCTTGTAATTCAAATTCCTAGTAAAACAGCAGAATTGATTATTCAGTTGAATTTCATTGAATTGATTTACTCGTCAGTGGTAAACGTTTGTTCTATACTATTGGGAATTCATGATCCATACGAATAAGCTTACTGCGACAACACTACTCTGATTGTTTCCATCGATAGAAAACTAGGTGGTAGTAGAGGATGCTAATAGAGCTGAGAGGGAGAGGGAGAGAGAGAGAGAGAGAGAGAGAGAGAGAGAGAGAGAGAGAGAGAGAGCGTTATACTTTTCAACTGAATAGTAAGAACCATGTCAATATACGCAGGTGATTGCACTCGAGTACAAGAAACATTGAAAGCTTTTCAATTGCATTTGACATGCAGAAATAATATCATTCGTGTCGTATTTATTGCATTAATGACTGTGTAATGAGAAATATCGTATCACTTTTTTTCAGACAAATCGACACAGGTGAAAGGCAGAGTCTATATATCTAATATGTTAAGAAATGTGAGAACGTGTGTGTGTGTGTGTTACACACAGTTACTGTAATGCATGAACACGTACTATTGTGTTCGTGTCAATGACGAAGCTTGTCATTAGAAAACTGTCTGTGAACGTATTGCACAGTTTTTTCATTTATTTAACTAAAACCACGATTTCTTACACATAGCCAAAGTCTGCAATACTTGGCAATTTATTGCTAAATATCAGATTGAAATAAGTTGTGAAAAAAAGGAGAGAGAAGAAAGAAAATATAATCGTCAACATATTTATATGCAATTGTACTATATTTTTGTACTTTCCATTATATTCATAGTTTCATGTGTTGGTTTATTGATTCCTTGATGCGATTTTTATATTTTATCTAATGACAAATATATCAAGAACTCTCTGTTTATATTTACATTTATGATAAAAACAAGAATAGAGAATTAATTATTCATTATATATAGTCACGCGTTGAACATTATTTTATAAATTTTCCTTTTCTTCTATTCCAACTTGATAATGTCAAAAATTATTCAAGTATGTACTTATATATGTATATATAACTGTAGGCTTTTGGCCAACAAAAACAAATTATTAAATAATATAATATAATTTAATTTTGGTTTTGTCTTTGTCCCTTTGTTTTTGTAATTAAAATAGAAAAGTAAATTCAGCGAATCTTTAAATTACAGCTACTGCGGGATATGAGAAATGAATGACTGGTTAAACTGACGAAACACGTTGTGATTTCTACAATCGTAGCTTATACTTGGTACTATTTTGGTAGAATTGTGAAAACACTTGCAATAAAGAAAAGCATACATGAAACGCTCTTTCGTATTATGGATCCTAACAAGTATATATGGGTTTACGAAACATTTTTTATGCAATATATAGAGCTGAGGGAAAATGAAAATTTGAGCAATAATCACACATTCGCGCGTGTCCAATTATTTTTCCTCTATAGGGAAGGTAAAGAAAAAGTTGTGCCATATCCCACAGCTATAATAATTCGAAATATTTGCACATGAACAGCTTCGGTAATCTGCAAAATAAAGAGAAATATATACTGTTAGGAAAATTTTTCTATTGGATCGTGAAAGACTGCGAATGAAAGGCTTTTCGGTGAAATACTGTTTAATAAAATTTTACTTCTTCTCGTAGTATTTTTTCACAGTCGTTCGGCGTAAAGTCATTAGGTTCACAATCAGCAATATTTGGACAAAGTCGAGGTAAATGGAAATTTATCAAATATATAGTATATGTATTAAAGTGATTCTAAAAACCACTCGACATGTATATTTTTCATATTTTTAATAAGCTATAGTGATGGGCTGGGAAGACTTGGCAATCAAGCCCACAACTCTGGCATCTTAAAGAAACAAAAAGCTTAAAACGTTTAACTTTAAGCAGCAAAGTTTTATATCTTTATTTTTGTACTTTTGTAGCGTTTCGATCAATTCCCATTGGACAGGCATACATGTAAAGAAAGAATAATCAGTGCATGCTTTTTATTAGAAAAGAATTATTCTTTATAACACTCGACAGCGTAACGATGATTTCTTCTGTGTCTTGTAACGTTTCAAAAGGATCATTCGCGAGACCGCTAGATGATATCTGTAGTGTGCAGTTGTTGATATACAAATATGGAATTTATTTATTATTTTTTTCGATAATGCCGCATCAGCTTTTTATTATAAACTTAAGTATTCTTAATTTGCGTCAATCATGATTGTTTTTTAATGCAATTTTATTATGCGCTATTGAATATTTACTGCAGTCGTGCGTTGCGAGATGATTTTCTTCATGATAAAATAGCTTACATTTTTCTCCTTCTCCCATCTAATAGCTATTCAAGTGGTCCACAATTTTTTTTAGAACATTCTTCCTTAAGAATGCAGAATGGAATTACGTATGCACTTTGGCATAAAATAATGATAGAGTCTATATGAGTTGAGAATTAATCATCGTGCATGCATGTATATATAGTAGAGGGGTTTTTACTGTAAGTGCATGAGCAGGCAGGCAGGCGCTAATTGACCGTGCAACGGAAGATCCTGCGCGGACGTGTAGCGCAAACGTTTATAAGAAGGACAATGGCGATTAACGATTATGAATCATCTTACAACTGTAGTGGAAGAAAAACTTGCAGGCAGAGTTGTATACGTACAAGGTGTACGAAAGTTGGGAAGAATTTCAGGATGAGCATCGGAGCGCCACCGGCGGAACACATGCACCTCCCCCCCCCTCCTACACTTTCTTCTCTATATCCATATATATATATATATATATACAAAAGTATAATTTCAAATCCAAATATCTTGCAAACACATGTATCATCTGTACCATTGGAAAAAATCCAAGTAACCTTGATATAGGTAATGCTGCCATGACTTTTCAAGATCATAAAACTAAATAGATTATTTAGAGCCACACTCTTAGAATAAAATCCATCTTCTGAGAAACAGTTTTCTCAGAAATGCCTTTTTATGTGTCTCAAGATATTTGGCAGCTTTAAGTTAACGGTCAAATGACCCTTTTTAAATGCCATGACATATGTATATAGAAATAAAACGATCGGTGCGTATAGTGTTAAAAGACTCAGCGAACGGTTCGTTATATATGTTATATTCAAGTTTGATTCAAGGAATTCGCTTTCTTTTTTTTTTTTTTATCTGACTAACATCAAATAAAAGATCAAAGTTCACTTCGAGTAATTTCGTTGAGCATGATGAACGTACGAGCTGGATTAGTATGAAGAAAGTAGACTGATAAAATACATATATATAGAGTTATATAAAAATAAAGGTAATAGTTGTACAATAAAAGATTTGTATTATCCACGAGCAAAAATGACATTTTCTCAATATTATTCTTATATGCTATCACAACAATTGGTGCGCGCGATAATTTATACACATTACTGCCCCATTTACCTTTAAAGTAAAATTACACACACAAACTTTAAAAACAATTGTTCATACCTATAAGTACGCTAAATTAAGACATGCTTTTAGTATGATCTAGCTGTTGTTGCTGTCCTTAAACTGTAATACACACTACTAAGCCTATACTTGTTTTAATCGAAATGCCATCTTATTCAAATTTTTCCATTAAAATTAGGATATATTTTATCGCCTTAGATATTAATCGAATAGGCGATAATCTGTAACCTTTGTATCACGTAAAACTAACTACGCAAATGATATAAAATGCTAGAGAAAATGTTGGCACAACAGTAATATTAAAATAATCTGTCTGCACATATATTTCTAGAGATAATATATATGTAGTTGTAGATGTGCGATGGTTATCGAGTAATTCGATTTTCGAATAAATAGCAATATGAATAATATCTCGCCCACGTGCAGTATATAATAATACTTTTTTTCGTTCAATGAACGTATACGATACATCGAGGTGAGTTTTGAGTACTATGGAGAGGGGAAAAGACCCATACACAGCACAATTGACTAAAAGACACCTAAGGGCTGTCTTAAAGCTACTAGGTGCTCTATGGGGACGATTTCATTTAAATGGAGGCGCGCTCGCATGCACGAATGCATCCGACTTGCGAGAGCAAAACAATTCTTCTCACTGTAATTCCCAAATCATCTCCCATTGTCTTCCAAAACTCGTAGAAACTGTCAATGTTAAGAAGCTTCGAAGCAATCAGTGTATAGCTATAGCACAGCACATTATACTCTGCATGGTTGCTAGATAATTTATGCATCGGCCTTCCTTCCCTTTCGCGACTCCTCCTCCCATGCACAGCAATTACATACTAAACTCTCAACTTGAATTTATTCCAAGGTGCGCGCGCCCTACAGAATTTTAATCACCCGTTAACCTGCTGTCCCGAGGAAACGTCCAACTTTTCTTTCATTCATTCTCACGAAGATTCACCATTTATATATATATATACATATATAAATTCACGTTTCTTTAATCCCTTCTCGTAAAGTTTTCAATGCCATACTGTTCTTTCGTTGAATCACAATGCAAAACTTATCATTTCGACAAACATTCAATTGTGGAAAGAGGCTTTCACATAAATTTCTCTAATGTCATCGCTTCTTAACATGGAGATTTTTTCAGTCTTGCATGTCACTGCTGATTTATAATTATATATGCAGCATGTGCTTTCATTTCTTATTTGAGGAAAATTATTCTCTGCCTTTTTTCCATGCATTATAACTATGCATGGTATCAAGGTTATACCTCTTATTTTATCTAAGGTTTTATTGTGAAATAAGAGTTATAACTCATGTAGAGCGCACTATTCATGAAACCAGTATTCCGCAATACCATTCGTCTATCCCCTTTTCGGATAATAAATCGAAATGATGATTCTACAAAGTTTCTGAACGATACATTGTCGTATGTGAAATGGAAGAATGAATGATGGATATCTGCAGAGGCAAAGACAAATCGAGGAAAATCAATGTTAAATTAATATACCAATATTTATGGAAAACGCGTTAGTAAGACTTTTTTCTCTTTGACTACACTGGGTGAGCTATACGTGTTTAACATATGTACGATAACAGCATTTTGTCTGTATAAATCTGGCATCAGTTTCACTTGACTTTTCTTAATTCACGAATCGCGCGAATAGTGCAGTGACTTACTTAATGTAATCACTCGGAGATAATATATATATAGAACAATTAAGAGTCAGGCAGAGTGTCTGGTGTGAATAAAGAGAGAGTGAGAGGGTTGGGTGGGTGTGATGTATAAAAATAACACAAACGCGACGAGAGCAAACGTATACATGTACGTGTAAACCGAATAAATAAGATGAAGGAGGAATTGAGAAGAGAAGAAGACTACGCTTGATCGAATTGAGAGAAATAGTTGTTTGCGCGCGCGCGCTGTCAAGTTGGAGGAAAATTCACTATTAAACATTATTGTCACTCAACTGTCACTGTGCGTTGATGCACTGTACGTACGGTTTATACATATATAAACCATTTGTACTCGCGTCATTATCTGTACTTGACATTTGAGTAAGTATACATAATGACTAACATCATTGAAGGATGCCATTAGTGAGTTAAGTATAAGTTTACGTCACACAATGACATTAACCTGAGAGTGTAGGGGTAAAAGCATTAGCAAGAGTAAGTATATAGCAGTAAGTAAAAGAGTTTCTATAATTGAAAGTAACGTATAGTACCTCTATATGCGTAATTACGTCAAGTTGCTTGGTGCATGGTACATGCACTGCTTAGGTTGCACAGGTTACCATGCACACACACTCGTTATATAAAGCACACACAAGTGGTCACTGGCCGTTAATTAAATTCTTCCTGCTGCATTACAATCTTCGCGTAATTCTTACATCATTGCGCTGCAGTCCTAATAGATGTGCACGCTATTTATGCGCTTATCAAGTTCACTCTTTATTCCTTTCTAGTTTTCAATCCCGCATCAGTATACACATACATAGTACAGAGTATATATAGAATATTCCTTATAGTGTCTGATATATTAATCGGACTATTCACGTAAATGTTACATGTGCATTGATTACGTTTATGAGGTTATGAAAAAATGGTGGAGCTATAGCTAATTCACATTGCACACATTAGCCATTGATACTTTCACGTATATGTAATATATATGATGTATATATATACATACGATTCTTTTATAATGTTATACAATTAAATTTCCAAGTTTATCAGCAAATATTTAGTTATTTTAACGAAAAATGCATGTGCTCTTTTCGACAAGTTCTCGCCATTTCAACACACATAGGTGGGTGCATGCTGAAATGGAAAATTCACACAAACGCATATATTTCAGGTGTGGAACGTGTTTAACGTCGTTCGTTATCCAGCTCGCTCTCTTAACAATAATATTGTAGGAACGTTTCTTACTATATGTCTGCACCGTTAAATAAATCAACGTTTCTCATAGGTATATGCCATGTACTGTCGAAAATCAATAAAGTGGAGAGTGCTGCTTGCTCGTTAATTAAATCATTGGCGTTCTCCACAGTGCAGCTTTGAGAATTACACTTGAAATTTTTGACTGATAGCTGTCACGAGGTGCGCGAGTGAGTCTCTTTCGAGTGTAATCAATTTTCCGTTATCAACATGCTGACAACATTGCTCGGATCTGCAGCAATCATCTTATACTATTAGTCCTCTAGCTGGAATATGCAAACATTTGCTTTTATCATTAGTTTGTCACTAGTCACTATCCTATTATACTACGCATTCTTTATGTTCAATTTTATTAGCATAAATATCAAACGATGCAGCAGCAAAGCATGTACAAGCAGTTATTTACATTTTTCCGATAATAAAACAAATCGTTTAACATCAACTCGGGTGTCGCATATTCTTGAAAATTTCACCCTGTACATTTTGTACATGCAAGAAATTATATATTTAAGGTATATGAGATAAGTAAACTGTAACTATCTTATACTTCCGTACCATATAGATATATGAAATCTAGAGAGATGTTTGAGAATCAAAATGTAAGGTCAGAAGCCTCCCCCCCTCCCCCCCCCCCCCCACCCCCGGTCGGGGACATGGCAAATCAGCCAAGTCAAATTTGCATAAAAGATGCTCACTTTTATTATGTTTTTAATTCTTTACAGATGACTAGCTCTCATGTATATATATATATATATCGAGGAGACTTATTTCTATTGATTATAGAAATTTAAAGAAAAAAATGCCTTGATTGGAAACTTATCCTTTCTCTTTCTACATTTTCAGAAGGTACATTCGAAAAGTGTGTATCTAAATATATTTACATTTGCAGGATCGCCAAGAAGAAGCGCAGCCACCACGGAGGCAGGCGGGCCTATGCCTCCGCATGAGATCCACTGTCATCTTTATAAATATCCTAATACGCGTGCACCATGAAAACGGAAGAAGGCGCATGTGCGAAACGGTTGATGCTTGCATGATCAAACGAACATTGACACGAACATGTTATGACGAAGAAAAATTGACCTTTCGAATAATGGACCTTTTTTATTGCGACGATAAGTCAATCGGAGCAAGTAAGTTAAAGGTATATACCAATTGTGGTCAACATATTGTTTCAAGCCTCTCTGTCCTGTGATCGAGGAACAGAATTTATTAAATAAAACGGAAGAAGAAATATCTTACCGTGACCATGTGAGAAATAATTTAAAAAATAGATTCCTTCTTACGAATTAGTTTATTTATCAATTGACTCGATCGTAAAACATTAAAATACAGAGCTGATACAAAAGCTTGATGAAGGCACATTTGACGCGTAGATACAAGAATATCACCATGCACGACCGCAGGCCCATTTTCTTAATGAATCTTGCAAGTATATAGAAAGTATAAAGAATTCTTGAAAAAATTAATAAAATTTACATGTAACATTTGAAGAAATGAAAAAGCAACGAAAGACTTGGTTGATTTACTGAAAATGTGAGTAAAGTTGACGGTATAGTCCCTTTCGCTGCTTACAGCGACTAACGTAATATCTCAGCGTTATTTTAAGGTACTTTTACACGCACGTTATATCTTATAGGAATATATCATTGTCAGGCGCGCGCGCGCGCGCGCGCCTGAAAACTTGAACAATGTTGTTTCTCGCGATAGGTTCTCAATATCGCGATCAGCAAAATAATATAATTAAGCTGGTATGCGGCCGATGGAGATGTTGTCAACTTTCGTATATGACTCGCACCGAGCCCTAATCATTCGAAAATGAATGATAAAGTCTGGCATGCACATATGCATCATTGGCTGGCATGGGGCTTCTTTACTTGGTTTTATTGAAATTTTCGCGAAAGCCCCTTCCCTCGAAGTAAGATTTTATCTTAATGTTATTCAGGCTTGCTTGCAAACGGACGTAGTGCGACTTGGTATATTCGGAACGACAAAAAAGTCACCAAGCACCAGCCACGTTCCTCTTCGTACATCTTTTTTATCAATTACAATTCTTTATTCAATATTTCTTGTCCACTATATAGTACTCGTTGTCATACCAAGGCTATTTATTAAGAGAATTTTTAGCATTCTCCTCTTTCACTGCAACAATCGATATGATCCCGCATGTAGTAGCCGTTGTGTTACATGATAAAATTATTGTAACAAGACTATTGTTCTTATAGGAAAAAGAGAGAATGGGTCGGTGTTGGGTTAGAAAAGCTATTAAAGAAATAGCTGCACAATTAACTGAGTGAAATTTTCGGCACATGATAAATTTTGATCAAGATTATAAAAATAACCGTTGATGAAAAACTTGAGATGTGAGGGGTGACACGTGTATCATTTGCAAGAAAGTACAATAAATTATTGACAAAAGATCTCTTTCTTCTTACAATAGATATACATGTAGATTATTATAAAGTTTAAAGTTTCAAACTCGTTTCTAAAGAATGTGTGAATATTGCGAATTAAGCAAGTCTTGCAATTTGACGCAGCTCGCGTGCATGCATGGGTGCGCGTGCGTTACAAGATTTCGTTGCACTATTAAATAATGCTGTGCTTCTTACCTAAATGAAATTGTTTTACACAATTATTTACAGGTTGATGATGAAAAGGTGAAATTTCGATGAATCACTATAGATATTATCTATCACTTGATACATCAGTGTATTATACGTATAGGTATAAAAGATGTTAATCTCTGCTGAAATATATATATATATATATATATATATTTTAACGACAATTGCGGACCTCTCACATTTCACTCTACGTGCATGATATCATTAATTTCTCCAGTAAAACCGCATGATGAAAATACTAACAACCATCGCGATTCATCATCTAATACACATGTTACTCGCACGGTACGCACAAATATAAAGAATGTAAAACCTATACGAATAATGTCCTCGCTCGCTCGCTCGCCTTCGGAAGAATCTTTTTCAGTCCCCCTCGCGCGTTCTCACAGCTGGAATAAAAATAATATCTATATATTGATTGCTATATGCTAAAAGAAAGAAACACACGCCAAGTAGAAATTCTTGTCACTTGCAAGAGATTTCATGGAAGAGATCGGAATCATTCGCGAGTGATGAAATAAAATGAGAGTACTTGATTATATATGTTGAGATGCACTTTGGTGGTCCGCGCCGCGCGGCGGCGGCGGCAAAAACGAACCGTTAGACGGTGGATAAGACGCGCGGTTAATGAGAAAAGGTCGATACGAGACTGCGGGCTGCGAGAGCAGCTAACTCGGCCAACCGTCCTTACCGTTTGCTCGCTCGCTCTCGCATCTTGTCGACTATATACTAAAAGGAACAAGGTCTCCCGCGTAAAAAAAAAAAAAAAATCAACATCAATGTAAATAAACGGTCAAATCCTCTTTCTTCATCTTTCACTCTCCAACTTTCGCACATTATACACAGGGTGTCTCGATATATCACCACGTGGTACGTGTCGCAACACTGCTATAAACCGCAAACATGTACCTATATAGCATTATTTATTTTCATATACTTTATTCTCAAATCAAATGATTTGTTTGAAAAATGCCCAAGGAATTGCAGAAGATAAGATGTGTGCATCAGTGCTCTGATTCTCTGAGACACCCTGTAAATTTCTTGCAATTTCTCTCTCATGAATGAACATATGCGACACACGTAGCAACGCAGTGTTAAAAGAAAAATTTGTTTTCGCTGTATTTTTTCTGACACATTAGCAGCTATGGTAACAGCTGAGATTCGTGCGAGAAAGAAGGCAGGAAGGAAAGGATGAAAAATAGAGAGAGAGGCATATGTGCACACATTTCTGTAATTCTGGAAAATAAATTAACGCGATCCGATGTGAATCCTTTCTTCCTTTACGTTATTTACAATATACTGATTTGCTCGCAGTATAGCAAGGTAACATATGTTACAACTTTACTTGAAGTATGTAGGTTTCAAAATGCAGCTTATGGTGAAAATACCTTAATTCTTATGGAAAATATGCACATTGCAAATTTCTATTCGAATTAACTGCAATAACTTTATTTAATTATATTTTAGTAAAAGCATGATATTCATTAAAAAATGAAGAGAGAAAAACTACAGTGGACGCGCGCGCGCGCGCGCATTCGTACTTTTCATTAATGACACAAATCAAGGGTTAATTATTTTTTATTAAAGCGTCAATAGTCCAATGGGATTGATTGAAAGGAACGCGATATGCTAGAAATAAAATAGGAAATTTTAAATATCTAGCGCATAGAAATATATAGATAGATCCGACGTGCTGCTGCGCTCTCCGTAGACAGAATTGATCGAGCAATTATGATAATGATAAATTAGAGTGAGCGCGAATACAGAAAAAATTGAAAGAAATAAAGATTGCACAATTTTGAAGGAGGAACGAAGCGATGAAAGTAAGCCAGCTGCCAGGCCGGGCCGAGAGGAGAGGCTGCGTTCTGTAGTATGTACATACGCGCGTACGCCGCTTTTCGCCACAGACTTTATTCCATATATATATGTTGTGTGCGTCTGACCTTCAGTCTTCTACTTTCTCATTATTTCCTGACGCGATGCTAGGTCGTCTTATTAATGTCAACTGAGATTTATATATATATATATATGTAAAAAAAAGGAAAGAAACAAAATATAACACACACACACACGGGGCACCTTTTTACGCAAAAATTGGAACATGCAAATGAAAGAAAAAAACATGACAAATGCGTGAGAGCAACGGAGGGAGAGGGGGGGGGGGGGGAGAGAGAAAGAGAGAGAGGATAACCGAGAGCGCGTCGGTCGTCCTACTTTCCAATTTACGTAGATAATTACAAATCAGAAAGCTCGAATCTATATACCGCTTTATATTACACTTGAATACTTTCGAATTGTAGTGCGGAATGTGCAAAAATATCTTAAAGCTAATCAACAGAGATTGCAAACTCAGTGCATGTACTTTTCATTCGTATATATATATATAAAAGTTTGCAATCTAGACACACACACGTCGGGATATATAACGCGCTCGCGCGCGATCAACTAACAATAGTCTACATGTTGTTATTAAACGCAAATTGCTGATTTATATATATATATATATATATATGTTTGCGAGAGTTAACCTCACATATCGAATAAATGTTAAAATAGTTCAATTGAATGAATTAAAATTTATATTTCTAGTGTAGAGAAATAAAAAATTTACAGGAGCATTCCGAAGGACTGCAGATAAGAATAACGCATGTGTGCTACTTATCCCTATTATACGCCTTGCGTTTACATAGATTCCATGTTCAAACAGTTAAATCCGCAACTAATTAAAATAATCGCACGAAAAAGAACACGAAAAAGCCTTGTATATATATATATATATATATACAGAGAATTGGAGTAGAAAAAATCATAGAAAAGAATTAATTGATAATGCAGATACGTACACCTATATATAAATATAACGGAACTATTTATTTGTATTCCTCTAAACGGACCATAATACTTATTAGTCTTTTTTCTGTGCATTCTCCATTTCCTTTTTATTTTTCGTTCCAAGTCTGTTCTGCCAAACGATAATTATCGATTTCGCAATTGATGCAAATTCATCTCGCGAAAAATATTTCACGAATAATGGAATAAAATTATAAAACGATACAGTGTGTGTTTTGAATTGCTCTTATGAGAGTTGCTACTATACAAAAGTATCAAGTACAAATCTTTTTACTTACAACCACACACACACACACATCCTTCATACGCTTATTTTTATCTTACTAAAATATTGTCTGTACCGTACATGAAATCTTAAGTATGTCGAACACATAAAACAAATCGTACATGCAGAGGTTTTTCATCAAGTATAATAATCAAAATAGAAAATTACATTAATACTGAACATGTCGTTAGATTTATAAGGAGAACTCACTAATATAAACTTTCTCTTTTAATTAATCACATATTAATAAAATTATCACACAACTCTGTGAGGATTGTAAAGGAAAGAAAAGGTAAAGGGGGAACGCGCGCGCGCGCGCGCGCGCACGCGTACATATATGCCGCGTTGTGAGCAGCAGCCCCCTTCATCGACACTTGGCAATTGTATAAAAGCGAACAATTGCGGAAAGTGTATAGAAAATTTGGTAAAAATTTGTTCAATTGTCACAGAGCACATCCTTGATAAAAATTACATCTATAGGGTAAAACCGGTACGCTTATGAGTAAGCGAATATTACGTAAAAATCAGATGTAATTATAAATTTGAATGAAAATTAATTTTTTAATCCTATAATGTAAATACATAATTTGATGTGTGTGTGTGTGTGACATCGAGGCGAGATGTTCCAGCTATGGTAAGCGAGCGAGCAGCACGACTGAGGGGAAATAAGAGTAACGTCGCGAGTGGGAGAGAGCGAAATAATTCCAAGGTGTGTGCAATTATATCAATATGAATGCGATGAAAAGAGTGACTATTTGTAAGCATTGCAGCGAGATATATGTATAAACGTATGCGAGATGAATACAATTAAAGTCACTGATCCATCCGTTGCACGCGCACACGCGCAAGATATCAAATAGTATTAATCGTATTTAACAATCAAGGTTTACTTCACCATCTTCGTTGACCGACGATTAATTAGATTTTATACTCGATGATGAGGGAGGGAAGCAGCAGAATCAAGTGCATACAAAGTGTTTCCACACATGATCCGCGAATTCTATCATTCATTTCGAAGCATCGTTCGAACAAACGAATCATCTAAAAATTTTAAAACGTTGCTATTGTTTTTAACGACGACATGGGCAGATACACACTTATCATTAAAAATACGTACCCTAAAGTATATAGACGTAAGAACACGCGTGTGTTTATTTGTCCAAGTATATATATATATATATATATATACAAATATATAATATGTATATAGTAATCGATATTAAATCGAGATTGAAAAAGCGGGCAGAAAGGAAGGCACTTGAATCCTCTCTTTCTCAGCCCCCTCCTCCCCCTCCCCCCATTTATCGTTATTCCCCTGTTAACCATTATCTCGTTGCAGTACACTTTCGCTATGAGAGGTAGGTGAGACGATGACAGCACGTGGACAGACGGACAGATTGAGCCGTTTGAGGCACCAAGCACTGAAATGTTTGCTATACGATGACAAAATTAAGTGTTCTGTGCGTTTTCTTTAAATTTTATTTCAACTAAAATAAATGGTTGGGGATTTGGCAAAAGTGAATTTTAAGTTTGTAAAGAAAATGGAGGACTATATATATATATATATATATATATATATAGAAAAATGGAAGAGGAATGCTCTTTTACTCGATAGGCTATGGGATCGTTTATATACGTATATGTATATATAGTCCATAGAGCCACATCCAAAGGCCCCAAAAACAACTAAGCATCTCTTGAAAGTATCAAATTGACCTTTGAACATGACACGTTCATGGTCACACGAAGGTCTCCTTAATTCTTCTAAACGGTAACTCCAAGAGCTATAGGGTCAAGAGCGATCCAAAAGACTGTTATATAAATGTACCATTTAAATCAGTTATTTACGATATATGTCATTTTAAAGCTGTCCATGGATGTGTCCAGTACGAAATCTAATAGGCTTTTTTAAAAATATCTTCGATAGGAGAAATATCCTCGAGAGAATTAACCTTGGAACGCTCCACCACCAAGTGTATATCCTCGCGCGTCTAGCGAACCTCTACTGCACGAGAGTACCTCCTGAAAATCGTATACTATCGGGAAATGTACGCGGTTCTTCAGTATATGTATACGTGCACTCACGACCTTTCGAAAGACGAAACGCACATTTAAATATCTCGGAAAAGTTCAAGTTCAAGGTTATACATTTGTTCAGCTGTACCTCCCGAAGCTCCATATAGCCTTTACCGCGCCGCGGTATAATGTAAGGATTATTGTCGAGACATTATTGTGACCAAAAGCTCTTGCATGGGAAGCATCGTACAAACTATAAGCAAAAACGGAATTAGTTGAACAAAGAAATGTAATAATTTATGGCTTTTGAAAGTTGTATACGGGCTAATAGAGAATTCATCCGTTTAAGCTAACATTTTTCCATCAAGGGACGCGCCAGCTGTAATAAGCTGCAAAAATCCATTTCTTTCTTTAATAAATATGGCTGGTATATAGCCGTACACGTTTTTCACAATACCGCTCTTTTCCGAATTGGCGCGACGCATATCAAAGGTAATACAAGTCCCTTATATATAGATGAACGTCAAATTAAAAATATTTTACGAATTAATATTTAGTAATCTGTTTTAAGAATGAAGAAAAAATGGTGAAAATTAGACTTTATTCTTCACAATTGATATACTTATGTTTGGACTGTCATTTTTTTTTTTTTTTTTTGTTTTTTTCAATCAGACGAGGTTCATGTCCAGAGGGGAAATTGATTAGGATTGTAGTAAAAGAGAGAAACATGCATTTTTGGCCTTTCAGGGAAGCTACGCGTTACGCCGTCGGAGAATTTCATTCGTTAAAGTTAAATAACGTTTTTCGTAACTCAATTGAAGAAGAAAGATATGATGATCCTTTTGAGAATACATGCAATCAACAGAGGAGAAATAAAGAATCGATTATATATTCCATTAGCCGGCTGGACAAAAAATCCCAAAATCTGCCATTTTTTCGTACCGCCAGTGTTTTACACGAAGCTCCCTCGTCTCGTACTACGTAGCAACGCAAAAGTATATATAATACGTATAGTACTTACCCCGGGTAGAATGAAGTAAAAGAAAGCGAAGAGAGATGGCAGATATATTTCCAACGGTTTCCACCATGGAACAAGATTATTGGACCGTGAAAGCGCGTTTAAAGTTTGATATCCGTCAGTTACTTTGACCGTGATTCATGGTCGCGAACGCGCAGCAATAGCGAAGCTAGAGGCTTTTCTCAGAAATCGGCAAAGTGCGTTACAGAGCAGCAAACCAATAGTTTCAGCTGTGAAACTTGTACGCGCGAGCTCTCTATCGATTTTATTATATACAGTATTGCAAAGCAACGACCAGCATATGTCACGATTGTAACACCAATCGATAATAATAAACCTAAGCGTGAAAGCGTCAACGTAGCGCGAAAGTACGAAGAGTATACACGCACACATATAGAAATGTCTCGAAACTGGTTTATACGCCAAGTAGAGTTATATTCTCTCGTTTTGCAGAAAGTCGAGTGTTATTATAGCGCGCGCAAACCTAAGAGAAAAACTGTGTTGACATATGTACTGCGAGTACTGCAACATAAGCCGAGATAAATTGCATGGGGCGTTCGACGAGAAGCCGCAACTGAATTTAATCGAAAGATATATCGGATATAAGTGTTAATTTAGCATGACGCACTGCTCTTCGTTGCTCATTTTATATAAATATATATATATATATATATACTGTATATCGAGGTGCGTAGTATCGTGCACGTGCGCGTATACAGCAAACACAGCTAGTTTAAACGCGAGATTCGAATTGAAGCGGATTTAATGGAGAGATACGTGGAAGAGACCGACGGACGCGTAAGGTTTGATTTCATTTGACGTACACTCCGTCGTCCACTTGTGCGGTACTGACTGAGTGCCGTCCGAGTGCTGACGGCCGAGAGAGGTGTGTATCCTGCATGTGCCTATATGTACACACACACAGCCAGCTTTGCTAGTTTAGTCGATTGAGTTCGGGTTGGCCGGCACTCGGCACACTCGCCAGATCCCCCCGTCTTTCTTCCTTTCGTGCACGCAATAGACATGGAGGACGCGACCACCAACCGTCCGTCACGCGCGAAACGTCATAACCTCACAACGGACAATGAACACACTTTTCCAACTGAAACGGCGCGCGCGCGTTCGCCCACCACCACTCCCCCCCCCCAGCATCGTTGTCGACGACGTCGAACACTGTGGCGTGGTGACCGCCGGTGCGTTTGCGCGCGACTTCCTCCTCCGCTTCCTTTCCCCTCTCTTCGCATGCGCACTCAGGTTTTTCCGAAATAAACGCACGTGTTTCCACGCTCCCCCCACTAAGGCCGGTATTCATAATCGTTGCTTATACATTAAAACCGACTTTTAAGCATAGGTTATCTTTTTCTATTACTGTTAGGTGAAAGAGGACAATCGATACTTTAAGTCAGACTTAAATATAAGCAACGACTATGAGAATACCTGCCTAATACTCTTTGTTCCCTCCCCCCCCCCCCCCCCCACCCCCCCTCCTCTTTTCTTGATCCTATACGCATGTGTGCGCGGTTATATCTTTAACAATGCAGTTTCACGTGGTTTTATAATCGACTTTTGCGATATTTCCCTCGACACTGATCTTTCGTTTAATTGTTTACCTATGAAAAAGAAATTTTAGGTTAATCGATATTCTTCTATCCTGCGCGCGTTAAAATTCTCTTCTTGTTTACGCCTACCTCGCATGCGTAGTTTCTTTTTCTTTTCATCCATTATTCTGTTTACTGGTAAAAACTAGATGACCCACTTGAATCTATGACCTCGATTAACCTGCAGAAAAAGCAAGATGGAGAAGAAAGTCTTGAACCCCAAAAAGTTGCGTGGCTTCAAAGGGGATATAGCGATGCACCTATAATTGGTTTGACCTCGAGCAGTCACCCGAAGGGTACCCGATCGAAGGTTGCCTTGATTTTTTCAATTCGAACACCCTATACATTATATATATTGCATATTTTTTTAATTCATTCAATCGCGAGGGCTCTTTTTAACACTCGCTATCAATGGGCCACGTTAGATGAAGGTGTTGCGCGTTTACGAGATATATATATATGTATTTGAAATTCTAAACAGAGATGTGTGTGGGTTTGGCTCAAGTGGTTGTGTGTGTGCGCGAACCCTCCACACATACAAACGCGCGCGTATTTTCGCTCACATTTACCTCTAATTTCAAATTCAAATATCTTATGTAAACGCTTGAATTATATAGCACATTGTGTATATTTAGTTTTTCGGAAAAGTCTAGAAAATACAAGCATAAATATATGTATTGGTAGCACTCTTCAATTAAATGGTAGAGTCGAGTGGAGCCAATGCTTCCCAATTCCCATATACACATTGTATGCTTCCACTATACTTTTTTCATCTCGAGTTTTTTTCTCGCTGCGCCTACGTATGTACATATATACACATAGGGCTACACGTGTGACATTTTAAGAAAACGTATACGACAATAATAATTCTTCAATAAAATATTGTTTGCAAGCATGGCTCAACCGCTATGTATATATATATATATATATATATATACACACACATTTATGCGCGCACTCTCGGAAAGTGTGTATAATTTCAAAAATTGAAATATATCTGGCGCGAATGATCGAATGAAATGACAAGTTACCAAATAGCACAAATATTCCTAGGACATACTTGGTACAATCCAAGGCCATCCAAAGAAACGTCTACGGCTATATAGTGGACGTATAGCAATAAGCTAGAGTGTACATAGCCTATACATTGTGTGTATGTGTTATTAGGATTTATTGAGACTTTTGAAAAGCTCTTGTGAGAGATTGGCTAAAAGAATGTATAAAAATATGTGTAAGTTGTTAAATTTAAGAAAAAATCAAAGTGACCTTCTTCAAATGACTTTTAAAGGTCGTCAAAGTAATGCTGTTATCCGACGTGACACGCCCTCTAGCTGAAAAACCTTTATTTGAAATGTTTCACGAAAAACTCTCCTGCCTCCTCCTCCTCCTCCTCCTCCTCCTCCTTTCTCAGCCTGTAAAAATTGGAAAACACGTCGTGTATGTACATACTGCACATATCGAACTGCTTTGTTAGCATAGCCGCGGTGTCATAGAAAATCTATATATTGAAGAGTATATGCGTCTCTTATCAATTTTCCATAATTAATGCCTTTATAAGCTTCTATTAAAGATTATCACGACTATTATTATTACTATGATTTTCAAAGACGCATTAGTTTTTCTTATAGAGCGATCGGCATCGTTAGTTGAGATCACCTAGTTTATTAATAGCATATCGTTGCTCTCTCGGAGAAAAATAAGGTCCTTTGAAGGCAATCACTTTGGTGGCGGTGGCTCAAAACAGCAAGACTGTGTTATTCTCAAATCATAATCGATAAAATGCAACAACAGCTTTCGTAAAGTACACATGTATCATTGTACATCGATGTACGATATTTCTAAAGCTGTCGAATCAAGCAACTTTTTATATAACTGATAAATTATTTTTGTTATCGGTAATTATCGTTAATTACTCCCCATTTGCCAATAAGTGCATGTTAATTGCGCCGAGGCACGAAACTCTGATATTTCAATTGGAATAAATAATTCCCGAGTATATTTTAGCGAGTACCGATCTGTGCTGGTTGTGCCATCTAGCGGTGCACTCGTGAATTAAAGATGTAACTTCTCTGATGGGATTAACACTGTCGGTAATAAAGTGTGTAATGGCGCGCGCGGCGGCGGCGGCAGTTGCTGCTCTGTGGTGCTGTTGTTGTTGTGTTGTTGAACAACATGAAACTCCTCCTATTATTAATAGATGGCTGCTTCCACAGACCTAATTTTAACAACTAGATTTGTACTTTTAAACAATTTATATCTACAAACATGGAGCTGTGCAAACTTGACATGAAAACCTTAGGAAAATTGAAATTATTAAAAATTTGACGTCATCTTTTTGTGTGTGTCAACTTTTCCATTTCTATTCGTATATATATATATATATATATTAAAAATCATTGTGAATTTTCATTCTTTTCTTTTTTTAATAAAAATGATGGGTATTATAGAGATTTGTGAATTATATTTTCCGAGAGTTCTAAAAAGTGTATTTTACAGGGAGGAGAATTGTACATTATCATTGCTCGATTCATTTATTTAATAATAATTATCGTACAGGCAGAATAAGAGAAATTTTAAGACTACTGGCTACTCCATTTCTATTAGCTGCTCTATTACAAAACAACTGTAGAATTATTGCAAGTTGTGCATATAGCAATGGGACAAAATGCAGCTGCAGCCTGTCGGTATATAATTAGACAGAAATTTGTCCGATATTTACAATAATAATTGTTAAATACTGCTCTTCCAACGCTTCTTCTGGTATATGAATTTTCCTATGCATGTTAATAATACAGAAAATAAAGATTTACAATACGTGTGTATCAACAATATTCAACGCGTCGTTAATATATAATTATAGGTTCCTTTGTTTTTTTTTTTTTGTTTTTTTTTTTTCTTAACGAACAGCAAGATTTTTGGCTATTATTTTCAGCTCCTTCCTGGAGATTTTTCCTGATGGAGTGTGAGGAAGATTATCGAGAAATCTAACACCCCCACGAAGTTGATTGGTATCACTGAGACGTGCAGCGACTAGATCCTTCAGCTCTTTTTCAGCCACCTGTATATTTTTTAATCAATGCTATTTCAACGTAATAAACGTGGTTGTTGTACGATTCTTATAAGAAAAAAGAGGGAGAGAGTGGATGTTTTAAAATGTATCTCTCCCTTCTCCTACATCTTATATTGGAAGAAAAAGAAGGTAAAGGGCTGCTCTGTGTAGGCCGGATCATGAAACGCAGTAGTGAGCGGCAGAAAGAGATATAGGTATAGAGAGAACACGTGTATGAAAGTGACATATTATAATATTGAACTCTCTTACAGTTGCTCCCTGAATCCTGGAGACGAAAGCTAATGGATGTTCGTCGTCGGTAGGGTGGGGAAGCCCGACTACCGCTGCTTCCTTCACCGATCGATGACTCTGCAACACAGCTTCTATTTCAACCGGTGACACTTGGTAGCCTCGATATTTTATCAGCTCTTTTAACCTGTCCACAATGTATAATTCACCGTGCTTGTCGTAGTAGCCCAAATCTCCGGTATGCAACCATCCTGCGGAAGATGGAGAGAAAGTGACTCAGCACACGTATACATTTACAGATCGCGGTATGACCGTTCGTATATACGTTTCTTTGAAAAAAGAGAAGAAGCATTTTTCGAGGGGAAGAAAATCCGACATATCTATCTCCAATGGCATTCCTCGAGCAATATCTATATCGATGCGCGAAGCTCGTGGCAAGAAAGTTAACTTTGATTCTCTATACTGCTGCAGAGGCTACCTAATTTACGTAAAGCGAAATTACTTATTCAACTGTCAAGAGTTGACATTTAGAACATTCTACGTATCTCCTGCATGCTGCAGTATAGCGGTATTTTAATCGAAAGCAGTGGGGTGCAGGGGACATGTATATGTATACGGAAGAGAAGTCGTACCTTCGTTATCAATTGCCTCTTTTGTAGCCTGTGGATTGTTGTAGTACCCAGGGGTCATTGTAATTGTTTTAACCTGTATTTCCCCTATCTGATCAGGTCCTACAACTTTTCCTGTACTCACGTCAACCACCTTTAATGACACATTCTTAAAAACGGTACCACAGGAGCCTGGATTGTGACACGTCTTCTGCGCAGTTATTATACCACCCACTTCTGTCATCCCTATGAAGCAAATGGCCGGAATTTCTCTGTGTTCGTTGCAACAATATCTCTGGTTAAGGTATACTTATATCGTTAAACTGCAGATTTTTCTGCAGATAAAGCATTTTTTACATCAAGACTTTTTTTTTAATCGGCTTGCGACCGAGACAATATTTCTATACAAACCGATGCAGCTCTTTACGTTAAAAGAATGGATTTATCAAACTTTGACAGATTATTGTTAGACCCAATAAGATATTTTATCATTTTAAAATTTGTGTGTGTGTGTGTGTGCATAAAAATCTGCCATCTATCGATGCATGATTATAATGAAACTAAAGAATATCTGAAAATTATACTTTAGAGTTTTATGACATTTTTTATCCGTGTGTAGGTGTACTCTGAATTGCAATAGAAGCTTATGATTATTATATAGAGGTGATTGCGAGAACGAACTATCGGAGAGGATCTCTTGTTGCACAAATAATGATTATGGATCTTAGGAATATTTACCGTAGCCTTGTAAAATTTTCGTGTGGGGTAATGCCTGTTTTAATCCTATGTGAGATTCTCTTTGCAAAATGGCACCTCCGACGAACACTGTATTCAGACTCGACAGATTGTATTTGTTCAGCATTCCTGACTTTAAAAGTCGATTTGCCATACTGGTACCCACAAACAGCCAAGTTACCTAATAGAAAAGAAAAGAAAATGTTGGTCGAATAGGGTGGCACTGCAGGGGCGCTTATAAAGCTTTTAACCCGATACGCATGCACTAAAATATATATGGTATGTATGTATATATACGCGTACCTTGTACTTGTCGATAAGCTTGCAGGTAATTTCTTCGTCGAACACTGGATAAGCGATACGTTTGGTGGCCGTAACGATGGACTGATAGATGAGGAGGATCCCCGTGATCCAATAAACCGATGAAAACCACAGTGGAGTCTCGTTGGTCAAGTTCAGTCCATCCTTCGATTCGACGTGGTGGAATAAGGCCAAATGTGAGATCTGTGTACCTTTTGGCATCCCTGTCGTACCGGAGGAAAAAAGAATTCCAGCTGCGCTCCTTGAATCGTTCACCGGCGTGCACCGGAACTCATCCAGATTCTCCCCTGCACTTTCATTCTCCAGTATCTTCTCGAACGAATCCAATCCGGGATACTCTCCTCCCATTACGATAATTTTTAAATTATAATTCTCGATCTTTGTTGCTTCTTCGATCATTTGAATCACCCCTTCGTGAGCAAATATGATTTTTGGTTGGGCTACTTTCAAGAAGTGTCGAGCACTGTCTACACATATATAGAGAAAATATTCACAAATTACTTTCATCTCGTATACTCCCCCACCGTAGCCAAGTAACGCGTCATGCATGGACAACATTTGACGCATGGAGTACAAACACAGATATAAATATTGTGTCTAATAGAGCGCGCGCGCGCGCGCGCTTCTGCAAATTGTTCTATGCATGCATGCATGCGTATACCTACCTCTCTCGCAATTTTCGACAAATTCGATTATAACTATGTATAGAGATATAATAATTCAATTATATTTGAAATGAAAGAGAGGATAACTGACTGGTATTTAAATTAGGATCCCACGAATTAAAGATTGCTGCTATCATATTGGCCGCAACGCATGGTGCATAAGATTCGAGAGTGTTGTAGACGCAAATACTGATAACATCTCCTGCTTGAATCCCTTGCTTCTTTAACCAGAGTGCACACTTCAACACTCGATCTCTCATCTCTCGTAAAGTCTCTTCCTTTCCGGTACGTCCGTCTACCTGTATTAATCGAAAAGACACATGTGTATATCATACATCGATATATTTCAAGCGTATCATATCTACAACATACGCGTGCGTACGTACATACGAGACCTACCCGGGCCAAACGATACTCTCGAAATAATCGTAACAATGACTTTGCAACTTTTTATTTACAATAAATCATAAATACACGTACCTGCCCCAAGCAATTCGGTTTAGCATTGAAACTCTCCAACAATAGATCACCAATGCCACTGTATTTACTCTCGAATGATTCCATTTTTCCAAAAAGTACGTCATCTTTGACAGTAAAATTATTCTGAATAAAGAAACATCGCTTGAATTATTATTACTAATTAGAACAAAGATTGGCTAGCTTTGTAATCATTGCGCGTGTATACGTGTACGCGCAGCACACAGAGATATCAACAACTTTTATATATATATATATTAGGGTGGTCGTAACAAAAAAAATTTTTTGACTGATCCCCAAAAACCACTAGTATTTCATGAGAAACTACAGGTGGTTGAAACCTGTGGCCTCAGATAAATGATAGAATACACGTGGCTCAATGCGATCAAATATAATTTTCGAAGAATTTTACAGTTTTTCGCTGATAACTCATGAAATATTCGATTCTATGAAAAAATGCATATAACCTTTTCTCTGCAGAATTAAATTCTACATAATAAAGGTTCTATACATTTTTCTTCTAGAATGCATACTAATGGAGATATTGCTGAAAAATCGAGATCCTCTTTTTCCTTTAATATTTACACATTATATTATGATATGTTTATATGAATAATTATTTTTAGTTTACCGTACAATTAACATATTTTATTAAATTAAGAGAAATAAAATGTGTAACTAAACAGCGAAATAAGAATAACTACTCATATGAGCATATGTCAATATAATGTGTAAATATTAAAGGAAAAAGAGGATCTCGATTTTTCAGCAATATCTCCATTAGTATGCATTCTAGAAGAAAAATGTATAGAACCTTTATTATGTAGAATTTAATTCTTCGGAGAAAAGGTTATATGCATCTTTTCATAGAATCGAATATTTCATGAGTTATCAGCGAAAAACTGTAAAATTCTTCGAAAATTGTATTTGATCGCAATGAGCCACGTGTTTCCATCATTTGTCAGGACACAGGTTTCAACCACCTGTAGTTTCTCATCAAATACTAGTGGTTTATTAAGGATCCGTCAAAAATTTTTTTTTTTAACGACCACCCTAATATATATATATATATACAATAGGCCTCATTTGTCGAATGCTTTTCAACACGATAGATATGCACATCGCAACATCTGTATTTATGTGTATATATATATATATATAACCATAAATACATCGGACAGATTAAATTATTGCACACGACTCTATTTGAAGCCTCTTTCACCGCTAATTCCATTGAAATTAGTATTATGTCAATTTTTGACATGTTTAACAATTGATCAAAATGTAAACGCGCGCGTTTTCTTATTTCTGCATATACTTTAGGACTTTTGAGAAGAATGTTGTTGCATCTTGCATGATTAAATAAAGGTGCTGAAATTTGTTTAACCTTCGTAAGAAATACATGGAAAGAAAGATATGCGTAAGCTTGAAGAAGAAGCGAGAGGCCTCCGGACTACTTTGGAACAAGTGTAAATTTACAAGTATTCGCCGGGTTGATTGAGAAAGAAAGACTGGATATTTTTTAAACCCTGCAAATAGGACGTTCTACGTTACTTTATAACGATTATTTCTCTACTTGGGTGTGTGATTCAACAAAATCAATAATTTGATAATAATATCTGTGAGAAAACGAGAATGTTTAAAATCGAAAGTGACTATCAGGCCTAATTTGTACGATAAAGGTTTGTATAAAAAATATCTGAGATTTTCAGTTTGCCAATTTATTATTACGACAGCTAGTACGTATAAAGCTGTTGGAGAAAATTATGTTGGGAAGGAGTCAGAGCCCTATCTCCTGCATCTATTGGAAATGAAATGGAAACGGTTTAATGACTGCGGCACCCGGAGCGAAAAGGTTTTTTTTTTTTTTTTTTTTTCGAAAATTTCCTTTTAAAATTCAACAACCGCGACACTCTCTCCATAACATTTATATCTACAGGGTCTTTTCCTAACAGCGGGACATAGGATTGTGTTATTTGACTATAGCATTGAAGCACTTACTATACATTAACATAATTAATGAAAGCGTAGTTAGTTAAGCTTTAATGGTTACTTTAGTTTAATTGCTTCTATTATTCATTATAAATATCATTTTAATTAAATAATCTTGGTGACTACGTTTAATACTTAAATTAAACGGAAAATAGTAATTTTACTATAGTAAAAAGTACTATAGTCAAATAACACGAAATCTCATATGTCCCGCCGTTAGGAAAAGACCCATATATGTCTGCGCGATATTCCGGCCTTTTTAAAAGTTGATTTTATTTCATTCCAATTATGCGAGTAAATTATTATTACCAGCACAGTTATTGTATGGCAAACTTTTATTACTTTTTAATGTAAATAACACGATTGCTTTTATACAAAATTATTCATATGCATTTGTAAAACATTCCGTATCTCAATTGTACGATAATTATCAACTATATAATTGTTACATGCGTCCAAGCATATAATATTCAAATGTTGCATTATCCGACAATTAAATTATACAACCTTAAACATATCATGGTCTCTCGAGACCGTATGTGAGAGGTTTGATAGAATGCAAAGTCATCTCCATGCAATAACAAGATTGATCCTAATGATGACGTAAAGATGAGACTGAGCTTCTCGTTACGAAAATAACCAATTTTCCTGCCGGCCATAACATGTCATACTCGAAATTTAACAATTATTGCAAGTTACGAATCCCACGAGGTTTTTAAATAATAGCAAATCATTTTGTTCAACGTGATGGATAATCCTATGATAATTTATAAAATACATCCAATTATCCTCTTTTCCGTATTTCATGCAAAAAAAAAGTTGTTTTTATTTGTTTACATTTATTGAACAGTGTGTGTGTGTGTGTGTGTGTGTGCTGCTATTAAATCGTCATTAAATGGGACTCGCGAGCCTCCATTGCCTGTCGCGAGTGATCCAACTATGAAATCGCTATCATTAATGACAACTAATTAAACATTATCGTTCTTTCAAAACATTTTTCTCAATTTATTGTAAATAATCCAACTATATATATATATATATATATATATAGGAGTATAGGTATATACTTTAATGAAATTGAATTTAATTAAAATATATGTTAAAGATTTGAAAATAATTTGATTTAAACTTTCACTCGTCACCTTGTTGGCTGATCCTTGATCAATAGCAACCATCTTCACTTTTCAGAGCAGTCGTATAATTACTGTTAGTTTAGCGACCGGTACTCGAGAGAGAGAGAGAGAGAGAGAGAGAGTTTTCTCCGCTGTATCGTGGTTGACCTAGGAGGAAAACACTTGAGAACGATCTTTAGCAAACGAGCGTTGGCATGAGACTACAGCAGCGAGAGAGCGAGAATACGGATAGATGATTGTCCGATAATAATATAGTACGTACACTACAGCTTACGCACATGTTATCGCGATAAAACTATGTAATAAACTCGAGTCGACTACTCCCACATTCTCTTGCTCTTTCAAGTTATTTATCACTGGTAGCTATATAGATTATACCCAAACCTCATGATATAATGCCTCGGCTATAGATTTTCATAATTACACGCTGACATGGCTAAAATTCGTCGTGCGTGTCTATATCTTTTCCGTGCCGTTGTAATACCTTGCGTCCTATGAAAATCACGTATAGTCCACGTGTACGTGTGTCTTCTTGTCTCTTGCTCCATCTCCAACACTCTCTCTCTCTCTCTCTCTCTCTCTCACCTATATATTTATAATATTTACTACTCTGTTGTGTAACATGTATATACAAAACAAAAATTTCTTATCACCGGAAATTACTGCTGTCAGGTTGATAAGTATCAATAGTATTAAATGAATGATTGATTCGCGCGCGCGCGCGCGCTTATATTTATGCACGATTGAAAGTGTTTGAGAAAATCGGAAGAAAAGTGTGCTTGCGAGCGAACGAAAAAGCAAGCGTATACAATTAATCGGTTCATGTGTGTTGCAGTACATTCGTAGAGTACTTTAGAGAAAAGTGTAAAAAAAATCCATTTTGTCCCAAGATTTTCAACTATTATTACCTTGGGAGGAAGGAGGGGGGAGGGGCTTTTGTACTCCTCTATAACCTGCGACATTTATTATATATATATATATATATAGGAATTACGTTTCTCTCCTTCATATATGGCTTGAGAGAATAAATGAGAAGAAATTAATGAACAAGAGACTGCACATTATATATACATGTTGAGGATAGTAAATATATATAATACTGTGTTCTCATTATTTTATTTATTGTTTTATCTTGTACCAAGCTCCTGCTTAACAAAAGAGCAGTCAAAGTTTAAGTGCTTTAATAAATACATTTGTAGCATTAACCGACGACGCCTCTCTATAATATTTCATCTTAATATTTATGAAGCAAATAAGAGGAACCTATAAAATGATGTATATCATCTATTAACATGGAAGCTTTTTTACGCAATATACTTATTTCGATAATTTAAAATTTAATTCATTCTTACTATTACGGGCGCACGAGAGAAAAAATAGAAATGCGGAAAATTTGCATGTTCGCTCGAATAATTATAGTATAAGAAAAGATGATTATCTATATGTGAGAGCTTTAGAGTTAAACCCAGTTGCTATCACCGCAATAACACAAAGAAGAGTTGCTGATTTTCCATAAGGATACTTGCTATAGCAAGGGGAAGGAAAAAATCTGTTCTTATTCTTGGTGAATTAAACTAGTGTAAAGAGGATATACGCGCGCGCCGAGTGTCCGATCGCGGCGTCTTCGATGCCAATCTAAAAATCTCGATATAAGAATCAAGAGGCCTCGCGAGGGGAAAATAAATCAAATGAAAAAATGTTTACTTTTAATCGTTAGTATAATGAATGTTTTCATGATTGCAAGAGCTCTTCGATTCGAGGCTTCCCCCATCGTGGTCCGTGCAACAATTCGGTACATCGGCTTTATTTCACCGACCAGGTATATTGTTCAAAGAAACCGCTTGACTGCCACACAATTTGTACAATTAACACATGTTTGATTTAACAGAGGACATTTGTTATCTAGATTTTTTTTTCGGGGGCTCTCTGTGTTGCCCCTTGTGAGCCGGCCGACCGACCGACCGACCGACACCGGCGACATCCTATGCGTATATATACAGAGCGCTTCAACTTTTCACATCAAGTTTCTCATATCAGATTTGGTCAGTATTCATCATCAAGCCCTAATGTATAAGTGTACAACGTTGAATATTACAAATCTGCAACTTGTAGTATTTACAACAGAATGACTTTAAAAATTCTTAAACTTCAATGTGATATAATGAGAAATACACGGGCTTGTAGTTTACTTATTACAATGTGTAATAAACGAGAGTTATAAAAAACATTTTCTCACACTCTACAACTCTATAGATATTTCAAGTCAGTTTCTACCAATTTCATTATGAAATTTAACATGACTCAAATTGCTTTTAAAATAATATAAAAACGGACTCTCTTGTATGTGTGATTAAAAATTTCTTCATTTTTTATCAATTCAATTAATAGGACTAGAGTTAAATCATGTTTAATAATGAAAAAGCCTTAATTTCCATGGGTATAACAAATATTCGATTTTTTCATCATTTCCTTGCATTATAGTTTTCGTTGAAATAGAGAATTGCCAGAGAACATGTTTTTCTCAAAAAGACCATTTAAATTTTTTTAACATTTCTTCTCTCTCGTTCTTGTTTTTCTACAAAACTGTTCAACCGTTGATTTTTCTAAAGAAATGATTCTTATATACCATCTACACGTGTAACCAAATGCGTTTACATTAATTAATATCCCCTTGAATGTTTCCTTCCAATCGTTCTCTTTTGGCAATTTAGGCTCTCTGGCAATTCTACATGTTTGTGGAGAGCGTTCTCCTTCAACAGACTTTGTGGAAACAATATTCTTTCAAATTACGGGGTTAGAACCACTCTCTAAGCCTAAGAGAATAGATACATATTTTTGCAAGTCATTTCCTTAACGGGAAACCATGAAATAAATCTACTTTTCGAAATAAACCGATCGTTCTGTCAGTATGATGCAATTAAAGAGAAAGAATAATATTTTCAAAAAGATAAATCCCTTTCGACGTCTCATTTCATAGAGTGGCCCACCGACGGCAAGCTTACTTACTCAATTTTCATTCAAATTAGAATATAAAGCCTCAGTGTTTCCGCTCTTGTTTTAGTGAAAAACATTTCTATAAATATACACATAGGTTTTTCTTGATATATATATATATATATACCGACTTTTGCGCAAAAGTACGCCTTTTCAACATGAAATGTCATGAAAGATTATCAATACTTATTTATACCAAATGAAATATGCAATATAACGAAGCAGCTTTGTACTATGTATAGTTAAAATTTGAAATAAATCGATCATTAATTGTTTCAACTATGTTTCTGCATGGGCGACTTGTTGAAAATGTGTGCCGGGGTTTTTCGAGAAAAACGCATGCGGCACGATGAGATACACAGAGCAAACAGTGTTTATATGTATACCGCGCGCTACGCACAACAGTAGCAGCAAGCGGGCCTACGTTATAGAAGCTTAAATCGCACTATTATCAACAACTCTCTCCGTCCATACAATCTCGCCAAATTACTTGTCATATACTAGAGCATTTTTCAAGCAAGGGAAAGATTTCTTTTAATTTCTAGAGTGGACCCTAACCCCTTAATTAGGATCGAGTTACACTTTATATACTTTATATATGAACATTCGGAATTTGTTCCAAGCCGAAAACCGTAAATAGACAAATATATTCCAAGGGTACAGAGAGCTCATAAATACGCAATGTATCGTTGCTTTAGTCATTAGTTACAAATAAGCTATTATATATAGAGAGTAGAAATTGTATAATCCGGCCTTTTCCTCTCATGGTACAAATGGAGTATCCAATTTTTTTCCACGTAGTAGCTTTCAATCGTTGTCACTAATTTATTCATGCCATAAGGCAGAGAATCTTGCATTTCGTACAGTCAAGTTAAAAGAGATTAGCAACTATAAATTTTCATTTGCAATAATGGCTAGAAAGAGAGAAACGTCCAAGATCTTTGCTTTTCGTGGGAAAATGTAGATCCCACTAAATTATTATCAATATTGTGCAAACGCCAATTTAAAAATACACACTTATTTTCGATAGCAAAACATGTATCTTTCAAGTCTTCTCTCGCACACAGAGCTTCCCTTCCTTTTATCAATTTTACCTGCGCTAACCTTTCAAAAATTTGTAAAAACTAATCCCACACAGCACAGATGACTAAAAGTCATTTATTACAGACATCCTTTAGCCTGCACCATTCGACTAAAAAGACGACTATAAAAGATGAATTTAAGTCACTTGTGCGTGGTGTTACAGCATGGGATATCTTCTGAATAAATAATTGCAATATCTTTTATAATAATGATCTGAATAGCTTCATTGAGACATTACAAGTGATGCTCTAAGAGAGAGGTCCGAATTTTATAATTTTTCTAAAATGCAAGATGGTGGTACCAATATGTTTATAAGAAAACATGTCCTATTCTCTTTTCGAGCAGTTTCTTTCCTAAATTTTTCTGAACCTCCTTCAAATGCTAGGTCAACACTTTCGAATGTGTGTTGACAATTATCCAAGGTATGCGGCGTTATATACAAATATTGATAATATATTTCATCAAAATTATCGCATCATACATTACATCATCTCTCAGGCTTGACGGAAAGTTTAAGTTGATTCTCGAAAAGTTTAATTGCTCCGAGAGAGAAAATAATTTCAGGAAACAATCCCTATACAATATAGTTACCTAATTTGTGCCGCCTGTCATATTAATTCGACCGAAAATCTTGGATTTCAGTAACTCCAAAATTTGCACTTTTGGATTCTCGAAAAATTCGACAAAATACTATATCGTCGAGAGAAATAGAGCCCACAATTACAGATATCTGAGATATATGTGAAAACAAAAATTATTTGTAATTGAATACTTGGAACCAACTTATTTTTAACAAGCAAATGGTTATCGTTCATTCAAAGTCACACCATGTTTGAAACAAAACAAAAATGTATTTTCTTTACACTTTTTAATTTTTCAATAAACAACTGGTTAGTTTGATGGGATAGACATATACTATATTACTCATAGAAGTAGAGTAGATATATAATTTGGTTTAAAGAATACACACAACATTTTTGTCTACATTCATCTCCCAGACACCTACACAGCACAGGCTCTATTCTTTCCGCCAATGATCCGCACTGATGTTGAGACGATTGTTTACTCATTACCGTGCTTCAATAGGTAATCTTTTTGACACCCAAATAATTGTATTATACATGTTTCGATACATATATTATTATCTCTAGCAAATTAAGTTTTGTGATTAAAAATAGTGTAGAGGTACGAAAAAGTCATTATAGAAATCACTTGTATTAACCATTTACGTACTTTCTTAAAATCATTACTTGTCCATTAAAGCAGCGTTATCAGTTTGTTCAACACCCACTCGACGCTAATAGAATATCGTGAAATGAATCAAGTTTAATCCAGCTAATAACGTTCGGACCAAGGATTGGAATAAATATCTTTTATACAAGTTTGTTCCTTAGAATTCCCTACTCTTTCTACGGTTTTCGACTTGGTACTAAATATCACGCGCCCCCGGTATACATTTTTCAACTATTTTATAATCTATGTACACTTTATTATTTTTAATACAATCTTGTATACTGAGACCTGTGCCAATGAATTGTTGACTCATTTAATGTTATAATATAATTATAATTTTTGTATACATATTTATTTATAAGTGAATCAGTATATAACTAGTATCGACATATGCAATAAGTCAGTCAGACATCACCGCGTATTAAAACGCGCACACAATTCTGCATTTACAGGTTTACATTTATTCGCTGCGATTATTATAAATCGTATTTACATAGAGTTTCTTAACATAGGAAGAATCGTCACATAGAATATCATTTCTTTCAATGTAGAAATTAATTCTATTATTATTGTAAAGAATTTTAATATAAAAAATCACATCTAAAATAACACTTCTACGTAAAAATGGTAATGAACGTAAAATTACTAAATTACTCTATTGTACACGCATCTTAGTACACATTAATCTAATTACACCACTGAGTTGCTGCAAGTGACGCTAAAACTTTATACTTGTATGTAAGAGGTAAATAGCATTTTATTTCAAACATATAATTGACTTATAGGCCAAAATAATTAAAAATATGCAACATTTTAAAAACAGTAATTTATCCATCTTCACTGTTGTACATACACACACACACACACACAAAATATTAAGCTTTTGAGACGAGCATTCAGTTTGTGTTATTAAATAAATGTTTTCTCTAATTTATATTATTAAGGTGAAAACATCCCTATTGCGACCATGACCCGACATTGTGACTAGACGTCTTCTCATTTCTACAATTTAAACGAAAGAAGACTGAATATTACCAAATATATATTTTGTATCATTTTAATCAACATTTTCGAGTTCTTATCAAGTTTAAGTAAATTTAATTATTTATTTTATTAGTTACAGTGTGTAAGAGATACAATAGTCGGTATCATTTTAGTAGCAGCAGCTCTGCTTGTATCAACTCTTCTCTCACCTGTGTTATCAAGTAAAATAGATAAATAATATAAAATCCCATGTCGGTAATACTAATAGGATAAAAATTAAGTTTTGTCTGGTCACTAATACGTTTACATTCAGAATACTTTATAGATAGGAAAATAGTTATAGAAAACCTTGACAAAATTATGCAATATAAATAATTTTAGATAAAAACAAAACTATTGTTATTATAGTTGAAATTTTTGAACATTTCAGATATTTGATATAATACATTTAATTATTTTCTATATCAATACTAAAAGTAGGTCACGAATAGGGATAATTACCTTAATTAGAAGAATAAAATGGCTTATGAAGTAGACAGATAATTTTAAAATATCAATATTTTACTCTCAATTTTTGTCCATCATTTTTTTAGTGCCTAACTTGAAATTTGCATTATTCCATTGTTTCAGAAAATCGTGTCAAGTTTCTTTAAACAAATATGTGACACGCAACAGTTATTAAAAACAATTATCAGATATTTGTGTGTTTGTAAGCTTATAGTATTCTGATTAAAATTAGTGTTATCAGAAATGCTGTCAGTATCAAATTTTGAAGTCAAACTATGTTATACATATTTTCTAATGCGCTATCGTTTAAAATTGTCTCACTACAAAAACGGTTTATATTACATAGTTAATTTACATATACGGTAAAATACACACTAATATTTATATATATATATATATATATATATATATATATATTAATGCAGACGTTAGTTTATGTTGATAATGAAACTTTAAATGAATATTATATTGAAATGAAGGATTGCACTGTAATTAATATTGATAATATTAAAAATAAGCAAAAACGAAAATGAACTAGTAAAATCCAATTGCTTCTAATGCATTGAATCGCGTTTGCATTACAAGAAATTTACATAAAATCTTACACATAAGTATATGTAACACGATTGTACGTGTACGTAAAACTTTAAAATATATATAAGTTTACATATATGAATATTTCAGACAAGACTATCTTCGTAATACATTTATATGATACACATAAGTATATTATTTACAGAGCTTGAATACCTTCCGCTTTTTTTACGATGTATTTACAAGAAACAATACAAGAGCTAGAGCTAGAGCTAGAGCTTTTCAATTGCTTAATATTTTGTCAACTTCAGACTCGTCTTCTCTTCCATAAAGATGATATCGGTGCTTCATTTCGGTCGCAACAGACTTTTAGAAATCAATAAAATACATAAGCGTGAAAATAAAAAGAAAAACTACTTTAACAAATATGTCAACTTACTGCTAATAAGTAAAATTACTGAGAATTGAACATTTAAAAAAAAAATAATGAATAAAAGTATATTTATTCAGATAAGTAATTTTCGATTAATCTATGTTTAAAGAAGTTAGTTTACTACATAACGCTACCAAAGGTTTAATAGTTATTTGAGAAATACAGAATTAAGTGTGTACTAAGTTAGTTAGAAAATTATTGGTCAATTAACTCACCAACCGTGATCTCACTCTTTTTGGCATATCTTCGTCTAAACTATAAATTTCGTTTTGCTTTAATGAAAGCTGTGAACCATCTTCAAATCTGACCTAAAAAACAAAAATTATCCCAAATTAAGTAATTCAGAAACACAAATGTTAAATGAAGGAGAATCCGGATAAACCTCTTATCGAAAATTACTCTCGACGCGTACATAAATGATAACTTGAAAAAATGTCCAACGTGTGACATACATATGTACATGTTGTTAAGAAAGTTACCACTGTTCACACAGGTTCAGCTTTACTTGAGCAAAATCGATTTGATATCCTATTGAAAGAAACATTAAGATATATCCTTGTGTAACGGCCTCAGAAAATTTATTTCTCTTTACTTTGTATTTTATAATTATAGGATCAAGAAAATATAACGTTTGATATTTCGGGAGTTATAGAGCAGCTAAAGACACAAATACTCGTAGTCACGACACCGAGTACATTTTTCATGAGACATCCTTCTTTTCAAATAAATTCAAAGAAGAGATAGAGATTTCAATATAGCTTTAATTTTTTTGTAGCGGACGTCGAGAGCTTTTAGAACATTTTATTAATGTATCGCTTGTGTTATTAAGAGGTTTACGGGATATTTTCATGGGAAATTAAAAGAGAAATGGGTGAAAATGTGTGAGCATGCGTAGCGGGTAACGCACACATTCCTCCAGCTAAATTTACACCAGTTTTTTTTTTTTTTATTTGAAATTAGAGTATTTTAAATATCTAATAATATTAAAGTTTACTTTTACGTATCCTTCATCGCAGTTGAATTCAAGATCACGTGTACGTATTTCCGCCGTTTTATGGCACTTTATAAACACTAAAAATGCTCCAAGTTTTTAATTGCTCCATTCAACAAGGTTAATTCATATATTCCCAATCTTTGACAGTTACGAAGGGGTAAATACTTGCTCAAATGGGCTTGGCCCTAGGATAATTCTTAATCGAAATGTCAAACTGGACCTATTTCCACAGTTTCATCCACGTCCACTGACGCGAGAGCCAGAGTCATCAGATTCTTAGGGACTTGTTTATTAGTAGATTATTATTTTTTATATATAGTTACTTACATTATATATTTTACGGGGATTGGGACCCTCAAATATGCCATCATATATTACACCATCAGTCCAGTTTACTTTGACAGCAGCTCCAATCTGTGGTGCGTTCTGAGGACCATAATTCTAAAAAAAGAGTGACATTCAACATTCTGTCCTATCATATAACAGCTACCTAAAACTTTAAAGTCTCCGTCTAATATTATCAGAAATGTATTCATGATTGTTCATAAAAAAATAAGATGGACGTTTAAAAAAAATGTCAACAATTATCAACTTTTACCTATAAGGACTACGAGAAAACAATTTATTAAGTTTTTCTTCTCAGCATCAAGCATTCTATCTAGGGCTTCTAATTGACCCCCCCCCCCCCCCCCCTCCCAAACTTATGAGACACAATTTACACAGAATTATATATGCCATAATTTAATACTCATAAGAATGTAAGTTACCTAATTTTCTGGTACTATACCGTCCACACATATACTTACAATGATGTCTTGAGGATACAAATCGTCGCTAAAGCTGTTATCATCACTAAAAGTAACCATGTAAAATAGCGTGTCGTCGATAGATTCGATTTTGGCCTTATAAAACCTTTTGTTCCGATGTTTTGCCCAAACAATGTCGGTGGGCTGAATTTCGGTCTTTTTGCTCTTCATGTCCCCATGACTATGACATGCGACCTTTAAAATTGAAACAAATGATATTTACGCGAAGGAACCGAAGGTGGCTGTGAATAATGTAATTATAAATTTTCTATTAGAAAAAAAGAAATCGACTATGTGTAAATTTTAACCGTGTTTTTCTCGAAACAAAAGTTTTCCGATTGCTGTCGACAATCTTACGGAACAAGAATCACTTGAATTGTTTGTTTCGGATTGCTAGACAGGTCGCAATTATACCATTGCCATATCCAACTGTATATTTCCTAATGCGTGTATTATATGGTGAGAAAGAATACCCAAAAATTATACATTGTCACAAATTTCGAATGAAAAATATCTTTTGTATAATTTAGGGTGTCAATAATAATATGTAAAACGGCTGAAATCATTGTACTTTTTGGTTGAAGAAAATAAATCATGAAAATAGTCTGAAAACATGGTATTGTATGAGACTACATCATCATTAAACTTGATCCTAATATAATGAAATTAAAACCTGAAGTTATTTATTGAAGTATGAATGCTGATTGTGTGTTTTAAAAAACACTTTTAATTACCTGAAGTTCTTGGGAGTTGTATACTGGTATGGAGAAAGAAGCTCCAGCTACGAGTCCACAAGGAGGATGAAATAATGCGCTGCACTGATCGCATTTAAGACATGCGCCGTTTTGTTGTCCACAATAAATACATTGTTTCTTCAGCATATCGGTCTTAATGGTTAATACATTTATCGGATCTTTATTAATAGAATCCTTAAACGTAACTCCAGGTATCAATAGAGCACACGCTACGTGGGCCCAGAGACCGTCACTGGTACGTTTTACAGCACCTCCGTACATAGGACAAAGGCAACACATCTGAATAAAAACAAAGTGGTCATTACATACGTGATTCGTACGAGGAAAATGGGAGTAGTAAGCTATAATTATACTTATCTGCAATAATACTTACGACTTCAGTTACACCTGCCCGACATTTATCACATGTCCAGTTCCTCAATTCTGTAGGTATTACGGTAATTCCATAACAAGAAGCGTGTACAGTTACATAACACTTTTTACATCGTAAAAGCTTGTCATTCTCTGGTTCGACGGTTTGTTCTTTTGAATTAGCAGCGAAAACGATGGACGGGACCTAAATGCGAATTATATAAAGTTTAGAAAATTTATGGAAACGAAAAAGTTAATTTTTTCCTCTCTTAATAATCCTCTAACTGCGGGCAATGTAGAAATTGTATTAGTTTCTCTCTCTCTCTCTCTCTCTAGTTACACTACTTTTCTACTTGCAGATAAAAATAAGTTGGGATGATTCCAATTACGGTACGTAAAAATATGCTGTTGTAGGATTTTTGTTTAATTAATCAGCACTGATCAAGTCGTTTACATTGTCACATATATACATATACTATTTGTCATGTAAAGAGAAGAAACTGTATCATGATCCGCAAGTAGAGGATTAATAAATATCTTTGAGGATTGTTCTTCTTACCCATATAGGTGAGCTCTCGGGAAGCTCTGTACACTTGCTGTACTTCCAACAAGGTGGCATATATTTCGTATTTCCATTTTTGTTGGAAGCAAAACTTGTGCATATTGCACAGTGAGAATCTTGTGAGCTCCAATAGTTATTGAAAGCCTGTAGTAAGCTTATGTCCGGTGTATTTGGATACAACAATTCCGAAATATGTCCTGGAATTATTAAGGATGAATGCACGCTCGGAGGCGTTTGATCCACTTGCTGATTGATCACAGTTTGATCTTCGGAACTGGAGCTACTGATATTGTTGGAAGTATCTGCAGGAACTTTCTTTTTCCTGGCCGCCACTTTCTTGGATTTTTCCTTAATTTTTCTCTTTGCTGCTGGGTCCTTCACGCTTTTCAAAGGTTTCAAATCTGGTATGTTTTTGGGAATTGATTCTATTGTAGCTTTTCTTGCAAATGGCTTAGAAACGTTTATGCCTTTACCACCTTTACCACCTTTCCCGCCTTTTCCTACATTGAAAGCAGAATCTTGAGTCTCTTCAGTTTTCATGTCAGGATTCATTGAATAATTAATTGCTGATTGAAAATATTTAAAGCTATTGCATTCCGCTCTCTCTACTATACCACTCATGCCATGATTCATTTCTGATTTAGGTAAGCTAAGAACTTTGGTATTGATTAAAGAAGATTTTAGTTGGCATGGTTTAGTTGAAGAATCAATTATACTTATTGTTTCTGCCTGTTGATTGCTGGTTAGATGAACCTGTTTTCTATTTGCTACTGGACTTTTCTCGCTATTAAGAGCTTCATTTTCAGGTACTTTTGACACAATGTAGAGTGAGGGTGAAAAATGGACAGGAGACAATACATTTGTGGATTGCACAAGTCTTTTGTTAGTATCGTTAGGAGCTATAATTGCCAAAGTGTTATGTTCATTTGGAAGTTTAGCAAACTTTGGTACTATAGAACCAGGAACAAAAAACTTTTTATCCGACAATGCCGAAGTGCAAGTTATTTGAGTGTTTCTTTGGTTATTTGTGTTATATGCCTGATTATCCACTATAGACAATGTAGTTGGCTGATTGTTAACTGACTTAACGGGAAGTAATAACGTATTGGAGGACCATATATTTTTTGTCATACCTGTCTGTTTTTTAATGTTGCAAGTTGTTTCTAAGGTTTCGACTTGCTTGCAGTGCAGTACCGAGCTTACGTTATGTCCACTTAAAGGTAATTCTTTATGTAATACTGGTGGTGGCTTATTTAAAATTGAAGAAGCTGGTACAATCAGAGAAGTATTAGCTACTAATTTGCTTTCTTGTGATAATTTCCAAGGTATTTGTTGTGGAAGCGAAAAATTCAATATTGGAGTAACATCTTTTGTAGTACTGTACGTTGTAATTATTGGAGTATCCTGTTGTTTTGACTTGAGTAGGCTAAGCTTAGGTGCCTTCAAAATATCTTTTCTGTTGTAACTTATAGGAGGATTCCCCGTCAATGTGGCACAGCTTTTAGTCAGATTTCCCTTTGTTGTTGTTGTATCATCTTGAATTAACGCTTCGGGTGTTTGACTTTTAATTTCCGTCAGTGAATTGCACTTTAAAGTACTGCAAGTAAGAAGAGATAGCTTGTTGTTGTAGTTTGTACCTTTTGCATTGCCATTCTTTACTCGGCTGCTGTTGCTGCTGTTGCTACTGCTGCTGCTGTTGCTGCTGCTTATTGCTTCTTCCATTACTTCTTCTATTACATTTTCTTCAATTTTCTCTTCGGTATTTGTACCACTTAAGGCTGGGCCACTATTCGTAATGTTCACTACTGTTTTATCTTTAACAGTAGTCATGCTAAACTCATTTCCAACAGCAATAATATTTCCTGGTAAAAGATTGATTTTTCCTGAATTATTAGTCATGCTTTTAACCATAGATTTTTGCGTATGTAATCCTGGCATAGCCATAAGCTTCCGTTGAACCTCAGCATCTGATACATCCAAAGGCTCTTCATAATTGAAAACAGGTACATTGGATTGTTTAGTTTTCTTAGTTTTGCTCAAATGCTTCTGTTTACATTTGTGTTCTGTGTGTTTTGAATGCTTTTTTTTCTTTTTAGCGAAAGAATCACTTGATGAACCCATTAAACTAGAAATCTCAGAATTTTTAGACAAATTCAAAGTCTCTTGTATGTCCCTCAATTGTACCTTTACTTCAGTTTCTAATGCTGAACGCATAAGAGAATCGGTATTATCAATATCAGGTTCTGGTTTGATATTTTCAATTTTAATTCCAGTCTCATCTTTTACCATAGCTAACTTTTTATTAGAAGACTTCTTTGGCTTTTGATCAAGCTTATCCTTTTCTATATTAGTTTTTTTCTTTCTTTTTCTATTCTTCTTGCGATTATATCCATCGTCATATACATTAGCATCTTCAACATCTAAAATTAATAATTTCATTAATACCATTAAACTTAAGGAAAGAAGAAACACTTTACACTGTATAGGTATAAGACCATATTTGAATGGAAGGTTACCACACCCCACACCTACCCCCTGAAAAAATCTAAAACTTTGAAACCTTATTATTGCAAACAATTAATATTTTTGCTCATTCAATAAAATGGTTGAAGTACAAAATGCTGCTGACCAATAGTCCCGAAATAGTTGAAAATCTTATAACATTAATTTATAAGGAAAATGCTTTAAATGAAAAGAAATTGATTAACACAAGTTCGGGCGACGTGCGTGCCCGCCTTTGGGTCACGAAAAAACATATTATACAAACAAAAAAAAGCGAAGTATAATTATAATATTGCGTCTATTCATATTTAACCAGTTAAGCGCGTTTGTATCATGCATATACGCGCGTCATCTCGCTCAATTTAAGTCCGCACACTGTGTATATGACGGGTTATTAAATCTAAATTTGAGACGTTTGACTGGTTAAACTATGTGTTAATGGAACGATAAGAACAAATTTGAAAAATCTCTAAAAAATACTCACTGGATAAATTCGTCGCCGTTGCGAAGATCTTAAAAAGATCTATTAAATGATAATATTGGTTTGACTTTGGCAAAGTGCTAGAAAGAAACCATATGAAGGTCACGACGATAGGTTTTTTTTGAAAATGCAGAGATGTATTTTTTTATTGCATATTTTTATAAATTAACTCAGGAACTTTCCGCAACATACCTGTCATTTCTTAATTTCACAACAATTTGCAAGATATTTTGATTTTTAAAATTATACTTAGGAGAGAGGCTATATATGTGTACGTGTGTCATGTGTGTGTGCATTTTGGAAAATTGATCGGTTACATTTCAGCTAGCTTCAGAGTGTTACTTGACGCGTAACGTTAACAACACAGTGCGCACTCTACACGTCAGCCAAACCCACAGAAGATATATGCAATTTCAAATTATATAATATCTTGTAAATAACTGGATAAAATTCAAATATGAAAAGAAATATTATGCAAGTTCTTATAAAATAGGCTATGAAGATATACAGGGTCTTTTCCTAACAGCGGATCATAGGAGATTCGTGTTAGTTGACTATAGCACTCGGAATGATGGAATCTGAGAGCGCTGATTGATCAATATTATGTAGTGCCAACAGAAAATAGGCCGTTACCAATAGTTGGATACAAAAAATTTGATCCATACGTCATTGTGGTGTGGAGAAGTGTTTACATGCTAATCGTAGCAGAAAGAGGTGTAAAATGGAGAAATGTCAAAAAGATGAGGTTATTAAAGTAAAAATTGAAAATAATGAATAAAACGTACGAATATATTTACACACTTCATTCATTATTTTCAATATTTACTTTAGTAACCTTACCATTTGACATTTCTCCATTTTACACCTCTTTCTGCTACGATTAGCATGTAAACACTTATCCATACCACAATGACGTATGGATCTCATCTTTTGTATCCAATTATTGGTAACGACCTATTTTCTGTTGGCACTACACAATATTGACCAATTAGCGCTCTCAGATTCCATTATTCAAAGTGCTATAGTCAACTAACACGAATCACATATGCTCCGCTGTAGGAAAAGACTCTGTATATACATATGTATATATATACTATATATATATCTAACTGTTAGTTTTTTATATCAGGGCTCAAAAATTTTTTCACTTTTCAGTTGTTTACTAGAGAGCCACTAATAGAAAATTCTTATTAGTGACTAGATTAAATAGCGCTCTGAAAAGTGTAAATACACTTGTAAGCCCTGTTTTGCGCGATGCAATGGTTCACACCAGCAGCCTTCAAGTACGGTTTATAAAGAAATTCTTTTTACGAATGGACTGCAAGTGTGTACGCACCCTTGAATTTTCACCAAACTCTCTAGATAAGTATTCATGAGTTCTCTAAAATCCCCTTTATCAAAGAGAGATCTCTTTTATCCGAACTTGCGTGGAAATTGAAACGAAACCCCGCCAACAGCGAGCGTCCTCACTACGCAATAACATAATATACAAATCATGTGAAAAGTTAAAATTTTTTACCGTTAAAAATATTGTCACAACATTATTTATAATTCAACCAATAAAATGATACCGAATAGAATAAATCAGATATTTTTTAGCTAAGGCCAAATGAAACTATTAAAGTTATATACATGTTTCATATTTTAAACTGCGCTAAAAAATCTATACAATTGATATCATTCAAATTGTTAATTTTTTAAATAATTTTGTAATAATATTCTTACTGATAATGAATTCTTATTGTAAACATTAAAATTTTTCATATGATTTATCGCTTTCTGTGTATTTATTGTATGAAAATTATTCAAGGTGTATGCCTGACCTTGGATAAAAAGTGCGTAAAAAATTATATTCTAGATCCATTAAATAAATTTCCATTACCAGTACTGCAAGGAATAAACTGAAATTGTATCGCGATGTAATATTCCCTCTATTGTGATTACCCGACGTTCTTCAGCATAATAGATGGGAGTCATAGAAGGAGATCGAAATTTTCATCACATCGTAATTTTAATTGCATGTGCATAAATTGTGACGCAATTCTCAGAAGTCAAACTATGTATTTGCATCATCCTGTCCTCTCTCCAATATCCTTCATTGCAAAGGTTTCATGTTTCAAGTATTTTTAAAAAGAGTAAGTAATAAAATAAACAATATAAATTAAATTTATCATACATGTAACTTCTGTACAAAATAACATCACATTTCAGGACCCCAAGATTATAATAAAAATTTAAGTTTGTGATAATTTGATTATCGATTTAACGATAAAGGCCACAATTTATACTTTATATACAATATGGCAGCGAACAGTCACGGGGCATCGACCCAAACGTTGCTCGAAGGAGTATAGGAGATACATTCATGCTCCTTTGACTAACGTCTCTTGGACAGTGCTGTGTTGATGCCGTGCCGTATTATACATATAAATAGACCTTTTTGCAGCACTTCCTAAACTTCCTGCGCAATGGGTCGTTCTTAGATTACTAATAAAGTTCACACTAGCGGCGCTCGCATAATCTTTGCGTCGCGCGAACTGACAATGCAGAGGGCGTTATCAATAAACCGAACTTAAGCTTAGTGCGGTCTTTAGCTGAGATCAGTTATTTCACCTTAATCTTTAATAAAATACTTAGCTCGGCCTTGGTCTTTTAAATAGTTGTTAAGCTGAAATTCGAACTTAGTTCGATTTGTATGATACCGCCGCAAAGATTTAAACTAGTGCCACCAGTAGCAACTTTGTAAGCAGCCTCATAACGACAATTGGTAGTTTTCAGTATCTGCAATATTTAAGAAATGTTTCGTTTATCCTCTAAATGTTTTTATAACGTCAGTTGTCAACAACATAATCGTAAGTTTTTAAGTAATCACTTGTTGAACTCTGCTGCCCCCTCAGCACGTGTACAAAAGAACGAACGGTCATTTTCACATTTCTGAAACATTGCTGGAACATCATAACTACATAATTATGTTCCAGCAATGTTTCAAAAATGTGAAAAAGTCCGTTCGTTCTTTTGCACACGTGCTGTGTGGAAATTGTTTCACGTTCTAAACCTTTAGAGGGCCGGGATTTGAGGTGACATATAAACCTTAGAAAATGGATTAAAAAAATACTTAATACCATGGATTGATTACATAGAAAGGCCGATTAAAAGTTTAGCTAATATATATTGGTTTTCCGACCCTCTACAGGTTAAACAGATTACAAATTTGCCACTAGCGGCGCTCGCGTAATCCTTGAGTCACCAATAATGCTGAAACAGCGGTTATGGGTTTGAAAGCACCCAGTAAGAGCTCTGGATCGCATTTTAGGGATTGATCTGACTTAAGGGGATCCATGACCGAACAATAATTTCAGTCAAGAAAATCAGCTAAACCATTGGAGATACGACTTTTTTACTGAGGAACAAATTTACTCTATTCTGTGGCCGGTATTCATAGTCGTTACTTATATTTAAGTCTGACTTAAAGTATCGGTTATCCTTTTTCACCTAACAGTAATAGAAAAAGATAACCTATGCTTAAGTCGGTCTTAAATCTAAGTAACGACTATGAATACCGGCCTGTGTGCTTAGGAGCGCTACAAGAGTCAATTTTTCAAAATTCGTAAAAAAACAAAACAAAAATATCTTAAGCAATATTTTTTTTCTTTTAAATATTTTTGAAAAAGTGAGACTATAGCGCCCTCTAGCAAACGTCAACGAGTAATTTCATGCCAATAAAAAGCAAATACTCTTAAAAATTTGGAAGTATTCTAGACTGACTTATTTAGCTCTTATATGAAAAAAATTATATTTCTTTTAATTTCTAAAAGAAACCAAGGTTTTAGCACCATCATGCGCCATAAACTAAATATTTTGTTGAACGGGAAATTGTTTATTCCCCTTATATTTTATATTTTCACAATTCAAGTTCTGTCTCGATCGTGGATCCTCTTAATTGTTGATGATTTCTAAAGCAACAAGGCAAACGATTTGTTCGTTTAGATTCTCTTTTACCAATTCCCAATAAGCTCATTTTACCATGTAGAACTTCAAATTTTTTCGAAAATACATGTTTAAATATACAGCAAATTTGGCAATTCTATAAAGCAAATTGAGCATTTTGGATACTGACGAAAAAGATCCTCAAGCTGCATTCGGAGTTGCGTCTAAATCGCTTGTAATATAAAATTTACACGTTACGTTTGTTACAGAATTTAAGTTCCATAAGTGCGTATATGCGTAATTCAGAGTGCAACCCCTTATCGTCAATTCGGGGACCTGCACTAATGCACGCTGAGCGCACGTATCTCTTTTTTGTTTTTATTCATGTGAAAGCAGAAGATAAGAGATACACTCAGTGCACACTAGTGCAGGTACCCGAATTCGCGATTAGTTATACTGTTTATACTTAAAATTAGGGTTAGGAATTATATGCATTTTCCAGCTATTTACCATAGTCACCAATAACAATTTTCTATTAGTGATATAGTAAAGAGCTAAGCAGTATAACAATTTCCGAGCCCTGCTCAAAATAGTATAAATACATACACACGCTAAGTATACTGTAGACGTTTTCAATGGTAGTGCATTTAGTAGAAATGACAGCTTCCCAGTTACTACCGACATACTCAATATGATCGATCGATTTGAAAGAGCCCTAACTGTTTGACTAATCATATCTCATTATTTCAGTAGCAACTCTATAACTACTTTTCTACTGAATGCAATCAATCATGCACAAGCTAGGATGCCATTGGGCATGTTTAGACACCTTAGTGCTATGTAAAAGACAACGTATCATGATTTGTCAAATCGATTGAATTAACCACTTATAATATAGCCGAATTATATAATGTTACCAAGGCGCGTCGGGGTGTCCGAGCATGCCCATTTTCTACACCTGCTTGTTTCTTCTTACTCAGGAGCAAGTGTACTAGAACCGATGAAAAACAAGCAGAAAGTGTGAGAAAATAGCTTCTTAACTTACACATTTAATTTAAAACTATACAATATACGCAACATATCCTACTATTTTGAGTATAAAAGTACAGACAACAGAAACAAACCTTTTAACGAGGCAGTAGTCGAGTATTTCCAAGCTAATGTTTTTGCTACGATTTTATATAGAACCGAATTCACCAACCGAACTAATAAGTGCTGTATCTGCAAACTGAATTAATTTTAAACTTAGTTCGGTTTATAAATTCGGCCCTAAGTTCAAATTTCAGTTTACAAATGATTTAAAATAAAGGCCGGGCTAGTCATTATGTTGAAAGTTAAAGTGAAATAATTTTATCTTAATTAGCCCTTAGTATTTAAATGACTAGTTAAAAATTACATGTATGTTAGAAATGATTGCTATGTTTTAGTTGATTACCCATCCTTTTGATAATATCTAAAACATGAAAATTTTGCAATAACCGAAGTCTGAAAACAATGAAAGATGCGCAATCTGCAAAAGTAATATGACTTCCAAGTATTATGTTAGTCCCCATGCATATGAGGTCACAATAGCAACTTAAAGTAAATTTCGTTTCTCCACTATCAATCCTGTGCACTATTCTGAGGAACTACCAACTGTCAAAATGCCTTAACGCAATTCCTATCACATCGTTATACTGCGTTCGATGCGACGCTAACAGTTAATATAGTAGTTCCTCATTAATTATCCAGCTTGTTTGACCAATAATGGAAACTTATTAAGGGATTGTCAGGATACGATTTTTTACGCACCTTTTATCTTAACTCAAGCGTAGGCCTTGAATTATCCTTGCACAATAGGTTTCCCAAAAAAACCCATACGCCATATGAAACAATGAAATTATTACAAAATTAATTTATTATCATTAAAAATAATATTGCTGAACTATTTACCATTTAACGAATAGAACGATACCAAACATAAATATAAAAACGATATTTTTAGCTCGTTTAAGATATAAAACTTAAGATTACCAGTCTTATTTTCTAGTTTTAAGATTTTTTCAGGAGGGGTTAAAATCCCCAAACTGCCCCTTCAAATAAGGCCTTGATAGCGGCCTACCCATTTCTCCAGCTTTTAACCATATATCTTCTAGAACTTCGAGCTGCTCTTCATCAGGAGGAGGAGGAACTTCCTCTTCTAGTTCCAGATCTTGTAATACTTTTTTGACTTCAGGTGGAATATCTGTACGTCTTACTAATTCATCCATGTCCACATCTGCATTTGCTGCCAATACATTTTTCTTCTTGTGAATTCTGTGCCTTTTATTTTTGGGTACTGCACTCAAGTAGCTTTGTGGCAATTGTCCATTACTGCTGCTGCTACATAATAGGTCCATTTGAGAGGGTAAAGGGGCAGCAGTTTGCCTTGGATCTTCAGGATGAGGTCCAATGTCTTCTCCTCGTAGCCACAACTCATATCTACAATATTTTAGAACATTAGTAAAAGTGGCATTAAGTTTAAGTAATTGACATGCTTCATTTTATTACCGTTCAGGCTGAAAACGTTTTACGAATGTATCCATAGATATCTTCACCATATCCTTGCTACACGTACACTGAGTAGCTCTTTTGCCATATTCTACCCATCGTGGTGCAGCAAAATTAGTTGATTCTGCACAGTTAAATCCATGATTAAAGCCTGCGTGATAACCATATGGAAAGGTTATCATTATTTCTCCAGCTTCTTGTGTAATCTAATAAAATGAAATCTTTAGTATTAATAAGATCCTACCATCTCAAACATTCCATGCAGTACGTAACATATAGACTGTTGGGATTCAATAAATATTACTGAGATTGGATAAGTGAGACTCAAGTTGGAAGCACATGAACCTGCATTTCTTGTTGAATTAGCTTTCTTTATTGTCAAAAACCTACAAAGAGTAATATGCATACAGCTGCAAACTGAACATATGGCATCATTATAGACCCTTGCAACTTCAGCAATCGGATCAAGTATGAAATCTACTTCCATAGAATGCCAGCTTTAGATAACTAACAGATTCTTATTATTTAGATAAATTATAAAATTCTGGTATTCTAAAATTACAAAAATTTCAAACAAGGAATGTAACTTCTACAATTGATATTAAATGTACTGTCTCTTAAGGTCCCACTTATCTAAGTTTGATAGCAATACTACAATAGTTTTTTACTTACTTTGTTGCAAGGTATGGAATATTGTCTCAACATCTGTGGTGAAATCAAAGACATTTTGTGTCTTAAAAATGCCTGGCAGCTTTGATAACTTGATGGGAAAAACCCATTTGCCAATCTTTCCAACCTTCTCCCATGCTCGGGAGGTATTGCATACCATGTTTTTGGGGCTCCAAAGTGTAAATAATTAATAGAATATAGATCCATGTCTTCGGTATGCCATGCAAATGTAGTTTTCCACATGCCAAAATATAAATAAGCTGTATTTACACCGTCAATTGATATTCCATAATCTTTATTAACGTAATCAAGAATTGTTCCAAGGTGATTGATGTTCCACTCTTTCACCTCTGGGTCAGTTAAGGAGCCTGACACATCAGCGCCATATATCGGAGCCACATATGTTATATTTTTCCAATATTTTCTTTCTAGATCTTCATAATCAAAATGACGTGGGGTTGCATAACGCTCAGAATTGGCTAATTTGCTGTATTCCTTCACCGTCATTGACCGTTTTTGAATATTAATTTGTTGGTACAATCCTTGCTTGCCTGTAACTACTTGACAAATTGGGGCTGGTATAACCAAATCTAAATCTTCTAAATTATATCCTTTTTTGCGTGGTACCCATTCCGGTGGTGGGATAACCTTAGCTAAACCAGCTTTATGAGCTCCTTTACTTTCCATGTGTTCAACATATTTACTAAAATCTTTAAATTCCTCATATGTTGGTCTAAAGACCTGTATACGAGGAGCTCCTCTTGACGGATTGCTGACCATGGTTTATCAATTTATTATTTCTGTAAAGGACAAAAAACTTTATAAATGTTGTTATTGAACAACTTAAGTATATCCTGTCTATTTTTATTTAACTCCATAACAATTCTTAAGCTGTTTCTTGATGTGTGTTACATTCAAATAAAATTAATGATGCAATATTTGAGAAACCTAACATATAAACTAAAATTTAAATGTTTTTTTAAATTCACGGTCAGAATTGAAAATATTAAATTTAAGAAAATCTTACTGAGTAACTTCGATCTCGGATAAAAACAATGAAATTTTCAACTATCTAACGTCGATCATTGTTGTACATTTTGACAATAGTATTGATACTTTAAAAGTTTCGAATAAATGCAGAAATTATGTAAAAATATCTCTGAAAAAAGTTAAGGATAATTAAACAATGCTCGTGTAAACGTACTGTTTTAAGTAAATGAAATTAGGTAAACAGCATATACACAAAATGGATGATATACCTTCGGCACCGACGAGAGATTCCTAATGACAGCCAGTCTTACGGGAATTTTGTTTGGAGAAAAATATATTGCTATACAACAGCGCCCTCTCCTCTGTCTTACCGTCGATAAGATAGAACAACTCCGGGATTCCGTGATGTGGGTAAATCAAAAATCATAGAAAGCTACTTTTCTTGATCGAAAGTATTTAGTCAGGGTATTAAAACTTTCACAAATTAGAGCTAGTTAGTAACCTAAAAAACTGATGCCAAAGAAGCATTTTTCATGTCAGGTAGATGGTAACTTTTATACGAAAAACATCATTTTTCAGATATTTCTGTTACTTTAACAACAAAGGCTGTATTTACATCGAGCGATTTTAAAGTTAGGTCAGAATCGGGTAAAAGTCAATATTCCATTAATAGAAATATTCAGAATCAAACTCAAACAGTTATTTCCATTGGTGAAACGTTGATTCTAATCCTATTCGAACTCGATTTCAACCTATCATGAAAACAGCCGATTATCGAAATCAGTATCTGCAATTTCAGCCTAACGATATAAAAATTTGTCGATAGTCACAAAGTTGCCTTTTAAGTTTTACACCGATGTATATAATACAATAAAAGCAGGTAAGTCTCACAACATAACGATAAAACATTTTTTAAATATAAATTTTGATTCGCGGTGTTTTAGATTTTAGCCCGTTATGGTGTAGTAAGGGCTGCGTGCATACCGTTAGGCCAACGAAAGCCCAACACCCCAACCTTGGATTACGGTCTCAGCCAGGTATAAGTATTAGAATTGTTCTCCCGTAACCAATTTTCTGATAAGACGTCTAGAATCTTTTTCTTCTGGAGAGAATTAAATATTGCATAAAAAAGTTTCTATACATTTTTTCATAGATTTCATATTTTTTGAGATACTGCCCTGGCAACAAAATAGATTATCTTTACGTCATTATGATTAAAAATCTAGTTTTTTTAATGTTATTTGGACCAATTTTGCTACTGAGGTTCTGACAAATGCATTAACGGGAATCCGTATACCGACATTACAGAGCAAAAACTATTTCGCATGCAGCTTCGTTATTTGTTGACGGATTGTAAAGTTATTACAGGTTTTTGGAAATGCCAGAAGCTTATCTACTAAGTTACGTTAAGACAATTAACAAAAAATGAAAAAAAATTTTTGTTTAAATAAATAAATTAACATTATTGAGAAACAACAATTAAATCGCAAAATCCCCCAACGTACTTTACTAGATAATGTTCATACGTTTCAAAAAGTCCACATAAATGCAAATCCGTCAAGAAATGACGATGCTGCATGCGAAATAAATAATGGAAGAATTTCCTGTTCGGGAAGTCGCTAACACGAAATTCTTCCATTATTTATTTCGCATGCAGCATCGTCATTTCTTGACGGATTTGCATTTATGTGGGCTTTTTGGAAACGTATGAACATTATCTAGTAAGGTACGTTGGGGGATTTTGCGATTTAATTGTTGTTTCTCAATAATGTTAATTTATTTATTTAAACAAAAATTTTTTTTCATTTTTTGTTAATTGTCTTAACGTAACTTAGTAGATAAGCTTCTGGCATTTCCAAAAACCTGTAATAACTTTACAATCCGTCAACAAATGACGACGTTGCATGCGAAATAGTTTTCGCCCTGTAATGTCGGTATACGGATTCCCGTTAAGAGGAACACTCTATGTAATTGATCAAAAAAATCAATTTTTTTTTTAACGTCCCCCCAAATAGTGTGTATACTGTGTATACACAGAATATGTGATTGTGTTTTGACTATAAAAGAGCAATTTCTGGCAATTCTGAAAGTATCTTCATATTTACGGTAAAGCAGTATAAAAATTACAAGAAATAGATAACTATTTGTTACCGACAAAATATGTCAGTCATATAGAGTAAGTCAATCTTACCGTGCGAGCGAGCAAAACGGTGGAAAGACATGCGAATTACCGATAATCTTCGAATCCTATATTTTGGAAGAAAAAATTCCCAGGGCTGTCTGTCTTTAGTAACAGCTTATCGGTGCCTTTGTTAAAATAGTCAAACTTAAAATGAAATTGTTAAAAATTTGATGATTATGAAGTAAAATGCTTCCAATAACATTTTCCAGGAATTTTTAAAAAATATAATCGACTCTCGAATAGCTACTTTACATTCATTTGTTGTTTGATACACCGTACTATTATAATGCAACATTCAACAACAAATCTCAGTCACGCACTAATCCGATAAACACACTTTCAGCATCGAATGGCACACAAAATTGAAAATAACTCAAGAAAAGATTGTAACGAATCATTCACCTTTCTGTATAAATATCATTTTCACTAATCGTGTACAAACTAAAGAACTGACACATGTAATACTGACTTTCTGTGGACCAAACGATTATCTCGTCGACGACGACATAACAAACACACTATTGTGCACGTAAGCGCAGGCCGCAGAGCCGCAGAAGCGCCTGTAAAATAAAGCCCGTTCTAATACAGATTACAGCGTTGCCAAGTTCGCCATTTTGTACATATACGTAGTATGTACGGGTGTTTCTCTCTAACGGCGTCATATTGTAGAAGATTCGTGTTAGTTGATTATAGCATTCGGAATGGTGTAATCCAAGAACCCTGATTGGTCAATATCGTATAGTGCCAACTTAAAATAGGCCATTACCAATAGTTGTTTAGGAAAAAAGAGACCTATCCGCCATTTTGGCGTGGAGAAGTGTTTACTACATACATACAGCCAGTACTGAAAACCTATATTTTACGTGACATACATTGTAGAGTTTTAGTGCTGGCAGTTAAAAAATAAACACAGCCCTTGTAAAATTAGGGAAACTCGCCCTTAAGAATTTTCATCAGGGATACTAGTCTAATAGACTGCAGTAACTGCAGTCCAGTCTAGAGGCTATAATTAATTAAAACGAAAAATATATATAACTAATTTCTTTTAATCTATTAATAAAAGTAAGTTCCTTATTAAGTAATGTTTATTAATCATGCGTTCTTGTCTAATTTTTAAAGTTATAAGTTAAAGCAATAGACTTTAAATAGATGTGTTGATGAAATTATCAAAGTTATAAATATCACTAATAATTTGATGTTATGCATCTTTTTCAATATAAATTTTGACATAATAATAAAATTTAATAGCATAGAAGTTATAAAACATTTTATACGCTAAAATATTTATTATTTTAAATCACTTATAAAATTATTTCTATTGTTGCAACAGATGAATCATATTCAAAATATTCTACGTATTGCAAATTTCCATCAAATTAAAACCATGATGTTTAGTACAAAGGCAGAACTACCATCTAGCGTTTTAATATTTGTGGATAAGCAAACCATTGTTGGCTGGCATCCTGAACCATATTTTCCATATGAATATTCTCTACCAATATCTGAAGAAAAAGCAGCTGAAACAAATTTATTGTTCAAATCAAACCATACTCACAATACCTTTTATAAAAAAAAGCCAATAATTATTGTTGAAGAACTAGCTAAAATGACATTTACTACAAAACATAGATGGTTTCCAAGAAAGAGAGATATTAGAGCTAAGAAAACTCTTCCTAATCGACCTTACTTATAAATAAAGTCATTTATTATATATAGTTCAGAAATTTGTTGTAATCAACTTGATATTTTCTGTCATAAAAAATTTGTGGCCTACAGAATATTTTTATTTATTACAGATTACAATTTTAGTGAATTAAGGAAATTTAGCTTATATGTTTTAGGTAACTTTACCCTGTATTTTCTTATCAAAATTTGTAGACTCTGCAAGCCAAATCATTTACAGATCAACTTCCCGCTCTTTAGTTTATCATAAATATGATTATATATTTAGTTCTCATTAACATAATCATATCCAAGGTTAGTTTATACAGCAATGAATTTATTCATTCAATAAAATATCAATTTTTATAATACAATTAGCACTGGCACATAAATAAACAATATTTGCATATATAAACTGTGTACAAATAATTTTTCTTAAGTAACATTATAAAGAATCAGGAAAAATAAGTCTTTCTCCTTCGTTAATAAAAATCTTCTGAGCTTTATACAATAAATATCTACCAAATTTAGCTTTTTCATTTAGATTCCATGTAGCCATAACTCCATAATAATCACCTTTCTTACAGTTATCTAAATTATCTATATTTAAAGCATCTATCATTGCAGCTTCTCTTGTATAAGCCTCAACAGGTATTGTATTTTGAAATATTTGAAGGCATATAACTCCATGTCCACTATTCCATATATTCATAATATGAGAGATCTTTTTGCATGAAGATTTGTTTATTTTTGATATCCATGCTTGAAACGCATCATAAAAATGTGAGTATGGCCTTGAGGACTTTCCTTTGCCCACATAAAAAATTGCAGATATAAAAATGTTCCACGCTTCTTCTTTTGAAAGATTTGAGGTTCGATAAGGTAAATTACATGTTATACGTGAATCCAAAAGAAGATAATTAAAAGACTGTTTTGACTTTCCTTCCCTCCATGCTCGCATGGGATCAGGAAAATGAAATTCTTTGAATACATTTGTCTCTAAAATTTGATACTCTTTAATTTGACTGACCCAATCGCCATATTTTAAACTTGCTGGTGTAGCTCGTGAAATTAATTCGTTAGGAACAATTATTTTACTTTTTTCAATATAAACTTGTTCTTGTAATTCCACTAGTTTTTTTAAATAAATATTACGAGTGGAGTCAGTAATTGGTCCAGGTGATCCTCCCAAATTAATTATCAATTTTCTTAACGTAGCATTTCCAATATCAGAAAACATATCTGGCAAACTAGAGAATATTCTTTGAGCTAAATCTGTAATGAACAACATGAAAATAAATATTAATGTGCTTCAATAGCTACACACATATATATTAGATGAACAATAAAAAGATTTTACTGTCTACTGCATATAATAAATGCATTGCACAAATAATAAGTTAACTAGAGTTTACATGCAATTTCTTATATTATACCTATTATTTATTATTCTCTATCAATTCATTAAATTAGAGCCATCTAATTATGTATTGCAGTAAAACAGTTAAATCTGTAATATTAATAAAATGAATAAACTGATTTATTACTCAATTTCTTATATCCGGAAACAGTACTATTAGCAGATTTAAAATCATCTGTTTCATCAGATGAGCTGAAATTAAAAAAAAAACTTCACTGAATATGTAAGAATACTATTGATCTTTGATGAATAAAACAAATGTTTGTTAATCTTACGTTGTAGTTTCTGCAGGCCTACGCTCTATTAAAGCAACCCCATTTTCTAAATCTTCATACCTATATTCTTCAATAGTATAATGAGTTGATGTAGATACATTATTTGCCATTGACATATCTATCTCTTTCTTCATATAAAATTCATTATCATTACTATTATAATTAAAATTTAAAGAGATCTTAGAATTATTAGAAGGACAATCACTGTCATTTAATGATTCATTGGTAAAAACTGATTGTTTATCTTCGGTATTATGAGTGCTATTAAAGCTACTGTAATAGCTTTCATCTATCAGGTTTTCTTCCTGACAATTCACTTGTAAACTATTTAAACTGTCAGTGTTTGTTGTATTACTTTCATTGCCACTTTTTGCCTTTGATTGCTTCATTGCACTACTATATGTACATCCCTTGATACTCATATTACTGTAATCTTGACTTAAAATTGGAATATATGGTGATGCTATATTCTTGTCAGCATCATAAAACCTCTGAAGCATATTTTTACCATTAACCAAGTCCTTATTTGTTTCTCCTATATTTTTTTTGCTACTTATGTGTTTTTTAGTATTGCACAAGAATGTATTCATATTATTAAACATTCTATCCTTTTTTAAATTTAATAAACAGTTTTGCACTTTAACATTTTTTACATCTGGAGACACTTCAACAAACTTATCACAATTTTTTGGTGGCAACTTTTTCAATCTTGGTATTTTGAAATTAGGTGACATAGCAACAATTGAATGATCTATTGAATAAGATAAATTATCATCAGAATTATCTCCACAAACTTGATTCTTTAGTTGAAAAGTTTTGTTATTTTCAAGTTTTACTTGTCGGCTCAAATTAATAGTTACATTATTGCTTGTATAATTTGTTTCTTGTGCATCGCTTAAATTAGAAAATTCATCAATTGAAGGCAATTTTTTAAGTTCTAAATTCAAAGGCAATTCTTGTAGATCTGATAAATCATTTTTAATTAGGATCTTATTATTGTTTAGAACCAAATATTCCATTCTATTCTTGCCATCAAAAATTAAGATCTTATCTGTAATTTAAAATAATAAAAGATATGTCATTATTCAGTTTAGCAGTATGGGTTTCCTTTGACTTGTCAAACACACACACACACATTACAGACATACCGAGTAACATTTTGTATTTGGGTCTTTGATCATCATCATTGTCTGTAGTAAATTGACTATATTTATCTAATATTTTAACTGCTTGATAATGCATGCCTTCAAATGCATAATGGTATGCATTATGTCCTTCCTCGTCTATATTTAAAACATTACCACCATTGGCAAGTAATAGCTCCAATATATCAATTCTGTCCCAAGCTGCAGCTACATGTACTGGTGTTAGTCCATCAACAGCTCTATAAAAAAGAAATAATAACTTAAAACTAAATCACTTAGTTTACATTCAAAAAAAGGAAAGTAATCACCTAACATTTGGATTACCCCCACATTGTAAAAACAGTTTTGTAACTTCTATAGCAAAATCTTGGCATTCGTTTCCCACAGCTAAATGGAAAGGGGTAATTCCAGTAGATGGAATAAATGTATTTGGATTCACTGTACCAGTTTCCATAAGAAATTTTATCTGCCTGAAATAAAACACCAGAGCTTTTTAACCAATGTCATTTAAAACTTAAAAATGCCTACTCTTCATTAAGAAAAATACATAAAAGAAAAACTTTACGAATGTAATAATAAAAATTACATTAAATCATTCTTCTTCAAACATTCACAAAGAGTTGAAGCTAAGTAAAGATTTTTGTCTTCTTTTGGTGCGGATAACATTGCAAGCGCAATTATATTATCATTATAAATATATTTTTGAAATTAAAAATTTTAGGGCTTCTATTTTACGAGAAGCAGAGAATCGCAAGAAAAACACTGCAGAAGTGGAGAATAGAAAAAAATGAATAGACTGTGACTGTAGTAGTGTGCACACGCGAGACAAATATAACCGATACAGGACAGCCTTTACAATTTATAGGACAGGCACGACGCGCCACAGATCGACGGATCACACAATTGTGATTGACAGAATCCAAGTCAGTGTCAGTCACCTGTCACAGAGGGGACAGAGACAGAGGTTCAGCCGTTCATCCAGTTTAAGTTGAGTATAAGTATGTAGTAGTTTCTTTTTGGTATAATTCAAAATGGCGGACTTGGCAATCTTGGCATCCCTGAACACTGCCCATTACAACTAGGGCGGCTCATGGCTGCTTTAGAAATCTATCGTTGGTGTGTCTATAATTATTACTACTCAGTATATTAGCTTTAAGTTAAGCAGAATGTCATCAGGATCAGCTACATCTACATCAATAGGTGCATCTAGTCCTATTAATGAGATTTTCGATGATAATTCAAATGAGTTTAGTACATACTTACATCAGCTTGCTGGGTGTTATGAAGTTGAAGTGGATATTATTATCAAAGAACACTCGTATGCACGACCATGGAATTGGAGGCCAGAAAACATTTATATTAAACCTGTAAAAAAATTATTTTTTCCAAAGTTTACTGTTTCCTTGTGAGTAAAACATAATTAAATGTATTTAGAGATTGCATGGCTAACTTTATCTTATGCCAACAGTGATAAAACAGAATGCGATGAAGAAGTTGATATTGAAGGAGGCATAAATGAATCACCAGGTCTGCCATTTGATTTAAATAGAACAAGCTATCAGATGGAAGAACTACAAAGATTAGCAAAATTTGCAAGACCGGATGAAAATGAAGATTGGGAGGAAACAATTGACAAAACCTTATGGTCGCCAGTTCAAATTAGGATATTTACAAAAGTAATTAGGATATTAACTTCAGAGCGTCTTGCAAGATTGGCAAAAGCAAACTCTTCATTTGAACCAATATTTAGAAGGTTGTCAGTAGATGTGTCTGCAAAAAGGTTTCGTGAAATATTAGGATCTGTTGGCTGGGATTGGAGAATAACACAATGGTTACACTGCCTGTTGTTTGATAATTTGCCTTATGAATATTTAGCTATTTATCTAGATATCTTACAAACGTTAAGAGCTAAAATACCTCAGCTTATAGACAAAATGATCACAGTTCAACCCAATATTAGCGCCAAAGGAGGGCCAATAACATGGGAAATGCTTGGATCTGTGTTAAAGCGTTCATGGGATCCAGTTTCATCGACTCTAAACTCTTGTAGACTTGTAAGTAGAATAAGCAAATATACAGAGTTTGTCTCTAATGGCAGTAAATAAGATCAATGTTATTTCAAGTGTTAAAGCACTTATTTGCCATTGCTTCTTTTGTAGAGTAATCTTTCCTGTTCGTTATAAATATTATGTTTTCTTAATCAGTCCATCACACTATATTTAATATCAAGTCAATTCAAGTATGTGCTAGTCAAATAATGAGAAATTTATACTAAACTACCATTTGAGAAAAGTCCTGTATAATGTATCTACATTTTCTTGAATTGTTTATAATCGATAATTATTTCTACTGTAGAAAAAGTTACCAGGCAACCCAATATTGGTAATGGTTCCTTCAGGGATAGGCGCTACACTCTCTGCTCGTCAGCATAGGTGGTTTTCACAACTAGGAGCATTAGGAATGGTTGTAAATATTCATGCACATACAAGTTCATCTGCCAACAAAATGTCAATGATGGTATATATTGATCAGCTAATTCAAACTACAAGGGCTAAATTACAAGATGTTAGAAATGATTGTCCTGCCAGACCAATAATTCTTGTAGGTTTTAATACGGGTGCTGCACTTGCATGTCAGGTAGTAAATTGTTTAAAATTTCACATTCTTATTATTACCTCATTCTTTCTTTAAATCTAAAATGTAAGTTATGAAACTTAATATATAGGTAGCGCAAATGGAACACGTGACAGCTGTGATTTGTCTTGGATTCCCCTTTTACACTGTAGAAGGTAAAAGGGGGACACCTGATGATACCTTAATGGATATTCGTTGTCCTGTTATGTTTGTTATTGGCCAAAATTCTTCATTAGTAAGAGCAGATGACCTAGAAGAGCTTAGAGAAAAAATGCTAGTCGAGACAAGTTTAGTAGTAGTTGGATCAGCAGATGATCACCTTAGAATATCAAGTAGTAAAAAATTATCTGAAGGAATCACTCAGAGTATGGTTGATAGATGTATATTGGAAGAAATGGGAGATTTTGTAGGTAGCATTTTATTACAACCACATCCGCTACCCTTAAGGCCTACATTATCAAGTTATGATAACAAAAATGCCAAAAAAGAAGCGAGGAAAAGAAAAAATTCAACTAGCAGTTCGGTGGAAAGTGAACCAAATTCGCCAACAATTAAAATTTCAAGACCAAGCACTCCAATATCATCTGTACCATCTGGAGTTTCAAATGCAATAAGTTTGACGTCAAAATCAGGAGCTTTCAATGCACAATCTGCGTCAGTTAGTGTAGGTAGCCAGTATACAAATCATAGTTCTGCTACAAAACGGAAGTCAAGAAGTATCAATACTCAGAAAGGGCAATTTATGGAGCATTTGATTACATCAAGGATATCTGGAAAGGTAGATATTATAAATTTAAAAAGCAATAATAATATTTAAATTTGAACTTATAGTATATCTGTAATGAAACATATAATACATGGTATTTTTTACAGCAAGGAATGGGTCCTGGCAGTGGGGGTATTACGTTAAATATTGGTTCATTAGCAAGTTTAGCTCCAATTGGGCCCATTCGATTGGCACCAGCAACAGATCAAACTACTCCAAACAGTATGTCGAAGAAAGGTAGTATAAGTAAATCTACAGCTAGTTCATCTAAAATAGTGACTGCTGGTGTGCCTATCCAAAATATTTCTAAAATGAAAGCAGTCATGTCAGCAAATAAAAGTCTGACAAAAATGATATCTAGTGGTTATAGAAAAGTGAATGGCCCTGAAAAAGGTGGAGATACTAAGATGTTACTAAAAACCACACAAAATCAAGTTAAAGTGAATACTTTATCCTCCATGGGTACGAAAAACATTTATTAATTAATCTTATGGGTGTATTTCATAATTAAAGAATACTATTGAATGTGCGGTATTGGTTATACTTGTTGTTTTAATTCTGTTTTCTTGTTATTTAGGACATGGTAATGTCAATGGTGGAAATGTGAATGGAGCATTATCAACTATACTCCAGAATGGCAAATCCCCTGTTACCTTTACTACTATTTCATCCACATTAAAAACTCCACCCACATCCAGTATTATTTTAACTCCCAGTGACTCAACGACCAGTGATGTAACGTCGAATATGTCAACCACAAAAGGTAGAATAATATTATCTAATCAATTATTTGGTCAAATTATTGATCCGTAAATCTTAATAAATTAATCATAATTGAATTATTTATTATTTAACGCGCAATTATTATTTAGTTAATCATTGAAAAAATTGATAAATTTATTATAAAGAATTTTAAAAATTTCTAAAGCTAGGGTTAAACATTAATCCAAAAGTAAAAGCTAGAAAAGTAGTACTGTAATGAAAAATACAGAACTTCTGCTATTATTGGCATTAATTTTACTGCTTACAATATTTGCTGTTTTCTAAACTAATTTTAGAAACATCTGACTACCTTTGACTACAAATTTGTGATAAAAATACATACAAATTTTACGGGTACAGTAAATAATATCAAAACTATAGCTGGACTTAGAATAAAATAAGTTAGTCATAGAAAGCACAGGCTTAAGAAATTAATGAAGCTGATTAAAACATTACAATATTTTTTTGATATGAGTTAATTTTATCTGGAGTTAACACAATCAAATGATAATTATATTTAAAACTATAATATTTTAAATATAGTTAAAAAAAGTAAAGTGAATAAAGTATTTAATTTTTTTTTTGTAAATACACATCCACATTTATTTTTAGTTATTTAACTGTAAAAATTACCATGCTTTATATAGTTTTACAGTAAACTAATAGATACCATTTTAGAATTCTTTACAATTTTTTTATTTATTCGAGTAACAATATAATACTTTTATATTCATGGAATAACACTTTATATATCATAATAGTAAAATTGAAACTAAAAGAATTGAGTATTTATATGACGCAGTTTTAGTCAGCTACATTAAGAACAAACTAAGGGGATTTTAGAATTGTTAGTTAAGTTTTTGTAAATATTTTCTAGATACTTTTAAAAAAATTGATTATTACATTGCATATGAAGGAAAATTTATTGCAGAAGTAAATTGAATTTTTAGTATTTCTATTTAAAGACAAACTTTGTAAATACATTAACATATTATTATAACTTATGTTAAATAAATATTTTTTGACATAATTTGAATTTCTTTTCTCCCTTTCCTTATCCTAATTAACAAAAAAATTGACAGTATGATTATTAACCTATTCCTACTTTTTATCTAGAGATCTGAGAGTTTCAGTGTATGATTTATGTATGCGTCTATATGTTTTAAAAATTAGATTAATGCTACTAAAACAAAAAAAAATCCTCTTAGTTTATTTTGATAATATTTTAGAGTTTTAGAAAAAAAAAATGATGTACAGTTAAAGAATAACAAGTTTGTATAACTAAAAAGAATAAGTTAATTTTAAAAACTTTATGTTAACTTATTTTTACAATTATAATTATGAAAATAAAAAATGTTTTACATTATTTTAATCGCGTTTTGTACTCAACTAACTATTAATAAGCTCTGATGAATGATACATCTGTTTTTTATAGTGATGGACATCGTGGGATGTACCAGCAATTTACATCAAACAATGTCTAATTCTACTCAATTGGATGAAATTGAACATTCAACAACTATTTCAAATACCAATAACAGTTCTACTAATCCCGCATCAGGAAATTTAGTCATGATAACTGAGAATTTTAGTAATTTAAAAGCTGCTTCTACACCAGTGATAACAAGTGATCATAGTACTGGGGCTATATTTTCATTATCCAATAAGCTAAAAAAATCCAACAAATCCCTTAAAGCAATGCCAAAAATTACTGTAAACACTAATAATTTGCAAAGAGCGCAAAAAAATAAGTTGCAGCATATACCAAAGACAAATTTATTAAATGAGATAGATGCAGATTTAGGAAACATATTGGATATACCAATTATATTTGCAAAAGATGATGATAATATAAACAACATGGAGAAAACGCCGACTGCATTACAGATACCAAGTTGTTTGGAGGACAAATCGTTGTCTAAAGCTAACAATACTACGAAAGTAGTTCTTATTAAGCAAGAGAAGCATCAACAGCAAACTAAATTACCACCTTCAACACAGGCAGTCATATGTCCGAATTTACCTGCTCATGGTGTAAATCACGTAATTTTACAAACTCGACCGAACATTACTTCAATTGCATTAACTAAACGAAGTTCTATTCAATCCATTTCACGTTCTACCCATCCAACCATAAAGTATACGAAAATTATTTTAACTAAAAGAAGTACTTTGCAATCTAATCAAGAAATTGAGAAAATCGAACCAGTTCTATTAACGAAACCAAACGAAAGGATTAATGCTTCAACAGTTATTGGTATAGAAAAAAGTGAACATAGATACGCCCAAGCGCAGCTTTCACAGCATACCAAATTTCATTAATGTTTTAAAAACATAACAATCTTTCTTTTTCACTAGAATTGGAATGAAATCTAATAAGTATATTTCTAATGTTGTGTATATAGTAATATAAAAAAAATGTTTTTTATATGTTTTAAAACGATATATTATTATTAATATATTATACTATCCGTTGAAAGAACGGGACCAATTTTTGACAAGTTTCTTGAATATGCATGTCGCCTTTAATTGGCCAAGCAATTACTATTTAAGCTTGTTAATTAACAGGCTCGACATTCCAGTCGTGTACTTTGTACCGAGAAACCTCAACGGGAACGCTTATGCGCCACGTTACAGAGCTGTTTCGGCTAAGATCTAGGATGTCAAAATCCACGTTATTTGATAATTTCGCTGTTTTATCTCAACGATACTTCTTTGAGGATTCGAAAGCCGTTGCTAAAATTGAAATCGGTCTCCAAAATAACGCTATTTTTTGAAAATTGAGATTTCAGGTAGAACCGCTCTATAATTTGAATATCCTTATAAAAGAGAAAATTCAAATGCTATAAATGAATAATTTATTATAAAATATTTGCAAAAACAAATAACATAATAGAAAATAACATATACCGAAAACATATGGTCATTGAATACAATTTTAACTTCTATATTTTTTATTGCTACCTTTTTAACTTTTAGCTTGCCATAGCATTGAGATGGTTAATCTTTGATTTTATTCAACTCCAATCCAAATATACCATTGAAATTTCCAAAATTTCTGAGGGCATAAATGAATTAAAAACTGCGATGGTTACACGGTTAATCATTAATATATAACGCACCGTAACAAGTCTTTTGATTAAAATTTTCAATTTAATTACAGAAAAATAAATAAAAATTTATTTCTTATTTTTAACTAAGAATTATTAGAAAACAGATAATTAAGAGCCTTAACCTGCTTATTAAAAAATTAGATTAGTAAAGTAATAGAGTATAATACATTAACGCTTAAAAATTGACTCCCCAAAAATTTAAATTAAATTGCAAATAAAAATTTCTAAACAAAAAGAATATAAAAAAAATATAAAACGAAATATATAATTTATATTGCACTTATTGTGAGCGCGAGTAAGCATACATTTTTGATTAAAAAGACTTTGAATAATAAAATTTGAAGTATTTTTAATCAAAAACGTATGCTTACTCGCCGTTCTCGCGCTTTCCGCCTTATTGATAGTGAGGTGAGGGTCCTAAAACGCGGTTCCTAAATGCATTGAAAAATTAAGGAAAATGTACATACTATGTACATAGTACATACTATGGCCGGGATTCATAAACAAACTCAAGCACTTCAATTGGCTCTGGCTCACCTTGAAACCTATAAGATGTGTTACGTAGACTATAGACTTTACCCGTCTTAAGCTTGAACTTGAGCTTAAGTTTTGTTTATGAATCCCGGGGTATGTATGTATATAATGTTTTCTCCACTCTAACTTATTGCACTAGTGCAGCAAACAGCGAAAAAGAACAGACTTATAGTTACAACGTAAGGCGGCTATAGCATATAGTTTGTATGACATGCTATGTATCATTTGTATTTGATTGGTTATATTCCAAATCCTTAGCGCTAAGGTAGCGCTATACCGTGATTGGTTAATCGAATCAATTTGACCAATCACGGCACGTATTTTGCCTAGCGCTACCATAGCGCTAAGGATTTGGATCGTATTCGTAGCCACTTTGTGCCTAATTGTGCCGTTTACGCTAAGTGGAAAGCAACTAATAGGTTTAGGAATAATACTAAAAATTTTCACAAGTTCTATAATCTAACTAAGGGAATTTGTTAGAGTCCGTGGATTTAACGCGGCCAAATCAAAGCGAGCAGATAGCAAACCAAAGCAATATGGCGGATTGACACAATTTCGTATACTACATCAAATGGAGATGTATTTTTATTTGTGACAAGTGTTTAGCTACATCCAGTCACTTTTATGAGCAGAGATACGTGAGGGACGGAATCTTTTAATGTGATTAGTAGGGATATCCTTGCATAGGATTTAAATAGCTTCACTTTTCGCAATTTGAATGTGCTTCTGTGTGTTCAGAAATTTGTTTCTTTGGTAGCAAAGAAAATGTTGTTATTTACCGGTAGCAATGACATCTAACTACATCTAATTATATCATTTCTTAATTAATTTGGTAAAAAAAATATGTCGTCAGCTCAGAATAAAATGAGAGGTATGTAAATACAGAGCAACCTGATTTTATATAAGATTCTTTCATTTTTGTGAACTATCTTTTTATATGACTTGAAGCTGGTTTTGTATGTGAAAACTAATAATGATATAATTTTTCATAAGCCGGTCCAGGAAGGCCACCAAAATCAAAGAGCTCTTGTACCTGGTGTGGAGAAACCAAACAGCCATTGAAATATGTATTGCCAACACAGCATGGTAAGAAAGAGTTTTGCTCGGAGACTTGCCTATCTGAGTTTCGTAAGGCATATGTCCGTGGAGCTTGTGTACAATGCGACAATGTCCTTCGAGGTACACCTGTTAGATTGGAACAAAAAGATGGCCCGACTAAGGACTTTTGCTCATCATTTTGTTTGAATAAGCATCAAAAAAAGGATACATTACAAGAATCAAAGAAAAGTAAGTTAGTCCCCTTGATTTTTGTTACAATCAAGTAACAATATTATGTCTTAGACAATAGGGACCAGCCTTCTCCAGATGCATCACCATCTCCTTCTGGATTGCCTAGTAGTAGTAACACAACACCTACTACTCAGTCTTATCCCACAACACATAATCAAACTCCTACAACACAGCCTCCATCCACAAGCACTAGGCCGATCAAATATGAAGCTTATCTTGTTTTTGACTGGAAATCTTATTTGAAAGAAACAAATAGTTCTGCAGCACCTGTAGATTGTTTCAAACAAGTAAATATAACTTTGTCAGTAACTTTAATTTCTGTACTTTTTCATATAGGATGTAAACTTAATTATTCTCTTAGCATGAAGTACCACCTACCAATGAATTTGAAATAGGAATGAAACTAGAAGCATTGGATCCTCGTAATGTAACATCTACTTGCATAGCAACAGTGGTGGATATCCTTGGTCCTCGATTGAGATTAAGACTAGATGGCTCTGACAACAAAAATGATTTTTGGCGTTTGGTAGATAGTAATGAAATCCATCCAATTGGTCATTGCGAAAAAACTGGTGGTATGCTGCAGCCACCATTAGGTTTTCGTAAAAATGGATCAAGCTGGCCAACATTCCTTGTAAAAACTTTAAGCTCAGCAGAAAATTTAGCACCATCAAAAGTATTTAAACGAGAACCAAAGACACCTAGATCTAACATGTTTGAAGTTGGTCACAAACTGGAAGCGATTGACAAAAAAAATTCTCACTTAATCTGCGTTGCCACCGTCGGAGCTGTTAAGGGAGATGAAATCTATGTCACTTTTGATAGCTGGAGCGGAGGATTCGATTACTGGTGTCGTTTCGACTCTAGAGATCTTTTTCCTGCTGGATGGTGCTTTAAGAGTGGACATCCTCTGCAACCACCAAAGCTTATACGTATGTTTGGACTCCACTAATATGCTAAGAAATCGTAATTAACGAAAGTAAATTTTATAATACAGCAAAAGGGTCGAGCAGATTCAAATCAAGAACGAGCAATGTCCTACCGGTAAATGCTGTATCGGGAGGAAGAGCAAACGATGAGCCAGCAGTAGCGCTGGTAAGTCCAACTGGGTCCAGTATTCCCCCTCAGCCAGCCACTGAACCGGATACCAGCACATCGAATGCAAAGCCTCACGTTCTTGGAAATGGTAGAAATATTTGTGTGGTAAATCATCAAGGAAGATTGTAATATTCTATATTTGTCTTTTGTTTGTAGTGACGGTTTATGTAAATCATAATTGTCTTTGCGGCCCGTATTTCCATCCCAGAAAAATAAAGGCTATGCCGGCACAGTTTGGCACTAGTTCGGTTTTGAGCGTAACAAGGGATATTTTCCAAGCTTTTCTGATGGCTGCGATGAGTCCAAGGCAGATGCTAAGTCTTTTAAAGAGAGGAGAAGGAGAGACCATAAGTTTAATATTGGAGAGCAAACCAACCTCTGTAAGGCTTCCGATATTTATAGAGGAGGAGGACTTCTACGTGTATATCAGGAGACAGTTGGAGGACTTGTGCGCTTGCGAGCACATGTTGTATAAAAGGAAAGAGGCTTGTACAAAATGTCCGGATACCGAACAGCCACAGTCGACCAATAGCGAGACTATTAACGCTGTTCCTGGAGAAAAACGAAGATGGCAAACCCAAAGTCAGCAAAATCCTTCTTCAACTGTACAACAGACAATGCAGCAGACTCCTGCTCAGATCACTAATTCTACCTCCTCTATTTCAAAACCAAGCAATGCGAAACAACCGAAGAAATCTGTTCCTGGTAAATATAAATCCGATGTAAAGTTATTGAATCTCTGTTAGAGAGGTAGTAATGTTTATGTTTTTTCCAAAGAGCTGGAAGCTGCTACTTCAACCACGCAATCAGAAACATCATCTAATCGGGTTCCATCTACCGAACCTGGCGAGTGGACTATTGAAGATGTCATCCATTACATAGGAATCACTGATCCAGCTTTGGGCCAGCATGCCGACTTGTTCAGGAAGCATGTAAGACACCCTTAATATTTTCCTCTTTTTCAAAGAATATTTTAATATTAATTCGTGATTTATATTCAGGAGATCGACGGGAAAGCATTACTGCTTCTTAATTCTGAGATGATGATGAAGTATATGGGTTTGAAATTGGGCCCAGCACTAAAGATTTGTAATTTGGTGAATCGTATTAAAGGCAGAAGGCATATATTGATGTGACTTTGTTTGTCGTTAAAATTTCTGTATAAGTGAAAAAGAAACAATGAATTTTGAGCTGGCTGGTCAGAGTAGCTATCAGTAGCTAAACAAAGTAATATATAAGCTGTTATTGTATAATGTGAATATAAAGAGTGATTAAGAATTTTGTCAGGAGTCTAATATCATGACGATCTACAAGATTTCTATAATTAACGTTAAAAACGGAGTGGATATATTGTTTTCTCTCCTTAAAGCATGACAAAGTATTGATGGCATACATTAGTTGCGTACCATGCATATATTTTTGTTAAAACTATTTTAAACGTACAGTTCGACTTATTCCAGTAATTGATTCAGCTCCATATTCATATTCTTATGTGTAAGATAAGCTTCGCCACTCCTATAGAATGTGATTGTCGCGTATTGAAATCAATTTTAAATTGTAAAATTTAATTGCCTCGTATTTTTTATATTCTAACGAATATTGATAAAAGATGCAAAAGCATTTTATATGCAATTAAATTGAAAGAACGACACGCAGAGAAGTAAGTTCGGCATTCTCTTGAAAGCACGTTTATATGATCTTGCAGTTGTATTTTATGTACAGAGTGTATCAATATTCATACAAACTTATTCAAACAGTGGGTAGAGGATAGAAAAAGGTGTGTAGAAAATTATTAGATGAAAGCAAATTCCATTGTTAATACGCGGATTGGTGAATAATGAAATATTTGAAGGTTACGGTAATAATGTGTTTTTTACATACTTTAATATTTAAACTAAATAATTGTACAATTAGGATTTTCCCCGTACATTTGAATATAAACATAGTGAAGTGAGAATGTGTAATGGAGTGCATATACATATAATTAGAGCTCTATCTATCGACGCCTTTTGCCATTTTGAGAGGATTTTTTTTGTATATGTATAGAATTAGAAAGCGTCACACACTTCATTATACTTGTATTTTCAAATGCACTATGCGCATGAACAACGTGACACTTTTTCTTCCCTTGCCCGGGTCTCGTAGCCCTATTTGCCAATAATATAGATATAAGAAATAACGAATCTCAATGTAGGCTAAGATGGGCGAGGTTGAACTGATGTCAGTATGGTCTACCAGATGTGAGAAAAGGATAAGAAAAATGTATATATTTTCGGTAAAAACTATCATTAGTTATCAGATAAATGTGGTAAGCATATTGTTTAGCAAAATTTTCAGTTGTTCGCTGCTCGCTTATTATATCACTGGATTCCTTATTTGATCCAGTAGTTTTCTTTTCCGCTTTTACTCTCTAACGGTTGTTTAAAGAAAATACACGTGAATATTGATACATTATGTATATAAATGACAACTATTAATGGAGATATTTTTAAAAAGAACCTATGTGGAACACTTGTAGTAATTAGTAGTTTTACGGGCACTCTCATTAATGGTGACTCTTTCGAATGTAAGAGAGCCGCTAACTCTTGTAAACGGAATCAGCGGCTCTCTTATGTCCGAAGTGGACGTCATTAATGGAATTTAATGTACAGCCTTTTCGATAAGTACCTAAATGTGATCAGTATATTATAAGATTAGGAATAGAATAATAATTTGTGTAATACTACAGTCTGGTCTCCACTATTTACTACTCTTACTACGCGTCTACTAATAAAATATTAAGTATAATTGGAATATATAATTATTTAAATTCTATCACAGGATAAACAATGTATTAAATAAAAACATGTAGTATTATATAGAATGCTATAGAAACAAAAATATGAAATTAACAATCTCATGTGAACGTAATGAAAGAAATCTATTTATATGTATCCTAGGGTGCATTCCATTGGATATTTCCAATGCTCCTAATATATAAACTGAACAGCCATGTTTCACTGAATTTATACATTAGAAGCATTAGAAACATTAAATGGAATGTGCCCCTGGTTTTAATATAAGCATACCATTCTACCTATTAATGATAGATTAGATGAATAAATGAAGAATGAAATTGTGTATTCTATTGCACATACACACACACACACAAACACACACACACACACTAAATTCTAAGATTTTCTGTATACAAGTGTTCATTTTCACATCATTTTTCCCCATCCATTGTTATATTTTTAACTTCACTACAGTTAAAAGGTTTGTTTTTTTGCCCTGCACTGCTGCACTAGTTCAATGAGTTAGAGTGAGAAAACAATATGTTTGTCTTATTTCAACCAATTGCACTAGTTCAATAGTGCAGCGAAGAAAAACAGACCTAAAGTTAAATATTTTCCCTCGTGCATGTTTTTATAATTACTAGCGACTTTTATTTAATACACTATAGAATGTAAAAATGTTTCTATGTAGGTGTACATAAATATCTTTAAGCTCTTTCCTTTTCGAGCTGGTGATAGTTGAATGGAGTTGAATCAAATTAATTAAGATAATCTTTAAATAAAGCGTATAAATTAGAGTTGTCACGAGTAATATATTAAAATAGCGGAAATTTCCATTCGCGTTGTTTTTGTAAACTTTGTTTTCCCTCAAACAAAATTTATCTTAATTTCAGTTATATATTAATTGAGAGCTTATCAGCAGGGTGACCAACTTTAAAGTTACAATGAAAATTTCGAAAAAATTAATAATTGTTTAAAAAAGAGAAAGCCCTAACAAGACTTGCTTCACTTGGAGGAAGACACAAAAGGAGGAGGGGGGCACCCCTTTTTAACCTTGAACCACCATGCGAAGGCAAAAGGTCACCTTGAGTTTTTTCAATGTAAACCAACATCCTTTAATGCATATTCTCGTAGCGTATCTCAGGAGTTTCCTAAAACATTGTGTGTCAAAAGATGGTTTCATCCACAGTCGCTTACTAGATGTTTAAATTTTAAATTGCGCACATGGGTTTGATTTGGGTCGAAGCAGTATGCGCGCAATTGTTACACACACCCGCGCTAGTCGCCCACCTACTCTTTTACAATTTCGACTCGAAATATATCCAATGAATTGGGCGAGATCATACTTGAACATGGTATTTTGCAAAGCTCTTGAGATAAGCTATAAGAATATGCACAATGAAAAATAGTGGGTGTCATTTAAAACATTCAACGAGGCCTTGGCGCGACCTTTAATATTTCATCCAAGGTGTCGAAGCAATTTTTACCATCTAATAGAGTTTCATATTTCTAATTATTCTTGTGCGAACCTTTTTCTTTTTCTCCCTTTTTTCCCTCTGAAACACTTATCTCCCGATATGTTTCTTGCTGTCGCATCTCTTTGGAGTACCCTATAGATATACCTAATATTCCCATCAGTATATCCAAATGTCTACCCTAGAGTTTATCCTCTGTGTACATTTGAATCGTTATTTGTTGAAATTGTAATTTATTTTTGATTTAAAAGAGTCATGTAAAGTCCTTTATCATATGTTTATAGTAATTACATCTTTAGTGTTTCCAAATACAACTCGATGATGTTTTTCACGATATCACAAACATTAGGTTAATTTGAAGAAATGAAGAGGCGGACATTAGAATACATCGAGGATGTATACTTGGGAAGTTTGTGCTTTCGGGGGGGTAAATTACTGCAAGTATTTTCTATAAATAAATTACATAAAATAGACGACTTTCAGTGTATATATACCAACACGCGCGGTATAAGTTTGATAGTGTATTTAAAAAAAAATAGTCCCTGTAAAACGCACGGCTGACTGATGCTCCGTGACGTCATCCTGTCCACACACCTAGTGAGCAGCGAAAAATGTCCAAAACACTCATCTTTAATAGCATATAGGATTCTTTCTTTAGGCAAGGCAAAAACATTATATACACACACACATATATATAGTAACATTTTATTTTTTTACGTTTATTTTCCATAAAGTATATGATATTAAAAATTTGTATGTATAGAGCGAATGCATCGTTCGAGCTACCTTTATACACTTAGTGGCGCTCTGTTTAACCTGCTTTTATAATGGTAGAGCAGAAAAGGCTGCAGCCTCATTATTATTGAAAAGCGTAATTACGATATCTATAATGTCTTTTGCAGATTATTGGAGATTTCTTATTATTTACTCTCAATACACATGCCGCACTTGAAGAAATCTTGCGAAGAGAGCATGGTGAATCCAATAATTCTATACGAAACAGATCTTTCTGTATACAGCTATGTAATCCTGAGAAGTAATCATTCTTCTCCATTTGAAAAGCTCCCATCCAAATTGAGTAAATTTATCGTCAAAAGGTAAAGGGTCGGCAGTTCGATCTTTTTCAGCATTGGGTCCAATAACAATTACAAGTTGACCTTTATAATTATTTATATAAGTACAAAATGCATCTTTATTGTTGAAATAACAAAAGAACAATGCATATTTCTTTGGCACTTTAAAATTGTTTATATCATTTTCTTCGAGAAAAAGTATGTCTTCTAAAAATCTTAATGGAGCATATCTGCTGCACCACCATAATTCATCTAATTCTACGCCAATCACAGTTGTACCTTAAATTCAATTTTAATAAATATCAGTATAAAAATGTAAGAGAAGGACAAGCTCGATGATCGTGTGTTATACATTTTACAGGGTCGGCCACTTGAAACGTTTCAAAGTGTATGCACGTGAGAAAATGTTAATTTTCTACTTCCTCCATTACTTCTATCAACTGGATTTCTCACTTTAGATTGAAATTTCTGAATAAGATTATGCGACATTGTTTCATTCGAACCTCTCTCTCTCTCTCTCTCTCTCTCTATTTCCAACTCACATTGTACACTCTGTGCCAAATTGAACGGTTCGTATAGGTATTTCAACTAACTTGGGTTCATATGTATTTCTCTGTCCTGTCTATATATAGCCCTCGGGCCAGAGAAGTACCAAGTGAATTTAGTTGAAATATGCTGCCCATGAATCAATTTATTTGCCACAGTGTATGCACATACAATATATATACTACGTACTATTTTAATGACGTCGTCAACTGCTCTTTCTAGTAAAATAGTCGGATTAAAAGAAAACAAATCTCGTTTCAAATTGTTTTCTTTTCTTTTCTTTTTTTTCATGTCTTTTCCTACTCTCCTTTTTCAATTTGACCGACCTGTCAGAGATAGCACAGTTCGTGACGTCGCTAAAACAATAATATAACAATTTAAAAGTACAACTTCAAATGACGCCCCGCCGTAATTTTGCCCGCAAATTTCAATGAAAAGATGTTTCTAAAAAGGGATCCGACTAAATGACACGCGAGAAGAATTCGTAAGAGATTTTTGTGTAAAAAAAAGGCACAAAAAGTTGAACAGTCGGAACGTTTTTCAAGGGCACCAATTTTTCCATCTATTGGTGCAAGTATAAATGTGTCCTGCTAACTCTATTTATTTCGATGTATGAAGTTTTTCTTTGAAATTGAACGCATGATACTATAGTTGCAGTTATTTTCTCTCTCTCTCTCTCTCTCTCTCTCTCTCTCTCTCTCTCCTCACGTACGTATATATTTCACCAATCGATGAAAAAAATGTTAATAAGATACGTTCTTGTTTCATTAACACTCGCTTTATTAGTGTTATTCGGTAGCTTTTTGCCGAGAAATTTCGGTACTGTTAGCCGCTGTGTTAACGAAAACTATAGTTAAACGTGACGATAAATGTACGCGCGTACATAGATTATAACATTTTTCGCGCATTTTGTCTTTTTTTTAAGGGGAAAACTCCTCGCGCAAATCATTTTAATACCGTGCCGTAGGTCGTCCATTGGCAGTATGTACGTTGTAAAAAACGCGTGCAAAACTGCCGGTGACAATGGACAATTGCTAAATGACATTGAAACATTCTAAGAGGAACGCCAGTGCTACCACGGCGAGCGCGCGCGCGCGCACGCACACACACCACCCCATCCCAAGGAAGCACGCGAATATTCTGTTACATCCTGTACAAGGAACATAATATTAAATCTCAACATACAAATGATTGGACATAATTGTACATATAGACCGAAGGCACACCACAAGTGGAACATAAAAATTCAATTATCACCGTAAATATAAAAGATTTTTTCATTGCAAATACAAAGGACTCCTTCAAAAATGTCATATACACAAAATTAATATCTCTTATATTTACAGAGACAAATGAATTTTTATACATATTGAAAGCCTGTAGTATTTTACATGTCGAATGTTATATCATCAGCATTGACGGTAAATACTGTATGCGGCCTTGCAGTACGGGCGGTAAAGTTTCAAGCGCGATCACTATTATAAACGCCAAATAATTTTAATGATTCGTGGTATTTAAATTAATTTCATGTAAGAGAAAATAGAAGAATCTCACATACGAAATCAATTGTTTTCCGAATGACGTTAAAATTAATACTGCGATTAGTACTTACCAGTGGATTTATAAAATAGCCATTCAAATAGCCCACAACCACATCCTACACTCATGATACCCTGCATTTTATAACTTGTTATTATATTTTGTAGCCAGTATAAGTCATTTAAAGTTGGCAGAACCCAGAAGAATTTATACGTTTTCAAATAATCGACCTTGAGCTCTAAAATTTCTTCCCACTTCTGATCATTATAAAGGACGGGTATTATTTCTTCGATATCAGATCCTTCTTCATTTAATTCCATTTTATCTCAAACGTATCTTTCGACAGTAATAAAGTCATAGACGTTCTTCAATTACGTCCAAGATATCAAATAAGAAAAGATTATTTATAGATTAAGTATATAATTATATTTGTTCAGAATATTCGTTAGTTGCATGACATGCAGCGCCTAGTGGCGTTTGAGAAAATTGCAATATACCCTCGATTATCATAACTATGTGCCATTGGCTGCATTTTGAAATTTCCTGGGTAGTGTTATCAGCAGTTCACAGTGGAAAATTTAATCGTATGTATGTATGTGGTTCGGTAATAGTGTAGTATGTAGTACATGTACATACTATGTATGTACAATCAATTTTCATGCAAAGTACAGAGTGAAGTAAGCCAAATTGAATCCTTTACCTGACTTTATCATTTGGCCAACTTCACTCTGTACTTCAACATGAAAATTGGGACTAGTACTATGTATAGCGACCTATAGAGACCGTGCACACCAACACAATGATAGCGAAGTGTCAATGTATAATTGTATACGTATAAATAAATTACACTGAAAAACTGTATGCATATACACCAATACACATTCTTATCTCACTGTCATTGTGTTGGTGTGCACGGTCTAAACCACAAACAAATCAATTTCCGACTGTCTCACTCGTTATACTACATACATACACGTAGTAAAACAGAGCATCAATAATTACAGGTCCTCACAGGTGCAAACGAGGGAGATATTTCGGTGATTTGCCAAAAAAATTCTCCTATTATAAAATGCACACTATCGTTATATAAATAAAAGCTGCTCTTATTATAAGATAAATATATTAATTTATCAAGTCATGTAAGATGATTTTCATAAAAGCGCGGTATTTGGAAAATAAATACTTACCTAACTTATACCTTACAGTAGATTTATTTTGATGCGTTTACGAACGGTACTTTCAGCACCACGCGTGTTCCTGTCTGTCAGCCTGATCCTGAACTAACCTGATCAATGAGAAGGTCGACAGCGCCGCCTATTAGCGTTTGCGTCAATCACGGCAGTTGAATTCGGGCTCGAATTTATAAACTAAACTAAGCTCGAATCTCAGCTTAACAATTTCTTAAGACAAAGATCGAGCCAGATCGAGCTTGGCACTGTATTGAAGGTTAAAGTGAGACAATTGATCTTATCTAAGACCGTGCTAAGCTTAAGTTTCGTTTATAAATTCGGGCCTCGGTCTGTCTCTCGGTGAGGCTACCACGTGGGGTTTAACGGGATCCCTCACGCCTACTTTATCGACAGTTAAAGTCAATAAACAATTAGTTTAATAAAATTCAAATGCGAAGCAAATTGAACAATCGGGCGTTTGTTGGATAATGTGCCAGTCCTAACGAGTCAAACGAACTTAAAAACACTCAAATCGGATGAAGAATAACGTTGTACCACTGTCCCGCGTTCTTGAAGTGGAAATAACCAAAAGTAACCTCTCTTCAAGAAAGCAGCACAATGGTACAGCGTTATTTTTCAACTAATTTGAGTGTTTTTAAGTTCGTTTGACTCGTTAGGACTGGCACATTGTCCAGCAAACGCTCGATTGTTCAATTTGCTTCGCATTTGAATTTTAACTCTAATTGTTCATTGACTTGTAGTGTCGGTAAAGCAGGCCTGAAGGAGATCGATTTTCAGCTTAATTTTGGAAAGCAAATCTATGAATATATGTATATGCACTAGTGCAGTAACTAAGGGCCAATGTAAGATGGAAAGCAGCATTCCCAACAAAAAAAAAATTAACCTGAAAAAGGTCAATTTGCGTTGGCAGCCCTGCGAAATAGCTACACTGCAAGTTCTGTTTGCTGATTACGGCTGACTTGTACGATTAAGTAGTATAAGGTTTAGGTAAACACAAATTTGACAGGTCAGCTCGATGGTTCTGTTCAAATTTATTTCAGATAAGTATAAATTAACCTTTATGTATAAAATGCATTGACGCGCGATACTTTGTGAGAAATATTATTGTTTACAGGTATTTAAATTGATTCTGTTTCGTGGGCAAAGGCAATTTCGGAAGTTAAAACCTAAATAAAGATTTGATCACCAGGAAATAAGATACAAGCTCACAGACATATACTGTCTGGGATGGCAAAGATTCATCTTTCAGGGCTGTTTTAATGGATATACCATAAAAGTATTTATCCCTATCAATGAAATTACCACTAGTAGACTTTATTCTCTGCTCTGTTAATCTATAGAGATGCAAAACCAACAATGTACACATAATTATATTGGCACTTTAAATTCTTTCAGGTTAGTTTTAAATTAATAGCAGGCTTAAAAAACATGACTTTCATGGTTTATAATGTCGATCTTCATTATGTTCCTGTAATTCAGAAAACTGTGTTGCTTCCGCCTTAATACCAAATTTATCACTATGATGTAGGAAACGTACAGACCACTTAGCTCTTGTAACTTGGAACTGCGGATAGTAGTCTTTTGATAGCTTGTGATCCAAAGATCATCCTTGGCCCATTTTACACAGAATATGGATGGCAGTATCTCCTATTCCAAGAATGATGTTTGCGTAAAGTGTCTGTGATGCAAAGACGATGGAAAAACTGTTTTGACTGTGGATTCTCATCGTAAAACTTATCATATCCTTGAATTTAAATAACTTCTGAAAATATGACCACATCATCCTTTAAAATTTGTTTCTTTGACAAATTAGTCAATTTTCATTAATTTTACAGATTTCAAGACCAGCTGATAATGTGGTTCAACGTTACTGAAGCTGTTAGGCTCACGCTATTAAATGCAGCGATTCAAGTCATTCACCTATGGAATCTACAAAAGTACTGTCTGGTAAGAAGTATTTTTTGCAAGATGTGACTTAAGGACACTTCGAAATTCACTGCTGCTTTGGGAACATCGATAAAGATTTCGTCACTTCTGGTAGCGAAGGTATAACTCGCTTTAGGATCGCTTTAATTAATTAATGTAGACACATAAATTAATCTACATTCTTTATGATTTCTTTCTTAAATCTTTGTCTTTTTAGGTCATAATGTGTATGTGTTGCACATTAAGATACAACTGCCAGCAACAGCTTTAACAGGATACAGTAGAACTGTAAATTGTGTTGAATGGAATCCTGTATAATATCAAACGACGACAACACTGTCAGATGACGGAACAGTTAGAAGTAATAAATTACTATATGATAATAAAATAGCGTGGGAAAAGCTATATTTTATATTATTTGCTTTGATAGAGCCTACCACTGATAAATTCATTGATTACGTTTTCCAAAATGTAGCACATATTACATGTCTGATAAGTTTCTGGATAGAGTAAAATAATATAGTTAAATTCAACCAGATATACGAATAGACTGTCGTATAAGAAATCTCAAGTCTCATATATTAGTAACTATATAAACATATAATAACAATTATGAATATACATTTAACGATATTGTATTTAATAGAGATATTATAGAAAATATACTTTTCTTATCGCATATCAAACTAAACGATTATATTTATTGTAGATAAAAATGCGTTAAAGTTCTTTATGAAAAATTTGGTTTTTAAGCTTTTAAACAGTTAATATAATTATTTCTTATTCAGCGCAGACATGATAATAAATATTTGTAATTTGATATCCCTTCATTTTCTTTTGCGTATAGCACGTAAATCCTTTTCGGGATTTTTCTTATATTAATCTGGAAAAAAAATGTATTTTAAACTATTATAAAATAATTTTTTATATAATTATTACTTAAAATAACTTAGGTATAACTAGTTTGAGAATAATAAATATTTCAGATTAAATTTATTCTCATCTTGATGTAGTTGTTTCAACCTATTTTACTAAATAATTAAGCTGCCTGTATGTATATATATATATATATATATATTATAAGGATGAAACTAATACAAACCTATAAAAATAATTATTAATTAAAAAGTGGCGGTCATCATTTGTGGGCGATGAAAATACCTCCGGTATTTGTAGATAATTTTGTAATCCGCCTCGCGTAACTTTTTTGTCACGCCTTATAATATTAAATAAAACTGCAGTGGATAAAATTACATTTATTGTTCTTTCTGGGGTTAAAAATCGTGAACCAATAGTAAGAACAGCAAATGTACGTCCCCAAATGCCGAAACATCTTTCCACCTGAAATATAAAATAAAAACTTTAAATATATATAGCCGCCCCGGAGTGTAAATACAAAAAGACGCGTTTCTCTTTAACTATAAGAGATATTCAATTTTCGCATATGACCTTTCTGAAAGCAAATAACAGGAAGTTTCGAAAAGGTGCTATGCAAAAATTGGATATTTTTTATAGTTACAGAGATACGCGTCTTTTTGTATTTACGCTCTGGGGCGGCTTAAGTGCCTCACCTTGTATAAGGTGCCAGTATAGATATACAGAGGTTTCCATACTATTTGTTTACTCCATTTTTAACTTAAAAACTGAAGCTGCATTACATTGAATATATTTATATTGCTTACCATGCAGCGGGTCCTAATGTGGGCTTCATTAAAAAGAACTTCTGCCGGTGTGTGCGGATTAGCGAGTGGGGTCATCAAGTACCGCTCGTTACGGTAACCACGGTCTCCCACTAACAAACCATTTCCGCATTCAAAATTTTCAAAACGGTGTTTGAGTCTACTATTATTAAAAATAGTAGAATCATGTGCAGAGCCTGGCCATCTTGCGACAAGATCCATTATCTCCAGATGGCTGTTCACCACGCATTGAACGTTTATACTAAAAAATCCTTTTCGGTTTCTCCAAAGCTCTGCATCCTCGCCTCCTATAAATCATATACAAAAGTAGACTCATTTAACAACAAATAATGTATTGTAAACATTTTTTTTAAACAATATCTATATATGTATGTGCATATAATGAATTTGTTCACTGAATTTGAAAAGCAATTTCAGATTGCAAAATATTTGTCAGCCATTGATCGAATCTCGTTTGGAAAACGAGACTTGCCTTAGCTATAATTAAAAAAATACAGACGGCTTTTGATGATCAGACCATCTTAAAAAAAATTGTTACAAGTAATTCCGCTAGTTCAAACCAGGCAAAAAATGCACTGAAGACAAAAAGCGCTTCAATTAATATGTATGCTAAAATCTTACCATATGATCTTATGCGTACATGGACACAGTCGATTGCACCTATAATTCTTATCATTCCTGATATTAAGAAATTATCTTTGGCAGTTTGTATCATGTCTTCATCTGTTCGTGGTAATGATACATAAAGATGAAATAGATTAGCAATTGCAGCTGATACTCTATGCACTATTATTTGCGCAGATTTTGTACTAATATTACAAAAATCAGCTGCCACTTGCAGAAAGCATCCTGTCGCATAAAACCTAATGGCTACTAACAATTGGATAACCGGTGGAATTTCACTCTTCCTGAAAATGAAAATTTAAACATTTTGGGTTATTAGGAATAAATATTAATCGTCTCCATTATAGTCTACTAAATATATATTATGATCATTGTTTAACAATTCAATTTAATTTGTTTTATAACAATTTCATTCATATATATCATTTTCAATTTATTTGTTTTACGTACATTTTTCTTTGACGGATAGCAGGCTCAATTTGTTGCAAAACTTCTTGAAACTGTATTTTTGTCAAACGAAAACGACTTTGGAATTCTCTATCATTTAATAATACGAAGTAGTTGCATCTTCGAAAAATGTTTCGATTACGTGCATTGGCAACATTTCGACCATTTGCATTCATTTCTGCCACAATACAGTTATTGTTCACTGTCATAAAATAAATCTGTTATTGTGAAAACTCTATAGCAACGCATATTAATTTGTTCCTGTTATAACAACTACCTTCAATTTATAAATAAATCAAAAGAAGAAAGAGGAGACGATCAAGTACGCTACGTGCTGGTTTAAACATTGTTAATTTGTTATCCATTAAAAGTAAGTACACAATCGCAAAAATGCAAATATTTTAAAATATTTATCTCCATATTACTTTTAAATAATATACATTTCCTCCTCAGATGAGTAATTCAAGCGAAAACAAGGAAAAATTTTTGTCAATAATTGAAAAATATTTCAAAATTATTGAAAATAAAATGACAAATGGCAATACATTAGCCCAGAAAGAAAAAGCCTGGCAAAAAATTCGGGCTGAGGTGAAAGAAAAGATAGGTGGGCAATGGGAAAAAATATGTCCTAAATCCAGCTGGACCCATATGAAGCTACAAGCAAGAAAATATAAAGCTGCTACAAGGAGTGAACTCTATAAAACAGGTATTATGTTTCTTTATTAAAAGTAATGAATTTAATTTTTAACATTCAATTTTTTTTTTTTTTAGGCGGTGGAAAATCAGTAGCTCCAGTGTATGATCCCTTTTTGGAGAAAATTACATCGCTTATTGGAAAATCTGCCATGGGTGTAACCCTTAAACATCAAAACGACAGCGATACTCTACCGTCCACATCAACCAGCAATGTCGGTAAATTATTGATGGAATCAGCAATAGAAGAGGAAAGGATAGATGATCCTGACGATGTTTTTGCTGTATGTATATATAGTTATATTATACATACATATATATTCGCATAATAATATATATGATTATATTTAGTTTTTTGTTTATTGCAGACTTTAATAGAGAATAGCGAAATAGCTTCGTGGGGCAGTGCAGAAGGTACAGGACTGTTAAAAAAAAAAATAAGCGAACCCCTTCGCCAAATTCGGGAAAACGCAACTTTCGCCAATAATAGGAAAACACCCCAGTCAGAATTGTATAATAAATATTTAGAAAAGAAAATAGAAAAAGAAGAAAACAAAATAAAATTATTAAAAATCCAAATGGTACAAGCCCAGTTACAAATTAAAGAGGCGGAAGAAAAATTGAAAAGACTGAATAGAGAGAGGTAATTATTAACATTACAGAAAACTATACTGATATAAATGTATATCTATTTTAATTAGTATTATTATTTCAGATTATAACATAACAGAATTTCAATATAGTTGATGTTGACACTACAATTGTTATAATTATAAAAAATTTTAATAACCTACATTTTATATATAAAGAAATAACCGTATCAGTCTATTCTGTAATATAAATTATATAAAGAATTACTATGATTTAATTAAACTTAAAAACAAGCAAAAATTCTTTAAAATACCTTGTATAATTTTTTCTTCCCCTTATAATCATTTTTCATATTGAGATGAAAATATTTTTATTTACAAATATTTATTATCATGTCTGCGCTGAATAAGAAATAATTATATTAACTGTTTAAAAGCTTAAAAACCAAATGTTTCATAAAGAACTTTAACGCATTTTTATCTACAATAAATATAATCGTTTAGTTTGATATGCGATAAGAAAAGTATATTTTCTATAATATCTCTATTAAATACAATATCGTTAAATGTATATTCATAATTGTTATTATATGTTTATATAGTTACTAATATATGAGACTTGAGATTTCTTGTACGACAGTCTATTCGTATATCTGGTTGAATTTGACTATATTATTTTACTCTATCCAGAAACTTATCAGACATGTAATATGTGCTACATTTTGGAAAACGTAATCAATGAATTTATCAGTGGTAGGCTCTATCAAAGCAAATAATATAAAATATAGCTTTTCCCACGCTATTTTATTATCATATAGTAATTTATTACTTCTAACTGTTCCGTCATCTGACAGTGTTGTCGTCGTTTGATATTATACAGGATTCCATTCAACACAATTTACAGTTCTACTGTATCCTGTTAAAGCTGTTGCTGGCAGTTGTATCTTAATGTGCAACACATACACATTATGACCTAAAAAGACAAAGATTTAAGAAAGAAATCATAAAGAATGTAGATTAATTTATGTGTCTACATTAATTAATTAAAACGATCCTAAAGCGAGTTATACCTTCGCTACCAGAAGTGACGAAATCTTTATCGATGTTCCCAAAGCAGCAGTGAATTTCGAAGTGTCCTTAAGTCACATCTTGCAAAAAATACTTCTTACCAGACAGTACTTTTGTAGATTCCATAGGTGAATGACTTGAACCGCTGCATTTAATAGCGTGAGCCTAACAGCTTCAGTAACGTTGAACCACATTATCAGCTGGTCTTGAAATCTGTAAAATTAATGAAAATTGACTAATTTGTCAAAGAAACAAATTTTAAAGGATGATGTGGTCATATTTTCAGAAGTTATTTAAATTCAAGGATATGATAAGTTTTACGATGAGAATCCACAGTCAAAACAGTTTTTCCATCGTCTTTGCATCACAGACACTTTACGCAAACCTCATTCTTGGAATAGGAGATACTGCCATCCATATTCTGTGTAAAATGGGCCAAGGATGATCTTTGGATCACAAGCTATCAAAAGACTACTATCCGCAGTTCCAAGTTACAAGAGCTAAGTGGTCTGTACGTTTCCTACATCATAGTGATAAATTTGGTATTAAGGCGGAAGCAACACAGTTTTCTGAATTACAGTAACATAATGAAGATCGACATTATTAACCATGAAAGTCATGTTTTTTAAGCCTGCTATTAATTTAAAACTAACCTGAAAGAATTTAAAGTGCCAATATAATTATGTGTACATTGTTGGTTTTGCATCTCTATAGATTAACAGAGCAGAGAATAAAGTCTACTAGTGGTAATTTCATTGATAGGGATAAATACTTTTATGGTATATCCATTAAAACAGCCCTGAAAGATGAATCTTTGCCATCCCAGACAGTATATGTCTGTGAGCTTGTATCTTATTTCCTGGTGATCAAATCTTTATTTAGGTTTTAACTTCCGAAATTGCCTTTGCCCACGAAACAGAATCAATTTAAATACCTGTAAACAATAATATTTCTCACAAAGTATCGCGCGTCAATGCATTTTATACATAAAGATTAATTTATACTTATCTGAAATAAATTTGAACATAACCATCGAGCTGACCTGTCAAATTTGTGTTTACCTAAACCTTATACTACTTAATCGTACAAGTCAGCCGTAATCAGCAAACAGAACTTGTAGTGTAGCTACTTCGCACGGCTGCCAACGCAAATTGACCTTTTTCAGGTTAATTTTTTTTTTGTTGGGAATGCTGCTTTCCATCTTACATTGGCCCTAAGTGAAAAAGAACAGACTTATATGTAACTGCAAAAATCTAAAAGTACAAATTCTTTATTGGCAGTTTTTCAGATTTCTCCTTGTTATGTTGGATATAAGGCTTGCCTGATTAGAAAATTTTCAAAATGGCGGCGTACAAGGCAGTTGTCGTTCTCGCGAAATAGGTTATCAATACTTCCTTTTTATCCGTTATATGTACTTGGCACATGAAAATTAACGACTTCTCAAAAAGTTTTAATTATTATGAGTAGCTTTAAATAGGATCGAGTACCACGGTGCGTTTTAACCTCCCGTAAAATCCTTATCTTTTTAATGATAATGGCAGAAAATGTCCCCACAAGGGATGCAGAGTACGTACAGAATATTAAAACGTTACTGTGGGGTACGTCTGTAAAAGAGGACGTTTTTAAACGATGGGCTCAAGGTAAATTCGATTTTTACATCAAATTTCTCGTAGGTTTGCAAAAATTTCTGTACTAACATTCTGTCAAGTAATCTCTCAATAAGAAATGCTTTTCCTGCTTTCCAGGTTTTTACTTTAGTAATGATGAGCCTACAGCTCTTGTGCAAGCAGAGGGAGGGCCGTGCGCAGTAATAGCGCCAGTTCAAGCTTTTATATTAAAACAATTGTTATTGGAAAGTAACTCGCTACTTTGGAAAGATATTAATGATGAGGAACGGGATCAGTTACTTGTTAAAGCTATGTCTGAAATTATTACTCAAGCTGCCGACGGTCAAAGTCCAGAGTATTATGTAGTGCATACAAATGAGTCAAAACCTTCTCCCTCTAATAAGGAGCTTGTAGACGTTAACATCACAGAATCAGCTGATGCCTCTCAAATAGTTAATGAAAGTAATACAGGAACTAGTACACTTGTAGAAGAAAAAACTGTAGAATCAAATTCATTTCATTCTCATTTAAGGTAACCACAAAAGAAAATACTGCAACTATTAGATAATATAAGATAATTGAAAAATTCATTTACTTTCAGGATATTTACTACAAGCAGCATTGAAGAAGTGGAGCAATTTTTTAAAAGCAGAATTAATATTTTGAAGGATCGATATGGAGTTTTACTTCTATTATATACAGTTGTTTGTACAAAAGGAACGCTGAGAATAACGGCAGAAATGTCTGATACAACAGAACCAATGATTGATTCTACATATGGTTATGGCAGTCAAAGTTTAATCAATTTAATGTTAACTGGAAAGGCAGTAAGTCATGTATGGGATCATGACCAAGACATTGGAGGACTTAGTAAGAAAATGAAAAAATTACATGAAGATTTAAAATAACCAAAATATGATCCATGCCCTAATATTTTTTATTTCCAGGATTAAGGGGCATAGATAAACAAAATACTGTTGGATTTCTCACTCTTTTAGAACATTTGAGATATTGTGAAGTAGGGACATTCTTGAAGAACCCTTCGCATCCTGTTTGGGTGTTAGGTTCAGAAACACATTTAACTGTGCTTTTTTCTAATGAAAGACTGCTAGTTAGCCCTGAGACACCAGCTGAACAAGCAAGGAGAATTTTTAAAAAATTTGATCCTGAAGGAAATAAATTTATATCAGCTAATTTATTGCAAGACGTTCTTTCAGAATTAGGCCTAGTCGCGGATGCCGAATAGTGAGTAAATTCATTGAAGGCTACTGCTTGCAATTAAATCAGGCTGTCAATGTAATTGTATTTTCTTTTTTAGTGTTGACATAATGAGAAAGAAACTGGACAACGAATCACTAGGGATAATTCTGTTGGCATCATTCATGGAAGAATTTTTTCCTGAAGAATCTTACATGTGTCCAGATACATTCAATTTATATCATTACAATGGACTGGAGCGTAGCAACCCACAAAATAAAGTTATGTATCATAAGGGCCAGGCAGTGTTGCTAGAGTGCAATGTAAAATGTATTCTAGATGGCAATTCGATGTTGACAATCTTACAGACTAAATGGCCGAGGATAGAGATCCAATGGGATTGTGAAAGAAATCCTAGCTTGAATTAAGAGCAATGACTATTATAGTAATACGCTTTTATAGAATACAGGAGAATGGATAATTAAAAGGAGAAAACATATTTCACTTTAAAAATAATGTTGCCCATAAATTGTGCGGATTTAATTCACTCGAGAGCCCTTATATTTTCTTTTATTCGATTGTGGGTAACTTGTTGAATGAAACACAAATTTCTTTCAATAAACATTTACTAATTGTTCTGTAATATACACATTGTGCACTAAACCTAAACCATGTATAGAACAGCCTTAATCGGATTTTCTCAAACAAGAGTAATTTGTATAAAACTTTGTGACCAAATTGAATTCATTGTAATTAAAAAATATAATTTTATTTTTATACACAAATGATTGTACAGACCGTACGAGGCTGGGCAAGAAGCTTGTGATAATCAATTTCTGATTTTTGAAATTTTCTAGTAAAACCATATGAGTTTAATGATTCTTAGAATCAATTTAAAATGTCACAGAGTTACGTGGAGAGCTCCGAATTTTCAAATTCAGTGTAATCGCTGTATATAACTGATAATGTTCTATGAGCATGCTGCATCATTTTCTTTTTTTTTTCTTCTTTTGCTGATTGCATTGTTAATTGCAGTAAAAGTTACAAATAAGGTTTAGTGAAATCAACACGCTTTATTATAAATAAAATACATCTATATTAAGTTATTATTCCATTTTTTACAGATGTGGCATGAGAGTTTTAATGACAAATGTTTGTCAATGATTTCACCCAGCTTTTGTATCGCGTAATAATGATTTATGGTTTACGACCTTTAAAAAAAGTGCTGCTGCCGAATGTTGAATGTTTAACTATCACCACTTTTAGGAAGATTATTTATTACTTGTTGCTTTTAAAAGGAAATAAATTTAGTCAGAAATGTAGTGAACATTTAAACATTTTATTGTGTCTTTAAAGTAGCATGAAAATGTTTCTAATGAACATTAAATTAATTCCAATTTTTACAATTTAAAAAGTAATGAAAAGCTTACATCATTGATATTCTAATGGTTTATTTAAAGTCAAAGTAAGGGAACAAAGTATAATCACACATCAAGACATTTATGAGTTTATTTTATAGTCAGTATTTTTCAGAAGCTTTAAATTATATATAAATCACATCAGAATATTATATCTGGAATAAGAAAAACCATTATTTTTAAACTCTTTCGGTATGGAATGATGCACTTATTTGTCTTTTATGGTTTATTAAACATTATATTGATGAAAACAAAGTGATTTTATGATACTTATAATTATACTCTTTTTTATTCGCAAAAATGGCAAAATGTTATATGTACTTTGTTTATCATCTTTGTTCTTTCTTTTGTATTCAATATATTTTGCAAAAAGTTGTAGTATTATAATCAGTTTTGTAGTCACTGTAATTGTCAGCTGTACATTTTTGTGGATATAAAATATACAATAAACTAATGATAGGTAATTTAATACTTAACCAAACTCTATTTGTATTATAATTCCTTCCTTACACACCGATATTTTTTAGCCAATCTCTAGTACTAAATCAATTACTAGGATAACAAATAAATTCAAGAGTTTATACGACAAAGCAAGCTGAGGACTATAATTATGTACATATATTATAAAGTTGAAAACAGCTTCCATTTTATCCATTTCACTCTCTTGCACAAGAATAGAAAATTAAATATTTTATCTGCTTTATCACATTTCTTTGGAATGTAAAACTTGTACTATCCATGAAAATCGCATTAAAATAGAAGGTGAGTTATACATATATCATATATAATTAACTATATAAACGATTAACGCGAGATTTAAGGACCGATGTTATAATATTTATGAATAGAGTAAGATACTTGAAAGATAAAAAGATAAGAAAGTCGATACTTAATTTGATGAAGTTTTATTAAAAACAGAAAAAATCATACGAGTTAACGGAAATGCTTCGGTAAGATTGCAAGTGTAGCTCCAATCATCGGAATTTAATGAATATACCATAGCTCCCTTAAAATTGTTTTCCTTGATCCAGCTTGCCTGAAATTTGATAAATGATTAAATCATTAAGAATATCAAGAGAACTTTTTTTCGTTTTCTTTCTTATTTAAATTACCTTGATAAAAACACTAATTTCGTCGTCATATGAAATCCATTCTGTATCTTTAAATGCAAATGGTACCCAGCTTTCATTATTAAATACTGATACAGCCCCTCCTTTTATAAAACCACAAATATTTCCATAAGGCACAAAGCCTAAATTTCCTAATTCACCATATCCCTCTGCTGGTGCTAACAAGTCATGATTAGAAGGATTGACAAGTTTATATGTATGGCCATATGTTGGTATTCCAACAACTATCTTTTCTTTTGGCATTCCTTTTATTACCCAATAATTTGCTGAAAAATTCATATTCAATGTTGTTAAATACCCAGTTTCTGTAGAACGTGAATATAGTGGAGAGTTGAAATCCGTAACTGGGTAGTACCAAATATAAAAATGATAATCATAGGACATAAGATTTACAAAGTCTATATGTCTGAAAATAACAAAAAAAATTAATAAGAAGTTTATTTTTAAATAATTATTCATAATTTAAAAGCACATTATAAGGTCAGATTAATCAGGTCATTTACTTTGCTATTTCAGGAACATTATAGCTCTGATCAATAATAGCTTGCTGTGCAGCAACTGCAGCAGATAATAATAATTTTTGTCCACTCCTATCGAATTCTTTTCTAAGTTCTTGGACCAATTGTACAAAGTGAATTTTTTGTCGTTTTTCTGTACTTGCCCATGCTGGAAACTCCCAATCTAAATCCAGACCATCAAGGCTATAGATTTTTGTTGCATTAAGTACAGACTGTATAAACCTACAAATAAATAAAATAGATAAAGTTATTTCTAATAAGTAAATATTGAGCTTTTAATTTTCCTATTCAACTTACTTTTTCCTATTTGCATGATTTCTGACCATTTCTGGAAAACCATGGTGGAGCTCATTCATGCCGCCTACACTAACCATGACTTTTAGCTTGGGCCTGGAATGCTTAAGATCTGATATAGCACCATAAACCCAAGAATTATTTCCCAGATTGAGAGTGCAATTTACCACACTCGCAAAACCCACGATAATATGCGTACAAAGATGAGGGTCAATGTGCGACGGACTGAGCTCCTGCGTCTTGTTCAGATCTCCCGATATGGAATAGTAGCAAACAATGATCTGCCTGTGAAATAACATTTAATTTAATAGCCCAATCAAATTTCAATCTCGAAGTGAGAAAATATATCTTTAGAGATACGTACCCACTTGATTGGGAGTCATTATTGGACGAGGTGAAACTTGAATCCCTGTCTGCATCCTGGTTCTCCTTCGTCGATTTGGCATAGATGCAAGTCCTGCATAACCACGAAGATGTCTGGGCATATTGTCCAAGTAGTTTCTTGCCAGAGTTTTCAAAGTCAACTGTACCAAACCAGATGTACGCGACAAATAATGCAATTATAAACAAAAAAAGGAGCAGCAGGAAAATAACCTGTACTTTCCAGCAATGACTATAATTTAAAAAATGTTTAAAAATAGAAATATATAATTAAATATAACAGTAAACTACTTAATTACTTTTATCAAATGTTTCTTTCGATAATTAATGAGTGTTTAATTCTTTACTTACTGTCGAATTTTATTTAAAATATCATAATTTGATTGTGACGAGATTTGTTTCGCTTTTTTGTTTAAACTTTTAAAGTTGAAATTAGTCAAGAAAGCCAGTTTGGTATTAACAAATAGAATTTTTATCAGCCAATTCAGTAATATCTTGCGCGACAAGCTGTCAACTGTTACGTAGCAAGCAGCACGTAGCAGTGTATACATACACTATACAATACAAATAACTGGGGGACAGACAGGGGGGTCTTTAACGGCGGCATAATATGTGTGTGTACATACATATACATACTATACTCGTATTCAACTATTCGCTGTCGCACGCAAAGGTCAGCGCCAACTGGTGGTGAATTCAGAACTGACTTAGAAAGGAAAACATTGAAAAAATTTTTCACAGAAATTAATATTTAGTGTGTCGAACATATTGCAAAAGTAATTCCATTAATGGTGACCTAATAATTATATTTATTCTATTTGTTCTAACTTGCACTATCTCTTTTTCTCTAATGTTTTCCTTTTTAAGCGGCCATTTTTATCACGATTCGATGCGCCACCTAGTGAGTGTTGCGATGGCGAATTCGTAACGGACTATTATACATACATATGTTGGCGCTACACGATATTGGCCAATCAGCGCTTTCGGATCCCATCGGAGCGCTATACTAACACGAATCTACCTATATGTATGTGCTCCGCTGATAGGGGAAAGGGAAAGGATCTAGTCGCGAAAGCTTTATTTATACATACATATCACTAGGTCCGGAAGTGGACAGAGAGACAGTGAACTGGAAGTGGATTGAGCACTCAGTCAGTATAGTTCATACTCATAGTTGTTAACACAGACAGTACAGTGCAGTACAGTACATACTACCAGTGCACGGTGGTGCGCGGCAGCAGCACGGCAGGCACGGCAGTACACAGTAGCTAGTATCCTCCTTCCCGCCAGATAAAGATTACAGAAATATCATTACCAAAGAGATCAGTGAATCGCTCGACGCTCTCGCTGTCATTAATTCGGTAGTATGAGCGGCGCGCTCGTAGGATTCACGTGAAAAGAGATTTTCTCTGCGTTCTGAGCTCCTTTAAGCAGCTCGTGCGCGTTTTCATCCCTCAAATATGACGATCAACCCCAAAATTCATCAGAGGAAATCTTGAGAACTTCCTTCAGTGAATCATTGTGAAAAGAGCCTGACTTTTTATCTTTGTAAAACAAAATAATCTTCTGCCAATAATCAGCTGATCCTTTGAAAATCCAAGTTTTTTTCGATAAATTTCGTCTACTTGGTAGAAATTCATTCTATTCTCCCAAAATATTCAAGAATGACTGATCCAAAAATCGAAGTTCACTACAATCCACCAACATCGGACACCATTCAGACGAAACCTTTTCCTATAAGAGGTAAAATTAAAAATTTTTTTTTTAGTTAAAAGTGAAATTTTGCCAAGAATTATGTTATTTCAGAAAGTGTACAGGAAATATTCGCTCTATGAAATATTTACTTATCTACTAATATTTATGTTGGGAATAAAATTGATTTAATTTCTGAAAATTTTTACTAGAAAGCTCGAATTTCGAAGAAGATATTTTTATTTATCTGTTGGCTAAAATACGTATAGGTTTCTTGGAGACTGAACGAAAATATCACAATCGAGCATATACTTGGATGTTTTTGTTGTCGGGTTTTTTTCTTGAAAGAAGAAATTATGAGACAAGGTGAATTTTAATTGGATGTTTTTTTTAATGGTGAGCAAAACATAACCTAAAATTAAAATTTTAACTTTTTTCGTATTAATCCATACCTGTTTTCTATCAACATTGGAAAATCTCGGTAGGTGTGAATGTGCAAATGTACTTTTTATGGAATAAGTAAAAGTTTCAAGGCTCTTTTCATCGCAAATGATTGTTTCCCTAAAAAAGGCGTAGAAATTCACTGTTTATCGATGTAATTGGAATTGGAAATTTGTGATTGGTGAAATTTGATTTGATTTTAATGGCATTATCCTGTTTGCACCGGAAGCAGATATCGAATTTTCTTGCAGGAAAGAAATGCGATATACGGTGTTTATTTAATTGGCATGGATTGCAAGGCTATTATGGCTCTGTAAGAAAGCTGGCAAAATATTAGATAGCACCAGGCCGTAGAATTAAACAAGTAGAATAATTCTTAAATCGAACAAAACTACGCCTGATTGAAATGGCTATATTTAGCTTGGTAAACCGTAAAATTTATGTTTATATTTATTCATCGACGATTTAAGACAGAAATAAACTTATTTCTATCTCACGTTCCTAACCAAATATTTCAATATATAATATTGTTGTTACTCTCTTTTTGCTCATGAATTATTTATAAATTATAATTTTCGGTCATTGACAGCAGGGTCGGTAGTCTTGTAAGTGGAACACTGAAAAATGCTTCTCCTTAGGGCAACTGTATATTATAGAGATTAGTAGAGATGAGAATTTGAGAGATTAGGCTCTAATCTTGACAATTTTTTAACACTCGAAAGACAAATAGTTTATATAAGAGAAGAGCGTAAAACACTGGGTAATTTCCCTTATCGCTCTCTGACGTCACGGGAAATTTAAAATGTTTTTGATAAATTTTCCCATATCGGTCAATTAAAAGTCGGAGAGAGAGAGAGAGAGAGAGAGAGAGAGAGAGAGAGAGATTAATCTGTGTAAGTGGCAGATGGGTCAAATCTTACAAAGCCGATAGTGCAAGGTAGTGAGGGGCAATCATTAATAGTTAAGGCAAATTACATTTATATTCATTGCAGTATTCGAATTATAAAAAAATGTTTTGTTAGGAAAATAGAGATATTATTTTGGTGTGGGAGTCTGAATGTCAGCCGGATAAAAGTTTATTGTTGGTTTATTTTCGTCTCTTGTTACGCAACTGTGCAGTCAATTCGAGGAGAAGTATAACAAGGAGTATACTTTTAGCTGATCATTTATCGCGTAATAAGCTGCGCCCTCTGAATGTTGATCCGGTCAGTTGGGTTAAATTCCGATAAAAAATTCATCAACATGTGTCCGTGTACGCAAATTTCGTAAAAATTCTCCATTTCTTTGTTGAATAAAAATTCTTATCGCTATGACGACTGATATAACAGAGAACGCGCAGTTGATGCGTCTCTTATCAAACTTGCAGCGATAAAATTTTAATGAGAGAGCCAAATTAACAAGGTTGACGTTTGCACGCAGCAACTATTATTTTTTATAATGTTTCCTTTTATCAATATTATCTCATTATTGTGCAGCTCTATGTATTAATCGAAGAGTGCGAGAATACTAGAATGAATTTTTCCTTCAATAATATATGATATAGATATGTCCGAGGAGAAAGAGTTTGAAGGTTATATATACACAGGGTGGTCCACGTATCTTGTTTATCCTAGAATATAATCTCTAATCTAGAAATGTTAACAAATGTTGACCATTTTTCTCGAGTATCCTATTTTTTGTCCGCAGCCTTTTCATTATTCTTTGGAAACCCTCTCCGTGCTGTATGTTTGGTATTGATCTTTTATAAGACTCGAGTAATTATATTATAAGGTAACGCAAGTGAGAGAGAGGAGTCGTGTATATATATATATATATATATATTTATGAGCGACAATAATCCTGGCGACGAACGAAATGAACCCTCGGCTGATCTCTCGCAAGGATGATAATTGCCCTGAATCGAATTAGCGCACATCTGTAGATGTCTGCACCAATTCCATCTTGTGTCACGCTTGCTTACAATTCATTCCACTCGATTCGGTTAAAGCCAAGAATCGCCAGTACGATCTATAATTGTGCGAGATGAAAATAGTAAGATGTATCAACGGACTCTTATCGTTGTTGTATTATAAATATTCCTAAAAGAATATTTGTTTGTAACGTGCTTCTGGAGGATGCGCGCGCCAATGGGAGTGAAAGGAAAAGAGTATTTGAAGAAAAAACCACCGGATTATATTTGCCTTTAAAGTGACAGTGTACATGCACAAGTGGGAATATATATATATATATATCGAGAGAGCAATTGGGCAATTTTTATTCGTGCGTGGCAAAGTAGAAAAATGGTTCTTATTAGTCGAATACTCTCTCGGCTGTGTTTATATGTTGCCAGTAGGACTATTATGAAGCTTCTTACATAGAGCCAATTATCACTCTTGTTATGCTTAGGTAATATTGATATACACACGCACACATACACAAATATTGTATAAATTTAATGATATAATATGTATATATAGGACGTTTACTTTAATTCGCCCTTGAGCATGGAGGTAAAAATGGGTTTGTACGAGAGTAACCATAGGAGATGTGAATTTTTCTGTCGAGCCTGTGTTTCACACACACACACACACACACACACACACACACAAGAGTCTCCGTTCCATATAAATTCTAAAAGGTAGAATAGGGAAAAATTGCACGATATCTTTAATGGTTACTCAAATCAATATTTGTCCGTCTGCGTTCTGGAAGGAGTTGAAGTAAACATACTGTATATATACTAAAGAATATACCTACAGGCTAAGTATTTTATGCTTCTACGTTGTACCACTGAAATTCATCTCTCGATTAGAGTGACGAGAGGCGTGAGAAAAGGACAAATCTTTAAAATGCACAAATAACACGTTAATGAAAAGAATTTCGAAAGATATGTGCTTCGTTTAGCTATAATCTTAGTTTCTTTGTGTCCCTAAGCATTGTCTATTCGATGTGTGATATTCTTCTACTCCCTGGACAGTTACGGCTATAAATAAATAAACGTTTGCACGATGAATACGTAAATATAAATCTAGACAGATAAAAAATATCAAACTTTTACCAATAATAGCTAGATTCACTTTTCAAGCTTTTCTTTTCTTCGTTTGTGTGTGTGTGTGTGTGCAGAGTCGACCGATAGTTTTGTCACTCTCAAGTTTGATGAAATTTTTCGATAACATTTTATTGATTGGTACGATTTGTTTTTCAGGTGAACGAGCGAATTTTGTTAACAAGCCCCATGTTATTGCCATGGTGGGCCTTCCGGCCCGTGGGAAAACATACATCTCGAAAAAGTTGTGCAGGTATCCTCTAGAAAATACATTGCGTTAGATAGAAATGAAATTGGGAAATTTGCTGGACACGCCAAGTCGTCGATTCTCTTACGTAAAGTGTATATATATATATATATATATATATATATATAGAGAGAGAGAGAGAGAGAGAGAGAGAGAGAGAGAGAATAGAGAGCGAATAGTAGGATAAAAAGTATAGTATAGGAAGGAATGAGATTGGAAAGGAGCGAGAATCGAAGAGTTTCTGTCATTAGTATCTTTCCTTCCTCTCGAATGTCAAGCGTTATATCGTCGACTAAAGTTTTGCACTTTTATAAAACAGGTATCTCAACTGGATAGGAATAAGCACCAAGGTGTTTAACCTGGGCGAGTACCGACGTCATGCCACAACGGCCTACCAATGTCACGAGTTCTTCCGTCCGGACAATATCAAGGCCATGGCGATTCGAACCCAATGTGCGATGGACGCCCTGAACGACGTTTGCCAATGGCTCGAGAGTGGCGACGGTGAGGTCGCCGTTTTTGACGCGACCAATTCGACCGTCGAGAGGAGACAGCTGATACGTGACATCGTCATTGGAAAAATGGGTTTCAAGCTTTTCTTCGTCGAGTCCGTCTGCAACGATCCTGAAATCGTTGAGCAAAATATCATGGAGGTACACGACACACATTCCTTCCCGCAGGGCATTTTGCATACTCTATATACACATACTCTCTGCGTTATGCTCCATCGGCACATCTAAATTCATTGAATTTCTTTGCAAAGATAAAATAACTCGTGTGCAATTACATTGCTGATTGTGGATTGACGAAAAGGGAATTTTTAGTTTGGTTGGACACGCGTCGCGGAGAATATACATACGTCTGTATACCATTTTCCACTGCAAGAGAGACTGGCAACTCTCTAATTGAGCGAAGCATGCACGAAACGAATACGGTTGATTCGTTCGTGAGGCGCGGAGCCGAGCTCGAGAAGCTGCATGCACAAATGTATTACGACAAGGATCGGATTTCACGCTGAATCTTGCGATCCTTAGCTCCCCCTGCCTGAGCCAACTGCTCATTGCCACTGGCAAAGTCTAATCGGAACGATGAAAATAAACAGCTCGCGTTGCTTCTCGAGTAACGACTTTCAAACTACGCGTTAAAAATCGAAAGAGCCGGATCAAAGCTTTTCAATGTAAAGAAGACGTATGATACATCTCGTTTTAACCTAATGGAATTACAGACTGAGATGACACACACACACACACACACCTCGGTATAATGGTTAATCCATACTGACCTACTTTTTCATTTCTAGGTCAAGGTCAGCAGTCCAGACTATGCTAATATGAATAAGGAAGAGGTCTTGGCGGACTTCATGTTAAGAATAGAACACTATCAAGAAAAGTACCAGGCTTTGGATGAGAACCAGGAGAGCGACCTATCATTTATGAAAATTTATAACACGGGAGAGAAAGTGCTTGTACACAAACACGAAGGTATATTTTTTGCCAATGCTTTTCATGCTTCGATATAGCTGTGTATTTAAGCATTTTTCTACCATTTATAGGCCACATTCAAAGCAGGATCGTATATTATCTTATGAATATTCACATAGTCCCAAGGACTATTTATCTAACGAGGCATGGCGAGAGTCTGATGAATTTGCAAGGAAGAATCGGTGGAGATTCGGATCTGAGCGAGCGTGGCAGAGAATATGCAAGGGCTCTGTCCAATTATATCACAGCACAGGATATCCAAGGTTTGAGAGTTTGGACCAGTTGGCTCAAAAGAACCATCCAAACTGCAGCCGACGTGAAAGCTCCGCAGGAAAGGTGGAAAGCCTTGAACGAGATCGATGCAGTTAGTATTAATCGTGGAAGGCTTTATTAAAATTGGCGCAAAAAGCGGAAACTCTCATTTAGCACTTCTTTCCTTTATATGCATTACTCGCATTCGAGTTTTCATGTGCTTAACGTATTTCAATTTATCACACGAGTTTGGTAAAAAAATACCTCTCTCGTATCTGCTCGAGTGATTTCCATCTGTACTTGTACTAGATAGATACGGTTTTCTTCCATCTTTCTTGTACACGTAAGAGATGCATGCCAGTTGGAAGATTGCGCTGTCATATCTATTAAATTAATTAGATTCGGTTTCTTACATAACGTAAAAGCGCAAAACATTTGCTATAAATAACAAAAGCTCGTAACGTAAATGTATGCCCTGATTTATATAGGCTACCACTGTTTTTATTGCCAAAGCGTAAATAGTTCAAAGTTACATGAGCGTATAATTTTTTTGCTTTCGGTACACATTTGACGTAATACTTATTTTATAGGGAATATGCGAGGAAATGACTTACGAGGAAATCGCTAACAAATATCCAGCAGATTTTGCTGCCAGGGACCAAAACAAATTTTCCTACAGATATCCAAGAGGGGAGAGTTACGAAGACTTAGTGGCGCGTTTGGAGCCAGTTATTATGGAACTCGAACGTCAGGGTAACGTTCTTGTTGTCAGCCATCAGGCAGTCCTACGTTGTTTACTCGCTTATTTCTTAGACAAGAACGCAGGTATCTACCACTTTTACCTCCATCTTACTTATATGCATAAAATCAACAAAAAGTTGAAAGCTTTGAGTGCAAGTCCATCGATTAGAAGAATTAAACACTTGAACTATCTGTAGAATAATGTCAAAGAAATGGTCAAAAGCTTGTAAATGACAAGATTATTTTAATAAGCTTATGCAAATTCTGTAAAGATACCATTCACAATTTTCGCGTGTAGTGTAAACATTGGTGACAAAATAGACAACCGTACGATCGTTTAAACTTTTCCTTATGGTAAAATAACTATACATTTTGCTAATGAATCTTACTGAAGGCTTTTCATTTTCTTTTGCAGACGAGCTGCCGTACCTCAAAGTACCGTTACATACTGTAATTAAACTAACGCCGGTCGCTTATGGTTGTAAGGTGGAGCATATTCGACTGCCAATAGATGCAGTGGACACCCATCGACCGAAACCCAAGGTAGAAACGTTATAATCAAATCGTAATGATCCTTTCTTCTCCAGCGTGTACATTGCATATATGGCACTTTATAGTTGTAGAGATAATCGGAAAGAGAACGAATCGAATTTTTTACCAATCTCTTTCCCTTCCCTTTCCCTTTCCCCATTCTCTAATTCTTTCTGCTTGCTATATTTACAGTGCATCAATAAAATATCACAATTCCTATACACAATGACAATGTTTTAATGTTCCCAGACTTCCCGAGCGCTAGCGGTAACGGAACAGAGCCTTTTTCTTGTATCCCCAACTCTTAATCCCATAATTTTCCAAAAACAACAAACACTAGGTCTCTCTCCCTCCTCTCTCTCTCTCTCATTCTCTCTTTCTTAAGTAAACTTTTGCTTAATTACTCATCAATCTAATCCTTTGTTAAATGGCTGCTATCATCCTCCACTACTAAATAGCGAAGTTCTCTGTTCCTAATTACATGCCTCTTTATCATGATAAACTGTTGTACAAAATACTTTGATAAAGTTATCGATAAAATACATAGTCACGTGTACAGAAAAAAATTTTAAGGTACCTTAGTATTATACCTGCAAACATATGATATAAATATATATATATTTTTTTTATTGTATATATGATTATATTAAAGTGGGTATAACATTAATATACCTTAAGGCGTCGATTGTCACACACACACGCGCCGGTCACCTGGTTGAATACAAAATTAATATTGTTTCTAACAATGGGTCACCCGCGTATGATAGTCAAACACGTGTTAGAGCAATTTTGATTAAGAAGTATAGCAAATTATCTAAGGAATTGTAAGTACAGCATAGTGTACAATTTGATATTTAATCGTTGTAAGACTGTGAAAGCTGTGCTTGATTGTAACATTTTGTGTATCCTTTTGTATTAATGATATTTAAGCTTAAGAAAATTGTCAAGAACCGGATTGGCTTACGATGGAAATTATCAAGCTTGCTTAGCGACAAAATTGTAAAATTGTTTAATATTCGAATCTACGAGTATATTGTCACTAGTATAATGGAATAATATTATTTAAGGGGATGCATTTCTTGTAGCACAAAGTATAAGTGGTGTAATAAGGCTTCCACGTAAAATTTTATGCATGTAGTATATTTTATGTTACAAGTGTAGATTTGGAGTCAGTAAACATTCATAAAATATGAAAACTATTTTTTCGTTCTTTTTTTTTGTTTGTGGCTAAATATTGCATAAAGTTAAGAGTATAAACGACATTATTTAATTTGTATTTACAGAAATATAAGTCAATTGACTCCCATAAGGCTTCTGTTGGAGTAACTTTTATAAACTGTCATATCAAGTTTCGGATACTTATTTGGTTTGTACAAATCACAACGATTTATGATACACTAGTGAAGAGATAATGCTAGTTTTAACAAAGTATACATTGAATTAGCACGGTAAATGTTGCTATTATCGCTGTAGTGATCAAATTCTATTGAGAGTACGTAAAATTGATTGATGATGCAAAAGAATGAAAAATGAAGAAGCTATAATTTTTTTGTTGTACATGAAGAGAATATATTTAAATTTATATATAGTACTTGAAGAATGAATGTTTTTCTATATGTCAGTTTCTGAACTACACTAACTACAAAGATGTGATTTTATTTGGTCCCCTTACTCTTATGTAGCACCCGCCTTTTCAATACTGTCTACTTTCAAAAGATAAGTTTTATTTTATAAGATTCCCTTTCTTGCGAATCATTAATTGGTAAAATATCACTGTACTATATAGAGATTTATTTTGCCAGATGATAGTTCGCAGTGACAGTAATCAGTGTTATGACTTAACAAATGTTTCAGGTATATACTTTTTAATGTTTGTTTAAAAAAATGAAAAGATTAATCTCCATTACCGACTAAGTCAGTTCGGGATCGCCTTAAAGTTCTTGAGTCTGCTTTTAAATTCCAGTTGCAACTATTTTCAGATACCAGGATATCTTGAGGAGAGGTTCAAAAGGGGAGAGAAAATACCTCGCACGTGATAGCAACGATTTTGCAATTCTGCTGAGCATTATTCCTACATTTTAATGAGCCCGCAGACAAAAAAGATTATCGCCAGCACCGTTTTTCGGCAGCTGGTTGCAGCGAAAAAGCTGGAGCCTCCTTATAAAAGAAAGTTTTTTTTTTTTTTTTTCTTTCAAAGTCCCTAGAATCGTTCCAGAAAGCTTTAAGTTCGGCAAGTGCAATCCAGCAGTATTGGCCCTATGGAAATAATAGAGTTATTAGAAAAGAAAAAAAAAGTAGAGGAGAATTCACACACATGTTAAAAGTGAAAATTGAAATTTAATTTAAAGCTGATGGAAGAATGGAGTATCCAGAATTAGTTGAAGCTCATTCAAATTCCAGGGACTCTTATATGTGATACTTCACATAAAACATATATATATATATATATATATATATATGTGTGTATATAAATATATATATATATAGTATATATATGAATAAAAAGTTTATGGATAACTGCAGCATTAATGAATCCTTTAAAAATGTTGCTAATGTTTAGCAAGTAATCTTGTGGATTTATCCTCGATAAGATTTTCGGAAAATGAAGCGAGGGAGAAACAATGAAACTTTTCCCTCCCTACTTTATTTCTTTATCGTTTTTGATAATGTGTATAAACTGCTATAGAGGGTCCGAGAATGTTCACTTCACCCCAGAATAAAAATGTATTATTATCATTATATGTAATTATCGCTATCATTATTGTCATTGATACAATAATTATCTAAGAATATTAAAACTATATTATTGAAAGGTATATATATATATATATATATATAGTTGTAACAAAATGGTAGTGGTTGTGAATTCATCGCCCGAATCGATAGTGAATATAATAATTTTTATATGTATATATACACACACACACACACACACACACACATATAAAAAAAATATATATACATATTTTTTTTAATTGCTACCTGCAAAATAGATGTGATACGTGTATAAGAAATTGCTGTGATTTCATGAAGAATTTTAATGTGTACATACAGTATATTATTATTATAATGATTATATTAATTTTATCTTGTTCTTATGTATAAATATAAATGTACTATGCGAATTAAAAAATGGATCTCGGAGGATAGGTATTAAGATAGAAAACTCTCGTGAAAAGCTATGCATATATTACTTTTAAATTCAAGCAGGTTTGATTTGTATATGGACTATCGATCATTTATAGAAACTCGATCGTCTATTGTAAAATTTCCACACTTTGCGAATTATATTTTCCCTAGCTGCCAATGTAAAAGTTTCTTAAATGGTAACAGATATGATTTAAAATATCTTTTAACATATATATATATATATCTGTAATAGAAAATATACTCGTCATGATTATATAACGATCCCGAAAGAAACAGTTTGAACAGAATTCGCGAATTTTTTCTGTAATTTCAGAAGTGTATTTTTTTAAATGTCCTCATATGTAATAAAATCTGTGTCAATAAACTGATACTTCCCGCTTTTAATTTCGTCCTGCAGTCTTTTATTCCCTAATCGTCGGATTATGACACGCATTTGGATTTTTGATATAGTGAAAATTATGAATAGTAACTTGCATTAATAGGTAATTGGCACACTGGATGAGTTGGTAAGCAACTGTCTAGCAACAACTAGTTCTTTTCCATATTTCTTAATACATATAAAATGGGGCAACATAGCCGCCGAAATCTGGAGCGGAAGTGACGGTCTTTGTTTCAATGTAATAATTAAATTTGGTATTGATATTTATGTATATATATATATATATATATATATATATATATATATATATCCTCTGTGTCAGTAAATAGTATTAATTATATATATATATATATACATATATGTCGGCACGTAAGTCGTAACACATGCACGCAGAATATGCGCAGATAGCAGCTGCAGATTAGTGCAGATTCCAATACCGGATTTCTGCGGGTATTTCAGGAATCTGCAGCTAACAGTGGAAAACTATGCAATGGCAGGAAACTGGCAAAGGCGGATATTTCGAATTGCAATTACGAGAAATATATGAAAGCTGATACCAGATGGGGAAATAATTCTAAACATTTTAATTGATTGAATATGACAAATTGCATTGAATAAAACTTGAATGTGGCGCAAAAAATGACGTCATCAATACGTCACTCATGAATTAATTATAGCGAGGGCGCTGCGGACGCTAGGCCGGCTGCTGGGACTGGTCAACGAACAACAATAAAGTTTATAGTCCATGGTAGTTGCTACAAACTATTGCAGTTGTTGTCACTTGTTATTATTAAATATGGGTAGCAATACCGAATTCGGCCCAGATTCTGGTGGTAGAATAAAGGTAAGACAATTAGGACTGTCAGAAATAATGTATTCGAAAAATGACTTATAAATGTGCAGAAGAAATGTATATATTTATTTATTATTTGAACGGGAATATAGGGGGTTACTATTGTAAAGCCATTAGTTTATGGTAACGAGGCTCGTTATTTTGGCGAGAGGAGGGAAGAGGATGGACACACTCATCAGTGGACATTGTACGTTAAGCCATATCACAATGAAGATATGTCCAAATGGGTAAAGAAAGTGCATTTTAAATTACACGAAAGCTACAATAGTCCAAACAGGATTGTTACCAAGCCTCCTTATGAAGTTACTGAAACTGGTTGGGGCGAATTTGAAATAACTATTAAAATATATTTCCACGACCCCAATGAGAGGCCGGTAATTTTGTTTGTCACAGAATATAATACTTTAAAGATTACCTTCTTTGTACGATGCAGTAATATTTATTTCAGGTGACCATTTATCATATTCTTAAGTTGTTCCAATCTGTGCCAGAGGCCCAAGTGGAAAATAAAAGATTGGTATCTGAATTTTATGATGAAATTGTATTTCAAGATCCCACTGCTTACATGCAGCACCTGCTAAGTAATCCGAGACCAATAACTAATGGACCGTGGACTCATGAGACAGATTGTAAGTAGATAAATATTTTTTTATAAGAATATCGGAAGAATTATTTTATTAAACCATTTATTATTGTCACAGTCCAGGCCAAAAAAGAAAATACATTAAAGGCAATTATGGAAGCTCGTAATAAAATTAGACTAGAAGTTATAGAATTGAAAGAGAAGCTAACATTGGCTAAAGAAACTATTGCCAAATTTAAAGAGGAAATTACAAAGATTTCGAAAGCAGGTGGTAATATTGCAATTAGCTGAGGAAAGGCATTTCCTTAACTTAGGTAGATTATTTACTTTTTTGTTTCATGTGTGATTATACAAGCCTATATGTGTAATTTATACAAATTTCTAATGACAAATTCTATTTTTAAGCTAGCGTAGGTTTTGTATGAATATTTCTTAAGAAGGTAATGATAATAATTATAGACCAATAAAATGAAATAAAATTTATCTAATCATTAGCATTATGATCTTGGGCAAAAATGTTAATACACGTCGAAAAAAATTGGTATCTTTACATAAATATACTGTAAATAGTAAAGATAGAAAATAAACGTTATATAAAATCATAATGCTTGGATTTGTTTAGTGAGGCAGCGGATAGATTTTGAAGTCAGGAGGATTTTAGAACTTGCTGCATCGTAGCGCGCGACGTGCGATATCCGGCTCCAGGAGATGCCTGTATTTTTTTTGTTTAAGCAAAATGGTTTTAAGTCTTGAAGCGTGTATAGCTAAAAGTGTCTCTGGATGCGTTTCAGGAACTTACAAAATCAAATGCTTCGCTGAGTTTGTAATTTCAATATTCTTTGGTATGAGAATAAGGCCACTGATTTGTGCCTGAATCTTATTGGGAATATTTTCACCCTGAATGGGCATGGATGCAGTGAGCACGATGTACAAAATACAGCCGAGGGACCAGGAATCGTACATTTTTGGATTATACGCGGTGCATTGGAGGATTTCAAGGGCTATGTACATTGGACTTCCACAGAAAAGGGTGTTTGACAGAATTCTACAACCGTTTTCATCGTAAGAGAAGCGAACAAAGTGAAAATCTGATTGAGCAAAGAAATTATTCAATTTCAACATTGTCTTATCTATTTAACAAGGGAGATAATTAATGGATCTTAAGCTTTTAATAGGTATAGGAATTACCAGCAATTTTAACGCAGTGTTTGTCAGTGAATAGGACATTTTCGCGCTTCAAATCTCTATGCGCATTGTCCAATGAGTGGAGATGTTCTACTGCAGATGCAATTTGCCGGAAATAGTGCCGGCACTTGGTATGTTCTGGCAGCGAGCCATTGCCCAATATGTAGCCTAGAAGGTCGCCCCCCTCGTAGAGATCCATGAACATATAAACGTAACGCTTAGTGCACAGAACGTCCAGGATCCCGACTATGTTAGGATGACGAAGTCCACGCACGATGGCGAGTTCACGTGGTAGAAACTTACTGACGAAATCGCCAGAAGCTCGCCCCTTGTCAATGATCTTGCACGCTATTTTCTCCGTACGACCATCTACTACCTGCCTGTATGCTTGCTTCAACCCAAATCGCATCGACTTAATTTAAATATGACCTCAACCGACCAGAGTAAATGATTACAAAATAGTGAGTAAACTGTACTCAAAATTTACAATTTACAATTATTCCTCGTAATTCAGTGATTTCCAAATAGTGAGTATTTAGAGCAGCGCTAAACAAGCATTTACCGTTACTCACACCAATAACAATAATAGTTTATTCTTTAATATGCTAATAAGAGTAAATCAAATCACTGCTAATTAGTGCCACATTTTTTAACTGCACATTTCCGAACCTCGAGTGACGCTGGCGAACGACGTTATGTAACTTAATCGTGAGAATCTGACCGAGTTTTGTTGAGTGGAGAGCAAAAGAATTGCAATAGGATTCTCGAATTTGAAATTTGTTCGTAATTCTTAAAATATTTTCAAGTATAGCGTAGGTCTTGAATGAAAGGAATATATAGTTATCTTAGTATAGCTAACTTACTCTAACTTTGCAATATGAACCCTCCCCGATGCACTTTCCAAATACCAATCCGTGTTTTTCAAGCTGCATGGATATTGGAGTATGTCTCTGAATGTACTACTTGTTGGTGATGTTACTTGGTTCACTGCTGAATAATTTAGAAGGTGGTCCAACCTTGAACTTGCAATTAGACCATCTTCCAATTTCTTTCTTTGCAGTAGCATCGTCTAATCTCTGCACGGATTCATAAAAAGTGATTAATACTTTGAGAACAAAATCTACATGCAATTTTGTACCTGCATGAGAATTTAATTTTCGACTAGAATCTGGAAGAACCGTAAAGAAAATCCATTTTTCCCCCCGTGGAAAAATTTCCTAACGACAGTAATGACTCGTGAAAAGCTTGAAAAGATGGAAAATCGATTAGCGACGTCTCTGAAGATGGCATACAAGTGTTAATAAAATCAATGTCTTTAGTCAACTAGTTCTCTCTAATATATTTAGCGTGTATTATGTGTGTGTGTGTGTGTGTGTATAATTTGTTTTTACTTATTGTTAGTAGGAAGATTATTTTTTCGAACATTTACACCTAATTGTCGATAATTGATTCAGAACAGTGATTAGAAATGGAAAACACACAAGGTATAAATAAACATTCACTAAGATAAATATTAATAAAACTCTGGTCAAACCTTATTCGACATACGGCTAATACTCTCTGAATCATATTGTTAATAAAAAATAATAAAAACCATTAGAAACTTGTAAAGGGATTACAATTGCTTCAAGTCAAATAAAAAAAAACCGAAAGGATGATGTTAACTGGGCCTAACTTTTATGGAGTTTTAAAAAATATTTGAATATTGATAAAATAGAGTCAACGGACCACCCCACGTGCCGATATCGCGCAATAACTGGAATTTTTAGATGATGCAAAATCGGAGCATTTACAAAATCTTCAGTAATTGCCAGTCACATGTAGGAGAAACACGGGTCTCTCTGCCAGTGTCTCGAAAGCGAAGAAAATCCAGAGATATCCTCTTTAAAATTGAGAGATGTCAGACGTCAGTGATGTGTTACGCCAGAAACCGTGAGCAGCTTTATTATTTCCCAGTGTTATACCCTTTGGACACTTTATTATAATATTTCATTCAGTGCCCTCCATTGATATTTCATGGATACAGCTGATAGTTGCGTAATCCGTGTTTAGTAAACACGTGATGCATTCCAAGGCTCCAATAGAATTCTTATCACGGATATCGCGGGCTTTTCAAAGCAACGAATAGCGGAAATCTTTAGAGATTCGTATAGAGATTATATAAACTAATGAGTTTTATTTATCTGGAAGCCGAAGGTGGACGTTCTTCAGTTTTCGTAAAATCCTTCAAATTTATCAAATCCATTTTTTTTTTTTTTTTTTTTTCAGACCTGGAATGGAGTTCGCGCTCGGAGCTTTGGCAGCTACGGGCGCTGGATTTTTTACAAATCCAATAGACGTGATAAAAATCAGACTGCAACTGCAAGGAGAGTTGGAGGCACGAGGGTCTTATAAGAAAATTTATAAGAACACCTTGCACGCAGGTTACATTATAGCCAAACACGAAGGCATCCTAGCCTTGCAGTCTGGTCTCGTTCCAGCTTTGGGTTTTCAGGTTGTGCTAAATGGAATTCGCTTGGGCGCCTATAATACAGCTAAGAAATATGAGCTGATCATGAACGCCGACGGTAATACTGATATCATCAAAACTACTTTGTTGTGTGGAACAGCCGGGTCTGCAGGAGCTATTATCAGTAGTCCATTGTACTTGGTAATTATCACATAATCCACGATCACGCCTCTAAAATAAATTTCTTTACGAAGGAATCTTCTGAAATGAATAAAAACTTATTAATCACCATTTATTAAACAAATTGTGAAAAATCAATCATTATCCTAAAGTAATTTTATTACAAAATTAAAATAGTGTTAAGTAGTATTTATTTATTATAAAGTTTGTGAACATTGATGAGATACTCACTATGCACAAGCATTATAAATTATATTCTTTTTAAAGATATTCTTTGAATTGAGCATTAAGTTCTGCATAGATAGCCATGAGTGATTTCATGATATTTGTGCTTAAAGGTGAAAACTCAATTGCAAGCTCAGTCAGCCCAAGCTATAGCTGTGGGTCATCAGCACTCACACTCAGGTACGTGGTCAGCGTTTAAGTCACTATGGATAGAGGATGGCTTTTCTGGCTTATACCGTGGGTGGTACGCAAATGTGCCAAGATTATTCGTGGGCTCAGCCACACAATTAACAACATTTGGCCTGGCATCGGACTGGATACGCTCGATGGACGTAAGTAAATTTATATCAATAGCTTTCAATCAAACTTAAAAATGTTAATCGACCGCCAGCATACATACTACGATTAAAGAGACAAATAGAATATTTATTGCATTATATCGTAAATCCTGTGATCCACGTTCATAGGTATAATCTGAATATTTTAATTAATCCTTTAATCACGTATCTCTGCAGATATATATAAAGCGAACGATAAGGTTTGAGAATGATTGTAATGTAAAAAATGTGGATTGCAGGTCTTGAACGAGCGTCCATTATTATTAACTTTTATCGCAGCACTCATTGGCGGTAGCTGCGTGGCTGTGACAATGCAGCCGTTTGACGTTATTGCGACAAGGCTATACAATCAGAGTAAGTATTTTTTTCCTTAAAGCAGAGCTCTCGGAAATTTTTGCACTTTTCAATTGCTTACTATAGGTCTGTTCTTTTTCGCTGTTTGCTGCACTAGTGCAATAAGTTAGAGTGGAGAAAACATATGTTTGTCTTATTTCAACTAATTGCATCAGTTCGATAGTGCAGCGAAAAGGAACAAACGGTATAATCACTATAGGAAATAGCTGAAAAGTGCAAATATTCCCAAGTCCTGCCTTCAAAATATTCGATACTTTCAATAACATGAATGACAGTTGTGTGCATCTAGTATAGAACGTTTTAAGAATGATTGTTCCAGAGGTTTTATACACGATCTGATTTTCTCCTCCTTTTTTTTCTCAGAGACAGATGTAAGGGGCAAAGGAACATTGTACAGCGGTGTATTTGACGCGATCAGAAAGATTTTCCTCACAGAGGGAATAACTGGCTTGTACAAAGGAACTTTCCCAACGTGGATGAGGATAGCTCCTCACACAGTTCTGTGCTTAGTGTTTTATGAGAAATTAGATCAACTTTATCAAAATTCATTTATCTAGTTCTTACTCTAAACGAACTTTTATCCATTTTTATCCGTTGTAAATAAACGCGGAATTGTTTTTTATCCTTTTTTCATAATTATTAATGTAAGGTGAAAAGTGATTAAAGTGAAGTTGTTTCTTATTTCGGCAGTGAATTGTTTTGCCATACCTTAGAAATGATTATTCTGCATTTAAATGTACCAGGCGTATATCAATAGCCCCAGGAAGTGGAGTCAATGCGCGCGCTTCTTTATACAAAACTATATATCAATAATTAATTGCTTAATAGTTAAAACTTGAGATAGCAATTGATATCTGTCAGCACGAGGTATAGTTGGATACTTATAACGCTAATCGGAGCTTTCCGCTCTGTCTTCGTAAAAAATTTATAAAATATATTACTTTAAAATTCATAAACATTTCAGTACCTATGAATCATTTAATTTATTTATTAATGAAGGTACCGTTTGGCCTTGATTTAAACCCTTGTGTAACTGTCGATGCTACTTCCATAGTACTCCTCCCTCGAGTTTCTGGCAGGAAAATCCTAATAAAAGATTAAACATTAGTTTATGAAAATATTATTTCATGACTTACATCGACGAAAAAATAATTTAGTGACTTACTTTACGAATAGGGCTAACAATAAGGTAAAGCAAGCAAATATCAAAAAGGTATAAGGTCCACAGGCTCCAACGACAGTCGGAAACATCATTCCAACCACAAAATTTCCACCCCAATTAAAAACACTTCCAAGTGCCATAGCTGCTGGTCTTGGGCCTACGTCGAATAATTCTGAACCAATGAAAAATGGAATAGGGCCCAATCCAATTCCATAGAACAATACATAGAGCAATACTGTTACGATACAGAGCCAAGGAACGAACGGAGCAGCATGCTATAAAGTAGAACCCATTTAGTTACATATTGTTATAACAACAAGCTTTTTTTTCGCCTTGTGTGGTACTCACTATTAACGAGATTGTGGCACATAAAAGCACTAGGCAGCTGATAGAGAGGTAACAACTGGTTAGCATTACGGTTCTCCTATTGAAATACGACATAACTGGAACTGACACTAAGGCCATGCCAATATTGACTAGTCCAGTCCCCAGAGTGGCATACTGGGAGCCCTTGATACCCAAGCCAGCATCGATAAATATGGAGCTTGAATAGTAGAAAACTGCATTTATCCCACTGAGCTGTTGCCCAAATTGTAGAAGGCAAACTATGATCAATGGCAATTTTACCGTTGGATCGCTTATCACACGGTTTATAGTCCAAGTTTCTGTGGACGACCGTATCTCAGCTTCTGCACGAAGATCACTAATTTCTTTTTGCAACAGCATAATATCCATATTACGTAGACGACTCAGCTCTGCATGAAACAGTTGAAAAAAAAAAAAAAAAAAAAAAAAAAAAAAAAAAATAAGTAATATTCTGTTAAGCAGCATTAAAATTATGTTAATTACGCGGAGTGACTTGACTGACCTCTAATTGCTTTTGTATGTTTACCCCTAATAATGTATAAATATTTTGGACTTTCCGGTAGAGCAAAAGTTATAATCACAGCCAGGAAACAGAGTGGTGAAAAAGATGCTAGCATAATGGGCCAAGTGTCCTTGGTCCCTAATACTGTATCTAGCCCTGCTATTTGGCCCAAAAGGACTCCACAAGTGATTCCTAGCTGGCATAAAACGCCAACTGCTCCTCTTAATTTTATAGGAGCTACTTCTGTCATGTACATGGGCAATAAACTAGTGGCAAGACCGCCCGACAACCCTAAAATTATATGCAAATTGAAAAGTTGTATTTCAATTAGTCTGAAGCTTGATATATTAATTAACTTCATGCATACCTACTATTAATCGGCCGAGTAAAAACGATTCAATGGAACTTAAATATTTCACCAAAATAAGTAAAGCTGCTCCAACCAATCCACAAATATTTCCAATCACCAATGCTCCTTTTCTACCATATTTATCAGCTAGCCAACTTGCAGCAAGGGATCCTGTTACTCCCCCGATTAGAAAAATGGATACAATTGCAGACCATATTATTTTGAGCCATTCAGGATTTAATTGCACACCATGCTGCTCTATCATAGTTTCGTTACAGAAGGCTTGCATTATCTACATGGGAAGTATTAAAAATTTTAATTTACACAGGTATGTATGTCTTTGTTACAGACCTATAGACTATATTTTTAAACCTACTAACATGGGCAGGATTGTTCATCACTCCTATGTTATATCCAGCTGGTATAGCTGAACCAATACAACAAGTAGCACCTCCAAGAACCAAAAGTGGAGTCCATCCTCCGGGCTCTTCTTTGTTTCTATCATCACTGATATTCTACAAAAAAAGTTGAAACATAATTAAAAAAATTATAAGCATTTTAATGAGAAAATGAAATTTTTCATTGGTTTTGACTTATTCATAAATTCGTTTTGGAAATATAAGAGAAACCGGAAAACCAGAATACCGTGTATTGTAAGCATTATGAAGTTTGTGGTACCCTCCAAGATCAAATTGATCAAATGAGAAAGCCAAGGTAGAATGATGGTATAAAACTGAATAAAGCCACACTTCACAGGCATGCCTGGAAACTATTCAGTTGGCCCACCATGGTTTATTAGTTTTATACACATTGGAAGATAATTAAATATATATATAAAAATATCATTATATTTCTATCCCGATTTATATATATATATATATATATATAGTGCAGACCAAAAATTACTCCGTCTATTAAATAATATTAAAATCACAGCAGGTTTCGATCAAGAAAGCTTACTTTTATTTGAGACTAGTTAGGCTAATTTAAGCTCTTTAAAATGTTTTGTCTGACCAAGTTAAGATTGGGAGCAATATAACTACTTTAATTAAGTTAGATTGAATAGAGTCAAGTGGCAAATGTAGCATTTTAATGTTTCATATTAAATTTTATAAGAACTTAATAGTCATTATGAGACTAAGCGATGTTAAGAATAGCAATTGGTAAAGAAGAGTCTGTAAGCGATAAATAAAAATTCATACCGGCTTTTCAGTGTCTGCTGACAATGGAGTAATTTTTGACAGATCAACGCATAAAGCTGATGAATCATTAGTATCTAAAAAGAAAAAACATTACAGTTAAAACACTAAAAAATTTAACTCTAGGAAATTTCAATGGATTAAAAGCAAAGGAATAGCAAAATACATTTACCTGGAGCCATTTTAATAAACAATTTTGACAGGAATGAGTAGAAACGAAAAGAAAAGTTGTACACGTTATTAAAGGGAAAGGGAAATGTCAGGTTCGGTTAGATGGGTCAGATTGAGATGTTATTGGGTATAGGTCGAAAGGTTAGGACGAAAATTGAAACTTCCGAACTTCAGCGTTCATTGTTCATCGCTGTCACATTTAACAGATAAATAATATTATATTTAATATTACGTAGGAAATAATTAACAAGACTGTGTGACTTATAAATATAATTTCTGATAGAAAACTAATAAATATTAGAAACTTCGTCGAAAGAATATCGTAAATTTTTCTTAAACGACTTTAAAAAGAATCTATATTTAGCTTGTTGTATACACGGACACGAACTCTTGCATACGATCTTCTTGAATGATATTAAAATAAAAGTGTAGTTTTGCATATGGTTTTTCCAAGCCTTAATTTATCCGTAAAATTAGCATCAATTCTTCTTGAAAGATTCTACTATAAACAAGAAGCAACAATGATATCAAACCTGTATTGATTATTAAAAACTTGATATTCAGCTGTCAACTCTTAAAAGGCAAATATAATTACAGATGAAACAATAAAAGTGTAATTATACAATTGTTCAGGTATATCGTCAAGAAAAGAACGTAGCTCATTTAATGTGCATATTTTGAAACTCGCGCACACACGGTTCGTAGAGTGGTACAGAGAATAATTTTATTAAGCAGAAAGACCGGAGGAGGATGAGGGAGGTATATTAAACCAGCAGTACAATACATATGTAAATGTAGAGCTAAAAAACGGCGTCTTACCTGGATTGGCCTCCATGATGAAAACTTAATAAACAGGCCAAAAAGAAAATTTACAACCGACGATTAATAGCTGACGACATCATAGCAAAAATAATATGGTAATAGCATTAGTAGTAAATAAACAATTTTGAAGTTAAAATAAATGGTACGCAAGAGCACAAGAGATAATTATCATAATAATTGATATAATAACTGTATATATACTGTACCGACTCAGCTTTATGGTAAAATTGCAGGTGAGAATTGAGCAAAGTTCGTGTGCAAAGCTCGTCGCTAAAAATAAAACGCGCTGCAGGTTAAATATCAGGTCTTTTTAACCGAGAACTCGAAAGCGCGTATTATGTATCGATGAAGGTCTTCTCTGCGAATACGCGCGCGACAGCAATACCTTTCTTAAATTTGATCGGGTCCAGTTGAAGGATTCACCTTTGAAAAGTATTTTCGCAACTCTGAAGTGTGGGGCTTGCACCACGACGAGCTACGACGGGGGCAACGAGTCACGACACGCACGCACACCGAGTCGACGAGCGCGAGAAAGACGAGAAACAACTCGACGTAAATTGCCAAGCGATTTAAATGCTTCCGGGAGAGCGGGACAGCGGACCGTGCGAAAGAAGAAAAATCACGTTTCCCCCCACCCCAAATAAGCAACAGCGTTTAATTTTCGCCAATCGCATACTCTGTCAGCTTTGCGCGCGCAACATTTCCATTTTGAAAGATGCTAATGAATTGAAAATCAAATCTTGTTCAACTTGACGATGATAGCCTTATGAAAAACGTTATTCTTCTTCTTGAATTTTATCGACAACTGCTCACCAAGGACAATTTGCCACGCTGTTTACTCGCGAAGATTCATATTGATTTTTTGCGAACAAACGATCCATACATAGTAGAAAACACGAAATCTTTGTGAAATTTAAAAGCGAGAAAGCGGCTAATCTTAAGTAGCGCTATGAAGATAAGCAATGAAACAGGCGGCTCTATTAATATAATAGTTTTATTTCATTTTAGAGTTTCGTACGTGCTTTTTTTGTGTATAAAATAATTTTTTTATTAAATGTCTATGGAGTAGCTGTATATAATAAGACCTAATTAGCTACTTTTCTTTATAATTAACTTAGGATAGTAAACGATAAATTTATATAATACTAATCAGACGTATTATACACGTAGTGAAATATATGTTTTTAGTGTATAATTTCTACGCTTATTTATTCTAGAATGTGAAAAAAAAGTAATTTCGTTGCACAATTACTGTACCAATCTTCTCGAGCGACACGATATATTATTTAAAACCGATCGACACGTCGTTTTTCTTTATATATCTCCTAAAGAGTCCAGTGAAAACTCCTTATAAACTTATCGTTGCAAATCATGTCGCTTGGAAGAGTTTTTTTTTTTATAAATTAAAAAGAAAACAAAAGAACTGAAATGTTGACAATACCTGATGAGAGAGGAATAATTGAGAAATACTAGTTGAATTAATACAAGTCTTTTCGAAATTTCTACAAGTAATACCATAATTGAGCATTTAAGATTATCTTAGAGCTATATATGTATGTAGGTATGTATAATAGGGTGGCCGTTAAAAATTGAATTTTCAGCGACATCCTATAAAACGCTGTAACTAATATTTTCTGAGACATTATACAGGCTTCTGTATTTTGATAGCGAAATGTTAGGAACCCCGTATGGCTCAATGGCTTCAAAATGCATTTTCTGAGGAGTTTGGATGTTTTTCGCAGATAGTCGGTTAAATATACATTTGTTTAAAAAGATATATGGAATCTTTTTATTTTTGGAGAATTAAATTTTATATAAAAAAGATTCTATACGTTTTTTTTTCTTTCATAGGACATATATTTTTCAAGATTTTCCAAACGAAATTATTCTTAGCTCTTCCGGTAGATTACTCGTTTCTTAAGTTTTCAGATTTTCTATTTATAATAATATCAATGCCCTGCGGTAGAATGAACGTTGAGAGGTTATTTCATACACCAAAGAACGAAGAAACATGATTGATTTCAATTTTTATCTGTGGCACTTTTTAGTTGAATTTAATTTGCTGTACTTATTAGGATTATCTCAATAGATACGAGATCTGTGAAAGAAATATATAGAAACTTTTTTCATGTAAAATTAAATTGACCAAAAGAAAAGCTTCTAAATATCTTTTCAGAAAGATACATATTTAACATACTATCTGGGAAAAACATCCAAATTCCTTGAAAAATTCACTTTGAAGCCGTTCAGCCAAACAGGCTCCTCTTATTTCTCCGCCAAAAGGTTGAAGCCTGTACATAGTTTCTCATAAAATATTAGCGTTGTATAGGGTGTCGCTAGAAAATTTAATTTTTAAAGGCCACCCTGGTATACATACCTACACGTACATATATATATATATATATATACGTAGAAACTCTTTCACTCATATGTTAGAAAAGCGTCCGTTGAATTTATCTTAATCGTTCCACGTATCGTTCGTTGATTGGCACATGAGTCTAGTCGGAAGTTGCGTTTATCTCCCTCATTAGTGTGATAATATTTATCTTTGAAATGTCAAACGGAGCAATTTTCTCAGTATTCCCGTATTAATTAATTTTCAAAGAGTTCACATGTCAATGGTTGTTTAATATACGTTAAAGAAAGTTGTTAAAATCAATATCAAGACGACTCGGGGGTTGGATGTTTGGTCAGCAGTAACGTTATTGGGATCATCACCCATCGTCGCGATGCGTGTTTCGACGTTAAAGGAGAGGATGGAGACAGCGCGCATTCAACAGCCTCAAAGTGTTGCTCCGGTCTTGATGCAGTTGGTGTTCTCGGGCCAATCGCAGCGATTCTCGTTCCAGAAGAGTCCCGGTGGACAGGACTGCTCGGAGAGATTGCCAAAATTGCACAAGAAGTATTTCGAGCAATCCTCCGAGTGGGGAATGAAGAGACGCCCATCGCAATCACCGAGGCTCGTCGGTGGATTTGAACCGACGTCGACTTGGACGGTATCGTCAGGATCTACCGGATTGGACGTTGAAATCTCATTATTTGGTCTCGACGTAGATGTCTCCTGGTAAATTGGACCTTCGGTCGTTGTCTTATCCGGAATTTCCGGTGTCTCCGCGATCTCCAGCTCCAGTGTGGGGCCTACGAGTTGTGCAACGAAGAAAAAATTAATGCAAAATCATCAGAGGTTCGTACTTTGTGAAAACGGTATTTGAAATTATTCTTTTTGCAAATTTGACGACAAAACAATTTGAACGACCTGTGGTAATGGGACAGAGTGGTCCCTTTGGATAATTCCTGAGAACCCTGTTGATGGTTCTCAGTAGAGGACTTGGCTCGCAACCACATTTGTTTTTAAAGTCGTCCAGATCCAGGGCCCAGACCATTCCACCGCCCAATCCTAGGTCCTTGATGAACCGTGCCTTTCTCCTCGCTTGTTCCGCGTCGTCGAAGCTCACCCATTGGTCACCCTTGAAAGCGTAAGGACCGATTCTCCTCTGGCTATCCTGAACGACTGTCCATCCTTTCTGCAGCGTCCTCTCGCAAATCTGTCGTAAAGTATCGACCATAGGTGTAACGAAATATATATATATATATATATATATTTTTTTTTTATGGAGAAACATTAGTATATTAAAAGCAAATAAAGTATCCTTAAGAGCCACGTTTACTTCGTAATAGGATAAGAATCCTCTGGCCCTGGTTGCTTCCCCAGCTTCACCACCACCATAAGTAGGTGAATTTAATCCCTTCTCTTTTATTTCTGCCAAGGAGAATGATTGGCCATAGAGCGGTACTCCCATAACGAGCTTCCTCGCTGGTGCACCCTTTGATATCCAGTAATTAACGGAAAAGTTCTGAAAAATCAAATTGTCTGGATGAATAATTATGGAGCAGCGACGATTTGACGATTAATTCTGAAACTCGTCGTGTTTCACACTGATGAGATAAGAAAAGAATTGCTTACAGCGTTAAAGGTCTTTTCCCAATCGTTAGGGAGGACATAGAGAGGAGCCACGTGACCAGTTTTCTTGTCCCACTGACCGTGATAATCGTAGGCCATGATGGATATCCAATCCAAATATTTCGCAAGGACTGGAACATCGTATCCAGCATCGATTACCCTTTTGCTCGGTGAAACGGCTGACGACAATAAGAGTCCTCTGGGTTTAAATTCAGCACTGAGCTCTTGCACGAGCCGACTGAATGCTTCCTTGTCAGAGATTGGTCCTTTCTTACAATCGACCTAAGGACAAAGAGATGAACCGGTGAATATTGAGCATAACTAAGGAGGAGAAGGAGGAGGAGAAGCTCGATGATCACGTCCAGACCGATGCATAAGAAATTTAACAAACCTGCCAGCAGACTGGATACTCCCAATCGAGATCCAAGCCTTCGAATCCGTACTTGTCGATAAACTGGAGAACGTGGGTGATGAATGCTCGCCTGGCCGATGGCGAATTTACCAAACGACTGTACTTGTCCCCGGCAGAATCGTTCCAACCACCAATAGCCATTAGAACTTTGATTCCTTTCTTCTTGAAGGCCGCTACCCTTTCATAAAATTCTATGAGCAAGAACGAAGAATGATATAGAGAGAATCTGTGTAAAGATAAACCGTTGGAAGGGGAGAAGAAATTATTATGTGTTTCTACTGTTATCAATGTCAGCCCAGGAATCGTGTGTTTTGATTGTTAAACTGGATCCATCGAGGACCGCGAATCCATAGAGGACGTGAGTGCAAAGCTCGGGATCAATGTCCTCGGGTACAAATCTGCCTCCAGCCTGGCGATACCAGGCCCAATTGGTGAAATAACAGACGACCTTGAAATCATCGTCCAGACCCTCCGACCCGGAAGGTTCTTCGGCCTCGATAGGTGCAGTTGCACCGGAAGTTACAGGAGTCGTAGTAACCACGCTCGGTGGAAAAGCCGGAAGTTCCCAGTCGAGCTCCTCGCCAAATGCCGGTGGCCTTATGGCTGTAATCATCGAACGTTATAGAAATCTCCTCGTCTTCCCCCCTTAATTCGTGACTTATAGAGGACGGGTGCATGTATTTCTTACGTCTGTCGTGTTTGTTAGGTGGTTCAGCGAGAACCTGTTGAAGCGTGTGCATCAGTGGATGAGGACCCTCGCCACAGCGGCCCCGGAAGTCATCGAGATCCAGTGCCCAAATCATGCCACCGCCAAGTCCCATGTCTCTGACGAATTGGGCCTTTTGCCTGATCATGTCGGAGTCGTCGAAACTGACCCACTGATTGCCCTTGTACGCGTAAGGGCCCATTCTCCTCTCTGGATCCTGCACAACCTCCCAGCCACGATTCAAAATTCTCTCGCAGATCTCGTAATAAGCGAGAAAACCAGACGCCCTCGTGAATTCACCAGCATTTCCTGCACTGGCACCGACGTTCAGACCACTCCCTGCTTTCGGGTCGTTTATGGAGAACGACTGACCATAGAGGGGCATCCCTTTATCAACATTTTTGCAAAATTATTACAATTGTGTCTTCCACGAAATGTCCTAAGAGATTTCAACGACCTTGGAACGAGTGTTCTCACCCATGACGATGCTCCTTGCTGGAGCACCCTTCGAGATCCAGTAATTGATGGAATAATTCGCATTGAAGTAATAGAACTCGTCGTCCGGATGATAGTAGAGCGGTGCAACATGGCCCGTTCTCTTATCCCACTGACCGTGAAAATCGTAGGTCATCACTGCGATCCAATCGAGGTATTTGGCGAGTATTGGTACGTCGTAACCAGCATCGATCACTGTTTTGCTCGGTGAGACGGCTGACGAGAGTAGTAGTCCTTTTGGTCTCAACTCGATGCTCAGCTCTTGCAGCAGAGCCGAGAATCCATCTTTGTCCGATGCTGCTCCCTTTTTACAGTCCACCTAAAAACCAATTTATTCTCATTCTAATAGCCTGTACACAATACTCCCCACGTTTGATAGATCTCTATATATACAGGAGTTTAGACACTCCGATAAGCATGGACCTCGTCTTACTGTACCATTATACACGCCATCATCACATTCGGTTTGATTTAGTAACGAACCTATTGCGCGTGGGGGGGTTTTTTTTTTTTTTTTTTTTTTCTTCTTTTTTCGAGAAAAGAATTATATACATTTGTACATTGAACGGTGAAAGTAATTGAGCCTAAAGAGCGATGAAAATCGATGAAGTACGATAACGGCCAGTATTATATAATCGAGTGACAGAAATCATATTTTTGAGAAACAGCCTGTGTATAGGATTGAGAGAATAAAAGTTGTCACTGACTTGCCAGCAGACAGGGTACTCCCAATCCAAATCAAGGCCATCGAATCCATATTTTTCGATAAACTGAATAACGTGTCGAATGAATTTCCTTCTGGCCGATGGACTGTTCACCAATCGACTATATTTGTCACCAGCAGAATCGTTCCATCCTCCCAAAGCCAAGGACACTTTGAGGCCCCTCTGCTTGTACGCCACAACTCGTTCGTAAAAGCCTGGAGGAAGAATATATCGTTGAGGATGCACACAAGACCACTACTATAATAATATTAATTAAAAGTAGATGACTCACGATTATCAAAATCTGCCCAAGAATCGTGTGCTTTGATGGTCAATTCGGAGTAATCGAGAACTGCGAAACCATAAACGATGTGGGTGCAGAGGGTGTGGTCTATGTGCTCCGGAAGATAGCGACCTATTCCTCTCCGGTACCATGCCCAGTTCGTAAAGTAACAGACCACCTGTATGATGCGTACAAGAGAGAGAAAAATAAATTAAACAAGGAGAATAAAGAAAAGTAGAAAATTAGCGAGCAGGAGTGAAAAATTGGCTAATATTATAATTCAAACAATTGTAAAGATCAATGAAATGAAGGAATCATTTTTTGTATACCACAAGTAAACGTGTAATTGCAAGTAGAGCAAGTGTTCGTGAAAGGAGCGACGAATCTCTGACGCTTCGACTAACAAGTCAACTTTATCGTTTCAGGATAATTGATAATAATAAATTCTCTCGTGATATTGAGAAGATGATTTTCTCAATAACAGCTTGATAATTGTCAACTTGTTAACGAGGAATCAAACGGATGGAGAGTAAACATTTGACCTTGAAGTGTCCAGAGAGAGGGGACGGCTTGCTGGGGTCAACTTCGGCGGAAGGTAAAGTGGAGGCAGGTTGAGAGGTGGTGGTGGTGGTGGTGGTGAATGGATTTTCCGTATAGATTGGAACCGTGGGCCTCTTCGTGGTGGACGGTCGAGGAGTGGAAGAACCTTCGATATCGTCGTTGCAGTTGGCACGGGCTGGCCAGTCGCAGATTCGAGTTTGCTTGTTGAAGTGGAGTCCTGGAGCACAGCGGAAGATCTCGTGACGACCCCAAAGACATGCCTGGTAGCTCTCGCAGTCTCCAGGTACGCTGGTGTAACTTCCGGAGACGCAGCTCTGGCAAAAAAATCATCGGTCCAATTTTATATCTCATGAGAATGAACAAAGTCGTTCCTCTGACACGAACTTATAATCTCTATAATATTTACATCATCTTCCTTCATAATTAACGGAGCAACTTTTTTCGGTTTATCCTCGCAAGGACTCTTGAAGGCCCAATCGCACATGCTTCTCTGGTCGTTCCAGTTTAACCCAGGCCCGCACTGTTGCGATACGAGATTTCCATTAACGCATACTAAGAAACTCGTGCAGGAATCTGGATAAGCATAATATTTTCCATGTTCGCAATGCTTTTCAGGTTTCTCCACTGGTCCGGTGGTGCTGATGGCTGGCCTTGCAGTGGTGAGCCTCGTGGGTCTACTGCTGGTTGGTACCCTTGAACTCCAGACGAAGGTCGGAGCTGTCGGAGTCGACTGGGTGGTCGTCTTCTTCGGTGGCGTCCAAGGCTTCACCGTTGACGTCACAGCTGAAATACAATTTTTCATGCACGAATTACCAAAGGTTCTTTGATCTTTTCCGTATGGGGAGGATTAATCGAAATATCACTCGAATAAAAATGAAATTGCACATTCTGGATACGAGCAGTAAGTATTACCATTTCTCGAGATATTTAACATCGGTAAGATCTTTGGAAAAAAATTAGGCTCATTTTGTTACTATTGATTTCGATTTCCCCTGCTTATAATCAATGACTTTCTCATTTATCAACGATCCTTAATTTAAAACGATGAAATTCACGTTGAATTCGCGACTTTGTTCATGTAAGTAAAAGAGAGGCAAGTTGGAATTTTTTTTTTTTTTTTTTTTTTTTTTGTGGTAAAAATCATGAAATACCTTCAGGTCTACATTTGGCCGAGGCCGGCCAATCGCAGAGTCGGCGCCTCGCATCCCAGTGCAAACCAGGTGCGCACTGTTCCCTCCTCAGCTCTCCAAGGACGCATCTGAAGTAATTTCCACAATTGACAGGATCCTCCGTGTATTCCCCTGCGTTGCACAGTTTTCCTGATACTGGCGAACCGGCCTCGATAACGGATGTCTCTTCGTCTGGCTCCCTAAATAATGAAAAGTGTAAAATATGTTTATACACACAAACACACATGCATAGTCAAATTACGTAATTTTAGTACTTGATAACTTGATTTAAAGCCGTTGTGGAAACCCTTTCTCTTAGAATCATTCTTACTATCCAATATTTTGCAAGTTTGATATAATTTAATTAACGAGTAAATTGGTACATAAACAACGAGAGAGATTTACTCGGTTGAGGTTGCGAGGGAAACGGTGCTCTGCTCGTGCTTTTCCGTCCAGGTCCAAGAGATGCTCGATCTTGTGGTAGACTCGGTGGGTCTGCTGCTAAGAATGTCAGTGGTCGTAGGTTTTTGAGTCCAACTCCAGGTAGGCCACGTCGTTCTGATCGTCGATTGTTCGGTCCAGGTGGGCCACGTGGTTGTTTTTGTCGTGGTGCTGCTCGACGTCATTGGTTTCGTCGGTACTGGACCACCTTAGAACATGATCATTGGGATAATTTGTAGTAAGAAATATATATATATATATATATATATATGAAAAAAAAGGGGGAAAAAAATCCCGTATTATTTCCAATAGAAGCCGCTCGACAGACCTTCCACTGCATCACTGTGAGTCGTCAAGGTCGGTGCTATTGGTGTTACCGGCTCCGCTGGTCTTCTACAGTCTCCGGTGGAGGTTGGCGCAGGTGTGAGTAGACGACCTGAAAATAATTTTACATTGGCTCTCTCGGACATTGCTCCTAGGTATACCGAATCATAGTTTTACCGACCCAAGGCTCTGTTGAGACTCTTGAGCAATGGGAAGGACTCGTAACAGCAACGATTGGAGAAATCATCCAAATCCACCGTCCAAGTTGTGGCTCCACCGTATCCATTTCTCCTGACAAATTCTCCTTTCTCGTAGAGGCTGTTGGCGTCGTCGTAGCTGACCCATTGCTCCTTGTGATGAGCGCTTGGACCTGTTCGAAAGGTTACCGAATGAACGAAGATTAACTTGCTTCATTGGTTAAGCTCAGCTTACCTAGTCCAGTTTGCCAAGCTTGATTCTTGATCCTCTCGCAAATCTCGTAATAAGCCAGCATTCCTGGCTGTTTGGTGAATTCCCCGGGAGTTCCAGGACCAGTAGTGGGGTCTCCCAGGTTGGAGTGTTTTACATGAGATAGCCTGTAGGACTGGCCGTAGAATGGCATTCCAACGAAGAGTTTTGATCTCTCGGCACCCAGACTGACCAAATACTCCATCGTGAAGTTCTGTGGACGAGAACGAGCGATTGGCCCATAAATCAATCAATGCCACTGCGGGAGACGAGGATCGATAGGAGGGATGCTTCCGACACTCACAACGTTGTAGTAAGGATTATTATCGTTCTCCATGACGTAGAGGGGTGCCAAGTGTCCGGTTTTGGACTCGTAAGCACCGTGATAATCGTAAGTCATGACCGAGAGGAAATGGGCAGCTTTGGAGAGGTCGGCTACCTCGTAACCCTTGTCAATGACCTCTTTGTATCCGGAGAGGGCAACGGCTAGGAAGAGTCTTGGCTCCTGACGATCGAACTCCTTTCGCAGTTCTTGCACGAGTTTCGTGAAATTCGGCTTGTCGGAGTCTGCTCCTCTCTTGCAGTTGCTCTGCCAGCATTTCGGATAGTTCCACTCGAGCGACAGACCGTCGAAATTGTGCTTCCTCAGGAAAGTTATGGCAGCTGCGACGAACTTGCGGCGCGACGCACCGTTGCCGACCAAACGAGAGTACTTGTCGCCCGAGCTATCGGTCCAGCCACCCAAGGCCAAGAGAACTCGAGGACCCTTTATCGAGGTCACTCGTTGGTAGAGATCTGTGGGATAAGTTTGTGCCGCGCGTTAAATTCGTCCTTGGACAATGGAGAGTTTGAATATAGACTTACTATTTTCAACATCGGCCCAAGGATCGAAGGGCTGGACCAGCAAGCTGTCGGGATTGAGTCCAGCAAATGCGTAAACAACATCGGTGCACAATCTGGCGTCCAAGTGCTCAGGGACGAATTTCCCCTGACCCTTCCGGTAGAGGGCCCAGGAGGTGATGTAACAAACGACCCTGGGAGCCTCCCGTTCCTCGGCCAATTCCAAGTGCTCCGTAGGATCGGTCTCTCGGAATTCGGAATTATCCGGCGAGGCTACCACCACCCTGTCCGATTGTCCAGGCTTGCAGACGCCCGGAGTGGCCTTGACGCAGCGAGCACGAGTAGAATCGAAGAAACGCCCGAGTCCGCAGTGACCCCGATGCAACATACCTGCAAGAATCCATGAATAAACGAACGAACGAACGAACGAACGAACGAACGGTCGTTCGAGAGAGAGAGGAAGGAGAATCGTTGGTGGAATGGCAAACGAGGGACATGGAGGCTACGCGAGTTGACCTTGAAACGCCGAGACGTTGGAAGACTCGCGATTACCTTTGCTGCAGCTGATAAAGCTGGAACAATTGTCAGGATCGGCGAATAGTCCGTTGGCGGTGCATCTCTCGTACTTGTCGTCGGTCCGCGTGGCAGCTCCGAGCATTGGCCAGGGCTCGCCACAGATGCCCTGAAAATCGTCGAGGTCGAGGGAGAAGAGGCTCACACCGGCCAATTGCAGTGACCTGACCAAGGCCATTTTGATCTTGACCGATATGGGATCCTCGTAGCCGATCCACTGGTCGGCCCGCTTCACGTAGGGACCCTCCTCGTCCCTGCCGGAAGTCCACAGGCCATCCTCCAGTTTCTCGCATACCTGCACAAACGTAATATAGATTCCACGTGTTTTCCAAAGACTCGCAATTGCTATCAGTTCTTTGACGAATGTGCGTTACACGCCTCGAAATAAGCCAATCTGCCGTTGGTAAGTTGCGTGTAGGCGCTCTGGGAAGACGGACCGATCACGGGAGCCCCGGCATCCGTGAAGTTACCGAATCTCAGTGTGTAGCCTTGGCCGAAGAGCGCAAGTCCGAGGATCAGCTTGCCGGACAGCTCGGGACCCGCAGCGCTGGTCCACTTGTTCAGGAATCTCGCTACGAATTTTAGCGGGGCCGGATGCAGGGCCAGCATCTCTCTTCTCTCACCCGGCACGTCTCTCCATGGCCGGCTCAAGGCCAGATCCACGACCCTCAGCACTTCCGGATCGACCGGGTCTTCCGGGCGAATCGCGACCGCCAATATCAAATCCTCCTCGGCCAAGTGATCCTTCAGTATCGCCAGGAAGGATTTGAAGTCCTTCCAGTGTTGGCCGGAAGTCTCCCAATTCACCTCGAGGCCGTCGAATTGGTTGATCTTCAAAAAGTCCACTATCGACCTTGACAGCCGGTGACAGTGCAGGCTGCAACGCTCCTTCGTTGCTTCGGCGAAAAGACGACCTTGTTCCGGAGAGCTCAACGATACGAGAATTCTCAGTGCTGGATTTATCGATCGCAACCCTGTCGCTGACTTGTAACCACCTAAAAAAAAAAGAATGTTCTTTATTCCATCTGATTCTCGCTCTTGGCACCTCTCTCTCTCTCTCTCTCTTTGCTTTACCTTTAATTTCATCGTATTCGGGGTCCCGTGGTACCATTCTGAAGTTGTGTGGGTCTGAAAAGGTCGACGAGAGATTTACAAGGTGGGAAATGACGATTTGACACGCTGTCGAAGAAAGGAGGAAAAAGAGATGTGCGCGCGCGCGCTCATTACCCAATGTGGCAGCATCATCGTAGACGAAATGAGTGCATTTGTGGTAGGGGACTCGTTGCGGCAATAAGGAAAATGGATCTGCTCTGTGGGCGGCCTTCGAGTCCAAATGACAGACGACTTTCAATCCCGAGGATTGCTGCTGGCTTCCTCTGATGGTCGGTGGTACCAACGGTTCGATCCAGATCGACTCGTGATCGCTGGGCCCGGTGAAAAATGGTGCCTCTCTGTGTTCCACAGCGTCTCGTAGTGGAACTCGACCCCTTAACAACCCAATTCCCATTCACATTGGAATATCATTATCAAACTAATGTTATAATTGAGAAGATGTAGATTTATGAATAAATTATTAAACATTTAATCTTTATCATCTTGTCGAGAGAAAAAGGAGAGACATTGTCACGCATGTTTGTACAGAGTGTGGCACTTGAAACCACCTCCTATAGAATATAGTCGGAAAGAGACCCTCGTCTCTTTATAAAACACAAATATTCCATTTTTGCACAGAACCTTTGCGAAGTTGAAGAAGAAGAAGAAGTTTCGAAAAGGCGCGTGCGTTGTGGAAAAATGAAATATCTTTTTTATATTGTTAAAGAGGTTCAGGCCTCTTTGTATCCATGCACTGGGGATGTCTCGAGTGCCGCACACCTTGCACATATAAACAGATCATTATTTAATTTTAAATATTCTCACTATTTGCAAGCTTGGTATCCAAAAAGTATGTATTATTTGATTGACTCTAACACGTTTGTTTCTTTTTTTGTTCTATCAATACTAAGGTAGTTGGCAGCTTGGATATCTACTGCACTGGTCAGACATGTGTTAGATTTGAAAGAAAGCAATTGACTGTTGTATTTTAATGAATGATTAATGCTGAAATATCGAATGGAATATAGTCGAAAGCTAATAGAAATGAAACATTTTCTCGCATTGGATGCTAATTTCTTGTCTGTATTTATTCGTTCGCTTTTAGAAGTTTGTTGCATTTTTAGATTGTTCTAAATTTCGTTTCATCGTACTTTTCAACGCGAGTCATTTCAATGGTTAATATTGCACATAGAGCCTAGGAGAATCATCCGTTTGATTTTTACATGAATTTACAGGGACACGTAAAAAGATTAATTTGCTCGATCGAAGAGGAATAAGCGCGCACAGACGTGTCGACGTACAGTTGGGTGTCGCGCAGTTGACCATTTTGGTCTTTGGCGAGGAAAATATTTTCGGGCAGTGCTTCGACGGCGTCCCTCAATGGAAGCCTCTGCTCCCCAGGTCCAATCGGTTTTTCCAATCTTTGATGATGGTAGGTGTCGAGTGGTGGACGGCTCTCGATGTTTCCTCTATCGAAGCCAGGATCGTTCGCCAGGCGGAAAATCCTGCTGCTGCCTGGGAATGGAATGGCCAGGGCGCAGCTCGCAAGAATGGCCAACCAAAGCATCGCGATGCCTGAAAAATCGTCCAATATATATATATGTATACAAGTGACGAGACTGTGGACTGTTGATTGCAGGGCGAGAAATGCAAGAGGCTGTTGGACACTGTGCAACATGATACACCCATACTCTTTTATTCCACAGCATGTATATGCGCGTGTAAGAGAGATGACACGCGTACCTTCGAAACTGTAAGAAAAATAATAATATTCCAATAATTGGAACAGAGTGAAAAATGTCTCGAAAAGAAGTCTACGGAAAGTTTTCTATATATATATATATATATATATATATATAGTTTTGGAGATGGGCGTATTTTTACAGGTTTATATATAAAGGCGCACGAATATTGCGCGCGGGGAGGGCGAATTTACACCGGAGAGAGTCCTGCAGGCAGGATCAAGAGGCACAAAAACAGAAATACTCTCGGCGGATCCTTTTTATGAGTGGAAAAAAAAGAGCGTTATCCGAGCGAGCGAGCGAGCGAGCAGAGAAGGGAAAGGGTGAACGACCCCCTCCGAGTTTTGGTTAAATTTACGCCGATTCGAGAAAATTGAAGAAAGAAGGACCTGGGGCTTGCGGGCTTATATATATATATATATATTATTCGAGAGATTTGTGTAAAAAATTGAATGAGCGAGGGAGAGGAGATTTCGGTTGTCGCGCGCGAGAATTTAGTGTGCCATTTGAGAAAAGTGGAATTTTATCGAATATCTGTAGCCGAGACGAGCTAAAAGCAGCCAGCAGTACATATAGCCGCTTATCCACACACCTCGCTTTCAAGTTTCTAATTTATCGCTCGTATATATTAGCCGATGCATTCTCTTCTTGGAAAATTTCTCTTATCGTGCATCCACGTTCAGCTACGTCTATTTTTTCTCTTACTTCTTATACATGCATATACATATACTGCATATAATACAGTATTGTCTCTCTCTCTCTCTCTAATAGCCCCCCGCAACTCTAAACATGCATCTATATAGGGAGAAAAGGCCCGCTGTTATGTCTCGCGAGTGACGAATGGAGGATTTCAGGAATATCGTGGCAAGTGTGTGAAAATCGTGTTGAGAAGAAGCGCATAATCGAGCGTTCGCGGTTAAAAAATAAGCGAGGCTATTTTCTGCGCGAGAAGAGTTGGATGCTTCAGCGACACACACACACACACACGCGCGCGCGCGTACGATAGCGAAGCAGAAAAAGAATCCGCGCGAGAAATGTATAGCGATTAATTTGGTATTCCTAAAGGCGACCTTCACCATGGTTCTTGCAAAATTCCATGGTACTCGCGCGCGCCTTTATAAAAATATATCCGAAAGAAAAGCCCATGCACATAACGGAGAAAATCAAGCTGATAACTGTATATATATATATATATGCACGAGTAACGAATGATTACAGCTGCGACCTTGACCATGATCCTCCACACTAAGATATAAAAGCGCGATATTTCAAAAGAAAGACAGCATGTGGAAGAAAATTGGTGCGCATGTACATGCAGCACATATACAGGATGAAGAAGAAAAGAAGATAATATATTTGCGAGCGAAGCGTAAAAGTAAATTTGTTCTCGTGCACTGCGCGCGACCTTGGCCGCAGGATTTCCGATAAATCGTGCCGCCGGTCCCTCATTGATACGCGGCGCCCAACTGGATCGACGAGTCTTGGACGTTTGCCGCGCTCTCGACCGTTTGAACGGAGAGAGAGAGAGAGAGTGGCGCGCGTGTCCTTCTTCTCATCCATTTTTTTCACACTCATTCTAATAGCGGTATATATAATCTCTTCTTTTCTTTTACTCAAAATCCACATTCCAAGAGGCGCGTGCATATGTTCGTTTAATTTCTTTGACAAAATCTGCATGCGTATATATATATATATATAAATTAGTCTGATTATATATGGATAGAATAAGTAGTTTTGACTCTGTAGAGTCGAAGAGATTGAAATTTATGCCGCGACTCGGTGTGGCGTGTTTTGAATGATTCATCGCTTCATTGGAAGACAAAGGGGGTAAGGGAGGGAGGCATCACTTGTCTCGTTATTTTTTTTTCTCCCCCCCCCCCCCCCCTCTCTATAGCACAGTGCGTGCTTGTGCTACCACCTCGAAGCAAAACACTCTCGGTCCGCGTGCGCGTCCTCGTTCGAGTACTACTCACATCGATGCTCGACTGCTCAAGTTCGACAGGAGGGAAGGCCACTTGCTCCCCACACGTACACACACACACACTCGCTCAAAAATCCAAACTACCTCTGCGCGCCTTATTGTATCATCCCGCACACATTCATCCTTCCTCCTTCTTTCTATACGAGCAAACACAAAGAAATGGAGAAAAATATGCAAATTATAAGGAACGTTTCCTTTAGTTTCATGCACGTGTGTGAAATTTCTCTATTCCTAGCTCCTATACGTATACCGATAGAGTTTCAACAACGTCCTTCCTTCTCTATTTTATACTACATATATAGCAAGTAGAAAAGAAATGACGTGCGCGCGCGTGTGTGTGTGTGTGTGGGTAAAAGGGGGGAAGAAGCGCATGCGAGAGATTTTTTGGCTGCTCTGCCGATATGCGATGGAAGCGATATGGAAGAGGAACGCGCGCAAGCTGGCCAGTGGTGGACCGGTTCTCTCCCTCGCCATTCACGATTTATGATAATGAAGCTCGATCTCGATGCTTCGGCCAAATGTCAAAGGCGTGAGCGCGCTCGCTCCCCTATCGAAAATCTCGATCGGAACGGTATTGCGAGAAACGGCCGGTCTTTCAACGCTTATATCCCCGCCCGCCCGCCCGCCCGATCGCGCGCGCGCGCGCGCGCGCTATATTCAACGTTTAATAATTCCATTAAGATATCGCTACGAAAGATGTAACGTTTCTACCGTAACTTTAATTTCGATCGAGTCACGGCCGCTAATACATGATAAACATCCGATTGACGTTGAAAATGTCAGTCGCAACATGCTTCTTCATGTATCGTTAATTTCGTTCTATAGAATTTATTCCATTGGAAGGAGGGATTAGTGGTTGAAAAGGGAGAGAGAGAGAGAGAGAGAGAGAGAGACCTATAGTACGTTTCCGAAACTTTTAATTCAAAGCATTAGAGTAATGCGCCTGATGAAAATTCGAAGCATACGCGAAAAATGTCAAAATCCAATGTGTGTGTGTGCGTGTGTACCAATGCGAGACACGGAGATGTAAAAATTCCATTCGAATGTCACTCGTTCCTACAACTTGGTTTTAATTAAAACATCTATATAATAATAGAATAAAAAGTCGAATAACGTGCGGAAAACGTGGATGAAAGGTTCAACGTGGAATAATTTCAATGGAAACGAAGCACTGATTCAAAGGAAGCTCTCTCTCTCTCTCTCTCTCTCTACCTTTAATAAAGGAGGAATTTCATGAAAAGTTACTCCATTGGTCAAGTACACGAGAGATCGACCGGTGGATCGATAAATGAAGAAGCGTGGTACACGAGTGCGCTACGTACGCGGTGCTTTCGCTATTTACCATGCAACGGATCTTTCTCTCCTCTCTGTAAGAAAGCAATATATATTAGGCGCGAGCCAACGGACCGATGTTCACCGTTACGCATTGTCCGCGCACGTACGTATATAGCAACTCGTCGCTCGCTACTACAACTTACACATTGATCGATGAAACACCAAAGAGACGAGGAAGAGGACAAAGAAATCCACATAATTCTCTCCGACCAATGTCTCCGTGGTCCCTTGAAATATATATTCGAGCGGTTCATCGACGGAAGGATGGACTCGGTCGATCAAACGCACGATTCTTCCAAGGGGACACTCGACAAACATGTACAAATACGAAAGAAAATTCTACCAGTCTATTTGAAAAACAATAAGTTACAGTGATTATCGAGATAATTTCAAGGGATGTATGTGTAAATGGTACAATGTGTACGAGAAATGCAGGAGGAATATCAAGGTGCTTGAGAAGAGTGGAAAACAGTCTCGAGAATAACAATATTCCGTAGATAATTAATATATATATATAGTTTATATGCTAGAGTCGCGCGATTAGAGCAAAATGGATGATGGAACGGACCTTTGGCGGAGGCCCGAGTGCAGATTCTTCGGGTCGTCCAGGAGTCTTCGCGTGTGTTTTCGGGCTGGAGAGACGTATAGTGTGCGCGCACTCACTCGGCACTACTGCAGCACGTCGCAGGAGTAAAATCGACGCACTGTGTGGCAGCGTACGGCTTACGACGGACGGACGGACGAAGAGGGCCAAACCGAAGAAATATCTGCCATTCCGTACGCGCGTCAACGCTCATATATACGCGGACCAGCCGTCCGGCCGCGCGGCGCTGCTTCCGATGACCTTGAAAACCTTGCCAAGGAACAGCTGCCTCCAATTCGCCGGAAATCAACGAGATCCTCCTCCGCCGTCATCTCCTCCACACCTATCTCTCGAGCCTTTGCCAAAACTTTTTCGTCCTCTTTGCACGCGACGCAACTCGATCCATCTCGATATTCCCTCTGACGATCGATCGACTGCTCCATTTATCTCTCTGCCTGTGTGCGTACTTACACACACACAGTTTGGGCAGAACGGTGTCGACGAGACTCATGCTTCGAGGGCTCCTCTCCTACACAAACAAAACATTCTCCCATGAAAATTCTCTCCACGAGATCCCATTGGATAAATATTATATTACTTTCATACTACAAGAAATTACCTCGACGATTGTCCTCTCCTTCCTATAATGGAGTGTATATATATATATATTAGGGTGGTCGTTAAAAAAAACAAAAATTTGACGGATCCCCAAAAACCACTAGTATTCGATGAGAAACTAGAGTGGTTGAAACCTGTGGCCTGAGATAAATGATGGAAACACGTGGCTCATTGCGATCAAATACAATTTTCGAAGAATTTTACAGTTTTTCGCTGATAACTCATGAAATATTCGATTCTATGAAAAGATCCATATAACCTTTTCTCTGCAGAATTAAATTCTACATAATAAAGATTCTATACATTTTTCTTCTAGAATGCATACTAATGAAGATATTGCTGAAAATCGAGATCCTCTTTTTCCTTTAATATTTACACATTATATTGACATATACTCATATGAGTAATTATTCTTATTTCGCTGTTTAGTTACACATTTTATTTCTCTTAATTTAATAAAATATGTTAATTGTACGGTAAACTAAAAATAATTATTCATATAAACATATCAATATAATGTGTATAAACGAACAAGAGGATCTCGATTTTTCAGGAGTATCTCGATTAGTATGCATTTTAGAAGAAAAATGTATAGGACCTTTATTATGTAGAATTTAATTCTGCAGAGAAAAGGTTATATGGATCTTTTCGTAGAATCGAATATTTCATGAGTTATCAGCGAAAAACTGTAAAATTCTTCGAAAATTGTATTTGATCGCAATGAGCCACGTGTTTCCATCATTTATCTCAGGCCACAGGTTTCAACCACCTGTAGTTTCTCATGAAATACTAGTGATTTTTGGGGATCCGTTGCAAAAAATTTTTTTTTACAACGACCACCCTAATGTATATATATATATACGTATGCCGATCGAATCGATCGCGAGGATATTAATTACCTCTGTAAAATGTCCGCATACAGCACTCCGTTCCCCTCCTCGACAAGAAGCAACGCAACTGCAATATAATCCTAGATATAATATGTATATGCTCGGGGCGACTACGAGAGAGCGGATTTTGCGTGACATCCACACATTCCCCTTGCCACGTGCGATAAAACCTAAAGTGATCGTGGCGATTAATCAGTGGGACATTTGGAAGAATCGCGCGGATCATTTATAAACGGATTAATGTACGAGAAGAGGGCAGCGTTCGTGTCGAATCTCAGGTTTGTCTCCGTATACATAACGGGGTATTTTCTATAGCGATATGATGGATGACATGGATCAGCGTGATCTAATAGTATAAACACCAGCTCTCTCTCTCTCTCAACGGTACATATGTTCTCGGTATCGATGCGCGCGCGCGCGCGCGCGTGTACGAATGATACGTAAGGGAGAACAGAGCAGAGCTCCAATTGCGCGCTCTCAGCGTCATTCGCTAAATCAGCTGGATCTCGTTGAATCCAAAGTCTGCGGCACGTGCGCGCGCCGTGGGGTGACAAAAGAAAACACATACACGTATCGTTTACCTTGTTCCTCTCTTTACCGTTATCCAATATCGCGAGGCAAAGGCGAGTATCGTGCACGAGGCGCACTACTCGTCCTTCACCCTTCCAACCTGTCACTTATTTCATTTGAAAGATTTTCTCCAGCATCGGAGAGAATCGAATGGTCCGCGACGCGTATCGATCGATCGTCCAAATGGAAGGATTATGTCATTTTACCTATACGGAGGGGATTATATTTGATTGGCGCAGCAGCATCAGCATCAGCATCAGCAGCAGCAGCAGCAGCAGCAGCAACGCGAAACACATGTAGTCGAATTGAAAATATCGGCGCGCGGGCCGCAGACCTCCGTAGCAATTAACGGTCACCATCGCGCGCCAATGCTAATAGCGTTCTCTTGTAGTCCATTTGCCATTAGAGGCTGCTAGATAGCATATAGTATATCCCCTTTCGTACGAATAATCCTTAATGGCTCCACCAGTCGTTCGTTCGCTAACCAATCGCTTATTCCTATATATTTAGCGCACCAAAATCATCCAACGCATTATAATAATATACGACAATTCCCAATTCGATGATTATTGAAAGGAGTTTTGCGTGTAATTCGTCGAGTGGGCGATCCTAGGTATAAATGACGAATCAAGCATGGGGAGATAAGTGGTTGTTTCGAAGAAGAGAGTCGAGGAGGGGGGTTTCGCGCCGTGATAGATGAAACGATCGATATCTATATATATATATACTTTAAATGTCATATTCGAGACGCGTATTTTTCAATCAGGGAGATTCTTAATATAAATTAGAATAATATTCAAATGGCACGAGCGCTGTTTAATGACGAAGACTTTGACGAGGACGGGAGGAGAGGGAGTAGTAGTATGTGGGATCAAGTATAGAAAAAAGGAGGAGCGTAAAAGTAGCGAGAGTGGAGGGGTTGAAAGGGAGCAGCAGCAGGGCGCCTCTCAAGGGGGGATATGAAAAAATGTTGGAATAATGGAGAGTGGGCAGATTATAGGCATATCCCCGCGTGGACGCAATCATCGAAATCTTGGAGACTCTGAGAGAGCATGGGTCGTCGAGCAGAGTGAAAAGCTGGCTGGGACCAGAGGCTCGACCTTGGACCGGTCTTAAGACCCTTCGGACCGGCCTCAGCGTCGATCAATATTTCCATTAGAGAATCGCGACTAGCCTTTCCATTATTAGGATTTTGCTTTACTCCCAATATGCTAATTATTCTTCAAGAATTCAACGACGCGCGACGCTCCTCCTCCCCGCACACCAACTTTTTCTACAACGATACATTTCACGGACGTTCTCTCTCTCTCTCTCTCTCTCTCTCTCTCTCTAACTTCCTTCTCTTCGCTGCTGTCACTTTATAAACGTCAAACGACACGAATATCTATCGACTCGACGAAATCTATAATCGTTCAGAGAGAGAGAGAGAGAGAGAGAGAGAGAGAGAGAGAGAGAGAGAGAGAGAGAAGGAGAAGGAAAGAGTTTCGATCAACTGATTTTACCGTCACGTCTCGGACATGAAAATTAGAAAAACACAATAACAACTTGTATTATAATAGGCTTGTATGGTATAAATATAATAATGGTTGTGTCAGTCGAGACAATGCACAAGTGAACAATTATGTAATAGAATTCGTCGATGGTCTTGTAGATATTTATGTAAGAAAATTGATATATAAAACTGAAGAAACCGCGGTAGAATTTGCCGAGGAGTTTGCCAATAGCAGATATTTCGACTGAAAGTGGCACCTCGTCAATTGTGGAGAACCCAGAGAGGCCGGAGGGCCTGGCGAACTCGAGGAGTATAAAAGGATGGCAATTGCCGTGGAACCAATGCACAACGTCAAGACCCATTGGTACAATACAATCGAGATTCTTGGCAAATTGTAGAAACAGCGGTGCGACCTGCCAATTGAGGTAAAGCAGCATCAATTTTTGCCTTTATATCCGATCGTTTCTTTCAATTGTGAGACCTTCCTCTTTCAAGCACCGACATTCCATCATTTTAAAATCGTCCGACTTTCAATAAATTGCATTGCAGCGAAAGAGCACGATGGCCAACTTGGTGAGACTCTTCGTGGTAATTGCTCTCGTGTTAGAATTAACGTCAGGTGTATTTGGAATAATGGAACAAGTTGAGAGAGATCCGTTGGAAATTCAATTACCTTACGGCCGAGGACTAGTGAGAATTCATTGAAATGTTTAACGCGTCTCCCTCATCGTAGATAGAATCGAGTAAGCTATTTCTCTTCATTTCAGGTTAATCAATTGCAACTGGCCAGACTCTTAATGTTTCCACAACGAATCTGTCATCCCAAACGAAACTCTGAGCTGATCAACTCCCTCCTGGGATTACCGAAAAACATGAACAACGTTGGAAAATAAAAATCAATGTGTCTAATGTATCGAGTGGCTAAACTGTTCATTTCGTTTCATCAAATACAATAAAATTAGGATGGAAAGAGTTCTTCAACTTGTAAGTAGCAGAATAAATGGGATTTTTCTTTTCGCTTATTCTTCCTACTCGAGAGTTCTTCGAGGAAATGAATTCTTTATTACAATGATATGCGAGAATGCGTAGTAATTATTCATAGAAAAAAATCCCACCTTTATTGTATTCTTATTATATATATATATATATATATATATATATATATATATATTTATATATAAATGTATGTACAAACAATTATTAAAATGATTGTTCCTTATTCTAAAAAAGTCTATTACCTTTTCGTCTCTCCCTCTCTCTTTTTTCGATAGACGGACTTCATCGGGGTCTTATGTGTATACTTCGTTTTTATTATTCCTTAAGAAAGAAATGCAATTTTATCCTAGATTTGTTTTGGTTATTAAAATTTTAAATGAAAACCACCCCCGACGGATGGTTGACGTCCCCCTTCGGTAAGCCCCATGTGAAAACCGGAAGAGCTAAGATCTGCATCGTCCCCGTCTCCTAATTGTTTGTATTCCCTTCCGCCACTCGGTGGCTTTGGAGAAGCATTGGCCGTTCTCAGGCCGAGCTCCGATTTGGCGGGCCACGTAGGGAACATTTGAGGATCGATTGGCAAAGGTGCCTCCGAAAAGTATGGATGCTGCAACGCTTCCTCCGCAGTTATTCGTTGATGAGGATCGTAAGTTAAGAATCTGCAAAGTAAACAAATCAATTTTATTAATGAAAATCTATTCAAGAAGATTCAACCAAGTGTGTGTGTTGTGTTACTTGTTTAATAGCTCTACTCCCAAGTCGGTTGACGACAGAGTAAATCTTTGCCTAAGATTATTTACAGGATAGTGAGCAAATGGAATCTTCTGAACCATTGGTAGTTTACTGTAACCAGGCCAAACCCTCTCGCTAGGTGTTCCCATTTCTTTGAAAATTCGATGCAACTGATCGATCTCTGATTTTCCTGGGAACAGTGCTTCCATTCTCAACAGCTCTGCATATATACATCTGAAAATATATTTTTCCTCATTAATTGAAAAGATTGATTCCAAGAACATTTAAAGACGATCGATATAGCTTTTCACTTACCCTACCGACCATATGTCAACGGGTGTACTGTATTCTTTGTCACCCAGAAGCAGTTCTGGGGCTCTGTACCAAAGCGTAACAACAATTGGGGTGTACTGTCTTAGCGGTGAGCCATACTCTCTCGCCAGGCCAAAGTCACCAACTTTTAAAACTCCGCGATGGCTCAACAATAAATTGGAAGTTTTCAAGTCGCGATGAAGTATCCAATTGTCATGTAAATGAGCGACAGCTCTCAATAATTGATGCACGAGGCATTTAATTTCTCCTACAAAAATTCCAACGTGTAATCAGATAATCAAATCTTTTAAAGCCAACTCTCGTATTGATCGATAAGATTGACAAATTCGCAAACCTACCGGGAATAAACACTTGCTTCTTCTGCTGCATCGTTTCTATCAACGATTTCAAGTCATGCTCCACATAGTCCATCACGATAAAAATTTTATCCATATTGCTACCCACGACTATTTCTCTGACAGTAACAATATTTGGATGCTGAGCCTTGAGCAACGTATTGATTTCTCTCAGACTGGTTATTGGAAAGCCTTCCTTCTCCTTTTCCATCTTCAATCGTTTCAAAGCAACTATTTCTTCGGTTCTCTTGTCTCTCGCTCTATAAACTACGCCATAAGTACCTTCTGCGATGCGATTTAAGCACTGAAATTCTTCGACGCTTCTGCAACCTATATTTAAAGTTTATAAAAAATGGATGGTGACTCGAGTGTGTTGCTCACTGATATATAAACAATGCAAAAATTACCTTGAATCGCTGGCAAATAGGGAGGTAGCTCCGGCTCCTTTTCCTTCACCTCCTCCTGCACTTGATCAGCTTCTTTCGCTGCGACCATTGGATCCACGTGACCAGGAGAATCCCCATCGGAATGATCCGACTTGGCCAAACGATCCACCGATAAAGGACTTGGATTATTATAATCAGATCCGTCGTTGGAATCGTCGTTTGAAGCTTTATTAGATTCATTTGAGTCATCATCGTCGTCGTCGCTGCTCGAATCTGAAGAGTCCGAAGACGGTCTCTCCGAAGATCTTTTGCTCGTACTCTCTTGATCGTCCGAGGATTGCCTGGATCTTTGAGAGATTAGTTGAATTATTAGGCTATGTTGAGAATTAAATCGAATCAATGACTATTGTTTATGGAAAAACTTACTCGGCAGATTTCGAGCGACCAGCATCGGAATTGGCTGGACTACGACTCTCGTCTGACAACTCAACGACAGAGGGTTCTGGATTATTCTCAGGGCTCAATGGACGTTTCTCCCCTCTTTTCATTCGTCTAGCTTCCAATTCCAATCTAGAAACCTCTTTCCTTCTAGCCATTTCTCTGTCAGCTTCCAATAATCTAAAAATTCGAGCATTATAGTCAACTTGGATTCGTCTAGAGCAAATAATTAGCTTTTATAATCTGTGCCGCGTACCTCTCTTTCCTCAGCTCTTGCTCCGTCATTAGTTTGGGATCTTTGGCTTGCACAGGAATATCGTTCACTTCCATCTCATCCGTTTCTTCGCGGGAAGCAATTTCTATAGCCTCTCGCAATTGCTTCTCCCTAAACTCCTTTTCCCTCTCCATCTTTTCCCTATCCCTCTCGCGAGCTCTATCGTGCTTGTGGGACCTTTTGTGACGCTTCTCTCGATCGGTCCTTTCAACAATATCCGTCTCTGTATATTGCTCTTCCAATACTCTGATGTGCCTGCGCTCGTCCACGCGAATTTCACGACGTTCCCGCTCTTCTTGTACAGCGCGAATTTCACGACGATCACGGATATCTTCTATCCTGATCTCTCGTCTCTCTCGAGATTCGCGGACTTCGCGACCCTCGCGAGGGTCCTCAATTCGAATTTCTCTCCGAGACTCCATTTTGTATTCTCGAATATCACGCGGATCTTCGCGTCTCTCTCTACGTTTGTCCAGCAATCTTTTAAAAGGTAAACATGAGATTGATGAGTCATGATAATTACACAGCTAGATCTAATAACATTAGAATTTAAACTCCTTACCTCTCTCTTAAATCCTCCAATTCGCGATCACCCGTCGTCCTCTCCTTACGACCGTGCCTCGTAGTCTCTCTGTCTCTAGCGTGGCTTTCCAATCTTTCAGAACGCTCTATCCTCTCCCTATCCCTCTTTGAATTTTCAGAGCGTTCGCTGCTTCGTTCCAGTAGATCTATACCGTGCCTTCTGTGTCTATGCTTTTCTCTATGCCTATCGTCGTTTCTCTCGCGATGACGAGATTTACGCTCCTTCTCCTCTCTACGGTCTCTCCTCTCCATTCTCTCATGTTTTTCCCTTCTTCTCGAAGAGCTAGATTTATGATGCCTAATCACAGCTTGCGGAGGTTTAATATCTAAGGAATCTGCTGTATCTGCTCCATCTTCCTCTGAAAAACTGTAGAGAAACAATCAACATTAAAATCAGCTGGGAAGAGAAAAGCAATTATGTAACATTGAATATATTTATTCAGTGTTCATAAATAAATTCAACGATAAGTAGAAGGATACAAATGCAGAAAGAAATGGTAATTTCATTATTTATCATGTGACATTGCACCATTTTAGTTACATGTTAAAAAATAGAAATTTTATCGAGGCTCGAGCGCGCGTAATAGCCTACAAGTTTCTAACCTCTAAAAGAAGGAAAAGAATGAGTATTGATAAAAGCGTCACCTGAAATCGTCCATGTCTTTTGAAGGACTCTTTTTAATCTCACCGTCTTCACTTTGGTTATCCAAATCTATGTCCATTACGCGATCCGACATACCTCTTTTAAAGAACAATTTAACCTCAACCAAACGATTTCGAGCGTTTTATCTGTTTGATGATGACAACCGTCCAATTAATAAGCGTGGTGTAATTGGTAAGCTACACTTGAAACTTTTAACCAACCAGCTTTTTCAAAAGATTGGAACTTTGGAACACACGCACCGCACAAACGACGCGCGCGCGGTTGGTACTATGTACTACATAGTAATACCACCATTTTGTCCCCACCGAAAAGTATACATATACTCTCGGTAGTGTGCAATTTAACCCAAAATCTTTTGGGGAAGTCTGAGCTACTCTATAGAATATATGAAAGTGATGTAAAACCACCGGAAGTCTATTAGATGCGCGTAAAATATGCGCAGATAACTATGTTGTGTTTATGTAATCAGAAATGTCAATCGTGCAAGCAAACCCGTTGAGCGGAGATAGGTTATGAGTCAAGTTTACTAAAAAACAGCAAGGAGAACAATTTTAATTCTAACCCAAAAAGAAATGCTATCATCGAAGTATCAGATACGTATTAATGTTATATATACATATATATTTGTATAATAAGAATGAGATACTTTGTGAAAATTTTTCTGATTTCAGATAAACTATTATAAATATTGGAATAGGAGAATAATCGTTTTGTTCTTTTCACCATTAAATGTGCTGGAATACATTAAGGAAAATGTCATATTTCTTACAGCAACCCTCTTTTTCAATATGAGGTATGTTCAGATCTCATAGGGCTTTCCCTCTGCTATATCATCTGCATTGAGTTGGACTAAGCGCAATGGGTATTTTGTAAGATTATTCCATTACGTAAGGCCTTTATTATATTTTATATTTACAAATGCAGTGTTATGCTAAGTCATATTGAAATCAAATTATCATACTGACAATTAGGTCATGTGCAATTTAATTGTTTCACAGGTAAATACAGTGTTATGCTTGGTTATAATTTTGCCTGTGTTTGCATAGAGTAGTCTAAATTAGAAATTACTTTGAGGAAATTTCTAGTTACACTTGGTGCAGTTTGACGTAAGAATACAGTTTGAATAAAAAAGAAAAAAATGTTATCAACTAATAATATGCCTGAGTATAAGGTGGTACAATTAGCAGTAACAGCCTTTACTTGCACGCCCTTTCAATTCATAATAATAAATAGGCAAATTGAATTATTATTTGGATAACTGATTATCAGAGTTTATTTAATAAGAAAAATCTACTGCGCTTTGACATGAATGCTATAAGGTAACAACGTATGCTCTATTTCTTATATTTACTTATTTTTCTTACAGCGAGATGAATAACTATGTGGTATGCATTATTCTTGTTATGAATATGAGGATTTGTGAAATCTGCTTTGTTTATAGAGGTTAAAAGAGAATCGAATTTATAAATTGTACAGTATTCTGCCCTGCTGCACCAACCTTCGAAGAAATATTATTTGAAAATCTTCTGTGTTTTATTTTAGATTGTAAATGTCCATGACAAGTACATGATTTATTTTCAAGTGAATTAAATAAGGATAATGCGTTTTAATGCTTTAAGTATTAATGTACCTTCAATATTTAGAGTTTCGGAAGAAATTTCTACCAAAGTGATATCATCTTGGATTGATTTTCTCAAAATGACACAATGTTGGATAAGAGTAATTGATACAAATTATCATAAATTCTAATTATCTAAGGAGAATAACAATATTCAGTCAAGACTTTTGACATAAATCTAATAAGAAGCTGTGCTATAATGGTGTATCAAAGATTCAAATTCGGAACTATACTGTGTAATACGAATTATTAATAAAATCTCAAGGGTTTTTAGAACAAATGGTATGTTGCAAAAATTTTCTTATTTAAATCATATTTTTATTTCTTTACTGCCCCATAGACCTAATGGTACCTTCACCTATTTAACGTTAAGTTAAGAATTTGTTAAATCAGCGTTTTAATGATTAAGATATAATTGTTTGGTAAATTGTTCAGTCTTCTGTCCTTTTGTTGAAATTGAAAATATCCATAACCAGTGTTTGCACAAACGAATTTAACGATAGAAATATATTTTAATGTTATATGAATTAATTAATCTTAAATATTTGTAGCTTATACGAAGAGATTTCTATGAAAGTCAAATGAACATATTAAGCTGTATTTCTTGAAGCAAATATATTGTATAAGAGTGTTAGTAATACAAAATACATGAGAAATTATTTATTATTAAAAATATCAATCATTTTTGTAAGAGATACGTATTTGTAATTTCCAAAAGAAACAAATATATTATACAGGTATAAATAAAATCTAATCAAATGTATGTTTTTAATAGTAACTATTTCAAATTAAAGTGTATAAATAAGTAATCTGATGGTTTTACAATATAAATTAATTTAAATTTAATAATAACAAGCCTTTCAGGTTTCCAAGCGTCAACTTTTTAATTTTTGATGAATCAATATTTTTAAATAATAATTCTGAAAATTGAAAAAAAAAACATTTTTTTATCAATATAGTTAGAAAACGAAATAAATTTATTTATTACTATGCTAAAGGACTATACAAATTAATTACCTTGATTCTTTAAGAGTTTTTTAATTTGCAATATAACGGTTTGATTTAATAAGACAGATGTATTGATAAAATTATGAATGTATTGCAATTTCTCCTTTTCAGATGTGCATCCTGCTAATGATTTTTCTAAAAAGGCCCAACCGCCTTCATCGTCCAAGAGCCAATTTTGAAACGAGCGGGAATATTTTCTCTTATGCACAATATTTTTGCCGTGGCCTCTATCAATTTGGGCAATCTCAATGTTATAAATCTTTATTAATTCAATCAGCTTTTCTGAAAGTAAAAGTTTATTTATTACAAAAATAAGGTTTCAACATGGTTTTCCCAGATAATAAAATTATTTCCAACGACATAACAATTATCAATTTTGTTACAGGAGCTGTATTAAGTAGCAAAAGACTTTGCACAGAGCTTATAGTGATATTAGTCCTTCGTACAATTTCCTATGCACCTTAGAAAAAATGTTGCTCCCGTCCGTTTTGAAACAAAGTTTTCATCGCCAAAACTTACAGTATGTTAAGTATTTTTTTATCTCTGGAGCACGTTAAGATGGATATTTCATTATAATAATCGCGATCAAAAGTAAAATATTTCTATTTAACGTTAAATAATATATTATTATAATATTTTGAGAAGCTCTTGATATAAATTTACCTAATATGAATTAAAAAATAGTGTATTTCATTTCAAACATTCGAGATGATGGTCACTTGATTGAAATTCTTTTTTATTTTCTTTTAATGAGGTAGCTTTTATCTCAAATTTCTTTTCACAGTAACGTTTGTATTTTTTTTTATGTTTTCTTAAATCGATTGAAATGATTCGTCCTTGTCGTAAGATGAAAGAATTTCAACGCTATAATAATAATATATAATAGTTACCGTACAATACTTTATCTACTTTGTGATTGTAGCAATAATGGATATTACTCAATCCTAAGTACTCTTAGATCGAGTGATAACTCTGTTTTATAATGAATTGCGATACGATAGCCTTAGTTTAAGTGGGAAAACTTATGTAATACTTTTCCAACGTTATAGAAATATTAATTAAGAGCCCATTTCCATAAAGTTTTTGCCAATTTATATATGCTATTATTAAAATAATTCATAAATTCAAAGAGTGATATTTCAAAAGAACGCATCAAAAATCGCTTTTATTTTCCTCCTCGATTCCCGGATCTATTTTTACAGAAGCATTTAGAAAATATGCTGCACATCCAAACTCTTCTCTTTTAATATTATTTATTACCATGGAAAAAAGGTTTAAACGAAGGTATAGAATGCTCTACTATATATATGATTATTCTTAACGTATACATACCAACAAAATTACCAAGAGTGGGATGAGACCCCATTTTTTCTTTTAAAGTTTTGTGATACCTTTCTTGGCCATTATTTGTAGTATCATTTACTCGATAAATAGAAAACACCTGTACACCTATTTGCTTCAACCAGTAATTTTTAAAATAATTAAAAAAATTGTAATAATTTTCAAAAAGTTTTCGTTCTGCCATCGTTCTCTTTACAATTTCCACGAATTCTTCTTCAATATTATTCGCAGGCAAATAAGCTAAATTGCATATTTTTCTAAATAATACAATAGCTTTTGTCATTTCTTCAATGTTAGCGTTTGGTTTCGAAAAAATGTTGTTTTTCTTAGCTTTTTTTTTTAAGCTCTATTTAAAATTTAAATATATAGGCAAATTATAATATAGATCTATAAGTGTTAATTATATACAATTGATAATATAATAAAGAATGAAGCAAACTTGGAGAAAATGGAATAGGCATCCAGTGATAAGACAGCCTTGAAAGACTGTTTTAATTGCATTGTGCAATCCAGTTTCGAAATCACATATGCACAGCAGGGGCTCCAAACGTGTCATGATTTTTTCTCTTATAAATTGGAAAATTTGTATATAACTCCTTTCGAATTTGTTGGACATGAGAACCCAGATGATTGGCACAAACTGTTAAAACAGGAAGCAGATATGAAGAAAACCTTTTTTAAGCACACAAGATATTAAACCGATGGAATAAAGTATTTTTAATTACCTTCTCATTATATTTAGCCATGATTGTGAGCAGTTGATACACGTTGTCAATTATTGGCGTAGTATCGAATGTTGCATCGATTGAAAATATCGTACAACATTCGAATTTTTTAATAAACTGCTTATCTGCTAGAACGACCGAAACGTTCTCCTTTCCATGTTCAAATTGGAAAACATTAATTTTATGCAATTTACTATTTAAATTAAATTTCAACAATTGTTTCCATTTTTCTCCATTCATTATTTTTTCGCACTCTTTTAAGCTCTTGGGATTTTTAACAGGTTTCTTTAATCTCCAATTATGCAAAGTACGCCTTATCTTTTTATATGGTATATTAGCTGCTTTAGTAGGGTTTCTGAAAATATAAAACGTATATTAATAATACAAAATAATTAAAAAAGAAATATTATGTATCCCTTACCTGATTGCCACAGAATTATATACGGTTTTCGGTGTTCCTACGTCTCTATTAACGGCTTTAAACAATTTTTGACGAAACTGCGCTATTTCTGCAAAATTATTAGGTTTCTCGTGGTTATGCTCTTTCATAGATTTAAATTGACCGTCCACGAGTTGTGCGGTAGCCGAACAAAGTTTGTTTCCACACCTTAAGTACCTATTAACAATTTTTTAATTAAAACTGATTTTAATCATATAATCTACTCAATATTGAATATTTATGAAATAATTAATAAAATTTCAAAAGTTCAGGTTAAACAGAATTAAACATTTTTATTATTAATAATTGACAAAGTACTTTCGTATAAATTTACTTACGTTATTAGATTTCCCTTTTTATTCTTGTATAAATGTTTTTTATAATAGACATACATATCAGGGTATAAAACTGTAGGCATTAATTTTTTATTTCGATTATCCATATTTTTAATGGGGATACAAAATATATCGGACGTTAATCATACGTTTCATAACACGATTTTAAATCGATCTCTTGACATATATAGAGATAACTTCATAGTTTGAATTAGTTACTTATTTTCTATAAAATCCTTTATCCCCATTAAAAATATGGATAATCGAAATAAAAAATTAATGCCTACAGTTTTATATCCTGATAAGTATGTCTATTATAAAAAACATTTATACAAGAATAAAAAGGGAAATCTAATAACGTAAGTAAATTTATACGAAAGTACTTTGTCAATTATTAATAATAAAAATGTTTAATTCTGTTTAACCTGAACTTTTGAAATTTTATTAATTATTTCATAAATATTCAATATTGAGTAGATTATATGATTAAAATCAGTTTTAATTAAAAAATTGTTAATAGGTACTTAAGGTGTGGAAACAAACTTTGTTCGGCTACCGCACAACTCGTGGACGGTCAATTTAAATCTATGAAAGAGCATAACCACGAGAAACCTAATAATTTTGCAGAAATAGCGCAGTTTCGTCAAAAATTGTTTAAAGCCGTTAATAGAGACGTAGGAACACCGAAAACCGTATATAATTCTGTGGCAATCAGGTAAGGGATACATAATATTTCTTTTTTAATTATTTTGTATTATTAATATACGTTTTATATTTTCAGAAACCCTACTAAAGCAGCTAATATACCATATAAAAAGATAAGGCGTACTTTGCATAATTGGAGATTAAAGAAACCTGTTAAAAATCCCAAGAGCTTAAAAGAGTGCGAAAAAATAATGAATGGAGAAAAATGGAAACAATTGTTGAAATTTAATTTAAATAGTAAATTGCATAAAATTAATGTTTTCCAATTTGAACATGGAAAGGAGAACGTTTCGGTCGTTCTAGCAGATAAGCAGTTTATTAAAAAATTCGAATGTTGTACGATATTTTCAATCGATGCAACATTCGATACTACGCCAATAATTGACAACGTGTATCAACTGCTCACAATCATGGCTAAATATAATGAGAAGGTAATTAAAAATACTTTATTCCATCGGTTTAATATCTTGTGTGCTTAAAAAAGGTTTTCTTCATATCTGCTTCCTGTTTTAACAGTTTGTGCCAATCATCTGGGTTCTCATGTCCAACAAATTCGAAAGGAGTTATATACAAATTTTCCAATTTATAAGAGAAAAAATCATGACACGTTTGGAGCCCCTGCTGTGCATATGTGATTTCGAAACTGGATTGCACAATGCAATTAAAACAGTCTTTCAAGGCTGTCTTATCACTGGATGCCTATTCCATTTTCTCCAAGTTTGCTTCATTCTTTATTATATTATCAATTGTATATAATTAACACTTATAGATCTATATTATAATTTGCCTATATATTTAAATTTTAAATAGAGCTTAAAAAAAAAAGCTAAGAAAAACAACATTTTTTCGAAACCAAACGCTAACATTGAAGAAATGACAAAAGCTATTGTATTATTTAGAAAAATATGCAATTTAGCTTATTTGCCTGCGAATAATATTGAAGAAGAATTCGTGGAAATTGTAAAGAGAACGATGGCAGAACGAAAACTTTTTGAAAATTATTACAATTTTTTTAATTATTTTAAAAATTACTGGTTGAAGCAAATAGGTGTACAGGTGTTTTCTATTTATCGAGTAAATGATACTACAAATAATGGCCAAGAAAGGTATCACAAAACTTTAAAAGAAAAAATGGGGTCTCATCCCACTCTTGGTAATTTTGTTGGTATGTATACGTTAAGAATAATCATATATATAGTAGAGCATTCTATACCTTCGTTTAAACCTTTTTTCCATGGTAATAAATAATATTAAAAGAGAAGAGTTTGGATGTGCAGCATATTTTCTAAATGCTTCTGTAAAAATAGATCCGGGAATCGAGGAGGAAAATAAAAGCGATTTTTGATGCGTTCTTTTGAAATATCACTCTTTGAATTTATGAATTATTTTAATAATAGCATATATAAATTGGCAAAAACTTTATGGAAATGGGCTCTTAATTAATATTTCTATAACGTTGGAAAAGTATTACATAAGTTTTCCCACTTAAACTAAGGCTATCGTATCGCAATTCATTATAAAACAGAGTTATCACTCGATCTAAGAGTACTTAGGATTGAGTAATATCCATTATTGCTACAATCACAAAGTAGATAAAGTATTGTACGGTAACTATTATATATTATTATTATAGCGTTGAAATTCTTTCATCTTACGACAAGGACGAATCATTTCAATCGATTTAAGAAAACATAAAAAAAAATACAAACGTTACTGTGAAAAGAAATTTGAGATAAAAGCTACCTCATTAAAAGAAAATAAAAAAGAATTTCAATCAAGTGACCATCATCTCGAATGTTTGAAATGAAATACACTATTTTTTAATTCATATTAGGTAAATTTATATCAAGAGCTTCTCAAAATATTATAATAATATATTATTTAACGTTAAATAGAAATATTTTACTTTTGATCGCGATTATTATAATGAAATATCCATCTTAACGTGCTCCAGAGATAAAAAAATACTTAACATACTGTAAGTTTTGGCGATGAAAACTTTGTTTCAAAACGGACGGGAGCAACATTTTTTCTAAGGTGCATAGGAAATTGTACGAAGGACTAATATCACTATAAGCTCTGTGCAAAGTCTTTTGCTACTTAATACAGCTCCTGTAACAAAATTGATAATTGTTATGTCGTTGGAAATAATTTTATTATCTGGGAAAACCATGTTGAAACCTTATTTTTGTAATAAATAAACTTTTACTTTCAGAAAAGCTGATTGAATTAATAAAGATTTATAACATTGAGATTGCCCAAATTGATAGAGGCCACGGCAAAAATATTGTGCATAAGAGAAAATATTCCCGCTCGTTTCAAAATTGGCTCTTGGACGATGAAGGCGGTTGGGCCTTTTTAGAAAAATCATTAGCAGGATGCACATCTGAAAAGGAGAAATTGCAATACATTCATAATTTTATCAATACATCTGTCTTATTAAATCAAACCGTTATATTGCAAATTAAAAAACTCTTAAAGAATCAAGGTAATTAATTTGTATAGTCCTTTAGCATAGTAATAAATAAATTTATTTCGTTTTCTAACTATATTGATAAAAAAATGTTTTTTTTTTCAATTTTCAGAATTATTATTTAAAAATATTGATTCATCAAAAATTAAAAAGTTGACGCTTGGAAACCTGAAAGGCTTGTTATTATTAAATTTAAATTAATTTATATTGTAAAACCATCAGATTACTTATTTATACACTTTAATTTGAAATAGTTACTATTAAAAACATACATTTGATTAGATTTTATTTATACCTGTATAATATATTTGTTTCTTTTGGAAATTACAAATACGTATCTCTTACAAAAATGATTGATATTTTTAATAATAAATAATTTCTCATGTATTTTGTATTACTAACACTCTTATACAATATATTTGCTTCAAGAAATACAGCTTAATATGTTCATTTGACTTTCATAGAAATCTCTTCGTATAAGCTACAAATATTTAAGATTAATTAATTCATATAACATTAAAATATATTTCTATCGTTAAATTCGTTTGTGCAAACACTGGTTATGGATATTTTCAATTTCAACAAAAGGACAGAAGACTGAACAATTTACCAAACAATTATATCTTAATCATTAAAACGCTGATTTAACAAATTCTTAACTTAACGTTAAATAGGTGAAGGTACCATTAGGTCTATGGGGCAGTAAAGAAATAAAAATATGATTTAAATAAGAAAATTTTTGCAACATACCATTTGTTCTAAAAACCCTTGAGATTTTATTAATAATTCGTATTACACAGTATAGTTCCGAATTTGAATCTTTGATACACCATTATAGCACAGCTTCTTATTAGATTTATGTCAAAAGTCTTGACTGAATATTGTTATTCTCCTTAGATAATTAGAATTTATGATAATTTGTATCAATTACTCTTATCCAACATTGTGTCATTTTGAGAAAATCAATCCAAGATGATATCACTTTGGTAGAAATTTCTTCCGAAACTCTAAATATTGAAGGTACATTAATACTTAAAGCATTAAAACGCATTATCCTTATTTAATTCACTTGAAAATAAATCATGTACTTGTCATGGACATTTACAATCTAAAATAAAACACAGAAGATTTTCAAATAATATTTCTTCGAAGGTTGGTGCAGCAGGGCAGAATACTGTACAATTTATAAATTCGATTCTCTTTTAACCTCTATAAACAAAGCAGATTTCACAAATCCTCATATTCATAACAAGAATAATGCATACCACATAGTTATTCATCTCGCTGTAAGAAAAATAAGTAAATATAAGAAATAGAGCATACGTTGTTACCTTATAGCATTCATGTCAAAGCGCAGTAGATTTTTCTTATTAAATAAACTCTGATAATCAGTTATCCAAATAATAATTCAATTTGCCTATTTATTATTATGAATTGAAAGGGCGTGCAAGTAAAGGCTGTTACTGCTAATTGTACCACCTTATACTCAGGCATATTATTAGTTGATAACATTTTTTTCTTTTTTATTCAAACTGTATTCTTACGTCAAACTGCACCAAGTGTAACTAGAAATTTCCTCAAAGTAATTTCTAATTTAGACTACTCTATGCAAACACAGGCAAAATTATAACCAAGCATAACACTGTATTTACCTGTGAAACAATTAAATTGCACATGACCTAATTGTCAGTATGATAATTTGATTTCAATATGACTTAGCATAACACTGCATTTGTAAATATAAAATATAATAAAGGCCTTACGTAATGGAATAATCTTACAAAATACCCATTGCGCTTAGTCCAACTCAATGCAGATGATATAGCAGAGGGAAAGCCCTATGAGATCTGAACATACCTCATATTGAAAAAGAGGGTTGCTGTAAGAAATATGACATTTTCCTTAATGTATTCCAGCACATTTAATGGTGAAAAGAACAAAACGATTATTCTCCTATTCCAATATTTATAATAGTTTATCTGAAATCAGAAAAATTTTCACAAAGTATCTCATTCTTATTATACAAATATATATGTATATATAACATTAATACGTATCTGATACTTCGATGATAGCATTTCTTTTTGGGTTAGAATTAAAATTGTTCTCCTTGCTGTTTTTTAGTAAACTTGACTCATAACCTATCTCCGCTCAACGGGTTTGCTTGCACGATTGACATTTCTGATTACATAAACACAACATAGTTATCTGCGCATATTTTACGCGCATCTAATAGACTTCCGGTGGTTTTACATCACTTTCATATATTCTATAGAGTAGCTCAGACTTCCCCAAAAGATTTTGGGTTAAATTGCACACTACCATACTCTCTCTTGAACGGCGGCTTTTGACCGGCGCGCGCATATTTCAATTCGACTGAATCGATATGCATCGATATATCGGATATCGATACTTTTGGAAATATCGCCGCATTGCATATCACTGCTTGACCGCTCGAGGCGCTGGGGCCGCATCGTTTTCGTTTCTCTACCGAGTACCGACCGTCCCGTTCAAAAACTCTCTATCTATAGTAAGCAAAGCCTATGCCTCAATGATGGCGGCCGTCCTTCTTTCCCCCCTCGCCCAAAAGACAGTTTACACACTTTTTACACTCCCCTCCCGCCAGATACACATACATACTTCGTATGCATCTCCTCTCCACACAGTCCATATGTATGTATGCACGTCACTCAATATTTATCACTATGGATTTTGCAATCAATCATCGAGAAAGATGAAAAACAATAGAAGAATTAACAAGCCTCGCGTGAACAGAAAAAAAAGGATTAATTAAGTATGGGACAGTTAAATTCCTTTGTAATTTTAATTCATTGACATGTAATGAAAAATTTTGAAACGTTCTCTGGGCGTTTGAAAAAATGTGCAAATGGCCTCAAAAAGCTCTTCGGCGGCCTCTTTAAAAGATGTGGAAGACAAAGTTTGCTCATTGTACGAATGCAGGTTATAATTTTGTTTTATTGCAAACTTTTTATCAAATTATTTATTTATGCGATGAAAATTCATGCTGATGTGATACACACTGCAGGTATAACCACAACATTACAGACGATGAATGTAATCCAAAGTTTAATCTCGTTTCCCATTTGGTGTATAAATATCTGACGAGCGTAGCTGATAAAAATATGAAACGAATGCAATACAAGACTGTACGAACGAGATTTCGCAGTGCCCACAGAAAACCAAGAAGGGTCGTATCGAGGAGTCAAGACTAGCCACGAGCCGATGCGCGTATGTGTACATCCGGAAAACTTTAATTCATATACGAATAATATGCAATAATGATTAATTAAAAATAAACAATTCATCTTTTAAATCTTTAAGAATGTCTGTATAGTATTACAGCGCAGAAATGATGAAATTATAATTTGCATATGGTAGCATAAAAATTCTTTAAATTAATGATTTATAATATAGGAAATTTGATGGAACTAATGTAAGAAACGATAAATCGATATTGAAAGGAAATGAATAATTCTAAGGCGGAATTTTTCAAGATCGATAGACGGAAAAATAAAATTTCTTGGAAATCTCTCTCTTGCTTTACGAATAGTACTATAGAGTAACGAATGAAATATTTAATAACTTTCTTAATGTATAACCACTCAAAGAATTGAATTAAAAAGAAAAAAAAAAACTAAATCAAATTTCATTAATTGAAATTAAAATTTATTAATATAATGTAAGAGTATAAATAATTTCAGTGGCACTATACTCAAAGCAAGATTTATATACATGTATTTGAATCCAAGATTTTTGTGTTCTCAGTGTGTTCTACTGCGATAACGGCGAGCATGATTAGCGAGATAGGATAAACTTTTGCACGTTGAAGGAAGCAAGTTTAATTGGGACGTGCTTTCCAAGGATAAGGCGCGGCGCGGCGCGGCGTTCCATAAAGGAGCAATGAGTTAACTTTGGCTCAAGTTACGAAATAACGTCAGTCACGAAAAGTGGCACTATCGAAGGAATTAAAAGGAGATGAAATGATAGAATGAGTCCGGAACGTGGTCGAATGCTTACAACTAAAATAATGGATCATTTTTTTTTTGTTTATGTATATACAGATCGATCGGCCAATCGTAAAATAGTTGTTGGACACTCTAATGATGATAGGCAAGAGCACATGGCAAGGTAGAAAGATTCAATTACGAAATTATCATGAAGAAATATAACATTTCCAATTTTTTCCATCTTCTCGAGACAATAATTACTTTCTTTTAATATTTAACCTTAATAAATATGTTTTATCGTTGGTTCTCAGGTGAATAACAATCGTCGACCTATAATATATTTGCTCGCACGCAATAACAAATGATTTCTAACTACGTTTGTTTCATTAATACGTATACAGTACCTGTGTCAATAAAAACTTGACTCCTTGAATCGAGCATGTTTTCTTTCGTACAATACAAAGAATCATGCAGGAACGATCTACGATTGTCATCGAGGGTCGTTCGATCCTGTACGATGCCATGCACAGAATATAATTTACGTATACATACGTGCACAGCGTGTCAATTTGAAAACGTATCCCACCCCCTCGATATTTCAGCCTTTCCCTTTTAAGAATTTACCGCTTCTCTTTCTCCACCCCTGCCGGAAGGTTCGTGCAATTTAATGGAAAGTACACTTGGAAATATTCCCCTTGAGAATAAAATCAACACGTTCTTCTTTGTTTCTTTCAGATTTCCAGCTTTTCTACAAGAATCGAAGAGGGGATGCGAGCCAGTACACTCGCACCTCCCCCCTGGACTTGGAAAATACATGAAATACGAATTTAACAAAACAATATGTAGGATGGATGTTTTTTAAATCGACACATTCTATAATAGGATTTTTCTAACGGTGACATGTATAATGTTTATCTGCTAGTTGTATAATTATTTAGCACTTGGACACACTTACTGCATTATCATATCGAATAAAATCTTGGAGCGTTACTCGTTCCTCGATAAACCTAGCTGATTACATTTGAGAGTAGCAAATTAAAAAAAAAAAAAAAAAAAAAGATGTGGTAATCCGGCGAGTGTTAATTATTATGAAATAACACTAACTTCCTTATATACTTTGTTTTTAGGTGAAAATTCTGTAAAAGGATGAAAAAGTTCCAGAGAGCATAGATATACACGAGCAAAGAAATGTTATCTTCTTTGAAATGTAAAAATGATACAAGGGTTTTTGTGTGAGAGAACATTGCAAATCTCTTTGCAATATAAATTCAAGAGGATTCTATGCAAAATATTCATATCTTTCAGAGTTGCGCAGATGAATGAATTTTCATATTCTAGTTGAAAGTCGTAATAATTACAAGCGTGTCTTATGTCTTTCATATAGAAATATATAAACAATTAAATTACCTTGGGTTGGATGGCGTTGCGTTGCACATTTAGGTTGGGTGGAGGGAGGGGGAGGATCGTTCGTTCGTTCGTAGGCGAGCGGCGAGATTAGTTATCGGAAGGTTCGCGAGAGAGAGAGAGAGAGAGAGAGAGAGAGGCTGGCGCGGTTCAGCACGGGCTACGGCTGACGTGACGCGACGCGGGACGCCGTGATGACGCGTGTCACGTCAGTCGGCCGAGGGAGGAGAGGCACACAGCTGCGTTTTTCTCACGCGCTCGCGGCTCCACTCGTCAACCAACCAACGGGTTTCGCGCTCGATCGCCACCAACCTCTTTGATCCTAATCGGACCAGCCCCATGTCAGGATCTACCTCGAAAATGGGCAAAAACATAAAAAATAAATAAAACTACCACATTTATATATATATATATATATATATTTATGTGTACAAACATGTAGTAAAATGTTAAACTCTCTATTCTTTGTACTGGTTCGTTACTGGAGTGCGTTGTTCGCCACGATACGAGGCTCGAATTGTCGCAAAAGCTCATCTGGATCGATATATATTATGTATAAGTTGTAGTTGGATATATATTTCATGGAATATCTCTATTTTAACATTACTCGTCTCTACTCTTATAATTTCTTTTAATCTCGCGCTTGTGTGTGTGGATGTATGTATGTATATTGCGAGTTGTAAATATCACACACTCTTATCCTTGTTAAGAGGGTATAGGCAGTGTATACATTTGTGTGACTCTACTGAAAGATGGAGATGGAGTGGAGAAAAGTTTTGATGGGGGGGGGCGAAGGAAGAGAAGAGTTTGTATATAATTTGGACGAGTAAATAGCATAGGCGCGCGAGCGATTGGATGAATGTCGAAGGTCGCGCGCGCGCGACTTGGTTGGCTCACGTGGCTAATATTACGAAAGATTATTGAAAGGGATAAGGGATTTAATTGGTAATGCGCGGTGCTGGTAGAGCGGACGATGTTATCGTGGAGGTTGTGGCTGGCAGTTTGATCGCAACTACCCTATATAATAGTGGGGCGCGCGGCCCGAAACCGTTTGTATATTCTTAAAGTAAAGTGTATAACGCGTGCATCATCGGTGCGCGGAAGGTCGTGAGATCGGGAACACATGTGGCGCACCCCGCGTGCGCGTTCGCCTCAACGCAGTCGGCCGGCACCCTTCCGCAACACGGTAATTAGATATTAGCCAGGCTATTTAGTCCTTCACCCCCCCCCCCCCATTCTACCATGCACAATTGCATTCTCTCAAGACTCTCCACCAGCATCGTTGCATCAGAGAATAGCGTAGCATATATAGAAACTTTGTATATCCTGTATTGTATATTGTATGCTTGTACGACCTGTCCCCTCGCTTGTCAATAACAACCCTCCACGAACATTTGTCAATTGTTATTCGATTGGCGTGAAAGGAAGGATAAATGCTCGCAATTACGGAACACGCTCTCCCTCTAATAAATGATTAAATCGGATCACGATGGAACTTCACGTTTCTTCCTCATTATCCTCGTAATTCCGCTTATATATATGCACAATTATCTACGCACACCGCGCACAACACACACATATAGGGATGTTTAAAAGGGACCTATGAAAAATTCCTATCGTGTAACGCGCAACTATATATATATTGGTCGTGTGTCATTAGGAACATTGTATATCGAGGAGTGGAAGAACTGCCCGTCCTTTTCATTCTTCATCGTTCGGCTCTCGTTAAAAATTTACCTTGGGGAAGAATTGTATAGAAGGAGGGAAGGAAGGCATCAATGTAAGAGTGAAATAATTCTCATCCATCAGGGTTATTTCTATATCGGTCGATGTAAACTTGAAATATTTCTTTTTCCCTTTTTGTGAATTTCTACTCGACCGTCAGTGTAATATAGTAATCTCTAAAAGGGAGAGAATTATCGAAGAAATTATTTCACACAAATATCTCCATCTCTCTCTCTTGGAACCGAACTGCATTGGTCTCGCTGGTGTATAGAAATTTAATGGGTTTTCCGCAGAGAATCGTGAATTTCCGCTAATCCCTTATCACACACACACACATGTCCGCGAGTGGAGCAATGGCGATTGGTCGACGCGCGCGTCTTGTTCGGCTTTCTCATTGGAGCTCGCGTATAATCGTGGGGGTGGTTTTTAGAGGGATGTGGAGGGGCAGATGGCTCGAGGGAAGAGGCGCGCATGCACGGAAAGGTGTCGCGCGTCGAAGGAGCCTCTCTCCGCCCGCCCCCGTCCTCCCCGATAACGCGCCACGGCGATCATACACGATTCCTCCATCGCCTCTTCATTCGCACTCGCGCACATAGTCTCTTTCCTACCCTTGCCTAGTGTGCATGCGTCGCCTCTCTCTCTCTCTCTCTCTCTCTCTCTCTTAGTGGCGCATCCAAAGATGCAACAGCCTCGAAATAATCGCAGAATGCAAGATTCATGCTGGATACACTGAGAAAAAGGAATCGCGTGAAACTTTTTGGTCAGACATTTTACAAATGGATTTTTATCGTTCCATCTGCAGACAGGTATAAAAGAAAAGTCTGGTTTGTGCAAATTAATTGATACGCGTGAATCTCGTACGAGAGTCAAACGGCTCTTTACACATGTGCGCGTGATTTTCAGTTTGTACGCGCGGCTCCTTGAGAAATGCTGATGGATACCAGCGATATCTCGTTCGAGGGGAAATGAATTGTCACGTGAATTCGAGATCGATCTGCATAGATCGATCCGCAGTTTCCGAAGCGTTCTCGGCTCTGCATCTTCTCCAGAGTTATCATCTCTTTGCACCAGCCGCAGGTCTGTCGATTCTTCCAACTCCTGCAGTACCTGCAGTAAATGGAAACGATGCACTGGTTTATATTTTATTTAAAGCACCTATATATATACTTTCATAGAAATTTTGCAATTGCATCTTTATCAGCTTCTTTCTCCGCAGGTAAAGAAAAATTTCGTGCATGTGCGCATATTTCCACTCACCAAACGAACATTATCGCACCGATTGTTTTCTCGAAATATGCGAGATTTTCAATTTGACAATTAGGCGGCCCGAGCTCTTTGCAAATGGATACCGCCTCGATATTTCCTTCGAGGACCAATAGAAACGTGTGAGAGATTGTCGCCGAGCGAGCGAGCGAGCGAGCGCGCCCCTTCCGAATCCGCATAGTTTCCACCTATATGCGTTTTCATCTCTGCGTCGCGCTTTTCCATCTATATAAATGAGTTATCGCGCATTATCCGTTTTGCACCTCAGCTATACAACGTAGATGAGAGTGTGGAGGCCTTGCAAATGCGGGACGTGCGAGCAGAAAGAAAGCGCTAATTACATTGTAGAAAAAGCACGGTTGATCCAATCGCAGTGTGTTATTTCTTCCCAATAGATGATGTAAAAAGCATTTCTAGAGAGATTATATGTATAAAGTATAGAAAAGCTGAGTAGGAAGGTTGGAGGCTGGAGGTTTGATCGATTGGCGCAAAGAGGCGCGCGCGAGGCCAGATTGAAAGAAAGGAGTGAGAGAAAAAGAAGGTGGGTGGGTGGGAGGAAAAAAAAAAAGTTACCCCTGGTGGGACTCGAACCCACAATCCCCGGTTTAGGAGACCGATGCCTTATCCATTAGGCCACAGGGGCAGTTGAGACCGAAGGGGCTACAAATCAACATCCTCCGGATCGATGAAACATGGGTCGCATTTTGACAAATTAACGAGGTTCATGGGAGAGAAAGGGGGGGGGGGGGGGAAGGATCGTTCGACAATCTTGCGCCACACTGCACAATTATAAAGATGCACCACAGCAAGCTTTGCTCGTTCCAGCACCATATTCGACCAGCGCTTTCACACACGCAATATATCTTTCTTTTACTTTCCTGCAATCTTTTTGTCCTCGAGAGAGAGAGAGAGAGAGAGAGAGAGAGAGAGAGAGTAAAAGCATTGAAAGTTGTGTGTTTGTGGAGCGTGAGATGGATAGATATAGATTGTAAAAGGCATTGAAGTTTCACGAGACGATCGTTTTTCTATAGATTTCTGTAGATTGAAACCATGCGCGTTGGTGCAGCAGGAAGGCGCGTCACCGAGCGAAGGGGATATCCTGCACGAGAGGAGCTCTGCTATTTTATTACCGGCACCGTCCGTATTACCGTCTCCTACATTTCCCGCCAGTCTTTCCTTCCCTCTTGGTGCTGCTGCTGCTGCTTTACTACAACCCACAGCAGCAGCGCTATCTGCAACCTCTCCCTTTGCAGAGCGCATCGATCTTACCCACAGACCAAATACCAATGTTTCTCGTTCAGGTAAGATGAAGCAATTTTCATCATTCTACAATCTTCTCTCTTCTCTATCAATTCAGCTTTTCTTGCACAATGATTGCAACTCTTTTTCAACTATTATACGAAAGAGACTATAAATTTATACAAGTAATTTATGAATTATCTCAACTGATATCTCGCAAATGTTTTTTTCTTCATCTTTTTCCAACTATAATGACGAGTGAAGCGGTGATATGCTACACGAGTCATTTTCATTTAAAAAGCTTCTCTTGCACATCTACATTTTTGGTTCAATTTTAATTTTAATTTTTAACGAAACATATTTTAATGGAAAAAGTATACTCTACAAATTTATCCTTTCATTGTTATGAATTAATTGATAAGAAGAGGGGTTTCTTTTTTTTTTCTTTCAAACTCTGGAGGATGTTCGACCAGTAGAGTCTGAAAAAACGTAGCGTAAGGATGAGCTCTTTGGACTATCATTAATAATGTTTCATGTATCGTAGCTGTTTCCTCGCGATCCTTAAGAGCGCACGATTTGTCGAGGGTATTGATTTTAACGGGAAATGTTAAGAATTTTAATCGATAAGATGAGAATGATTGACCAAGGCTGAAATTTTGACAAGCTTCGAGCCCTTTTGGAGAGGTTGGATCTCAAGTGCCTCGGTAGCGCAGTAGGCAGCGCGTAAGTCTCATAATCTTAAGGTCGTGAGTTCGATCCTCACCCGGGGCAATCTTTTTTTTTCACTCTATTATTGCTTTTCTTCTCTTGCTTCCAATTGGATCGGTATCATATATATATATATATACGACGGTAGTTTTTTCTTATGGAAAAAAAAAAATATTTCTACGAAGCTTAATAGGCATTACGCTGCTGCATGCGCAACTCAACTAAGATTAATTGGGCTTGGCAAAGATATCCATGCGCAGCACGCGTTGTAATTCAGCAAAGTATTGTCCGAGTGGCTTTACACGGCTTGGGAGGAGATGTTTTTTTTTTGTTTTTGTTTTTTTTCAAGTGTGTAGAGCGATTTTTGTTGCAATGCTGCAGGTACGACGGCGGCGGCGGCGGCGGCGGCGGCGGCGACTCGGCAATCATTCAATAATAATGCCATTACGGACGATATCCATGAGAAAAAGGCACGAACCGAGAAGAGGCCGATACCGGACGAGCAGAAGGACGAGAAGTACTATGAGAGGCGAAAGCGAAATAACCAGGCGGCAAAAAAGTCACGGGACGCACGGAGAATTCGAGAGGACAATGTGAGAGAGCGAGCTTTCTGTAAACATTACCGTGTCCTTCGCGATCGACTCTCCCCCCCCCCCCCCCCCCTCCTCCTCTACACTCTTACCCTCCTTTGTGTACTATGTACCATCGAGCGTGCTCAACACCACGTAATTTTCAGCACGAAATTCTTGTGGAAAATGATTTATTTTGCAGATAGCGCTGCGCGCGGTGATGCTCGAGCACGAGAATGCCATGCTGAGGGCGCAAATACTGGTGCTTCGCGAGGAGGCTCAGTGCTTGCGTCGAGTCTTGGCGTCGCAGGAATCTACTTCCGACTTTTCATCGACCGCTCGCGCGAGGCCTCGACAAGCCGAGTCTTCTAGTATATATGTATTATAGTTGGACGCGCGTACGTATATTATACAGTATATCAAAGATGGATCGCCGTCCCTAATCACACACACACACATACTTGAGCGCTTTAGAAATGCGCTTTAATATAATATTGTCGCTCCTCCGAGAAAGGAGGAAGGTCCCCTCCCTCCCTCCTACAGTATAGGATACAGCTCGAAAGAGCCCACTATATAACCAACCATGCTGCATTTTATTCAGTCGCCTGGTTACATTTATACATATATATATATATATATATAGCGAGTGGATCAGCCCCTTTCTCCGATGGATCCGAACAAAGCTTCTCCAACCCAGACGCACGGAATCTTTTTATCCTTTATATATTAATTGTGTAAATTATACATATATGTATACACCTACCATTGTGAAGAATCTTGGAGTTTTCTGGCACGCTTTATTTCGCTGTACTCGAAAAAGAGAGAATAAAATGTGCTCGCGGTGAAAGATTTCCCTCCCCATTACAATATAGCAATTCCTCAGTCTCTCATCCGGATGCTACGTACGGGTGGATATCTCTCAGCCTCACACACAGTTTCTCCACTCGTTCGCATTAGAGCCATTTGTCACTCGACTCTTCCCCCCCCCCCCCCCCCCCCTCGTATTGTCGAGCGGACAAGGTGAGTCTTTTTCCTGTTTTGTTTCTTCGGTTTTTTATGGTGAAAATAAAGCTTGCCGTGCAGACGCAGAGCATTTTCCTTTCCGCAAGGTTATTCCAGATGTCTCGCTGCATAGTTAGGCGTTTCCTTGGCTCAGCATTGGTGTATTATTATTAAAGTCAGTAGCAAGAACCTCGCTTTTCTCTATACCACCGAGAGCATCGATTTTAAACGCCATCTCGAGAGAATATATCATCCCTTGGGGCCAAATAGTGCGTGTAAGAGTCGAGGTGTGGAAGAGAAACGTACGTTTTATATTTTATAAAAGAGCAAGTATCGCGGTTTGTCCAAAGTGACGCGAATGGTATATAAGAATCAGCATTGAGTAAACCGATAGATAAATTCGTGCCAAATGTCCATGTATATATTAGAGTACTTTTGAAAAGTCCATTAGAGGGATAATGAAAGAGAAAAACCGGATGGAGCGAGGAGCGTCGAGGAAGCGTAAAGATGAATGGACAGAGAGAGAGAGAGTACAAATGTAAGTATATATATAGAGCATACACGAATAACAAGCTCTCGTATATTTGTGTCCGATAGAAAAGTGGAGAGTTTATTATTTTTGAAAAATAATACAAGATTGATGGTATAGATCCGCGAGAGCAATTTTTGCAGAGGGCGGGGTGCGGAATATCGAGTTCCATGCATGCACGAGTGACTTTGCACAGGGAGTATACAAGTGTAATGTTATTATTATAATTTAAGCAAGGGCAATATATGTATAGCATTGCCGAGTGCGAGACGTTACGTATACTAACGCAGTGTGTGTATACATGGGCTGCAAAGGCAGATGACACCGCGACTCGTCGTTATTCTCTCGCAAGACGATACACAAATAGCGCTCACTGGCGCGCGCGCGCGCGCGCGCCTCTATAAACTGGACGTCCAACTGTCTGTGCGTCTGGTCGACTTGCAAAAATAGGAAGGCGTACTACTATATCGTTCTCGCGCGCCGCATGGCTTCCTACCCTTCTCTCTGCACATTTATATCCCTCGATCCTTTTTTTCTCTCCTCCTCCCCACCGACCGCTAATACATATATATATGTATACATTGAAGAGAGACACATACTGGCCGCGTATAGGGCCTTGGAAAGGAGGGATATCGTTTTGCCGTCGCTGCGCTCTTCTCTGCCACTGCGACAAAATCTTCCATTGTATTCTGCCTGACGATCGAGAGTGTGCAAAGTACGTACGTATGTATTATGTACGGGAGACAAGTTGAGAGAGAGAGAGAGAGAGAGAAGATTGGCAAAGGCGAGACGAAAATTAAGCCCCGCGCACGGCATGCTGGTAGTAGCCGTGCGCGGCGGACGGAAATGGTAGTTGAGGCGCGCGCGCGCGCGCTTCGTGCCATTTCGTATTGGACCATCCGATTTGTTCGATTGGACAATTTCAACGGAAACGCTGCGAGCACGGATATGATCTCGACGGAAAAGAAACCGATGCGGCTTGTACGCGTAACGAGATTGTATAATAGCGACGTAAAGCTTCTATATATACGGCCAATGAATTACTCACGCTCTGCAATGCAACCAAGAGAGAGAGGATCGATCATGAATGAATCGTCGATTCATTCGTGCAGTTATTAGAACAACACTAGAGTCATGCGATGCATCTCTCGCTCTCCGACACTTTGAAGCGTGCATATCCATGTAGCTCGGAGGATAACATATACATATAAGCGACAGTTGATTAAGGAGAGGGAAACGTAGGCACAAATATTTTTCGGCCGTGTTTCGCGCGAGTCACCCACTCTGTCTGTAGTCGTATTGTCGTAAAGGCTGGGCTGTATAGCTGCGCGTATATATATATATATATGGGAAAGCACATAGTGGTCTCTCTAGGGGGGGGGGGGGGGGGGGGGGCTTACTTGACTCGGAATGGCCGTTAATCCACAGTCTGCTTATCGTCTGTAACGCACGAGATGATCTTACACAAGTAGCAAATTACCCACTCGTTTTGTCAATGCGGAGAGACGTGTGTACTATACGTCGAAAGAAGCTTCGAAACTTCCAGTCGACCGATTTGATTAATCTATCTGATCTATCCCTCTGTGCATACAAATATACCGTATACTACGTATGTATATAGCTAGAGGGAAAGATTATATAGTTGTTATATTTACCTCGCGTGGGCTCTCTCTCTCTCTCTCTATTCGCGCGTTATTGGCGAGAGAAGAAATTACTGAGAAGAGGGAGGGAGGGAGGGGAGGCGTCGAATACAAGCGTTGTGCGATTATTTCTGGCCAAGCACGACGTACATGTATATATATACGTCCCTGATTCAAAGCAGTCCCCCCCCCCCCCCCACCCCATCTTACACGGTATATAGGAACACAAGCGTCGCGCTATTTTCAGACGCGTTTAATTAATCTCGAAGGAGAAAAACGTGGGCTTTAAGATGGGGGCCGATTGGTCGACTGACTGGCTGGGTTCGCGAGTCATCCAGCACGCGACGGGACGAGCCATGCACCTGGCAGAAATAGCAGCAGCAGCAGCGAGCGCGCGCGCGCGCGCACACCAACACCAACAACGTGTACATACCAACGGTTCTTTGGCCCGAGAGTCATGGCGCTTTTTCGGTCAACTGTGTGTGAGTGTATAGTATGCATGCCAAGCAAATAGGAAGAAATATACTGGCCGAGAGAGAGGGAGAGGAGAGAGAGAGAGGCTGTGCGCGCGCGCGCGCACACGGATACAACGAGAGCGAGAGAGTAGCGCTTTTGCCACTCGCCATACACTTTTCATCCCCCACTGCTATTATATATACATACCCTTTCACCAACGCACACTTGTGCCGCCCAAGTATACGATATAATACTATTGCTTAGCGTCGTCGTCGTCCTTTATTATATATATATATATATATATATATATATATATATTAGGGTGGTCATTAAAAAAAAAAATTTTGCGGATCTTTAAAAAACACTGGTATTTGATGAGAAACTAGAGTGGTTGAAACCTGTGGCCTGAGATAAATGATGGAAACACGTGGCTCATTGCGATCAAATATAATTTTCGAAGAATTTTACAGTTTTTCGCCGATAACTCATGAAATATTCGATTCTATGAAAAGATGCATATAACCTTTTCTCTGCAGAATTAAATTCTACATAATAAAGGTTCTATACATTTTTCTTCTAGAATGCATACTAATGGAGATATTCTTGAAAAATCAATCCTCTTTTTCGTTTATACACATTATATTATGATATGTTTATTTGAATAATTATTTTTAGTTTACCGTACAATTAACATATTTTATTAAATTAAGAGAAATAAAATGTGTAACTAAACAGCGAAATAAGAATAACTACTCATATGAGCGTATGTCAATATAATGTGTAAATATTAAAGGAAAAAGAGGATCTCGATTTTTCAGCAATATCTCCATTAGTATGCATTCTAGAAGAAAAATGTATAGAACCTTTATTATGTAGAATTTAATTCTGCAGAGAAAAGGTTATATGCATCTTTTCATAGAATCGAATATTTCATGAGTTATCAGCGAAAAACTGTAAAATTCTTCGAAAAAAATATTTGGTCGCATTGAGCCACGTGTTTCCATCATTTATCTCAGGCCACAGGTTTCAACCACTCTAGTTTCTCATCGAATACTAGTGGTTTTTGGGGATCCGTCAAATTTTTTTTTTTTTTTTAACGATCACCCTAATATATATACGTATACAAGCTGCTCTCTCATCGTTGCACGTACATACTACACCCTATATGTATAGATATACTCATTCGAGCAAACGCTGCACTCGATGAAAGCAGAAGCAATCTTTGTAAAAACGTTCGTTCGGACAATTACTTTTGTCGAAGTAACGCTAGAGAGGAAATTCATTTGTTTATTTATCTATCCATCCTTTGCACGCGTGTAAGATGCATGAATTTATATATACGTATAGGATGGAACATACTATATGCAAGTTGTGTGGTTGCAACGCTATTAATAAGCCATTCTGGTCTCGGCAGTAGCACACCTACGTGTACCGGAAGTGAGCGCGAAAATACTGCCAGCGAGATTGCGGAAGTAGCGAATACATATATGTATAATGATAAATTAGTGCGAGTCATCGATATATATATATATATATATATATAAATCGATAGCCCAATGACATCATCATACACCATATCGAACGTACTGCATGGAAAATATGTTCTCCGCGATACTTTGATAATTCTCTTCTCTTTCTCTCTCTCTCTCAACGTTGCGTTATTTATTATATATACGCGTGAAAATGAGGCTTGGTTGGGACGAAACGAGTGACGGTATGGCCCCCCCCCCCCCCCCCCCCACCTCTACCTTGTAGAATTTTTCCTTGAAACTTGCGCTACTCCAGGCGACACAATTGGCTTCGAGTGCAGATTTTACGTGCACCGATCAACTATAATTGGGCAGATGGCTCGCGATCGACGCGAGATACGCAGTGGACGTTTGAACGCGTAAGAAACAGAAGCCTATCAATTTTATTATATACTATATATATATATATATATATATATATATATATATCGACCATGTCGACGACAGACATCAGAATCCAATCGATTTTTTTTCAGGCAAAAGTATATATACTACAATTGCCATGCTAATGTTCGTTCATGATGCATACATATGTATGTATATCCTCTGCTCTCCTTCTATGTACTCGTCTTTTGGCTATAGGAAAAAAAAAGACACGAGTCTCGTTGGAATAAAGTGGATTATATCGAAGCGAGCCGTAGATCGATAATCGATGTTGAGTCGGACGGAGTCGCGCGAGCGCGCGCTCTCGCGACATACGTGATCTCTGGAGGTTCGGAAAGAGGCAGGCTCGGCAGGCTGTGCGGCGACGGCAGCGGCGGGGCCGATATAGAAACTATTTGGACGAGTGAAGCGACGCGACGCGACGCGACGCCCGGCACACAGCTGCAGCGTAAATCGTCGCTGCTCGAGCGAGAGCATATAGCCGCGCGGCCCGCGGCAGGACGATGAGGATATCGCAGAAATTTTAATGTCGAGAAGCGAGCTCAAGATTACCTGCAGCAGTCATAGCAATAATGGCTTAGGTGCGCGACAATTTCTTTATCTCCGCGCACACACACACACACATATATATATATGTATAACTTGATAAACCAAGTTGAGACGATCCCCCTGACACCCATTTACGCTGCACGTATAGAAAATAAAGCAGCACCTTTGTACGATCTGCAAGATGAGATCTGCAGGATTTGTCACATGGGCAGCACCGTTTCAGCATCCTTTCGGGAGGTCCTCAGGGAGAGCGCCGCTTTTGGAAATGTCCAACGATCCGACGACTCTCTCACCAGCCAATCCATCACCTTCTTCGAGCCTTTGATCGCCACCTGCAAGTACGTAATCATGCACCTTCCGTGCATATCTATATCTAATAGTATATATAGTGTCTCTCCGAAAGGACCTGCTCTTGTAAAAACCCTCCTTACCTTGCTATTTCAACTGTTGTACGTGCGCGTGGACGTAACACAATTGGTTTAACGCGAACCCTATATATGTATATATATATACCAGTGGGCACGTTCATTTAATATCGATCGATCATGCACGCGTCCTTGACACATTTTCTCAATTTGCCAGTCGATAGTTTCTCCAAAATATAGAGAACACGTTTATTTCTCTTCTTTCTTTCGTTTCGTACAACAACAGTAATGAATGAATCGTTCAAGTTTTAACAGTTGGAATAAGAGGGTCTCGCAAGTGTGTGTGTGTGTGTGTGTATGTATAAAGAATGAGAGTTTTAATGGAGAAAATTGTGTTGGGCCACAAATTAGATGCCGGGGTACCGTTGGACTGGTGCACGTTGGATGCCTCGAAAGATGGCTGACAGAGTCGGGACACACCAAGTGTGAGATATGCGGCCACAAATACGTCACGCGTTTGATTCCTCGTCAAAGTTTCTTTCGAAGCGTCGTGGCATGGATTGGAATGGCATTGGCCACTCGACAGGTCCCCCCCTCCCTTCACGCACTTTTTCACTCTTAACACATCCATATATAACATTACAGTCTTTGCACAAAAATTGCTAGACGCGCGCGCGCGCGCAGCCTCTCGTTTAAAGTCTTTTGCAAAATTTCCACTAAAAACAATCGCGAATTACACAAACCGCTAGGAATATATCTTTAATAGAGAGAGAGAGAGAGAGAGAGAGAGTTTCGCTCTCCACTGGATTATAATTAGATTTTGGCGCAACACAAAATTTATAGACAAGAAAGCATTCTGTGCACGATACTCTCGCACGATAAAATCCAACAACGATTCAATAAACATTGATACAATGAAGAAAACGCTTTGGCTCGATTATCAAAGAATCATGGACAAGTTTTCATGGAACAATTGTTTCTCGAATGCAAAGACTAATGTTTGCCTTGGCTGCGCGTGCGGGAAGCAATAAGAAATTACACACACACATGTATATATATATATATATATATATCGTAGCGAAGCAGCCGAATATTTCTTACCTTAAACCGCCTGTCCGAATCACGCACACACAGATGCTCATGGAGTTTCTATATTTGGCCGTGAGCACGCCTCTCGCTCTATTTTCGTGCTACATCTGCGCGGTTGGCTCGAGGCTCGTACTGGAGGCTGGTTTTCACGAGGTACCATGGACCATCGTCGCGATGCTACCAACCTGCTGTTTGACCGTCCTCGCTTACTGGACCTGGTTGCTCACCCTGGCAAGGTATTATTATTATACTCCATGTGCAGAGAGAGAGAGAGAGAGAGAGAGAGAGAAGGAATTTTGTATATTTTTAACGAAGAAGCGGAAAAAAGAGGCCGGAATTTATTCTCTTCAGGTTACATGCTCTTAGATGGCGTCACTACTGGAGAACCAACTTTGTCGTTCGTCTTTTGCCAGAGAACCTTTGCTCGATACGATCCTCCGAGCATCCTTCCACTGTGACTGCACCAGCCACCACCAGCACCAATGAGAACGACGAGGATCAAGAGGAAGAAGAGGAGGAAGACAACGAAGCAACTTTTCTGCAGCAATAGGACGCTCGAACCATTCGACGGTTGTCCAAGACGACGCTGCTCTCTGCCATATATACTCTATTGTGTCATGCACACACACACACACACACCATTTCTCTCTGCGATTAAAGACAAATGACAGGAAGCAATCTCAATGTGATTTTCCTCCATTGGAGAAATTCTACATTCCCTTGGTTGGGATCGACTGGAGGGGGTGGTCGTTGACCTATGCAAACGCTATATAGACAGGCCGACTACGGCCACAAAGTGAGATGTAATGATTATGCCAACTGGTAATGGTGATAATGCCGATAAACGGTATAATATATAGTCATTGCGAGTATTACTCTCGTGCAATCGAAAGCTCAACCAGCGTTATCCATGTATATATGTATGGTTGCGCAGAGTCTCTATTGCCTCGTGCTTATTTACAGATTTCAACTGAATGTTGACTTTTCAATCAAACATTTCCCACACCTCTCTTCAGCCATATATATATATATTTCTTTTTAAACTGCAACATGTAGGATATTTTATACCTATGTAGCTATACTCGTATTCACTCGTTTGGCTATGACAATGATACAAGAGTCTTTGGAGATGCATATATACTTTTGTTAGACTGGAGGATAGCTGATATTACGGTTGCGCAGCCTCGATATGGCAGGGGGAGCGATGCAAAGTTTATATAGGTATTATAAGCATTGGGGCCGTTATGCTGTTAAACGAGCGAATCGCCAGTAGCTATCGATGCATCTCTCTTGAAGGAGAAGAAGAAGAAGAAAGAGTATATATATATATATGTATAGGTACGCGTTACGAAGGGTAAAGCGCGCAGAGGCAGCCGTGCAGCAATGCAAGACGAATAACGTAGACTGCATAAATAATGCAACACTCTAACGCTTCTTCTTCTTCTTCTTCTTCTTCCTCCTCCTCCTCCTCCTCCTCTTCTTCACTGTCGCGCGAATTTAACCTTCCAATGCAAAGGTTGAAAAGCCTCGACAAGTACATTGCCGCGAGCCACCACACAACACATGCTCTCTCCTAAAATTGTCTTTTCGAGTTGTCGCTAAACTGCACCGTGTCGCGATCCTCATCCTTCATCAGAGGGAGAGGGATACTCTCGAGGCATTCACTGCAGAAGCAAAAATGCATAGGAATTGAAATGGAATATATTTTAAACGTGAGATTAATCTAGAATCAACTCGAGATGAATTCTTTTAAAAATTGCAACAATTATATTCCATCGTTGAACATCTTCTTCCGTATATATTTTCAACATCCTGTGAAAAGTTGGCGTTGATAAAAATACAACGAATAAAATAGCACCGATTAAAAATGATTCCACTAATTATATTCTCATGTTTGATATTTCATTGTGCAAACCCTCCTTGAATCTTCCAAAGATGCATATTGCTCGCGGTACGTAAATAGCGTAACGCGTACCTTGGATGAAACTAGGGAGTATCTGGAGCGACTGTTATTTATTTCCTGTGCAAATAGAGAGTGCGATAGATCTGCTGCTCGTGTATATATAGTACAAATCAACGAAAATTTCCAACTACTATGCGTGACCATTGCAATCGGGAAACTCGCTTGAAACGGAATAAAACTTTGGGTCGAATCGAGTTAACAAGAGAGGGAGAGAGAGAGAGAGAGGGAGAGAGGGAGAGGCCTGCACCAAGGACGCTCGCAAAGGGTATGTAATCGGACCCACATCGTCACCACCTTCGCGCTCACCCTTGTATACAAAATGGACAATTTCAACGATGCATCGAGAGAGATGACTCTTCTCCCCCTTCCTTCCAAACACCACTCGCCTAATTCTCTCGAATCATGCACTCGTGTGCAGAGAACAATTATCATTAAAGCTCGTCGTGCTTTTTTTCCATTTTTCTATACAAAATCAGATTGTTCAATTGTATGGTTGTACCTTGGTTAAAAAATGAGCTTTGCATCGAATAAGACGACGACACGTAGGTGGTGTAACGTGTTCGGGGTACGATTAGAGACGTATACGTCGATAACTTTTGACATTTGTCTCGCTTCTAACGCGGGAGTGAGCGCGCGCCTTCCAACCAACTCTCTTATTGGTATGTACGTCCGTAGCTTCAGCCTGCGCGAAGAGGACATTGGAATACAAAAAAGTTTACTCCTTGCGACAAGAATAATTGATTTTTATTGGAAAGCAATGCTGCGCGCTTGCTTCTCGTCTTTGCCAATTCGCATATCGACGCTGCAGCGTACACTACACCGTACGTTCCTCTCTCCGCTCGAGGAGAGAAGAAACGGGGGCCCCTCTATATCCTATACACGTATATGTAATACGTAAGGCGTGTCCATGAAGCAGGAGGTATACGAGTATCTATATATATATATATATATATATATATATGTATAGTTGAAATCAATGTTATCCTGAATACGACGAATATCCCCCTCCCTGCACCAATGATATACATTACTGATCCATACGCATGGTCCATCGAAAGATAAAAACTCTATATATAATATTTATAACATTTTATAGCGCAATCGAGAAATTGGCGCTAGGGTAAACGATATACGAGTATCGTCGTATATATATATATATATATAATATGTGTATAATGATGGACGATCGAGAGAAGAAGGTAGCATGAATTTATACGAGACATTGTGTTCCATGTACGTAATCGCATTTATAAATACAATAATTGGAAGCGCACGCGAACACGATGCACTGTTTATAGTCGTTAAGATTTCTGTTTCGCTGCACACGTGTGTGCGCTCGCTCCCCCTAAAGGTCACCAACCGTGCACTGCGCAGAGCTTAATTACACCGAGGCCTCTCTCTCTCTCTCTCTCTCTCTCTCTCTCTCTCTCTCTCTCTCTCTCTCTCGAAGCTGCACATCTCTCGCGCAGGGAAATTATCCACCTCGTCGCTGTGCGTTATATCGTCCGATTTAATGAGAGAGAGAGAGAGAGAGATAAGCTTTAACGATATAGCATATGGGCCACGCGTCTTTTCTTCTTTCCTCGCTAATTCTCCCAGAGATTGATGAAATTGCTTGTAAAATCCATCTGGACGGGGCCAATTTATATCGTATACTATATATACAAGGTGGTAGCGCGTATACGGTAGCCTCGAAAGCTAACCGTACGCGACGTAAAAATTAATTCATTCTTTCAAGAAATCATAGCGAGAAATAAAGATGAACGTTTTATAATTGTCGAGTCTATATCCTATCCTCTTTATGGGGCGTTCTCCTCTTGGTTGACGGGCCCTCTCTCTCTCTCTCTCTCTCTCTCTCTCTCTCATGTATATAATAATTGGAGGAGAACAAGGGGGCGATTGTTTGACATGTAGGCACAGCCTGGTAAATTCTGGAAAAATCAAGAGACATTGGGTCGCGAGTACGACGAAGGAAGTATATATATATATATAGAAGATTGCTATATGTCATGTGTGTATGACACGATTGTACGACATGTGGTCGTATAGACTCGCATGACTATGGTCATGCTCGAACGGTCTACGCTGCTTGGAAATGAATTCCAAAGGCAGAAACGGAGAGTCACATCTTGCTGCGTGGCTTCCGGTTCTCCTCGCTCTCTCCCTCGATCCTATCCAGAGAGAGAGAGAGAGAGGCCAAGAAACCCCCTCTTTTAAAACCTCTTCCTAATATTACCCACAGAATTCTACCCCTTTCTTAATAATCATATTGTGATTAGCACATTTATAATAGAGATGCTCGATCTATCGCACATCGACTGGAATAAAATTTCTTACATAAACAAATAAAGTGCCGAAGCTTTCCTTTCGAGCACTTGCGAGAGAAAAGTTTGGTTACGCGCGAATGACTCAAAGCGATTGCTTCGCTCGGCAGGTTTAACAACAGTATATATATATATATATATATATAAGAAAATCGACGAGATTTTTCTCCGGATGCGCGCGCGCGCGCGCGCGTAAGGTTGAGGTTTAGCTATAGTTGCCTGTTCTCTCTCTCTCTCTCTCTCTGCTTCGTGTGGCTTCTCTGTGGGATGGATGGAAAGGTGGGCCGATCCCGGTCCCGGTCCCCGATGCCTGCAACACGTGTTTCGAACGTGTTGAGAATCTGTTGGCACGTGGAGCGGCAAAAGCCGGCGTGGCGTAGCGGGCCGCGCGGGTAGAAAGGCCAAGAGAAAAATAGGGGTGTTTCGAGGACGTCTCTGCGCAGTGCGCACCAAACCAACGCGCGAGAGAGAACCTTGCTCGCGAGCGCAACTTCTCTCTCTCTCTCTCTCTCTCTCTCTAGGATTTACCTATATAGTGTCCCATTCGTCTCTTACGCGCCTCTCAACCTACCTCAGCCTATAATATTGCACATCTATACCAATGCGTGAAAATCACTTTGGAGATGTATAAAGATCTATATGGGAGGATCGCTGGTGTTTGAACGAGTCGACTTGGCTGATGGGTCGATAACGAGTTGCGGGAGCTACACAGGGGCCACATGGTAATTAAGCCTCCTCGTCAGGCTACTCAATGTTCCCCTCAGAGACGCGATATAGGGTAGAATAAGAAACGAGTGAAAGGAGATGGTATACGTGCAGCGTGAACATTTTTAGAAGGCGCGCGCGCGCGCGCGCGCGAAATGGACGATTCGCGAAGCAATTAAACGGGCTATATTATAGACATATGCGTGGCTCGAAGAATCGACCATCCAAGTGCTCGAGCACTACCACATTTCCAATCTCTCGAGAAAAATCGATATATAAATTAGTTTGCATATATTTCGAAGATTGCTGCAACTGAATCCGAGGGCGCGTCTCGCGAACCAATGGGAGGGACATTCTCTCTCTCTCTCTCTCTTCTTGCCATCTCTCGAGCAAAGACTATGGAAATCTGTCACAGGACGCAGTCGGTGTGTGCCTTGCGTGCGGGAACGCGCGAGTTGAATTTGGCCCATGTTCGAGGAACATTTCCAACAGGAAAATCCGATCCATGTAACTCGCGCGGCACGATGGGTCACCGCGAGGAGGAGAAACGAAAGAAACGTGAGACAAGTGCGAAGGTTCGAAAGGTCTGGAAATACAGTTGCATGCATGTCGAGGTTCGGTTTTTACGCTGCGGCGAGGAGAGGAGTGTGTATATAGCATAAAACGCGCTCGAGTAGCACGTGCCTGCTGTGCATGTACCATTAGCGAGAGGGGTGTGTGTGTGTGTGTGTGTACTGTTTGGTAATGGTGGTGGTAGCCGGCAATCGTCGTGACTGGGAGCGTTTGAGAATAGAGGAGGGGGAGGCAGTCAGCAAAACGTACAAGAAGCTACATGGGGGAAGAGTGGCAAAGAGCAGCGGTAGAGGGGATGGGGTCTCTCTCTCTCTCTCTCTCTCTCTCTCTCTCTCTCTCTCTCTCTCTCTCCTAGCCTGAGCAAGCGCATAATTCAAGTTTTACGGAACGCGCGAGGGATGCATCGACTGGCCGTCGTCTCTCGTTACTCCCCCCCTTCTTCCACCCAGCACAATTCCCTCTTGCGTTAAATAAAAATATAATAGATTATCCCCGCGTCTCTCTCTTTCTCTCCCCTAAAATAATAATAAACCAATTCTCCCCCTCCCTCGTTATTTTGCTCCTGCGCCATCCCCCCTCCCGCACTCTCTCTCTCTTTGGCCAGCGAGCGAGCACCGGGCGACTCGCCCGCCACTCGCCACTTATTTCAAGCCTCTCGTCTTTTCTGGCACTACGCCCGAGTCTCCGCGATTCGGCGAGTAGCGCAACTCTCTCTCTCTCTCTCTCGACCCAATCTTTACCTTTTGACGCGTCGACGACAAAGCACCATACACCGAGTCCATCAGCGTATACGTGCGGGAGCAGAATTGTCCGTTAAAATCGCTCCTCTGGAAGAAAACTCGGCGTGTCTTGTGTGTCGCTCGAGATCGAGACAGAGGGAAGGAAGGAAGAAACCTTAGGTGCGTGCGTGCGTGTGTGTGCGCGCGCGCGCGCTTGTATCGAGGGAACGCCCCCGCGAGAGACGCGCAAGCGCGGGCGCGCGCCCCGGAGGACCGTTTCATTCGCAGAAAAGTCGCGCGCGAGCGCATTCCGCGCCTCCGTCCATCCAGTCTCTCCTCCTCCTCTCGAACCGCGCAGCGGCAATCGCCGCACCACCGCCAAAACCTACCAAGGACTCCTATTCTCTTTGCGGAAGTCAGTGTGAACGCACGCAAGCGCGCGCGCGCGCGGCCTATCCTTCGAAAAGAGTGCCTTGATTCGTGTGAGTTCTTCGTGAGGCAATTTGGAGAACGGAAGTCCATCGAACGCGACATTGGAGATGCAATGGCTGTCTATGTGCTACGCCAGTGATTCTCTCGAGAACTCGACTCGACTCGACTCTCTCGTCAAGTGGCAAACGAGCGAGTCCCACGCGCCGCAGCATCTGAGAAAAGCCAGACACGCGTGTGCTGCCTGCAACACGCTCGCGCGGAGGCTTTTACGAATCTTGCCAGGAGAGAGAGAGAGAGAGAGAGAGAGACAGAAGAGGCTCTGTGTGTGTGTGTGTGTATGTATGTGCGCGTACAAGACGGTACGCAGGGTCGACGGAAAACCGGAAGGACGCTCTTGAGAGAAGCAGAAGAACAGAAGCTCGGCTCGTCCGCGAGAGTGTATCGCTTTCGAGATGTCAGTGAAGAGTAGTAGTCTTTCCTCCTACGCACGGATTGCACCGTAGGTAAGTAAGTGTCTTCGCGAGATTCGCGCATTAATATCCGGAGAGAGAGAGAGTGGTTGGTTGGTTCCTCCTCCTGAAAAGCGCCTTCTTTTTTACGCGCTGCCATTTATTTTCCTTCACCCGCACACGCCTTGGAAAGAAACTTACTTACTCTTGCTTCGTCATATTTCCCTATTGACCTTTTATTTCACTTATACTTTTACACATGTGTGCTTGCAACAATAACAAACCAAGAGTGTAGCGCAGGAGCGTTCGATCGGATGTTTAAACCGAGAGTCGTTTCTATTCTTAGGATGAAATATCAATTCGCAGGAACGATCGTTCTCGCTCTCAACGAAATGGCTGGAAAATAATGAGTAAATTGAGGGAAAAGGCTAAAATCACGCTTAAACGGACAGAATAAAGCGGGAGCTCGTCTACGGGGCGTAACTGCGTTATTATGCGGGCAGAGAGAGAGAGAGAGAGAGAGAGACCATAGAGTTATATACATGTACATGTATGCAGTGCACGAATCGTGCATTAAAATCAATCCCTTTTTCCTGCTACGCGACTCTCCTTGGAAAATTATGTCATTTTTTATTACGTGCAGCAGTTAATTGCCACAAACTGCCTACGCATTCTTTTCCGTTGGCCAATCGCAAATTGGATCGCTGTCGAAATAAACAACGGATGTCGATTTCTTGATAATGATCGACGACGAAGAATGTAGCGATACAACGTTCCGATAATTTTTTCCGCAAGATAATAAAGTGCGAATCGCGATCACCGTGCAGCGAGGAACAAATATATTGTAGCTACGCTGGGTATATAGAGAAAATTTCAAGTGGGCAGAGAGAAATAAATGTCGCGCGTCTCTATGCTACGTCCGGACGGAGCATCCATTAACATTGGAAAGACGCTTGCTCGTTCTGAGGTCGCTCCAGAGCTTATTGGTTCCTTGCGGTTTTTGCTAAAAACCCACAACAGCCACGTTACTCTACCGAGATCCCACGTCCAGTGGGAAAGAGGGACCAATGTGGCCCACTAAATTCCTACACCAATATCAATTACCACGATAAAAAGTAAATTAATCTTCTCCACAAGCGTCGAAAAGATAATTACCATCATTTACCTGAAATAACAAGTTATATATATATATATTACATTTGTGCAAGACCATTGCGAATTGTATCGATCTTACATATATATATATATAGAGTAGGACATTCGAGACTTGCATGGATACATGTGTATTTCATTCGTCTATATATTTCTCACGAGAAATTCATTTCTGTCATTCATCCACCGCTAATTGATCAGGTAAATATGCGCGGCGATTAACGAAAATGATGAAACGTGAGGGCATCGTGTTTGAGGTTATTAAGATAACAACGCGCGCACGAGGAGAAAATAAATAGAACGAAGGAGAATCCTCGCGCTACCTCAGGTGTCAATATATAAATATATATATGTTAGCATTCTAAAAAGGCCTTAAGAAAACAAAACGGCGCGAAGGAGAAGCTATTGGCCTGAAAACTGTGATAGAAAACTTGGGGCCGATATCTTGATAGGCCCTCGAGACCCGAGGCCCGAGCAAGAGACGCACCTTGTTTACACTGCACATTTATGGTACCTATATATACACTTACGACCTGCTATACTAAAAACACCATAAAAGAATAAATACTAGTTGACGCACGCGTCTTTACAACTATTACATAGCGTTGACAAAATTTTGCATAACACCTTTCTCGATGCAAACGAAAGAAACCAACAATGTTTCGAAAAAGTTCTATGCAAAATTTTCACATCTCTCTTATCGTTTACACTTAATTATGAATTAATGTACACATGTGATTGATAAACTTGTAATCCCTGCTTCTTCTTCTTCTTCTCCTTCTCCTAGCTTATCAAAAATGTACGATCGATTTTATCGAAGCAAACAATTGTAGAAAGACTTTGAAGAGATCAGCTTCGAGGAGAGGGATGTAAAATTGTCCTTCTTCTTACAAAGTAAATGAGAGTCATTGATCGCAAATCCTTTCCGTTCGCTCTTCTCCAATGTACTTTGCTGTACAGGTCACTGTGCGCTTCAAAATTGTGAATGACTTATTTTTCATATTGAATATTTAACTGCCAATTAAAGTGGTTGGTTTCCATGCCTTAGCTTTTTCCCAGGTCTCTCCATTCCTTACTTTTTCACATAAACTAACGACTGACGAGCTTCGCCTCGACCAGCGTCACTAGCCTGAAACACAGTGTGAATCCAACATTAACGGAAGATCCATCCCCCCAAAGTGTATATTAGAAGAATCTTACCCACACTCGAAAAACAAAAATAGCTTCTATCCACCAATTTCTTCGAGCTAAGTAAACAATTACAGTGAGCTCAAATGCGAATTTTCATCTAATACGCAAAATATCATCGAGCTCTCAAACACACGGTACATTTCCAGAGACATACACACCTATTATTAAGTACATAAATATATGTATTCAGAAATATATTTCAAAGACTGTCATCGGATTCTGTATATCTGTCCTCGTTGCGCGGGGTGGGCCTACCAAGGCGTCCCGCTATAAATAAAGAGAACGATCAATCTTGAGAGAAGCAGCGAGGGTAAAAATATATTGAACAACGTAATCAGAAAATGGGCCAGCCAATTACGTGCCCAAGTGTAGGCAGCGTAGGCACAAGGAGACACGGGGAGTGTTGCTCTAACGACGAATAATAATCGTAGCGTGGTCCAATGCTAAGTAAGAAATTGGACGTGGCAACTGACAATTGGTATTCTTCGGAGATCCAAGCTGAGATTCGAAAGAGTTTCTTTCTCGTTGATACGGCTTGCCTCTATCTGGAAAAGTAAGCGGAAAAAGGAGAGAAAAGTTATTTCTATGCTGCAAACGGACGGGGCCATCGACGGGAAGGGAAAGGGAGGGAGGGAGGGAGGGAGGGAGAGGGAGAGAGAGAGAGAGAGAGAGAGAGAGGAGCCAGCCGGGCGGGCAGGTATAAACTAACCAAGAGAATACATACATACTTACTGCTTATAGGTTATGTTCGTCGTTGGGGCATATACATAGGGGAATAGTGGGAGGGAGGGGGGGAGCGACCCGCGTGCTATCCGGCAGCGCGATCAGCTTCTGCCACATTGCCAATGTATTCACGTCATTCAGAAATGTACGCGTCCGTTTCGTGTCGGGCATATTGTCATTCGGCCAACTTCGTATACACCGAATACTACAGATACAGCGGAAATAAGTCGTGATTTACCGAGACGCCGCCGGAAGCGCCGCACGTGCGTCGTCGTCGTCGTTTTTCGACACCAACGATTCTCCTCGATCCTTTCTACGAACTTTGCCTCCGACCAATGACATTTTTATCCTTCCTGCGAGAGCCACGATTCGCTGCTGCACCCGAAACCAAACAACGCTGATTGGAAAATAATATTCGCGCGTTTTTCTCTTCTTCTTTCTTTGTTGATCATCGCCATTGTCGCAGCCTTTGTCTCTTCCTCTGCTTGCTGCACGTGCATTGTAGTAGTATGTACGGGAATTATGCATCTGCTTTTCTTCGAGCTCCTACGACCCAGGAAGCAATTCATTATAGCGTATTCTCGCGGTTGAGATGTGTTTTAATGCCGACCGTGCGTAAAGCCGAGTGTCGCGAAGAATGTACAATTTCTTCACCATCCACAGGTTATGTTATTACACATTAGATTAGATGGATGTAGACCCGCAAAGATCTTGCTTGCGTAAATTTAAGGATGGAAGTATCTTATTCGACAATATGCACATTCTCTCAATTTGTATAATTTCGGAAGCAGATTGAATTCAAGGCGAATCATGCGTGTTTATGAAAGTAGAATGGTAAGTCTTTTACACGTTATGAACGTATACCCATGATAGTTGGAAAAGAGTAACCAGTTGGAATATATCGTAAAAGACAGCTCTGTCAGTGGGGGCTGACTCTTGTTGTAAAAATTCGATTGGCTTGTTTGATGCTTCTCCCTTGTCAGAGTTGTGTTTATTCTCAACACATCTGCCTAGCTAAACATTCTATTTTTCGTTTGACGCGCGAATAGGCAACGTGTTGCTGGCGGAACGATTCTTCTTCGGGCCCCAGCCCAGAGCTAATGTACTCGGTTACTCTTTTTCCAGATGCAGAGGCGACGGTTGACAGGCCTGCAACGCAGGTCAAAAATATTGTTTCCTGAAACCAAAGCCCTACATAGCTGCCAGTGGCCGCATCTCTCAGCTCTTTTCACACGTGCGAAGGGGAAAAAAGTGGGAGCTTCCGGAAAATTTTCATTAGATGAGAGACAAAAAGTTGGAAATTGCTTTTTAAAATCGTGCACAGGGGGAAAGCATGAATTTCCTCTATGTATGTGTTTCCTCGCTGTGGCCATGATGAGAAGAAATATAGAGGAGAGAGCATGAAAAAAATGTCTTGGTTTACATAGTGAGAGTGGACGGACATTGAAAGTTCATTTTCGTTTACTGTAATGATGCAATGGGTGTGCGGAGAGACGCATCGACGAGTAAGGCCTGCGAGCAACGCAGGTCAAAAATATTGTATACCCAAACCAAATCCCTGCTAGCATTCGTATACGACTCTCCAAACACGTGCGAAGGAAGAAAATCCAAGCTTCCGGAAGGAAACTTGATTAGCGTGTAAAAGCTGTGCGACGAAAAGGTTTAGAATTTCTTTGGAAAATTATGCAGAAGGAAAGTGCCCGTGACTCTCCCTTGTGTCTTTATCACTTGGAAGCTTACCAATGAAACAAGGAGGCAAGAGCACAGAAAACTTTCCTTCTCCTTGCTGGACAATCAAGATATATTTTATGTGTGTACAACTTATACCTGTCGACGCTTTTTATCGAAAATATTCTGAAAACTCTGAGGGATTCCGATAAACTCCTCCTGCATGCTTTACTTAGGAACTCTTGAAAAGATTGTACCAATCACGATGCGATAAGCTGCATGATTTTAAGAACGACGTATATGTATATCGTAAACAGTCCGTTTCCACACGCGTCTTTTTCTTCCCTTAATTATTGTATATTCCTTCTTTTTTTTAATCCAAACTGTACACGTGTAAGCGTGTGTCTCCCAAACAATGAGAGAGAGAGAGAGAGAGAGAGAGAGAGAGAGAGAGAGAGAGCTATATTTAAATGTCTGTAAATCGATCGATCCATAAAATATTCGTGTAAACTGTTGTTTACACTGTAATAGCGATATAAATAGTTGTAAAGAGTACGCTGTGTGTTTTAGGGGATTCTTCAGGCTAAATCCACACGCCCACGCAAGAAGAGCGAGAGAAATGGACCCAAGACTGATATTGTTGATTCTGGCCAGTTTTCACTGGTATCTGGCGCAAGGACGTCTGATTCGATTAGGTGAGTCGATATAACGCGCGATAATGTTGCAATTTATCAATCGCGAATATAATTTTCGAATTACGAGAGCATACTTTATTTCGCCGGCGCGCATCGCACATTCGCGCGCGGCGAACGAGTCGAAGATTCGCCATTCTAATAATAGCGAAACGGTATTTCTACGAATAACCGGGGGAGGGGCAATGTACTACATAGGAACCGTATAGGAAGGGAAGGAGCGCATCGAACGCGTTACCGATTGTCCTATACCAATACATTCGGTATAGGAGTATACTGTTATGATTGAGCTCAATTGTTCAATTACTCGGTCGTTGAATGTCGCGCGACTCGGGGGGCCCTACACGAGAGTGCCCCTCCGACTGCAAACCTCCTCCTCCCCTCTCCATGCCCGCAAGAAGAACCAACGAACGACCGACCGACCGATTCTATTCGTCCAATTCGATTTTGTCGAATGACCCTTTGCTTCGATCGATACCTCTCGACCAAATCTATACATACATATATATATATATATATAGATGAAGCGTCCTTGAGAAAATACAAATTAACGAGCCAGCCAACGTAAACTTTACCTTCTACGTGTATATATATATATATATATATATATAGTATACCAAGCGAAAGGATCATTTCGTGGGAATATAAACAGTTTTTTGACTCGTTGCCAATTACGTATAAAGCATGTATAGTTGCAAAAGCGGCCATCTTAAATAAAGAAGTTTTTATACGCGAAGAAACATCGTACACTTGGCGCTCATTGCTGCACACCATTTCCAATATTTATCTCGATCGACTAATTATTTTTCTCACTTTACAGCGAGACTGCGTTGAAAAATGACGAGTAATCAATCAAGTGTGCTCTGGAAGAGACGAGAGCAGACGCGTGTTACAATTTTCCACTGTGGGTCAAAGGTCAGCCGACGCGAGAAAATTGTTCGCCCGACGAGGAAAGCGAAAGGAAAAATAATCTCGAGGAACAGGGGCTTTCCTCGCGTCGACCCAAAAGAAACTTTAGACGTCTGAGTGAGGCGCGACGCGTATCCGAGCCCCCCCCCCCCCTCCCCTCCCCGTGCACAGTATAGGTATATATACAATGTGGCAAAAGAAATGTGTATTTTCGAAGCGTCGAAACTTTTCCACGTTGATTACTCGATCGTTTATCCTTCCGTCTCCATTAAGCGAGTCGTTGAGGCATGCAAAGGAACATCCATTTTCAAGCTCGCTCGTGTGTTTGGATGATTCTTAAGATTTGTTGCGCTCTTGGACCACAGTTTGTTCGCGCGCGCACTCGGTAGCGCGTTATTAACCGATTGGTCCCAGGGCTCTCGCTCTCTCCGCAAGATCCAAATTTAGAGCAACTGCCATGCACGGGAGAAACGCGCAACTTGGAAAATATAGTCTCAACTGCAGCCCCTATGCATATATATATATATATATATATATATATATATACCTTCGGGAGAAACTCGTGCATGCTTCTGCTGCACTTCTGGCCACTGTCCAAATATCTCTGGTCTGTTCCATTTTATGAATGAGGAGCGCCGACACTCGCGTTATCATTATTCTTATATATATATATCCATGCACTCTCTTGCATAATCTCACATATGCGTACAATTGTCGTCGGAGATCGATCGTCGACCCACGCCGCCATTTTGTTTGAATTTCTTCTACAAGCAAGTATACATCCGTGCGATTTGTTTCAGGAGCAACGAGTGCGGAGAAGGCGGTGGTGCTTGTCGGCGAAAGGCTGAGTCTTCGTTGCGGCCAGAGAGCGGAGTACTCTTGCAGCTGGTACAAAAATGGCGAGCACTTCCGGCCAAAGGACGCCAGTCGAGTGCGCGTGGTCGGACAATCGCTGCGTTTCCGGTTTACGGAAGCGGAAGACGCTGGTAGCTACGCTTGCAGATCGGTGTCCGGCGATCCCGATCAACTTCCGTCTTGGCGTAATTTGACCTTGAGAGTCGTGACCTCGCTCTCGGAGGTGGATCTGACGGAGGAAGGCGGCAACGTCGAGGCCGAGCAGCAGCAGCAGCAGCAGGATGGCTATCAGAGCGAGCAAGCCATGTTTGGCCTCCCGAAGAGGGACAGCAATGACCTTGAGAGCGAACCGAGACGACAACACGAGATTCGCTCGCTCAAGCTGGAAGCTGCTCCGCTGCCAACCGCTGCCATCGTCGTCGCCGAGGCCGAGGCCGAGGAACGTAACGGAACTCTGCCGGACGCGCTACCAGCGTTCGTTAAACCCGACGAGATGCACAGCTCCGTGGTGAAACCAGCCGGTAGCATGCTGAGGCTCAAGTGTCCCAGCATTGGCAATCCAAAGCCCAATATCACCTGGTACAAGAACAACGAGGAGCCCAAAAGGACCCTCGGTGCCGTCTCCAAATCCAAATGGACCGTTCGTTTGGACGATTTGGTCACCAACGACAATGGCAATTACACCTGCGTCGTTTGCAATTATCTCGGATGCATCAATTACACCTTTAAGGTCGAGGTTATTGGTAGGTTTGCTCCTATGTGATGATATATATATACTTTTACGAACCACCAACACCCACGCGCAAAATATTCAACTCCAACGATCATACAATGGTCTCATATACTTTTTATCATTTTCAATCATATGCGCGTACGTCAATTCATCGGTATCAACACTCTGTGACGTTAAGATGAGAATGTACAATGATGCACATATGCGTATTATCAATACTAAAAATCGATCAAATCAGTCATGTTTCTCTGCGGCTTTCTTCGCGTACAATGCAATTACGCATTCTCGCTTGATTACATTTGTGTTGGTATATAGAAGGGAAGCAAATGGATGATAAGTTTTTGTAGAGGCGGCTATTAAGTATAATATATGTATGTATACGAGGCAATAGGAGAAAATTGACGAGTAAAAATGTTTAGAGCGTTTTCCGCACAAACCGTACATCAAAGAGGACTTTCCGAAAAATGTAACCGCCTTGGTGAACAGCACGGTGCAATTCGATTGTCCTCTGCTTTCCGACCTCGAGCCCTATATACAGTGGCTGAAAGTTGCCGAATACCCGGAAGATCGAGAAGAATTGCCAAACGGAACAGTGTTGCAGGTACACGCGAATAATCGCTCGAAACTTGACAATTCTGACTGTGAGGGTGTAGGTAATGGTGGTGATGGTAACACGGTGGTGGAGGCTCCTCGCACAATGTTAACACTATATGTACATATTCTTCTTCCACTCTTTGCGTCATTTTCCAGCAATTCTATCGTTATTATTATGAGAGACGAAGAAGAAGTATCTGTTTTAATGGCTGCTAAATGCAAACATGTAATTTCACGCTTATTATGTGTGGCTAACTTTATGGTGTTGGGTATCTGTGAACTATAGAAACCGTGAAGCATCAACCGATACTTACATTGGCACCTAGGAACGCAACGGTCCTTATTGGTAACAACGCAAGCATGAGCTGCAAGGTGCTCTCCGAAGCTCATTATCATTTGGAATGGTATCGTGGCTTTCATTCCACCTTGGATTCGGTCAACCAAACTGATAAAACTGCTCAGGTGGAGGTAAAGGTGGGCCCCTCTTCTCTTTATACCTTCTCTCTTCCATATATATATATGTGTGTATGTGTGTATATCAAGCCCTGGAGAAACGTAAAAGAATTGCATGCTTCTGTCGATGTTTGGTGGATGAAGGAAATTCAATTATTATTGGGATATAGGGTAAATCAAGGATTTTTTATTGAATCGTTGAAATATTTCTTAGGCTGGTAAGGACCTATATCCGGATGTACTCAAGCTGTACAATGTCAAGCGCAAGGACGAGGGATGGTACACTTGTATAGCTCAAAATACGTTGGGATCGACTTTCAGCAGTGCTTATCTGAGAGTAGTGGACAGTAAGTGGTATTACATGCATACGATTATACGTATATATAAAATGTGGCGAAGAAAAATGTGGGGTGTGTCGTTTCACTTTAGGCGCACCGGATAATTTATCTGTAAATTTACAGGTTTGGAGGAGGTACCAATGACAGCTAAACCGCAGGTCCTGGTAAACGTTCTAGCAGCGGTCCTTTTTATATTTTTCGCAGTGGGCGTGGTAGTGGTGATTTACATCTTCCAGCGTCTGAAACGGGAAAAGATGAAGAAACTCTTGGCCATCGAGACAGCTCGCGCTGCTGTGGTCACTCAGTGGACGAAGAAGGTCATCGTGGAGAAGCAGAAGATGGCTGCGGAGAACCAAGGAGCGAAGGATACGTTGCTGCTGCCAGTTGTTAAAATAGAGAAGCAAAAATCTAACGTGATAGCTGCAGGGGATGATGGCAACGGTAGCATTTCCGAGTACGAATTGCCAGTGGACAGTGCTTGGGAATTACCTAGGGAACATCTAGTTCTGGGCAACACGTTGGGCGAGGGTGCTTTTGGTAAAGTCGTGCGTGCCCAGTTTGGAGGCAACACCGCTGGTAACAACAATAACAATAGCGCTGCTAGATTAGGGATGCCAGGTGTAGTTGCTGTAAAAATGCTGAAAGGTGTGTATATTTCGGTGGTACACCTATACTCGGTTCATTACACGAATCAAGCTAATGTACCATGTGCCCAAGTCCTAAAGAGGAGAGCAGGGTCCTGCAAATTTTATTTTGAAAAAATTAATTCCTATATTATGGATAATTACTCAAAAAAAAAACCCATAGACTCTTGCAACATTCTTAAATGGAAGCTATATTTTTTCTTTTAATCCAGTATCTACACGTATGTAACATTCGAGAAAAGTAATTGAGTTTTATTTGCTCACAGAGGGTCATACGGACGCAGAGATGATGGACTTGGTCTCGGAAATGGAGATGATGAAGATGATCGGTAAACACGTGAATATCATAAACCTGGTTGGCGCGTGTACACAGGGTGGTCCGTTATTCGTCGTGGTGGAATTTGCACCTTATGGTAATCTTCGGGATTTCCTAAGGGAGCACAGGCCATCGTCGGCCAGTGGTCAATCAGCTTTCAACCCAGCTTCCAGCCTTTTGATCAAAGAGAGACCCGCCTTGACCCAAAAGGATCTGGTCTCCTTCGCTTATCAGGTCGCACGAGGAATGGAGTACTTGGCCAGTCGACGTTGCATTCACAGGGACCTTGCTGCCAGGAACGTCCTCGTCAGCGACGAGTACATCCTGAAGATAGCAGATTTTGGCCTGGCGCGTGACATTCACTGCCACGATTACTACAGGAAAACCACCGATGGACGATTACCTGTGAAGTGGATGGCACCGGAAGCCCTCTTCCACAGAGTGTACACCACTCAATCCGACGTGTGAGTGCACCACACAATTATTTCATCTTGCAATCCCTGTTATTCGTGCAGTCATCTCATGAAATTATAGACAACGTAAAAGTGCATTTATTTCCTTTAATGATAAGAGTTTGTCAAGTGTTTTCTCTTCAGATGTCTCTGAATGCAAATTTAAAGGTGATTAAGAGAGGTCCTGTATACGAGAAAAAACTGATATCTCTTATGGCTAACGAGTTGGCATTTTTTGTTTGTTTTTTATGCCTATGCTCTGGGATGTATCGAGTGGTGTGGATCCTGTATAATTAATATTCATTCGATCCCATTTATATGTTAAACGCAGATGGTCCTACGGGATACTCTTGTGGGAAATTATGACATTGGGCGGCACACCCTACCCTTCCGTACCCTCGGTCGAGAAACTCTTTCAATTACTGAGATCAGGACACAGAATGGAGAAACCACCCTGTTGCTCCGTTGATATGTATGTATCGGCGTTATCTCTCTTGAAGTATTTATATGCTCATATCGATTCGAGATTACACGGAAACACGTTTTACTTGTAGATACATGCTCATGAGGGACTGTTGGAGTTATCAGCCGTCCGAGAGGCCAATGTTCGGAGAATTGGTCCAGGATCTTGACAGGATATTAACTATAACGGCGAATGAGGTAAGTAAGTCTTGACGCGTTCAAATTCATTTGATTCTTGCAAATGTTTGTTCGAAAGAAAGCTATGAATTGTTTACTAAACGGTCGTGAAATTTAAGCAAGTAAAAAAAAAAAATTTGGTACGATTGAAGTATTTAATTTATAATTTTGGTATTTGGTGTTCTTTTAAAACCAAGTTTATTTGTCATTGACAATTATTCAAATAAATATTGAATTTCATCAAATGTCACTCTTTCTCGGTGTATATAAAGTGATACGTGGGAAAGATGACTCTCCGAAACTCTCGTTTCATTATTTATATTCGTTATTACAGGAATACTTGGACCTTGGTCTTCCACAATTGGATACACCACCGTCCAGTCAGGATTCCAGCGAGGCCGAGGACGATGACGAGAATTTTCCTAATTTATTATAAATTTCCACCGAACCAATGCGATACCCGTTGCTCCGTGGAATCGCTCAACGAGATCAGCGAACCAAACCAGTGGCCGAATAACCCGCAGTGGTACCAGCAACAATATCCTGCTTAAACCGAAGCACTTGAAAATATAATATATATACATGTAGATGAACGAACGACGATACCAGAGATTTTCAACAGGAGATAAACGCCAAATATTACAAGTATCAGTATTGATTTTAGCGCGTATACTTCATTGTAGATAGATTTAAGCGAGTCGCCAAAAAGTTAGCTCGTAGAATCGAAAAAATTGTCAGAAATTGTTTGCTACCGATTGGTCGAGATGTGTAACCTGTTTAAAAAAGAATGAAAGTGAATCAGGACTGAGTGATTTTTTTGGCAACTAGTCAATGGAGAATCGGATGGTAGCAGAACTTCTTTGCAGGACCAATCAGTCGATCGAAAGGGTTGTGTGTCACGATAAGAGAGTCAGTGTGCGCTAACAACGTGAGATATTTGTAAGTTAGACGATAGAAGCGAATAACTATGCGAGGAGGCGAGCGAGAGAGTCCGTCCCACAAGTCAATTCTCGACGGAAATGCAGGAATTCTTAGACCGTGAAGAGGGGCTGAGAATCGTAGAAAAATCACCAGGCTTTTTGCGAAGAGAGCAAACGGAGCAAGAAGAAACTGTACAGGAGGGTGTCTTGTTGCTGTAAACGTTTCTGTTCGAAGCGCGCGTCGACTTTGGAATATACGGCGCAGCAGCAGTCGTATGCCACTTTTCGATGGTTAATATCACCGAGTGAAAAAATCATTTGATTCGAATAATCGTGACTCGAGCAGCAGTGAATAGTTAAATATGTTACTTGGTTTAATATATACGCAGACAACTGATTTAAGTAAGTTATGATTATTCGAATGACATGATTTATTCTCAGTGTTGAAGGAAGAATGTTTTGTGAACAAGTGATGAATTTTGGAAGAAACTATATGTTATGGACGCGCGTAAAATGGCTTGGAGAGAAAGAGAGTGCTATTTTGAAAGTGCGGAATAGTAATTGCGAGAGATGAACGCGTGTTAATTGTGTACAGGTGATATGATTAGGTCTAGTTAATTTATTGTTTGTAAAATAATTGATTATTTTAAAAAGAAATACATTCGTAAGTGATTTATATATATATATATATATATATATATACGTAATAGTGTAAAATGTATATTCACACTGTACTCCTCTGCTGAGTGTTATGTATATGTATATTCGCTGCACGTCGATTCAGTTGCGAAGGTCGACGTCCAGCCATTCCGTAACGGTGAATCGCCGCCGCCGCAATTTATTTATCGACGCACACAGTTAAACTTTCCTCGCTATTCTACAATACGATAGTCTTAATGTATTTCTTTAAATGCAAACCGTATTATCATTCTCTTAAGGATACTGCGTTATACCTTCTCGATTTTAAGGCGATTCTAAAATAAATTATAGAGTTTCATCCGCGACAAATAAGAATTGCTGTATTTATTATTAATTGATTATTGCCAATTGGGGAGAATTTATTGAAAGTACAATAATAATACCTGATTCGAAAAGAATCAAAGTTGCGAGGCGCTGCAATATATTTCTATGTACACCATATGTAACTTATTCGTTTCGTGTATCATATTTAATTGTATAAAATCGATGTTATTATATGTATAACATAGACTAGTAAGGCGAATTTATTGTAAATAACGATAATTTTTTTATTGTCCAAATATATACGAACATTTATTCAGTAATGGAAAAATATACATATATATAATTCCTGCAATAATATATCGTTTCACACCCATTATTCATTAATAGAACATTTTTTTAGTAGAAATACAAAACGTGTCTCTGTCACTCATCTGTTCAATGTTATAAATATTTTTACAGTGTATACATATAATGTTTGATAGATAATTATATTTGTATCGCGCGTCTACTCGAATATATAATATATAATTTACCAGCAAATGGTAATTTTCCCTTTTTTCGCAAAAATGTCAGAGGTCTCGTGTTATTGATTCACAGTGAGAGTAGAAGAAATAAAACTTGTATAGTCTATATATTGTTAAAATGTAAATACGGCACTGGTCTTGTTGGACTCGAGAGATATCCCCCTTTTAAGATTCCATCGTATCACAGGTTTTTTGCGCTTCCTCTGGTGATTTCCAGGTAGCTTTATTACCATCGTCCACATCTGTAACGATCGAAACGTTATGTAGATTTCAATGAATTCAACGAATGCATCGATGTAAATCAAGTAGTATATATGACGAGATTCACCCAAAACTTGATGTCGCAAATATGTTACATGAGTGATAAGATAGGCGATTGATGTGACTGTGGCCAGTGAAGCAAATAGTCTGAAGGTATCAGCCCCACCTAAATTCTTGTACATTATGCCACCGATCAAACTGCCCACCGCAAAACCTGCAATTCACATGCGAAAATCAATTGTACACAATGAAATTGGATGGGTAATTTTAAAAGATGAAAAAGAGATGCTCGTATATACTATGTATAATCCAATACAAGTTGATAGAATCCCTAAAGCATGGACGGGGAATTAAGACCCCCAGTCTGAGCAGAAACCCACATATTAGCTTTTTTACTTGGCTCTCCTTATATTTCAAGATTTGCACAATCGAGAAATAATGATTTAATTGTAATATCAGCCAGAAGAGAGTAAAAAGATTTGTCAGAATTGGGGATTTTGTCTATGGAGAGATATTTTGCATTATAGCATCGATTTGCGAAGTAGCCCCTGTATTGGATAAACACGTACATACAATCAAGGCTCAAGTATATACCTACCAAATCCATCATCCATACCAGCAACGATTCCCTGAACCGTTGCCGAGGTTCCGCTAGGAGCAACCACACTGGCGTAAGCCACGATGTTTGTATAACAAAGAGCATATGTTGGTCCTTGCATAAACAGTTCTATGGGGAGAATCCACCAAGGCGAGCTTGCCAACGATATCAAAAATAAACGCAGCGCGTAGCACACGAAGCAAAATACAAAAGTGTATCCGTAACCAAGCTTCTTTATAATTTTACCTAAAAATATGAAGAAAAAAAAAACAAAGAAACAAACAAAGAGATTCTTTCGTCAATCTTTTCATTACTCAATTGCCATATTTAAAAAGAGAGCTGTACAATTGGTTGGTGGGGCTGCTTAACTATATAGTATATATATATATATATATACAGTGCAGGAGGACCGCCAGATGAAGCGGCCGGATAAAGGCGAAAAGCATTTGAAAATACGAGATGGAGAATCGATCGCCATGCGATTAGTTGCTAATTTAGGCGAATCAGCGAGAATGTCCTGCCACCCCCCCCCCCCCCCCCCCCACTTGAATTCATTTTAGCTATTGAATAGCTCTGGTAAAGTTGCGCGAGTGAGAGAGAGAGAGAGAGAGAGAGCGACATGTCGCATGCGCAAATGGAAAAATTTAAATGCAAAGTGCATGACGATGGACGACAGGAAGATTGGCGGAACGGGAGCCGGACATTGGAGAGTACCTGGCGCTATCCGACGCGGCCCTGCTAATAGCCAATCAGATGCAATTGATCGATACGTTCCAATGTACGGTCCCCGTTTCGGATGGTTTCAATCGTTTACCGCCAGTCACGCGCTTGGATTTTTTCCAAGGGCCCACACGTGCGCGCGTGTCCCGGGCATCGCGTCGCAAATTCTAATTCGACTGTCCGAGTCCTGTACATGTATACATATGTTTAAAAGACAATTCTCGTCGTGTCCATACAGCGAGGAGTGAAAAATGCGCGTCTCGCGAAATAAAGCGCCGCAAAACATGGCCGTGTTGCGTACTTTGACATTAAATGAAAATGTTGGCCGAGTGTGCACTTGGTACAAGGCGCGTCAGCATCGTCGCATCCTGCACGCGAGGATAAGACGATGGCTGGTGGATTTTCGCCGAACGAGTGAGTCGGCCACGGGTAAAGGGGTGGAGACTATATTTTTTTCTTAAGCATGCGACGAGAGAAAAGCCTAGCGGTATATAGCTTCCAATCTCCATGTCCCCTCCTTTCATCAAATGCATCCGTTTCTTCCATTGCGCAGTCTCTCGCCATGTTTTTCAGCTTCTTCTCTCAATGCGATTACACGAATTTCGCGTGGGTTTTGTCGGAGGTTTAGCTTTCCGAAATAGGTAGGCCCCTTAGCTTTTTGCGTATCATATACATATATATATATATATAGGCATTATAGCTTTCGGTATAATGGGCTATGTAGGCTTTCTTTTCAGCTGCTCTTCCCCATCAGGGACCACGAATAAAGAAAGCGGATAAAGAGGATAGAGCCGACAATCGGGCATATTACGATTGTTTGTCAATATAGACAAAGACAATGCGGAATAATATATAAAGAATATGGCGTTATTATCTCTCTATGCGTGGCGGCGCGCGGCGGTCAGGTCACTCTCGTCAGCTTTTTCCCTCCCCTCGAAATAATTGGACTTTTCAAACAATCGATGAAATATACCGTTGCCTGTACAAATTTGGACAATGCGAACAATAATTATTTTTCAATCGAGCCTTTAAAATTCCACTGTTGCGTGGTTATTGCAGAAAGATAGTTTTCATGTTTACAATTCTTGCGGTATATGTATATATATATACGCGTTTAAAAGTAACGTTATAGAGAGATTCCTAGCTCTTACATGCAATTATTCACAGTCGTAATTTATATATATATATACGTTTGACCATATGGTTAAGCAGTCACCCGGTACATATCCTTACCAGAGAAGGAAAAGAATATAGTTTCACCACCCAAAGTCTCCGCAGCGACTATCAGTCCCTCTATCAGCTTTACATCTGCCATATAACCAGTTTGAAAGGCAACATCTTCCAAATACCTATATACATGGTGAATATCAATGAACGATTAATTGCAAAACTTGTACAATTGGATTGAAAGGAGAGAGAAATTACCAAAATAGAAAGTATATCAAGAGGCTGTCAAGGATTCCAGCAATGGTCGCGAAAATCAGAAATATAACGATTGGCTTTAACTTTAACAATTTGTAAACATCCTTCGCGATGCTCTTGGATCCCATTATACTTGGTAACTGTAAAAATGAGAAGAATGCTGTGTGTATGTGTGTGTGTGTGTGTGTGTGATTGTCTCCAAGTAATTGTTAAACGCGTATAGAAAGATGAGTATATATCGCGCATACCATGTACCTTGAGCTTTTTGCAACATAGCAGATCGATGCACGTGAACGCAAAGACCAGAAGAAAGGTTGGCGTGTAGTCCTTGAAGACGCCATTGCGCGACCACAGATCTATCGTGTATCCAGCGATTAGAGCTGCCAAACCGAATCCTACGGTACCCCAGACCCTTTGCTTACCGTATTTCATTTCGCACGATTCTCCTGGAATATAAATGTGCCAATGTTGTCGAGAATTTGATTAAAGAGAGGGGGGGGGGGTGGGGGGGGGGGGAGGTGGATCAGAAAATTGTAATAAATATTGCGGTCGGTCGCGGTATATAACCGCGAGCTCTCTGCTCTTGCGGAAATTTACCCAATACGTCGAAGCAAATGGCATCGCTCATGGAATTGGCAACGTTGAATCCAATATTTCCCAGGGACATTAATAGAATAAAACCAATGAAGGATACCGAAGTGTATAAACAATTGTCATCCTCCAAGCTGTCGCATCTAATGTCGCATTTCTTATCGGCAAAGCACTCGCGAGTATTATTCGTTTGGTGATTGAAAAAACATTTGGCACGAAGCAAGTGATTCTCCCTTTCGTCGACCTCGAAGAGAACTTTGCTCGTGTAATTGATTGTTGCATCCTCGCAGCTCCAGTGGCACAAGGTTTCTTTCTCTTTCGAGCATTTCTCCACGCTCGAGCTATTCTGAAACAGCCACGTGCAATAATGTGATAAGGTTTAACTATATGCGTGTGACGTGTCTGCATGCACATGCAAGAAATTTTAGTCGAGCGTGCTTTATATAGTAATCGTGTATATAGATAGGCTTATACATTGAAATCTTTACGAGTAAAACTAAGCTCGAATTTCACCTTAGGAATTACTCTCGAGGTAAAAAAACAACGTGATATATTGTATCTAAGATTAAAGCGATACTGTTGGTCTTATCTAACGCCGTGCCAACTTCAATTTTCGTCTTTGTATAGATATGCGGGCTTTTCTATATACATATATATATATATATATACACATGTACCGTGTATAGTGTGAGAGATGTGTGCTAAACAATAGACGTCTCTCATAATTAACGAGATGAAAACCTTCTCGTATATATATATATATATAATACTCTGCACAAGTTTTGAAACGTCTCAGCCTGTAAGTTTCTGCTGAAAAGGACCTTGAATGCTTTTCTCCATCGGATCAGTGGTAACTACAATGTTCGGCGGCTTAGGTCCATGAATGAACCCTTTGTCGCGACTATACAACACTATGTGGCTAATAGGCCCAAAAGCTTAGAGACTTGTAAAGTGGTGTTTGAATAGGCTTATAGAGCCTGCGGCTATCTCCTATATATATATATATATATGTGTGTGTGTGTGTGTGTAACGTAATATTTTTTATTAAACATGCATGCTAATGAAGCAAATGATGGATACAATTTGTGCTTTATTAATAGACGAGGCGAGTCACATTATATAGACTCATGGTTGAATGAATATTGGACGAATCAGTTTGAATTTAAGAAGCAATTACGTGCTGCATGGTGTTTGAGAGAAAGTATGCATGCGATTGTCGAGCAACGTTAGGCCAATTGTCACATGTATATGCAGGCATTTTAAGGAGGATCCATATCGATCGGGGGAGCAATATAAACGAGCGAGCAAGTACTTACCAGTGATTGACAATTTAGCAACCATTGGCAAGAGACATTGTTAAAGTAGAGTTGCGATAATTGGCTGGCGGCGGAAGGTGACTGGGGTAGAAAGTACATCGATACGTAAGAGCCGCTCGTCACAGCCAGCAAAAGTACGAAAAGCGTTTTCCTCAGGCTGCGAAATCGGTCGATCAAGTATCCGAATGCTGGCTTTGCGATCAAAAATAAAATTGGTAAGAAACTCGTTACGAGGCCCATGACGATGGCTGACACTCCCATTTGTTTACCATAAACCGGTAGGAATGGCAAGATTGGTCCCATGGCTGTATATATATATATATACATATTAGCGAATTAGATTCATTTATATAAGTATATGCGTGCACAATTGCATCCTTTGGATCCCTTACCTGCCATAAAGAAAAAGTAGTGTGCCTTGACAGGCAACCGTTGATAATTAATCTTCATTCTTGCCACCGTTGTATCTTCCTTTGCATTATATATATATATATATATATCCAATCAAGACCTTCTGGAAAATATAACATTAGCTTGTATAATATTAGCGCTCGATAAAAAGATGCACGTGCCTATATATATATATATATATATACACGTGTGTAACACCGAAGGCGCACCAGATGATGACCATACAAGAACTATCTTCGTATTGTAACGAGTATAAATTTTCTCTCTCAAGATTTCTCAGAGTGCAAATGGAGGGAAAATTGAAAATTACTCTTTGAAACAATATACATATATATATATATATATATACGCGCAGGGTTAGCCAGATAAAAGGGCTCGGAACACATGGACAGAAATTGTGCCATCTCTTCTGGTCATATTACCAAGTTGATGAACGAACAGCATTTTGCGTGCATGGGTTGTTTGGTTTTATATCTCAACCACCCTGTATATGTATATATATTTTGATAAAAAATGATACTTTGAAAAGTCGCTTATAAACATGATGTAAACTAGTAGATTCTTAAATCACTATTCCTCTTCTTCTAATTACTTTGACGCGTTATACCTATATGAACGTTATATATGTATATAGAGAACCACTAGTGGATGCCCTTAATTATCTGACCAGCACCGTACGACACTATAATTAAGTATGGCCTTGCTCTCAAGTGTACCTTAATTCGATGAGGAACACTCTTATTGGTATAATTAGAGGCCAATTAAAATCCTATAGTAAATATACTTATGACGATTAAAATAATGTTAGACTTAAATAGAGTCCGCGAATAGTGGAAAAGATCGTAGAGTGATAAAAATTTTCGTATAATGATGTAGTGATTTTTGAAGTAGGGGAGGAGTGGGGGCTCCAAGTAAATGACACTTTGTATAAAAGTTTCAACATGTTCCTATTATTATATTAATATCCAAATGGCAATGAAAAGTTTGAGAACGCGTCTTTTAAAACGTATATATATATATAAATGGTTAAATTCGCTGAGATATGGAGAATCACGACTGAGTATATAGAGGGTCCGATAGATAAAACGATCCAGACCATGGACGTAAAAGCTATATTTATCATTGTAACTATACGAAAGAGCCATGTCTTTGATTTTTGCATATAATAAGACCTTGTCAAGTGCAAATCAAAAGACGCTTTTCGAAAGGTCTCTTGTGAATAAAAAGATTGATATTTTCTATATAATTGCAAAGATACACGCAAGAGAGAGAGAGAGAGAGAGAGAGAGATTTTATTTATCTAATGGACTCTATATACCAGAAGAGGCTACCGTACATATGCGATTGATAAATGAAACCGGCCCCATTCGTGGTCTAATTTGAATAATTTTAATCTTATATTCGCGTTTGCTTATATTCACACAAGTTATACGAATATGAATATGAATGTCTTATGTGTAATATAGAATTATCCTTTTTCTTTTTTTTTTTTTTTTTTTTTTTTTTTTCATGTAATTTGAAATTGCATGCGTTAAATATAATGCGCAGAAACACGACAAAACAAATACAATAGACTACATTGTTTTTCACTCAAAGTCATAATTACCTTGACGAATATAGACTAGGTTGAAAACGCAAGACTGCTCATCAAGCAAATCGCACTATTTCGTCGAGACTGAGTAACATTTTTATATCTTTCTTAATTAAAAGCTGCAGTTTCGTGCCAACGTATCGCGTCTGATACACCTACACATACTCCCGTATAAGTAGATATAAGTCATCTATGTAGATACAAGATTACAGCAATCTTGTTAATATTTCGATAAATTAATATCAAAAATAAAAATAGATCAAGATAAGTTTCGAATCGGATTAAAACTTTTATGCTCTGTGGGTATAATTGAAAATTGATTCCTAACAGGATAATAAAAAGAACTGTTTTAATTAAATCTTACATAGTATCTCTCTGAACGCGCGCGAGAGTGTCAGCTGGAAAATTCCATGGTTTGTGTTGTTAAAGCGTAACGATATACTTGATATTATAACATTTGGAATGGACCGCGTGTTTTAAATTTCGCGCCATTTCAGCGCCATTTCGGCGCCATCTCACACAGCGCCATCTTTTCGATAAACGCGTAACACGCACCGACACCGGCGCCGACGTGTCACTCTATGTGCCTGCGTTGCGACAATATCCTGACGATCCTGACAGACAGCCCAAACGACACTACTGTCAAACTGTCAATAACAATAATACTCGAATAACGGCAGAAAACTGAGAGTGCATCACTCGTCATATTAATTTAACACCTTCAACTTTTTTCTTTCATGTATCAGAATACTCGTATCTATGTAGCATAGATTACGCCAGAAGTGTGTGTATCTTTGAAGGAAGGTTCGCTCGAAGCAGCTTGACAAATAACAAACGCACTTTGTGTGTGTTGCTCTTATAATAGAAATCTGCGTGGTTGGTAGCTGGTGCGAATGTGCAGTGTCACTCGATGACTACATTGGACGAATTTGATGCCAACAATTAATATAGGTACACTGGTACGATAGTAAGGGTGGGAAAAATTTGCAGGAATCTATCGAGGATGGAAGCGAGGAGAGAACTCGGAGGAAAACTGCAGGCATCGGCATTGCCAGCATCGCGAAGAGTACGATACTGAGCTGGGAAGGGAAGAGGGAGGGGGGATTATTCATGAAACACACTTGTGTGTCAGTGTGACTCGCTTCGTTTGAGAGTTACCAGAAACCGGTGTTGTCGGAAGGAGGTATTCTCTTTCCCCCACTACCCCAATCCAATTGCCCTCGTTGCGTGGGGAATGGAGTTGATACGGGAGTGAAAAAATACCCGTTTCTGGCAACAATCCGTGTACTGAGCACGCAGCACAGCTCTCCCTCTCTCTCTCTCTCTCTCTCTCTCTCTCTCTCTCTCTATATATATATATAACCATCAGACGTCACGATAGGAGCACGTGCCGCGCCATCTTGCGTTTGATAACACGCATCAATCATAAATTATATCCAACTAATATCCACTATTGACACCCATGACTCTCTCTTATTCCTACATCATTTCAGAGAATATAAATTACGTTATTATTAATTTTTAAGTTTGAATCTAAGGTGAAAAACAATATACTGACAAATCCATAGTCACATAACGACACAATGATATATCCAGATTTTCTTTCTTTATTCCATCGAACGAGAGAGCATTAATGTACGACATAAAGGAAGCAAGTTTGATTTGTTTAAATAAATATTAACTTTTACACAACTGGAAAGGAAGTGGATGAGATACTTTTCTTTTAGAATTAAAAATGGATATAGCAGGGGAGAGTTGCATTATAATTAAGTTAATTAGCGTTATAGGATGGATGACGTAACCCTTAAATATTTCTGCTAAACGAATATACGCGAGCAGCGTATCGAAGCCGATGAAGGATGAAACAAGAGAGATTTAAAGTTTCTCTCGTTATTTCGCATTAGCGTATTCTTCGGATTCTTCCACGAGTGAGTAGTATACGTTTGGTCCCGGCCTCTTTCGGCCAGCTGGTAAACAGCCATCATCGTTTCTTTTTTTATCGTCTCTCCAGCACATATTTATAATATATACAAGTGACTTGAATAACAGCAATTCGTGTAAACTATTTCTAAATAATCAGCCACGATTCAGTGTGTCATAATTTTTAGTCAAGCCTAAATATTTGGATAACAATAACGATGGCGACATGTTTCTTCGGGACTAATCTCTTTTGTTCAAGTCTAAATACAAGATTATAAGGCCAATAGAAAGAGATATTGTGTGGTGGTCCCACACGGGTGCGAGACAAGAAAAAACAAAGAGAGGAACGAGAAGAGAACTTTCTTTTTCCCCCTCTCTCTCTCTCTCTCTCTCTCTCTCTCTCTCTGTCAGCCGGCTAAACCAGCCAGGCGCGTGTGTGTACTGGAGAGGACTAGATCCCAGCAAAATTCCCAAAATGTAAGCACAAATGTTTATCAGACCTATAAATATATATCCACAATTGGATATAAGCCTTTATAATTATTTAGTTTACGTAACGATCGCGAGGAAATTGACAATATTATTATTAATGTTATATTTCTGTCGTTATACAGTGAGTGAAAAATGTCGAAATTTATTGCCTTGGGACGAGAGACGTATTAATTTCACCAGTGTGATAGACGCACGCCTATGAGTTAATGAATCCAGTGAATCATTAAGCAGAACACGCGATGGGTGACCATCGTATGTACGTGCACCGCATTTTAACATACACAACTTGGTCGTCCAGCAATTTAATCGCAAACCCTCTGTTGTTATAAACGTTTCTAATCAAAGACGATATAAATAACTGTAATTGTGTGATTCATTGGGCGTGTGTGAAAAATAACATTTATTATGACCAAGTTAACGCGCACTCGCGGCCCTTTCAATTAAAACGCAGCAAGTTTGTCGACAGTTTTTTTTTTTCCTTCTTTTTTTCACTCGCGAAAGGATAATTGAAGATATAGGCGGGAACTCGTTATATTCTCGCGGCGTTGAAGTTTATTAGATGCGCTTAAACCCGAAGAGTATATCCATCGACTCGTTTATAACTCGAAACCTCTTTTGTATATCATTATTTCCTTCTTCCAGCAGAGCGGCGGTGATGATCATGGAATTCACAGCATTAATTGCACCTATTATCCTTACGTTGTGCCTTTTGAACGTTAACTCGGTTGTGGAGGCTGAAAAACGTGAGTAGGAGAGAGCGTGGGATGAACAAGAATAAGAATTATTATTATTATATTACGTGAGAGACGCTATTGAATCTGTGCAGTAGTTTAATAGTAAAAATTATGTGATTCTTTTTCAGTAAAATTCTGCTTATCCAATAGCAATAAGCATACTCTGCGTCATATCGAAGCTTTGTGCTCGCAGCTCACAGCTGATAGACAATCGGATGGAGTGAAGTGTGTCTTGGCAGAGAATAGGCGAGTGAAGATTAATATACTTTAGAGGAGTTTTATTTTCACAAATAATTTTCTATTTTATACATATATATATATATATACAATGTGTGTATACACAGGTACGAGTGCATTGTGAAATTAGCAAATAAAGCGGCTGATTTTACCATCGTCGAGCCCGAAGATGTTTTCGTGTCTTCCTTTTATAAGGAGTACTCTCTACGCGTCACTAACGAGCTGAAGATTTTCAGCGCCGGTGATTAGCGATTTGATAATTGATCAGTGCTGCTTCGTTTGAAAAGTACGTATATAATTGGATTTTTATTCGCCCCTCCTTTCATTCTTTTCCAGATGCCCTTGTTGAGATGGTTGTGCTGGTGCATAAGAGTATCAAAAGTCGAGGCGACCTTAAAGGAAGGAGACTGTGTCATTCTGGAATCAATGACCCTGAAGGATGGAATAAAATTTTTTCAACGGTAATTAAACTTTACGGCTAGTCAGCGTAAATGAACGCTCGTTTTATCGCCTCTCAAAGTTTCTCACTTTAAATCCCCATGTTTTTCCCTTCTTTTTTTTAGTTTTTCACCGATTGGCTGATACCAAAAGAGTGCGACTCGAATAAAACGTTATTGGAGAACCGTTTGAGCGGTATAGCTAACTTTTTTCAGGCTGCTTGTATCGCAGGCCCGTGGTCTCACGACAGCAACATTGATTCTCAGCTAAGTACGTTCTCTTTTTTTAAGAGAAAAGGCTCGTATTTGTAATATCACAGGTGACTCGACAAAATGTGTCAAATTATAGAAATGCATTGCATTTGTAGAAAGAATGCTATTACCACCTTTTTTTATAACTCCAAAGTTTTCCATGTGCACAACATCAACAATGATGTCTCTCACGTCTACCGTTATTTTATTCAAACAAAAAGAATTGACTTGCATAGACGAGGCATAAAATGTTTGGAGGTCAGTCGTAATTTCCTTGATAATTAAATGTGCGAGCGTTGTTACCGAGAAATGTCTGCAGAGTCGGTGCTCTTTGAGTGTGTGTGTGTGTGTGTGTGTGTGTGTAATTGTGATCTAGTGTCTGGAAATAACAATTAAAGTTATAAGCGATGCTGCATAGCATTTTTACCTTGCTCTTACGCGAAACAATATATTTATAGTGTTTCTATAGAATACTTTTTCCCCCGAATATCAGCCGGAAACAAGCAGTATGCTGCATGCACAATTCTGCAATAATTTTTTGTTCGTAGAATCCAAGTATGGGAATTTATGCGCTTTGTGCGACAATCCACTGGGCTGCTATTCCAATGACAAATATTACGGACCAGAAGGTGCGATAATGTGTTTGACGGATGGTGTCGGAGACGTAGCTTGGGCAAGACTAGACTTGGCCAAAGAGCATTTTACGGTGAATATATAGCATATTGTGCTCTTATAAAAGATTTATACTATGTGTACTATAAATAGTAGAATTAAAAATCTTTTTCCCTTAGAAATTCGGCTCTGCTGGGAGAGACGAGTTTCAGTTTTTCTGCAACGATGGTACCGTCAGCAAAAATCCTTGTCCCTGGCTACGACGTCCTTGGCCTCTAGTCCTTGCTCACAGGTAAAAGTCTCGTGTATACCAATGTGACAAGGCGTATATTGAATCTTTACAATACTAATGTCTGTAATTTGCTCCCACTTGAAGCGACAGAGCATCGGAGGTTAATGATATAATGACGAGCCTTCTGCAATTGAGAAAAGAGTGGCACCAAAGGTTCTTCGCACTGATACACAATATTCTTTTCTACGCTCGCATTACCGACGCAGGATCGAATAGTCCGGCAGATTTCTTCGCTGATCAATGTAACGTATAATGACCATAATATCATCGTGAAATGCTGAAATTAAACAATGACAAAAATTTAACGAAACGAGAAAGAAAGGAGAGAGAGAGAGAGAGAGAGAGAGAGAGAGAGAGAGAGAGAAATATAGTGTTTTGTGTCGTTTCGACAGAGCAGTTCCTGATTATGTAGCTGCTTACGACAGAGCACAGTGCAAACCTTCGAGACGCGTCCAATGGTGCATATGGTCAAATTTGGAAGATCGCAAGTGTCGGCAATTGAGAGACATATCGTCAGCTTATGGGATCGAGCCAGAAATCGCTTGTATCTTCAAGTCCAGTAAAGCAGAGTGTCTCGATGCTGTAGCAAAGGGCTCGGTTGATTTGATGGTCGTCATGCCGGAGGATCTGTTGCAGGCAAAAATGTAATAATTCGTCCTCTCTCTCTCTCTCTCTCTTTGGTCACTCGACTAAATCTTTCTTATACTACTCCAAGACATGATTTTCTAGTAAAGGTCTGCGATCCATAGTACGCGCAGCATCTAAAAAGTGGTCTCGCCCTAATGGCATTAGTGCAATCGTGAGGAAAGAGTCGAAAGCAAAATCCCTACGAGATCTGAAAGGAAAAAATGCGTGTTTTACGAATTACAAGAGTGTAGGTAAGTCTATCGGTCGGTCAGTCGGTCGAGAGTGCTCCCTTTATACAATTTAACGAATTTTATGCAGACTTTTCTCTACCTAATTTCATGTATATCTTATGTATATCGCTTGAAATCCTCCAGGCTGGAATACATTCGTTGGTGTTAGCAAAGTATTAAAGTTGACAGAAGCCTCGGTGGACACCGAGAATGTTGCGAATTTCTTTGCGGATGCGTGTGTTCCAAATTTGCCATTGAAAGATCGATATCTCTTTACGCTTTGCAGCAATGGTAAGTATAACTTTGCAAAATCGTTGACACATTCTCTTCTTCGACTCGTTAAATTGTACAGATATATTATACTTGGTTTTCTGTTTAAAGATGTGGCGAATGATGATTCTGGTACGTTAAAATGTTTGAATTTGACTATTGGTGATGTCGCTTTCGTCAATTTGAATACACTTGAGAGCAAAAATTCAACCTTGTGGGATCCAGAAAGTTACAAAATATTGTGCCCACGCGAATCGGAAAGTAAGGATGGAAAGGAATGTATTTTAGCGGAAACCGCACTCGCTTCGGTACTACCCAACTTTTATTTTCATTTTTTTTCAAGCGTAGCTATAATATAGAATATATTTCAATGCAAAGATTTTTCAGGTAATGGTAAACGTAAATATGACCAATGTGAGAAGAAAAGAAATTGAAATGATGCTATTTGCCATGGATAAATACTTTGGTTTACCCGATCAAGGTATACCTTCCTACAATCTTTATGGCTTATTTGAAGGCCAGCATGATATATTATTTCCTGTGAGTTATTTCATGCTTCTCCTATAATACTTTAATAGTCCGCGCGAGCCCTTTTGCTCTTACTTACTTATATTTCTCCTTTTTTTTTTCGGACCAGGATAAAGCTGAACATCTTCAGGTATCAACGAATCATAGTAATCTTGCTCAAGATTACGAAAATATAATTGAAAATATATTAGAGTTATCTTATAATAATGCCAATCAAACTTTTTCCCTTTATTTTAGCATATATATCTATCTTATAGCCATAATCGTATACGAAATAGTGAGACGCTAATTTTGTACTTTATTGCCAACATCTATTGGGATAAAATCTATGCAAAACTTTACTTATAACGATGTAATATGATGCATACTAGTACTAACATCCTGTTGAGCCTCGTCAACCGTGCGCTTGTGATTTAACTTATAGAGCCTTATATTCCCAGATGCCATACCTAAAGTCTGAAAGAAAATTATTGTAGAACGTTAAACACAGTGTCGAAATGAAAATAAATCATACGACAACGACATCACGGCTTATTCAACTTTATATACTGTTAATATATTCATAATAGGGAGCGCGTACATCAAATACAATGATAGCAAAGTGTCAACGCGTGTAGCTGTATACATATGAATAAATTCGTACCACGAAACCGCGAAAATTGACCGATAGTCTGTGCTGATACTATGCATATATACCAATACACAAATTCTCGTCTCACTGTCATTGTGTTGGTATGCACGCGCGATCCCTGCAGCGCGAGACTACCGAATCTCTCTTGATAGGAAATTTATTCTATCAACCTACCAAATATTGCGAATTACTATCGCGCTCTTTTTGACAGGCCGATAACTTCATACAGCATACGCGACCCCACTCTTGAGTGCTTGTAGTGTACGTAGGATAAATTTCACTCCTTTTCAAATCCCACATGTATAGCCTGAATCAAATATCACATGTTTTTATTTAACGCGTTGGATATATATTATTCTTTTCTTTCTCCAATTTTCTTTTAATAATTGACATACCTTGAACAGTTATCCAGCGCAAAAATATTAAATGGATTGAATTTGCACCATTGCAGATAAATTATTTTGTTTGCACGATCCTTAATTTTTAATTGTAAAAGGGGCTTTCTCATATTCAAGGAATGGAGCCTCAAGGTACCATTATCAGAGCCCACCTAGAATTTAAATACAAGCTTGATATTATGATTTTTAAAGTAGTTTCATCGATAGTACCGCGCGCTAACCATGAAATACGACGGTTCAAATGGACATCTTTCCACACATGTTACATTAGTGAAAACATCTAAAAAATATAAAAAATTCATCACTTATAAATATATACTGAATTAAGATAAACGTACCGCTTTCTTCGTCGTTGTAGATTAATTGCCTGATTTTTTTCGTCATATGAGTAATATTTAAAATATAATTGCTATCGGTAGCAACATAAATATTATTAATATTACTCTCATCGACATACATACTAACAAAGCAACTAGTTTTACCATTGCTATAGAAATACAAAAGTATTATTATCAAGTCTTAAATTACAATCAAGAAATGATGTTTCTTATCCATAGGAAACAATATTTACATCTTCTTACTGTATGGTGAAAGATCTATTTGTTGACTTTTAACAAGTATAATACTGCTCCATGATGAATAGCTTGAGCTATTTTGAAAAGAAATATTCCGTAAGACGCTCCATATAATAATACATCCTTCTTCATCTAAACTACAGATCTGTCAAACAAAATGAAAATATGTCATCTTAATGAATTAAATAATGTCAATGTGTGAATTTAATACAAACCTGAGTTGGTGTAAACTTGCTATTATCTACTTTACTTAAATTCTCTATATCTACATCTTTCGATAATGTGCATAACGAAATTATTTTCGATCTGTGTCCACCCAATTCAATATTTCCTGCTGTTGTAAACGAGACAGTCCTTATTAACCACTCTGAATTATTTTCAGCATCTCTAATTTTGTAATTCCCTATTTCATTCTCCTTTAAGTCCCAAATACAAATAGACCTAAATCAATCATTTTTGTAACTCTGGTTAACAGGTTTTATAAAAAAAACCTTGACTCAATAATAATTTAAAAATCAGGTGCCTACCCATCTTCTAGACCTCCAATAATAATACTGCTTGATCTTACATAAAACATACAATCTGTAATGAGGTAGGGTGAATAAAATATACTTAAGGGAGCTGTTGATTGCCAAACATTCCAAATGCATCCGACACAGCAGTCAAGTATGTCATTTTTTCTACCACACATCTCAATTTCCTGTTAAGAACACAACTCTCTTATATTTCTAACAATTCGATAGAATGTACAAGTTTAAGTGTAGATTTACCTCATCGGCAGGTGAATGTATAGTTAACAATACTTCGCTTGTACCGCTAGCATATTGCATAAGTAAAACTTTTCTGTCAGATAAGTAAGGAATTGAATTCATTGATAGGTCGCAATAGCCTTCGGAGAAAGGGATTTCATGTTTATCTGATTTACGTATTTTTCTTGTCAAACTGTTTTTACTTAAGATTGATAGAATAATAATGCTAGCACGATTTAAAAATTCACTTAATCTAACAGAGGGAAAAGAAGACATTGATACTTTTCTATCAGATCTTAAGACATCATCACCACCAACGCCAATGTGTTCCTGAAATTTTAATAAACAATTGTAAAATACATATAGTTTTGAACGTAATAAATCGTATTTTAATTCTATGACCATTCTAAATAAATCAATGTCCTCAGTGGTTTGTAAAATATTTCGGCAAGTTACAGGAAATTGTGTCCATTTATTTGTGTACTCAATGTCATCAGTTTGTGCCTCTATGTCTAAATTATCTGCACGAGTCTCTGTGGATACCTGATGTCAAATAACATACATAGCATAGATATCATTATTACTAAATGTTTCGACATCTAATTTGAATATTTTTAATTGTTACCTGTCTGCTATTAAGTTTTCCATAATTTCTAATAAATTCATCATATGGAATAGGCGCGCATTCAAATAGAGACCAAGTCATAATATCTAGTTTTATCATTTCCAGAAGCTCTTTACCTCTATTTCTTTTCTTCTGTTCCAATATAATAGCTTTATAATTACATTTAAATAATCTATGCTCTCGACATATAGTATTGTGCTGGAATTATTACCTTTGTAATAGTTGATTTTCTTTTTTGCAATTCTATGTAAGATTTGTCAAATTCTCCAGACCTGCTATCCTCAAAGCCTTCATCCATTGACAAAGGAAGAGACTTATTTTCTACTAGCTTTTCACCTCTGCTTTAACAATCATATAATTAAAAATTGTACATCTTCAGTTTAATGTGATGGTAGTTATTATGATTTACATACCTAGTATTAACTATATTATTCATATTCTGTACAATGAAATTTGTAAATCTTGGACTAAATTTGGATGCTGTTCTCCAGGCTTCTGATAATTCAAAATGTCCTGAATCAAGCATATGCTCCTCTTCAGGCTTATGGTGTCTGTTTTGTGTTTGTTTACTCTGCAATACAATATAAACTTTATTATGTACACTGTAACAATCATTTAAAAAAAAAAAAAAAAATAGCTTTTAAATGCTATAACAGTACTCTTTCTGGAAGGTAACTTTTTTTATCATCCAATCCAATCTCTTCGCCATCCCTTGACTCTTCACTAATAAAAGAGGCCTCGCTATCAGTGCATTCTTGGAAATCAGATTCGTAATCCTAAAAATGTTTTTTCATAATTATCTCTCAAAAACTGTTGAAATTGAAATTTAAAGCTTTACCTCAAAATCATCTTCATAAGTATATTCGTTATCAGTTTCTATGTCACTGTTATATTCCTTACGATCTAGGTTTTCTTGATGAGAATTTATCGCGTTGACTGTGTGATTAGAGTTTTTAGTATTATCCTCAATATGGAATGATTCTTTTCCTATATTTTTTATTTTTATTTTGTCGTACTCTTTCTTAACTACTTCTGAGACTACTTTATTTTCCATTGCACCTGGTATGTACTTTAAAGTGCTTCTATGACTGTCTTTTACTTTTACGCTTGCAGTAAGATATGAATTCTTTTTAGCCTTCTGTGATATATTTCTCAAATCTAAATTTTTCATGCTTCCAGTGTCGTCGGATCTTTTAGCTTTTGAAAAATCCACTTTTGCTCGGGTGGACTTTAACGCTGTGTCAGTATTTTCAATTGAACTCTTTTTTAAATCGTGCGATGATACTACCTTTCGATTTCCTTCCAAAGACAATCCTTTCTGTTGTAAAGACGTACTTATTGACACATTAGCACCTTGAAAATTTTCATTATTGACTGATTTGCTGTATGTATTTCTTCTTATTATAGAATGCTTCCGACCATCGCCAATTTCAATATTGTCCACTTGACTAGAAGACAAGGAATAATCAGATTTTCTTTTGCTGCTAACTACGTCCTTTTTATTTACGTCCGGGTGCAGCTTATATTCTTTTCTCACAGCACCTTGCTGATTAAAAAGTAAAACACAGCAAATTTAATATTTATAAGTGATTGTCATAATTTCAACTTACCTTTCTGGACATTTTAAGGCAAATGGTTTTTTTTTTTTTTTAGTGTATATATGTCTACATGACAAATTAATATTTTTTGTTAATAATTAAAATGCCGCATCGCATCTAATATTATACATAGACGATCGCAAACGAACATTTCAAAACCTATCTAAAATAATTACTAATTGCAGGCTGACTCAACAAAAAAAAATTTATATTGAAAATCCATTTAGGCACAATGCTTTAACAATCAGATGTTTGTTGGTTCTTGTTCTGATTATTACTGACATAACGTGGGTTTATCCCAGTACAATGCGTTACCATGGTAATTTTTGTTTGCTTCTCAATGAGACTTGCCACTTAAAATGCTGACTAATGTCCACATTGGAATTATTGGTTTTCTCATAAATTATGCCAAGAGTAGATATTCTTTTTAGAAAGAACTCATTTGCTATTTTATTGAAGAGTATCTTGTATACTTATACTTATTTAAAGCATTATTTTCTTTATTATATTTATCTTTCTCCAGCTACTTTAATAATGCTACCGCTTTACGCTTATGCGCGTTATCTCACTAACAAATAGTAAAAACCAGTTTAAGATGTATTACAAAAAATGTTTTATATTTCCTTTATTTACAGTTTGAATATTAATGGTATTTAAAATCAAGGTGGATTCCTCCACCGTATGCTTTATGATGAAAGAAGATAATAGCGATGAATAGAAAATTGTAATATACCATTTTTAAAGATTTATGTTATATTATAAATTATGTCCTTGTATTTGCAAAGATCAGTAAATAACTATTTTATAATCTAGCAGACATTAATTTCTCACCATACATACTGTATATTATATAAATAAGCTTAGAAGATTATTTCTTTGCAAATGATATTTTCATGGCGTGTGAAGGTGTAATTTTAAAGCCTTGTAGGGCATCTTTTGCAGCTCCAGATTGCACTTCATTTTCAAATTCCACGAAAGCAATATCATGACGATTTGGTACCAAACGAACTTCTTTAAATCCAGGAAATTGATTGAACAACATAGACAACATCATTTCGCTTGTTTCATCTGGCAAATTGGTCAGGAAAAGAATTTGATTAGGTGGTTGTTCAGGTACAGCAGTATTCGCTAATCCTGGATGTTGAGGCACTCCAGAATGATAACCAATTTGTTGGGAATGTTTCGCTTGTTCTTTAGCACGTTTTTTAGCACGTTTAGCCTCTTCTTCCGCAGCAGGAATAATACGCTTAGGCTTCTTAGGCCTCTCAGCAAACGTACCTTTTATTTTGGCTATTAAATCACTATCCGTTTTAGCATACTGTATCCTCTATAATATAACACAAAATTAAGATTGTATAAATGACACACAGTTTTATTTAAAAATTTCATTTTCTTACCATTGGTTTATCATAAAAGGGAAAGCCTTGCATAGATCTTAAGGCATTGGTCGCACTAGCTATTTCTTTAAAGATTACAAATGCTTGACCTCTCATTTTTAATGTTTTCAATGCTACAATATCTAATATTTGACCAAACTGTGAAAATATAGCGTACAATGATTTTTTCAGCTCTTCCTTCTTAACCTTCTCATTAAGGTTGTTTATATAAATTGTATTGTTTGGTCGTATATCCATGGTTTCTAAAGAAAAGTAAAAATTATGTTAGAATTTTTGGATGGAATTAATTTAACCAATTCTTGAAGAAAACAATAATACACAGGGTAAATAAGTAGTTCAATTTTAAATGCACTGCATACAATTAAAGGTTTTAATTAAAACATGACTTAAAGTTATGTCCCGTTATAAGTTTATCACAGAAACAAAATAAAGCATATCTTTACATATATTAAATTTTTCTTATTAAAATATTACCGTATGAATAATTCGGAATCAGTCAAACAAAATTAGCGTCAATGCGCAGTGCTTCGAGTCTCTTTTCTTATTGAATGCCCCGTGAGGTTAGAATTGGTTAGGAACGACGGAGCGGCATCATCTCATCTCTCAAGCAACCTCAGCATTAACCGGGTCTGATCTAATTATGGACGGATGGACCGGTCATATCATGGATGGACTATACCTCAGTCAAGTTGGCCGGAAATAATTGAATAATAGAAAAAAAACTACAGTAGTTGTTTGTTAAGCGTTTGTAGATGTTTGTTATATCAATAAAAGCGTTTGTTAGTTGCTAATTTTTGAGAAAATGCAAAAATAAAAACCAGCGTTAAGTTGGCCGAACATTAATTACTTTTCTTTAGATAGGGTGTTATATCGATTCAGAATCGTTTGTAGTTTCTATATATAAAAAAAAAATGTTTGTTAGTTAATGGATTTGAACGAAAATGAAATTAAAAAATTCACAATTTAGTTCGAGAGCAAGTATAGGCTATATATATTATTCTATTTTACGATTTTACAACTATATTGATAATAAACGTTTGTTAGGTGTTTGTAGATTCTTATGTCACACCAATAGAAACATTTGTTATGATTGATAATTTTTGCAAAAATGCAGAAAATAAAAATCGCATCTGTGTGAAGTTGACTGGACATTAACTAAATTTTTCCTTAAATAATGTAATCACATCGATTTAGGATCGTCTGTAGTTTCTGAAAACACAAGTTACGTTTGTTAAATGTTAATTATGAAGAAAAATCAAATTACAATCATTTCCAATTTTGTCCATAATAATGTAGTATGTTACAGCTGTGCAACTTTTAAATCCTTGTTAAAAACCTACTACTATTGGACAAAATTGTCGGACCTAAAAGTAATAGCCAATAACATACAAACATTCCCTGAACAGATGCCTTTGCCGAATGTCACCAATAACTGGTCGATTAGAAAAGGCGCCACCTTATTAACCAATCATATTTCATTATTTCAGTAGCAGGTGCTAGTTGTTTTTTACCGATTGTAACCAATGACTGATTATAAATTTAGCGCGCGCCGCGCGTTTTACAGCTAATCCATGGAAGTTTTTCAGTTGTGATTTCCCGCCGTCTATCATTACTTACTACCTCCAAATTCCAATGCCGACAGTTCCTTTAAAGTTACTCCAAAACTGATAAAAACTTTCGTCACTGGCAATCAGCATTTAATAGCAACCCTTTAAATCATCTAACGAAAAAAGTAACAAGATAATGGAAGAAGAGAGACAGAAAACTTTACGAAAATTTTTAAAACAATGCAAAGGTAAGTTTTTTTTAATTATAATTAATTTAAATTATATTTGTTATTAATAGCTGCTCCAATATAAATGATATAACATAACTTTAATAAATTTCAAATTACTTTGAAATTATACAATTAAAAAAAATTATTATAACATTGATTGCGTACAACAGTTTACTAGTAACCATTTAATGATTTAATAAAACTGTTGAATAATCAAATTATGAACAATCTGCATAAATTTCTTTTTTTTTGCAGAAAAAGGAAACCAATTTAAGGAATTTAATCAGTCGCTGCCTATTTTACAAAACTTTGCAACAACAACTGGTTTGCCGGAAGATGATTTTGATCTTCTTCTAGATGTTATAATTTATAGTGACCTAGGTTTGTCCTGTGACCTTCTTAAATTATTCAAATACTAATTAAAAATATTTTCTAGGTGCACTTAAACGTTCAGCATTAATAAAAAACCTAATTCCTGAACAAAACATTAGTCAGAACCAAACAAAAACCATAACAGTATGGTTTTTATCCAAAGTAAATACTTTACCAATAACAGTCTCCATGATAGTAATGCAATGGCTTATCTGTATTTAATATTTTTTCTGTAAAACATATCCTACTAAAATAAGATTCCAATTTTTATAATAATGTGTACGAATTTTTTTAGGTGTATGTGATTTTCGTATAGCAGATGTAGAAACTGTCAATATATTTTATGATGTATTCTTTTTTACAATGCTTAAGAGGGAAAGATTGGTAAGGAAAATTAACTAAAATTTGGTAAACTTAGGTTTTATATAATTTATTGTTATTTTATATTTATAGCAAAAATACATAGCCCAATTAATTTATTTACTAGCAAAGCCAGAAGATGTAACTAGGGCTGATGTGTCTAGATTATTAGCAGTCAGTCAAAAGAATTCTAAGATTCAAAAGCATATTATTGCATTACTCTCGTAAGTGAAATTGAAGTATATACAATAATCAATTATTAATCTTCGATCAATGCTTGTCAGATTATTTAAATCTTATAAGCCAGAATTGGTTCCTGAGCAAATTCAGTCCATAAACATAGAAAGTGTTTGGAGACCAATACCAGATGTATTACGTTCAAATTTGGAAAAAGTTAAACATAGAATAGAAGATCAACAGAGACTTGATGTGAAACGGGAATATTTTAAATGGGATATAGTTCAGGTAACACATAATAAATAAATCTTCAAACAATATGTATTAACGGAAAATAACACTGCCCTCTTTATAGCGTACTAAGCCTCGGAAAAACACTGTGCCTCTTTTGCCATCAGTTTGTTATTTCCAGATTGGATCAAGTATATTTAAAGATAAAAATATAAAATCGATTTTTGAAATTAACAGGTAAAATATGAAGAGTATTGTGGCAATTATTCACTCAACATATTGTTGCATAATTTATATTTATATTTTTATAGTATCGATGAATTAGGAAAATATAATTTAAATGTTGACCTACCATGTAATGCTACATCACTGCTAGCAAATATGGCAGGATATCATCTTCTTACATTTGCTGACTTCCAGTATCAAAGCAGATTTTCCTATAACTTATATAACACATTTCGAAGAGGTTTGTAAAATAAAAGTGTAAAATGTTAATTATTGAAATGTTTTTATACTGATATCATGATGTGAATAATTTTATCTGTTGTATTTTAGCATGTATATTAGAGAGAGAGAAATACTCTGAAGAGGAAATAAAACAGTTATTTAATATGACAGCTGAATTTTGTAGATATATGCAACAAGGTGTCAAAGTGGTTGATTTGTTTTTCAATGAATATTTGGATTTCAACATTGGAGAATTTAACTTAGAATTCCTAAACTTGTTGCCATGGATGACTTTAATATCTGCCACAGGTAAAAATATTTTTATATACTTGTAATATACATATTTTTAATCATAATTGTAATACTTCTTAACCGATAGACTTACAGGAAAAACTTTTAGTACATGTAAAAAGAATATTTCTTGAGTCATCTTTGGAGATGAAATGTGAAATTATAAAAAGTCTAAGAAAGTTTGTAGCAAATATGGTAAGAATAATTTGAGGAAAATATTTTCAAAGTTCTGTATTTGCTTATGTTTTGTATTCCTAATTAGTGTCTCATAGTTTTTCAGTAGAAATTTTGATGGGACATTGAATACTTTAACAACGCCATTTCTGGGAAAAACTTCAGTAGATAACTTAGAAACACTTGTTTCTATTTTAACTAACACATGCGAGAAAATAATCATTGCTGGCTTGAACATTCATTCGTTCGATTTATGTTTATTATCCGAAGGAATAGCATACTACGAAGAGGTACCACTCTAAAAACTTTAATAATTTTAAAACACGCACACACACATTTACAAATAAAGATCACTTTAATTTTTTCATTACAGCTAAATATCTTACAATCCATTGGCGATTCTGTTTCTTGGAATGTAGCTCCCCCTGCAATTATATATGGTGGACTTGCAACAAGTAGTTGCAGTATTTTATCAAGGATTTGCTCCTTGTTGTTGAAGTATAAATTTTTCCATTTATTATTTTATTATTCAGTTTTTTTTTTTTTTTATTCAAAAGTAATTATTTTTAGATACTATGACCTGATACAAATCCGGTCAGACAACAGTAGTGAATGTCAAGGCAGAAATGATATGATTTTACTATATATAAAAGATTTTATGAAATCATTGTGGCATAATAAGGTATATGTAATTATTTATATTCATTAGAAGACTTTAATAAATGTTTTAACATTTTTTGCAAAGTCCTTCAACTCTCAAGATGAAGGATATTTTCTAAGAACTCTTGGGGATTCTCTTCGAAAAGATTTATCAACTTGTGAACTTGACCATTACTTAAACATTAAGACACATTACTCCATATTGCCTTATATTTGGGTACTAAACAGAAGTGGAATAATTGTAAACACAAGAGAGGTAAGATTTAGTATAATTATAAGAAAATAATTATTTTACTATAAAAAATGTATATTACAATAATTTATATTTAATGAAGGAATTAATACTTTTTTCTTAATTGCTTTTAGGATGCCTTGCAAGTGGCAGCAATATACTATCCTGTTTTAAGTAAATTTATTGATTCATTCAAGGACATAATCTAATAAAAGTATTAAAGGGTCGAAAAATAGTAACGTTAGTTTTCAATTTCATTTAAATTAATATTTTTGTAGTATTAATACACCAAATAAATCACAGAAATATCTGTTTGAATAAATTTTGCACATAGGTTTTGTCTTTGTTTAAGCAAATAATCCTAAAAAGAAAATTGTTTACGTATATATACAAAGTTAATATTTTTAATGAAATTAACACCAAATAAAGTAGCACAAGTTTGGCATAAATTGAAATCAATAAATGTAGCTTTATTTCAATTTATAAACTTTCATTCGTAATCAATCTGTTCCCTTTTATATATAGATTTATCATTAAGATACAAATATAAAAACTAAGTGCTATAATTAAATGAAAACTAATAAATCTATACCATTCGTGTCATGTTTGTTCAAAGAAAAAAAGCTTTGTCTCTACTTTTTAAAGGCAGTGGTGTTAGCTTTGAAAAGTAATGTAAAAATCAGTTTACAGACTTGTCAATTTAATTTAAATAAAAAATGCACTTTCTGAAACACACGGTACAGATTAATAGCCATAGAATGAAATAGTATAAATTAAATATTTATATATCTAAAGTACAGCTTCTTCTTAGTTGAAATAAATCTGAAAATTATCATTGCTTTTTCATATACTATATATTTATCGAGTAGTAGAATAGATTTGGGCTTCTCATTCCACATTTTCTTTATCAAAACGTATATTTGAACAATTTCTTGCCAAGTGTGATTTTGTTCTTCAATATCAACTTGCATGACTTTTTATGTTTTTATTAATCAATAATAAAGTTTGCCTCAAAAATATAATAAAGATTACAATCACATTATAATTAATTTATGGATTGCAATGTATAAATCAGAGTTCTAAACATGACAAAATCAAAATGCACTGTATAATATGATGAACTACGATGAATAATAAATAGCGTTATAATTTTATAAGAATGTTTCAGTAACTAAAGAAACCTAGAGAAATGAAATACTATATTAATATATCATATCCTACTAAAGGTTATATGCAATAGAGTCAATCTTGAATATGCAGAGAAAAGTCAAAATAAGTTTCATTGTGAAATTTTAATTCTTTCACATTTCCATTACAGTTTTTGTTTGTAAAATAGTGCTACAAAACTCATTGATAATTCAAGCTTTTTAACTTAGTGTCTATATTGATGAGAATGCAGTATAAATAAAAAATAGTGACACTGCATGGCTTAAAATTAAAAATCAATTTGTGCAGAAAATTGAAGCAAATTGCAAGCATCAAGCTTGATGGCTATTGCATATATCATTTATCTAATGTAATCTACATTAAATATATCCCATAGTGTTCAAAATGTTTGTTTTTGAATGTAGAGCGTGATGTTTGAAGAAATATATTATTTAATCTGTGATATGCAGAGCTCAAATATTGTGTACAATTGTTGGTAAAACATCCAGCATGGCTGTTATTAGTCATTATTCCTGAAGAAAAGTAATATAAGAGCTATTAGAAGACACTGAACACACTTTGTCAGTATTATGTACAAAACTTGAGCTCTATATTGATATGCACATGCAATGTGGCAAAGAAAAGACTATAAATTATAGTTTAAAGATACTTTGATAATTCGTACCGCTTAATTCTGCCACGAATAAAGGCCAACAAAGTAAATTTTTTACACAGATCTTTTGTCATATTTTAAGTCTTAAAACACCTTTATAAATACTATACCTTATTTTGTTCCACACATCAAATAAAATTGTGCTGCCTTATTTTAATAACTTTGTAATTTGGAAATTGATAAATCAACATTCAAATTTAGCGTACTCGCTATAGTTGCAACGAATTATCATTACATTGATTAATTTAAATATGTTAGCTTATTTGGAACGAAACAAATCCAAACATACCATATATGAGTATGTACCACGCTTGATATTTATGTGCCACCAATGATAGTACACAAAAGTTTTCGTCAATGATGGTGTTACTCTGTAAATGGGTTCTAATTAATGTGAATTACATTACATTAAATACATAGTAGATTACGTACACACTGAGCTTCATTAATGGCGCCCTCTTCGATGGCAAAAAAAGTCGCTGCTTCCTCCAAAGTGCTTACGGATGACAGCGGTTCTCTTGTCAGAAGGGACGCCATTAATAGCGGTGACCGTACAGGTGTATGGGATTTAATTAATTTCCTTTGATGTTTATACCCGCTCTGTACCCACATAACACAAAAACATGTGGCAAAAGCAAGTTATCCATTCACGCCTCTTGAACGAAAACATGTTAGATTTAACAATGAACAAAATTTTTAGCTCTGCGCGACTTTGTTAATTATTACGCCGCAAATTTTGAACATCCTCTTTGGCACAGTATGTTAATTAAGTAAAAATAGATTTATCTCTACGTAAATGGTGTTATAAATTCAGAAAAAATATATACATTTCTAAGAATGATTTGTATTAGATTCTGGGTGAGTTTAATTAATAATATAAACTGATACGAACGAGCTTCACATACTACCAGACTTTTCAACTTATTTAACTAAATCAGTTTATACTTTTTGAATCGATCATACGATTGAATAAAGTTTTTAGAAATTGCTATTAATAAGCCCAGGTCATTGTAAAGAAATTATTTGATCATTTTAGAACACATCTCAGAATGTAATTAATATACTTAAGAAAGAATGCCATTATACGTATACTATAATTATATCTCTCTAGATCTAGGAGCTATAAATCTATGCGTATGCTTTCATGTTTATATGTATATGTATGTATCTATATATATATATATATATATATATATAATGTGTATTGCTAGAATGAACGTAACTTTTGGACACAAATGTTACTTCATTGATGAAATCAGTTCAATCGACAAATTTAACGAATACTATACTTAACGCGTGTAGTGCATGTGTGATTTTTGTCTTTCTCGAGTACGTACACGCACGTACACAGCACTGACACATAGAAACAGGTCATGCCTCACTTCACTTGTAGCGACAACAACTTTGTACACAGGAGTACATTTTCTTTGTTAGGTTTACCCAACAAAAAATTGTGGAAGGATATTGGGGGTTGAGAAAGGGAAGTAGAAGGGGTAAAGAAATTAACAAAGGGGAACGAAAAGAGGAGGAAACTCATGTATGTAGATGATCGATTTCGAAAGGAAGTTCAAATAAGTCATGAAGGCTGAGAAGAGGACATAGGAAGGAATGAAAAGACAGGGGATAATTGGACGTGGAAGGACAGAGAGAGAGAGAGAGAGAGAGAGAGAGAGAAGCAAAAAGAAAAGTCTATACAGATAGAATATACGAGGTTGTAGGTGGATAAGAGAATGAGAAAACGAGATAAGGTAAAAGAGATAAATGAATGAACACAAGGATGGGCATTTAGTAGGAAAAAATACAGCTGACGGGAAAAGGTCAAGGAAGAGGAGAAGGACAGACAGAAGAATAGGAGTTATGAGGAACATCTCGGAATGTGGCAAGGGTAGGAAAATTTGCATCTATTCCCTTAAAAGATTTCACCTGAGAGGATTAAAAAATGTTGTTCATCATTCAAAACGATTCCTTTATTTACTTGTAAAGGTGTGCTCGTTTAAAAATAAAAATTTATCTTCTTGCGAAGGTGACTTTAGACCCTCTGATTATTTGGAAGGGAAAATTAAAGATTATTAATTTGTGCTATACCGTCACTATTGTCCAACCATAAATGCTCGTCAATTTTGATTCTAATACATCATTTCACTCAAATTATTGCGAAAGTGAAAAAAAGTATTTTTTCACTTGCGCAATAATGTTGCCATTTTCTTAGCTTTCAACAAAGTGGCAAACTAGAAGTTCGAACGGTAACAACGGTAACACGGATTAAGAATTTTTCCTTCCATCTTTTGTTTCAGATAATCAAAGGGGCCAAAATCACCTACGCAACCAGATAAAATTGTTTTCTTCCGTTATTAAAACACCTTTATAAGTAGAAAAAACAGGACGATTTTTATAATAAGCCAAATTCTGTTTAATCCTTTTAAACCAAATATATCTCTCTCTCGCATGAGAAGAAAAATATGCTGGATTATATCCGAGTCCTTGAAAAAAAAAAGTTAAAAATCAAATCTTTTTAGGGGTTTGCATCAAATTTTTCCCTTAAAGATGGATGCGAGGACAAGAATTGAGGGTATAGGGAGAGAGAGAGAAAAGAAGGATAAGAGCAAGAGAGGGTGAAATTGGAGTGTGGAAAAAAGAAAAAGTTATAAAGAAGCCGAGTAGGTTGTAAAAGTAAATGCAGAGAGCAAAGAAGCGAATTGAAAAAAGTGTACAAGGCAGAAGAGCGAAGACGAGAGAGAAATAGCAAAGAGGTTGAAGAGGCTAACATTTTAAGGGTGAAATCGAAGATAATTAACACAAGGAGGAAGAGAATAGGGGAAATTAACAAGGGAAAAGAAATGACGAAATGGGATATTTTAAAAGGTACACAGCAGGGAATTGACTTCTTTACATTTTAGCTAACTTCATTCTGCATTATCTAGGCAAAGAGTGTATACAATACACTACATAGCACAAGGAGAACAATTCAAATTACCACATTATAGGTCTGTTCGTTTTAACAGAAAGTCGCTACACCTTTTGCACTTTGTGCACTTTTTATCATGTCAGCTTAAACACTGGATAAAGACAGAAATACGAAAAGTGCGTAAAGTGTAATAAGTGCAGCTAAAACAAACAAACTTTATATTAAAAGAATTTAGATGGAAGGTGAAGGAGTGGAATTAAAAATGAGCAAGGAGAAACTGGAGAGTTTAATACAGCAACTGAAGGTAAGAAAAGTGGCAGATAGTGAGAGACGAATCAATGAATGAGATATAAAAGTATGGAGAAGAAAGATTTATGGAGAGATTAAATGGAGTACTGGATAAAGAATGTTAAAAAGGAAGGATGACCAAATAATGAAAGGAAGAATATTAATGCCAATAAAAGTAAGAGGATCGAGCTGAAAGTTGAAGACTACAGAAAGTCTCACTGACACACAATGTATCAAACTATGCAGTAATATTGACAAGCAAGTTGTGTAAAAAGCTGTTTTAGAAAGAAATTCTATAAGTCGACTTAGGTGGGCTTTCGGAAAGTAATAAAAGCAATAGAAGACAAAAGATAAGAAAGAAACAGGTGGAGTGGAAATTAAGAAAGGGTGATAGTGATAAGGAAGCTTGGAGAATTGAAGAAAGCAGATTATTATAAGGGATTGGGAAAGGAGGAATATTTCTCTGATTGATTGATGTGTTAGGTAACAGAGTCAGATTTTAGGGACAGAAGGAAATTAAGAAAATCGAAGAGTTATAAAAAAGATAGATTTTTGGAATAGAATTTTGAAGGGGAAGACAGCAGTCCCGGGATTTATGACGATAAAAGAGATGGAAGGGAAGAAGTTAGTGAAGAAAGCAGGAAGGAGTTTTAGGGAAATCTAGAATAGAGGAAATAAAGTGAATGAATTTAGAAGGATAAACCGACAAGAAAAGTTCAGAAGGATTGGATAAAAATTTATATTGAGTATACATGGATAAAAGGTGAGAAGGGTGGGGAGGGGGGGGGGGGGGTACTAGGTTATTTAGAGAAGGATGGAAGAAGGGATGGCATACGTTAGCGTGGTTTATAAGGTAGGGGTGGAAATAAAGAAGAGATACTGGATGGATTAGAGAGAAAATGCAAGATGTTCGGATGGGAGGGGAAACGGGGAGGAATGTTTGTAGAGTTTAGAAAAAGGTGTGCATTCGGCCAACAATCAGTGGCTTTAATCACTAAGTAAAATGTTAGTATGATCGGTTGATTAGTTGAAATTAACCAACCATAAGCATATTACTTAATGACTGAGATTGCTGAGTGTCAGTCAAATGCGCTTAGAGTGAGAGAGATCGAAAGGTGAAGAGAATAGAAGAGGAAGAATGAGTGAGTGAGAGGAGGGATTAAAGGAAATAAGTGATATTTCCTTCTTTTTCCCTCCCTTTTTTAATCACACACTCTCTCTCTATCTCTCTCTCTCTCTCTCTCTCTCTCTTTCACACTGTAAATAAATGTAAATAGAATGGATGGATGGATGAGTTATAAGAATAAGGTAGGAATAAATGAAGGGTGACTGGAAGCAATGATCAAAGTCACAATTTCCCTCTATACACATATTAATGTAAAGGTCTTCAATCTTATATGATGCATTTGGCATAAATAAAGAAGTTTGTTTTTATTTATAGATAATTGTAACAAGATATATAATTTATTAATTGTTTTAATCATTTCCCCTTTTATGGAAATGAGAACATATAATTTGTTAAAAACAAATTTGTACACACGAAAAGGATTTAAGTTGTAGTAATAACATATAAATATCTTGTTATAAATGTATAGAGAGAAAAATGAACGTTCTCTTATTTATTCTATATGAATAATAAAGGATCAAAAACTTTCAAATTAATATTACACAAAAATAGGAAATTGCAACTGATTACCTTTTCCATCTCCCTTCAAGTATGAAATAGATTTAGGAAAGGACTAGATGTTAAGGAAATTATATAAACGGAACGGAGGTCCGTATTGTACCCCGAAAAGGGAATAAACTAAATTAACTAACCAGCTAACTAACTAAATATTAAGTTTTGCATTAACTGAACGATACATGGAAAAAAAATCAATCCCAACTAGCATCACTGTTGCACTCTTCAGCTTCTTCCCCGGAGAACACTGTTTCTGGTTCAGCGTCGTTTAGGAACTCATCTTGTATTTTAGTTTCTCCTGCCATTAGCCTCTGCTTCTTTAATGTATATGCACGTTCATCCTCAGCTGTCTTTTCTTTTCTAAATTCATAGACTAGTGGATATATATGCTCAATAGCAGCTTGAACAGCAGCAACATTAGGAGCTACAATCAGGTTAATAAATTATTACAATATTATATCTCATTGTTGGTTTCCTATTAAGAAAAGTCTCACCTCTAATTAACAAGGCATACTACAGAATTATTATTATTACCTGTAACTGTAACACTCCCTGTAGAAAATATTTTTAAAGTTGCTTTTGGGTCTTTCAGTTTGTATGTTACACCAGGATGTAATTCTGGCTCATAGCTGTAAAAGATAGCAATTTAATTTAAATCATTCTATTTTCTTGAAGAATATAATATTTTTTAGATAATTTACACTTACTCTGCATTCTCTCTATGACTTATGGAAAATGACGTAATTTTAATAGCAAAAGGCATACAGCATGTACCCAAAACATTAACAACTCTATAATTATTAAAACGAACTTTAAAACCAAGTTTTTGAAGAGAGCGAGCAAATCTACGTGCTGCAATTTTGGCTTGTGGCTCACTGGTGGCACCTGTACATGTTACTTTTCCAGACGACCAGATAGAGGCAGTTGTATATGGTCGTCTTAGCTTCATTGTAATCATCTATTAATTAACAAAATACATACATTTTGATTTTAAAAGTATTGAACAATTAAAGTAAATTTTAGAAATTATAGAAAAATGAAAGCTTACCCCATTCTCTCGTCTATATTCAACATTTGAACCATTAAGAGCTATCTCTCTTAAATTTAAATGACAACGTACACTAAAACTACAAACTACATTATTAATCACAATATCAAGCACAGGCGTTTCAGGCTCCTGAGACTCCACATAAGGCTGTATTTGATCATCGTATAATCTCTCCTCCTTCTCTTCTGTACATATATCCTCGGTATTTAAATTACTAACATTTTCTACATGATTCAATGATCCGTTTGTTAAAGGTTTCATGCCATTCTTCTGAATAGCAGTTGCCATAATATCACACACCTAAAGTAAACAATAATATACTTTTACCCATATTTTTTAAACAAATCATTGTTAAAACTAATAAACAGACTTAAATTTTTTAATATAAAATGATTATTTTTTTCATTGATACACTTTTGTCTCAAAAATTTTTCTAATAAAAGAAAAGCAGATCAGTAAAATTTATTTAAGATATATTAAATGTCATATATGACAATAAAACTACAGATGCTAAAGTATCATCTGTTGATTCTTTGATAGGGATTATTTAATTATTATTCAAAAATCAATTAATTAACTAAAAGAGGTTATGTCAGAAACTTACATGTCAGTAGACAGAATATATAACTTCGTAAACCGACTCTCCTAGTTTCTTTCATATAATTTATAATCAATTAAATTATTTTCATAGAAAATAAAAGAACGTACAAAAAAGAATCTTTCAGTTGACAGTATAGCCTCAATATAAATTGAGAATATCAATGAAACAGGATATATACAATCAAAGCAAGGCTAGCTCAATTCAACAATGGAGAGTGAAGCTGTATGATTTATCAAAATAAATTATGTAAATATAAGTTTTTCGTGAATAGCTTGAAAGCAAAATGCACTTTATATGATTTATAATAACACTAAAAGTGACATATATCGTAATGAAAATCTTTAATGTATCACTATAAAGGTTGTAAATTCCATTTTTAGAAAATTTATTGAAGTTTGATTATCTACCAAAACTATTGCTTTGTCATGTCTAAGAGTATTTGGAAGGCAATACTTACGTAAAACTATCGTTTTCTCAGTCTGTTTTTAATCATTAATAACTTTTGTTGACAAGGACAATGAATACAAAGCTAGCTTAATAACCATGGAGACTAGAGGGAAGGAGGTTTTCTTTCTTTCTTCAGATGATTGGTTTCCGCTGTTAGGTGATTTACCCAGGGATTTTTCAAAGCGGTTGACGTATCAATGTTTTTTAATTATGTTTATTTTATATAATATTATTCAATAAATATCAAGTTTTATTTGTATTTAAATATGAATAAACCTCAAGAAAGTGTAAGTCTCGTACGGTGCGTGCGTACTACGAGTGACGATAGCCATTTTATGCTGTTTGCAAAAGATGACACTGGGAGGCATTATCGTGCACTCACCACAATGGCGGGAAATATAATCTCTTAAAAAGGTGATTAGTAATTTAAGGTTATGTGAACTAAATTTAATTGATTAATAATGACAATGACAATCTAGAATTGTTTATCTTTACAGTTATTTAGTATTTTAATTAGAAGATGTTTTAATATTCTTTATAAGACAGTCCTAAAATAAATGCATAACACACACACACACACACATAGAGGCCTTCCATTATAATTGTTGCATTCAAATACATTAAACTCTTAGGGCCGGTTGTTCCACCTATTGGCAAACGTCTGGATAAATTTATCCGTTTGGTAAAGCTTGAAATTGAATAGAATTTACTACAGTTTGTAAATTTTACGAAGCAGATAAATTTTACCAATAGGTGGAAAAATCGGCCCTTAAAGGCTAATCATTTTATAAAAAAATATTTCAAAGAAAAGTTGTGAATTTCAAGTTGGACATAAGGTGGTATAGGGACCGTGCACATCACACAATGACAGTGAGATGAGAATGTGTATTGGTGTATATGCATACTATCAGCACAAACTATCGGTCAATTTTCGCAGTTTTTGAGTGTAATTTATTTATACGTATATAGTTACACATTAACACTTCTCTATCATTGTGTTGATGTGCACGGTCCCTATTACATACTGACCTGACGGGACCAGACCTTGATGACCGCCAGAAATGGCGTCCCTCAATGCATTTAGGAACAGCGTTATAGAGCCCCTCACCATGGGCTGCATTCCATCTTACCTTCAAGAGCACGGAGTACGTTTTCCCTAGATTTCTCCCTAGATTGTTCCCTACATAACAGGCGGGAGGGAAGTGGGATTTAGGGAGAAATCTAAGAACCCATGCTTCGGGGTAAGATTTGGAACGCAGCCCAGTAATTCAAAACAGAAAAGTACGAGTTAACATAAATTTTTTATTATAAAAGACTATTGTATATACATTTTATTATTAAAAGTTTCATTTATCTAAAATGTATGGTATGTATGTACTCACACTTTTCCGTTTTGAGTAATTGAATTGGAGGGCTCTATTGCGGTTCCTAAACGCATCGAACGCATCGAGGGACACCTCTGCGGTCTGCCGGTCATAGGGTGATTCCAGCCGACACTCAGCGGTCTTAGCCGCTAGGTAAAATAGTAAAATCCGCGTATAATTGATTGATCAGTTAAAATTGGCCAATCATAAGCATATTTTACTTAGCAGCTGAGACCGCTGAGTGTCGACTGGAAACACCCATTGTACATGCATATGTACATATACGTACATTGCATATTTACAATTTACATACACGAACCTTAAATGTCTCCTTCTCTAGGTATTACATTGGCCTTTAAGGGTGTAATTCTTGTTAAGGGTCAGTGATGAAGGGGGTAGTGGGGTACTGCTGATGAGTTAAGGCGAATCAAAAATGGTGATACGAGATGCTACGTGTGAAAGGAAGACTTTTGAGATTTGGTCACTTGAGTGTTGAAGTCAATAATAATATGTAATATGAAAGGAACATATTTTGGAGCTTCATACATATTATGTTTGGGGGATGCAGCACGAAAAGACTGATTCAATTTCCCAAACTATATATTTCAATCATTTAACCCCAATAAGAGAAAAAAGATGTAAAAAATATTAATAATTCTTTTAAATAAGTTGGTTTTCTTTATATAAAAAATATGATACATAAAAATGTATACATTAATTCAAAAAAGAATGTATGTTTATTAAATGCCTAATCGAAAATTAAACACTGAGAATTTATTTGAATACAACTGTATCTAGCATAGCTCCCAAACATTGTACTATATTTGTACTCATTAAAATATCAACTTTCTCTTCCAAATGTCTTTTTGGATCTTGTTTACCGACATTCTTTATTGCCAACTGCTCTGGGGTCATCTTCTCTTCATCTTCTAATGCCTATAAAATATATAAAGATATTAGTGTATATAATTTGAAGTAAACAATCCCCCTTTTCATAAAAGCTTTTTACAAAATTGCCAAATGTTAAAATGCCATAAATTTTTTTTTAATTTTCTCTCATCGATAGGATATAAACGTATTTTGTTAATTGATGCCGCGACACAAGAAAAAGGGTCATAAATTACTTTTGTAAAGATTGGTAATCTCCACCTCTATTAATGTATAATGAATAATAAATTACTATAAATTTGTAATCCAAAAAATTAACATTTTATAACATTTTCCACTTTTTTTTTAAGATATGAGACATGAGGATTATTCCAGATGATATAAAGTTCTGTATAATCTTATAATTTAAGAACTTTCTTAGAATCTTCTTTCTTATCTATACTGTGGATTAAAAGAAATTAATTGCACAATCTGTAGTGGCTACCCCTGCTTTTGTACTAGCATTACTGTGAATGTAACTTTATTTAATGCTCAATAACAGTAAATAGTTGTTTCTTATTTTAACTGTCAGTTACTGAAATCCCACAATGTGTAATATATCATATATAATTACAATAACTGATGACTATTGGCAGTAATAAACAAATTGTGAGGTAAAATGATACTCATAGTGCTAGGAACACAGAAGGTAGCCATAGAGGGATTTAGATTACTACTGTCAACTTTAATTCAGTGAAAAACTTAATTATGAATAAAATTTTACCTTATTATAATTCTTTGCCAATTCAAGCATCTCAGACACAATATTTTCATTGAGCTTACTATGCTCCGAATATTCAGCTAGTGTTAAGCCATCCATCCATGTTTTTTTGTGAAGATTTAATAACATTTTCTGTTCCAATTCATTTTTACGATAATTAATGCTTATACTGTAGTAATGGCGATTTAAACCATGAATTAATGCTTGAACAGAAGGTTTCTGTAAATGTCCCAAGTTTGATGTTGTCTGACGGGGCTCTTGGCCTAAAACCTATAATAGTAAATTATTTAAAGATTCAATAATTTATAAAGAAACAAATGAATGAAAATACGGTACTCACCATCATATTTGGATTAATTAGCCTAAATGCATCAATGACAACTTTTCCTTTGACCGACTGAATTGGATCAATTACAACAGCAACCGCTCTTTCACTAAGTGCTTCAAAAGACTGTTGCGTGTTTATATCCACACCAGAAAGCCAACAACCAAAACCAGGATGAGAGTGATACCAGCCTACCACCATCTCTGGCCGCCCAGTTTGCTTCAGCATGTCCAACATTTTTGCTTGGAAAACAGGGTCAACAGCTTCAACTGAGACACCCTAGGTAAATGTACAAATAGTTTTATTAAAGCCTTTAAAACTTACTACTAGAAAAACTTAAAATCATTGACTATTTCTTACAGTTCCAGTTTGTGGCATTGCAAATACATCAATGACACGAACGGTATAATCATCCACAAATTCTCCTAGCATTAGACCCATAACTTCCATTGGTACACCAGCTCGACCATGTTTTAACATCTTCAAGAGAGCTAAAGATGATATATATACCTACAAAATCAAAGTCAGTAAGATAAACTTTTTCAAGGAAGTACAGAATATCAATGACTTTGTTTGATACAATTAAGTCTGAGCAATACATTTAACCAATAAGTTAAACAAAATGTACACTTTCCAGCATCAAATATTTTATTTTTCTCACATACACAACCATGTAACTGAATCATATAACTTAATTTTTCTGTAAATTAAAATCTATAGCATTAACATGTAACTCACTTGCTCAGCTGTATCAACTACAGGAGCGTCAGATGGAGGTGGTCCTTGATTCAAACCAGGACCTAATCTTAATAGCCGATCCATACTGCCTTTGTATCTTAATTCCTGTAAATAGATATAAAATAATTGAAAACAAACATCAAACGCCAAAAATAACAATTTTTCAGAAAAGTAACAATATAATAATATACGTTATATCAAAGCCGGTACAATAACCTTTTTTAAAAGAAATAATTTAATTAAAACGATATAACAAATGTTATTCTTTAATTCAACAAACCTCAAATTTGCACACTCACGGAAGGACTACGCCAACTACAGTATGTTGTACGGTTACTACGGTTAATCAGGCACTCAGGACAGGACTGCTCAGGACAGTCAGCCATAACAGAACTCACAGAACAGATCTAAATGTGATCCAAAATCACGAAGCAGTGATTTGATGTGTTTAGGAACCGAGCGTTTGAAAGTTCTAATGATGAATGCAAGTTGGCAGAACTGAGGGGCGAGGGCCAGTTTTACCACCCTATTGATAAAATTTATTTGTTTTGGAAAAAAGTTACAGGTTACAAAACTGTAGTAAACTTAATTCAATTCAAGCTTTACCAAAAGGCTAAATTTACCACGGTGTTTACTAATAGGTGGAAAAACTGGCTTTGAGTAATAGGTTTTTGAATTGTAGTTTTTTCGCGACACCGTACTGTTAGGGCTATGGCACACAAAAAAACTTAAGCAAGACTTAAGCAATAAAATGAAAACGAACCAATCACAGTTTAGCCATTGCCGAAATTTTCAACAGTGATTGGTTCGTTTTCATCTTATTGCTTAAGTGCCTTAAGGGCCGGTTTTTCCACCTATTGGTAAAATTTATCTGCTTGGTAAAATTTACAAACTGTAGTAAATTCTATTCAATTTAAAATTTTACCAAACGGATAAATTTATCCAGACGTTTGCCAATAGGTGGAACAACCGGCCCTAAGTCTTGCTTAAGTTTTTTTGTGTGCCATAGCCCTTAAACCGTACTTATGTACGTTTTGTTCTTTGCAATGCCAGTATGAGAAATCCCGTTAATATGACAAGCGCGAGGCGTGACATAAATGTCACATTGAACCGTTTACATTTAGCTGACTTTAAAGTCGACTTTTAAATCAGACATGTCAAGTGTCAACTTAAAATCAACTGTAGTAGACTTTCTGCTTTTAGAATAGGGTTTGTAGAAACGGTGTAATTTAGGCTGTGCGCTGTGCAGGGTCATAGGCCGGTATTCATAGTCGTTACTTATATTTAAGTCTGACTTAAAGTATCGATTGTCCTTTTTCACCTAACAGTAATAGAAAAAGATAGCCTATGCTGAAGTCGGTTTTAAATATAAGTAACGACTATGAATACCGGCCATAGTTTTTAATTGTTTACTCGGAAAGTAAATATCTCCATTAAGGGTACATTCATAATTTCTTAGAATTTTATAAGATGGCAATACTTTCGTGATTCCGAATATTTTTAAATTATTACGTAAAAATTCAATTTTTATTGTATCACATGTATTAATATGTCACTACAGTGTCTGGTATATGTAAAATGCTTGTCACTTTCTACTTTCCATCTTTCAACATCAATTTTAAAAAATTCTCTAATGTGACCATTAACGGGAACCCGTATACCGACATTACAGGGCGAAAACTATTTTGCATGCAGCGTCGTCATTTGTTGACGGATTGTAAAGTTATTACAGGTTTTTGGAAATGCCAGAAGCTTTTCTACTAAGTTACGTTAGGAAAATTAACAAAAAATAAAAAAAAATATTTGTTTAAATAAATATATTAACATTATTGAGAAACAACAATTAAATCGCAAAATCCCCCAACGTACTTTACTAGATAATGTTCATACGTTTCCAAAAAGTCCACATAAATGCAAATCCGTCAAGAAATGACGATGCTGCATGTGAAATAAATAATGGAAGAATTTCGTGTTCGGGAAGTCACCAACACGAAATTCTTCCATTATTTATTTCACATGCAGCATCGTCATTTCTTGACAGATTTGCATTTATGTGGACTTTTTGGAAACGTATGAACATTATCTAGTAAAGTACGTTGGGGGATTTTGCGATTTAATTGTTGTTTCTCAATAATGTTAATATATTTATTTAAACAAATATTTTTTTTTATTTTTTGTTAATTTTCCTAACGTAACTTAGTAGATTAGCTTCTGGCATTTTCAGAAACCTGTAATAACTATACAATCCGTCAACAAATGACGACGCTGCATGCGAAATAGTTTTCACCCTGTAATGTCGGTATACGGATTCCCGTTAATTAAATAATAAATTATACCCCATTAGCTCTTCTCCTATTTATCAATTGTTAAATAAGCTTTCACACTCCATAATTGAATATAATTAACTAGGAAATATCTTCTTCTCAATTTTGTAAATGAAAATGGGTTACAATTGAGTTACAAAAAAAAATCAAAATATACATTATTAACAAATTCATAGATTACTTCACTTATCTATAAAATGTTTTGAGTCATATCATTTTATTCTGGCTACCACTTTTTGCAGTATAATCAAGTCACCTGGGATATACAAATGAAAATGTATTTGACGAGTTTCACTTCTATTAAATATCATTGTAATTCCTCTATTGCAAATGATAATAGCTTTGTTAAGAAAAAAAGAGGAATTGTTTGTAATAAATACTTAAAAATTTTATTTAAAAATCAAAATCAGACTGTCTCAGAAAAAGCTCACAATATTCCAATAGGTGATTCTCGATCTTATTCTCAATATCTCTATAATATCCTTAATTATAGTTTATTGGCAGTGTCTATTCCACGTCATCCTTTAAGCAGTTCGATTGTTTCCTTGAGTTGCTGAAAGCAATAAGCATATAATAGATCTTAACAGTATACTGACTAATAGATGGTTAAATTTTAATACAATTATAACAATTAGTCTCCATAATAAAGTAGAGGTCAGTATTAGTTAGCAGAAAAACATTAGTAGCTGCAAAGTTTTTCTACGCAACTGCTTAAAAATTACAGAGTAAAAGCAAGATTGACAAATTAAGGGATGGCATTTTCAATAAATTTGGCACAGGAAGGAATACCTTGATAGAGATGAAACTATTAACTTGCCACATTCTTATTGATTCTGTTGCAATCCCAGGTTGTTTCAATGACTTAAGTGGTAGCTGTTATAACTATGGTATTTATAGTTCAATTTTTACTATGATCAACCAATCAAAGGTTTGATCTCAATTTTATTTTATGTTTGTCCGAATTTTAAGGGAACGTACGACGTTCAGGATTGCAGGATGATTGGTGTTAAGGAAGATAAGACTGGGTCAGTTAGTGTTTTGCTTGTTGGAGCGAAGTCGAGCCAATCCTGAACGCTCACCCTCTTCTTCATCCAATGTGCACACAGGTGCACTGCTGCCAGCACCTCTTGATGATGTAGCCTGCATCAGTTCTTGATCTGGACCATTTCTGTGCTCATACAATAGAATATTTAATGTCTCTTCATATATTCTTGCCTCTGGAAACTCTACCTAACAAATCAAAATAGTCCTCTATTAAAAAATGATTAGAAATCAACATTGTTCATCATAATAGAAGTATATTCTTTACTTTTGTGTGTTTCTTGTCCGGTGCATATACAATCGAGTGACAACAAACCTCAGCTACTTTATTCCCATGACCATAAAAAGTCCAACAGCAAATTTCACTAGAGCCTATAACATCCTTGATAAAGAGCACCCTACCACTGAATTTTAGTGACATTTTGTCAAATAATTCAATATTTTTCAAGAGATTATCATCAGATGTACTGGAAGTTAAGTTTTATCTTTAACAATATTTTAGCTTCATCATCACTTATATTTAATTAATTATTTAATACCTTGTATAGGAATATTTATTATTATGCCTATTAATTAGCAGTTTTACCACTGGCTTAGTATTATTACCCATGAGCAATCTTAAAAGTTCATCTTGAGAGGTGATCAGTGGAACTCTGCAAATTGGTTTCACAGCTTCACTCTCCTTTTTATATAAAGCTAATTCACATGATTCAACTAGTTCACTAATACAGTAATACTTGGCTTCTGCTAAAAGCTCTGCAATCTCTTTTGTACTTTCTGGGAGAGGAACAGAGCCATCCCGTAGGAAGTTTAAGATTGTGCCAAAGTGTTTTCCACATCGATCTATCAAAACCCAGCCTAAATTCAAGAAAGGTTGGAAATTTAGTAGTTAGATTGTTTATCAGCGTACAAGCAAATCTTGGAGTATAGAAAGTAGAGCCAAATAGTTTCACCTTCTGAGTCTGTGAGCACCTCCATACGACCACTAAACATTGCACGTAACATTGTGTCATGCTTCTGTAAAGTGCCAATCGTTGTATAATGTAAAGATCCTCCAATATTCAGTTTCACATATTCTGAGGGATATTTAATGACAGTTTTGTGATCGCCGGACATGATGGTCAGACTCAATCAGCTGATCAACAAGTAGTATTAGTATATGTACAAATACCAAATTTCAGATTCAATTCATACTACTGAAAAAAAAAACGTATACCCGCGTAATCTAGTCAATCGAGTTCACTTTTTTACGTCGCGTTCAATTCCATGTTAGGTGGAATTTTTATTTTTTATCTTCTTTTAGGTTAATTAATTAGACCTGGTGGGGGTGGGGCTTGTCTCTAGCTTTCAGATTCAGATCTTTCATACGATTTTCCTTTTCACACTATGGGCCATGAGCTAGGTCACTCAGTGCCACTCAGTGCAGTGCAGGCCGCAGGGGGTGCAACTTGGTGCAACTGGTGCAAGACTGCAAGCCTCACTCGACTTAATAGATGTGTAAAGCGCAGGACGTGAGGCGTGAGCCGTGCCGTGAGGGTCAATTCGACCAAACATATGTATATGTATGTATGTATGTACATATTGTGGCGCGACAACGCCAACCAGTCATGCCAACTCATCAGGAGGGATGCCAACCCACTAACGACAGGGCGGCGCCACCATACACTCTACGAATACGGCTCGGTAAGTGTTTACAATTTACATCTGAGACGGGCTGACTGGCAAAATCCAAACTTACAACCAATCAGATGCGATTATTAGTACTCTTCAGTGCTAATAGACCAATTTTCACAAGAATTATTAGGTCTGTTCTCGTTGGCCTACACTTTTTTAACACTTCTATACTTTCCATATTTCTTTCTTTATCCATTGTATAAGTTGACACCCTAAAAAGTGCACAAAGTGTAAAAAGTGTAGGCAACAAGAACAGACCTATTTTTTCTTTTAGATGGCGCTGCTCTCTTACTTCGCCTTTTCGGGGCGCTCATCATCAATAATTCAAACGAAAAAGCGCGAGTTAACATACATTTTGGATTGAAAACGCTTTAAATTTGATTGTTCAAAGATTATTTAATCTAAATTGTATGCTAACTCGCGCTTTTCGTCTTAAATTACTGATGATGAGGGGCCCTAAAATGCGATTCCTAAATGCATCAAAGGACGCCATGTGTGTGTATGCTGGCCATACTTCCTGTTTATTGTTTATTGTAATTTGTAACGTGGTGCCTGGAGGTAAATTAAATACATAATATGATTATTAATGATCATTGAATAATATATAACTGATAATAAAAATCATAAATTTAAATAATTTAATAGTGATTTTTGGAAGTTTATAATTCTTATATAAATAAAAATAATAAAAAACACAATGGGTATAACAGGACTTAGTAAATACATAGAAAGAAATTCAGACAGATTTTTTGAAAAATTCCAATTACATGATACATATTTAGTTATTGATGGAAATAGTATCGCTTGTCAATTATATAATTGGTATACAAAATGTAATTGTGCATTTGGTGGAGATTATGATAAATATGCACAGTGTGTACAACAATTTTTTGAAACTCTATTACAATGTAATGTAATACCACTTGTTCTCTTTGATGGAGGGCGTGAAGATAAGAAGATTAAGACTGCACTAAAACGTACAAGACATAAGATACAGCTTGCTTCAAGATTTAATCCACAGCAGAGACATTTAAAAATTATTCCAGCTTTTATAAATATAGTTTTCCAAGATGTTCTAGAACTATTAGGATTAAGATATGCAAAAACTATGTTTGAAGCTGATAATACCATAGCTGCAATAGCTAAGTTACTAAATTGTCCAGTCCTTAGTTATGACTCTGACTTTTATATTTATGGTTCTTTGTATATACCATTCAATACCTTAGAGAGAAATATATGTAGAAGTAAAAGTGAATTGATGGCTTATCAATGCTGCAAAATTTTTCGAGTAGAGAAATTTCTAAAAGCTTTTCATGGTTTAGATTCATCATTATTGCCATTAGCTGCAGTGATATTAGGAAATGATTATGTCCCAATAACAACTTTCAATTATTTTTTTCGGCACATAACAGTTCCTAAATCAAATAAGAATAAGAATGAAAGACAATGTCGTATAGAAGGTATATTTAAGTGGTTAAGTCAATATAATTTAAATAGTGCCATTACAGTTGTGTTAAGTAGGCTACAAAAAGAAAAAAGAGATAAGATCTTAACAATAATAGAAAGCATAATTAATAGTTACAATGAATCTACAATAAATATTTTAATCCCATTAGGATTTTCTGAAGAATATATTAAAGAGCTAAACTTTAATTATGTTGGAAGTCTGTATAAATTTAATAGAAATATTCATATTCCTCAATTAATAACTGATGATAATGAATTCTCCAAGGAAAATAATAATGATCACTGTGAGGATAAAATTGAAGATGATAAAGATGAATTTGAAGATAAAGATGATGAGGGAAATGAAACTATAGTTGGTAAAAATCTTAACTTAAATGAAGCACAAATCAAAGATTTACCTGCTTGGTTTATAGAATATTTTAATAAAGGTATATTTCCTACCTATTTTTTAGATATTATCACTATAAAATTATACATTTGTCCTATACAAATTGAAGACTATTCACAACCATCAAGCTTTTGCATTAGCTTTGGCATTCTTGCTGTAATTTATAGCATAATATCAAAATCTGAAAATAGTCCATTAGTGTGTATAGCCAGAGATGTTGGTATGCAATTGAATCGCTATCAAATAATCAAACTTAAGGATATCTGTGAAATTAAACTTCCTAATATATGCAGTTTACTATCTACACCTTCAAATGAAAAAAAAGCAATTTTAGAAAATACTTTAGGTGTTTTTCTGAACAATAAGTTTTTGGAAGAAATACCAAGCGAGTGGGCTTTATATTTTGCAACTGTAAAATATTGGATACATCATAACAATACAATATTTAATTGTCACGTATATGCTGTACTCGTTTCACTTTTATTTAATATTATTGATACTAAAATTGGCTTTTATAGAAAGACATCCAAATTTTTATCAAAATATAAATTGAAGATAGACAAAATTCTTTCTGAGAAGAGAAATATTAATTATGAATCTGACAGTTCAACTGATATTACAATTTTAGGAGCTTTTAACCAAATTGATGAAAATGACTGTTTAGTTGCTGCACAATTTTTACTTCCATATTTTGATGTTGATCAAGTACTTTATAAAAATGCCAAAAAATTTAACTACAGTATAGTTCATGCATTTGGACAATTACAAAGTTGTTTAATGCAAAGCATTGGTCTTAATGCATTGTTGGGACATCCATATAAGCAACTAAGGATAGCAGACGTTTTTAATGGAACTTTACTCTACAACTTGTATAACAATTTTAAACAGCGTCAAGATATTGAAAAGTATATCAAAGCAAATTTTCAGCATACCCCAACTCTGCTAGTATTTTTTAATAATTTGTTTTCAAAAGCTATGTCTTTCTTTGAGATGTCAAATACAAAAAAACAAATACGTAAGAAGAAGGCAAAGACAATAAAAAATAAAATGATAGAAGATGAAACAATGGATTCTGAAGTAGAAAAAATAATTGAAGAAACAGATTTTTATGATGCTAATAATCGTTTTTCATTGCTTAATATTGCATAATAAATTTTATAATGGAAAAAAGTAATTAAAGTTCACACACATTATTATACATATACCAGAAAATAGTGCAGTTTTTTCTGTATGAGGTTTTTACAGTATACATACTATATAAAAGTAATTTTTTCTATTTTTTTTTTAAATTTCTGTGCTTACAGCATATTTAAATTTTGTTATTAATTCTGATCTCAAACTGTAGAAATCATCACTAATTCAATAATAATGTATTAAATAAGTTGCTATTGATTCATAAATAATAAATATTTTACTTTAATGCAGTTTTTCCAATATCTCCTAATTTTTAGGGAGTAATTAATACTAATAATTTATGTGTCATTTTTAAACTTAACAATTTAATGTAATAATGTAAAGAGGATCAATTTAATATTTATATGATGAATAATATCTGGTTAACTGTTTTTTTTTGTACAAATCAGTTTATATAATATGTGTTAATGTTATGTATTGTATACTTTTGTATGAAAATTTATTTAAGTATAAATAGTTATAATTGTTAAGGATGTCATCTTTACATTAAATCTTTCAACAAAATAAATTCTAAATTTTATTTCTTTAAAAAAAGTATTCAGTAAGCACATGCGAACTAAAGTATTCAGAGGATCCAGGAGGGCCAATGAGAAATTTCGATTACAAATATCTTCTAAAATATTGAAAATATTAACTTTTTAAGGAGAACAAGCTAATCTGTTTTACTCTGCTCTAACCTAATACAGCCTATTTTGTTCTAAATAAAAAAGATATAAACAATTATATTTATTTGTTGACATTAATTTTCAAAAAAGGACATTGTTTTGAGTTAAAAGAAATTTCAGCTAGTAGTTTGAGACCATAAACAGACCAATAAACCTAAAAAAGTAGATCTTTTTAATCAAACGATTTATCTTTATGAAAAAAAATATTTAACTGTTTAACCAACGCATAAGTCTGGTTATACATTGGGCAATTGGGACAAAGATAAATTATAGTGGATGCGAATGTTGCCAATTCATTTGTGAAGTACTACCACCAGCCAGGCAACCAAGGATAGCAAAAATACTATTCGATGGAGGTAGTTTCAGCGTCCCCTCAACTATACTAGCAAATGTTAACAAATTTTATCGTTTTCGCATTAAAAGCTACAAATTAAAAATTTCTATCTATTGGGAAGAAGAAGGAAAAAGAATAAATATTATAGCGTATAATAATATTTTATTAAATTTTCAACGGTTGTAAATATGCACATGTGATAGTTTTATCTGATCTTCAACAGACGAAGCAGAGCAAGTATATATTATTAATTACTTAATTGATTTGAATAACATATGGTAATAGTAATATTTTTCTAAATGTGTGATATAAGACACAGAAGTATTTTACTGATCAAAAAAGCATATATACTTGCTAAACTTAGTTCTGCTTTCGAAATGATAAGAAACTTGTATGTACAAGCATACGTATGTACACACGCACACGCACACGGTTATACCATGTATTATAAACAATGCAAACTTTAAAATCACATAATGAATTATATTGTAAGTATTTCACGCACAATTATTACAACATATTTGACTCGCTTTTCATTTAATATTTTAATAATTTTGTACAAAACAAATTTAAGCCTTTTTAAAATAATTTTCTTTTACAATATTAATTAGACGAAAGATTATTTCATTAGCGCAGATATTTAAATTTCAGGTAACTATATCATTACCTTATTCAACTAAAAAACAGAGATAGGCTATTCAATTTAACCCTTATGTAACAATAGATCGTCTAAATGACCTAAACAAAATAATTTTTATGTGAAATATAAACAAATATTAATTCAGGACATTTGAGCAATCTGCTGGCGATGCAGATCCTTAAACTTTACACTGATCCATCGAAAACTATGCTTAAATAAGCTGCTAGTGTATGGCCTTTTATTTTATTTTTAAATAATTTATTCAAACTTATTTAGGTTGAATTTTTGAAGGAATAGTATTATGTTGCAAATAGAATAAAAATAATTTTTTATAGAAAAGAACATTTTCTATTTTACCTACACTGCATAGATGCATCACGCCCTATTTTTCGTCTCATAAAAAGTGATTCTGTCTACAATCCGAAATAAAATGATATTTTACTGTAGATATTAATGTTCTATACAAGAAAATCCAACAAAAATAGTTTTGAAAACAAAACAAAAACAGTGAAAACGTCCTTTTTTGCAGCTATACGCTTCAATTGTTCTCTTTTTGCATTTCACTTTTTTTATTGCAACTTTAGGTACAAATAATTTGAAATGTCAAATTGATTCAGTAGGCTACACACACTGTAGAAAATTGAATAATCTTCTTCGTGTTTTATGTAGTATAAAAACTTGGTGAAAAAAAAATATGAAGCAAAGTTAACTGAAAGGTTGTCGAATCAATTTCTCACGGCATGTTTCATACGAGTGTTACATAAGAGTTAAAATTTATATTTAAACAATAGATCAATAATTCTTTCCCTGTAAAATTGTCATACTTTACAATGTGATACAGTATCTTTCATTTATGTATTATATGTATTCAGCTCATGATAAATCTATCTTTAAAAATACTACATAAATATGCATCAATATTTGTATAAATTTTTAATTAAATATATCTTATGGAATAAATACGTAATACAATTTATAATAGTAAAATTGAACATATATAAACTTTCAAGTACGACGCATAACGCTTCAAAGATGTAGGCACAAGTAATATGCAACAATTTTATAATGTTTATACAAATCATGCTTCAATTATGAGAGAGGAGACCAAGTTTTTCACATATTTGTAAGATAAAAAAATAAATGAACTTTATATTACACTGTAGAGCAGAGTTGCCAGGAATTGCTCTTTCACAGCCAAAGTCAATCAAGGATCCTGTGTATATACATGTGATACGTGATTGTGTTTTGGTTTAAATTGGCTGTAAAGCAGCACTATTAGCAGTTGTGATGTAGAGTACCAATTTGATTTAAAATATTTAGAATAATTCATGATAAAAATATATAAAGTAAGAAATTAAATTTTTTGTTGTAGTTATATACCAAGTGGCCGGTTAAGTATGTCCAATTCTATACATTTGGATGGTATAAATAATGATAAAAAACAGTTCATATATCAGTTTTAAATCTATTCCTTTATGAAGAAGTGTTATTGAAGATTAAAAACTGTTTAATTTGAAACATTTTTTATTGACAAAGCAATCCGTAATCTTCTATTGGTCAAACTGTCGGACTACTTTTAAGACTAATACGAAATTTCGAATTAAGCAATTTTTAATCTTTTACATCTTCTTAAATATAAAAGCAAGATTTAAAAATAAGTGATAAAAGAAGATTATTTTTGTGTACAATTATTCATACTATCCTAATTAATACATTTGTCCATTGTTAATAAGCCAATAGGTATACAACCTGTTTAGTCACAACAATAAAAGGAACAGGTATATTGAACATTTTCAATTTTTCAAAGGTGTATATTACAAGAAAAACATTTTGCCTTTGAATAAAAAATGTTTTTCGATTTTATAATAAAATAATGAATTGCATTTTGTCCAATTGCTAGTGCAATTTAACAATCAAAATTAGCTGATAATGACATTCTCTCATAATTTTTAGCATATCTTATATACATTTAATGTTATATTATTTATGCAGGATCTGCCATTTAAAACGCCCTAGAGCTTAAACGAAAGAAGACATTTATGTTCATAACTATAGATATACCAAATTTTTTGTATAGAATCAATTCAAAAGTATTTGCTGAGATAAACATTTTCTTCTGTACAAACTGTAAGGCGTTTTAAGTAATGAACTCCATTTATATTTGTAATAAATACATAGCTCTATTTTCAATGAATTTTACACATTTTTGGTTTAGTCCATTTTAATCAATATCATAAATACTATAGGCTTAATCGTAAGGCACTCGTGCGATAAAATATGAAACCAGAAAGAAAAACATTAATTAACAACACAATATCCTACCAATTACATATTATACTTGATTAAAACAAAATTTTATTAACTGCTACATAAATTAAAAAAGTAGACAAATGATTGTTAGGCAATCATTTAACCCTGTATGAAGTTACTGTCTTTATAGCCTCTTAATGTTAGTAACATTTCTACTTTCCAGAAGTCAGGAACTAGTGATTTAAGGATTTACATTGTTTTCAGTAAATATTGAAAATATGGACAAATGAATGATAATTTTTTAAAACACAATTTGAAGTTACAACATTCGTTGTACGTACTACAGACAACAACAATAATAATAATAATAATAATTGTAAAAGCATGTCTTTTTTCAGTTACAGGTGTAAAATAGAATCATGAAAACACCCCTTTCTTTCAGTTATTTAACAATAAATTATCAGATCGAAATAACAACTTATTGAAGGTATATATACTGCATAGGGGATAAAATATGAAAACAAATGCATTAAAATATTAATAGTGAACAATAGTTAAAAGAATAAACGCTAAATGCTTGTATGACATAAAATTTGGGAAGTCTTTGAGATCTTATCTCCTTACTTTTGCCAAAACTATTAGAAACTAAGGTACTAAAAGATTATACTATTAATTGAAGAAATAATTGTAAAAATTGAAAACCACTATATACAAAATTTGAAAGCAGTAATATTCAAATCGTATATTAAGAAACTCGTTAATAATGTGATACTTCAAATATATATTATATATGCAAGGTTTGCCATTAAAAACTCCCTGAAGCATAAATGTAAGATGTTTCTTTCCATAACTATAAAAGATATTAAATTTGTGCATGAGGTCTTTCCATATTATATTATTATTTTAATGGAGAGAGATCTTATACAAATTTTTATTTTGATAACTTTAATATAAATATGGAAATAAACATCTTCTTACGTATATATGCTTTGTAAGATTTTAATTAGTTGACCTTATAGTAGATGTAATGCTCTAAACTATTTGTCCATCCTTAGGTATTATTTTCGAAACAACAGTTTAAAAAATATCACATATGGTTGTTTCACTCAGAATGTCAGAGGACAATACTGTTAGCTTGATCTAAAAGGAACATTTCAAGGCCACATTAAAGGGTTTAATAAAATATATTTGTGCTTTCATGTAAAATGTATTCATTATGCAGGATTGCATTGCCTATTTCTGGCAACTCTGAACTTGAAACGTGTGTAACAACATGCTTTAATTTTGAATTTTAAGGGAATTTATCTTGTATGTTGATACAAAAGTCTACTAGATTTTAAGGAAAATAAAAAACCCTTTTTTTTATTTCTATGAAAAGTGCATAATTTCCAAAATAATGAGAGCAGGCGGACTGTATGAACACCTTGTGTAACTTTTATTAAAATATATCGTATGTGTTATGGTAAAATTGGTACATCTTCACGATGTTTTGAGGAGTTTTTAATATACCAGCTGTATACCATTATGTGACAATACACTATAAAATACACCATTTAATAAATTCCTTTTTGTGACTTCAAAATTATGCTTTAAGGTCAAACTAGCAGTATCTTCGCGCATCCCTCTTTAAGCCAAACACTGCAGTTTAAAATGTTTCATTTTCATAATAAAAACAAACAGTTGGGTGGCTCGGATACTCTATATACGTTTATAATACGCTCATACATCTCAATTACTTTAAGGTGGCTTAAGAATTTTTTTTATGAAAAGATAGATACTATTTAAACTTTGTTAAAATGCTCTTTGAAATTTAAACTTTTTAACCCTGTAAAATCAACAAATTATAGGGTTACTAACCAAATTATACAGAACAATTTTCTAAAAAATTACTTTTAACATGTAGCTTTATGGCAGAAATAATGAAAGTTCATTATATTCAAATATACAAAAATATGCTGTTTCAAAAAGGTAGTTTCAACTTTTTTTACATAGGTAAATATAGCATACAAAAATTTGAAATTTATCTAAAAAACAAGAATTATATAAAAAGGTGAAAAATGGATAGAATTATTGAGTTTTCTTAGTAGTTACATCTGTTTTATCTACTAACAAATTTTTTTTATGTAAGAAGAAAAAGTCTCTGATGCATTTAAACACATTTCATTAGATTTATCAAAATAAATTACTTTCTTATACAGAGACTCATTGATACAACACCAGAACTGAAGCCACCTTAATGTATATTTGATAATATGCACATATGTTTTGGACGTGAGATATTTCTTTAGAAGGCAAACACACCTCGAGGTAAACCGAATATTTTCTATAAAGTAGTTCACATTAATTCTTTTAGACTGCTTTTTAAAAATTGTATTTATCTCATCTAAGTTCAAAAGATATATATATATATATATATATATATATATATATATATATATATATATGAAACAGTTCCTCTCGTGCTCAACATTTTAACACAATTAACTGGTGGTTAAAGTTTCATTAAAAAAAAATTGATAGAATTTTGCATATACAGAGTGATTCAATCAAAGTGTTACGGGTTCATTTCTCTGCCAGACTTACAGGTACACGAAATGTTAATAGAACAGATTAATTTGTCTGAAAAGACTCATATTTTAAAGGAAATGAATCTTTTTTCACTGCTATATTTTTTGTATTTCAAGATTATTGGCGTTTATTTCAATGGGTTTCTATATTTTTTATTGCAATTCCTTTAGTTGACCTGACAGATTTTAGAAAAGCACTAAATAAATGCCATAGGTAGATAAAACAGAGAAATTAGACCTGTAATGGATCATATCAGTATTTTTTTTTCTAATAACTATCAGTAAAAATTAATTTGTTTTAAGGAAGTTACACCAATTCAAATAATTAACAAAAATATATGTATATGTCATATATCAAAATCTCAGGATGATTTAAAAAAATGCCTCATGATTGTAAAGTGCTAATTTGTAGCAAAATCGTTAATTTTGGTAGCAGATAATACAAGAAAAAGAATAAAATATGATTCATATAGGGCAAATTTCTCATTGTTGCTCGCTTATAGCATTTACCATTTCATCCAAGTGTATATGAGATAATAGTCTTAAAATTTTTCTATAGTATTTTAAGTTAAAGTACTGCTGAGACGTGAGAAACACCCAAGCCACATACATACACCAGCATTCACATGCAATTTACATATTCAATTTCCACATAGTCTATTTTGTTTAATACTAATGTAAATATATTATAATTTCAATATCTATGAAAAAAAAATTGAAAAGTATTTAAATCTGAAACATTTTGATTAAATGATAAATCTGTAGTGTTTTGCAAAGGTCTCGCGATCAGCTAAAATATATGCAATAAAAAATATATAATTCCATTTAAAAACTCAAGGTAGCCTTTGTGTCACTTTCAATTGACTTTTCAAGGTCAAACCTTTAGCACCATCCGATAGATTCTTTAATGTGTTAAAAATACGCTGATAAAAGAATTATTCGAAAAATGCGTATGGTCATATTCACAGATATTACTCAAACTCAAGTGACCTATGAAATCTTTAATCTATGTAACAATGTAACATATACAGTAGATTTCGAAGGTCTTAAGTTTGAGTGATGTCTATGATTACAGCCATTAGTATTAGAGATATTTGACTAGCACTTGGTGTTCTGCTACAGCCTGTATATATTTATACGATGTTCGGTTTCAGGGTGCCAGCTTGAAAAATCTAGATAAGCGAGGAAATATATTGAATAAAAAGACCTTTTATCAAATTTTTTGGTGTCTCTCTTAACCTGTAACTATCAACGTGCTAATTAACCAACATAACTACAGATACGTGGTTTGTGTGATACTATCATAAGACAGTGTTGTAATTGCATACAACTTTACTAAATTATTTATTCTAAAATATTTTATGTAAAATATTCTTTTCTATATAGATTTTCCAGACTAGCACCTTTAGACTGAGCGCCCCTTACAGAGTAACGCAACGAAAATATATGAAAGAGGTATATTCGAGAAGCAAAAATATTTTTGAAAAAAAAAAAATACTCCAACCTTTTGAAAGCTAAATGCTTAGCTACAGTTTCTCAACTTCTGAATATTATTTCTTGGTCAGTACTGTCTAAATTAAAATAAAATGCAGAATATCGCTAAAAAGATTGAAATAGTTTTAAAATCTATACCGCTGATCATCTTTTCCGTTTAGCATATTAGGGATAGTACAATCGCCAATCAAAGTATCGTTCGACATGTCCAAACAATTTTCTGAAAAACATTTGTGTTACTTCAAAAATACCTTTCTTACATTTTCGTTGCACAATCCGGCATAAGGTGAGAATTTTTTATCTTAGAACATTGAGAAGTATCTTAAAAAATAAGTATTTCAGAGAAGATATTTTCAGAAGTAGTAAATATGAAGTAGTGTAAGTGACTGCAATGCAAACATACGCATAGTCACTTACCTACTTGCAATTTTAAATTGAAATATCCAGTAATAGACTGGATGAAATAATAAGTTAAAAGCTCTTGAGATAAGCTGTAAGAGTATGTGATAAAAAGTATAAGATATCATTTTAAATACTCAAAATGATTTGGTATGACCTTCGGAAAACCTTCGAAGGTAAAACCAATAGCATAATTTTATGCTGCTTTTGAAATCCAACACCTTTCATCCAAAACGTATTCTCTAAAGTTTTTACCTTTCAAGACATATTGATGTTCAAAGATAAAAATTCACCCTGTATATGTATGTATAGTTTACTTTCATATGAGATTTTTTCTATATGGTAAATATAAAATTTGAAAGAAATAATTATAAGATTAAAATTTCAATACTTATTCAATGCAAACCTTCATAGTCATTTTAATTAACGAATAAAATCTAATTTTATATTCTTTCTGTACTAATATAATTAACTAACTAATAACCATCTTTTTATTTAGATAACATAATCATAAAAGTTAACTTGTTAAATATAATCGGTCATAGCATCAACCCATTCCATCGTACAATGATAATAACAGCCATCTTATTTACAATTAAAATATAATATTCTCAGCAAAATCTTCTTTCAATTATGATTGGTGTATGCAAGTTTAAAATCAAAATATTTAGTATACTTACAACCTGTTCAGAGCAAAGTGTTGTACAAATTACTAACCCATTATTATTTTTTAATGTCAGTCGTTTCATTTAAGTTTTTCTGTACATTGTCTATACATGCTGTGACATCCTGAAAATATAATAATTGAATTATATTTCAGCCAATTGCAGATGTATGAATTGATGATTGCTTGTAATTTACATAATAATATTTCTTGTGCTTATACTGCACACTAAATAAGTATTGTTTATAAATAAATATAAATGTTTTACTTGGACAGCTATTTGTAATGGAGTTAGCTCTCCAGGACTACAATCCGTACGTGCAACATTGGCAGGCAAAAGCCTTGGACAGGGTCTTCCTGTAAAGAGCATGAAAAGTGCATGAACCGTTCTTCTTTGCACTAACTCTGTATGACGGTGCTGATAACCAGTTAAATGTCTACGATGCCTCGCAGCTGTTGGAAACCATCTCTCACATAAGGTACAATATCGCCTGCTCCTTATAGTTGCCTGTACAAAAAATACAGAAATTAAACTTTATATTTAATTAATCATAGTGGGTATATGAATATCATTGAACGACTTTGAAAGGGTAGATTCGCAAGGGTGTCCCAAATAAAGGAATCCAAAATCGCATGAAAATTGTGTCTATGGTTTTCAAGATATTAACTATAAAAAAGGAGCGTTTTGGCCACTTTTCTTTACCGGAAGCAGGTGCACCGAGGCGCGATGACGTCACGCCAAAGGCGTCTCTGATCAGTTCTGCACCTCACAGAGCTATTTTTGTTTATTAATGCAAAAGTTACTGATGGTACTGACAGCGTATTTTATATAACATATTTTTAGAATTTTAGTACTTGCAACAACTTACAGTAATAACAAAACAGTTCGACGACTTTCAAAAATTCTGCACAATATTTTCTTTAAAATTTTAATTTTTATTAAATGCAGGAAATAATTACTATTAAAGTTATTAAAAGACATTCCCCCTTTTGGACCAAAAATTCTAATCATCTTAACAGAGCTGATAAATCAATAAATAAAAATTGTTTTTGTTATATAATTCTTCTGACACATATACAGGATGGCCCGACTTTTAGTGATCTGTAATTTGTCATTTATTTTAAGATTGAGTGGTTACGGAAATTTTAGATTATATAGATTAAAAAAGTTATGTATGAGGTCAAGGGATAAATGGGTCGAGTAGTAATAGGATTAAAAGATTACGAGATTCGATATATTATAAACTACTAACATTTTTATTCTATGACTACGTTATTTACTGAATTTTTTTATTGATTTATCAACGTTTTGAAAATGATCAACATTTCTGTTTAAAAAACTGAAATATCCCCTAAAACTTTAGACTATCAGAAAATTTAGTACGAGACGCTACTTACGATCACAACTATATTTTGGTAAAATTGTAGAAACAATATTAAATTTTTGATAATTTTAGTTTCTTGAGAAATAAGAAAAATAATCTTCATATGTAAAGGGAAATTTATGCTAAGAAATTAACACTAAATGTGTTATCAATCTTATATACGCTTTTGTTTACACTTAAAATCGATTATCTGACTAGTGAATGATAGTATTATTGTTAAAATAACTTTTATTACCTTCTCGTGAAAAGCTAATTGAGCTATAATATCCGCAATAGTTAATTCGCTTTCATCCATGCAATGGCTATCAAGTATCTTATTTTTCTCTCTCAAGTTGACATCTTTTTCCTTAGCACTCTCTCTGTCCGTATTTTTCTCAATACAGATTTGATTAGTTATAACAGGCGGCGACCTTGAGCAGTCCCTATCTAAACAGGGATCAAAATCTGCAATCTCTGGTTCCAGAATAGGCATATCTTCGGTTGCTTTCGTGGTATTCCTTTTTTTGCGTTTACGTTCGTCAGAGCTGAGGAGTGTTGAAGTTTCATTAAAAAGATATGTATTACCTTGTTCTTGATCCGACATGACATTAGATTTCTTGCTGTTTATACTTTCATTCTCAATCGACCCCTTCATGACACAATCATTTTCCTTTAATAAATTATCTGGGACTTTACCCTTCAGGGTAGTATTTTTCGCACTGTACTGTTTACTTGTTAAAGATACCGGTGTAAAATTACAAGTTGGACTTTTGATTCTGATATCATCTACCGAACAGCTGTAGTCTTCATCTCTACTGTGATGTTTTAATTTAATTTTCTTTTTTACATTTGAAGTTATATTTGATTTGGAATGCCTTTTCTCAGATTTACGAATACTAGATCCAGAATCTACCTTGTCCTCTCTTTGATTTTTTTCAGTAGAATTCTGTTCAATGCCAGCATTTATTGTGTAAGGTTCGCCAAAACTTGAAAGACTACCAGTGCTAAAACAAGATCCTTGCTTTTTCTCAGCTGCAGTCTTTAGTCTTCCTTTAGTTTTTGAACTACTTTCATTCGATGATCTGGATAAACATTTTTTTAATGCATCTTTCGCAGCCAAAACTTCTTTCATCAAGTGATCATTACAGCAAATGTTATCGGATGAACCAGTTGCACGCTGATGAATTCTTTTGTTGTTATTTATATTGTCTTTTAACAAAGACTGTGATGACACTTTATTTTTTTCTGAAGAATCGATAGCGCTATCCAAGGAATATCTGTTCTTCCTTAAATGCTTCGTAAATGCATTAAAATCCTGTACCTCATCTTTATTATGATGATTCACATCAACATGTGTTGGTATAGGAACTTCTAAAGGATCTATATTACTATTATCCGTTATTTCTAATTCTAACTCGAATTGCGTTGGAATTGCATCTTCAGAGTATAATTGTCCATACTCAATATTTTCAAAGCTACAGAGTCGAGGACTCAAGACATTTTGGTCAGTGGCTAATGGGGATGCTGGCAATATTTCTATAGTCGTTTGACTTTCATCTGAGGAGTCAACTTTAATTACAAATTTGTCTTCCTCCAAATCAGGAAAACTCGGTGTGATGCTTGTTTTTTCAGTTGAGTATTCGTTATCTGTTTCTATCACTACTGATTCTTCTTTAATAAAGCAAGGATTAAACGCGGATGATAAAGGTTGCTCCATAAAAAGATTATTGTTATCTTCATCTTCCTTCTTAATTTCCGCGTCAAGGTTGCATTTTGTGGAAAACTCTTCAGAGTTCTCAGTATTACTAAGGATAATAGATTTTTGAAGACTTGGATACAGCGATACATCTTTCAAATCATCATAATTTCTCTCTATGAATGGAGATTCACCCTGTTTAGCTCCATCAATATTGGTTTTGTTGTCATTTACTGTAATTATATGTGTTTCATTCTTATTAGCATCTGAGTACAGTTTGCTATTATAATAGAAATCTGACAAGCGTCTGTGTTTAATTTTATTAGGAGAAAGGTCTGAAGTTGAATTCGACCTAAACAACTTCTTCTGTCGATCGAATGTTTTATCGACAGCTTTTGTGAAAAGTATATTCAGATCTTTTAATGCTGACAGAGATAAAGAATGCTTTGACTCTTTCAGCTCTTTTACGATTCGATCGAGAGCTGGTGATCTTTCCAGTTTTACCTCTGGCTGCCATTTTATACTTTTGTCAACAATGCCCTTAGCATCTTTGCTTATTTCACATTTAAATTCGGCATTCGCGGAAGATCGTTTTATTATTACCTTAGGTATCTTCTCTTCTGCACTGTCCATAGAATATTTCGTCTCTGACAAATATTTTATTTGATGGTCTTCTTCTTTTCCTACTTTTTTGCTTTTTTTGCTTGTACAGTCTAAAGTCTCAAAATATTTTCTTTTGCTCATTTCAGGAGACGTCGACCTATCAGAAATCTGTTTTCGTAATTTTAATTTTAATGACTTATTTCTTTTTCTTACACTTTCAGTCAAATATTTCTCGTAACTAGAGGCATGACTATATTTTGAACATCTAGAAACATGCTTACGATTCTCATCGCGTTTATTTTCTAGAGATGATTCAGGTTTTTCACTCTTCTTCTTCTTCTCCTTTCTGAATTCTTTTAATTTACTTTTTACTTTGAATATGGGAGAATCATCGGATGTTATTTCCATCGGTAAGGTAGTTTTTCCCTGTGTGGATCTATCAGAATCACTGTCAACCTCTTCGTTGGTCTTTTCTTTGGTTTCTTCTTGGCTGTGACCTTGAAACGCGTCCTCCTCTACTTTTGAATATTTAACGTAATGCGCGTTCTTTGGTACTTCTTCTATCGTTGGCGTTCCAGGACGTGATCTTGCGTTTCTAATGATCATTTTTGGTACTTTTCTTGACTCTGCGCTATCATCAACTTCAAAGTTCTTGGACGAGAAAAGTTTAGAGACAATTTTGGGATTAGTATCGGATTTCTTTATAACTAGCTTTGGAACTGACTTAAAATTTATGTTACAGCTTTTTGAGCCAACTTTTTCATAGTTCGAACACTCGGATCTAGGGTTGTTCGAAGCACGATGCTCTTCGTCTTCGATTCGCTTTTGAAACTTAAACTTTTCTAGCTTTGGCAAACTGCACGATCTAGATGGCCCTGAACCATCAGATTTATGTATGATTTGTGAATACGGTTCGACATTTTCTGCTAATAAAACAGGCATTTTGTCAGTGTTGTCCATTTTATCTGATTCATCGACACTTGGTGCTTCCTGGGACAAAGCAAGAACCCCTACCTCACCTTGGCTCTTGTCATCCAAGTGGTACTCAGAAAAGTTTGTACTGAAACAATCACTGCTAGAGTTTAAATCCGAGGGGATTGCATTTGGCTCATAAGTGTAGTGTTCCAGTTGTACATTTGCTTGAACATTCAAAGAAACCTTAGAGTCCTGAAGAACATTTGAACACTTATCGTTTTCAGCATTTTCAAACATTTGATTAAAGCTTGATTGTACAAATGCTGTATTCACCTCGTACATAAGCTCTTTCTTGGTACTGACATCATCGGGTGAATTATCTTTACGATGATGTTCAGTCAGAGATTTATTATCCTTGCTAAGATGCTGCGACGTTTTCCCTGTATCCATTTGTGCGAAGCCCTCAAGATCCAATTCAGCTGATAGCTTCGGGGGCGAAACACTTTCCGCTCGAAAAGAATACTCCATCTCTTCAACTGGATCATTTTCTTCCATAGAACAGCTAATCTTCTCAATGGTGGGTGCTTCGTCCAATTGTAAAAAGTCCTTCTGCTTTGAGGAAGAATTATTTATAACTATCAATTCATTATTATTTGGCGGTAATGAACTTTTATCATTAAGAGAACTTACTTCATTTACCATTTCATTACCCAAAATAGGTGACTTTGGCATCACGGACCCAGATGTACGTTTTTCATCCAAAGGCGACTTTGTCGAAGCATCGATAATGTTCATAGAATTTGAAAATTCATTTAATTCAAAAATATCGTTGCTAAAAGATTCGCAATCTTTTTTCATCGATGTATTGTCAGAGCATATACTTAATCTGTCGACAGCACTCTGTTCAAAACTAATTAAGTAGCTATCGGATAGCTTCTCCTTAAACGAAAACTGACTGGATACCGTCGAAGAAGGTGTTGGGAATGCGTCTCTAAATGACCAATCCTTTTTCTCAGGATTGAAATTTTTATCCATAATGATCCTATTGCGTGAGAGGTAAGTTGCCTCTCTAGTGTCTTCGCGATACGAAGTTTTATTCTCTAAAAATAGACCAGCATCGAACAAAATAGTTTCAGCCTCTTCATCACGGTAACCTAAATTATCGATTTTATTTGTATGCCCCTTGACATCATACAGTAATTTACTCTTATTGCCTTTTAAATTAGAACTAAATATAGGTTCAACCTTGTCTAAAAGCGAAGTCGTATTATATGATATTTTCTTGGAGTCATTATCATTATGATATTCCCTATCCTTCCAATGATAATTATGCTTCTTCTTACAATTGAGCTCGGTGTTTTCATGTTGCTTGTCAAACTGCCTTGCCGAAAACTTACACGGGGCTTTAGGTTCGTCGTAGTTGGTAAAATTTTGCCTTCTGGAATAAAAGTTATGCTTCTTTTTGTAAAATTTATTGGCTCTCTGATTATTATTGCATCCACGATCGGTTAACAGTACGTCTTCGAAAGCCAGCTGACACTCACACTGATCGGATGCTTCTAAGAGCAACTCGCGATAGGTAAATCTTGGATTTGGACTATAAGTTATTTTACCATCTTTGGTAGTATAAACAGGAACTGTATTTAAATCTTCCAGCTTATCCACGCTGGAAAAGATAGGATTCGCAAAGCCATTGGAGCTTTTGAGCAGATTACTGTTACTATTGTCAATTATCGAGTTCAAGTTTGGATCACTGCTCTTTTTAGATGGGTAGTCAGAAAAGATCTTCCCATCTACTTCGAAATAGTCAAAATCAGGAATTTTGTTAGAGAAATTTTTGTGATTGGAGCTGGTGGTCTTCGATGTGCTCAGAAAGCGAACGTCTAACTTGGAATAACTGCTACACGAGTTTCTCGTGGTTTCTACAGCTTCTAAAGGCATTGCATCTTTCGCTTCATTCCTTCTCAAATTAATCCTTTTCGATAAGGGCTCCATTATCGACGACGTGTCCAATGGTTCCTTACCGTTTTCGGGCTGTGACTCAATTAGCGATAGGCCGTAATGATTAATTAAGGAACCGTAGTCCTTAGTGTCCTTGACTGGATTTTCAATGGTATTGTCGCCCATTTTTATGTTATGATTAAATCTCATTAATTTCAATGTGTTGCTTAAATTCATTAAGCTAGATCTCATCTCAAAATTTACATTTGACTTTTCTTTGCGTACCTCTTTTTCGTTATTACCTTTATCAGATATATTTTCCGTTTCCTGTACAACTGTAAACTGAGAAATCTTTGGTATTTCTTTGCTAGTCGAAGGTTCGGATAAAATATCTTCGAAGATTGATTTGCTTATCACAAGCTCTTTATCACTGTTTGGCTTACCCATTGTTACAAACTTTGTTTCATTATCGGTTCTCTTAATTAATTTTTCTCCAATCGTTGAATCATCCATTTTTTTGCAGCTATTAGATCTCTCCGATGGCTCTTTGTACTCATTATCTTTCTGAAATAACGTAATATGTTTCAGAGCACTTGGAGATTCCGAATCATCATCGGAATTTAGTGCCAGTTGTTGAACAATTTCATCATTAATTTTCATTATGCTTGACCTTCTTTTATGTTGTATACGATCAGAGCGTGATACATTAATTTCAATCTTAATTGCATCTAAAGTATTATTTGAATCATTTTTTTCATGTTCCTCTAAGGATAATAAATCTTTTCCTGTATCATTATCTTTAATTTTTATTCCAACATTGGCAAGTTTAATTTCAAAATTAGAGTTATTACTTTTGGTAACAAAGCTTTTAGTTGGAAAATGCTCTTTACTTTGAACAGATTTTTCAAAAGTTATTGATGAAGAAGGATTTACAATTGGAGAAATCTGTTGTTTATCTCCAACAAGTAAGGCTGTTTTATATACATTCTGATCATCTTTCTCTTTTTGTAAATTCCCTTTAGAGCTTAATTTACTAGGTTTACATTTTACAGTTGAATATTTTTCATGAGGAATATCTGATGAATTTAATGAATCAAACATATGAGCACTGCAAACATCAGAAACATTCAATCCTTCTCTTTCTTTGTAACTATCGTCATGTTTATCCTCCGAATTTATATCAACCTTCTCTTGAACAGTATTGTTAGGACTATCTGAGTTTGACATAACAGCAAAAACTTTATCGCCACATTTCATTTGAAGCCAAGGATCGTCATCTTTATCCACCTTTTCTTCATCACAAGGATTGCTAACACTGAGATTTGTGATTGGCATGGTGGTTTTAATAAATTTTGTTAAACAATTGTCTTCCATTGGTGGCACTGGCAGTTTTGGCTCTTCATTTCCTTCGTCTGGTATTAATGGGATTATATTATGAGTTATATCAATATTTTGACTTAACTCTATAGAAGAATACAACTCATTACGCAATGACGCTTCCGCATTTTGTAAAGCAATATTCTCAGTCGCTGCAAGTAACTCTTTGTTGCTAGATGTTCCATGATATTTAGAAGTTATCTTTTTTGATTTTCTTTTTCTTAACATTAAGGCATCTTTCTGTTCTTTTTCACTCAATTTGCAATGTTTTTTCCTATTCGATTTACCTGATTTCATTTTGTAACACTTATTAGATTTACCTACATTAGATGATTCACTCTTTGGTCCACTTGATATTTCTTCTTGAAAATCAAATTCTAAAGCTCCATGCTTTTTATCTTTTATTTTGTTTTGATTATTTAAATGTTCCACCATATAAGGCTCCATTTTTACAGGTGAATGTGTAAAACTAATCATTGGGCTGTTTTGTATAACTTCTATAGGATTTGTAGAAGTTTTTAGGCCTTCGACTTGCTCTGAAGATTCTTCACTATCAGAATGTATAGGCGTATTAAGCGTGGTAGATATTGGTGTACATTCTGATGTGGGTAAGTCAGGTAAACTTATATCGTCTGGATTATGGGATTCTTCGCTTGTAAGACTGCTTTGCTTTCTAAAAGTTTCAACAGACTCTTGATCACTTTTTTGTTCAGTCTCATTTTCGATTGCTGATTCAAATAATGGCGATTTAGTTGCTGCTTCATTAACTTTATTCAAGCTATCTTTGGACTGTGAAATAGGTTGAGCAGATGATTCTCTCTCTTTGAAGAATGTAGTTTCTTCCTGTGCTGTTACATTGCCAGTAGTTTTTATTACATTACCTATTTTAAGACTGTCAATTATATGAATAGTTGGTATTTCATCAGAACTATTGCTTAAGCATTGCATTATGCTTCCAGATTTAACAATATTTTCTGTAGTAATTTGTTCTAATGGTTTACTACTATCTGCTGGTGTATATTGCATGTTTGAATAATCTTGAGAAGTTAAGACATTAATTTTCCCTTTATCCTGTCTTTTAGAAGTAACTTTATTAAGGGAAATACTTGTCTGCTCAGTATCTTGAATGTCTGGTAAATCTTTCACTGATAAATCTATATTTTCATAGCCCACTATGACAACTGGTGTACTGTTACTTAGAACCACATCAGGTAAATTTGATGTATCCTCTTCTTCTGATTCATCCCAGTTAGCTAAAAATTGTCGAACATCTAATTCTGGCTTATTAGTAAACTCCTTAGACGTTTTAGTTTCATTTCTTATGTTTTCATTAGTATTCGTGTTTTGATTTTTGTTTTGATCTTGAGCATCTTGTTGTACAGTAAGATTCTCTGGATTGTGAATAATTTTCTCACAACTGGGTGATTTTTCATTTTGAGATTGACCAATCATTTGATCCGAATGTGCAATATTTATAGAATATTTATTTTGGTTTTTAGTCAAGCTTTCTGGTGTAATCTCAGAGCTTATTACTTGTAGCTTTGAGTAATCTGGTAAATAATTAGAGTTAATTAATGTACCATTCTGATCAAATTGTAAATTGATTGGTGGGATAGATGTACCAACTGGTGTGGTGACTATAGAATTTAGCTGCAGATTATTTTGGTGATTATTCGGCTGCTGTAATTTTAAGATCTCTTTATACCTAAGTATTCCCTCTTTATATTTCTGTTGAGTTTGATATCCTGGTACCCTTGCATATTCTCTAAGATGATTTTCCATAAAGTGCCTCTGCATTGCAATCTTTTGTTGATAAAATTGATAGCGGGAAGAATGTTGTACAGGAGGTGGTGGTTCTTTATTCATTAAAGAGGCATCTGGAGGATCCTGAATTTCCCTCAAATACTCCATATGTAAATTTCCTGGATATTGCAAATTGTAATAAGAATTTTGTGATGATGACATAATATTAGAGTCCATATTATTATGGGGCAATCCTTTTGGTAAAGTTGCCTCACTTTGATAATGAACTGGTTTATTATTATATTTTTGTTGAGTAATAAAATTTTGCTCCTGGTGTTTCAAAACTTCTGTAGATTGCATACCCATTCCTCCCATTTTGGGATAATCTTTGAAAGAATATGGATACTTATGATATTCACTTGGTAAATTATAATTTTGAGTTGAATAGTTTGATAATATTCCTGAAGATGAAGGATAATTTCCTGTTGTCATGGACTCCTTAAGTTGTTTATATTCAGAATAATTTCGTCTATGATCAACATTAGGTGGAGCAGCTCCCAATACATCTTTATTGTCATAGTTTTCCTTTCTGAAATTTACTTCACCAAAATATCGCCGGTTTTCTGCTTGATAACCCGTGTGAATGTTATTTCTATAGGGAATATTTGACTGATACTGGCCATACTTTTCCCAATGCTGATAATTAATATTGTTTTCAGGAACACAACACGATCCTTTACAAGATAAAAAAGCAGGTTGAATTGCTTGCCTTGTATTTGGTAACGTATTTCCTTGAATATTTCCAGTTGTTGCAGAGCTAGGAGGATTATTTACATTAAGATTTGGTCCACTTAAATGAGGCACAGTTGTACTTATAGATATTTGGTTATTTCTGTAACCTAACTCTTCATTCAATATATTTATAGGCCCTGTCCTTGGATCTACAGATCCATTTAAATTATGTCCCACAGACCTTGCAATTGGAGAAATGTTATGTCCCATACATCTTGACACTTGTACCATAGATGATAGCAGATTGCTATCTGTACCATTAGGGCTATTTGAAATATTTGCAAGTGATTGATAATGGCGTGCATTGTAATTAGTAATATTTTGATGTTTGTCAACTCCTTCAGAGTTTTGTTCATGGCTCCCTAAGGAGGGTCGATTAATATTGGAAACATATGCATAATGATTTGAATTTACATTTTGAGCATTAGAGGCCGCTTCTGTAATGCTTGATTGAGATGAATTATATTGATGCCAATTTGGCATATTTCTGCTGTAGTTCATTGTACATTTTTTTTAGTCTCATATACTGTATGAAACACTTATTAACTTTTACACATGGCGCTCATTTACTGTTGCTAGCAGGACCAAGACCTGTAAATTAAGAAAAAAATATAAATATTTAAGGTTTTTAATTTCAATAGCAAAAAATAAAGAAAATTCTTATTGATATTATTTCACAAACCAAATAAATTGAACCATAAGAAATTAAAATAATAAATTAAGATCAATATACATTCAACTCTTAAAAAGCACACATTTTAAAAGATGCACTGAGTACCAAATAGTATTATTGACAATCTTGTTTAGTAGTCGAGTTTCGACAAAACAAAAATATAACATGTGCAAATGTATGTGTGAAGAGCTAAGGGGGGAAATCGGTACGGCTCTTACTGCCAAAAGTTTAAAAGGAACACGCGCGCATAAAGTGGCTGTATCGCTTGCTATGATTCATACATTCGTAAAGTTATTCAATTTTACCGTAGCTGCTTCTATATGGGAAATTGCGATAAAAAATATACATACGGCTTCTTGAATTCCCTGGCAAGTGCAATAAAGCTATTGATTTTCGCAAAAAGTGTCCTTTCATCGAAAAAATAATGCATTCTTTCGATTTTCCTGTTTAGCCTCATTCAGACAGGGAATATTAATTCCTTCGACAGCACTAACGCAATAGTGCACACATTGTTTATTTTTCTATTAACTGAACGTATTGCCTAAAACACAATATCTCAGTGTTTTGTAGGTCGTTTAGTACGAATTTCACGTAAAAATAAAAAAATTTAAACTAACAGATTCAATATGGCAGTGAAAAATATTGAAATTTACAGTGTTGTTGTGAAACCTAGTGTCCTAGGATTTTTTAGGTTACCAAATGCAAATTTGAGATCAAAACTATAAAATTCGAAATGGCATGCTCAATTAAGCTGCCAACGATATTAAAGCGTACGTAATTAAAATATTCCCAGGTACCTACAGTTTTTCTCTGATGGCGCGGAATTTAAGTTTCAACTCGTCAAATCAAAATATTCAAATAAGTATACAATTTTTCTGAAACTGCTACACTATACTTTCCTAATAGGTGTACATTTTGCCCCGAGTTCTTATCGTCGAAAGTTTCTATATTTTTGGCCTCTAAACTAGATCCGACATTTTGAATGTTGACTTCGAGTTCATATTCAGCAGCTAAACAAGCTTTTGCATTCCATTTGTAACTTCCAAATTATTTCTTTTTTCTTGCTGTATGGGTCCACAAATTGTGAAATTCTGTTTGCCATTGAAAGGGTAAATAAGCTTACAATGGGAGTGAAGTGTTAATAAATCATTAATATTGGCCCAGACCAAAAACTTTATAAGTTGTTTCCTTCGATAATTCCCTTTTTATTTTAAATTTTACAAATTCACCATAATTAACCCTTTGATGCATGAATTTTCATTTAAAAATGCATAAATTTGTGGCCTTTTTGATGTATCATTAATACCTATTGCAGAATAAAAAAATTCTGATATTACTAGGAGAGGTAAAATATATTAGGATAATATAAAAATTAAATATATAAAATTATACCTTGTAAATAAAGTAGGAATATATAAAATCTCAAAGATAAAAATATTATATATATGTAACATTGTGCAGCAAGGGGTTAATCTATAACTCTTTTGATATTTAAACTACGAACATGTGGCCTTTAAGTTTCTTGCTCCATTCAACCTTTTTATTTTAGGAAATCTTATACGTCAAAATTATTTTTTTAAATACTTTATTAAACTTAAAATCAGCAATAAATCACATTTTTTTAACTATAAAAACCCCTATGACACAAATAACATTAGTGTAACAAAACTACTATGATACTCTCTGCTGACTTCTAATTCTATTCCAGTTAGCATGACAAATTCTTATACAATGTTTTTAGAGTTCTATTTTACGATAGCAAAAAATAATTCGAAAACATTTTTAAAACATTAGAAATTCTAGAGCTGACCTACATTTATAATGACAAAATGTAACTCAAAAAGAATTTTTCATATTAGCTGGGATAGCATCTAAATATTGGAGAAAATATGAGAAAATTTTTACTAAGCATTTATTCCTAATTTATTAGTAGCAACTGGAAACAGTTAATAAATTTTAAGAATGAAGAAGAAAAATATATGTATACCATCATCATGCATAGAAACAGTACAAACACATATATATACAAACTAATTATATGTGTATAACTAATTTCTGGATTAAACTTCATGACACACAATACATAAATTATTTTAGTATTTCTCTTCGTATTTTACATTCTGACGTTGCAAAATCTTGTAAAACAAAACACCAAAAATTACTCTTTACGACATTTGTTTATGAAATTGTATAGATGCCTACGTAGACCTTGGAATAACAACGTTTGACACAGATCACATATTTTTCATATTAAAACACGTTCCTGAGCAAAAACAATCGAGACCTATCTTTTTCTTACAAGAAAAAACCTCACTACAATACATATCTCTATAATGTGGCAAAAATATAAGAAATTTAAAACAAAATAATTAAGAATTTACCTGCATGTTATACCTGCTGCACACATACGCCATGTTGAATACGACTACTAAGTATGTACCGTATGTACTAAGCAGGGATGCCAAATCCACCATTTTGAATTATATGACACTGTATAGTAAGTGGCTCTGCTATAGGAAATCGGAAATTCTTGGAGCTGAAATGAGTATTTATGATTGGTAATAATTGATAATCGGATTTTACGGAAAGGACCCTTAAGAGTGTGTTCCATTATAAAAACTCAAATGCACATACACAAATAGTTCATGTAAAAGGTATTATTATAGGTGCATTCAGCCGACACTTAGCGCTCTCATCTGCTAAATAAAATACGCCTATGATTGGTTAATCAATTAAAATTACCCAATCAAAAGCGTATTTTTCTTAGCAGTTGAGGCCACTGAATGTCGGCTGGATTGTAAATTACGAGTCTGCCTAAACTTTGAAGTGTAAAACGAAAATAAATAGCTCCATGTAACACGTATTATAGTATGTATATGTATTGTGAACGTTGCGGCTTTTTTAAGGGTGACCCTTAAGGTCAGCCTTAAAAGATCGCACATGGCAGGTCTTGCTCCACGAATAATTGCTACAAATGAGAGCATTCAGGCACATCTCGCAAAAAGGCTTGTGCAGAATGTGGTAGGATGATGTTGCTGTAAAAATGGATGACAGGACGATGGAATTAAAATCAAAATACATTAAGTTTAATGTTATCGTTCAAACAAATCGATTGCTTTCGTCCTGTACTCCGAATGTTTAAATTCAACGATGTTTGACACCGATAAATTTATTAAATTAATATACAAAAATGATGCTATTTGAGAAAAGTCGTGCAAAGAATACAGCGATCAAAATTTCTTCAAAAGATTTAATGGACATTCTATAATATTCAACAAATTTGCTTTCATATATCCTTATTTCATTATAAAAACTATCAAACTTTTCACTTATTTCAGGTTGAATGTGAAAAAGATGAAACCAATAACTTGTAATTATTGGTTCGTTCAACAGATCAGCTGCTCCCAACAGATAAATTTTCATTAAATTTGACATCTTTAATATGTGAACCTACTGATTTAAAAACGAACAAACTATAGCGTATGGTTTCTTCCTGCGCAGGATACAGTGTGATCACAATTGTACATCCCGCCAAACGGGAACTGCAATAACGGATCTATGCGGTCCTAGCCTTAGTGGAATGCGCCCTATATTGCACTATGCATGAAAAGTAGAATTCAACTTCTCACAGTGGTTGGTTGCTTTCCGGTTATTCTGAAAATCAGCAATCAAACACAAATGATACTTTGCATGTCACACAAGCTATATTTTTGTCTGATTGTGTCGCCTTTCAGGCTAACTTGAAAGCAACTAGTGTATTCCTCGTATTTCTTTCCTTCTTCATGCTTGTACAGTTTCAGTATATAAAAAATACATATTCAAATTGTTTAGATGGAGATAATGAAAAACGAAATAATAGATTACAACTAAAGAATACAATAATCACACAGATATGTATGGTTCTAACATATAGCAAAAATATCAATAATAATAGTTTCTTATAAATTTCTGTATACACAATTCATTGAAATTATTTAAGACAGTTTTTCTTATATAAAAAGTATAAATTACAAGAAGCTATTGTTTCATTTACAAAAAAAGTTATTTACTTAATACAATGTAATTAATCAGCATTCTTTTGATTTTAATGAATAGGATCTATGATTATATAGGAAATTAAATTAGCTAGCTAGACTCAGGATCCTGTTTCTTTTCTTTATCTTTCTTCTTTTTCTTCTTTTCTTCTTTTATTGGAGTTTCCTGATTTAAAAACTTAGTTTATATCTATATTTACAAGTTTGTTTACGAAATATATTGAAAGATACTTACCAATATAGATTCCTCTGCTGTAGATTCTTCGCTTTCTTTCTTCTTCTTTTTCTTTTTATCTTTCTTCTCCTTTTTCTTTTCCTTTGGTGAGGAAACTTCAGAATCTTCAACTTCTTTCTTTACAGAGATATCTTCAGCTTTTTCACCTACTTCAGCTTCGTCGGTTTCTTTGCGTTTTCGTTTCTTGCTAGTAATTTCTGTTATTCCATTTGTTTTCTCAACCTACAAATTTTCAATAAAAGTATGATTAAATATTTTTGTACAAACAGAAAATAGTTACCTTCACTTGTGTATAATCAGTGTAGTTTTGTAGCCAATCATCTGGGGTATTTTCATTAGGTTTTCCATGCTTATCCAATTTTCCTTCAATGACCATACGCTTCTTCATAGATGCCTTTGGCCCTAGACCCCATTTTCTAGGGTAGGCATCTCTTTCCATAATTACCCTTTTAATTTTAGCAGCAACACCATGATCACAAGTAGTCATAGTTGGTGTAGTCATAAGTGCTATCCCTAAATTATTCAGAATAAAATTCGATTTAAAATTCTTTCCTTTTTTTTTAGACAAATATAAAATAATCTTGAAATTCTATTAAGCTACATAACTTATAGAATTAAATACGAAAAATTATTATAATGAAATTTCTGTATGACATCATTAAAATACTGACCAAGTGCAATAGCTTCGCCTTTTGTAGTCACTATAACTATCTCCTGATTTAATTCTATTCCTTCATCATACATAAGAACACCAGGTAACATAATTTTTGCTCCATAACAAATTGCATTAACCTAAAAATAAACAGTATCATACTTATTAATACTGATTGGCTGTTCTAATTAAAAAAATAAAATTTTAATACTTACAGCACTATCCTTTACAATTATTCTCTTATGATTTATTAGAAGTGCTTCTAAGGGTTGAATCACCCTTCGTAAATAAGACTCATCACCATGATTCTCATATAACCATTGGGCATCTAATATGTCGTGCATTGTGACTAAACCATCTTTTTCTGATTTGACTCCTGAACGAGACCTACGGAGTTCTTGCATCTGACAGCCAGTGCCTAAATATAGCCCCAGATGGAGGCAAATAGTTCTAACATATGTTCCAGCTTCACATTTAAATTTTGCTATACCCAAATTTTGCTCCTCATCAAAATCAAGAAATGAACTTTCATAAACTGTCCTTACACGTAATTGCCGTTTCACTGCTGAAATTAGTGGTGGACGTTGAAAAAGCGCTCCTTTTAGTTTTTCTAAGGCTTGTTGTACCTAGAAAAAAAGAAAACATTATTTATCTTACTATATTTAAAACATTAAGCTTTTATTTCTATTTAATAAATCAAATGTTACTTTTTGTAAACTTTCAGGTGCTGAGTGTAATTTGAATACAGACACATATTCCTTTCCCGCAGACTGTTGAGACTTTGCCAATCTAGTTGCTCTATCTATACATACTATTAAGCAGCCTGACACCTTAGGATCCAATGTTCCAGAATGACCAGTTTTCTCAACCTTTAAAATCCTTTTAATCCAAGCAACCACTTCATGTGAAGAAGGATTGCAAGGTTTATCTAAATTGATACAGCCAGACTTTACATATTCAGATATACTACGATGAAGTGGGGTAGTGCCGTTTGTTAATGGAGTAAAATGTTTTGTTCTTGTAAGCATTTTATCAAAATTCTGTGATAAAAAAAAAATATCAATTATAACACATACATCTTATTTAAGAATATTTAACTTTAAATCACAAAATTAATAAATTGCTTTTACCAATATTTTTAATAATAAAAGTTAAGCAATACCTTAAATAAAAGAGGCCAATCTTTGCAGTCAAGTTTGACATCTTCATCTGAGGGCTGCATTTCACATTTCATTGCTAGTTGAGCTTCACCTAATAGGTGTTGCTTATTATTCTTCTTTTCTATTAAAATAAACATACTTAACCATACTGCAAATGACAGACTAACCTAATAATAATTTGTTAAGAAAAAATTTGTAAAGATATTTAATTAACAAAAAAATATTGTAAAATGTGCTAAAAATATAATGCATTCAAAATTATATTAAATTAATGATAAGTTTCCAGTATAATCAACTGATGTTAAACACGTGTTACCCACTATATATTACGAAAAACTATAACTGAAAGTATAAAATTATCGAACTAAACCTCCTTATAGATGATTCTTAAGACAATTTAATTTTCAACAAATTACAGATAATAATTAATCTTTTATTTACCTATTTCAGCCATTTTTATAAACAATACAAATGTAATTCAAAACAATCGCAGCCACTTATAAAGGGATATATAATGCTCACGGCTACACTTGCGCCCATTTGCGGGCTTGCGGATTGAGCGGTCCTATAATGCGGTTCCTAAATGCATCAAGGGACGCCATAGTCAGTGCACCGTCCAGGCTCCAGGACCGTCAGCGTCAGTGCCCAGTGGGCCCAGTGGGGCAACGGCCAACGGCAAAGGCTGGCAAAGGCAGGGTGCGTTCACGGAGACGCTATTTAGCGCTATTTGTGCATGCTACTGCGCAGAGAAAATTGCCTAGTAAGCGTTAATAGCGTTTCCGTGAACGCACCGTGAGGCACACATTTACTTCAGTTGATACGGGTTAATACTTAACCCTATAATTCTGTTTATGTGTAAAAATACATGATATTTAGAGGTTAATTTTTAAGATAATATAATAGTTTTACTAAGATGCCGACAGTTATAGCTTTAGATGTATCCTTGTCAATGAGACGGCTAGTTGCCGGGGGTAGTAATAATGATAATTCAACCAATGAACAGTTCACTAGGCATCATTTAGCTGTGCATGGAATAAACATTTTACTGCAATACCTGCAAGCTAACTCCAAACTGGAATTTGTTTCTTTGGTATGAATGAATTACTAATTATTGATTAAAAAATTCTTAAATAAGCTACTGTAATTTAAGCTTCATTTTAGGTTGTCTTTTCTTCATTTTATGAAGTCTTGTGTTCATTTACTAGAGATTATGACAGTATACGTGCAAAACTACAGAATATAGAAGAGTGTGATAAGACCTGCATAGAGACTGCTTTACATGGAGTTAATAATGTAATCATGGCTGAATGGGGCAACACAACAGCATGCCAAATAATTTTAATAACAGATGGAAACACAGGTGTAGGTCCTAACTCCCTTGGGGAATCAATCAATTCATTTAATTTGGCAAGAGATGGTAACCCATTTCCATTACCATTTCCTTATCCAGGCAAATTAAGTATTGTTTGCATAGCAAATGCTCAAGGTATATATGTTTACTTAGTAATTGCTGTAATGAAGGTAAACAATTAAATTTGGTACTTAAAATTTATATAGATCTTGGACTAGCTATTGGATTACCATTGTATCATCGATTAGTTGATTTAGCAGGTGGAGATAGTTGTGTATTAGTTCCAGAAGGCCCTTTATCCAAGCACTCGATTAGCAATTGCTTCCAAAAATTATCAGAAACTAATTACGTGTCTTTTCAAGGATACTTAAAATGTGGAAATCTTGGTTCTGCTATAGTTTTATCTCCAGCACCAATTGTAATTTTTTTCAATATAATTTTTCTTAAAAATTTAATTTAATAATAGACTAAACTTAATTTTTTTAGCCATACATAAAAAAAAATGATTTTGAATTTCAAAGTGGATTGATAATATCAAAAAGTATTGAAATTTTTGGGTTCATATCTGTGGCAGATGTTGGTAGTCCTAGTGCAATTTCAAGGCACTTAGTTTTGCCATTGGTTAGTGAAAGAAGTCAAAGCATGCAAGGGATTTCCTTGGATGAAGAATCTGATGTGGAAGAAAATACCGATGAAGATAAGTTACCATCATTTTGTGTTTTACTCCATGGAGCATTAAAAGTAAGTATGGAAATACTAAAAATGAGCAAATAGGGCTTACAATATACTTATACAGGTAGAAAACATGGCAGCCCTCTGTTTACTTAATAACGAGTGGTATGGCTTTATTTATTCCTGGGCAGACACAAAGAAAAAATCAAACCTGATGTTAACTGCTTTAGAACCAGGCTTAGATGTTGTTCCTTGGCTGGGAAATTTTACTCACTTAAGTCCTTTAGAGGAGAGTAACAGTAGTAATGTTCTTAACTTTCCTGTGAGACCAGCTGAGAAAAGGAGTTACACTCAATATGCTCCATCTTGGATTCGCCAAGTTGGTCTGCAATCTGATATTCAAAAAATATTAAGGCACGCTAGAAAATTGCCGGAAAAAACGCAAAATTTTTACAAGGTAACATGAAAAATTTTAGTAATTACGTAAATCTTTACACGTTTCCTTGATTTAGGAGGTAAACAGACTACGACGAGCCGCGTCTTCAATGGGCTTCATCGAGCTTTTAGAAAGTCTTGCTTGTATCCTGGAAAGAGAATGCACAATACTGCCACCTAATTTAAATCCTGATTGCACAATACAGATGGGGCATGTTGCTTCTATGATAAGAAAACCAGAATTTTTGGAATTGAGATACAATATACCACCAGCTCGTACAAAATTTCAGCAAGGAAATACATAAATTACACACCATTATCACACTATTCATTGTACATAAAAAAGTAATTTTATACTTGATTTAAAAAGCTCATATTGAGCTTTTATTCCCTTTTTCCTTTTTTTGAGATAATATTGAGATATTTTTCATAGGATGATGGGTTTTATAATAAATTTTCTATATACCAATGTTTATAAATATGTTTAGTTTCATTATGGCTTCATACACATGTTTAAATAAGGATAAATTTCATTAGAGACTATTAACATATCAGGAAAAATGTTACAAAAAATTTATAGTACACTACAATAAATTTAATATTTATTTCCCAATAAACACTATATGCAATAGCTAAATTGATTTATCACTGCAACTAAGTTATTCTTAAAATCCTTTATATTTATTAAATTTAATAAGTTGGTGTATATCCCTAAAATGTGCATAATTAAGATATTCATAATATGTAGGATAGTAATAGTCATCTGGTTTAGCAGTATAATAAAGAGGTAGTCCAAAATAAGTACCCATTTCCCATCCAGGTTCATTCCTCATTAACTTATTCTCAATTTCCATATTTTTACGCTCTGTCCTGAGCAATCTAAACAAAGTGATGAAAGAACTGTGATTTGCCAAATTTTTTATGAAAAAATTAATAATAAAAGTAAGCTTACTGTCTTTTCATTTCAGCATCCAGAAATGGGGCAATCGCTCTAAAGCTACCATCCTGCTCCATTTTTAAATAAACATCTTTTCTTTTCAAGTATGTATGCATGGCAAGTCCAAGAGTAAGAATTGCTGTGTATGCCAAGTATATAGTTTTTCCTAAAAATCATGTTCTGGTAAAATTATCATACCAAAAATTATTTACATTCAACTTTAAAATAATTACCTCTAATTTTTGATTTATTAAAAATTTTGTCAGTGTTAATTGCAGCATAGCCTCCTGGAGGAGGCATATCTTGGTAGTATTTTGAACTGCTAGACATGATTACGACAAATTCTTCAATATTAGATGATACGTATAATTAAAAAAATATTCGCAAAAGTTATTCTAACCCCTCACTTAATAATGACGTAATGGAGCATTCGATCCCAGCAGGTTCCTTAACTGGTCGCCCTGGCCCTATCCTAGTCACCTAGTGACTAGTGGTTACAAGCACTGATCATCATGTTCCTTGATGCATTAGGAACCGCTCAGTTTGTCATTGAAGACGAAAAATCGTGAGTTAGCATACATCTTAGATTAAAAAAACTTTGAATAATAAAATTTAGAGGTTTTTTAACAAACAAAATGTGTGTATGCTAACTCACGCTTTCCGCTTGAGTTATTGGGACGCGTTCCAAACCTTATCCCGGAGCACGGGTCCCTAGTGTTTTGGAGTGGAGAAGTGTTTACATGCTAGTTGTAGAAGAAGGAGGTGTGAAATGAAAAAATGTCAAATAGTGAGGTTACTAAAGTAAAAATGGAAAATAATGAATGGAAAGTAAGAATATTCGAACTTTCCATTCATTATTTTCCATTTTTACTTTAGTAACGTCACTATTTGACATTTTTCCATTTCACACCTCTTTCTGCTACAACTAGCATGTAAACACTTCTCCACTTCAAAAAGGCGAATGGGTCTCATTTTTCGTATTCATCTATTGGTAACGAACCATTTCATGTTGGCACTACATGATATTGACCAATCAGCGCTCTCAGAAACCATCATGCTGAGCGCTATAGGTAGCATTCAGCAGAGGTAGCAGCTTAGTAACGTTACCAGATTTCTTTTTAAACTTCTACTTCTATTGGATAAAATTATAGGATCTAAGAGTAATAGCCAATAACATACACCGCTCCCTCAACATTTGTCTCTGCTGAATGCTATGTACATACACTGTTCAAAATTGAATCATGTACAGGTATAGTTTCTGCTTCCCTATACTATCTTGTAGCAAAAATGCTTCTCGCAAAATTGATTCATGTCCATCTCAACTACTCTATACTATCTTATAGCAAAAATTTAATGACAACAGCAGACGAAACGCGACATCGACAAATATGAAGATGACGTTTTGGACGTAGTAAAAGTATTATCCAGAAAGCATATTATTTATGTTGGAAATGTAGGGATGTCGAAAAATGGAATGGAAAATAATGCAAATATGGTGCATATATATAATATTATTTATCAAGTATAAAAGGGAAGAGATCGGATGCAATTTTCAGCCTATAAAGAGGAAAAAGCATCAGATAAGTATCGGGAGCAGCAAGTCAGAAGAAAGATTAATTTAACAAAGCAAAATATTCTTTAATCTTTCTTTTGATTTACTGCTCCCGATGCTTATCTGATGCTTTTTCCTCTTTATAGGCTGAAAATTACATCCGATCTCTTCCTTTTTATACTTGATAAATAATATTATATATATGCACCATATTTGCATTATTTTCCATTCCATTTTTCGACATCCCTACGTTTCCAACATAAATAATATGCTTTCTGGATAATACTTTTACTATACGTCTAAAACGTCATCTTCATATTTGTCGATGTCGCGTTTTGTCTGCTGTTGACGCTGTTGTCTTTAAATTTTTGCTATAAGATAGTATAGAGGAGTTGAGATGGACATGAATCAATTTTGCGAGAAGCATTTTTGCTACAAGATAGTATAGGGAAGCAGAAACTATACCTGTACATGATTCAGTTTTGAACAGTGTACCATAGTCAACTAACACGAATCTCCTATATGCCGTCGTTAGAGCTGAGAAACACCCTTATATGTATGTTTACCGGTCAGTGATGTCACAAAAATCTCTTGTTTGAATTTTTCAATAAAGGTTTAAAAATGTGTACAAAATCTAAGAAATTTTCTGAAGCAGAAATATTAAAGATAATTGATTCAGATGAAGAATTTGATTGTACAAGAAAGATATCTCTTGGGTCTTCAAAAAGACGATCGAATTCATGTACAAAACGATCCTCGGAGTCTAATGATTACCAAATAAATAATACAACGTTTAATTTGCTTGTTAGTACTCCTACTTCTTATACTCGTAGAAGTAAGAGATTACTTCTTAAATATGATGAGTCTGAAGTAGAAGATAATTCTACATATAATGTAGGCCAATTATCCAAGGGTAATACAATTCGAAAAACGAGACAAAGATTAAAAACACCTAAGATAAATGACATTGAAGGTAGTTCTCCAAGCCAATTAATAAGTGAGAAAAATAAATCAATAGTAAGTATTGTTACTAATAATCAAGATTTTTAATAAGAATTTTGGATAAATTATTCTCAAATGACAACTGAAATATCCAAGATTTATTAAACCCATCAACATTTTAGAGAAGCAGTATATTAACACCCTCACAAAACAAAAGAATTGTATCTACAGGAACGCCAGCAACACCTTTACAAGAGGCTAAATTAAGATTACATGTTAGTGCAATACCCAAATCATTACCCTGTCGGGAAGAAGAATTTAATCAAATATTTACATTCTTAAAAGGAAAATTATTAGACAATAATGGAGGGTATTTATTATTCTTTTTATATAAATTTATTAAAATTTTTCTGTTAAAAATCATTTTTAATTTCTGAAAAGTCACTCTGTTTTTTATAACATATCTTGTAAACTTGCAAGATCTTTAGAAAACACTAATTAACATAATAATTACTCTGTGCATTTACAAATAATTAAATTCAAAATTGTATATGGATGCAGATTTATTAAAATAATGCATACAACTGGTGTATGAACAAAAATCTACTGTGACCTATAATTTCATATACATATATGTTTTAACATCATGAATTAAATGGGTATAATTATGCAAAATAGTACTGATCTATAACAAAACTTTTACCACCTGTGATGATTAAAATTATTGTCTACAAAAATATGGAAATTAATAATAAATTTCTTTTACATATTATTAAATAGGATGTGTTTGCAATTTTATAATAGAAATTTAATATTTTTGACTATTCTGCAGCATTTGATATTTGGTTATTTTTTGCATTACTATGTTCAAACAATGTGTTGATAGTATTTAAAAAAGCTTTTGACAAGAGCTACAAAAATATACAATATAGATCAAATCAATGGCATTATCTTAAGCCAACACAGAAGCTTAATAATTTTTTTGCGAAACATTTGCATGTGGCTTTGCGTACAAAGTGTACCATTGATGATGCACCAGAACTTAAATGTAAAAACTTATGTCCAGAACTCTCCCCAGTAACAGTTCAATTTTATTTACTAACAATGCAAAATATAATTATGAAAGGACTTCAAAACGTGATAAGGAAAAATTAATTCGGTTATAATTTCTTAGTGATAAGTGTGAGAGTTTTTATATCCATGTTCTGATACACTTTTAACAGTATACCTTGCATAAGCATTAATAAATTGGTCAACTTTATAAGATCATCATGTATAATAGTAAATCAACAATTTCTATTGCAGATGTATTTATATAAGTGGTGTTCCTGGAACAGGAAAAACAGCTACTGTAAATGAAGTTATAAAATGTTTAAATAAATTAGTGACTAAAGGCACTTTACAGCAATTTAAGTTTATAGAGATTAATGGTATGAAACTCACAGAGCCAAGACAAGCTTATGTTCAAATAGTGAAACAGTTAACTGGAGATATTTGTACATGGGGACAAGCTTACCAAATATTAGATAAAAAATTCAATAAAAAAAGTTTTAATAAACAAATGATTTTACTCCTAATAGATGAGGTTGAATAATTATTTTAATTGATAAGTATAATTTTTCCTCTTTATTTTTTTGGTTTATATTTATCACTTATATTTTTACAGCTTGATCTTCTATGCAATAAGCGGCAGGATGTTGTATATAACATTCTAGACTGGCCTATGAAAGAATGTGCTCAATTAGTAGTAATTACAATAGCAAACACTATGGACTTACCAGAAAGAGTTTTTAAAGGTAAAGTGACTTCTCGTTTAGGATTTACAAGGTTAACATTTGAACCGTATAATCATAAACAATTGCAAGAAATAGTCTCTGCAAGGCTTAAAGATATTATGGCTTTTAAAAGTGAAGCTATACAATTAATTGCAAGGTAATTTAACAAAAATTAAATAACTTATAAAAAAATTTTAAATTTAGTTTACAATTTTCTGATTCATATTATTGTAGAAAAGTTTCTGCAATGTCAGGGGATGCACGAAGAGCATTAGATATTTGTCGGCGTGCTGCTGAAATAACGGAAGCCAGAAACGGTGAGAAAGTTTCGATTGATGATGTGAATGTGGCTCTATCAGAAATGATAGCATCTACAAAAGTACAATTCATAAAAAACTGTTCAGAAATGGAGCAAAATTTTTTACAATCTCTTTGTGCCGAAATAACACGCACAGGTGTTGAAGAAGTAATTTTTAAAAATATATTGAGGCAATTACAATCTATATGTTCTTTTAAAGGTAATAGGTTTTACTGGCAAAACCATTAATCTTATTCTAAGTCTGTTGAATACTATAAAGCTTTAATTCTAATATTTTTATTTTTGTTTTCTTTTACTTTTATAGGTATAAAAATGCCTACTGTAACTGAAACTTTAGGCTTATGTATGAACCTAAGTGCAAGTCGGATTTTAATATGTGAACATTCAAAAGCCGACATATATCAAAAAGTTTTATTGAATGTGTCAACAGATGATGTCTATTATGCATTGCAAACAGATACAAAAATATGATATTTTTCGCTTTTCTTGATATCAATATATTAATAATTAAAATACTTTTAATAGGAATAAATGTAACTTTGTATAAAACAATATATTTTCTTAAATCTTTGGTTTTTTAGCACACAAACTATATATACATATAAGAGTTCATTCCGAATTACGCATATGCGCGTATAAAAAACTAAAACTAAAATAAACGTGATATAAACTATGTGTATTCTATGCGCTTCATGCGTGATTCTGAAAATAGCGGCCTAGATCAAATCAATTGATACAATTTTGTATCGTCTTGGAATTCATAACTTTTGTTTGAAGTATTTTTCTGTATTTTGTTCGCTTTTCCATATAATTGCTTGGAGTGATTTTAATCTAACAACCTATGTGTATATCGTATTCCATCCTTAGTATTAGTCCCATCAAGACCTGTGTAGGTAAGATTTTACCATGAAGAATTGCCAACTAGCCGTGAATTGTCTAATCAGCATATATATTTTTGACAAGTTAGTAATCCTACATAAGAAAATGTTACTTTATAGGGTTTAGCTGGGCTCTCCCATGCTGAATTAGCTGAAACATTTTTATTTTTCAGTTTTTGCATAAACTATTAATTATCAAACAATATTAAGCACCAAACTGATGGGAAACTGAATTGGAATTAAAAATAAATAATATTCTAAGAGATATATACCACACACACACACACATGAAAATAAATACTTCATGTTTTTACATTATTTTTTTTAGATATAGTTTCATTTTATATAGACACAGTTTTTCCAAAGAAACATTTCATAAACACTGATAGTAGATACATTTTTAATGATAGTTGTAAGTATTTGTAGAGTTTACAATACATTTAAATAAATACATACATTGACAATAAGCTTAGCACCATTGACAAAGCACCAATACCATAATGATTGTACAATTAATATTCATTACTTTGTAAAATGTCATAAAAATATGTAAATTAATAAATTATTGTACACATTGCTTAAAAAAAGTCAAGAATAAAGAATTTGCTATTATAGCTTAAAATACTTTGGTCAGAATTTTAGTATTATATTAGAAGCTAATATTAAAATCTCAGAATTTAATTTGTAAATAGTTATTTGAACTTTTACTGATTGAAAGAATAAAAGTGTGTAAAACAGCTTAATCATTGGTCCTAGTTAATAAAACATCATCTTCTGGTCTTGGTAAACGCTTATATTGATTTTGCGATACCAAATACATTGTTAACCCCCCAAACACAATAATGAAAATTCCAATTATATTTATCATTACACCTTCTCCAACAAATTGTGCATATTTTCTAAAAATGAAGAATAGGTTGTACTATTTATAACCTTTACAATTAAAATTTGAAGTCCTTTACTTACTCCTTTAACTGAAATATAGCTTTTTCGTTAAGCCCCAATAAACAAGATACCAATACTCCAATAAAACCAGCATTTCCAAAATAAACATGAATCGGCATATAGGAAGCACGCAAATTTCCTTGTAGACCAGGATACAGGAAAGAAATACAGCCAGCAACCCACTGAAATTAAATAAGCATTAACAACCGAATTGAATTAAAGAAAGCTATTTATTAACATATTTACAACTCACTTGACAGCAGAATAATATTATACTTGTTAGTCCTACCCAACTGTGTAAACTATACATATTAGGTATTTTTTTCATATTGTGATTATCAAATACAGCAACCAGTGATATAATGACCAACACAATTATAAATAGCATGAGTCCTGCATGCATCAATTTCAAACGCCTTTTTCTAACATTCCTTTGAATTCTATACAAAAGCATGGCTGTAAAAGAGATGGAATTAATTAAGAAATTCCTTTTATATTCGTACTTATTTTACTCTTTGTACCATTTGCATATAAGAAAACAAATCCCACAACCATCAACAAAGGATGCCAATTGAATTTTGTGTCAGGATCAGCTCCCCAAGATAATCCATTTCTGTGATAATTTATCCAAGAGATTACCAAAATAACTAAAATAGTGCCTACTGCTTCAGTTAGGCCTAACAAAATGTTAAAACCTTCCAAACGTTGATTTTGAGTAGGTTCTCCTATTTGATCCATATCTAAAATTTTATTAAAGAAATAATATTAATTTATGCAAATTTAATAAAATTGTTCAAAAAACCAAATGCATGATATGACAATGCATAAAAAATTATACATATATGTACATACCCAAACATTCTTGATATTCATAAGGACAACTGGTAGACATAAAAACTCTCAAATAAGGCTCAAATGGAAAAAAATATTTCTGACCAAATGATTGTTATAGACCATTATAGAAAATAAATCGTGCAGACAAAAGCATATTATAGTTAATCATCAAGCACAGAGGTACATATTTCTAGTCCACATTTAGTATTTAATATATCTGTAGTTTCACAAATTAGTTTATTATTAAAAAAAATCTGTATTTTTAAAAACAATTACTAGAAAACAGCAATGATAACACAAGATTAATAAAAACCATATAAATTTCGCTCAACGTTTTTTTTAAGTAAGCAAAAGTTTAAACTATTATTGATAATGATTTTTAAGTAATGCTGTTTTTTATATCAATCAGTTTTTAGAATTTATATTTTTTGTTACCTGTTTTCAGTTTTGTTGTCAATCAACAGGTCCGTGCATTAAGTACCCAGAAAGTGTAGGCAGAACTGGGACAATCGATTTTTAAAAAAGAAAGAGAAAGGGAGAGTGACAGCAATATAATGGAACGCAATTGCATTAAACGCAATAAAAATTGTCCTTGCCAGTTTATTGCTCAAGAAAAATAAACAGGAAAAAAAAGCAAACTGACATAAAAGGCAATCCTCTCCTCTTGTATCGACAAAAAGAATTTAAAATACAAACATACGATTGTTTATTTTAGAACTGATAGAAAGGGAAACGATTGAAAGACCAATCACAGGGATTGAATGAACCTTATACCAAAATGCTTCACCAATCAAAATCTTTATTCTTTATAGAGACCGTGCACACCAACACAATGATAGCGAAGTGTCAATGTATAACTGTATACGTATAAATAAATTACACTCAAAAACTGCGAAAATTGGCCAGTAGTTTGCGCTGGTAGTATGCATATACACCAATATACATTCTTATCTTACTGTCATTGTGTTGGTGTGCACGGTCTCTATAAATGATGATAAAAGAAATTTAATAATCCATCCCGCAACACTGAACACAACGTCATAAACGACACAAAGGCCGTGTTCCGTTATTGACTGTGAACTGTGAGTACTGAAAATCTATAGTTTATGTCACGCAAACTATAGATTACTATTACTTCACAGTCAATGGCTGCGTTCGTTTATGTACTGCCAGTACTGAAAACCTATATTTTACGTGACATACATTGTAGAATTTTAGTACTCGCAGTTAATAAACGAACGCAGCCAATAACGGAACACGGCCAAACTTTACATCGTGCTGCACGTGCTGCTGCAAGTTACAGGTATGCACTATACGGGAAAATTATTTAATTCAACTATAAATATTATTTATATATATATATATATCAATTTATAGTTGCAGACATGAAAAGATTATCCGAAGAAAGGACAAAGCTGGTTTTTGAAAAATTAAAAAATTAGTAAGTTCTTTTATGTGGAAGTTTTCTTTTTTTAGGTTACGTTTCATTGTTTTATGTTTACACCATTCATTTTGTCTTGATTATTGGAAGAAATCAGTATTTTACCATAGATTTTTTTTTAGTATTGGTGATAATGTAAAACTATTGATAGACCGTCCGGATGGCATTTATTGCTTTCGAGAAAAAAAGGAAAGAGTTTATTATGTGTCAGAAAAAATTTTATCTTTAGCAAACACTGTTGGTCCAGATAATCTAATCAGTTTAGGAACATGTTTTGGAAAATTTACAAAATCAGGAAAATTCAGGCTACACATTACATCTCTGCATTATTTGGCACCATATGCACAGGTAGTTCTTATTTCTTTATTTAGTTTTAGCATTACTTTTTAATAAAATTGGTATAACTTGAATCAATTCTAGTATAAAATTTGGCTTAAACCGTCAGCAGAGCAGCAATTTTTATATGGTCACCATGTGACTAAAGCTGGACTGGGCCGCATTACAGAAAATACACCACAGCATCAGGGAGTTGTGGTTTTCTCAATGAATGATTTACCATTAGTAAGCTTTGCAGATTATAGTAATTATAAACAATTATAGTTAAAACATTAATTTTTATGCTAAAGGGTTTTGGAGTAGCAGCCAAAAGCACAGCAGATTGTAAATTTGCAGATCCCATGGTGACAGTTTGCTTCCATCAAGCAGATGTGGGAGAATATATTCGTTCTGAGGATACTTTATTATAAAAAGTATGTATTAGAAAAATGATGTATTTATTTACATTATTTAAAGGGATTTGTAATTAATTGAAGAGTTAACTTTGGACAAATGTGTGAATTTTATCAGTAACAAGTATTAAGAATTTGAAAAAAATGCATTATAAAAATATTTATTTTACAATAACAACAAGAATTATATATTAAAATCATACATCAATTCCAATAGTTATATAATATAATAGCATACAAAATAGTTTTCTTTTGCACTAAGTAAAATAAACAGAGAAATTTGTTAAACCATGTTTAATATTTCCCTTATCAAATATCTTAATTATTAATAGCTTATATGCAATATTTTTATATATTATATTGATAAATCATCTCAGTAACAATATTATAAAAAATATAGCATTATTTTATAAAAACTGCCTAATATTGCACAATAATCACATTTTTAAATAAAAATGATTGCATTAATCCATTGTAATTAATATTAAAAAATATGAATATTTTCTCTTTAATTAGTTAAAACGAATATATTGTAATTGAATTTTACACTTGTTAAAATATTTCTCTTTTAAGAATTATATAAAGAATATACTCTTGCATATATTCATAAGTATTTTCAGCTATTAGAATAAGTAATGTTTCAAAATATTTGAGATAGATGTATTTTACATATTTCAAAGTTTTCCAAAAACATTTAAGAATCAAGAAGCATGATAATGTCTCAACACTACTATTCTTTGCTGAAAGATAGATCGTTCTAATTCCATTTTTAATGTATTTACTTTACAAGCAAGTTTTGCACGATCAGTGGTCAATCTTCACTCAATAGACTTTTTGATAAATTAGTATAAAAGTCAAATAACCAAATTTGATCAGGAGCATCAGAGCACATGGATACATATAAATCTTGTTCACTCTTCAGGCCAGTAGCATCCAAACACAATCCAGTTTCGACATTTATTAGTTTGTCATTCTATAGTGAATATATCCAATTAAAATTGTTGAGTATATAAAAAAGTTTAACTTAATTACCTTTAATATCCATTCTTTTCCCTCTTGCTCAGCATGACAATCGGACATTTGGATATGAGCATATTTGTCGGTTTTGGTAGATATTACTCTAGCACATGTCTCTTCACGTCTCAATTCCCCAATATTACTTAAAGAAAAAAGCTGACTTGGATATAGTTTATTATGGCAGCCATATAGGCCTAAATTATACGGTTGATCCTCATCATGCTGTAAGTTATCCAAACATAATGGCCTGTCTCTTAATTTTAATCTACCATAAGCTACCACATTCTCATCTGGAATGAATTTTTCTGGATACACGTTATCCAGATACCATTTAAAGCTTTTGCATTTTAAGCTCTTACGCAACTGTAATCGCTCTTGAGTATCCCCAATTATTGTTGGATTATACTAAATCAAATTAATGTAATTAGAGAAATGAATTTGATGGTTTCAATGGATTGAATTAATAATTCGTGTGTATATTAACCTTGAATTCACTTCGGTGAAGAAGGAAAAGCCTTTTGTAATCGTCCATCCATACATAAGCCAAACGTGCTGTATTAATACCATGTGTATCTTTATCATTAGGGAATTTATAAGGATGGAAATTTCTAAAAATATGTCCCACTCTTGAACAGGGAATTGTTTCTAAAGATCCACCACATTGCCAAATCTAATTTTTTTAAAGATAAATTTAATTTAAGACATTCAGAGAAATATTATGATTACTTTAACACAGTTATTGTTGCTTACTCTAAAAGACATTTCTAAATTTTCTCCTCCCCAACCATCCATCTTATCATCATAGCTGCCAATTTCCCAAAAATATTTTCGATCAATTGCAAAAAGACCACCAGCCATAGTTGGAGATTTAACAGGTGATATAAGAGAGCTACGAGATTTTATTTCTTTTTCTTGTATGTTTATCCATGTAAAATGACCAGACCATGTAAAACCACCAACTTGGAAAAATTGTGGTCTATCATCATGCATATATTCAAGGGTTTCCTCTGATATGTTGTCAATAATGGGCATTATTACAGCATTTTGTTTTTCTTTTATTCTCTGCAATAGAGGCTGCAGCCTGTAAAACAATGTTAATGATTTATTTTAGCTGTTTGTTAGACATTTTGTAAAAGTACTTTTTACCAATCTTTATTTGTTTCACAATGTGCATCCAGAAAAACAAGTACGTCACCAGTAGCATTTTTAGCTCCATGTAATCGAGCTCTTATTAAACCTGATCTCTGTTTTAATCTAAGAAGTTTCACCTTTTGTGGTAAACGAGTTAAAACATAATAATCAAGCAAACCTTGAAGCTCAACTGGATAAAAAAAATTAACATCAGTGATAATACAATTTGATTTGATATAATTATTAAATATTTGTAAATCACTAAACTTTCAGTAATTTGTAAATATTCAACTTGAATTACCTTCATCACTGTGATCATCAACTAAAATAATTTCTTTTAACAAATACGGAGGAGATTGAGTCAAAACACTTTTAACTGTACGAATTAACACACTCCATGGCTCATTATAAAATATAACAATTATACTGGCTGTGGGTAATTCGTGGTCATACGTGACATTAGCACATCTACAAATAAAAATTTTATTTAAATTGAACAATTTTCACATTCAATATAATATATAGAAAACAATTAAAACCCTACAGAGGATCACGGCCATCTGCTAGTTTTCTTGTTAAAGATATATGATTAGAGAGAATAATATTTAAAGCTTTCTTGGCTATAGCCTTTTCACCCTTTACTTTATCTAGTCCACCCAAATAAGCAGGTTCACCATTCTCTCCCAATCCAGGCACAATATTCCTTTCATATTCCTCAATCCAGTCTTCATATCTGAAAACAAATTGATATAATAAAAATACTATAAAACTAATAAATTCATTAAAAAATATTGTTTAAAAAAATCTACTCTCTAATTGTTGATTTCCCAAATCTAAGCTGAAGATCATTTGCTATGGATATAGTTTTATTAAAATGACTTAAAACTCCATGCTGTTTATTCTGTAAGTCATCTTTGCTTTTCTGGAAAATCTTTCGTGCTATCACAATAACACCAATGAGATAAGTGATACAAATAATTAATTTTATAATGAGCCTTCGTCGAAGAGTAATCATTTTTGGTCACTACAGTTAACATGGTTGGGAAAATGCTGCCAATGGATTATTTGGCTAAATTTTAATGGGCAGCTGTTGTATTCCTCACAAAGCATCTGTTTAAACATTAAATTATGTTGAGTGCAGCCAAGTATATGGTTTTCATTGTGAGAAAATTATATTATTATGATGTAATGGTTAAATTATGGTTACTAAATAATTATTAATGTAGCTAGATTTTCATGAAAATTAGGTAGTTGAAAAACTCATAAAAATTACTGTACCAAAACTCTATGAAGAATATGACTATTCTTGAGACATCTGTTCAATTATTGAAGTATTGCTTGGTATTCGATTTAAGCATATATGCAGGTAATACAGATCACATCATTGTGGTAATTAAAGCATATAGGAGTCTTATTTGTCCAATCATCAAATAATTCTTGCATAATATTCTGTTATCACCTATTTGAGCCTGGAATTGTGATCAAACTTAACGGTGATTATCAAACCCTTCTTTTTAGGTTATTTGTCAATGGCGCACCCTAACCGGTTTTTGCTTTTTACTTCTTTTCTGTATTAAGGGGAATCTCATGAACTTTATCTATAATTGTTATACAAGAAAATTATTGGCAACTTTATTATATATTCTCTTTCATTTCCACATTATAAAATTTAAAAAAAAATAGAATAACATTCACACAATAATCACATTATCTATAGATGAACTATTTGATTTGAAAGTGGTATGTCCCATTTTTAAAATAAATTGGTTATTGACAGCATTTGTGATGTATAAATTTTCTATTATAGGAACTATCATGAATAAAGTTAACAAAAAAGTGGACACTCTTTCTATTTTCAAATAAAATACTTCAAATGATAGAAGTTTTTGGTAATAATGCATTATACCATTGTAGTTACATTACAATATATCATTTAGTATATTATTAAAAATTGAATCAAAAAACTTTAGCAAAGAATACTGTAGTAGAAAAGTACAAGCATTTTTGTACTATTAGTAAATACAGCATTTGTAAAGTTTATACAAATATTTGTAAAGCTATACAAAGATTAAATATACAATTGAATATTTTAAATGTTTTTTTCACTGCACTTTTCCACTAGTACACACTAGTTCAATAAATTAGAATGAGGAAAAACATATTTAAAACATATTTGCCTTATTTTATCTAATTTCGCATCAAATTCTACAGTACAGTAAAAAATAACACCCTTTATTTACAAAATAATAGCTTTTCTATTGCACTCCATTTTGTTTAATTTTTTTTATACTCTTAAACAAAATTAAATAATTTGAAACAATTAAATAATGTAGTAAATTCTCAAACAAGGATCAAACCTAGGCAATATTAAGAATATTATTTTCAAGACGTGTTTTTGTTCTTTTTTTAGTAAAATAGTTTTCAATATCTGTAAAAGATTTTCCAAGAGTTTCAGGCAGAAAGAAATATACAAATGCTGTTCCTAATAAAGAAATAACACTAAAGAAAAAAAATACTCCCTGAGCCCCCATAATACTTAAAGTAATCGGAAAGAGTTGCAAAACAGCAAACATCATAAGATAAGCTATAGAAATCATTATGCTGCCACCGATCCCTCTTAGGGAAATAGGAAATAATTCCCCAATGAGTGTCCAAGGAATAATAATGAATCCTAAACAGCTTGTACAAACATAAAATAAAATAATGACTAATAAGACCCATTTGTGATTAGCCATTGTCTCTTGAATATACCCACTCTCATTGGTGGAGGATGTTAAGTACAGATACATTGCTGAGAAAAACATAGAAAATGACATACCAAGGCCACTAGCTATGCAGAGAATTCTTCTGCCACAATTCTTACTAAAAAATGCAGTTAGAATGCTCATAAAAAATCTTACAGTACCCAGCATAACTAATGCTCCATTTTTATCTAAACCTGCTCCAAATGTTCCATCAATTTTGTGGAATATTGAAATAGCATAAAATATTACGACATAAGCACCTGATAGTTGCTGCAGTAAAAATAATACAAAAAGTATCAAAAATGGCTTGTAAGCAGCGGGTGAGGACAATTGGTGAAACAAATTCTTCAATTCTACAAAACTTTTCTTGTTCGAGTTGTGTAAAGAATCACTATTAAGGGTATCCATAATTCTGGAATATTCTTCATCATATATCTGTATAAACATTTTAAAAATTTATAGATAAACAGTAAAATTGATACAAAAACATTAAATAAAATATTTTACCTCTTTTCTTTTATTAAGCCATTTCAAACTATATTCTGCTTTACTTATTTTATTATTATACATGAAGCCATTTTTGAAGCAAAGAAGCCAATAAGGGCTCTCAGGAATAGTAAATAGAGAAGAAAATATTATTAATTCTAAAACTAGGAAAATATATGCCATTTGCTTCCAATCAAAGAAAATTGTAAAGCAACATGGTAATAATATTCCCATTGAGACAAATACAGAATTCAAGCAAAGCAGCATTGATCTGATTTGTGGATGAGTAATCTCTGATACATAAACCAATCCAACTGTAGTCAGACCTGCTGCTATTCCAGAAATTACTCTGGCAGTGTAAATTGCAATCAAAGAATCCGCTGTGATAATTAGAATCCATGATACAACAACTGGTATACGAGACAACAAACAAATTGCTTTACGTCCAAATTTATCCATTAATGGTCCAGCCACTAAAGAACCCAAAGGCAGTGATAATGCAACTACACTTGCTAAATAAAAGAATTTACATTATATTCATTTGATACGATATATAATATGAATGAAAACAGAAAATTTACCTATCCAAGAAATCTGAGTTTGATTTGTTTGCATGTGTCCCCCATTTTTTTCCAAGCCATTTGTCAAAATAGTACTATAAGACATATTAATTCCAGCTTGTATCACTATACAATGAACAATACAACTAGCAGTTATCTGTAAATATACATATATGAGATGCCCAATATTCAAATTACAATCATCATCAAATTCACCATATAATAAATCACCTGTGGTAACATATCTCTAGATATCAGTTTGCATTTCTTATCTTGGATAATTTTTTCAGAAATAAGAGTCCTAAAAAAAATTGTAAAGCTTACAACATTATCTATAACAAATTAAAAATTTACTTACTTGCTTTCATTATTTTTAAGTGGTTTTTCTTTCTTAGCTTCATTATGGACAGGTTCAGTATTCAATGGCTTTCCCTTTAACATTCTCAAGCTACTAAAATAAAAATAATCAAGAAATATTATATGTAAAAATATTTATCAATTGGTAATATTGGATTTCACATAGCAGCAATGATCAAAATTTATAATTTTAAAGACGCAAAAAGATAATTTTTAAACCGATCAATTCCAGCAAGTTATAAATCAATAAATTGTTTCATAGAAAAATTTGTTGACAATGTTATTTTTAATTAGAAAATTTAAATAATTATTTTTTACCTAATTTAGTATGATACTTCACATAACACTTTTAAGTTGAACTTATTATTGCTGCATACTCAAAGTACAAAGCAGTATTTTGCCTGCTTAAATTGATTTTTAAATGTGTACTCAAATAAGTGTTACCTATGTACGTGATAAAGTGACATATCGTTAGCGATAATAGAGCATTTCTTTTTATGTGTTAGTGAGTGAGAATCTGTGAGGATCCCAACACAGGGATGAGCACTATACTTTCTGGTAAGAAAAATAGTCTTGTCTTCTTCCAAGCAAAATACGTAAATTAATATTGTTAAAATAATTCCTATGTTAGAATAAAGTTCATTATTCTATTTTTTGTAAACACATACATTTTGAATGTTTTCCCTAATTTACTTACACATTTTTAAAGTCACTAATCTGAAACGTACATAACTTTATCAAGCTTATCTATTGTACATACCCATTAAAACGAAATCCTATAACTATTAGTAACATGGTTAAAGATTACGACAGTTAAAAGAATTTACCTTAAATTTATGATGAAAATAATGAATGATGTTAATCCAAAGTTAAAAACTATGAATTGCAATTGATTGTAATAATTTTTAAGTAATATAACCTTACAATTTAATAAAAACTTGTTGTCATAATTGGATTTGAAAATAAGCCGTGATGGAAGTGTCAACAAATACTTTGAAAGGCCTTGCCAATATTCTTAACACTAATATTTTGTCTGAGGAAACGTTTTCACAAATTTTGGATGCTGTAATATCTCATACCTGTAAAGAGATGAATACTAAAAGTAATTATATTGATTTATTTATATAAATTTTACTATGTGTATATTCAAAATAAATTAAATTTTGTTTAGTGAAGTCAATTCTTTATTCTGTACAAATCAGTATTGAAAAATATATTTTTTAGGTATAGCTTCTTTGTACGGCACCAAACCTGATGTAGTAAAAGGTGCTTTTGCAGATATATCATGCCTGCTTGTAGAAGCTGCTAGGCATGACTTAGATGAAGGAGGACTTATCACTTTTCTGAATTCTGAATGCATAAATGGCTCCAGAGTTCAAAAATTATGTCAGGTTTATAAAACAAATAAAAATACTCTTCAGGAGCAGTTAGAATTAACAGGAAATTCCTTACCTCATATAGTTGATATTAACTGGAGATTAGATTACTGCGTAAAGGTAATTTTTTAAATCATTTAAAATTTATGTTTTAAACAATAAAAAATCAAAATTATGCATTTTACAGTCTGACATGGAGAGTTCTATTGGTCTGCCGCTTTACCATATAAGACTCAGCACAAAAAGATATGATGATATAGAATATTTGACATTTACATGTAGCTTGCAACAATTGCAAGAATTAGTATATAAACTAAAAGATGCTGCAAAACATATAGAAAAAGTGGCTAATTCTTAAACATATAGAGCGTTATTTATTAAAATCTAAGACTAAAATATATTGTAAATAAATATACTCTTTATAATTATTGATATTGTATATTACATAATAAAGTTTGAAGGTAAGATCTTGCATAAATGATAGACCATATATATAGGTGCATTTAATTATATTTTTGCATGAAAGAGAAAACATCTCCTAATTCACGTAGAATCATTAATATAGTAATTAATAATATATATTTATTTATATATATATAAATATATATATATATATATTTATATATATTTATATATAATAACTGATTAAAAATACATTGTTTTTCATTCTGCAGCCAAATATTTGTCTAAAAATTGATATTTTTTCATTGGACAAAAAAAATATTATCATTACATTCTTACTTGTTAAATATATAATTATATTAATAATTAAAAATTTTTTTTATTATCATATAATATATAACTTTTTAACCATTATACACTATGTACAAATAATTTGGAGGTACGCTCCTGTCTAAAAAAATGGGTGTACAGATATTAAATTTTTCTTCTCTCCTGAATTTCTCATTGCCTTTTCTCTCTCGCTTCAATTATACTTTAAACTTTCTTTTTCTCCCCTTTCTTTTCCTTTAAAATGAATCGCATAATTTTCTTTGCATCAACCTTTTACAATTATTGTTCAAATTCGAATATTTTGGGTGAAATCAGCTTAATCGCTTTTTTAAAGTCAAACAGCTCAACGATCACAGCATTTAAATTTCAGCTACTATTGCTGTTTCTTTTTGTCACAAGCTTTTGCATTTCCATAATTTTTCATTACATGATATAAGATACAATAAGGCCTCGGACGTTTCACTACTTCTTTCAGTATTCGAATATTTTCGATACCACTTATCTTTACAATATGTAAATCGGACATAGCCGCTGAATAGTATATGTAAGATATATTAATATTTTGGTTTAAAATAAAATTCTTCTAAAGTTGTAAATAAAGAGTAAATATGAAAATATATTAAAGTGAAAACTTTAAAAATTTATACAGGAGATTGATTGCATTTAAAAAAAACTGCTAAGTTTTTTTGTAAAACAATACAAGTTTCAAAAGGCTGCTGGTATCAAAAATTTTCGAATCTGCAAACCATATAAATTTGTCAACTTATTATATAAAATGCATCCTTTAAATAACATTGATTTAATTAATTACATCTAATATTTATCTTTATTTTTTTAACCTCTTGTTTCTTTTTCGTGCCATTTTAAATTGCATCTTTGTGAAATTCTGTATCTACTTTTGGAGATTATGCGTCTCTCTTCAAAAATTTTTTACTTGAAAAAATCTAGGATCGGTGAAAAATTGAATAGTGTTGCTTACACTGACTCTCAGTGCAATAATATATAAATTATATATCTATGCATTGTAAAATAAAAATTGCAGGTCACTCCATCATCAACAAATCAACAGGAACCACGTGCATTGGAACGCAAACAACATAATTTTACACTATAATATATATAAATACAGATATAATAACACAGGTGCACTCGATAGAAATTTGCATAAATACTCTTATGTACTTGATAAAAAAAGTTTTCGTGCTGGTAAAACAGCCAAATCGTATGGCGTAAATCGTGTTGTAAAATAAAATTTGGTGTGATTAACAATGATACTAAATATTGCGTAATTCGTTAAGTCTATAGGAAAAATGATTAAAAAAAAAAAAAAAAAAAAAAAAAAAAAAAAAAGTGTAGCTACATGAACCCTGGACAATTGCTAAGCAATCTTGTCGAATGCTGTACTTAACAGGATAATATAGCTGATTTACGTTAAAAAAAAAACTAATTAGACCTTTGTCATCCGAAATTATTTACAAAAATATACAAGATCTTTTTAAGGTCAATAGTCCTACTACATATCACACAAAATATCCTTCATAAAGCGTCGAATCTCTACGCCAAGTGGCTGAAATCTTTTGAACTTTCTTATGATCGCCTATATAAGTTAGTTTATAATGAATTTATACTACGAAAACTAGACTCGTTCGATTATTATAAATTAATTGTCTAAATTCTGCAAATTTCAGTCATTCGGCACTGCATATACTTATTTTTAGTAAATGGTTAATATCCTTTGATTAGTGCAATTAATTAAATTATTAATCGTCAACCGAATTAAGGTAATTTACATAATTGAGTCAACAATATCTCTAATGATTTCAAATGGAATATTAATCGCTTACTAGATGAAGGATTAAAATGTCCGATGTGAGCTTGAACGATAGGAAGTGACAAAAGTTAAATCTTCCAATTAGCACATGGCTTTGTTCCTTTGAATTTTCGTTTTCCTGTTAGGTTTTTCTGATGCCATCTTTCTTTAACTCAATCTCCTGCACACCGTTCTGCTCACTGGCCTATTTCTGGTAATTTTCCCAAGTTTTTACATCTTCTCCAAACCTCTCCAGAAGGATAAATAATTAATCTAGAAAAAAAACCGACGAGGAAGAAAAGCAGCTCCTCCAATTACGACTCAGCTTTACTCCTTTGAGTTTCCGGTTTTTTGCACTGTATCTGCTCCGTTTTTCCAAGGTCCTCTTTCTTTGATTCATTCTCAAGAATGTCTCCCTGCTCACTGGTCTTTTCCTTTCCACTCTCCAGGTCCTTAATTTGCTCATCTTTGTTTTTATCCTCCTTGGATTTCCCTACATCCTCTCCAATATCTCCATTCACCCTTGCAGAACTCTCCTGTACAGCTTTACTCTGAGCCTCAGTCTTCTCCGTTCTTTCATTTCCTCCCTCGATATCCTTATGACCTTCAACCTTCGAATTTTTCCTACCATCCCCCACAACCTCTTTTTTATCACTCTTACTCAACAAATTCCCTTTTTCAGGTGAATTCGTTTTGCCAGATGAACTCATTTTGCTCTTACTTGGTGAGCTTCCTGGAGAGGTCTTTGAGGTCTCCTCATTATCCACTGTTGACTTTAAAAAATCTGAAGCCGATTCTGCACTGCTTTTAGACAGATTGAACGCATTTGCTTCCTTCAAGGTCATCGAGCTTGACACAGAAGTCTGTGTTTCGGCCTTAACGAGATTGAACGTTGGTGCAGAGCTCGAGGACGAATTTTTTGGAGATTTCAAGGTTGATGAGTGAGTACTGGGAGGTATTCTTTGTACAGTGGGAGGCTGGGATACTGGGGAGTAAACGGTGGTCTGGGGCAAGTAAGTGGATCTTTGATAGATCTTATTGATGGATGGGGGCAGACTGCTATGAAAGGCACTGGGAGGCGGAATCCCAATAGGAGATCGTATAAGGGGATTGGGAAACCGACTAGCATCTGAATAAGGAGGCGGGAAATGGGAGTAGATCAGCCTGGGATTTGTATTTGGAGTAGGGGAAGGTATAAACGGATTGGTAGATAACATGTTTACCGGAGAGTTCCTTGGGGATATCGGAGAACCTGTGTTCCTGCAGATATCCCTCGGGAACGGGGTATTTTGGTAGCTTCGGGCATTTGGGGAATAAGGCGGAGGGGAGACAATAGGTGAATTCACTGTTGAGACTATCGGTGAAAATGTCTTAGGATCTATCTTCATCATGTTCGCCGTTGAACCTATCGGTGAAAACGTCTTGGGATCTATCTTCATCATGTTCGCCGTCGAGCCTATCGGTGAAAACGTCTTAGGATCTATCTTCATCATGTTCACCGTTGAGCCTATTGGTGACAACGTTTTGGGGTCTATCTTCATCATATTCACCGTCGAGCTTATCGGTGACAACGTCTTAGGGTCTATCTTCATCATATTCAAGCTAGCTCCTTTACTAGCAGCCTGTTCCTTATCCTTAGACTCGGTTACGCCATACATAGGCTTCACCCCCGACGCAGGGTTACCTAGGAATCTCGGTGTATTTCTCATTTTAAAGATTTTTGCAGGCTTCGAAGCAATCATTTTGGCGTTACCCTCGGCAACTCCACTCTGCGTTTGGTTCTGTATTTCCTTCTGATTCTTCACCGCCACATAATTATTCTTTGAAAGTGTTGGGTTCCAAGTCTTTGGCGGATCCCTCAATGTCTTGTAACCCACCGGTTGGCCCTGTTTCTTCAAGGTCACCTTCTGGGTCGTGTGAGAAGACGTGGTCGTCTGCTGATTACCCGGTAAACCCTTAGCTTCCTTATAAACACCTTTTGAGTCCGTTCCAGCAACACTGCTAGGCGTGTAAATCGGCACGTTAGGGATGTTGGGTATATGTTTTACAATTTCTTGTTTCTTGTTGATCTTCAGCAAGTCTGGAATTTCCGAGCTTTGTGCTTTACGCTTCTCCTTGGAGTTCTCGCCAATCTTTGCACAGATGTCGTTAATTTTTGAACCGGAAGTACCAATCTTTGCACAGATCTCATTGAGATTTGAACTTTTCGAAATCATCCCGTGTTTTCTCGTAGTAGGTTTCATCAATGAAATTGGTATCGCATCGGGACATGGTGGCACAGAGTAGTTAGTGATTTCAAAATTTGGCTTTGATTGTTTCGAGGTCACACTGGTCGTATTTGCAGTGTTACTAGCCGTGGCATAGCTGCTTTTTGGTGAGGTGGATACAGAATAGATACTCATTGATGGCGAATGGATGAATTGACTGATTGAACTAGTCTGAATATCACTCAGCGAATAAGATGCTGTATTCACTGGTGCCCCTGCAACTGTACTTTTTTGTCCGGTGTTCGAAGTTTTCCCTGAACTTTTCAAGGTTACATTGTTCACTATGTCTTGCACTGTATAAGGAAACGTTGAAGTTCCTTGATTTGTAGCTGTTGAAGCGTTCGCATTAGTTGACGATGAATTATCGTTGCAAGATGAATTGTTATTTCGATTTAACGTTTTTTGCTCTTCGTAAGATTTCGCAGCTTCATCCTGATCCTCGGCAGAACTCCTTTTTTTCTCAACTGTAGATGATTGGGTATTCGTATCCTGCTTTTTATCGGAGTTTCTACTACTGTTCGTTGAAACAGTAAATTGGCCGATGGTGGATGAAGAAACTGAGAAACTGCTTGTTGTTTGAACGGATGGAGAACTTTGGGAAACTGATACCTTTGTTGTAGTAGCATTATTTGTACGCTTTAAACTTCCGCTTTCCGAATTCTTGGCATCGTTCTTCGCTTCTTCTGAGCTTCCCGACTTTTTTACACCTTGCATCCCAGTCTTTTTCTCTTTTAATGATTTTTTGGAGTAAGTATTGTTTACTTGACCAATTTTTGGCTGAAATTGCAGTTTAGCACTGAGAGCATCAATTTTAGATCCAGCATTAGTCTTGCTATCATTACCAGCCTTCTGACTTGATTTTGGATCGGTCTTTTCCACACTAATATTATTGTTATTGTTAGAAGATTTCTTTTCGACACTTGATTGATTTATTTTGTTTTCTGCTTTTTGACCAGCCGATTTCTGTGCTTTATCTGATTTATCAATTCCACCTGCAGCCTGTACTTGACTTTGTATATTTTGGGAAGCGCCTTTGGAAACTTCGCTACATTCCCGATTACATTTTACTTTAATATCATTAATGTCAGCGCTATCCTTTTCACCATCAGAGTCTGTTTTATTTTCTATTATATTTTGCATAGCTTGCTTAGATAATTCCGACTTGTTTAAGCCATCTGTTCCAGCATGTTTGCTCAACTCTTTTCTGAATTCGCCTATTTCCTCGATCTTGGTATTTTTCTTGGAGTCAGGACTGGATATATCCATAACACTCATTACACCAGTTTCAGAAATTTTTAACTGTACTTCCTTCCATTCTCTTTTAACTAACTGATCGTCTTCCCGATCATCATTGATTCCAACATTTTTTAGTGACTTTGTATAGTTTATATTATCTTCCGATAGTTTTATCCGTTTCGGAGATGACTCGAATATTCGATAACTAAGGTGAAGTGGGACTTTCTGCAAATTTAATGAATAAGTTCATATATCATTTTATAATAAGGCTTAGTTAATTATATTTAATAGTTTACCGTTTTCCAGTGGTATATATACATTATATCCATTAATGTATAATTACCACACAAAGGTTCATCTTGGTAGATTATATCGATCCTATGAACCTCACTAAGCCCATACTTTGCCCTTATTAGTTTTTGCAAGTGAAAAACTGTTACAGCAGCTGGGCAACGCAAATACCTTTTAGGCAATGTCTTTTGCGGTGAATCCATTATATTATTTACATCATCAGTATCCTGCAAACTAGGATTAAAGTATTCTAAAGATAAACTAAGAGATTCATCTGGAGAATATATATATGATTCTGCAGGCTCTCCAAAAACTTCTGGAGATGACTCTTCGGTCTTAGCTTCTGGGTGCTTTTCATAAAATTCTCTCCTACATCGCATTTCATCTGAAATAAATTTTCTTTAATAAGTGACAAGAAAAGTTCAAAGGTATCTGAAGCATCAAAATAGCTTACTTACTTTGGTAGCAACCTGGTACAAGTTTATAAACAATATCTTGCAATGTGCGATCTGGCCTGATATTTAATAAAGGCTCACTTTTATGTACCTGCACCTCACAAATTGGACAATATTTATTGCTCTTTAAATATTTCACAATACAGCTTCTACAAACTATATAATCCATTATAACTAGTATGTTAATTATGAAAGAATCAAGCAAAATATATTGTCATGAAACTTACAAGAATGCAAGCATTCTATGATAGTAGTCGCATCAATAAAATATCCACCGCATAATTTACAAGTTAGTTGTTCATTTAATTTGGACAAGCGTAGTCGATGTCCACTGCTCTGCCCTAGCATTCTATTAATATGGACAAAATTTTGTCAAAAGAGAGTTTTTATTTGTGACAAAACATTGAAAGGTATGCAAAATGTTCAACAGATTAGCACTCTATGTTTTCACTTTAACTTAATAAAATCAACAAATTGCAATATAAGTATACAGACATATATTGACATTGGGCAAAATTGAATTACAGAATAATTAAAATCAGCAAACAGAAAATTCTTCTTGTTATTACTGGGAAAAGTAGTAAATTTTTTCGAAAAATGAACAGGTGAAATCTTACGTGATGATCGAGGCAAAAATCGCTACTTTTACGTGGTAATCGCCATTTGGCCTCAAAAAGTCAGGAAAGTTGGGTCAAGTTGTCATGGATCGTCATTGAAAAGGGGACCGCCCCTATATTCGATTTTCACATTTCTTCATATAGTAGGAATTTATGTTTAATCGCTAGACAGTAGCGACCAAATCCATTTTATCTGGATTTCACTGACTCGTTTTCATCTTAAAATAGGCCACAGTGTCACTGAAAACTGCGCGTACGGCAGTAAAACAAAATGGCGAATAAACAATTGCTAGATTAACCTTCCTAAAAACATCAAAGCTGATCAGCGCGATCAGCGGCTGCGCTCTGGCTATCTGTGCAGGCTGCGTTCCGACTTCCTAGGGTGCATTCCAAATTACGCATGAAGCATATAGAATGTACAGTTTATGTCACATTTATTATAGAATTTAAGTGCTTACTGCGCGCATATGCGTGACTCGGAACGCACCCATATTGTCATATCTGGCGGGAAACATAACCTCTAAGGAGGAAACATGAAGTATAGCCACTTATTACCAACTAAAAGATTGCCAAGGAATACAATGATTAGGAAACAAGTAATGAATAATGTTTCGATTAGACTATAGAAAATTATACTTGTTACCTTTAAACTATGATTGAATTTTAAAAGTTTAAGAAAACATTAGTTTTACTTGTATTATGCGCTCTTTACGACTTTACGAAGGGGTGTCTCTCTATTGTTAAAACTTATTGTATGTAGTATGTACTATGTACATACATACGGATGGGATTTATTATGACGGACCAATAGCAGCATTCGGCTAGCCGCTAGAGCTCAAAACTAGACGAGTGAACAAATAGCAAAACTGAGCAAAACCACTTAAAACGTATGTTCTGCGCAATCGCACGACAGGAATGTTAAATGTGTGATTGTCCAATGCGTTCCTTCGCTTCGCAGTGTGACGTGTGAATGACTGAAGCTGAAGCTGGCTGGAGTTGCTCGGTGAGACAAAGACAGCTGTTGAATATCGTATAGTATCTTTCTCAGAGTTTACTCTTGCGTGTAAGCTTTGCTGAGCTGAGACGGCTGAGACCGCACACAGCCAGGTCACAGCGTGTCTAGTATCAAGAAATAGAAAACATGTCGAGCCATGCGGCTGACGCCTATCTCGCTCTCGAAGGTAACATTATTTTCCCCGGCAAATCTTTCGGCTCGAAAACGCCTGTCAATGGAGAAATTGGTAAGTAGCCAAACACGTGTCGAACTAAACGTTGCCATTTCATTGCGCCACGTGCACGACTTACCGCGCTCCCTACCTCTTGCATGCCATCAGTTTGATGAACTCCGAACGATAACAAATTATCTCCGAATTTTTGTTAAATGTTAATCAGCCCATTTCTGACCATTCTCAACATTTATCACATAATTTCTCACGTTTTATGGGAATTCTTCTCGATGCTCTTTACCTGTTCAACACAATGATTATTAGGCCTGTTAATTTGTTGCCTCTACTTTTTCTCACTTAAAAAAAAATATATATTACATGTCACACGATGTATACATTTTTAATGAAAAGTGAAGAAATTTTAAGCAACAGAATCAATTATTTTCATTATTATTTGTACTAATGTTTAACCATACAGCTACTGTTCGTCACTGGAGACCACACGATTCTTCGATCTAACGCTGCTTTCCATTTTATTCTTATTGCTATTTTTTGTGCTTTGGTTTTAAATATCACGCAGCTGACGGAAAAAGAAACTTTTATACACCTCGCACGATCTTGTTATCGTGAAAGTATTTATATTTTTCTTCGGTATATAAAAGATTGTTGTTGTATGACACCCGAAAATGAAACTAATTGCAATTATTTTTCCGTGTAAAGAATAATCCATGCATCATACATTTTTTCCATGAGAGAAACCCACCTCTGGAGAATAGAAAACACTTTTTCTATCGAATATAAGAATATACAAGGTGTTCGTGTAAAAACTTTCCATCTGCTTATTTTTATAAGTATGAACGATATACAAAAATGAAAACTTATGTTTTATAACTTCAGAGGAAAATTTAACTACAATAAACACATTTTATTAACATTCAATTTTGAAGATTATTTAAACTTCTTTTTAATTTGTTCATAATGGGACACAATAATTTTTTAACATATTTTTATGGACGATCTCAAAGGCCGCCAAAACACTATATTAATTTATCATTTTATTCAGCCGTTCGCTGAATATTTTAATTTGAAAATGCATACAACTGTGGGCTCCGCTAAAACCATCTGCGCAACTGCTACGAACGCACACACACGCATCTAGTGTTTCGCCTACTTATAATCTCAAATCGAAATATCTAGTGAGAACGATTGGACTGAATGATAAATTAATTAAGTGTTTTAGAAAACTCTTGAGATAAGTTACAGGAATATGCTATAAAAAATTAATGGTTCTATTTAAGAAAATGGAAAGTCAAGTAGATTTTCAAACTTTGAAAATTAATTCCTAATAGAAAGGAATTGGTGTAGTTAAACTTTCCCCTTGAAGCCACGAAAAACGTTTTCTTCATATATTTTTGTATTGTTCATACTTACCAAGATAACATCAGCTGGGAAATTTTTCCATGAATATTTTTGTCATAAAAAAAAAGAAGAGAAGAAATTGATTAATTTTTTCGGTTGTCACACTACTATAATACCCCGTTAAAGAACATTCTATTGCTATTTTAAGACTATATATATATATATATATATATATATATATATATTTAATAATACAATTTAGATAGTTTTCTTTACACAGTATTTATGTAAATTTCGAGATATAAAAAAGTTTAAATGGATTTTCCCTTTGTTCACTTATTCATTGTGCAATAATTTAGAATAGAATTTGAAAGTAGCTTTCTTTTGCAGTTTTTCAAACCGGTATGGTTGGTTATCCAGAATCGCTCACAGATCCATCCTACCACGCACAAATTCTTGTCCTGACGTATCCACTAATTGGAAACTACGGTATATCCAACGGGGAAACGGATGAGCATGGATTACCATGGTGAGAAAAGGATTTTTGTCCCCTTTCTCTATATAATACATTATTATCGAATCATTAAATTATATCCGAAGTAACTGAATGAATTTCTTAAAGCTGGTTCGAGTCTCATCGAATTTGGACCGCGGGCCTCGTGGTCGGTGAAGTCTGCGAGAAGCCGAGTCACTGGCGATACACGAAGACTCTCTCACAATGGATGGAGCTGCAAAACGTACCTGGCATTCACGAGATTGATACGAGATCGTTGACGAAAATTATACGAGAGAAGGGTAGCATTCTTGGCGGAATTATTTATAAACTACCAATTTTCCAACGACCCCTGTTCGAATCACCCGTTGCAGATCCCAATAAAAGAAATCTCGTCGCCGAAGTTTCACGAGTACCTTTTTTCTTTCTTTTTTCATTTAACATAAAATTATAAAGGAACAATTTCTAGTTGCCAACAAGAACAACCTTTTGTTACCAGGAATCGCCAAAATTGTACAAATCCAGCAAATCTGGTGCTCCACGAATTTGCATCGTGGATTGTGGAATGAAGTACAATCAGCTGAGATGTTTGTTAAATCGTGGAGCAAGTGTGGAAGTAGTACCTTGGAACTATGATTTGCAGAAAGTGGAATTTGACGGTTTATTCTTGAGCAATGGTCCAGGAGATCCGAGCATGTGCAGAGAGACTATTGAGAACATACGTATGATCTTGAATAAAGGGAACAAACCTATATTTGGTATTTGCTTGGGTCATCAGCTGTTGTCAAAAGCTGCTGGCTGCGTTACATATAAAATGAAGCAAGTATTATTTAAAGATCAATCGTCTCGAATATTTTTGCTAATACAGAAGCTTTGTTAATGTTTAGCTATGGAAATCGAGGACATAATCAACCGGCAACCCATCATGGAACTGGACGTTGCTTTATGACATCGCAGAACCATGGGTTCGCTGTAGACGCGACAGCATTGCCGGAGGGTTACGAAGCCCTTTTTACAAATACCAACGACCACAGCAACGAAGGCATTGTACACTCCACCCTACCATTCTTCTCGGTCCAATTTCATCCAGAGCACGCGGCTGGTCCACACGACCTTGAATGTCTCTTCGATGTATTTCTGGATACAGTGAAGGAATATAAGAATAAAAAAGTATCAACCACGGTGAAGGAGCGACTCATCCATACGTTGACCTACGATGATCAATGGCAGACCCCATTGGATCGTCCGAAAAAAGTTTTGATTCTAGGATCAGGTGGTCTCAGCATTGGTCAGGCTGGAGAATTCGATTACTCCGGATCCCAAGCTATCAAGGCTTTGCACGAAGAATGCATTCAAACATTGTTAATTAATCCTAATATTGCCACTGTGCAGACTTCTAAAGGCATGGCTGACAAGGTTTACTTCTTGCCTATTACACCAGAGTACGTTGAACAGGTAAATGGTGTATCAGGAGTTATATATCTCTATTCTCTGCTAAACATTATTTTTCTCTTGATAAATAATATGATTTGCAGGTGATTCGTTCGGAAAGGCCGGATGGTGTACTGTTAACCTTCGGAGGTCAAACCGCCTTGAATTGTGGCGTGGAGTTAGTGAGAAGTGGAGTTTTCGCAAAGTACAACGTTAAAATTCTTGGAACGCCTATAGAATCGATTATACAGACAGAAGACAGAAAAATATTTGCAGATAAAATTAACGAGATTGGTGAAAAAGTTGCTCCGAGCGCTGCTGTTTACTCAATTGAAGAAGTAAGTTGGCCTGTGTATGTGTATTGGTTATTAATGTTAAAATTATAATGCATTTCAATATTTATTGTATGATTTAAAAGGCAATGGAAGCAGCGGAAGTCCTAGGCTATCCAGTAATGGCGAGAGCAGCTTTCTCTTTGGGTGGTTTAGGTTCTGGTTTTGCAAATAATAAAGAAGAATTGAGAAACCTCGCTCAGCAAGCATTGGCGCATTCCAATCAACTGATTATTGATAAATCTTTAAAAGGCTGGAAGGAAGTCGAATACGAAGTGGTTAGAGATGCCTATGACAATTGTATTACTGTATGTAATATGGAAAACGTTGACCCACTTGGAATTCATACTGGAGAATCCATCGTTGTGGCTCCAAGTCAAACTTTGTCCAATAAGGAATACAATGTTCTTAGAAAAACCGCTTTGAAGGTCATTAGGCATTTCGGCGTGGTTGGAGAATGCAATATCCAGTATGCTTTGAATCCCAATTCAGAGGAATATTATATTATCGAAGTTAATGCTAGACTGTCAAGAAGTTCAGCCTTAGCCAGCAAGGCAACTGGATATCCATTGGCTTACGTTGCTGCCAAACTGGCCTTGGGCATTAAGCTGCCCGACATCAACAATTCGGTAACAGGAAAAACCACAGCTTGCTTCGAGCCGAGTCTCGACTACTGCGTTGTCAAGATTCCTAGATGGGATCTCAGCAAATTTCACAGGGTCAGCACAAAGGTGAGAGAGATATGAAATTTAATTAAAGATTGCTATTGAAAAAAGCACTGTGTATATGTATGAGGTTTTTGTTTCAGATTGGAAGTTCTATGAAAAGCGTAGGAGAGGTAATGGCGATTGGTAGAAAGTTCGAGGAAGCTTTTCAAAAAGCACTGAGAATGGTCGACGAGAATATCAATGGGTTTGATCCTTACATCAAAACTGTCATTGACGAAGAATTGGAGAAACCAACTGACAAAAGAATGTTCGTTCTTGCAGCCTCTATAAAGGCTGGGTATTCGACAGAGAAATTGTACGAATTGACTAAAATCGACAGATGGTTCCTAGAAAAGATGAGGAACATTATTAACTATTATACTATTCTGGAGTCTGTAGACCATAGGAAATTATCTCACGGTATTTTATTAGGAGCGAAACAGATCGGTTTCTCCGATAAGCAAATTGCCGCCGTTATTAAAAGTTCAGAGTTGGCTGTTCGCATTCAACGACAGGGAAGTAATATACGACCAATGGTTAAACAAATTGACACAGTTGCTGCCGAATGGCCGGCCACTACGAATTATCTTTATTTGACTTATAATGGTAGTACTCACGACGTTGAGTTTCCAGGAGGATATACCATGGTGATTGGTAAGCCAACCTTTTTGCCCTCTACCAAAACTATAGCTTAATTTGATTTTATCGATCGATTTGAAACAATGTGAAATTAATTTTGTAGGCTCCGGAGTTTACAGAATAGGGAGCTCGGTGGAATTCGATTGGTGCGCAGTGAGCTGCTTGAGGGAGCTGAGAAAACTTGGGAGAAAGACAATAATGGTGAATTATAATCCTGAAACAGTGAGTACGGATTACGACATGAGCGATCGCCTGTACTTCGAAGAGATCTCCTTCGAGGTGGTAATGGACATTTACGAGCACGAGTGTCCCGAAGGAATAATTTTGTCGATGGGAGGGCAATTGCCCAATAACATCGCCATGGACCTTCACAGGCAACAAGCGAGAATCTTGGGAACTTCGCCGGAATCCGTGGACGGGGCGGAAAATCGTTTTAAGTTTTCCAGAATGTTGGATGGCATTGGAATTTCGCAGCCAAGATGGAAGGAACTGACGAACCTGAAATCAGCCATTGAGTTTTGCGAGGAGGTCGGTTATCCATGTCTGGTGAGGCCCTCCTACGTTCTCAGCGGAGCAGCAATGAACGTCGCTCACTCTCATCAAAACTTGGAGTCGTATCTAAAGAGTGCCAGCGAGGTGAACAAAGAGCACCCAGTAGTAATCTCCAAGTTTATTCTGGAAGCCAAGGAAATAGACGTGGACGCCGTTGCTTACGAAGGAACGATTTTGTGCATGGCGGTTTCCGAACACGTGGAGAACGCCGGCGTCCATTCCGGAGACGCCACTCTGGTGACTCCACCGCAAGATATCAATTTCGAGACTCTGGCAAAAATCAAATCCATCTCCAAAGCCATCGCCGCTTCCCTTTGCGTAACCGGACCCTTCAACATGCAGCTCATTGCTAAAGATAACGAGCTCAAGGTCATCGAGTGCAACGTAAGAGTCTCAAGGTCATTCCCATTTGTCTCCAAGACTCTGGATCACGACTTTGTCGCAATGGCCACTCGTATAATAGTCGGAGAGAGCGTTGAACCAGTTGATGTACTCGGTGGATGTGGCAAAGTAGGTGTGAAAGTACCACAATTTTCTTTCTCCAGGCTGGCAGGTAAGATCGATTGATAAGAGAATCTACTTTATTATTCGCCAATGATAAATTGCGCTTATACAATGTTTACTATTATATCATAAAATTCTTCAGGAGCTGACGTAATGTTGGGAGTCGAGATGGTTTCAACTGGAGAAGTTGCATGTTTTGGCGAGAATCGCTACGAGGCTTATCTGAAGGGTCTAATAAGCACTGGGTTTCATATTCCTCAAAAGGGAATTTTACTTTCGATTGGCAGTTTCAAGGTATTTCTATCACTTACATATATGTTATATAGAAACACAATATTATTTTATGAATATATAAATAGTTTAGTTTTCTTTACAACACGTCATTGATAAATTTGTTTATAAGTGACATATGACTGTTTCAGCATAAAATGGAATTATTATCAGCCATTAAGAGTCTCCACGAAATGAAATACAAGTTGTACGCCAGCATGGGAACAGCTGATTTCTATATGGAGCATGGCATAGAGGTGAGCAAAGGTTTCTACTTAGAGCTTTATGCAACATTTGGTATCTTGTTACTGTCACCTCATTCTATTCATATGTTTAATTATTATACAAACTTATATGTTATAATTCTGATACAGCTATCTACAAATATCTACAGTTTATTAAGTTAAATTAACTCTAGATCTATACGATAGTAAAAAAGAGATGTGTAATTGGGGATCGGAGAGTTGGTGAATGTCGAAGATCGGATAGAAGGAGGATAGCTATTAAATGTAAGTGGATTCAGAGGACAAGTCACGTTCGTCCAACTTTAAAGACACGGGCTTCTTACTGGAGTTTGATTGCTCGGGGCTCGTCCTTCTGGGCGTAGCCTCTATTTTTGCCGTGTGAACGAGAAAGTTGACACTATCAGTCTCACTGTCAGACTCGGTAAGCTTCTCATCGGAGCTCTTAGGATTTTTCAGGATCGATGTCGGTTCGGGAGATTCAAGTTTGAAGCGATCCTTCAGTGACACCTCGAACATGGCGCTCCCCAAGTTCCTCTTGGGAGTTTCCGGGGGTTCATCGTGCGACCTTTGCGTCGCGAAGAGGGTTTTCCTTCTGAGAGCCTCGATTCTCTCTCTATAGAGCCTACCCTCGTCCTTGTAATTGGCGTTCTCCGACAGCAAAATCGACAGCCTCTCGGCATGATCCAGATAAACTGATTTCTGACGGCCCGCTCGATACTGATGACACCGATCTGCCATATTGACAAAATGACCGATGAAGAAATCCAAGAGTGCACTCAAGCGTATGTCGTCCAATTTCTCCGCTCGTAGCTGCCAATGAGGAATAGTGCAAAGGGATTAAAAATAGGATTAATCGATAAGATTAGATTTCCGGTGAAATTACGATTGAAAATGCGCGGAAATTATCTTTCCCGCACCATCGTAAGAGGGCTACACCGAGATAAGTTGGGGAAGCATACGAGTGTGCATATATATATATATATATATATATATATATACACAGAATATAAGGCTAGATAACGCGCGCGGGAGCGATAATAGGAAAATACTTACTGCTATTTCTATTATACAATCGGACGACCTTCTTGGATTGAGGAATGGCTTGTTGGAAGCAGCTCTCGAATGAGTCCTCCGACGATTGGTCCTCTTCGAGTCCCACGAACCGTTCAACTGGTGAACGTCGCTCTTGCTGCTGCTCTCGCTCGATCTAGCCGATGACTTTTGCGAGTTTGGGTCCAGAGCTGGATTTATACTAGCTATGTTCTCCACCGTCAAGATTTTGAACAGTTTGGCATAGTCCACTCTGGGGTAGAACTTTTGATTTTGTCTGATATTCTCCATGGCGTGTAGAACGTACATTACAGGATTTTCTATGATTCTTTTTAGCTGCTTCTGAGTGTGCAGGAGATACTCGGACGGCACCTTCTGGAAGAGATTCTTGTTCCTCACGAAATAGTCGGACATGGTGGGCTCGTTCTGGCTGATGGAACTGTAAATCGACTTCAACAATCTCAGTAGCAGCTCTCCCGTTCTGCTCTCCGACCAGTCCAAAGCTTTTCCCCCGTTCTCCCCGCTCTCCTCTATCATCCAGAACAGGCGGTTCTTTATGTGGGCCGAGGTCACGCCGAAGACAGTGTCGAACACTGGCCTCATGAAGGTTTTGTGCAGAAGCAACGCTGTCAGATAAACGTGAGTCTGACCAGGGCTCATGCAGGTCTCCAAGTATCTCTCGCTGGCTGGAAAAGACAGCTGCCATTCGAGCTCCTGAATGGGGTTGTCGCCTTTCTTCGGCTGGAACCCTTCGGGAATCACGTAACATCCAAAGTCCTTGATCTTTTTCACGTCGTCCATGGTGGGCCACCTACGATCTCTCTCCAGCCACTCCTCGGCACACTCCGGCCACTCCAGCCAAATCGCTGGAACGATCTCGTAAGGCTCCACTTTGGAATACTTGCTGGACGTGATGACCTTGACCTTGTCGCAATAGAGGATGCAACCGTCCGATTTAACGTCCTCGATAGATTCTTCGTCGAAATTCAACTTTTCCCCCAGCTTTTTCGTAAACAGCTCGTTGAAATTAGACATGAATTTTGTGCTACTGATATATTGAACGTCGTAGTTGTACCTCTTCAAGGCCAGCTTGATCCTTCGCTGCTTGCTATTGAGCAGCAGCTTCTTCTCGCCGCTTGGATCGTAAATCTTGCCATCGCTGGTGTAAGTGACCTTTTTGAAACAATCTGGAGGAATCACGTCTGTCATTTCTAATCTGTTACTCTTATTTTCCAGGCTCTGCTTCAGGCTCTTTCGTTTCTGCGAAGGATTGGAGCTGCAGTCGCTGTCACTGTCAGCCACGTAACTTCCGGAACGATAACCAGAACTGGTGCTACCAGCAGGACTCTGATTGTGGTTGGACCAATTCGTCTTACTCTTCAAACGCTGTTTCTGGTGTCGTTGATGGTGTCCACCAGTCCTGTGCTCCTTGCCATTCTGATAGACGCCATTTTGACATCTCTCCTCCCCTGCAGGGGTCGATGCTGCGTCTAATACTATGGACAGAGCTTCCTCGTAATAGGATGTCGATGAATCTCCCAGCGAATGGCGTTTGCTACGACTCAACGAGGTTTTACTCGCGAGGAGCGACATGCCACTTGGCTTTGGTCCGTAGACACTCTCGCAGTCGCTGTAAAACTCGTCAGTGTCCTCGTGGATCGACGACAAATCGCCATCTTCCTCTTTCGCCGGACACCTCGCTAATTCCTCCAGATATTGCAGCTGAACGTAACCCTCGTTGATGCTGGGTTTCAGCAACATTTTGTACGTTACTGTGTCCGTAACTGTGCTATATTGGCTATAATTCTCCTCGTTGATCTCGATGTTGTCGTGGATCACGAAGATTCGCATGGGCTGAAGAGGCTCCACGGTTGGCAAGATCGTGTGTCTCGCTGAGATGAAGCCCAGATTGCGAGCCAAATGCTGCTGAAGAATATCCGGTAGAAGAACGTGCTTGTTCTGCTCGAAATTATCGTTGAACTCGCTCTCACGCTGGGGGATCAAAGTTTGCCTCAGATACGCCATTTCCCTAATTTTCAATCATCAGGCGAGAGAGAGAGAGAGAGAGAGAGAGAGAGAGATAAGTTAATTTTGCAGAAACTATCGGATGAAAAAGTTGAAGTAATTAAACCGTTCACAGTTTTAATCGAACAGTGTATTTGTACCATTGTAATTAGAAAGAAGGTATAAAAGTTATCGATGATGCTCGAAAAAGATCAAAATTAACAAAATTGATACGAATGCTCGTTCGCTTAATAGGAAGTGATCGTTGTACAACATTGATCTTCCAAGTTCATTATTAGCAGGTTTATTTGCGAGCTGCGTAGATGATGGATTAGATTAGCAATAAAATGGAACAGGCAATGACTTCGCGTCGAAGAGCAGTTATTTTTTGCCTTGGCATTATCTAGGCGGGCGGAAGTTTGCCGCGTAGCTTGGAAAATCTGGTATTTATTGTTACTTTAACTCATTGTTCAATGCGATACGAAAAACTAAAGAGAATTTTCTCCATTAGAATAATTTAAATGAGAATGCGCAGAATTGTATCGTTGATACTTGCGATTACCGGAGTTAATATTAATTTTTTTACAGGAAAAACAATAGCTGCAATGAAATGACGTTTATAGCCAATTTATCAGCGATCGATCGCACTCCTCGATAATTCGATCGTGAATAAAATATGGCATTGAAAATCTACACGAGAGCAGTAAACGCGTGGAACTGAGTGGCATGGCTATAACGAACACTTACTCCTCTAAATTACCAAAGAACTGGATGCACATCATGAGATTGTTGAGAACGAAGAGTTCGGGATCCCTGGCGATGGCGTGCCTCAAGAAAATTAATTCAGGATCCTCCGGTATGTTGGGTGAAGAATGCAGATCGGTGCCATCCTGCGCATTCCCCCCAGTCTGCTTTTTTCGCCACAACGGAGATCTGCTCTTGGAGTTGCCGATGCCCATATCTTCCGCTTTGGATCGTACAAATTTCATCACTGCTTCCACAATTCCAAATGACCCATGAAACTTGTCACGATGAATCCATTGATCAATTTGTCGCATGCGCAAAGCTCTCCTTCTTCAGCCAGCAGCCCCGATGATCCTCCAGAGTGGTGGTCGGTCGGCTTCCTATACAACGATCTTGACAAGGCTGAAGAAGGATCCAGTTGAGAGACGAGCGAAGACCGGAAATGCGGGATGATCCAGCTGGGTCATTCCGAATGGTCAAGGACGAATGCGAAGGAAGGATCACTGGGTGATATTAGGCTGCACTGGTGAAGCTAATCCAAAGTATATGCAAAAATGATGATGCAAGGATCACGGTGGGACGGGAGCACGAGTGGACCTCGACGGTGGTTGGATCGCATTTCTCGCGGTGCGAGTGAAATTATGGAGAGGTTGTAGTCGGTGATCGAGCTGCCCCTGGCGATAAATACCCTATCTCGTTATCGAGTGATCGGGATTCGTTTAATCGACGCTTTCACTATCGGTTATCAGCAAATAAGCGGCTAGAAGAAAAATGACGTGGGAGTCCCATTCCAATGTCTACAATGACAAGGCTGATAACGTTCGACCAGGGACCACGTATAAACCAGGAACTAGACAGATTGCACCTATCCTCCAAGCTACCTATTATTAAATTTACGTTTCAACAGATTGCGGAAACTATTTCTCTTCCCCGCTGCTTCCTGCCCATCGATTCTCGGAACTCGTGCAGATTAAACTTGCTTCCTATTTTGCTGGAGGAAATGTTTAATTGCGTTCTTTCACCCAGTACAATCTGAAGATCGAATCTTATCTTGGGATGTTATGAGATGGTTGATTTTTTCTTTCAAATTTGGAGGAAACGTGATGATGTTTTCACGTCGTTTTTGCATTTTTTAAGTTTATCAGGAAAACGTATATTTGTGTCCCTTTAAACGGATCATGTATATTTGGAAGTTACATCCGCTTCGCTTTTTCAGGTGGAACCGGTTCAATGGACATTCGAGAATATTGGAGTGAACGAAGACTCGAGCCCGAGCGAGCTACGTCACCTGGCTGACTTCCTCTCCAAGAAGCAGTTCGATCTGGTCATCAACTTGCCGATGAGAAATGGAGGCGCACGTCGAGTTTCCAACTTTACCACCCATGGCTACCGTACAAGAAGATTAGCCGTCGATTATTCCGTTCCCCTCGTCACCGATGTTAAGTGCGCCAAATTGCTCGTCGAGGTGATTAATTTGATAACAAACACTCGAAACTCGGCTAATTTTGTATCGTCGAACAATAATAGTTGGGAACTATCGCTGGCGAAGAATTTCGACTGATAAGAAATCTCCTTTTCTTTTTCCTCTTGTATATTTTTTAAATCTTTTTATCTTTTTTTTATTTTTTTTTATTCTTCGCTCTCCAATTCGTTCATCTCTTCTCCTTACTTTTCTCGTTCCCAGCTCTTTTCTGCATCTTTACATTTTCTCTTCAACGTATAAGCTTTGTCCGTTGATAACACAGACTTTAACGCAATGAATCATCGCTCTGATTGATCACATTCGAGTTCTGTAGAATTCACATATTTTCCACATTCGTGGTCCCTGTTTTTTCTCTTTCGTTGTGGTTAAAAAGAGCTCGGTTGTTGAAAATGTTGTTTATTCTTCCAGGCTTTGACAAAGCTGAAGGGACGAGCGCCAAGAATGAAGACCCACACGGACTGCATATCGTCTCGCAGGATGATAAAATTGCCTGGATTTATCGATGTCCACGTGCACGCAAGAGACCCCGGAGCAGTCCATAAGGAAGATTTTTCTTCTTGTACGGCAGCTGCATTGGCTGGTGGCGTAACCATGATTTTTGCCATGCCTAATACCAATCCTGCTGTCGTCGATCATCAATCTTTCGTATTAGCTAAAGAAGTAGGATTCTTAGAAAATTATTAAACCACTCAAATTTGGAATGATTCATGTATAGTCCATCGTGACTAATCTCAATTAAGTCTTAAATTCTATCGTGGATTAAGCGAGTAATTAAATCAATTAATCCTTTCAGAGAGCAGCAGCTGGTGCGAGGTGCGACTATGCTCTTTTTATCGGAGCCTCCTTTGATAATTATACCATCACACCGGAACTAGCACCAATGGCAGCGGGTCTAAAAATGTACCTAAATGAAACCTTCACGACTCTTAGACTGAACGACCTTACAGTGTGGATTAAGGTTCGCAGAATACATTTTTTGTTTCACTGATAGAACAAATAACATTTTCCTTTATCGTCTCTCTTAATCCTCCATTTTCTAGCTTATTGAACAAAGAGCTCGTTGCCTAGATAACGCAATGATAGTGTTAATCACTCTGATCTCGTGTTTTAATGAAAACTGCAAGAGAGCTTAAGGATTATCTAAATTTCCGGGACTCGTGACGTGAAATTAATATGATAAATATCATGTGAATTAATTGCTGCTATAGTTGATGGATTTATAATATTAGATAATCATACCGATAAGTGTTGATTGTTGACCGATCGAATCTATTTCTTTTTCTTTTTTTAAGCATTTTGAGAGCTGGCCAAAGAAATATCCAATCTGCGTCCATGCCGAGGGACAGACCACTGCAGCTATTCTACTTTTAGCCAATTTGCATAATAGAGCAATCCACATTTGCCATGTAGCCAGAAAAGAGGAGATTCAAATCATAAAGGCGGCCAAAGATAAAGTAAGTCGATCGATATAATATTAATTATCTGCTTACATGATTTTCTCATCTCTATTGATAATTATTGCAGGGTCTTGCAGTTACCTGCGAAGTTTGCCCACATCATTTGTTCCTGTGCCAAGATGATCTTGAACGCATCGGTTACAAGAAGGGTGAAGTTAGACCTACTTTGGGCACCAAGGAAGATCAATTAGCGCTTTGGGAGAATTTAAATATCATAGATGTCTTTGCTACCGATCATGGTAAATTTAACGAAATTTGCAAATCTACACAAATCAAAATCCATCCTCACCGTTTATTTTATTTTAGCTCCTCACACAAATGCGGAAAAAACCAGTGCTAATCCACCTCCAGGCTTCCCTGGCTTAGAGACTATTTTGCCACTTTTGTTAACGGCAGTGCACGAGGGAAGATTAACCATAGAGGTAAGAGGAAACTGCTATTGCTTAATGTACATCCAAAAAGCACTTAGATCGATTAGAACATTTTTCTTTGTTCTCTCTTTATCATCGTGTTGCAATCTTGATATATCAAGTGTGATCAATCTCTTGCGTGAGTTTCTGTCAACAATATACAGAAAAATTCTCTTACTTAGATAGGTACAATTTTTATCCGACTTAATCTCGTCTAATATGCACACTTGTACAAAAACTCATTTTTTTTTTAGGATCTCATCGATAAATTCTACGTGAATCCTAAGAATATTTTTAACATACCTGATCAGCCGCACACCTACGTTGAAGTCGATCTGGATGACGAATGGGTTATCCCTGAAGCAATGCCATTTAGCAAATCAAAATGGACGCCTTTCGCAGGGATGAAGATGCGAGGATCGGTTCACAGGGTTATATTGCGCGGTGAAGTAGCCTACGTGGAGGGTCAAGTGCTCGTAAATCCTGGATTTGGCCACGACATCAGAGAGCTACAAGCTAAAATGAAACATCAACCTGCTATCCACGCGCTGAACATCGATGCGGCTGTCGGTCGAACTGAATCAGCATTGGACAGTCTTCTCTCGCCCAATTATGACAAATACAATCATTTGCTGCAATTGGAAATAGTATCGGAAGACGAACAGAGTGGTAATGAGCACAGCGAAATTGACTATTATCTATCGATAAGGGAATAATTATTCGTCTATCAAAGCCGTTCGATATTGCTTTCAGATCCGCACCATAATCTTTTACTCCAATCGCACAAAGGAAATGTTCATTTCGCGCTAGATGCTGAAGCTAAGGAGCTCGCTAAGCAACGAACAGTTTCTCCATTGCCATTTACAAACGCCACGAGACTAAAAAGTGATAGCAATCCAAATCTGTCTCTCGCACCTAGCGTGCCCAATATTCATACGATACACAGCTTGTCGGGATGCAATATTCTGTCGGCTGACATGTTCAACAAGTCACAGTTAAAGGACGTTTTTCAAATAGCCGAACGTTTCCGAAATGACATTAGGAAAGAACGTCAGTTGGATCATATTTTAAGAGTAAGCTTTTGCCAAAGAGTATTGTGTAATATTTGTCGTTCTTTGGATTCACGATTAATTTTATTTTAAGGGTAAACTTATGGCATCCATATTCTACGAAGTTAGCACGAGAACTTCTTGTAGCTTTGCTGCTGCAATGGAGAGGCTTGGTGGAAAGGTTATACATATGGACGGTACGACCTCTTCGGTAAAGAAAGGAGAAACCTTGGAAGGTTGGCATTCGATTATTTATATCGGTATCAATTGTTTGAGCAAATATTTATACAATAACTGAAACGCTTGTATAGATTCCGTGACTGTAATGGCGGGTTATGCTGATGTTGTCGTTCTTAGGCATCCAGAGCCTGGCGCAGTGACCGTGAGTTTTTGCTTAGGGCGTATAATGATATAAAGACAGAGCCACAGTGTTACATGGATCATTATGATTAAAACACATTGTATTTGTCATTTTAGCGAGCCGCTCAACACTGTAAGAAACCATTAATAAATGCTGGCGATGGAGTAGGGGAACATCCCACGCAAGCCTTATTAGATATTTTTACAATTCGTGATGAATTTGGTACCGTTAACAATTTAACTATTACAATGGTTGGTGATTTGAAGCATGGCAGAACTGTTCATTCACTTGCAAGGTGAATATCTTAAACGTTTTATAAGGGAGTCATAATATTTTCAATCATAAGAATATTCAATTTATTTCAGGCTTTTGACGCTTTATGAAGTCGAGCTTCGATATGTATCACCATCTGGCCTGGAAATGCCTGATCATGTAACGGAATACGTTGCCAAACATAACATTTCGCAGAGTAAATTTGCATCGCTAGAAGAAGCTTTACCAAAAACAGATATTTTATACATGACGCGTATTCAGCGAGAACGTTTTGCTAACCAAGAAGAATATAATCAGGTATGAAAGAAAGCTCATAGCGTAAATTATTGTTAACTTGACGGTAATTTTAAATGACCCATTGATAATGTAAAATATAATTTTTTCAAAGGTCTGCGGTCATTTTGTGATAACGCCACAATTAATGTCACGTGCTAAGAGAAAAATGGCCGTGATGCATCCACTACCGAGAGTTTTTGAAATTAGTCCAGAATTCGACACAGATCCACGCGCTGCTTACTTCCGACAAGCAGAGAACGGTGTCTACGTACGAATGGCCCTGCTGTATATGGTTCTTGGACGAACATTCCCACCAAAAGTCACAAAGTCTTGATAAATACAGTGGCAAATTAATTGCCATTCCGGTATAACTTTGTATCAATAGATGTATTCAGAGGCATTTCCAACTTTATGCATAATATCAAAAATTATATTTTTATACCTATCGTAAATTGCATAATACTTATCATGGACCTATGATAAAGTTTTTGAAAGAGGATAATCGATAAGTAGTTAAAGTACTTTACGACTAATATAATCATGATTGCCAAAAAACTATATATTAGATAAATGCGATGTTACTGGTTACTTTAATGTTTTACAAAATAATGTAAATATTAATAGGAACGTCATGAAATATTTTTATAAATGATCATCATGATAATAATTTTAATTACGGATGATACGTTTATATTTTAACATAATTATTATCCTTACAGCATTATTTACAAATAAAAAAAGTACAAAACGTAGGTAGAACATTAACTATTAAAAAAATAAGTCTCTAGAGGTAATACTTTTTTATAACTAAAAGATTTCTCTCATCGACCAGACCTGAAACTCGAATAGGAATAATAAGCGTCGACTCCATGTATAACTCCTACTAAACCACTCATGAACTGTAAAAATGAATTGATTCGAATTATTAAACGCCATATCACGATAATTAATAAGTATACTTACATATGCAGCTGTCATTGCTGGATAAACGTCAAATCCTGGCTTTAAGTAATAGTCCGGCAATAAAAATATTTTCGTCGAGAATGCCAAGTACGAAGCAGAGCTTAAATAAAGAAAGCACGCTAAGGCGTTGAACATCATTTCCTGCAAAGACATATATTCATTTTTCAAACGCATATAGTCGGAACAAAGGATTCGTATTAGAATATTTTAAATAAAATGATACAAATGAGTTGAAAGCACTAAAAACATGTAAAAAGAAAAAGAAATTAATTAAATTGAAAGTGCAAAAAATTACTTACGAATAAAGATTGGCGAATTAAACGATACGATTTTTCCGAGACAATATAGCAAGCAAGGAGAACAGAGGAAGTGAGGAAACAGGCGGAGGAAGTCGTCAATGCACCTTCGAAAGCTGAACCAATGGACGTGCTGTATCGCAATCCGTAATTGATAAGCAAACTTTGAATAAGGCCGCTAATTATCTGTAATGATCCATCATTGTTAATCCAAGGTAGCATATCCGGTCCATCGGCTCTAACCCACTGTCACGAAATATTATTTATAAAAGGTAATGCTAAGAATATCATACCGTCTCAGCCAGCTTTAATAAACCTGGTAAACTTTTTAGGAACTCAATGTGGATACAGGTACAGCATCTGCAATAGCAACATTCTATTCCGCCAGCGCTGTGCGTACCGGAAGTTGCCATTCTTATTATTGGACCCGAATTGTTTTTCCCCATCTCGTTATATAGTTTTAACGAATTAATTTGTCACACCTCGATCAATTTCCCGGTATAGTCCACTCTGTCAAGTGATTAATTTAATTACCAAGAACGTTTCTTCGCTTTCTCCCCTTATTTTGGAGATTATTAATTTACTTAACTTTATTCGAAAATTTTTCAGAGGCGTTCTTACCCGAGTACGATTTTATACTGAGGGACGAGGGTACTGTCAAGCTCATCCATGAGATTTAGTTGCAGTCTCACCCCCCGCAATGAATTTAGTCTGAGGAGCGTGCCGCCTATTTTAGGCACGCGCCAAACAAGCCGGATGCCAGTTTATACTCAACAGCCGCCGAGAAACTAAAAAAAACACAACAAATCCTGTCTGGGAAATAGGGTGAACGTTCTCTTAGACATTTATTTGTGAGAAGAAAAATGTCTGGTATCCGTGTTGATTTTCCATTGCAATAAAGTCATAAAGGATGATGTGTACAATCATGTGTCGATGTTTCAAACAAATCGTATTTCACTTGGACTTTGTTTGGTAACCAAATTTTCGTTTCGCTTAGTATAAATAATTCAACAAAAGCATGATAAGAAACAATACAGAGCAGGCCGTCAAATTCTGATAAGGAATATCTGGAAGGATCAAAATTTTGTGTCATGTTCGATATCCACTAATTCCACTCTTATTTCTTTATAATTCCTATACATTGATTCCCTATAATTTCTATTAATTCATATCGTCTTATATTCATTCCTTGTAATTCCTGCTATTAAATCCTTCTATTATAATTAAAATAGACAGTTGCATGACTCAATTCCCAAGTTCTTTTCTCATTCATCTAACCATGCAGTTTTGTTGACTGTTAGTGACTCCATCTACCCAATGCTTTTGAAGCAGCAATGGATATTAATTATAAGGTGTATTTAAAATACCAGTCGGTAAGTTGTTCTGTTTTATGAAACCTTTTTATATATGCTAATAAAAATCAAGGTAAATATATTTAATGAGGTATTATAAAATTTATTTTGGAGCGAGGAGCAATGCTCTGAAATGGTTTATCTATTTAATCAACGAAAAAATTGTTGATTCTTTGGAATTTAAAATTTCGCCAAATTACCGCAAGTGGATATTCTTTTTAATAATGAAAAACAAACAAGATAAATCGTTCGGAAGATAATCACCGTACGATAAGAGGGGGATACATGAAATATATTGAGAGTGAAAATTATAATAAGATAATATAAAAATAATGTCATTTGAGCGGTATATAATAACAAATATCTCTGATTATAATGATTTTTGCAGTTGAGCGCGTAAACCTGCAGAGGAGAGAAAACTTGGAGCTGTTTGGAAAATAGAAAAAATAATGCTATTCGAGTAGTACATATAATGACAAAGGCCGCTGGTTGTAATTGTGATTGTGTTGTTGGGTGTATGTAAAGGAGAGGAGAGAAAAGTCGGAGCTGTTTCCGAGTACAGTCCACTCCTTGAAGGCGTGGAATAGCAGGCAAAGGCCGCGCTGTAGTGGTGGGAGAACTCGTGCCTGTAGCTGTAGCTACTACGCTCCACGACGACCGCGACTCTCTGGTATAGTGTAGAAGAGAGAGTAGTGTTCACTCTGCTCGGTGAAGAGGCCTGTGTGCAGGCTGTGGTGCGTCAACAGGTGTCAGTTTTCCTACCGGTTTTTCTCGTTAGCCTGTGCATTTCCGGAAACACGTGGATCTATCCCGCGTAAGATTCGGTGACACGCGTCTGTGCGGACGTACTCGTATCATTGACAAATTATGATGACTGAAACCGTAGTGACGATGGACGGCTCTAGCAATAATGCTGCTAACAATCCACGGCAAGTACCCACGGTGAAGACAGAACCAGGTCAGCAGAACCCGCTGACTAGCATCAGAATCAATGTGGACTACTTCAGGACCATACCTGGTATAATCAAGCTAGTGCAACTGGTAAACAAACCCGACTGTTTCTACAACCTAATTTATATTACGAAAAAATTTATTGGTGTATTTTTATTCGTAACTCGTTAAATTGTTAAAACTCAAACCTTTATTTCTCTATGATGAATGATTGGAAACCCAGCTCCATAAGTATAACTCTATGAATGGTCATAATAGGTAATTATTATCAACATAGTATTCTCGTGCTTCGTACACAAATATGGAGTTGATATTAGGCAATAGATGTCGAGTTACGGCACAATTTATATCTTGACTGTCTACAATATAATGTCTGACATCCATAATACAATGACGCATAATTTTATGCCGCCTTTTATGGTCAGCAAGAAAAACGCACTAATAACTCTCCAAGTATCTTGCAAAGTGCTAATATATGGAGTGTTTGATCATCGCCCAATGACATTGTTGCTCGAATGGTTTCGTGAAAATTCATCAAAATCCAAGTTGAAATATCCATTGAATGATGCCGTTAAGTGTCACCTGTTAAAAATAAGTATATATAGTAATTTTGAGAAATTTATGTTAATCCGATACGATTTTAGAAGAGATAGGGATGCCAAGTACCTATTTAGCATCGAAAGAATTTCAGATGATAATGTTATGCACGGGGCTAAATTATAATCCGTTAGTTTCGTGATGGCTCGTGTATCGTATTCGTGTCAACGGTATGCCGAGCAGAAGCGTACGTTCAATAAAAAAAATCGTTAACGTGGAGGTGAGACTGATTTTCCGATAGGCCGTACGATTTATTATATTCCACACTGATATGAATATAAGATTTGCGCTGTTGAAAAACTAAGAATAAAAGTTTTCTTTATATTAGAAAATAGTCTTGTCATGTGTATTACAATAAGGGAAAAGAGAAATAAGCAAATATAGGCAGTCACCGGCTAGGAAAACAGGAATCCAAAGCGATTTTCTTGTTCAACTGTTCGGGCTTGGAGAAATGTGAAACTTTTCTACGAACTCTAATGGCTTTAGAACAGTTTGACTTTCTTGACCTGCTCCATTGATCGATCTATGTAGAACGTGCTTACCTACCGTCACACGTTTGTAAAGAAATAGTGTGTATAGTGTATACATATATATGTATACACAAAGTACGTATAACCTAAACTGTGTATAGTTTTTTCCCCAATACCTGGACCAAGCCGTAGCCCCCTAAATTCCCCCTTATTTGCTACTGTGCTGCTTCCCAGTGTCGCCTGTATTGCTCGTTCGTGATTTGTTTTCACTCGCGGAGGCTCTCCAGCAATGTCTGCAGCAAAGGAGGTTATTTTTGAGAACCAAATAGGAGCGAGGCATACAATGATCGACCCATCTGGTGACCGCCTACAACGGCAGAAAACCTAATACACTATGTCTATTTCTAGAAATCATTTCCTAGAGACCTCCGCTGCGTTAAATTTACAGTCGAGCTTGTTTATTGGCGCCAACGGTTCCACGCTTAAAGTATCGAAAAACCTTGGGGGGGGGGGGGGGGGGGGGACAAACAAGTACCAACTGGAACGCTGTGAATAACGGAAAGCTCGAGCACAGCGTAAAGTAGTTTTCTGCTTGGGAAACACTTTCCCGCTTCGTGGAGCAGCCGATGTTTAATAATTGTTCTCTCGGTTAATAGATTCCAGAGACTTTCTATACAATCTTGCTGTTCGTGAAATAAGCATCTTTGATTAATCTAGCCGGTTGCTTGGCTCTTTTGCGCTCGTTGCATTTCGCGTTGGAGGTAGTCCAAAGTGTCTCTCGAGGATCTCTGTGAAATTTCTCTTGTTACTGTTATTATTATTATTATAGGTACTTATTACTCAACCTCACTATTGTTTACTTGCGTGATGTAGAGGTGAACGCTGCTCGAGATTTAGTTTCGATTATTATGTATGATAAACCACGCGTGGCAGTTTTCTATTATACTTTTATTACAATTGTTGATTCGTAGAACGAAGACGTAAATAATAAACATTTGGAGGAAACAAGTTATTTCACGTATTACGGATAAGTAGTAGACGCGAAATAAATGTTCATATTTTCCGTAAGAACTGAAATATCGAGGGTAGTACGTTTTCAAATTGATAGATGGGGGTGCAAAAGAGTTACCATGTACTGCCACCTGACGCCAGCGGGGGGCGCTTCACTGTTATCAATCCTGCGCGTTACGATCGACTGAATGAAAAACTTACGCATATCGACCTGTGAATCGATCGTCGGCCTTGAAACTTATTCACACGACTGGAATACGAGATTATGTAAGAAGTATTACCCACACATTCTCTTTGCTCGGATTGAAGCAGCATCGGCCGTTTCGATTGACGCATTCGTCATTCTTGCGCGTCCCGCGAGTAGCCGATGCTTTTTGCGTGGATATTTGCATATATCATTTGCATAGATCTTTTACTTTGGCTTTTAGCCTTTTACAGTAATATACATACATATATATCAGAACAAGCCCACGGCCGTTACATCCACAAGAATCGAAAAATCACTCAATAATATAAACTGTATACAGTCATTTCCTATTTCCGCCACTTACTTTCTTCGGAACGTTCATTACTGCGAGGACGTTTCCTGCTCTTTCGTAACTCCATATTCTAACATAAGAAATCGAACTCTCTGAAGCTGTTTGCGAAACTCGTTAGAATTCGAAGAATCGAAATTCGGCCAAGTTGTATTTTCCGGTTGGAAAAGCGTAAAAGCCCTGGCGTCGTTATTCTTAATGAAATATTGTCGTCTGTGTTATATCTACCTTCCGATGTAACGCTTTTGTATATACATACTACAAGTTGGCGCGTTCTTAAATCCATCAGTTTCTAAACTCAAAACCGCGCGAGTCTATATGTCGAATAATTTATCTTTGCACCTTTACGCAAGAATCTGTTAATTGAATCTATCTCATTATTGCTTTCTGTAAAGTTTCTTAAATTCGCCAGTTTCTTTTTATACCACTATTCTTCCATTTTAATGTTCTTTTTCCTACATTACTCGGTTTAGGAACGTTCTAGACTCCAGTCGTTTATTCACGTAAGCATTCCGTTACAAAACCGCGCGAAAATTGAGAGGCTTCTGGCTGAAAATGAAGAAGACGTAAATATCGAGTGAAAGAATTAGAGTACTTTTGATAGTAGCCATAAAAACGTGCTGCGCCAATGAAATGCGATCAGGTAACTGATACTGTTATCATAAGCATAATTTATCCCGAGCACAAATTATGATTTACGTATTCTGCATTATATAATGAGCAAAGGTTGAATCTAGTAGGATAAAAGAAGAAAAGCGGATAAAAATAAACTGATTAAAAGTAAAGAGTTGTAAAAAGGGGTAAATTGGAAAATAGATTAAATGTAAATTACAAATTCAGGTGTTTTTAGGTTATGGAATCAGGATAATATTATAAATACACTATATATATATATATATATAATTAGAGTGAGTACGATGGTTGGACATGTAAAATAAACTCGCTTGATGTGGAAGAAATCTATGTACAAAGAATTTAAAATATGAAATGATTTGTGTAAAAAGGTAAGTAAGGCAAAAAGAAACAAGTGTAAACTACAATCATGTATTTTTAGGTTATGGATTAAAGATAATGTAGTAAATACATTATAATTAGAGCAAGTATGATGTGAGAACATATGTACAAGATAAATCTGTATAAAATAAAAAAAACAAAATGGAGTGTATAAGAGCAGAAGGTATAATTTTTGAAGGTGAAATAAGGCAGGCGCTTATTTACGTGACGTTGAACCTGCAGCAGCGTAAAGTGTAACGGTAATTCTCTTATGAAACAGGCGAAACAGTATAAGTAAAGTATATAATGAAAAGGAAAGAACAGAGTATGTTTATGAAATCGTGTTATCATTCTGCACTGCGCTCCCTTACGGATAAACGCCTCGAGCTAGTTACCGCTACGTTTATCTATTATCGTATAGCCACTGACATAAATTACTACGTATCGCTAGCCAACGTCCCTGCACGGAAATCGGCCAATCATGGGAAATGTATCGCTGGCTGCGAAGCATGAGAATTGGATCTTTATTAATGAAATGCGAATATTCCTTGGATTCCTCACTCTCAACATGTGTATATATAAATATATGTATTCATCGGAAATATTCGCATAGAGGCTCGCATGGTGACAAAAAGCACGCAGTTGATATCTTTGAAACAGAATTAATCCACGATTACTATGTGATAAAAAATATTATATATACTGAAAAAAGTATATAAATGCGACCTTGGACCAGAATCGAGAAGCCGAAGAATGACGCATCGAGTTTATTGTTGCAGGAAAATAATAGCAGAGTTGCCCCATTTTTTGGCAGGCTGCCGGTACGCACCAATCCTTATACCCGGGGCTGCGCTTTATTTATAAACAAACGCCATTTTTTCAGCTATAAAATCAAGCCTGCCATGATCCCTATCGTTATCGAGGCTTATCGACGTGCCTCGTGAAATGTGCGTGTGTCTAAACAATCTAAACTGTTGATATAAATAAATGGAAAGAGTAATCTCTCGAACAAGCATTATAGGGTTGCCATTTATAACCCCGGAGACACACACGCACACTTTAGATATATATTGAAATAAAGGCCAGTACTATTGAAAACAATTGGACAGGTATATAATGGAATTTATTAAATATTTAAATAAAATTATAAAAAAAAATTTCATTAGAATTCGCTTATGAAAGAAGTTATTATCTGGGAAAGAGAGGACGGTGGGATGGCATAAGTCGACGAGCCTATGAGCCTACGAAGCGACGCGCTTAGCAAGAGCAGCTCCACACGTCCACCACTTCCACCTCACCCCATAAAACTAGTCTGCTTTAATCAGTCTAACGGCTGCTTTTCCTCTGTATCTGCAAGAGAAAACTGACCAGCACGGCTTCTCTCATAAATTAACTTGAATCATCCGTATGTACAGTTAGTATAGAGATTTATATACAAAAATTCTTCTGGAACCTTTTTTTGTATTTTACTCTATGTGTGTGGAGCCAGGTAAAGCATAACAGGATCATGACGACTTATATTGGTAGATGGAAAGAATTTTTCAGTAAAAATTACAGTGAACTTTTATTGGCAATCAACGAATGTATCGTTAAACTTTTAACTATTTAATGGATTATAATTCAAGTTTACTAATATTCAATTTTAAAATCTAATTGAAGACTGGTAAATAGTCGAAGAATCGACGATTTGTCCCTTGATCGCTAAAAGTTCACTCTATAATTTTTATTCAATAATTCTTTTCGTCTATATGTCTATAGGATTAGAGAATGATATACACATTAATATTAGTTTTTAACGTTCTCTTATGTTACAGTTGAATATTAAAAAACATTTGACAAATATTGGTCCACTGTAATGGCATACATACAGTAATGAGAATTCTTTATCGCTTTGTAGAAAATTGTCCAAATGTGCTGCCATAAAAGACCTTTTAGAAGATTGGTATCGATGCTTCTCAACTGGCGTTTCCCTTCGATTTTCTTCCTCGACTTGTCCTCGTGTAAAACTTTCATCAAGTTGATGCATTTATTTATTGATTGCTCTTTTTAAACGTAATATATATATATATATATATATATATATATATATATATAATACACTTAACTTTGGTTATAGATCAGTGGTTAACGCGTGCTTCAATTGGATTTCTGTTTGTCTATGAGAGCCGAATAGCTGGATTATTGCGAGGCATTAATACCGATTACCGTAGCGAGAGAGTCGATATTGCGAGGTGCGGCTTGTGGTGTGTGGCATGTCCTTGTGCATAAGCTAAGTCGGCCGCAATTACCAGCCGCGCATAACTTGTTGCACTGCTCGCTCGATATGCCCGCGATGCCCGCGCTCCTCGACCTACAAGCTCCTCCAACTCCAGCTCCGTCGAACCAAAACAACTCTTATTCAAAACAGTCCAACTCGCTCGACGCTTGTCTCGCAAAAACACTCCGAGTCTTCCTATGCTTGTACACTCTTGTAAACTTTACTGTTTATTTCTTTCGACCTAAAGTACTTATCGCGCGACAACGTTTCTCCATGTAATTATTGTTATGCATAGAAGCGTTGTTCGGCGAAACCAGAGAATTAATAAGAAAGATTCTGGTTGAAATTACGTCCTCTGCTCCCACGTTTTTAATTGTAAACAGTATTTGTTTGTTTATTTACTTAAACCTGAAGCGTTTCTCGAGATAACAATGTTTGTGCTTATGTTCGAAAGGAAAGTTTTGTACAAAAGCATTGATCGTCGAAGACAAAGGGTTAGCAAGAATGATTGGCCGATGAAAGTGGGTCGTTGGGTAGTTCGTTTAGTGGATTCAGACCGTACTAGTCGGACACGCTTTAAATGTGATTTAACTAAATTACTGTTCAATTATATTGGAAAATTAATGTTGAATTATTAAAGAATGGTTGAAATAGAATGCAAAAGAAAATATTTCACATTTCTATTTGTATAGGATAATGCCATATTGTTACTCATCATTTTTCAACTTGATTTTTCTCTTAAAAAATTGAAATTTTTTGTTAGACTTTAATTTCTTGCAGAGTCATATTAATCTTGAAAAAATCGAACGAAAAATTGGATTGAAAAAGTGAAAAAATAGAAGTAGGTAACAAAAGGAGATTATTCCATGTCAATATAAATATGAAATATTTCCTTTTATATTCAGTTTCATTTATTAATTGCTTATGCAGCATTAATTTTGCTATAATTAAACATTACTATTTCTAATTAAAATTTAAGACATGCTTGACTAGTGTAAGGGCTGAATCTACTAAACCAACTATCTCGACACACGTGCCCAATGATAATTGATTGGAAAATTACGCAGTTGTTGGATAGCGTGGGTGGCCCAGCAGAATTGAACGCGAGATGAGAAGAACGTGAAACATTGTCACACACACACACACACACACACACACACACCCCTCCCTTTATCGTATAATTAAAATTGCTAATAAACGTTCTTTATACTTTTTGCACAGATGCGTCTGGTGGTTCGCGGATAAAAGTTAATATTATTGTAGAGGCGGAGGGATTTTCCTGTCCTCGTTAGGCCAACGACGATTTAGTGATAAGAAAGAGGAGGGTGGGAGGGAGAGGGGAGGATGCGAGCCACCTGTATGCTCCAAGCAACCATCCGAAGCTGCACAATTTATTCCACTCGCTCGGTTTGTTTGTGCCATGCACTTCTGCTCGTTTACTTGGCTCATTTCGTTAAAATATTCCCCAGCACTTGTCTTATATATTCGTATGTGTGGAAAAACTGACAACTCTCCACAACATACACAGACTCGACGGTTCTACGCAGGAATTAAGAGGGTGAACCGCACGCGCAACCGCAGGTTAAAACTACTCTTTAAAAAGAACATATGTATATAAGTATATATATATATATATATATATAGAATAGGATAAATGGCAATATTTTCTGCGCTTCTTTTCGGACTGCTCTCTCTTATATATATATATATGGAGATTATTTTTTATTCAATTATTATACAAGTTTTGTTCGATTAATTGAATTTACGCTTCTTTGCATATTGGTAAAATCATTCATTAACGCTAATTCGAGGCTGAATCATTAATTAGTCGCTGTATTCCATTAACGTTCCTTCCTGCAGCAAAATATGAAGCGATCTCGTTCGTTTGCGAAAAGTAAAACAATATCCGCTGATGACGTAAGCGCAACGAGGCAGCACGATTTGGATTTCTATATTTAAAACCACCAACCTTACAAATCCAGCGAACGCGCAGATACAAGTTTCCTTAAAAAAATGGGAAGCATTAATAAAACATTTCCGAATGAATTATTTATTCATTCGTAATTTCCTAATTCCCCTTTGGTACACACATTTATAAATATAGATATAGTAGACCCATGCAAAAATACGTTACTTTAATTTTGTCAATGATACAATAAAGGACGCGAAACAATTGCAATTTGTTCGGTCGCGAGACTCGACGATTAAATTCGACCTTATTTCTCCCATGTATCGAGTTACATTGACGAATTAAGCCTCGCGATATTATATCCTTGGTTTTAATAGTTATTAGCAAGCAAGGGATAGCTATTCCGGAGTTGCGTGAGAAGCAAGCGTGGATCCATGACTGTCATTCTGGCATAATGCGTGTATCACGATATAGCGTTGTATCGCATTTGCGCGTCATATTTATTCAGCAACTCGCCAGGAGGAGAACGAGCTTATCTCTCCAAACTCGGTGCGCCGTGCTCTCGCTATACCCATGCAAAATTAACACGTTTCAATGATCCCTATATATGTGTGTGTGTGTGTGTGTATATAAAGCAGAATATTTCTTAAGCAATAAAATTAATATCGCTTGGCACATAAATCGGCGGATAATTCATTGGCTGTCGAAGCTTTTGTAACACATCGCATCGATACACTCTACATATTTGGAGAGCTTTCGTCGAGTAGTACAATGTACCGAAGAAGCTTGGCACTTGCCCAGCCATTCGAGAAATTTATTTTTACACTTTAATGGCCATAACTCACAAACAAAACCTTCGTCGATAATCGGATTTCCTCGATATCGTTACAGTTACTATGTTCATAATGAACTATATATATATATATATACAGTTAGAGAAGGATCGATGGAGATGTCGAAGAAGAATTTTCCTCTTTTCGTTGATTCCGAAGGAATTGGAGGAAAGGATCTAAGCGGGCAAGTTGGATGCCCGTACAAGTCGATCACGCTGACCGAAACCATATGTGGCGTTCCACACATTATACATATATATATATATATATATAGTGGAGCTGAGGGTGTCTGGGCTGTGGCACTATTCTGTCTGGTTGGTGGGGGTCCGCGCGCGGGAAAGCAACGGTATCGAAACTCGTCATTAAGAATTCAAGGTGTCCTTGGCGCTCCGTCCGTCTCTTATCCTATTCCTTATCTTTTAGGCGCGCGCGCGCGCGCGCGCAACGCGTTACACCGAATCTCTGTAGAAATATATAGGTGAGTGGGCCCCACGAGCCACGACGCTCCATCCATGTTCCTCCAGCACGGCCGCGAACCCTTGGCCCGACCATCCTCTTCTCGGCTCGCTCCTCGCTCCTCGCTCAGCTGCCAACTATACTCAATGTGAAATCCACCGATTGGAATGCCGCTTCTCTATCGCGTACACCTTGCGTCGTCGTCGCGTATCCGTCGCGACTGTGTCGCTAACCGACAAATTTATGCCAGACTTTACTTTTCCTAGCCATCGGCCATTCGCAGAGAAATTCTTCTGAGATTATTCCCCTCGAACACGCATCGATTCGTCCGCCGATCTAGTATCTTTTTTTTAATATACATATACTTGTTACAGGATTCCGAGGTCTTTCAAATCTTTCTACAAAATGTATTTTTCTTTTTTTTTTTTTTTTTCTATTAAAATAATTCGTCTAGTTTTGCTCCCTCGTTATAATTATACATATATAGAATAATCCATTTTGAATCGATGGAATTTCTCGAGAATTGTTTCAATGTGAAATATATATGAATGAAGCCAGTCTTGTGGATCGTAAGCGAAGCTGCAACGAGGAAGGAAGAGAGATGCGATTCTTCTTTTGGATCGCTTTCTAACCGTTATACGCATGTATTTTTAGTAACGTGACATTCGCTTCGACTGTTCGATTCCCGAAAGGTCGTCAACACCAGTGGAGATAAAACTATATATATATATATATATATCGAACATTGAAAAATCTTTGCAGTCCCAGCAATCTTCTTTTTCTTCGTAAATTATTGCAACGAGTCTCCCATCTTCGAAATATCGCGTTTTATCTATACAATTGTGTATGGTAATTTTTTAAAGACGATCACGTTTGTTAAAGCTGTGGATCAGCTACAGGTATATATATATATGGGTTGCCTGGTGCCTATCGGTCGAGTGAGAGAGAAGGAGAAGGCGCGTTTGATCGATAATTCCCTTCGGAGAGGCTCGCCGCTTCAAGCGAGAAAATACAGCCTCGGAACTATGTCAACGAGACGAGTGCAGGTTAGACGCGAGTTGTGTTGGACACTGGTCGACGAAAATATCGAAAATGTGGAGCAAGTTAGCCTCGAGGCCGAGATTCAGCGAGAACTGGGCTGCTCGGTGGGCGAATGCGTCTTCCTGGAATACCCATGGGCCTTCCTACCGAAACACTCCATTTGCTCAGTATCAAAACGAGCCGACTCACCGTTGGAACCTTACAGGGATCGAATCGAGGCTTTCCCGGAAGAATTCATCCTCGTAGGATACGCCTCGCTCCAACTGCGATCCGATAGATTCGTCATTTGCCTGACAACGGACGCGCAAAGTGCGGTGATCCAGAGGAACCGAAGAATCAGCCGGGACATCGCGAGGAGAAGTCTGAGACAGATCGAGAAAACCGCTGGTACCTGGAATATCCTCGAGGAACACCTTCGTTTCAGCCAACACTGGTCCTCAAGGTCGTTCTTCGAGATCGAGATCTCGCTACCATCGGCGTCCTTGAGAAGAGACTCGAGGTTTGGCGAGAGAAGTTCCGGAGACGCCAGAGACAGTTGCATGGAGATCGTGTCCCGCGAGAGGGAAAATTCGACCATTTTTAGAAGGAGAGTCTCCGAGTTTGTCCAAACTCGTTTGCCGCCTCGAGAAAGGTGGGTCCAGACTTATCCTGGTAACCCTAAGAACTCCTGGACCCAGTACGTTTACGAGGACACGCTCGGGAACCGAGTGGCTGAGGCGAGAGACGAGGTCGAGGATCGAGAGACCAGCGGACACGTTAAAAGGGACCTTGAAGACACGAGTGATCGCAGCAAGAGCAGTTTGGATCACGATGACGTCGAGTCGGAGAAGAAGAAATCATCGACCGATGGTGAAACGGTGGAAGAGAAAGAGGATACCAGTAATAACGACCATCTGATACTCTTTCTGAAGACGCAGGAGCAACGGGTTCTGGACGTAGCAAGATACAATACGGTCATAAATCCAGATATCGATGACTTTAAGAAATGGGCTGAAGGATATTCAGAAACAATATCGTATAACACTAAAGTAAACTTCCTGGAAGGATACTGCTTCATCGATATCAACCTCACGATGAACAAAGTCGTATCCGATGTCTCCTGGCATCCGGTCCATGGTGGTCTGATAGCTGTATCTTACTTGGACCCTGGTGACGTCACGACTTCCTCGAAGCCAAACGAGATAAGAGGCAAAAGCCTCGAGAGCGGAATATTGATCTGGTCGACGTCGGATCTACTTCGTCCGAAATATTCTCTGGATGACCTTGGGTCCTTCAACTCGGTATCCTTTTGCCCCTCGATAGGGGATATAGTGGTTGGTGGTAATTCCTATGGACAAATCGTTCTCTGGTCCCTGGACACTGCAGGCTCCTCGAACGTTGATCGGTCGGAGAGCAGTGATCCTTCGGTGGAGTCAAGGTCGCCAGGTGTACCCGTTGTACGTCCAATAATTATGTCATCCAAAGAGCACTCCCATCGTTCGTCGGTCCGACAGATTCAATGGTTGCCCGAGAACTACAGGATAGAGTCCAGTGGCAAACTGAAGAAGCTGATGGACGAGACGAGCCTTCAATTCATGAGCATCGGTGACGATGGTACCTTGAGGATCTGGGACCTTTCATGGTGTCCCGCGACCAACACTTTTAAGGATATTCGGGATGGGCCCGAGTTGATTAAAAATTTGAAGGACCTCGAGGAGATGCAAGCGATATTTCAGTTGAGGTTGAGGAACGAGCAAGGTTCCAAGCTAAGCATTCTCTGTGTTTGTTTGCCAGCTCCGATGGCCCTCTTCGAGGAAGATGCGCAACCACGTGGAACGGTCGAGTTGGATTCCAAGGAAGAAGCGTACATGAGGAGAGTGTGGGTGGGTGTCGCGGAAGGCGAATTGCTCTGTTGCACCTGGGAGGACCAGCTGCTCGGCACGCGCAGGGACTGCGTCCTATTGTCCAGCTCCCATTGTCACGATGGTCCCGTTGCGAATATTGCTAGGTCCCCGCATTTCCATGACGTCTTTCTGGCCATCGGTGGCCACGTTCTCTCCATCTGGAAGGATGACTATCTCGACAGTCCTGTGTTCTCCAGGAGGACCCAATCGGTGTACACGTCGTGCTGCTGGAGCAACAAACCAGGAGTCTTCCTCGTCAGTACCTGCAGGGGTGAGATCGAGGTCTGGGACATTAGGAGAAGGTCGAAGGGACCACTGGTGGTGGAAAATGTGTCGAGGGGAGCGTTGACTGGGATGTATCCTAGTGGAGCCTCTGCTGGGAACGATAGGGTTTTCGGTGTTTGCGATTGCAACGGAGTCTTCAGGGTCCTCGAGGAGGTGCAATGGTGGGACGATGATATGATTGGGAGAATGGATTGGTTCGAGGAATTTCTCTGGCGAGAAGTTAGGAGGAAGAGGGTCTTCTTTGCTTGGCAGAAGAATCTTCTGGAGAACGATGCTGAAGTCGTTGCGAAGAGAACAGCCAGGGATGCCGAGCAACGAAGGCAGAAGCAGCGAGCTGCCAGGGATATTTTGCAGAAGGAGCACGAGGAACGTTTGTTAATGGAGAGGAAGAAGGCTCTTCGGGATGCTGCACCAAAGTCTAAGGAAGACATTTACAGATCGAGGGAGCTGAGGAGGATGAAGAGGGTCCTGCTGAAGAAGAAGGGTCTGGATCCAAGGGACATAGAGGCCAGAAGGCTCCCGATGCTGAGGTTGCGGGAAGAGAGGAGTTTGAAGATGACGAAGGCTAGAAACGAAGTTGTTCTTCGGAACGTCTACTATCGGGATGCCTTGGCTATTCATTTTCCCGAACTAGAAGAAACAGTTGCTGCAACGAAGAATACTGTCCAAGCGACGGACAGCTACTTTCTCATGCTGGACAAAATTGGGGAGAAGTGCAAGGAAGAGTTTTTGCAAATTGCCAAGGAAGCTCGAGAGTCGCTGAAGGAAAATTCTGGATTGGCGGAAGAAGCCAAGTGATCTCGCTGCAGCTTTCTTTCCATGAGCGACGCGTGCTTTGCTTATGGAGAATATTCGTCAGAATTGCAAACGGCTGCAGTTTTCGTTGGAAAGACCGTTGCGCCGCAGGTTCGATCAGAGAGATGCACTGCTATGAGAAATCTCAATAAGCATTCGCCGTCCAAGACTATAATAATACTGATTACGAATGAAAAAATGTCGGAGCAAGAGAGTAATTTTTATCGTTTCGAGTCGCACGGCAAGTCGTATACGTAAACATCCTATCAATGGACTCTTTTCTCGCAGCTTATATTTTTAGCGATTGTGCGAGGAGTTTTCGAATAAGAATATTTTTTTATCCGATTATCCATGCATCGGGTCGTGGTTTTTATTCAGTGTCATACGTAAGCTGGTAGTATAAAGCTTGAGCGACTGGACGCTTTCAATGATGAAGTCATGGGCTAGTCGCGCACGCACGCTTAATAGCTTTGTGGGACTAAAATTTGCTTCGCCAGCACAGCTGATAAGATAAGATTACATTTGCAATCGTTTAATGGCACTTTGATACAACCTGACGGTGGAAAAGAAAAGCACAAACGAATGTTCTACAAGATCAAAATTAATTGTAACTATATATATATATATATATATACAAGTTTTCAAAGAATTTATAATTATGTAATAATTATAATATATATAATAATTGTAACAAATGGCTTAGGAATTAAATTAATATGAAACTTGCAATGAACTATACGTGTTTGACATTTTTTAAATTTCAAAATAATGCATTGTAAAAAATTTCCTCACTGATAATAATTCTTATTTTGCAGTTCTTCGGTATAATATGTATGGCATGTGCTTCTCCACCACGACTACCTGCTACACACTGGTTCATGTTTGTTGTTGTGACTTCGTTCATTGGCACCCTCCTCTGGACTTTCGTTTATTTGCTTTCGATTCGCGAAGCCCTTAAACTTCCCATCAATTGGATTTTCTCGGTAATTTCAATATGATTTCTATTTTTATTTATTATATATATCTATATTTATATTCATATCGGATAATCTGTGTTGCAGGAATTATTGAACACGGGGATCGTAACAATTTTATACATGATCGCCTTCATTTCGCAATTATCAGTGTGGACTGCATTTTATGGTAACAATTATTTCTCACCAAATGTTGCTGCTGGGGTAAGAATAAAATACTTCAATTGCCAAAAATTTGTATGTATAAGCTCGTAAGAAGTGTATTCTTTCGATATACAGAAATTATTAAAGTTTGTTGGAAAAGATACAAGGCTTTCTTCTATAGAAATACTTGATAATTTTATTTATTAAGGTTAATGACTCATTTGCTTTGGTGAATCATTTTCTAGGAGATTCTAATGTATCGTTCATAGATAAGTGATTGGCCAGAATAGTGGAATACGTCTTACAAAAATATTGTCCTGCTAACTTGATTCATTTCTTTTGAGCTTTCAAAATTAATTCTTCTTCAAAAATTATTCCAATTAAATATTAATTTTATACTTTCTGCTTTTAGGTATTTGGAATTTTCAATACTATAGCCTATGCTGCTGGAACTTACTTCTTGTACATTGAATGGAAGAGCAGCACCACCCAGTGAGGGTGAATCGAATTTTTTTTAAGAAGCCTAGGTACCACCCAAAGATTATTAAAAAGAACGCTTGCTTTGTGGTCCTCGAATCTTCCAGCTCTATGAATTTTTTTGGAAGGATACACCGTGATTCTCCAACGTCTCTCGAAGAATCGATTGGTCTTGTCGAGGTCTCTTCAAGATAGTTTCAGCGTTGCTCGAGCAACAGAAGAAACCTAGTCCACTGGGACCCTCGTCCGATCATGCAGTGAACCCAAAAGACTCTGTGTACCTAAGTGCCTTCGAATCTTCATCTACCTCCCAAAGAGCACAACAAGCATATCTAATTAATTCATTTCCTGGGGCTATCCTCAGGGCCATCTACGATATTCATTCTGCAATTTTGTCCAAATTTCTATTATTCTATATGAGTTCTGTTTATCAAGTAAATGTTACGAATATCGAGAATGCTCTACTGGCATCCTGAGGATATCCTCGGGTTACGCGTGCTATTTGGGTCATTATACACCTACTATAGGTATCATTAAAAGCCAGGAGTGGACACTTTTTGTATATTTTCTCACTATCCAAAGTATATATTTTATCATATTAATCAAATCTCGACTCGCGTTGTGTTCGATTATTTCATGACATCGTAGCTTTTAATGAATGGAACCGTCAATTTCCTTTTCTCCCTTTTTTTATTACGTATATCCATAAAACTACAATATACAGATATATTATATATATTATATCATGCTCTTACTTTTGTTTTTTACAACTCTGTTCACTATTGTGTTGCTTTGTAGGATTATAATCACCGAATGTAGTTTTCATTATTGCCTTACGTGTAAATTATTAATTAGTTGAAAAAATATTTATAGATCTTTCAACAGCTACTTCAATACTTACTTTTTGGTCTTTTCGTTTAACTCGTTTTCATCACTTTTTTATTACAATGTTTCGAGGATATTACTCGAAGAAAATAGCAATACTGATACGTTAATAGTATACCTTTGCAATACAATAAATATCGTAAAAGTTATTTCACGGTCCTTGCTATAAATGTTAATTGATTTCTCTCGTGACAAACGTATATAGGCAACAGTTTAGTATTAAGGAGCCTAAGTACGTTTGGAAAATCACAAAATTTTATAAAAATGACAATGATAACAGGTGTTGCATCTTATTATCAGTGGAACAACCGTAAAAGTCAATTAGACTAATCATAGATTTTTTTTACATTGAATTATACTTAAATTGCGAAAGAGGCAATGGTGCAATAATACCTCAATTTCGTATATCAAATATCAAGATAGATGCTAATGAAAGGAGCACTTATATTTTTTGTAAAACATTCATTCAATTAAAATTCAGATTTAGTTGATTATTTCAATTATATAAATATTGCGCCGACAGCTATTAGTGTTTATTCACCTTACTTTGAAATCAAGATACACAAAAGTGTCGTTTTTGTTCACAAGAAAATAACGTAATATTTATACAAAGTTGCAAATTTCATACATTTGTAAAGTAACATAAATAACATATTTTGATTATCATACAAATTTTTATATTATGAATATAATATAAATGTTTCCAACAATGTCGAACATAATAGTCGCGTCTACAAGCATTATGTTTTATCTAATGAAAAACCTTTCCCAGAAATTTCCTTTTTTCTTATAATAAATAGAGTTCCATTGCATTTATAAAATTATATAGTTAATTGTATATCCATATTAATGTACTGTTGCAAATACTTAGCATATTATTTTGATGCTGCTAATTGCACCTTTGCGTTCAGTAAACGTCAAAGCACAATTTAAAAAATTAAAGAAGAAATGAACTGAAGTAAAAAATATTTCAGTTTGGGTGTAAGGTGGATATTGTGATATAACTATATTTCCTGCAAGAAATCTTTCTGCAGCCTAAAAATGTGTGCGGGAGTGGATGACATCATGGGTGACGTCATCAGCAGCCTGGAATTGCGAATGAAAAGAAACTGATACACACGCGGCACACGCCTGTATTTCAGCTCAGTCTAACGCGGAGAACCGCGGAATAACCACGTTGCCGCTTATCACTTATCACCAAAGGTCAGTGCATAGCCTCTAATTGTGCTAACCGTTTCTTTACCCTATTAACAATCTACTATTTATTCAATAAAATCTCTTGGTCCATAACAAGACACTCAACGTGTATGTCTATTTTTAATGTTTGCTTTTATATTGTTCTGTCGTTATATATTTATTGCTTAAATGCTCTATATCGAGAGTCGTTCGTAATTAATCATTTTTTAAGATTTATTATATAAACTTTAATAATTTTACAGTAATAGCTTTCTATTATAAATCTGCATAATTATTTTAATCATTTATGACCTAGTCCGTCCAGTTTTCATTTTGCACTTGTTAGAAACCCAAAATAATTTTATGTCTTTCGGGAGTAACCTGTAATTTTTGAAGTTTGTATAATCCGATCGCTTAAAAATAACCCATGACGAAATGCTTTATATTAGCCAAGCTGATTCAGCTAGCACATACTTTTTAATATCGCAAGATTTGTATAAATAACTGATTTATTACGGTTTCTTTAAAATTATTTAATGCATTATTCAACTGCTGGATTTATTTAATAAAAAACGTATCCATAAATATTGATTCGGGCGTGTTATCAACTAAATTAAGTCACTCGGCGAAACTGCTTGTTATTTATAGCGTGTTACAAGTAACTCTAGATTATACGACTCTAAGAAAATAAAAATCTTCGAAGAACTACCAAGGAAGGTGAAACTTTTTTTAAGTGTTATCAATCGAGTTAAGCCATACATCGAAGGCGATCGTTATATTTCTGTCATCATCAGTGACTCTTGATATTATTTGTAGGAAACTTTTGTCCAACATTCCACAGCGATGTTTTCATGGCGGTATTTACGCACATATCGATCGTCGAAGAATAGCCATAAAAAGGGCGTAGAGCTAATAAAATTATCTAGCCTTATTCCGAAATATTTTATCCAAAATTTAGTAAGAATTAATCTGCGAAATGTCGTATCATCTTTGTTTGTGCAGATTTCATTCTTCGTAGCGTAATGAAGCACTAGAGAGATTGGTTGAATTTTCGTGATCCTTTTATAGAAGTGTTAAGAAGGTTTCATGGGGGTAACCATTTTTGTTAAAAACTAAGAGGCATACAGGTCTGTGATATGTAGGTCAGGCTTCGAAATCATTACCTTGGCCCTCTTTCTGCAGAAAACGCCGGTGCGTATAACAACCTAGCTTTTGTATATCAATGAAACCCCTTGAAAGCACCAGTCTCAACCCTGTAAACGTAAAAGTTCCCATGTGCTACGTGCAGATTCAAATTACAGTAGTTTAACATTTTAACGTTCCTCGATCACATTTTTCAGGCAAATTAACTCACCGAAGCAAAAATGTCCCACTCTGTAACAATCCGGACCCAAACAGTAACGACTGGCTCGTCGTCCACGGTTCTTATTAATACTGGCTACGTAAAAACATGGAGTGGCATCCTGAAGTTCTTGCAGTTGGTAAATAACACTTGGAATTTGTGTTTACATTTGTTTACTTTGAAATTTCGCGGTGAACAACTTCAATATTATTTCTTCTACTCATTGAATTGGTTGGCTTCAAAATTTTTAATAAAAATATAATAAGGATTTTGGAATTGTACGAAATTGCTTTACTTGCCTTTGGATACTGATGCACCTTATATGGTTCAAATAGAGTATGCGTTAACTGTAAAGAATCATTTTAATTGTGTTTACCTTATGTGTGTGTGTGTGTAATAGGCACTGGGCGCCGTTAGCGTAGGAATAGTCGGTAACCAATCTGAGTATTATCTCAGACATTCCAACACCTCGGAGTTATTCTTTCTGCTAATAGCAACCACCTTTATGATTGGTACTTTCATAATACTCCTGAGTTGCTTGGCATCGCTATCGACGGCGTCAATTCTTTCAAAGACCATCTACGTAAGTACAACACTTTAGACACTTTAAGCGCAAAATTAAAAATTATTTTTTACCTCTTTGTCTTATTTCACAACAGGAATTAATTTATCACTCGATTGCCTTTGGTCTGCTACTCGCCGCATCGTTAACTCTATTGGTACACGTAAATAATTATAAAAGCAGCAGGAATTACGAGTTATTACTAGGCGCCTCGGTAAGTTCTTTATTTTTCAGAAAAAAATTATCGTAATAATTCAATTACTCGATATTTCATCGTGATGTATTTTTTATTTAGATATGTGGCCTTGTCAATTCAGCGTTGTATTTGTTCAGTACTATAATCTCGTTACGAACTTACAGGGGTATATAAGGCCAATTTTTGCATTTTCTGCTATAACAAAACGTCCGCCGAATAGGATAAGGCTTGTACTCTACTAAACTCATATTCGATACTAATATGTATACATACACTGGCCTGCATTGATATATGTTGTACTACTCCCAAAAAATCGATGATCGAGGTGTCCCAGGCATTCTCTGCGCTCTTTTTAAATTTGCGAATAAAATCGATGCACAGGTTAAGTTTATATAATTATTACTAGTCTTGTAATCATAGTATATATATATATATATATATATATATATATGGACTGAATTAATTTAATACCGTATGTACGGGTATAATATAATTATAAAAAAAATACAACTGCCGCCAACAGTATAGGTTATTAGAATATCATTTTCAGTTGACACTTGACAGGCTGTATTTTTATATACGTATAAACCTTAAGTTGATATGTGACACTTTAAGTACAATCTAATATACCTATATATTTGAAAGATTTTTATAAAGTAAAAACTAATTGACTTTTTTATTTAATTCAGCGAAAAAAATTAATTTAACTGTCATATTTATATACATCAGCGAATTGTAACTTCCACATAATTGTAACAGGTGCTCTATTTAATTATAAATATAATTTTATATCATATAACAAATAATTTACTTTTAATTAACATTAAATAAATGCAGGAATAATTTATCATTTTCAATAAATGGCTGCGCCCAAAAATATTATAACTGCTTTCTACACGCAACGCACATCTCTAAATTATTTATTCTGATTAATCAGTCAGTGCTTTTTAAATTTTATCATTTTTCGCTGTGACGAAAAGATTATGCATTTGGACGTAGCTAATTATTTATTTATATTCATACCCACCTAAATGTGTGTGAAAAAAAGTAAATAAAAAGATACATCTTTGCTCTTTTTTGTATGCACATTATAGTGCACGCCAATTTAATTACACACTCTCTGAAGTGAGGATGTGTAAAGCATACTGTATACAGGCTGTAACGAAACGATCGCCTTTTCTTGAAAATGGAAGTTCAGGGTAGCAACCTGAGTGGAAGTTTCAAATTTCGTTCAAATAATCGTTTAAAGGGTTGAACAATTACTTCCTTTTTCTTTGTTTACTTTTTCCAAAAGGATTATAACAGCAAAATGTAGATTGGAAAAAGTGAAGAAACAAGTGACGATTAATTGCGATCTGGGAAGAAAAAAATACAATTATCGATCGCATGATTGTTTGTACATTTGTTCTTTATTTCTTTAATTTAGGTTATTAAATTTTAACCAGATTGAAATAATTTCTTTCTATTACACTTCCCAAATACATCAGTAGAAAAATAAAACTATTATCATTAACTGAATTGAAAAAGAAAGCCGAATTAGCACAATTTAAAGGAAAGTAGCATAAGGCTATACGATGTAAAGAGAGCAAACTAAAAAGTAAATATTTAATGCAAGAGAAGGTATGCTGTTATTACTGAAGCTAAAAATGATTTAAAGTCAAAATGCATTGATGATAGAGAAAATGAAATTTACCAATTTAATGGGTTATGTTTCCTGGGCTGCGTTCCAAATCTTACCCCGGAGCACGGGTTCCTAGATTTCTCTAGATTTCTCCCTATATTTTTCCCTACATTTCAAGAAGGAGGGGGAGGGGAGTGGGATCTAGGGAGAAATCTAGGGAAAACGTACTCCGTGCTCCAGGGGTAATATTTGGAATGCAACCCTGCAAGTCAGAGATTTGAAAACACTCCAGACGAATTCCTTTATGGATTTCCCCGATTTCCCTATCACCGTCATTTTATCACCTTTAAACATTCATAAATTTAAAAAATCATTATTAACCTATGATTTCTATCAACACTGATTTCTTTGACTTGATTGAAGGAACTGATGCACGGTTTTCGAAATTAATTAAACTGATTGCTCTTTCACTCGACCCTTATTTCAGTCTACTTCAATCGAGTCAAAGAAAGCAGTGTTGACAGAAGCAGGATAATAAAGGATTTTTTAATTTAGGAATATTTAAAGGCAATAAAAGTGGTTTATGACCCGACTGACCGGCTTGTATGGCGTCCTTCGATGCGTTTAGGAGCCGTGTTTTAAAGCCCTTTCTCATCAATCTCACCATCAGTAATTCAAGACGAAAAAGCGCGAGAGCATATATTTTTGATTAAAACAACTGTAAATGTTATTATTCAAAGTATTTTTATATAAAATGTATGCTAACTCGAGCTTTTTCGTATGATGAGCGGTCCTATAACACAGTTCCTAAATGCATCAAAGGACGCTATCGACCATACATGCCGGTCACTGGCCAGTGCCGCCAATTCCCAGTGTAGACTATGGTCTGTAGTCTGTAATATGTATTTCCGTACCTCCAATACTAGTCATTATAATGGATGAGCATGTTTTAGAAGTTATATTCTCTTATTTAAATTTGAATGAATTACGTAAATGTTTACTTGTTTGCAAAAAGTGGAATGCGTTTTTAAGTGATGAAAACAATGACGTGTGGCGAATGCAATGCATTAGAAAATTGGGGCAGGAAGCTTTTAGTACAGATCTATTGTCTTCAGTACCTACGCACAAATCAAAATTACGAGCCTTTTATCATACATGGAATCCTAATGATTGCTCGCGTAATATATATATAAAGCCAAACGGTTTTACTCTGCATAGGTATGTTTATAGAATAATTTAAGGGAGTACTAATGCAGCACAGTCGACCATAGCCAACTTGTTTACTCTTGTCACCAAGTTGACTCTTAATTCATGTATGTGTTTCTGTAATCATATTTAATATTTTATGGTATTGTGATAAAACTAATAACTACATCAGCAAGTATTATTACTAAAAGAACTTTCCTTCTAAATATAATTTATTTAGAATTATTGTTCAAACTATACATATTAAATCAATTGTTATTTATTAATAAAGCAGAAGTTATTAGAAAGATGTTTAATGCTAAGCCTATGGACAAAGTTTTTGTACATGTTGTTTTACATTTAAAAAAGTTCATTTAACTACTCATTGGTAGAGTTATTGTTAAAAATACCTCTTTGAAAACAGTAAATGACTAAAAATTAAATTGTGAAGAAATTAACACAGATAAAGTTAAATATATACACTTCCATACATGAAAAACTAATGATGCTATAAAAATAAATTATAGTTCAATGGAATTTCTAAATAAAGCAAAGAGAATGCATTGTTGAAATTAGAATAAACAATTTTGAACAAAAAAGTTGACATAACTGTACTTGCAAGCTCAAAGTCATTCATGTTTTTCTTACAACTGTCTTTGTTGAACAAAAAAGAAACATTTTTGATTTTTAACATAATAATTTACAGTTAGAAAAAGAAATTTCAGATTCTTTTTAAAATTAGTTTTTTAATGGCATTACTCATTTAACATCAAGAAAATTATAGACTTAACGGGAATCCGTATACCGACATTACAGAGCAAAAACTATTTCGCATGCTGCAGCTTCGTTATTTGTTGACGGATTGTAAAGTTATTACAGGTTTTTGGAAATGCCAGAAGCTTATCTACTAAGTTACGTTAGGAAAATTAACAAAAAATGAACAAAAATTTTTGTTTAAATAAATATATTAACATTATTGAGAAACAACAATTAAATCGCAAAATCCCCCAACGTACTTTACTAGATAATGTTCATACGTTTCCAAAAAGTCCACATGAATGCAAATCCGTCAAGAAATGACGATGCTGCATGCGAAATGAATAATGGAAGAATTTCGTGTTAGCGACTTCCCGAACACGAAATTCTTCCATTATTTATTTCGCATGGAGCTTCGTCATTTCTTGACGGATTTGCATTTATGTGGACTTTTTGGAAACGTATGAACATTATCTAGTAGAGTACGTTGGGGGATTTTGCTATTTAATTGTTGTTTCTCAACAATGTTAATTTATTTATTTAAACAAAAATTTTTGTTCATTTTTTGTTAATTTTCCTAACGTAACTTAGTAGATAAGCTTCTGGCATTTCCAAAAACCTGTAATAACTTTACAATCCGTCAACAAATGACGACGCTGCATGCGAAATAGTTTTCGCCTTGTAATGTCGGTATACGGATTCCCGTTAACAGTATGTGATCTTCGCCATATCATTCAGATTGACTCTGCTTCTAAAAGATTAGAATTATTGATAAAATAAAAGTAATAAACTATCTTTTACATTTTTTGTAGAATATATACAGATTATTTTATGAAATTTAAGAATTACCTTGAAGTTAATATTCTGCTGAAAGGACAATAAATATAAAGATTTATTCTTGTGCACTATAATCCTATTGCATACCAACACAATGACAGTAAAGTGAAATGTATAATTATATATGCATACGTACTTAAGCTACCCTATAAGTAAAAAATTTCTCCAATAGAGGTGCTGATAATATGCATATCCATTAATCCATATTCTGGTTTCTATGACGTTGTGTTAGTATATAATAGGCCTATAAAAGTAAGGAATAATAATCGTAAAGAATATGCGAGCAACGTTAACAAATCCTTAAGGGATTCAAGTACACATATATTTCAGTGTAATTATAGTTTTATTTTCGTATATTCACAATAGTATCTGATTATACACCAAAGTTACACAATGTTTTTAATTTTTTTAAACTTAAAACTAATACCAAATATACTTTAAATACACTGCTATGAGTTCAATTAACACTCACAAAAAATGCAATATGTATATATCAGAAATAAATTTAATTTTTACAGTTAATATAAATGTGTTATAATTTGGTTATGATTTGTCTTTAATGTAATTGTAGACTATAAATAGGGTCTAAATGTTTCACAAATACATCTAATCATGGTGTAGTTACAATATAAAATTAGTGGACTTATAATAGCCAGGGCATAAATAAAAATTATTGTATTATTCTTTTGTACTTACAGTTTTGTGTTGAGCACTTAAGTATCTTCGTAACAGAAAAAGCTTATATTACAAGATTACTATCTATATGATTATGTTCGTATTTTGTAATCTATTAAACAACTACTTTTGCATTTAATTAAGCATAAAGTTACTGTATTTTTTCACAGAAATCCAGTTGCACAAAGTACAGATGCATGCAGAGGCAAGATAGGTTTTAAACATGGACGGCATGCATGGGAAGTAATTTGGGAAGGTCCATTAGGCACTGTAGCAGTTGTAGGTATTGCCACTAAAGAAGCACCATTATTATGCCATGGTTATGTAGCTCTCCTTGGATCTGACGAACATTCATGGGGTTGGAATTTAGTAGATAATCATTTGTTACATAAAGGTGATGCGCAAGAAAGTTACCCTCTTCTTAATAACCCTCCAAAATATCAGGTAAGAGAAGCTTAATAAAAATTTTACACTGTCTGGTTTAAGTATGTCAGTCTAAAAACATATTAATACGGTAACCAGCATTTTTCTGTTTGACTTTAAGCAAAGCATAATTGCAGCATTAGATGTGTGATAAATCAGCGTTACATTATAACTTAATATTTTAACTCATACAGTATATACTCAGTTTTTTCTAAAGTATATGCAATTAATTTTTGCGATGATATACTTATTCCTACACCATGCTAGGGCTTTTACAATTAAAATACCAAATTAATTATTTTCATTATAGGTTGGAGAAAGAATAACAGTAATTTTGGATTGTGATGATAAAACTTTATCTTTTGAAAAAAATTATGAATTTTTAGGTGTGGCATTCAAAGGTACTACTTAATAGTCTTATACTGTATTAAGATTTATTACAAGTTGCACTTTAGACCTAGTTTCATTAACTAATGGGATATAAAAAATAGTCATTATCTTACATAAATTTCATAATAATCTGTCAAGTTTTATTGTTTCAAAAGTATTTAGGATAAACAGAATTATATATATAGATTAATGTAAGACCATAATATAGCATTATTGGTTAAAAGTTTTTACAGTAATAGTATTTAGTAAATTTTAGTAGAATTTATTAAAGATTGTACAAACTGTTGATACCTTCATAGCTTGTTAAACTTTCTAAAAATCTACAGTTTGTTTCCCTTTCTGTCTATAAATTCAAAATGAAACATCCCAAAGGATATGTATCAACACCTTAATTGATTTTTTAATTCTTTATTGACAATAATCAGTGCAAATTAAAAAATGTTTTACAATTATTTGTGGTACATATGCAGGTCTGCCAGATAATAAATTATATCCAGCAGTCTCTGCAGTATATGGGAATACAGAAGTTTCTATGGTATATTTAGGAGCACCAACAGATGGATAACATCACACACCACACACACACACACAATATATAAAACAAAATTAAAAAAAAATTTGTAATTATAACTGTAAACAAAAAAACTTGAATGTTTTATGCATAATCTAATATGTTAGATTAATTTTTGTACATTCTTACATGGATTTAAGAACTATAAAAATTTAAATTGAAGAAGTTATTGCCATAACTAGAATTCTTATTAATAAACGTTAATTTTTACATAAAGTGAAAAAGCACAGTTAAACGATTATTATGAAATGGGTTGTATTTTATTTTTATAATGTAATTGATTTTTTTTTTAAACATCTAAAAGTGTATCTCAATGAAATGAAATAATTAAATTAAATAAAAACTAGACGACACAAATCTTGGGTAAGAAACCAGTATTACGCAGTAATAAAACATTTTTATTTTTAAATCGAACATACTGAATTTTAACGACGAAAGCTATTTTCATCAATAGGTAACTAAGTTAATAGCTCTTTATGTTAATTATTCAATCTCGTGTTTTCTTAGATTTTAATAGACGATATCGTCGCCATACTGAAGCTCTTGTTCTATTTAAGATTTTGGCTAAATCAGAAAATTTCCTTTTTTCATTTATATTTGTATTATTTTCTATATATGCTAAAATCGCTGCATCATCTTCTGGTTTATATCTATAATCAAAAGTATGATTTACTACTATATATTTTAAAATTAAAAATATACTATTGTAGATGAAATAAAATCATCTTATTTTGTTAAATTTATGTCAAAAAGTAACTATACCTAGTTTGTAGATGATTGCTGTAAAGGTTTCTAAATCTGTAATATACACTATATAATGTTCTATTCGGTAATCCTTGGGCTAAAAATTGAACAAATCTTCTTCTTTGTCGTAAACTTCGAATATATAAAGAAGTGGTTCCTTTTCGAAAAATTAAAAATGGCTGGACAATTTCTGGATCCCATTCATGTAACTAAATATCGAAATAACCAATTTACAGAACTTTTAACAAAAAAACGTTATACAAAATTTTCCACTAACCGTGCAAAATTTTTTCCAATTGTGAACTATTATATCATCTTCTTCTGGAGAAAATAAGCCTTTTTTAATCAGTACAAACTTTTCAAATTCTTTTTTCATTTGACTTGTAGGAGGATGGGTTCCAGCGTACGTCTCTATTTTATGCTGAGGTAACACAGTTTCTTCTAATTTTACATATAAGCGACCTAATTTCTGTAACGACGAAATAATTGTTCATTCTCTTCAAAAATCAAAATTATTTCGATTCACGGTATTGTAAAAAAATCCGCTTACCGATTTCGCTTCTGAGGATAATTCCTGTTCTTTAGATAATTGTTTCAATTTATAAATTAAATCATTGCATATACTGTTTTCCATAACTGAAGAGCCCGTGTTAATATTTTATTAACTGTTGACATTTTCCATTTTCTGAGTGTTTATGATCGGCAGACGGCACTATCGGCAGTCGAATTGTAGGCTACGTTCGTTTATGTAAGGGTGCGTTCAGAGTCACGCAATGCGCGCAGTAAGCACTTAAATTCTATAATAAATGTGACATAAACTGTACATTCTATGCGCTTCATGCGTAATTTGGAATGCACCCTAAGTATTGAAAACCTATATTTTACGTGACATACATTGTAGAGTTTTAGTAGTCGCAGTTACACAGTGGGAAATTGAATCGTGTGTGCTTTTAACTATAGTGTAGTATATCATTTTCCATGTTAAATTACAGAGTGAAACTAGCCGAACCACACACGATTCAATTTCCCACTGTGTACGAACGTAGCCTTAGATTTGCATTCACCTAGCTTCAGTGATGCAATCAAAGTCTAATTAAAGTTGAAAGTCACTACAGACTAACCCAAAGCCTGGGTCTAGTCTACTACATACATATGTACATATGTATGTATGTACATATACATACTACGTCTACACTGGACGCCGTCTAGTCGGTCTAGGTCCCTGAACTCCCAGACCAGCGTTGCCAAGTCCGCCATGTTGGAAGATAGTACTACGCTGTATAGTTTGTTGGCGAGAATTGAATATACCACGCAAAATGTATAGTAAGTGTGATTCACAGAGAAGAAACGAAGTATAGTGTTTTAGGTATAATAAGCTCTCAGTGCTTTCGGACGTGTTTTGGCCATTAACGGGATCCCTCACGCGTGCTTTACCGACAGTACAAGTCAATAAACATTTCGTTTAATAAAAGTCAAATGCGAACCAAATTGCAAAAACGGGCTTCTTTATGACAAGGTGCCAATTCTAACGAGTCAATCCAGCTTAAAAAAACTCAAATCGGATGAAGAATAACGCTGTACCACTGTCCCGGGTTCTTGAAGTGGAAATAACCAAAAGTAACCTCTCTTCAAGAAAGCGGCACAATAGTACAGCGTTATTTTTCAACTAATTTGAGTGTTTTTAAGTTCGTTTGACTCGTTAGGACTGGCACATTATCCTACAAATGCCCGATTGTTCAATTTGCTTCGCATTTGAATTATATTAACTTAATTGTTTATTGACTTGTACTGTCGGTAAAGCACGCGTGAGGGATCCCGTTAAAGGTACGATTTCACTTGTCGCTCGTCGCTAGCGACAAATGGTCACGTGGGATAAAGTATACACTTTCTGCGACACTGAAATAAAGTTGAATTTATCCAACTTTTCAGCGACATCGCTAGTATCGCCCGTATCGCCTGTATCGCTGCTCTGTATACTATGTATTCAACGGAACGGAACAGGCGGATCGTGTGAATTTTAAATTTGAAAAATGGATGGAAATTCAAATTGAAAATACATTTGTCACAATTATAGCAAGCCGATACATATGAAGCTAAAATAATATAATGAATAATTATTGTAATTAATATATAAAAAACGTTGAATATAATTAACCCAAAAAACAGGCTTTGCTTGTAAAATAATACGGCATATATACAGAGTGAAGCTGTTATACCGCCCTTGAATATAGATGCGGAAAGACGAGTATCTCTTTAATTATAAAAGATATTCAATTTGTGCATAGGACATTCTCGAATCCTCTTGTTATTTGCTTTCGCAAAGGTCATATAAAAAAATTGAATATCTCTTATAGTTAAAAAGATATGCATCTTTTTCTACTAATGTTTTGGGGCGGTTTAAGTTCCTCACCCTGTACAGATTTCTTACTAAAAACAGAATCTTAAATTGTAACATTTTTATTACAAAATAAATTCAATTAAGTTTTATTATGAGTAACATGTAGCAACAATGAATTTTACTAATAAAATTATCAAACTAAGGATAATTATAACTTTACTAATGTAAATTATTATTTTCTGATATATGAACTATATAATTTTCATCCTCTCATGCTATATAGGAAAATGAAGGAAATATTTTCATAACAAGGATTTAAGAAAACACATTCATTTCAAATATATATGAAACCTTTATTAATTCCTCATTCAATATATGTGCATACCTCATAACTTTTGATTATTATTTGAATATTCACAATTTTTTTATACATGCAAATTAAATTCAAATGTCATACACCATAACACGACACCACAGTCACTACCCCTAAGAAACCATTATGCGATTGCTGCTAGCGATTACCCGTTTCCTTCGTTCCTACATTCAGAACCCGCCTCAGAATATGTCGCTGCTAGCGACGAGCGACAAGCGACAAGTGAAAACATAGGAGAGATAAACTGCATATTCTGTCGCTAGTGTAGTGCAGTTTGAAAAATCCGAGTCTTTTAGTGTCAGTCGTGAAGTGCTCGTCGCGTAGTGCGGTTCTCCTGCGTAGTGTTCGTTAAAAAGAAATCGCGTAGCGCACAGCTGCTTCAAAAATCCGAGTCTGTAGTGTCAGTCGTGAACTGCTCGTCGCGTAGTGCGGTTTTCCTGCGTAGTGTACGTTAAAAAGAAATCGCGTAGCGCACTGCTGATTTAAAAATCCGAGTCTGTAGTGTCAGTCGTGAACTGCTCGTCGCGTAGTGCGGTTGTCCCGGTAGTGTACGTTAAAAAGTAATCGCGTAGCGCACTGCTACTTTAAAAATCCAAGTCTCGAAGTGTCAGTTGTGAAGTGCTCGTCGCGTAGTGCGGCTCTCTCGCGTAGTGTTCGTTAAAAAGAAATCGCGTAGCGCACAGCTGCTTCAAAAATCCGAGTCTGTAGTGTCAGTCGTGAACTGCTCGTCACGTAGTGCGGTTGTCCTGGTAGTGTACGTTAAAAAGAAATCGCGTAGCGCACTGCTACTTTAAAAATCCAAGTCTCGAAGTGTCAGTTGTGTAGTGCTCGTCGCGTAATGCGGTTCTCTCGCGTAGTGTTCGTTAAAAAGAAATCGCGTAGCGCAATGCTACTTTAAAAATCCGAGTCTGTAGTGTCAGTCGTGAACTGCTCGTCGCGTAGTGCGGTTCTCCTGCGTAGTGTTCGTTAAAAAGAAATCGCGTAGCGCACCGCTGCTTCAAAAATCCGAGTCTGTAGTGTCAGTCGTGAACTGCTCGTCGCGTAGTGCGGTTGTCCCGGTAGTGTACGTTAAAAAGAAATCGCGTAGCGCACTGCTACTTTAAAAATCCAAGTCTCGATGTGTCAGTTGTGTAGTGCTCGTCGCGTAGTGCGGTTCTCTCGCGTAGTGTTCGTTAAAAAGAAATCGCGTAGCGCAATGCTACTTTAAAAATCCGAGTCTGTAGTGTCAGTCGTGAACTGCTCGTCGCGTAGTGCGGTTCTCCCGCGTAGTGTACGTTTAAAAGAAATCGCGTAGCGCACTGCTACTTTAAAAATCCGAGTCTGTAGTGTCAGTCGTGAACTGCTCGTCGCGTAGTGCGGTTGTCCCGGTAGTGTACGTTAAAAAGAAATCGCGTAGCGCACTGTTACTTTAAAAATCCGAGTCTGTAGTGTCAGTCGTGAACTGCTCGTCGCGTAGTGCGGTTGTCCCGGTAGTGTACGTTAAAAAGAAATCGCGTCGCGTAGTGCCTTTTGAATAATCCGAGTTTCGTAGTGTCAGTCGATAAGTGTTTGTCGCGGAGTGCGGTTGTCCCGCATAGGACACGTTAAAAAAAATCGCGTCGCGCACTGCTGATTTAAAAATCAGAATCTGTAGTGATAGTCGTGAACTGCTCGTCGCGTAGTGCGGTTCTTCCGCGTAGTGTTCGTTAAAAAGAAATCGCGTAGCGCACTGCTACTTCAAAAATCCGAGTCTGTAGTGTCAGTCGTGAACTGCTCATCGCGTAGTGCGGTTGTCCCGGTAGTGTTCGTTAAAAAGAAATCGCGTAGCGCACTGCTGATTTAAAAATCCGAGTCTGTAGTGTCAGTTGTGAAGTGCTCGTCGCGTAGTGCGGTTCTTCTGCGTAGTGTTCGTTAAAAAGAAATCGCGTAGCGCACAGCTGCTTCAAAAATCCGAGTCTGTAGTGTCAGTCGTGAACTGCTCGTCGCGTAGTGCGGTTGTCCCGGTAGTGTACGTTTAAAAGAAATCGCGTAGCGCACTGCTACTTTAAAAATCCGAGTCTGTAGGGTCAGTCGTGAACTGCTCGTCGCGTAGTGCGGTTTTCCTGCGTAGTGTACGTTAAAAAGAAATCGCGTAGCGCACTGCTGATTTAAAAATCCGAGTCTGTAGTGTCAGTCGTGAACTGCTCGTCGCGTAGTGCGGTTCTCCTGCGTAGTGTTCGTTAAAAAGAAATCGCGTAGCGCACAGCTGCTTCAAAAATCCGAGTCTGTAGTGTCAGTCGTGAACTGCTCGTCGCGTAGTGCGGTTGTCCCGGTAGTGTACGTTAAAAAGAAATCGCGTAGCGCACTGCTACTTTAAAAATCCAAGTCTCGATGTGTCAGTTGTGTAGTGCTCGTCGCGTAGTGCGGTTCTCTCGCGTAGTGTTCGTTAAAAAGAAATCGCGTAGCGCAATGCTACTTTAAAAATTCGAGTCTGTAGTGTCAGTCGTGAACTGCTCGTCGCGTAGTGCGGTTCTCCCGCGTAGTGTACGTTTAAAAGAAATCGCGTAGCGCACTGCTACTCTAAAAATCCGAGTCTGTAGTGTCAGTCGTGAACTGCTCGTCGCGTAGTGCGGTTGTCCCGGTAGTGTGCGTTAAAAAGAAATCGCGTAGCGCACTGTTATTTTAAAAATCCGAGTCTGTAGTGTCAGTCGTGAACTGCTCGTCGCGTAGTGCGGTTGTCCCGGTAGTGTACGTTAAAAAGAAATCGCGTCGCGTAGTGCCTTTTGAATAATCCGAGTTTCGTAGTGTCAGTCGATAAGTGTTTGTCGCGGAGTGCGGTTGTCCCGCATAGGACACGTTAAAAAAAATCGCGTCGCGCACTGCTGATTTAAAAATCAGAATCTGTAGTGATAGTCGTGAACTGCTCGTCGCGTAGTGCGGTTCTTCCGCGTAGTGTTCGTTAAAAAGAAATTGCGTAGCGCACTGCTACTTCAAAAATCCGAGTCTGTAGTGTCAGTCGTGAACTGCTCATCGCGTAGTGCGGTTGTCCCGGTAGTGTTCGTTAAAAAGAAATCGCGTAGCGCACTGCTGATTTAAAAATCCGAGTCTGTAGTGTCAGTTGTGAAGTGCTCGTCGCGTAGTGCGGTTCTTCTGCGTAGTGTTCGTTAAAAAGAAATCGCGTAGCGCACAGCTGCTTCAAAAATCCGAGTCTGTAGTGTCAGTCGTGAACTGCTCGTCGCGTAGTGCGGTTGTCCCGGTAGTGTACGTTTAAAAGAAATCGCGTAGCGCACTGCTACTTTAAAAATCCGAGTCTGTAGGGTCAGTCGTGAACTGCTCGTCGCGTAGTGCGGTTTTCCTGCGTAGTGTACGTTAAAAAGAAATCGCGTAGCGCACTGCTGATTTAAAAATCCGAGTCTGTAGTGTCAGTCGTGAACTGCTCGTCGCGTAGTGCGGTTGTCCCGGCAGTGTACGTTAAAAAGTAATCGCGTAGCGCAATGCTACTTTAAAAATCCGAGTCTGTAGTGTCAGTCGTGAACTGCTCGTCGCGTAGTGCGGTTCTCCTGCGTAGTGTTCGTTAAAAAGAAATCGCGTAGCGCACAGCTGCTTCAAAAATCCGAGTCTGTAGTGTCAGTCGTGAACTGCTCGTCGCGTAGTGCGGTTGTCCCGGTAGTGTACGTTAAAAAGAAATCACGTAGCGCACTGCTGTTTTATAAATTAGAATTTGTAGTGACAGTCGTGAACTGCTCGTCGCGTAGTGCGGCTATCCCGGTAGTGTACGTTAAAAAGAAATCGCGTCGCGTAGTGCCTTTTGAATAATCCGAGTCTCGTAGTGTCACTCGTGAGCTGCTCGTCGCGTAGTGCGGTTGTCGCGAGAAGTGTACCTTAAAAAGAATTCGCGCAGTGCCGTTTAAAGATCATTTTTTCGCGAGTGCATAACGTCAGCGTCCTCATCTCCATCGTCATCATAAACGCCATTATCATCGCCATCAACATCACCATTCCCATCTTCGGTATTATCGCAGAATATGTATGAATTATGACTGGGAATTCGCTGAATGAGTGAGTCCCACGGGTAAAACCGTGGAAATTTTTTTTATTAACTAAAGAATGACCAAAAACCTATCAGTAGGTTACAGTTGGCCATTCTTCGGTTAAAATCATTTCTTGTTTTGTTTTTAATGTTTTTCAGATCCTCCGTATCGTCTATTTCTATTTTGCGCTTATTTTCTGTTTTTCATTAGGTTTAGATTGGCGTTATATGTAGGCTCTTTAGCTTTGTGAAGTAGATAGTCATTATAGTTTTCGGTATTAGGTAGGGTATTATTTTCAGGTTTCTTAATTCCTTTTAAAATAAAGGGAATCACCTCAACTTCATTTTCCACGGAGATTCTATCTTCCCACACGTCCAGTTCAACTAATAAAGGCACATCTTAATTGAATTAACGTTCACTCTCTCGAGAGAAAGATGCATCTCAATTAATAACTAGAATCAAATACCATTTTCCCTTTTTTTTTAAAATCGTATGTTTTTGGTAGAATCTTCGTATTAAATACCATTTTTGCCAGTTCTTGAAATTCCAAATTATAAAATGAAATATGGAAATATTTTGTTTGAAAAACCTTCCATATTTCAGGTTAAATACTCGTTTTTTCAAATTTTATTAACATTTCTTATTTTCAGGTGGAGTGGAAGCGGACTATTCCTAGTGGCAAAACAGTCCAATATCGATATATATTCGATATGGAATTCATACCAACCCTGTACCCTTTTCTCCATCAGTTGGAGAAAGACAAACCATTATTTGGAGTCAAACCGTCATCAGAGGAGGACGTACTGACAAATATCCTAATTATTTTTCTACTTTTCATACTTGCTTAATTTTTTTAAGTTCTAAGAGGGACAAGTATAGGGCAAGGCTGTCAACGAGTAAGGCTTAATTAGCTGTCCGTTTACTTAAGTCCACATTTATTCAAATAATTTCAAGGATAGATAAATTTAATCTTATTATTTTCATTCATTGTTAATTCAAGTACAGGTGTTTATTGAGAAGTGGACTCTCGAGTGTCAACTGGCTCGGGCTGATCCTCCTTCAGCGACTATCAACCCTTACTTACTTTGTCCTTGTGGACTCTCGACGTTGGCTCAATAAGTTCACCTAATAGGGGTCCATCTTTATTGATGTGTAAATCGTTTCCTCGACGTAGTAGTTCTTCGTGTGACAACTCGGATCCACACCAAGGGACAAAGAAAGTAAGGGTAATTAGTCACTGAGGAGAGTATCAGTCATGATCTGGTTGACCTTTGTGTGAATTAACATTCACGCTCGAGAGGAGGAAGCTTTTCAATTAACCGCTGGAAAGAAGTAACAATTTCGTTAGCTTCTGTTTTCATTCACTTTTTGTAGCATGCTTTATTAATTTATATCTTTGTCTGTCTTTGAAATTCCTAATTAGAATCTGAAATGTGGGAATATTTTCCTTGAAAATCCTTCCACATTTCGGGTTGAATTCTCGTTTTTTTCCAAATTTATTCTAATTTTTTTGTTTGTTTCAGGTCGAGCGCTAGAGGACCATAGATAGTGACCCCGTATCCAATAACGACATAAACCCTATAACGAATCGACACCAATCATGCGCCATTACCATCCTGGGTTGGAGTGAGTCAAACCATCATTCGGAATCGAGCCGTCGTTGGAGGAAGACGTACAGGCAAATACATTCTTTTCTTATTTCTCATACTTGTTTAATTTATTTTATGTTTTAGGAAGGACGCTTATAGGACAAGGCTACCAAGGAGTAGGAAGTAAACACTCTCCGTTTACTTAAGTCCACATTTATTTAAATAATTTCAAGGATAGATAAATTTAATCTTATTATTTTCATTCATTGTTAATTCAAGTACAGGTGTTTATTGAGAAGTGGACTCTCGAGTGTCAACTGGCTCGGGCTGATCCTCCTTCAGTGACTATCAACTCTTACTTACTTTGTCCTTGTGGACTCTCGATGTTGGCTCATTAAGTTCACCTAATAGGGGTCCATCTTTATTGATGTGTAAATCGTTTCCTCGACGTAGTAGTTCTTCGTGTGACAACTCGGATCCACACCAAGGGACAAAGAAAGTAAGGGTTATTAGTCACTGAGGAGAGTATCAGCCGTGATCTGGTCGACCTTTGTGTGAATTAACATTCACGCTCGAGAGGAGGAAGCTTCTCAACTAACCGCTGGAAAGATGTAACAATTTCGTTAGCTTCTCTGTTCATTCACTTTTTGTAGCATGCTTCATTAATTTATATCTTTGTCTGTCCTTGAAATTCCCAATTAGAATCTGAAATGTGGAAATATTTTCCTTGAAAATCCTTCCACATTTCGGGTTGAATACTCGTTTTTTCAATTTTATTTTTGTTTTCTTTCTGTTTCAGTTGGAGCGGGAGAGAGCCATGGATAGTGACCGCATTTTCCCAATATCGACATAAATCCAACACTAATCATGCGCCATTGCCATCCTGGGTTGGACCAAGTCAAACCCTCACTTGGAATCGGGACATCATCGGGAGAGGATGTACTGGCAAATAATTTATTTTTTTATTTCTCATACTTGTTTAATTTATTTTATGTTTTAGGAAGGACTCTTGTAGGACAAGGCTGTCAACGAGTAGGGCTTAATTACCAGTCCGTTTACTTAAGTCCACATTTATTTAAATAATTTCAAGGATAGATAAATTTAATCTTATTATTTTCATTCATTGTTAATTCAAGTACAGGTGTTTATTGAGAAGTGGACTCTCGAGTGTCAACTGGCTCGGGCTGATCCTCCTTCAGCGACTATCAACCCTTACTTACTTTGTCCTTGTGGACTCTCGACGTTGGCTCATTAAGTTCACCTAATAGGGGTCCATCTTTATTGATGTGTAAATCGTTTCCTCGACGTAGTAGTTCTTCGTGTGACAACTCGGATCCACACCAAGGGACAAAGAAAGTAAGGGTAATTAGTCACTGAGGAGAGTATCAGTCATGATCTGGTTGACCTTTGTGTGAATTAACATTCACGCTCGAGAGGAGGAAGCTTTTCAATTAACCGCTGGAAAGAAGTAACAATTTCGTTAGCTTCTGTTTTCATTCACTTTTTGTAGCATGCTTTATTAATTTATATCTTTGTCTGTCTTTGAAATTCCTAATTAGAATCTGAAATGTGGGAATATTTTCCTTGAAAATACTTCCAAATTTCGGGTTGAATTCTCGTTTTTTTCCAAATTTATTCTAATTTTTTTGTTTTTTTCAGGTCGAGCGCTAGAGGACCATGGATAGTGACCCCGTATCCAATAACGATATAAACCCTATAACAAATCGACACCAATCATGCGCCATTGCCATCCTGGGTTGGAGTGAGTCAAACCATCATTCGGAATCGAGCCGTCGTTGGAGGAAGACGTACAGGCAAATACATTCTTTTCTTATTTCTCATACTTGTTTAATTTATTTTATGTTTTAGGAAGGACGCTTATAGGACAAGGCTACCAAGGAGTAGGAAGTAAACACTCTCCGTTTACTTAAGTCCACATTTATTTAAATAATTTCAAGGATAGGCAAATTTACTTTTATTACTTTCATTCATTGTTAATTCAAGTACAGGTGTTTATTGAGAAGTGGACTCTCGAGTGTCAACTGGCTCGGGCTGATCCTCCTTCAGTGACTGTCAACTCTTACTTACTTTGTCCTTGTGGACTCTCGATGTTGGCTCATTAAGTTCACCTAATAGGGGTCCATCTTTATTGATGTGTAAATCGTTTCCTCGACGTAGTAGTTCTTTGTGTGACAACTCGGATCCACACCAAGGGACAAAGAATGTAAGGGTAATTAGTCACTGAGGAGAGTATCAGTCAAGATCTGGTTGACCTTTGTGTGAATTAACATTCACGCTCGAGAGGAGGAAGCTTCTCAACTAACCGCTGGAAAGAAGTAACAATTTAGTTAGTTTCTCTATTCATTCACTTTTTTTAGCATGCTTTATTAATTTATATCTTTGTCTGTCTTTGAAATTCCTAATTAGAATCTGAAATGTGGAAATATTTTCTTTGAAAATCCTTCCACATTTCGGGTTAAATACTCGTTTTTTCAAGTATATTTTTGTTTTCTTTTTGTTTCAGGTGAGGCGGCGCCGCCTCCCTCCCCGACGGTGTGCCACCTTGTCGTGGTGGGGGGGCTCACTTCTACAAGATCCCTTCCGATTAGTAAATGATTCGAATTAATTTTCTGATCTTTGGGAATCTTGTAGAAGTGCCAAGAGCACACCACACCTTAACGGGAATCCATATACCAACATTACAGGGCGAAAACTATTTCGCATGCAGCGTCGTCATTTGTTGACGGATTGTAAAGTTATTACAGGTTTTTGGAAATGCCAGAAGCTTATCTACTAAGTTACGTTAGGAAAATTAAAAAAAAATGAAAAAAATTTTTTGTTTAAATAAATATATTAACATTATTGAGAAACAACATTTAAATCGCAAAATCCCCCAACGTACTTTACTAGATAATGTTCATACGTTTCCAAAAAGTCCACAAAAATGCAAATCTGTCAAGAAATGACGATGCTGCATGCAAAATAAATAATTGAAGAATTTCGTGTTGGCGACTTCCCGAACACGAAATTCTTCCATTATTTATTTTGCATGCAGCATCGTCATTTCTTGACAGATTTGCATTTTTGTGGACTTTTTGGAAACGTATGAACATTATCTAGTAAAGTACGTTGGGGGATTTTGCGATTTAATTGTTGTTTCTCAATAATGTTAATATATTTATTTAAACAAAAATTTTTTTTCATTTTTTGTTAATTTTCCTAACGTAACTTAGTAGATAAGCTTCTGGCATTCCCAAAAACCTGTAATAACTTTACAATCCGTCAACAAATGACGACGCTGCATGCGAAATAGTTTTCGCCCTGTAATGTCGGTATATGGATTCCCGTTAATTATACTATAGTTTTCTTTCCCGGGTTGAATTATATTATTTAATTCATTACTACACTATCTGATGCCTGAGCTACATATGATTTAATTTCCCATTGTGTATATACGAGATAAGCGAGGATGAGTTATACATAGGCGCGCGTATTAGTACTACATAGTAAGAGCGCTGGTGTCTTTTTAAAGCAGTTCCTAAATGCATCGAAACATTAGAAAAAGCCATACCTGGCATTGGTTGTATCCCGCAAGGACAGAAACTGTAGCGTAGGATCCCGCAGTGAACAGAAACTATAGCGTAGGATCCCGCAGGGAACAGAAACTGTAGCGTAGTATCCTAAGGATACTACGCTATAGGAAAATTATACTACGGTAGTATAATTATACTACACTTGGCAACGCTGTCCCAGACAATCAGGGCCGGGCCAGGGGCCAGGCAGGGCTGCCTTCCGGAACCATGGCGTCCGCATCAAGCACAAGTGCAAGAAGTTTGTTCGCAGAATCAAAGATACGTTTATCAGATAGAGTACAAGTGAATGTAAACAACATTGCATCGCTTGCGAGACAATTACAACGAGCCTCTAACAGTAGTGAAGTAACATTATCAATATTTCATTAAAATTCATTTGTTTTTTTAATTTTTTTTTTAAATTGTGTAATGTGGACGAATATTAAACTATTTATTATATTTATGGGCAGGGTGTAATATCTATCAATTCTTGTTTATTTTGGTATTTAAAAGGTTTAAAAAAATTATGTGCATTGAAATCTATATGATACGCAGGTGGCTTATGTAGTTATAATTTGTATCTTACAGGTTTCAAGTGTTAAAAAAGTTATAATGAATATTTTAATATTATAGCAACTTTTAATCATGTATATATTAAAGAGGGGAGGTTCCAGTAACACGTAAATTAAATTATTGCATAAAATATTTATTTCACCTTTTGGGAATGCTTTTCCAAACTCATAATTCGATTTTCAAAGTCTAAGTATACTTGGGGCATCGTTAAACTTACAAGTTTCAAGCGTTGCTGCAGGGGTCTGGTGAACGTCCTCCTCGCACGTAAATGATTTATTTAATATATCTTGACCAAAGAGGCAATTAGTCCTTGTAACTTTTTTGCATGTTATTATTATTATGTAAGGAAAACAATTATGTATATTTCAGTAACAGCTTTTCTCAAAAAAGGCTGAATCAGTAACGGCTGAGAAACAACTTGCGCGATGCCATCCAAACTTTGAACAGTGTGGATAAAATAACACCTACAGTTTTCACCGATTGAAACGAAATTTTTCGTATACCTTTTTTAACTTATTCGCCTTCGCAGGAACCTTATAGATGTTAGTAAAATTTTTTAAAATATAATACTCTTTAAAGATTTTTCTTTTTCAAGTTCCTATTAAAAAAAGGCTAGAAATATTTATATTTAATGTTTTATTAAATTTAGCTCCATACAAGGCGGATAAGTATGTTTAAAGTAAAAGTGACTAAAAATTAAATTCTTGATCTTTTTAGCGATCTAAGCGATGCTCGACATAAAATCTAGAAGGCAACTTCAAACAGCTATTACATCGCCACTTTGATATATACATTTTTAATGTTGCTATAATTAAAATGAAAGTATGAATATCTTAATAAACTTGTTATAAATTTAATTAATATATTCACTCCAATATAAAACATTTATAAATGAAGGTCGTTTATTTGACCTTTCTTCTTTAATGATTAAGTTTAGAGAAAAAATAAACTCTTATACAAATAAATTTTACACAATTACTTGTTGGATCCGTATTTCTTAATTTTCCATTAAATAGCCACCGTTTTAATTTACGACTCTGGTCCGGCAAATACTTATAGCACTCTTTTCAAGAAAAATATCAAATTTTTTGAATATCGGAAAAAAAACGCGTTATGTTACGATGCTAAATAATTTTGAATAACATAAGCCATACATACACTACCTAGTTTTACGCCAATTCATGCCGCCCTAACTGATAAATATTTTTTCGGTTTAACAACCGATTATACAAGAAGCTATAAGTACTAAATATTATTCACAGACATACAATTACTATTAGTATTAACATTGCTGCCTTAATTTTTTAACTTATTTATAAGAAAAATAATGTTAATTGCTGTTTAAAATTTTTTTTACAACTTCAGCCAGTCTTAATAAGATATATTTTTGGCCCTAGGCATTTGTAGAAAGACACCCAGCATACATACAGATATTACAATAAATGTATAAATAATTGAAACTTAATGAAATTGAGCATTGGTAGCATAATAAAACATAATGACTTGAAAACGATTTTACTAACGAAAAACTGTTATTTAATTTTAACTTGTTTTAGGTAATTATTCATTCAGCCAAAAATTTTGCACTTCAAGAGCATGGATGGGAAACGGCAGCTGCTAATTTAAAAAAAGCATCTCTTATTACAACCCAATTGGAATATCGAATTATAGAAGTTGACAGAACTGTAGAATTATTAGAAGAGATTATGGATCAAGTGTGTGCCATGCAACAGTAAATTTTATGTATAATATAAAATTATCTTTAATTATACTAATATTTGTGTTGATTCTTTAACAAATATAATCTATTATTCTCTTTTTCGTATTATCTCTTTTTGTTTTTAAAATACTAACACTTAACAAAACTTATTCAAGATTCAATATACACTGTATCCTACAATGGCTTGAAGAAAACTTAAGGCCGTGTACAAAATTAAATTTTAAGTTGAAACTTCCTTTACCAGTTTTTGGTTTGAGCCTATTTTATTGTGTTACTCAACAAAAATTTGACTTCTAAAACCGCAATAAAACAATTATATAGACAGTACCAACGCACAGCAGTCCAAAATCGGTTCTAATCAGGCGAAAATCAGAAAAATTAAAGCAGATTTTTATCAACCATGTATTTTTCTTGATTCCTGAGAACCCAAGGCATGCAAAACTAATATATTTGAAGAAATGTATTCATGATGAAATTTTGCTTATCTCGCAGGTCATCAAAGCAATTCAAAAAAGTAGTTTCGATACATTGTAGTTATGGAAAAATTGAATAAAATTTTCAATAATTTACTCTTTCTGTACAATCTATCAATTAATCAATCTCTAAAACTATGTTTACATTTACATTACTGCATTCCACGTTTTTATAATGTTCAAACTTCTGTCACCTTGATTATTATATATTAAGTTAAAAACATATTTAATATTATTGCTACAAAACAAATGGCCGCCATAAAGTCTTTTCTACTTTATAGTGCATTATAATAAATTGATTCGTAAACATTTCAAATATAGTGTAGTATAGGAATTTGATAGAGAAAATGTCAAATGAAATTAGCTAAAATGTTAACAAATCAATTTAATACAAGTTATTATATAAAGGTTGAATTTGTAAAGAAATATATCCACCCCAAGTAGATGGAAAATAAATATTAAATCTTTAAAAAGACACTTCAATTTCTGTTTCAAGAAGAGCATTATAAATAACAATAAAAAAATAATTTAAATAAAGGAATATAGAAGTTATTAAGATTAACCTCGATCTCTTTAAATTGAACTCTAAACTTTGATTTGCATATTCTTATAACTTATATCTCAAGAGTTTTCCAAAACTCTATATTAGTTTATTCGTTGATCCGATCGATTTACTTGATATTATGATTTGAAATTATATATATGTATATAGATAGTCTAGTTGTTCTTCTCTGCTCTAAGAAGTTAACTTTTCTATCGAATAACTTGGTACAAAAGGCTCAAACTGAAAAATATTAAAGGAAGTTCCGAATTAGAATTTAATCCTCTACAACCCTTTCAATTTTCTTCCAGCCATTACAGAACTCAGTGTATAGATATGAGCATCTAATTTAGTACTAAAATATCATATTCCTCAAATATCTATTTACAGGCTTTCATACTAGTGTGCACAAATTTGTAAAATTTATCTTTGAAAAATAATTTTTCAAACTAATTTAGCTTAAAATATTCAATACTGTACAAGTGTTTAAATTTTTAAATTCAAAATAAATCAGTTAATTATATGGAATCTACATTCAGCCTTAATAAAAAAACAGAGGTTTTGAATCAGAATTTGCTTTAACTTTTGAAGTATATATACATACATATATATATATATATATATTTATATATATATATATACATATATATACATTTATTTATACTCATTATGGATATAATATGTCATAATGGCCTGGACGATATAGTAAGTGCACTGATGGAGTGGAGCCTTCAGGGAAATCATGTGCTGTTACTTCTGTACCTGCACCACGATCCATATAGCGTACTCTAACTCCTGTTTCCAATGCAGTACTCATAGCAATAATGTGGATATGATCAGACTCTTTGTACATGGGCTCTACTTCCTAAAAAAAGATTTTAAATTGCTAAGATACATAGTATATGATGTTACCTTAAACTCAACAAATTATGCCTCAATTAAATCTTATTTCAATTATCTATTCAATGATTGTGTTCAAGCAATTTGTCAATAAATAAGCACTGAATAAAATACTTATTATGATTGGTCAGTTTCAGTCAACTTGCTTAGTATTTATTAAGCAGTAAATGCTATTGAACACAACCACCGTTCTGCCATTTTAAATTAAGAAATATAATTTTATTATAAATTAGATTTTGTAAATAAGATTTTACAATTTAAAACCAACCTGATGACAAAACTCTGTAATGGAACGTTCTCCCTCTATAAAATGCTGATAAAAATCAGCTTCTTGTTGAAGTTGCCCGGATGTAATTAACCTAAGATATACAACAACATAATCTGAATAACCTTGCTCATTAAAAAGCTTATGCAAATCAATATAACTTGAGTCAGAGCCATTGCCAACTTTATCAACCACTTCCATAAACTGAGAACACAGAAAAATTTGAATTAAATAAATATATTTAGATATTTGAAAAGAAAACAATTTTTGTAAAATTGTGATTACCGTATCATGAAAGTCTTCTACAGTAAATTGTGGAAATCCTAATGCTACGAGGTTATCCTTACTCTTTAATGCAAGTTGTCTAAATTTATTATATTCTTCTTTATCTCCAATTAACTTTTCAAGATATGCATAACTGAATGCTCTAAAAAAGCAATTACCATCTGGTCTGGTTCTCCTAATATATGAATATTTTTGACCCAATACTTTTGCCTTTGATAAATATATGTCATCTTTGTTATATTCTTGTTCAAGGCTTGTCAAAGATTCCTTTTCTCCTACTAAAGCTATTGACTCAGAAATCTATAATATTGAAAAAATTAATTAAATCTTAAACAAAAATTTAATACTCATTACATTCAGCAAATTCAAACAGTTGCTTGGCTATTTAGTAGCTGTTATTAAAATTACATTGCTACAGGTCTTTATTGTTGGACTAATATTATAGCAAAATACAATCAAATATATTGCTCTGTCGAAAGCTAATTTTGGTGATCACATTAAATTTCCAAGAGTGTTACTTTTTAATAAAGTAACATTAAGCTACAGATCTTATTAAATAAAAAATTATATCTTAGAAGATCAATATTTATGTATATAATATTTTACTGTAATTACATTTATTAAGAACAATTAATATTTCATCAAAAATAAATTAAAAGTTATTTTAAGTACCTCTTTTTCGATTCTTCGCTGCTGCTGTAGAATTAGTTCATCTTGATTGACATCTGTAATGAACGAAAAAATAAAACACTATTGTTATTTTAATACAAAATAAAAAATTTAAACTACCTGTATTTTCTAATATCGATCCTTTAAATGATTTTCCTTCCATATTTTAAGCAGTTTGCAATACAAATGTGTAGAAGATTAAATTAATAAACTGTAAAAAAAACATAGATGCCTATATAGAAAAGAAGAAACCTGCCGCTTACATTTAAGAGTTTAATATTTTACGTTAAAAATGAAAAGAGAATAATTACCACAAGCAGCTGCTGACGGCGAATTCTAGTAACTGCAAAAGCGCAGCGACCCTATGAGCGTTATCTGGTATTAAAAAGAATGGTTATACATATGGCTACGTTCCAAATCTTACCCTGGAGCACGGGTTCTTAAAAAAGAATTACTCAACAGTTCCGCAACTGCTGTCTCTCTGCTGAATACTACCAATGAGCAATTATCTACAGTTGGTATGTATGTATGTAAGTACACTGTGGGAAATTGATTCGTCGACCTTTCGGTTAACTTCACTCCGTACTTTTCTGAATTATACCACAGTATAGAAAAAATCATTTAAGTTGGTATCTGTTGTAGAAAGTATAGAAATATGAAAATAATATATATATTTTCATACTCATGTACATATAGTCTACTCGACATTAGTTCATCAAAATAGTAAATGTCAAATAGGTAAAATTCATGAAATATGAAGTATCAGTTGTTTGTAGCACAACAGAAAGAATTATAATAAATAGTTATTTAACCAATATTTTCAAAAATTATGTATTTCTTTAAAGTATGAAAATATTCTGTTTGTCTACAAATAAATCCTTCATTTGTAAATAAGTGTATGCAAGTTATTTAATCAAAAGTTGGACCAGCTGAAGTAAAGGGACTAATGCATAGCAGAAAGAAGAATAGTTGTCAGATGAGTATTCCAAACCACAAAAGCAAAACTGATTGGGATATTTTTCTTGGTTAAAATGTTTGTAATCATTTTTGTTACAGGAATCATTCATCAAGACACATGGTATAATTGTTATTATTTATTGCACATCTCTAATAAAACAGTGATTTGTGAAGTGGACAAAAATTCTTGTATATTTAAAAGTTGAGTGAAATCCATCTATTGCAGTCGCAGCTACTCCGTAAAACTTGGATTTGAAGACTTAAGTAAATCTCACCTAAAAAAATATAATTATTAAAATTAAGAAATGTAAGTCTATCATAATAAGTTATTATTTGTTTACCGTCAAAAGTCTATAGCATGGCCATTATTTTCTAAGACTTTGTTTAGTCTATGCGGGACGGAATTTACCAAATTTTCACAAATTTCAGGTTCTCCTCTCAATTCTTCCCAAACTCTCAACACATGATTTCTCAGGGCTTCTTTAGTTCTTTCAGCCTCTGGTCTCCATCGTTTGGTTATGATGCCCCAGATATTCTCTATGACATTTAAGTCAGGTGATTTGGAAGGCCAATCAACCAGAGAAATTTGTGGATGCCGGTTAAACCAATCTCGTGTCTTGAACGAGGTGTGTACGCTGGAATTATCCTGCACATAGTGAATGGTAGGCATTTCCTCCTCAGGATAGATTGCTCTTACTGTCGGCAGCATGACATCTTCCAATACATTGATATATATATCCGAGTTCATCTTAGTTTCTATTTGATGAAGCTCTCCAATGCCATGCTTGGACATCCAGCCCCAGAATGCCAACGATATTCTACAACTCCTGTCTCGAGGAAGAACATATTTTTCGTTCAACCTTTCGTCATCTGGCCTCCACACGTGCATTCGGCCGTCTGCTGTTGACACAAATACCTTCTCATCTGTCCAGATCGTATTATCCCAGCAATCATCCTGTTGGCCTAAATATTCTAGAGCAAATCCTACACGTCTTTCTCTGTGCTCATTTGTGTATTTAATTTTTCTGCAAGGACGATGGCAATGGACACCTTCTCTATGCAGAATATTACGCACTGTTTTAGGTGTAATATTTAAATTTATCTCACTTAGAACTCTTGCAGATGCTTGGAAAGGATTGTTTTCCATTGAACTACGAATAATTCTGTTTTCTTCTGCAGTTGTTTTAGCAACTCCATGGTTTTCTTTTCTATGATCTGATAATCCTTCCAGGCCATTCTCTCTATACCGATCTATCCACTTACTCACTGTCTGCCTATGCAAATTTAACTTTCTTGCAATTTCAATATTGCTATAATTTTCTCTCTTCAATGCAATAATTTGCCCTCTTGTAATTAAATCTTTTTCCCTTTGATTCATTTTCACTTTTACTTAATTGTAACTTGCAGTCTTTATTTGTCTTTTGTTTTTTTCCCACTTAATTGTAACTTGCAGTCTTTTGTTTAAAACAAAAGACTGCAAGTTACAATTAAGTAAAAGTGAAAATGAATCAAAGGGAAAAAGATTTAATTACAAGAGGGCAAATTATTGCATTGAAGAGAGAAAATTATAGCAATATTGAAATTGCAAGAAAGTTAAATTTGCATAGGCAGACAGTGAGTAAGTGGATAGATCGGTATAGAGAGAATGGCCTGGAAGGATTATCAGATCATAGAAAAGAAAACCATGGAGTTGCTAAAACAACTGCAGAAGAAAACAGAATTATTCGTAGTTCAATGGAAAACAATCCTTTCCAAGCATCTGCAAGAGTTCTAAGTGAGATAAATTTAAATATTACACCTAAAACAGTGCGTAATATTCTGCATAGAGAAGGTGTCCATTGCCATCGTCCTTGCAGAAAAATTAAATACACAAATGAGCACAGAGAAAGACGTGTAGGATTTGCTCTAGAATATTTAGGCCAACAGGATGATTGCTGGGATAATACGATCTGGACAGATGAGAAGGTATTTGTGTCAACAGCAGACGGCCGAATGCACGTGTGGAGGCCAGATGACGAAAGGTTGAACGAAAAATATGTTCTTCCTCGAGACAGGAGTTGTAGAATATCGTTGGCATTCTGGGGCTGGATGTCCAAGCATGGCATTGGAGAGCTTCATCAAATAGAAACTAAGATGAACTCGGATATATATATCAATGTATTGGAAGATGTCATGCTGCCGACAGTAAGAGCAATCTATCCTGAGGAGGAAATGCCTACCATTCACTATGTGCAGGATAATTCCAGCGTACACACCTCGTTCAAGACACGAGATTGGTTTAACCGGCATCCACAAATTTCTCTGGTTGATTGGCCTTCCAAATCACCTGACTTAAATGTCATAGAGAATATCTGGGGCATCATAACCAAACGATGGAGACCAGAGGCTGAAAGAACTAAAGAAGCCCTGAGAAATCATGTGTTGAGAGTTTGGGAAGAATTGAGAGGAGAACCTGAAATTTGTGAAAATTTGGTAAATTCCGTCCCGCATAGACTAAACAAAGTCTTAGAAAATAATGGCCATGCTATAGACTTTTGACGGTAAACAAATAATAACTTATTATGATAGACTTACATTTCTTAATTTTAATAATTATATTTTTTTAGGTGAGATTTACTTAAGTCTTCAAATCCAAGTTTTACGGAGTAGCTGCGACTGCAATAGATGGATTTCACTCAACTTTTAAATATACAAGAATTTTTGTCCACTTCACAAATCACTGTTTTATTAGAGATGTGCAATAAATAATAACAATTATACCATGTGTCTTGATGAATGATTCCTGTAACAAAAATGATTACAAACATTTTAACCAAGAAAAATATCCCAATCAGTTTTGCTTTTGTGGTTTGGAATACTCATCTGACAACTATTCTTCTTTCTGCTATGCATTAGTCCCTTTACTTCAGCTGGTCCAACTTTTGATTAAATAACTTGCATACACTTATTTACAAATGAAGGATTTATTTGTAGACAAACAGAATATTTTCATACTTTAAAGAAATACATAATTTTTGAAAATATTGGTTAAATAACTATTTATTATAATTCTTTCTGTTGTGCTACAAACAACTGATACTTCATATTTCATGAATTTTACCTATTTGACATTTACTATTTTGATGAACTAATGTCGAGTAGACTATATGTACATGAGTATGAAAATATATATATTATTTTCATATTTCTATACTTTCTACAACAGATACCAACTTAAATGATTTTTTCTATACTGTGGTATAATTCAGAAAAGTACGGAGTGAAGTTAACCGAAAGGTCGACGAATCAATTTCCCACAGTGTACACTGTTCAAAACTGAATCATGTACAGGTATAGTTTCTGCTTCCCTATACTATCTTGTAGCAAAAATGCTTCTCGCAAAATTGATTCATGTCCATCTCAACTCCTCTATACTATCTTATAGCAAAAATTTAAAGACAACAGCGTCAACAGCAGACGAAACGCGACATCGACAAATATGAAGATGACGTTTTAGACGTATAGTAAAAGTATTATCCAGAAAGCATATTATTTATGTTGGAAATGTAGGGATGTCGAAAAATGGAATGGAAAATAATGCAAATATGGTGCATATATATATATAATATTATTTATCAAGTATAAAAGGGAAGAGATCGGATGCAATTTTCAGCCTATAAAGAGGAAAAAGCATCAGATAAGTATCGGGAGCAGCAAGTCAGAAGAAAGATTAATTTAACAAAGCAAAATATTCTTTAATCTTTCTTTTGATTTACTGCTCCCGATGCTTATCTGATGCTTTTTCCTCTTTATAGGCTGAAAATTACATCCGATCTCTTCCTTTTTATACTTGATAAATAATATTATATATATGCACCATATTTGCATTATTTTCCATTCCATTTTTCGACATCCCTACATTTCCAACATAAATAATATGCTTTCTGGATAATACTTTTACTACGTCCAAAACGTCATCTTCATATTTGTCGATGTCGCGTTTCGTCTGCTGTTGTCATTAAATTTTTGCTATAAGATAGTATAGAGTAGTTGAGATGGACATGAATCAATTTTGCGAGAAGCATTTTTGCTACAAGATAGTATAGGGAAGCAGAAACTATACCTGTACATGATTCAATTTTGAACAGTGTACAACTGGTCTGAAAACTGGAAAATAACCTTAAAGCCTACGGCACACTATGCTGGATTTCGTGCTAGAATGCTTGCTAGAATTGTGAAGACCAATGATGATTCAGTTGTGAATTAAATATAATAATCTCATTGGTCCTTCACAAATCTAGCAAGCATTCTAGCACGAAATCCAGCATAGTGTGCCGTAGGCTTAAGCAACTTAGGGTGAGTATGTACACTATTGCTCAATAATCTTGCGTCAGGCGAGGGGCAGTGGGGATAAGAGAGGCAAGGGGTTATCTAGGGAATTCTAGTGGACACCGTCAAATTTTTGATCGGCTATCCCTTTGACGCAAAAGAGCTGTCAAAAGCTAAATTAACCTGTATTTTGAAGAAATACAGAAACATAAATATTTTTAAAAAACAAATAAGAAGAAAGAAAGAAAGGATTTTAATAAATATATAAAGAAAAAATATCAGATGAGTATTAGTTAATAGGAAATGTTAAAGTAATTATAAATTATTAAGAAAATATACTTTGTGGTTTTTTTATATATGTTACAGGTTAAATGCTGTTTCTGATGAGTTTAAATTACAGCAAAGAAATATATATAGACCAATGAATAAAAAAGGACTAATTTATGAAGCATTTCTGTGTGGACCAGTTATTTCAATAATTATGGTTTAATTATGTTATAATAGTGATTGTGAAAGCGTTTGGTGTATATACACAAAGAAATTCTATTATAAATTAATAATTATATATAATAATGTGTTGATTCCTATTACTATAAATTAAAGCTAGTTCAATTAAAATACTCGTTCTCTTTCTTCCTTATCCAAATTCTATACATACATAGTAATTAGATATTCTCATAGAATCTATCCTTTAAACTAATTAAATTGCAACTATTTGAAATGTGCAAGTCATAACTATTTGCTTCAATTATTTGTATTATTCAATGCGAGATAAATTGCATAGAGACTCTTCAAATTTCTTATTGATCTGTCACATTCTTTCACATCTTGTGTGACATTTATTTGCCTTGATTGTTCCTTCTTCTTCTAGTTTTCAACATATACCAATATTTCTCTAGATATTTTCAAATACGCTGAAGTATGCTTATTCTGCTGTCTAATTGATTCTATCAATGTGAGGATGATAGGTAAGCTATTGCTCTATTAAATTTGAAGAATCTAGACACTTCACTTAATTTATTGTACTTAAATATAATGTTTGGTACTTCGTCTACATGATATCTTTTCTTTACATTTGACAGGATATTGTCCTCCAATACATTCATGTATACTGCTGAGTTAATCTTGTTTTCAGCTTCAAATAATTTTCCAACTACATATTTGGATATCCATTCCTAATATACAATACTTATTTTGTTACTCCTATTTGTTGTTGAGAATTATCTGTCTTAAATCCTTAATTTATCTAGTCGCCATATATATATTCTATTATTTTCAGATGATTGATATATCTTACTACCAATTCTGTCAACATTATAATAGGAGTAACAAAATAAATATATTCTATATTCAAAATGTATATCCAAACACGTAGTTGAAAAACTATTCGAAGCTGAAAGCAAAATGAACTCATTAGTATACACATACCTTCTAAAGAACTTTATCTTCCCAAGTACTATGAAAACATATCTCACAAAAGAGATACCAAATTTAAATAACATCATTCAAATGCCTATTTTTCAAATTTAACTAGACAATGGTTTATCAATGATTTCAATATTTATAAAATTAATTAGAGATCAGCAGAATCATCAGATCTGCGTGTAATAATTAATGATTGTAAAATTATTTTTATATGTTATAGACTAGAAGAAAATAGTGCAAACGAGGCATATAAATGTCATAAAAGATAATATGTAGAAGGATGTGACATATTAATAAGAAATTTGCAGAGGCTCTATGCAATTTCTCTTACAATGAATAATAAATATCATTGAAGCAAATAGTTATGACTTGCACATTCCAAATAGTTACAATTTAATTAGTTTAAAGAATAGATTCTACGAGAATATGTAATTACTATGTATGTATAGAATTCAGATAAGGAGGAAAGAAAAAGAATATTTTAATTGAACTAGCTTTAATTTATAGTAATAAGAATCAACACATTATTATATATAATTATTAATTTATAATAAAATTTCTTTGTGTATATACACCAAACGCTTACACATTCACTATTAGAACATTACATCATAATTATTGAAATGACTGGTCCACACAGAAATGCTTCATAAATTAGTCCTTTTTTATTTATTGGTCTATATATATTTCTTTTCTGTAATTTAAGCTCATCAGAAACAGCATTTAACCTGTAACAGAAATAAAAAAACCACAAAGTATATTTTCTTAATAATTAACAATTACTTTAACATTTTCTATTAACTAATACTCATCTGATATTTTTTCTTTATATATTTATTAAAATCCTTTCTTTCTTTCTTCTTATTTGTTTTTTAAAAATATTTATGTTTCTGTATTTCTTCAAAATACAGGTTAATTTAGCTTTTGACAGCTCTTTTGCGTCAAAGGGATAGCCGATCAAAAATTTGACGGTGTCCACTAGAATTCCCTAGATAACCCCTTGCCTCTCTTATCCCCACTGCCCCTCGCCTGACGCAAGATTATTGAGCAATAGTGTACGACCAAATCCTGTAAAATTTTACAATGTAGGATTGCCAATTTGCTGTGAATTAGCCAATCAGCATACGTATTTTCGAAAAATTGGCAAACCTACATGGTAAAATTTTACTTTACAGGTTTTGGTCCGACTCACCCTTAGGGTGCGTTCACGGAGACGCTATTTAGCGCTATTTGTGCTACTGCGCAGAGAAAATTGCCTATTATATGTGCGCAGTAGCGTTGATAGCATTCTCCGTGAACGTACCGTTAAAGTTCACTATTCACTGTTGTTAGTTGTTACATCACGAGTTTGCAAGGGGTTCACTTCCAATCTTTAGAATGTTTTATTTAGTGGTTAAAGCACTTAAAAAGCATTATTTCTTCTACGGCTCTACGCCTCGTTTGTTGAGGAAGCCACTATAATGTCTAGGAGAAATACCGGGGACGATTATAGAAAAGGTTTTATTCATTTTACACTCAATATTCAACTTTATTCATATACTTCGTTCATAATTATTGAGAACAATTTTCTGCCTTATCATAATTTCTTGTAATCTTACACCGGATTTACATTTCAGACACGTTTCCTTACTACTTAATTCACAATAAATAAATAAATTGTGTTAAGCAATTGTTTATAAGCATTTTTCTATTACCAATAAATATCTTGAAAAACTTTTGCTATAATTTTTAATAATAAATTAAATGTTTTAATTATGTAATAAAACTTTAAAATATATTTAATAATGTTATACATCAGGTTTAACCAAATTACGTTTCTAGGGCATGAAAATGTTTTGAGAATGTTGCTTAATGATTTCCGGTTAAAGAGCAGGCTTGTTTAACTTGATCTGAACTTTGCCAGTGTTTGACGTTGTCAGGGTCAAGTGTCTACAGAGCAGAGGATTCCAGAGGAGACAGCAGAACAAGAGAGAGGTCACCACTGAGGTCAGATGACAGAAGTGAATCCTCCCACTACAATGAAAATGATCCTAAGAAGCAGCAGAGACTTACATTTGGTTTGGGCAAAAAGCTTACTGGACCTGATCAGAAAAAGGGCATACAAATTAAACTAGGCTCCACATCTGTAAGTTGCATATCCATATACCTTTTACAACTGCCTTCATTTTTTTTGCAATATAGGAAATATATTTTTCAGAAACCTACAGTAAGGCCTACAGTATCGCAAAAACCAACTGTGGCCTCTGTTTTCAATACAGATGATGATGATGAACCAGAGGAAATGCCTGCAGAAGCTAGAATGAGGATGAGAAATATTGGAAGAGAAACACCAACTTCTGCAGGCCCTAATTCTTTCGGCAAAACCAAACAAGGCTTCTGCGATTCAAAGAAAATATTTGAGAAGACTCTCAAGAAAGCCATGGAAGAAGCAAATAAATGATTCCTCAGTTTTTAAATATTTTAACGTTGTTAAAATTTGTATAAAATCAGTGACAACTACAGAGATAGTAAGCGTTTTAAGTCAAAAGCTACAGGAATTATTTACTGAGCTATTAGTAGATCATTTTTCTTTTTATAAATTTTATCTTTTTATTCTTATGACAAAGCCAAAAAGTTAATCTAGCATACCTATCAAGTAACAATATTTTATTAGTCATTTTTCATACCTTAAATCTCATATTTCATCAGTTAGCATCACTAAAAAAAAACTAAAATTCTTTCCTTAATTAAAAACTAGAAGAAGCTAAAGTGTAATTTAAATTGTATAAAGTACTCAATAAAGTGATTAAGACAATTTCTGTTTTTTCTATATTTTATTTCATATTAAAATTTACATTTTACAGTTACTTCCTGTTCTGTTGTGCTTGACGCATGTCCTGTAAATTAAGGAGATCATTAAAAAATTATTTTGAGACCAAACCAATGTTCGCTAAAGTAAAAGTTTAGAGAGAGTCTCTCACCCTTGGAAAGTTGCGCACGGGTGGTGTCCTGATACGACGGTCAGCCTTAGACCTATTGCGTACAACTTTTGAGTGGATAGCACAGGATACGCAGTAGTGCAACTTTGCATAAAGTTTAGGTAACACATAAGTGCTATTTGGCGAAGAATAAACGCTGGCCTCGCTAATATCTCTAACAGCAGCAGCTTCCACAATGTTACGGATAACAAATTTCTTAATTGCCTTATCTTTAGGGACACAGCGAGCACAGTTGGTACATCTTACAGGATTTACATGACCTCGTCCATGCTTCGCACGTCCTCCATTTCTGCGTTTGCTAGTCTGAAAATGAATAAATATTCAGTGTTTATACACATGAATAATGCTCCTTAATATTAAATTTTAGGTTAGTTTGATAAAAAATCACTGTAGGAAACCTAAATTAAGATGCAAAGTATTCTTAACAAAAAAATAACAGTATTGTAAAACCAAATGCTTCGATTACTCTTCAAGTTATTTCGCAAAATTGTAAATTTAAGTTTTTAGAACAGTCAGAGACACATGGCGAATATTAATTTGAAGTTCACATGAAAGTACACAACTTGTATTTACAGATTAAATTTATTTTACGAAAAAAAAAAAAACGTTCTATCTTTCTGAATGAATCAAAAACCACATAACTGTTTCTCAACAAGTTTTAAAACTAGCTTATTTTAACCACAATTAACTTTAGTTACCATTTTGTTTCGTTTCGATCAAGAAAAGAACTCGGAAGTAGCTATATGAACGCAGAATGAAAATTTTTGTGAGTCAAAACTATCTACTTCCGGTAATAATTGAGTCAAAATAATTCCTAATTCCAAAAGTAAATTGCTACCAACTGTCACAGCATAATTTTGATGAATGTTTGCATTGTTGAATATTTTCATTTAATATGTGTGTAGATTGTAAAAAAATAATAGATAATAAGGTTTTATTTGAAATGCAAGCAATTTTACTTTTAATATTACAAAAATTGAAGTCATAAATGATAATTAAAAATATGTAAAAGATAACAATTTATTCAGAATTTTCAGATTTAACAATTTTGATTGGTCTACGTTTCATATTTCTAAATCGTATTTCCCCTTTCATATGACGCATTCTGTGTCTCTTCATGTCCCCCAATTGGGTAAAACTAAAGGAGCAAATGTCACAAGTGTATGGACGTACGCCATCATGGATTCTCATATGGACATTCAAATAGCATTTCCTTAAAAATCTTTTGCCACATCTTGTACACTGATGCTTTCTCTCTTCTATTGGTATATGTGTCTGAATATGAACTGTCAAGTTTTTCTTATAATCAAAACATTTTCCACAGAATTCACAGATAAAACTTCCTTTCTTATGCCTCTGATAATGAGACCATCTGGTTGTGTAACTTCTGAAGGCTTTATGGCAAATCTTACAAGTATATGGCTTTTCTCCAGTATGAATATATTCATGATTTACCACAGACTGATAAGTGGCCAATTTCTTTCCACAGTATCTACAAACATAGTTAGTGGTTTTATCAGATTTTTTATGTGCCAATAATTTTTTATTTGGCTCTAAGCCATGATCCTCCTTCATGTGACTGTTAAGATCTTCATTCTTTTTAAAAGCTGAGTCACAATTGTTACATTTATGTCCAAAATGTGTGACCCTGTGTACTTTCTGTAAAGATAAAAGTTTTAGTTATAACACGATTATTAGACAACTTAATAATGTACAATATCATTTGTATAAAATTAAACCTGACCAAGCTTGATAATCTATAAAAAGCTCTGCTACAAACGTCACATTTGTGCAGTTTCACACCTTCGTGAAACGATAGTTTATGTTCTCGTAATCTTGCGCTATCCCTAAACGATCTTTTACATACGGAGCATCTAAATTTATCCCAACATGCAGGATCATGTACGTTTCTATGTTGCTGATAAAATTCTTTATCAACAAATACCTTGGGACATGCCACACATTTATAAGTTACTACATCCGGATCATTCAACATTTCATTTTTATGTTTTCTCAGATGTCTATTTAGTTTTTGTGCTCTGGAAAATATACTTTTACAGTATTTACACTGATTACTCGGATTCTTCTTAGTACAAGAATTTCCTTTGTGAGACTCCCATTTCCAACTATTAGTGAAAAATCTTCCACATTTCTCACAGACATATTTTAATTGTACCTTTTTATACATATTATGTTCTTCTCTTTTGTGTAAAAATAAATCATATATAGAGGTACATTCTTTATAACAAGTGCAGCAGATTTTTGTATTCTCCTTATGAATTTCATTGTGAGCAACATAATGCTTCTCATCCCCAAATCCAATTTTGCAAATATGACACAAAAATAAAAAATTTTGCTTTGTCTTTTCTATTTCTGTTAGGAATATAGCTTCTTTGCTTTGTTGAGAAAATTCAGTTTGAAATGTTTGGGCATCTGAAGAAACTTCAGCTTCAACAGTACAAAATCTCTCGCTTTTTGGTTTATTATCACAGTCTTTCAAATTTGAGCATTGTTTACAAACAATAACGGTGCCCTTGTGATCAATTGTCTTGTGCAAAATTAAATCTTTCGATGTATCATAACTATTGTCACATAAATTACAAGACCATGGCAAAAGATGAATTGATTTCATATGTTCGTCAAATAAATTAATATCTTTAAAATTTATATTACACAATTCACAATTTGCCGGACCATTAATAGCAATTTCTTTTAATTCCCGTAAGGAAAGACTTCTATGATACTTAGATTCCAACTGGTTACTTTGTTTACCATCCGGTTTGATGTCTTCAGTTTCTTGAGTATCTAAGAGTTGTTTTCTTAACAAAGCATCCACCTTAACAGAGGTGACAATTAATCTGTAGCTAATATTCAAAGAGTGAATACATGGCATGCAAACGTAAGAAGGAAGCTGGTCATTCGATAAAACCTGAAACGATAGCAGTGTGTTACTTATATTTTTTGGGATAAAAGAGGTTAAAATAATATTCAAATTTCTGAAAATCTTACTATTATTGGTAAACACCTAGAAATTTTTTCAGCGATATACATATTATTGTCTTCAAAAATAGAAGCGAAATTTTCCGATAATTTTCCACACAAACGACATGTTTCTGTATTTACGTCATTCGTCAAACCATTTACAGCAACCTCAGATACGAAATCCATTTTTCCTTGATAAGTAACAAATTCAAAGGTTATTTTAGAAATCGAAATGTCAATTCTGAATTAGTAATTTAATTCCATACTTCTAGTAGCATGAGCACACACTTCCCAGTTTTCATCTTCATACCCCACGGAATCCAAATGCTCCAATTTCCATGGCTCCATTTGTTACATTTGTAACTATACATGCAATATATTTTACTATTTCTAAGGCGTAAAGGTAAGGAAGCTGTCCGTCATTTTGTTCTGATTTTGCGACGAAATGACGTCATAAAGAGTTGGAAAAATAATTCTCGATGCTGATTGGCTAGTGAGAATGGTCGGGTTCAGAAAGTGACTGCTACGGCACTGTGGCAGTACTGCCTTAGCGGAAGGATTCTGAACAGCGCCACTGCCGGTCAATCAGAATCCAGCCAATCAGTGACGAGCACTTGGCCAGTCTAAAGGTAAGTATACTGATGATATTCGCACTAATTCGCAGAGCTCAGCAGTTAGACTATAATCCCAGTAAACCATCGATTAGAAAAGAGCTCTAAAACAATTCTCAAACTTGAGCTCTGTTGGAGTATCATATTAGTGACTTTTTAGAGACTATTTTTACCCCAGTTATTTTATGAAATCTAAAATAGCTCGATCTGTGTTCTGTCCAATCTTTTCTATTAGTCCACCATTAAGTGTTCTAAAAGACCTATTATAGAACGTACATACCTATTTATGATCGAATGAAATATATAATATACTATATACTCCTGCATCTCATGGAGGATCTCTGTGGACGGGGTACACGGGGGTCTCGTGGAATCGAAATCCTCGAGGCTCGACCTGACCTAACGCGAAGAAGTCTCTTGAGAAGCAGGGGAGGACCCTGCGTCTCGCGAGACCCGAATTAACGGGAATCCGTATACCGACATTACAGGGCGAAAACTGCTTCGCATGCAGCGTCGTCATTTGTTGGCGGATTGTAAAGTTATTATAGGTTTTTGGAAATGCCAGAAGATTATCTACTGAAGTACGTTGGGTAAATTAAGAAAAAATGAACAAAATATTTGTTTAAATAAATATATTAACATTATTGAGAAACAACAATTAAATCGCAATATCCCTCAACGCACTTCGCTAGATAATGTTCTTACGTTTCCAAAAAGTCGACAAAAATGCAAATCCGTCAAGAAATGACGATGCTGCATGCGAAATAGTTTTTGGCCTGTAATGTCGGTATACGGGGATTCCCGTTAATACACTTTGTTAAAATAGTGTATTAAAATACACTGTATTATTACAATTTTTTAATATACTATTTTAATACACGAAGAAATCTCTCGACTTCTTCATATATTTGGGCTATCCCCTTTTCCATTTAAGATCGTCGGCCAAGTGTATTAAGCCTCTATTAGCTGACGAATGAAGAGCATACGAATACAACGTCTTTGAGCACCGATGAAAATTGGAATGTAGTCAGACTACATTAGAAATTTCATATAAGCACCCTCAGAACCGCCAATCGCAGCCGTTCCATTATGTGATAGAGGACAGCCGAGGACATTCACTCTAAATCTAACTGATATCGTGGAATCTTTAACCCCAGCAGGAATACCGACACTCTATACTGCTAATAAAAATTGCCAACTGACCTCCATGTTTACCATGCAACGGTCAGTAATGTGTGACACCCTTCCCTCTCTCAATGGGCCATACTCCAGGAGGATTGTTTCAGAAACTCTTGATCGTATCAGAATCAACTCGCCCGGAGTACGTATATATACGAATGGGTACTGTCGTGACACTATAGATATGACTATAATAGTCAATCATTGGTTCAGAGAGCTGACCCATAGAGCACTTTTGGTTCTACCGAAGTATTAAGCCCTCTCACCACGACAAGGTAGTACTCTGCGAGAGGGGATTTATAATTACTTTTTTCGAAAATATTATTCATGTTTACTGTAGAGAAAACAAGTTAATTGATTTATTTGGCTGCACGTATCGGGAATTACCGAAAAAAACCTTTCCGATTCGCAATAGAATTTTGGCTTGGATTAAAATAATCGCTGCAGTGATCGATGCAACTGTGTGTGACTAAAGGAGAAACAGAAATATCATTAAGACGATCCCCAATATTTATCGGGCTATCAATTCCAAGATAAACCTTTGTAGGGGCGCAACTGTATATATCTATATATATACATATATATGATTCTTTGTCATAGCTACTTTACTTTCACAGTAAATACTTAACAACTGAATATAGACTAACAAGGGCTTAAATAACATTTCTACCAGGATTAAATTATGTACTTGGTATATTTTTATCTCAATATCTTTTCTAATAGATAATTTATGTACTGCAAAATATAATTATTTAAAATATATAGTAGTAAGCATGATAAAATTATTTGATTCAACGTCTGTATTGAATTCAACTGGCCCTTCAGAGATTACAAACATTTTCACAGAATTATAAGATAAGCTTCCTTGATGGTATATTATAGATATTGAAGATCAATCTGTTATCGCGTGTAATTATTAAATCTGTATAGACAGGGAAATGGAAAGAGATTGATAGCGCTCCAAATTGAGGTATATAATGTGGAGAATAAAGTGATAAAAGAAATCTGCAGTTGAAAATAATCTTTCAACAGCATGCAAGTATTAACCGCGATACTTTTCGCAGGTGCAGTGCTTTGTGCTTACGGTAAGTACTTCCTTCCGCATAGAATATTTATCGTAGAGCAGTGTTCGTTATATGCAAACATATATAGTGATTAATCGCCACGTAAATCTTCGTTTCTGACGAGTCACCGCACTAATGGTATGCTTTCTTCTCCAAGTGATTAAGAAATATGAGGAACAATTATGTATATAATATTTTGCACAATCAAGTTCTTGATGAGATTGAATCACATTGTGATTCAAGCAAAGCATTGAATTAATGAAAAATCTAGGAAACGCTTAAATTGTTAAAGGTCTACCTTCTGGTCGTATCGTGGGTGGTGAGTTTGCACCCGAGGGTAAATATCCATATCAAGTATCGTTGAGGTACAAAGACAGACATGTCTGTGGTGGTTCCATCATCGACAAACGTTATATCCTTACTGCTGCTCATTGTCTTCTCTTGTAAGGAACTATTGCATTCAAGTTTTGTACGGTATTTAATATATTAAAGAGTCTCCTCATACCGACATTCGTTACACAACGAAATCCAAAAACGTGTATATACGTCAACGATATGACGTTACTGAAGGACTGATTTCCAAATCAATGCAATACTCTACTGATGTTACTATGTAATTTTTTCCAGTAAAATAGTCTTCTTTTCGAGATACAAATATTACTTTATTTTTTGAAATACTATATAGTATATGCGAGAAGATTGACTTTTCGTCCGAAGCATGCGAGAAATTTTGCTTCTTTCTAACACGCGTGAATATTGCACGAATGTACTTGGTGCGTGCGATATGTCACCCTCGTTCGAACGATATCGGTAAGAGGAATCCCTTTAAAACTTGAATACTCGTCAGATTTTAAAATGTAGTATCGCATGTAGCAGCCATGCGTCGCGCACAAATAATTTTGATAATAAAATGCTTGTGAAAGAGCAATAGTAATAATAATATTTTTCATGTCGTAGCAAACGCGAGGAATACATCAGCATCGTTGCTGGAATTACATGTCTCGATGAAGATGGTGATGAATATGATGTCGAATCGTACTTGATCCACCCTGACTACCATTCTGATGGACAAGTCCATGATATCGGTATTATCAAATTAGACAAAGATATGAATTTTACTGACAAGGTTAAACCTATCGAACCTCTTAGTGAAGAGCCTACTGAAGAGATTTACAATGTAACTTTAACTGGATGGGGATATGTTTCTGTAAGTTGCATAACAACTTTTTCCAAATAAATTTACTCCCCATGATTATTTATCGTAAAACAATCATTAGTAATCTAACAACTATTTTTGTTCAAATCACAGGCCATTGGACCAGTTTCTAATCACCTTAAAGAAATCCATCTAATTACAACCACTGAAAAAACTTGTAAAGATGTTTTCGACAAGGTAAATAAATATCATATATGCACCCTAACGGAGAGGGGAGAAGGTGCTTGTCACGTGAGTGGCTCAACTTTAATTATTTTCACATTCTTATATTTTTGTACAGTTGACAAAAATGGAGGTAAAAAATTAATTGTCGTTGATTGGATATTTCAGGGTGACTCTGGTGGTCCGCTTGTTAACAATCAAGGAAAACAAGTTGGTATTGTTTCTTATGGCGACCCATGTGCTCGTGGAATACCCGACGTGTACACGCGAGTATCGCCACATTATCAATTTATATTGGATAAAAGCAAATTGTAAATTAATAGATTAAATAAATCCTCTAAAACAGTAAATTCTATCAATTGCAATTATTCGATTAAGCGCAAACTAGTTTTAAAACTCTATTGTTACACCCATAATCTAGCTATATATTGTTAAATTCATAATTGTTTTAATATTTCATTTAATTGGAAGCTCGAATGCCTATTGTCGGCTATTGCATTTTTAAAAGCTTTTGGTCTTGATCCACTTTATCTGGAATTTCCTATATAGCGAAGAGGCTGAAAAGAAAGCCTGCCTAACACCGGAAGCTACGATACCTAGCCGATACGCAAAGCTAAAGGGCCTATACCTAGATATTTCGGAAAGCTAAGCCCGAAAGAAAAACATACGCAAGACAAGTAGGTATACGTATAATCGCAATGAAGAGCCTGGAAAACACGCAACAAAGCAAAAGAAACAATGATTATTTAGCAGAATTGGAGGACAGATTGAAACCTACCGATATAGGTTTTCTCTCATCGTCCTTCGGTTAATAAAGAAAAAGTTGCACGGTTTTACCCGTGGCCGAGTCACTCGTTCGGCGAAAATCCACCCATCGTCTTATCCTCGCGTGCAGGATGCGATCGTGTATAGATGCGGGGATGACGACGTCCAGGAAATTCACTCGCCAAACATTGATTTCGAAATTGCACTAGGCGATACGGTGTCTTAAATATCGCGCACTAATTAAACGACGCCAACTTTTAAAACGGTATATATACTATTAAGCGAATGCGATTCGCTCTTTGAAATGTCACTTCGCTACGCGGATACTCGGTACACGCGCAATCGCACCCCATAGTAGTGAGGTCGCCCCCACTGTAAACCAAGAAACAAAAACACAACATTAACTACTTAAATTCTATCCATTTAATTTTATACAGAGTTCATTGAACTTTAAAATAAAAATAATAAACTTACAGGCTGTGAGAGTTCCCGAGGCTGTTTCCTTGACGGCTGCATCCAAACGCTGCGCACGAAAGAAAACACTCGCGCCGCGCACCGACGATTGTTAGAATTCTTACGCGCGTGGATAAACGATTTTTTTTTTAATCGCGCAATGCACTTCACTGTGCATTTTAATATATCGAGCAAATATTGGGAAAAGTCCGAATGTCGGTAAAATTTTTAATATAACGATGAAAATGCAGGCGTGTGATTAAACTGAAATATGAAATTATTTTTAATCGCGACTGCATGGTTAAATAAGTGTCAGTGATTACGAAAAAAAAAAAAAAAAAAAAAAAAAAAAAAACCGCCGCGCGATTCACCGACGCTCGCGCACGTGGAGAGCTTCAACGATGTAAGTAACTGACTGGCGATAGACGATAGAACCATCCGGAACGAGGACCGGACAATGGAACGTGTTGTACAACTGCATCTGATTGGTTGTCAGCGGGAGCGCGCCGGATAGCGCCAATCAGCTGCGATATATTGCTTGGTACTCTCCAATGTCCGGTTCCTGCTCAGGAAATTCCTATCGTTTAGCGCCAATTACAATTACGTTTTTGTATTTTCCCTTGCAAGATGCCAAATAATCGCGCATTTGTTTTCCTCCAATCACTCATCATTATTTATTTATCTGCGCGATTAAAAATAATTTGATACTTTATTTTCATCACACACGTGCAATTTCTCCATTATATTAACACAATTTGACTGAGAATTCCGACATCTCTTAACTAATAATTGTTCAATGTTTTAAAATATAATATAATAGTGAAGTGCACATTGTGTGATAGAAATAAAAGTATTTATCTACTTATCACAATTCGTCTAATAACTAAATACTCTTAAAATTGTTCAGAGTTTGCTGCTTCTCTCTCACTATCATTTCACCGGCTATTTGATGGACAAATAAATTCGAGGGAGGAGGGAGGATGGTGGGGAGACAGCATTTAGTTTATTCACTTGTATTAAAAAGTAATTAAAAAAGTATATATACAATAATTATTTACAAGACAGTAGTTGGCAATTGTTTACTCTAATTATAATTTCTGTCTATGTTAGCTGACAAGTAGATTTTTGCTTGCTGCAATTATAAACAAAATAAAATTAAGTAATAATACAAAAATAAAAATTACACGACTCAATGTTATACATCGTCGATGACCTAATGCTGCACAACTCTTATTTATATACTTACTTTGTTCTATAACAATACTCCCAATTGGTAATATTGTTTCTCGCAACTTAAATCAACGAACTTTTAAATTAGTACTAAAAAAGAGATCATAGCACTCATTGAAATTTAAATAGTGAATAAGAGACACTAGAAAGATAATAAAATTTAAGAGCTTCTTTTAATGAGAGTTACGAAAGACTCAATAACAGCTGTGTTTAATTTGATGGAAAGAATCTATTAGTACATTTATTATATAGGGCAAAGTGGATAATTTTATTTTTGCAATTAAACTGATTCCAATCAAAATGAATTAATTATTTCCTGACCTCTCAGTATTCATTCCATAATTTAAGCCTACTGTAAATCCACGAGTCGTTGATATATAACAGATAAGAAGTCAGAATTCGCTGTATCACGATGAATTCAACGTGCAACATGTTTGTTTGAAAATACCAATTAAGCAACAAATTAAATATTACCCCAATCAATATTGAACCATTTGAGCCATAATTGCGTTGTTCTCTATTCCTAATTTATTTAAGCATATAAATGTTTTGCACAGAACCTCTTTTTCGAGCTCAATTCTCTTTCTACCAAAAAGATTTTATACACAAAATAGATATTTATTGTTGTTACTGATATAAATAATTTTTACACCTATATAATCAGATGGTTTAAGATATCTTGAGCAAAGAGTACGATTATCATCGTACCTATTAGGAATATCAATTTCTGTATAATATACTTTTCTTAATGTGAATAAAAAAAAGCCTAAAAATGTTCCTATATATGCAAAAAACATATCTCTTTTAGTTTTTGTAAATAAACATTCTTCTACACTAATATTCTGAGACATTTCAAGACAAACCTCATATAGGATTTTAATCGCCACAAAAAACATAACGTATATCATTATTATTTCAGAATGAAAAAATCTTCATCTTGCGTAAACAGGTGTATGGAGTCGTTTGGTTTAAGACATTTTTTTGCAAATAAATTTTTAATTGTATAATCGATTTAATATTATATAATCGAAAAGGATGAGCGAAGCATTGAATTTTCACTAGAATTTAATAAGGACAGAAAGAAAAAATATTATGAATGTAGTCTTCTAGAGGGAGATGATTTGTACATAATGATGAATTACCAGACTCGATAAAAATTTTCAAAAGAGGTTATAAAGATCTAATCCATCTTGTTTACATATTATAAAATAATTAAATCTTAACATATACTTAAAACGTAGTATCGAAATTGATGCCAGCTACAATCAGTTTAGCTATATATAAATTCTCAAATCAGCTGAACTTTGTCTTTGGTGCAAAACTGGTCATAATTATCTCACACAACCAGTTTTTCTACCTAGTGCTTTATAAATGCTTTAAAGTAAAAAAATATTCTTATCGATATAAAAACTGTTAGATTCGTTAAAAATATATAGTAAAACGATTTTCTATTGAAATTGACTCACTTTTCAATTAATAATTAACAATTCAACAAAAGTTCACTTCCACAATTAAAAATCTAATCTTCAAACCTTTTCTATCTCAATAGTCATTCATTTTTATAAAAAAGTTAATAACAAAATACTTATAAAAATCATGAGTGCTGTTAATAACAGGAAGCAATTAATTAAACAATTGATTGATTATTTATCATGATTGTTAAACCTCTTATAAAAAAAAAACAAAAAACCCAAAAAAACCCAAAAAACCCAAAAAAAAACAAGACAAACAATCAATACCAAATAAATAAATTGTTAGCTTGTCCTTGGTACCACATGTATCACTTTGCATATGATCTGTGAAAAAATAGGTGATTGTAATATTTGTAGAAATTCGGTGTTTTTATGGAAGACGAAGTACAGATTTGGAGGGAGCAGGAAATAGATGAGTAATATGATTTTCAGATACGATTAGTGCAACTCACGATGACACGAAGACTGATGTAGCGATTGCTGTTAGTAGAATTTAACGGGGAGATGAGATGATTGGCCAGTCAGTCTGTTTCCAGCTCGCTTACAGCAAGGACAGGCTATAGGTTTTCTCTCATCTCTGGTATAAGGCCTCATCTGGTAAGTTACCACTGTTCGCATTTTCTAAACGCCAACATCTTTGTTATTACAAGTCTGCATTATTTATCTTAATGATGGTTGATATATATCGAGAAGAGAGATATCTTTATATTTATTTTTTTTTAATTTAACTTCTTATTTCATCTACCCAATGAGATAATTATTGACACGATATAATCAAAATATCGAATAGATTTATCGTAGGATTCCTGATATTAGTTAGTCAATATTTATTATTATTATCATTTTTATCAGCAATTTTTAAAGTAATTAAAGCACTACAAATATCTGCTGCACTAGTCAATGTGTATTCAATTTCAAATCAACAAAATCCTGCCTTATAATAATGAAATATTCCTATTTTATAATATTTCTCAATTATTTTACGATATTTCAGCAAGAATAATTTATTCAATATTATAAAGCAGAATTTTAATAACTCCAAATTTAAAACACATTAGACCCTATTAAATATTTAGTGATACAATCATCTAAAGAATACAGCAGAATTTACACCGTCTGTAATTATTCTTCAGAATCCTTTTTTGTTCCTTCCACTACTCGTTATTATTTCAACCTATGTGTGTCAAGTGCTTCCACATAACACGTGTGTGCATGTCGATGTATTTATTACATCAGAGAAGAACGATTAACGCTCGTATAATTGAAAAATTGGTCGGAAAATTCAGAGATACGTGTATTTTGATAAGATATATGAAACCTGATTTTGCGTTGCAGTAAAACTTACGGAAAGATGGCCTCGAGCTTTGAAATCTTGGGGGCAGTAGTGGCCCTACTGGTAGCAATATATTATTATTGCAATTCGAATTATGATTATTGGAAAAATCGTGGCGTGAAAGGACCCAAGCCAATACCCTTCTTGGGTAATTTCAAGGACATCATGCTGAGCAGAATATCCATAGGAAGTTACATGCAACAGATTTACAATGAATTTAAGGATGAGCCAATGGTGGGCTTATTTGCCAGGGCCACTCCTATTTTATCGATACACGACCCAAACTTCATCAAGGATATCCTTATCAAAGACTTTTCCAAATTTTCAGATCGTCCCATTAAAGTTCATGAAAAAGTACGTAGTAGCAGATTTCTTTTTATTAATATTAAAATATGGTATGTGAGGCAGTTGAGTTATCTTAAAGCATAAAGACATTGATATAAGAAAATGTTTGTATTGTTAATTGTGAAAGATATAAATATTTTGCTAGGATATTTTTTAAACTCCTATCTGTGTTTAAAGAGGTTTTATGCAAATATTCATATCTTTTACAATTATTTGCACATGTACATAGATAATTGAGTTTTCATACACGTTCTCTAACTAATGAGGATTTTAAGTGTCACCCATTATGGTATACCACTTAAAATGCCCTAAAATTTATATATACAGAAAAACCTTCATGTTTATTTCAGTAACTATATTAAAAATATTCATAGTTAGCAAAAGATCTTTCTTTATGCAAATGGTAAGAGACTTTGTAAGTCGTGTCAAAACTCTAATATCTCTTACAGTTACAGTGATGTACGTGTCTTATTGTGCATTCATGCTCTGGTATACCTGCAATGGTACACCCTGTATAATTAACGTTAAATACTAATATTATGGGAGGTTTACCGTTGAAAGAACACCAGAGCATGTGCGCGCGCGCGCGCGCGCGTGTGTGTGTGTGGACTTAGAACCCACTTATCTCGATACACTGAGAGATACTTTTTTTAATTCTTACAACGGTGTAATCCCTTAAGAAAAAAAATAAATATTTCATAATATATTATATAAAATAACTGAGTTTTACGTCCAACTTCTGGCGCGTCTTAACTTATACACTCTGCATTATAAAATTAGATAAAATCGTACTCAGGAGTTTAAAAAAGGTATTAAAATTTTGTAGACTGAACCAATATCTCAACACTTGTTTGCTTTGGAAACAAAAAGATGGCGACCAATGAGACTTCGACTCTCCCCAATTTTCACTTCCGGTAAGCTGAAGGAGATGTTTCCTCTGATTCTGGAATCCAGCGAGCATCTGGAGAATTATCTAGCAAAGGTAGTTCCCAAGAACGAGTCGATAGAATTCCGTGAACTCACTGCAAGGTACACCACTGACGTCATAGGTACCTGTGCTTTTGGCCTGGAGCTAAACGCCCTCGAGGATGAGAACTGCGAGTTTCGCAGAATGGGACGAGACTTTTTCACAATGACCTTCAGCAAATACCTCAGATTGAGGATCAGAGAAGCCTTCCCAAATTTCTACGATTTTCTGGGATATATTTTACCCGAGGTGAAAAACCAAAAATACTTCAGGCTCTCCATCGCCCAAACCATGGCTTATCGAAGAAAACACAATATCGTGCGTCATGACTTTATTGACATTCTGCTGGATATCCAGGATAATTCTGAAAAATTTAAAGATTTTGGTAATTATCAATATTTTTTTCCTTATATAATGATTTTTAACAATAGAGTAAGATGTCAGTAAAGCTAATAGTCTATTATTCAATAAGCAATATTTTCATTATTGTTCTGAATTGTTGAGATCTGGAACTGGAGTTCTGGTGGCAATTCTGCATAATGCTAAAAAAACTCTAGTAATGATTCATGTGACATTTGTCATTGGACTAAATAATTACGACAAATTAAAAAAGTAAATATTTGTCTACATTTCAAGATACCTTCACAAGAGTTATAAAGAATTATTCATGAATATGCACACCAAATACAAACACTACTGCAGCCAAGTTAATATAACCACAGATTAATATCAATAATCTTTTCTAAACCAGACATTTGTATACATACATGTGGATTAAAGGATAAATTCTTCCGATTTTAGTTTTTACCTACAGTGCTTTTAATTTCTTCAAATGTTACTCTTTTATCTATCAGAAATAACCGAAACGCTGTTGGCTGCCCAGGCCTTCGTGTTCTTCCTCGCCGGATTCGAGACCTCATCGTCAACAATGAGCAACGCATTGTACGAATTGGCCCAGAATCACGAAATTCAAGATAAAATGAGAGCTGAAATCAATGAAATGAAAGAGAAGAACAAAGGTCAATGGAAATACGATGATATCAAGCAAATGTCATACTTGGATATGATCTTTAGAGGTACCTGAGCAAATAGTTAATAAAATTTGTATATTTTTCTATCTTATGTTTATTAAAAGTAATGTTTTTTAGAAACCCTGAGGAAATACCCTCCAGTGACAGTTTTGATGAGAAGAGCAGTATCTGATTATACTTTTAATGGAACCAAAGTAACAATCCCAAAGGGAACCAGAGTGTTTATACCAGCATTTGCCATACATCGTGATCCAAAAATTTATCCAGATCCAGATAAATACGATCCAGAAAGGTTTTCAGAAGAGAGCTCTGCTGGGAGGAATCCAATGTATTATTTGCCATTTGGAGATGGACCCAGAAACTGTATAGGTAAATTATAAGTTTAAGAAACTTGGATATGGATTGATGATCTGTTCACCATTGTCGAAAATAGAATGTCATATTATTAAAAAAATATTTTATAGCTTCATATACAAAACATGCTAAACAGAGTATAATTTACTTACAGGAGCACGTTTTGCTGTATACCAAACCAAAATAGGATTAATTAAGATTCTGTCAAACTACAAAGTAGAAGTGTGTGAAGAAACACAGATACCTTATAAAATCGATGAAACTGCCTTCATACTGACTCCATTAGGAGGAATTCACCTGAAATTGGTTGATATTAAGAGCTAGAAATATTTGGAGACAGTATTTTTACACGAGGTAACTTACATAATTAAAAGTGAAAGAGGAACTCAGTTACCACAATTGTCCAATAATTGGTCCTTTTTAAATGTTATTATTACCAGGCATTGGCCATTCTTGCGTAATTGGTACCAATGTTTCTGTTGCAGTACTTGTAAACCGGAATTCAATTTTAAACGAAACTTACATTAGGAAGAGTCTCAGTTAGAATTTATAATTTTAGGTAAATACATACATATATAAGCTTAAAACTCACATGCTATAATAAAGAGTAGTTTAAGAGTGGCATGGATAAATCGAGCTTAAACTTGTAATAGCTAAGATTAATTATCTCACTCCAATTATAGATATGATGCTTAGCTCAATCTTCGTCTTAAATAATTGCTAAATTGAAATTGGAGTTTACTTTGGTTTATCGATACCACCCTAAGTATTTACGTAAAATCGTATTATCAAATATCGCATGGAGACCTTAGTTAAGACTGGTTTGCAGATGAAGTTGAGATAAAAATCAAGTTTAAATTTCGTATAAGACTGATGAGCTTAAAAGAATTAAGTGGATGATAAGACCCATCACTCTGATAGCATCTGTTCTACAGAAAAAAACATCAAAATTAATATTTAGAAATACGTACGCTTGTAATATACATATTTTTCAGAAGTTAATATAATTTTATTCAAGTATTAATAATATATATATATCTTTTGTTATCAATATATTATTATTAAAATAAAATATTTATTATAATAGAACTTATTTATTTATCCTGAGATGTTGACATTTATATATTTTAATGTCCTGGACAAACTGATATAATATTATAATTAACGAAAACTTATTACATTGTTATTACAGTTTAGCCTTGGTTCCCATTGATATATAATATATAATGTAATGTACATATAGAATTATTTTCAAGTTATATTTTAAGTTAGTTTATATCATTGTTTTGCACCAAGACCAAATTACCAAGTAAGCCTTGGCTTATGACAGGGAAGAAGAATGATTCATTTCTCTGAGTCATTAAAACGTAGCAAATGAAGAAAATGTTGGCAGCAAGTGGTGTAAGAGTAAGATAAGAACGAGGAAAAAAACAATGAGCATACCTCAGGAAATACCAGTATCGATGGTAACGATATAAGAATATCTCTTATTGTATTTGAGGCACAATTTCTTGTAGCGACAATATTTCTTTTAAACAGAAATTGTTCATATAAAATATATGTACTGTATATTATTTATGTAATATATATGATGTAGATGATATATTTATGTGTATTAATAAAGTAACGTAACAAAGCAATTATTGTAAAGAAAGACAGAAATATTACAATTTATTTCTTCTTTTCTGAAAAATAAAAAACTCTTAATATATTTAAAGTTGAAACTATTATTTAAAACTAGGAGTTGGACTAAAGCATGCAAAATACCCTTTCTTTAAAATCATTTATTCCTATTACAAATTAAAAAATCTGTATTTTTCGTATTATTAAATCTTGATTAATTTAAGATAAATATCACCTAAAGGCGCCAGCAAAATTGCTGAAGTATCGAATGCGTATGGAATCATCGTCTTTTCACTGACGTCCACTTTGTATTTCAGCAGGATTTTAGTTATGCCGATTTTTATTTGGTTGGCTGCTAATCGTGAACCTTTAGAAAAAAATTTTAAACAATTTAAGTATAAATTGAGTTTTAAATTTAAATAATTAGTACAAGTAAGAAAAAGTACACTATAGTTACCTATACAACTTCTCGGACCATCACCAAATGGCATATAATGATTTGGATTCCTTTTGGCAGAATTTTCGTCCGTGAATCTCTCAGGATCAAACTGATCTGGATTCGGATAGATATCTGCATCGCAATGGATGGCGTACAATGGTATCAGTATCTTTTGATTTTTTGGAATAGTAAGGTTTGTGTCATTGAAAGTATACTCGCATGTTGATTTTCTCATTAACATTGGAACTGGTGGATATTTCCTCAATGTCTCTACAATTAACAATAGTTAATTTATATACATGAATAATACAGGAGAGCCAAATAAAGAAAGAAATAACTTAAACCTAATAAAAAAAATTAAACAGCTTAAAGGGACACAATTATTACTAATAATTATTCTTTTTTTCAAGGTCGGTTTCTAGAAATCAATACCGTCGTAGACGTTTTTAAAAGACACTCGACATGTTTTTATAGATTCTCGTAGTTTATCTCGAGAGCATTTCAAAACATTATATGAATGAGTCACTAATTTCAAGTGTTTAGTTAATATAGGTCTTTAAATTCCAAAATACAGAATAGGATTTTTTTAAAAGTATCCATCCTCGATAAATGGTAAACAATAATGAATATGGAATTTTAAATAAATGTCAATTTTTGCTTGGAAAGGACCACAAATTACTCATATAAAAAAGATTAACTGATAATTTATACAGGTTATCTTAAATTTTATAAATGGGTGAGATCCCTAATTTTATTACATCTTGTAACCTATCTCGAGAGTTTTATAAATCACTATGCGAGTGAGTCATTAAACTCAAGTGTTTATGAGATATGGATCTTTAATGATGTCCTATATACCGTATGAAAACTTTTTAAAACTATCTGACCTGTGTGAATACAAATAAAAAGTTAATAAATTAAAAATTTTCGAGAGACAAATCAATTTTTGTATTCAAACGGGCTCGAAACTATAAGTCATATAGAAATATTCTAGTTGAAGAAACTTAGAATTTGTAAAGGCCTTCTTTAGTTTTATAAATAAAAATAACAACTTTTTTATTAACTATTCTTGTTACTTATCTCAAAAGCATTTAAAATCTTTAAATAGATTTACCATTTTATTCAGCTATTCACTTAATATTTTGATTTGAAAATATAAATAAGTGAATGACTAGGCATATTTACAGTGACTACAGCATGCAGTACTTATAGCAGAGATGCATGCTAATACAATCACAGTCTACAGGTCTACACATCCTCTGCAATCTAACCCACACTACGACATAGTACTATTGTTGAGTGAAAGATAACTCCTCCAGAATTTTTGGATTTTAAAGGGCTCTTTCTGTGTTTCGGTTTTCAATTTGTGTCTGATTCGTGCAGTTTTAGCTACTTAACACGTGAATATAATAATTTTCCTATAGGTTCACTAGAACAAAAATAAATAGCGTTGATAAAATACTATTAAGGACGGTATATCCATATACCAAATTAAGATCGAATTTTAACTCAGTAAATATTTAAGTGGTAAACCGAGATAAGCATTGTATTGAAAGTTAAAGTGAGACAATTGATCTAAGCCTAGACTGTACTAAGCTTAAGTGCCGTTTATTGATACCACCCTAAGAATAGAGACGAACAAAGATGACTGTTGAGCTGGCCAACACCTCTGTGCAATTTCAAATCGAAAAATTTAGTGAACCAACGGATGAAATTATAAATTAATATAATGTTTTGGGAAAACTCTTGAGATTAGCTCCAAGAATATACATCACAAAATAGAAGATTCCGCCTAAAAAAATTCAAGAAATCTTTAACATGACCTTGAACATTGTACCAAACGTTAAAATGAGTCTATTATTTGATACGTCTTTAAAATACCACAAATTATTTCTCGAATATCTTTTATTTTCTAAAATGTTGAGTTTTCAAAATATTTAGAAGTGCGACAATTTTTAAATATATTTGTATTAGAAATAATTAAAGAATCGTACCTTTAATAACCATATCTAAGTAAATTATTTGGTGAACATCTTCGTATTTCCAAGTACCGCCGTTTTGTTCGTTAACTTTTTGAATTTCTGTTCGGAGTTTATCCTGAATGCCTTGATTCAGAGCTAATTCATACAAAGTGTTGCACATTGTCATTGATGGGCTCTCAAATCCAGCAATGAAAAACACAAAAGCCTGGGACGCAAGCAACGAATCGGTTATGTCTGAAATTATTATTCTAATTACATAAACATCATTAATTTTCTAAAATAAAATTAATAAAGCGATTAACTCAAACATGATTAATAAGTAATTTTTAATAACAATTAAAAATAAAATTGAAATAACGTAAAATTGATAACGTTAAAAAGTTAAAAATTAAGAGATTAAAGAAATCCTTTTACTAATCGAGCCCTAATAATATGAAACTTGCAGGAATATTTCAATAACAATAATTACTACAAAGAAATTTGCAATTAAAAATTTGACTTTGAGGATAGTATCAGTTTGCGTCATTAGTTAGACCTTGGACAATTATTTGAAGGTCACGTGGTAATCACTTGTAATTTTTATAATGAGATGTCCTATGTAGAGTGCATCAGTATTTATGTAATTTTTTAAAACAGTGGTTAAATGATGTAAATAGATTAAAAAATGATTGAGTCAGAAGATTATCATATAAATAATAGTTTAGGAGAAAAATGAGCGACTAATAATGTGCTTGTCACGTGCTTTAATCTTCAAAATAAAATATCGCGAAATTAGACTGAGTTTGTAGAACTTCTCCATCTCCATTGCCCAATTATAACGACCCTAATGGTAAGTATAGATCAGCTAATCAAATATAATTGATTACTCTTTTATTAATGAATATTGACAATATATTTAAAGGATGCAGCAACTTGTATCTGATTATACATATAATTTCGTTTGCACATCCAAAGTTCACCGAGTGTTCAATTAAAACTTGAAAAAAAATTGCTCCTGATGGTATTTAGTATAAACACAGAACAGTTTTCTATTTGAAATGAAAAAACCGGATACAAGCAAGAGTGAATACATTTCTTTGATGTCATACCACTCGATACTATTGAGTATTTGTTAGCTTAAATTGACGGGATGCATATTAACAACACAATAATATCTACAAGTTGCGAACAGTTTATCAGCCGATCTGTATTTACTTTAATAATCAGCAATTATAAGTCATAAGAAATAGCGAAGGTCAATATGGAGAAATACAAAACGGACTTAGACAAACGTAATCACTTTCTGCAGACAGAGAGTACGATAAAAGAGGATAAAACAAATCCACAAAGCTTTGCCCAAATTTATCATTATTTAGTTTAATAGATTTAGGCAGACCAAAGCTTTTAATAATTACATTATATTGCATGAGATTTTTAAATTATCAGGCATTGGCTACTAGCTTATTATCCATGAGTTCTTTATTTTATCTACTATTTTCTACTTCATTTTTAACTTTTATTTTTTATTGCAAATTATTCTTGTATCTTATCTCGAGTTTTCCAAAACTCCATTTCCATTTTTTCATTCTATTCAATAGTTTAGATTTTTATCTAAAAATATACGTAGGTAAACAACAATGCATTGGTATATACGCATAGCGATCATGCACACAATTTCAACCAAACCCGCACCCACCTGTCTCGTAAACGACTAGGTGAATGGAAAAAGTGAAAATAAGGAGTATGAATTAAGGATCCCGAGATAAGCTATAAGAATATATAATAAAAATACGAGGTTCTGTTAAAAAAAATTAAATATGACCTTTATATAACCTTTACCACGTCTCTCAGGGTCAATCCAATATGGTCATCAATTTTTAAAACACCTCTAAGAAGTCCTTTTGTACTGTTTTCTGCTAAAATATTTAATTTTCGAGATATCAATGATTTTCAGACTTTTTAACATTGTAGGCAACTGATATTATAATTGTTATAGAATTATTAAACGTTTGATTAGTTTATAAGCGTTACACGAAACACAGACAAGAATGTCACTCGTTGCACCCAGAATCATCTTGCAGTTTCTAAAGCATTATTCTACAAAAATATAAGCTGAATTAGGGCCAGTTGTTCCACCTATTGGTAAAATTTTTCTGCTTGGAAAAATTACAAACTGTAGTAAATTCTATTCAATTTCAAGCTTTACCAAACGGATAAATTTATCCAGACGTTTGCCAATAGGTGGAACAACCGGCCGTTAATCAGTAAATTATAAGCATATAAAATGCAAAACAAATTGAATGTATAGTTTACCCATAACAATAATATTAAGCTCGAGTTTTAAAGAAGAATTGATAAATAAAAGCTTACTTAATTCTGGAAGTTTGCTAGCATTATTCTTGATGTCTATTAGGGTGTCGGTAAAATCGCCCTTGACAATGTTTTCATTTTTTCTTTGGGCAATACTATCTACAGTGACGTCCCTGAAAAACTTTATTGTATCGGATTCCGGAAGTATGTAGCCGAGCAGATTATAGATCAGTGGGAAGAAACGCCTAATTTGGAACTTAATTAAATTGGAAAAATTGGTGCTCATGGTAGTCCTTCCAAATTTCAAAAAATCACATTCCTTGCTTTGGAAGGAATCAAATTTCAAGTCGAAAGCAAAACTGGCTATGACGCCGATCGTGTATCTGGCCATCAGTTCACGAAGTTCGAGTGACTCTTCTTTCGAAATCACTTTTGACAAATAATTGTCCAGCTTATCTGCAACCTCTAGGATCAAAGGGAACATGTCTTTCATCTTCCCCGAAGAGAATATCGATGAGAGCTTGAGCCTCAGTGGCCGCCATCTTTGAGCCTCCAAAAAGAATAGATGTTGCGACAGTGGCTCGATCTGTATATTTAATGAAGGAGTTTTCTATAACCGGTAGAATTCTTGCAAATAAAAGATTCATAATTGCGTTACACACCTTTTCACCTGCTGGATTTATACGATCCGAAAACTTGGGGAAATCCTTGACCATTACGTCTCTTATCAATTCAGGTTTCTGCACTACGAGTAAGGGTGTTCTTCCGAAAAAAATCCCGACTAATGGTTCTCCTTTAAAGTCGTTATAAACGCTTTTCAAGTACAACCCAAGGGAATACCTCGATGTGAGGATATCCATATAATTCCCGAAAATTGGAAAGGGTTCGGGGCCTAAGACTCCACGACTTTTCCAGAAGTTGAAATTTGAATTGCAGTAATAATAAATAAATACTAGAAATACACATATAACGGTTAAAATACCGGATATCATTTTAGCACGATTAAAATACTATTGTTTTACAAAAAAAATAGGAATTTTCTACAGATATTACGTGAACAAAACGTTCGTCCGACTAATCCATGACAAGAATATATAAGGTTAAATACATTCTTCTTATCAAATTGGTAAACGCTATTAGTACTAAAAGTAAAAGCCCTGGAGAAAATTAACGAATTATTTATGATACAAGAAACACTGCACAGTAAATAATTACTGTATTAATTAACACGAATTATCACGTGATATTTGTTATAAAAATGATTAAAGTAATTTTTTATTTCATCTTCCACGCAAGAATGAACATAAATCTTGTGGACAGGTAGAATTGTTGCCAAAAAGTTGACGTAGATCGTAAAATTTGGCGGACTATTTTTGGATGGAGATTAAACAAGAATATCGATGCCTACGATATTTTGCGCATCTTCTATTTCTGTATAAATCTTAAGATTTCTTGTACTATATATTATATTACACAGTGCCTGTACATAGAAAGGTACAAAATTAAATATTTATGAAATTACACCTTTTGATACAGTTCGTAATATGTTCGTTTAAACTACGTCTCAGATTTATTGAAATATTATAAACAAATAATACTAAGATTACTGGAGAGCTGATAGTACGTTCTCAATGTCAGTCTATCCAAATTAATTTTTATCACACTTTGTCCTTGATCAACCTACCTAATAAGTAACTCTTGCAATAATATTCAGTGCGAATCTTTGCTGCACCAATCTATAAAATTGGCGTAAAAAAATATTTATATAAAATATCTAATAAAATTCTCATGACATATGTAATTAATAAAATAAGAGTAATAATTAAGCACTCCTAAAATCATATTGAGCGTGTACAAGAGTTGTCCGATAATACATAAAAATATCACTACCATTGATCAGACTATATAATCGTCTAAAATGTAAACCTAATCGCATATAAAACGAATTTTAATCCTTGACTACACAAGCTGTCTCTTCGTTGTAAAGAATGATAAAAATTTGAATAGGTAATCGCATTAACTGAGAATTATAAATTAAATCATAAATCTGATCAAATTCTCTGAAAATTCTACTTTTTCTTATGCAAAGTAAAAGAAACTTTTCAAACGAAGCCGGTATACGTTTGAAATTCAGTTAAAAGACTGATAGACAGCTGTGATTAACAGGATGTCAATGTGACTAATAAATCTAATGAAAATCATAAAGCAAGTAGCATTCCAACGACTGAGGTAACTGTAGCTTCTTAATGACTTTAGGTAATTTGGTACCACACAGTTTTCTGATAATTAGCCTGGCCTGGTGCATCAAAGGTAAAGGTGTCCTAGCGGCCTCCATTACAAGTTCCTTCTGAGCATCCGTTAAACTGCTAGATCTTTTGATCATGCAAGGATCGAAACTCTCGGCAGCTTCCAACAAAGCTTTCAACAGTCTCGGCTTATCAGCGGTATTCTGTAAAGAGTTTAAAATTCCATGGGGATCCCTAAACTGAGTCTTGATCACGACCCTTGCTCCATATTTTAAAAGAAGGGCGACAACCTCCACTGATGGATTTTCATTGGACGCGACATACTCGGCCAACACTGGACGTAGCGCGGGGCCTTCATCACTTCGAATCACCAAGTTAGGATCAGCGCCCCTTTCCAATAGCATCCTCAGAATCTCTAATCGATTTGGTATACTGTCAGCACAAGCCACGTGAAGAGGCGATCCAATTATAGGGGATGTTGCATTTACGTCTGCTCCTAAAAATTTAATTCAATTTTTTGTTGAAAATTATAAAGTTATAGTGTCTTACTTTTCTGTTTCGTTACATTATAACTTAATTATTTTACTATTAACAAATATTACTTATTCTACATACGTATATCTTTTCAAAACTGTATTATAGAAGCATGGAAATGAAAACTGTTCATCTTAAAAATGACCAATTGGTTTAAGAATTGAGAAGAGGGAGTTTTCTGCAATACTGGGAGAAGGAATAATAATTTACCATGCATAAGAAGCATCTCGACAATTTTCGGATCCCCCTTTAGCACTGCCAAATCCAACGCTGTAGGCTTCTGATACTCGGGCCCCAAATCCAACTTTGCCCCTTGTTTCAATAATAAATTTATAACTTCTATATCACCACCGAGAATTGCATAATGCAAGACTGTCCTATAATCGTGCCTGACGTCTGTCATCGAATTCACATCTGCCCCGTAATGCAACAGCATCAACACTGACGCGATTCCCTGAAAATTAAAAAATTATTTATAACAATTATCTTTCTTACTCAGTTCCTCATATTTTATACACATATATGAACATATTAATTATATTAAATTATCACATTAATAAATGGCCGTTTAATGGACCAGTTATACCAATATTACATTTTTACAATTAATAATTCTAAGTTTAAGATAACTCACTATTTCATCTAGAGTACAAAAAAATAGAACAGACTACAATTTAAATTGATATTAAAATTAAAGTTTCCATCACGAAGAAATTTATGAGACAGAACTGCACACTAAAGCTTTTGGTTTATTTACAACATACTGGAATGTGAAAAGTATACCTTTTTCTTCCCCTCTGCTAACTGCGAGAAAGATAAGAATACATATTTATTCGTCCAATTCAAATTATCTAGTAGAGGTCCTAGTATATATTTGAAAATAGGCAAAAGTGTCTTCATGATAAAATGGTGGTTGAAATGTAGAAAATACCTGAGGTAATCTAGCAGCCTTCATGAGTGGTGTTAATCCGGCACGATCCCTTGTGTTCGGCAAAGCACCAAAGGCCAACAATAATTCCATGCATTCCAGATCCAACGGTGATACCAAGTTAATCTCCGATCCAAAAAAATACCTCTTATTAGGATTAGCACCAGCCTCCAATAGACTCTTCGCCACTTCGATATGACGATTTTTTAAAGCCAATCTCAATGGTTCGTCGCACAGTGTCGTTCTGAAAACAGATTTTATAAATAATTCGCTTGTTAATTTTACATTTATTATTACATATAATATTTCAATACTGTGTCATTAAAAATGAATACAATACGCTTCATTGAGCCATCTTAAACTTGAAGAGACAGCAGTGGTATTTTAGAAAAATTGTGATTGATAAGAAGTAGGTATCTAATAATTCAATTTTTTATAAGAAATATAAAAATTTGTAGGTTTTTAATCTTTAGTAGTATTTCTTCAAATTGACATTACAGAGGAAATACGTGTATCAACGATATGACGTTATTTGAAGACCTAATTCTAGTTTGTTGTGACATTTCCATGACGTCGTAATCTCCTCTTTCTAGTACAATAGTTAGATTACAAAAAATAGGAAAATTATATTATAAAAGCAATTTGTTAAATGCTTTTTCCGTTTGTTTGTTTCTTTCACTAAAATCTAACTAATTTACTAGAAAGAACAGCTCGTAACCTGATTAAAATACTAGATTAATAATTTTAAAAACGGTCGTCAAATAACAAAGTATCGTTGACACGAATTTTCGGTTCCACTCTGTAATATCGGTATGAGCAATCCCATTAAAATCTGACAAAACTTGAAGAGTTATTAAGTCAATAACAAAGGTCGATTACAAATAGAATGCGCAGTTGATAAAGAAGCCGCCCCACACTAAAATTCTGAGAACCCTAATTTCTTTGTGTCACAATTTTTGATGGCTCAGAGACTGAATTTATGGACAAAGCAGCTCCAAATGACCTCACTTATAACATTAAAAAATTCTCTATAGCATATTAACAAAGAAAACTGTCCAATTTGTAAAAAATCAACAAATACATTCATAGACTAGATCTCGACCCGTTTATACATCAGATATTCGTATTTGTTCAACATTTCTGGTGTGTAGATATAAACATTTTCAAATCTGTATTCAAGATAATCTTATTATCTCAAAGAGAATTTGTAAAATGGATCAAGTACCTTGACCTTTGTCAAAATTAAAAATAATATAAGTCTACCTTGCTCAATGATCAAAAACAATTATGCAATTAAAATCCTATTGGCAGCTACAACGAGCTTTCGATAACGATAGTCGACTATATTTATTGTTATAATTATTTTCATTGTCATTCTCCTTTATATAACGTGTGAAAAGCAAGGTGATGAGACTCTAAATTCGCATTATATGCCAATTAATCACCTCGGGAATAATTCTCCCGTGTCTTCTCGATGATCGACCTTGGCTCCATGTTTCAGTAGCAATTTTACTAGGTCCAAATAACCATATTCGGCAGCTAGATGGAGAGCAGAGTACCCACACTCGTCAGTAGCATCGATATCCGCTCCTCTAACCTAAAAACATAAAATATTCTTTAATTCCCGGTTAACCTCATTTCGGACATAATTTAAATTAAGCACAAAGACACCGTTTTTCTTTCTCAACTCTCTGTATAATTTCTACAACATCTGCAGATTTTAAACGAAGTTTTTAATTATAATTATAGTCATCCCAAACATCTGCAAAACAATCATATTTTTTTTAGTTGTCCGCAATGAAAGTAAATTTAACGTATTAAAATATAAAAGTGAGATTTGAAGAAAGGTATGAAATGTATAATAAGTATTACGAGAAGAAGTTGAGCAGCGTCGGTGTAACGTTGCCAGACGGCATAATGAAGGGGCCTCAGGCCCTGTGTGACCGGATCGTTAGGCCTAGCGCCACAAGCCAATAGTATCCGGATTTCGTCAAGGGGCTGAAGACGAATTATCGAGTCTGCCAGTTCTCGCTGAAGCGGATTCGCGATGCACTCGGCTGGCATCTGGAACAACAAGCAATTAACATAATTTTATTAAATGATCTTTCTCTTTTAATTATTTTTTTTCTCGACGCTAATGCAAACATGCAGCCTCATTAACCTATAAATACGGCATTTAATTTAGTTATACATTTCATTTAATTTGTCTTCATTTGATTTCATTTACGTTAAAAATATTATATCTTCCAACTTGTAAACGGAATTAATAGTAAGTTCTTTCTTCGAATTTTGTAGAATTCCTGATATAATGGACATATCTCTGGTTACCGTATATTAAAAAAAAAATAGTTACTTTTACAATGATCTTTTATAAGCATGTCATCATCTTTATGTATGCTGCGAGGCGTCGAGTTTCAAAACAATTCATATATTTATGTAAACTGCTTCGATATATAAAATACCAAAACACACGAGTTTTGATTATCTCATATATTAGACAAAAGTTGGAAAACCTATTGAGAAGTACGTATTTTTTATAATAGATATATTTCTTTTTAGGTACATTAGTTAAGAGAAAGTTATCTTTTATCCCAAAACTATATCAGTCTCTTGAAGCAAATATAAGTAGAAAAGAAATGTTCTATCACGGGAGAGCTAAAGATGCTTAATGCGCAGTCACAAACACTATATAGAAACAAACCGCATTATATAATAAAACAAAAAAAGGATATTGCATTAGTTTAAATATATATATAAATCATATCGCACTTGGAAATTCAATCAATTATCGTTTTACACAGCTGTAAAAATATTTTCTTAGTCTCACAGTTCGACGAAATTGACGTAGAAGGCGTAGAAACCGGAAGTGGAAGAAGAAGCCACAAGTATTGAGCAGTAAGGTGAAGATTTGGTTGGGAAAAACTATGGAAGGTAAATTATAAAATTCTTTTAATAAAACTATAGCAATAATTGTAAGTGTGCGCAACTAGATTAAGTAATTATTGGTTGATGACTGAACGAAAAGCGGAAGTGAAGGCTGCAAAGAGGCGAAGAATGAAATTACAGTGTAGCAAAATAAGTTGATATGAATGACATTAGCAACATAACGTGATTTTGTTATTGTTTACTCACATCGAAAACTGTACGGTGCTCCAGCATGTAAAATCGCTTTAGATGATGACTGGCTTCTTCGAAGAGTACTCGGTCCTATTTAAAGGCTCGACCGGTGAATCGGTGAATCTGGCCGAAAATAACACAAAGAGCTCTCCTCTCATCCCTCCTTCTCTTTCACTCCCCTCTTTCAAAGCACAAGAACGTGCGCGTCGATAGCAAGTTTCTTCGGGGACTACGCAATTTTCTTTAATTTCTCATATACATCACCGAGGTTTCTGTTCCTTGTTTTCCTTTCTTCCTTTCTTCGCAGATGTCGCACACTCACTGGCAAAAAAATATTCGTGGAATCCTCCCGGGTTTTCTATATTTTCAAAACAACCTTCTCTTTAGCTATCAGCTTTTGTTCTTCCCTCTTCGTAGGTCATTGAAACCTACATATAAAATTTTCAGCGCAGAAATTAAATTTATCAAACCCACAACTTCCAGAAAGTTCAGCGATCTACAATCCTAAATTAAACCAAACTCGGATACAATGAGTTTTCTAATTTTACGCGTAACGTATTTTGAAAACAAAGGACCACAACAATGAAAGATATCAAATACGTGAAACTTAGACAATATTTATTATGTTGCATAAAAACATAATGTTATATATATAGTAAATATATAGTTCTTCTGTTTGAAAATAATACAATTTCTTTTCATTTTAATCGATTTTCTCCAATCGGTATTCTTTCATCATAGAACTATCTCTGACTAAAGCCACGGAAATAGAACAAAACAATCAATATCAATCTCTCTGATACTTTTATTCAAAAATAGTTTGCACTTATGAAATGCCTCATATTAGTCATAAATTTTAACCAATAGTATAATTTTTATTATAGCAGAATTATTGTATTCTCCATTCAAAAAAAGGTTTCACTATCAAGTCTAAGACTATCTTAAAATGAAAAACAAGTTATTTTTAATGTATAATTTCGTTTTAAATAAATGAATAATATATTTTACTTAAAGCTGACAGGCTTAATTATGTTTAAAAAACTTATTTTACCGAGCTTCTTGGAGCCCTCTTGGCGCTGAATTGCGCTTTTGACGACGTCATTGCTGAACTGTGTGCTGGTCATTGATGACCCCTATGGCTATGGCATTCAATGTGTTAAGATACATTAAATTGTACCAACATACTTATTTGGCAACTACAGATTAAACTATAGCTTTTACTGTGTAACTGAAACAACTCATTTATATTGGGTTAAAAATAACAGGATTTAGTCAAGAACTTTGAAAACCACACAGATGACATAAACCAGGTTTTAATAAATCTCTGTATAAAACCTTTATCAACTCTAGAGATCTTAAAAAAATAATTCATATAACACAAACCTTGGGAAGATTACTAAGTATAAAAATATTATTTTAACCAAGAGTTTTTTTATCCTCTTCACTTTAACTCTGATTAAACTCTGATTATTTCTATTTTATTGTCTTGTAACTCTAAGTCTTTACAGTTTTGTTTGTTTCCTCTATAACTCAACACTATTCTTATTATTACTCTTTGTCAGTTCAAAATATCCATTCTATTACTTTATATTTACATTATTCAATTTGACTCTATTAAAATTTGATAAATGGAGTAAGTAAAATTAATTAGTTTAGCATTAATTAAAAATTTACTGAGCTATTTGACTTAATAAGAATCAATATTACAATGCATATATGTGAAAGATTTAAAAGTAAGAGACTTTTTAAAAAAATAATAGAAAGTTTACAATGAAGAGAGCTAAAAATTAAAGATTAAAAATTACATTTTGTCCAGAGAGTAAGTGCTAATTTTAAATGATTTCTGGCTCAATCGGGCTATTTGGTGGGCTGTATTCTTCAAGACTGCCTGAACCATTATATCGTAATAAGCCTTTTCTTACCATATAAAATCGAATAGTGCTTATAGGAATGTCATATTTCTCTGATGCAACTTGAAATGTGGTGCCCTGTGCTACCATTTCTGCTGCTTCCCTGAGATCTTTTTCAGGACGTCTTGGTGGCCTTTGACAGCTTGAAATTGTGTTGTTTTTATCACTTATCAAAACATTATCAATTTTTAAATTTGAAGAGGAAGAAGAGGAAGGTTCAGTTTCTATAGATATTGTTGCTTTTATTGATGCTTCTATGGTAGAAGCTCTCTGTTGAGATGTGGATTTACTAGAAGAACTATTATCTCCCTGATTGGGTAAATTACTAACCTAGAAGCATATATACAATTAATGAGAAGAACAAATGTTAAAACTTAAAAAATTCTAAGATAATAATAATAAAAAAAAGAGGTCGATTAATGATTTGAAAAAATTTAGGTAGACCTGCAAATCTTCAGCTCCTTGTGTCAACTTGGAAAGTTCTTTTTCTTGGTAGTCTTCTTCAGTCATTTTTGACGCAAATTTCTTCCCGGTAAACTTAAGCCTCAACGGTCTCAACTAAACCTGACTAAACTGGCCAACCAAGTGCTCGTGCAGTCGTGCAGCGCTACAAATTTTACGGCTTAGTTAGGTAGCTGTTCAAAATTGAATCATGTACATACATACGTTAACATTTCTTAACGGGAGAAGAGAAGGAATGGCGAAAGGAAAAAGGAATCCAACTGGATATGACCGATATGACTCACTCATTGCTGCCAAACGTACTTAGGCCTGCTTAGGCCTAGGTCCACTTAGGTCTCACCACTGCTGTTCTCAGACTTCCTAGTTAGCAGGTCTTCATTCCTCACTCAAACCATACTATTCGAAAAAAGTAAATAACGCTCCATGTGTTGGGAATTGGGACAGCTAAACACGTATATACATATTTTTGCGATCAACTACAAAATTATGCAATTAAAATAAATAAAACTTTATTCAAGAAAAAATAAGTGTAATCTTAATATGTCCTTATTAACGTGATCCAAGATCAAAATAATCAAATCAATTATTGGATTAGGATCTAAAACTTGTATTGAGTATTTTAGCTGAATAAAAGCTTCATTTTAAGTTATTCAAGGCATATAAAATTTTTAAATAAAAATCTTATAAATTAAGATACAATTTCCTCAATTATTAAATAAAAATTCTCTACATAATAAAAAGAGAACGAAAACATTCAATATTTTACTTTTTCAAATACTTTTATTAAGAAATACTTTGCACTTATTAAATGCCTTATATTCATCATTAATTTTAATTAGAATAATTATTGTTATAGCATTGTCCTATTCTCTACTCAGAAGCATGCTTCACTAACACATCTTATACGACCTTAAAATTAAAAGCAACTTTATTCTTAAAATACAGTTTACTTCTAAACCAAACAACATTACTTAGCTTTCTCAAAGCTGACATATGATGTTTCCTTAGCTCGAAGATTTACATTTGCCAAGAATATATTTTGAAATCCTCCTGTTTTCGATTATGAAAAAATTTTGAATGAATAATTCTGGTTAATTATCTCATACTTTTCTTTTATCTCAAGAAATTTAGAAAATCAAAACAGGGGAATTTATAAATCTCATTGTAATCTCACATTAAAATGGTGGCGCGGAAGAGGGACAGGGATCGCGTTCACATTGTGAAATCTTTCTCTCTCTAAAGTTTATGTACTTTGTCTCAGATAAGTTTGTAAACTACACTTTACAATATTTGGATGTTTTTTTAAGCATGCGCGGTTCCTTTTACCTATTAACTTACCTCTCAGGTGATTTGATAAAACTATTTCTAAGCCACCTGACTTAAAAACATATCTTGTGTATATTTGTATTTACTTTCTATTACGACTGTCCTTAACACTTTTACTATGAAACAAAAGTTTACTAAAAATAGTTGTATCACTCATCAATGGAAATAATTAAGTAATACATATAGTAATTGTTGTGATCAGCTTATGGGATCAATAAATTCATCGAGAAGTGATACAACTTACCATTAGACTGTTAGGGCACATTACTCTATGTCATGATAAATTTTTAATAAAATACTTTGCTTCCTAAAAACCGATTTGACGCAATCCAATAAAATCAGCAACTCTGTAAATCCATTTCTTCCACTTCTATTAATTCATGCATACAAAATGTACAATAAAAGCGAACTGGTTTGTTACACTAATCATTTTTGAATCAATCTAAATAAAAATTACCAAATCAACTATTGATTCCTTTTGAAATGGATTTCTCGTGCTGAACGTATTTTTACAATAAAATTCTTTACAAATTTGATATATGTATGCATCCTTATACATTATAAAATCAACTATATAATAATTAAATTTATCCAGAAGTACATTATAAATTGAAGCATCTCCCATCAAGTCACTTATAGAGGATATTTCGTGAATCCTTTTATGCATATATTTCCTAGGTGTACAACTGTATTATAATCAACATTCTTGCAATGGTCGCCGAAAAACTAATAGCAATGACTTAATTGCTTACTGAATTTAAGAAACGAAACAATAAAATCATACTATGATGCATTGGTTCTCTCTCTCTCTCTCTCTCTCTCTCGTTCTCGCTTTCCCTCTCACCATATTAAAAAATTGTCAAAAATAAGTTTTATAATAGAAATAAGTGAACATATAAACGCACATGGAGCGAGCTGGAAGTTGCCACTTAAATTAGCTCGATCCACCATTTACCTACAGAATAGAGAGTTAATCTCTACATAAATAATATAACATAATTTTTAATTTCTAAAAGTTTAATAATACAATCGTTGACTACAGTATTCTACAGAATGGTCGATTAAATAATAGCTTTTCTCAAATATTTTTGACATTTATTAAACAATCCATAAGCGATTATTAATTACTGAATAGCCCATAGATGCTGAATATGTATATGAAATAAAATTTTTCATAAAAATGAAGTTATTACTATAAATTCATTTAATAATTATAGATTTTGAGAACTTCTACCGACTGGACCAATCCATTGAAATTTAGTAATAAATAATATTTATTCAGAACTTTCAAAACCATAGCCGATTATTGATGCTGGACAAATATGTAAATATGTTCTTAACGTAATTGATTGAATTATAAATGATAGATTAACATTAAATAAACCAATTAGAAAACCTAATCTAAAACTAATAAGATCCTTACTTATATGTCTCTTTTATGATGTGGTGATTTTACAAAGTTCTATACTCAAGTTGGTATCAATTACGAAGCACGCATTCGAAAATGCTTCGTATTCTCGCTATAACCAAGTTCAACATTTGCTCGACAAAGTAATCTTGTACTCAATCATCTCTAAGCAATTACACTACACATGCTTATACATTATAAAATAATATATATATATATATATATAATATTAATTACAATAAATCTTAATCATAATTCCAGTTTTTTCGTCCAATCAGATACTTTAGTATAATATATACTTAATGATTACTATGAACATAATAGGGAAGCCTGTGTTTATCATAATCTCCATTAAGTTCGTTCAACGTTCATGTCTAAAAAATTATACCATATTACTAAACAGTGTTGTACTCTAATTTTTTTGTATCATTAATAATGAAATAACCACCAAATCATACATAAGTAGACGGCATCGCCTGAAATACGTAATTTACAGCGTGATTTGCCAATAATTCATAATCGGTAACTGTAAAGAAAAGAGAAAACGAGAGAAAAAAAATGAAAGAACTTATCTATTAAATATTCAAGCGTCGAATCATCCAAACAAACCCTGGATAGTATATCTACAAATAATAATAATACCACTATAAAAAAAAACTGGTTAACAAAGCTATTAAATATAAATATAATCGGCCTCAAAATGGCTACTTATATACTGTTTAAGAGTGGCTATTATAATAGTTATTAAGTATCATTCATGTTTTTCTTTGATTGTTGTTTAGTTATACACTTTAAGACACTATAATACGCATGAGTATGACACGGATTTTCGCTAAAAATATTTGTTAGATACGCTGAGCATTACTGGCTTAAGCACTGCACTAAAGTCACATAAAACGTATTGTGTTATTTAGAAAACTAATTATTCTTCATTGGTTTGAAATACTGGTTTAATAGCTCTGTATAAAACCTTTGTCAACCGGAACTCTTAGAACAATAATTTACATGATACAGACTTTGGAAAGATTGCTATATACGGACATCTTATTATTCTAACCAAGAGCTTTTCACTCTCTTCAAATTGTGATGAAATTCCTACATTTTCTCTTTTTGTCGTTTTAAAACTGTCATGTTAGTCTCGTTTTCTGTGTGTCTCTATCTGTTTATCTCTCTCTTATCCCTTTGCTCCACCTCCACTTTCTCTATCTCTCCTTCTCTTATCATTAGTAACACTTCTCTTTCTCACATTCAATACTTTTATTTTGTCTTATAAATGCTGAAATTCAGATTAGACTTTATTAGATGTAGCAGACGAAATAAGCGAGTTTATCATGTTTCTTATGAAATAAACAAATCTACAAAGTTGGCTGATTTAGTAGATGTAAATATTACATCGTTTAAATAAAAACGTTGAAAACAGAAGGTTTAGAAAAAAAATAACGAGAGAGTGAAGAGGTAAAAATTAAAGATTAACAGCTGTACATTGTCGAACGAGTGTTGACTCGATTAACTCTGTTTAAATAATATCTTGGACACATTGTAACAAACAACATACTTATTAAGTTCATCTTTTAATGTACATCGCACACCCTATCATTATATTTTTTTATCGAATGCTATTGTTAACTATTAACGTAATTAACTTTTAATTAGATGTTGATTATTCTCAGTGTACAAGAAATTCTATTTTTAAAAAATGAAGATTACCAAAAAGCACAATAGCTCCGTATTATACATCGATCTTTAACAATACCATTATTCCGACGTTAATTAGTTAATTAATAATTAATGTATCGATAAGACTTTAATGGCTTATTCTCTTTTGTTTCATACACGAGCGTACCTTTGTAAATAAATTCGAGGTACGTTTGAGGCCTATAGGAAAGGCAATTATTTACGTGGCAAAAAATGTCATATATAGCATCTTATGTTTATATCCATTTCTGTATCTGGCACTCTTTTCTATGATTAGGCTGTTTTCATTTACTGTAATTTACTTTGCTGAATTATTGCGTTGCATGGAAAAATATGGCTTTATCCGAATGCTATTTAACAAAGGCAATACACTGTAAGATTACGTTACATGCACCACAACTGCTGTCATATAATCAAAATTCTGTGAAAAGGCATAATCAATATTCATAAAAACAATAATGCTACAGATCTCATCATTTTTATGAAAATTGACTTTCTTATCGTCAATTACAAATGTTCTTATTTGTACACTAGCATGTAAAAAGCATTACACTATATACGTCATGATCCTTCACTTCTTGTGATGTCTAACAAAGCTAAAAGGGTTAAACCTTGGACAAATACCAGTTGTCTTATTTTATAGGTCGTCATCAAGGTGTATAGAATACATGGGCAGAAAGAACAAACTGTCCTTGATAAAATGTCTACAAAAATATCTGTATAATAATTTGAGGGTTGCAGTTCCTACTGTTTTTCAATGATTATATATCTGCCAAATGTTACCAGTCTTGAACATAGTGACTTAATCATCCTTGGATTATTTTTAATGATTACTTTACAATTATTCACTATCAGATCGAATGTGTCAATGCCATGCCCAATGAAGCGGAGGAAGCATTATTAATCTGTTTGAAGCTTAACTCAATACAAATGAGATACAAATTAATCAGTATACGATATTGAGGTGCCACAGTAGCTTAGATATACTAAGAGATATATGTTTAATATATATATATATATACATATATATATACATATATATATATATATATATATGTATATATACGTATAGTACTGAATTATTTAAATACAGTATAATAAACGTAACTTAATCTACTTATCTTATACTGAAAATAAGATATTTTGAATCTACCAAAGTGAAAAAAAAAAAAAAAAAAAAAATAATTTGATATTTCACATGGTATAAGTTATTTGAAGAACATCATTATTATGCTCAAATCAATCATCTTTTTCATATTCCATATATCCAAATGTATCTGTCACTAAGTAAAAGAAAGGAACACGGCTCGGAGTGAACCATATGCACAGCGTTCGACCACAGCACAAGATGATTATGAAAATATAAATATTTTGTGTATGTATTGATGCGTTTATTTTGTTTTGAAGTGAAAATGAAATTGACTATAGTTTGATCATTGGGTGAAATTTGTTTGTAGGTAGGAACACGTTATACTATGAATACGTATATAGGCATTATTATTACAGCAATCAGTAGTACGTAATAATAATTTTAAGACATGTATTATTTCTTAATGTAAAATAGAAAAACAAGAAGGCTGTACTCTTGTCAAATGCTGCATTGAACATATTTAAAGATAAACCCGTACATGTTATATATATATATACATATGTATACAGAATAGGGCAAAAACTTTGTCCTCCTTGAATATCTCTCATTTGTAAAAATACGAAAAAATATTATGCTGAAGATAACCTCCTCTTTGCCTCCACTAATGTGAACATTGATGGTATTACAATATTTCTTCTCTATATCATTGGAGTTACATATATAACATTTTTTCATATTTTTACAAATGATGGAAAATTTAAGATTGACAAAATTGTCAACTTACTCTGCACATATATTTTATATACCGAAGACTTGAGAAAAATGGTTAAAGAGATACATCGCCGTTCGATAAACGAAGATGTTTTTGTGTTTCCTTAATAGTACCTTAAACAATTAGGTTTGATTAGAATTGTTCTGCTTATATAAATGTAGATATCATAGTCAACTGGTGTCATCAGAATAAAAATAAAATATTATAAAATAATTAAATAAATGAAATGAAAAGGAATCTTCAGTATAATTACTATGTTCATCATAAGTTAATCACTAAGAATGAGAAATGCAATGGCTATTAAATGATCAAAATGTTTGTTCCAAAGTGGATTTTGGGCACAACAAAAATTCTAGGAGATATCTTGTAAAATATGTTCATGATGGTTTTGTACTTAAATATAACCCGATGTGATCAGTCTTTCAATAAACACTGAGTTCATCTCATGTAAATAATTGAAGAAATCTTGGCGAGTATAAGAAACATTGGGTTTGCGCATAACTTAATGCTGTGTCCGAACATTTACATATGGCATTTATATACACTGTGAATGGAGCTGTTCAAGACTCAGATCATACTTGTATTTGCAAGTACAATAAGTACAATATATTGCTAATAATATTTGATCGTAAATGCTTGTCAAGGCACGCACTCAAATAAATTGAGCACATCCTATACTGCAAGTAAATATATATATGAAATAATAGACAACTCAGTATGAGTTAATAAGAGAGAGAAAGAGGAAAGAATTGATGATAGGTCTGGAACAGCTCTGCGACAAAAATTTGTTCGATTCAACTTCTGTCTAAAAACTCACTACTCTTTTCTATAGCACTACGGTAGGCTGGAGTTTAGGCTCTCTGGTAAGCGGAAATTCATCATATGATATGGCGGACTGGCTGGACTTCCCGGTTGACTATTCACGCCGAGATTGCTTGAACCGCGTCCACGTTTTCGCCTTTGTAATATGCCCTTCCTCACCATGTAAAAACGAATAGTGCTTATGGGGATGTTATATTTCTCTGATGCAACTTGAAACGTCATGCCACGTGCCACCATGTCCGATGCCTGCTTAAGCTCTTCTTCCGAGCGCCGTTGTCGCCTTTGATAACCTGGGACATTTGGTTCTTTATACAAAACTTTCATTAATATCTTCACCAAATGCTGCATTTTTTTTTCAAAAATAATTTATAATTATAATGCTTTAATACAAACAATATGATCTATATTTTCAAACGAAAGCAAAATAGAATAATATTATTTACTATAACCGAAAATTACCTTCTATAGCGGGGAACGGGCTGCCACGATTGCAATTACTGCTTGGGACCATACTGATCGAGTATGGTCTCACTTCCTGTTGCTGTGTAAACTGCTCATCTGGCTCCATTTTAACCATTCCCTGAGTTTCTGTTAGAGTTGCTTCACAAGCACTCAGTGCTTTTTCTAAATGCTGTAATGCTTCGCTATGTTCCATATTTACGAAATTGGCAGAGTTTGAATTTTCTGTGTTCTGAGTACTAGGATTCTGGGATATAGTACTTGCTGTACTGGTTGCTGACAGTTGTGGGGCCTCAATGAAATTTGTGCTACTTTCGTCACTTATTAAAGCTTCATCAATTTTAAAATTTGAAGAGGAAGAAGAGGAAGGTTCAGTTTTCATAGAAGCTGGTGGTGTTACTGATGTTCCTGCTGTAGAGGTTCCCTGTTGAGAAGTGGCTTCGCTAGAAGAACTGTTGTTTCCCTGAGTGGATAAACCACGCACCTAAAAGCACAAATAATTAATTACAAACTTAACGCAACAAAATTTCTTTAATAATGTGAAAGATAATGATAATAAAATAATAGAGGCCAATTGAAAGTTCAAAAAAATTTAAACAAACCTGTAAAACTTCAGCAGCTTGCATCAGTTTAGCAAGTTGTTGTTCTTCAACGTAAACTTCTCCTCGATACATAAATTCAACCAAAGCTTGTAGCTCCCACATTCTCATGTCTCTTAAAAATATAATAGGATGGGTGCATGGTATTTCTAACAATAGCCGCTCCAAATAATCGCTACAAGCGGACAATACTACTTTATGACATTTTATTGAGCCACCATCACAAGCCAAAGTAACATCAACAAATTGTTCTGAGCTTAACAGCTTTGGAAATGCATTGTGCATGTTTGATTGGTGAGAGTTCCATGATACACAGAACTGTTGTCGATCTCTACTAGGATAATTTCCTGAAGAAGGCAAATTATTTGCCGTTTCCATGATCTCGGTTGCTCAAGTATGAAACTTATCTGTCAAAATAAAGATAGGAATTACAATAATTAACAAACAAAAGATTCAAATTAAAATATAGGATCAAGAAAACACAAGCTCTGAGTAAACCAAAAGGAAGCATTTAACTAGATATCCAGTCTAGTACGCCATTAGTACATGTTACAAATATATCTAATGACGCACAATTTTGTGTTATAAACAAAAATATGAAAAAAAATCTGTCGGTAACTTCATAGTGTAACTATGAAAATTCTATTTTATACAAGGAAATATAAAAGAAAACATTCAGCTTATAAGAAGAAATTAGAGTTATACAAGTAATTTCACACTGGCTTTATGTATAAATAATTAATAAAAGACAGTATTTAATCTTCTAATATAAATGTTGTATATTTATAGATATGCAAAAAAACAAATAAAAGTTCTTTGTTAATTTAAAATCGTTATGTCTGTCTTTAGCTTCAACCTGGCAAACAAAGCAAGTAAATAAGTCGGAAATGATAAAAAAAAAAATTAAGCTTAATGATAATATGGAATTGGGGTTTAAGGAAAAAGAATGAATTTTCGAAGTATACTGTCACAACAAGATGAAAAGGCATCAATAGTTTAATATAAGAAAAGTGAAAAAAATGGTAAAATTCATTAAAAGTAGGAGCGCGAGGGAAACAAAGAGGTCCACTGCTTAATAAAAGTATGGAAAAAAGGCGAATTGGGTATCGAATAAGAACACCAAAGAAATTTCAACGAAATGCTAATGATGCTAGTTCAAAATCTTACAAGTAACAATGAAACTGATAATAATAACGATGCGAGGTTAACAAGAAACTCAGCGGGATTGAAAAAAATTTACAATATGGCTACTCCTAAGAGTTTATAGCAACAATAATTTAAATAGACTCACGGGGCAATATTTTTCCAATTAAGCAAAAGTTTGGACGAAACTTGGTTTGAAATCTTCTTAAAGTACGTGAGGTAGAATACTTAGACTTAAATGATATAAGAAATAGTTGTAAAAAGCAAGATTGAAGTTCTGAGAAAATTCATAAGAATCCTTAGCATACAACAAAACAAATATATATAAAGCTATTATAACTCTAACCGAAATCTTGGGAGGAGGAAAACTTACGGGCCAAGCGGCGTTTTTTAATCACGTGTTCGAAATGCGATAGACCGGATAGGTTAATGTTGAAAAATTCACAGGGTCAACGAGTTTCATGGGATTTTTGTGAATCAAGTGAAAAATGGTGAAATCTTTGTGGGAGACGCTGTCGGCGTGAGTGCCATCACCCCCCAAGAACGCCTTGAAAGTTTCACGTTTCTCATTCGTTTAATCCGGTTAATTCACTCGTGTTTCACACTTACCAACAATTATTCAGCTTAACTCGATGTTATTAGAGAAAAGTTTTCACTCACAAATTTCCGCCGTGATCGACTCCTTTGAAAATTTCGCGTCGCTTTCGGGAAGAATCCCTTAAGAAAACATTCATCCGTCGAGATTTGCACTAGCTAGGGGAGCTAAAGGGTGGGGGTAGTTAGGCTGGGGCTGGGGGTAGCTTAGAGAGGAACACTAGCGCGCCACTTGATTTTTTTCCTAAACTTTCAACAATAAACATTTCTCCTGTTCTAAATAAAAGCCATTCTATCCTTTTAAATTATTTTACTCTATCTACTTAACAATAGATTTCTACCAAATTTACACTTTCTCTTTAACTTTACTATTCTTCTTTCTTCCTATATCTTTATTTTGTATTAACTGCAGGTTTTAGCTTTCTGCCATGGTATGTATGGCCCTGTCCGCAGTGTCCGCCTTATAAACAATGATCGACCAATGCGCAGCCTTTACTGCGCAGTCCAAATTTACCTTTAACCGATTTTTCTTAGCTGTAATACCGTAATAATTTTCCTTTAGGGCTTAAAATATTCAAAAATTTGTCTATCCCTTTTAATACATTTGTTAAAGGTTTTTTAAACTTTTTAAAAGACTATAGTGGATTAGATATTTAGGTTATTTTTGGACTGGAGTGATTAACCAATCACGGGACGGATACCTACTTCTTGATTGGTCGATACTTTTTCTTTTATTGTTATTAATTCTTATTCGTGGAATTTCTTGCAAATATTTTTATGCTTTTAGGAATACATTTATAAAAAGCGGCGCGCAAGCATGTGCTTGTGGAATGTGGCGTCTTGTGATGGTGCTACTGTGCTGCCATGCCGGCACACTGCGGCACACCGCCCGCACTTCTCAAACGCATTTTTTTTTGTCGATATTACTTGACTAAAAAGGTTGTGTGTATGGTCGTATATGCGACGAAAAATTTAGATTTTTTATTTAAAATGATAAAATCGTAAGTCACTATGTATTCCATCTGTAAAAATACCCACCCTTCCACTGGGGTGGAACACGCAATTACATGTTATTTCTTCAACCGTTCAGAAAAATGTCTAGTCGTATCTGGAGCAAATGTTATAAGAGTTTTTCGTCTGATACCAGATATCGATATGACAAGAAAAGAAAAATATACAGGTATTATCTTATTAAATTTCCAATTGAGTAGAAAGCTTTGGATTAAATTTTCACCGAAATGACAAAAAAAAAATGTGTTTTATGCATTTATCCACTTTACATAAAATTAATAAACTATTACAGATTCTCGTCCTCCAAAAATGAAACTTGAATGTCTTGCTCAATATACTTTACATGGAAATATCATGTCAATACAGTCTGTAAGTCTTATTGGTTCACAAAGAGATTCTTTGCTTCTAAGTTTTCGTGATGCTAAGTTGTCAATCGTAGAATATGACCAAGATCAACATGATCTAAGAACAGTATCATTACATTATTTTGAAGAAGAAGAAATAAAGGTAAATCTTAATAAGAAAATAAACGTATAGTAATAGTATAAATTATAAATTTATATTTAATGTACAAGGATGGATGGACCAATCATCATCATATTCCAATAGTCAGAGTAGATCCAGAAGGAAGGTGCGCTGTTATGTTAATTTATGGTAGAAAATTAGTTGTCTTACCATTCCGAAAAGATCCAAGTATTGATGATGGAGATTTGGATGCTACAAAAATACAGAATCATCATAAGGCCCCTATTTTATCATCATACATGATAGTTTTAAAAAGTTTAGAAGAAAAAATGGACAATGTTATAGACTTACAATTTCTCCATGGTTATTATGAGCCTACCCTACTAATTTTGTATGAACCTGTGAGAACATTTTCTGGGTAAAATCAATTATATTTTCTTTTACTTATAAGATGTGTATGTGTGGTTCTAAATATACATATACTAATATTTGTATAATGTTTAAATAGGAGAATAGCTGTTAGACAAGATACTTGTGCAATGGTAGCAATATCATTAAATATTCAGCAGAGAGTTCACCCTATTATTTGGTCTGTATCAAATTTACCATTTGATTGCTACCAAGCTGTACCTGTGAAGAAACCTCTAGGAGGAACATTAATAATGGCAGTTAATTCTTTAATTTATCTTAACCAAAGTATACCACCTTATGGTGTGTCATTAAATAGTTTAGCTGATGCAAGTACTAATTTCCCACTAAGTAAGTACAATATAAAATGATATCTATATAGTTGTTTTAATTGTAACTTAACGATAATTATAATTATTTTATTTAGAATCACAAGAAGGTGTAAAGATGAGTTTAGAAGGAGCTCAAGTAGCATTTATATCATCAGATAGATTGGTTGTTTCATTGAAGAGCGGAGAATTATATGTATTATCCTTATTTGCAGACAGTATGAGATCAGTTCGTGGTTTTCACTTTGACAAAGCTGCAGCTAGTGTTTTAACGTCGTGTGTAAGTTATTTATTGATTTTTTCATAAAATTATGAATTTTATATGATTTTTTAAGTACTATTATTTATATAAATCAGGTTTGCATGTGTGAAGATAATCATCTATTTCTTGGATCACGTTTGGGTAATTCACTTTTGTTAAGATTTACTGAAAAGGAGCCAGAAAATATACAAGCTCCAGTTGCAAATGAAGTGATGATTGAAGATAATGAAAATGAAGAAACACCTGCAAAAAAAGTTAAACAAGATTTTCTTGGAGACTGGATGGCTTCAGATGTATTAGATATCAAAGATCCTGAAGAATTAGAAGTATATGGAAATGAAACTCATACTTCTATTCAAATCACCTCTTATAGCTTTGAGGTATATTTTCAAAAATGTATTTTTTGAAAAATTCTGATTAAATTACTTCAAAAAATCTTTCAAAACTGTTTTAGGTTTGTGACAGTCTTTTGAATATAGGACCTTGTGGAAATATATCAATGGGAGAGCCTGCATTTTTATCTGAAGAATTTTCCCACAACCAAGATCCAGATGTTGAATTAGTAACAACCTCTGGTTATGGCAAAAATGGTGCTTTGTGTGTTCTTCAAAGATCTATTCGTCCACAAGTAATTCAGCATATTTTATAATTTATATTAACTATAAATAAAAGAAAATTTAAATTAATTTTAAATATGTTCTCATCATTATAAAGGTAGTAACTACATTCGAGCTACCTGGATGTGAAGATATGTGGACAGTTATAGGAAATTTGAATAATGAAGAGCAAACAAAACCAGAAACAGAAGGATCCCATGCTTTCCTGATACTGAGTCAAGAAGATTCAACAATGGTATATACATTAGTTTTTCAGCTATTCGCAAAGTCTGCTCAAATTTTATTGTTGAATAGCTCTTATTTGTTATAATATGGTAATTCGTATGAACAAAGTTGTTTTCTATATTTTAGGTTTTACAAACTGGACAAGAAATTAATGAAGTAGATCAAAGTGGGTTTAGCACACAGGGAACAACGGTATTCGCAGGAAATCTTGGTGCGAATAGATATATAGTACAAGTGACTCAAATGGGAGTCCGTTTATTACAAGGAACTGAACAGATCCAACACATGCCAATGGATTTAGGTTGTCCGATTGTACAAGCAAGCTGTGCAGATCCCTTTGTCACTTTGCTTACTGAGGATGGTCAAGTAATCTTACTCACACTGAAAGAAGGGAGAGGAATGGCAAGATTGCACGTTCAGACAGCAAATTTATTGTTTCGTCCGCAAATAGAAGCAGTATGTGCTTATAGAGATGTAAGCGGTATTTTTACAACACAGCTTCCTGAAAGCGTGGAAGAAGATGCGTCTGAAAAAGAGCATAATGTTGAAGAGCCTCTTGTCACTAATATTGATAATGAAGACGATTTATTATACGGAGATGCACCAGCTTTCCAAATGCCGATGCCTCCTCAAGTAAAAGCAACGGAAACGATTAAAAAAGTTCCTTGGTGGCAGAAACACCTGCAAGAAGTAAAACCTACATACTGGCTACTCGTATATAGAGAAAGTGGCACTCTAGAAATTTATTCTTTACCTGATTTACATCTTTCTTATCTTATTCGTAATTTTGGATTTGGTCAATATGTTTTGCATGATAGTATGGAATCCACGACTTTGCAAACTGCGCCGGTTAATGAGATTCCTCATCGCGAGATGCAGGTTCGAGAAATTTTAATGGTATCCCTGGGTCATCACGGAAGTAGACCAATGCTGTTAGTACGTTTAGATAGTGATTTACAAATTTACCAAGCATACAGATATCCAAAAGGACATTTGAAATTACGCTTTAAGAAATTAGATCATGGAATGATACCTGGCAGTTTAAAGCCAAAACACAAAGAGGAAGATATGCCAAATGCGAATGAAACTAGAATTTCTATGATGCGTTATTTTAGTAATATTGCTGGCTATAACGGAGTATTCATATGCGGGGACTATCCTCATTGGATATTTTTAACTGGTCGGGGTGAACTACGGGCTCATCCTATGGGCATTGACGGTCCAGTAATGTTTTTTGCACCATTCAATAATGTTAATTGTCCTCAAGGTTTTCTTTATTTTAATAGAAAAGAAGAATTAAGGATATGCGTCTTACCAACTCATTTATCTTACGATGCCCCTTGGCCAGTTAGAAAAGTACCGTTACGTTGTACTCCTCATTTTGTTACTTATCATTTAGAAAGCAAAACTTATTGTGTAATAACAAGTATTGCAGAGCCTCTTAAAAGCTATTACAGATTCAATGGGGAAGACAAAGAGTTTACAGAGGAGGAAAGACCTGAAAGATTTCTGTATCCCACACAAGAACAATTTTCTATAGTTTTATTCTCACCAGTCTCATGGGAAACTATTCCAAATACAAAAATAGAATTAGATCAATGGGAACATGTTACTTGTTTGAAAAATGTGTCTCTTGCATACGAAGGTACAAGATCTGGTTTGAAAGGTTACATTGTTTTAGGAACAAACTATAATTATGGCGAAGACATTACCAGTAGAGGTCGAATACTTATTTTTGATATTATAGAGGTTGTTCCCGAACCTGGCCAACCTTTGACAAAGAATAGGTTCAAACAAATTTATGCAAAAGAACAGAAAGGACCTATAACTGCTATAACCCAAGTTTCTGGATTCTTGGTATCTGCGGTTGGCCAAAAAATTTATATTTGGCAATTGAAAGATAACGATCTTGTAGGTGTTGCATTTATAGACACACAAATTTATATTCACCAAATGTTAAGCATAAAGAGTCTCATTTTAGTTGCTGATGTATATAAGTCAATTAGCTTATTACGATTCCAAGAGGAATATCGTACGCTTTCCTTGGTCAGTAGGGATTTTCGACCCGCTGAAGTCTTTACCATCGAATATTTGATTGATAATACTAATTTAGGCTTTCTCACAGTGGATGGTGAAAGCAATTTAGCTCTATTCATGTATCAACCAGAATCTAGAGAGAGCCTTGGTGGGCAAAAGCTTATTAGGAAAGCAGATTTTCATTTAGGGCAAAAAGTCAATACATTGTTTCGTATTAGATGCAAAACGACTGACCCAGCCAATGAAAGGAAAACTTTTCCTGGTGCTGACAAAAGGCATGTAACAATGTACGCATCTTTGGATGGTGGTCTTGGTTACATTTTACCAGTACCGGAAAAAACCTATCGAAGACTTCTCATGCTGCAAAATGTATTAGTCAGTCATATTTGTCATATTGCTGGGTTGAATCCTAAAGCTTATCGGACGTATAAAAGTTATGTGAGAATGCATGGAAATCCAGCCAGAGGAATCATTGATGGTGATCTGATTTGGCGTTATTTATATTTGCCAAATAACGAAAGAATAGAAGTTGCCAAAAAAATCGGCACAAAAGTACAAGAAATTATAGAGGACATAACTGAAATCGATCGACAAACTGCCCATTTCTAAATCAATCAAATCTATTTTTGTATCATATTTGAAGCGCGATGTAATTATTTTTTTAAGAGTAATTATAACAATTGAACGGATTTCACCACTATGACTTATTACGACCAATAGCGTAGCTTAATGTTGTAAAAAAGCAGTATACCGTTAGTAATTTAATAAATTCAATCTTAATGATAATGTATATATTACATTTTATAAATGAAACGTACGATAAAGCCAATGCTCTCGTATTTTCTTCAATTGTTTCGCAAATTTCATCGTACGACTTAACTATTTGTGTCATCAGTTCATTTTCTGAAGCTGCAATCATTGTAAATTTAATAGTAGTAATATTCAACATATTTATGCTAAAATGGCTGAACCATCTGGAAGACAATCTAAGTATTTATCTTCATCAACTTACGGCCGTCTAAGTATAAGCGGAAGGCGGGCGTCAAAATTGAGTAGAATCCAAGAATCAGGTGCATTTAAAACTATGTATTAGTATAGAAACACTTATGCAAAATAACAATAGTTAATGTATCCCCCCTTTCTAATTTAATTAAGAATCCTAATTTTACTATTTTAATGTAAACATATATACATATCTGTTATCTGATGTAAAGATACTTTAAGAAGTATCTTAATAAATATCTAATGTATTGATCAAACAACATGTTTGATAAATATGGTAAGGTGGAGGATTCGTTGTAACATAAATCTGTATAGAATTTGCTTTCAACTAATGGAAAGAGTAAATCATTTTATTTATAATATTTTTTAATTTTTATTAGTAGAAGCTTGAATGATTATTTCCTCCTTTAAGCTTAGACTAAAGTGAGCTCTAACAAAAACAATTTTAATTTTATATTATCATACTTATTTTCAAACTATTTTGTTCAGTGTCTACTGAGTCATTAAAACTGGAAAAAAGACTTTATGAAGCATTTACGGTTTTCGACAATGCTAACACCGAAGAAGTTGACGTTCGAGACTTAGGAACAATAATAAGATCATTAGGTAAATTTGTTTACTTAGTTATTAGCTTTTTATATAGATGTATTTTTCCTCTATCCTATTAATTAATAAAAATATTTTATACTATTTATAAGGATGTGTAATTACCGAAACAGAGCTACAAGAAATTCAAGTTGAATTGGAAGATGTTGAAAATAACAATGTTTCTCTAAGTAGATTCGTAGATTATATGCTGAAAGCAATAAATGAAAGAAAGTAAGTGTATGATATAAAATATAATAATTCCAGAAGATTTGTCTGCTCTTTTATACTAACAGTTATTGCTCACATTAAAATACTAAGATACAAACCGGCAGAGCCCGAAGATTTATTAAAGGCGTTTCAGCTTTTGGATCCTGAAAATAAGGGGTATATTTTAAGAGAAGATTTAGAAAAAATAATGACAGAAACAGGTGAGCCTCTTACTCAAGAAGAGGTAGCTGATATGATGACAGTTGCTTGTGAACCAAAATCAGACAAGATTTACTATGAAGACTACATTAATTTATTAATTGTAAGTATTAATGTTTAAAATGATAAAAGAACAAAGGGAGCAGGAGTTATAAATATATAAAAACCCACTTAAAATAAAATCTATTTAGAACTAGTAAATATAATAATTAAATATTATTTCGTTAATAAAAAAATTATAGGTAAAAATTCCTAAAGAATTATATATCTATGCGATAGCTGATGAAATTGACGCTGCTAAATTAGCAGCAGCACCCAAAAGACACAGATTACAAAGCCTTCTTCTTAAAGTAGATTAGTGAATTCCAAAAATTTGAACTAAACAAAGTTAGTTATAAATATGTGAAATATATTTTTCTTAAAATTTTATAGATAAAAAATATTAATTATGTACATAAATTTTTCCCTTAGAAAAATATTATTTGAAGCAGGGACATAATAAAATGATTAGCATTTGGTAATATAAGTATATAAAAGTATGTAAACATTAGGCAATGTTACAATTTCGAAAATACTGGCTTCTCTCCTTTGGTAGCTTGTGCCATTACAGCATTTAAGAAATCTTCACTTTGTAGCATTGCTTGATTTTTCCAGCGCTGTTGCATTAAGAAAAAATTAATTATTATTGAAATTATTATAAAAGACGCCAACTTATATTTGTTTTTTCAGGTTGATTAAAATGATACATACAATGTGATCTAATCCTTCTTGAACTGTATGGTCTCGTGAGTAATTTAAACTTTCCTTACTGGTTTGCACAGCAACAGGACTTTTACTAGCTATTTCTTCAGCAAGTTCTATTGCTTTTTCCAATAAACTATAAAGAGTTCATGATTGTGTGAAAAAATTTTATTAACAAATTTTATTGCAATATCGAAAGGCCACTTATAAAATTCTCACCTTTGCTGTGTGTCAAATATTTTGCTAACAAATCCATTTTGCAATGCTTCAACTGCAGGGAATTTTCTTCCAGTGAAAACTAGTTCCCTTACTAAACTTTGGGAGCCTATGGCTTTTGGCAATCTCTGCAATGTTCCAACATCAGCAGCCATTCCAATATCAACTTCCTTGATTACAAAGTACGCATCAGAAGTACAGTAACGAATGTCTACTCCAGACACCATGTCTATACCTGCTCCTATACATGCACCATGAATAGCAGCTATTACAGGCTTGGGACACTGTTAATAATAGATTATTTGTTAATAACAAAAACATCAGACTGTAAGTAACATAATACCTTTTCTACAGAGGAGAGAGATTTTTGATATTTTTTTATAAAAGTTTCAATGACTTTGCTCTTCCTTGCAATATCATCATGTTTACCAATTTCTTCCCCAAACTTCATCATACTTGATAAGTCAATACCTTTTAAGATAAAAAAATGTTTTTTATAAATTTATAATGTAAATTATAGGTAATGTAGCAATTTAGATAAATTTTACCTGCGCAGAATAATTTTCCATTGGCCGCAAGAACAATAGATCTGCATTCAGGATTGGAGCCCAGTGAATTAAAACATTCCCCAAATTCTCTATAAATTTTTAAATTAAGTAAAGCTACATAATTAAATCATGAAAGTGTTTTATTACTTACTCCCACATTGTAGTATCCAAAGCATTTCGTTTATCAGGTCTATTTAGCTGTACCAAATATACAAATGGTTTTGGAACAGAAACAGCTAAGGTTGTATATCTTTCCAGAGGCATAGTAGAATAGTTTAATGCATTTAAAGGAGCTATAAATATTTTTTATTATTATTATTTAGTTTATTATACTAGAAAAAAATTGTGAAATGAAATTAAAATAGTTAATTAATTTACTCTTTTCATATGATATATTAGATATATTACTAAATACTTTTTTATTAAAAAGAAAACAAATTTATTTTACTTTTCTTTATATTACGAAGGACGAAGCTTCTTACAATATTGGTAATCATTTTTCTTTCAACTAATTATCATACGTACATACAGAGGTTATGGTCGTATTTTATGTAGACGTCACTGAACTCAAAGGTCCATCTACATTTTGTTACGTACACTATTGGTTCCGATGGGTTCATGTGAGATTTTAAATGTTAATAGCTACGACCTTTGATATGCCAATGGGTCATCAATATTTAAGAGTAAAAAAATAACATTAAAGCTTTTAATTATTATTATAAGTTGTTTATTAAGAATGGTTTGGTGTATTCTTTGCAAAGTGTAAACTCATAAAGTATACATCTTTCTTAAATAAAAAGTATAGAATTAGAAAAGACATTATATATATATAATATATAAATACAACAATATGTACAATTGCTTAACAATGGAAATAATTGATAAATAATAATTATTATATTAGTTAGGTTTAAAGAGTCCTATGATGTACTAACTTTTAATGACAAATTTGTACTATAAATATTAAGGCTAAAGTTGTTTATAGAAAAAAGTAAATTTCTACAGAACTTAAACTTTAAAGTAGTAAACATTTAGTTTATGAGCAAGATTGTTTTTATCTTTACAGAATTCATTATATTAAATTTTATCTTTTTTCTTCTTATCAGAAATTGTATATTTATCATAGGTTTTTGTAGGATCAAATGGCTCCCATCTACTAGCTGGGAAAATATGTTTATTCCTCTCATACCATGATCTGAAAATAAACATTTATTTCAAGTAAAACATTATTCAATTCATTATTGGTCTGCATACCTTAGTAATACTTTTCCAGCATGCGATTCTTCTGTTTCAACCGATGCATCATGCATGACACGAATATCATCATGAACATCAAATGTAAAAAGTGGACCACTTTTACCCCTAGCCTATAATTTAATTAAGAAGTTACATATGAAAATTTCAAAAACAAAAATAATCACATGTTGCCTATATTATTAAATTACCTTTATGACAATGAAGTCATAAAATGTATAATGATGTGGTAGAATTAAATCTTCTTTGACATACATCAACTGATCTGCCATCACAGTTTTTAATTCACTAAATTCACGTCTTAAGACCTCTAAGCATCTTTGAAGTAGCTGATAAATTGAATTACCTATACGAATATAACCACACAACTGTAAATAAAAACATTTACATATTTACTATATTATTTATGTCGATTGTTATACCTTTTTTCATAATAACACTTCTTCTATGACCAGACCCATCCCAATAGCTGAATGTAATTTCAATTTCCTCTTCTTTCAATGCATTTTGTTTTCTAGTCCACTCTTGCCTTAGTTCTTCTCTTAGTCTGTTTTCTTCATCTTCCCTTTCTCTGTCTGGTAAAAAACTTGTATCTACATCTGGATTCTTTTTGATTTTCTTAGCAACGGGTTCTTGAGATTTACTAGATTTTTCTGATTTGGCATCCGAGTCTTCATCGGAAAGCTCATATTCCTCTTCATCTAAATTAAAGGATAATGCTTGTATTTGCTTTTTTTGTTTGTTCTTTTCCGCTTGTTTGGCAGCAAGCGCTCTTTCCTTCTCCTGCTCCTTTTCTCGTTCTTTTTGTGCTAATTTCTTTTCTCTTTCTTTCACTATATTCTCTTGTTTAGCTTTCATTTCATTTAATGTAACTAAACCTATCGTTGAAGATTTTAATTGTTGTTCTACAGCATTATAATGTGTTGCAAATTTATTTTCAATATTATGAATTTTCAAATCATCTTCTATTTTCTTCTTACGCAGCTCTATTTCTTGCTGCGCTATCTCTCGTTTTTTCATCAATTGCATTGCTCGACCAGCTTCACTAGCTGCTCCTTTGTAATGTGCCATTTTTGTTGTTATTTAAATTCAATAATCACTTTAAAAAGAGTTTTAAAGTCCTCAATAAGACAGCAACGAAGGATTTCTAGTTTTCCTATAGACAACTTAACCCACAAACTAGATTTGTTTTTCCATCCGTAAGGTTAGGTTGGGTTAGGTTTCTGGAGGTTCAGGAGGAGAATAGAGTAGTCCTATTGGTTCACCTTGTCTTTAATTCTATTGGTTGAGTCGTCACTATCCAATGGCGGGAAGTTTAATTTAATTTGAGCTATGCTTGTTTGAACTGTTTTTATTCCAATAACTAAATTGCTGATGATCCTTAGGTTCATATAGTAGAAGGTAATAAGAATATAAAGCTCTGATGAAAATTTCATCAAGATTGGTGAATAGTTTCCAAAAAAATCATTCAAATTTTAAAAAATAGATTTTCAAAAAATTGAATTCAATGATTTAGTCTCTCACCTTAAAACGTGCAAGCAGAGCATTATTGCAACTTGCGCGCAGCTTGACACATTTAAATCTATAACTTTTTAGATTTTTTGAAATTTATTTTAAAACTTTGGCAGTATAATCTTGAAGATATATCTCAACCATTTAAAAAAGAAAAAAATTTATGCAACTTTTGAAACTTGTAAAAATAATTTTACTCATAAGCTTTAAAAAATCATTGCAATGTTTCATTTCTAAAAAACAATAATAGATAAAGGCTGACGAAATTTTTTAAAAGGATTGTGTTGCGATAGATTGCTATTTATATCTATATACGCGGAGACGGTATATGCAGTATACAGGGTGTGTGTATCGCGCAGCAATGATGTTTTAATAAATTATAACCACATATTCTTGACGATTAACCAAGTGAAAAAGTCCTATACTATGACATTCGTAAAAGCATCATTGCTGAGATAAATCAGGCCTTTGATTCAACGGAAGAATTACTTTACTGTCACTTTCGTTGACAGTAACCTTTCGAAAAACAAAAGAGAAGCTCCAGCCAGCTTCTACACCGTTTCGTAATGTCATACACGCACACACACGCACACACACGCACAAATGCACGCATAGCTACGCTAATTATTAATTATTAGCATAGTATAAAGTTCTTTAGCGCATGCAACTATTGTTAAATTGAAAATTCCAATAAAAGAATGACACAAAGATATTGATATATTTATAGGAAGGTACATTTTTCGAGATACCTTCTATCCCTCTGCTCTGTTCAAGCCCATTTATTTGCTATAGCCTTCGCGAGGTGCCCCTGATTTTGCAAAAAGCAATGGATCTAGCTAGAGGATAGAAGGTACCTCGAAAAATCTACCTTCCTTCAAATATATCAATATCTTTGTGTCATTCTTTCATTGGAATTTTCAAATTAACAACAGTTCCATGCGTTAAAAGAACTTTATATGCTAATAATTAATAATTGGTGTAGTTGCGTGCATTTCTGCGTGTGTGTGTATGACATTACGGAAAGGTGTAGAAGCTGGCTGGAGCTTCTCTTTTGTTTTTCGAAAGGGAGCTGTCAACGAAAGTGACAGTAAAGTAATTCTTCCGTTGAATCAAAGGCCTGATTTATCTCAGCAATGATGCTTTTACGAATGTCATAGTATAGGACTTTTCCACTTGGTTAATCGTCAAGAATATGTGCTTACAATTTATTAAAACATCATTGCTGCGCGATACACAAACCCTGTACAGATATACTCCTAAAATTTAACCACTTATACAGATGCTTGAGGCAAAAATGAATAAATTTTATAATAAACATTCCTAGACGCCTTTATTTTCTTTAAACAAACATATATTTATGCAATTTTATTCTACACTTATTATTAACAAATATATGTATTATAAATATTGTTGATTTTCCCTTAACTGATAATTTGAAGATGATGAATTTTTTTCGTTAAATCGCAACCCCTATTTTTCATTGTACATATATTTGCAAAAATTCCAAAAACTATATTGTGAATCAGATATTTTGGAAAGTTGTTGAATGCAAATACCAAAATATGCGATAAAAAATAGGAGTTACCATTTAATGAAATTGACGTAGCCTTTGACGTGACTTGACGTGACCTTGAGCTAACCAACCAAAGCCAAGTCTCACAATAATGCTCATTAATTATTTCCCATTCGAAACAAACTTATAACTATAAACTTCATTACTCGATCGATATTTATATGGTTTTGAAGACATTTAAATAAATGGATTAATATAGTGGTTCCATTTGGGAAAACAACGATGACCTTGATTTCTTAAAAATTGCGACGTAAAAGAAAAATTTATCCTAACCAAATAATACTTCCTCTGGAGATAATCAAATTATCCTTAAAACATTTTCTCGTATCTTTAATTGTAACAGAGCTGTCTATATATAGATATCACTTTGCAACAGAATTACTGAGACGCTCATCTGATGTACACTGACATTCATCGAATCTGCTCGTGAAGAATGGCCTACTAGATTTGTAACTAGCTGGACAGCTTCAGGTCTCTAGTTCTCACCAAAGCGTAAAACGTCACGGTGACGTCAGATGACGTCACGATGACGTATTGGAGTCGTGGTGGGGAGAATAAGGAGAATCTGGTAAATTGCATATACTCGAGTGTAGCGGTTGATCGTCTTACTTTTGTCAAAAGTATATCATCTCGGGATAAAATGGTATAGTAAGAATTTTCTTCTTTCTCTGTCTAATAGCATAAGAGTGAGAGAGAAAGACATATGATACCCCATGTGCCCATTGATTCTGCTCGAGCACGTTTTTGGTATAGTGATAGGAATTTTGGTATACTGATAGAAGCGGTAATAATATAGTAATCAAACGACAGATCAATAAAAAGAAGAGGGCATATTCCAATGAGTGAAGTGTCAAAATGTGCAACTTAACCTCTGTAATTTGTATTAATTTATTAAAATAACTTGTAAGTGATGAACTTTTAATAAAATCATATTAAGTGTTATAAATTTGTATAAAAAATATGTATTTTAGTTTTAACCTATTATTGTGTAACATATGGTGTATAAAAATAACTGAAAATATATATTTTAAATTAAATTTATGTTGTTGATATTTTGTCAAGAATAACACATCATTAACTTTTATATTAATAATAAGGAGCTATATTCTTGAGTCGTAAAGTCCATTGGAGCTTGCAAGTCAACTATGGATCCCAAGCTTACAGCAATAAGATTCTACGAATAAAGAAGATGCAATTCATTATTAAAATAGATAATCGTTAACTCAGATTTTTTTGCAGAAACCTAATATCAATAGTGACAAGCTTTCGTATCTATTTCCAATTGGTGATGCTGGAAGAGAACCTCTGAGAGCTCCTGACAGCTCAACTGCCACAGGTCCAAGAAACAGCTATTTACGTAAATCTGTCCAGTGTCATGCAATACATTATCCAGAAGCCATTCTGCTATTATCCAGCTAATGTTTCTACGCAATATAATTAATTACTTATTAATTTTCAAATATACTAAATATGTAAAGAAGAAAAAGCCAATATATTAAAATCCATTTACTTACACTACATCTCATTACGTAACCATGAGTGAATATTGTTGAATGGTGACAGAACAGTTTATAGTTGCAGAATCAGAATACATTCCTGTTGTGGGTAATGTTGCTGGGTCCTTTTGTTCTTTCGCAGTATCCAAAAGCAGCAAATTTGCAATGATTTTACAATTATAGCCTATATTCGAAGAAAACTTTAATACTTAAACTTAAATTGAAGAATATTCAAATGATTAATAGTAACTCCTTACGGATTAAGATATCTTGCATTATTTTCAATTTCTGCTACCAGTGCGTATAGGCAAATTCAGTGGTAAATTGTTATTCTCATCACTTAGAGCTTGTTAATCCTGTAAGTTACGTAGCACTTTAAAGTGGGCAAACAAATCCTTACGCTGCATTATATTAGTCTTCTCTTCCTTCGCTAACTTTTGAAAATTCATATATTACTGTTATCCACGAGTATATTTACCCAGTGGCTGAAAAATATTAGAAAGAGTATGAAAATTCATTCTTAAAAGTAAGCATAAATTATTTCCATATTCATAAAGTTATACATACCTATTCTATTATTTAGCTGGATGTTAGCTGCCACGAAGACATCCATATGTAATGTGCCTGCCCTCCTTCCTTTTTAATCCAGTGTATTATCCTAATAGTTTGCTGCAGGACAGTCTTAAGTCAGAAATAGATTGAAGTGTGATAATTCGGTTCTACTTTCTCTTTACCCTGGCCTACCATGAGGAGATACTCTTTTTTATCTTGATTTTTCATAACGTAAATGATAAATAATTATTCCTGAAATAAAAACGTGCACACACACACATATATATATATATATATATATATATATATATTATTGTCTTTTCAGATTATATACTCTATTTTTTATCTTATATAATTTATTTTTTTTTTCTTTTTTTCAGTACTCCGAAAATTGATTTACGTTAAATAATATTGGTGGCCCTGAAAAGGGCCGATTTTTGGATCCGACACGTGGCAGAGCACATTCCTTTTTTATACCATGCAATCCGATCCATCTAAAAAAATACCCATTCGAAACCAACAACAGTAAAGCTCATTCAATAATCCGTCCAGTAGCCATTCCGCTCGATCACTTGATTAAGTCGATTAGGTATCGAGTTAGTCAAGTTAGCTAAGAACTCTGGGTCAGACCTAAGGCCTTCCCAGATATTCTTCGCTTGATCGAGAATCGCTGCCCTCGTCCTCGCGCCTGGCTCTATCCATCGTCTGGACATCAATGCCCAGACGTTCTCAATTAAATTGAGATCCGGTGATCGAGCGGGCCAATCCACCACTTCCAACTCCGGGTGTCGCGCAAACCACGCTCGCGTTTCGCGTGAGGTATGGATCGCTGAATTGTCCTGCACAAATCGGATCACCGGTACTTCATCCGCGGGATATACATTACGCACGCTTGGGAGAAAAATTTCTTCCAAGATGCGAATGTATTCCCGGGAATTCATACGTGGAGAAATCTCCACAAGATCACCGATATGTTCACCGGAAATCCAGCCCCATACGCCACACGATACGCGTCCAGACCGATGAGTCTGGAAGACGTGGTTTGGCTGCAACCGGGTATCGTTCGGGCGCCACACGTGCAAGGCCTGAGCCTGAGAGGGCAACGATATGAAAACCTTTTCATCGGTCCATATCGTAGCCTTCCAATCTGCACGGCTCCGCGAAAGATTCGCGAGGGCATAGCCAACTCTCTGCTCACGGTGAGCAGGAGTTAATGGGATTTTACGCGCTGGACGACGGCAGTGAATACCTGCAGAGTGTAAACGCCGCAGGCCGGTGGTCACTGAAGCTGGATAATCTATCTCCTCCACTATGTCGCTGACACTAGCGAAGGGATCTTCTTCGATCCTGCTCAGCAGCTGCTGGTCATCGATCTCCGAAGTCCTTTTCTGCCCTCTGTTCTCCGCTCTCCGGTCACGCAGTGCGTGGTCTCCGCCTTCGCGGTACCGACGTATCCAGCGCCTGACGGTGGTCTCGTGTGCCCCGCAGAGTACAGCGATCTCACTCGCGCTTTTCCCGCACTCAAAATAGCCAATGGCTCTTCCTCTGGTAGCCTCACTATGCTGTGACATCGTCGACGTATCCAATAGATATGAATGTTATAACAAATTAACGTTATTATAGATAAAAGTGAATAATGCCTCGATTATTGAATTAGAAGTATCGATAATAACGTTAATTTGTTATAACATTCATATCTATTGGATACGTCGACGATGTCACAGCATAGTGAGGCTACCAGAGGAAGAGCCATTGGCTATTTTGAGTGCGGGAAAAGCGCGAGTGAGATCGCTGTACTCTGCGGGGCACACGAGACCACCGTCAGGCGCTGGATACGTCGGTACCGCGAAGGCGGAGACCACGCACTGCGTGACCGGAGAGCGGAGAACAGAGGGCAGAAAAGGACTTCGGAGATCGATGACCAGCAGCTGCTGAGCAGGATCGAAGAAGATCCCTTCGCTAGTGTCAGCGACATAGTGGAGGAGATAGATTATCCAGCTTCAGTGACCACCGGCCTGCGGCGTTTACACTCTGCAGGTATTCACTGCCGTCGTCCAGCGCGTAAAATCCCATTAACTCCTGCTCACCGTGAGCAGAGAGTTGGCTATGCCCTCGCGAATCTTTCGCGGAGCCGTGCAGATTGGAAGGCTACGATATGGACCGATGAAAAGGTTTTCATATCGTTGCCCTCTCAGGCTCAGGCCTTGCACGTGTGGCGCCCGAACGATACCCGGTTGCAGCCAAACCACGTCTTCCAGACTCATCGGTCTGGACGCGTATCGTGTGGCGTATGGGGCTGGATTTCCGGTGAACATATCGGTGATCTTGTGGAGATTTCTCCACGTATGAATTCCCGGGAATACATTCGCATCTTGGAAGAAATTTTTCTCCCAAGCGTGCGTAATGTATATCCCGCGGATGAAGTACCGGTGATCCGATTTGTGCAGGACAATTCAGCGATCCATACCTCACGCGAAACGCGAGCGTGGTTTGCGCGACACCCGGAGTTGGAAGTGGTGGATTGGCCCGCTCGATCACCGGATCTCAATTTAATTGAGAACGTCTGGGCATTGATGTCCAGACGATGGATAGAGCCAGGCGCGAGGACGAGGGCAGCGATTCTCGATCAAGCGAAGAATATCTGGGAAGGCCTTAGGTCTGACCCAGAGTTCTTAGCTAACTTGACTAACTCGATACCTAATCGACTTAATCAAGTGATCGAGCGGAATGGCTACTGGACGGATTATTGAATGAGCTTTACTGTTGTTGGTTTCGAATGGGTATTTTTTTAGATGGATCGGATTGCATGGTATAAAAAAGGAATGTGCTCTGCCACGTGTCGGATCCAAAAATCGGCCCTTTTCAGGGCCACCAATATTATTTAACGTAAATCAATTTTCGGAGTACTGAAAAAAAGAAAAAAAAAATAAATTATATAAGATAAAAAATAGAGTATATAATCTGAAAAGACAATAATATATATATATATATATATATATATATATGTGTGTGTGTGCACGTTTTTATTTCAGGAATAATTATTTATCATTTACGTTATGAAAAATCAAGATAAAAAAGAGTATCTCCTCATGGTAGGCCAGGGTAAAGAGAAAGTAGAACCGAATTATCACACTTCAATCTATTTCTGACTTAAGACTGTCCTGCAGCAAACTATTAGGATAATACACTGGATTAAAAAGGAAGGAGGGCAGGCACATTACATATGGATGTCTTCGTGGCAGCTAACATCCAGCTAAATAATAGAATAGGTATGTATAACTTTATGAATATGGAAATAATTTATGCTTACTTTTAAGAATGAATTTTCATACTCTTTCTAATATTTTTCAGCCACTGGGTAAATATACTCGTGGATAACAGTAATATATGAATTTTCAAAAGTTAGCGAAGGAAGAGAAGACTAATATAATGCAGCGTAAGGATTTGTTTGCCCACTTTAAAGTGCTACGTAACTTACAGGATTAACAAGCTCTAAGTGATGAGAATAACAATTTACCACTGAATTTGCCTATACGCACTGGTAGCAGAAATTGAAAATAATGCAAGATATCTTAATCCGTAAGGAGTTACTATTAATCATTTGAATATTCTTCAATTTAAGTTTAAGTATTAAAGTTTTCTTCGAATATAGGCTATAATTGTAAAATCATTGCAAATTTGCTGCTTTTGGATACTGCGAAAGAACAAAAGGACCCAGCAACATTACCCACAACAGGAATGTATTCTGATTCTGCAACTATAAACTGTTCTGTCACCATTCAACAATATTCACTCATGGTTACGTAATGAGATGTAGTGTAAGTAAATGGATTTTAATATATTGGCTTTTTCTTCTTTACATATTTAGTATATTTGAAAATTAATAAGTAATTAATTATATTGCGTAGAAACATTAGCTGGATAATAGCAGAATGGCTTCTGGATAATGTATTGCATGACACTGGACAGATTTACGTAAATAGCTGTTTCTTGGACCTGTGGCAGTTGAGCTGTCAGGAGCTCTCAGAGGTTCTCTTCCAGCATCACCAATTGGAAATAGATACGAAAGCTTGTCACTATTGATATTAGGTTTCTGCAAAAAAATCTGAGTTAACGATTATCTATTTTAATAATGAATTGCATCTTCTTTATTCGTAGAATCTTATTGCTGTAAGCTTGGGATCCATAGTTGACTTGCAAGCTCCAATGGACTTTACGACTCAAGAATATAGCTCCTTATTATTAATATAAAAGTTAATGATGTGTTATTCTTGACAAAATATCAACAACATAAATTTAATTTAAAATATATATTTTCAGTTATTTTTATACACCATATGTTACACAATAATAGGTTAAAACTAAAATACATATTTTTTATACAAATTTATAACACTTAATATGATTTTATTAAAAGTTCATCACTTACAAGTTATTTTAATAAATTAATACAAATTACAGAGGTTAAGTTGCACATTTTGACACTTCACTCATTGGAATATGCCCTCTTCTTTTTATTGATCTGTCGTTTGATTACTATATTATTACCGCTTCTATCAGTATACCAAAATTCCTATCACTATACCAAAAACGTGCTCGAGCAGAATCAATGGGCACATGGGGTATCATATGTCTTTCTCTCTCACTCTTATGCTATTAGACAGAGAAAGAAGAAAATTCTTACTATACCATTTTATCCCGAGATGATATACTTTTGACAAAAGTAAGACGATCAACCGCTACACTCGAGTATATGCAATTTACCAGATTCTCCTTATTCTCCCCACCACGACTCCAATACGTCATCGTGACGTCATCTGACGTCACCGTGACGTTTTACGCTTTGGTGAGAACTAGAGACCTGAAGCTGTCCAGCTAGTTACAAATCTAGTAGGCCATTCTTCACGAGCAGATTCGATGAATGTCAGTGTATATTGACAAAAACAATAAAACAATAATACAGGTCATGCAATTGCACTTGAAGTCTCTGAAGCTGTTTCAGTGCCATTAGCGTCATCAGAAATTTCCGATGTAACATAAGTTTGGTTATACTCTTTGAGGGTGTGATTCCTGGATGTAGCAAACTGCTGTGTGTAGTGTCATATCATCTCCAGTATTGTTTATAGTATTCACACTAAAGTAACGTGCCAATCGAGTTACTCAGATCAGGTTGGCTCAGCCCTCAGCAGCATGGTTGTTGCTACATGTGTTCGAGAAGGTTAGAATGTAGAATGCGATGGACAACGAATGCTTTTCCAGCTATTCCAGCTCCTGCTCTTGCGGCTGCAGTGGATCATCGGATACTTTGATCCAGCCATATGAACCATGCTGCAATTGCTCCTTCGACCCATATTCTGCGGACGAGCCAGAGGAGCTTCACGATGTCCAGTTTCTGCTGAAAAAACTTGCAGCCATCAAATGTCAAATGAAAAAATGGAATCTCGAGCGACTGCAGATAGAGAGCCAAGCCAGGACGATGAGGAAAATGCTCCAGAAATTTGGTCTGCGTCATTGAATCAATGGATAACATTTTTTTATTAATACATGAGATGTCTTATTTATGTGTGTGTGTGTGTGTGAATGTGTGTAGGGATTTTTTGTAACAGTCCTCTGATTTTGCAGGAGTAAAATTGGATGACACCAATAAAGTAGATCCCTTGGTACAGCATTATCAGATTGAATGTGAGAATTTGAAAAATAACAAGGCGGAGCTGGTGGATACTGTTAGAGATCTGAAAGAAACCTTGGCTGACAGAGAATGCTGCGAACATCCTTGTGAAGAGGTTGTCAAGTCGCGGGAAAAGATCCAATTTTTAAGAGAGCGCTTTAACCTTGAAAAAAAGGAGTAAAGTAGTAGTAGACTATTAAGGATTCTTTTGATTTGTTATTTGTTTCCCAAGAGTAATGCTTTCTCTTTGCTGTTGTTGGTTATCGTAGAATGAGACTTGTAATATCCAGTTTGAAGATGAAACTAGCAGAGGCTGAGGAAGAGAGCTCTTGCGAAGGTCTGAACAGACTCAAGGCTAAGTTGAGGGAATTGATGGCTGGCAGGGAAAAATCTGATCAACAGGTGTCAAAAGTTATGGAAAAGTCAATTGAGACTCTGGTAGACTTTGGCAAAAATTGTGATGAGCTTAAACTTGAAAATGAATCCTTGAAAGCTGAAAATTTAGAGTTGAAGAAATCTTTGGCTGCTGGTAATGTCAATAAAGATATGGAAAGACCAAAGGATGAACAAACTCAGTCTGAATTGGAGGAGCACATAAAAGAATTGAACAATGAACTTGAGACCCTGAGAAATGAGTTAAATAGTCTTAGGGCTGAAAATGAAAAGCTGCAAAATGATCAGAAAGATTTACTTGAACAAGATTCAGCTTTGAAAGCCCAACTGGAGCGTCTGAGAAGCGAATTGGGAATACTTAGAGGGGAGAATGGAAGATTATTATCAGTCCAAGAGGATAGCATTGAGAAAAATTATTCCAATGAGAGAAAATTGAGAAGAAGTATAGATGAATCGAGCAAAGAACTGGATATTCTGAAAATCGAGCTGAATTATTTGAGATCCGAAAATGAAAAACTGCAGAAAGCCCAAGATGATTTGCTTAAACAAGATGCAGCCTCCAAGTCTAACCTGGAGGATCTTAAAAAGGTATTGGAAGCTTTGAAATTGGAGCAGCAAAATGTTTTAGAAGAGAATGAAAGGTTGAGACAAAAATTAGAGGAATGTAACAAAGAGCTGAATGATACAAGGTTAGAGAATGAAAAGCTGCAGAAAGCTCAGGATGATTTGTTCAAGCAAGATTCAGCCTCAAAGTCCAATCTGGAAGAGCTTAAAAAAGTATTGGAAGCTTTGAAGCTGGAGCAGGTAAATTCTACAGGAGAGAATGAAAGCTTGAGAAACAAGGTAGAAGAATCTAGCAAGGAGTTGGAAAATCTGCAAAATAAGCTCGGCCTTGTTACATCCGAGAATGAAAAACTGCAGAAAGTCCAGAATAATTTGTTCAACCAGAATTCAATCTTGAAATCCAACCTGGATAATCTGAAAAAAGAATTGGCAGCACTTAAAGAGGAGAATGGAAAATTAAAATCCCTGCAAGAAATGATTATTGAGAAGAATCGTGATAATGAGAATAAATTGAAGAAAGCTGTAGGAGAATCAAACAAGGAATTGGAAAATCTGAAAAAAGAATTGGCAGCATTTAGAGAAGAGAACGAAAAATTAAAGTCTCTACAAAAGGAAATTATTGGGAAGAATAGTGATAACGAGAATAAATTGAAAGAAGCTATAGAAGAATCGAACAAGGAAGTGGAGAATCTGAAAAAAGAATTGGCAGCACTTAGAGAGGAGAATGGAAAATTTCAATCCCTACATGAGGGAATTATTAAAAAGAATCGTGATAACGAGAATAATTTGAAAAAAGCTATAGAGGAATCGAATAAGGAATTGGCAGCACTTAGGGAGGAAAATAAGAAATTAAAGTCTCTACAAGAAGAAATTATTGAAAAGAATGGTGACAACGAGAATAAATTGAAAAAAGCTATAGAAGAATCGAACGAGGAATTGGAGAATCTGAAAAATAAGCTGAATCACTTGAAATCAGAGAATGATAAACTGCAGCAAGCCCAAAATGACCTGGTCAAACAAAATTCAATCTTGAAATCCAGCCTTGAGAATGTTAAGAAAGAATTGGAAGCCTCGAATCTGGAAAAAGAAGCTCTTAAAGAGGATAATAAAAAAATGAAATTGCTCCATGAAGAAACTATAGCAAAGAATCGTGATAACGAGGACAAGCTGAAAAATAAGACGAAAGATCTGAACGAGGAGTTGGAAGCTTTGAAGAACGAGTTGACGAGTTTGAGATCTGCAAAGGAGCTACTGGTAAATGCCCAGCATAAATCCCAGAATACAGAGGACACTTTGAAATCAACACTGGAGAGCCTTAAAAAAGAGTTGGAAGCTTTGAAGTCGGAAAGCCAAAATCTCAAAGCAGAGAATTTAAGATTGAAATCGCTCGAGGAGGAAGGTAAAAAAGCTCGTGATAACGAAAATAAATTGAGAAAGCAGATGAAAGAATCGAGCGATGAATTGGAGGCTCTAAAGAATGAGTTAAATAATCTAAGATCCGAAAATGAGCAACTGCAAAATGCTCAACATAAACTCCTGAGTAAAGACGAATCTTCAAAATCTGCCTTGGAGAACCTTAAAAAGGAGCTGGCAGCCTTGAAATCGGAGGAGCAACGTCTCAGGTTGGAGAATGAAAAATTGAAGTCACTCGAAGATGAAAATAAAAAGTGTCGTGATAACGAAGGAAAATTGAAAATGAGGATAGACGAGTCGAACGATGAGTTAAAGTCTCTGAAAAATGAGCTGAACACTCTGAGATCTGAGAATGACAAGCTGAAAAAGGCTCACACTGATTTACTGAACCAAGAAGCAGCCTTGAAATCTACTCAGAGTGACCTTAACAACGAGCTGGCAGCCTTAAAAACGGAAGTCCAGAATCTTAGAGCGGAAAACCGAAAATTAAAATTACTCGAGGAGGAAAATAAGAAGAGTCGTCATAACGAAGATATGTTAAAGAAGAAAATGCAAGAATCAAACGATGAGCTAGAGGCACTGAAAAGTGAACTGAAGAACTTGAGATCTGAGAAAGAGAAAATGCAAAGTGCTCAGAAAAATTTACTTGATCAAGATTCAGCCTTGAAATCCACACTGGAGGACCTTAAGAAAGAATTGGCTGCTTTGAAGCAGGAGCAGAAAAATCTTAAAGGGGAGAATGAAAAATTGAAATTGCTTCAAGAGGAAACATTGAAAAACAATCGTGAAAACGAGAATATGTTGAAGAGCCAGATAGGAAAATCTGGCGAAGAGTTGACTGCTCTGAAGAATGAACTGAGCACTCTGAGGTCAGAAAACGAGAGGCTACAAAAGGCCCAAAATGGTTTGATGAGTCAAGAGGCTAACTTGAAATCCAGCCTGGAGGCGCTTAGAAATGAATTGGCTGCCTTAAAGTCTGAAGAGAAGAATCTTAGAGAAGAAAATGAATTGCTCAAGTCACTCCATAAGGAGATTACAGAAAAGAATGCTGATAATGAGAACAAGTTCAAGAAAAACATGGATGAATTGAGCAAATCGAACAAGGAGTTGGAAGCATTGAAGAATGAGCTGATGGCATTGAGATTAGAGAAGGAAAAATTGTTAAATGTACAAAATGAATTGTTGAATCAGGAAGCATCCTTGAAATCCAACCTGGAGATCCTTAAAAATGAATTAACAGCCTTAAAGTTAGAGGATAATAATCTCAGGTTGGAGAACAATAATCTCAGGTTGGAGATTGACAAGTTAAAATCACTTGTAGAGGAAAGTGAGAAGGATCTTATTGATCTTATGAAGGAGAATAAAAATTTCAGACACAGTTTATCAAAGTCTGACGAAGTTTCAAATGAACTAGAAAAATTAAAGTCACTGATAAAGTCGAAAGAAGATAATGAAGAGGAATTGAGGAAAGATTTATCAAAGTGCTCGATGGAAAGAGAGAAACTGGAGAAGGAAGTGCAAGAATTGTTGCAAAAACTGCAGGAAGCTGAAAATGAAATTAATAGATTAAAGAAACCTGAGACAAAGAGTAGATCAGCTTCTCAGCAAACTGAGAAAGAAATGGGGAAAGTACTAAGATATGAGGAACGAGTAAGGGCAATTATTTTCTTTAATTATACAAGTTAATTTCCCCTTTATTTATTAATTAAAATAAATGTAGGGCTCGGGTATGGACACCGCTTCTAATATCAATGCAGAAACCAGTGCAGATTTCAATGTAGAAACTGCTACAGATTTCAGTCCTGAGGGTTGGCTAAAGACCTTGACTTTGACTCAATTAGCAGAGTTGCATGATGAAGTTTGCATTCTGACAGCAAATCTGGTTGGAGATAACAACAATAATGTTTTCTCTCATGTAAGTTATAAAAATGGAACTTGTTGATTTGATTAAAAGATTACTCGTTTTTATATTTCTAGGTGTGTCATTGTGGTTTAACGAAAATCTCAATTCCTGCTGGTACAAGTCCCAAGTTAGAAAATGATTACAATAAACTGAACAGAAGAATTGCGGCCCTTCAAAGGCAGATTGCAGAAAGACAAACAGAAACTGATTTAAAATTGCAGGAACTAAAAAGATCCTTGAAAAACGAACAAATGAAATTGATAAAAATTTCCGACGATATGAATTTACAGAGAAAACGAAATATTTATCATGCTAGATTCAATTGATAATAATAATAATAACAAACAAAAAGGACAATAAAAAATAAATGACGTATGTCACGGAATGTCGTGTCTAACCAAAAAAAGCATGCATAGTTTATAAAAATGGCTAGTCCTCAATTTTCTTCTGGATAATTATTAAACAAAAAATTGAATCTGGTGAAGCTTAAACAAATTTATAGTTAATATTAAACATGAAGATGAAGAGCCAAAATATAGTAAGAAGGAAGAAGGGAGAGTCTGAAGGAAAAATGAAGGTTGTGGAATTTGCAGCAATGACTTTAAAAAGATTAAACTCGATGTTGGAGAGTCTACAGCCAGGAGTTCATACTTACAAGAGTCCCGGTATAAAATTTAATTTTTCTCAAGAACTACTAGCAAAAAGTTGGACATGCTTGAAAAATCATGAAAACCCGAAAGTCTTGTACTATTCCGAGGAAAAGGTCTGGTACTTAAAAAATAAGCTTGATGAGTTCGTGAGAACAGACAGGACATTCGAGATTGCTGTTACTGGAATCGCTGCGAAAATTGGTGTGACCATCGCTAATCTATCCGAAGAATTGGTTCAAAGCAAAGAGAAATGTCTTCTTTTTGAAACAGAAAATAATAAATTATTTTTAAAATTCTGTCAACTAAATGCACGTGTAGGTCAATTAAGAAATGAATTGGATGTGTCAGAGAAAAAAAACGAAAAACAGAGAATTGAGAGTGAAAGAATTTTCTTAGGTAAAGATAATGAAGTGAAAATCGTGGAAAATAAATTAAAGACTGAAGAAGAAAAAAATTATAATCTTCTTAAAGATGTTGAAAATATGAAGAAGCAACTAAAACAAATTTCTAGCGAGGAACAGGATAGTAAAATGAAGCTAAAGAGTCTTAGAGAAAAATTGAGTAATCTTCAAAAAGAAACGAAAACAGCATCAGAAGACTCCAAAAAAATGTATGAAAGTTTATCTAAGGCTAAACTGCAGCTGATCAATAAAGCTAAAGAGATTGAGTCTCTGAAATTAAAGAATCTAAAACTGATTGATCAAAATAAAAGTTTAGAAAAATCAATAATAGAGAAAGATCAGAAAATTGGTAAGTTTATTGAAAAAATAGAAAATAAAAAATCAATAGGAGAGGCTATAGGAACCCAAACCAATTTGAATATGCAGGAACTTTATCAGAAAATAAATAAATTAGCTGAGGCTGAAGAACATCAAGGAGAAGTGTCAGCCTTGAAGGAGGATTTACTCAAAATTAAAAATGATAAGGAAGAATTAATTACTCAATGTTTTGGTTACAAAACTAAATTAAATGATTTAAACATGGAAAAACTTGCCTTAAAAAGAGAGCTTGAATTTTTAAGGAGCTCAAATGTCAGTACAACAATTAGAATGAACAAATTAAAAGATACCTACAAGACTTTGCAAAAAGCCAATGCAAGTTTAGAGCACAAGGTACTAAATATCCTGTTAGAAGTTGATGAATCAGAAATTGGAAAGTCAGAAGAGCTGAGAAATAAATTAAAGTCTGCTTTAAAAGAGTACATCATAGCCAAGCAATCCATCTGTCAATCATATAGTGATGTCCACTCTGATAAGTTTAAATTACAATTTGTTGAAGGAGATAATCCCAAAATTTGAATTTTGTCTAAATGGATTTTAATGTTTTAAAAGTATTTACATAATTGCCATACTTATGTATTGGTTTAAATTTATGTGAAGGTATTTACAAATGACTTATTTATTCACTGTGTACACACTAATACAATAATATAGAGATGATTATATGTAATAATGCACATACATACTGTTGGCACTATCTTTTGTAAAATTTTGTCATTTTCTTCAGACCTCTTTCTTGTATATGTACAGCTTCTCGATATCACTCCATTGTGCTTGTGCTGGTATGCATACAGTGAATAAAAGTATTGATCCAGTACTGGATTTTAACAATGTAACAATAATATCATGTGTATCTGAATATATGAATTCAAGCATACAGTTTTTGCAATTATCTTGCTAATTTCATTTCACTAGAACACTTTATAAAAATAAAATAGTTAAAGTTATGTAATATTTAAACTATAATTTGTACTACTCTTCATACATTAAAACTCTCTCCACAACCACATGTCCCTTTGATGTTTGGATTATTAAATACAAATTCTGAGCTTAATTTTGTCTCTATAAAATCCATCTCAGTACCTAACAAAGATAGTTGAGCCTTTTTATCAATCAAAACTCTTACATTATCTTGCACTACTTCCTCGTCAAATTTATTCTTTTCTTTGGCATACTCCAATGTATAACTTAAACCATTGCATCCCCTTTGCCTCACGCCTACCTTCAATCCAATCTACAAAAGTAAAAATTCCCCTATTATTTTTAACATCTCAATAAAACACTTTGTGAAATGTCAATTTGTTTATTCCAGTTAAAAATAGAGCTTGCGCAACAGTAAATCACGAGTTTACAAATATACATAGGATTTTCGACTTTACTTAATGAAAAAGCCGGAAACAATCTCTTCGAAATTACTCACATATTCAGACTTGATTTCCAAAAGTTCTTTTATTTTTTTAACTGCACTGGGTGTCTGAAAAATAATCAGAAAACAGTAAATGCAAATGTAAATACAGATCCATTTTGAGGTTATATCGGGATATATTACACATTAAGAATTTACGAATGACAAGATTTCGGAAGGTGCTTTTTACAGTTTGAATGAATCCGTAATGACGGAAATACTTACTAGTGTAAGAGCAGCTCTTGTCGGAGTTATTTTCCTCCCTTTCACTGTTCGAACTGTGGCAGCAGCCAAAGTCGACGCCATCTTAAAATTCATTCTTAACTTTCCTCGTTCCTATCATTTATATCAAATCCAAAGTTTCATTTCTACGGGCTGGTTCCTCTGTTCCTCATAATCCTCATTTCGTTTTTTAACACTACACAACTTCCAAGTCCAACTTCCAACGTGACGGGATAGAAAGACGCGTGGCAGCCGGATTCGGAGCCGGAGAGCGTCAGATTCCAGTTGTCGACTGACACGCGTGATAAGAGCTAACTGAGGAAAGGAAGAGAAGACAATAAAAATTTACAATTAATAAGAAAGTACTTTTGACTTAAAAAGAATATTCAGAATAAAAAGAAAAATGAACAAACTCGTGATATCTTGCATTGCTGCTCTTTTTCTCATTAATCTGGTAAATGGAGAGACTTGTCAGAAACCAGAAGTCCAGGCCTCTGCCTATGTCACAGAAGATGCCACTGTGCTGACAAATGTTGCCTTCACCACACAATTTGTTTTAAAGTGCTCAAATGGAGTTAAAGCTGTCTCCCTTTATGCAGAGGTTGAAGGAAAATCTTTGCCTGCTGTTAGATTGAGTGCAGATAACAAATATCAGGTAATTTCTTTTTAAATTATTCAAACTACAATTTGCCTGAGAAATTTTATTCTGATAACACTAATGGTTTCTTACCTTGGTTATTTCAGGTTTCTTGGACAGAGGACATCAAGAAGGCTAGATCTGGTGATTACAATGTTAAGTTGTATGATGAGGAAAGCTATGCAGCCATTCGCAAAGCTATCAGGAATGGAGAAGATACTAGCAGCGTTAAACCATTGGCTGTTATTCTTCTGAATAACCCAGGTATCTATATGGGACCTTGGGTAAATTCTGAATTTCTTGCTGCATTCTTAGCAGCTCTTGTCTCCTATGCTGCTTTTTCAGCAAAATCAAAACTCCTCTTGTAAAATTAAATACTGTTAAAAGTGTGTGAGAGATGAATGGAATTTTATACTTGTGTGATGATAATATTTATAGTGAATTATCAAATAAATTGTTTAAACTGTATAGTATGATTAACTTATAATCTTATTATATATATTAAATAAGGAGAAATAAATAATACGAACTAAACGTAATGTTGTCCTACGAGGAATGCCCAAAAAATAGAAAAGGGGTATGCAAGCAGTAGATGATAATAGTAGAGCAGCACCGTCGCCATATTATCATCGATTCTTTCGCTAATAGTTTGATCGTTTTCCCGCAGAGTGTAGAGTGTCTCTGTAATCATTGTTTTCTTAAACATAACCTTACTGACCTTATTATACGATCAAATTTATTTGTATGATTTGTAGACTTGATGGGAAATCAGAGCATATTTGATAGGCGTAGAATGTATATTAATATAATAAATCTGTAATTTACTTATGAACTTTAAGATTTTATTTTTTAATTATTAATTTATGATCTTTTCAGGTAATGTATGTGTGCTAAGAAGATATTGTTTATATTTAATGACAAGCGATAGTTATTTATTTATACATTTGACTATTTTCAGACTAGTCTAGTCTGATGTGATAATAATTATGACAAGACATAGGCTATGTTTGCACTTGACTTATTCCTGAAACTTTCAATTATTTTTTGTGGCCAATGCCTTTATGCAAGCTCCAGAAATCATCTTCCTTTATTACCATCATTTTCAGAATATAAACAGCCTAGTTATGACATAACTTTGTTAATAGACAATTTGAATCTGCAAGAGTGCACAATTGTAGAAATTGGAGAAGGATTTTGTTCAGTAAGTTTTGGCAAATCAACTTTCTAAAGAATGCAGAGCTGATAGTAGGAAATTAATTTAGATTTTCCTTGAAGTAAGAGATGCTGAAAAAGAAATAAAAGAATTTTTTATTGGCTCTTGTTCCTGCTCAACATTACACCTTTGGAATTTTTGTTCTGAAAATCTCAAGAAAAAACGAAATGCCAGTTGCATCTTTGCAGAGGCAAATCCTTTGTCCGATACTAATGCTAGGGTTCATAGAAGATTCTGTGATATCGGATTGTTGAAAGAAAATGCTCCAGAATGTAATTGCTCATTGAAACTTGCAGGACATGATTTGCATAAAACAAGAGGTCAATATTTGATTATTGAGAAAATTGAGAAGCTAATAATTGAGTAATATTTTTAGGATTTCCCACTTGCTTCTTAGATCCACTTCCTGAATCATTGTGCTCTCCTAGAGGAGTATGTGGGATTGCCCAATGTTCAGGTTTAACTATTAACGGAATTCATTCTCCTCATTGTGCAGACAATTGTCCACACAGGCAGCCAGTATGGATCATTTATTTAGTTTATTCAAGTAAATTCTAAAAGTTTTATTCAGTTCCAAACTTTATTATTAGTTTTGTGAAGAAGTAGAATCATGGACCTCATTACCAGTTAAGATCACTTCTGAATGGTCAGACTGGTCTACTCCAAAATGCAGTAGCTCTTGTGGGACAGGCTTTCTAGTATCCAGTGCTTTTTGTCGAAATCCAATAAAGTATATTACTGACAGAATCAGATTGAGCAACTGGATTTTCATCTTTAGACTTTTATACAGAAATATTTTTTGCAGAAGAGAGCCAGCCAATGATTGTGTTGGGCCAGGAATTTTATGGTACTTATTTAATTATTAATAAAAGATTAATTCAATAATTTCTGAAATAATTCAATATAATATTTTTCAGTTGCCAAAATTGTACTGAACAATGTCGCTGCACCGTTACCAGCAGCAGCGGAACAATGGTAGTGACTCGATTCACAGAAGCTTGTATGTCTATGGAAGGTTGTGCATTGAATAACGAAGGATCATTCGTGCCTAGTAAGAGACTGTTGATTTAGTCAAAGATAAAAATAAAGAAGCAATAAAATCACAGGTGTTCCAAGGAGAATAGTCCAGCGTCGGTTGCTGGACATCCGCAGCAGAAAGTGGAAAATGATAAGAGCACCATTTGTAGGTCACCTTGGAAGGATAAAGAAGCGGTACATAAACGTGGACGATTCAGACGATCAGGATGAGGATGATGATGAGGATGAGGAGGATGAGGAGGAAGACGATAGAGGTATCGGAGGCGTGGACGATGAGACACAGGAGGAGAATGAGAACGAAGATTCTGACGACGAGTTGGAAAAGGAGGAGGAAGAGGAGGAGGAAGGGGTGAATGGCACAGGAACGCCAGTGCTTTATTACGACTACGGTTAGTACTGACGCAGAGGCTCTTGGCGTTTTTCTAGATGGCCTCCTTGGCGGAGGAAAGTCCAAGGAAGCGCGCTCGCGTGCCCAGGTCCGATTACGAGGGTGAGCAGGTCATCGAACCAATCCAACAGTCTCTCAGGGTCAGGCAGTCCGTTACTAACGAGGACTCCTGTGAGGAGGACAAAACGGATCCTCCTCTACAGTATTATGAATACGGTGAGGAATGGAAGTCTGGATTTCTAGTCTCAAGAAAAATCAATATCATTCATCTTTTATTCATAATTAACATTTATCCTTAATCTTCTGTATCCTTATCTGACTGCAAACTGTTATCTCTCCTTTATTCCAGATCCAGATGCCGTGACAGTCTCCCCTTCATCTTCTGGATCAATTTCCAAGATAATCAAACAGTTGTTTATTCTTATTTACTTGCTTAGGATGATCACTGACATTTAGCTCTGTATACTGAAAATATAACGAAAAATATTTTCTTTACTGGAGAGTGTTGATTGCAACATTTATAAAGGTTTCTTTTATCCTATGAATATATTTTGGTTTAAGATTACTATATGATGGTTTTACTATTTGAACGATTCAACTGGATCCTACGTAGCAAAAGTGGGGAACTTGACTTCGATGCGTCGACGCATTCAGGTGTCAGTGACCTGCCTCAAAAACAAACAAAAAAACAGAATTAATTCCGGTAAGCGATACTATACTAAACACGCATGACGCGCACGTCCGCAGGATACCGTGATCTCTACGGATAGTATTCAACAGCCGCCGGATCAGATCAGATTATGCGATGGGCTCTGACCGTAACTAATCTACCGTCTATGACGTACCTAGTTTTTTTCTCTACCTTCGCCTTGGACGATTAAATTAACGAAGAAAGTGACATCTCTTTAGGGAGTACTTGTTGCACAAATGATGATTTACAAGTGCAGATTTTCGTTAGTCTAGAATTGAGATGGTTGCAGAAAGGGAAGGTGTTCCTCCAGGGGTTGAGAAAGGAGTGAAAACGGAGTAAAAAGAGGATTTGTTTGGAATGCGAAGCGGAGGAGTGGCGAGGAGAAGAAGAAGTGAATTCAAGTGAATTGACTACGTTATTACAAGAGAGGAGAGTTCGTTCGTGGAGGGGATTGGGGGCCCGGGCTAGCGTAGTTATGCGATTGGTCGGTTCTTGTACCACGTGGCGCTCCAGAAATGGTGGGGATTGGTCGGAGAACCGCACGTACCGCGAGCGAAAGCGCCGAGTTTCGTTCTGGTATATTTACCCCGCGGTGTAAAGTCTCTACTGTGTCTCTCGGCGCGTGTTAACTCACGTCCCATTCTTCTCTTCCACCGCCGTATAGTCGCGAAATGCCGTGAATAGTTTTGAAGAATGCTGGCAAGAACATGAAAAAAAGATAGAGATATGAGAAAAAAATACGTCATCCGCCATTTTCCCGAATCGGCCATGTTTATCAGACGCGACCGGTGTGAAATTTTGTGAAAATCACGTGGTCCTCGGTAGCCAATCAGGCTGATATTGGAAAATTTTTGGTTTGCCGCTCAGAAGAATCGTCCAATGAATCCTGAGTTGAAGCTAGTGAAATATTTTCTTTACTGTTACCGTTTTCAACGGGAAAATCGAAGTGTTTGTCGATCGTTGAGAGTTTTACGCCATTTTCTCGCCGATAATTGGTGAATTTCAGATCGGTGAGCCGGTGTGATATTGGCAAGTGTTTGAAGTCAAGGAGGTGATAAGGTGCATATGATATTAATGTGGCAAAGTGCATCGGTATTAGTGCACAAGAGGGAGAGAGTCAGTGGATCGTGGAATGCGCGCTGACAGGTATGTTCTCTGTATACGAAACCAGACGAAAATCACCGAACACGACCGAGTAGAAATTCTTCACTAGCCTCTTTATTACATATATATATATATACACACATATATCCTTTTTCATCTTTCTATCATGCTCCCCTTCTCATTTTCCTTTCACTTTTTTCCTCGGTAATTAACCTTGTCACAAGCGAATCGGGTGACATCTTTTGACAGCTGTCAAAAATATACCTACTGAGAGAATATTGTGTTCTTTTTCAACACACAGTCGTCCCGCCAGAGAGAGGGAGAGACGCCAATGTGGCAACATACTTATCGCGTCTCTCGACACAGACACATTCGCAGTCTCGCACCAGCCAACATTTACATTAAAACATGCACACACGCGTATAAGCAGACAACAAACATAAAAGATATCTTATAGCACGTAAAACGAAAGCGATTCAGCGAAGCGTCTAGCTGATATTCGCACGCCAAGTCAAATGTTTCAGAGCTAATTAATCTCTGAACAATGAATGAAGATCAGCTGGAACGGAAATTCCTTCTTGAGGTATAAATGAGAAAAAATGTAAGAGAAAGAGGAGTGAAAGAGATGAGGAAGTATAGTTTTCTCTGTGTGGGAAAGAAAGAGGAATTTTTTTATAGTAAGTTGTGGATCCTTTCCCCTAAAGTGTATGTGTTTGGTTTAACGGAAGTTTTGGGATTGTTGCAGGAGTTTCGAACGGAAGAGGTCGAGGATATAGTATGAGGGGCCGCTGGAGGACGGGGAAAAGGGGTTCACAGCTCGACGGAGCGGTTAATGAACAACGAAGTGGGGGAGAAGAAGGAGGAGGAGGAGGGGGCAGAAAACAGAGCCAAGCTCCCCGTTGGCGGAGATGAGCGTCGGTGCCGGTGACTCCCACGAAGACCCGTTCGAGGATGATCACCAAGAGGACGACCATCCGATCTTCGACGTTGCATCCTCAAACGGGCCTAATCCTTGGCTACCTGCCTACGGATTTCAACTCCAGCATCCTTCGCACTTTCAATGTCAAAGCGTCGACGATGCCAGGGTCAACGGTGCGTCCGTTCACCTCTTACTCTAGCGCTAAGAAGTCGCATCTAACAAAAAAAAACTTTTTAACAAATCAATAGATTGTCGTGACCTAGTAGTTCATAAGATTCTATAGAAACAACGCATAATTGTGATTTAAAAGTTATATAACGTCGAGAAAGCTTACAGACTTTATCTATACAATCAGGTATACCTTAATGCATGAAGATCTCGTATAAATTAATAAGAAATTAATTTTTATACTTTAAACGCATTATCTTTGCGCATTAATATTGTAAAAAAATAGAGCTTACTTATTATGACATGGTTTTAGGATTTTTGTAATCATAGAACTATAAATAATAGGCAAAAATTGTTAGACATAATTGGTCGTTTTAAGTGTAATTGTTAGCTCGATCAGACCCGTGAGTTACAGTAGTGAATCATATAAGTCTAGTGAATTAATTTCCTAGATAATTAGCGACAAGGCGCGACCGGACCTACACTACTGACGCACACGATATGTAATAGCTATTCAGTGGAACAATGTTATCCGCCAGACTCTGTCTGAAAATTCCACGTAAACCGTGAACCACCTGTTGCTATTTCTCCAATGGATCGATTCACTCCCACCTCTGTATCCTTGCTCAACAACAAGGGTAAAATCCTCTTACGATTCTCTCGACTCCATTCGACTCGACTGTTCTCGGTTCGGCTTGGCTCTCCTATAGAAAGTTGCTCTCATTGAGCAGCGCTATTAACTCGCCGTTCATACTGTAATCGTGTTTCAAAATTCAGTATTAGTACCGAGAATACAGAAATTTCAGTATACCATGTTGTACACATTGTAGAGTAGTTAATTATGAGTAAATCTAACTGTATAGAGCATTGATATAATTTGAGAGATGATTACAACTGATGTACATGATCACCCTAGCTAGAAAAATACAGTTAAGAATTTAGTTTTCTTAGTTACAAATTTATTTATGTACTTTTTCTGATAGTTGTGATGCTCTGTAGTTATATTTATTGAATTCTTTCTCCCACTGTGTAGTGTGGGAGTCTATACGCATTTAGAGCGAGTCAACAGCGAGTGTAATTGGCCAATTCTATCAGTGGAATTGTACTGGACGTCCTTTAAAGATCCCTTTGAACGGACTCTCATTTTTAAAACCTTTCTGCTATTTTCGTTTCAGATGGCGTGCTGGTACAGCAAGTGGACTTCCTGGAGACGATCCTGGAGGAAACTTCGGACGACCTACAGAGCGATTCCGACAGGAGCGGCACGACTTACTGGCTCGGGTCGGATTCAGAGACGGAGAGCGTCATTCACATAAGATCCAAGCAGAGATCAACTGGTAAAAGACTCTCCAAGTCTCTTGCAACGAATCAAGCCAAGTTGCGGTTCTTCTGCACCGCTTGCGAGCTCCAGTTCTCTTAGTTCGATATCTAAAATTAGACTGGCACGTGTATTGGTTTACCAGAGATTACTCGACGAATTCCGCATGCATGCTCTTGCGTAATGATAGACTTCCCTGTGTCTGGTAAACTTGTCGAATCTAGCGATTTTCATAAGCAAATAGTCACTCGTTAATAACTGGCGTTAGAATTCGTTGTATCTGCGTAACGACTCCTAGATGTGGGATCGACCGGCTCGAGAGGGCCGTGGCCGCAATACAGTACCTGCTCTAACACGAGGAGAGTGAGAGGCACGGGGAAGGGCGTGTAACCAGTCGTAAGCGTTGCTTCCGGTTGAATGAACCACGGCTTCCTGGCTTGTGCGAGCGTAGTGCCAGACCTACTTCCGCATCTAAGCTGCTCTGAAAACTGGGCCGTCCCATTTCCATTCGCACGACTCTGCACCTGACGTGATTCCCTCTTAAAGGATTAAGAATTGATGTTGATTTAGAATTGTAATAACTTAAGCAAATGTTTGAATCGACAGAGAAACTGGATGGCAGTGGTAGCGAGTGTAACTCGGTGGTACCGAAGAAGAGGAGGAGAAGAAACAATGGTAGCAGCAGCGATAATCGATCCTCCTACGAGGACTACCCCGTGTCACCGAGATCCTCAAGGTCATCGGAATCGTCCAGGTCGAGCTCCCTCGTGCAGTTCGAGTCTCTCGAGAGAACGTGTGCCACTCTGTCACCGTCCAGCTACAGCTTCGACTCCCTCGAGTACTCGAATAGGTCGAACAACTCCCACCTGGAGAACACCTCGCCCGACAGCCTTGAGGAGTACGACAGACTAGTCCCCAATGGTTACCCCGAATCACCCGATTTTCCAAAGATCAGACCGTACCGTAGCTTCGAAAGCCTGGAATCTCGCAAGGATCAAGATTATCACCACGTGCCCAATGGGTTCTCCACTTTGTACCTGAAGACCAGCTCTGATCTCTCCAAGGCTGGCAAAGTCAATCGCTGCCCAAGGTGAGACTAGCACGAGACTCCATTCTAGAATCTAGCTTGCAACCGGCATGACCTTGCATGAGAGAGACCTTTTTGAAGAATTAAGACTCTCTAATCCTTGCGATGTGTCAGTATTATTATTATTCCCCATGAAGTCATCCATTGTATCGTTGTGAGTTCTCATGGATGGTATTGTGATACAAAGTTCTCACGTTGTTACAGAGACTTTTGGCACGAAGAGGACTATGACGATGAGGAGGAGGGCGACGACGAAGTATTCGGCGCAGAAGAAGACGAGGAAGATCAGCGTTTGCAGCAGAATCGCGTGCTGAGCGACAACAGGACAGTGTTCGAGGATCGGGAATACATGCTGGATTGTGGCAGCTATTCAACGTCTCTGGACTACAGGAACACCATAGATCTGCGCGAGATCGGTATAGAAAGTTCCACCGATGCTAGAAGCAGTACCTTGCTAGACTTGAAGTCCAGCCAGAGCGTTTCGAGTTCGCAGCGTCTGCTGGCGCGGATAAATTTAGCCGGTAACAACATGGCAGAGTACCGTCATCGGCACCATCACCATCGTCACGAGTCGGACGAGGAGGGGAGCTTTAATTTTAGATACACGGATAAATCCCAAAGTGCGCCCAGTTTGCCCGGCAGCGTCGAGGAGTCAGCAGCTCGTCGTTCCTCCTCAAGGCCGACGTCCTTGCAGAGCCACTTTGAGAATTACACTAGAGTGTCCAGCGTCCCAGTGGACCTGAACCTCTGCGGAAACTGCACCGAGGAGTCCCCCAGAGATGCGAGAAAAAACATGACGGACCTTAAGCAGATCTACGACGAGAAACCTTTGGAGGGTCCTTGCGCGTCCTTGAAATCCGTAAGGACACAGGCAGCACAGAGCACGATGGCCGAAAACAGGAGCTCACCGTTGAACGGTTTCGAGGACGAGGAGTCCGAGGAGTCCGAGGAAGAAGCCGTGAACTCTAGGAAGACAACGTCCTCCACAGTGAAGACTCAGGACTCTGGTAACGTTCTCCAGATGGTTATGGAGAACGACATAGATGCTGCCGTTGGTGCTGCCATCGAGCAATTGAAGCGCGAGGTGGAGGAAGGTACGTCCAACCCAATCCTCTTCGTAGATAACCTTGAGAAAGGTCTGAGGCAGCAGCGACGCGTGAAGAACAACGCCAGCTACGAGCTCGCACAGCAGTACGCTGTGGACGAGGGGAATTTTGCTGGCAGATTGCCAGTGGACTCGAAAATGGCTAGGAAACGAGTGTCCAACAACGCTAGCTACGAACTGGCACAGCAGGTGGACTACATAAAGGTTCTCCAGCCTCAAAGAACGGCCTTCCAGCGCATGGACGCTTGCGACGAGCTCGAGGAGGAACGTTACCACCAAGCCACCTTCACCCCCCAACCTAAACCCATCCAACAACCCCCCAAAGAGGACTCCCTCTTTGATCAGATAAAAAAAAACTCGGATCTATTTTCAATATATGGAGAAGGCGTTAGCAGTCGAGCTCTGCTGGACGACGAGGTAGATTACCCCTGCTTGGAAACCAAACCCATAGACGTACTGCGAGAGTCGAAAATGTTGGATTCGAAGGTGGAGGGTGAAAGGTCGAGTTCCGAAGAGTCGAGGAGGTCCTTCATAGGGGAGTTTTACCCTGAACTTCAGAAGCAGACGAGCGGAGAGGCTTTGGGATCGGAGGAGAATCGTTCCGGCGAGGTTTCTGGGGAACGATTGTGGCGTGTGTTGGCAGAGAGGGGGGAAGGAGAGGGGAGAGCTGCATTGGAAGGAGTAGGAAGGGGAAGTGTCCACGGGGGACCCCCACCAGCGTCCCCGTTGCTGCTGGAGGACGGTGCGAGTGGGAAGAATCCAGCATTGGCAGTTGATAGCACGGGACGTCGGGAGGCCGACGGTGGTGAACGGTCGGTATCAGCGATGAACGCGATGTCCACGTCGCCGGTGACGCGTCTACAGCCGAAGAGGTCCTTCCTGGGCCCCAGGAGGGCCTCACCGGCTCCCCAGAAGACGACGGACGTTCATCGGACGGTTCCAGGAACAACTACACCGACCATCGCGAAGAACGAGGAGAGGAAGAAGAGTGGCCTTGGAGGCTTCCTTCAGAGGTTCTCCAAACTGAGGTTCAGTGGCAGATCGAAAGTGCCGCGTTCCGAAGTGCAAAAGAACTCGAGTGTCGAGTCCCAGGTGGTGAATCGTGGCAGGGATGAGAACAGGAGGAAGGAACCGGATTATATCATAATTCCTCTGCATCCACCGGAGTCGGAGACCCGGAGGACGGACGAGGATGTCTTCCACGAAGCTTGTCAGGATCTGCAGAGGAGTTCGTCTAGCGTAGGGTGAGTCCAGGTTCCTGGCATGTGGAATTGCTTCAGGACTCGCATAGAATTTAATCTCGTCTACTGCATGGCTAATTTGAATAGTAATTTCACTTAATTTCATTAGTTCTCTCTCTTTCTCTATATATACATATACTTCTCCCTTTCTATCCTACTAATTAGTGACTCGCAATAAACACTGGTCTACCTTTTATCAGCAACTACCAGAGTCCTCAGGAGTAACGAAGAAGGGAAGAATTTTGTTACTGGATAAAAATACAAGAAGAAGACTTGTGTGTGTGGAAACTTGAAGGGAGCTTATTAGTTTCCAGAGGTCGGTCAGAGCTCCGTATCGGCTTGTCCCATCGGCACGCGTTTACTTTGACCTCGGCAATTGTTTACTTTGACCTCGGCAATTGTTTACTTTGCACAGGCTGCTCGATGCGTAACCTAAGCTGATTCACCGATCTTTGCCATGTGCTTGTAACCAATATCGCTTCTAAATCTTGTTTTCCTATTTTGTAGAATTGTGGAATGTTGAGGAATGATGAGGAATTGTTGAAGAGAGGCCTGGATACTGCGATTGATGGTTAAATGAACGGGGAAGAGACTAGGAACGAGACGCGAAAGAGTCTCCTGGGAAGAGGAAGAGGAAAAATGAGAGGAGAACGTGAATTGGTTAATGAAGAGACAGTGAAGAGGAGGGGGTGGGGGAGAAAGAGGGGAAGAGGAGGAAGGGGAGAAGTTGGTGTTGTTAGTGAATCGGTTTCGGCGTGGGTTTATGCTTTGCAATTGACTGGAGGCAACACAACGGGGTCAGTGATACCGAAGGCTTTCGTAATGGCGGCGGTTGTAGTCAACGAACAGCTGCCAAGCAGTATACAGCCAGCGCACAAACTCTCAGCCAGCTCTCCTACACCCACTCATTCCCGCCACTACCATTCGGACCTATTTAATTCCACTTTCATTTTATCCCACGTCGACTCTACATAAGCCAACCGATCTTTACCCACCAACGACATTTTTCTCTCTACTATTATTATTATTTCCTTTTTCATAGAATTTTCCATTCAGTTTTCTTAATAAGAATTCCTACATTTTCGTCGATGCTCTGCCTACCCTTTGGCAATCAACAGGCCCGCATTTCAGAGAACTGGTCTCTTTAATCTCCACGCATAATCTCTCTCAATAACATTCGCTTTATCATCCTCCTCCTCCTCCTCCTCCTTCTCTTTCACACACTGAATCGTTTGATTCAGCTTCATCCTGGTCAGCCACGATCTACTCTTGCTCGTGTCTGATTTTTAATCATTCCACATGCTCAGATTGGTTAATGCTAAAACAGACTCGATTTTTCTACAGGCTCTAATTGATCTGATTGGTTAAACTCGATAAACAATTGTATTATAATTTTAAATTTTGCTCTGCAAGATGTAATAAATTCTATGTGTTTAGAATAGCTAATAGTAAAAGCAACTACATTTTTCTGCAATTCGATTGAATTATTTTGTAATTTTTATTTTACAATATGTAAAAGAATTTTTATGTTTAAATTCGTTAATTGTAAAACAAATTAGATTTTTCTCCAGTTCAATTGGCTTAGATTGTTAAGTTTGTATGATAACCAATTGTACTATATATATATATATGTGTGTGTAATTTTCATTTTACAAGATGTAAAAATTTGTACGACTTTTACGAGGGATAAATTCCAAGAGCAAGGGGATTTTTAAAAGGATGAAAATAAGTGGGAGCTCCCCACCCGATGTTCCAATATCCCACGGTTGTTTATGTGCTGGGCAACAAGTGACGGGGTAAAGGCAGGAGTAATGAATCATCGACGCAAGCTGCAAGCCATGCTGTAATTTAAGAAGCAAGACCTTTTCTGCTCCTAGTGAGTTTTATTGATGATATTTCAAATTTTAATATCGTCAATGAGCTGCCACCACACTCGACGAAAATTCTTCAGAAAATGCAGAATACGAGGAGAGTGTAGCATTCGAGGCTTATAATAAAAAGAAATGAAAATATTTGAATTATTATACAAGAGCTGTGCTTCGAACGTAGAAAATTTAGGTATAAAGGATGAGTAAAATTGAATAATTCTCCTTTGGATGAAATAAGAGTCGAACAATAACACAAAGAATAATATATAAAATTTAAATATGAGATAACACTTGATAGAATATTATCCTTGTGTATCTAGAATAATTAAAGTGGTTACAATAAAAATTCTGGGAACGTGTTCTTGAATCGAACTTGTAAAGTGTGCAAGAGAGGGAGAGGGAGAGGGAGTGAGAGAGAGAGAGAGAGAGAGAGAGAGAGAGAGATTGGGTAAACATACAAGGTGTATACATTCCAATTCTACAAAATTCAATCATAAACGGTAAACAACATTGAGTATTCGAATGAGATGAATCACACAAAGAGGCATATACCATAATAAACATATAAGTATACAAGATATTATCTGATGCAATATAATAATCAGATACAATTACAATGGCTATAAATAAAACTCTGTCAATAAGTATTTGTTTCAAACTGAAAGGTCATCTGTAATAAATTTCTTCATCAAAGAGAGAGAGAGAGAGAGAGAGAGAGAGAGCGAAAGTGAATATAATTTATAACATGTAAAAGACAAATTTCCAAATTATATAGAAATTATAGGTAGTTTTCATTAATGAGACATCCTGTGCATATATATAGGTTTGGCTAAAATAATATGCCCAACAATTACTCATACACAAATAAAATCCCTCTCCTGCACATAATTTAAAGACAAAAGATCGAATAAACAATTGGATAAATTATTAAATTAATATAATGTATAAATAACCTACTAACATAGTCAATAAAAAGAGTGTGTTCCATTTAAAAATTCAAAGTGACCTTCACATGTCTTCTAGAAAGAAACTCAAGGTGAAATCATTAAAACTACCGAATACATTATTATCGTTAGAAAGAGTCTTCCAAAGAGCCTTATTAATTGTAACAGAAATGAAACAATAGAATAAAAATGTGACACCCTGTATATAAGAGAGAGAGAGAGATAGAAAACTAAATAGATAAGAGTCGAAGGTCGCAATAGTAGTAGATCGGTTTATCGACACTTGAGAGTACCTATACATGTATATTAAAAGATGTTTCGTTTCACAGATGTACAACGAGGGCGCCAGTAAGCAAAAAGCCACCCCTGCCACCTGGTGCACCAAGAACGCTAAGTGGTGGTACGGGGAGCGGAGTTTGCGTAGCAGGAGGGGCCGCTGGGGGTTCGCGCCGACGCGCGACAACGGACCTTGGACATCCTCTGGTCATCGAGATGGCGAAGGCGCGAGCGATGCAGGCGGCTCAGGAGCGCCCGGTCGGCCTGCTGGAGACCGACCTGGACGAGGCCGTCCCGGCCAACGACGTCGACGCCAAGAAAACCAGGAGCCTGCTCAACCTCAACCACAGCCTCAACCTCGCCATTCCCAACTCCAGGGCAGAGCTCAGCCTCCACGTACCGCAATCGCCCAACGCCATCGACAGGAACAATCCCCAGACTCAACCTTCCTCCATCAACCACCGCCCACACAAATCTATGGAGTTTCTACTCGACAAGGAAAACCTGCATTTTGTCAAGGTAAAAGTGGAGCTTCGTACCTGCAAATTTCCTCGCTGTTCCAAAACACCTGGAATATTTGCATATTCATCTGCTTGTCACATACATGTACTCATTTTATTTTTAAAGCATACTTTTATATACTTCTCCTTTCTTTTTCTTTTTTTATTTAGAAGTAAGCTTCGAGCACACAGTGATTTTAGGGGTGTCGACCCAGTGCCCAGGATACATCAGTGCCAAGCTAGGAATATTATAGGTGCACAGTGACATTATCAGCGGTATTTTTAGAGCGATACGCCTGATTGACTAATTTATTGATCGAGGCGATAATTAATCTCGTGCCTCCCATCTTGCGCAAGTGCTAATTTCTTGCATCGAGACTGCACAACGAGGGAGCATTCTTCTGTGTAATGTCCATCAGCATTGGAGCAATAGGAGGCTTCTACTTTTTCAACGAGTAGATCTTTATACTTGGAGATCCTTCTTTGACCTTGTTTCGTCGAGGTTACTGTATTTTAGATGGAGAGGAATGGATTTTTGCTGTATTTTTTATATTGACTCCGTGCGTGGTTTATGCAACGTCGTTATGCCACGTCACCAAAGGTCTTGGCCTCACACGACCTCCGCTTCCGGCGGAACTCTTTGCTTCCGCCAGACTTCCGGTGACCTTGAATCATTAGCAGCTTTATCGAGAATCGACGAAGAAGTTTGCTCGTCTTGAAGCTCCACTCGATTCGAGGGATTTTTGTGGTTTGGGTCATTGACCTGTCTTATCGACCTTGAGATTTTCAAGAGTAATCGTGTTGCTCCCGGTCATTGCTAAGCATGACATTTTTGCCAATTGCGTTAATATAGTCGAACGAGGCTAATTTCACCAAGCATTTTGCTGTCTGAGCAGTGCAGATCAATACATGGTTTCGAGGGTGTAAGGCTCTCTCGCCAGTTCAGACTTCCGCATTGGCTATCTTCCCAAGAAATACCCGCAGGATACTATATAAAAAATAATCTTGAATTATACTCTTGAAGAACCAACAGGAAAGCGAAGTCTGTTGTTTGAATTCCCAGCTGAAAATTATTCTTTTCTATTTATACTTTGCTAATTTTTGCATAATACAGCTTTTTATGTCTATTTGATTGTCCTCGTTCTGAGAAACTTCCTAGAACGTGTCCACAGGTCATACCACGTAGATAATATTTTAAAAATTCTCAGCTGCAAAAATGAACTATTTTATTTAAATTTTTAATTGAAAATTATTTTGATAAGTTATTAATCTCTAGTCACAATTTTGTGTGAAATAGAAACACTTTAAATATTTCATCCTGAGAAATTTCCTATAAGGTATATTCACAGAACACTCCACAAAAAGTATATTAAAAAAATTTAGGTGAAAGTGAAATTTCGTCGTTGCAATTTTTAATGGAATATTATCTCGATAAGTAGTTTGCAGTTGCTGTTGACCGTTTGCAAAACACACGCTTGTAACACTTTGGCTGCCCCACCCTGAGGGATCTTGGCAGGAGGGAGAGTCTGCCTTTTCGCCGAAGAAGCGTTCTCTATCCGTTCTTTGCCCTGCTTTCTCCTCTCCCACACTCTGCTTTAGAGTTGGTGCCAGACAGTGGCTCTATTATATACACCAAAGACCCGATAAAACCATTCCCCATTAAGCTTCTTCATCCACAGTAATTTCACCTCTCCAACCAATCATCTTCAATCATTCTCACCGATTTATAGTCATCGACTTCATCGTCCACTCAAACACTGCGTTTCTTCTAGTAGTTTTGTTTTGTAGCCCAAATAATATTTTCTACTCGGTGTCTTACTTGCGAGGAAAGGTTAAACGATCGAAGATAAAATTTATTTTATAAAACTATTTATCGATTGTAATTTTGTCTCTTCGACCAATCATCTTCAATCATTCTCACCGATTCATCATCACTCTAAGCTAGAGTTTCTTTTCACAATATGGTTTGTAGTTCAAATTAAATTTTCCACTCGTGAGTAGAATATCCAGTGTTTTACTTATAAGGAAAGGTTAAACGATTAAAAATCAAATTTGTTTTATAAACCATTCATCAGCAGTTGTTTCGCCTCTTCAACCAATCATCTTCAATTATCCTTAACGATTCTTCGTTGCTCAAAGCTAGAATTTCTTCTAACAATATGTTTTCCAGACAAAATAAAATGTTCTATATGTGAGTCGTATATTCAGTGTTTTATTTCTGAGGAAGAGTGAAATGATTGTGAAATCTATTTACCACAAAGCTTCTTCATTGACATTAATTACATCTTTCTACATATTCTCACTGATTCGTTATCACTCCTCAAGGTAATTTTGTAATTATCCCACGGCACTGTACCTGTAAACTGATATTCAACGTTTTACCCTAAAGGATGAGTGCAACGATTGCAGATCAAATTTGTTCCAGAAAACCATTCATCTCTGAACACTAATTCCACCTCTTCATCCAATCATCTTCAATCATTCTCACCAATTCATCATCATCACTCTAAACTAGAATCTTTTCTAACAACATTATTTTGCATCCCAAATAACACTTTGTACTATAGACAGAATGTTCAATATTTTACCCTGAAGGGAGGGTAAAACTATTGAAGATAAAATCTGTTTGGTGTATCGTTAACGTTCGCCACCCCTTGTCTGGTTCATCGAAGCGTGAGTGGTCGTTGATCTGAGTAAAGAATATGAGGTAACCGTGTTAGCATCGAGCCAAAGACACTTTTCCCCCAACCTCTCGTAGGAATTACTGCAGCTTGATTAACCAGAAAAAAGAAGATAATTTAACAAATTATAAGAAGGTGAGAAGAGAATTGCAGCAAGAAGATATAAGTTGAGTGGGGAAGAAGAAATTTAGCCGCATTCCCATCTAGCTGACTCAGTAGCCACTAATACTGAAGTTTATTGTCTTTCGCACAGCAGCCTCTGTTTATTATTGCACTGAAATAGGTTGTAGCTGGCAAGCTCACCTCGAGCATCGATAAAGGAAGAAATAGCCTGCAGGGTAAAAAATGGGAGAGAGACCATGATGGTAGAGGAGAAAGGTCAGTTGTGGTGGAGTGGGGGGAGAGAGAAAGATGGGTCATTGAACCTTGAAAATTATCAGCGTTCATGGTTCCCATACTGTTGAGGACTTGGAGGGTGTAAAAAATCTGCATGCTCAATTCTCCACTGCATACATCACCATCCATCTCCTTCCAGCTCGTGTATTGATCGACCCTCTCTCGACTGGTATACTCTACTCCCTCTGCATACATACACACACAAATACACAGAGAAGTACAAAGCATTTTCCAATTTCTCATCACATTCTCTCTATATCTCTTCTTCTGCTTAATTTCATCTCTCATCATTTTTTTCTTTATCCTCCTTCCATAGGTGATTGATCGCTATAGTGTTGTGCTTGCTGAACGAAATATTAAAATTCAAACCTAGCCAGTTAAATACCTCCAGCCATGAAAGCGGAAGCAGCGTATAGCTGCAGTTACGCCACTGGCATGCTATTCGTGTAAAGGAAAACTTCAGTTACTATACTCACTATACTGGATTGTCATTGCCAAGAATGTCATGCTTTTACCAATTCTCCTGATAATTGTAATAACTGGTTCAATAGTAAACAACATGTGGACTGTCCAGAATGTTGCTGAATGAAATATTATAATTCAAGCCTAGTTACTTAAATATTGTGATCCATAAAAGAAGAAGAAAATTGTAACTATTGAGGTAAAACTAGTATAAAATTCATGTAAAGGTAAACTCCAGTTACCACACTAGATTGTCATTGTGAAGAATTTCATGCTTTCACCAATTTTGTTGACAATTATTAGAACTAGCTCAATATTGAGCAAGAGTGTGGTTTATCCAGAATGTTGCTAGACGAAATATCACAGCTTAAGCCTAGCCAATTAAATACCTTCAGCTACGAAAGAGGAAGCAGCATGTAACAGCAGAAACTCTATCAGCATATGAACCATTTACAAGAGAACTTCAGATTCCACACCGAATTGTCATTGCAAAGAATTTCATACTTTTTATCAATTCTGCTAAAAATTGTGGCTATTGGCTGAATATTGAGTAAGAGTGTAGTCACTGATTGTTCATAATGTTTGGACTGATTTTTTGTGCAAATTGAGAGGAGATTGATCAGGAGAGATCAGTGGTGGATGATTGATCGTGACAGTAGCAAGGAGATGGAAGATTTTTAAGGTGGAGAAGAGTATGTTTAGCTGGAAGCAAGTTGGAAACTCGTGGGGGAGGGGATTTGCATGCGGCGTGCATACAAAGATCGTAACGGGATATCCTGTCGTTGAAAAAGAAAGATTGCTACCCGCTGGAACGCAACTTTGCCTACGCAAGTCGTTATCGCCTCGAGCTATACTTTAACTTCGACTCACAGCGCACATGTGCTCATCCTCGCGATTTTTCTCTCTCTCTCTCTCTTTCTCTCTCTTATATAATTTATCTAACCCTTCTGCTTGTCTCTCTCTCTCTCTCTCTCTCTCTCTCTCTCTCTCTCTCTCTCTCTCTCTCTCTCTTTCTCTCTCTCTTTCTCTCTCTCTTTCTCTTTTTCTATCTCATAAACTATTTAACCCTTCTCTCTCCATCCCCCCTTGTCTCCTCAAACCGTTCCTACTCTCATTTCTTTCCCAAATACCCTCCTAAGACCACTATCAGCAGCTGCTATTTTGCATCTTTGATATTCTGCCAGACAGCAAATTTGCTAGTAAATCTTGTATTTCTTTATTCCGGCTATTCTTCTTTTTACCCAGCACGCTTTCCAACACGCCAAATGCAAAGTTTCATTCACCACGAGCGTCCAGCCTTGGCCTTCCCTCCTTTACAATGTTAATAAGCATTGATTTCCATTGTTGCCTCAAAGGTAGGCTTTAAAAACAACGACTGGAGTCTACGTTTCTTCAAAGTTTTCCATCGACCTTAACAACTTTCTTCACGTAGTGAGAAATATTTTATGGTTGTAGGAGTAATTGAACATTTTTTGTAATTTGGAAAGTAATTTTCGTCCTTGCTGCGTTAAGTGGAGGAATGCAATATGATGCTGAACGTGCGCGTGCTCGTTGATCACAGGGCTATAGATTTACCGATACGAGCTCCTATGTGGAGCGTGACCTGATTGTGCCAGCTGAAAGTTGTCAGCGCCCAGCACGAAATTCCATTTTTCCATTCATGCCCAACGAAGGCAGCCTTTACGACTGAAATGTATTAATAGCAGCAAAAAGTTTACAGGGAATATTTTTACAAGCATTTCATCATCCTGAATATATGAATCTACAAGCTAATCTATCTTCACTTTGTTGAAGACAAAAATCTGGAGAATCAGGTTAAGAGGAAAGAATTCACCAAATTTATTACAAGGACGCATAGTTGAATGATATTTTTTGACATTGAGCAATTCAATGGAGGAGGACCCGAATTTATTATTAAAAAATGCGACAAATTCTACGAAGGCTGGAGTCGATATTGATAGAAAGGTTTGATGTGGAAAGAGGTTAGGGTTGGCTGCAATATTTTTCCTTCAAAGTCCCACGTTTCATCAGAATCAACGTGAATTCTATCAGACTCGTGCATTACTCCTCCTCAATTTTTTCTTTTGCTCTACTGTTTCTCGCTTTAATCCCCACGCTGGCCAGCAATTACGCGAACAGCGCAGCATTATTGAAGCGCAGAAACTTTTCAGCATGCATGACAGCTTGCGTAATCGATGCAATTGCCAGTGAAATTTTTACTCGATACTTGTATATTTTAAATTGTGTGCTCGAAGGCTAATCGATTTATCGTTGTTGAGAATAATCTTGTATTAATTCAGTAATGTTATTTTTTTTTATTCTAATGTATATTTGTGTCTTTCAGCCACCGGAGAACGAGCTGCAGAAGGTTGGAGAAAGGGTTCCCAGCGAACACGAGTTGAGAGTGCAAAGATCGTTGCAACGACTGAACGTGCCAGACTGGTACAAGAATTCCCCAGCAGCTCGCGATGGTTTTCGATTGAAACGACACTCGGATGCTTCGCAACATGGTGGCTGGCGAGCTCTTGGCTCAAAAACAACATCCTTGTCCTCCCTCTCCTCGTCTTCCAATAGGCAACCCAGCACAGGTAATAAATGTGTGTGCAGGGTTCATCAATGTGTATGCTTGCAACAAGATGCTTATTTTTTATTATATCTATGAGAAATATTGATATCTTACATAGTATATTTTTGTAATTCTTTCAACTTATACTGAAAGTGGCTTTAGGCCAAAAATTTATATTTCTGATAATTAAGGAGATTAAGAGTTCCTTAGACTCATACTTTGGAGCATTTTATGTATTGTATCATGTATAGTTTTATTTTAATCTGACCATTTAATTATTTTGAAAACAAGTAGATTGTGAAAAACATCTTTCAAACAAAAATTCTATAGCTGTAACCAATTTATCTACCAGCCTTAAAGACTTGCCCTTGTATTTCATCATAGAAGAAATGTAAAGGTCATTTTGAGTTTTTTTTTAATGGAATGTTATATTTTTTATTACATATAACACTTGTTTGAAAGGTTTGTTTCAAACCCCCTTTATTTTAGAAATAATTATATGATGAATTTAAAATGAGACACCCTGTATATACCACATCCCTGGTTTCATTTTATGATGACAACTAATTGATATAATTGGTCACAGGTGCTTTGCTAAGTCCAAGTCCAACGCCACCAGTTTTCTCGAGATGGAGCACGAGTCTGCTGAATAGTGCCGGAAGTTCACCAGCGAGTTCTGCGAGGTCCTCGTTTAATCATCGACAACCTTACCTGGGTTGGCGATCACAGGAGAGACTGACAAATCCACGAACTCCTGCTGAACGTCTAGCTCAGGGTATCCTGCCCCAGCTGCAATCGAAACAGGTCGGATATTCTTGATTCATGACAAAGAAATATTGCTACAAGATAACTCGTCTTGACCTCGAGGGAATAAGCTCTCGCTCCCCAATGTGTATTTTTAATATGCGCAGACGGAGCCTAAGCTCACCGCGGTTATATTTAGCAAAAGCTGGCAAGCATTCTCGATACGCTCGTTTGCAGTTTTAGTGGCCAGCTTTAACTTCAGAATATACTCAATATACTTTGAATAGTTATGTAAATTCGTCATGGACCATTTTCTATATTTTTGTTTCTTTGTTGTAATTTATATTTTTTGCCTGTGTAGAAATATTGCTATATCAAAGGTATTTTATTTCAGCAACAGCAGCAGCAACAACAGCAGACAACGAATCAGCAGCTGGAGGTGCGAAACTCTATAAAGGAGGTGACCTCTGCAATCGTGCACTATGTGCAGTGTGGCCAGGAAGCCACCAGTGGCAGATTGTCGCCTCGACCTGATAACTGGGACGATAGGGGCGGAGCAAGGTCGACCAGCCCCAGAGGTGAGCACTAAAACCTCCCCAAAGCGACCAAACCATCCAATCACAACCACCAACCACTTTTACTCTCTACGAGAACCAGGTAATTTTTAGTTTTCCTTTCTTTTTGTTTACTATCTCAAAGTTTTCTTTTCTTTTCTTATTGTTCAACTGTTTCTTTCTTTCCTTTTGTCTTTGATTACTCCTATTAATTTATCAAAGAATTTACTTAATTCTTCTTTGTTCGCCTAATCCACCATCAATGCAGCCAAGGACGTCTTCTAAAACTGGTTTCAAATTTCATGTTGTACACTAATCTCTACTCAACCTACTTGCATTCATATCTGACTCATCTTCACCTTGTACTTCTGCCTGATTACGTAGAGCATAGTCTGAACATCTACAATGAACTCTTTTAATCTGTCTTGCAATGAGCTTTGCAACGAGGCTTGTTATTTGATCGTTTAACGTTTGGTAATCGTTTTGCAAGGGAGTGGAAAATTGTGCTGGATGGAAAGTTCGTTCGTGGGGACAAAACCGATGGATTCCCCGGAAACACCCATGAGCCTGACCACGGATCCCGAGTGCTGCGTGACCTGCAACGCTACTGATGGTTGCAGCTGCGCCAATTCTACGACTTCCGGTCTTTTTCTGGATCTGACACCTAGCAGGGAAGACGGTCAGCTATTGACTGGTGGTAGCATCAGCAGTCTCTGCCCGTCACCGTCTTCGACCTCCAATTATCATCCTAATCGACGCCAGCATCATCACCAGCCTCCTCCTCCTCATCCTCATCATCATCATCAGCACCATCATCAGCACCATCATCATCAACGCCAACATCAGCAACAAACGCAGCAACAACATCGACATCACCGTGGTGAGTTGCTGCTCGCCTAGCGGAACCTCAGAGAAAGCGAGAAAGCATTTCCGGTCGCGAACTTCCGGCTCCAGGTGTCTCGCTGCTGCCAGACTGTCCGAAGCTGACGAAGACGATCCCAACGCAACAGCCTCGTTATCGACTCTTAGCTTAGAGAGGCTCTAGGCTGCTTTTTTCCAGTCTTCTATTATTATTCTTATTATTATTACCATCGTCATTATTATTATTATTATATTATCATTATTATTATTAATACCTGCTAGACTCGTCGATGCTCGAACAGATCTCGTTCTCCGGGAGCTCGACGCTCCACATCCTCTCAATTCTCTTCCATGGTTAAATTTCCTTAAGTACGTCTCCTCTTAGCTCTCGTACGAAGAAACGTCCTCTCGAGGTCGATTCACAGACTCGACCAGTTGAAAATTAATTACTGAAGTCTCTGATGATGATGATTCTTCTGCTTCCTCCTTCTTCTTCTTCTAAGTATTCTTGTCGTTCTTCTCAACTTGGACAAAGTCGTAATAGGTATCGCGATTTGTACAATTAATCCTGATTAAATTCAATAAGATGCTTAAACATTAAAATTGCTATTTTTCTAATCGACGGTGTATACTTGACATATCTATTCAGAGAAAATATTTTTTTATATATTGTTCTTATAGCTAGGATTTTTAATGTTGACGATAATTTTACGAAAATGGGTGCCTCAAAAGTCCTAAAAGAACTAATTTCTCTCTACTGATTTGTGCTTCTTAATTAAGCCTGTACATAAAGAATCATTTATAAATCACGTGCTATATGGATATTTCTTAGCTTTAATCTTTCACGTTTTAATTTTGATAAGTCACGCGAAACGTTATTTATATACACATATATAAATATTGCTGTTGAAAATTCTATTGAAACGTTAATTGATACGTTGAACGGAGCTTTTTGATGTAACGTATCAAGGAATTTTATATTTTGTGCTAAAATATATATATATATATATATATATATATTTATATATACTAATCCGATAAATTGCAAAGTATATCAAGTTGGCTCAAAGGGCTAATTCGGTCTATATTGCAGATTATATTTATACCGTATACTTTTATTTGGTACTGCCTGGATGATGAATTTTTTAAGAATTCATCATCTTGCACAAAACACGATTTTACTTTCACAAACGCACACGAACACACATTTAGAGTTTTTACACAATTCTCTGTTTTCGGTACGCTTGAATATTTATCGCGACCATAGACTTGTCAAAGAGATTTCTTGTTAAAACTGTAGAAATACAACTCGAGAGGGCATCTATATTCTTACTCAAATCAGAGGATTTGGCAGTAATAGTTCGCAAGTTACTTCTACATAATTATTTTTATATTGTTGGCATAAGAGAAAAACCCCTATTGGGTCAAGTTCACTCACAGTGCTTTCATTATCAGTAAGTGTGCAGCATCTTGTGGATCAGTCGAGGATAGCTTTTCGTCCCGGCGTTTAGAAAGAAATTTTCCATTGAAATAAATAAAGCATCGCTTTCTTGCTGTCTTCGATTTTCACCAAATTGACTAAAAGTGGCTTTTGTCATTCCACACGCAAATACAATCGTTTCTGATAATTGTATTGACTTGTTTTCTCGTTTTATCTAGCACTTTGGTACTTTATTACTGATTCTCTTTTATTCTCGCAATTCAAGCTTTGACAGCCCTATCCTTTTTCTATTTTTTTCTATCTATCAATCACAAATTAACCACTACAAATTGATCGTTTAAAAAAATCTCCTTTTCACTATATATCCCTAAATATTTCGCTCCGCAAGTACGTCTTCTGCTCTCCTTGATTGTACAAGAGATGCGAGAATCCCAATTTGTAGTCCCTTTTCTTAGTAGTGATTGCGTATGTCTATTGTAAAGCTGATCCAATCTACGTTACATTTAGCTAGTTCTGTATTTACATTCAATATACGTATATATATATATGTATAGATATGTATATATATAGATATATTTTGTTCATTTATCTATATATGCATATGTATATATAGATATATATGTATAAATATATGTTTATAGATAGATAGCAAAGTATACATACTATACAAACGTATAAATAATACAAACTCAAAAGTTCGCGTACACCTCTATTATCAATATGTTGCAAACGCGTTATTATTCTTATTATTGCGTTATTATTCTTATTCTTATTATTATTATTCTTATTATTATCTTTATTATTATTATTAATGTTTTATTGCGTGCAGAATTGTTGGAGAAAGGTACTATTGTAGCACATCGACATGTCAGCTTTATATTGACCAGAGTAAAGAGAATTGTCTGTCACTTGACACAATTAATTAAGCGTCGTTATTAATTAATTAATTGTTGGTTGCCTCCAATGCTTCTGCGCACGCGAGTCTTAAACAATTCCGTACTTATAGTTCGGAGTCTAACAACGATTATTGTTTCTCTGTAGATTAATTAGCCTTTAACGAACAATAAATTATTGTCTTCACTTTTTGGTCTTTTTTGTTTTAGTTTTCACTGTCCTCTCTCTCTCTCTCTCTCTCTCTATCTATTTCTTCTTCCACATTTTTGTCTTGTCTTTTTTTTGTCTTATTTTTTATTTCTTGTGAATTTTTTTCGTTGCTTGGTATGTACATATGCATTGTTACACGGTAAGTGAAGTTTATTAGCTTCTTGGTAACTAATAAAAGTGTTGCATCGCATCGTAAGTATTAAGTAGTAGCTTCTTAATCTGCCAATCGATGTATAGCGTAAAAACTCTTTTGCTAGATAGAGAAATAGACTTATTTAGAGAAGTTAGAGAAAAAAAATCATAGAAAACGAACCGAGTACCCTGGAGCCTCGAAGGTCGTTCAAGGAACTTCCTTTCTTCCTCTTCTCTCAATTGAACCTGAACGGGACAATCTTTACACCTTTTTCTTTCTTTCTGATAATTTTCTGGTTAACAAATCCTTTTTACTCCTTACTCGACGCTCTTAATTTTCAAAACTGAAGATTAGCCGGTTCCTGCGTACTTTCTTCCTCTCTCTTTCTATCTCTTTCTCTTCCTATAATCTATCTGTCTTTACTCTTACTCTCTTTATGTTAAAAAAATCTTTGCCGTTGAATGTAAGAGGGGGGGTTGATGAAAGGAACTGAAAAAGGAAAAAAGAAAAAACTGGAAAAAAAATTAGGGTGGAGCGATACGGAGGAGATGGATGAGGTGGAGGTGGCGACGGCGACAGCAGCTCTTCTGCGGAACAAGCCGAGCCCAGGCTCGACCACCCTGGAGGACGTGTTGGACAGCCTTCTGGGGCTGCCATCCGCGTCGCGTACCCCGAGTCCCGGACCACCACCAGTCCTTACTTCCGCTCGCATTATCCAATCAGGACAGGCCAAACCCGGGAAGAGCTGCGGCGACCTACGCCAAAACCTCCAAGGTAGGAGGACTATGTAAGTTTTCCTTCTGATTTTCATTCTGATATTAATTATCTTCTTTCTCTGTCTTCCTACCTCTCTGCTCTTCTATTATTCTGCTTTTCGACTCCCCTATGTCCCCCTCTCTTTTTCTATACTAATTATACCATTCCAAAAATTTATCTCTTGCTATTTTCACCATCATTCACTTCATTTCTAACCATATCGCTCCTTGCGTCAACTTCAAAACATTTCAGCAAATCTCGTCAAGTCTCTTCTTTTCTTTCTTCCTCCTCAGATTATAACTTTAATTTGATCTATTCTTTTTCAGAGAAGACTATTACCCCAGAGATCCTTCATGACTCACCAAGGTTTATTTCCTGACCGATTAAACAAATTCATTCCCACTGCTCTAGAACCAAAGTAGGAGGTTAGTAATCAGTTTCTTTTCTGTTCCTTTTTTTTTATTTTCTTCTTTCTCCTTTTTTTCTCTTGTTTCAAGTTTTACCAGGCCTTGTTTTAGTTCTCGATTAATCGTTCGCCAACACCATCGTCATCAACAACATCATCATCATAATCATCTTTGCGAAGTAACAAGATAAAGAATGAAAGTAGACAAATTAATAGTAAAAGCTTGGAAAGCTTTGGGACCTAGTGCTGTGCGTTTTTGATGATAGTCCAATAGCTCTCTCTAGTCACTTTGCATTTGCAGAGAAGCCAGCTCCATTATGACTTGGGTAATCTCGTAAGAATACCAAATAGTGCCTATCTTAACCTATTTTATTCTCTTCTCTTTAGCTTTCTCTCCACTTCTAATCTCTTTCTTTGCTCGTCTGTTTTTCCACCATTTTCTGCTTTAAACTTCATTCAAGTTCTTCCGAGGAAAAAATTGAGTCTATTTTCCTGCAGCTGTCTTACATATATTTTACTAAAACCAATGAAATCTGCTTTTATACTAATTTAATTATAATTGATTCTCTTCAGGAAAGCGAACTCTAGTTTTTCTTCGATAATCAAATAGTAAGTTGCACGAAAAGCTTTGAAGGCCAGCCACTAAGAAGTAAAAAGGATGGAATCTATTTATGGAAGAATAGAGGACCTAAAAGACACATTGAAAATTACAAATGATTCATATTGGGGAGTCTGTTAACCAGCACAATTTTTCACCAAGAAATATATCATTTGTATGCTTAGCTTAACACCACTAATACATCACATTTGAAATCTTTCAATTCATTTTATAAAATGTCTTATCAACACTGCAATCACTCTCATTGCTAATTTCCACATTTCTGAAAGTATCCAGAACTCTGCAGTTGCCTATTTTAAGTGGAACATTCCATTGAAAAGAGGGATAACTGGTGGGGTGTATATGGATACTTTGAGTGATCTATGATTTAACGATTGGTAACTTTTTGCAGAGTCCGCTAGAAGCGTGATGGACATGCAGAGTACCGGGGATGACTCGAAAGCATCGTATTACGTGGGAGAGCTGGTGAGGCGAAAGTCTGAAGGAAGCGATACGATATTGGCACCAACGAGTGCACGTGGACTGCAGAGTAATGGGAATAGCAGCTTTCGGCACAGAGTTTCCTTTGACGACAGCACTGGTAGCAACGGAAACAAGGCGATACGTTGTAGAAACAACAAATGCAGCAATTCGGCGACCTTAACTGAGGCCAGGAAGCTTTACAAGTCCTGCCATAACTGCACGTGCCTCTACTGCTCCAGGGAGTGCAGAAGAGCACACTGGGAGAGGCACAGGAAAACCTGCCTGCACTTCAGAGCCGGAAGCCTCTGCAAACAGGTACTTTCTTCAGCTAAGGAAGATCCAACGACCTTGAAGCACATCTCGGCTCTTGCGAGAAGAGGATTCGCTTCCGACGGTCGTGGAGCTGTTCGTTGTTTCTTCTCTTGTCCGGAGGCTGCTGAAAAATTTATACAGCAAGGATTCGTGGAGCTAGGAGAACCAACGTATATCAGATGGGCAGATCTATTGCCGACCGAGATGGGTCCCGAACTATTTGCCGAGGTCATCAGGTTATGCGAGAATTACAATCCTGAGACCAGATTGGTACTGTACGTTGCCATCTGCGTAGTTAGCGAGGTTCCTACGAGAGGTGCCGTGAGGTGGGAGCGCCAATTGGTCTCCAAGTGTGCCAAGATGAGATTGGACGGAGCCCCGAGACAAACTCCTGTTCCCGCTGCGCCTCTTTCTGCTACTTCTCCACAAAATAGACACCATTCTACTGCTTCACCTTGTAATATTACCAGAGAAATGGATTCACCCGAAACTCTGATACTCACCTCTTTACCGCCTGCTGCCGAAGGACAAAACACATCCAAGAAAATCAGGGAAATCAGCTTTGGAAATATCCAAAAACAACTCAGGCTACGCGGGGTCTCTCTCAGGAGACACTTTCCTCAGGTTTATAAAAAACTCTGTTCCTATGTCGATGGATCAGTCGATAAGTTTGCTCCGGTTACCATTTATCCCAGGGATCAGGCGTCTGGAAAAAGTTTCATGTGCATCATCATGCTGGACGCTGAACCGGAGAGACTCCAGCTACTGCCCACTGATTCTTCCAGAGTGAGAACTGTGGATATCAGCGTTGATCAAGAATAAAGGATAGGAGATCGAAGAATTTTTTGGAGTTTTTAAGATATTTTCATTGTTTTTCGAGATACCCGAGTCTCGGCTGTTGCTTCATCAAATATTTATTACCTAGACGATTCCGAGGTGCGTTTTATTGCAAAGAAATGATTTTAGGAAATTCTAGTATTATCGAAGTAAGCCAGTCCTGTCCCGTTGTACTTTTTTTCGATTTTAGAATGGTTAACGTTGTGTTTCTCGAGTCTATCTGATACGTGATGGGTGTATGTAGACTGTAGGATTTCAAAAGCTCCGAATGCTTCGAATGTCGTAGACGATCGAAACTTGCAGACGAAAAAGATTTTTTAGCGCAAGGAAAAATCTTTCGCGAGCAATTATTGTATATATATACAAGGGAAATCCATGAAAGTAACAGAGAAATTATAACGAGTGAACATATTAAGAGAATTTTTTTTACTTATTTGGGACCTTTCCAAAAAAGAAAAAGATTCTCATAATTTTCGCGACGCTTTGCTTCAACGTACTCCTGAAGGTAGAAATTATTTATTGTAATAATATACTATATTTATAGATATATTGAATTTGTTACAAGTTAATCATTGTACGATCTTCGTTGTAGATCTTACAACTCTTTTAATTGTGTTTTATGAGAATTTATAGATCCGACGAATGATTATATTTAAATATAGTACACACTATATGTTGTTAGTTACCAGATCATAAAGATAAAAGTTACGTAAATTTAATACGTGATGAAAAGAAGTCTTTCTTTCATTCGGAATTACTTCCTAAGAAATTCTTCGATAGATTTATAATTAATCTTTAAATTAACGAGCTTTATTAACGAATCATTCTTCGAGCAGTATTCGAGAAGTTCGAAATATTTAAGTGCCAACGATATATACATTCGATAAAATCAAAAGCAAATCGTTTAAGATTATTTCAGTAACGTTATAAAGTTTTGTTTATTATAGCATCATCTGGTTGACAGAGTGAAAAGTTTTTAGAATTATTGTCTCCTGATTATAGTCAACGAATTTTTGCTTAAAAATATCTTGTCTAGTGCTAACGATTTATTGCGTTCATTTAAATGATAATCTTGTGTAAGAAAGGAAAATCTCGTGTAATCATTCAAGTAAATGATAATTTTTGGGATTTTTGTAAGGATTAACGAAACGTATATTCGATTCACGATTTTTGCAGTTGATTATGTGTATTTAAAAAAATATTTACAATTTTTTAATCAAAATATGTGATTAAAAATATAAATCAACATTAGCGTTGTAGCATTTGCTCGAATAACTTGAAACTGTACGTAACATCGTGAATTACACGTAGTTTCCTATCAAAACAAAAAACTAATGTTGTTTTTGTTGAAATTTTAAGAAATATCCCCTCTGAATGGAATTATGAATCTCTTTCACGGAAAAGATGATAATGTGAACATACAAACTTTTAAGAAAAGTGCAATTTTTACCGATTCTTTTCACTTTTAAAACTATATATAAAATATATTTGAAACATGTAGTTTTGTCTAAAAGCAAATTTTATTACCTTTAAAACAAAAATAAAAAAATTTAAATCGGTCGAGAACTTTGAGTTACGTATCACGCCCCCCAATTTGAAAAATATTTTGAAGAAACCCCTTTAAAGTTTATGTTAAGAAAGGGTGATAATATAATTATGAGAACATTACAATAATTTAGAATTATTCAGTTATTCCTACCGAATAAACGGAAATGTTAGTTTTTTAGTATGACTCGATTAACTGGATATTTTCATGTAAAAAAATCAATTTTATCAATTTGTTACACGAAGATTTCCTTTTAATTAATCTCTCCCTTTTATTTAAAGATCATTGATGTGTCATGAATATATGATGATAAAGTTATATCGATAAAGTAGCCAAAGGACCACTCTCTTGCTCGACTAGGCAACCTTGTATTTTCATAAATCTCGTATGTTCATTATCCATCAGGAATATTCAGCAATTGTTCAATTTCAGATACAAAAAAGGTAGCTTAATTTTGTAATATGCGTTAGATATTTGTTTAGCCATTTAAAACAAAACGCTTGCAGGTTTGTCGAATGAATGGAATGAGAAGTTAATTAATATTCCTGCCCATAATGTAAATATATTAACTCATAGACTGGACCGTATTAGTATGATTGAGTAAAAGAGCCTGTAGAAGATACCAACAGATTAGAAAATAACTATGACTGACTCTCATTTACACGATTTCATTGACGAAAATAATCTTATAGTCTCTGTATATTAATGACAGCTCTGTTAATGCTCAGTAATATAAAGAAAACATCAAAGATGATAATAAAAAAGAAGCAATTCATATATCTTTTTGCAGTCAAATCAAAAGCAAAAGCAATGACTCTTTACGAGTTCTAGGTAAAATGGAGGAAAATGATAGCTCTATTTACGTCTTGTAAATTATTATACTTTCATTTAAGCGTCTATTTATCGATAGTAAGATTTAGCAAGCCGTTATAATTGTTTTCGAAATTCTCTGTATTTCTCGATTTATAAAATAAAAGTGCTAATTTTGTTATACTTGTGTATTTATATATGTGTGTATTACCAACAAATATTTTAATACACGACAGGTGCGTGTTTCCAATGGGTAAAATTAGAAGGTATAACATCATATGATCAAATCATTCCTATTTATAATTAATAATAGGTATTAAGATATTAGAGAAAAAATAGTGATATGGTAGATCTTTATCGACGGTGTGATTACGAATGGTTTGAGCATTCTCATTCTAGATGGCACCACGGCCAATCCAAAAATTCAAAATTTTCAGCATAACCTTAAACATTTTAGTATGCACACTAATGAACTAAATAAAGAGTAGTTAAATTTTGCATTCTCCATTATAATTACTGATTATAATTAAAATGACTAGAATAATTGTGTCATATCTTCATTTTTTAAAATTAAAGTAATTTAATAATTAATAAGGAGACAGATAAACATTGTTTTGACGCGACCTAATTTTTTTATTTTCATTTGATAGCAGTGACCGCAATAATAATACCACAAACGGAAGGACAATTACACAGAATGATTGTGGTTGAAGATATATATAACATTTTGCATTTAGCAAAATGTTTTCATTTTTCGTTCTTTTCCAGATAGGCACCATAGTTTAAAAAATTTCAGTATAGAATTAATACTTTATTGAAAATAAGTTATATATCCAGGACAAATTCGGATAAAGGACTCGCATTAGTCATTCCCGGAAAGTCCGCAGCAGTGCATACCGCCTCCGGAACGTGAATTCCCGATTTCAATGGCCACAGTTTCCTTCAACGAATGAGTAAACAGAAATAACCACAATGTTGTATATTCCCCCACCTATCTCGCGATGGAAGCCCTCGACGATCCGTTTAGCTGACCATTCATTAGTTTTAAGAATCAGTCTGTGCGAGTCTGACTTTCAAATTGGTTCGCATAATCGTGCGTTTTCACAATCTCCCGGGCGAACAAGGTAATTTCGAACGTGATGCAGAGCTATTCAGGAATCTTTACTCATTTTTAAAAGTACTTTAATCAACGTGCATTGGATTGTATAGTATTTGGATCTACATAAAACGTATTTGAGAGGTTGAAGATTTCGCTTGTTATGCAACTGAAACTGAGGGAATAATTAATGGACAATGTGTAAAAAATTATATTCAAGACATGAGAGCGCTCGGGAAACAAAGCGATGATGGAATAACCAAGCTTTCATTATTATTACGCCATAAACGTGTATATGATTCATAAAAGTCGGGAACACAAAAGTTGTATTGATAAAACTGACACGTGAAAAGAAAATTAATTCTAAATGCAAAAGGAATTCTTAGAATCAAAGGTAAAAACTAACAACATGGATAAAGTAAACAAAGAAGATAAGGAGGAGAAGCAACCATTTGATCCAGAGGGTGAGAGGATAAACGAGATTTTTTATATGGATGAGTTAAGCAATGACTTAAAGAAGCCGCTGAAAGTGGAAATACCGGATAGCATAACGGCAACTCCAATGCCTCTCTCGGAACTAAGCAACCATGCAAATTCACCGCTTCTGGCGAGACCGGAAACCGATGAGATGGATGGCTCGAATGAACACGTAGATAAAGAGCACGATGACAATAAAGGAATCGATGACGGATTGATGACTGAAAGAAGTATGAATATGATTTCACCGACAGGATCTACTTTCTCTTTCGAGCCACGTGCAGACTTCCCAGCATCCACGATGAATGATCACCAAACCTTTCCGATTTCCCCACCAGACACGATTTTCGCTAATGGACTGCCAGATGTCAATGTTTATCAACATAAGAAGACGCTGGCGCAAGGAATGATGGATTTAGCCCTCCTATCAGCGAACGCCAATCAATTTCGTTATGTTCTGCAGTCGAACGGTCGTCACCCATATTATTATCCTTCTCTCGCAATGATTGGTGCTAGTCTTTTCTTGCAAATAGCCGTAGGCATTGGCCTTATCTGGAATTCCACGTACAACGTTAAAGTCGACGACCAAATGTATAAAGCTGATCGTGCTAATAACTGGACGGTGATTGGTATCTTTCTGGTGACTATTCTCAATGTGTTTATATCTTCCTTTGGTGTTGTTGATCAATTAACACCTACTGTTTGACTGTCCTAGTGTATAAATCCTGTGTTGTCACTATAAATTTTAATTTATCGCGTTCAAGGATTTATCAGCCCAGTTAAATAAATTTATTATAACAATAAATAACAAATGGCAGATATTTTATAAATATTTATGTAAATACGTATATACAATTTGAGATCGCAAATTTGATTTATTTAATGAAACGATTATTTAATTCTATGTAGAATTGTTATATCACAATTATTATTTATTAGTTTATTTATGGCACGAAAACAATGTATAATTCCGTTGAAATACATTAAATTTCTATGCAATTTGGAATTAATTTTAACATTTTTCTTAGTTCTTCCGATAATTGTTCCTCCACGCTCGATAATTCTTCGTCTGCTTGTTTGGATCTCTCTGTAACCTCGGCTGCTATCAAATTAGTTGTTTCCTCGCTCACAGTTGATCTTAAAAAGCGGGGAATAAGTGAAATCTCCATCTTCTCGGGACTTTTTCTATCCTCTTTATCTTGGAAACGATCATTCATCAGGTTTCTCAGTAAACAAGTAAAATCTTTTATTTCTAACAATTCAATCTCGTTCAGATGAAAATCGGAGTTTTCATGCTCCCGTATCACTGTTACCATCCAATCGTAGAAAATGTGCTCTTTCTTGGTCCAGAACAAATGTAAATCAAGTAACTCAGAAATCAGCAGCATCTCCTGTTTTTCTCTTTCGAACAACGACCGAGATGATTTACTATTTTCCATAGCAATTTTTTTGGTCAAAGCTGCATGACACACACTTAAATGTGGCAAGCCGGAAACATTTAAACTGGCCACGTGAATTTTAGCCATCAATTCTGTTCTTTCTCTGGTTAAATCATCTATTGCTTTAATATTATAATTGATTTTACCATTAATGTTTATAATACAGTCTATCTCCGAGCTTAAAGAATCGCATTGACCAATTTCTGTTTCACATCTCTAAAAGTTATTGATTCCAATACATTAATTAGAATATATTTTCTTCTATACAAATCAATTGTGAAAAGATACTCTGTATCTAATTAATAGGAACATGTACTTACTAGATGCCCTTCTGGAGAAGAGAACTCTTTCCCCAAAATGCTATTGAGAATTTTTATTTCCATTATTTTATGTAGAATTCTTTGACTTCCAAGCAACCATGCAAAAGCTATTAATAATTCGCGATTATTATTAGTGTTCATTTTTAAACTGTAAAACTCAATCGCGGGATAATGTAAAATGGCAAAGTACAATTTCGTTGCAGTAACGAGATCTACAAAATAATAGAATATAAATAATAATGAGACTTATTTCAATTACAATTAAATATTACCATATTGATCAAACTTTATTTTTTGCATCTGTTCCACTGCAGTCAAGCTCAACAAATTTAAAATCTTCCAAAATTCTCTAGCCTTAACAGAAAGTAGTAATAATAATAAAAGGTACTGTATTCACACACTAACAAAACTTACCACCTTATCTTCATTTTCACAATTAAATTTTGCCTGCCTAAAGAATTCTGGTTTCAATGCAAAGCCACTTATTAAATTCAAATGCCTGCATAATGAAGAAATAACACTTTTTACATTAGACATACTTTTCAAACTAAAGAAGCGGAAAAAACAGCAGATAGGTAAACTAAGCGCCAGTATTGTGTCACTAACCCCACTAAACTAATGGCGTCCTCTTTAAGCGTAAAGGTGGAATTACACAGCGTGTGGAGTGGCACGCCGTGTAATTCCACCTTAAGAGAGCGAGAAATGATCCCAATTCCCACAGGGAGCGTTTATGGGAGACAGCACGCCTATGGAATATGGATTCTCTTGCATCAGTACCAGTAGCTTGAGTTAGTGCCGTTAGCTGTGTCCGCGGTAACGAATTAACGATAGTACGAGTCAAACAGGTATAACCTATAGAGACCGTGCACACCAACACAATGACAGTGAGATAAGAATGTATATTGGTGTATATGCATACTATCAGCGCAAACTATCGGTCAATTTTCGCAGTTTTTCAGTGTAATTTATTTATACGTATACAGTTATACATTGACACTTCGCTATCAATTGTGTTGGGACTTGGGGTGCACGATCCTCTATAGGTCCTATAGCAATCGTTTTGGCGCCATTTGAAGTAAAATTTCAAAATTGCATTTCAATTAAAAGTTTCAGGCTCTTAACAATCTTAAGAGGCCTTGAAGGATAAAAGAGAACATAAAAAATGTTTATTTCATTAACTATACAGGGTATCAATTTTTACATAGTCAATCATTTTGAAATACATTTCTATTTGCATCCAAAAAGGTCTTATCTAAAAAAATAATCTTTAGATTTCAAGGACTAGTGAATGTTTATGTCCATAATTTTGGAGCATTTTGCCTCACCTTTAATAGCTATTAGATCCATAAAGATCAAAAGAATAAACATTGTATTAACTTTTTAACAGGTTTTATTATTATATATTTTTTTGTTTCTAATTTTATATATATTATACAATGTTGTAATAGGTGTTTCCAAAACTAAATTATACAATGTACATATAATTAATCAACTATTTATTTTATTTTCTAATAACACAAGTCCACTTATATACAGGGTGTTTACTTTAACTCATATCAAAGAATGGACTTAAAACTTCATTTATCTATATAAGTATATATGAGATATTAATTTTATGTATAAGACCTTTCTAAAAGTATTCTATATTTAGATTGAAAACGGTTTTACACTAAACGTAGTGTCTCTTATAGTTAGAGATAAATGAATTTTTTCATGCATGCTCTGATTTAAATCAAGAAATAGACACCTTATATACATTCCAACGTGATGTCGAATTTTCTGTTTAATTCAATATATATAAAGAATTCTTCTTTGTTATGTTTAAAAAATCTCAATTCTAATAAATTATTATATTCATTTCATTAGTTTCATAAATAGAACACTGAAAATATATTATATATATAATCACTTAAAGACGCATCACGCTAAATCATACAATCTCTAATTATTAATTATAATCCTTTCCTTTTCTTTTATAGAAATTATAGTACTAATGAAGCCTTATACAAATTTAAAGTCAGTTATTTGTCATAATTATAAAATTTAATATTTGGTATAATTGTTTAACAAAAGTGATAGATAATTTATATAACAATTGTTTCATTTTTATTTTATTTTATTAGAACATGCTTTCATGCCTTTTTTTAATTTAAACAAAAAGTTTAAATGGTGACGCGTCACTGTATAAAATTATTTCTGTATTATACACCATACCTTTTTAATTCTATTCAGCATATACAAAGATTTCGTTAGAGAAACGAATGTAAAAAACTAGCTTGTGAATTAATGATATCTAAGTATGTATCAGGGGGATTTTTAATAGGATTTATCAATGATATACTACATATGTATATATATAAACAAATTGATAATTCTATGTGAAAAATTTTCAAGTCTAAAACGTTAAGGTGTGGTTGAAAAATTGTTTGACAATTGCAAAAATGTGGTAATTTCAAAGATTATAAAAAATAAAACATCAGCTCCAAATCATTTAAAATCTTCCAATCTTTATAATTTTGTAAAAACAAAGAAAAGAAAAAAGTAGACATAAAAACATAAGACTTTAAATTTAAAAACTGTAATTAGTCTTAATTATTTTTGCATTTGGAAACAATTTCGTTTGTTTTTATACAATTTGAGTGGTTCTAATCTGATAAAATACCATATAAGTTTACGGGAAATATTACTGCGAGAATTTTAATTATACCATTTAACTTTTAATTCTTGAAAAAAAAAGGTAAAACAAAAAATAAAGTCTACTATACTAATATTGAAGCTGCGATGAACTGAGAAAAAAACAAGAAATAGAGAATAGCATAGTTAAACTCTCGCTTTATCATAATCTTCACACATAAAAATTATGGCTGCCATTTTTTTAGTGCATTAATAAAAATGCTTATAGAATATCATTGTTATTAACAATAAAAGGGAGAGTATAGTGACTTCTAAACAAATAATAATAACAAGTGTATACTGTTATCCCTAATTATTACATAGGAGATTAGACGTTTCAAATATTCATTATCCATTAATAATGGAACATTAGCTTGTATGATCATTATTTACGTTAAACCTTGTACCACAAAAATTATTAACGAATAATAAAAAAAATTATAATATTGGTAGAATGAAAGTTGACTACAAAAATATTAATCTAGTTGAATCTTCCAGCAGGTTTATATATGCGTCGCACCGTTTTTTATATTCTAAAACTTAGAAATACATACAAAAAATGTTATCCTTCGATACACACAACTCTCTAGTAGAAGTAGAGACGCTTGCAAAAAACTATTGTACTGATAAACTCAAACTGAGAAAGAGTAATAATAATAATGTATTATTAATTTTAGTTGTCTGTAATGGCATTCAAAATTTAGAAGCTAACAATAACTATACATTTCAGTTCCAATTTGTTACTGATTTAAATAAACTTTTTATTTAGCTAATTATTAGTTAGCAAAGTATTGAATTACAGGTATAAAATATTTTGTATACAACTGAACTATTAGCTGCTGCTTCTAATTATCTACAATAGAACAGAAATAAAAGTTACTCCACCTCTATCGAGACTTTACTTCAGTATGCTTAGAATCTATCAATAATTATTATTAATTTATAAACAATAAATATTAAAAATTTTCAAGCGTAGCAATCGAAATTTTCACTCTCCTTCACATTTCTTCAAAACGAGTTACTTTTATCAGATGTAATAATTTTTCTTCCTTTTGAATCTCATTTTCTTGATATTACAGTTAAATTATTCGATTATTTATATAATAAACCGAATTAAAAGAAAACCAGATATCTTCCATCCATGGCTAGAATAAAAAAATACTTTGTTTAAGCTCAGTCCATTAACAGAGTCAGCACATATCATCAATATGTATAAATACTGCTTTCTATTATTATAGTCAGTCTCCTGTTTAGTCTAAGGATTCCGTTACGTTTTCCCGCATATCACACTATAATAATACCCATAATTAGGGAAACACAAAACAAACAAAAAAATTACTACATTCAGTTAAGAATCTAAATATTAAAGAATTTCTGTTTTAGAATAAATGAAGCCAATAATAGATTCATATCTCTTTTTTTGTTATATGTGCGATAAATCCAGGGGATTTTATTCGCTAGCGAAACTAGAATTTGAGTGCTCTAAGAAACAATCATTTCACAGATCAGATCATCGATTAATAGGCATCTTATTTTCAGCAATGGACAAGCTGTGCTCCACACGAATATAAAAAACATACTGAAACCAAAGAATGTAACCAAACAGATTCGAACCTGCAAAAGAGATCTATTCTCAATTGAGTTTCCTTGGAGATAATAAATATTTATCGAAATTTTAGCAAAAATATTTTCTTTGGAACAAACGAGTAAATGATTAATTTGCTAAAGTTTTAATTAATGTCCATATACTATATATAGATTTATTATTATCAGGCATACATCAAGATGAGTCTTAGTCTCACCTTCCAAAGAAAAGTTTTACGTCGTACCAATGTCGTTATTAACCAACGAGTCTAGGAGAGACTGTTTACCGTCTCCCAACTCTAGGGGATCTGGAGTGCACAAATCGTTGTTAGAGTTATTCGTCGTTAAATTTGTACTTGGCGAAGGCGTTTCGTCGTTCAAAAACATGTCGTCATCAAAATCCAATAGTGTCGGTGTTGAACTATAAGCCATTATCTCCCCTCTGTTATTGCCATCCATTAATTCCGAAACTAAAATATTATTCATTAGTCTCAGTAAAGCTTTTATCAATTGCTTCCACGGTCCTGATCAGTCAAACATTTCTTTACCGCATTCAGATTCTTCCTCTTTCTCTTTGTTAGCGTGAGGATCCAGTTCGGGATTGACAGGTATTCCAAATGACATAGGATCGTCAGCGCCGAAGAGCTGCAATTTATATAATTAATCATATTTCTCTGATCATAAAATCCTAATATTATGTTTAATCATTAATAAAATTTACCCCAAGTAACGTATTAGCATCGATACTGTATCCTTCGTTTCGAAGAATCTCTCGCAGGTTTTCCAAGTCGTTTTGCATCGATTCCAGATGATTATCCATTTCTTCCCTAAAGACAATTATCAATATACATAAATATACCCGCTAAAAAGAAAATTCGCACAAGATAATCCCCGATCTTCCTGGACCAACGGCTAGAGCCCGAAGAATATTCACGGAATCTAATCTGGAAGGGCTGAGTTTAATCTGGAATGAACACGAATCTTTTAGCAAATAACAATGTTGGTCCAATATGCCATTCATCTCGGCAAACTTTTATGAAAAGAATGTACTTTGCAGGAATTTATTAAATTGTATTTGTAAGCAAAAAAATTTAATGAAATAATTTTAAATTTAAATAATGAAATTATTTATAAGAGAACTTTGTAATTTCACAAACTTTAAATAGCACAGATTAAATCACTGATATGCTATATTATATCTTCAATGGGATAATATATTAAAATTGTAACTCTGAAAAAAATCGTAAACTAAGGTACAATGCATTAGATCATATTGTGCATTAAAGTATTAGAATTTTTCCACTAATTTGAATAAAAAATAATCCTCGTATACTTTAACTAGTATTATTTTTTGCTACGAGATAATATCGTATCATTTAATATTTGACGAATATTACTAGCATTAAAAAAAGAACTTATGGAAGAAAAATTGCTAAAGTTTAAGTCCAATAATAAAACTTAAGCTATCTTCATAAAAGTACAAAAATTTGGATTACCTCCAATAGTGACAGGTATGCACTAATACCTTTTTGAGAAGTGAAACAAATTATCTTCACAAAATCATAAGTATTGCTGTTAAAAAATTCTGTAAAATGACTTCATAAAAGATACCAATAAAAGACCTAAAAATAACTTGTCAAAGACCTATAAAGTTTTCTTCAGTACAAGTTTTTAGCCAGTATCTTGAAAAATACTTTCCTTGAATTACCTCATTGAACATATTTGAAGTGTCCTGGTAGAATACCCTACATTGAAGCGTAAGAAGGTACGCCTTCAAGACATCTCTATTTTGAACTTACATTGATCCTAACCTGTATGTTCCTTCGCAGATGTTGTTGGATTTTACCCGTCTCAAGGAAAGGTCTTTTGAAGAACTGCTACCAGCTTCAATTTCTTTATCATTTGATTCAGTAGTCTGAGAATCAGTATTGGGACCATCATCCTGATTTTCCCCATCCAACATACTCTCCACTGCCTGTACCTACAGGGATTTAGACTCATAAGCCTCTGTGAAATTTTTAGCCAAAAATACTTGTATCATCTACACCATTCATAGCTCAATATATTAATGTTGGTCTTTTATGATTAATACAAACAGATGGTGATTTACAAGTATATTAGACATTTGCTTATTATTAAGGCAAACATTTCACACAGTCTTACATGAGCTACCCCATCGTCGACAATCGTCTCAGAGCTGCTGTTATACCCATCCTCAATAAATTCTGATCTTGCATTCTTCTTTGCACTGCTCTCACCGAGATCTTCATTTATAATTTCAGGTATAATTAGAATATCCTCCAGTTTCATCATATTTGGATCATTTTCTCTTATATCATCCTCCCCATCCAAAGTGTCTAGATCTAAGTCAGCATCTACTTCATTCTGCTTGTTCATATTAGCAGCCATTGCTGCTAATTTAGAGCTCCTCACAGTTGCCAATGGAACTGGTTTGGTGTTCAGGGTATTGCTCTCCAATATAGGCACAGATGTTGGAGAATCCTCTATAGGCATTTCTAATATATGTGTCACTTCCCTAAAAATGATACAATTCTTGCCAAATTTGGTTGATAAATGCAAAATTTACTTTGATCTAAAAAGTCGTTTACTTTTTTTGCGTAAAACTTTTTCATATATTTATTTAATATAAAAATAATTACTTTAAATAAAAAATAAATTGATGTAAAGTCTCTTTATATTTTACGCAACATTCATGCATAGATTAATCAAATTATACAGATAAATTCTACTGCTACAAAAAAAAAAAAAAAAAAAAACAAACAAAGTGTCCTACATAAAATAAGGAACAGGACCTGATGAGTAGAAATAAAAAATGAGAGAATGAAAACATAACAGTCTTGTAGATGAAAAAAAAAGTTAATTAGGTACAGCAACCTTCTGAATAGAAAAAGAAACAAGGTTTAAAAAGAATTAAACAAGTTAAAGAGCAAGTACTACGAAATTTCAAAGAGAATAAATGAGGAAAAACTAAATTTTAGGCACCAACACCAAATGGATTCACAAGAGAAAAATGCTTAACCTTGCTTCCTCTCCATTTTCCATAGCTGGGATAAAAATTTTCACAGGCACCTTGTTTTTCCTCCTAGTAATGTTCAAATTGGTTAAGAATTGAATAAATACATTCTGCACTTAGCTATCCTAATACCCTTGAGAATGTTCTATTTTCTCACACAGGAAATATTGCTTCAGCTTTATAGCAGTAAACATAAAACTACTTAATTTATAAAACTTTGTCAACGTGATACGAGCATATTTTTAAATATACTTGTAAATGTAAAACTTCAGTGAAAAAATTCTATGCATATACTAACAACACGCAAGATGATTAATCTTAAGAATACAATAGATATGTTTTAAATATTTGTGGTTAGTAATTTTTCTTAACACTTTTAACAGTACTTACTTCTTTTTACCCTTTGGTCCACGTTTTTTCTTTGTTTCTATTTCATCAGAGGTAATAAGCTCAATTTCATTGGAAAGATCATCAGATTGATCAACTAACTGTATGGTTTCCACATTTTCATCATCAATAATTGAAGAACTTTGATGTTCTGGACTTTCTATAGCTGGATTTGGATGATTTTCTAGCATCCTATTTAATTAAATTTAGAAAATTAAAGAAATTTAATACAAACTTAAGTGATTAAAGTACTTACTCAGCTACTATGTATTGAGAATCCAAGTCTGATTCTGAAGAATCTAACTCATGAATAACTGGTCCTGTTGAAGCTGTTTCTGACTAAAAAACATAAATGGATAATACAACAAATCTTAACATTAAATAAATATACATACCTTTGATAATTTAGCTTGTTTGCTTCTTTGCCTACTAGAATCATCTATCATAAGAGGATATCTTCTTTTGACAGTTAAGCCACTCCCTCTAGATGGTTGGACCAAAGTAACCAGGAAATGAATTAATTTGTTAACAATTTGTTGTTGCTTCAAATGCTTTTGCCTAAGCATAGCTAATTCTCTCCACAAGGCCTCATTTTCACGTTTCATAGCACCAAGCCTAGAATCCAAATGTTCCTGTCTTCCTCTCATACTACGTACTTCTGTTAGCATTTTATTCATTAATTCTGGCTTCATTGGTGTATGTGCTGGATCTTGGCCCTTACTTGATGCGATCTAAATTAATTTCACATTAAAACTGCCTCCTTTACAAATTAAGATAAATATGTTACAAAAATTGACCTTTCTTTTAATATGTTCCACGAGGTATGGATGACCTTTACAAAAGAATTGATGTGCAAACTCCATTTCATCCCTATCACATTTTAAACCACCCAGCTCTACTGAAACTTTCTTATGAAAGCCATCTAAGTGAAGAAAAACAAAAACAATAAAAAATTCTAGATTACATAATTGTTAAAAATAAATCTATTTCTCTTACACATATTCAACTGCCTTACAAAACTGGCCATATTGTTATGTTTGTAATAATGGGGTAACAGTTCCCTGGCAAATTGTGCCTGATTCCTTATAAAGAAGCTTCTTCCATTCTGTGAAAATATGAAAACATCAAATGTTTGGAAAAACAAAAATTATGAATTAATTGTTAAACATTACAGGGAATAGGCAGAAAATGTATTTTTCCAAAAAAATAAAATATTAAAATTATTGTGAAAAATAAACACAAAGCATTAGGAAAAAGAAATTATTATCAGTAAAAAGCAGATTAATAAAGATTTAATAAGTAGGCCTTATTTATAGGAGAATAACCTCTGCAATGGGATAATATTTGTCTAATAAGGGTTCATTGTCCCTCATAGGTCCAATGACATCAAATTGAAGCCAAGAAAAAAGTAATTAGTTAAAAAAAAAACAAGAATAGCAGCATAACTTAATTCAACGATAAGAATTACATTTCGATATGAAAAAGTGGTTGATAAACGTTTGGTCTACGTTTGTGTGTAAAAACCAAGAGCTCAATTGGTTACTTTGGTTTATACAAATGTTCGATCAGTATTTATACAGTATTAAAAATGGACAACGAAGAAGAGAAAAATGCAATAATTGAATTTGTAAAGGAGAATATTCTGCGGAAATAAGAATTGTAGTAAATTTGGAAAAGAGATACTTGAAAAGGAAAACTTACGGGCGACCAGCAAATAAGGTCGTCGGTTTCGGGATCCTCGACAAGTTTCCAGAGCTTGGCAAGAAAAGCCGGAACACCGGTTCCTAATTCTGGTATCGTATGCATCTTTAATGCCAAACTATTGTCCTTGCAAATGATAAACTTATCTTTTACGTTTATTCACATAGCACTACTGACTGCATAGCGTAATGTAATGGCTGACCTGTCTTGCCTGACTATCTGAGTCTTTCCTGACTTTTGTTGCTAGCTTCACTTCGCTAAATTTTCGAGTATCGATAATCAAGTATCGATAATAGAATTCAAATCTTAGTGCCACATGACACGCATCCTAATACCGTGTATGTAATTGATAATTAATACAACTCAATAAACATTTACAGGAAAGGTAATGAATAAAAGAATATTCAGTGAAATTTGCTTATTATTTATTGAAACATTTTAGGGTCTTTATTTAAATAAGTTTACGATGGCAGGCTAGGAAATCTTTATCTACATTAGGTAATTAGAAAATAGAAAGTAAATAAAAATCCCTTTGTACAAGATAAATTAATATTCTCATTCTCTCCTTCATTCGTTTGAACATTTTAGTCGCTGATTTAAAAAAGTTTAACTCGAGCGAGTTTACCCTAGAAAATTGATGTTATAGCTAATACTAATTAATGAGCGAAATTCTTAAGATTAACTCTAAGAAATTTTTCGTTCTAGTAAAAAGTTGGAGTGTAAAAAGAAGAATCGGCAAACACCTAGCCTCTCCATTGGAAATATTAGATAGTTCATTTCTATAGATCATTGTGACATATTGTGATATAGGGGTAAAGTCGATTTATACTATACGGCACCGAACCAACAAATCACTGACCGACACATTAGTTACAGGAGCGTGGACGTATCTTCTACACTAATTCAACCGACGTGTCAGTTGGTGCCGCACCGGTGCCGTATAGTGTAAATCGGTTTTAAGAAGGAAGGAATGAACAGAATAAAAAAAGCGTATTAAAGCGCCAAAAAAGAATCACTACTTTTTCTTTATACTCTCTCTTTTTTTAACCACTGCTGAACCTCCTTCTTTTGCCAGATGCTCCTATGCAGTATGACTTCAGAAAATTTGTCCAGTATCCTGTGTGTCAGAAACCATTATTATAACTAAAGAAAATTTGATTAAATTTAAAAAAATAATTTATTTTTTCAGCTATGGCTTACGAATAGTGAAACTTGTCCTTTTCATGGATTTAAAAAATATATGGTTGAAATATTTTTTAAGACATTCCCTTTTTACGAGACAATTGAAAAAAAATATATCAAATATATTTATAAATCATATTGAGCAGAATATAATAGATCTCCAGGCTTCAGGATTCGTAAAGTCTCATGAATATAATTAAAGCTGAAAGGGAGCTTATGTAGAAGTGACAATGTATACAACCTTGATAGCAGCAGGGGTCGAGATTCAGTGTCTGTACCGATGAGACTTCTTACCATCGCGAAGGCTAGAAGTTTTGGAACGTGATCTGGATCTTTTTCGATAAGAAATGGGCGAGCATCTTCTCTCCCTTGACGAAGACGCAGATCTCCTAAATTTATCCCTGGACCTGGACTTTTTTCGCCGTCTCGTGCTAGATCTGCTTCGGCTTGAGCGCGATATGCTTCTCCTTCTGTGCCTAGAACGCGAGTTTGACTTCCTCCTCCTAGATCTAGAACTGGATCTTCTCCTCGGGGAATGAGATCTTTTTCCCGACGTGGATCTTTTCCTGCTAATCGAACGAGATCGCGATTTCCTTCTTAACGAAGGGGACTTTCCTTTGGAGATCGAGCTGTTTCTACTTCCGCTTTGTCGACTAGTCGATCTCGACTTTCTCTTCCTGTTCCTGGACCTTGATCTGTGCTTCCTTGATGATCTATGAGCAGAGGAAGAATCGGATCGACGTTCTCTACCAGATTTACGTCGTTTATGGTTCCTCTCCTCGGATGACCTTGATTCAGATCTCATTTTACCATCCTTATCAGAAGATTTTGATCTTTTACTATGATTTCTATCAGAGGATTCGTGCCTCGTTTGTCTCCTGTCTGGTGTCCTAGAAAATTTTCTGCTAGATCTTTCGTTCGAGCGTGACCTCATCTTTTGCCCTCTGTCTGAAGACTTGGACTTTCGTTTATCGGTTTTCCTGCGTTTCTTATGTCTTCTGCGCTCGGTGGAACTAGTCTCGCTGTCGGAGGAAGGCGAGTGGCTCGAAGCCGAAGAAGGCGTTGCCGCGGGCGGAGTCCCACCTGAACTCGATTGCACTTCCGATGGCTCTCTCTCATTAGCTATCGTTTCTTTCTCATCAACTAAAGTGACGTCAGTAAACGTTAACATATTTCCATCCTGCATCTTATCCACGGACCACTGGCTGCTGCACAACCTTCCAAACCACTCCACAATTTTTTAAACTAATTTGCTTCGATTCGCAAAAGTCGGCTTGGGATCCAGAATTAGTATTGGGGAATGTCGGAAAAATTCCTGTGGAAGCCAGTGATCCATAGCGATTTTGGTAATTTATCGGCGGACGAAACATACCTGAGTGACTGCGGCTACTATTACCGGTATGATTTTCCTGCATTTTGGATAGATGTTCCTGAATACGATGCTGCTCTAATTCCTCAGCTTCGGCTTCTGCTTCCTCTTCTTCAGCGATCCTCGCCTCGATTTCCTCCTCGGTCTTTTTAAACGCCTGTTGTCTCCTTCTCACGATCTCCTACAAATTAATATTAATAATCAGAAATCAACTCTTTGCCTTGCTCAAATAAAGCTGAGAGAAAATAAATGCCAGGAGTGGGATACCAACTATCAATTCCTCATCGCTATCGTCAACTGATGCCTCAGATTCCGGCTGCTCCTCCTCGGATTCGCTATTACTGTCCCCGTAGATTCCGAGACCTACGACACACAATGGTATAGATTAAAATTCATTCTGATATTTGCAACATATATTTTTCATCTTTTCTCTTCTCTCATAGTAACGTAACATACGCTCGACCAACGAATTAGCTGCAAAGTGCAATTTTAGAATTTCCTAGGGCACAGCTTTGAGCCAGGAAATAGTCTCTATCGACAGATTTGCCGCCACGAAATTTTGGGCAAATTTCTCATTAATGGAATACTTGACTGAAGTGTTGAAACTCGATTGGTCCAATTCTGATGCGTAATATTAATAGATAACTTTCAAGGAAATCTTCTCGTGCAACAAGATTTGGAGTTTTTCGGTTGTCAACAAGTCAGTCAAGGATGAAGTTGGATCCGGCCCAATTGGGTGGAAGCGTTCCTAGGCGTGGTAGAGAAGAAAAGTTGAGCTACTTACCGAGTTTCCGAGTGATCTGAGCAAGAGGGGCCGTGTTGTTGAGGGATGCAGCAGGGGGCTCTCCTGCAGGGACTTACAATACACACGCATTTAATTAACCAGCTCCCATAATCCTGCCAACTGTTTTCTATTACAGCTGCTGAAATTCTTTTAATCGTTTTTACAACAACAAAAATCCAGTTTTCCTTTTTTTCAATTAACCAAATACCGAACGCATTTCTATCTACTGCAAATGATTTCCTAGCTCCAAAGAACGAACGCGGTACGATTAATCTATAAAATAATTGATCGAGCCAATGTAAAAAGTGCCTCCTTAATTACGTTATTTATAACTATCCTGAAAGAAGAGCGAAAAACAGGAAACCCTGAAATTAGCAAATAGTTAGATCAGTGGGGAAAACGACTGTTTAATTGCTTCATCTTGCTGGTATACATAACAACAGTCCCGCCGTTTGATTTTTTTAACTTTCGGATGGGTTTCTGGGGTACCTTTGGCACGCGTCCGATTCCAAACGCCGCGGCAAACTGATGCTATTTCCTCGTTGGTCACTTCCAGAAGAATTTCCGTCAAGGAACGACGAATTTTTAGCATCTAAAATATGTATCTATCTCAATGCAAGCAAATCTTATTCGCTCATAACTATTTACTATATTCTGCAACGTTGCTTTACCATATCCTGAAGAATGTCCTCTCGAGATCTTTTACTCACTGCTGGAGTAGAAACTGATGTAGACTCTGTAAGTGGTGACCCATCGCTTTGTTGTCCATCCGGGGAAACTGCATCTCGGAAACGAGACTTTCTGGCTCTCGCAGTAGCTTCTTGTGGTTTCTCGTAGTTATTTTCCGTATATTCATGATGAATCTCAGCTGGTGGTTCTTGTTCTGGCTCCTCTGAATCCGAATCCTGATAGAAAAATATTACCTTCTAGAGTTCCCATAAAATAAGAAAATATACAACTAATGTCCAGTAGTTACGAATTTGCTTTTTTCCGGGTGTAAAACTGTCCGAACTTCGTCCTCTGCCTGTTTCCGAGCTTCTAATTCTTGCTTCCTAAGATGTTCCTGTTTCTCTCTCTCAACAGCCTTCTGTTTCTCTCTTTCCATTTTCTCCAATCCTTCCCTTATCCATGCTGGCAATTGCCTACGTTTAGCTGCGTCTAAACATTACAGAAATCTTGTTATTGTAAAGCTCTCATATTTTTTTCTATATCTTCTGTGACTAATTACCTATAGTTTGACTGGTATCTTCTTCTGGAGTCTTTTCCCTATCATCTCTGCTACTTCTACCAGTTTCAGGATTTCTAATATGAGGAAGCCTGTTTCCATGTCTCACTCCTTTCATAAATGGGGATGACTGTATTTGAGCTGCATTGTGTGCTTCACCAGGCCAATAAGTAGAAACCTAATGAAAGATTGATAATCAGATGTTAGTACTTTCATTAACACTAATTTTAATAGGATTCCTACCTGGTTGTAAGGCTGAGTAGAAGGAACAGCATTGTAATTATACGCTGTTTGCACAGCTGGAGGTGGAACGTTAAAAGGAGTAGTGGAAGAAATATTGGGAGCAGGGGGTGCGACTGGAATTCCACGCAATGAAATAGGTTTTCCATCAGGTCCTATTGTGACCCCTGGAGGGGGTACACCTGTCCATTCCCATTCCCCAGTACCAGATGTTGTTGTATTCCAATGGCCCCATTGATTCCATTGATTCCAAGCATCAGAGCCACTGATGGATGGTGCTGGAGGAGCAGGAGGGACATCGTCATCTTTGGTATCCATATCCATCGGTGCTTCCCCACCTCCATCATTAGAGATATTAATTGGATCTATGAAGGGAGGAGGAGGAGCAGGGGGGACTACAGTCTCCTTCATTTTTATCCATTGCTGTGCCAATGCTGCCCAGTCAACTAAAAATTTCAATCCAATTGATTCATGCTTGAAAAATTGAGTGTACTTGGAATATTAATGGGAACATTGTCAGTAGTCATTTGTACCTTGATCATTGCTCAAATTTTGATACGCAGAGGGATTCAGAGCCCACTGCGTGGAAAAGTCCTTTCCCCCAAACATATCTCCACTCATCTTCATCTATGTTAAATAAAACTAACAGAGTTCGAAACATGGGCTACAAACTTCATTTTTGTTTGCTGTCCCAGCCCCTCAACCTCAGCCCCAGCGCTTGCAGCGTCCTCACGGCAATTCATGAAGTACATCGGAACTAAATGGTGTACGTGTGCACAAGTGTTAGTATGAAATTTAAAAACCAACAATGACGTCACTTTAGGCATGTATATTGAATATTTTATTGATTGCAATTTAATATATTAAATAACTTAAATGTCACTTTTGGTTATAATGTTTCTTAAAATCAACTACGCTCATGATGGGAAGTCGAAATACCGGCCATTCTATTGTGCTCTCTATTCGCGTGAGTTGCGCGCATGCTCTGCCTGCTGTTCACTTGCTAAATCATTACCTGCAGATTCCTGAATTACCCACAGTTCTCCGATTTTGGAATATTTGTGAAGGTGTACGGGTTTTTAAAATGTCAATCTTTTATATCAACTTCACCTATTACGTATTGAAAATTTTTCCGAAATATATGCTCTACCGCCAAAAGATGCTACAGACAGTCCAGGGAACATATAATAGTAAGACTGTAAACTGGCATGATGGAAGTTTTTTGTACCGATTTTAATTAATAAACTCTCCACAAGAGCGCTACTTTATAAGGGTCACCTAAATGGCGCCTCACGGCCTATCGCAAACAAAAACAAAACTCGATTTATTTGAATCACGGTAATTTTATACCAATAATTGAACTATTGTCTAAACGTTATAAAAAATATATGTGAATTATTAAAGGAATAGCTGAGAGAAGATTAGAATTCCACACTGGAAATTGAAGATTAACCTAAAGTAAATCTAAAATTGGTTTTTGAATATTAAGGTTAACATTTTAAACTTTCTGTTACATAAGTTTTTAACGATGATTCTTAAGAACATTTCTTGCATATTTTCCGAATATTTCAGTTGATGCGTTTTAATCCTGGATAAGGAATAATGTTAATGAGACGATGTAATTGGTTAGCATAGGGGTATACGCGTGGATAACGATAAAGCCCCTGCGTGGGTGGGAGGAATTGCGTAAATAAACAGGAGAAAGAGCGGGATGGTACGTTTCGCTTTCCAGTTTTCAAAGTGCGAGCGTCTCGAAGTGTTTGCTCAAACGGGAATTCCGCCAGGCAGAATTATATCTATACTAAAGAGTTTCTTCAGTCTCAAAAATATAAAACAAAATTTCCAAGAGATCGCGATGCAATCTTTGTAGCGATGGCGCGGAGCTTGATATCGATAAAAAGAGTTTCAGATATGCCAGTTGCAAAGTCAAATTAATCAATCGATGATATTAACAAGATTGACGAACAATCATGTGGCTGCCACGGGAGAGCAACTCTACATTTTACGTGAATTTCGATTTTCAGTCTTTACCAACGACCATGGTGAGTTTTTAGCAAATGATTAAGAAGAAATGTTTCTATTGTGAAAAACTTTAGCAGAGAGTGAAGAAAAGTGAAACTGACTTTACGCTTTGCCAGTTCCTGAATTACAATGGGATTCATGGAAGTTAAAATCATTTCAATCGCCATGAAGAGATCCTAATCGCAGGAATTTGAGTAACGTAATTTTTCAATCCCTGCGTCTTCCATTAGTTCCATTAGAGAGTAAAGCAATTAAAAGTCTGAGTAAAAGTCGATTTTAAGAAAGATGTGCTATTAGTATACAGTCTTCATTGCATACACTTTTCTACACTAATGTATCTTTTGCAAAAAGTGTATAATCAAGAACATCTACTACTATATATACTTTTTTAGACAATGCAGAAAGTACAGACGGTAAGAACATACCTCATACGCTTGACTTTGTAATGATTTAGATTTTAAACGTTTAGATGTGTTTAGACTTGAGAGGATCCGGGCTGATTTTGTGAGTCGGATCGATTATTAGTCATTCGTGGGACATTGTGTGGAAGCGAGGACAATGTGAAGTAGAGGTGAAGAAGGCACGGAAGGCACGAAGGCACGCTTGACGCAACAAAACACACAGTCCCGAGCGAGCAAATGGAGAATTCGAGTCACGAAGAGTCACCCGGACACGCTAAGCGCACACAGATGCCATTCAAAACAAATAAAGAAACGAACGATTGGAAATGGCACTCACCACGTGCCACGTAAATACAAACAGAATCTTTTGTCTCCCCTTTTCTTTTTACTCGAAAGAAAGAGGTATGGTCCCAAGGTGGAAAGAAATTTTAAAGGGAGAAGATTTATTTTTAGCCAATTGATCGAATCGATTGGTTATAGTTTTGACCATAAAAGAGAGAAGTCTTCGAGGTTTAAGGGCGGTCTGAGATTACACCGAAAATCTCATAGTGGTTAGAATAGAGGAATCTTATAATAAGGGGTTCGCCGGTTCGTGTCGAGCTAAATCGACTAGAAACGACGGTTAATGGTGGGGAAGGGGACGAGGAGGGGATTTCCAAGTTGGAAGGGGTCTGGATGGCGAAGAGAAGGTGGTGGATGAGGAGGAGATAGGAGAAGTCAGGAGAACGCGAATAAGGGAAGGGTTTACACAAGAAGAACGGCTCGTGCTAGCTGTTCAGTGCTCGGTGCCGTTCTGTCCTGTTGTTAACCCTATCGGTGTTTAAAAAAAATTTTCACCTCTTGTGAATTCCCATTTCGCTTATGATCGTCTCGACGATTTTATCAAGCGTACCGGCTTTTCATCGGCGATATTCGCATGATGCAACAAGACCTGATGCAGAATTAAAGGTAAAACCAAAAAATTAATCATCTTATGAAAAAACTTTAATAAAAAATACTTATAATAAATTCAGTAGATCATGATAGTAAATTATATTTTTTTTATCCAATTTATTTTCAATCTTTATTATTCTATCTCCAATAAACTCAATTTCGAGGAAGTATGTACACTGCAACAGTCGGCACACGCTAATTTAAGCGATTAACGCGTAACCAAATTACCGATAACGAGGGAATTGCAGTACAAGAAGTAATTTTGAGTTTACAGGAGAATTGATAGGTGGGATCTTCTTATTTGCAGTATCCTTGCGATTAAGCGAGTGACCAGGTGGTTTTCTTGACTCTTACGAATGAACTGTAAACATCCGGTGTCTAATGATAACTCGCGATAAAGACCCCGCATTAAAAAAAGGAAAAATGAAACCAGTACATTTATTTCCACTCAAGTGGTTTCCAGTTGATTTCTATGAGCGAAAAATGAAGTGATAAAATTGGTCAAAGGTTCGTTTATTTTGTAAATTTTGGCGAAAGGTGTGAAAGAAGAATGCGTCTGACGGTTGTCTGCTCGAACAATGTAAATTAGCATAACTCGTCACCGATTTTGCAGAAGCTGGAAATATTCTGAAGCCTCCTGGGAAAGAAGAGTAAAGAATAGAGATTCCCTTGAGATGATTTCATTGAGAAGCTTATTAACAATAATCCCTAATTAAATTCTTGGGACAATGGAAGAGGATTTAAGAATAAGAATCAGTTAAGCTACTCTCGAGATAGCTACTAATATTGATAATTGCCCTTAACGAGACTGAACGTTCTCTATTCCATGTCATGTCGCATAGCAATCATTAAGGGGTATAATATACTTTGTTCTTTATTATCTTGAACATTAAAACGTTTAAGCACCGTCGCAAGAGAACGAATTTCCTCTTTTGCATCACTCAATTATATTCATCCAATAGAAGCTAATTTGAACAATTAACTTAATTTATTACAGTAATCATTCAAGGTTTCTTTTCTCGGACAGAAATATGAAATTTTTGTATGGTCGAGTGACGAGGATTATGATTGAAATTAAATTGGAAGTGCTATTATTCGAGTTTCCTGATTCTTGCCACTTGCAAAAGTATAACTGTAATAACTGTGAAATTCGTATTGCTCACCATTAAGCACTGTCAAGAATGAAATTTTGAAGGAATGGATGGTCGAGTGACAAGGATTATGATTGAAATAACATTAAGAGCTTCCTGATTCTTATCGCTTACATAAGTAACAACGATTCCTATGAAATTTCCGTTGCTCACAGTGAGCTCTACCAAGGATGAAATTTTGAAGGAAGGGATGGTCGTTGACAAATACGACAAGCAGAAATAACTTTCACCTCCATAATTGATCGTGCACGCGTCATATCTGCAGGATTCACGACACGCACGTGCTTGAAGCGGCACGCGTACTTTCCTTGGATTTTTCTCTCATTATCCATTGGCATTCCGCTCTGATTGTTGGTAATTTCCGCTCCATTAAAGTGACGAAAAAGCTTCATCTCTCATTAGTCGATAGTCAGATAAGCTTTGAACTTGCTACAGACGTATAGTTGGGATAGCCAAACTGGATGTTGAACATTTAATCGTTTTATTTTACGGAGAGCGTGAGAGATTGAAAATTGGGTCAGCTTGTAATTAACCAGCCGTGCTAGTTTGCTCTACTTCTGCCTTTTTTCCTTTCTTGAACGATGTAAAAATTGCAAAACTCCTACATAGTCGTTTCTAATATCTGCAACAGAAATAAGAAAACTATGTTTAAGTCTTTGTTTAATTAATTATAACCATTACCCTTTTCCCTATATTGATTTTAAATTTTCTTACGGTAAAGTAGCATCTCGGCTAGTGTTATTGTTTGATGAAGCGGCACAGAATGGAAAAAAATAAAGGGAAAAGGCAATCCTAGAGATTCTAAAAGCGATTTGCGGCATGTTTATCAACAGTAATCAACAGTATTCGCGCGCCGCAGCAACCACTGCGCGCCAAATTGATACAGCATTTTAGGTTAGGACGCTAACGCTTGAAACGATTGATGCATTAACGAGATGTTGTGTTAGATACGTAAAAAGGTAAAGCTCGCTCACAAATCAAAAGTTGGTTGGAGCATCATTGTTTGCCTGATTCCAGATGAAAATGTATTATGGAAATAAATTTTAGAGATTCTTAGTGGGTTAATGGTAAGTTTATCAACAGTGGCTACGAGTATTTTTACTTTAATGGAGCCTGTGTTTTAGGTAAAAAGATCTAAATTGATTGAAGTGAGACCCCAAAACATTAAGCGAGATACACAGAGCTTTCTTAGGCGCTAAAAGTGTCATCTCGCAGCAACCTTTTTATGGCGATAAAAATGTAGTGTTACATGAATTACAACAGCAAAATATTATATAGTTTTTCAAACTCAATTGGTTTATCAACAGTGCTAGCCTAATGGATTTAGTATTTTAGAGTGGGACTTTCCAAAACAGTTGAGGCAAGAATTGAAAGATAGCGCGAGGAAAGCGAAACCTTCATAGATGCCAAATTCAACTTGGAGCATCCATTTATATTAGAGATGAAAAGAAATTATGACGATAAAATACTATAGGTTTTATAAATGGGCTGCTGGTGAGTTTATCAATATTCTTTGCCAGTATATTGTGTATAGAGACGGTTCGAAACAGCTCAGGTGAGACTGAAAGTGGCAAATTGCGCAAAACCCGCATAAAAGTCAAAAGTTGGTTTATTGCACCACCTGCCTACGAGAGATGAAAACTATATATCAAAAGAGCGTAGAATATTAGCAGTAGAAAAAGCCTGCTGAATCACGAATCCGGTTTGGCAGAGGAGAATTATCATTATTATCAGGAGAAGTATATCGTTATCAGCGAGCATTAGAGATAAAAAGTAGCGTGTGACAACGGTCAGTAGTACAGTGTCCTTGCTCGTTGAGGTGGAGAACACGGTTTCCGTATCCGTGGCACTGGATAATACAAGAAGCGAAGGATCGAAGCTCTACGCGATGTACAGAGTACCGTTCCAAGCATGATGACGTCAAAGCAACGATGTCGAATCGCTCCGTTGTGGGAAAAATCGAGCGAGGGACGACTGAAATATTAATAGCTAGGAGATGTCGTGCAGGAAAAAAATTGACGCTAAGATCTCGCTGGACTATGTTCGTTTCACGGTAAGAAATTGCATAGCTTGAGTAGGAGGATTTAATTAAGGAGAGAAGAACACACACAGGTACGTTTTGTATCTTGGGAGTCTCTAAGCCAGACCCTTTCCTTCTTTTATTCCTTTCATCAGCCCCCCCCTCTTGCTCTTTCTCGTTCAGTTCTCCTTAGCTCCTCACATCTACAGTCCCCCCATCACCCCTCGGCCATCATTCTAACCGTTTGAACTTCAGTTTGCCCACAGCAGTATCGTCCCTTCAAAAGATTCGAGTCAATCGAGTTGCAAGATGCTACCAGAATCTATTCTCTCCAATTCTCTTCAACGCATAGTAAGCATAACAAAACAAGAGCTTTTTGCCACGAGTTTGTAAGAGTTTTAATGACTTGGAGAAGATAAGGCAACAAGAAGATCGTTTGTTTACTTGGTTAAGACTCTTCTTTTGAGCGAAAAGAGAGGGAGAAGAAGTTACAGGAAAGATTGGCGAAGTTGGAAGTTGGAGGGAAGATACTAGGTTAAGGCTCGCTGATTGGAATTTGTTGGCGGAACTGGAGGAAGTCGAGGGAAAAGTGGGAAAGTGTTAAGTAGCGGTGTTACGATGGACTCGATGTAACGGTTCTCGGCTATCCCCGGTCGGTATCGTCGGGTCTCGGTAATTCCCGTCCGAGATCGGCGATCTCCGGCAAAATTCGTGACCGGCGTGGAAAGCTATAGAAACACGCCAGATCAGCCAGCTGTGTCGTGGACGGTAAATCGTCATGTCAACATCGGTGAAAAATACCTGATATTCGTTGTTCATCCTCGAGCTTCCTTCCGTCCGGAGTGAGATTCCGAAGGTAAAACTCTTTCACGCGACAGAAAGACCTTCCTCCTTTTTTTCTCTAGAAGTTTGATATAAGGAACCAGAAATGCTCTTCTGCATGAAATAATTTTGGTGGGAAATCTGCAGTCCTGATTGGATAGATTCATTTTCGAGATCAAACATGATTGGCTGAACGGATCATTAGCGTAGGAGTAGAATCGGTGGGGATTTTTTAACAAAATAATGATACATTTGTTAAAATTCTTATATTGTATTTCAGGTATTTGGAACGTTGTGTGAGTCGGTAATAAAGAATGGATAGGTGGAATGTATACGTGGGAACTGAATGTTCGTGACCGCATTCTGATTAGAAGCTTGTTGAGCGAGGTGAGGACGTTCCATTTCACAGGCTGAGGAATTTCTTGCATGAAATTCCGTAAGGTCATAGGAGAAAGTGTCTTTCTTCTGTATTATGAAAGAAGCGGAAAACCAACTGACGTTGAGACGAGTTGCATTAAACTCGATGACGTCAGGGGATGGTTAAGGGGATTCCTACGAGGAATCCGTCAGAGGTGGAACGAAAAACCGTTGGTCAAGAATGGAGAAAGTCGCCAGCATACTTGTTGGTGGCCTCGAAAATCGCCTAGCTACGTGGGTGTTTCCAAGTACTGGATAATATCGCCAATCCGTTGTCTTGTATCTTCAGTATTATTAAATCAATTTTTTTTAACACTTGATCCCATTGAGGGACTACCGTGTCTATGAATTGATATTTTCTCACTCTATGTAAAATACATAGCGAATGTGATGATTGAATAGGATTGTTTGGAATGAAAATAATTAGCTAAGCGTATTTTCAGATGGATACCGAGGTACGGACGCTGAAGCAGGAGCTGGCTCGTACCCAGGAAGCGTTGAGAGCGGCTACAAGGAGGTGCAGGGACCTGGTGCGTGAGCTGGACAACAGAAGTGCTGGACAGGACTCTGAACGTGCTCTACGAGACCAGCAATTGTCGAGGATTTTGCGGGCACTACTGGTTCTCGAGGCGAGACTCAAACAGGAGCAAAAATCGATACGACAGCTGCTTTGCGAGAAGGACCAGCTGATAAGGAACCAGCAACTGGAAATAGCAACGCTACGTCGATATACGAAAAACTACATTAAATGCAATCGTGAAAATGGATTTAATAAGGCAGAGGAGTCTGGGGGTAATAACAGTCCTCTGGAAAATGCTTCTAGTACTCTGGAAACACAGCTGGAGACCGAACGAAATTCTGCACTGAGCAAGGATATTCGAGATCTCAAGTGTGAGATAATCACCAGACTAATTCCTGGTGATTCCTCATCGTTTTCGCTTCTGGAGCGTGGAATTAAAAAGACTCACAGCTTCGCCGAGAGCGATATTTCCAAGACGAGTTTGACCAGTAGTGAGTACACTGATGTTTCTATGGTCACCACTACCACAGATGGCAGTCCCTCGTTGTTGAGCACCGAGGGCTTCTGCGAAGGTGACAGTACTGATGTTTCACCTGGATCAACCCTGAATAAGTCCAACAGATGCACACCAACCATTGCGAATGATAGCGAGAATGAGATTACGGTAATTCTCAACGATTCTCGGGAGTTAACAGAATTGGAGGATAAAGAATCAGTCCAGGATACTCGATTTGTGAAAAAGAATGTTTTTAAGGGACTCAAGAAGAACTGTGCTAATGTTGAAATTCCTATTATTACCAGAAGCGACAGTAATGATGATGGAATGGACTGTAATTTTGCCTCTGATGATGATGATAAGGACTTGGAGCCTGTCTATGAGAATTCAAATCTTGAAAATCGTACTACTAATCTTGATAATGACGTTTCTAACATCATAGACTGTAAAGATTTTAGTAACAATAATGATTGTAGCAGGAATAATAACAATAATCGTGTGTAAGTATATTTTTCAGTTTTATTTTTCCACTGGAGAAAGATTTTTATAGATTGATTTGTTTTGTAGGAATGGGAAAGTCGATATGGACGAACCAGCAACTGAGGAGAGCAGTGGGAATTGGTACAGCGATCCAGACGAGGATAGAATAAACGATGATGCATTAAGGCACAGTACATATCGACCAAGCAGTAATCATAATTCAGTTTTAGAATGCGTGAATCAGATTTTATTGAGGGATATGGAAGAAGAGGAAAATGCTCTCTCGATGACTAGGAGATACAAGCAAAGAGGCAAAGTTGTTCGGTTCCAAGCTAAGTTGTCTGACATAGAGTCGGTTGGATCCGAGATAGAAAGAAGAAATTCAGAAGAATCCAGCAAAGAATCGACTACTAATGGTTCCAATGAAATGCCTCGTAATAATTTTGAGGCAACGTCTTCTGAGGATGAGTTCGGTATGAAAATAATTCAATCCCCTGTGATTGATCCTGCTGAAGCCGGTCTGGACGAAGATCCGGAAAAGTCTAACGCTATACCTTTAGTTATCATTGAACCGAAGGAAGAAAAGATTGAAGAAGCTAGGAATCCCATATTCGCTTCTATAATTTTGGCACAAAAAAAGATTCAGGCCATCAATCCCCCTTTAAAAATGGAAAGGATAGAAGAGAAAACCTGTTTGGAAATGTCTTCAAAGGGTCTGACAATTGCTAAAAATTTGGATTATGAAGATATAGAATCTCTTCCAGGGGGGAATATCACTCCACCGAAAACTCCACCTGCTCTACCCCCCAAGCCACAATTTAGAAACAATACTTTGATCTTGAAGAAAATTCCCAGTCCTTCGTTTCTTATAGTGGAGGGTAGAAAAAAGCAACAGCTTTTGGAAAGTAATTCTGTGGATCATGGAAAAAAGATACTGAATTTAATTTCATCCCCATTAAAGACTTTTGATAGTCAAAAATATTTGAATTTTGACGAGCCAACGAAATCAAATGTCAAGGGGGAGGAGATGAACTTCTGGAGGAATAAATTCAACAACGTTAGATCCTCTTTCCAAAGGCAAACGGACCACAACTGTTACGAGCAATGCGGGAATTCCCCAAAGGTGACGAATATGGTTCGTCACTTTGAGGAATTTAAGATAGGTGATTCTGATCATCAAAAAGATCGTAATAAGCCTAGAGAGAGATACTCTACGGATTTGGAGCAGGGAATCGATATCAGGCAGAATTTCGAGGAATTCAATTTGGACGAATGCGACTTATCCGATGACCCTGATAGACTGGAAGGTGATGGCTCTGAGAGACTTGGAACTCTGTCATTAATACCACACAACGAGAATCCAATTACCACCAAAGACAACAACAATGTTGATCCTCCATGCTTAAACAGTGGTTATGACAATTTTCTAGAAGCGACGGGACTCAGCAATAAATCTATATTGACGCCATCCAGGTTGCTCAGCAATCATAAAAGTATGCTTAAACCGAAGGACGTGAAGTATAAGAGTAAAATAAAAGCAACGGCCGTACTTGAAAAACATGGCGTCTCTGCTACCGGTGTAACTAACACGACACATGTTAAGCATTGGACAGGACCGTTTGTATGACGTTTAGCTTCGCGTGTCATTCCAGCGCACGTCCTGCGTAAGAGCTCCTTATCGTTTCGTTCAAACGAAACTTAAAGTCATAATTGTACATAAATTTGTGTAAATCAAATTAGTATCTATGTTAAAGATAGATCGTGTTTTCGTTTTTCATGTCCATCATAAACAAGACATGATATAAATTATTATTATGGTTAAGGTGGCTTCAGCGTTCGGTGTCGTGTCAAATGAACCCCTTTAAGGGGCAGTAATAATTTATTTTGATAAAACTATTGAAATCTATATAAAAGCATTGAAGACTTACTGTTTTTATGAAAAGATAGAAAAGTTATTGCTTTTCATACTGAATGTTATTAAACTCTAGACCGTGGGAAAATTTTATATAAGACTGTTAAGAGTGATTCACATTGTTATCCTTAAACCGAACCGAAAATTAGCAATCCCCCATTTTCGAAATTCCAAAGGTCGAAAAGAATAGTTTACAGTATCATAAACTCACACCAAGATAGAGCCTTGATAAAGCAGAACTTCAATGTTATCTGCAAATTTTACTTCACCTAGGTGAATCTCTGAATGGAGCTTAAGTTTCAGCATAGAAGTAAGTTTAAGTATAGGGATGAGTTATGAGCAATGTAAGGAACATATCGTTATTGATACATTTGTTGATTTATGAAACTCTTTACAGATATGTATTCGAGATATCCCAAGATTCGAGTCAAGAAAGTAAAAAAGGGATGGTTTCTGTGCAGAAAAAGGTGATTTCTAGGGGTTGCAATGAAAAAATAATATTATCATTTTGTTTATCCTCTAAAATCCATATGTACATATTTACTTTGAATTTTAAAAATTCCAACATTTTCGCTATTGTAAACCGCCGGAAAGTATTATATAATTATAAAACACTACTTGAGATGGGAACTTTATTGGGGTCAGCTTCAAAAAATATGAATAAGTTCTGTGGACTTTCCAAGAGGAAAAAACTCGTAAAAACCCCGGTGATCTAAAGGTTCAGCGATACTGTAGTTTATGGAGTTAGTAATTTTAAAACAGACACTGAGCCACTACATTCTTTACGCAAAGATTAACCACTGTAACTTATTTTCGGTTTTTGATATTTTATTCTTTAATCTCAGTTCTCTTTCTTATATATTCGATAACTTTATATTTTAGGTGCTTAAATCACCTCTGTAAAACGAATTATAATAAGCATCTAATGTTTTGTAGCAGTCTATTTATATTTGAGTTTTTGATCATTTACCGTTTTATTGATGAATTGTTTGTTGACTCCTGATTATTTTTACAGAAAAGCTTACAATTCAAAGAAATTTGTATAAAGTTTAAACATTTACTTTATTTTAAAAAATTCGCTAAAGCTGCCTTAACTGGTAACATATTTGTAAAATTGAGAAATTTATAAGAGTTGCAATACGTACAATTAGAATAAAAAAATGCGTAAAATGAAAAATGTTTTTATTTTATTGAGAAATTCCGTTTAATTATGCATTATGATGCTAACACACTTTAAATATTATGGTGTTTAATAAACAATGAAAACGTATAGTACATACGAAGAATTTGTTATGTATACGTTTAAATATAGTTTCTAAGCATTACCGAAAGTTTAACGCAAATCTATAAAAATACAAGGCTAGTTGTCAATTGTATCAAAATCTATGCGGTGGAAGAAGATGGTACATTAGTGGGAACACAGTATTCATACACTTTTTTAACATTCATACATTATTAAAGAACTTCATGTTTCCTGGCTAATAAATGACTCACACATTCAGGCACTCAATTACACTTAGTTGCTAGTGCTACATTATTTCAAACATAGAACTAGCTGAAAAATTGTTCGATCCCACAGTAGTGGCTTGGCACATTGGTTTAAGTTTCTCGTTCCACGCGAAAATCGTAAAAGTACTGAAAGCATTAAAATATATAAATACTTGTGATATGATTATTTCATTGTAATAAAAGATTTATGAAATGTGTGTTAAATATGTTAATTTTACCTCTTTATCCAAATCCTGCTGTGTTCTTATTTTAATAATAGGAAGATTGTTCTGTAAAAGAGTAATGTTACTTACGAATTCTCCTATTTGAAGGAAAAATTAAAGATTTAATCAGCTCACCATTTGACTGTTTGAAACAAGTTTTAAGCGTGGATTTAAAACAAAAGGAACTCCATCGAGATCAGATGATCCAGGCAATGTGCCATAAATCGGTATAGAAGTTGAGACAGTGGGTGAAACAGGAGGCTGAGGTGCAGGCCGCGTGGGCCTATTTTTTGGATTAGGACTTAATGCCTCGCTGTTTTTAATGGCTGAACTAAAATCAGAATTTGTGCTTGGTGAATGAATTCCATTGATTGGCTTAGATGAAATCTTTGGCCTGGGAGGCCTTTGTGGTGGCACTTTAGGAGAAATACCATTTGTTGGATTAGGTGATACATTTTGAAACAAGCTGGAATAAAAAGTAATTCTTTTAGAAGCTGAAGAAAACCAAGGAAAAAATAAATCTGTTTTATAAATCACTTACTTTATGTTCGCATATGGATGAATATCTGTGTTTTCACTTTTTACAATATCTATAGTTTTATAGCACACGCAAACTCCATTTATCATACTGTAAAAAAAATTAAAAATACTCATATATATAAAACAGTATTACTTCTTCTTGCTTTTCAAAGCAAAGCTTCTACAATTTACCCAGCTGCAACAAATCCCTGTGGAGCTTTATTTACTATTCTACTACATATAATTATGTCAGTCACTGCTTTTGAGCATAATTCTCTGTCTCTAAGTTTATAACATAGCTGCTTCTTTCTCCAAGCTTTTTGGACTAAAATTACAAAAAAAATAATAATAATTAAAAAATAGAATAACAACTTGAAACATTAATTATGTTACTTGAATCCAATGTATGAGAAATTGTTCTGTATCCTTCTGGTGGTGATTCTCGTTCATTTATAATGACAACATCCTCTACAATGCTGTGAGCTAAACCCTCAGTCTTTGAGAAGCAGATATATCTGCCCTTCTTCTTTATGAACAAACCACTTTCTCTCCATAGATCAGCATCTGTATCTTGATCGTATGTTCTTGATACCTTGAAAAAATTATTTATTTTTCTTGAAGTTAAAAATTACCAGATCTTATAGCAAAACCATTATATTATACATACAACTTTAAAATTTGTTGGACATTTCTCTACATCTTCTATAATTCTAATAGAAGTGATTGGTCTGTCATCAGGTAGGACAGATGACAACTGATGCACCAGCATTTTACTTGCTGGTTTCTTTGACATTTCTGCAACACAAAATCACTGTTTAACCCAAAAGATCGTTTCAATATGTAAAATTGACATTTGAATACACATCTAGATCATTGAAACATTATACATTGATATTTTTTCGATCGTCAATGAATCGTGAAAGGAATCCTTTCTTTCACAGTTTTTGAAACAGACAGTAATGGTAATTCTTATCATCGTAAATAACCAACGAAAAAAAAGAAATATAGAAAACAAAATCCACTTGACATATTACCTACCACAGGCACCAATAACTTGTACGTTATCATTGGCATTTGGCGTCCAAAAATACATATAATAATAATATTCGAATTCCCATATATATTTACCTGAAAGAATTTCTTGCGTAAGATATATACGAACGAAGCTTTTCTTTTATCATGAAGATTTTTAATCAGCCGGCCAATTGACTGGAGACATTTCCTCTGCGTTCAGAAACTTTTACAAAGGCATCTTTCTTGGAGGTTAATTAACTCGAGAAGGGTTAAAAACCTCTTCAAGGTTTGACTGGTTCGAAGAAATTTTTGAAACTGTGCTGGCAAAAATCGACTGTGCACTTGACTTGCTTGCACAAATACGCAGTTTATTTCTTCTCGTGCATGATCAACACATCAATAGCAGATCAGTAGTATTTCAATGTATTCAATAATAGTCACCATATTTGACATTACTAATAATTGATGGAACGTATAGTCAAGAAGAGTCCCATTTAGCTGGATAACCTCGGTTTACCTCCACGAACTTTGACACCGTTTGACACTACTAATGACCAGGGGCTGGACACTCAGGCCTCGAAGGCTCGAATTATTTGTACCGAAGGCAATTCTTAGCCAACCGAAGAAAGTTAAATTCGAAGAAAATACTGTATTTAAGTTGGTAGCAGTGCTTGAGAATGTTGATAGATATAGCACATAAATGACATATATATATGTTGTCTTGTGGATTGCAAAATCCCATGAACTGCCATAAACGAAGACAAAATGAAGAAATAAGATAATATAAAATTATATAAATATAGGTACAAGAGGAAATTTAACAGATTACTTTGGTTTCAGAATTCCAGATTGGTTCTGAAGAAGAAAAATTCGAAAAAGAAAATGTAGTAGCTAAAGCATCAAAAGCTGGTAATATTTTTAACGTTTGATAATATTTAGTTTAATAAATTTAACATTTTAATGTTATTTCTTTCAATTTTGAGAAGAGGTAGGAGGCAGAGAAAGGACGACAATAGTCTGGAAGGGAAAAAGAATAAATAGATATGTAAAAGGAACTTCAATCTACATAACAATTAACAATTAGATATATATAGTATAGCTGTATCTTTATTTTGTGACTATAAATTGACATATATTTATAGTATATAAAATTTAGCCTTTTAATAACATGACATTTTCTATTTTCCAGATTTATTACAATTGTTCCAGTAAATAATATTTTTATTTAAACATGACTGTTACAAAGAATTTATTTTTTGTTCTTCATATAAATATTATAATTAAGAATTACTTTTTTTTCACATGTAAATATTATAATAAAGTTTTGTTTATACAATTATAAATATATTCAGTAGCTGTTCTTATATGCAAAATAACCCAATCGAATGTTCCAGTATTCAATAATAATTCTAATTCCATTGGTGTAATACTATCTTCCAACAAAATTTTATTTCCAGTCCCATAGTTAAAGCCACAAAGTACTCCAAACGAACCTTCATCTATTTGTATTGCATTATTAAAGCGATATGATGTTTGACTGCCATAGTTCCAGTAGCAGTAGTATCAGTGGTAGAATCATTTCTGTGGTAGCAGAATAATTATTGATTACAGTTACAGCAGTCTGAAAAGTTTTACCATAAAGGCATATTACTATAGTGATAAAAGAATTAAAAGAGGAAAATGATAAAGTATTGACCTGATTATTTGTACTTGCCACTCGAATCAATGTTTTATGTCACTGCCATATAGGCAAGATCAAGTGCTATTGCCAAAATGCTGTCCAACTAATCTGTAAAGTATGAGTGTCGCAGCTAGCCAAAGCATAAACAGGCTCATATATGTAGCGAAGAATGAATCACAAAGAAATATATTTAGATTTGGTGTATCTTCATCTTTTTCTCTTGCTAGAAATGCACGTAAACTCGTGATACTTGACCATTTTTCAGGTGAAGTGTTAATATAAACACCGTCGTCTGTTAAATATCGTCTGTGGTATCTATACGATACTATTAAACGACCTCCCATAAAGGTTTTAACGTTTACAAATGCTGGTAGATTGCTCTTATGTTTAACAGAAGAGATAAATTATTAACAATCCTCAAATTAACTTTATCAGCTAAATTGGAATACTGACCTGTCCGTTTCATGGTTCTTTATCACAATTGTACCAGAGTCACTAAGTGATTGATAGATACATGCACTTAGTGCAACCGTAAGATCTCTCATTGTGAATATTTCAGAATAATGTGTATTTCGATTGGGCATAGGTGCATTTCGTAGTTCAACCAGTGTTTGTAACATATTATGCGCCAGAAACCGGAAATAATAATGGATAAAGGAAGTATGAAAAAATCAATAAAAGGATACTAATTGATTTGTAAACAAATATCTTACTTGCAAATGTCTCACTGGGTCAGTGACCATAGTTTTATTGTAAGCCACACTGGCGCTAAATAGAGGTAGCGTTGTAGGGAGCTAAGCAATTGTTGCTGAGTCTTTTCCTGTTGCAATTCTTAAAATAAAAGTACTTATTCCATTCTTACAGAAGCTGAACCACCACCGAATGCTTCGTGTAACGAGTAATATGACAATAAAGTTCTTAATGACGTTTCGTTAAGCTATGGAATAAATCGAATATGATTAATGGTTTAAATTTTTTCTATTTATTAAAAGGCTATTTAGTTACCTTTTATCCACTTTTTCATTTCGCCGTTCTTTGAACTTTTGCTTCGAAATCTAATTTTTCTGCTGCAAGAATTTCATGTAAATTTGGTTGTTCTCTAGGCCTATAAGTAGGTTCATCATTAGTCATTGCTTCATCGTCTAAAAAGTAAAATAAAGTATTATGTGCTTTTATAGAAAGTTAGTGGAGAACATAATAAAATGATATAAGACCTGCATTGTGAGACATTGTTAGCATCGTTATCAGTGCTTGTGCTGTTGTTGCAAAGCTGCCTCAAAACATCATCTGCTTGTTCAAGCCATGTATAGTTGATATCTGAACTGTTCGCTGTCAACCTCAAATCCAGTTGATAATGTTGACAATTCTTCCATGAGATTTTTTAAACAGGCTATAAATTACAGCTGTTGTGTCATGATATCCAGTTGTCCTATTACCTTCTTTAGCTTCTCCTAAAATAAGAATATAAGAATAATTGATTAGAATAATATACCTGCTTGTTAATTAACTTAACGAAAAAAATACAAAAATACCTTCATCTCCAATATATTTAATGCTTCCACCAATTTCTCCTCTATCCATCTTCATTGTTAAAGGAGGACTTCCAAGATCGGGATCTTCACTATTAACTGGATCATCGTCCTAGTTTAATACTAGCTTATCTTCTTTCTTTTTACCACACTCAATAGCAAGTGTGCTCCAATCTATTCATTGCCATGAATCTACATAGAATGCAGAATAATGCTTATAAAAATAACAGATTGACATAAGTTTTGTGAGTGAGGATCTTGTTAACATTATTATGACTTCCTTCGACAGTAGTTTCTGTAATGCTTATATCCTAATCTATTATTCCAGTATTAATTTGAGAACCCTGTACCTTGATCTTACTGGGGACATTAAGAATGCCTGTTATTGAATATTAAAATAGATTAATAATATAAGAGTAACACATTATAACAGCAGCATTAAGTAGGAAAGATACAAATTCAAACTGTCCTCTCTATTAGCATCCATTACTTTATTAGGCAATTTTGATAAGAATTCAAATGCTAGAGCAGGATAACCAGCTTTGAAGAGGGTATGTGCAGTGGTAAAGTATAATTGTTGCACCAGTGGCATAATACTACCTTCCAACATTCACTATTTATCTGGCCTAAGCTTCTGTTTTCAATACCATAAGTAAAGTTAAAAATTACTACAGAATGACCCTCCCTTTTATCTTGTGTTGTTGAGGTTAATTTATTATCTGAGTAGCACTGAGTGCATATGTAAAGATACATAAAATTTGAAAACGTTTGGATTTGCTGAATCAATGTGAAAACAAAATATTAGTCAAGATATAATATAAAAAAAATTTTAGGAAAGTGATTTAAGAGATACACCGTTGCTTACCTATTCTGTCATAAGGCTTTTTAGATTCATCGTTGTATTGTAGATACATCATACCAATGTTGGTTAAAAACAGTGTATTCAGAGAAACAGAATGATTTTTTAAAATCCAAAGCACCGTACTATGCAGGGCAGATCTGTATGGGCCTTGGCATATCCTGATTTTCTCTTTCTTTCTCACATCCTAGTATTCCCTCGTACAACACTTTTCTTAAATTTAAAGATGCTATATTATCCTTGTAAAGCCTCATCAGCACCATTGCAACTTGTAGGTTATTTAACTTATTCACACAACTTCAATGGCATTTGTCAATGCCCCTGCTAATAAGGAAAATGTTTCTGCATACTCAAATCTTTGCTTCCCAAGCAAAGCAACGTTATTCTTTAAAGCTGTTTGTCTCCAGTGGTTCTTAGCAAAATTGTTAGCAAAGAATTCTGTCATTCTTTTGACTCTCTAATTCCTAAAAAGACCCCGAGTAAGATTTTTCTTCTTCATGCCTAAATGATAAATTGCTGTGTCCAATGGATCTTGCTTACGTTGGAAAGCTGCTTATGGCTATTTTTTCTATATATCTTCTAACAAATATGTTACTCCTAATCCACCATCCAACGTTTAGTTCCTTCTGCACAAATCATTTTGATTCATTCTTGAACTAAAATATATATATGTCATTAGGTCTGTTCTCGTTGGCCTACACTTTTAACACTTTCTACACTTTCCGTATTTCTGTCTTTGTCCATTGTATAAGTTGACACCCTAAAAAGTGCACAAAGTGTAAAAAGTGTAGGCAACGAGAACAGACCTATTATGTGTTATATGATATCTATCAACATTCAAGATGGCGGCCCAGCAATTTATCCCTTTATCCCCTCCATCTTGGCTTCACTTTCGCAAGCATATATAGTCACTCGCAGTCGCTCGTATTTTTAAGGAGCCCATATCTGATTCTTAACAGTGATTTATTTTTATGAACCAATTGCTTCGCCACAAAATATTATATAATATATCGAAAACTTATTATAAATTTCGAAAATCTGTTAATTCTTTGATAAAGTAGATTCGGTCTTACGAAAGAATGAATGAACCTTTCTGCATCTCTAATATTCAAGCTACACTAAATGCATCAATTGCATATACTCCTTATATAGCTTTAACATTCCTGTTCGTTGTTAATAAGAAAAATTGAATCAAGAAGTATTATCCTTTCTCATTTCACTAATAGCGATAATGGAGCGTCTACTATTACCAGCTTCATGGGTGAGCAAGATCGCCTTTTATAAAAAGCAATCGCACAACTGCACTTGCGAACCGTCAAATTACTTTTCACCGATTTTCGATTATTTTAACATACTAAATAATCTTTATAACATTTTTAAATCATGCAGGTTTATAGCCCATAAAATTATGAAAATAACGATATAATAATCATAAAAGTTCGTGACGTCTATTTTTTTAACGAAAAAGGGTACTTGCACCGTAAAATTGAAACCTAACCGTTTTGGAAGTTTGAAAAGCATTTTTAAGATAGCTTAGAACATACATTTTCTTGTGACACAATAAATTGCAAAATTAACATTATAATATTTATAAGGGTTTGTGTCAATTTTTCTTGTAGTAACGAGGAAATGCTTCATGCATACCAATCCGGTGAATGCCCTAGGAAGGCAAAACTTCGAGAAGATCTTTATGAGGCTTCAATATTTTTGTCTTATATTTTTAATATTGCTCTTTTAAGGGTAAACACGAGATAGGTAGCATTTCCTCATTAATTAAAAAAGAAATAATAAGGGTGTCACGATCACTCATGAATATTATTACGCGCAGCTTTCACTATTTAATGGTGTAGAAGATAGTATGGTTGAAATAAATGAAATAAATTTTCTGTCATCCTGAAATTGGTGCCGAAATTTTGAGAATGTTACAAAACCTACTTTTCTTATGCAAGTTCCCTTCATTGTTTAAAAAAAGGACGTTAAGGTTGTCACGAACTTACAGCATTTTTTCCTTATTGTTGTTACTTTTAATAATAAAAAATGTATATTTAAATCGCCGCGCCGTGTGATAGGTATGGCATGGCAATATTCACACCGCGCGATACTCCACACCCCACACGCCGTGTAATGGCACCTTATTACTCTCTCCTTTGTTTTTTTTTTTTTTTTTTTTTTACATGGGAAAAATCCTCCTAGGACACCCTGGGATGGATATAACACCCCTCAAGTTAGTTCTAGGTTAGGCAACTTACGAACCAGCCCGACGGGTGTTCCACCTCAGGGTAGTGTTGGACTCACTATTTTTAAACAGTGCCTACCAACTAAAAAACCCATGCTATTTGCTTACAATAGCGATTGAACGTGGTTGACTCCTTGACGATGCTACAACTACGAGCCATTCCTCCTTCCATAATTATTCCAAGGTATCCATTATCCATGGAGTTTTAAATGAAATAAGAAGATTTATTAGTTGATACATTTTCATGTCTTCACACGTTTCACCGGGGTTGATGGAACGTTAACTCTTTATACTTGAGGTACGTAAAAGATGGTCGTTATGTCTACGAAATGAATAAAAAAAAATTAACGATAATAAGGAGGGGAATTAGAGATTTATCTTATTCAAGCGCGAGATTTAGGCAACTATTGCGTGGTGATAATTATTGGATTAGGTAAAGCGTGGTGAATGTTATGCATTATTTATTTAATGGGAAAACACTCCTATAATGCTATTGCTCAAGTTGCTTGATAACCTATGCCATTCATTGCAATAAAAAATGCTATCATTCATAAGTATCACACTTGTAAGATTCATTCATATTCACTGTCATTTATTGCCCGCACCTGTTGAACCAGAAACGAATGCATGGATATTTTGGCGATATTCATGATCCGATTTACGAATCTCTGGTCACAAGGGTGGCTAATGAAAAGTGAATCCCATTCGTATATTCCATGGCCCAAAATCCATTTCCCGATGGATTGTGAACCATTTAGCCTCCGGTACCTCCAGATACGAAGAGTAGGTACCATAGCGCGATGAGTCAACGCTATGAGGCCTAACCCCGCATATTACTGGATCGGAGCAACTGTGGAGGTGGAATATTTCATTCAGACACGCTACTCAATCGTTTCGAAATATCGAAGAGTTAGCTTTTTCACATTATACACAGCAATCAGTAATCAATGCATTTCAGGAGGAATTTCCGAAGAAACAAATTTTTATTGAGAAATTGGAAGGGCATTCACCGAAAATGTGAACTGAGTATTTAAAGAAATTTCTATTAAGATAGATTGAAAACAAATAAAAGGTTTATTAATGTGTCGGAATGACTTTAAAGATAGATAAACGTTTCAAAGGAACAGCGGAATTTTGAATAAAGCAATGAGGCCTAGGCTTGACAATTCATAAAGAAATAGGATGTTAACAAAGGAGAAATACGAAACATAAATGAACTGTAGACAGAAGGGTTGACTTACAGTTACTATCGTTCTGGCATGCGAACGGTTCGAAACTTAGCAGAATGGTTCGGATGTAAAAATAGTGAATCGGGGTAGGGTCTGTTCTTCGACATATATATATATATATATATATATATATATATATTTAAATTTATTACCTTTTTTGCAAAACGTCGAAAGAAGAAATTGAGAAAAGCATAAAAGCAATTCGGAGCGTCTAATATTATTAGTATATTGCAGTATCTTCTGATAACATTGGTTTTCGATTCAAAAATAAAGTACCATAATGGACTAAAAGAATAGAAGAAGACAGTCTTGCAAACCATTGCAATTAATTAATGTTTTTCTCGGAAAAGACAGTTAAATACTAATCCAAGTCATTTATGTACAATAATAATCCCACAGTTCATGTGTTTGTAAAATCAAGGGCGAGACAAGTTTTTCAAAACATTAATTTTTCGCTTTACCCATCTGTTGGCATACTTTTCTAGAAGCTGCTGACGCTTCTTCGTCATGTTTTAATTTTCTATTACGTTTATTACATTCCTTTTGTATCAAAATTACACATAATTTATGTAATAATTGTTCTTTCAATAATATTTCATGGTTCTTACAGATGAACCATTCGTCAAAAGAAAATTCTTCAAGAATGAATGTTTTCAAACGCAAATAGACAAATATGTCATGTAATGAAATTCTTCGGTTTATTATAATTATTCCAGCTTCTATAATATCATTCAACTTATTGCCACGTAATAAACAAGCCTTACAAGCAGGACATGCTTTCTTTTGAAAGTACCTCATAATTTGTGCTTTAATATCGTGTAATAGTTGATAGTCGTATACAGTAAGTGGTAGAACATTGTTCTCAAACCTTCTGCTACTGGGGCCTTCGTCATATGTGATATTAACTGTTGGATCATCGACACTGCTAGAAATTTTTAGACAATAAATAATGAGGATAAGCCTTCCTTTTAACGGACAAACAAATGATCATGCTTCAAATTGTTGTGGAAATACAGTTTGCTGAGAAGCTCATTGAGAATGAAAATAGTAATATTGATAAGAGGAGCAATAGATATAACCGCGTTAACGATTTATAACATTACATTCTTAATTGTAAATGTTTTAAAAGAGCACGTACATAGCGAAGGTCTGTACCAAACTTTCTTATCTAATTCACATAATACTAAAAATACATTGACGTGCAAATATTTCAGCTTCAACTAATTGTTATGAATAGTTTTCATAGAGAGAAAAAAGTTGTTCCGCAGGAATAGGACCAAAAGGAATATAATTTATTAATTTCTTCATTCTCTTCGAGCATTACTTATTTATAATGGTAAATCTTTCTACAGGAAATTTTGGATGCTACTTTATCTGAGGTTTAATTAATAAACATTCATGGATGATATGTGTATTGTTTTTTATAACTGCAACATTGAGAACTTTTGATTGTAATATAAATTGGCTTAGTATCCGATAAAAGTAAATTATGTTTTTACTATTAATTACTTATATATCATTACTTCCAAGTATGTATAAGCTTCGATTAATGGAAATTATAATTAAAAATTTTCTACGACTTTAATAGACGTCATGAGCAGTTAGCGTGTCACAACGTTTATTCTCTACATTTACATAATTTTAAGCGGAGTAAGTCTATATTGGGTAAACAGTCTAAAAAGAAGCACCAGTAATAGAGCCTTCTAGGTCAGGTGTAACCCTTTTGAATTTTTTTATAATTTGTTGTTTTAAATATAGTACATTATGCAAAACAAACAAATTCAAACATTAGAAACTTGTCGTTGCCCACCACTCTAACTTTTTCTTTAACCGTACCTGGATTTCGGTCAATTGTCTCGCGGTCGCCTTACAATGCGTCACGGGTACAAGAGTGACAGAGATATTTTAACAACGCTCTCGGAAACCAAGCTGAAATGTGCAGAAAATTCAGAGCCTTCTTCATTATAATATAATAAAATGTAAACTGTAAGGTACCACTAATATATAAATAATCGTCCGGTTATCCTCGTGATTGGGCATATTTTCACCTTAAAATTACGCTTAATCTATTGATATTACTTTTACAAATGTTTAATTAATATTATAAAAATTAAAATTTTTGATTGGGCATTGGATGACTGGTTTATAAGGGTGCTACAATTTCGATCGGTTCATTGCCATTGGATTATACCACGGGACTCCATGCTACAACTGCTACATAACATAACGAGACATGGAAAAGTGATATGTAATAGCTAATTAGGGACCTTTAAATTATATTATGACCGATTACATTTCCCAGAGTATACTTCGTAAAAACAATATTGTGGTATTTAAAGAAATGAAGAAATACAATTTTGTATACATTCGAAAGTATTGGTTTCAAAATTTTGGTTTAAAACATGGTGTAACTTCAATGATGTATAATATTTTAAAGACACATTCTTGAGGATGACGGAAGAGCATCTGAGCTAAATCCTAAATAAGAGAATAAAAGAATATTCAGAACCAATATACTGATTATTTACTAAGAATATTAGAGTACTGGACTTTTAGTCCCAGTTTGGCCTGAAGAATGTGTCTTTGAAATATTAAGCATCATTGCTGTAACACCGTGTATAGTCTCTAAATCCTTTTAGAAAAACTCGAGCATCATGTAGATGACAGAATTCTGAAAAATTCTTAATAATGTAGAAAGTTATTGTATTCTTCAATTCTTGTGTCTATAGCATATACTGTGATTCAATGTACTACATTGTTGTAATTAAACATTCAACAAATTTGTATAAATTGATAAAACAAGTTTATATTTACTTTTCTATTTCTTGCGATGTATCTAAACCAAGAATATCTCGCAAAGAATCATCTAAATCATCTTCATCGATATGTAATTGCGGATAATCTACCTGGATTTCATGTTCAACGCCAGCAGCAGGAATATCCTGTGCAAACTGGTCATTGAAAAAATCTCGCTTGCCTAACAAGTCATCGCAGCCTACTAATTGATCCATGCCATCTACTTCGCAATTAGTTCCATCGATTCTTAAATTTGAATATCTTGTGAGTAAAACGGTTCGCCACGCAAATTCAAAATGGGCAACGGTAAGATGGTTATTGTCGCCTTGCTCGCTTTTCAAAAGACCAAACAAATTTTCTAAAGGATCTTGATTTAAGTAACGAAGGTTCAATTCCTGAAAACCCAATCTTTGCAAATCTATCCATAAATCATGAAAAACGAATAAATTGCTTAGCAAGACTTTAGGTGTTGGCGTATTTACAGCACTTCCGTCATAATGATAAAATTTTAAAGTTTCTGCTTTTAATCTATAGCTTGTCCATTTACGAATATGATCGGACGTCGCAGAAATTGGAGCTCTGGTCGAATTAGATTTTTTATCATTACTACTACTACCAAGAATAGAGTCAAACATTTCGTCTATCTCGTCAAATATTTCTGCTGTAATTTTTGCCGTGAAATTGTTTTCAGGATCGTTACTCCACATTTCTCTTAAACTTTCTGCTATTGACTTGCTGACTATCTGAGCAGATTTATTTACCTTCATCTTACTCCTTGAGGAAGGAAATAAATGGTCTTCTGTTAATTTCGTCATATTACCCTGACAATATGTATAAAATAACTTTACAACATCAGACCAATACCCAATCTTCCCACCCCAGTGTATCGTATTGCCAGGATATTGAGATTTAATGTTAATACCCTGAGTAGAAGAAGGGTGCTCTTTCAACCATTTTTCATATCTCCCCCTTAAAGATGTGACAAAAGTTTTAATAATGTGTGGAACATCTGCAATTATATATATTTTATGGTCGTAATTTGGGATTGTAAAGAAATTCCCTGATTGATGAACGTTTGTCTTCCGCGCAAGGTTAGCTAAGGCCTTTCTGTTCGGACCTCCTTGATCGGATACAACAGCAACAATGGTTAAGCCCATATCTATTAAATCTTTTATGGTAATTAACAATAAAGTTTCCAGCTCTGCGCCACTCATAGCCGATTTTGAATAATAATACGACAGAGGCTGTTTCCTTGGGGTATTTATACTTTGAATCATAAATACGAGAACATGATCCACCAAATCACTTTTACCACTAATAAAGCCGGATACGGAGGCCATCCCCTCTGTGTAAATCAACCTTCTTTTCAAGCATGTCTCGTCCATTGTAAGTACAAAAACTTTATCTAAACTACTTAGCCTAGCTACATTCTCTTTAATAGCATTGTATAAAATATCATTTTTACCTGGTTTTATAGGAAAACGTTTAATTGTTCGAGAAATGGTCTTTCTATCGGGCAATATCATGGTATTACCTAAAAATGTGTAGCACTTATTACTACGACGCTGAATATCAACAGCTAGCATTTTCTCGCCTTCTCCGTAACGACGTCCATGAATGTTTCGATTTTGGTTATGAATGTTCATTGACACTATTTCTCGAAGAGCTTTAGAATTTATATTACCATAGGAAGGTTGGTCTTGCAATTTCTTTTTCAATTCTTCGCATTCCTTCATTTTGTCAAAATACTTTTGTTGCATTACACAAAAATCATTATACGAATTTCGTAATTTCGTTAGCAGTATTTTAGTTTTCGGAGAGGGTGGCGTATCTAACGAAATGCCCGCGTCTTGTGCCACCTTTTTTATTGTCAATCGTTCAGTTGAATCTATATAAATTGAAAGTAATTATTATTAATAACAGCAGAATTCTTCTTAAATAATACCAAACAAATAAAGCGAAATATAATTCACATACTTGAAGGTCGCCTCTTTCTCTTGGTATTCGTATTTTCAATCATATTACTCTCAACTTTCTGCAGAATACGGTTATTAATAATTTCATAAATGTATATGTCTCGAGAAGGTCGAGTTAAAATTAATAGTATGTGACGCATTTGCATTATTGAAATAAATGGAGATTATATTATGAAGTATCACTTCCTTTTTATTATATAAGATTAAAAATTAACGCCTGCGTTCATATTTACATATTAGTGAAAACCCATACAGCATCCACATGACTAAATGATATCTTTACTATGTATCACATGACAGTTACTATAGAAGCCTCTCGCGTTAAGGTCGAAATTTGGCACCATAATTTATGAATCATTCGACTATGAGCGCTAACGTGGAGATTAATTTAGAAAGCGCCAAGAAGGAAAGATTGTAAGAGTGACGGAAGCGAGTGTCGTGTGCTGACAAGGAAACAATTACTATTATATAAGTGATCAGGACAGGTTAATCGGGGATTTGGAGAACAAATTTTGAAAATTTGTATAAAAATTACGCGAAATTTTTTTTCAATAGACAAACTGAAATCGGGCGAGTGGCTTTGTTTGGCAGGGGCTTATAGCAAGTCACCAGGATGGTTATAAGCTAACAGGTCGGTTAATCTATACAGATTGGACTTTGGGCGATTTTTATGGAGTGTACAAACAGCGAACAAGAAAGTAAAGATAGATTAAGCAATTCGGAGTGTTTTATGACAGGAATTTTGGCTGATACTGAAGAAAATGACGTTAGGACTATTTTGAAACCAACGCATTGTAAAAGAAAGATAATAAGCGTCGATTTAAAATTTTAATTTTAATAATTGCTAGGTTTTAAGATGGCTTAATGTATGTTTTTCCAAATTATATTGTCGAGAAAAGCCACGGCTCTTTCAGCCGTGTCTATAGAATATTTGTACCTTTAGAATTTGTAATGTTGATTTTTCTTTATTATAAAAAGTAATTTGTAGTTTTCAGTATTTTGTTTTAAAAGACTACATCCCTTGGAAAAATGAAGCGTTAAAAACGATTAGTTTGTAAGTGCTGTATGTGTATGAGAATAAATAAAAATATAATACGCATGCATGTATACCTCCGATGCAAAGGTACACAGTGATATAAAAAACCATTTGTTAATTACCTCAGGATATGTAATAACCGGCTCGTGATTGTCATTCAAATTATAATTTATGAATGATGTGGAAGGTTCATTATGCAAAATTCGACTTGCACACAAAGGAGCTTCGTCAGTATTTACAGGTGTATTTACAAGTGGTATCTCAGCAGCTTTAAGAATGCGCAAAGAAATTGTTTACTTGAAATAGTTAAATAGAAATAACGTAAAGATTAAGAGAAGGCAAAGACAGGACAAAATTGTATTATTAATGTTCGCGTTCAGTTATTTGACATAAGTTTGTACAGTCAATTTAATTTTCTGTTCATCCGAAATGAGCTATTACGATAAATTTATTTAACATTTGATGTACAAAGCGATAAAAAAATTGTATGATTCAGCAGATTTAATTACGTCAGTAAACCAATTGAATATTAATGTTACATTCGCGACTATCATACTTCTTGTTTACCCTAATGAGTTTACATTATTAACGTTTTCAAAATTATCTAGTTACCTTCATTAACAACATTTGAATTAATTGTTATGAACTCTGCTACTTGTTCGTCACTTAAAGATTGTGCCCCGTGTACAATCGGATATGCTGTGCTCACAAGTCGTTTTCCAGCTTGCGTACATTTATAATCAGTAACATTAAAGTGACAGCTGCAAACAAAGCGGCTTCTTGAAAGGAAACTGATGGGTAAGCAAATTAGGTCTTCATTGCCAACAATTTGTATCCATCTTTTGCATCTGTTTTTAAAAATTTAGTAATCATAATGAATTTTTTTAAAGTACAAACACTAATATTGCATGCAGAAAACAATTAAATATTGACAAAGTGACTAATATTATAGTGTCATTGATTAAAATTTCTAAAAAAACTATATATACTAAAATCTTAGTTAACTCTATTCTGTGAACTCTGCATGTGCTGCTTGAAGTTAGTCTCTTTTCATGCTTTAACCACTATCTCTCTCAGCCCTGGAGGAACAGACTTTTCTATTTCATTGCGTATTCTTATTTCTAAATATTATTAAAACCGCATTATTATTTTTTCAAATTTCTTTCAGAACTTTATGTGACCTATTAATTTAAAATTGTACGTATATAGGTCTATAATATGCACGTACACTCTGGGAAATTGAATCGTTCCGAAATGTCAAACGAAATTAAATAGGCCTAAGTTAGCTGGTGGACAAGATTTTTCCTCGTTGCACAGCTTACCTGCTACACCACTGAGTCCCAAGCAATAAACAGAGGGCAATAAACCGACCGAAAATGACTAACCCTTATATACCTGCACTCGAATGATCAATCAAAAATTCTAATTTTAATATTATTAATTAAACATTCTTAAAACTGGTATCAAAACATTGCTTTTATTTTTAAGATGAGAATGAGCCCAAACACGAGGCTAATCGTACGATTATTTCTGTATTAGGTGTATCCTATATATATATATATATATAATTCATATTTTATTAAATTCTAATGAAACTCTGTTTTATTTTGTATTTGTGTTACTTAGTAAATTAAAATATATATAAAACAAAATAGCAGAAAGGATCGACTAACAATTATCGGAGTTAATACGATGTCAATGAAAATAGGAATTTTTCAACCTTCAAGAAAGGGCGAAATATAAATTATGTACAAAAATATTATTAAATAATGGATAAACATTTATTTCATTTAAATATATATGTAATTAAAAGATATGCGTAAATACTTTAAAGTCCTATCTAAATTTCTCAAAAAAAAAGTTTTATTAGATTTAATTAATTCGAGAACTGCAAGATAAATCTAATACAGAAATAATCGTCCAATTAGCCTCGTGTTTAGGCTCATTCTCATCTTAAAAATAAAAGCAATGTATTGATAACAGTTTTAAAAATGTTTAATTAATAATATTAAAATTAGAATTTTTGATTGATCATTCGAGTGTAGGTATATAAGGGTTAGTCATTTTCGGTCGGTTTATTGCCCTCTGTTTATTGCTTGGGATTCGGTGGTATAGCAGGTAAGCTATGCAACGAGGAAAAATCTTGTCCATCAGCTAACTTAGGCCTATTTAATTTCGTTTGACATTTCGGAACGATTCAATTTCCCAGAGTGTATATGCGTAACGAGCAGGCATGCTATGTCGCTCAAAGCTACAGCTGCATGCAATTTCAATTTGAAATATATAGTAAACTACTGAATGCAATTAAAAAATAATAGAAGGGTTTACGAAAGGTCTTGAGATATGGTACAGGAATGTGTGATATAGGCTAGCGATGTCCATTTAAAAAGGAAAAAAAAGGAATAACTACATTTAGATCTTTCTATAATTCAAATAATTAATGGCAAAAAATAAAAAGAAAGTCACATTAAAGGGACACATTTAGAACTGTGAACATAGAGATAACGTTTTCAATTGATGGAATCATTGAACAGATTTTTTCACAAAAACCTATATTATGGCTTCCCCTCTGTACACAGGGACTGTCAAATAAAGTGATCTAGTGTCCGAAAGCGAAAGAGTCGCGATGAAAATCAATAGGCGTATCATTGATTGATGATACATAAAGAAGTGAACAAGCGGCTCGTTACGTTTCTTCTTCACTAATACAGCTTCGCGGAATAAGCAACATGTTTTTATCAATGTAATAATCGGTGAAATTAGAGTAAGAGAAAGATAGTGTGCAATTATTTCTCTCTCTTTCTTTCCCTCCCTCTCTCTTATTCACATGTACATACAGAAACCTTCAAATATTAACTGTGTTATATTCAACAAAGGTAAAAATAAACCTACTACTGTGTGTATATGTTTGAAATTCAAAAAAAGGCTAGAAAAAAGAGTACCCTAATTCCTTTTCACTCTGAGTCCATCAATTGTTAGAATAGCAATTGAAAATATTTCATTGCGTGTGGAAGTAGGAATGATAGAGGGAAGAACAAGTTAGTTATGCATTTCTCTGTCTATCATTAATGAATCGTGCGCCAATATCCGCCATTAGGAATTATACGCTTTGAAAAGCTGGATAATTTTTTCTACATAATTTTAGGTCATGCTATATATATATATATATATTAATCCCCTAACCTTTGAAGATCACGTGGAAAACGGAAGAAAGTGCAATTCTCTTTTCCCTGCTTATGACCGCATAATGTAATACAGCACACTGATCGAGTCATGCTGTCCAAATTTCTGAAGTAATTGGTTGATAAATGATAAGAATCCTTTCCTGTGTTAGCCTGTTCAGTTGAAAAATCCTGTATTTAATAATTCTGAAATTATTCTAGAAGTGTAGCCTAATAGTATTGAAAAAATTAATAAAAACCAATTTGTAAACACTTTATGACGCATGTTTATTACATATTAAGGCGATTCATAATAAAATGAATGAAGCAATTCCATCCACAGAAAATTTCATGTATCATAGCATCTTATTAATTTTAATAGTCTCATTGGCTCTTGATAATAAATATATTATTCTCAGCAAAAGCCTGTAGGGATGATGAGTTTCAAAGGTTTTTGTTTTTACTGATAGATATGTAATGAATTTTCAATCGGATAAACACGTGAACAGAGAAAATGACAAGCAATTTGCAATTTTAATTCCAGTACCGAATAACGAGGATGTAATTAGAATTTTGTGGACACTTGTTTTAAAAAAACTATTTCTAACATATACTAAAAACTCATTTCATACTACAAGTTCTGTTCCCTCTATACCCATACAGGACCAAATGACTTAAAGATATCTTTTAAACATAATTTAGTCAATTGGATGACTAAAATAAGATTATAAGAGAACTTTTAGTCAAGTGTGCTGTAGAGGTATTATTAATGGGATATATCACCAAAATAAACCAAATAAATCTGATAAGTTTAACCAGTTAAAATGAAAAGTTTTACCAACTTAATTTGCACTACAAGGATATCAGCTATACTATACTACCAAAATATTTTTACAAGTTTGTCCAGAATATAAAATAGCTCTTTCAGTAAATATATGAACAATGTATAAGATAAAATATGTTACTGCATTCGAATAAAAATTCTGAGTTATTCCACAAGTTCACTATATGTGGGTAATTGCAATGGGTATGAAATGTCCTTTCGTAATAAGAATGCCTTTGGCACCACAAGTTCTGTCAACTGTATTATGTCATTGGGAGAATACGCATGTTTCACCAAAAAGATTTGACAAGTTGAAAATGCTAATATGATACTTTTACCAATTTAATTTACTTTTTAAAAATATCAGATATATATTAGTAAAAATTCTGTAAAAGTTGGACTCCAATATAATACATTACTTTGTGCAAATGTATGAACAATGTATAAGATAAAAATAAATGTTACTTCATTCGAATAAAAATTCTGAGTTATTCCACAAGTTCACTATATGTGGGTAATTGCAATGGGTATGAAATGTCCTTTCGTAATAAGAATGCCTTTGGCACCACAAGTTCTGGCCACTATATTATGTCATTGGGAGAATACGCATGTTTCACCAAAAAGATTTGACAAGTTTAAAATGCTAATATGATACTTTTACCAATTTAATTTACTTTTTAAAAATATCAGATATATATTAGTAAAAATTCTGTAAAAGTTGGACTCCAATATAATACATTACTTTGTGCAAATGTATGAACAATGTATAAGATAAAAATAAATGTTACTTCATTCGAATAAAAATTCTGAGTTATTCCACAAGTTCACTATATGTGGGTAATTGCAATGGGTATGAAATATCCTTTCGTAATAAGAATGCCTTTGGCACCACAAGTTCTGGCCACTATATTATGTCATTGGGAGAATACGCATGTTTCACCAAAAAGATTTGACAAGTTTAAAATGCTAATATGATACTTTTACCAATTTAATTTACTTTTTAAAAATATCAGATATATATTAGTAAAAATTCTGTAAAAGTTGGACTCCAATATAATACATTACTTTGTGCAAATGTATGAACAATGTATAAGATAAAAATAAATGTTACTTCATTCGAATAAAAATTCTGAGTTATTCCACAAGTTCACTATATGTGGGTAATTGCAATGGGTATGAAATATCCTTTCGTAATAAGAATGCCTTTGGCACCACAAGTTCTGGCCACTATATTATGTCATTGGGAGAATACGCATGTTTCACCAAAAAGATTTGACAAGTTTAAAATGCTAATATGATACTTTTACCAATTTAATTTACTTTTTAAAAATATCAGATATATATTAGTAAAAATTCTGTAAAAGTTGGACTCCAATATAATACATTACTTTGTGCAAATGTATGAACAATGTATAAGATAAAAATAAATGTTACTTCATTCGAATAAAAATTCTGAGTTATTCCACAAGTTCACTATATGTGGGTAATTGCAATGGGTATGAAATATCCTTTCGTAATAAGAATGCCTTTGGCACCACAAGTTCTGGCCACTATATTATGTCATTGGGAGAATACGCATGTTTCACCAAAAAGATTTGACAAGTTTAAAATGCTAATATGATACTTTTACCAATTTAATTTACTTTTTAAAAATATCAGATATATATTAGTAAAAATTCTGTAAAAGTTGGACTCCAATATAATACATTACTTTGTGCAAATGTATGAACAATGTATAAGATAAAAATAAATGTTACTTCATTCGAATAAAAATTCTGAGTTATTCCACAAGTTCACTATATGTGGGTAATTGCAATGGGTATGAAATATCCTTTCGTAATAAGAATGCCTTTGGCACCACAAGTTCTGGCCACTATATTATGTCATTGGGAGAATACGCATGTTTCACCAAAAAGATTTGACAAGTTTAAAATGCTAATATGATACTTTTACCAATTTAATTTACTTTTTAAAAATATCAGATATATATTAGTAAAAATTCTGTAAAAGTTGGACTCCAATATAATACATTACTTTGTGCAAATGTATGAACAATGTATAAGATAAAAATAAATGTTACTTCATTCGAATAAAAATTCTGAGTTATTCCACAAGTTCACTATATGTGGGTAATTGCAATGGGTATGAAATATCCTTTCGTAATAAGAATGCCTTTGGCACCACAAGTTCTGGCCACTATATTATGTCATTGGGAGAATACGCATGTTTCACCAAAAAGATTTGACAAGTTTAAAATGCTAATATGATACTTTTACCAATTTAATTTACTTTTTAAAAATATCAGATATATATTAGTAAAAATTCTGTAAAAGTTGGACTCCAATATAATACATTACTTTGTGCAAATGTATGAACAATGTATAAGATAAAAATAAATGTTACTTCATTCGAATAAAAATTCTGAGTTATTCCACAAGTTCACTATATGTGGGTAATTGCAATGGGTATGAAATATCCTTTCGTAATAAGAATGCCTTTGGCACCACAAGTTCTGGCCACTATATTATGTCATTGGGAGAATACGCATGTTTCACCAAAAAGATTTGACAAGTTTAAAATGCTAATATGATACTTTTACCAATTTAATTTACTTTTTAAAAATATCAGATATATATTAGTAAAAATTCTGTAAAAGTTGGACTCCAATATAATACATTACTTTGTGCAAATGTATGAACAATGTATAAGATAAAAATAAATGTTACTTCATTCGAATAAAAATTCTGAGTTATTCCACAAGTTCACTATATGTGGGTAATTGCAATGGGTATGAAATATCCTTTCGTAATAAGAATGCCTTTGGCACCACAAGTTCTGGCCACTATATTATGTCATTGGGAGAATACGCATGTTTCACCAAAAAGATTTGACAAGTTTAAAATGCTAATATGATACTTTTACCAATTTAATTTACTTTTTAAAAATATCAGATATATATTAGTAAAAATTCTGTAAAAGTTGGACTCCAATATAATACATTACTTTGTGCAAATGTATGAACAATGTATAAGATAAAAATAAATGTTACTTCATTCGAATAAAAATTCTGAGTTATTCCACAAGTTCACTATATGTGGGTAATTGCAATGGGTATGAAATGTCCTTTCGTAATAAGAATGCCTTTGGCACCACAAGTTCTGGCCACTATATTATGTCATTGGGAGAATACGCATGTTTCACCAAAAAGATTTGACAAGTTGAAAATACTAATATGATACTTTTACCAATTTAATTTACTTTTTAAAAATATCAGGTATATATTAGTAAAAATTCTGTAAAAGTTGGACTCCAATATAATACATTACTTTGTGCAAATGTATGAACAATGTATAAGATAAAAATAAATGTTACTTCATTCGAATAAAAATTCTGAGTTATTCCACAAGTTCACTATATGTGGGTAATTGCAATGGGTATGAAATGTCCTTTCGTAATAAGAATGCCTTTGGCACCACAAGTTCTGTCAACTGTATTATGTCATTGGGAGAATACGCATGTTTCACCAAAAAGATTTGACAAGTTGAAAATACTAATATGAAACTTTTACCAATTTAATTGCCTTTTTAAAAATATCAGGTATATATTAGTAAAAATTCTGTAAAAGTTGGACTCCAATATAATACATTACTTTGTGCAAATGTATGAACAATATATAAGATAAAAATAAATGTTACTGCATTCGAATAAAAATTCTGACTTAACCAATATTTAAATAGAAAGAATATAAAATTTCTGACCTTCTTTTACCAATCAATTGAATATTTTTAATATTCCTCCTGGCTGCTGAACGAAAACTGGTGATGGCAATAAATAACTTCTTCACAGAATATAACTTAACTGGAACAAACTGTAGTCGTTACACAGATTTCCCGCCAATTTCGTACACTTCCACAAATTTTCAAATTTCTAAGGTAAACTTAATCTGATGTAAACATCAGCAAATCAGGCAGTATGCTGTCGGTCCAGTAGAACGATTAAAACATTTAGAGCCATCAAAATCTGTATGCTTGCGCCATCTGCTATAAATCGAACAAACTATAGTAAGCAAAACGCACTTTACTCTGTAACCAATTTTAAAGATATACTATCACGCCACCTATGAAGTGCTGCCAATTATCAGCCTTAATATTAGTTAAATTCTTAGGTTGGCTAAAGATTGCCTTCGAGCTCTGAGGGACAGATAAGAAAGGGTGGGGGTAGCTGAGTGTCCTACCCCTGCTAATGACATCACTTTCAGCATTCAGCAGCAACACTGCTCTCTTTTATCAGGGATTTTACTATAGTATATTCACTCAATATCCTATTTTTATTTACGACACACGACTAATCCCAAACATCTCAAACGACAATAATAAAACCATTAAACTGACTAGAGTAGTTTTGTTTAAAATATCCCCCAATATATATCTTCTGATAGGTTATGTATGTTTATAAATCGGTTTAAATGGTTTAAATGTTTATGCATTGTTTGTTATTCATTCGAAGCCATTACGATCATTTAAGCTTAAGCTTCTTTAGGATTGTTTTTAATTAGAAAAATTAATGTTTCTAATAGAGGAATTAATTGAGATATATTATATTAATTATTTTCACAGATTTCCCACATTGCATAAAAATGAGTAACCAGACACCTAAGTGTGAAGATTTACTTGTTTCGTACAGCGGTCTAGCCGCAGATTTAATTTTGGGTCTGCGTAAGTACATTTTTGTGATTCAATCATCACATTTCATTTGTATCATACGTACTTTTTATAGCCGATGAAGATCATAAAAAACTATTGTCTTCACTGAGAGGAAGTGTAAAAAATATTACTAAAAAGATTTTAGAAATCAATCAATATTATGATGTAAAAAAAAGGGTACTAGGGTCACACTCCGATGAAGTAGACAAGAAAAAAATTTTTAAAATATTACAAGAGGTAATATTTTATATTCGCTGGTAATATAAGCTCAACCTACATTTATAATATACTGAACTTACTTCCATAATGTTTAGGAGTATGGGAAAAGCATCTTGAATATAAATGAAAAATTAGAAAACCATATGGGTTACAAAGCATTCGAGGATCAGATACAGGAGCTGATAGGAGGTCATTTTAATACTGAAAAATATACATAATGTCTTTTTTTCTTTTATTAATATTGAAAAAATTTAATTGTATAGATGGTGATATAATCATAGGAGAGGATCCTGACGTAGAAATGTCTGGTGGTAAAAGTATGGTTGATCCAATTACCAAGAAAAAGATGGTTGATCCTGTTAAAATTGTAGCATGTGGACACACTGTTGAGAGAAAGAGTATTGTAGATTTATTGGAGATAAATAAAAGAACTAGGTAAATAATTTTGTTTAAGATCCATATATTTTTTCAGGAATATAATATTGAAAAATTTGTATTTTAGATGCCCTGTCATAGGATGTGGAAATAAAAGATACGTTGAGCTTGAAAACCTTGTACCTGATATTGCCATGATATTGCAATTAAAGAAAAGTACTTCACAAAACTGACACTGACACAAGTAACATTCATTCATTTTTAGTAGTATTATAATTGAATAAGTTCATGTGTGATATTGAGAAGAGAAGCATGTTTTTTAAGATGAGAATCAATAAATTCTAAATAATCAATAAACTTTTATACTTATAAAAAGATATATGCCCTAATTTTAGTCTCCAAAAATATTTTAACAGTTTGTTATTATCGAACTATTGCGTTGTCAAGTAAACAAGCTTGCGTGCCGATGTAGTCTATCGGAATGTGGCGGCTTGAAAATGGGTTCTAGTATTAAAAAATGTATCAAAGGGATAACCAACAGTGTTACAGTTAAGTCTATTATATGGCAATGTCGAAGAAATGCTGCCAGCATCGTAAGTTCAATTGCAAATTGCATTTTACAGAGCCTGAGTGTCAGGAAGATGCATTCGGCATAGCGAAAAAACGTCATGCGGATAATTTGCGACATCAGGTACTACCTGACAGGGTGGATGATTCAATTTTTAAAAATCCAGCCAAATTTTTATCCTGTAACTGCCAGAGCCGACTGGAGGCTGTAGAGAGTAGATTGAAAAGAAAAGATCAAAAAGTCCCATTTTCGCTGGTACCAGCATTGGGATGTAAGGAGCCTAAGACAAAGATGGATTTGGCAATTTGCTGGGAAACTCCTGTGAATCCACTATACGAGCCAATAGCTGATTCTACCGAGAACGATACTGGTGTAGCTCCAGCCATTTTTTCCTTGGTGAAAGAAACTACGTCATCTGCAAAGTTGGTCCCACGTTCTGGAAAATACGAGGTTTGATGAAGAAACTTTTTCGAACAATCTAATCATTTCTAATCCACTGAATTATAATTTTACTAGCGAGAGGCTGATGAGACTTGCTGCTCCAAAATAAAATGTGAGAATGCTAATGGTGATATCTTTGAAAATGATCAGGCTTGTTCTTGCAACTGTAATTGCTTGACAAAGCATTTCAAGTCAATGGAAATTAGTGGTAAAAATGAGAAAGCAGTCAGAAGATGCGTGGCATGTGGCAATGGGAGAAAGAATACTTTAACTAAATACAACGTTACAAGACCGAGGACTCCTTTCGCTAAAAGAAAGTTTTCTATTAATAGTTTGTCTCCACCATTCAGTATTACAAACGGCTGCAGGGATACGGATTACCCTGAGCACTGGAGATTAATGTCCATTTACCAGCAATCCTATAGGAATCCCCGAAAACTAAGATATGCATTACGTCGGTAGATTTCTTTATAGTATATAATAAAATATAGAATCCTATATATGAAATGGTGTTAATAAAATTACATAAAACTAAAGTTATTGTCGTTATAATCACCAAATGTTAATTATCCTATGAAGCAGGAGATTTCCCATGGATAGTGCTAATATTGATTGTTTTTAATTTATTACTTCTCATGTTGTAAGCTTCTTCCAGTGTTGGAATAGTTTTTAATTCTTCAAGAGCCAAGTTGTTCAGTTTGCTCTTTAAATTTTCATAGGGGGCAATGACTTGCAGAAAATCAGCTCGATTGATAGTATTCACTTCACAAGTCTCCAAAGCTATAATTGTAACAGCTCTATATTCGATTTCTAGTAAAAGGGCCACTGTACCAAAATGGGCCCCATCCTCTAAATGACAAATTTCTTCGCCAGCAGTGTTGTAAACCGCAACAGTTCCAGAGACGATATAAAACAGTACATTTCCGACACTACCGGAAACCAGCAAAGAATCATCGGCCAGATAAACTTTAGTTCTTACTATAGCAGCTAGGTAAGGCAATACTGATTTAGGCAGGTATTGGAAAAGGGGAATGCTATGCAAGAGTTTTCTATGATCGTGACAAATTAATTCCTGAAACAAAAATATTTTTTAAAAATAACGCCAATGACGAAATGATATAATGTAAATTAAATAAATTTACACTTCGTAGACAGGGTGATACATGCATTGCGATTTGTCGGTTTCTCTCAAATCCTCTTTTATTCTTGAATTCGCAATAAGTCAATAATTTTTTCTGCAGCGAATTAGGTAATTCTTTGTATCGCATGTATTCTCGCAGCTGCTGTATATTTTTAAGATTTCGTTTTGCCGACGAGTGAAAAGTCGTCATTAATTGTAGGAGCTCAACTAAAAAGGATAAAAAAATAAAAATTCAATTATTCAAAGCTCCTAAAATTTCGTTACCAAGAAGATAAATGAAGATGATTGTTCCAATTATGGTTAATACTAAATTAACAACAATGTCCACAGTGGCTTTCGTCTCGATGAAATGAGAGGATCCAGTTAGGGCGATTATTGCTTTGTTCAAACAAAGCATGTATTTTTGAGTCCTCGTTTTTCTCTTCGTCATGTATTCCGAATATATCCAGGAACTAAATAAGATATATAAAAAAATACCAAAGAAGTATTAATGAATATTTTACACTAATTACTTTTTTTCTTTATCAAAGAATTTTGATGTAGCCATTGGAACATAATACTGAATACATGCTGACCAGTGGGCTATGACTACTAATATTACAAACATTTCTAATATTTTATGTCTCTGGAAACCACATTTGAAGACCTTAAAAAAGTAATCTTAATAATAGATGGATTCATCCAATAAATTTTAATATTAATTAAAACAAAATGCTTATAATTAAATAAATTACATTCTGCACACGTCGTATATAAACAATAACAACACGAACACGAAGAATCTTTAGTAGGTTGAGAAGAACAAAATACCAAGTTTCATTCCTGGTATAATAATCAAAAAGCTTAAAGGGAATAATTGGTAATATATCAATGAGAAACCAAGTTTTCAAATATTGTCTAGCAACTATTGTGGGACTAAAAACAATCATTTTAGTACGATAATCATAATATCCAGTAAAGAACCAGATAACAATGTCACTCAAGAATAAAATATCTAACATTCCATAAAGGGACCAATTTTTACCAGATCGATAATAGAAAGTTAATAAAATTGGTTTCACTATGAGAAATATAAGACTGTAGATTATTATTAGAGATTCCCAGACAATTCTGAAAGTTAAATAATACAGTTATTTATCATTTTTTTAATTGCTTTCTGTACTTTAAATAATCATTAAAATTACCTAAATGTACTGAAAGGATGGATCATGAAAGGATGAGATCTGAGATGCCTGATAATTTCATAATTGATAGCCCTTTCGCTTTTTAAACAAAAACGGGTAAGTGGATGTATTTTGGAAAGAATAATCACTCGTAGAAACCAATCACTTAAAAATTTTTGCAACCATGACTTCTCCTTCAAGAAACTTGTAACTTCATCTTCAAAAACCGACTGTTTGCAGTTGTGAACTATGATCGGTTCGTTCTGCAATTTTGTAAGATAAGTTGAAACCAAAAATAATGATTTTCAAATTCATATTCTTTATCATCTTACGTCGTTGTAAGGCTCCGAATCCGATTCTGTTGGAACATATGCGAATAAATCCATTTTTATGAAAAAAGAAAAAAACCTAAATACGGTTTTTTCTTGTATTTAATTCTCCTAGTCATGAAAATCGAGCAGTTTGTAGTAGTTTGTACTTTGCAGCTTTTTGTCGATTACTTTCGATGGTTAAGATAAAAAACATCTGAAAAACAGAAAAATATCGTTTATTTTTAATGCACATAATTGAAATAAAGAGGGAAAAGTGCATCATTTGAAAAAAACACGTGGACAGAGAGGAGAAGACTGAGGAGGCCGGTGTGCGCAGAAGTTAAAATTGGTGTGTGCTCAAGGACACTGGGCGGTATCAATAAACCGGACTAAGCTGGAATTTTAGCTTAGCAATTACTGGCAATTACTTAAGACAAAGAGCGAGCTAAGTATTGCACTAAAGGTTAAAGTGAGACAATTGATCTTAGCTAAGCCTGTCCCAAGCTTAAGTTCAGTTTATTGATACTGCCCACAGTCTCAATCTCAATATGATTACCAATGATTACATAGGTAGAGGCTTTTATATAATTATAATCGAACTTCGCTTCGCGAAGCGAAGCTCGTAACTCGTTGGATCACCCAAGATCTATTTACATTATGGCTGCGGCGGCTGCGGGGGCTGAGGCTAACAGTAACATAAGGTTAAGTCAGCTAATCGCTCTGATAACTACACGGGAGTTATCATCGAATCCATATGATTTCCCAGGAAACGTCAATGTCCCAGAACGAATAAACTTCATGCTGTAAATTAACTGCAAAAATGACGGATTCTATTAATCCAAAAGAGAAAAGTTCCTCAGTAGTTGACATTTATCTACCTATTGATGTAAGCCTCCTTTATTCCATTATTCTACATACAATTGCATCAAAATCATCTAAAATAAAATATATAAATTAAACTTTTCAAATAAATTATCCTTGTATTAGTTCATTGTCTATTGAATTTTAGGTAATTATTCACATTATGTCATACCTAAATGTATCAGACAGAATGGCAGCTGGTTTGGTGAACAAAGTCTGGCGGGAAGCTTCCTTGTATAAAAGATTCATAGATCAACAAGTTCTGGTAATAGGCAGGGATGGCATAGATGATACTAATCAAGTATTAGAGATGCTGCAGCAATCAACACGTCTGTTCTTTCATTTTATTTTTAAGAAGGTTGAAGTCAGGGGGGATACTGTGTTATGGCAAAGGTTTGGCTCTCACATGAAGAGTCTTATGCTGGTAGGAATAACAAAAAAAAAACAAAGCTTTCTAACATGAGTAAATTTCATTAATACAATAAAAAAGAAATTTTGTACTACAAACTATATAGATGAGCTGTGATTTAAGCGAAAAGACGCTTGTTGAGATTCTAAAATGTTGTAAAAGTCTGGAAACGTTATGTATCAGTCAATGCAGAGAATGTCTTATGTCTGGAAGACTGTTAGATGATGGGAAAGATGTAATAGAATTATCTAAAAAACTCCAAAATGTTTGGGAGCTTACCTTAGCTGACAATCGATACCTTAGTGATGTTCTTTTCAATAGATTTGTTGCAATTTGTCCAAAATTGATATCACTTAATTTAACAGGATGCCAGGTGAATCTTACTTTTATTAAAATCATTATAAAATGTTAGTTACAAATTAATATAAATACAATTGATTCACCATAGGTATCCTTTCACAGTGGGCTCCATAAAAAGTTTTATCCAAAGAATAATGATGGATCGTATGCTTCAGAGTCAATTTTTACTTTTATAAACATTTTGCACTATATATCTCATTGTTCAGACAGATTAAAGCATCTTGATTTTGGTTACACAATGATGGACGGTACTGCACTTTCCAGTTTATCTCGCACGGCAGGATTGAAACTAGAAAGTTTAAGATTGAGAGCCTGTGATCAGTTAACAATCAATGGGTTTCACGTACTGACTCAACATCAGAATCAGCTTAAAGTTCTTGATGTCAGTTTTTGTAGCAGATTAACCGATGCCAGTCTTTTAAAAATATGTACCTTACAAAATTTAGAAGTCCTTAAAATGAGAAGATGTCGAAGCGTCACCGACCATGGAGTACAGAGGATATTTTCCTTACAAAAACTTAAAGCGTTAGACATTTCCGAATGCGAGCAGTTAACAGGAGGGAGCATTTCTAGAGGAATTCTTGGTGAGGAATGTTTCGAAGCCATAGATAAACTTCAACAACCTGAAAGATCCGAGAAAATCTATGAAAAGCTGAAGAAGGAAAATTCTATGGATAATCTAAAAGCTTTATACGCGAGGGCTCTCCGTTTAGACGATAGTACAATAGAATGTATAAGTTTGAGATACAAAAATTTAAGGGTCTTGGACGTTGGGTATAGTTTTAATGCGGTTACGGACAGAACTATACAAGTAGGTTTAACAAAAATCAATTGATCATGAGTGGATTGAATTTCTTATCATTTACAGATGATATTCAAGAATCTCATCTTCCTTCGGATTTTAAAAATAAGCCATTCCGGCAAAATAACTGACGCTGGCTTAACAGGCATGAGGATTGGTATGTCGTCTAATAATTCTGGGGGAGGTAACACAGAAAGTTTTTCTGAAGATAAAACAAGATTCCCAACAAGTGCATGTTCATATATGGAGGAGGAGATGGCAAATTTACATGAGAATGCGTATGAAGCACCTTCCGAGTTTAAACATTCACAAGGATTTTCGATGTTGAGGCTGCGTGGCCTTCAAGAATTGGATCTTTCGGGATGTAACAAGATCACCGATGTCAGTTTAAAGTACGCCTTTGCTTTTAAAGAATTGAGGGTACTTGACTTGAGCAAGTGCCAGCAGGTAAAAATACAATAAATCATTATTTATCAAAAATACTTAAGATGAGGTTTAACGAGAACTCTTTCTATTTATAGATTACACACGTTGGTTTGGATCACTTAACAAGAAATAGTCCAGCCATTGAGAAATTAAACTTAAGCCGGTGCTGTAATATATCGGATATCGGGATTCTTTATATTACACAAAGATTACAACGACTCAGAGGACTCAACTTAAAGGCAATACAAATTTTCTCGGATTATCTCTTTTCTTTTACAGATGGTAAAAAATAATTCTTATTTAATTCTTCTTTACAGGGCTGTTCACAATTAACTTCCCAGGTCTCGAACTATGTAAAACAGTATTGCAAGCATTTACAGCGCATTTTCGACTTGTGTTCTTGTAAGAAAAAAAGTGCAGAAGGTTTGTCTGAATGTAATAATTGGTATATGGGATGGACAGAACTGGAAGAAAGCAATAGCTTGGAAATTTTTATACCTTTTCCACCACCGCTGCCAAATCGTCGGTAGTGGAAACGGAGGATATTTTGAGCCTGCTATACATAAAAAGGAATTAAACAAATACTAATTTAATTTTTCTCCAAAGCAAACTTATAAAATCCACACAAAAATATTTCAATTAAACCTGAGTGTCGTTTTGCATAAGCTTATATTTCTATCTATGTTAATTTCATTAATATATTCTATTTAAATGTGTAGCATATAGGTATCATTTCAAAAAAATAAATGTATACGTTTATTTCTAATATCAAAGTATTTTTATTATTATTATTAAATGCAATAAGTATATAAAAACATGGTCACTCACGGTATAATAAAAAAGCTCACATTATTGCAATCGGTAATCCCGATTAGAGATCACAATTGTTAAATCCAAAAAGCAGGAAGTAGTAAGTTTTTGTTTTATGTGCGAAGATGAAAATTCGATCTTTCTATTAGCACAAGATCACTTTTATATATCAGTCTAGAGCTAAAATGTTTAGCATGCCTAAAAAGAAATCATTACCCATAATTTAGACATTGTATTATTAGCTTGAAAATTCTTTCTATACCTTAACTCCATAGGAAGTATCATAGCCGCCTTTTCTTTGTAGTTGTGCCTGTAAACTTGATAGCTCAGAGTTGTTAAAATCTCCGCTACTGATATGAGCTGTGTGTCTAAAGTTGGTTGGTACTCCAATCATACTTCTGTCTATCCTCAACCTTTGAGGTCTTTGTCTGGAATTATTGCTCCTCTGTTCGGTAAGGCAACATGTAAAACATTGTATCCAAAGCTCACTGCTACCAGCCATGTTGATACAGTATTTATATAAAACAGGAACTATTTAAAAACTCAGTCCTTTGTATAAAAATCAAAGTTTACTATAAGTCAGAAGAGCTGATTGTTGGTGAAGAGCATAATGGCAGTTTGTTTCTTATAACCTGAAAAAGAATTTCATGATATCATTTAATAAAATCAGAGAAAAAAGATTATCTATGTATAATATTTGATTAATGACAAATTGTTGGAAAAGTACTTTTTAAATTTTTAACAGTTTGTACCGAAATACTAATATATTCCTTAGACTCTTATTTGTTTCTTCTAACCTTATTTCTGGTCCTCACAGCTATCAATTATTTATCTTTCCTTCCTATGATCATAAATACTTTTTATTAAAATATTATGAATAAAGATTGAAAATGAATCAGTCACTTGAGCATTATAACAGGCGACAGGCTATCCTTAGAATGTTTAACGTTTTTCAGTCCATGAAGAATAAGCTTCCATGCCCTTCAAAGTGTGTATTTGTTATGTGTTGGAAAAGGTCACGACAAATTCTAGGTCACAGCATTTTAAACGCGAGAACAATGTGAACGGAATACATAGAATATGAGAATATAAGAAAAATATATCCATAAATATTAATAATGCCAGGAGTACATATTATTATTTCTCTACATGCTTATAAGAACTATTAAATGACCACGGGTTAAGCAAGATTTTAAAAAGAAAACATTATTCTATAAAAACTTCAAATATTTGTCAGTTTAATCACTGAATTAATAATGAAAATAATGTATTCTAAATACGTACGACAGCTGTGATCAAGAATCAGGAATCTAAAAGTAAAATTAGTTAAGTAAAATGGTAAAATGTTTTAAATGGATCCAGGGGGAGGGGGAGGGAGAACTGTCATAGAAACAGAAGGCTATAAAATATTATTTTCCATGGGATAGGGCCCAGTATATTACCTTAACAATTAAAATAAAAATCTCTTTTGTTTTTGTACCAAGTAACTTTATTCATTGTCTAAACTCTATCTCGTCATATTGTATATAAATTAGGATTATGGTTCCTTTCTCTAAACTACAGTAATATTAGGATTTGTCACTTTTAATCGTACTCCAGTTATGTACAAAAATTCGGTCAATCCCATCTTCTATATAGATATAATAGTATCTTTTCAGAGTCAAGATTCGCAAATAATTCGAATCGCCAGTAGCTTTTACAAGAAGCTCCATTTTGTTTTACATTTTCTTCACCAGGATGTTTGTCATTCGTCTGTTTTATCTGGACGTTCCATTCAGGATACAAGCGCGTTCACATAGAAATCGGAATTATCACAGTCTGTGTATTTACAGCTTAATTTCTAATATAGATTTGTAAAATTAAATAATAAACCTTATCAATTGCACGTAAGACATTCGCAATTTTAGTCGCCAATGATTCATTAAAGCTAAACATAGGTCTACTTAATTTCATTATGAAAAAATCAATTCTCACCAAATGGACGGTAACGCGTGGGAAAAATAAAATCTTTGCTGGGAAGATTTGATGGAGTGGGTAAAGGAGGAGAGGGAATGTTAGAAGTCAAATATGAATAACTTAATAATCGTCTAAGGCTATTAATTATGATAGGACGTTATGCACTCATATATACAACTTAATCAAGCTTGTTCTTTTCGTCTTTCTAATGTGTCAGAAGCTTTCATGAAGTTTCTATTTACATAATGAGAAAAAATCAAAGAAGAAGAAAAGAAAATCTACGATCAATCGTTATCAATTCAATGGCATTAACGTCTTATAATTTGATAGTAGCTTAGATGTAATGGTGATAATAAAAATCTAATCTAGCTCGACTAATGCATCGCTTTCGCACAAAAATACTTTACAGCTATCCAAAGGTTCAGCCTGGCTAGCTGTTCGTGATACGAAACGTTATCTCGTTTCACGGCTTATCTTGTACTCCGGATCTTGGGGATCTAAAATTGAATTGTTGTCAAAATGCAGTAAGAGTTATCGCGCGAGATAATCTACAATTTCTGGTTTCCTTAATTGAAGTGTGATCGAATCGTAGTAAGAGTTACGACATGCTATTTTAAAGTAATCAGTGATACACGACCAATCGAAACATGGGGTTAAATACTGGGAATCCACAAAGAGTTACTCCAGCAGTTTCTGGCGTAGTCCAATATTGAGTTGTGATGGAATTATCGGGCGAATCCGAGGAAGTCGGTGAGGCGATCGTTCCAATCGTGGAGCCAGTGGCTCGGCCCGTGAGGAGTCGGGCGCTGTTTACAAGGATTCACGTCATTCTCGGGAGGCATGTACTCCTCACCACGGATGCAGAAATAACTCTTTATTGGACTGCGACACATCGGGCAGCGGTCCAGCTTTCCAAAGCACGAAGCACAAATACACGTATGCCTGTAATAAATAAATAATTAATGAAATTGAAAAAATGGGGAAAAGACAAAATATCTTTAATCAAATCGTATGTTTGGCAAATGCGCAGATGTCTGTATTACCTGCAGGGTAAAAGAGCACGAGACAATGGAAAATATTGGCAAACGACGCAAAGCTGTTCTCCTGCCGTGTTCCAAAGGGATCCTTCAGGATCTCCGGTACCCGAGGCAACCAGAGCACCTCTCCCGGCTCCTCCATTATTATTACAAGGTTCTGCCAGTGCTAGGGCAGACCCCAATCCCGAGGACATGTCGCCTTCGTCATAATTCGCCGAATTGCCAGTCGCCAAGTACAATTGCTATAAAATAAAAAAAAGCTCTCGATCAAAAACTGGAATGAAATTCTTGGAGAAATCCTTCATATCCACCCTCAAGGTAACGTTTACACTAAATTATTCATGAACAACAAAAATATTTTTATCTCGGCTGAACTTCTAAAATTAAAACAGGTTTTACTGTTTTTTTTTCATCCTTTTTTTCTGTCTCCACGCATTGCGTCAGTCAGCAATCCTCATATGCGTGCAGAGAGACATCAAAGAAAGGATTTCAAGACAAACAAGTGTGGGCAGAGAATAAGAATGGCCAAGGAATCAATAGATTCTGTTAAACGAGTGATTCAACGAGTAAGACAAATTGAGCTTGAATAGATGGATAATGAAGCGAGACAGTCGATTAGCATGGAAATCGTTGAACTGTAATTGATAAGAGCGTCAGCATCGTGTCAATCGGTTGATTAACATGAGAATCATTGTACGAGCTGAAACGTTGATCCATCCAGATGGTCAGCTGGTGTGGTGGGGAGCCTTAACGGGAGAGGACTCACCTTGAGACAAGACAACTGGCCGTTAGCTTGCTTCAAGTACTGTGCGAGTATTGAGGTCGGCAACGTGCAGACGCTGTCTTTTATGTGGACGACATTTACCAGAGCAACCTGCAAAATCATGAAATCTTCTCAATCCCTTCCACTATTATCCCCTTTACTCGAAGATCTTTCAACTATGAATGTATAATATGTGAAAGTAGCTCGCATAATTAAGTTATTCATGATTGTATTATAAACAAGAAATTTACCGTTTCATCGGGATGAGGATCCCCGTTATCTCTGCGAGTCAGGAAAATCACCAATGGATAGCACAATCGTGGCGGGGTACCTAGCTCCAGTTCAGGAGCTGGTAGTGATAATCTCAATGTTTCTTCCACGTGTGGCTGTCTACTGTATTTCTCAGTCAAGAAAAACTTCATGCTGTTCAATTGCTCCAAATCTTAAACTGAACTTTAACGATATCTTTGTTCTCCATTCTTGTACAATTATGTAGCTTCTTTAAAGGATACGTTTGAGGTGGAGTAAGATATTGCGCGTGTCCTTGGAGTAGGGTGCCATTTAAGGAGGCGTCTTTCAAGGTACTCCAAGGTTTCCAAAGAGCAAGGTGCAATTCCCTTATGCTGACTCCCCAAATTGCTTGCAGAGAATACTCCACTTGGCTAGATACCTCGCACTCTACCTCTGAAAATCATATGAATTTATTAGTTTCAGGTAAAATAATTGCCTCGGTTATATGGTGATAGGATGGTGAGAGGAGCGGGTTTGCGAACCTTCTTCTCAATTCTGACTACTGAAAGAAGAAGTGGGGAGGGGGTGGGGGGGGGGGGGGATTGTGGAGTGGCGCAAAGTGGGGGACCAACCGGTTTAGAGGATCGTGGCGTACAGTGAAAGGGCACGGAGCACGATTGGCACCCAGTACATAAAATTTATTCGCTCAAAAAGTCCTTTCGCGTGCAATTTTTCCAAACTGAATCTGGAAAGGATTGCTCTAGAAGCCTGAAACTCACACTCGTCGCTTTAACAGGCTTCCGTCTCGCTTTCTATCCATCGAAGATTTAACCAGCGCCTGATTAGTACCCATTAGAGTCTTTCGATGCATCTCGGGACGACATAGTTATAAATAAAATATAAACAAACTATACTGAGAGCTCGACACAATGGAGAAACCACGGACAATTGAGTAATTCTCTATAACAAAGAATACTAAAAAGTAGAAAAAACACGAAGATAAGCCGTGAAAATCATTAAAGCTAAGCATGATAGTTCATTAGCATGATAAAATATTGGTCAATAGGAATTCTAGCAAGATTTAGACTACTGGGTGATTTTGCTGATCGAGGACAAAAACTGAGACGGTTTCGGCAAGCAGTAGTGTTCCCGTTATTAAGTAGGACAGCGAAAATTAATTAGCATACAGAGGTATAACCAGGAGGATTGATCAATGGCTATCAAACCAGACTTCAGACAGAATTTTCGTGGTTTTCTGTCAAGTTTTGGGTGCGTGCAAGGTTCGCCGGTTGTCGAGCAATTATGAACGGCATGGTGTGGCGTGGCGTGGCATGGGATTGCATAATCCTTGTAGTAGTTAGTCGCTCGCTTTCGGTTCGAGAGTTACGGCAACGGGTCGTGGAAAACGAACCAGTCTACCCGTATATCGATGTCTATCTCTGCACAACTTCTCCCTTTTTCTCGTCGACGTTTCCTCGTTCAACCCACAATAGATATTTTTTTCGCACACTCGATCAAACTCTCGAATTTTCCCATTCGACATCCTCCTTTAGATTCTGACTCCTACCTAGCCACTCGTTCCTCTCTTTGTGAATCTCTTCAGGGAAATTCCATGTATAATTACACTGTTTAAAAGTGTCTGATAATGCTCGACGTTGTTCTCAGCTAAAGATGAAATTTTCCTTGGAAAATTTAGAGGGGACTCGACTCGGTTTGACTCGAGGACATTTTGCCAGCGAGTTCCCATGAGGCGTTCTCACGTCGTCGATTGCCCAATTAAAGGCGACTTGTTCAGGGCCAGTTCGATTTCGTCAGAAGCCACGCAGAAGTCACACAGCCGGCTAGCCAATCACCACCAGCAACAGCAACAGCAACGTTGGCCATTAAAACATGCCGGTATCTCCAAACAGCTGATCTCAAAACTGGAAAATCACCTGAGAATTTTGATGATTCCGCTCGATCTGGTCAATCTAAACAACGAAAAACAAGTAAAAGCCAGGGTTCGCTCATTTAGGATTCAAGATGAACAACGTATGAATTTGAAGAAATTTATTAATTACCTGGTTGGAAAGGAATGACCTTTTTTGGTCATGCGTGAAAAAATGATGCATAATGTATTAACGAATAAGAGTTATCGTTAGTTCTCGAAGTTTCTCGTGATTTTTGACGAGAATAGTTTCGAATGGCAAGGTTCATCTGTATCTAAGATATGGTTGCTGTATGGTACCTTGCAAAATTCTTTCTTCGAAGCATGGAAACACTATATGCTTTCGATCAGTATTGTAAAATCTTGATTTTCACAGAGTTGCAATTAGCTTTAATTTGAATCTAGCAATCTTAATGAATTTTAAGAGGTGTGCAGCTAGTCAATCTGCTTTGATGACTGTTGATGTTTCTGATGTAACATACGCATGTTCGATAAAGATGATTTATGGTCCCTTTTTGTTCCAATTATCGTTGTGGGACGAAGGAATCGAACTTTTGTGACCTATTTCTTCGTGAATCGGATCTTGCAATCGTTTCGCGTCTCGCTGATTGCGTCACTGTTGCTGCTCACCACCATGTACATACACAAACAAACATAAAATTGCTTTCGCAACCTGGACCAAGATCTTCCCAGTTCAAATCACTCCAACGTTAGAGGAATTGCGTCAGGGCATGGTAGAAATTTTCCAGTGTGACTGAAAAAGCTAGAGTCCACTATTACAGGTAGAACAATTGGATGGTAAAGTGTAATGGAGACATGGCAGATTTCTTTCACCAGTTGAAGAACCCGATGAACTTGACATGGATCAACCAACAGAAGAAAGTCAGTTGTTGGTGGTGGAATGGGATTCTTCTCCAAAACCAGTTTTATTCCTAACAAATTGGATCATCCTTGACCAAACCTGATTTTTCCATCGTTGGGAATTTGACTCAATCGAGTAAACCAATAATAGCAATGATAACAACAGTACCATAATGACAAATGGATTGAGTGCTACAATAGAATTTGTTTAAATCATTAGAAATCAAAGAGAAAAGTTAAAGATAGAGAAGGCTCTTTGCAGAATCTTAAAGTTCAATATAACTTTGGTGGATGGGGAAAATCAATTTTGGTTTTTCAGCTGGTTTTTAGTCAGCTGCATCGCTGTGTTAGAGTCAGGCGAGGAGGCGAGGAATCTTAGGTGGTCAGTTACGCAATATTCATGTATTCCAGCAACAGTGCGCTGTCCTCGACGTACGAGACTAAACTTTGCCAACGCCTCCGCACGGTCGGTCTTTGCCTGGCACGAGCATGGCATTCCAAAATCGAACATGCCCTTGCCTTTTTTAATCACTCACTTATCCATACATGGAAAATTCTGTCGAGATTCTCCATGCCGCTGCTCTAAGCGCTTTGATAAAAAACAACCATAAATGAAATCTGCAATTAAACGTGTTAGTTTGGATCGACGATTGTTAGTATTTGGAATGTTGATAAAAGGCTAGCTCGTATTTTCTTTGGTAGCTAAATTGCTCTCAGTGATGTCACCAGGATTTTTTGTCATCTGTGATGTCATTGCGAGCAAAATCCGCCACATGGTTTTTCTCCATGAAACTCACCAGCGTAGGTGCTTCTAAAGCTCTCGTGGAGCTTGAAGGTGAAGGGAATATGGACCTTCATCATCTCCATCTGTGGGATCCTCGGAGAATGAGTCATCACACCAGCGCCACCCCCGAACATCAGGTCGTCTCCGTGAACTCGCAGAACTATCATGTTCCTGCAACAATCGACACGGGATAAGTTTCGCTTCGAAACAATCGGAAAAATTGAAAGGATCTTTCGTACTCTGGGCCGGAGATGAGCGATACTCCGGTGCTTTATTAAAACGGTTTTCATAACCATTGCGTCTGTGTGCGTGTACCGGTGAGTGTGCACGATGCTGCCCGGAGTCTCGCTTTCTAAAAAAGTATTACATTGGAGCAGGTATTACATGGGTTATCGGCTGCCCAACAGACGCAGACGCAGACGCAGACTTTATTGCACTTATGTAATTGCACCATAACGTTATCGAAAAACCGCAGGAATTATCGCCAATGTAATATACCATAATCGATCTCACCGTCACTGCGACAGAGCTTGAACGAAGCTTCCTGTTTTTGCATGGGTGAGACAGAGAGAAGGAAAAAAGGGTCCAGCGAAAATGACATAATTTCGTAAACATCACTGACGCCACTCTTACGTAAAATTTTTAGCCCATGAGATTTCTCCCATTTTTACTTGTTATTCGAGCAATAACTCTCGCGCGATTTGTGCATGATTTTCTGGAAATGCGGCACAGGCCACTTTCGAGACTCTATTGGAACGGCATGAGCTATGAAAGTAGCTGTGTCACTTGAGAAAATCCGAGTCATTTCTGCCTTCTCTCCTTTTCTTTTCTTTTTAGCAAAGAGAAAAATCATTCTTCTTAATTTCGTGAAAGCTTTGCTATTTATCTATCTAGCGCAAGCGCGCGCTAGCGTCGATTGAAAGAATTAAAAATAATAGCTGACGTAGAACAGCTGATTTCTAAATGTGATTGACGGAGAAAATTTGCAGGACTTACCTCATGATGAATAGGAACACGCCGCAGAAACAGATGAGAACAGCGAGAACGGAGAAAATGTTGGATAATTCCGCCACGGAGACCAATATTGCTGTCATGTTTGCCGCGAGATCGTCCGGCGTCCGGCGGACTCACCTAACCTCACTTTTGACAGCGAGCTGTCAAACCTCCCGATTCCAACGACGTTCGAAATTAATTTCGAACTTGGACTGTACTTTTGCGTCACAGCTGCATCTCCCGCGGGAATCGCAGTAAATCCTTCTTCCCTCTACCTTCCACAACTTTCCCCACCTAACCTCATTTACCGAGTCTTGCAACACAAAATCACCCGTAATTCTTGCGATTTTTCCTCACGATCTAGCCTCATAGACCGATCCTGAGGACACACACTCCCACGCACGCACACTCTTTTTTGCTTTATTTTGCAAGTTATCCTGTGGATCTAATATCTCTCTCTCTCTCACTCTCTCTCTCACACACCCTCTCCCTCACCCTTTCACGAATGTTGTCTGTCGCTTATAGCGAACCTCCAAGAATCCTTTATATACTTTGCTCTTAATCGAACCTGTTGATATATACTCAAGGTCACAGAGCGAGTTCTCAAAACCGCCGAAGGAACTTTCACGAGAAAACCCAACTTGGGAAAGCTTCGCTATTTTAATACAACGTTTAATTAGACAACTCTCAACAAACACACTTCCTCCTACTCAATGCAATTTTTGCACAAATTACGAACAAATTAGAAATTTACAAGGAATTTGGTAATACTTTCCGCTCGTGTCTTTTGTTCTGAATGGAAGTGGAAGAGTCGATAAGGTTCGCCGACTCTTATGGTCCTAACCTGCCAAGGATATCCGATAGGCAAAATGTTAAAGTTCTCGTGGCATTCTCTCCGGAGGTGTCTGAACAAATGGATAGAGTTATAAATAAAAAGAAAGGGGAGAAAGAGAGAGAAATTTGGCAAGAGTGTACTTAAGAAAACACTGTTTCCTTTCTTTTTACCACAGAACGGAAAACGCCGGAACGATCAGCAAGGACAGGGACCGAGTAAAACGAGCTCGTCCTTGGATGGAAAAACCCTTGGCATCTTGTCCAAGTTTCCAACAAAGAACGAATTGATTATTCTTAGCCGAAATATCGCTGGATAAGATTCTTGGATTCGTGACGTGTCCCAACAATCACTTCCCTTGAGAGAAACACGTCTTTCGCACGACAGGAGCAATTCGAGACTGAAAACTGGACTGGATTGAATTCAATGAATCACTGAAACTGTGAAACCAAACTGAAACGTCTGAAACAGAAACAGGACTGAAGAAATATGTGAACGGTCGGCCGACTAATGGTAAAATGCGGATAAAACGGTAAAAGTAAAAATGCTAAAATGCGACTTACGCGACTCCCCTAAGGTACGGAATGGCGACGGACTTAAGCCTCGTTTTCACCTGTTTTTTCAGCGACTCCTCTCGATATTACCGACTGAACGATAACACAATATTAAAATCAAAAAATTCATTTGTGGTATACGTTATTGTAATTAATAGTATTTCCTCTGTGTAGCTTTGCAAAACATCCCAGTTTTACAAGATTTAACAGATCTCGTTCCTCCAAAATTCCAAATTTTCCTTTTATTTTACCCAAAAATTAAACCATCATCCATCTTTCTTTTTCCTAAACACACGAAGTATGTCAAAGCTAGCAGGGTTAGATTTTGAAGTATTCGGAAGAGTTCAAGGTAAATTGTTAAAGAAACACAGTTTATCTTATATCCAATTGATTTTTGTTAAAAGATACCTCTTTCTTTAAGGCGTGTTCTTTAGAAAGGTATGTTTATTAATTTATTACTGCAATTCACTCCAATCACAATCTTGTAGTAACATACATGCGTATGTAATCAAGGTGTGATATATATATGTGGTCACTATTTTCCTATGTCGGTAAGGTAGTAAACCATGTGTTTCTCGAACGGTAAAGTTATTTTCTGTAATTCTAAAACAGGTAATTCTTTAATTCGAAAATAATATTAATAATTATTTATAATATTAAGCATACCAGACAGCAGGCACAAAAGCTGCAGTTATTCGGTTGGTGCAGAAATACAGACGATGGAACCGTCAAAGGACAATTGCAGGGTGATAAGTCTAAAGTTGATGAAATGTAAGTATTTGCAATATAAACAATGGCTGTTTTTCAATAAATATAGCATGTAAAAACCCCGTTTAACAATGATATTCATAAATGGAAAAATCCATTTTACAGGAAGCTCTGGTTGCAAAAGGTAGGCAGCCCCCAATCTGCTATAGATAAAGCCATATTTTCTAATGAGAGAGAAATATCAGAATTGACTTTCAAGGATTTTTCCATCAGGCGATAATGGCTACTTTCAGAATACAACAATCTAATTAAAAACCTAATGTATTTTTTATCGATCAAATGAAAATCATTGTTAATGTTTCCCCATTAGAAAGATTTCTAGTTTTAAGAACTGTACTTTATGATTAATTGAAATTAAACGCTTGGTGAAATTATGTTATTACAAATTTGCCATTTCCAATGTACTATGAATAAATAAAGCGTTGTAAGAAATAATGCTTGTAGAAAGCGTGAGCAATGTAGCCTACACGAGAGTTGAGCAGACTGTACACAATTTATCTCTGTAGTCCAGCGAGCGTTATGTGACTATTCATTAGCGTCGCAGTCCGCGGCGAACACGGATCACTCCGGAAACTTGCTCTTCGCTTTTTTTCAAGGATTTTTTACCAAAAAACTCGTTAATCGATATTCAAGCTAGAACTACCTAAGTAAGAGTCTTCTCCCTTGATTCTGTTTCTTTTTCTCTCACTCTTTCTCTCTCTCTCTCTCTCTCTCTCTCTTTATTCCACTACGATTCCTTTTTGTAGTTTCCATCAAGATTTCTCACTTTCTCCCGTAAGTGTTAACGAGTAAATAATATTGTGGATATCGAAGGATCCTTTGCACAAGTGTAGGATTACTGTGAGTGGTGAATTGGAAGATAAGAGGATGAGCCGGGAGTGCAATCAGTCGCCGGACGAGACAGCAGCAAATTGGCTCATATCTTCCGGCATGTAAATAAGACTCCGGGTCCGTCGTGGCACGACAGAGTCTGGAATTCATATTTTTAACTATTGCACAAGCCATAATAACAATGCCGTCGAATGTGAGTTGTTTCAAGAGCTTCTTCAAGCACACATGGCAGCCACAACAGGTAAAAATCAGCTTGATTCTTGGAACTCGATTAATCTCAGATTTTCTCTCAACGAACCGGGAAAAATCTTCATAACATGATCTCGACAATATCCTTTTATAAATGCGCCACGGAACTCTATCAACGTTCTAGCTTTCACCATCTTATTTTTGGACAGGCCGAATTTCTCTTTTCCAAAAGATATATGTATTACTGATCGACAAATTGTGTATCTATGAAGAGAATGTAATATAATACAATTATATATAGTACAATTTTATATGCGCTTGTAGCATAGTTGAAGAATTACCTTTCCAAGTATTTTAGGTACACATGTACATCCCGACTGGGTAGTTTGTTTTTGCACGTGTTTATCCATGGCAGGTTTCCTGGAATAACGTCAGTGGTAAACATTTTGTTTAATCGTGTTCTTTACGTGTGAGGAGTATCAGTAGCGCAGCAGGTGCTCGCAGAATGTTTTAAGGCGCACCGAGGAAGTAAGATAAGGTGGATCAGGGGTCGATGTTGATAATGAGCATTTGCGATAAGGTGACGGGGGAATACTGAATCGTGGTCAGTTCGCATAGCACCGGTGCACGCGTTTCATCCTTCACCATCCGTGGGTACGTGCTCATAACCTCTCGTCTCGTTTGAATCCTGCCATGCCTATTATTAATTATCACACGCAAGATCGTATCCCCTCTCTTACAGAACCTTACTAAAAGAGACACCAACTTCCTCTCGCATCTCTTAATATCTCAATTCGTTCAATCTACACATATGTACATACAGGCGAAACAAACGTGTATACATACCTATAAACTCACAGATAGAGTTATGTTCTCGAATGACGCGTGACCGAGTGAAAAATTATGGACGTCAACAGTGATTGTGAGCACGAGCCAGTTTCTTGCCGAGTAAGTTCTTTTTGGTTAGATGCTTTCTGCTATTCACAGAAATTGTTTTGAACGAGTCTTTCGAATCGTATCGTAAAAACATCGAGAGATTTCATATAATCTTATCTTTAGGGTTTTCTATCTTAGAAAAATCTTCATTGTTGATATTTGTATTGTATCAGAATGAGAAGTACTACTGTATAGGAAAAGAACGCAAAATGGATGGGATCGATTTGTGTGGAGAAAACAAGATTCTGCGAGGTTGCCTATATTATTCGAGATGCAGAACCTCCTTTCACCTGTAAAGAGCAACGTGCATTCACCTGGTGCTCGCTGTTATTGCGTCCTTCGAGGATTCTCGTTCCATAAATAAATCATTCGATCCAACGATCAACACTTTTCTTCTGCATTTCTTGCAAAAAATTTTATCAATATTTTTAATTAACGCAGGTGATGATTTCCGTATTAAAAATAAAAAGCGGCTTGTTGCGTGGTCAATAATGGTCAGGCAATGCCTTAGACTGTTGAGTAATCGGTAATTTATGCCAAGAGGCGGGAGGAACGCGATAGGAAGCGCAGCGTTCGTGTTTAACCTTATCTAGTGAGAAACATTAAAAGAATATACACGTTATACATGAAAACCATGTTTTCCTAATGCATGACAGTACAACGTTGGAATTTCTGTGTATTAATTGATTTGATTTTTGCAGATTGTGGAGAATAGCTCCAAGCTGGAGTTGAAGGACGAGTATATTGGAACGGAACTGTCGGTAGTGAAGATCGAACAGCCGATTGGGACAGCATCGACCGCTGGAGGGAGCAGTGACGACGTCTGCAAAAATGCCAATTGTAAAAACAATTCTGGACTATCGATACATTCTGAAAGTCCTTGGCATGGATTAAAAACGACCTTTCTCGTCTCCATCATCGTCGCACTTATCTTCTGGATCGTCATTTATGCTGTCCTTGCCCAAAAACAAATTATCTAACCGTTACCGCAACCACTTCCGGTGACACCGAAAGTCCTCAGCATAGAAGCTCGTCCAGCGGGATTTTTAGCGAACCATCAACGTTCACCTATGAACCTTAAATTTAATATTACGAAAAAGCATTTATTCCAGTTGCATTCTTGTAAAGTGCATTCAAACTCAAAGGCAAAATTGATCGCAATAACACCAGAATATCCTAAAATTTTGTCGTTTTGACATTATTACAACCAGTTTTGCTACATGAGCAATTATATATTAAACGCAAAACATGCATTTTAGTTCATAAGCATCTTCCAACAAGCGATAAATCTGCTAACACGTTAACATTACTTATTTAAAGGAGTTCGTGTTAGTGCAAATTATCATTCTAACAAATACTAAGCTATATTGTTAGCAGTACTCAAAAAATGTTCACGTGATAAACTATACTTTGTGCAATATTGTTAAAGATTCTATTAACATGTAAAGAATCTAAAGTACAACCAGGTTTTGTAAAATTAAGAAAGGAGCTAAACTTCATAGACAACTATTTTGAAATTAAGTGAGTTTAAGCAACTTGGATAAGAGTCATAATTGATTGTAAAGGCTCTTCTTAAACTTTATACAAATTTTGAGTAAACTCGACTGAAAATTTCCTTAAGTCTGAAAAGAGTTTAAGGGATGTGTGTGTAAATATGGTCGTTATATGATTTTTTTTAATTTTCTGTATAAACAGGATGACTGTACCTATCAAGGTACACTTATTAAGCAAACCTGAATCGATGATTGTGCGCTCATTCGAGAATAGCATTGTGCAACTCTGTTGAGTGATTCTTATTGAAATTCTACTACCATTAATTTAAATTGTGGGATGTTAACATACATCGCTTATTATTACTCAACAGTAGTCTACTAAATGCAGTTGATACCAAGATTCTTAACATATACATAGATGTTATATATGTTATGTTTATTATAGAAATTAAGCACTCTGTGTGTGTGTTTATATATGCGTAACTCGAAATACACACAGAAGTGTATTGAGTTTATGTTACGTTTGTTATAAAGTTTAAACTGCAATATTTATGTGTAAAGCTGAAAACAGAGAGTAGCTTATTACTATATACTTATGACAGTCTTAATCTCAAAACATGGATTTATTTCAGCAGTTTCGTTACGGTATGATTACTTTATCTATGTTACGTCATTTCTTGCACGACAGTTCTTTGCTTCCACCTTAATTCGAAATACCACCCTAATCTTTGTTTTATGACGCAAAAGGGTCCCTAAGCGTACACATACGTAATTCTAATCTACGTTTTATATATAAAACAAATAATTGTAAATAATGGTTACAGTCAAATACCTTCTTAAATTATTTAACTACGCTGAATCTGTCTGTTTATTATACGCGATAAATAAACAAAAAAAAATGAAGGCGTTTGGCTGTTAAAAAATGTTCCTGGCAAATTTTTCTATTTCCAACTTAAATCCTAGTCTGCGACAGAATTACTCTAAATCGGGACAAGGAAGAGGGTAATTTCAAGAGTTTTGTCTGATTATCAGAAAAAGATTAAATTAAACTTTATTGTTTAGGGGGAGGCAGGTTGGAGGAGGATCAAATTGCCGGCCCGTCAAATTACGCGTCAATCGCTGTCTTGGTTAAAACTGAAAGCAAGCGTTTGGACGATTGTCCAAATTGTAAAGAGAAACCAATTCAGATGAGAGAGAATTCGAGCACTGAAAAATTACAGCAGGATGATGATAGGGACAATTGTGTATGTATGTTTACTTTAAAGCGAGAATTAATTTTGTAAGAATATTTAATCGAATTAATACTTCTCTTTTATAGTTCAGTTTGCAAGATAGAAAAGTTAAATACGTGTTGGTTGGTTGGGACAAATTTCGAAGCAGAGCTATCCTATTGTTAATCGTACTTCTTTTGCTGTGGGCTTCAATCTTTTTCCCCTTGTTAAAATCTCTTTGACAGTAACGATATTATGTATGTAATTTGTATATAGTTTTTGTCACGATCACTGTCATGTAGAGAGAGATGGACAGAAAGAAACAGAATGAATGTTTGTGCATGTGTGTGTGCGTGTGTGTGTGTGCGAGAGAGAGAGAGAGAGAGAGAGAGAGAGAGAGAGAGAGCTTAATAAACCTAAGTTGAAATAAACTGAAAATGACCATGAACTTTAATTTGACTGGTTGGTCCAGATTTTCTATAATAGTCTTAAGTTAGCGCTGTTACTGGAATGGTAGAAAAAGATTTGTGTTAGTCGAATTAATTAATGTGAGAATGGAAATGTTAGTCACCTTCGCATTGAAGCCTCCCGGCCTTGGCCAAAGCGTCCAATGGGAGGTCGAACCAAGATCTTTAAAGAGCCAATAAAATGTTGCGCAGAACTTCAAGACTGTCAGTCTTAATCTCAGCTTAACGCACAACTCACACTTGTATCATTCTTCCTTCAATTTAGTAAGTCAAATTTCAGTTTCATTTTTCAACTCGTTAAATTCATTTTAAAACTGCTTTAAGTAATTGGAGCTCCTCCAAAAATTTATTTTCATTTTCAATCAAATGTTATTCAATGGAGAAAAATATATTGCTTCAGAGTGCTTTATACTAATATTTCAATCTTTTTCTTGTTTTCACTATATGAGTCTGAGAAGAAATTTATGTTTCTCTGTATCTCAAAAATTCTCTTTTAATTAATTTCTCCATTTTCAACGTTATATATTCATTTAAGTATTATTCCACTTATTTGGAGCTTATTTAAAAATTTCACTTCACAATTTAAACCAGCTTATCTACATCAAACCCAAAATTTTTGTTCACATTCCAAGCCATATCGCATTAAATTATGCAAATTTTACACGTATGTCACGTTCATTCTTAAATCTTTTTCTTGCAGTGCCCGACCATGAAACCAAGGATGACATTTTGTCTTTCTCTAGCTGTAATATTCCTTCTCCACACAGGTGAGAGAAAACAGCTTCTTCAACTTGTTTTATCTCGCTCTCTCTTTCTAACGAGAAAGAAGAATCCAGTCTTGGTATAAACTAGATTCGAATGGGTGTAGACACAATAATACTGGCGTTGCACGTGTCAAAGGTCACGAGATCTGATAGTTGAAGTCTAACGTTCCATCGACCTAAATCACTCGTGACACTTGCTTTCGTAATTTTTAATTGAGAGCAAAAATTGTAGAGTAGACATTTTGGAGAACAAATAAAGGAAAATATTACACGATCAAAATGGTTCACTGATGATATTGATCTTTTTGAAGGTCAAACTGAAGCAGGATGGAAATTTTGGAAAAAGGACCCTACAACAACAACAACTATAGAACCACCCTTGGGTGATGTAAGCTCGACTGTGTCATCGACAACGGTGTCCTCAAGAACAACGACCTTGCGCAACAACGTAGGACCAACGGCTGTAGACACCAGGAGACAGAGTCTTCCACGTAAGCCTAGTCCTGGAACCGAGGTTGGTCTTGATTTGCCAGGAAATAATCGAAGTGGCAATCAAGGATATCGAGATTGGGCCATTGACCTTACTGGTGCTGGAGAAAACAAACCCAAACAACCTTCACCAGCTCCTGATCCCCAAGGTAATATTTACAAAACTGAAAAATAAATTTTTTGTAAATTAGAATACATGACAAACAGAGTTGTTATACATTTATTTTCTTTCAGGGAACCGTAATCAATTTGGTGGAGTACCTACGTCAACTGTTGCGTCAAGGCCATCGTCAACGACGACCTCAACGACAGTAAAACCACCATTGACTTCAGGAAATAGACCAAATGTTCCTGGAGGTATCTCCAATGTTCCTGGATCTCCTATAGGAGAGAGGAGCTGGGCTGAGGTGGCTGGTGGTGGTAGCAGACCTGGCTCACCCACTCCTGCAACCAGATCTGGTTCACAAATACCTACCAGTAGACCTGCTTCACATGTACCTAGTACCAGACCTGGTTCACCAACTCCTACATCTAGAAGAGGATCTCAAGGATCGTTAGACAGCCCTGGATTTGGGAATACTGCAGGCAACCATGGATCCTTGAATGGAGGTGAAAATTATCCAAACATTCCAAATAATCCAAGAACCACTGCTAGACCATCTCAAACAACAGCTACTAGTAGTACTGGTAATGGAAAAGTCTACTCCAGCAATCCAACTTACAGCAAAGGAAAATCTGTCACTGATGAGGACCTTGAAAAATTATCAGAGGCTCTGTTCATTAAGGATAAAAACAATGCCAATCAATTCATTACTCTTAATCTTCAAAAAGAGACAACTGGCAATAGCCCCACTGACCAAGCTCCTCAACCGTAAGTTCAGAAATTATTGAAATAATTCTGTCACCTGCAACATAAAATCATTATTATTATACATTTTAGACTGTTCAATGTGAAAGCTGAGGCTTACCAAATTCCAACAATAGAGAAGGTTCGTACGATCTACGATAATTATCATCTGGATACGAGAACGAACGAGTACATCAATCCAGCTCAGAGGCAGGAGGAAAGTCTCCTGGTAGATACATTTTTGTCGACGAATGTGATGTCTGCTGCGATGCGGTTCTTAGCTGATAAGGAATTGGTTCGAAAGGATTATTACGAGTACAAAGATACCCTGCGAAGGCTCTGGTTTGACCTGTTCTCACGTGGAGGTGGAAAACTTAGCAGTGCAGGCTTTGAGCACGTCTTCCTCGCTGAGCAGAAGCCAAATGAAGCTGGATCCTTGGAAGTCAGTGGTCTCCACAACTGGATTTACTATAGCAACGAGGAGGCCAATCATCGTGCAAATTATCTTGGCTATATAAAGAAAAAAGATTTGGGAAACGTTAGTTGTTAATTATCTTAGATCTTAATTATTAACTGATCGTAATTCAACATCTTTTACCTTGCAGAAGGCGTCTCTCATAAAAATCCATACGAAGCACAATGACCTTGACAAGCCGGTGACAACAATGTTTGTGGGTACCTCTCCTGAATTGGAAATGGCACTTTATACAGTGTGCTTCCTCACAAGGCCTGAACAAGCTTGTCCTGTGTCTCTAGGTGGAAACAAATTTAACATCATTACCCATAAATTCAGATACAGAGGCAAGGATCTCATTGGATCTGCATATCCAGAATTTTAAATTTATTTTCAAGACTCAAATCTTAGAACCAGATCATTGTGATCGTTGACGAAAATACTCAGCTACCCTTGACCCACAGTTGTATTGTATGTTTGAATGGTATTAAAAATAGAATTGAATCAAAGAGAGATTCTGTGGTGCACTTATTTCTTAGAGTTATGATAAGCTCTAAAAAAATATTTTTTGGTGTTTGGTAAATTTTTGAACGATTGAAATTGTATCTTACAAGCAATAGATTTGATTTAGCGATAAGGGCATTGCAGTAAAATATTGATAAGAAAAGTTTAAATAAGAAAGAGAGAGGGAGGGAGGAAAGATAGGGGAATCAGAGTGATGATTCTTGCACGAGAATCGTAAACAGATAAGGATGATGTAGAGAGAGACTGTAGCAAGTTAGTAAATGATAACGATGATGCGTGTTTATAATAGGGAGTGAAGCTAGGAGGGGAGAGAGGCTGTAGCAGTTACTGTAACAAGCAATTTATGTTAGTTCATCCTCAACTATTCGTCAGTCATGTACTTTGCTATTCGTTCTATCAGTAAACATCCACGTTTAAATCATGCCAAGAGATATTATCACAGTGAGAATGGAATTTATGGACACAGACCTAAGCCAAAAAAGCAATATAAAGGTAGAATGTTTTTCCCTTTCTTTTTTATTTGAATTTTATCTCACTATTCATATTTTGTTTTGTAGTGCCCAAGGAGTATCTGGACACCAGAGCCAAGTTTAGTAATTTTTACAGATTAGTTACAGCTTATAGAAACCATGCACACAAACAGGCAAACATCAATCCTATAGCTATTGAAAATAACGAAGTATTAAAGGAATTACTGCCAGAAGAATTTAGACTCAACTTACAGGAAGTTATCACTTTTGAAGGAATCTTAAATACTGTTAAAGAGAGTGGTACAGTGGAAGATGGGTTGAATTTTTTAAAGATGGTTTACTCGACTAAAACTGGACTAGAATTTAGTTATTTGGAGGTATAATCTTAATTTCTTTGTATTGTGTTATTAATAATTATACTAAATATAATAAAAACTTTGTTAGACGGAAGAAGAACGTGAATGGTTCGCTGAAGCATCTGAAAAATATTTATTGGAGGATTTAAATACCCGTACCAAGATTAACATCGCTACGGAGATGCTGAAGAGTCAGGCATTTGACAATTTTCTGGCTCTAAAATTTGTTAGTTTAAAGAGATACGGTGGGGAAGGAGCTGAGAGTATGATGGCATTTTTTTACGAGCTCTTTCAATTATCTAGTCAAGAAAATTTGCAAGAGATCGTCCTCTGTATGCCTCATAGAGGTCGCTTAAATCTTCTAACGGGAATGTTGAATATGCCACCGGAGAAAGTCTTCAGGAAGGTTCGTGGTTCCTCTGAGTTCCCTGATGACGTAGTTTCATCTGGGGATGTCGTGAGTCATTTGATCTCTTCAACGGATTTAACGATTGATAACAAAAGTCTTCATGTGACGATGCTGAGGAACCCTTCTCATTTGGAAGCTGTTAATCCTGTTGGGATGGGTAAAACTAGAGGCAGTATGCAAGCTGTTAATGAAGCTGCCTACGGTAATAATGAGAATGGGTGGTGGAGCGATAAAATTTTAAACGTCCAAATTCATGGCGATGCAGCTTATACTGGACAAGGAGTCAATCAGGAATGTTTGGCCTTCTCAGGAGCACCACATTTTGAAATTGGAGGCTCTATTCATTTGATTGTTAACAATCAGGTGGGCTTTACTACTCCAGCTGAAAGAGGAAGATCATCAAGGTAATAATGAATAAATTGAAATTATTTAATCATTAGAATACAATTCTTTCTTGCTCCTTACAGATATTGCACTGATTTGGCAAAATTTATTTCTGCGCCAGTAATTCACGTGAACGGCGATTATCCAGAAGTGAATAGATTTTATTCTTACTGTTGAATATATCATTAGAAACACTTATTGGAAAATTGTTTCATTGAGTTTTTCTATTAATCATTTTAGATGCTCGTGGGTGCTACAAGGCTAGCATTTGAGTATCAAAGAAAGTTTAGAAAAGATGTTTTCATTGACTTGAATTGCTTTAGACGATGGGGCCATAATGAACTGGACGATCCTTCCTTCACGAATCCTCTTATTTATAAAATTATACAAAATCGAAAGTGAGAAAAATTTAAGTGGTCTCGTAAGAGATGGTTTATGAAAATAATTAATTTGCTTTATTGAAGATCTGTACCGGACTCATATCTTCTAGCCTTGGCAGAGGAAAAAATTCTGAGCCTGGAAGAGGGTAAAAAAATCGTAGATGATTATTGGTCATCGCTCAATACAGCCTTGAAGAAAACTGACGAATACGTACCTAGTCCTTCCTATTTCACCAACAAGTGGTCAACATTTAAACAAGCTGATGATTCTGTAACTTCTTGGGATACCGGAGTAAATACAAATCTACTAAAGTTTGTTGGAAATAGAAGTGTTTATGTGAAAGAAGGAATGGTATGTCTATTTTGAAAAATATTGAACCAATTTTAAAATCGTTTTACTCTTTTCAAGGTTGTTCATCCAACGCTTCTGAAAAGTCACATTGATAATAGATTGAAAAAAATTGAAACTGGGCAGAATTTGGATTGGGCCACAGCTGAAGCAATGGCTTTTGGTAGTTTACTTTATGAAGGATACAATGTCAGGATCAGTGGACAAGATGTTGGTCGTGGTACTTTTTCACATAGGCATGCCATGTTGGTTGATCAATCTAATGGACGTGAGTACAATTATTAATCAATTATTTCCTTACAAAAAAAGGTAAACCCTTATTATTCCTTTAGAAATTTACATTCCTTTAAATTCTATGGTTGAGGAACAAATGGGCAAACTGGAAATAGCTAATAGTATTTTATCAGAAGAAGCTGTGTTAGGTTTTGAATATGGAATGAGCATAGCTTCTCCTAACACTCTGACAATATGGGAGGCTCAGTTTGGAGACTTTTTCAATGGAGCTCAAACTATAATTGATACATTTATTTCCTCTGGAGAGACCAAGTGGATGCTGAACAGTGGCCTTACAATGCTTCTACCACATGGATATGACGGCGCCGGACCTGAACATAGCTCCTGCAGAATTGAAAGGTTTTTACAATTAACAGACAGTAAAGAAGATAAACCTGATGGAGATAATGTTAACATGAGCATAGTTAATCCCACTTTACCATCTCAATATTTTCATTTATTAAGGAGACAGGTAAGTATTTCCCCTTATTTTCTTGACTTCATTTTAGATAATATTGACCATACATTCTAGATGTTAAGAAACTTTAGGAAACCTTTGGTGATTGCTACTCCAAAAATTTTGTTAAGGCACAGCTCTGCAACTTCCTCTCTCAATGAGTTTGCACCTGGAAATGGTTTCAAAAATATTATTGGTAAATATATTTATAAATAAGCAGAATTATCACATTTTCTTGCATAATTAAATACAAAATTAAGCACAAATATTTGAGGTGATGACAATGTGAATCCATCCAATGTGAAGAAGATTATTTTAGTAAGTGGAAAGCATTATTATGCTCTCAAAGAATACAAGGATACAGTTGCTGCAAATAATGTTGCAATTATAAGAATGGAGAGTCTCTGCCCTTTCCCAATTCATGATTTGATGGAAGAATTCAAGAAATATGAACAAGCAAACTGTGAGTATACATTTTATAAGTAAAAGACATTAATTTAATCACTTAATAATTTAATTTATTAGCCTTTATTTGGAGCCAAGAAGAGCCAAGAAACATGGGGGCATGGAGTTTTATTCAGCCTAGATTTGAAAATATGTGTGGACGTCGTGTGAGTACAGCTAAATATGAAATTATTCAAATAAATTATTAACAAATACACTGCTTTTAGCTTAAGTACAGTGGGCGAGAAGTCATGGCATCGGTAGCTGAAGGGGACGCAAATATTCATAAACAAAACGCATTGGAAGTGATAAAGAAATCGTTCGCGATGAAATGAGAAAGTTATTTTAACATAAGGTTTAACTGTGAATATTTTTCATACAATAAAAGAAGAGTAATAAGCAGTAAATAATTCATCATTCATTCCATATTCGTATATATTGTAAACAAAAATCAAGGTTATATTGTGGCGTTTTATTGACGCTATCTAACGGATAATCTGTTAAACTCCAACTACTCCAAGCTTCAAATGATAATCGCTTACTGGTGGAACGGTTGAAACGATCATTAATTAGAACAGATATCGTAAGATGGCGCTATAGTAGACATGAGATAAATTTTATATTTACCGGTAATATAACCTCAAATTACGCTTCATCGTAATTAAATTTGAAGAATAAACTGTTCCTGAACAATTACAGCTATAGCGGTGAGTAATTAATTTATGTTTTTTTTTTAAATTAATTGGCAGTTTCTTCCTAAATGGTCGACCCTTTTCATAACCATTTGATCTTCTTGCCTGAATGAAAACGCGGTATATTTTAAGTTAAGAAGGTTAGGGTTTATGTATACACGAGTTTGTAGTACTCCGTATTTAAATGTAAATTAACCAAATTATCAGTGGAGATTAAGAAAAACAAGCAAAATGCCAACATGGAATCAGATTCAAGCTCAATTGAGGAATCCAAACAATCCAGTTGTATTTTTCGACGTATCTGTCGGCACCACAGAGATAGGTCGTATGATTTTTGAATTGTTTGAAGATGTTTGTCCAAAGACCTCGGAAAATTTTCGCCAATTCTGTACTGGGGAATACAGAAAAGATGGGGTGTCCTTGGGATTTAAAGGAGCGATTTTTCACAGAGTCATTAAAGACTTTATGATTCAAGGGGGAGACTTTGTCAATGGTGATGGTACAGGAGTTTTAAGTATTTACGGTGGAGGAACATTTCCTGATGAGAATTTCACTCTGAAGCATGATTCTCCTGGTTTACTGTCCATGGCCAATAGTGGAAAGGACACCAATGGATGTCAGTTTTTTATTACTTGCGCCAAATGTAATTTTTTAGATGGAAAACATGTTGTCTTTGGTAGAGTTATTGATGGTCTTTTGGTCATGAGGAAAGTTGAGAATGTCCCAACTGGACCTAATAATAAGCCAAAGATACCAGTAACTATATCACAGTGTGGCCAAATGTGATTGTGAGCAGTGACACTTATAAATACTGTTCAAACAAAAGTTCAATGAACTCAATGTATTTTATATTTTAATCTAATCTATAAGTAGAATGCATTTTTATATACGAAAGCTTTAGTTATAAGTTGATTGTACTACTATTGCCTAGAGCAATCCAATGATATTCTATGGAACCTATTTGGCCATTGGAATAGCAGCAAAGCCTCTAAACAGCTGTTGATTAAAGATTTTGTCAAAATCTAATTCCTAATTAAATAAAAATGAATTGAAATTGACAAATCTATTATTTATTGTTCATTTAATGATTTATTTATGTTTTATACATATGTTTCTTAATACACACATTTCAATCGCTGTATTTATCTCTTAAACAAATAATTTGTAGCCTATTGAATTGAAGAATATTATATTTACATACATTAATCTGTTGAGATTCAATTTGGAAAATCTATACAACTACTAAGTACTGCCATATTTCACTTTGCTGTCCAATAGTAAATTAAATACATTTCATATTTAGTTTATATGTAAGAAAAAACAGTTCTAGAAAAGGAAGGGACGAACAAGTTTTCAATTACTCAGAAAGATTCATACTAATACAATTCTCGCGCTCGCTTATTTTTATGTTTAACAACACTACCGTTCAATAGTATACGTAAATATGAATTAGCGACGTACATTAGGGATTAACGTGGTTAATAATAACAACATAGTATTTTCTTTGATGTCGGGGATCAATTATCCCTTAATAACTAGTTTTATTAATACTTGCAAGAGATAGAAAGTGGCAAAATCATGCCATCAGACTTGTGCAACAATCACTCTAAAGATTTACAGCTACGCAGGATCATTGAACAAATGAATTAGAAATAACCTCAAAGCACTAATCAAGTGAATTCTTCTGGAAGCTTGAGAAGTAATAGAAAATGAAGTCAAGAGATGATAAGAGGTATTTGTTTGTACTATTAAAAGATTCCATGTTCCATTTTCCTTTAAAGAGTATTCATGAATAATTTTATTCCTCAGGTATGCGGAGAGACTGGTTGTTTGAACCGATTGATTAGATTTTCTATAAAATCCAAGCAGCTCACGGCAGCGACAAGAGCTGGTTCCTCTTCTTGGACACCGTGAGCTGAAGCGCATTCTACCTACTATTGCAAAAAACGTCCTCTTCAATAGTCTCGACCTGAGAGTGGTCGTCGACGACCATAATGGGAGTGGCACCGTCGTGGAGACTCGACTTCGAGATGGATCTCTTGTAAACATCCCTAGTAACGCTTCTGGTGAAGCTGAACTTCCGCACGAGCTTTTTATCAAGAGCAGCAGGGCTCTTTGGTCCTTTGGCTCTGAATTCATCCTCTGTGCCCTCATAATGGGCCAACATCACTTCTGTGGCGTGTTCCTCGATCACGTCCACTGCATAATTAATGTCATCGTCTGTGGCGTTCTCTCTGGTGATGCAGAACCTTAAGGTATACTTGCCCTTGACCCTAGCTGGTATCATATGGAGCCTTCCAGATGCATTGACGTTCGCTAACAGTTCCTGATTTATCTCATCGCTCTCCTTTAGCCTGAAGCATACTAGTCCCACTCTCACATCATTCACAATCTCAAATCTTTTATCTTTTTTCATTATTGCCTCGAATCTTCTGGCCAGCCTTATGTGATTCCTTATGTAATTTTGCAGGCCGATGATACCATACGAACGCATCACGAACCAGAGCTTCAATGCTCTGAATCTTCTACTAAGTGGGATGCCCCAGTGCCTGTAGTCTATGGATTCCTCAGATCTGGCATGCTGAAGATACAGAGGATCAACCACCAGGGCAGAAGTGAGTTTCACCCTGTCCCTGACCCAAAGACAAGAACAGTCAAAGTTGACAAGGAGCCACTTATTTGGATTGGTGTTGAAAGAGTCTGCATACTCGATGCCTGCCATGAGAGGTCTCATTTCCGGACAGATGAAGGCATTTCCGGCGTAAGCACCGTCCACGTGAAGCCACACGCTCGAGTAGAGCTTGCAGACAGGTCCTATTTCTACGAGGTCGTCGAAAGCACAGGATCCCGTTGATCCTAATGTGGTAGATACGTAAAATGGTACAAGACCATTCGCAACGTCCTCCCTGATGGCGGACTCCAGTCTTTTACCCCTTAAACGACACTTGTCGTCTGGTTCCAAAACTCTCAACTTCACCAAACAGATCATCGCTGCTTTCTCTACACAGGAATGAGACTCTGTGGAACAGTAAGCCACCAGTTTTGGTAAGAAGGCTGAATCCTCTATCTTTGGATCCTGTTCTTTGAGCATCCTGATTGCTTGGGTCCTCGCAGCCAGCATCGTCACTAGGATACACTCTGATGCGGAGCCCTGGATGACTCCACCTCCAGCAACCTTTCCGGAACCACCACCACTACCACCGTCCACACTCACCTTATCATCCTTTCTCGTTTCTGAGAGGAACTCACATGGAAGATCAATAGCTTTTGCATACCAATCCAGTACTATGGTTTCCAGTTCCGTGCATGCTGGACTCGCAGCCCAAGAAAAACCAATGCAACCAATGGCATCTGATAACATGTCACCCAGAATCGATGGGAAGGAATTTCCTGAAGGGAAATAGGCGTGGAAACGAGGATGTTGCCAGTGTGTTATCTGTGTATAACACAAAGGACATTTTAGTAACACTTCTTGCACAAAGATTATTATTGTATTCTACAAAGGAAGGACTACTCACTCCAGGCATAATTTTGTTATCGACATCTCTCATAATGGCGTCCCAGGATTCAGGCTTGGCCGGTGCTTCCTTGGGCAACTGAGCCTTCAAGTATCCAGGATCTACGTTGGCTGTGACCCTTTTGCCCTCCAAGGTACGAATGTACTCGCAAATGTACTCCACCATCTCTTTACCACGTACACGAAACTCGTCTATGTTCATTTTGATTATTGTATACTTCCACACGCTTAGATAATTTTTAAATAGCCATGATCGTCTTGCAAAACTCTCTTCCTCTATTCAACTGTATATTATTAGCTTGCACTTTTTGTTACAAAGTAAACTGTTATTGTTCACTGCACGATAGCGATTACGTGCCTCGTACGGATATCCAGAGTAGACTGTAAACTGGTGGAAAGCGCCGGTCAGTTTTATGCGCGCCTACCTCTTTTCTCTCTGTTCGTACTCTTCTTCGGTGCAGCACCGACAGATAAACTCACCGAGCTATACGATTAAAAATTTGCTAATTTTTCTTTTGTTTTTTCTTTTTTTGCAGTGTGGACAAAGTTTAATTGCTCAAGGTAGAAGTAAATTGTGGATATATATTGAATATTGAATAATGGAGATGCTAGATAATCGAAGAATTGGTATCAATGGCTGAGGAGGGATCGGCTGGTAATGGAAGAGAAGGAAGAGGAGGTATAGAAGGAGAGACAAAAGGCTAGGTTCCTTTGAATAAGCTGTGGGGGCTTGGGAGGGAGGATTGGAGCGTAAACCCTATAAACGAAGCCCCTTCTCGCCCTGCCTATCTTCCATACAAAAATAGACATTTACTCTTCACCTACATTTACAACGGCCCGTGCGGATGCGGTGACAGGTCACCGCTCAATCTGTGCATAACACAACAACGAACAAACTAGTCTGGTACATAGATAAATACATGTTGATGGTAAAAGCTTTCATGCATGGTCTCACGCGAATTCCCATTGGAATTTTCTTAATTAAAACCGAGTATCGCAAGTGGCTTAAAAAAGCTTCTCAATTCCATTTTATATTTTTCTCTTTACCTAAACCATATCTTCAGGAAGAAAATCCGACGGAAAATCGATGAGTTGCCATTAATTGGAAGAAAGTGATGGGGAAACGCTGGAAAATTCTTCAGATTATTTGAATAGAGAAGAATCGATGGTAGGATCTGTTTTAAAACTTTATTACACTATTGAGCCTAATTATCGTTACTTTCAGTGGTAAGTTTAACGAAGAAAATTTTAAGAGAGATAGACTCTTGCCAAGTGTTTTTGGCTCGACGGTTTATTGGAATTCTTGTCAACATTTTTCTCGACTTTTTGTTTATTGGTCTTTTTACGCTTTTCCTAGGTTGGTATGCGTAGTTTACGCTCTTCCATTGGGTGACCTAGCCCTCGAGGGCGACACCGAAGGGGAAGGATCTGGACTACAGCCGTTACTGCTACCACGACGACTTCCAGTTCCGCCAGCCTTCAACCTCACCATAGTGTCCAAATGACGAAACCTGTACATGTATGGAAAATACTGTATTAGTGTTTAAAGGTTGCTGGAAGATGACGCAAGGTTTATAATTATCTGCAGATATTTCCCGATATTTTAGCTTATTGTCCTCCATACCTAAGTGACAATTCGCTCGTATCCGCAGAGTCTCTCGCCTGCATGAGATATGCCAATGGCCAAGAAATCCAGGAACGTCTGAAAATGCACATTCTCAATGTATTCTACGACGTCATTCAATAATCGATAACTATACAGTACGACATTACCCTGCAGCAGGACTATTGGAAGAAATTCCACCAATCGTAGCCTGTGTATCAAGCTTTGCTCCTGGTCGATTCGGAGTTTTCGTGAATCCTGGTTGAATCGCAGGATCGGAGACCATTCGTACGAAGAAGGATCTCCTCTGTTCCAAGGTTGCTTTCCTTTTCTTCTCCCGGATGTCAGCCAGCTCGTCCATGACATCCTACAAGAGTCGAAGGAATATTTTTAAATGAAAGGAGAGCAACGTCATTTGCGATATTTTCCTCGTTACCTTGGACTCCAATATATCCGACAAGTAATCCGTGATAATGTTCCATGCGATATCTGAAATATTTTTGGATTTTTAATCACGCATATTATTGTTTATTGTAATCTTTATCGTCAATTGTATTCTTACCAACGTCGTTGCCCGTAGCGTTGGGTGCAGCTAAAGCGAATCTAATTGTATAACGTTGATTGACCCTCGCAGGTACCATATGAATTTTTCCTGAATCGTTTATGGTACTCAGAAGTTTTTGATTTAATTTATCCGAGCCTTTGGCTCGAAAACACACCAATCCAAGCTGCAAAATGACACTGGATTATTTGTTTAATTCTTTCAAATTGTTTTTTATGAATATTATAATACTTTTAAAAAATTATTGTTATGTAAAAAATTACCACAACGTCGTTGCAGATTTCGAATCTCGAGTCTTTCTTGACTAGGGCCTCGAATCGTTTGGCAAGTTTCACGTGATTTCTTATGTAATTTTGCAGACCGGAAATACCGTAGCTTCTGATGACGAACCAGAGCTTTAGTGATCTGAATCGTCTGCTGAGGGGGATACTCCAGTGCCTGTGCGAGATGAATTGTTAAAATAGAGGAGATTGGCGTCGTTAAAAAGAGTACCTGTAATCTATAGCGGTATCCGCGTGCGTGTGTTGTAGATAAAGCGGGTCAACGACCAGAGCGCTCGTGAGTTTGAATCTGTCCTTCACCCAGAGGCAGGAGCAATCAAAGTTGGTCAAGAGGAATTTATTGGTGTTCGTATTGAAGGAATCGGCGTATTCGACACCACCCATCAAATATTTCAATTCCGGGCAAATGAACGCGTTCCCAGCGTAGGCTGCGTCCACGTGCAACCATACCTAAATAGTTAATGTTCTCGGAATATTAGTAGAACATTGCGAAAGGGAATTCTTGTGTTAACTCTCTTAGAACTAGTTGCAGTAACATTTAATTAAGTTATGTCACTCTTTACTATACATATATCTATCTTGTTTTACTTTTGAAGGAAAATACTGACAGATATAATTAACCATAGCTTAACTAAAAGTTGATGAAACCAACTTAAACTCCTCATAAAGCACACAAAGTGTCAAAAACGGTCCTAAAACGTTTCAGGACTGAGTTTGCTACGTTGTCACGTTCCAGGAACATTTTTTACATTATGTGTGTTATTTGAGCGAAAACAACCAGCTAGCTTTAAAACAAATGTTATATTTATATTACATAGAATACACAGCTGTCAAGTTAATTAGAGCTGCTTTCGCACATTCTTAACTTCAACCTCACTGAGTCAACGTTAACCATCAACCTGGTCGATCAGCACTTTAGTCGTGGTGACCACTATGTTGAAAATGTTGACTTAGCAAATCCATTGATATTGGCTCAGTGAGGACCCAGTTTTAAAAATATGAAAATCGAGAACTCACACCAGGATACTTTTTACAGACAGGGCCTATCTCTTTGAGATTGTCGAAAGAGCAACAAGCTGTTGTGCCGAGGGTAGTTGAGACAAAAAATGGAACGTATCCTTCGGCAGTGTCAGCTTCGATGGCCTGTCGTAGAGTTTCGCCACGTAGGACACTTTTTTCGTCAGGCTCGAGGATTCTCAACTTAACGAAGCATATCATGGCGTCCTTTTCGACGCTACTGTGGCTCTCCCTACTGCAATAGGCCATTAATTTTCCAAGAAGAGCTGTCTCGTCTAGGTGCGAGTGAGCTGCTGATTCCTTGAGTCTCGCGATCGCCTGAGCCCTTGCAGCTAGCATGCATACCAATATACATTCGGACGCCGAACCCTAGGTCGAAGAAAGATTGTATTATTATTAGTGTTCGAGTTATACAATTTACTGAATTTATTATTTCACCTGTATAACGCCTCCGCCTTTACTACCTTCGCTGAAGTAAAGAAAATCATTCGGTAGACCGATCGCCTTGCCTAAAAGGATTTGGGATTAAGACAGATGGGGGAGGAAAAGAAAAGACATAGTTCTCGTTGAAAGAGATTACAAATAGCGATTCTCCTTGTACACTTAACTTTATATATATAGGGAACATCTAATCAACTGATGCCAAAGCGATAAATTCATATAGAACTAATGACTTTAAGAATAAAATTCTTATACCATTTTTATACGTAAACTTTAATTAGAAAGTAAATTGGAATTAACAATCCCTTTCTAGAAACCTCTACTGAGTTTTTGGATTATCCAAGTGGTTCCTGACGAATAAGATAATTAAGATCTTGAAATAGTTATTCCTCGATAGGAATAAGAAATAATTTGTAATTCTTTTATATAATAACTTTTTAATTGAGACCTTTATAGAGATAAAGATAAGATTTTTCTTCTTAAGAGTGTATCATCTCTTTGGCTTGAATTAAGAGGACACATTGTAAATAAGGAATTACCAAACCAATCGCAGACTATCGTTTCTAGTTCCGTGCAAGCAGGACTGGCCGCCTAAAGCAAACAAACTATGTAATTTGAGAGGGACGATCCGTCATAATCGTTCAAACTCACCCAGGAAAATCCGATGCATCCTATCGCGTCGGATAACATGTCCCCCAGGATAGACGGGAAGGAATTTCCCGCTGGGAAGTATGCGTGAAATCGTGGATGCTGCCAGTGCGTGATCTGTTGGAATTTTCCAATTTGTTCCAATTATTGCTAAATTCATTGGACAAGAAGAAGAAGTAGTAGTGGTTTATAATGAAATTGGAATTGTTCACAGACTCCTGGCATGATTTTCGATTCTACGTCTCTCATGATATCGTCCCAGGGCTCTGGTTCAGTTGGTGGCTCGGATGGTAGGAGAGTCCTCAGGTAGCCAGGGCCAACATCCGGTGTGACCCTCCGGGTGTCGATGTTGCTCATGAACTCGCAAATGTATTCGACCATCTCTTTTCCTCTCACGCGAAATTCTTGAATATCCATGTCGCGTACACCAAACGTTTTTTTCTATTTATGTGTGTATACGAAACGAATTTTTAATCCAACCGGAAGTCGAATTAAGATCAGAGCTATTCCCGCCTTTGCGCGATTTATTTCCGATGAAGAGCCACGACTAGCCAACTTTCGAATGACATCCTTGCAAGGATCTCGAAAAGGATCCTTTGCCTGATATACTCCTGCGCAATCGCGACCTTCGGGTCCCACTTCTTCGTCCTCTTTTCATTCTCGAATCGTTCCATCTTAACATCATACCCCCCACCTAACCTGCTTTCTTTCCACGCCCGTCATTCAATTCTCAATTAAGGATTCGATATTCGATCAATTTTCAATAAGGAAAAAAGTGCCAGGAATTCTAAGAACATAGACCATAGATACTTTTGATTATTTTCCTTTATTTCATTAATTTATTGACAATGTATTACTTGCACGTTTGGAATTTGTGCAAGTGGAGGAATGTAAGGATGAACGTTGAATTGCGTAAATATCGGAGGATAAGAGATAGTGCTGTTGAAAATAAGTCACGACCTCATCAGTCGGAGATTGTCGTGTGGCTAAATCGCAATTGAACGTGATTTTAATTAGCAACGTGGTGAATAAACAATAATGGTTAGCAGGAAGTAATAAAGAGGGGCGAGAACCTGTAACGACATTTCTACAAGAATTTTTCACGGAAAGTAAACGAAGGATACAAGGAGGTTATGTTTACCGATTGGCAGTATACAATCATGAATTTTATTTGTATAATACATTTATAATTTGTGTGCATAAAAATGTGTTATATAGTTAACACTGGGAAAAATATAAGAAAGTAGTAGGGTACGTAATTGCAAACAATTTTTATCCATAAATATACGTCGGGAAATGCCAAATTGCACTTTTAAAAACAGAAGTGTTGAGTTTTCGATTTGACGAAGTCTTAACCATTACGGTTGATTCATTTACTACTCCATCTAGTACGAAAAATTCTTTAAGCCAATAATTTTGTAGTTTTATTTTATGAGACTGAAAGAGAATTCTCTATCTAAAACTCTTTAAAAATTTCAAATCTTTTTTTTTAAACATTACGAGTTCAGAAAGAATTAATTTCTCATCTCATAGAGTACAATTCCAAAAGGATTTGTCGTGCTAGGTGGGACTTTAAACTGGTTTAGACGTTTAATTAAGAATTTTCTTCACTTCTGTATAGTAGTTTCCCAATACAGAAATTAAAACTGATGAAAATTGAAAGATTATTCAACATTTGATATATAGTTTAGTTCAACGTTTGGAAAAACCTAAGTTTACCGCTAATAATTGTATAAAATTACGTTCTTTCTCACCTTTTAAATTTTATTAAAGGATCGTTGTAACACATTGTAAACAAATACTTATTTTACCTACTTGACACGGAATTTTACGTAGTCTCTCAATATAAAACTAAATTTTTGTAGATCTGTCGTTGAAAGTGGTTCTAAGAGAAAATTAGGTTATAAAAATTAAAAATGGCCACTTGTGTAGATGGGCTGTTGAAGGAAGATCGACGGGTTATATGTAGCTCGAGGATTGAAGAGGAATCTCATTCCAGGGTGGGAAGAAAAAGTGTGAAATATTCATACGATCGCCCTTAAAACTCTCTTAGAGAAATTCTCTACTCCTCTGCGTTTCTGCGGCTCGATCTTTCTAAAGTCACGGCGGGGTCCACTCGAGTAAATTGGATGCTGAAAACTTTCCGAGGTCGTCGCTTATTACCAGAGCAAAGGCACCCGTCAAACCCAGAAACGACCTGAAACGCTTCTTCTTCGGCGACTCCGCCCTTCGTCATTGACTTTTTCCCTATTTTCCCTTATTTTCATCTTTCGTTCATCTTGCCTAGTCATGTTATAACCGTTTTCCGTTAGAATTCATTTCAAGCCACGCGCGTAGAACGCACAGTGTTAATTGTTTACATTAGGTTTTTTTTCAAAAGAATTGGAGGGCTTTACTCATTTCTCGTATAACAGCCTTTATTTTTCAACTTTTTATACACTCTTTCCTTCATAAGAGCTAAGATATCGAACCACGTGAGTGAATAAAGAGAGCTTTTTTTATCCTAACCTCTAAGTTTTTTTTTAACCGTCATTTACTGGAAGCTTATTTGTGTATTGCGAGTGGAAATCGAAAGCGAGAGAAGAGGTCGCGGTTATCCCCTTTGGGTATTAAGGAGATAAAAACGGCTTCATAATGCTGGAATGTGGGGAGACGAAAGGGGAAATGGGGAAGGATGCTTAATAATGCAATATGGCGTCTGGGTGTCGGTCCGCTATGTCCGCTATGCTGCATACCACCACCATATACGCCTACGCCAAAGCTTCATTCTCCACAGAACCCCTTTCACCCTCTCTCTACTCAGCTCGATATATATTATATATATATGTGCCTCTCGTGATCGAACCCCCCCTCTCTTTCTCTCTCTTTCTCTCACTGCAAAATATTGATGGGATTTTCCAACCCATCAACCACCCCCATTTTCATCCACTTCCTCTTCTTCTGGAATCCCACAAATTAATCTCCACTGATAGCCGGCATCTATGATGCGTCATAATTTCAATGGAAATTTTCAATGATTTCTAAAAACCCTGCTGAACTCGTGACCTACTGACTAAAATTCTTCTTCATTCTTATCATAACCTTAATTATTATTTATTCCTTTTCTATTTCCAGATGGGCAAGAAAACCAAGAAGAGCTGTGCAAAAAACTATCAGCTAGAGATCTCTGACAATGGTCCCGATATTCCTATTAATAATTTGCCAAATAATGTTTTAAAAATGAAGGTTATTTTTATTGCAAAATTACCAACACTAATGTAATTAATTCTTTCGATCGATTTTAACGCAGTTATTTTTCAGGTGAAAAGCGGTACGAAGATTAGAAATGTCTTAAATTACGCTATAAGCCATTTTCCTAAGCATTCGGGTGTTGTGTGGACCGGTATTGGCCTGGGTGTAGTAAAAACCATAAGCTGCTCTGAGCTTTTCAAGAGGAAACACCAAGGACTTCATCAAATCACGAATCTTCGATACACGGAGTAATTATAACTCGAGTAATTTTAGCACCGTCACACCACAATTTTTTTTTAATCGTCTCTTATTAATAAAATTATTGCACAGGCAAAAATTGGTGAAGGATAAGGAGGAGGGGACGCGTAAAGTGCCGGAAATATTTATAGCTCTGTTGAGGGACGTTCAAGACAAAAGCGTCAATGGGTAAAGAATATTTTTTAATGAAATTGTTTTTACTCTTCGTAGAAAAATAAAGAATCCATTAAACACAGATATATTGCAGTTTCAATGCTACAATATGTCAAAACATGACGCGTAATATAACGTATACCGGGTAATCAGTTTAAAACTTTCCAGTTGGTTATTTTTTAAATAAATAAATATTCTAAAAAATGTTTTGAACGAATGTTTTATGGCTTAATGTGAAACATTGGATGGTATCATTGGTTTGATCTCGAAGGATCATTAGAAGGTTACGGGTGAAAGTCACGTTGATTTTTTTTTAATCGACCACCCTGTATATATTTACAAATTCTTGTAGTTGGCCTTGAGAGCTTTCCAAAATCCCCTTTTTAATTTTTATTTCCTCCAGTCATTTACAAGATATTTCAATTCAAAATTGTATATAGATATGGATTTTGTTGAAGTAGTTGTATTACCACCACGCTTAGACGCGCAAGATCGTTCAGCTATGTAACATTTAAATTTATATATCTCCTAAACGACTGTATGAACTGCAGAAATGGATATAGAATCTTGGAAAACTCTTGATAACAGCTACAATAGTATGTAATGACATAAAGGATTTATTATTTAAAAAATGTTGTGATCTTCATGGAACCTTCAAACGAAATTTCAAGGTCAAAGTTGTGAGCTTGGTGGATAAACTAATTGGAACCCTAAAACTTTTCTCTGAAACATTTTTTCTGAAAGGCTTGATTTTCTAAATATACAAGAGTCTTACCTTTTGTACAAATCTTATATTATAGTTTAACAAAACAAAGTTTGATTCAAAAATGACTTAAAACATTCAAATTAAAATCATGTGCTAAAACTAGAAAAATATTCAAAATAATTTTTATTCAATTTTTACTTTTGAATCTAATTTGAAATTATGTATAGTCATTGATATATTCATTATCTTAAATATATTTGCTCCAAAGAATTTGGTTCCTCTATTATGACTTTAAATCAGATCCTTGACTTTTACTTATGAGACTGTTACTTTATCCATTACACTACTTCTTGAGGAGGCAGATCTTTGGTGTTTACAAATTTTAAATAGCTGTATTTTATATTTTTTAATGTTAGTAGATTTGGAAAAGCTAATAAACTGTTAAACATGTAATTTATTATTAACAGCATATTTATTACAGCAAAAAATAGATAAAGACCAAAAGCTAAAATTAAATGTCTGGAATGATCGAAATTCTTAATTTGAAAGTCTTTAAAATAATTGATTACTACAATAAAATAGTTGAGGCTGACTAAAATTGTCGGCTTTGTGACATTTTGTATGTAAATTTTTCCGTTGTTACTATTACATTATTGGTACACTATTATTAGTATTTTGTTAATATACACTAACGTAATATTAATAAAAAATAAGAAGTTATATAACTTCCACGAAAATAGTACACAACAATAGGTGTATTTTGCGTTATTTCCACATTATATAATAATTATAATTTGTGTTTGCTTGGAAACTATAAATGGTATAAACTAATTGGTGTTAATAAAATGTTATAGCTATCAAGCTCCTGGAGAAGGTAGTTGGAATATGGGGGAAGACATAGCAGTCAAGAAGAATGGTATCGATCAAGAAAAAAACGTGAGTCACATTGATGCTGAAGAATTTGCGTCAATGGGCTTAAGGACTGGACAAAAGATGTCGAGGAAGGAAAAGCAAATGAGTCCACAGAAGAAAATGAAAACGAAGAAACTATGAAATCAATAACTACTCCACAAATTCAATGACACTTTTTGTCCAATAGAATCTGTTATATGGTTTTTCAAAAGAATTTATAGTGTTGAACCAAAATGGGTTAGCAGAATTGCTTTACCATGCTGGAATTTTGAGATATTTGAATTTAAATAGTAAAATAATGAGTTTTTAACTGATTTCAAGAACTTGTATATATCTCAGTAACACAGTTTTTTAATTAATTTTTATTGACTTCATTATTATGCTATTCTTATTACTTTTAAAATACAATGTTGAATTTGATTATATATTCCATTCTCCTTGAAGTATTTAAGTTTGAAATTATTAGATTAATAAGAAAATACATTTATATAGGTCAAGAATAGCACCATATTATTAGTTAAAAAATATGTAATGAAATATTTCAATCGTCAAGACAAACAAAGCTCTTGAAATTCAGTTAGTTAAACTAGTTTCTGACAATTTAGGCTTGAACATATTCAATTTCTAACGTCGTAGAGCAATTCTACTATCATACTTGGGTTCAGCAATACAAAATCTGTAATAGACACCTATTCATAGTTTTTAGGCAAAATGTTTGTTGACAATTGTAATTGTTTCATAGAAAGTTTATTTTGTATGAGTATACATTTAAATACATACGAGATCTTATATTTACAATATCTATATATATATATATACATCCTTACAATAAGTTTATTTATTTTCACTGACCTTTTTGCACACACACACACTTTTGGCTGTGGTATTTTCTTTTATTTTTCCTATAGGATTGACACTGTAAAAATGACAGAAAATGTAAAAAGTACAGCTAAAACAAACAAACTTATTAGCCTATATTCAGATAATAAATAGTATAGTCGTCGAATGAATGGTTTATCTGAGAAAACGAACTCTAAGTTGATTTCAAATGTAATACATAATATTGTCAATGAGGACAATATGAGATAATCTAACTGCTTTTTTTTAAGTTGAATAATCGTCTGTCTGACAGTGACAATATTTCAATATTGCTATGTTTTAATTTTACAAACATTATTTTTCTTTATATAGAAACCTATAATTCGAGATTGGGTACTAAGTGATAAATTTTATCATAAATTAAAAATGGTTTGTTCGTTTAATGCTCTCGAGATACTCCAATTCCTTTGATTAGACTTAAGAAGAAAAGCTTATTATATTCAATACTTATCATTATATGATATAAGGATAGTATTATAACATTTATTACTATTTCTATCACCAATTTGTTTCATTGAAATCAGTGATATTAATTATTTCATGTAAATGTACAATATTAATATGAAATCATGTGTTTATGTGTAATGTACTAATTTCATGCATAATTAATAAGATGCAAGTTTTGTAATATTAGTAATATTAAAAGGTATTCAGAGAGTAAAGTTGTAGAATGTCATTCAAATCTCTCTCTCCTTCTCTCTATATTGGCTCATCTCTTTGGGTTTGCTCAAATATCTGAATAGGTACGATTAAATTATCTTTTGACATTAAGTTGTATTTAGTGACAAATGCAGTGAATCTATAACAATAAATAAATAATCATTTTGCTGATTTATCTGTAAAGTAAATTCTTTTAATTTTGTACAAATAAAATTACTTACCTTCGACATAAATAAGTCTCATTTTCAAATTTATCATATATTGTCTTATGATGAAAATAAGCATGGGAAAATATTCTGTATACTCTGCGGCATACAGATCCTAATTTAGCTACAGATGACTCTTTAATGCTTATCCTAAAAAATATATTTATATATTTGGAAAAACTTTCTTGTAATTATAATTAATTAAAACATTGTAAGTACCTGCTAGGAAAGTACTTGTTGCTATTTAATAAGCATGCTGCTCCGTCCAGTGTGTGTCTAGTATAATCAATAGCTGGGCACTCCTTTGGAGTTTTGTGAGCAGCACACAAAAAAATCCATTGCTCAGTAGCAGTCATTTGGGTGCATGTCTCCGGATTGCACTCCCCTTGCAATCTTACTGCCAGACCATTGAGCTCCATGCAAAACTGTCTCAGGTGTTCATACTTCCATACACCCTCATCCTGTCCTTCGGGCATATTCAGTATAAATTCAAGATTAGACGGATCCTTTCGTATCATCTGTTGGATATACTGCTGGATAACCAAAGTACTGTCCATTTCTTCAAATGGTTCATCTGGCCACCTACTAAAATCCTACATAAACAGAAAATATAATTGCAACAGCCTGTATACAAAATCTGACTAGCAAACATTTCCAAGCAAAATCTCAATTCTACTAAAATGATATAGTTATATACAAAAATACTGAAAAGAAAATCACGCCATTGTTAACATGATTAATTTAGATTTGAAATAAAATTGATGATCGATTTATTTTAATATTTTCAAGAATAAGGGGTAGAAAGCATTGACTTTTTCTTGTTTCAGAACAATGAAAAATTACGGATGTATTTGATTATAAAAATGAGCTTGGTATGAAGGATATTGTAGGGAATGTACGAAATTATGATAAATATCGAAATAAAAAGGATTAACCTTCGCTTTCGTCCCTGGTCTGTTCCTTCTCAAGATCTTAGGACCGTCCGCCATCTTCATTTTGTCAACTACGGCAACTACCATCATTTTCCACACTGTTTACGTTTTTACCTTCAATTCTGTATGATACAAAGAAACTATAGTCCCTTTTAAATAATAAAACGGCCCGTAGTAACAAATTTACAAATGTAACCTTTATTACAAAATAAAAAACATTCTTTAATCATGAATTATTCTGTATTGTCTAAATTTTTTATCATATTTAATTAATTTACATTTTCTTTTGGGCATTAATATGAATACAAATTACAATTTTTTTGAAATTTTATTGATAATTTGCAAAGAAATAATTGTTTTTTTCCATAAATGAACTTGGTATAGATTTAACTAATATATTTTGTAAATCACCCATAATTTTTATTAAATAGAACAATGACCGGACTATAACATTTATTGAATAGTTCAGCAAAGATACATATCTATATACAAGAAACATAAACAGCTTGCATGTTATTTTTAATGTAGCATCTTAAAGACTGTTTTTGGTTCATCAATGATCAGACTAAGAATAAACATCCTCTCTATCCGCAATGTAACGTGCTATTTCTCCTACTGTGTTTAGCCTTTCAGCATCCATGTCTGGAATTTCTAAGCCAAACTCATCCTCGATAGCCATTATGATTTCAACATGGTCTAAACTGTCCAGACCCAAATCGTTCATAATATGGGCATCCTTAGTTACCTAGATAAAAAATATAAATTAGTGGCCAGAACTTCTCTTGGATTAGGTATAGTTAAGGTATGTAGAAATCATGACTCAAACAAGTTATCTACCAAATGTACCTTATCTGGATTAATTTTGTCAAAAAGTTTAAGAACTAAAGACACTCTCTGTTGTATAATATCGAGTGTTAACGGATCTTTATGGCTGTAGTGACGTACTTGCTTGACCCTTGATTTCACATCCTGTAAAACAATATGAAGTTTAAGGATAAAATACAACCTTTGTGCAATCTTTTATTCTGTCATAAATTTTAATAGTTTCTATAACTCGCTTTTCAATGTTATCAAAGCGCTTTTGATCATGATCTGTACTACTACAGTGTCTGACGTTGGGTTTGTTTACCTAAATAGGTTAAGAAAAAAACCAGGAGACAATTAACTTATGCAATTTATTAATAAGCTAGTAGAATGAGAATTTTCAAATCTAAGTATCTCCAGGATGACTTATTCTTGGTTCAATTCTTATTATCATATAATGAATTATACGTTATAAGAATTAATTTAAATAAGGGGTTATAATTGATTTTTAATAATTTTGTTATATAATAGTCAATAGAAAATAAGAATTGCATTCGAATAAAATGTGTTCACTCGCCCCTGTGTGAAAAATGTTTACCTGAGAAACGAGTAATGTAGAGTTTTGTATTCTAAAATGGAAAAATCGTCTATCTTGTTGAAGCTTAATAACAGGCGCCCGCAAATTAATCTTAACAAATGAATCTCTTAAAAAACCGGCATTTCTGCTTAAAAGACGAAAACCCACAAGGGACGCCATATTTTACAACAAGGCAGGCACTATAGAGTATAGGATCGACTAGAGAGAGAATCCGTCCTTTCTCAATTAATAATCCAAGAAACCAAGGCAAACCTTCATGTAAGGCATGTAAGCTCTCGACGCTCTCGCTCGACTTTCGTCTTCCAAAACCCATCTGTAGTATGTACCTAGCTCTATGTATATAAAATAAAAACGGCAAATATTAAGTGGCGCGAAATTTCAACTAAAACTGTGAACTAAGTTAAATAAAAGGTGTGTTTGCTAAGAAATATTTTATTTCTTCTCATTTCCTTATAACACAAAATCAGATGAAACTGCATTTACATTTAATTATCTTGTTAGGTAATACAAAAAATACACTTGTTTAGAACATCTAGTACATTTAAAAGAGGAGATAAACTCACTATAAAGAAAGCTCTTACACTTTGTAAAAAAGAAAATTATTATAAGGATTATTACAAAATTAAAAAAAATTAGTCTTCGTGTATGTATGTGCGAGTGTGTATATATATTTGTGTATATATATATATATATATATATATGTATGTATGCATGTAATATTTATATATATTATAAATCTTGGGCAGTCATTTAAATCTAAATAAAATCGTGTGCATCGTCGCAGCGCATATAATAATATAAATATGCATAAAATAATTATATTTTTTATAAAACGATGTATGGATATATAGATCTCTTTTTCCGACTCTCCGAACAACTGACACGCCTTTAAAATTCAGATAAAGTCAGTTTTATCTCTCGGTGCAGTCTTTATATAAAAAAAAGTATTTTTCTTTCTCCTTTTGTAAATAAAAATGATACATTATATTATTATGACCAGATATATTATAAATCTTCATTAAGTGGTTATATTTTGGTCTGATACTTTGGCCTAACAGAAGCTTAAAACTAAAAATTGTTAATTTCGCATTTCTCCATATAGTAAGTTCAATAAAATTTTCTTTTTAATAAAAGAAAGGAAGAAATAGCGAAATAACTTATATCTCCTTAACATTATGATATACATACACTCTGTAAATGTAAAGGAGCAGAAATGTTTATAAAATTGTTGTAGACAGGAAAATTATATTAGTTTCACATATAATTAGCAATAGATTAATGACAGATTAATACTATTCTTAATGTTTAAAGGCATTTTCTTGATGCTTCTTTTAGTGTAAACCATAAAAAGCCAAGATTTTTCCTGTCCAAAATTTTTCTTGTAAACATTTCCTAAAATAATTGTGAAAATCTCAATATAAATAAATGAAGTGTGTCATGGATTTTTCACTCTTATAAAATATCAATTGCCAATACTGGCAGCTTTTTTATAATAAACAGTATTATAATCGTAGAAAAAAATAGACTATTTAAGGTAGTTCTTTTGTCAATGACCAAGTTTTACAGGTATTTTTTACAAAATAATACAACAATTGTAAAATAGTTTGTCAATAATTTTGATGAAAATAACATTATGAGCTTGGGCTGACCAATGTATTGTATGAACAAATAATTTGAAATTAAATAATTCAAATTATATTTCTGATTGAAAGATATCCATAAAGTTATGACTTTTATCAATACTTTCTTTTAAGAATATTTAGTCTTTATTTTAGGTTCTAGATGTATGTGAATAAAAATAAAATTACCAATTTAAACTTTCCGCGTCCTCCCTTGCATATTCTACTGTACAGTGAAACCATATAATTCTAAATGAATACTACCATTTATTAAAATGTCAGTACTAACTATTCTCCATCTACAAGATCTCAAATATGCACAAGACATGCATCACTAATAATATAATTTCGATTGTCTCCATTGTAATTTCTACCGACACAATGCTCTCCCGTTGTACAGTAGTTTACAAAGTTACCTTTAATATTTTTTCCCCAAAAATGTTATGAATATGGAATACCAATTTCTGTATTAAGAGATAAATAATAGTATAACTAATATAAATTAAAAATTGGATGTTCTTTTGAAACTTAGGTTTGATGTTAGAACTACCTTAATCTAAATCTCATCACGAGTGAGTTTGCTTTGTGCAAAAACCAATTAATACAAAATTCCTTACAAATTATTAAATTTAACTAGTTTTAATATCTTTCATCTTATTTTTTAAACAATATGCATTTCCGCATATTTTTTCTATTTGACTAATATCAATTAATTTGAATTTATATTGTGAAAAATTATAAAATTGTAAAACATAAAATTAATTCTTAATCAAGATAGCAGCAAATCTACATTTTAACATTCCCTATTAATTGCTTTCCTGGATGTGGATAACATTTAATACCAATAACATTTTAAGGGTGAAAATGGCAGAGATTGGAAGCTTGGCACATAAATGACACATCAATGATAATTTTATATAACACTGCTCTGTTGATTACTGCAGTAGTTAATAAAGAAAAAAAAATGTTGAAAAACTGTTACCATAATATAGCAGACATTTAAGATTTGTACCGATCGGAAGAACCAATTGCACAATAAAGAACAAGAGAGAATATCAAACCAAGAAGTTCTAATATTCCCACCCCTACTACGACGCCCAGAACAACATTACTGAGGCTCTTTAATGCTTCAATCAATTTATAAGTGCAGCCCTGCAAAAAGAAATACCATTATTATTTTACTTATACCCTGCTATGTAATTTGTATTATTTACTTCGTTGTAAATTGCAGGACTGATGGTATCTCCTAGTTTAAAGGTTCTGTTAAATTGGCAGGTACTACTATCTTTGCAGCAAGACTCTGGGACACTGAAAACATTACTAGCATCTGCTGTAACAGTCAAACCAAGCTGAGAGGAACCATGTGATGCATATTTGCTACCAGCCCAATCATTTGGACTAGTAGCACCACAGCAGTGTAATCCTGATTGGAAAGCATCTACAGTTTGAGTACGAGATTCGATTTCTCCATATTCATTCTAAAAACAATTATACTTCATTAAAACCCACTACAAATGGTTATGATTTTATCTACCAACCTTAACAGTGTTTGTGATGGAAGCTGTGATAAGTTTCTCAAGCTGGTCGCTATTGGCATAGAGCCAGGCAGCAGCAGCTACTTGAGCTACAATTACAACAAGGAGGCAACTGAAAAATCCAATTAACATGCATTGAGATTCACGGAAAGCACCACAGCATCCCAGGAAAGCTACCAGCAGCATCAAAACTCCAGCAACCAATAAAATGCATAATCCAGAATTAAAATTCTGCTGATCCTGGGCTATGGAAACCATAAATGTTTGGTCTGTTAACATCCATATCGCTAGGACTACTGAGGCTAGTCCTACGGCCTAAAATATAAATGACGTAATAAATGAAATCATATTAGTACACGAAAACTTAACCTTAAAATGTTTCAAACAAGGCTCACCCAAAAGATAAGATTGATGCAAATCAGTCCGTATTTTGTAAAGCCGTAACATTCGTTCAACACCATGTTTAAAGATTCTTAGAAATTATACAAGAAAATTCCTTTAAAAAATTAGATCTTTAAAGGAGCCAAAAGACAGACTTAATGAGTATATAAACACTGATAAATACTGTGTGTAAAAAGAATGTTCAAAGAAGAAGAGAAGAGGAAGGGTTGGGGGACTTGGGGAGAGCGTGTTCGCCGTTTTTAAGTATAAAGACGTACACACCAACACAATGATAGCGAAGTGTCAATGTATAACTGTATACGTATAAATAAATTACACTAAAAAACTGCGAAAATTGACCGATAGTTTGCACTGATAGTATGCATATACACCAATATACATTCTTATCTCACTGTCATTGTGTTGGTGTGCACGGTCTCTATAGCTTCCTTATTTGGTGATTCCTTGGGGACGGCGACACTTTGGCGAAACTTTTCGTCTACAGGGTTGGCAGCACTGCCAGCACTGAGACCGATCCCTAGAGAAAAACCCTTATCCACTGCTGCTTTTTTTATTCACGTTCCCTTTCTACATATGTCTTTTTGCCGAATTTCGACAACTTACGAAAGGTGGAGGGGTCTGAGGGGAGTTAATAATCAGCTGTATTTTCATGTTGTCAAATCCCTGGAAAGTATTTCTAATGTTCATATAGATAATTGTCACTTGACAATTCTCATTAAACCTCGTTACAGGTATTAAACTCTAGTCTTGTGGCAGGTGGTTTGTTGAAACTATTTAAGAATACCGATAAAATGGAGAAAAAAGATAATGAGAACAAGGGTAATGTTTACATGTTGAATTTTTTGGAGTAATATGCATGGGTTGACTTAATTAATAATTGTACATTTTCATTTTTAAAGCTAAGGAGCCTGAGAGTGAAATAGAAAAGCTAGGTACTGCTCTTTTACAGAAATTAGGTTTAAATGATAGAGGAAGAAATGAGGAGCCTGAACACAAAATTTTGAATGAACTTACGCTAGATGGTATAATTGAGTATATCCAAGCTACTGGGCAGAGAAAAATCATTACAATGTCTGGTGCTGGTATCTCTACATGTAAGGATGAAGATGTAAAACTTTCATATGGTCTGATTTTGTCACAATGATTCCATTATAAATTAAAATTTTATAGCTGCAGGAATTCCCGATTTTCGTTCTCCAAACAGTGGCATTTATGACAATTTACAGAAATATAATTTACCCAGTCCACAAGCTATGTTCTCTCTGGATTATTTTAAAACAAATCCAGAACCCTTTTTTAATTTGGCTAAAGAACTACTTCCTGAAAACTTTAAGCCAACAAAATGTCATTATTTTATTCGATTATTACATGAAAAAGGGCTATTGCTCAGGCATTATACACAAAATATTGACACCCTTGAAAAATTGTCAGGACTGCCAGAAGACAAAATAGTAGAAGTCCATGGTACCTTTGAGAAAGGCCATTGCCTGAAATGCAGAGAAGCTTATGATTTACCATGGATGAAAGGTACTATTGGTTTACAAATTTTTTTAACATTTTAAAAACTAATTATTTTTGGCAGAAGATATTTTAATAAATAGTCAGTTTTTCCTCATTTTTTAACATTTAATAGAAAAGGTATTCAATGATGTTATTCCAAAATGTGAGCAGTGCAAGGAAGGTGTTGTGAAGCCAGATATAGTTTTCTTTGGAGAAATGTTACCAGAGCGTTTTCTCATAATGTCAAACAAGGATTTTAAAGAAGCTGATTTATTGATTGTTATGGGAACTAGATTAGAAGTATTACCATTTTCAAATATTATTGACTGGTAAAGAGTACAAAATTTATTTCTAAAGCCGAAGCAATTTAAAAATGAATAAAATCGAGATGATTGTTTCATCAGGGTAAAGCCAACTTGCCCGCGTTTGCTTATCAACAAAGAATTGGTTGGAATGCGAGATGATCTATCCAGAGTTTTGGGAATCAAAGAGGGATTTGTGTTTAAGCCAAAAAATGCAAAGGAAGCGCGAGATGTTGCCTGGTTAGGGGACTGTGATACTGGCTGTAAATTAATGGCTGATAAATTGGGCTGGGGAGTAAGCACAATAATATTTTATCATTGTATGTTAATTATTTCGATATACAATTATTTTTGTTAATATTCCAGGAAGAGTTGGAAGAACTATTCGTTAAAGAGCATGAAAGACTGGACAAAGAAATGCCGAAAACAAAGGTACCAGAAGTAATTATTAATATCCTGACTTTTGTAGTAAAATTTACCTAACTAAATTTATTTGTAACTATCTTTCAGGATGTCTCATCAAAGAGACCACTCGACAAAGACGGAATTAAAAAATAAATATTTTTCTTGAAGAATCTATATATTATTTATTTTTCTGAACTGTAAATGTATATAATTTTATCAAAATGCATTCCGCTTGGTTTGTAATTCATTTTTTTCAATGAAATATTTTTCGGTAAAAGTGTATATCGTGAATGGAAAAAATAAACTGTTTATATTGCTCGATTATGCCACCTAAAACTTTACTGAATCTTTAAAGGTGAAAGGGCTTTGGCCAGTAGTTTTATTTAAATATATTAAATAAATAATAATAAAATACAATTTATTTTCAGTAAATCTTATTGCAACTTATACATTACAAGTGCTCTTTGTATGAATTGCTAGGAAACAACAACTATTTCCTAATATAAATTAAAACGGATATGTCCTCTATCTTACATTACTTTGTTCTTAAATGTTAAACGTCAGTTCAGTTCTTAATAGAAGACTGAGTCTTCGACATTTATAAATAACGTTAATTACAGAAATTAGCGATGGCAAAGCAATGACAAATATTCTACTCAAATGTTCTAAAATGAAAAATAGACACATTAGAGAAGAAATTAACATCTCTAATAATTAAATATCACAAATCCGGACACTAATTAGCAGAAATAATTAAATATGAATTTTAACATGTTCCATTAATAAATTCTTATCGATAAAATCTTCGCCACATATTCCGCAAACCATTTCGTCCCCATCATCGCTCTCCGTTTGATATTGAACAACTTGAATCACAGCTGCTTGTGACACACCATCCTGGATTAAGGAATCCTGTTCATCTTCGTTTTCACATTTAACTATATTTATCGGTAAATTCGTGTCTTCCATTTGCCTAATTTGACTGGAGAAATTCTCATGGCTCTCGGGATTGGGGATTGCCAAGACAGGCAGCGATTCGTTTTGTTTCGTTATTAAATGTAGTGTATTGCTTTTAGATGTATCTATTAAATGCATGTCAGATATTTCATTTTGCCTGCTCGCAGATATCGAATGAAGAATATTATTTTCCGATTGAGTAGATACAATATGAATTGTGCTATTAGGTTTCTCCATCGTAATAGCATTTAAAGCTCCTCTATGATTTTGACTAACGTGTGAAAGCTGTATATTCTCGTTTCGCTTCTCCTCATTTACCAAACAAGTATTACTGGATTTCTCTCCCGAAAGAAGGGAAGAATTGTCATTATGTTTGCAAGCTTCATCATTCTCTGGGGATTCGCTCGCTTGTTCCGTGATAGAGAGAAGAGCCTCGTTCTGTTCATTTCTCGAGTTCAACCTGCTGTTATCTTTGTTAGGAGACGCACCAGCTGAATATTTCCTCTTTTTCGTTGGTTTGCTTTTTGGAGCATTGTTGTTAGTCTTCGCCTTAGCTTCGGCTATCATTTGATCCGAATGTTTAACAATATGAGCACATAGCTCGTCTCTGTCCTGATTAAGTGCTCCGCAAAGAGGACAAGGGTAAGGAGGACCAGTTACTTCAGTTTCATTCTTTCCAGCTGCGTGTACCCAACGAACGTGCTCGCGTAGCACTACTTTCTGATTGAAAGCCCTGGAACAGAGTGGGCAAACGTGTGGTCTCTCTCCAGTGTGAATTCTTTCGTGTTTCCTCAAAGTCCCACCATCCCTAAATGCTTTCCAGCAAAATTTGCAACCATAGGGCCTTTCTCCTGTGTGCGTTCTGTGATGAATTAAATATCCTTGGCGAGATGAGAATGTTTTTGAGCAAGTATCACAGTGAAAGTGGGCAGGACTACCAGCATGGGTCCTACTGTGTTCCCAGAGACCCTGACGTGATACAAAGCTCTTTCCACACTCTGTACAGGTGAATGGGGAGTCTCCAGGATGTGCTGATAATCTGTGTTCGTCCAATTGATTCTGCTTCTCAAATTGTGATCCACATACCTCACAAGAATGAGTCTTTTTCCTGTGTATCCACTGGTGCCTGAACATTTTTTGTTTTGTTGTAAACTTTTTGCCACATTCTGAGCATGCATGCTTGCCCCATTTATTATTGGGTACACCCTGTTCCATGCTCTCCTGCAGCATTTTTTTTGTGCAAGTTGTTTGATGGCTGGCTAAATGATTGCCGTCCTGAAATTGCTTATCGCAATATTCGCACTCTATCGGCATAGTCCAAGATTTGGTTAAATGAATTTTTTCATGGGATGCTAATGCTGTAGCACGTGAAAAATTCACACCGCAATGCGTACAGGTGTATTGCTTGCCATCGTTTCCCTCCACAACCACGTAATTTCTTCTACCCTCGCTATTACTATATGATAATGCTTCTACTTTTACCATAGCGTCGTTGCTGTTGAAAGAGCTTAAAGATAAATTGTATTCTTGATTAATCTGGGTATCTATATTGTTTTGCTGTGCGTATTCGAATTGGGCGACTTCTCCATTAGGCATTACTGTGAACTCCTGCATAGGATCAAGCTTCTCCTGCTGACCTGAAACACTATTTGATTGATCATTGTTAAAAGTATAAGAGGGTACCGCCCAGTGTACGTGACAAACGTCGTAATTTTGCATTTGCTGCACCGAAGACGACGATGTAGCCGAACTTGACGATTCTGTAATATTGTTATCAGACCATTTTCTGAATTCCGTTTGAGCGTTGTTCCCATGATTTTGCAAGGCACGCCCAGCGACATAAGTATGAATTTTCATGTGATTAGATAAGCTTGATGGCCTTTGAAAATCAGCACCACAAATTGTACATTTATGTGGCCTTTCTATTTGATGCACTTGTAGCATGTGTGCTTGTAAACTGCTTCTAGATCTAAACAAGTTACCACAAGTCCTACAGGCATGAGGCCTATCGACCTGATGACAGACGATATGGTTGCTCAAATCTATTTTTCTTTCAAATCTTTCTCCACAAATCGTACAGGAGAGCTTATTGGAATTACATGCAAGATGATGCTTGGTCATTTCAAGTTGAGTGAAAAGATTGCCACAGTTTTGACAATTGATTTTCTTATCCTCAAAGCAAGGATACATTCCACCAAGCTGTCTAAGAGCTTCTACAGCCATAGATTCATCATCTCCAGATGTGTATTGCTGTTGTTCCTCTTGTTTAATATAAATGGGGTATACCACTGAACTTTCATCTTCGTCATCAGAGCGTTCTGTTAAAATCTCTACAGCTGCTTGTGCTTCTGTTATTTCAGCACTAACATCACCTACAGTTACCTCCGTAAGGCTCTCCTGAAGTACGCATTCATCAACAGGCTCGCATATCTCCTCATGAGATATTATATTTTCTTGTATAACATCATGAACGCCGGAAAGTGGAAATGTTACATATTGCTCATTTTCGTGTGTTTCCATTATGTAACAGGGAAAATAAATATTCAAAAATAATTATCTTGAGTGCAGGAGTTGTTATCAATCTAGTTTCACCTTAGGTTAAGTTAGGTCCTGTCATTACTGCTGGACACTAGGTTAATCAACTTATGCCTTACTACAGTATAATTTGTTTTGTTATATCAATAACCTCCTATGTTTAATGCATAGAACAATTATTTATAAGTCTTCAAATACTATTTGCAAAGTGTCGCTATGCATTTGTCGTCGTACAGGTTATATTGAGCGTAACTCCGATCCTGAAGCTAAAGTCAACTGAAGTGCACTCTGAAAGTACACCAACACGAATATGCAAATGCAAATATATACACAAGCAGCTTACTAACACACTGTAAAATTGAAGTTAGCTAACTGAATTTGGCTTCTTAATGAAAAAGTGGGAAGCGGGGAGAGCTGAGGATTCGAGAAATCGAAAAAGGGTTAGATACACTGACAGCTGGTTTCGCGCGTGTTTCTTTATCTCATTTTTTTTTAAATAGAATGAAATAGAAACGATACAAAGGTTATCTTATACAAGTAATGAAGCATTTAGTTCTGAATAAAAACTGCATTTGAATTGTTCTTTAAATACTATTTATATTTACTGCTAGTCCAAAAAAAATGAAAAATAATTATGAATCAGTTGCTAATTGGAGCTTTCTCTGGTGGTTGTTTAAGTTATTTGGTTTTCCTTTTTTTTTACCATGGGCACTTTATAATTTCATTGGTATTATAAATCAGAAACGTCAACGAACCAATCTTCAGGGAAAAGTAAGTTTTATTATTTTTTTCGTTTTACTGAAAATGTTGAAAAAAATGTTTACCCAACTTTAAATGCAGGTTGTTATGATAACCGGAGCAAGCTCTGGACTAGGAGAATCTCTGGCTCATTTATTTTATAGCTGTGGCTGTAAAATTATTTTAGTTTCAAGAAGGAGGAAGGAGCTAGAGAAAGTAAGGAATGATATAATGAATACTCATCAGACTGTCACTACTCATCCACCAATAGTTTTAACCTTGGATTTGACAGAGATCAACTCTTTAAAATCTGAAGTGAATAAAGTTTTGGATATTTATGGAAAAATTGATATTTTGATCAACAATGCTGGTATTTCTTATCGTGGAGAAATAATTGATACCAAAGTAGACATTGATATCAAAGTAATGCTGATTAATTACTTTGCTCAAATTGCTCTTACTAAAGGTATTAAAAAACTTTAATGGATTTTTTCAAAAGAGAGGCTATATGATTTCTAACTTTTAGCTGTTATACCATCTATGATAAAACAAAATAATGGCCATGTTGTTTATATAAGCAGTGTACAAGGAAAAATAGGGATTCCATACAGATCTGCTTATGCAGCATCTAAGCATGCTTTGCAAGCCTGGTGTGATGTCTGTAGAGCAGAAATGGCAGAGAAAAATGTTGCCATCACTGTTATCAGCCCAGGATATATAAAAACCTCACTCTCTCTCAATGCTTTAACAGGAACTGGTCAAGTTTATGGAGGTAAAATAATTATTCTCTTAAAATATGAATACTATATACTTATGTAAGTTATTTCAGTTATGGATGAAGCCACGGAAAAAGGCTATACTCCAGAATTTGTGGCAGATCAAGTATTGAAGGCTGTATTGAAAAAAGAAAAGGATTTGGTAGTTGCTACTTTTACTCCAAAAGTAGCAATATTATTAAGAACTGTATTTCCTTCCATTTACTTTTGGATTATGCAAAAGAGGGCAAAGAAATTGAAAAAAAATAGATAATGTTCTAGACAATGATAATAATTGTTGTTTTGTTATGGTTGTTTTGCCATTAATAATGTAAAAAACAATGGTAATCTATGCTAAAATTTCCTCAAGGAGATAGGTGATAAAAGTAAGATGTAAGATTTAAAACTATTTCTTTGTTTATTATTTATGGCCACAATGAGGTGGAAATTGTTTACAGTATATACATTTTAATACTACAGAACTGGAAATATGTCTGAAGCAAATTGTTCTGGTTATCAATTTTTTTTATCATAAGGGGTTAAAAGACCAATCATTATTGCAAAATTATATTATTTTTTTATGTAAGAAATTATTTTAAATGCGAATAAATGCTTTATAACAATGTAGCGAAGAAATATTTCATTTAGTTGCTTCAGCTACTGCCAGTATTATGATGATGTATTTTTCCTGTTTTTGTACACTTAATACACACACCTCTAGGTTAGGAGAAAAAAACTTTTAATTCTGTAAATTATATAAAAAAATTTCTACCTAGGTGAAAAATATCCAGAACAAAAAAAAAGTTTAGTTTTTATACTGTTAAGATAATTCGTTTTCGAAGAACTCAATGCACAATTACATATAAAATTACAATCAATCATTTGGTAATATAAAATATCAGGTCTGCATTTAATCTTTACAAAGATTTAAGCCCGACCGTTTCTCTTCCAATGTGGAAACATGAATTTTGATCGACTGCGTAATTAGGAAAAATACAATTTTTTCAACAAACGAAATTAAACGCTTAATATAAACTGCATAGCTTAAAACTCAAGATTGTTGCTTCTCATTATCTTGAATAAATCACAACCTTTGTGCTAAACGTCATCTTTAATAATCTTAAATGATATTATTTTGGATCTTTTTCTACAGCTTAAAGAAAAATATATTTGTTACTGGTTTTAACACATCTTATGTACATTCATGCTCTAGTATTTAACAATGTACATGTGGGATCCAATAAACCAATCCTTTTTGTACAGTATAGAAAACTAAAATTTCAATAAAATAGAAAGTAATTTAACGTTCATTTAAGAATCGTCCTAAGAAATTAGCAGGAATGTTTGCGATATTTTTATACGAATCTTAAGCTGCTCTTAAAATCTCGTACTCGTAATAACGAACTACCTAAGATAAAAATTCATTCAATTGTCTTATTGGGTGAGAGAAGTCATGAAATACTTTTGTTGTATTTCATATTTTCAGAGTGCTCTATCTACTTTATTTACAATCTAACAGTACATAGTGCTAAATTGAACTTTTTTCTTTTAATTTAATTGCAATTCGGCACGATGATTTAAAGAACATTTGCACCAGTCTGTATTTGAATGTACCAAAAAGGTTTGTTCATGTCTCCTCAATCTGATTGATGAACAACAACAAAATTGACGAAAGAAGAATCAATATCTTCTTAATGATCAAAGAGGAATAATATCATTAATATTAGATTGTACGGATGACCATTCTCCATTTTTATTGTATATTATGCAAAAATTCAAAATGGAGCAATCAGCATCTGTGTGTCGAGCAATGTTACATGCTAAGCAGTAGTTTCAGATGAGAATGGATATCAATGAGTCAATTAAAAATGTCCAAATTAAAAAAAATTATAATAATAATAATAATTATAATAAAATAAAAGAAATGACACTGTATTTCTCCTAATTTTATATATCCTACACTAGGCCTTTGTACAATTCAGAAGAATGCATCAAATGGCCTACCTTACTTCCTTTGCTTACTGAGATATCATTTATCTCATGTGCGAGTTGTTTCATTTGAACGCTTTATATACTCTCCAAGCACTGATGCTGAGTGCTAACAAACTAATAGTTGTATGCAATATTCGTCTCCTGGTGTCATCTTTTCTAACCAGAAATGTTGGCGAAGATGGACCCAAAACTGCTAACAATTCTACATGAGGCAGCTTCCTAGTATCAGTCTCAACTTGATACTGACAGCAAGGATCAAACTGCCAGGATACTGTATACAAACCACAAGTTATAACTGATGTAAAACCAAAAGGTCCACAGATATATGGTCGATCTCCCCAAACCAAGCCTATTATAAAATTCAAATGGTTATAAAGAATAAAAAATTATCTTAAAAAAAATCAATATATAATCCATTACCAGTAACAATAGCTGCTAGACCCGACAGAGCTGCTGTTTTGTGCAAACAATTTCCAACAGTAATCCATCTAGAGGTTTCATCTCCCAGTTTGGATGGTTCAATTACGATTAAATTACATTCCATTTCCAATGCTCTTTCCAATTCATATTCAAATGTCTCATGTGCATTCTCACTATCGTATACCTCTCTAATAATGGCGACATTTGAGGTATAATTTCTATAAGCAAATAAACAAATTATTGATTATTCCATTATGTGAACCAGAACACATTAATAATATATAATAAATAAAATAATATTTTGAAAGAAATTTGTCAGAATTGAATAGCTTTGTATGTTACATAAGAAGTTGAGCTAATCTAAGCAATGCATGAATTATTTGGTAACTCATTGCTTTCTATTAATAAATATTTCTCAGTATTGAATTTTTGTTTATGTATACTATATTCAAAATGCATGCGATTTATAGTTATAAATTAATAAAAAAAAGTTTAATTTAGATTAGTTCAAAGCATGATGAGAAAGATGTGGAAGAAACCATTTCTCGAATTATAAAATTAGTGAAATCCACTTAAGAGAGGTTGTGCTTTTTCTTAGTTTATTTAGCCGATTGATATCAATTGAATTTTTCAGAACTGGTGGAATATTTAGGAGCAAGTAGTGTAGATTAACGGAGATTAATCGTGGAGATGATTATTAAGAATTTTCGTTAAACTTTTTTCAGGATCGTTTCGGTGGATAAATATTTTCGAAGGATTGAGGTTTTTCCAGCTGCGAAATATTGATGTTTATGGGAAAAAACTGGAATTTTGCAAAATTTACAAACCTGTCACCAGCTTCATCTACCATCTTTACCTGAAGATATTACAAACACTGAAACGGTGGACGGTGGTTGGTGTGAACCGGAAGAAAGACTCAAATTTTTGAACCGGATGGAAAAATCAGCTGATCGTTTCGAATTCGCACGACTCGTGTGGTATTCTTCATCGCAAATTCAAATTACAGTTCTCACGCTTTTATTGTATTTCAAAATTAAGAAAAGATAAAAAGATAAGAGTATGATGGATCATTCGACGACTCCTCTGTGTCAATTTCCAATAGCGAAAATATCTTTAAAAATATCTTTTGCCAAAAGGAGTAAAATCGCATAAAAGGTATGTATAATTTCTCCATATTCTCAAAAATTATTATTAGAATACACATTTTTCAGCTTAGACAGTGCTTGACAATCATGAAATGTTCTCTTTAAAAATATACGTGGGTGAAGAAAGTTCATGGAACAAACAATTAACCAAGCTATAGAAGATTCAAAGGGGAGTAATCTTGGGCGCCATCTTGTTCTCGAGGATGCTGGATATAAAGTTGGAGTCTGAGAAGGATTAATTTCGAGCAATTTTACAATTATCGTGAAGGAATTGGAACGACTTCAAATAAAATAATGATTATTGACAGTAAGTTTGAATTTTAAGTGAATAAAATGTGTCTAGAATTGAAGTTAAATGTGGTATAAATTGGTGTAGGCGCAGACTAGTGGGCATAGTAATTCTAGTAATTGGCAGGGAGTGGGACTATTTGTTGGTGGCGCAGGTGAGCGGAGAAAATGGCGTGGTTAGGTCATGGAGAGACAAGCCCAGCAGTGTGAGACGTGAGTGGGCGCAGCCGGAGAGAAACGGGACAGATCGCAGATGGACGTCCCAACGAGCGTTCTGTCATGGAGAATTTAACGCGACGCGTTTACACGGAGTTTTATCGCCGTCCATCGTGCATCGACAGTTTCAAGTGCTTCTCTTTTAATATTGAGAGGAAGAAAAATCGACATACAAATATATAAGTAGTAGGAGAGAAAACAAGAAAGAGAGAGAGAGAGAGAGAGAGAAAATTGGGTTCCATCGATGCTATCTCGTCGTGTGGCCGGCGCCTTTGATAAAAACCTCGCAGCCTTCGAGGATCATTAATGCTTCGATCTTGGGAAAGGCTTGAGACGAGTGGTGATTGGCTATCGATAACCGAACAGTGACCCAATTACTGTATCGTTTGTGCTGTTTTATTCTGTAGAGCAAGAGAGAGAAAGTGTAAATCACAGGTGCTGCTGTTCATGTGCGAATGCGACAAGCATTCTTGTGCAACAAATATTGAATAATTCAAACTCGCGTTGGATGTGCCGTTCTAAACCGATGTCGGCCAAGGAAAGAGTCGACCACGGCCAGTAAACACCGGGGGAGCAAGCAGATACTCGACTGTGAGAGAATCATTTTTTAGCAGATCCAAAAAGGGGATGACGGAAGACACGTGACTGTTTCTCCAAGTACGAACACAGCCAACGATTGATATTGTCAATTGTAAAAAATAACAAGAAATAATAAGAGAAGAAGAAGAAGAAGAGAGAGAGAGAGAGAGAGAGAGAGAGAGAGTTGGGAATTTCTGATGGATAAAATTGGATGAATTTGTAGGCAAGGAGAGGAATAGGGGGATGCGAGTGGCGATGATGCAGCAGCAGGGGGTTTGGAAGTGGTGAAAGCTGTGCGGCAAGAAATGTCAGGGGGGACGGGGACGAGTACGGTAACGGGTGGCGTCCGTGGCACCGGCGCCGAGTGCAGGAAGTTCGCACCGAACATCTTCAACAAGAGCAAGTGCAGCAGCTGCTTCAAGCAGAAGGAGGAGCACAGCGCGGAGGCTTTGGAATGCAACAGGGTGAGTTTTCTTTGATGGACTCGACCCTTCCCCTCCATCTCTCTCTCGCTCATCCCACAGGATTCCCCACTACCTATTCCATCCCCTCCCCCTCTCCACAAACTTCCAACTGTGCGTGTGCTCTCCTCTTCGTATTGCCTGGCCAATTGGCCAATCCACTCACATCCCGGCCCATCTTGCTACGCTCCATGCTGTCAACACAAGCTTATCAATGCACACCTATGGCAATTCATTCCGCATGAAATTCCTAGTGGAGATGAGGAAAACCTCCACCATGGCACACTTATTACGCAAGGATCGTGCTCCAAGTTTTTCCAGCTACTTCTTCCTCTCACAGTGAAGCCTCTCTGAATGACACAACGATAAATTGCGTGTCTAGCCCGAATTAATCAAGCTTCCAGATCCAATTTATGTCCCTCTCACGGAGGATTAGAGGCAATCCCACCGGTGGCGTGGAGGGAGAACTACATTTGTTTATATCTCTGCACGAACCGCGCGCGTGACTGCAAGCTAAGCAGAGAAAAACCTCGAGCGTTTATTGCCAAAACACTCCAGCCCAACGATTCTTCTCTTATCTTATATTGGCAGCCTTATCAATTTGAATGCTTCTTTTTTTCTTCTTTCACGAGACGGATGTTACTCGCTCGTGTGTCAGCAGTTTTTAATGGATTGGAAACATAAGAGATAGCGTCGATTTGTTGCGTTCGTCGTGATGTTTTGGTTGGCTGCATGGAAGATGGATTGATTGTTTGGTTGTTTAGCAGGTGAGAGTGGAGGAACGAGTGGCGAGATGGATTGGGATTAATCGAAGCGTCGTCAATAGCGACGGTGGTGGTGGAATTGGAAAAGAGTAGGGGGGATAGGGAGGCTAGTCTTTTCCTTTCCTTTCCTTTCCTTGGAATCGATGGTTTTTCACGCCACCACGACTGCTAGGTTCGCCGTAGAAGCCTTGTTCAGAGCTGCTCTTACCTTTATAAGGACCTCATTGAAAATGCTGCTTATGCTGCTGCTCGCGACGCACCTCCAACCAATCCCGAAGCACCATTCTCGCCACTCTCCCATTTTTTCCTAGAACTCACTCCATTCAATAGCATCGGAGCGCAATTATTTGATCAACGCATTTCTTTCTCTCCCTAAGTCGAAGTTAGCGAGAAAGATCTTTCCTGGAATTTGCTAATCCCAATTTCTCGCTATTCTTCTCGAAGCAAAACAATTTCTTTAATGTTTACTCCCGAAGATAAATTCGTGGAACTCTGAAAAGAATACGAGGAAGAGGTTGGTTCGGTCGGTTGGCAAGTTTGTTATTGTCGATTGTCGCGTTGCAGGAGCGACGTAGGCTAATGTCGACGGGTAATTTACGCGATTGTCGAAGCCCGAGGAGAACGTGCAAAAATCTAAATATTGCGCAATTGCAATGAGAGAGGGAAGCGCCGTAGGCGAACTGGCCGTACGAGTAAGGAGAAGGAGCTAATTATAATTATCCATGATTTATTATATACTGTGCTCTTGCCAAGTGTATCTAATGGATTGGTTTAAATTTTAATTATGCAGGAGCTGCTGCGCGTTGGTACGACGAAGGATCGGTAGTTTCGGAAGAAAGAAGACTGACTGGCCTGGTGGTAAAGGTCGAAAACTGGAAGCGTGCTACAGGTCGTCCTTGATGGACAGGATGTTCCTGCCGCGTACCGTCTAATCTTCTCTCTCTCTCTCTCTCTCTCTCTCTTTCTCCCTGTTTAACCGTCTGTAGTCCTCGTAGCCTCACTCCCACCCCCCCCCTCTCTCTCTCTCTCTCTCTCTCCGTTTGTCCAACTCTTCCTCACCAAAAATAAGATTATATACGCGCGATGATCCCTTCATCGAGGCGACCTGTAAAAAACGCAAGGGTGCTTCGATCCGATGGATGCAAATGATTCGTCGATGATCGGCGATCACAGATGCGAGGAAAATCTCTCCACGGCTGAATTCAAGTCGCGCGGATTACATATCCACGCTCACGACTTACAAATAAGCCGAAGGCCGAGCAAGAGGAGATCGCTCGATGCGGAGGAGAACAAGATGGATCGCACGCACGCGATATCGCCATCGATCGTCTATCGCTCGCTAGCCGCGGGAGTTTCCCTGAAAAATTGCAAATTATCCCTCACGGGCACTCTCGTACACGTAGAGATGTAGCGTAGAACCCTATAATTGGAAGCGAGAGTGTCCGGTGAAAAGGGGAGAAGAGAAAAAGAGAAAGAGAAATTAGGAAAGTAGCAGAGAGCTCGGTAGGTTTTTGGAATCGAAAGGAGACGTAGTGGAGGTTTGGGCCGAGCGAGTAGGTAAGTAAGTAAGTATGTAAGTAAGTATTGTGTTGGATGGAGAGACGACGCCTGGCTGACGCACCTGCAGAGAAGAGAGCAGTTGCTGGCCTGGCGGTTACCGGGCCGGAATAGCAACGAGTGTCATTGCCCCGCTGGGCGCCGTCGCCACCGTCGGAGAACCGCTCTGGCACCGTGTCTACATAGAGAATACAGGAATAGCAGCCTTTGCTCCTCCCTCCACTCTAAAAACGTGAAAGGAATCTCTCTCTCTCTCTCTCTCTCTCTCTCTCTCTCTCTCTTTCTCTCTCTTTCTCTTCATTTTCCTATATCTCACCGAAATCATGCAGTCAGGACACGCCGTCGAACGAAATCAACGAGAAAGTCCAATCCAGAAAAGAGTAAAATGTATAAATTTGACTAAAGAGGTGCGATCGATTCCAGGAAGCCATGGAGAAGCATCGAAATGGGAACGGAAACGATCGAACTGGTGGAACGGATACTGGATTGAATCCGATAGAGAAGAAACGTTACGTGTACTGTTAGAAACGTTACGTGCCATGCGAGAGAACGCCTTGAGTCGCTTGACTATCTCTCGAGACTTTGTCCACGAGCCATAGAAAATGGAGAGATATGGCCGCGAGCTAGCACCGCCAGTCAATTCGGTGTAGAAAGTCGTTGAAAGTAGAAATTTGCCGGCTCGCAACGATAATGGTGGCTGAGCTACGTGCGTGTGCCGTCTGCCGGCTCAATAATAGATTGGTTAAAACCAAATCGTAGCGGACGCTGAGAAGATGATAAATAGTACGCGAGTCGTCGTTGCAACGAGGCCTCATGAGGTGTTGCAGCAGGTGTCGCAACAATCAATCCTCTTGACAAACGCCTTGGTACATTTTCTCATCGTGTCGTTTGATGTTTTCACCAATCCCGCTTAATTGCCGATGCTTAATCCTAGCTGGGACAGCAATTGGACCGTGAATCCGTCACTTGAAATTCCTAACGCCTTTCTCCTGAGCCGCGGGTACCGCGACACTTGTCGCTCCTTGCACGCGCCAACCGCGCAACTCACTCATTTCTAACATTTCTCTAATCTTTGCCAATGCTCATTCCGTTCTTTTCTTTTCAGGCCACGAGAAAGATCTCCAAATGCGGCTATCTCTTCGTAGCACCGGGCTGGGATTTTTCCAATCCGCTCAATCGGACGAAGGTAAGAATTTTGCGCCCCTTTACGAGTTACGCAAGTATTTTTATGGATATTTTCGTTTCTGGTAACAGTGGATCGATAAGGATCTTCGCGTAGGAGTCGTAACTGCTTTGTGACTTCATCGTCTGCCACCTTTTCTGGCCCATTGTTCTATGAATAGAGTAGGTTGATCTACTCTCATCCCCATATCTCTCTCTCTCCCTCCCCGATCTTTCTCTCCTTCCTCGCTCATTATCAATTGAAAATTTCCCATTCGTTACTCCAACGTGTACAAGGCTCCTAACCTCGTTTCTATTTTCATCGTTGCTTCGATTAATTTGCTGGCGTTGTTCACCAATCCTGCTTCTCCAATGATTTATTCATGTATAAAGTTTACGATGCCTTCGAGTGGTTAAGGATGATTTTCCTTTTCCCTCGTGGTGTTGGAAAACTGGATGTATAAATTAGCGGCGATACTTGAACAATGCCTCCGAGCAAAATCCAAAGTGAGAAGCAAGAATGTCGATGAAAAGGTCACGCGGCGGAGAGACTTTAGCGAGAGGTTAGAAATTGAAGAGGAGAGGAGGAATGTTAAGGATGTAAGAAACAGAAAGCAGAGGTGTCGTCCGGGCAACGAGTGAAAGCGAATCTTGCCTAGATGGCTGAGATTTCGTGAACTTTTCACGTCCAACATGACTTCCGGAACAGGTGGTTTATGTAATTCATTTTTCGATGTCCCGGATAGGTTAAAGTGCGCAAGGTAATTCACGCTCTCCTTGTGTTCCACGATCGTCTTATCTTCACGTTTCCTGCTCTAGCTAACTGTACCTGTTTCACCAGCAGGTATACCATTAACTATACTCCCGTTATGAAATAAACATGCGCAAGGGGGCGCGACGCGCGGTCGAGAGCCGAAAATTCAGTTCGCGGCCGTATTGGTCCGTCTGACTAAAATGGCGTTCGCTCCGAAAACGGTCGCATCGCACGTCTCACCTGGAAAGTTCAAAGTGATCCCGCGCGGCGATAAACAAACTTATCGAACTTTCGGAGAGACTATCGCGATCAGGGCGAGTGATAGAACGAAATCGTTAAGGTTGTTGGAAAAAACGGGGTAAAAATTGTAACGCGAGGGGTTATGTTAGGTCCGATGCAAATCGGTAGCATGAAGCACCTGAGGATTGTCGTGTTGGATGTGATTGTAATACGGCTATGTTAGCTACTACACCGTCATCACCACTGCGCATAAACACGCGCACACACATGCACACCCACAAACCGAGCATACCGAGGCTCGTGGTGGTGTTGGAGGTTTGAGAGTGTGTTGGTGGTGGTGTTACGGTAGGTTATGCCATGCATTCCACTCGAGGTCGACGAACCGAGACGAACGCCAGCCAGCAGCACGCTCAAGCACGTTGCTCGATCCTGCCAGCTGTTTCTATCTCTTTCCTTCCTTCTGCTAACCTCTCTTTCCCTCTTCTCTATACCTCCCCCTTCTATTTGTTCCACCAAACCCTTCCCCTTTCTCCTGGGCGTTCCTCGGTAATACCCTTTAATTTTTTTCTCCACTTCCCTTAATCATCCTCATTTGACTAATTAATTTAATTAAACCAATTTCATTCCTCTCGTGATTGCATCCATCTCCCTTCGCCTCTACGCTATACGTATATATATCTCTCATCCCCCCTCTCCAAGGTTTTCTCCACTCACGCCAGGGTCCCGTGGCTTTTTTCGTCAACCAAGTGTGTATAGTCGTCCTGGCACTAATTAGAGTGGCATTAATAGCAGAATGCATCGGGGGAAAGTATAATACGATCAGAAGAAGCTGCTGCAGGGTGAAAGTAGCTCGATCTCGCAACGACATCGATCGCGGCTAACTTTCTGGCCAAGAAAGTTTGGTTTCGTTTCTCGATGATGACTTTTTTTTGCTATATAAAACGTTCGCCAGGACGATAATGCTCTGGGAACCGCGCGAGAGGGGCTTGGAAAAATTGTACATATATATATATATAGTGTATGATCCATTTAATAGGCGCGGACGACCCTGGGAAATTTTCCAGGTCGATCCTGGCACGCGAGGAAAGCCAGTTGATAGCTGCGCAGTGCATAGCCGAGTGCACCGTAGATTTTCGATTTTCATCGATGTTGGATGAAATTGAATCTGAAAAAATCCACATGGAGAACAAGAGAGATCGCGAGATGAACGATTAAACGTGCCCATTCTTTTTCGCGTGCGTTAACCAGGTAACCTGAATTCATGCTTAAGTCAGCGTGACCGCTACGAAACGTTAGTATGCATGACTAGTATGAAGAAAAATAGCTACCCAATAGAATTAATGGATGAACATATATATATATATAAGAAAGCGAACTGAAGTAGAGAACAATCAGGGTCAGGAATTTTTTGTACACACTCCATAAGCTACTGGTCAGTTCTACATCCTTTGATCTTTTTTCAGAGATGGCAAAGAAGATGGTTCGTCCTGTACGACGACGGCGAGCTCACGTATTCCGTCGACGAGCACGTAAGTGGACTCATTTAGCCTCCCCTGGCTAGCCAGAATCCCCGCAAGAACCAAATCCGCTTTGCAGTATCCGCTTATACGAGTTTCGTGGGGCTTCACTCCGCAGAAGATTCTTCGAAGCGAAAATTATTCAACGATTAATTTTGCACACTTGAAATTATTAAGAAAATGTTGACAAGAGAGTTGGCGAAAGGACAGACTGATTTATGAAATCATTTTTCGCAGCCCGAAACGGTGCCACAGGCAAGAATAGACATGACCCGAGTGCTGGAAGTGGCAGCAGCGGAGGACGTGACCGGGCATCCTTATAGCCTGGCTGTGACCTCGCCAGAGGGCGCGACCTTCGTCAAGGGCACTTGTCGCGAGGAGACCAGATGGTGGGCGGACGTGCTGCAGGTGTACTCACGAAACAAGGTAACGAAATGCAAAAAAAACTCTTCCTCTTCCTCCGTAAACAGAAACGTTTTTATAACATCAATCTTCTTCCAGGGTCGTCACAAGAGAAACGCTACATTTCCTGGTGGGCAAACCAGCATCCTTCAAGTCACACCTACCATCAGAAGTGAGACTGGTTCTCTTGCAAAATTATTTTTATTGCTTTGGTAAGGATAGAGTGTAGAACAAATGTAATAATTAATTTCTTTTTTCAGGTAATACTCCAAATCCTCAACGACCGAGGTTCAATAGCTGTAGATCCGAGCCAAGAAGCAGCAGTGGGCCAACGGTCAGTTGGTTATCCGAGTCGGATAGCTCGAAACACGAGAATTCGTCCTTGACCAGTGATCCCGACAATACAACGCAACAGCAGCATCATCACCATCTCAATTATCGCCAACAAAATCATCGCTACCACCACTATCACCACCACCACCACCACCATCTCTTAGAGGACGGTGAACACCTGCGAAGCAACGGTTCACCATCTCGTTCCAGTCCTCGAGAAAGGGAAAACGGTACTCTGGCCTCGTACCTAACCTCCAACATCGCTGAAACCCCTGTCTCATCAGTCTCGACAACTTCCACTTCCTCCTCGTTCGAAGCCACTTCCAAAGCAACGTCCACCACCTCGGATATTTTATCCAGCAACACTGTTGCTACTTATACCACTGCTGTTGCTAATACTAATACCTCTACTACTACTAGTACTACTGCTGCTACTGTAACTACCGATTCTACCGGTTCTATCAACTCCTTGATACTAGCAGATTCAACGACGTTAACGGAAAAACCACCAATCGTACCATCAGAGACCAGATCGGTGTACAGAGATCAGCCAGCCAGCAGTGCTTCTCCTCCAACGAGGGACAAACTACGAGCAGAGGACAAAGCAAGACGCAGGCTGATTCAGGAACACCGATCTGACTCTTTTAGTGGAATCTCCAATAATGGTAGTAGTGGCAGCAACGAGAAGCTGGACGATGATGCCTGTCGCAGAATATTCCTCGAGCACGAGAGAGAAAGGGAAGGCAAGTTGCGTGACATAGCAGCTTCTCTCACTCAGTCAAGGACGAGAAGGAGCAAACCGAGAAGCTTTGATCCCACGAGAGACGTGGTGGATAATGCGAATTCCAATAATCATGAGAAATTGATCAGAGGAGATCCTGATGGTTGTGGATTGGATATTACAGGGATCAGATACTCGCCTACGTCTGAGCTGAGAGTAGATTTGCCTGCTGAGGATCTGCTGAATATCAAGAAAGGCTGGCTGATGAAGCAGGGGGCTAATAAAGAGTGGAACAAGCACTGGTTCGTCATCAGGGGATGTGGTTTGATGTACTACAGAGATCCTTGTGCCGAGGATAAAGGGATAATGGATGGTGTGATAGATCTGAACACTGTCACAGCAGTGACTCCTCTGCAGGTCGCCAGGAACTACGGTTTCCAAACTGTGGCCTGGGACGATCGAGGGTCAACCGTTCTGTCTGCTGTAACAGCTGGGATAAGATCCAGTTGGATATCAGCCATTAGAAGAGCTGCCAATTTACCTGATCCTGATAAGGATAGTCAGTCGTCTCATTGTCAGGATGTTCACAGACAGGATAGCAATCCTCAATCACCCACCACTTCCATTACAGACAGGGATAGGGAATCTGTGGTTCCCTCCACTTCTATCACTCCAAGATCAGTTCTGTTCTCGTCTGACGAGGAATATCGTACAGCTTCCGAGGGTGGTAGACGCGAATCGGGTGACTGGTCAGAAATTCCAGTGTCACCACCTCCTGGGCCACCCGAATCCTCGTCCTTGATGAGGAACGGCGGCGACTGGACACCCAGCAACACTTCCAAAGGCTCTAACTGGTCAGATTCGACGAATCACGAGTGGGCTGAGCTACCACCTTCCCCACCTCTCACCAGGACTGCTCTCTCCAGAGTCAAGGCTAGATCGAGATCCAGTTCGAGGTCCAGGGTGTACAAAAGGAGCAGGAGCTCGCCTCCTAGTTCCAGAAGAAGTACCCTGGATAGCGTCAGATCCGAGGACCTGATGATGGCTTGTTGCGACCTTGAGGAAGACGAAGAACAGAGCAATTCTTCCTCTCACTTGCAGAGCATATCGAGCAACAACGAGAGTCCCTTGATAGTCGAGCTTCTGGAGAACCAAGTGTCCCTCCTGAGAGACCAGCTGGACCAGAACCAGTCCCACCCGAGTACGCTACTAGTCATTGTCGAGAGGCAAGAAAACGAGATTGAGAATCTGAAGTCCCAGTTGAATGCAGCTAGAACTGACGTTGCCAATGCTGAGAACGAATTGTCCAGACTGAGACAGGAAAAGGCAGAGGCATCGATTCGTGAGAAACAAGTGGAGGAGCTGTTGAACACCATTCAGAGGACCGAGCAGCAGAGGAGCAAGGACCTGGACGATCTTGAGAAAATGAAAAAGCTCTATAACAGGGACAAAGAGATGCTCGAGTGTAAACTCATGGAAACCGAGGCTATTCTGAGGGAAACTGCAGAGAGGTGCGAGATGCTCTCCAATGAATTATCTGATAGCCATGGTAACGTTGAACATCTTCAGCTGGAAGTTGCTTCACTCAGCGATAGATTGTCTCAAGGTAAAACTACTAAGAAAATTAATTCCTTGGTAAAACTCATTAAGCTTTTTGTCTATTCAGGAATCGAGGAGAACGATCGTTTGTACAGTAGAATACGAGAGCTAGAGGGAAAGAGTAGTTTATCCGTGTCACGAGATCGTGGTCGTAGCTTTGACTCTTTGAGCGATTTAACGAACATCGATTTAGATCGTGATTTAAGTACATTAGACAAGGAACGGTAAGATGATGTTTTGATTTTAATCGTTTGGAAAGAAACGAGATATTAATTACAGAAATTTTTTCAGGATAATGGACGAGTACGATGAATTGAGGAGCAGATTCGAGAAAGCAGTATTGGAGATTCGAGCTATGAGGAAGGAATTGAGGGAGGCAAACGCTAGGCAAGATGCTCTAGAACTAGAGATAATAGCTCATAAACAGGACGCAGCTGGAGTTAATGAAACAAATCAAGCTCAAGTACAATTAATGGCAGCCAGAATACAGGACTTGACTAGCAAGCTGGGAATAAGCGAAAAGCAGGCGAGAACCTTGAAGCAGAAGCTGACCAAGGCTGAGACGAGGGACAAGAGACGATCGCTGTCTTTGAAAGGCAGGGAATCCTTCCAGATTTCCCAGGAGATGGAGGAGAAGCTACTGGACCTCGAGAACAAAATCAGTGCTATAGAACGTGGCAGGTGCATGAGTGCACCTGCGTCAGCCTGCAGCAGCAGCTCCAAAGAGTCCAGTCCAAATCCTAAGAAGGACAAAAGAAAGGAGAGCAAGAACCTGGACAGATCCAGGCCCAGAAGGAAATCTTTGGACAGTGCCACAAGCTCGGAACCAATGAAGGTTCTCATCAGGCTGAGCACTCTGGAGACCAAAGTGGCCAGTGTCACTGCTGAGAGTCTGGCTAGCGATGCTGAGAAGGATTCCAGCGAGTGTAGTGAGGCTGGTGCTTCCCCAAACTGCGAGCTTTCGTTCGAAATCCTCTCCAGGCTGAGGAAGCTTGAGAGAGTCGTTGGTAAATCGAAACGAAGACTGGAGAAGTGTCTGGGCTCCACTCAGGCAGAGGAGAAAGCAGAAAAGTGCTTGCGAGAGGTGAATGATATACTCGAATCCTGCTTGGAGTGCAAGAAGAATCAATCTAATGCTCAGGTGGTCGAGTCCGTAGGTGTTATGGTAGCTAGATTAGAAACTATTCTTAAGGATAAGTTGCATGAACTTACGAAGAGACGTCAGACGCTCGCTCAGAACGGTCAGCTGGACGACAGGGAAAAGGCAAAGTTGCTTGCTGAAAGAATAGCCTTCGAAAGCATCATTCTGCAGCAGATCAAGTGCGCCATCGGCAGGAATCACGAGAAAAGCGCCGTGCTGAGCGAATTGGTGGAAACTAGTCAGCTTGTGTCAAGCTTAAAGCGTAAGATTCACGGAACCAAGCCCAAAACCTACCAAAACTCGAGTTACGTTCAGTATCTTACTAAGGTTTTAGCGAATAGGTTAGTACTTGTTGGAGGAATTTCTCCTCCCAAGGACACTTCCAAAGAAGTTACCGCTGCCCGGGGCGAGAGTCTGGGCTTCCTGCTGCAGAAACAGTCGGAGATAAAGGAGCTGATGCGAAAATACAAGGAAAAGAACCTGAGGCATCTAGCAGAGGCTTTGGCCACTGAGACTTTCAATTTGTCGAAGCAGGAGGACTTGGGCAAACAAATACAGGTATCCAGTAAGAAGCTGCTAGAGGATAGACGTATCAGGGAAGCCTGGGCATTGGCTCAGGAAACTGTAAGCAAGGAGCTCGTACAGGCTGAAGTCTCCCACGTGATTATACGTTGTGGTCAGATGTACGAGCAGGATATCACGTGCATCACCGATACTTGCCTGAATTTTGATTCCTCCACCGACGTGAAACTCGAAGCCTGGACCGACGAAGCCCAGATCAGGCTCAGGCAGGAGATGGAGCTGTGCATCCAGGAATTATCAGATGCCTACGAGGACTGCTTGAAAAGCATGAAGACGAACAAATGCTCTATTGGTTCTAATTACGATTCTCGACAGCTCCTTGTTGATTATGCTGACGTAATTGCTCATAAAGCACTGATAGACGCTAGAATTAGCCTTCTTCAGGAATCCGTTAGGCCAATCACCTTCACTGGGAACACCTTTGTATCTAGTCTCATTAAAAACGACGATGTTTTCTCGTGCCTTGACGATAATCTCCCCAACAGTCTGCTCCTCGACTCAGAATTCTCTTACTTCTATCAGCAGTCTGTGAAGGAGTGCGAGGAGAAGATCACTGGCAGGCGTAGTACGAGGGAACAACTGAAGATCATCAACCAATCATTGTGTAATCTCGAGGACGATCTAACAGAGCTTGGAAAGTCCTTGAAGATTAAAATAGGGGACGATAGGATAGAGAATTTTTGTAAGAGAAACTTCTCTTCTGGTGGGAACCTGGATTGGCCTATGATTTGTGAAAGATGCTCTCATCTACGTGAGCAAATCAAGAAAATGAGCGATTCTATCAATGGTGCTTCCTGTAGACAGTGTTGTCAGTTACAGGAAACAGTTCGTAGATTGACAGTGGAGCATAATCAGGAGCTGGAGACCTTAAAACGTAATCAGGAGAAGGATCTGATGGACATCAGGAGTGAATTGGAAAATCAGAGACATTCCTTGACATCTCAGTACGAGCAGGAAGCAGCGAATTTGCGCGAGAGAGCCAGGAAGCTGGAGCACAGGTTGAATGCAATGGATTCGGAGCATTCGGCGCATGTTAATGAATTAAGGGCAGCTTATCAGCGTTCGATGAGCGCTGAACTGGATACTGATGCAGAGACCAGGAAGAGATACAAGGAAGAGATAAAGCAGCTGCGCGCTTTGTGTGAGAAAGGTTTGTTGGCAATGGAAAATTCTCATAGGAGGATCATATCGGATATGGAGGAGAAGCACAGGCAGGAATTGGAGAACTTGAGGATCGAGAAGGAGCAGGCACTCTCCGAGGAAACCCAGGCTACCCTGGCTGCTCTCGATGCCATGAGAAAGGCCCATGAACACGAGGTGCAGAAAGAAATTGCCAAATTTAAGAAGGAATTCCTTAAACAAATGCAAGCACGCGAGGATATTGGGGCCCTTCACAAGGAACACGAGTAAGATATATGGAATAAAACTGATCAATTTTACTTTGATTCTAAATTGTTAGTATCTATTAACTCATTGATTCGTTTCTCTAATTTGTTTTTTCCTCATTCCCAGGGTTGAAATGCAAGAGATCAAGCAGGATATTTTATCACTGTCAGCGAAATATTCGTCGAAATGTGTGGAGTCTGCAGCATTGGAAGAGAAAGTTGGCATGTTGAGTAAGCAATTGGCTCAGGCGCAACAGCACATAATGCAATTGGATGCGAGGAACAAACAGCTGAGAGCTCATCTGATACTGGAAACGAACGACAGTGGAATAAATGACACCTTACAGCTTTTAAGAGGCAGGGATAATGAGATGGCCGAGCAGAGAGAAGAAATTCATCGACTGCAACAGCAATTAAAAGTATGTTGCGAATAAGTCTTGATAGCCTGTTATTGATCGTTGCTTCGCTGGATCTCTAATTCGAGCAGTCACAGCCTTCGGCTTTGGACAATGACTAATCGCTAAATAATAATAGTAATAATAATAATTGTAGTAATGATATTGGCTGCTTAATTAACGCAACTTTCACCGTTTCACTAATAGCATGGGGATACCCAGCAGTCCAGCGTGCTACAGACCAAACAATTGCAGATGAACTCTTCGTATGCCCAGCAGAGAGCTAGGAACGAATTTCTGAGAACTCGTAGCGAAGAGATGAAAACGACGAATGAGAAGAGGAGCTCGTTGGACTCGAGTAAATTCTCTTATAATATTGAAAGATTGAAACAACGTTTGCCCTTCTCCAGTAATCTTAGGGGGGCTAGTGATAGTTCAGGTTCGCGAGACACTAGCTTGGAAAGAATCGGTCAGGATGGTGTTCTTATCACGCCCTTGTGGGACAGCCTGAAACAGAGGAGTGCCGTTACTCATCGGTATCAAGGTACAGAGCAGAGGTGAATTGGCCATTTATTTTCTTATCTGGGTGTTGGATCCGCGTTTCTACGCTTCGGATCATCACGAGAGAAGTAATACGAGTAACAACTAATCGACTGTATTCACACTATTGGATCGTATTCGATCTAAGCGTCGTTGATGAAGCAAATGTTTATTGTTTGACCTCTGGGCATGCTGGGTTCAAGTACTAGATGGAAAGTATGTGTATTTGGCATGTAAGATATGTTCCTAAGAATGGGTGCTATGTGCAATCTATTAATGCTTATTCTTTGTTTGTCGACCTTCGGTCACTAATTCTGTCTTGATGGATAGTACGAGTAGGGGAAGGAAAGGGGTGAAGTAAATAGTTGAATAACATTGCGACGAATTTGTTATACTTATGTCTGTTAGGAGAGTCATACTATATGCTTTGTAATTTTACGAGATGTACTATAGTAGCTTTCATTAATCACCCCATAGAAGATAAATGTGCAACAATTATGTGAAACAAAAGGTGGCACAGCAGCGATGCGAATCCGCAGTACTGGCGAGCAACGGCAGGAGAGCGAGCAAAGTGAAAAGCAGCAACACCAGACGTCTTACACCAACCGTAACAACACTCGTCGCCCATCCAGCTTCACCTCGGAACCCTCAGCTCTCTCCGTTGCAGGTAATTCAATGATCAACTTGTTATAATTTGCCTCCATGTTCGTTTGATTGATAAATGTAAATTTTTGTAGAGTTGACGAGGTCTCCAGCAGTGAGATGGACCAGCAAAACTTGTCGAAGCGTACCTTCTGCGACCATACCGAATTATCGTCATACACTCCATCCTCAGTTGCCTGCGGTAGGTATGGTCGCTGAGAGGAAAAAGCGTTTTGAAATCTGAGCCACCAGATTTCTCTCTCTCTCTCTCTCTCTCTTTCTCTCGAGGGAAACAGTATACTATAGGGAAACATGTGAAAGAGGAAGGAATCCCCCTTGATATGCTCAATTACTATCATTGAATTTAATGGATGGACGTTCAACTAATCAATTATACGATTTCAATAAATTATACCGGTTAAACGAATAGTACAGAAAGGTGTTAAGTGTAATATCGCTAATTATACGTTTAACATTTGTATTGAACGTGTTTATCAAGTAAACATAATTCAATAGTCGAGAATGAACTATTTATGCTAATCCGGGTAGAGGATAGGATCGTCCTTGACGAAGCTTCCATTTCAGAAATTCTCGTAGTTCCATCCTCGGTCTTGCCTTCGCATTTTGCTAGGCGTACACTCACCTTTGATACGCATTTAAATTTTGATAACCAATCTTTTTCCATGATGTTTTTCTATGACTGACTTTGGAGGAATTTTTCGAAAATGTATTTTCGACTATTATACACGCCAAATTATGGAGAATTGGTGTTGAATTAGTGTTTCGCAATGATTCTCGGTAAATAGACTGAAGTATTATTGAATGTAATTTTTATACAATCAAAGATTGCGTTTTTGTTGTTTAATTAGTGCAATAATTGAATAAGCCTGCCCGAATTGTCGAATGAAGGCGGGACTTTGCTGTTATATCCGATGGAAAAATTAGAAACATCACTGTTGATCTTTTTTCGCTTTCGCTATTGTTATGTATAGAATTTGCACGTGAAAGTTATCCCATTGCATTGTGTATTACCACATTCATCCATTTTTTATATATATTTTTTTTGTAAATCTTATATCGCATTCATTTAATGTTAATAATGTATAGTTTATGATTATTTATTAGGTCGTTAAGAGAAATAGATAGATATTCACGTCGATTACGGATTGTTTATATATAAATAATTATATTATTATTGATGTATTCTATTAATTATATACATTATCGCGATTTATCGATTTTCGCCCGATATTAATTCATAAACGATATTTTAACTGATTATCTCTCATGTAGAATAATCACTCAGGATTGTTTAACGTTTCTAATATATTATTATTATTATTGTATTACATCATTGCATTTGTATTATAATTTATAGCCCGTTTCAAATGAAATGCAGTAACGATTGTCAAGGCGTTTGCTGGTTTTCAAAGATTTATTTGTTCTCAAATTGTAAATAATAAAGAATTATAACACAATCTTCTTTATTCTTCGTTTTGTGTTCACTTGAATTTCCCTCCATTAACGTATGTAGATTAGTCACGTGACCACGAAAGTTTTCAAAAAGATTCAAATCAAACGAAGTTCAGTGTGTTCCATTTCAACAATATATTGTTGCTTCTTTTTGTTAAAACTCGGTTAAACAATGTCTGACCCATTGTTTAAGGTAGCAGCCACAGATTTGAAGGATCTATTACCTGATATTAAAAAGCAATTAATGAACAGAGATGAGCAGACACAGGTTAATACAGAAGCGTACCTTTTAGTGGAGTCGCTAAAGTAATGCATTTTTTCAGATAAAAGCCGTTGAAAAGATTCTTGCAGCTTTAGAGTCCACTGATAATAAATCTCAAAAAACTCTTGCAATTATACAACTCATCGAATCGGATATAATCTCAAATATTTGCGATGCTTTTCAAATTTCTGGAGATTATTTTAAAATGTAATTTTTATATGAATTTTTTTTTAAATTTGACCAGTTTTTATTTCCTTTTTTTATTTTCACAGGGTTGCTTTAAAATGTTTGTCCCTTGTAGGAGAGTCCAGGAAATTTTATGAGAACCAAACAGCTACTGAAGCTGTCGATGCAATGTTGAAAGTATCTCATTTTCTGGTGGAGTCTCGGAGGGAAGATGACTCAAATTTTCCATTTATTTTGTTAGGTATTTGGGAAATACTGCAGAGGTAATGTGCAGCATTTGTTACTTAAGTCTGGTAATAAAAACAGGAAAATTTGATTTGCCTGATTATAGGATGATTAAATTATTTGAAATGGACCTAGAGAGTGTGTGTAGCCCGCACCAGCTTCTTCTATTTCTCAAGAATTTAGATCCTTGGGAGAAGCCAGTTTCTGACACTTTAAAATTTATGTCAGTCAGACTATTGAACATTGTATTATGCCAAGGTGTTTTAGACGAGCAAGAGGATGGATTGTTGATTATTGAGCTGGCCCAAAAAGGTATTATAGCTATGATGAAAATTATCAAGGAATCTGGCGATGATGAAAGAAAAGCCTGGTATGTGACTACTATCTCTGTTGGCACCTGTTGCTTTGCCATAAGGTAGATTTACACATAGTTGTCATTAATTTAGTGCATATCCATTATTTGTATGGTAATCAATCAATGTTATAATACAGATTAATTGCTGCTACAGTAAATTGTTCACAAATGGTATCAGAAAATAGGACAGCACTTGGGGAAACTATTTTCTCAGCAATGATATATATTCTAATTCCCATTCTCAAAACCATTCAAACAGAAGATGTTAATTTTGATGAGATGAGAATGAATTTTGTAATGTGTCTGGAGATAATGTTTTCTATTCCAGATTTTAACCACTTTGAATTATCCAAATGCTTGGCTGTTGATGGATACATTATGTATTTTGTATATATGTTATCACATATTTCAAGTACAAGGCAAAATATCTGTAAATTACTGAGTGAAATTTTAACACACCTGGCTTTGTGCTCTCTCTTCCTTGAAACATGGCCAGGAGATCCCAGGAAATTTGCAGTTATGATTCATGATGGATTAAGGTCTATCACTGTTAATAGTGAAGATTGGATAAACGAAACTTTAAAATTGCAGAATTCAACCGGCATTGCTTTCATGATTATGGTGTATTTTCACATCTTGATCTCCAATGAGTAAGAAAATAATTATTTAATTGAGATCTCTTAATTTATTGTAAATAATAGGTAAAAAATATTAAATATTTTTAGAAAACTAGAAATGTCCTTGGATGCATTTATAGAAATTATAATAAACATCGATGATGCAGAACCTTTGCCATCAGTAGTTCTAAAGCCTCTCTGGTTTTTATTTGCTGTAAACAATTTTATTTATTAAACAAGTGATTTATTCATATATGAAATTCTTTGCACTGATCAATTTGTGTTAGTTTTCAGCATTGGCTCATCCTAATCCAAGCCAACAGGAAAGATATGATGTAGCTGTGAATAAACTAATATTGGCTTTGCAAAACTCTGATATAGTCAATGCTTATACTCATCACATCTCACTGATAAAATATTGCTTACACAGCATTGGACTTCCTAGAGATATTCGTTTCAAAGTCATTAATCTCTGGCTTATCGAGTCCAATGGCGATATAAAACCGCTTTTGCAATTAAATTGTAATGCTGCTATTAGACATAGCTTATTGGTAAATCCATTGAAATTATTTTGATTTATCATTTCTTGAAAGAATATATTTTTGATCCTCTGAGATCTTTCAGGATATAATTCAGAAAGGGTATCCTGAAGAAGCTCTGTTATTATCAGTCAAAGCAATTAAAGGATTAATATCTACTGGAAATTCATCAAGTGAGATCACTGAAAACGTATGGAGCATCATGCCTAATGTTCTGAGCTGTACAAGTGCTAAAAGTAATAGCAAAAAACCTACCTTGTAATAATTTGTATTATAAATAACACCTTATTTTCAGCTCAACATGTGACAGCAATATTAGAATTGGCAAATATACTGCCAATAAAAGATTTGCCATCCCATATTATTGCTAGATGCGTGAATGGTTTGTTACAAATCATGATTATCGAAGATATGGACTTGAGGCTAAAAAGTTTAGCAGTCAAGCAAGCATATGTTATATTCAGTGAAGCTATTTCTCGAAAATGTTTCAAAAGTTCGTGTTTTTTCCATCAAATATATTCTTTTACAGAAATTGTTTTAATTGGTTTCAAGTTATTATGAGAATTGATATTTTCTAGTTTGCCAGAAATACGCGGATAACATTCAAGTTATCGAAGAATTGTATAAAGATGGATTTTTTACGCAGAAAGACGATCAGGAATTAATTGCAGCTTCCTTAGACCTGCTTACCATAATCATTCAGTCCTTTTATGATTTTCCAAGAGAGCTTGAAGTATGTTTTCACCTATTTATAACTCAAACCTTCATTAACATTAAAATATTTTTAGTGCGAAGCTTGCTTGGAAATTGATTTTACGAACTTCTGGGCATTGATTATGAGATCCAGAGGATTTCTACGGATTTCGCCGAGTGTAATGAAATTTTTATACGAAGTCTTACGCCAAGCAGCAGACGAAGAGAGACTCGTAATGATTAAAACGGATGACATCGATGAAAAAGTGAAAAAAATGATTTCAGTGTATGAATCAATTTTTTTAATGTATTACTATGTAAGTCTTCTTAATTTTTGCTTGAGTAATATTTTTACTAAGTTTTTTTATTCAATGAATATCTTGTAGATGATGGGACCTGACAGGGATATCATTCATAAATGTTTATCAGCGATGTTAAATTATGCTTGCAAAAGAATTAAGCACGCAATGTATCGTTTATGCAGTTTGATCAGTAATTACGAATATATAATTAACGTTATATCGAAGAGCGAACCATCAAATATTTTTCACGATTATGTCGTAACGTGGCTGAAGTACAGAACAATCTATTGTCCGGAGAATATCCCTAAGAAGAGAGGAATTTTTTACACAAATTTTTACGAGGCTATCGATACAATTGTGAAATACGCGAAACACCTTCGCGAAAATGGTCAGCTGGACGAAGCCAATCGAATAATGGACGCTGCGCAACAGTGTGATCAATCCCTTCTCGAGACAGACGAAGAGAGTAATGAATAATAATTATTGAACATATTTTTATTTCTTAATATAATAAGGTAACAAGAACTTGAGTTGTATAGAAAATGGTAGAAAACTATGACAATTCTGGAGAGCAAGACTGATTAATGTCATTAACAATTTTACTTAATTTTAATTAAGCATAGTTAATAAGGTAAAAAATCAATTAAAGTAAGCAATCCGACGAAAGTCTAATTTTGACTATTTCCTTGGTCTCCCGTTGCGTTGCATAAAGCAACCCTTAAATGAATTTAGTCTCACGTCTATTTCTCCTTCCTCCAGCTGAAAATGATCCACAACGCAACTTAATAATTAATCATTAATTTTCAGCAAAATCTCGAGAAGACGTGCAAAAATAATTTTCTAATAAGGTCTACCTGGTCGAACAAGTAGATCTCTTTATAGCAAGAGGGAGAAACACATTCACGAATGCAACGTATTTTTGCTACTCCACTTTGGTCCTTTAGCAACATCTTGCAAGGCTTACTCTCCTCACAGGCTTGCTCGAATTGCCTGAAAAATAGTTCCTAGAACAAGAAACGAATTCGTACTGTCTTGAAGAACAAGGGAAAAGTTGGAAGCGAGTAAATAAATGGAAGAAAGAGAGCTTTAAGAACAGATGAAGCAAGGAGGAAAAGTGAATTGGCAAAGTCTATCGAGCAGTTTTTAATTGGAGTCGAGCAACAATTGGTCGGCGTTGAAAGATTGACCTCGATTAGTACTGGCTATAATAGTGTATATCCAGCAGCAAGAGAGTAATGGGATAAATTTGAAGATTAGATCGTTGCTTGGAGAAACTCACATTTTTCGTGGTCTCCTTGTAAGGATATTCGGGAAAGACGAATATCTTACCGGAGGAGGAACTCGTGGCCTTGACAACGACGAGGTAGCCGATGAAGAGGATCAGGCCGTGCAACCTCGACAGCGCCATGTTGTGTTGCAGCCTGCAGCGCCTGCCCACCGCCTCTAATCAATACTAATAGTCTCCTTCTCTATATACATTCCATTCTCTGCTCTCCTTCCTCTTACAACAGATTCTCCATACCTTAATTCCACCTAATTTCCACCCTATGGGTCACCTTGACCTCGAAACCCCTCCTTTTCTTCGTTTTGTCAATATTCAAATTTTCAGGAATAATTTTAAGAGCAAAACTAACAGTCCCCTTCTCTAAATTCCCTTCTCTACTTTCTCTCCTCTTACAACAGATTTTCCATATATTAATTCTACCTAATTTCCTCCCTTAGTACCCTTGACCTCCAAAACCTTCTTTCTTCTCATTTTCTCAATATTCAAATTCTCATGAATATAATATTTTGCATGTAACAACACAGGCTCGTTTATCAAATAATTTTAAGAGCAAAAGGAAAAAAACAATCTGTTGAACTAGATGAGATTTGATGATTATTGAATTGGAACAGGATCAAGTTGGTTCAATAATAGGACTATCAAGATGAAATAAATTAGCTAATTACTAGGACGAGCAAGGAAGAGAAAGAAAGAGGGCGTTAGAGGAGAGTGAGAGTCGAGCAGGACGAATGTCCATGCAACAAGTACAATTAGGGGAAGCGGAAGTGGATTCTGGTGGGGTCCGAAATGGGCTTGCGAAACGGATGGTGGATCGATAGCTGATACGATAGCCCACTTCTTCGCATCGCCCCTTCTACAAAGGACAAATCGCACCGAGCTGCCTCAATACTCCTAGAGAAGTACTTGGGAATTCAACGGCTAATCTCTCTCAGTATATATTTCAATGTTTTACCCGCATTGCCACTGAACTTCAGTTACGGAAATAGCTACCTTGACAAACAAAACTCTCCTTCAGCTTCGAATTACCAGTTAGCTTTACCGTTTCCAGACTGTATGTGCACCAAAGCGCAGAAATTAATTGGATCAGCTGCTGGTGCGAATGTAGCACTTTTTGAAAAATAATTGGAGCTAGGTAGAAGGCTGAATGAAATGTAAAATAGAAAAGTGAGGATACGAAGTGATTAAAAAAGAGAGTGAGCGAAAAAAGGTTTTGAGGAGCTGTTTGTAGTGGAAGTGGTGAGAGTTGCGTACGCAGTTGGGGTAGGCTTGAAGAGAAAAGGAGAGAGAGAGAGAGGGAGAGAGTGGGAGAGCAGTGAGAGAAGGGATTAGGGAAGGAGCACTCTCGGCACTCAGAGCAGTCAGCAGCACACTGAACAGTGAAGTGCGAACCTTCGAGTTACTCGGTCACCGATGTGATCCAACCTGTTAGTTTCCCTGTTGCTATTACACTGCTCCCTCACGCTGTGTAAACATTCAGCCCTTTCGACAAATTTGCAGCCTCTGCATATAACATTTCAGTGCGTTTAACGACTCGCTAGTGCCTCCACAAATATCGACTCTTCATTCAGCTAACGAATCAAAATGGGACGAACGTGCTTTTTCACACTATTCTGGGTGATTTCACAATAATCCAGATCTCTGGTTTCTTCCAACGATCTTCCACTTCCGGAAACGCATCTACCACTTCCAGCCAGATCAAGGTGAATAATATAGGCCAACATTGCGAACTTATCAATCTATATAGAAGGTTGACGAGTTAGTTTCTCGTCCTAGAGACTTTCTGTGAATCTGACGTTCACTGGATTGTAGAGAATTTTGTTTTTTTTTTTGGAGGGAAGGAAAAAGCCCGCCATGTTTCCTTCCGGGGTAAGCAGGAAGAAGGTTGTCACGCGGTCTAAGGTTGTGGCACGTTGCGAAAGTGAACGAGTCTCACCGATGCTGACCGATACCGTCCGAGTTAAATCCACATTGTTGGAAAAAGGTGAAAAGGGATAGAGGGGGAGAGAAACAGTCCAGTCGGATATATGGAGCGAGAGACGCTTCCGGTAACAGGAAATTGAAAGATGAATCGCTACCCTCGATAATTTACGCGTGAAAGAATGTACCAATTTATTAATCTCGTTTTGGTAAATCTGAATAGATCTCTCTCTCTCTCTCTCTCTCTCACTCACTACTCATTCCATGCCTTTATTTATTTGGCTTTTCGTCACAGAATCCTAGTCCTAGGTTGATTTTACGGTGGACTTGTATCTTGCTTGGAATTTTCCTTCTTTCATTTCCTACATGGGAAGTTTTTTTTGTGAAGCCCAATATGGGGGCTGGTTTAACTTTGCAAACAGAGATAGAGACCTTACCGTGTGTGAATCAATGGTACCAATGAAATGGAAAGATTGTAAGAAAAGAAGTAGAAGTCCACGTGTCGATCTGGAAGGATATGTACGACCTCAATTAAATGTACACGTGCGTGCGCAGGGATCCACGTGTGCATGAGCCTTTAAAGGGAGAATGAGAGAGGAGAGATATATACAGACAGATATAAGGACGCACCAAGAGAAAAAGAGATACATCAATGAAGATTGGAACAGAGAAATAGACCACAAGAAAGAAAGAGAAAAAAGAGATACAGTGAGAGAGACAATAAGCTGCAACGTCGAACAATCCTCGTTTCGCTAGCCAACTCGTCATGGCTTTCTTAACGAAGCCAATCTCAGAGTTCGGCCAAGGGTCAAATAGCTCCAGACAAATCCAGCTACACGACACTGCCACAGAAAACTCCCCTCGATCAAGATTTATCGCTCCACTCGATTCACCAATTTTCACTGGATTTATCAACCATCCAGGTCGTCTCTCTGTAAAGATTTAAACTCCGGGATCTTCTGTCTATCGTTGTAAAAAATTTTTTTATTTTTCTCTTATTCTAAATTTTTTCTTGAATACACAACTTTTGCAAAGATATTCGAGTAGCTTCCAGAGATAAATCAAAAAGGATTTTTGGTCGTTGGCTCCTAACTGAGAGTTTCTTGGTAGGATTTCCTGGGGGAGCTATAAGGGAAGATTTGCGTGGCGTAAAAACGAATCGTAGAGGATTTTCCAAAGTGCGAGTGTGAATGGGGTGGTAGCCCTCGTTCGTAGGATGGACGCGAAATGGATGGAAAATAAACAGAGGAGAGAATTTTCATCGAGCGACTCTACGAGTGCTACCTGGATATATCGTGCACCTGGATATTGATCCTGACCGTTGCAGGACGTTACACTTGGAATATGTGGCTCACCTATTTATCCCTCATCGTACAAAGTCATCTTTCATCATTTATCTTAGAGATGCATCAAATTTTCTAACGATTAATTCTCATATTTGTGTATGAAATTAATTTCTTTTTTTTTTAATTAGGTTATAATGGTGCATCATGCTTGCAAAGGGAATTTTCATTGATAAGTCGGAAAGGCAGAGAAATACCAGTCGAACAGTCCGATGCATGATCATGATTCTCTTTTTCTACTGGACGTTATGTTTTCATTTTAGAGATCCTATTGTTTCTCACGTATTTCCACTAATAATCTCTATTATTGTTGAGATGGATCTCACTCGAGCAAGGATTATCTTGTCTGATCCTCCAAAGGGAAGTTTGTCGAGTGACACGCCAGACAACCGGAGCCAGCAAGTAGAAACATCGATGACACGTCAGACACTATTCGAGGACGTCAAGATAGAAAATGGAAATTCGTTGAAACGCTCGACGAGACGAAATAAATATCGATCCATCAAATTTTTCCTTTCCACTCAATTTGGCAAATGGAAAGACAATTTTATATGAAAGCGAATCGAAGAGTTGTAAGAAAATGCGAAACAGTTGCTGGAAGTTGATTTCCCTCGCTTTTCACGTCCAGCACTTAAACTATTATTAGCTATTCAATTAAACTAGTCGCTGCAGCAAATCGAAATTCCTGCCAAATATTTGCCAGTGCAGGAGATCGATTCGTAAGTTCTCTGGTCATGTTGAATTTCTACCATTCAATTCAAACGAATTTTCATAGTCCATCTGCGGCGTTTGGCAAATTTCCATGTCCCCGACGTAAGTGGATTCTAATCCAGTCTTGTCAAAGATTACAATAGCCAATGCTAGTGCTTCCTGTGATTCCAATTAACCAAGCGCAGTAATGAGATCCCATACTCCCTTGGTGAAACACCATTATCTCTCCAGGTATAGTGTCCATAGTTGCAAGTTTCGTGTAGTACACAGGCCTGAGCATAGGGGACTCCGTGCATCTCCAACTGTTGTTAATTATAAAGCCTGAAGGTAGGTGTACAACTTATGGCCCGTTTTGCAAATAACTGGAGACTTAGTTAATCGAATATTTTCATGCGACCTGTGGAAAAGATTGTTGATGAAATGAAATTCTTGGCGTTTATGGAAAAAGGATGAAAGGGGGTTAGGTTTGCCAGAGGCAGCTGAGAGGCAGCACGAGAAGAGAGAAATTTCCGTCCAATCCTGTGGTAGCGAGGGGCTTTTAATTACTCGGTCGTGCTGGAATGTCGTAGCCAACTCCGTGGAGAAGCTGTAAGGGGAGGAATAATAAAATTCTTATGAGAGCATTGGTGTGTCCCGCTTGAATATGCCTGAGACGAATTTCCATTAGTATCCCCCGCCCCCCAAGTTTCTTCCCACGGGTGAGATTCTGCCACGATACATATCCCCCCTCACCCCTCACTATCACTAGATGAAAATTCTATTCCTTCTGAATCGTGATACAGTTCGGGGACTATGATAAACCACCGATAATATACGCTCCAGATATCCTCGAAAATTTCACTTCCTCGGTATATGGATCACTGAAAATTTCATGCTTCGCATAAGTCTGTCGTATAGCTGTTTCTCTCTGTTATAACTCATCGTTAAGCAGAAAAGAAATATTCTCGGCATAACCTCAAACTTTTGATATAGAATACTTTGAGATGTCTATAAAGACTTTATTGGGAAAGAAAGTTAGTGTAGGTATTAATAATTTATAGCTGCAGTATAGGTATAAGAGAGACACTGGTATTTGTGAGAGGTTATGCAAGCGAATGCAAGTATAAGGGTGAGAAAAAGGCGATAACATGAAATTCAATGAAGGTAAAGGCGAGAACGTAGTATGAAAATGGTTGGGTGGATGGGAAGATTGGCAGAGTAACTGCATAGTGCCATATCGCCATAGAAAGCATAGCATAGCCCGTTGTAAAACCTCCACTAACACACAATCATCTTGCTTTTTCTATTTTACAGGTTGACCTCGTTTCCTCGCAAAGACGCCCCACCTCCCACCAACCGTGAGTATTTACAAACAGCTTTGTCGAGTTAGTCAGTGTTTATTAGGCGATATTCTTTTCGGTTTGTTTCTCAAATCGACGTGCAAGTTCCTGCAGCGGGTTTTCTGTCAACTTTCCCGTGTTGAAGAAGACTCCTTCTTTCGTCGTGCGTTTTACAAGTTGAAAATATTTTTAGACAGGGAAATGGTCCTAGTAAGCCTGTTATTATTTTATACGATGTTACTTGACCCACTTGGATACCTTCAAGGGGGTCATTTTCGACTATCTGCATAATTCGACCTATTACCGCCTACGAATTGCATATTTTTCTGAGAAATCAATGCTTCCTCTGTTTAACGATGCTTTTACATAAACGTAGATAGTTGCTTGTTATTTGGCCCTCGTCCTTGGAGTTCTATCAATTGAAATTTTATTGGTTCATTTCTTCAAATTCGAATGATTCTTCCTTATTATTTTTGGATTTTGTAGCGATTTTACGATATATTTTACTTGATATTTCCTTATTCCTGTAAATTGGCATTATTTTCATTTGCCGGATAAATCTAGAAAATGAATCATAAAAGTCAAATACACATGCGATAGATGTCGTTTGTCTAGTTTTCCTTAGCTGTGACAATCGAGGACCATAAAAGGTTATGCAGCATCTGTTTGGCCCAGTAAATTCTTCAAGGGAACTCGCTTGATTCTTTTTACGTCGCTAGCTTTTACCACAACTTTCCGTAATGATTCCCGATTGTATCAGATTTTTACTCATAATCGGAACTGATTAGAGAAACAAAGTATTTACTTTTTCTTATTTCCGTTTCATGTGTGTTCTTTTTCTTGTCACCATGACCGTAGTGGAAAAAGGTTTATTTTTGTTTAAATAGGGGGCAGGGCGGTTTGGCGGGCGGGGTGTTCTAATACGCGGGTAAACTTTTCCCGCCAAATGTAATTAGAAAAATAACCGGTAGGTGACCCGTCCATCAGTATTTGAAATTTGTGAAATTTTTAAAATTGTCCGTGCTGTTCTCTCGTAAAAAGTTCTTTTTTTTTGTTTTTAACAATGATGGGAAAAGATCGTAATGAAATTTTCATTCGGAACTTGCGTTTGCGCAATTTAAGAATTAATTTTTCTCTCAACCACGAGTGGGAGCAATTAAATTTTGAGATATGGGTATGTCATTTAAACTTTACAACTATTGGCGTTTGTTGCGGAAAAAAGTAATTTCTTCACAGCATATGGAATATTTTATCTATAAAAACATTTGGATTGCTTAAACGATGAATATTACGTTATTTGTGATATATTAATTTAAATAGTAAGAGGAATTAATTTTTTGAATTTAATAGGACGCTAACTTGTCGATTGGTCGGTAAAACAGATGCTGGTATTACCAACCGATGCTGGGGCATCATCCTTCGGTAACTAGAACGCGTCGTTCAGAAAACTTGACGTTACCGTTGTAGAATAAAAAACTTTCTAGACGAGTCAAAGCATCTCTTGTTTTATCTTCAAAATGTTAAGGTGATTAATTTAAATTTGCACTGTGCGAAATGAACACGAAGATAGTTTGTTATTAGAGTATAACTTTACCACACGCGATCAGCTCAAGCGAAAGTTTCGTGTTTACATGTCTCCCCAGACCTAGCTTAGCTCGATCAGATAGGAATCTTGTGCAAACTGTAGGAAAATATACAAGTGGAAAGTTTATTAATAGCTCGCCGATACAGGAAACTCGATGATTTCCGCATGAAACTCATCGATTTGTTTGCGAAAGTTTTTTGAAAGGTCTGCAGGGAGCTGAAAAGTTTATTACGGACAAGCGGAAAAAAGGTGCTGAGTTCAAGAGTGTTTAGCCGGGTAGGAAAGGCGCATGTGCCTCGCAGCTGCAATTCTTCCAAAGGCTTGGAATGGTCTAAAAATATCCGAACGCACTTGAATCACCTCTAGGATCTGTTCGGAGAACAGCAAGGAGAAAAAATCCCAAGCTGCTCCATGCGATAATTTTAGAATCTTCCCGAAACTGGATCCTCTTCTGTATAGCTTCTTAGAAGCTGCTACTATCCAGAAGATATTTTACCCTACTTATAATAAACAATTAACTTCCTCCAAAAGTTGTAAGTATATCCAATCCTTGTTTATAAGAAAAAGCATTAAAATTTCTGTTCTCTTTACTTTTCTCTCGAAAGATACTAGACAGCTATCAATTTGAAGGAAATAACGATTAATTATCGAACTAAAATAGGCACGCAACAATTAAAAGTTATGTTAGTAAGAGGAGGGCGAACGGGATTGATATTTGCCTAGAGGGGGAGGTATTTCGAATATTCGTACGATCGGCCATATTGATTGTGTAGTTGAGAAAATGGCCGTCGGGTGTCGTCCATTTGGCGCCGGTATTTTGCGGGACCTTCAGTCGCAGAAGAACCACGCACTTGGACGGTACGAAGTGAGAAAGTCTGTGCGAAAGCAAGAGAGAGAGAGAGAGAGAGAGGAGGGAGAGTGTGCGAGAGTGTGTGCAAAACGGGAAGGAAGTGAAGAAACGTGACAAAATTCGTGAACATTGATGCAAAAGGCGGATATAGTGGGCAAAATTAAAATTTAAAGTATTATTTTACGTGGTGTGTGTGTGAGAGTGCTGTGCACGCGTTCGGGAGATATAATAGACTTGCAGTCGGAGAGAGAGAGGAAAGAGACGCTTTCGTGCTCGAGGCAAAAAGGGAGAGATAGCGAGAGGGAGAGAGAGAAAGCGAGAGAGGCAGAAAAGGCGGAAGGTGGAGAGGTAGTAAGCGTCGGATTTATTTTCTCGCGCAACTGTGGAGCAAAACGGCCTCAAACTGTGGGGCTCTGGGGCGTTCTTTCTTCCTCCTCAAGGGATGTACTACCCTGTAAGTTAAGAAAATCTCTTTTACCAACACCATAAAATGTACTATTCGTCCAACAAAATTCACCCTACAAGAATGCAATTTTTTATTTCCTCAAAATTTCTTGCTTTATTGCGTGTCAGAAAATCTAGCTCTCTTATGTTATTACTCTTTCCCGTTATTTTACCTTTTTATCGTGTTCGAGCACTGTAATTGGCAAGAAGGGAGAGAGAAAGTGGCACGCATGAAAGCAGTGCACACTGCACGCGTTGTTGTAGCAGCACTTGCAGATGGCCGGAATTTCGTTGGATGAATGGAAAATGAAATTTTGCGAAGGGAAGCGCGGCGTTCATGGTGTCCTTGAACGCACCTTGAAGTTGAAGTTTTGTGCGTTGGTGACAATGCAATTTGAGGTTATGTTAGTGCTGTGATTCGAAAATCGGATTTTTTCTCCATTGTGTTTCAGCTGTCACTAACCTGTAACTTAACGTTTTCGAATCGATGAACTAACTTCTCGAAGCGGGAAAAATACGAGACTTGTGCAATATTTTCCGAATACTCCAGAGAGAGAGAGAGAGAGGTTAGAATCGCTCACGGGGGAAAAGTCGAACGCGCGCCTTTTATTCAAAATAATCTCAACCAACCGAATCCACGACTCTTGATTTATTTTCTTTCAGCTACATGTTTTCTCAGTCTTGCCAGTAGTGCTCTTCTATTTTATATTTACACTAGCGATCAATGACTCTAGTAGAAAAACAAGTGCCAAGCGTCATTAAAGCAAGATGAGATATTTAAATACACACATTTAATAGCATTGGTGGTTGAGTCTGAATTTAACGGGCTTTCCAGATAAATTAAAAAAAAAATAAGAGGGACAAAAGGATATTTTTAAAATAAAGAAAATAATATTTATTTAAGATGATCCATCGAACAATGCGCTGCTATTGAGGAATGAACGACGCTCATTCGTGTTCCGTGGCGCGAGAATCACGTTTAGCGTCGTTAATTTATGGTGGATGAAGCAGAAGCGTCCAAGGCTTCCAGGAAATAAGCCTATTGTGTGCTTGTTCCGAGGCTCGACAGATTCGGCGAATTACTCCAGTTTAGACGACGCGTAAACTAAATACTTATATTCCAATAACTGGAAAACATCTTAATGCCATAACATTAAGTTTTTCTCCCTTTTCACAATAGCCAAACCTTTATTGAATTCTATTGTGAATTTTATTTTTTACCAAAGAAATAAATTGACTAAGAAGTTTACCAATAGGTCGACCAATCGACCGACCATTATCAACCACGAACCAACTGTTTTTAACTGTAAACAAACGTATACAAAAATTGTGCAGGTAAGTAATAACTTAATAATCATCACTGAAGTATCAAATGGGAATAGCTGGAGAATAATGAAGTTTCTACGTAAATCTCTCGAATAAACATGAGTCAAGCTTGAGTCACGTAAAGCTTCATTATTTACTGCTGCAGCAAAGATTGACCCTTGTGTCTCTCCATTGTAAGAGAAATACTACTTTCGGTGCTCTCATTACTCAATGTACTGTGTATATATATTTGTTTCAGGATTATCTGGCAAGTTTTTCTAGTCGATGGACAGGGTCGAGGCTGCCGGAAAACAAGGTTGCTAGCCTCTCTCAAGAGTCAGGCTAATAATAAACGAAAGCGGGAGGAGAGTTTAGAGCAAGGAAAAATCGATTGGAATTTCATTCCTGCTTTTCATCCCTGCCACACACCCCTATTCATCATGGTCATCATGCAACGTCCTATATATATATATATATATATATATATATATATATATACGGGCTCATTTGGAAATTCTACCAATTCTTCAAACTCATTTCTCTCCCTCTTTTCTCCCGCCTATCTCTCCAACCATTGCACAATAGGGTGAAATCAGCTTTGATAGTGGATTGGCTGGATAAAGAGTTGCTGGAATATTTTTTTTTCATCAATGGAAAATACTTTGAGAAGATGTGGAATTGGAGGATATCGATCGGTCCAGCCAGTTGCAGCTTCCCTTTAAGTTCTACCCCTGGACCACTACTACCTTTCGCTACTTTTCAACATACATACATAACACACACGCACGCGCGCGCGCGCGTGGGTTCCCTCACGATCGATCTGTTGCAGCTTCAGCCGCAGAGCACAGTTGAGAGAGAGAGAGGGGGGGGGGGGTGGAGCCGCACGTGTATTTTCTCATACGAAATCGAAGAAAAATATTTCTACTACACTTTAGTTCCCCAGTAAAGGAAAAGAATTTTGTGAGGGGGAGTTGCAAATTTCCGTTCGCTTCCAAGCTTTACATCCTCTCCTTAAATAATTGCGACTGAACCGCATGGTCTCCTAGTGTAACTCGTTATTCGATCAATAGTGACCTTTGCCCTTAGCGATTTGCCGTGCTTATTGTTTATTGCATCCCTCTTCAATTTGCCTCATCGATTCCTGCTGCAAAAATGTAATATCAATTTTTATCGCACGCCGGTGGTTTTGTTTCACACACAATGTAGTCGGCTTGGAGAACTTGGGAGAAGCTGAGTCGCACAGAAAAAAAAACAACGCTTTTAAAGTGTTTTGCTGTGGAGTAGTTAATTAAAAAGTTGTTAAAGATTATTATCAAGATACTCGCTAGACTCTCGCTTCAAGTAGTAAAAGCAAAAACGTATTTCTTTGTTTCGACGCTTCCTATTGGTCGAGCATTCTAGTGGCCCTGTCCTATTGGCCGAGAATCGCTCTGACAATCAGTTGATTCATGGAATGTGGAGAATTAAAATATTTTTAGGTCTTGGTAATTTATAGGTAAAGAAATAAGTTATAAAAATTAGATTATTTGTTTTTATTTGGTTTTAATTTTTCTAGTTAGTCATGATTTATTTTGAATTTGATTTTTTTCCTTAAGAATAGCATTGCTTTGGATTGATAGTTGTGTTTTTAATGGTAGTAGGGAGAGATTGGTGGCAGAGGAATATTTGGAGAGTCTAGCGGTGATGGTTAAAATACTTATGTTTGTTATGATGGAAGCCCATTTGGGTGTTTTACGCCTTGAGGAAAATTCCCAGGTCTTTATACAATGTGTCCGTTTTAACTCTTGTCAAACTCATCAATTCTTATACCATTTTTTATCCAGCCAGTTTAATAATTAAAAAGTTATAGTCGGTGAAAAATTCCCTGAGGAGCTATTATAATGTTAAATTAAAAAAAAAAGCGAATTGCAATTATTGTTGAATGTAAAAAGTATTCGTATTAGACGTAAAATAATTTACAAGCAATAAGTACACGAATATTACAATTTTAGTTCCGACATTAAAGAAACCTTTTACATATTAAAAAACTTCTTAACAATTTTTGCTTTCAGTATGCCTGAAAGTATTAACACAAAGTCAATACATTTTCTGGCTTCCGTATAAACGTTTTGATATATTTATTAAATAAATATATATTCCTACAAGCACTACTAAATTATTGTCTATTCTTTAACGGTGTACCCTTCATATAAAAAAATGTACCAACACATATAATATTTTTACACAAAAAATAATTACAATTAGCTCCCATTTTGTCGAGTTTCACACTTTAATAGCCCCTTAAACTTGTTATTAGTGTCTGGATCGTCCAAGCGACGCTGGACCAATAGGAGATGGCCATTAAATAATTCTTCCAACAGTCAATCTCCTAATTAAAAGCTAAATGAAAGTAATAATATACAGGGTGTATCAATATTCATGTATTTCTTTAAAGTGCTGGTTGAGGGATAGAAAATAGAGTCGAAAATTCAACTATTTGAATTAAAATAACCTAATGAGCTTAAGATAAATTTGCAGTATATTCAAACTGCAAACAAAACATACTTTAAATTTAAAATAAGAATTATATGTTATTACAATTGAATAATGCAAAAGCAATTAAAGAACAATAGAAAATAAAATTCATTAATGATTTTTTGGCACTGGGTATATATTTTTATGAACTGTCTTTTCTTTTTATTTATTTTTTCTTATTATCATTTAACAGATAAAAAAATCTACATATTTTGTTAGCTTTTAATTATTGATGATCCATTTTAATTGCAAAAATGTATAATAAAAATTCATCGTTTTAATTTCTTAGAAATAATGTGATGAGTGCAGCTTTTTCCGTATACAGAAAATCAGTTAAATGAAATCGATAAACACTTAATTTTTGTCTGTAGTAAATTTAAGAAAATTCAGATTATATACATTTGTATGTTATAGCTTTGGTATTGAAATAGCTCACAAAATTTAAAAAGCGAAGAAAAAATGTAAATATCCACTATTCATTCAGTGATTGCAACACAAATAAAAAAAAATATAGGTCATAAAAATGTTATGCATGTCAATATACCGTTCAAATATTGAATTTTTTGTTGTTCTTTCACTGTTATTGAGTTTTATTTATTATGAACTATTGTTTTATATCAATAAAAATTCTTTCCTTTTCAAATTCGAAGCGTCTCACTAATATAATCTAAATGTACCACAGTAACTACTTTAACACGTACTTTAATCTTTAAAATAAACGGTTGCTGATTTAGAATGGCTATGCGCAACTTTTACATCCCATGACCGCATCTCGCAGCCCTATTTATCAGGAATGCATGCATAAGAAATAGCGAAAGTCAATGTAAACAAAGATGATTAAAGTTGGTCGAACTTAGGCACGTTCTGTTAGATGCTAAAAAGGAATACCAGGGTTTACATTGCTTCGTCTAATTCACGGTCATTTATTTTAACAAACATATGGGTAAATTAGCATTTTCAACAAGAAATTTTGTTCGTCGAAATTCTCAACTTTCCAACCACCTACTGCTAGTGTTGAAGAAAACTGATTTTTAACTTGTAAAGATTATTTTAAAAAGTAGTTTATTCTTGATTTGATATAATTTTTTTTTAACTTACCTTAGGATTGGAACGTTTCCTTACATTTATGCTCTCAGGCGTTTTAACCGACGGACTTTATACAGGGTGCTTCACTTAATTCGCCCCCAAGGCGCTGACGTAAAAATTCATTTATCCTCGTAACTATAAAAAATACTAGTTTCTTACATAAAACCTTTTATGATGTCAAAAGAAAGTACTTTCGGAAAGGTCGTATGGAAAAATTTCTATCTGTTTTATTTACGAAGATAAATTAAGTTTTAAGTCCACGCTCTTTGGGACGTATTGATTTGAACACCCTGTATACCGGATAATCTCTTAATTTTAAGGGTAGAATTACGATGGTTGCAAAGGGTACATTTGTTATTGGCGTCTATACGATTTTTCACAGAAAGGAAAATCCCTGGTTCTCTGTTTTTACAGAGAAGTTTGGAGATAATTCAGACGATGAACGTTGGATTGGTAATTTTTTTCCGTCGGTAGTGGAGAATCTGGTGGAAGAGGGAAATTTAGAGAGAGAGAGAGAGAGAGAGAGAGAGTCGAGTTTCGATGGGCAAATGCACTGGATAATCAACAACCAACTGTCACGAGGTCACACGAGGGGCTATCGACTTTGTCCCACTCTCTTTCTCCCTCTTTCGTATCTTTCCAGAAATCGAGAGACTTCAAACTCCTCCGTTCTCTCTATATATATTTATATATATATATATATATATATATCTCACACATACTCATGTTCAATTCGTTCGTTCCTTCAACCAAATCACTATTGAGTATTTGTATTATTCCCACTAACAATATCCTCGCATGCAGTTTTTTCAAGATTTATTGCTCAGCAGATACACAAAATTGAATTTACGATTCTCTTTCTGAACTTTGCTCGTCCTCGTATCGCTTACTTTTTTCTCCCGCTGTGGGCCATTCGTTAAAAGCTCCAGTTCATCCAGATTCGATACGAAAAAGTTTCATTTTCAATGATTTTTCGCGTTGAAATTGTTCGAATAAATAATTGAGATAATTGTAGAAAAAGTAATTTTTCCAGTACAAATGTAACGTCGATTGATATTTTTCCCATTTATCATACGATAATTTATACGCCGATTAGCTTTCGCTTTTTACATACCAATATAAAAATAATATAGCGAGAATGTGTAACTGTGTATATGCGTACGAAAAAAGTTCTTTGAAAATGATCAAAGTTACGGGGATAAATAACTTTGATATGGTATGCATATGTACTAATATTACACATTCTTACCCTAATGCCACTGGGTTTGTATACGCGAAGCAAATAATCCCATACAAACTGGTGTATATTCCCTATCGTATCGTTTTAACGAGGAAATTCATGTAAATGGTGCTATTGGATAGTGATTAGAGAGAATTTTCGTCTGAACAAATAGATTACTGATAATTTATATTTGTATAAAACTTTCTTCCATTGTAACAGTTTTTTTATGGAATAATATCATGAATTATTTTTTTAAGGACGTCTAAAACTTGCATAGTTAAGGAAACTGTAGAGTAGAGAGTTTTTAAAAATGATTATTAATTTTTAAATATATTGCTAAAGTCTGTTTTGTACATTGATATTTTTTGCATGAGAAAATTATTATCATGCTGTCAATAACGTTGAGAAAAAATTTTTAATTTCCAGTTAATTTATTTGCTACTATGTTTAAAAAAATTCTCTCCATTAAGTATTCAGTATTGTTGTACAATTTAAATGAAATTCCCTGTTTTAATGATGCAAAAACTGCAGAATTAATCGAAAATTTAGAAATAATTCCGGTAATATGACAGAAAAGTCTTCCGAGTAATTGTAACATCAAATGATATTTTTGCAATTTGCATACAAAACGATGCGTCGATTGGCTTAATCCCATGCAAATTGACGAATACTCGCTATTGTATGGTGTTTACGTCGAACCGTAGACCGGAAATCGAATTTCGTTGTACCGAATTTAAAAGACGGAAACAATAATTAAACATTGTATGCGATGGAGATTATTTTTAAGTGTTCTGTTTTAATTGCACTGATAATTATTGACAGCAATGTAAAATCTATTCATGGGAACAGACCATAAAGAGTGTGTCATTTAAAGTGTTACAGAGAGATAACACAAAACTACCATGACTATAAAAAAAGTATTTGAAATGAAACTTGTTTAACTTTGAGGGGGACGTAAGATGGTATCATTGATCTGTCCTTGAAACGTCATCTGAAGATTACAGGAAGGTCACTAGTGGAGCCTTTCGAGTGGAGCCACCTGTTTCGTTTATTGCATTTTCTTTTAATTTTGAAGATCATACGAAGGTCACTTTGAATTTGAATGTAGAGTCACCTATTTTCTTCATTGTATACTTTCTTTTACGTTGTTCAAGAGCTTTTCAAAAAACTAATTACTAATTGTCATTTCGCTCAGTCAGTCGTTCACTAGATATTTAAATTTGAAAGTATAAGTAGGTGAGCAAGATTGCTTGTATACGCGTAGCAGTCACGCACACTGTTTCAGCCAAACCCGCTCTTATAAGCAGTTTAAAATCGAAATATCTAGTGAACCACTATAATCTCTCTGTAACACGTTAAATGACACGCCTCGCGTATTATGCGAAAAGTATGAACGAATTGTTCAATATTTTTTGTGCACTGAGAGTTAAATTGATGTCTCAGCGAAAAGTATAGATTGAAAATTAGACATTGCAAAATATATCTTGAAAGGGAGAAACTTAATCATTAACGTTTATAATGATTATGACTGCAAAAGTCACAAAATATATAATAGTAAAAGATAGTTTTCTGAAATATTTCTTTTGTAACTTGAAAATAAGCAGCACAATATTTTTAAAAACTAATAACTCAAACGTTTTAATGAACGAAAATGATAACATTAACAAGAACTGAAACGTGTAAAGAATTATCAAACTGATTACAATTTTTAGGCTAAAGTACGTGACTTTTCTAAAAGACGTTAATCGCAGCTGTCAACTTTCTTTCTTTTCCGCAGTGCTTATATACCACGTTTGACAAATTACAATCGCTGTATCTAGAAGTTTCGACATACTTTCAAACATTTGAATACAATTACAAATACTACTACCATTACAATTTTACGCTAATACACTAATGAGGTCGTAACATAATTAACTTTTAGACTACCGAAAAAATTGCTATTGTGACTATAAACAAACATGGAGGGTTTATTCGCTAATCGTGTTATGAAAACGAGCAAAGTTTTATGAAAAAAGTATAACAACATCAGTGCAAAGATTCTAGCAGTCCATCGGTTAAATACAATGATCAGTTTAGGAATTTTTCAGCAAGAAAACTCTTTCGAGTAAACACAAGGCCAAGTGATACTTTTTTCCCCTTCAAAACACAATAAGTTCTGCGTCGATCGGAATGCTCCCGTGAAAACTGATGAATATATTCACTGTCTTATCATTTTAATGGTGCGACTGTGTCTCGCTAGGGCCAATCGAAATTTTATGCCTCGAGATTTGAAGATTTATTTCTTCAGATTTCCCGGGATTTCCCTTTCGAGCCCGTCAATGAAACTGGGTCACACCGGTGCACGGAGATAACAAAGAAACACGCAACTATTTACTCCGTGCTGCTCCCTCCTTCCCCCCGTCCTTCCTACTTAATCCCAAACATAAAGCGATCGCTTCATCCAAAACATGCCTCGAACCATTTCCGCGAATTTCGTTGGAGCTTGATCGGGTTTCCCAGGAAGGACTTAATAACGAGTTTCGACTCTACTCGCATAATAACATATAGCAGGTTCCTTTTGTCCTCTTTCTGGGAACCAGCGGAGAAACAAAATTCTCTTGAATTTAATTACCAATGTACACAATGGGATACTTTCAGATGTTGCCAGCGATAATCTCTTACTTTTTTTCTTGCTATTTCTAGGGAAACTATAAAAACAATACTGAGAAGAAACTCGAGTTTGCAGGATGGATCGTTTAATCGTTGAAGATATTCGACGTTCGTAATTGGTATGGTTCTCACTCTTCATGGAAGGGAGAGTTTCTAACATTTCTATCTTGTTTGCAGGCTGAACCACGGTTCGGGCATACGCGAGCAGCCTCCGAAAATACGTCCAGGGGATGCCCCAGGCATGTCTTATTAAGGGAGTCGCGCCTGCGTCTGGAAATTTCTCCCAGCCAATCGACACACGCCTTCTTCTCCACGGATGAATTATTCAAACCGACAACGTTCTCTGCCAGGCGTCCAATGAATGCCTCGGGATATTCAACGCGAAGAATCCTTATCCAACCATTGGATACCAGCCCTTTCGTCCGGATCTTCAAATCTCTAATTAATCTCGATGAACTGCTGGCCAAATCTCAACCACTCCCAGATGGAAATCTTGTTGGCTGGATGAAAACAATTTTTGTTTTCTGAAAGTCGTTGTGATCTCGTGTGATGATTTTTTGCTTGAAATTCATCAATCACGTAGAGCATATACATGTTAAGGGCTTATTCTTCTTGCGAATCTTAATTTTTCCTTTAATTCTATTGTTCGTACAAGTTATAATTGATTTTCAACAAATAAAATTAAGATAAAATTAGTCAAATTGTCAAGTACCGCGAGTCCTTAACTTGGAAGCTATTATTTACAAGTTAAATGACAATCTTTAAAAGTAAAAACATATTTGTAAAAAGTTTGTCAGTATGTTTAGTATTAATGTGGACACATTGTACATCCATAGTATTAGTTGAATTCTATGATTTAGTAATTTTATGTGGAAAATGGACATTTCCATGTGGAATTACATGATAGAGTCTCTGGTCCGTTCTCCTCACACGCGAGAACTGCGGAAAGCATTGACTTGACAGGCAGCATTGCGTTACAAAGAACGCCGTTTCAGCCAATTAGCTTCATTAGCGACCTTAGTGAAGGTACCTTGCTTAAACAGGGGAGTGGGGTGCGAAGAACATCTGGGAGTTTGATACATTTGAAAGAGAGTGAGATCAACGTCCAAAGGCTTCCAGGGATTATGAAGAGAGACGCATATAGAGAGGAATGGATTGCAAAATGTGTGGCATGAAAATATATGGAAAACTGGCAACACTGCGTTGGAAAAAGTGTTGTTTCACCCAATTAGAATGATCAGCGACTTTGGCAAAAGTGCTTCGAACAAATGGAAGAGTGGGATTTGGAGAACATCTGGAATTTTTATGCATTTGAATTTGCGATCAAGTCCAGAGGCTTCCACGAATCATGCAGAGAGATATATGAGTATAGGGAGAAATGTATTGGAAAATAGCATGAAAAATGTGGAAAAAGCTAATAGCACTGCGTTGGAAAAAGTGTTGTTTCATCCAATTAGTATCATCCGCAACCTTGGTGGAGGTACTTTGAATAAATGGAAAAGTTGGATGCGGAGAGCATCTGGAATTCTGATGCATTTGGAAAATGCCATCAAATCCAGAGCTTTCCAGGAATCATGCAGGAATAAATTGGAAAATTGCAGGAAATTCGAGGGAAGCATTGGCCGGCTCATCATACAGAATTGCGTTACAAAGAGTGCCGTTTCATTCAATTAGCCTCATTAGCGACCTTAGAGAAGGTACTTTACTCTTAAGTCGAAGAGAGAGAGAGAGATGTGCAAATTTGATGCATTTGAAAATGCGAGGAAATGTAGAGGTTGCCAGCCATCGTAGAGGGTAGATTGAAAAATGGCATGGAAATTGTGAAAAGCAGACGTTATTGCTTTGAAAAAAGTGGTGTTTTATCCAATTAGCCTCATTAGCGAGCTTAGCGAAGGTATTTGAAACAAACGAAAGAATGGCATGTGTGGAGAGTATCTGGAAATTTGATGCATTTCAAAAGGCGATGAAATCCGGCCCCTCTCAGGAATCATGGAAGAATAAATGGGAAAATGGGTGTGATGTCGAGGAAAACGTTGTCGAAATGGACAACATTGCGTCGCAATGACCATCGTTTCAGTCAATTAACACGATCAGTGGAGGTACCTCGCTTAAACAGGAAATAAGTATTTGGAGAACATCTGGAAGTTTAAAAATGCCATTAAATCCTGGGAAATCGCGAGGAAATGAATTGAAAAATGGCGGGAAAATTGCGGAAAGCAATGGCCGAGCAGATAGCTTTGCGTTACAAAGAGCGTCGTTTCAGCCAATTAACCTCATTAGCGACCTAAGCGAAGGTCCTTAAACAGAGCAGTGGGATGTGGAGAACATCTGGAGCTGCGATGCGTTAGAAAAACCAGAGACTTCCAGGAATCATGGAGAGACAGATATGGGAAATGGTTGAAAATTGAGAAAATTCAACAGCAGCGCGTTTCGAAGAGTGTCGTCTCGTCCAATTAAACCCATTAACCGTCCAATCGAAGGTCTTTAAATAGAAAAGCTGAATGTGGAGGAGAACATCTGGAACTCTGTTGAAAAATGCGAATAAATCCAGTGTGGTTAGCGGGACCACGATGGGGTATAAAAGGATGAATAGAGAAATAAAGAAGCGAGCAATATGGTGTAAAATAAGAGAGGTGCAGAAAAATGAACGACGCAGTCTCCAGCTGCTCCACTATTTTCCCCATGACTGCTTTAATTCATGCCATACCTCCCACGCGTGCTTTATGTTCTTTTATCGACCCGAACGAAGGTCCTCAAGCATAAGTGTGTGACGCGGGGAGGATCTAGATCCCAGATGCATTTGAGAATGCGATAAAATTCAGTGGCTAGCAGGAAGCGTAAAGATGTGAAAGGAACGAGGAAAGTAGCTACGGTGGAGGATAAGAGGGACAGAGAAACAAACAATGCAGTCTCCCCAGCTGCACCAGTATTTTCCCCATGACCACTTTGGCTCGCACCGTGCTTCCCACACACGTACTTTGCGATATTTAGCGATTCGAGCGAATATCCTTAAATACAAACCTGTGACGCGCCGAGCATTTGGAAGCTCGATGCGTTTGAGAAAATGCGATAAAATTCAGAGGATCGCGAAGACGCGGGAGGAACGAAGAAGCGAGCAATAGTGCAGCAGAGCGAGAGGGACGGAGAGACACGGGCGATGGAATCTTTTCTTCGTTCCATCTGCCGCACTCTTTTCCCCGTGACCGCTTTTCGACTCACGCTATACCTCCCACGCGTACTTTATATTCTTTTCCATCGGAGAATCACGCGGCGGGCGTCCCAGCGAGGAGAGACGCTCCGGTTAACGCTGATGGTTTTTGATTGACCGGAAGTGACGTCATGACACGCATGAGACTCCAGAGTGGAGTCGCGTGAACCGTGCCAGCCACTCCCGCCCCATCGTCCGCATCGATCAATTCAATGTTTCTCCACGAAGAGGACCTCCGAGTCCCTGCATTCCTGCGACATCCCGACGACGACGACGACGATGGTCCAAAGTGGAAGGCTCTGGTACCTCGCTTGGTACTCGAGGGGACTCACCCATCGGTGAATGAAGCGTCCAGAAATAAATCTGCCGCGTTTCGGCGCACGAAAGAGCAGGGCAACCATTTCCGCGTTCCTGGAGATTGAGACGTCGAGAGACGCTGAAGGATTCCAGGGCAAATGCTGATTCCATCAGTGCACTTTGACCTTTTTCTCCTGCAGCGCCGAGGGAGCTTTTTACGAGCACCGATAATTGGGCCAGAGTCTCTACTCCCTGCACTATAGGAGAGAACCGCGATGTGTCCATGATAAATTCAGTTACGGTGCTCGCGTGCACCCTAATCAGTCCCGTGTCATCGTGAGAATACGCTAAATTACTGATATTCCGCAGGGCTCCCTGCTTTATGGCCGATAAAGGCTCGACATGGCGACTTTTCTCCTGTTACCCACGCAAAGTCGATCCGGACGAACGCTGATCCTGGAATCGATCACAGGGATTACACGGCTGTAGAGTGGAACACGACGCTCTCCAAGGCGAACCTTCGGAGGAGGAGAGCCAGAGCTTCCCCGCAGTAAAGTTAGGCCTTTGTGCGGAGGATGGCTCCGTGCCAAAATCTCTCTGCGATTCCTTCGTTCCGCAGATCGGTACTAACGGTCCTGCTAAACTAGACTCCGATGAGCAGAAGCAGCGACACGAGTTTCTTCCTTATTGACCAAGTTGAAAACGTTGGACGATATCGGATTAAACATTCCATTAAGCGGGACTTGTTAGAAATTTTAGCGTAAATTGTATCTTTGATAACTCTTGGTATACTTGAAGTAATGAGAAGATATATTTCAACTACGAACGTCTCGTAGTATTAGCGATGCTTGAGATTATGTAGGATTTTTTTTTTTTTTTTTTTTTTTTTTTTTTGCTAAGAATCAAAATATTGACAATTTCGGATGAGTCATCCTGTTAAGCAAAGTTCGATATATATTTTAATGTAAATTGTATATTCTGTAACTCTTTGTACCCGAAATCACGAGAAAATCCACTGTAACTATGAATGTCTCGCATCGTTATCGATGTTAGAAATTCTGTAGGGATTTTCTTGCCAAAAACCAGCTTGTTTGTGTGGTATTAAGAGAGCGAGCGAGAGGGGGGAGCTTGCATGATTGCATTTGGGGGATGTCGAAAGCTCCGTGAATCCAGTTTTCGTGGATTTATGGAAGCGACGTTAGTGGGTAATCGATAAGAAGTTTTAGGATAGTTCACTGCATGTATATACAGTATTGTATGCGAAAGCGTTATGTAAATTCTTGCTGAATGACACGTTAGGAGGGGAGTTGTATGGGGTTCGGACCCTATCTCGTTTGACGAGCCTCTTCTCATGGGGAAGAGGGTCAAACTCGTTCACGAATACACCGAGAAATCCCCTTCAACATCCCCTGACAATCTGCGATTAGTGATATTTTTATCACGGACAAATAATTTTGTTAAAATTCTCTCTTAGAGGAAAACGCTTCGATTCGTTGTATATCAATGTTTTGCACGTTATTGTTTCTTAGTTTTTTCTCCTTTGCGTTGGAGTAAAAATTAATAAAGTTTAATTGTAAATTTTTTGGACGATTAAATTAACTGAAAGTCCATGATACAACGTTGCTTTAATATTTTATTTGTTCAATAAAATAGAGTGTTTTCTTGATAGCCTTATAAGACAGTTTTACAGTACATGTATATCTAGTTAAATTCAGTGTAAGTTAGTTGCTTTGTGACTCTTCTTATATTATTGCATTATGCTGCCTTCGAATCTTCACTTATATAAATAACATCTACTTGCACGTGTGTTATGATTTAATAATGATTAAAAAGTGTGTTTATACAGGGTGTATCAGATAAAACGATCCAAACGATGAACATCAAATTCTCTTTATCCTTTTAACTAGAAGAGATATGAATTTTTTTATGTACGAGCTTTTTTTATCGCAAATTAAAAGACCTTTAAAAAGATCCCATACGAAAAATTGATTTCTCTCATGGTTGCAAAGTTAAGGAGAATTTTAGGTTTATGATCTGGGTCGTTTTATCTGGTGGGGCCTGTATAAAGCGCAAAAACGGAAGGCTAGGAAAGTGGTAGGGGCACTTATATGTGAAACATTTGCCTTTCTCGACTGCGTTTAGAGGATGTAATATTCCAGCAACGTTAATAAAATACCCAACTATCTTTTTCCCCTCTACGATTAGTTTAGGTTGTATTAATTTTTTTTAGCATTAATATTTTTGTTTTTTAACAATTATAAAGTTACTTCTACTGTAGTAACTTTCAAATTTTCTCCCGCTTGAACTCTGATTTTGATATTGTTTTTTTTTTCTTAATTTATTTCATGTCAGCGTTCTTTGTAATTTTCTCCAGAATTTTTTTCTGTTGAGAAAGTTCCGTCTAAATTATTTTATATTTAGACTATATTTTTTCTCATAGTTTATCCTTTTTATGCATTTTGCAATATTTTTTTTACTGCCCTTGTGGTGGGTCTTTAACTTTGCGCAATCATCAAAGTCTCTCTCTCTCTGTCCTTTATTCTTTATTTCTCTCTCACTCTTGGTATTTCATAACGAGCGACTTAATATTTTTAACGAGGAGTCGCATACTTGAAGCATGAATTTTCCGTTTCTGTTTGAAGCCTCTTTTTTCCCAGCTCGAGTAAAACAAGTGTCGTGCACCACGCGATATATCGCTTAAGAAAGGCAAGACCCAAAGCGTCATTCGCGGCTTCGCTTTATAAATCTGAAACATCTAGTTTTGATGGGTCAGTACAGCGAGGAAATTGTTCATAATGACCGAATAGCGCGAGTTTATAAGGTAATTCCCAAAAAACCTCCCAAGCTTTAAACCTAAAAGTCAATTTAGGATGCTTCACGAAGACATACAAAAAATCCCAATATATATTAAAAAATATTTCAAAGGATTGTCGATTAATCCTCCAATTAAACTTATAATTAAAAAGTTCCAATTCCAGTAAATTTAAAACAAAAATTATTAAATATTAGAAAAAGAAACTAGTATTTTTGTTAAAAATATAAAACAACGTGAATGTAGATTGAAAAGTGGTTAACGAAGGAATTTAAATGAATGTTTTTTGATTGCAGCACATGGTGCAGACAGGAATGGCTGCGCCTTATGGTGGGGGAGTATTCCCGCCACCGGTGAACGGCGTAGCAGGGGTGGTAGGGGCGGCTGGTGCAGGAGGTGACGTGAAGACTCCATCAGCGGCTGCCGCAGCCGCCGCAGCAGCAGCCGCCGCTGCGGCTGCTGCAGCGGTTGTACCTGGCGTGAAAGAGGAGTCCAACAACGCTGGAAATCAACAAGCACCACCTGGATCTGCTGGGGGTCAGCAGGTAGCGCCCACCCCTGGGCCACAGCATCCCACCGGCCCTGGTGCTCCAAATCCGGTTCAAACAAGTTTCAGCCCACCTCCACCGCCTAATGGTCAACACGTGGATCAACAAGCTATCGTAAAGATCATCATACACGACGTTTCGCACCACTGTTAATCGATAATCAATTGCAATTAACAATTTCATTTGAATGGACATGCTATTTATACTTTGAAATTATAATTCAATCATTGTACGTGTACTGATTTACATTTTATTCTTGATTGCAATTGATTTTCACTTGATCTTTGGAGGAGTGAATTATTTAGTACCAAGACAGGTATTTAAAGATACTGGAAAATGCTCAATAATTCTTACGTGTCTGTTTAAAGGCTCTTTTTTGTTACAACCTATTTTCGATCTCTTTAAACCTTTAAAGGTTAACACTGATGTATTGAGTATGAGAAAATCCTTCGAATATGGATAAAATTATAGTCCTCAACTATTTTCTGTTTTATTCTGAAAAGTGTAAATCTCAAGTCTTTCGAAGAAAGTAGAAAAAATAAGACTGAATTCTGACTCGAATAGAAATAGTTTAAAAAATTCTTAAATGTCAGAATCAATAATCAAGAGACTTCATTTAGACTTAGCTCTACTATTAGATATCAGTGTTAAATGAAAATCACAGTTTGAACGATGTACATGAAAATTTTAAAAATTGTCTGTATTTCAGCCCTAAGTAATTATTAATTATCAGCATTACTAATGACAGCACTAAGCTTTACATTTAAATGTCAATATAGATTAAAAGTCATAATTTGACTGACGTATATAAAAGTTTCAAGAATCGTCTACGTTTCAGTTTAAAGCAATTATTAAATATCAGGATCAATAATAGCACAAAGTCTGGTCCTACATTTAAGTATCAATGTAAAACTAAAAGCAGAATTTTGAGGATGTACATGAAATTTTAAATAATTGTCTGTGTGTGTTTTAGTCTGAAGTTTTCCAAGCTGCAGTTGCGGCAGCAGCAGCTGCGGCTGCTGGTGGTCAAGGACAGCAGACATCTGCAGCTTCTGGTGGAGGTAACGAGGCAAGTCCAGAGAGTAACGTGGAAGGTTCCACGTTAGTCCCAGTAACATCCGGTACGACGACACCAGCCACAGCTACACAGGGTACCGATCTTAAGGGCCAACCAAAGCGTCTTCACGTCAGCAACATCCCATTTAGATTCAGGGACCCTGACCTCAGGGCGATGTTTGGGGTGAGTCTCTCCTACACGATAAAAATATCAATCTAGTCCTCTGAAAATGTCCAAATAATTAAATACAAATATTTTCCATTTTTACAGCAATTTGGACCCATTCTGGATGTGGAGATTATTTTTAACGAGAGGGGCAGCAAGGTAAGCTGACCATCGAGCAGATTAGCCAAGATCAGACTAATCTATGAATACTGGAGAAGTCGCTGTGCTCGAACCTATCGATTATTTTGTATCCAGGCCACGTAGAGCCTTCGAATCTGGAAATGTCGCGGATTAAATTTGTAGCCACTTACGGCACTTTTCACCTTGACAACGGAGAAATCGATAACGATGAGTCGTGAATTCAGAATTCGTGTCCTGTCGGATCCCAGGAGATCCTCCAGGCCTGGATACGAAAATGACACGAGAGGATCTGCTAGCGTTCGGAGAGATACTCTTTGAAGTAATATCTGGAGGTCTCTGAAGAATAGATTCGTTATTGTACTACTAATACCTTGGTAGCATTTTCAAAATTTGCTAAAGTTTCCAGCAATTCTGTTTTCATTATGGAAAGGACATTTGACCTTGGTATCTGAGTTGTAGAAACTGTATACAGTCTTTCAACAGAATTTTGATAGTCTGTAGAAAGATCATCGACAGTGTTTCTCAGTGCAGACTCCAAGGTCAGATATCCTTCCACTTTGAGAATAGAATGCTTGAAATCTTTAGCATATCTTCAAAATGCTACTAGGGTACCTGTTATCGTGGACCTCTGGGCCTAGAAATAATTTAGCAAAGCGTTGACAACACTCCATGGCTATAAAATTTGTCCATTGTTGAAGAACGAAGGAACCAATTGTGCCAATGTCGATGGCTTATTGAATCGAAAAGCGTGTTGCACTCACACGAGGTAATGATTAATAGCAGGAAGAGATTGATAAAGGAAATGAAAATTCGTCGATAAAGGAGCGAGAGGGAGTCTAAAAGCGATTTTGAAATGCAAAGCAGCTTCTTGGGATTATGTATGACACGGATAAGAAGCCTGCAGTAATACATCGCCTGGCGGCAGTCGACTTCCGGTGAGCTTGCATATTCAGCACACGATTACGTCAAATACGTTCAAGTGCACTTGATCGAGTCCCTTTGGATATGGTACCAGGACCTCCTCCTCGTCCTCCTCCACCTGCGACTTCGATAACGTCCTCGTGACCTCTGACCTAAACTCGAAGAGCTCGGAAGAAGAAATATTGGTACACCTACAACTGTCCACAACGAACTTGAGAAATTTATTCCAGCATTTTCAGATTAATACGAATCATGTTTTTACCCCACTCGAATAATTTCCCACATTTGACACGAGTGATCTCCTCGACATTGGCACAACGTTCCTTCTTTGCATTGCAAATAGACTGTTTTTAATTTTTCCTCCATAAAAGAAAGTCAACGGAGTGTTGCCTTCGTTTCTACAGCTTTTAAGTACACTGGCTTTACACGGGTCTCCGATTTTATTTTTACTCTCTTTAACCTATTTTTCTTCACGATGGATCCTTCTAGTTTTCTTTATTATTATAACGTGGAGAATTGTTTTCTCTTTTTGTTGGAGACCCGCGATACAATCGAGACCCCAAGACGAAATTACTTGGATACCATGTTGCTTTTCCAAAATGCATCCATCTGTACCATATTTGTATCTCATGCACGAATCTGAATGCTTCTACTCAACGACTTTTACATTCTAATATTTCCACGTATATTATATACCACACGAAGCATAGGATGCTGTTTTGCAAAGACAACATGCACTTGAAAGATAAGAAGAAACCAGACAGAAATGACAGTAATGAAAACTTAAATAACGGATCGATTAAATTTAGTAATAGTCAAATACAGATATATATATATATATATATATATCCAATGGATTACTATTTTATTTAATCGATCACTCCAATCAAGACTGACCGACGAACGTTTTGAATGAGCTATAGCGAATGACCGAGAAATTGATTAAGAAAAATCATAGAAAAGATGCAAAATTTTTCTCAAAAGCTTCGTCAATGTAAATGGAATGTGGCATCCCTATAAAGAGCATTTTTACAGAGATTTATATATAAATATATATATATTTATTCCTTGTCTGTTTATTGATAAAGAATAATGAATTTTATCCATAGAATTGACGATTTAGCTGATAAGAATTATTGTTTTCACAGCCACAAGTGCATATAATTTATTTCTATATATATTATATATATATATATTTTTATTATACATATATATAATAACCAATGGTGTTAGTTTCTGTAGTTGTTAGACGAGCTGTTGCATCTCTGCTAGCTAGCCTTCTGCATTTTATTGTTACTTTGCTCCCATTGGTTAACGAGAGCTCCGGCATTTCCGGTCACGCCTGAGACTTCCGGGTGATGCTGCCCATTTGATTTGATGAAACTTTTTCCATTCCCCCTTTTCTCAACACCGTCCATGATCCTACAGCACCGTTTCCTGTGTCCACTTCTCCTCGCCAAACCATCAATAAGTTTCAATTATGTGGTGCAGTTTTCTCAAGTTTATCGGACCACACGTTAGCTCCCTTACTAACACACAAACTCATTATAATAATAGCATGGAACGTAAATCGTAGGTTACACGAGTGCACTGGAGGACAATTCCAAAGCAAGGAGAACTTAGGATAACTCGTTTCTTTCGTCTAGTCGTTTCATGTATATATAGTAGAGACGCACGCTTTTTTCTTCAAATACGCGCGTCCACGTATGCTGAAGAGATTAAGGTGAACGCTTTTATTTCTCTTTTTTTTTTCTCTGTCTTATATATTTATAACAATATATTATATGTTTAGATTAGAGAACGCTGCTTCTTTCATTCACCAAGCCTATTTGAGTTCCAGTCTGCGAATAGAGTATTTCGTACACATGTTGAATCCTTGTTCTCCAGAAGTGTGCTCTGAGACGTAGTAATATCTACTTGCTTTTCTTCTCGTCTCAATTGCCTCGAAGCTAAATCATTCCAAGGTGTGCGTATGCAAAAGACTGAGAAAGAGGGGGACTGGCAATTAGAGAGAAAGCCATCTTTCTTGCACCATTCCTATCACACAATGAAATAAATTACACTTGCATATCCCGAATCTTATCCTAGTGCCTTAATTCATATATTTGTGTATCTTTGTTATAACAATCTTACAACTTTTTCAAACACATATGGTGTATATTGTTTTTCTATACACTTTTAAGTATAACTGTTTGTTGGGGCTTCGGACACCCACTTACAGTAATTATCAATCTTCTCATTCCAGTTTCATCCCCCAAATTTTTGGCCATGCTTACAGAAAGATCTGAAATACTCTTCCAAGTTGACCGACGAACCGAGTCTTTGGATTTGATGTATCTACTTTTTCTTTCTTTCCTTTGTTACACACAGTCCTTTTCATTACATTTTTAACTCCTTCAGCCTCACTGTAATAAAGTGTTTTGTACAAAAGCTCTCTTCTTATAACATCAGTTAGTTTTCATATAATACTATTCTATTAAATAGATCTATTTCGTCTGTGCGAAATTGATTTTTTGAGTTATTACAAGTAAGATTTAAAATTCAATTATCTCATCTTTTTTTCTCTCATCAACTTTACCTTTTTTCTCTTTATATCTTTCTCTTGAAGTTTTTGCTGTTCCAGTCTTGCTAGAATAGCGCTTAATAGGTTTATTATCTGATACAAATAGCTCTCTACTTTCTATTCAATTAGCACTTGTATTATTATTATATTATTATACAGATCTATACCATCCATATTAAAAACAAAAAACATGTCTTGAGCTATTGCAAATGTGATTGAAAATTTGATCATTTTTCATCTTTCTTTCTTTTCCTCTTTCACTTTCCTTCCTTTTTACTTTCTTCCCATGAAATTTTTGACGCTCCAACTTCTCTGGAATAACACCAAATACAATTATTGTTTGATACAAAATGTTTTGTTTCCTATCGTATTTAGCACTTGCACATTGTTACATTATTATTCAGATTTATACCGTTTGTACTTTAAGGACAATACATCTCTTGAGCTATTACAAATGAGATTAAAAATTCAATAATCCCATCTGTTTTTATCTCTCTTTTTCACACTCCTCCCTTTGTTTCCTTCTCTTGAAGTTTTTGCCATTTCCAACTTCTCTGGAATAACATCTAATAGGACTATTGTTTGATACAAAAAGCTCTTTGCGTCCTATCTAATTAGCACTCGTACATAATTGCATTATTAAATCTATATCACCCATAATATAAGAAAAATATCTCTTCAACTATTGCAAGTGAGAGTGTTTCATCTCTTTCTTCTCCCTCTTTCTCTTTTCTCCTATTCTTCCCTTTTCGTAAAGGTTTCACTCCTCCAACCTTGCTGGATTAGCATCTCATAGGAGTATTGTTTGACAAAAAAAAACCTCTCTGCTTCCTATCCAGTTAGCACTCACGCATTATTATATTAATATACATATATATATTTATATATAGTGTACGTATCTCAATATATTTGAAACGTACAAAGGATGCCATTTGAAGAACAGCGATACTGGAAGCCATGGATGGATAATAGTTTGTCGATGACTCTCAATTCGCCCATTATTCAATTGGCACTCTCCGTATCATGGTTGATTAATTGTTTGACTTGGTTGTTAATGAAATAGTTGTTTTTTTGGAACGTGCACACACGCTCACACCCGGTCAGCGCGAAATAGAGTTAATCACTGATTTTTTTTTATTGATAGGATAAGACTTCCTGGATGGTGACTAGACTTATCCATATTAATTTAGCCTATTTTTCGTAAACATTTTACATTATTTGTTTGGTCAGTGGCTCCACTGATATACCCTCACATATTACTATATTCACATATACTTATTTTACAATCATTTTTCATTCGTAAGTCAAATTGTTTACGAGACATTGGCTGGTTAATGTGCACAATATTTAGCCTGGCTACCATTCTCTGGAAAGATTATCTAGTCAAGATGCAGATTGCCTCGAAAGCCTCCAGTCTATAATATATTAGACACCTTTTTTTCATTCTTGTCTTGCCATGTCTCGCACCTCACTGTTAATTAATTGGGTAATTATTGTTACTCTGTACCACTCACACAAACTTTTACACCTTTGCTATACTTGCATTTCTACAAAGCAAGGATCAATATGAAAGATACAGACAGATAAAACACATTAGCCCCAGAATTAAAAGGTGTAGTTCTATATATATGTATGTATCTATTTATATATGTATATGTATATAAGAACATAGGCGTCGCCATGTATTTTTCATGAAATTCTTTTTCAATGCTCATTTTAATTCTTTAAGTTCCACCCCATTTTCGAGTGATTATTCTGTAGTTGCATTATCAATTTTCCAGCTGGCAACTGAAGTTGGTCAAATAATAAGCGAGAGAACGAACGAATAATAGAATGCATCGAGAAATCTTTCCTTGAAACAAGAGAATATAAAAGGTATTTGCTCATCAGCAGGCTTGCTTATAATTGAGACACTCAATGAGTATTCTGTATCAGATACGTTTCTGCATGTCGCTAGGCAAACCAGATATCATCAAATCCACCCGAATATACTCGAGATTGGATTTTGGTTCCTGTTTATTTTCTATCTTTTTCATTTCACTCTCAAATTTATTATTTCTATCCCCACTTTTTTTGTCTATATCTATCCACACCTTTATTCCTTCTATAAGAACTATTATTGAAAATTAAAGGAATATATTGTACAGTGGCTTCTCACTCTTTTTCATTTATTCTTCATTCCCTAAACTTTTTCTTCCATCACTCTTCTGCTCCCTCCTCTTGAGTCTATGTGGAGGAACAAAATTGATCTATGTAAAAGCTCTTCGTCAAATTCATTCTGGCAGATTGCTTTTATTCAAAGGATCTATTTAAGCACTTATTTTCCTTTTATACTTCCTCTTATTTACTGTTAATTGTATTTTTCTTTATTGTTCATCCAGACGTGAAAATTCCTCTTCATTTGTTCACTATTGTTTGCAAGAATTTTTTCTATTTCTTCGTAGAGACTTTCTTCGTGTATCTTTTGAAGTCGAAGTAGCTGCAGATATTATATATATATATTAGCAGTGCCTATAACAGTAACCATAATATACGTGGTCGAATGTGTAAAAATAATATTTAGGTTTGCATCTGACTAATTCCACTTCGTGGGCAAGGAATGATCGATTAACAAATTACTCAAGCTATATACTATATGTGCCAGTACAAAGAAATTGGTCCAAGTTCAGTTAAATCAATGAACGATCTATTAATCTGATCTTTGGACCATTTTCCATTTTTCTTCTTTTTTTCTTTTTTTCTTTTTCTGTTGAATTTTTCTTTCATTGGTCTGTCTACAATGACTTAGGCTTCCACGAGTAAGACTATAGAGAGTTCGTGCACGTGTCTCGGATGTTTCAGTATTTATTTCACTATTGTACTTTAATTTCACCAAGCTTGCATGGGAAAAGCCACGTATTTATATGAGGGGCGTGTAACAATCGCTTTAATGGAATGTAAATCACATGTAAAGTAGAAATAATGGACATGCGAGCCGCGTCAATTTTAGGCGAATTGTTTCTCTTTCTATGACTACTTGGGACCAACGAATAATATCTCTCTCAGTACTGGATAAATGAGTAAGAAAATCTTTCTGGATTTCCCAGAACTCGAAAATTCCTCTTTTTGTTGTTTATACAAATATTTTCAATTACTGATTTCTTTTCTTTTTTTTTTTTTTTTTTTAGTTATCCTAAGATCTACGAGCATATCGTCTGGTCTGTTTTTAGAAATTGGAATTGGTTTGACAGTTTTTGGTTACGAGAAGCCTCTAGCAATTGGCTACTCAACAATGCAGAGATTCTTCATTTTCTCCATGGAGTCTCTTGGACCGATCTCAACCTGTCCAAGGCAGGGAGCATTATTACGCATATAGTTCATCTATCAAATTTTTCCATTTCAAATACCCAGTTTGAATCGATTGGAAGAATTCGTACCTCATCCAGAAGTTAATCTCTAAGAATCTGTAAAATCCAGCAGACTTTTCACTGCGTTCCTCAAAACACATTCTTGACAACTCTTGATTTCGTTGTAAAATGCCTTCTCATATGATTCAAGCAAAAATAATCGAAGAAGAAAAACTGGAGTATTTCCCATATCAGTGTGAGCGTGTTGGACTAATTTTCACATGTATCAATGCTGCGCAGTACACGTTGGAAAGAGAGAAAATCTCTGCTGTTATCGTATGGCAACCAACTTCCTATTACAAAGCTCTAACTCCACTAATCCCAGAAGACCACCCGAAGGACAGGAATCTTTGTCTCGAAGCCAGTAGTACTACAATCTTTGCAAGTGGACAACGTAAACAGTTGACGATTGTAAGGGTTGATACGAAGGAGCTCAAAGAGGGACCCCATGACTGTACTAGACTAAACGAACAGACTGAAAGGCTCGATGATTGAAAATGATAACAAAATGAAAAGAAAAGTGTGAAATTTAAGCGGTACAATGCGATATAATAATGATATGAGACGATTAATGTGACCATGACCATGATTTCTTATCATGATTTTATATTTACTTATTTGTTGCACGTTGTTTGGTGCGTCTCCGTAAGCAGTATGAGGCGTTCGCAAACCCTGGCCTCTAGGTACGATATTTCCATGCTAAAATAGACTTCAAAATTGTTTAAAAATTGTATCGAAGCTTCGATCGAAAGAAAATAAATAAATAAAGCAAAGGATGATAAAAATATCATTAAAAATGGAAATATCGTGTCGTGGACCAGACGGCTTCTTGCGGAGCGCTAGCAGTCTGTAAGTTGAGTTTAATGCATGTTGTTTTGTCTGTCCTTGCATGCAGGGATTCGGTTTTGTAACATTCGCAAATAGTGCTGACGCGGACCGGGCACGTGAGAGGCTACACGGCACCGTGGTTGAGGGCAGAAAGATTGAGGTGTGCATGACTTTCTTATACTTATATATACATACATGCATACATACATACATACATCCAAAGATCTACATGCGTATGCATATACCTATATCGTTTATTGTTGTATTATCCACCGAATTCTGTTTATATTAATTGAAACTGTTATTTTTATTGTTGTTATTTTTGTTACCACAAAGAACATAGTAAAAATGGTATATGTTTATGCTCATATGTATGTAAATCTTATCATACATGTGTCTTCTCTTGCAGGATTCGTTTTGCTCGACTCTCGTTGTTAAATTTCTTCAAAGAACCAAACGAAAGCTTTTTTTTTTCCAAATTTTTGTATAAACTCAGTTTTTTGTACATTCTTTTCTTCCTCTTATGCTTTTTAATTTATCGAAAGCAAATCAATCGAGAGACGAGTGGATCGAATAGTTTAGACTGGATGCACGTTTCACTTGACCACGTAGAACGCTATTACTAACGCTACGAAACCGGTCATAATTATGCATTAACTTGTGTAATTTAATTTTGCAAGTCGTAACGTGCATCCTCTCCCTAATTTTACTTTAAGTTGAACTAGACTAGTGTAATTAATCATATAATACTCATATTAAGTATACACGACACTTATCTTGCAATTATTAAAAGAGAGAGAGAGAGAGAGAGAGAGAGAGAGGGCGAGAAGAAAAAAGATTTCGAGAACAGTGTTCAATAGAAATATTAAATACAATGTACGTTGTCTCTCTTGCTAAATTTTACTACAAGCTCGTATAAATCAATGTAATCAATGATGTTGTACTATATTATGTACAGACGATGTTTAACTTGAAATTTCAAAGAGAGAGAGAGAGAGAGAGAGAGAGAAGAGAAAAGAAAAGAAAAGAAAATAATTATGGAAATAATGTATAATAGAAATTTACTGCAACGTACATCATAGTATTATTTGATAGAAACATTAAATACAAAGTACGTTGTCTCTCTTGCTAAATTTTACTACAAGCTCGTATAAATTAATGTAATCAATGATGTTACACCATATTATGTGCAGACGATATTTAACTTGAAATTTCAAAGAGAAGAGAGAAAGAAAAAAAACTTTTGAAAACAGTGTTCGATAGAAAAATTAAGCACAAAGCACGTCGTCTTTCTTGAAAAACTTTACTGCAAGTTTGTATAGATTAATGTAATTAGCGATGTGATGCTGTAGTATGTGTATTCACGATAATTAACTAGAAATTATAGAGAGAGAGAGAGAGAAGAGAAAATGTATGAAATAGAAAAATGCACTGTAAAACGTACAACGTCGTCTCTCTTGGAAACTCGATTGCTAAAATTTAAAACTCGTCCGAACGATCCAAATATTACAATTATCTTTCTCGAAACTGAAAAATGTTCTCTGTTCAATTTGCAGACTGTAGAAGATCTCGAAAAATGTCGATTGCATAGATTTCTTGATAGAGAGACTTTCGGAGTTTTTAAAAATGATTATCATTGTTGCTGATGCTGCTACTGCTGACAAGAGTGATATTGAGAAGGAATCAAACGTCTGTTGTTGCTTAGATAAATAAGGCGCGATAACGCAGTGATAGGAGTAAGCTTGAAGACGGTGGAAAATGAAAAGGTTGGGTGTGAAAATTTTGGCGCGCGCGAGAGAGACATTAAAAGAATCAGAAAGAGAGAGAATACACTGAATCTCGAGAAAATCTTTGGCAACGCTTGAGAGAACGATGACACTGAGGACCATCGATGAGTTTTCCTCGCGCAGTGTCCAAAAAGGTAAGGAACGATCGTGGCAAACAAAATATAAACGCAAAAGCACAGCCTGGACAGAAATTATTTTCCACTGGCCGCTCTCTCGCGCGAAATAACAATTTTCTGTAACGTGTGCCATTCTTTGTCCCGCTGATGATTTTTTATTGTAAGATTTGTACATACGCTGTGGAAAATTTGCTATTGCAAATCGACTCGAAAATATTGCTACTACGATTCCCACTTGTTGCAGAAACAAGCCTTTTGTTTTTTGCTTTTTTTTCTTGTTAATAATTCTAACGAAGAGCCTTGTTCCACTTTAGGATATTTTTTGACAAGTTTCTGTATTTCGTGGATAATATTTTACCGAGATTCTTTTATCTATTCACCTGGTGCAGAGATTCTACTTGACATTCAAATTTTGTCGGACGATTTTTCTGTCTTTCAATTAAGAGATTATTTTGATTTAAAAATGGTAATAAATTTTGGCAAGATTCAAGGCTCTTCCCTGGAATTAATTTTGGTTAATTAAAGTGTTCCTCGTGCTGGAAGAAAATCGAGCCGAGTTAGGTTTATTAGGTGATTCGTTATCCTCCCATGTAGCACGAATGTGTCTGAAACCTGTCTAAAACGTGTCTGAAATGTTCCAAAGTGTTAAATTGAGTACGAAATGATTTCGGAAGGTTTCTGACACTGTACGTGCTGCGAGGGCTGGTAGGTCAAAGGGCACGAGCATCGAGATACATCGTTCGATCGAGTACAGCTTAATCCTAAAGTTTCCCTCGTTGTTTTCTCCCAGCTGAAAAAACATCATTCGTTTATCTTCCTTTTTTGGTTCGGCTAAGCCATTTTAAATTGATTAAATGCAAAGAAAGGAAGAATTGTTTGAATAAAATAAATCTTTAATTTGTATAGTATAAATAAATATTTACTAAGCTTTTGTAAATGCTGACTTAATTAAATAGAAATTTTATTCGAATCAAGTAAAATTTTAATGGAATTTAATTAAATTTGTATTTGCTGTTATTTAAGTAAACAGTTATTTCTCAATTAAAGAATTTTTTTCTCAACGCGTCCTTCAGTTCGATTCGCAAGAACCACGTGAAATTTATTAAGTATTTGTACTCGTTTGTTTTTGTTAAATTTCTGAATAAATTATATAACTATAAAGAGTTTGAAATGTTCCTGAAACGTTCCGGAACGTCTATGGAACTAATATGCCACGTTTCTGATACATGGCAATAGTTCCTATCGTAGGGGAATATTTAATTTCCAATTAACCCACTTGGACCGTTTTTTCGCGTAAACTCATTAGTTAAATCTTATAAAGAATATCAATCCTATAATTTTAATTGGTTTTTCCAACTGTACCCAAACTCGTTCGATCCTGAAAAGCCCTTTAAAGCTGAATTTTCCAGCAATTCCTACTTTAAAAATCTTAACATACACAAGCACCGATTAGTTATTCGAGTGAATGCAAAATTAATTGCGCGACTAATTAATTTGTAACGTTCATCGTTTACTTCGAGTATTTTTTAGCGAATACTTATCAGTCAAATTCTCCTAAAATGATTAAAATTAAATTATTTTCATCGACTCGTTCAATTGTACAGAAAATTCAATTCTCCCTTAAACACCCTTTAAAGCCGAACTTTCGAGCAATTCCTATTTTAAAAATCTCAACACACACATCACCGGTTTTTATTCGATTGAATTCAAAATTAATTGCACCACTAATTAATTTGCGAGGCTCATCGTTTACTCAGGGTATTCTTTCGCGAATGCTTATCAGCAGGATTGATCCTAGGCTGCAAGATGGGTGAAAGTAAGGGGGTGGGGGGTCGAAGGGTTGAAACAGAAGGGGCTGCATCGATTGTCAGAGAGCAGAGCAGGTAGAGCTTCGTTAAATAGTCCTATATATGTACATACATACGTACACACATGTGTACCTGCATGTGTGTGTGTGTGTGTGTGTGTGTGTGTGTGTACGAGCGTGACCTCGATAAATAGCAGTGGCCCAATCTTGCTGAAATTTCCAAGATAAAACTGCCCACCTCCAATAATTTTCAATGAGCCCTCATCATCGTCTACATATATATATATATATATACATATATAGCACAGATATATAGCTACTCGATTCCTGGTGAATCGCACTCGAACGATCGATCGATCTCGATGCTCTCTTCATTGCAAAAACTACGTCTTCCAACATCTTCTTTTTTTTCACGAGAACCACGCGTTGGCTTTATATACATATATATACTATGTATATATGCATGTAGATAAATAACTTTCCATCCCCCTCGTAAAAATGATACGAAGGGTTGGATTGCGACAGACTCAATTTTTTGTTGCCTCCTTTTCTAGTATCCTACGTTGGGTATTTTTATGTATATGCTATATAGTATATATGTTTATAAATAAAAAACTTTCTATCCCTCGTAAAAATGATACAATGGATCGCTGAATGGCGAGAGACTCGATTCTTCCTTGCCTCCTTATATCCTACGTGTGATATATAATCTATTTCTCTCTCTCTCTCTCTCTCTCTCTCTATCTCTCTCTGTTTCACGGAAAGGAGGCCAACGCGTGGGTCTGCAAAGTTTAGCAATATTCCACGGGGTAACTCACAGGCGAGATGGAAAAAGTTACAACACTGACTAACGCAAAAACTTTGAAACTTCACAGGTGAACAATGCTACAGCTAGGGTGCAGACGAAAAAACCACCGACGGTGCCGAACGGTAAGGAAGGATCATTAGTTCATTGGGAAATGAGTGAAATTCAGACTAATCTTTGTTAATAAAATTATGACCAATTCACTGGTTCGTTGAGAGAAAAATGGAGCTTTAATTCAGGGAGATATTGTGCTAAAAAGAGCAAATATTAATTAGTTTTATTTTGAACAATTTAAGGAAAGATACACTTGTTATTAAAATTATGCCAAATATTTTAATTCGTTAGAAAATAGAGTTTAAATCCAGTGAGACATATTGTGTTAAAATTAGAAATTAATGAATTATTATTACAAACATCAAAACTTTATTGCAATAAATTTATACAAAATTTGCCAAAGTAATTAATTCTTGCTTGAAAATGTATCTCGGTTAAAAAATCAATTCATTAATATTCTTGTATTTTTGCAATTTTACGCAAGGAAAATTTTTGCCAGAAAAGCATCGATTTCGCTCTGTGGCACGAAGCAAACGATATTTCGATCGGAAAGCTAATTGAGCCTCGTTGCCAATTTATTCTAATCCCGGACTAGCCTGATCTCGATTCAATTATACTGATCAAGGGCATTGGTTATTAATATACTATTAATGACTTAGAATCTTATCGTGCCAAATCATTCTTAATCCGCAGAATTATTATTATATTGCCTGTGTGATCTCTGCCTTCGAGCCACACACACCCACCCACACCCACATACTTTCGTCTATATTTTGTCTATATCGATTTGAAGTAATTAGAAATGAAACGGAGAAGGATTCTCTAAATAAAGGGGTCTTCTTGAATAATTTATCTGCCCCCTCCGCCCATTCGTGAAAGTCGCCTCAACAGATGCAGCGAAACGTCACGCGATACCTAGATCAATCCTAAAGTCGACGTTTGTCCGTCAAAAAAGCGTGGCCATCGTTGAATCGTGTCTCATTATGCGCACGTAAATCTTCCCCAGTAATCCTCAGTCCAATAGCGTTTACATAGATTTTGTTGAAATTGCATCAAACAATTTTTTAAGGATACGTGGTTGACTATATAACACTGGTGTTTATTATTAATGTCTTAGTTTGGATTAAAATTAACGTCGTGATTAAATATTAGTGTTTTTTTGCTTTATTATTCGCACGCGAATCTCTCAGTAATTTTAAATCCATTGGAAACTCGGCAGATTTGGTTAGGAGCGAATAAAAGTATTTAAGAAATATGCATTGTTATTTGGCATAATGTTAAAGACAAATGTTTTAATTGTGTAAAAAATTAGTCAGTACTATTTTCTCTTTAAATTTCACATGCAAATAAATCTCTCAATAATCCTGCCTCCAACAGAGTCTCTCTTAATTAATTTAAAAGCGAATAAAAAAAGTGCAGAAAGATCCATAAAAAATGGATCATAATTTAAATAAAATCTCAATTTTCTACCAGCCGAACAAAATAATGAAACAGCACAATTTCTCTGTTACAGTTTGCGTGCAGTGGCCAGAGGGTAGGTGTTTCCATGACGTGCCTGAATCGGCATTGCTGAACCTTTACTTGGAGATTCATGAAAACTGGCATGGTTTCTGCTGAAGGCATCCCAAGTGGCAAAGGCAGCAACGACTGACTAGAAGTAGCGACAGAGAAAACTCGAGGAAAAACTGATTTTCCTTAACGAAAGATGAAAAACTTTCCCAACTGCCGCTATACACCCATGACCAAGCTAAAGACAGCCAAATAATGTTTCACACGTATTTTATCATCCAATGAGTAGACACTGGATGAATCGTGTATGTATACACGAGTAAGAATGTGCAGGTGAACGTGTCTTCTCTCACTCTGCACACTGTGTATACGTACACGAATGTTCTATATACTCTCACAGCCTCTCACTCAAAACACTGAAAAACTCGTTAGTGGAAAGAGAGCTGTAATTAAGCTAGGCTAATATCGACTTGACGTCAAAGCTCGACACGAATCGTTCAGGTTTCTAAAATTGACTCATGTCGAGGCCTCTCACTGACCCTTAGACTTTAACTTAGCAGCGCACTGCTCCAAATCTGTCTACTGGAATTGAACCACACACACCACTTTTCCTCTCCTTTAGGCTTTCACGTACTGTCTACAGGAAGTTAAGGTGGGTGGATCATTTCTTTACTAGAACTAAATTAACCACGTGCTGCAAAATTCCAAAGAATAGATTTGATATTTTAAGATAATTGTGTCAGTGATGGACCACAGCATGATGATAGAAATGTGAATAGAAAGAAACTCGAAGATTTTTTGTATTATATTTTATATACACTTTTGTCAGTCACAACTTTGTACATTCCAAGCTATCGATGTACTGCTACCACTTGTTCTACCAGTTTATTTTGTACAATTCTCATATTCGTCGCTCGAGACTGTTAAATCAACGAGGAAACAGGGTAGACTTCGTTCAGTGATAATAATTATGCTAGTCTCTAGAGTAAAGAGTAAAAGAAAGGGAGAAAACTGCGAAATTCCAAAGGAAACAGTCACAAGACTCAATGTTTATAAGAAATATCTAATGTGATCACACTCGAATCAGTTTGTCAATTTTTTATACATCACAGAATATTATTCTTGGCAAATAAAAGTGCTACGTGGTGGTCACGCGTTATATGAATAGTTTAAAGTTGCGCGAATCATGCCTTATCTCGACTAACGATAAGTTAATTAATAATATTCGTCGACCCTCGTGGAGACTGGACCCTGAAGAGAATGGACAGGATTCAAAGAAGAGGAGAATCACAAAAAGAATCCCAGAAGAGAAAAAGAGAAACTATAGCTGAGGAAGAATGAAGAAAATTGCAAATAAGAGTCTCAAACTGTGTGTTTGGGAGCAACACGAAGAAGAGGACAGAAGCAATTATCAGTATTCAGCTTGATTAATGATCTGTCCATTTGGTGGATTGCTCCAGTTTTTCATTTTTTCCAGACCCAGAGCACACAGGGTTATTGGATGCTTTCACGAGAAAGTTGAGAGGCTCTCGTTTATGGAGAGGACCTTTTTTTGGCGACAGTTCGACACTTTGGAGAATGCATGCAGTAGGCTTTTTTGGTCTTGATTAGTGCCGTATAGCTTAATAATATAACATGAAGTAAAAACCACGGATCCAATTGTAACCGGTCACCAGATTTATGTGGGAAAGCGAGTCAACGTTATCCAGGACCAAATTCAAACAATTCTGGTCGATGGAAGGCGTTGCTTGTTGCTCGTCCAAGCAAACTCTTCTAATCCCACCTTTGCCAGGTCAAAAGAAAATCCTTACAATGATTTTCCTGGCAAAGAGTTCTCTTAGAAAAGGTTGCTATCCTCTCTCAAGGCTTGATTGACACAAATACGAATTCTAGAGACTTGCCACAGTATGCATGCACGTGTATATTACCTTTCTCACGCATCATGTATTTGCGAGCGTTTACAAATGTTTTATTACAGTGATTCTCAACTAAGAGTCTTTGGAAAAGATATATAGACACATTTTTCATTATTTTATTTTCTGGAAAGAAAAAGAAAGAAGCTTCGAGCTGAGAATCACTGCTTTATATGTTACGTTTCCTCACTCTTTCCATCCCTCTCTTTTATATCTCTTACTCTCTATATAAATCTATCTCTTTCTCTATCTCTATCCATTTTTAACTTTCTCTCTCACAACATCCAACGTTATATTGGTACCACTTGGAGAAATGTCGGATGACAATTTTTGGGAGCAGAGAAAAATGGAATAAAGTGAAATTGCGAGGGAAGAAGCACGGAGAAGTCGACGAGAGAAAATGGACACAAAAAAATCCATGAAGAAGAATATAAAGAAGAAGAGGAGGAAGAAGAAGGAAGGAGGTTCCTGAGGAATTGAAAAATTGAGTGTAATCGAGTGAAGAGAGGCAAAAAAAGCTTATGTAAAAAGAGGATTTTAAGGAAAATAGAAGCCAACGTGTACGAAGATTTGTGAGAGAGCACAAAGCACGATATGTCGCTTCAAGGATCTATAGCGTGATCTTCGCTTTACCCATCCTCCTGGATCCCTGATCCTAAAATCCCATATGACTTTTCTGTTCGTCGTTCGACTCTTATCTAAAAAATTAATCCGAATTTTCGATTCGTCCACGATAAGAGGATCCTCGAACGATAGTACGAAAATGTTCATATATTTTACCACCGCCACCACCCCCTATCTCCTCTCCATCACGATACTTCCGTTTGCGCGATTCTCGCCTGGTAGCTTAAAGTTTCTTAGTTCAGGGCTCTATTTGTCCAGTGGTAAAAGCATGAGGTATTCTCGTACGTAATAATTCGTATGATTTATTAATTATCGTAATTATCATTAACTCGAATGTCCATCCTCCCACTTCCTGCCTGTGCCTGTGCCAGGATATGAAAGTTAAACTATTATATCCTCCACCTAAACTCCATCATAATGATTTAATTAATACCCAAGAATTGGCATATTTGTAAATCGTGTAATATCTTTATATTACTTGGCTGCACAGCTAATCTTTTCTTTTTAATAGGATTTATAATTTCACATTAGCATTTGCATATTTAACTGGACTTGTAAATTCAAGAATGACACGAATCTCTAATTGCTCCCATCGTTCATCTTACCAGACTCCAATTTCCTTCATCGATTTTATTAATATATATTTACACACAAAAAAAAGAGTGAGTGATATAGAGAATGAGAGAGAAAGAGAGAGAGAGAGAGAGAGAGAGAGAGAATGAGTGTATGAGGAAAGTTTTCTAAATCGTTATAATTAATAATAATTCACGGTAATGCGCTACATTCACTTGGTTTAATGACTGTCTCGTTGAAAAAAAGGCCCGTACCTTGCCTGTGGTTGTGCTTGGTTGTGGTTGGAGCGGTTTTGGGAGAGAATTTTTTACTTGCTTCTTTTTTTTTAATATTGTTACCTTTTTTAATTTGCACGTCTCATGTCGTGGCCTTGGCTTGCCTTCATATGAGATTCACCTGTGGATATTATATATATACATATATATTTATATATACTTATATATCTCTTAAACACGTATGTCCACACGCACACACTGGCACACGATTGGTCGTTGAGAAAAATTGCAAGATCCATTATTTATTAATATCGTAATAAGAAAACACACTTTGTTCACTCGTAACAATCCTTGTAACTATTCTTTCGTTCGTTATAACCCAGTGTGAGCGTGCGAGTTACGTGCTTGTGTGTCTCTACACACGCGCAGTTCACAGAAAAATTGCACGTGGGTAAAGAACTGGTTGAGTAACCCGTGTACTCGGATTACCTGAATTAATTCTACACGTTGATAGAGATACGTGTGGCCTGGCAGTTGTACATTATTAACATATTTTGCACCCGTTGCAAGCTACGAAGTAGATTGTGGAGAACGATTCTGTTTAACGATCCTAAGTTTATGTTCATACCTTTCTTTTTCTATTGTCAATTTTCTGCCTTTTTTTTCTTATTTTAATATTTGTTCGTTTCACAGTCTTGTCCATCCTCTCTAAGTTTCTCCCTCTCTTCTATTAACCACTGTGTAACACCATCCTTTCTGTACATCTATTGATTAGACTGTCTTCATTTTATCTCTGCTCATCATTAACTCGATGCATCGACAAAAAACTGGCCAATCGAGAAAGTGATCTGCTTCAATTCTTCTTACAATATTTATCATGATTTTTTACCTCTGCAGCACCTCCAAGAGTCACCAAACAGAAGCTACAGATTTTTACCAACGACGTGGTCCTGGACAGAAAACTCTCCTCCTCTTCCTAATCCAAGGATCAGAATCCTGCATGAATAATTCATCAACGAACCCACACAGAGACTCCTAGCCGAAGACCTTTCATTTCTCACCACGTAACGCTCTGTGTAATTCTCTGGGAAGAAAGTTCATTCATTTGTATTGATTTTTTTCTTTTACTGTTTTAGAGCTGGAAGAGTAAAAGAGGCTGTGGAATATCCTTCCAAGTGTCATTGTGAGTCGATGGATGTATTTGGCTGGAGGATATTCTCGTTAATGCAGTTTCTATTGGCTGTAAGGCGCAGACGCGAGGGAAAGTGAGTGCAGGAAGAGAGGAGAGGCTGAAAGGGGTCCAGGGGTGGATGCTGGTATTGATCGTTGCCTCTCCAACCCTGTTAGCAACCCCTCTCTCTCTCTCTCCCTCTCTCCCTCTACACCCTTTCTCTCGACTCCTTTGCTCCTTCAGACTCTCTCAGCCATTTTCATCACTGCCTCTTTATCTCTCCAGATATTCTCAACGTTTCAAGAAACTACTCCCAGAGAATCGACACAAGCCCAACATTCCAAATCCAAATTTACCTTTTATCATGATAAATATTCTTAGGAAGCAGAATTACATTGCATCCACTTTCTTTGAGATGCACCTGTTTATTTTTTATAAGAAGCAAACATTGGAGCTTCCTGTAACGTACTGTGTACATACTCTGTACGTACAGGACGGATTTTCTCCTTTTTTTCTGTACAAGGAGTAATCACTGCTCGTATATATAGGGTGTACCATTTAAACCATCAGAGAGAATGAATGTCATTATAAATTTGTCTTCATAACTAAAAAAAAGGTATAATTTTTTCTTGTTACACAGGATCCTCTTGCGATCACTCCTAGTGTTCTCAGAGAGGTCTTGGGTAAAAAATTCTTATCTTTTATAGTTATGAAGATAAATGGAGTATCGCGCCCATGCTCCACAGTATTTTAACTGCTACACCCTATGTACAGGGGGTGGACCATCAACTATTGTCAACCCTACAAATTTAAATAGTACAAATAATTGCAAAAACAAAAAAACTTTCTCTACAATTTTTATATCCAGCCTTTATTTAAGAAGTTATCGAGAATAAAAAATCTTTTATTTCAACTCTATTCATCGACAAAACAATCTACTTCCTATACTACCCACTCTTCTCGAGAATACTCCTAAGAGAGCTATACAATGCCTCGAATTAAATTTCTGATAACTTCTTCACAAAAAGAGGGTTAGATTTAGAAATGTACACAGCATAAAAAGTTTCTTCTTGCAATTATTCAAATTATCCTGATTTATAAGTTTGGCTAGAGTTAATAATCCACTCAGTATGTATAGATATATGTAATAATTTTTTGAGAATGGTTTGCTGGGTGGAAAGTGAGGAAAATTTTAATGATGATTTGACTGGGAATCTCTTAGGATACAGGCTACCAGCCATGCCATGGAGTTGGCTGGGTGCGGCGGCCCCTTCTGCAGCTGCAGCTGCAGCAGTCGCCGCAGCTGCGGTCACCCCATCCCCCGCAGCTGCACCCCTCGTCCTTGCTCCAAGGGCAGCTACGAGACGGAGGTACTTTTTCACCCCTCTTCACATCAATCCATTCAACTCCTCGGAGAAATCAGAATATATTAACACAACGAACAAGCACGAATCTCTTCCTTCATGTCGAAGTCACTCTTGTATCGAGCCTCCAATTTTAACGCATTACTTACCCCTCTCTATATTCCATAGTGTATTATATATATGTGTACAGGGTGTCCCATTCGAAACGAGGACTTGTAATATTTATTGGAAAGACGTTTTGTGTTAAATATTTATTCCAATTGAATTTGATTGAATTTCAAGGTAATTGGTCTGTCAATGGGTTGACCTTGAAAGGTCACAAGGTCAAAGAAGGTCAATTGCAGTTTTTTCTAAATTATATCTGCTTTTTTATTGCATAATCTTGTGGCTTGTTTTAAGAGATTTTTAAAAACTTTGATTTTATTGTTTCAATCAAGTTTGTATTGTAGATGTTTCTAGGGTAAATTGTATGTTTAAGTGTGCTTGGCTGAGGTAGTGTATTAACTCACACATAACTTTAATTTAAACTTGAAGTATCTTGCAAATTTCTGGATTTTACTGCAAATTTACAAAATATTTTAGAAACTCTTAATACAATCTACAGAATTCTGCGATAAAGTATAAACGTTTTTATTTTAAAAAACTCAGAGTGACCTTGTACCTTTCATATGATTTTTCAAGGTCATACCAATTGCAGAGCTTTAATTCCCACTTTAAATCAAACAAATTTAATTGGAATAATTCCTTCAGAAAACGTGCTCACCTAGAAATAATACAAATTCTTGCTCAATAATAGAACACTCTATATGTTACACGTTTTAAACGTACCTTTCTCACTGTTTAACTACACAACCACGTGCACGTGCCTAACAAAACCGTGTTAACTCAGCTCCAATCATGTTTTCATTTTCCTCTTGGAATGTCGTTGGTAAACCAACATTCGTTTCGATAATCATGGAGAGAAATATAATTGCAAATGTTTGGTAGTACCAAAAAATTCATGTGTAAAAATATATATGAAAAATAAGTGGGAAATTATATTTTTATATTTAACCAAATATATATGAAAAATATAAGTTTTCGTGAAATTCTCATATTTTTATATGCATGTATTTTTTCTTGTTATTTCATCGATTGTATTTTTCTTCCTAGAGGATTCTTTGCTTTATGCAAAGCTATCCACGATTCGAAGACCCGAATGAACAATTCTAACGACACTGTGCGAAGTTTTGTCAGTTTTAAAGGATTCTCAGTGTTTGCACTTTGCTAGTTTCTCTCAACACCCCCCTTTCCATAGCAGTTCTTGTACAGCTTGATCTCTCTCTCCTTTATCTGTATGTGTATGTGTTGGACATAGGCACGATCACGTTGAGAATTTTCCAAAATTATCTTAGACTGTCTTGGCAGAAGCGTTCATCTCTATCTCCTCGTCGAGTGGGGGTGTAATAAGGTATGCAGGAGGATTTTTCCATTTTTAATTTTCTCATTGAAAATTCACGCGTTTTAACGTCCAATCGAAATTTCACGAGAAGCTGAAAAATGCTTGGATGAAACATTCATCTCTACCTCGTCAATTGGGGTTTAAACAAGGTACGCAGGAGGATTTTTCCAATTTTAATTTTCTCACTCGAGATTCGCGCGTTTTTTAACGTCCAATCGAAATTTCACGAGGAGAAGGTGAAAATGTTACACGAGTCTCTGAGCTGTCCTGGAGAAAATGGCTTGGCTGGTTCCCTGAGTGTAGATGGAGGAGGAATGGAAAGTGGAGGAAGGTAGGGATTTTTGTGTTTTCCTTCTTTTTTTTTAGTAGAGAGTCTTGCCTGTGTTACAGCTGCCGCCTTGAGAGGCGTCGCGATTCAACGTGGTAGAGTAGGAGCTGGTAGAACAGCCTTCCCATCGAGTGCAGCTGCACTCGCCATCGCCAGGAATCCCAACCCTTTGGCAGCAGCAGCAGCAGCCACCGCTCTTCATCCCTTCGCACCTACGTAAGTTCATCCCAATCCAAACCGACTCAACCCCCTTTGCCCGAAATACTCTGCATCGAGACCAAGGATATTGTTCCTTGCTTTCAGTCACTGTGGATGTTATTATTGATTTAATTCATTGTGGATATTATTATTGGTTTAATTCACTGTCGATTTTATGCAACATCCTTCGAGTGTCCTCGATGTAGAGTTTCTCTACTCTGGGGAATCATAGATCTTATTGCCGGTGAGAAGTCATCTATTGGCAGGCAAGTATTTGCAGAGACAAGGAAAATTCTATATATAACTCGCTTTGGAATAAATTTAAATAGTTTCTAACGTATAGAATTTTCTTCTAATTTGGAGAATCAGATTTTATTTTTGTCGAGAGGTCATCCATTGGCAGGCAAGTATTTGCAGAGTTAAGGAAAATTCTGCATACAACTCGCCTTGAAATGAATGATTAAAAATTTGTAAAATTTAGAATTTTCTTCTAATTTGAGAAGCCATAAATTTTATTCTTCTGAAGGAGAACCGTAGGCCAATAAATATTGAGTTTAAGAAAATTCTTTATCCAGTCGAGTGTAGATCAAATTTGTGAAACTATGTTGAATGTAGAATTCTTCTTCTTCTTCTTTGGAGAATCTTAGATTTCATTGTTGTCGAGAGGTGATCTATTGACAGGCAAGTATACGTCGAGATAAAGAAAATTCTACATGTACCAAATACTTCAAACTGTGTTAAATGTAGAATTTTTCTTCCTCCAAGACTCCTAGAGTTTATTATTCTCAAGGAGAACTACAAGCCAGAGTAAAAGTCCAGCTTAGGGCAATTCTTCATCCGACTGAGTGCAGACTAAATTTTTAAAACTGTTGAATGCAGAATTTTCTTCTTGGGGGAATCATAGATTTTATTATTCCCAAGGATAACTGCAGGCCATTAAAGGTTGAGCTTAGAATAATTCTTCGTTAACCGAGTATGGAATAAATTTTTGAAATTTTCTTGAATGTAGAATCTTTCTTCTTTGTATAAACTTAAATTTAATTGTTGCCAAGAAAAGCTGTATTAATAGGCAAGTATGCACAATGAGCCAAACAAAAATTTTACACGCAGTATAATTAAAAATAATTAATCCTCTGTAATAAGAACCTGGTCATCAGCCACTTGTCTTTAAAATAGTAAGAGAATCAAAGAAGAGTACTCCAAAACATTGAAAATCTTGAATAACTCCTCTCCCCCCTCTTGACAAGTTTAAAGAAAATTACCTTTTTCCCACTTAAAACCAGTCTCTTATAACATCTCTAACCCAACGAACAAACCCTCTAAAACTCACTTGGATGCAAAACTTTAGCTCTTCCATGACTCCCAGATTCTCGAAGGTACTTCCACTATTAACAGGCAAGTACACTCTGAATTTTCTCTGCCTGTGTGTGTCTTGCAGCCAGTACACATAACACACACCCACACACACAGCAACAAAACTCCTCTATTCCCTCCAATTATTCTCTCCATTTCAATAAACCTGATTCGTGTTTGTTTCACAAGAGAGTAAAAATCTGAATAAAATGCACTAACGCTCTTTCTTTTTTTCAGTGTGTACTACGATCCCTTCTTGGCAGCCCATGCAGCGACACAGGATCCTAATTACAGGCTGCAGGTGAGGGACTAAAGAAAACATCCAATTGTCAGATTGGAGTGGAATTATTGGTATCGTTTGATCCTAACTCCGGTGCAGCGGAAGAGTCTATGAGTTTCATTGATTGGATGGAACGAGAGAAGGAAATGAGTGTAATTTGTCAATAAGTTAGCCATACGTTCGCCGGAGTAGGATTTAATGGCATCGAGAGAAGGACAATACTTGACTAATCTCTCCAATTGTTCGGAAAACGTATAGCTGGAATGGCCGCAAGCAACAGCCGACACAGTTAGTTGACACGTTTCGCCAGGCTTGCACATACTCTGTATATATATGTATATGTATATGTATATGTATATGTAAATATGTATATATGTATATGTATATGTATGGATAGGCCTTTTCTCAACTTCTCACTCGTGAAAACCGATAACAGTGATAACACACAATCTCTCTTTCTCTTTCTTTATAAACTATTGTCTCTATACTCCACCCTGCTTCTCTATTCCTATCTAATTATACATGTATACACTTTCTCTTTCATTTTCCTTCCAATTATTTTATCCTCCTAGTTTCCTCTTCCTCTCTTTTTTCAAAACTGTCGAGTCTCTCTTGTGCTTTCTTCTCTGTACAAATAATTACACTTTCCCTTTCACTTTCCTTCCAATTATTTTGTCCTTCTCTCTGTAAATGCTACTATAACCGTTCTTTCTCTTTCTACCTCTCTTATCCTCCCAATTTTCTCTTTCTCTCTCCTCTCTACATACATAATCACACTTGTGCTCATCCACAATATATTTCATTTCACCCGAGAGAGAGAGAGCACGGTTTTCAATTGGACCATTGTTACTTAATCTGAATCGATCGATATCTTAAACTGGAAAATTCATTGATCCATGATCCAAGCAACGTTTACTCGTCTAATTTCACTGATTATTAATGTTTTTACCTCTTTTTGGAGAAACATCAAAACAGGACTCTTTTTTAACAAAGAAAACATTATTATAATATAGGAAGAATATAGCTTTTATCAGGAATTAAATCATTACACCCGTAGGAGGAGATTCTCTCTTTTCAGATTTGCCATTTGTGTTTCAGGCTAAAGCACCCGCTCTGGAGGTAGGAATTTAAGGATATCTACAGAGAGAAATTTTCTTCTTATCTCAGACAATCTATCTTACAATTTTCCTTTTATAGTTTAATAGACTATTTCTCACTTTTGATTTATCTTTTTGTAATTTCTTTTTGTAACCTTTGATTTCTCAATTTTTCTACAGTGTGTGCTCAGTGCCATTCTTAGCGGCTTATCCAATTTCTTTCATCTTTCTATCTTTACCCTAATTTCATTTGTTTCCTTTATACTTTTGTTTTCATTTTTTTTTTGTACACATTCCTAATTCTTTGATTTGTTAGTAATTAAAATTGCCAATCTCCATGCATACGATTACCACTGATCAAATTTTGCAATATTGAAAAAAATGTTTAAAGCTATAAAAATTAATTTTATTAATATTATCCTTTCATGTATAAATATTCATATGCATGGATTGGCTTTTGGCTATTTTTTTTATATCTTTCTCGATATAGTCTATTCATTAACCTTAGATATATATATATATATATATATATATATTCAACGAGCAGTTGAAAATGTGTGTGATGTGGATGCAACCACCATTAGATATTAATTAGTTGTCTAGTTAGAGTATTGTCCCGAATAATTCGATCGATCGATTCAAATGTCCATTTATTAGATACCAAATGTATCATAATCTTTTAACAGAGAGATTCACTTAATTATTGCATTAGTATATTTTCTGTATTTTTCTGGATTTTTGTTTTCGAGTTGTTTTAGTCTCTCTCTCTCTCTCTCTTTCAACCCCACCCCTCTCCCCCCTTTTTTATCATCTATCTTTTTCTATCTCTTTCAAACTCTCCAGTTTATCTCACTTTCAGGTTTGCAATGTTTTCGCCAACTTGATTTGCTTTGATAACTCTCGAATTAGTTCTGAGAAATAGACGAGTCTTAGGTATAATACTGTACATCTCGAATGAGATCAGCATGTGTGGTAGACTCTTCCAGTGCAGAGACTCCCGATCGACCCAGAAAGCTAATTTAATTGCATCTAAAAATGGATGAGACGAAAATTTCAAGCTTGTAACGTTCTGGCTCGGCGAGCCAAGGGAGCGTCTTGCATCTGGATCGAGGGGATCAACGCTTCCTTTGCTAGTTGTCGGTTTTCCATGCTGGAAAAATTGTATGAGCAGTCGAAACAGTTAACGAGCCGAGCACAGCAATATAGTCTCGCGTGCACGTAGCTTTTAAGTAATACCGAGCACGAGAAAATTCTGAAAAGCTATGTGAGGAAGCATTTCTCTCTCTTTCTCTTTCTATCTACCTCTCTCTCTCTCACACACACACACTCTCTCTTTATCGACCAACAAGAGAATCCAGAAGCTTTGCGAGCTAGCTTTTCAAGAACAACCTTAGTGGCTTTTCACGATTTTCATGAGAGAACTCGAAGAAAAGAAAATATGAATGGAATACGTAAGAGTGGAAGTGAGAGTGAGTGAGTGAGAGAGAGAGAGAGAGAGAGAGAGAGAAGCTTTCTGTCCTTGTATTACTCTGTCTTGGAGCTTGCTTTTGGAGCCTCTGCATGGCGGGTGATGATTGTTGTTCCAGGCGGCAGCAGCAGCAGCAGCGGCCTCCCCATTGCTAAAGACGCCCCTCTCGACGGCCCAGCAGGCGACCTATGCAGCCGCAGCGACCTACACGGCTGTAGCTGCGCGTGCCTACGGCGCAGCTGCTGCCGCGGCTCAACCAGTCGCTGGATACGCCGCCGTTGCAGGGTAACTATTCAATATTCACCCCTCCCCCCCCCCCCTCCTCCTTCCCTTCCATACTCGTACCCTCCTACTACTCACCAATCACCTACCCTATTAACAGCACCACCAATCTCCACTCCTCTCGATAGTCTTCTTTCAAATACCTTTACTTACCTTACCTAGCCTCTTACCTTATTGTTCATTTTTATACGCAGACTTCCTGCACCCCCATCAACTCTCCTGCGAACAACCTCCGCTCCTCTTCGTAGTCCTCTTTGAAATACTCTTGCTTACCTTAACCCTTGACTTATTATTAATTTGCTTTCATCTTCTTTTTCTACTTGTATCTCAATAAGCTCCCCTGCAAAATGCCCACCTTATGTTCTCTATCAACTATTTACAAAATTGCACAAACTCTTCACTCAATCTTTGAACGGCTACCATTTTACAGAAGAACACGTCGATTAGGTAGAGCTCTTAGAAGTCGAAGATTTGAGGATGCCCCGGAAAAACAAAATCGTCCTGATAGTCCTGTTGACAATCCTTAAATCGTCCTTTCTCAGTTTGTATCCTATGTTTCTTCTTCTTCTTTGGTTTATGAACTTGCAGGGTGTTGCCAAAACCACACCATGCATACCAATATTTTTGTTTTGCATATCCCTGTATTCACTTCTGTTCCTCATGAATTCTATAAATTTTACATCACGTTAATTTCACTAATGGACTCTGTGTTCCTTAGGTATGGTCGGGAGTATGCTGATCCATATCTTGGACACGGCATTGGACCAGTTGCTGGATACGGGGTAAGTTGCTTCGTCGAAGCAATCGTGTTTTTACAGAAATATATGTACGTGTGTGGGAGTAATTTTATTAATGAACCATGCTTTTTATAGGCAACGATGTACAGAGGCAGCTATAACAGGTTCACGCCATATTAAGGAAACAAAGCGCAGCCTTCCAGTGACAACGTCTCGTATAAGAGACCGAAAACGCAAGAAAGATAACATCATGTATTACACAAATGAAGCTGTGGCAGCACCAAAGTTAGGAGGGTCAATGGCTCCGGAAGACACTGGATGAGCCACTCTTGGCTGCTCTTCTCACTCCCTTCCGCTTAAATTCTAAGCACACAAGATCTTCTTTGTCCCAACTGGTCTCAACTGAACTCTCTCACAGCTCGTCTCGTTTTTCGACTCTTCATCATCGAAGCAACGAAATACAGCAAAGGACATCGTCCACCAACAAACCCTCTTAAACCTCGTCGCTTCTAAACTCCAACTAGGCGTCTCGTCGTGAACGCAAGAGAGCCCAGGGACAGACAAGCAAATGGAAAAAGAACAAGACGATACATTAATCCTGTGAAATGTCGAGTCGTAAATCTCAAAGTCACTCGTAATTGTAAAATCTTCTGATTTTTTCTATGCATATCAGCGATAGATCTGGGAAAGAGCTTCTTTTTGTTCTCATTATTATTGAAATAGAAGAGAAACGATAAATTGTAAATAGTTAAAAGTCTCGCGAGTATTTTTCTTGGTCAGAGGCGATCAAAAGTAGGAACTCGATAAACTCAAGAACTTGGATTTTTGCGAGGCGACATAGGAACGACGTGAGAGACTCCCGAGAAGTGCAAATCAGTGGGGTTTCTATGCCAAATATATGTGTATGTATGTTTGTATGTGCATGTGTGTTGCGCGCGCGATGCACGCTCGCGTAATTCCGTTAACGAGCAAACCATAAAGGGAACGAATTAAAGATATGAAAAAGAAAAAAAGATAAGAAATCTTAAGAATCAACTGGTCCCAAGTAGATAGAGTATAGATAGAGAGTAGAATCTCTAGAAAGAGAGAGAGAAAGAGAGAGAAATTATCATTCGGAACTTATTACCCACCGGTGGGACTCTAACAAATAGGGTCTAGTCATTCACTACTCACGTCTCTATCTCGAAACTTTACTGATAATTTCCAGTACAATCGCACATCTTTAATTTATAAGCTTAAATCTATTAACTCCGTTAGTTATTGTTAGCTGGGTTCTTCTATAACACATTGTTGTAAAGGAAACCTACCTAACTTTTGATTATCTTTCGTTAGGCGAGCTATCAGTGCGTTTGCACACCTTATTTTAATCAAGTACAATGGCAGCTCGCGTTTCGAGATACGACCAATCTTCAGTTGGCAATAAAGGAGAACGCCAATACTCGCTTAATACTCCTCCTTGTAAGATAGACACTCGTTTATTCATGATATTTCTTCTCTAATACCTATTCGTTATACTTTATCTCTTTTCTCCTCAACTCTTTCATTACTGTGATGTGCTAGAGATAGGATAAGCCAGTGAATCGCGCACAGCGCTGCACAGAAAGTAATGGTACGCACACGAATCCGAGTGAGTTGAAGTATCTCCGCCTAGAGATTTTTAATATAGTTAAGCTCTTAATTCGGTCTCGAGATGAAAATTCATTGCTCTTTAAGAAATTCAATAGGTTGCCAAAGTAGACTTGGAGCTGGCAGGTAGATCATCCGCTTTTCGATAATTGTATGAGTGATTGCGTGCATCAAATATTCTCAAGAATGTAGTATGCCTAAGCGCGCGTGTGTATGTGTGCTTTTGAGAGGGCGTGCAGTGAAGGCAGAACGCATAAATCGACCGAGCACAAAAATCACAAGGGACGAGACTCCTCGTCTCATTAATTAGGAGCTACCGAAACTCAGACATACTCATAATTCTCGTAATGTTATATTAAACGTAGATCTTAAGGGCGATAGTGATATATGGATATGAATCCCCGCTGTGAATGATACGTAAGGACGAACTCCAGGACCAATGCGATTCGTGAGATTGCCCCATTTTATTCTCTTTACAAATATTTTCTTCCTCGGTAGTCCTTGATGAATCAAATACGATGAGTTTTTCGATGAGCAATCGCCACCTTGGAAAATTGTAACGAAGGACATTGGACCTGGTAGATCGTCGCGAGACACGAACCCGATGAGATTTATCCCTGTATATTGTACAATGTAATTACAATTTATACTAATTCGTAAACGTTACCTTAATCAATAGGTTATTATTGAATCTAGCGATTAACGTAAAGTCAAGCTCAAAGTGGGGAGGGCGCCCCAGCCGCGGCTCCTCCCCACCGATGTCGAGTCTTTTATTCGTCACAAGTGCACAATTAAAATTTCCATTTAATAAGCAACTCTCTCTTTCTCCCTTGTGTCTCTTGCTTGACGCAACATTTTTTCTACAGGCCTATATACTTTGTTTATTACTACACACGCTGGATGACAAAAATTTTACACTTGTTTAACTCGTTTATTTCTCACCATTTCTCGTTTTCATCCTTATTTTTTTTTTTTTTTTTTTTTCGGACTTTCCCCTAAAGCTTTGTTGATCTAAACTAGCGCAAAATTACGACAATGTAGCGTGAAAAATAACAATGTGCACCGTACAATGATATATTATTGTATATATATATATGTATACGCTGAGATACAATTTTTATATCATAATACGATACATAAACTATATATATACATAAATGTATGATACCGTAAAGAAAAAAAAAGATTTCTAAGTAACTCTATGTTAATACATGACTACGTAATGACAAATCTTACGAGCGACATATCCTAGTGTATTAAGAATCCTGCGCCTGCTGAGATTTCCAGCAGCCATTCTTTACCTCCTTCTCCGACCCTTCTCTTTCTTTCTTACACACAAACACACACACACGCGTCACTCTTTCATTATCAATCACTGTACCATCTGGCGTTCATTTCATCGAACATTGAAACAAATTGAATTTCTTTTATCTAATCTTTGGCAAATATTCAGGATTTATTCTTAATGAGAGTCAAAGAGAGGTAGAGAAGGTGGAGGAATATTATCGATTGTATTTAATGAATTTATTGGCGTTACGGGAGGCTAAAGATAGGATATCGAGAAAATTGGTCGATGAAATTGTTTTCATTGGAATCTCGGCAGCGCTGTACTCTTTCTTTCCGAGCACCGGCTAGGGAAGATAACAAGAGGGACGTTCCATGACATTAAGACGTTACTATATAATATTTTTTAGCGTTACGTCTCGTGTTATAAACCATGACAAGAGAGAGAATCCTCCAATGCGAGAGGAGAAAAGTTGTATTTGTAGAATACACTTGGTACTATTGGCTATCCTGGCCCAACTTGCCATTATACACCATCTATAGTCTCAAGAGCCAGCGAATCTCACGCACACTAATCATCTACACACTCGAGTGTTCCATATGTTTCTCTCTTTCCCTCTGTCAGACATCCACCAACACGAACACAAAAACACCCAACATATTCTCTATTGTAACTATCGCTATTCACGGTAGCGCGAGAAAAATAATGAAATGCGACGTAGAGCGAGAAGATTGTTAGAAAAAAATGCTTCTAAACCAGTGCCACCTGATTATTCGGTTCTCTCTGTGCTTCCGTTCCTCGCATTATTCTCTCGGCATGGGCGAACACGCCATGGATACGCGCAGCCACGTAACACATACGCGCGCGTGCACACAGAGTGAACTCTCATTAAAAAAAAATAAAAAATAAAAAATAAATGACAGAACACGGATGAACAAAAATGTTGTAGGAACTGGAAATAATAGACTCGAATTTCAAGATGAATGATATATAAATATATAAATAAGAAAGAATAGAAATTGTAAGTAAGGTGTCGTTCGTAACATCTTTATCATTGTCTGATTTGATGATATTTTGTAAGTCTGGACCAGTCGTTAGGTTCTTATTACTCCCATAGCGACTTCTTATGGCGTATTTTCTCTGTATATTGTCAATGTTTATTATTAAATATTTTTAAAATAATTCTTCATGTAGTTCTTGAGCTTTCTCCACTAAGCGGTGAGAGAGAAAGAGTGCATTTGTCTCTAGATAAGAGAGAGAGAGAAAGGCTAGAGAGTACGGAGATACCGACAAGGATAAACGATGCCGAACGATAAGGAAGTCACCAATGACAAGTCCACGTGGGATGTGACGGGCTCCACGCAAAAACACGCCGTCTTTCCCCGTGCTAGTGGCATTGAAGCTTGGCTTATCGTTAGAATGCCAATCGTCGTCATCACCGTCATTGTTAGTTGATTTTTCTTTCAGACCACGATAATAACTCCTGCCCATTGTGCCCTCGCGCACTGTCAGTACCGCCTACCTTCAAACGCCAACTTTATCCTTAGCGCAGTTCGCATAGAACCATCGGGTAATATACTCTACAGTGATCACATTGTTGTGTATGCTAGTTTTCGCTTCTCATGTAAAGGACTTTGTGTACGAAATAACAATTGCTCCACGAGAAATTCTCAAGTTCACCTCGGTGGACCGTAGCGAGATTATTTCTCATTCATTACATAGCGCCATGTGTTATTCAGTCGTACCTCTGTAATAACGTAAAATCAACCATTGAAATTGTTCAATTTGTCAAAGTGCGTCGATTTAGACTTTTATACTAAGTGAGAAAAAATTTAATCGTGGGCGTAACTCGACCGATAAAACTACCAAATTAACAGGTAATTCTCGTTATTCTAGAAAAGATCTATAATCGTAACAGTAATTGAGATATTGCGTAAATAAAACGCGGAAATGCTGCGGAGAAAAAGTAATCAACGTGGAATCCTGATCTCGTAAATGATCCATAATTAAAAATGTATCATTAATTCATTGAATACTTCAAAATTCCTACGTCCATTTTGCCGCTGAAAGAATAGCTGCAGTAAGAGCAACTAGGCGGGAGGGGAGGGGAAGGTAATTACAGTACTAGCATACGAGTCACGACTCTCATCCGGATCAGTTTCTTCCCATTAATAAAAAACACTGATTACATAAGTTTCACGCGACTATTAGCGCAACGAGATTCCAGGTATTCAAATTTGTCTTATTTTTCCTAATTACCGTAAGAATTCAATTGGATCTACATTACCTACAAGAGTGGATCTAGAATTTCTTTACCGACGCAGTAATAACGGAGAGAGAGAAAAAAATAGGGAGAGAAGCGAGAAGAGTTGGGGCATGCATAGATAAGATCAAGAGATCCGATATACGCGCGTACCTGGGCCAGTGTTGACACTGCGTCTCGTGTTATCAATTAGATAAAATTTCCGGCTCACCAACTGGAAATCCTCAGTCGAAAAGGGGCGTTTGAGTGCCTCTGGACCGGGACCGGAAGTGGCAGTGGTGAACGAAGCCGGAAGCCGAAAAAACACCTACCGATCGTTCTCCAATCGAACGTGGTGAGCTGTCTCTCCCTCTCTCAACCTCTTTCAATCTTTTTCCCTCAACATTGAAACTCGAACATTTTTCTCCCATTCACAGTGTTTCTAGTAATTACATAACTTCATGTATTTTATGCGTGCCCGCTAATAACAGTCGGTTCTATCAGAAAATGTCTATCGAGCTAGTCGATCAACAACTGGACTCGTTGTACAAAACGTTGTACGCGAACAAAAGAAGGAAAGTAGGATTTTGATCACTGCACAAATTTGAGAAAAATTTTATCGACGCTTGAAATAATGTTTATTATCATCTTAATAAGGGGATTGTGTAGTGAGGATAAATTGTCGTCGGTGATTGTTCTTCTTTTCTTTTTCGCCACTTTTTTTTTTTTTAGACAAGTCAGCGAACGCGATTGCGTCAGTAAATGATCTGAGGATTCGTAGACTCATTCGTTCGTAGCTCTGAAAAGAAGCCGACGGGAAAACAGCCGCTACGTGATAATTAACATTTGGTAGAAGCGTGTACCTTCTATTATGGCTGAGCAAATATCCTTATCATCGTATGATATACGCTCGACGTAGCATCTACATTCGAGGTCAGCCGACCATCCGCCGAAAAAAACAATAGCGATGCCACTTTTCTTCTTTTTGTTAATAGAAATGCGGCTATTTCAGAAGTTATGAGGTTTTGTTTCCCAAGGGCGAATATTCTGGGACAGAGGGGTAGCGTGAACGTTACCCCTCTGCCTGGAAGTGAATACTCTAATACGAGCTCCAGCTCTTTGCCCCTGCCAATAGCACTGGTATGTCCAATAAATCTCAATAAAGGTGTGAAAAGTACCTACAATTTTCTACAATTCCTCATTTATTTACTCAGAATGGTGGAACTGAAAGGAATCCTGTGGCTGCCACTAGCTACAAAAGATCTGCAGATCCTGAATATGGTCAAGGAATGGTAATTTCATTATTCCATCATATTTGTCCCAAATTTGGAATTGCTATTAACACTCTGATTCTTCCAACAGATCAGACAACTTCCCACCGCAAACGGTCGTTATCTCTCGGCACCGGAAATTGAGGATAAACAGGAGCTTGATCCAGGGCCAGTGCATAATCCCAGAGGTGGTATAATAGGCAGAACACCTACACCGCCCTCGGCGAATGCTCCAACACCCATCTATGAGAAAGATGATAGGTATTTATCACTCTCATCTATGCAGAATTTTCTCTTCCTCTTCAGCATCGATTCTTTCAGTAATCAATGTTACTCTCTGCAGATCCAAGAGACAAATCAAACAAGCGATCCTCGAGAATGAATTTCTTGGGAATCTGGAGGAGGATCAGATGAAGGCTCTGGTGGAAGCGATGTATCCTAAACAGATACCTCCTAGTACTCTAGTGATTCGTGAAGGCGATATTGGTCATTATCTCCTTCTTATATTTCACACGAATAATTTTTCTTCTTCAGTGCCAGCTTTATTCTAACATTTATTTTTCAGGCTCCCACTTGTACGTATCTGCGGAAGGGGAATTTGACATCTACCAAGGCGACAAGTTCCAAAGGAGTTTTGGACCGGGAGTTGCTTTTGGTGAAATCGCCTTACTGTACAACACCAAAAGGCTTAGAACCATAAGCGGTAATAATGATTTGCCTAAAAGAAAATCAATGAGTCAGCAATTAATTCAATAGTGAAATTTATTTCAAATTTTAGTGAAGAAGGGAGGAAAGATATGGGTGCTGGATAGATCGGTTTTTCTTACGGTGATGATGAGGAGTGCCCAGGAACGTTTGGAAAGCAACGTTCGTTTCCTGAAGCAAGTGTCGGTACTCAGTAAACTTCCAGATCCTCAAGAACATTTGCTGGCCAAGATATCCGATTTGTTGCGAGTAGAGTTTTATCCTGCAGGAGCGAGAATCGTTAAGCAAGGAGAGAAAGGAGATAAGTTTTATATAATCAGCGGTGGGAATGTCAGGATCACTAAGGACACCGAGTATGGAGGAGAGGAAGAGCTGGTTGTACTTAGCAAAGGAGAGTACTTTGGTGAGAAGGCATTATACGATGCTGAAGGCGAACACAGAAGACACGCCAATGCAGTTGCATTGGCTCCTGGTGTGGAATGCCTCACCCTTGATGCCACGTTAGTTCTTTATCTATCTAACAATTTATTTCCTGCATTTTGTTCATTTATCTCTTCATTACTTATGTCTCTTTTCAGTACCTTCTTAGACTATCTAGGAGGCCTCCAAGAGATCAGAGAAAAGGACTGGGCTGCTGAGTATGAGAATCAGAAAAGGTCACTTACACCTAAAAAGTGGACCAATGAGTATTCCAGTTTGACCTTGTGTGACCTTGAGACCAAAGGAACGTTAGGTGTTGGAGGCTTTGGCAGAGTTGAGCTGGTGACTCTTAAGTCAGATCCTGATAAAAGTTTTGCCCTGAAGAAGCTGAAAAAAAAAGTCATGGTTGACCAACAACAACAAGAGCATGTACTTAATGAGAAACACATCATGCAAGCCTGCGACTCACCTTTTATATGCAAGTCAGTCTTACTTTTCAATATCTTCTTTTTATTTATTCTAATTCTTAAATTATAAAAATTTACCTTATGCATTCGTTTCTTTAGGCTTTATCAAACTTACAAAGACAGCAAATATGTATATTTTCTAATGGAAGTCTGCCTGGGGGGTGATGTATGGACAACCCTTCAAAGGAGAAGGTGTTTTGATGATACTACTGCTCAATTCATGGTTGGCTGCGTTGTTGAAGCACTTGATCATCTGCATTCCCTAAATATTGTTTACAGAGATCTCAAGCCTGAAAACTTAATGTTGGACTCACGGGGATACTTGAAATTGGTCAGCCACGATTTTCATATGCACTTTTACCCCAATAATTCAAATAAATTATTCATCTATTTTATTTATTTTCAGGTTGATTTTGGCTTCAGCAAAAAAATTGGTCCAGCAAAAACTTGGACCTTTGCTGGTACTCCAGAATATGTTGCACCTGAAATCATTCTAAATAAAGGCCATGATAGGTGAGATAATGCAAATACTTTTCATTCACTATGTTCTCTATGTTCGATCATTGCAAATGATAACAATTTCCTTGCAGAGCTGTCGATTATTGGGCTCTGGGAATTCTGACACATGAGTTGCTGGTTGGTAAGCCACCATTCAGGGGCTCTGATCATATGACCACCTACAACAAAATTCTGAAAGGCGTAGACATGGTGGGAATACCAAGCATGGTTAATAAACATGCAAATAATCTAATTAAGAAACTTCTGAGATTAAGTCCTTCTGAGAGATTAGGCTATCAAAGAAATGGTATACAGGATATACGTGATCATAAGTAAATATTTACTTTATTGTAATTAACAGAATAGATGTTTAAGGTTACATTTTATATATTGAATTGTGAAAAAGTTATCAGAATCGTAGCACCATCAGTGGGAAGAATGATTTGAAACTTGACTTTATCGACGGATAAATTGTATAATCCATAGTTTGAGTAAATCTTCGTGAGATGTCATCTTTATCAATATCGAAAAATTAAAGAAATCATCAATGGGCCTTAAAACATTATAAATATTAATAATTCAATAATTATAAAATAAGATTATAGATTCAATTTAAAATTCAATGTATTTTCAGGTGGTTTTCCAATTTTAACTGGGAAGCTCTACAGAGGCTAGCCCTTCCAGCGCCTATTGTACCAACGGTAAATATAAAACTAATATAAAACACATGCAATCATAATTTCGCTTTTCAAGAAACTGATTAATTTAGATTGCATTTCTTTTAATAGGTGAGAAATCAACTAGACACGCGAAACTTCGAAAGATACCCTCCGGATCGAGACATTCCACCAGACGAATTTTCAGGATGGGACACCGGTTTTTAAATAGCAGTTTTGAAGAGATGAGAAGATTCGAAGGAAAAAAAGAAAGGAGGGCAACATTCTTTGTAGATTATTGCTATTCCAACGACCGTCCTATAAAAGTTCAAACCTTTGATCGTATTCGATCTTCTCTATCACATCTACAAATCAATCGCGTCCAATTCTTCTGTGCAGATGCGTTTACCTATACAGTTGAGAAAATGTAATGCGATTAAAAAATTAATGTCGATTTCGACGAAGCGATCGCTTAGCCATTTAAACGCGTCATTGTTAATACACGAGTCATTTTCAATTATTTGTATGAGAAATAATATATATAATTCTTATGTCAGTAAAGAAATAATATTTTAATGTCATTAATAACATTACAGAAGTTGATAGAGAAAGAATCAGAAAAAGAGGGAACGAAGCTTAAGCCAGCCATTTTGTTTCGACACACCCCCGCTTTTTAATAGTAATGTTAGTGCGCATGCTTAAAAAATTAGTTGTTTTTAATAGGTGGGGGAGGGGGGAGTAAAAGGAGGAAGAAGAGAGAAAACTGTAAATTTCCGGCAGTTCTCGGTGGTTCTCGGTGTCGTTCGGCGCCGAGTAAATGGCGGAGCATCTCCAGTACGGTATTATGACCGTACACGAGTGTTTATCGCGTAAAAACGCGTCAAGCCCTCGTCCGGGTGCGGTGGCTCCAGGGCCAGCCTGACACGGCCAGCCCCAGGAGTTTCCCATAACCTATACACTCGACATTTTCCCTCCGTGTGCCTTTGTGTTCGTGTACATGTGACCCGCGTCTCCGTTTTTGTGCTGCGCTCTTTTACTCAAATTTTCTTATAACCGCCCCCTCTTATTTCTCAATTCTCTCTACGCAAGAGAGTGATCCTCGGTCAACGTCAGCTGTGCCTGGAATACTGGCCGACTTCGGTTGGCCACGCGAAGGGTGAGACAAACAAGAATACTCCTTTCTCCCGCTCAACAACAGCTGCCTCCATACTAACCTTTTGAAATTGCAAATATCTCAATTCTACGCGGCCTTCGTCATTATTTATTATTTACCACTTCCACCTACCTCTTTTCTTCTTTTTCCCTCTCTTATGTCGTGTTTTTTACTTTCTCTACTGTACCTTAAAGACACATGTGCAAATTTGGATGCGTTTACGAAAACGCACATGCATTTCTCAATCGTATAAATTCCCATTCTAGTAAGAAAAATTAAATATTAGCTACACTTCTCCCTTTTTATATGAAATCAAAACAAAATGCTGATGGAAACATTGCCACGTTTCCTCTTGAAATTATAAATTTGGAATTCTCGTATTATCTCCCACCTTCTCTGTCATCTTCTTCTCCCACCCTTCATTTCACAGGTGCCGAACCAATCAGCTTATCAGCTGATCGATCTTCATTAACGTATTTTCACTGTTCTCCCTCTCTATATAAATACAAAATATAATTTTCTAAAGTTTACTTTAGTGAGATATTGAAGCACAAGGAATTGTCACAGAAAAAAAGTTCGTGTACCAATAAGAAGTCGCCGGCTGATTGATATCTTTTCACTACAGTTTGCTCATGGAAAACAGTGTTATATCAGTGAACAAAATTAGATAATAATGTAGGAAATGTTAATTGCTGGTTTATTTTTATTGGGCTAAACCGCCACGTTCTCCCACAAGTGATTAACGCTCTTTGTGCTTTGCTGTATTGGAAAATGCGGTAACAGAGGGGAGAAGACCAATGAGGACCAATCAGCTGATCAATGTCCCTCACTATACACAGAGAATTTCTATCCACACACGGAAGAATTTCTTGGGCAAAACAAGTTTAAATTACCTTTTGGAAACGATTCGATTCGATAATTTGTTTGTATGGCCGGTGGGGATGAAGGTCCAATAAGAGAGGGGAGATTTGTAATACATTAAAATAGGAGACGAGTCGTATGATGATTCGGGGGGATTATGGAGGGGGAAGAACGCGAGGAAAACAAAGTGGCGCGTGTTTCTTCTCTTGCACGAGATAGAAGAGAAACCAAGCAATTGCGTCATCAAACTTGTATCTTTCCTATTTCAATTTCCCTCGATCACTCTCTTTCTCCCTCTCCTTCTTTCTCCCTCTCTCTCTCTCTCTCTCTCTATCTATCTTTTTCTCTATTTTTTCCTTTCTTACTTTATTCCTGGAGTAATAAACTCAACCTTAAACTACTCTAGCCTCCAAATTCTCTTAATGGTTAATTTTTAATTTACATCTTTTCTTTAGGAGGTAAAAAGAATGGTTTTTCCAGCATCCGGTAAGGCTAGGTAAGCCGAGAAAGCGGAGTTAGATGACCAACGAGGTCATAGAGCATCGCGTTTAACGATAAGAGACTCATGACTCTCGCAATTTTCATTTTACTTCCAGGATCTTAATATTTAGAGAGAAAAAACTTAGGGGGAAGAAAGCAATGAGATATTCATTGAAATCTTTCGTAGAAATAAATCTGGCACTGTCTTTCTTTAAATTATCAAATGTCAATTGGACTTCGACACTAAGTAATGTAGAATTCTTTTTACAGAGATGCAGACAGGGGAGCTGTTTTATAGGAAAGCATCAATGACGACAACCAATTCCTCAGCATCAGGCATACCCAAAAGCAGCTCAAACAGTGAAGCTCAGGTAACGAGCTTAGGGATGTCAGCTGGAAGAAATCTGTCTTCATCTTCTACAAACAGGAGTGGAACGGAAGATCTTGGTTTTGGCTTTGGTATGGGACTTGACATTGGAATGGGATCATCCAACAGAATAAGAGTGAAATATGAGGATAGTAAAAAGGAAAGGTCTAGAAACAAATTAAAAACCAAGGAAACGGAAAAGGAAAGGGAGAGAACAAAGTCAGATTGCAAAGAAACCATCCATTCCGGTCATTTCATGGTTTCTGATTTTGAAGCTGAAGCTCAGGATGACGAGGATGAGCTAGCAGTTCCTGTACCAGACGAGGAGCTCAATTCTCCTATCATTGATAGGCGTAGGACTCTTGTCAAGTTTGTAGCAACTTCTGGCAGTTTTACCAAAAGTAATTCTCATCAGCAGCAGCTCAGCATTGAGACCTCGCTGAACAAACTGTTCCAGTGTATGTCGCTTGCCTACAGGTGAGCAGTCGCTTGACTCTGCAATCCTCTCTATCTCTGCTTTTCTCTCTCTCTCTCTCTCTCTCTCTCTCACTCTCTCTCTCTCTCTATTTCTCTCTCCCTCCTTTTATCTCTAACTTATCACAAAGCCATAAAAATACCTAAAGAACCCACAGAAAGAATCAATTGCTGCTCTCCAGTCATACTTTTAATTAAATTCATTGATTTTATTTGTCCTATGACAAAACCCTGTTTAAATCATTAAATCCATAAAACTTTGTAGTAACGAATAATTGTAACTCAAGTGCGAGTTGTGATCGTTCTGGCTTATCTGTAGGATCGGAGCGTTATTGACGCAAGTCTTCTGTTTTCGTATTTACGATGCGCCAGTAAACCGTAAGAAACGATAAGAGAAATAATACGATGAATCCCGATCGATCCACTGAAACTAGTGTATCTACCAGTGGAAATCTTCTATTCGACCAAACACGATCGCTGCTCGGGAGATAACAGATAATAGATAAGAATAAAAAACTATAAGAAAACTTCTGGAGCGCCATAAAATCAAGCAACGAGCTGATTGTATATTATTAAAATAGATCTTTAATGAAAGGAAAACCTCCTTGAAACAATATTTACCATATCTGCTTGGAAATGACTAATTAATAATAGATGAGACTGCATATTTTTCAATTTTTCATTCATCTAAACTACTTTAAAATAAAGAGAAAAACCTGTATACCGAGGAAGTTGAATATTTTTCAATGTTTTATTTGATAGAACAAGCTGTTGCTCCTCAGTATGAATTTATACGCTTCTCGATCTTCTGCTTTTCCCTTGTATTTTATTTGTCGCGCTTAATTTCAGACAATTTCTTTAGAAAATATCAAATTCGAGACACAGATTTTACATAATTATCTCTGGAAAAAAAGTGAATCGAATATTTAGTAGATAAAGAACGATCGCATTCGTAACTGCAATGTACAATTAAAATGTAGGCCTTGTTGTGTTTAAGAGATGAAGCAATTTTTTTCTGCTGTACGAGAGAAAAGGTACAACATTCGAATTTGTTCCAGACAGAAGCTGACATCCCCAAAATGGAATCGTTTCAAGGGCATTAGATTAAGATGGAAAGATAAAATCAGATTGAACAATGTCATTTGGAGATGTTGGCATATGCAATGTAATTTTCCTTCTTTTTTTCTATGCACGTTACATTGTCAATAGATTTTCTTATTTTTCTAATTCACATTTCCTCTATTTTTACTCTGCAGTTATTCTCCGACAAAATACTCTGGTGTGTCAGTTTGCCTCGCCCCTCGATGTAGATACGCATAATAAACCAGAGGTAAGTTTTCGTTTATTTTTCATCTGAAAAGAGTATATCATTAATATGAAATGAAAAATCATTTATCAGGCTGTAGTTCTGGAAGGCAAATATTGGAAGCGCAAACTGGCGGCTGTAACAGCGGAATATAAAAAATGGCGTATGTTTTATCGGAACAAAATTCTTGGTTGGACAAACAAAGATGGTCCCGAGATAGTAAGTACATCTCTTTTACGTTATAGATATCATTACTAATCCAAAAAGCTGTAAAATTAGATTTCTTTACAATGAAATCTATTGTTTCAGTTGGAATCGATGGATGTACTCGAATGGAGCAATTGTGTAGGAGTTTCTGGAAATTATGGATCGACCTCAGGAAATTCCTACGGGAGCATCACGGGAGCTTCTTCGGGAGAAAGTATGATGGTCGATGAGGATTATATGCAATTAATGACCGATACACTTTTCTCTACTATTAGCTCCAATCAACCTATCTACTTTCCCGATCCTAGAGAGATTGGTAAATTTTTTCTTTTACTGCAAACACTAATGTCAAATATTCCTTGAGAGAATCTCAGTAATTAAATCTTTGTTCAGCGCGTGGCGCGAGTTTAGCAGATTTTATTCAGCCCAGTCTAGGACCTCTGCAGCCAAATTTGGACGATTTTATGGATACACTCGAACCTTTACAAGGTACAAGTAATTACACGAAATTAATTCAGGCCTTGAAAATGTATTAATATCTTTTTTGCAGAATTTTTAAATTTCAAACTGGCACCTGTACCTGAAGAGGAGGACGTTTTTCGCGCAGGAGCGTTAACCAACAATTATCCGGAATTGGACTTGATGGCTCCTATTGAGCAGATAAATGATTTGGTGTCAGAATCTTCGACGAAACCTGATCAAAACGTACAACAATATTCGATAAAAGCATACAATACACCGCAAGTTGGGACTGTTGCGCCAATTTACAGAAATAATTTGTAAGATTCATATATTTAATTTGATCCAATAATTGTAGATACATCTATTTAATAATTGCATATTCTCTTCAGGAGTATTAATGAGAGCTATAATATAATTCAGCAAGAGTTCGGTGCTCAAGGAGGTAATCCTGTGGCACGGTGTACTCCGGAAAAGCTTAGGCAGAGTCGACCTTGCGCAAAAGCTAGTCGCATGATGCAGCAGCCTCGTCAACAAGAGACAGAACAACCACCACAGCAACAGCAACAACCAAATGCGTATCAGCAAGTCAGGCCACATTCTGGGGCAGTGTTTCAACACACTGCGCCGACGTCGCAACAGCAGTCTTATCAGTTACCAATTCAAGCTGTTCAACTAAATCAGATGACAAGTCAAGTGCAGGTTGCTCAGCTAAGTGATCAAACAGCAGAAAATACGGAATTAAACGCTATGACTGGTCACTTGCAGAATTTAGCAACATTACAGAGCACCTATCCTGGGAATCCCCTTCTGCAAATGCAGCAGAAAGTGATACAGACCCTGCCAGACTCTCCCATAACTACCAAACCATATAAAATAGTTCAACCACAACAGGACTTCAAATACTCCACCATTGCCACGCCGACATTCAATGTTCAACAGTGTAAATTTAATGCGAATAACTTTAAGCCAAGCCTGAACCAGCAGCTAGCACCAGTAACAACTCCACAAACTATCCAATCGCAGTTAATGCTGCAACCAAGGCCAGTTATGGAGCAGCAGTTAGGAGCTCCCTCGGTGGTAGCTACCAAACAGACAGAGTCGATTTCAACTAAGGAGGAAATTTTTGCGGTACCGAAATATCAGATGAAGGCCAGGAACAGGTCTCGAAGTAGCTCCTCTCTTACTCCAGCGAGAGTTCATCCTCCACCGTTGGTCTCTACCGCTAGTGATCCAGCGTTGAACTTGAACAGTAATGTACTACTTGCTCACTTACTCACCAACAATACTACTACGAGTTTGTACACAATGAGTACGTCTGATAAAATTATTCCTGCTGTCAGCCAAACGACTCCTGTCAAGCATATCTTACCACTGTTGCCATCAGCAGCTTCTGAGCAAGTTACGGCATCAACTCGACAAACCCCAGTCACGGTGCAGACTTTGCCTGTTGCACAACAGCCGATTCAGACTGGACAGCAACAAGTTTTGCTTAATCCGAATAATCAAACTCATCCCCAAGGCAGTCCTGGCTCTCCTAAAGATTCCCAGGCGCACAGTCCTCAACCTTTGAGCGTCAGTCCTCTTCACAGTCCTATGAGCCTTGGCAGTCCTCTTTCGCCCACTCGTGGCTATCTTAAAGATTCGGAACGTGGACAGTACAAGGAGCAGCGAAGGGTCGGCCACATACACGCTGAACAGAAGCGTAGATACAATATCAAAAATGGTTTCGACACGCTCCATAATCTAATTCCACAGCTCAATCAAAATCCTAGCACGAAGCTTAGCAAGGCTGCCATGTTACAGAAAGGAGCTGATTATATCAGGCAATTGCGTATAGAGAGAAGCCAGTTAAAGGAAGAGATGGATCATCTCAGACATCAGATCGAGAGCCTCAATACTTCTATTAGGTAAAGGTTTTTTTTGTTTCCTTTTTATCATACAGTTTTCTTCATTTTTTTGGGAGAGCTATCAAAAACCTATACAAACGTTATACCAACTGGTATACATTGGAATACTTTTGTAGTAATTGTCAATCTATGCTTCCTGCAACGGGTGCTCCAGTCTCTAGACATAGAACTAACAAGATGAAGGAAATGTTCGATGATTATGTACGCACGCGTACTCAGGACAATTGGAAGTTTTGGATTGTATCCTTTTTCGTCTTAAAACAATCTTAAATATGATAATATTTTTTTAATTTAACTGTTGGTTTTTCTTAACATAATCTTTAGTTCAGTATATTGTTCGAGCCTCTATTGATCTCTTTTAACACTTCGGTTTCCACGGCGAGTATAGAGGACTTGTACAGAAGTACAATTTTATGGGTTGAGCAGCACTGTTCACTCGTAGATCTCAGACCAGGTATGCTATTAACAAAAGAGGTATTTCTAATTTAGTTAATGAATAACTTTCAATAATCAAATATTCTTTTTAGCTGTTCTAAATTCTCTAAGATACCTGTGCACCGCGACTGAAATTCTTTCAGACCCTGGTCGCCTACCTGAAGAAGCTTTGGCAGCTGTTAATCGCAACGAGAATAGGCGCTCTGCACAATAATCGATTTTAGAATAGTTAAACTAAGTAAATCGAATCAGTCGTGAATACGATATAAGCTTTAGTTACCATAGTTCATGCTCGACTTATTCAGAATGGAGATAAATTAAAAAATTCTCAGATATCCTGATCTTGATAAGTTTCACAGACAACACTCTGCCTTACAAAGCTTGCTTAAGAGCTTCAATCAAAGTTTAGATAATTTAGCTTGATATAAATTGACCAAATATTTGATGAAAAATTCATTTCAAAGCTGTGTTTAAAAACATATCAGGTCAGGAGAAATCTTGTTACATACCGGTGGTGCCATATCTTTTATCAATTGAACAATGATTACTAATTATTCTACGCACATTTTTCAGTAACAAAATATTCTGCCAAATGTAAAGAATAATCTTGGACCAATGCCAAAAAGTAAAAAGGTTTTAATAATAATAGGCTAAGTGGAGAAATGTATCTTGATGCAGAACCAATTAATTATCGAACTGATCACTGACATTATTCTTAATATTGCAAGCTGCGTTGTTCTTTGTGCAATAAGTCTTCAGGGAAAAAGACGGCGTTTAATTTTATTACATTTAATCATTGATTTATAACGCTCGTGCCATACGAAATGGACGATTGAGAAATTAGAGATTATACTTTTTAAAAGTTTCATATTTTTATTTGTTACGAAATGTTAAAAGATAGAATGATGTACGAACAAGGTAAGAATTTATGCAGATATTTTTCTGGTAACATTAATTGTGATAATGAAGATAAAAAGAAATTACCATATTCAATCTTTAGGTTGATATGAGCTTCAAGAAGCAATTGTATATTGTAAATATTGCTATTCACGTTATTTGTAAATATGAGAATAAAAAATGACCATTTAACAGATATAAATCAATGAATTGACTTGGTTATACTAAACTGGGAGCGTAAGTTGATCATATATTTTAGTTGATTAATTAAATGAACAGTCTTTAGTCTATCGTGAAAGAAATATGTATGCTTTATTTTTCAATAAATTTAAAGAGATACATTTTTATCTACTTAAACTATGGCTTGATCTTTCAATATTTCACAAAATAAAACTAATCCTGCAGCACTTTCCACAAGTCATGTATAAGTGTCTATGGAAAAGGTCTTCAGCTGCATCATTGTTTGTACTTAACTTTTCTTGAACAATGGTGAAACTAGGTACTGCTGTGCAGTTAGAAGAATGATTGTCAACAGCTGTATCTAGTGATCTTTTAAATTCTTCTTCATCTAAATGTTTAACTAATTTGAATGGACAACCACCGCATACATAAGTATTATCATGTATCTCCAAGTATTTTTGCTGGCAGAAAGGGCACATGATCTTCTTGAAATCTTCCAAGAACTTGTCAAATAATTCTTCTTCCCATTCTAATTGAAATGTGGCTCCTTCCATTTCTTAATATATATACCAAAGGAAAAATTAAATATAAAATTCTTAAGCATCATTTACCACCATGCATATTAATATTTAATTAAATTAATACCTAGTCCAAATTCTGTCTGGAGTTCGTCTATTAGTGCTTCATCCAATAATATTTTAGTTGCATTAACATCTTTATTTATTGTAATTCTTTTTCTAAATTGTTCATGTAGGCATGAACGACGGTGAATCCAATTAGATAACATATTCTAAATTAAATATAAAAAATAGTAAAATAATTCAATTTAAGAGACTAACTTCTAACAATATTAATTGAAACATGAATTTATTAAGGCCTTCTAAATCTGCTATTACTTGTTTCATTAACTTTTACTCTGTTATCTGATTTCGATGTATAATTTAACAAATCATTTGTTAATTTTTATCAAAAAGTAGAAGCCTGCAAGCCTTACTTTTTTACACTTGTCTGTAAGCTCCTTCGTCGATTTGTTTCTTTTGAATTTTTCCGCAATTTTAGATGTATCTGCCGTCTTATCACAATTATTGTAAACCGATACGTCTTCCATTTTAAAGCTTTATATATTAATAAGCTAATTATCTACCAATTTTGCAGCTAAGTCGTTGGCGTAAACTATAGAATTGTAAAACTTTATTGTGAACGTTTCGTCTTTTAAATTTTCAAATGATAACTTAAACTTTTCAACTTAGGGAAGACAAAACAAAATAATAAAAAATACAACTTTCAAAGTAATTAATTAAGGTAACAACAAAAAGGATAAAGACACAGGTATCAATTTTTGAAATATAAAAACGACAACAAAAAGCCGATTGAATCCGAAGCCGCTTCTGTTCTGTCACTTGTAACCTGTCCTGCTGACCTGTCTCGTGTGTTGACTGCAGGACTCTGCTACAAGCTACAATCAGTACAATCGACTGAGTCAGACTGAGTAGTGACTGGTAGTGACTAGTAGTGAGTACTGAGTACTCCGCTCCGACTGTTTTGTCGGCTGTCAGTCTTCATCTCAATCCTCATATTTTCTTTCTCGGTCTTTAGGTCTTTACTTGGCAGAACTCCATTTACTCTTCTAACTATTGTAACATCTAAACGTAAATAATAATCTGATTATGAAAAAAGTACATAACGGGCGCGGGATTTTTAATATTGAATTGTCACAGGCGATAAACTATGGAACCATCCGAAAAGGTGACCACTCATTGGGCAGCGGATTGAGCAATCGCATCTGATTGGTTCTGATCTAGGATCGCGCTAGGCAAGTGGGATTGCGCAGTAAGTTGTCCAATTAGCAGTCCCCGTTTCAGATGGTCCCATTGTCTACCGCCAGTGACCGTTTAGTTAGTATTCGAAAGTTCGCGTGCAGGTGTTGTCAGTGAATCGCTCGTCGTGCTTTTCTTTTCGTAATCTGACAATTATTATCTATCCGCGGTTAAAAATAGTTTACTATTTTATTTTCGTCACACGCGCGTGCATTTTCATTATTACATTAAAATAGTTTTACTGAAATTAGGACTTTTTCTAATACTTGCTCGATATCTTAAAATACAGTATAATAGTGAGGTGCGCATTGTGTGATTAAAATAAAATTATTTATCTACCTAATAAAATTCGTTTGATAATCGAAAACTTGTGAATATGGTAGTGCGTGACGCGTGTATTGTGTTTGTGAAGTGTTGGGAGCTTGCAACGGTTAAGGATAGCCTCAAGAATTGTCATAGCCTGTAAGTTTCTATGTTTTAATTTTAAATTTAAATGAACTTCAAAATTAAATCGATAAAATTTAAGTAGATAATATTGCTTTTTTTCTTTGTTTACAGTGAGTGACCTCACTCTAAGGTGGTAGTGCGCGTTAATCGAAAATCCGCGTCGTACAATGATATTTGAAACATCCGCGTCGCAAAGTGTAATTTAAAAAATCCGCATCGCATCGCATAGTACGCATAGTGCCGTTAGAGTTCGCGTCGTGTAGTGCGGGATATTTAAAACTCCGTGTCGCGTAGTGCTATTTCGAAGTAAAGTTTTCGCGAATGTATTTCATCGTTGTCATCTCATGGCCATCCCCACCGTCGTCAACATCATTGCATTCTGCAGATAGATAGATCATGGGTGGATTTTCGGCCAATGAGTAAGTCACACGGGTAAGCCGTGGAAACTTTTTACCGGCCGAAAAATGACAGAAAACCTATCGGTAGATTCCAATCTGTCCTCCTTCGGTTGAAATCATTTTTTCTTTTGCTTTGTTGCATGTTTTCCAGGTTCTTCATTGCGATTATATGAATTTGTCTTGCGTATGTTTTTCTTTCATGCTTAGCTTTCCGAAATAGGTAGGTCCTTTAGTTTTGCGTATCGACTAGGCATTATAGCTTTCGGGGCTAGGCAGGTTTTCTTTTTCAGGATCTTCATTAGGGACGGCCAAATAAAGTGGATCTAGATGAAAGAGGTTTTTAAAAATGTGAAGACCGACAATCAGCATTGTAATTGTTAATAGATAGAGACAAACGAATAAAGAATTACTGTCTCCCTACGTCCGTTACTTCAGTCCCCCTCCCCCTTTGAATTAATTTATTTTTTAAAGAGATGGTGAAATGTAGGAGTAAGAGAGAAGTAATGCACTTCCCCACTCTTCTCTCTATCTCTCCATTTCACCAGCACTTTAGCAAACAAATGAATTCGAGGAGTGGAGAAGTTCTAGAGTGGTGGACACAGGACAGGAACAACGATTACTTAATTGTTTGTCTCTGTTTATTAACAACCAATCACAATCACGATTATCGTTCATCTCATTTCTAAAAGCTTTTCGTCCTGATCCATTTTATCTGTCGGTCCCTAAATAACAATTTCAAAGTGAGAATATGCAATTTTACACGTACACCATCACATACGCAAAAATTCTATAAAAAATTATAAAATTGAACAATGTGTAGCGCTGATAGTATGCATATGCAATACTTCAAATTCAAATCTCATTGTTTATACTAAAGATCACTTGAAGGTGAAATCCATTCGAAGGTCACAGAAGAAAAAGGTTTACTATTTTGTTTTGATATGTAAGGCTCCTATTAGGCTAAGGCAGAGTTCAACTGTTCAACAAAGAATTCGGGTATATAAATAAACCTAAAAATGTAGATTTACATGATTCTAAAATTCAGTCCTCTTTAGACGAATTTTAAAATGTTTCATTGATGTTGAGGATTGGTTAAACTTGCAATTGGTAACACTACCTGGGTCTGGTGTACTTGGATCATAATATCGATAATACGGGTCCTTCTTGCATAAAAAAAAATAAGTCAAAAACTTCAGTGCAGTTTTTTTATTTTCATTAACGTTATGTACATATTTACATGTATATAATAGTTACAAAAATAAATGGTAAATTATTAGTTTGCTACCTCTGTAAAAATTGATATCTTCATCGGAAAGTTATAATAAAGAAGGAATTAACCCCTTCTTTAAATTCAATTAATAATTCAAAAATAAATAAAACTTCAGCTCCTCGCTGCAAGTTTGATTTGACGAGGATATAGCAAAATTAATGAAAACTATTCGTTATTATGGTCTGTCGGTTGAGAATCTATATTTTCTATAGATTCCGGCATGACTATATCCGTAGGTTCTTCCTTTTGCAACGCGATTATGATTTTTTGTTCGGCCGAAGATTGACTGTCAGAAGAACCTTCCTGTGTTGACGTTGCTGCTTCCTGTAATTAACTCTGAACAGTTAGAATTCGTACTTTTAACAGGGTTTGAAACAAGCAGAATCCTGATGTACTGACCGTGCTCCTAATTTTCGTATGTGTTTTAATGTGTTTAGTCAAGTGGTCCGACCGCATAAATTTTTTCACGCATTCAGGGCACTGAAACCGTTTCTCGCCTGTGTGCGTTCGGCGATGTCGCTGAAGCTCATCCGATCGGGTAAACTTTTTACCGCAAAATATCCAATTACACACAAATGGTCTTTCCCCTGTATGCCATCTCAAATGTGCCCTTAAATGACTCGTTTTGCCATAGACCTTGTTACAACCTGGTACGTGACATACGTGTTGCCTTTTCCTCGTGATGTCCCTATTTCTGCTAACAAATGTTTAATTTAAAGATAAAGTAACGGTAACTTTACAGCTGAAACTATTCATATGAATTGATTTGCTTATAATTGATCAGTCAATAATGTTATCTAAAATCTGTGGTCACCATTTACCTTTCTCCTTCACAACAATTGGGGCAGGTGCAAGCAACTCTCCTCCTGTGCTGTTTATTGCTATCAGGTTCAGTGTTTGAGCTGCTAGCAGTAGCTTGTGCCTGATACTGATGTGTAGTAGTGGGTTGACCAGTACCAGTGCTTATGTTTCCATTAGATTGAAGAGTTTGCAGAATTTGCCATTTCATAGGATCACTAGACTCTAACTGTACCGTGGGAGCTGCAACAATCGGTGTAGCAGAAGCAGCTGGCAAAGTCTGTAGGGTTGCTGGTTGTAACGCGCTTGCAGGAATAACTTGAACGTTTCCCAATCCAGGGATATTTTGTACCGGTATGGACTGTAAAAATCCATTTGCTGTATTGATACCAGTAGCTGGTTGCAACTGCATACTAGTAGTTCCTCTCATCAATCCACCCTGCTGTGCAGTTAAATTGGTGATAGCCGAGGCTGGGATCAAGGTCAGCTGTTGTCCTTGGGCTCCGGTTATGGTGATTGGTTGCATGTTAGACTGGGTAGATTGAGCAGCTGGTATGTGAATGACTTGGCCACTAGCTAGCTGACTAGCGTCAATGCTGGTTACTTTTATGTCTCCCTCAACGTTTTCTGGTGGTCTAGTCAAGTTTGTCATAGCCTGCACGTCGATTTTCTGCCCATCTTTTGTCGTTATAACGTTGCTTCCTCCAGCTACTGCCCTTCCAAGAGAGCTGAAGCCCAAAACTTGCATATTACTCGGCGTAGAAACTGTCGTACTCCAAGTAGAAACTGTAGAAGATGGTACAGAGGCCTGAGGCTGACCTTGTTGAACTTGCTGCTGCTGTTGTTGCTGTGGAGCCTGCTGTTGTTGGACTTGCTGTTGTTGAATGACTTGTTGGACTACATGTTGCACTTGCTGCTGCTGCTGCTGCTGTTGCTGCTGCTGCTGCTGAGCTTGAGCTTGAGCTTGAGCTTGTGCCTGAGCCTGAGCCTGTGCTTGGGCTACTTGTTGCTGCTGTGTTTGCTGCTGTGCTGCTACTTGCTGCTGAGCAGCTACTTGCTGCTGCGCCTGTTGAGCTACATGTTGAGCCATTTGTTGATTCTAAAATTGTGTATCGCATATTTTAAAGAAATGTCTATTATGAATAGGATTAATCTTTAAATGCTCGGAGTTTCAATTCTTATAGCGGACTTTTAATCGAAAGTACACTTGCAATTGGTATGTTTTTAATATTTGACTATATATATGAAGCCTGCTTTTTTCAAAATAGCTATCTAAAATATGTATTGTGATTTTTTGTATTATTTTCCCCTTGATTTGGATACTGCAGTAAACACATTGATATTTTTCGAAATTTAATTTGAAAACTCGGGTTTTTAAAGATTAGGAAAATATAACTCAATCAAAATTACCTGCAAACTTTGCAACTGAGGAAAATTAGCAATCTGAACCTGCTGAATCTGACCATTTGGAGTTATAATTTGAGCAACCTGAGGTATTTGCTAAAAAATAAATATTTTCATTTGTATTTTTTTTAGAAATAGTATATTATGCAGTTATAAAACAAACCTGTGTAATTTGGGGTATCATTTGGGCAGTGGGTACGTTAAAAACATTTGAGAGAGTTTGAATAGGCAAATGAACAGTTTGATAAACTGTTTGCCCATTGCTGGCAGTCACCGGTATTTGTACTGGGATGGTACTTTGTACATGGGGCATAGGCAACTGCAACGGCCTCACTTGAATTTGACCTAAGATCATAGATGAGTGGTAATTAAAATTTTTGTTTTGCACTTAAAGATGTTCTGAAGATACATTTGGAGCAAAATGCACTAAAATATTGAACATTAATATTTTTTGAAAATTACCTGCTGTTTGGAAGTATATTTCCTATAGGAATTATAGTAAATATATAATTGTTTAAGTTTAGTAGTAAAAACTTTTAAATATTGATTGTTTCAATAAATTTATCAAAAAATTGAAGTTAATTTCAGATTAAATTTGAAGTTAAGTTTTATTTGATTTCAACTAAAAAGAAAAAGTAAATTGAGCACAGCAAAATAATTTAAAAATTATAAGAAAATAAAATAGATCATTTTTAATATCAATTAAATATTTGATTATTCTTATAACCTTTTTTTATATCTCTAAACGATTTTAATATTTCCCCATACAGCACACTTGACTAAACGTTGTCTCATAGACATCTTTTAATCATCCAATTGACTAAAAGACACTTAAAAGTTCTCTTAAAGCTACTAGGTGCTCTATGGGTCTCCATAAGAACCATATTAATATATAGGAATTTTATACCGCTATAACTTTTAAATGGCTTAGTGAGTTGGTTCAAAAATTTGCAGGTTACTTCAATAGATTGAAAGTATAATGCTGTTAAATTTTATAAAATTTCTTATTATTTTAAAATGCATTCAGAACAACCTTAATGCTTTCATAATTGAGTTGTACTACCTGTAGGAAGCTGCACAGTTTGTCCTGTGATATTCTGTATTATGGAGGCAGGGAACACATTTGGTGCTCTTATTATATTGACAGCTTGTGGAGCAACAACTGTCTGGCCATTGGACAGCTGGACTTGTTGACCGGCAAGTTGCATTTGCTGTCCATTAGCTGACAAGCACTGCATGCCTGTTGAGGCTGGTATAAAAAGAGCTTCTTGGCCATCAATATTTACAGTTTGCATTTGGGGAATAAAATGTGCTTGTTGTTGCTGCTGCTGTGACTGTTGGGCTTGTTGTTGCTGATTTTGTTGCTGTTGTTGTAAAGCAGCTTGAACTTGTGGACTGATTATTTGGCCGCTCTGAAAAAAATATTTTGATACAAATTTTTGTAGACAGGTCTTGATTGGCTAGGGAATTATTACTCTTAAAAAACATGTCATACTTGCAGAAACTGCTGGGGCAACGATTGCACAGAAATAGTTTGTGCTCTTTGTGGGTCATGCTGTGGCTGCTGTTGTAAAGGCACAAAGTTCTGCAACTGCTGCAAGGTGATCACCTGTGGGGCTTGTTGGTGACTCTGCGCTTGCTGCGCATCTTGTTGTTGCTGTTGTTGCAACTGTTGAAGCACAGTGGCATTTAAAAACCTTATCTGTGGTTGCTGCTGCTGCTCCAATTGCTGTTGCTGTTCATTCTCCCCTTGCATATTCTGCATGTCGTGTTCCTCCATTTCTTCTTTAGGAGCATTTCTACTTTCAGTGCTTCTCTTCATGTTTTACGTGCACGCACGGAGAGAAATATTAGCTAACATTAATCTAAAAGATTTCAAAATTAATCAAATAGAGAAATTATTCAGCACTAAAAATATTTAAGTGTAAATAGTAAATGTCAACCAAACGAATCATAATTTAACTAACTCAATAACATTACAGTTGATTGAAGAAGCAAATTGCTGTCTCAAGAAGAGATACAGAATAAGTGTTGTATTTTAGATATTCAGAAAATTCTTTTCTTAGTAACAGCTAAATAATTCTTTCCGTGCGTCAAAGACGCTTTTTGCTAGGTGTCCATTCTGCAAATAGAAAAAAATTGAAAATATTTCAAATTAGTCTGTCAAACAAAAATTATGAAAAAAGGTAAAAATTCAAGAGTCAAATAGGTGGACACGTGCAACTATAAGTCCCACAAAAAACAAGCTTCGCTTGTAAAAAAAGGACGGCAAGTACATAAGTCATATCCAGCATGATTAAAATATAGTAATATAAAATATGTTAATTAAAAAAAATAGTGAAATCCAAATATTAGGCAAGTCTAAATTTTTACCATGGCAAAAATTGAAATTTGGAAAAAAGTAAATAGTAATACAAAAATTACTTGCCGGGCCCGTTGTATGCAATCGTATTAAATAACCACATTTTTAACTTACGAGAAGCAACGCTTATATAGCAAGATAGTGACTTACACATGAATTTTACGGGCCCGGCAAGTAATTTTTGTATTACTATTTACTTTTTTCCAAATTTCAATTTTAGCCATGGTAAAAATTTATACTTGCCTAGCATTTGGATTTCACTATTTTTTTTAATTAAAATATTTTATATTACTATATTTTAATCATGCTAGATACGACTTATGTACTTGCCGTCCTTTTTTTACAAGCGAAGCTTGTTTTTTGTGGGATCTTAGAACGTTTTGTAAGAATATAGGAATTAAAACTAAAAATTGTTTTAAATAATTCAATCTAACACAACATTTTCCAATGTTCTCATCGTTCCGTAATGTAAAGCTCCAATTCGAGATATTTATTTATTAATCTATTAAATAAAATACAGTATATTACAATGATGAGTTCTTATCATAATTACACTTTTAGAGGCATTTAACTTAGGATTCAATGACTGTTTGAATTATATTTTCAACATCTTATACCCAAAATCATCTTAAAGCCTTTAGCTTTCAAAAATTTGTTTCTAAATTTACCTTTAAATCCACCTTTTCCTTAGGTGTTATTCTCACTATCACCTTTGTATTATGGCTCTTTCCCTGGTAAACCAGTGACATTTATATATTCTTTTCATTAATATAAACTGTAAAATATATACCAGTTAATGCAATGGAAGCCTATGTTTTTTAGGTATACTGCTTTCAGTTTCCTGAAGTTACGCACTGTATGCTCTATTACATGTGAAATATTGAAATCATGAATTCTTGTCATATTTACAGATCTACATGAGTTTGTTATTATTTTCATCAATTATGTGATTTCTAATACCACAATTGTATACCCAAAATCACCTGCCAAGCTCTTCAGTCTTAAGGATTTTTTTATAAATTAATTTATATTTATCCATCATTTTATTAACTGTTACTTTCAACATCAACTTTGAAATATGGCACTTTCTCCAGTATACTAGTGCCATTTATATTTTATATTCATTAATATAACCTTGGAAATACACCAATTAATGAAATGGAAGCCTCATCTCTTCTTAGATGTACATCTTTCATTTTTCTAAATTTATTCATTGTATGCCCCATCACATGTAAATGATTGAAATCATGAATTATTATCATCTTTATACATTTATATGATTTTATTATAATATTCATTAACTATTTGATTTATATTTCTAAAACTTTATGTCTGAAATCACCTACAAGCCCTTCACTTTCTAGAATTTGCTTAGAAATTGATCCCTTTTTTACCTTTTTCTTAACTGTTACTCCCAATATCAACTATGGATCAGGGTTCTTTTTCAAGCAAACTATATAGTGCCATTTGCATTTTCTTTTCATTAATATAAACTAGAAAATACACAAATTAATGCAATGGAAGCCACTCTTTTGTGGATATACTGCTTTCAGTGTCGCAAAATTTTTCACTGTATATTCTATTGCATAGAAAATATTAAAATGATGACTTCTTGTCATGGTCTCATTTCTAGATGATGATATCATTATATTTATTATTTAATTGACATATATATTTCAAAGAGTTTATTATGCCAAGAAACACCTGCAAGCTTTTCACTATTAAAAATTGGCTTCCAAATTTTGTAATTTCTCCACCTTTTCCTCAGGTTTAACTCTCAACATTAACTTTTCATTCTGGCTCTTTCTATGGTAAACTGGTATCATTTCTGACTTCTTCTATTAAATGTTACAGCTCAAGCCAGCACAATGACACAATAAACACGTTATTGTAATTCAATCTGAAATAAAATCTCACTAAGTACCAAAAAATGTATTACATATTATATTATAAAATTTAATGTTAATTTTATAAAAAATTACATTTGAATAATTATTTTGGAGATAATAATAATTTGTTTCTATTCTGATTAGGGAAGCGTAGATAAATATTTGGTTATAATACTTTTTTATATTATAATTGAATATTAAATAACGATTAGAAAATATTCATCTACTTTTCTTTAATCGTAGTAATAAGAAAGTTTTATTATCTCCTGGAAAATTGTTTGTATATATAATAAGCAGAAACTGTTATTGTCTCATGGAAAATTATTCTTATGTGTGATATAACCTATCGGGCTGTTGAAATCCATATGAATTTAAAGAAAAGAAAAAGTTAAACATGAATTTTGTTAATGACTTCCATACCTGAAATTTTAGCATATGTTTATCAAATATCTTAACAATTTCTTTTAATTTATATGCTCCTGATAATCATTGATGCACATAAATGTTGAAAGTATACTTCTCCTTGGCACAGTATTGAAAATATGTAAATATTAATCTTGCTTCATCCGGTCAGCTCTATTACCAGCAATGAAATTGGCAATGGAGATGTTCTGTCTCAATTTAATCTGAAAAAGCGATTTCACAAATACCAAACAATATATTGTCATATTATATTGTAAAATTCATTTTTATCTAATCGTAGTAAACAGAAACTTTATTATCTCCTGGAAAATTGCTCATATATATGATATAACCTATTGGGCAGTTGAAATCCATATGAGTTTAAAGAAAAGAAAAAGTTAAACATGAATTTTGTTAATGATTTCCATACCTGGATGTTTAGCATATGTTTATCAAATATGTTAACAATTTCTTTTAATTTATATGCTCCTGATAATCATCGATGCACATAATGTTGAAAGTATACTTCTCCTTGGCTCAGTGTTGAAAATATGTAAATATTAATCTTATTTCATCCAGTCAGCTCTACTATCCTCAGCAATGAAAATGGAAATGTTCTATCTCAATTTATCTGAAAAAGAAATTTCACAAAGTACCACAAAGTATATTAACATCTAGTGTTGTAAAATATAATGTTATACTTATCTAATATTTGTCGATACCTTATGTCATTATTATTCGAATTCATTTGTCATTTTGAAAATTTAACACATTCATTAACATAGCAATGATGAACCTCACTGTATTAAATATAAATAACCTCACATTACAATTGACAGTTAACAGTAGTCGCCGGATTAATTATATCGATTACATCGATTTTATTTGATAGTTCACAACACTGGTTTTGTCGTTGAGTTTAACTGGTTGGCAACGCTGAGCAAAAATAACATCATTTTCCTCTTAACGGCCAAGTTCAGATCGAGACATACATTCTGGCTGGAGAAGATGATGAAGGGGAACAATCTTAATTTTCGATATATATATAGCTAACTGAGTATGATATCTCTGGATTGCGTGAATCGATTTTGATGTTCATAGGCTCAAATGAAAGCTTGTTCAAAACTATTTTAAGAAAAGCTTTACTTGAATCATGACAGTGTATCATTCACGGAGAAAAATCGATTTAAAAATTGAGACGGCCAAACTTGCTGTATAAGATACAGTAGTGCCTCGACGGCGGTATAGATACGTCTATACCTAGTTTTATGTACTTGCCGTCGAGACACTACCGTGTCACTTGATAACAGACAGGACGTACCAGGCGGGAAGTTTGACTATCCAATATTAAAAGAAAAACTGCAACAAAACCGACCATTCCTTACAATGTTATTATTCGAATTATGGTAATTAAAAAAGGGAGGTGAATTTAAAAGAATGCCATAGTTCTAGCTGGATAATGATCAAGAATTTTTGATAAACAAAGGGGAGTTTCTGGGAAGGACTCTTTTGCGTGGAGGCAGGGTCAGCTTGATACGCCCCTGAGGCACCCCCTTCCCACCTTAAATACCATGACCCCCTTCCTCCCCATTCCGAAGTTGACGGTGCTCGGCATGCGCCAAATCCCCTCAACATCAAAGTACCGAATTCACACACATACACGCATCCACTATCAATGGGAGAACCGAATATTCTATATCATCAGGCCGCCCACTCGTACATTTCACTACCACCAATGCGCACCTGCGATAAAGGCTGACTCGCCACGATGCAGCCTCCACCCACTTGGCACATCGGACTCCACCTAACTCTGGGGTACACGTGCTCTCTTCTGGAATCAACATTACCTCGTGAAAAAGCAACCAGATGCCCTTAAACTAATCGGTCAACCAACACGCACTATTCCCATTACACTAATACCTCTCATATAACCTCACTTTTTCCTATATTTTTAACCTACCTAGCTCTTTCCGTCTATCAACACACGAAATATTCCATGATTTCTTCTCTCACTTTGCAATCGTCAATTTTACTAAAATTCTAATAAAGATACGGAGCGAAAAAATTTTAAAGGTTGATTAAAAAGTCTGGGCGTGTCTCTTGGGCGTCACGCGCGAGTTCTTGGCGCACTACAGGTTCTAACAGCTACACTAATAATGCGTGTTATGCTCGAGTCTCGGAAAGGGAAAGGGAAATGCAGCTGGCCGCTACTCGCTACTCGCTGGCTGGCAGCTGGCTTGAGGACGCCGTGTTCAAAATTAGCGCCAAAAGAACCACGCGACCTTCCAGCCGCCTATCCTCCACCCATGAACGTCAAATTTTGCCCATCCACCAATCTCATCACTCTCACCTTATCGTAGCTCCTCGTTGAATTCGCCATGTGGGATAGCTGTAGCTGAACTCTATACGTTGTTCCCGGAGACGTTACACCTAGAGCTCCTTAAAAATCTAGTGAAATATTCAGGAAAGCCAATGGAGCTATATGGACGGCTCTACGACAAAAACACCATACTCCATCTAAAGTACAGGAATAACGGGTAATATTGCTAGGTTGTTGATTATTTCCAAAGTTTTTTCACAAACGTTTCTTGATGAAGACTAGAGGTTAAGTTACCTGAGTATCCTGGTGAATCCGATGAGAAATGTATTAGCGATGGGGAGTTTGAACACGCGAGACGCAAGGCAAGTTTTTAGTGGAGCCGGGGGCGGTACACAAGGTGGCAACGTCGCTAGACGCCACCCGGAAAATGCCGTTACTCGATTGGTTGGTTTAGCTACCTCCGGCCTGCCAGCTTTCGCGTTTTACAGGGGCGTAAGCGGTCGGACGCCCACCCTACCAGAGCCTCCTACTTTCTCCGGCCTTCCTGCCCCTTGATATCACACCGCCCCCGCCTCCAAACATCCTTTACTCACTCCACACTCTCTCCCTCTCCCTACTCTATAACCACCCAATTACTCTCTAATTTATACTCTCTCTATCTCTACCGATCTCTAATCGAAAACTGAAACCGCCTGTAAATTCTCGTAATTACGCTATACCCCACGTTCTTGAGCAGTTCTGCAATCTCATCTGCGCTTGTTTGCACCCTTGTCTACATCTACCCCACCGTTATTCAAGTACAACCAAGGAATTAAGTTGATGAATTGTATCTATAACTTTCTTAATTTTGTTTGGTTCTTTATTTCAAGTTACAATCACAGTGCAATAAATTATACGGTATTATATACAGCATCATAATTATGTGATAATTCAATGGAATTCTGTACAAGATTCATGTTGTTACTTTAAAGAGAGTAAAAATTGATTTTTAATGTTATGTCGCTTTTGCTTAAACCAATATTTGATTTGATAAACGTTTAGAATTATCTTACTGTAAGAAGTAAATAGTTTCATTCGACGATCGCGAACTGGAATATATTGTTTTATATTAATATGCGAGTCTGCAGCATGTTTATAATATTTTATTAAGTACGAGTAATTTCAATCAAAAATAAGAAATTTTTTTTAGCTGCTTTGTGCATATTTTGCCTATCTATTCGGCAGTTTTTCGTATTTAGTTCATTTTATTTATTCCACACTCTTTCCATTAAGGCTCTCCATTATATTAGACGATATGGTACTGCTCCGATTTTTACTAATTAATTATTGGAAGCTCAAAGTACATTAAAAAAAGTAATTTTAAGCTATTCATCGAGTTTTTATCTGTTGTTCCCTGGTCAAGGGATTGAAAACCTCTTTTTAGCAAAATATTAGTTACCATAGCAAACTGCAAAGTTAAAATTTTGAAGAAAATTAAACATGACAATGGGATATAGTTAAAAAAAAGGTTATTTTTTGTTTTTAATTATTGCGCGCTTCATTTTCAAAGTAAAAAAGTATTAATAATTTTAATTTCATACTAATTGAAGCATGGAAAATATATATTGGTAATTTTTTTTTCTAGGTTCTTTAATTTATACTGTATAAGAATCTATCCAATTTTTTGTATTTCTTTGCAACATATCTTTTAAATGGCTGCGTTCAGCAGATTTGGTAGCTTTTCATCTGTTATTATAATGTCCATTATAATTGATTTATTTAAATTAACGAACCAAATATATTAAGTATATCGGTCGGTAGCAGCTACGGAGTTGCCATATCTGCTGAACGTGCCCAATTGTAATTGTTTATTATTTGCAGATTATTTTGCCTAATATCTCAATAATGTAGAACAGACATCCTAAAAAAGCAAGTAAATGGAAAGAATACTTTAAAGTATTATCCAGTATTTTCAAAATTTTTATACTATTGTTTTAAGGTCATAAAAAATGTTAAGCTAATATTGAACATATTTTTTTTTTGGTTATTATTTACTAAAGGGAGCAGCTTAGGAGGGGGATGATGATACCATTCGAATGGTCATAACAATGTCATCATAGTTATCAAGATCATCCATCAACAACAATTTTTGGTGTGAGCTTTCTTCCATCCGCCGTTTTAACCACCTCAATAAAATATTAAACCTTAAACGTTTACAAAATCAAGCTAAGCGCGTATTTGGCGTTTATAATTTCTTAAGGAGACACGAACGATGGATAACCTTGGGCAATTCTTGTGACCTTCAGTTATGACTCTTAGAAAGATCCGCATACACACCTTCCTCTGAAGGTGTTCCCTTTAAATAAATACATACCGAAAAAAAAAGAATATAATTGATATTAGCTTCAATTTATTTTTATAACCTTGAAATAACAGTATAAAAATTCTGAAAAAATAATTGAAGTTATTTTGAAATCTTCTTTCCATTCACTTGGTTTTTTTAGGATATCTATATCTCTACGTTATCGAGATATTAGGCAAAATAACCTTGAGTAAAAAACAACACAATTTTGTGAAGGCCTGTCGCAAAGAAGCAAAATAACGATGGATTCTTATATAACATCAAGAATAGAGTTTAGAAAATAAATTACAAATATACATTTTCAATGCTTCGAGTAATATAGATATTTTTTACCTTGAAAATAAAGTGCAATAATTGTAATAAAAAAATACGGTTTTCGGTTCCATTACATTGTTATGTGTCTTTCTTCAAAATTATGACTTTGCATATTGGCACGATAATAAATATTTTATTAAAAATAAGTATTTTGACATCTTGACCGGGAAGCGACAGATAAAGAATCTATAAATGGCTTAAAAGTAGTTTTTTAGTGTACTTTGAACTTTCAACAGTTAATTAGTAAAAATAAGAGTAGTACCATATCGTCTAATACAAATGGGTATAGCCTTTGTTATAGATAATAGAAGGGATGGAGATCACAGTCTCACTTTTACTTTTTCTAGATTCGAGCAAATAATGAATTTTGAAATTGACGAAATAAATAATAATTATTATAACGCTACACCATCCCACGAGAGAGTCAAAGTGATTGTGTATGAAGAGCATACAGTATTATAATTCTCGATGGGTCTAGTGTTAAAGGTATTTAACATATCTTATACGTGAAGAGATATGTACAAATATAGATAGCATTGCACTCTATGTACAAGCAAAATTACTTTCGCACTGCGAATGCAATTTTGCAGTTATAAATATATTTGCGTATCAGTTGTATGCCGATGCATCGCAGGTACTAAATTGAAGAGACTAGTAGTAATAATAATGATAATAATATGTTCCAAATAATTAAATAACTCATTGAAGATTGGTTCCCGCAATGCTTTTTTCTAAATTACTCAAGCTTTGAAAAATAATATATCCATAGTAATAAATAATTATCAATTAAAGTTATGAAGAATTCGCTAAGTGTTCCTTATTTCTTGTTTGTTTAATATCCTTCGACGAATGAAAGTTAAATTTGCATCTTTTATGCAGGAGCTCCTTATAAACCACCACCCGATCTCTCCACGCTTATTTTCCTCTTGAGAACATCCTTCTCGTGTTGAGCCTCCTCCATTTCTGCCATTCTCGCAAAACGTGAATACGCCACGTGACCGGACTTTATGGCGGACATCATCTAAAAAAACATAATCGCCGGTAACTACAAAATAACTTTATGACATCAAGTTGGTTATAGCTAAAAGAATCAATCTATTTTCCCACGTATTACTGTGGATATAGCTACACAAAAAATGGTGATTTTTATAGAAGTAGATATATAACATTAAATCTCGTGCAAAAACTAAAAAGTTTTGTAACATTCTGGCTTGTGGTAAAAAATAGAAAGAAACAGAGTTTGAGACAGAGGAAAAGATAAAAACAAAAAAAAAGATGAAAGATATAATTTGATTAGAGACATTGTAGCACGACACAATGCAGCAGGCAGCTTAAGATTTTGAATTTGGAAAAATATTCCACAATCTATTCGTGCCATTTGAACGGTTTCACAGACCTGAAGATATTCATCCAGCTCGACTTGACCGTTCATATTTGTGTCGATTTCACGCAGAATTTCATGCAGTTCCTCTCCGGGTACATCCTTGTCCCCAAATAACTGTGGATTTAAAAAATGCCAAAAGTCAATGAAATTGTTCAATATTTAATTACCTGAAGATAATCTTGTAGCTCCATTTGCCCATTGTAGTTTAGATCAATTTCGCTGAGCAATAAATGTATCTCGTCCTCGTGCAGTTTTATGCCAAGTTTCTTAATTATCACAGTTGAAAAAGTATATAGAACAGACAATTTAATAAATACGATCGACACAGATAAAAATAAAATAAATAAATCAACAAATAATAGAGATCAAGATATAAGGTTTTTTTATGTTTTTTTGCACCTCTGCCCTATTTATTAAAAGTCTATACTTAATTTCACACTTGGTATAAACTTTTGATAAAAACTACAGAAGGTACAAGTAACACAAATAAACTTATAGTTTTAATTTCAAGGAGTAATATTATTGAATGATGCGAACCTTGAGACCTCTTCTAATGTCATTAATAGAGACGTAACCCTTGTTGTCCTTGTCGATAATACCAAATCGTTTGATGTATAATTGTATTTCTTCTTTTGTAAGATTGATGGGAATTTTGTCTTTGGAGGCACGATTAACAACGTGACCCATCTCGTTGGCAAGGAATTCAGTGGCTTCCTTTTGCTGTTTATTCTTCTCGTCATTAGACCAGTGCAGCTCCTCAGCCATGATTTCGATTATTCCTGGAAGAGCTTCCTGAGCTGCCTGAACGTTTAGGAAGGACAATCTTAGTCGCCTAGCGATCATATCTATCGCTGTCCTCGCATATTCGCGAACACCGTATCTTATCTACAAATGAAATGAAATGAAATATAGAAATTTTTCTAGCACCAAAAGATATACGGATAAATTAAAATTGCCTCGGCATCGATGTAGGGGAATTCGGGATGAATCTTCTTGCCAATGATTGGCCAGCGTTTACCAGTAAGAGATGCCATTTTCGCTACAGCAAAAGCACGATCACCATAACTCTTGGCCAGGTGTTGGGCGACCTCGCACTCTAATCCAAAGTCCTGTACAAGTCGTATGTACATTGTAGGGGTCCAACCATGGGCACCCTCAAGTAAAAACCCATCAGTTTGACAGGGAAACTCCGGACGAAGATCACAAGCTAGAAATTGTTAGTTTTAATTAGAAAAGTATACATAATTTTTATTGTGTATAGGAAAGAGAAAGGACCTTTTATTGCAGCATCGATAGTTTCTTGAGCCATAGCGCGATAAGTAGTCCATTTGCCACCGGCAATTGTTATGAGTTTGGTAGGGCTAACATGAACTATGTGATTCCTAGCGAGAGATTGAGTGTTAGGTTTGTTAGGGTCGGAAACCAGCGGCCTGATGCCACTCCATGCTGACAGAACGTCACCACGACGAACTTCTACGTCCGGGTTGAGATAATTCTTGACCTCTTGCAAAATGAACATGATCTCATCTTCCGTTGGCCTTGGATTATGCGTAATCTCGCAGGGCATGTCAGTTGTACCGGCAATCGTTTGCTTTTGCCATGGTAAAAAGAAGATCACTCTGCCATCGCTGGTTGCTGGATCCAATAGACCCATCTGATCTGGACTGTAAAAGTTTTTCTTCATGAATACTCCAGTTTTAATTTTTCTACATTTAAATGTACACAATAAATAAATTCACAGAGACTTTCGTTGTACCTATAATATCCTGGCAATACAATGTGTACGCCTGAGGATGGAGAACAAATTGTTGGGACATTTTGATCGTCCATTTTTCTAATATAATCCGTGAATGGACCTGTCGCGTTTATGATTGCTTTGGCTTTCACGTCCCATTCCTCGCCAGTTAATTCATCTTTCAAGTGCGCTCCAGTCAACACCCTGTTGCCATCCTACACAAATGTTTCAGTAAAAAAAAATGAAGTGCCAAAACTCGTGATTTTTACAAGAATTATGATCAAAGATTTGATTACCTTATCCAGACCTTTTAAGAGATTCATGACTTTGACATGATTCACCACTGTTGCACCATGTCTAGAAGCAGTTAGGGCAATTGCCAAATTCATTCTGGCATCATCCTGCTGGCCTGTTTTGATCATAATGCTCTTGCATTAATTTGTCAAATTCATTCAATCACTGCTATTTGTGCAAAATACAGAATCAAGTATAGAATTACCATCGTAATAAACAATAGCTCCTGTTAGCTTGTCTCCCTTTAACATTGGGAACAATTCAAGAGCATTTGATTTACTTAAATAATAAGAGGATTTCACTGTTTTGCTTCCAGCCACTAAATCATACATTTTGATACCAAACCAATAATAAGGAATCTGCCACCATCTGTAAAATATCCAAAATAATTTGTCAAATGATTAACATACCACTTAGTAGTTCCTTTGTTTAGCTCATCCAAGTTTTTTACGTATAAACTGGTAGCATGATTGGTAATGGATGAGCCAAGTGTGGAGCACTCTGTAGCATGGATGCTCTTTCGTGTAGTGCTTCCTTGACCATTTTGTACTGTTCAACATCTAGCTGCATTATGGCTTTCTGCAAATAGCGTACTCCTCCATGAATTAATTTTGTGCTGCGTGAAGAAGTGCCTGACGCAAAGTCATCAGCCTCAATCAATGCTGTTTTCAGTCCTAAAGTTTATTCATCATAATGATTGTTAAGCTAAATCTATATTTCTTTACTGATAAATAAGATGATCAATTATCATTAATTACCACGTGTGCATGCATCAAGAGCACATCCAGCTCCTGTTGCCCCTCCTCCTATTATCAAAACATCGTACTCCTCTTTGGTTTTCAACGTCTTCACCTGTTCTTCCCTGGAAGGCAAAGGTCTTTTTGTTGGATAGCCTCCTTTTGCCAATGCATGGACCTTGAAATAGATGAATTTTCTTAAGTCATGTACGATATTGTGCACTTAAATATAATAATTTTTAAATAATATTAGAGAGTAAACATGGAATAGTTACAAAATGTGTTATTCATTCTGTAACACGATATTTTGCATCAATATTATTATTATTTACGTCGTATTGAACACGATAAAGAATAGTCATTTTCATTAGTAGTTATGTTTGCACTTGTTAAGATAATTTGAACGCGCGTTCACGAAATTGTGTTACGCCGACAAGCAGTCACGTGCGCTATTTAATAATCTCCCGGTCACCTGGCATATACGGCCTTGTGCCAAATTCTCTTCGCCACTAAAATAATAATACTATGAGGCAAAATTATTCCGACCAACAACCTCCCTCGTTCAAATTAGTCTTTCTGTACCGTTCTTGGTTTAATTGTTATCATGTCTTTTTTCTATGTGTCCTCTTGCATAATGTTCCGTCGATTAAAATTAGTTTCTTTGTCAACCGAAAAAGCGAAGATTACATGGCCGAGCGCGCGGCAAATTCTAATTTAAAAATTCATTAATAAAAAGTAAGATTGTTTTAATGCTGTGTACTCTATTTATAGAATATATTACGTTAAGAGTGACCTTGAAAGAATATTTTTATTACATTATTTTATCATCACATCAATTATTGTTTAGCTTATTTTTTCTTTTTATAAATACAACAACTAAAAAAGAGCGGGAAAAAGGAAACTTCCTTACAGTTGTTGTTTCTTTGTCTGATATGAGGTAAGTGGTGAGAGCTCCGGCACCAACGGCACTCGCGCTGGCCACCAATAATCGCAATGAAGCCATTCTTCGTTATCTTGATCGATAGAATTAGTAAAACTACCTACAAACAATAACAGAATAAAATTTATATATTAATGTTAAACATTAGGTTCTTTTAATTCATTTGACTCGATTGAATGTATCAAATAATAATTTTTTATTTTTTTTTAGGTTGAATTTGATTTTAGCACTTATGGTAAAAATTGAAGGGAAATTTCGTTATTAAGTCATTCCCACAGGTGGATTGTGTCAAGAGGTATATTGCAAAAGTCTGATAAAGTCCTTGACCGACCCTTGAAGCAAAGCCATGGCGCGCACGTGGTATTATATAATTTCCGAATGAGTAATACCAGTCACTATCTACATACGTATCTGCGTCTTCATTTTTCTTCTCAAGTATTTCCGCGTTTGCTATAAAAAATTCACTCTCTTATACAAAAGAGGGGAAAAGGAAAGAGAAATATGTAAATTTTGAAATGAAGATGCAATTTTTAAGGCGATGCAAATTAATTTGACAGGAAAATTATGGAGAAAATAATTATAGATTTATTTTCTCCTCTTAGTAATAATGATATTGCAGAAGCAATGCCACTTTCCTATTGGCTAATCTCGACGATCATATTTCGTGAATACAAAAGAGATTTAAGTGTCGCAAGGTTGACTTAAAATAGTCCAAGGAGCTTGGTGCCAAAAATCTTGCATCAAATGCAGTCTCATTTATGGCACGGTCACGTGAACCTACTAAATTCCCCATTAAACGCCTATATTCTTCTTAAAATTCAATTTGTTTTTTCACCAAAAGCAAAATATTCTAGGTTAGGATCTTTCTGTTATTTTCTTTCTATTTGGTTTGGTGCAATCATAAAAATTATAAGAATTTGTCGGTAGAATGAAAAAATCGATGAAAAATTGCTAGCATTGACTTATTCTTTATAGCAACTCCAATTTTTCCCAAATACTAAATGAAGAGAAAGGAAGTCTTTTTGTCAGAATTCTAGGTTAGGCCTCCTATTTCAATAGTAAGATAATTTTTTATTCACGAATCTCTCTATTGAATATAGTAGATTGATGTATAAGATGAAAATTTGCATAATTGTCATCTGTCAATGTGAGAAAAACTGCTCACCTTGTTAAAATGTCGTGTTCCGGTTTAGACTCTTTGGTTGCTATTATAATCAAGTAAATAATTTAGCAAAACACACATACGTGGACTAAATCAGCTAGATACATTTCACTGTAACATGATGATTGATCTATCCCTTATGCCTAGTCAATTATTTCCTTGAGGAATAATTGAAATTTAACTCGAGTCTCTCAGAACTACTATTTACGTCCATCCATGACCACCACACAATAAGCGACGACTGCTGCGACTGCTGAGCAACGACTGACTGTCGACTGACTGGACTAACACTGACTGATGACTGATGAGTGAACTGACAAGTCAGAGTGACAACTGGTGACAACTGACTCGACTGAGTATATGCTAGTATTCACGCTAACTCGGTTAGGCACTGATCTGACAGAATAGAACAGAACAGAAGGAGAGTGCTACGATGAGGCGATCCATGATATGCAAATCGTAAGGCCAGATGAGGGTGAGGCAACAATATTCATAAGAGCACATAGTCCTGCTGACTCTCTTTCTCTTTAATATCTTCTCTCTTTTCGTGAATCTGTTTTTATTTGTTTGCCCAGATTAAATTGTATTAAAAATCATAAAATTAAATTTGAAAAAAATTGATAGATAATGATACTTATTTTTTCTACATTATCAACCTCGATAGATAATAATTAAACAATTACTTTCTTTTTTGTTAGCCTCTGTTAATATTGACTAATAGAAGAACAAATAAGATGAATAAAATAAAGGAAAGATTAATTATTAACAATATTTAACTTTATTGTTGCTTCTGTACAAAATGCATTTTGTAGTAGCCGATTATCATGTCAGAAAAATATTAATATTAATATAAATTATTTCATTTCATGGCAATATTTGTTATTGTCTCTTTCTTATGTAAAATATATATATATTTATATATATATGTTTTTTTTCATTTACGTCAGACATAAATGTAAGTATTCACACTATGCATCAAAGAATATTTTTCGTTTCTTCTTACTTTACAATTTTATATCTGTACAGTTAATTTCAGACTCAAGTCACTATAGCAAATATTCTGTTAAAATTGCATTTATGTACCTATATATAAAATTTCGAGGAGCTGACAATGTAAAGCGTATCGAGTTACATTCGAGCGTTTTTGCGTTTTTTTAGTTGAACGTAACATTATTAGCACATCCTACAAAGGCATGTAGAAACAAAATACACGATCTTTCGTAATATTGTTGTTGAAATTTATTATTAATTGAGAGTTCAATCTCATGAGCAGATGCAAGAAAGAAACAGCAAATTAAATAATTTATCCATTGAATTTGTTCAATTAACCCTTAGAGGCATAATTTTCATTCCTTACTCTTAATGAAAAAAATATTTTGTACATTTTAAGAGAATATATACATAGTTAATATAATTATTTAAAAAATTCTCTTATAATGTAAAATAACGAAATAATTAGTCATCAGCCAAATTTATAAATGTCCATTAATTCTTTGAAATACGCTTTGTAACTGTTTAAAGATGTTGTTTATCTTTGATAAAACTATGCTTTTAAGGATTAACATTTAAAAGTAGAATAGCGTAATTGCATATTAAGTTATATTCACTACTGATAGTTAAAATACTAAAATACTGAAAACAAAAGGCACATTTCAATCAGTCTTTCAATATATCTTTCTTGCATCGAATTATAATTAATCTTTAAAAGGGTTTTCGGCACATAGATAGTTTAAGCGCGATGTATATGAATAAATGAATCAATAAATAGCAAAAGGCAGTTTAAGGAATTAGAGACACACTAGTAAACACTAAAATCTACTATTTACACAAATTGTTATATCAAAATATATCATTGTTCTTATTACACAATTAATTAGTTTTCAGTATTACTGTTAGCAGTTGATAACTTGACTTCATATTACACTTCATCAGAAGCTAGAGCCTCAGCAGGAGAGGCGGCTTTTTCATTTCTCTCTTCCTCTTTCATCTGAAGAGCAACAGCTGACTCCAACACTCGTATCCTACCTTCATGTTTAACAATAACAGCTTTTAGTTTTCTTATTTCTTCTGTAAACTCTTTCAGCAGATCCTCCTACAGCAAAAAAATTCTCTCTTTACCAAATAGTTATAAGAAATTATTACAAAACTATTCAATATTCTTACAGTGACACCAGTCGATGACTGATTAGCGTTTTGAGCAGAATTCGATCCCACTTTTGCACCTTTACTTAAGATATTTGACTTTTTCTGCACCTTCAGTTCATTCTTTGACGTGCATGGTTGGTAGCCATCCCTCAAGGAAATTAATAAAGGATCGGCATTAGCACCACCTTCCCATTGTTCAGCGGATATTGCTGCAGTATCTCCGGGAGTATCCGGATATAAATCCTCTTGAAACAGCTCTGACTGTAAAACGATTTCGAACAGAGGCAAAATTAAAAAATTGTGAATTTAGGTTAATATAAATTATTTTACGACTATTTTTTTATACCTTTCTTGGTACTGTCATCGAAATGACTTGACAGAGTCCAGAATTGTTTAGACGATAAAATCGGCTAATTTCGCAACTGTTCACGTCGCAGCCACGTTTCGGCATCATTCCTATACCTCTTTGAGGATCCGGCGTTTGGAAGGTATTTATGTAGTGTACAAATGGGGGCTCGGGAGTTATCTCAAAGTAACGTATTACGGAATCTCCTTTACCGCACAAGTACACAAGATTTGTATCAGGATCGTAGAGTGGAAACATAACTCCATTGCTGGTATCCAATTCTACCATAACTATTGGCTCGCCAAGCATATCAGGAGCACGAAGAGAATACTGCCTTTCCGACATCTTGCTAAAACCTGTTGTGAAAATTAGGCCTCCCCTGGAAATTCAATGGCTTTATTACACTCTGAGATCCAAACTTCCTCAATGAAAATATTTTATGTTACACAAGTATTTTGAATACGAATTTTTTATTCAAATTATCCTGAAATTATTAATGAAGAATTAAACAATGGTTAAAAGAATATATATTCCTATTAACAAAAATTTTTTATTTTGTCTTTCTCTCTTACTCTTTTTTTCATCTCAGTGGTGATACATTATTTTGTATCTTGAATTAATTTAGAATATCATGATACAATTACATCCACCTTGTACGATAAGATATCAATTGTTATGAAAAGTTTTTGACATGGAAGTGTGGACCTTATTTCCAGGAGCAAAATGTTCTTATAATAATTTATTACTTGGTACATTTTTTCCTTATCAAATAGTACACTGATTTAACCAATTAATATATAATACTTACTTTAATATCAATGTAGATACTACAGAGAGTAGACTTCTTCATTACCAGATGTTTAAAATTGGTATCCCATTATGATGCAATTTTAATCTTCATGTGTTTTTCCATTACAAATAGTAAACCTCGCACTACGCAAATTGGAAAGACCATGAATGTAATGAAAAAAAAAGTGAAAGATTCATCTAGTCATTGCAGTCTTTACCAAAGCTCTTGCAAGTCTTTTTTTATAGCATAAATGAGAAGACATGAAAAGACAACAAGCAATTTTAATACATCAAAATGATTTCTTTGTTTCAATTAAACTTGTGGATAATAATTGTTCCCTTAATATAAAATATGTTTAACATGCTTATACAGGATAAAAGGTGGATGTATATCGTTTGATGCTTGATTTGTGTAGAAAAGAGATAGACTGCGATAAATAAAAGAGCACATATTCCATCTGTAGCTTTGCTACTGCATAATTGATCTTAAAGCTTTCTTGAATTCATGCCACTTTGAAGAAAATATAGCATTGTAGACCAAAGAATGTCTCTGCTTCTAAAATTTTGCAGCACCAGCTGGCATCATAAATAGTGCCAAAGAGTTTAGATTTAAATCTTTCTTGTTTGTTTTATTTCTAATTTGATTATGAAGCAAAAGAAGCGGTAAATAAAACTTTTGTGCATCTCAAACTAAATATTTCAAGAAGCCTTTTGAGTACAGCAGCTCTTAATGTTCTGTAGTATTTTTTTCTTTTTTGATTATGCCTAAATCATGTCTATGCACCATCACCAAATGTATCACCACTTTAATCTAATTAAAATGTATTGATTATCGTGATTATATGGAAGGAATATAAATTCTCAAGGTATAAACAGTGTATTATTGTGATGTAGGCAGAAATATTGTACTAACTACTCAGCATTCCTCCATCATAAAAGCTTAATATAAATATAAAAAAAAAGGAAGAGAACAAACTAATATTTAATGCATAAAAGCATTTAAACATTACAATATTATACAAATTGAACAACCTACCAACTGAATTTTGGCTACAAATAAAATTTGTGTTGTTACTAGTGCCTTTAGAATTAATGACTGAAATATTTTACATACCTGAGGAAAATTGCACGAGTTGCTTTGCTTCCTTCATGTGCGATTGCATCTTCCAGCACCTCCCCTGATCGAGGATCCAAAATTCTGATTTTTTTATCTTTACAGGTTGTGACTAGTCTGGAACCATCCCAGTTCCAGCATGCAGAATAGACAACATCAGGATGACAGTCTATTCGAACCATAGCTTCTCCAGTGCCAACATTCCAAATAATAACAAGATTGTCAGATCCAGCAGTGAGCAAAACATTTAAAGCTGTTGGATGCCACAGTACTAGCCCTACCCTACGTTGGTGCAGCTGTAGATCAACTACAGACTCTGTTAATGTACGAGAGATACCACCATCTGGTATTTGCCAAACCTTTACCACACAATCTTCTGAACCAGAGGCAATAATATTATCATTGTGAGGGCACCATGCAATATCCAACACTGGGCCCTTGTGACCTCCTACTAGAGGATGATCAGCCGATATCCTTCCAACCTTTGAACGAATGTTTATATCTTAGTTAAGACACAAATGATAAAAATTATCTGTCAACCCTTGAAAGAAGGACATACGAAATACCTTGTTGTGAGGTAGAACGATGAAGGCTCCTCCTCCAGCGGACTCGACGATAATGGCGAGGAATTTTGGGTTAACAGCACAAAAGGTGGAGTCCCAAGAAGACTTTGATACTCTAATATTGTCATAGCACTGCTCTCGTTTTAGGGCTGTTCCGTACACGTGGCGGAATTTACTACTGCGCACTACGCGGAAAGACATGTCTGCAGCTACTGGAAAGAATAAAAGTTTAATAATAACAAAGAAACTAAGAATAGGGACAAAAACCAAAAGGTAGGGGGAGGTGAAGTTAGGTTAAGTCAGGGCCGAACCGGGTATAATTGCCTTGATAAATAATTATTACGTAGGGTATCCGGGTGTGGGCGTCAGGCGTCCAGCATCCCCCTGCTTATAAATAGTTTCCCCACCCCCTTTTATGTAGGAACGAGCGCAAAGTACCGATATAAGGATATATCTTCGAGTGTTTCTATCCAAAAGTTACAAACATTTTTAATATAACGCCTAGTTCTTTCCCACGGTCTATTTCTACTTTCGGTTGATATAAAGACTGAAAATTTCTGCTTTACCCCTTTTTTTTTCTCCTCGCTATTTTCTTCCCTTCCTTTATTTTTGACTAACCTTTTAATACGTAGTATTCATCTTTATCTCTCCTTCTTCTATCTCTCTTTCTCTCTCTCTTTTCCCCTTTCACTCTATGATATCACAACTCAACCACAAAGTCACTTCTCTCGGATTTGCTATTCCAACGATGATTCATTCTACTTTATACAAACGCATACCGCTGAAATGTCTCTTTTTACGGATTATTACTCGACAGAATTTATCAGCTTTATTTGTACTCCCGTCCTGACCCAGTGCTTTCATTTCTAAAAGTATTTTCGTTCCAGAGAAAGAGGGAGAAAGAAAAAGGAAGAGAGGGGGGGAGGAAATCTCCCGTTTTAAAGATTTTTTTCACGTTTTTCTTATTGCTGAATTTTAGCAAACGATCAAACAAGGATTCACCTTTTTCTCCGAAATGCACAAAAAGATTTACATAGCTCAGGATACTTTTGGAGAAATCCCCTCACGAAGTGGATGGATGAGGTACACGTTGAAAATATATCTTGAATTTCGCGCACTTCCGTCCAATGCCTCGTTAAAAGCCCACACTTTCGAGAAACCGCGAATTACCCCAATTATTTTGCAAATCAGATGAATTTTTTACACGTAAACATAAGTAGCATGTGACTTTTCCGGTTTTTTATTGTGATTTTTTAGTAGCCAAGATCCAAGTTGAGGGATCTATGGAATATATCGAGTCAGACTTGAGAGATTATTCGTAGATTCCGGTCGATAAAGAGAGATGCGTGAAGTTTGCACGATCACCGCCGTTAGAACAGCGCCAAAGCGCAAGACGAATAGGCCCGTTTAGGAACACCTTATTTGGAAATGCGCACCCTCTCCACGTGAATATATAGCTACCCCTCTTATCCCTGTATTTTGTCAATTTCAACTTCGAAGAGAATCATTATCCAATTTTTTTTTTTAAAATCACCGATCCTTTTTCATGCACTTTTCCAAAACCATACCATTCCTTCTCAATAAAGCGTTTTAGAGTTTCACAAGAGACTAATCTGTTAAAGTTTATTAATATAATTAATAATAGAAAAATAAACACTCGTATTACTTTGATTTTTGTGTCAGGGATAATTTTTCAAAGCAACAATAACAATTTACAAAGCAGAATATAAAGAATTTTTACCGAGAAATTTTTCCCGTTGACAAGCCTTGCACACTTTGGAAAAGAACTCTCTTGCTCTTTCATTCTCTCCATCTTTTTCTCTCTTTCTCTGGTACCCCCAAATTTAACACGGTCTGAAAAAGCTATGCGCACGCGCTTCTACGTAACATGGCAGAAGACGTTAATAATTACACAAAACTTCCCCTCGTACAAAATAATCCTTTCAGTTAGCTGAAAATATCAATTTTATTTCCAACAATTTTCATACAGGGGATACGTAACTTTATTTTCTATTTTTTTGCTAGTTTTTCTTTCTTTTTTCTCAATTACAAAACTTCTTCTTAGTAGGAAGTCGTGTACAATCTCTTAAAAAGATTGAACAATATTCGTTGGATAAAATAAATTTTTTCATCGTACCATTAAAAATTTAAGGCATTTTTCTTGCTCGCTAATTAATCATTTCGATAAACGGTGAGCGATCTCGTTTTGAAATGTACAAAGCTTAAGTACATTCTTGAAAAAATACATTTGCTGGCTGTAAGTACACAAATCCCGCGAATTAAAAGTTCAATAAATTATATACATATTTACAATTTCGTAATAAATTCATTCTAATCTTAATCGGAATCTCGCTTATGGGAATACTTTCCTGACAGTTCTAGTTATTTGATTTGTTGTACGAAGTTCTACCAGCTAATTCCAACAAGTAACGATCAGGATGATCCAGCCATTCCGCAGCGCTTAATTTTACAATTCTTTGCTTTTCTGCTTCCTTTACTTGCCATTTCTTGATGTCCAATTGGCGCTCGCTAAGAAGTGATATAAATTTGATAAAATACATAAGATATACTCTTTATAAAAGATACAATCAAAGTTTTTACCGTAATTGTTGGTTTCCACAGCCCCAAACCTCTAAATTAGCAATACGGTACGGTACTCCAGTTACGGAGACGGATGAAAAAGAGTCATCGATACTGATGGAAGGACTGCGCGGATTACTACCAAATCTTAGTCCATGGGGATATCCTCTAATCCCTGTATTTAAGTACAAAGTTTTCGTTCCCTTTTCTACTATTTTGTATGAAGGAAAAATTTCTACACATATCGAATCCTCGTCGCCCCAGTAAAGGTGACTTTCTCGCCATTCCACAGCTGAACAGACACAAAATGTAGGGCGTTCTACATCCTTATTCAAACTCTCAGCCCTTATAAATAATATTGTAGGACCTCGATACCCTAGCACATGGTGCAAAAATCTATTGGCACCTGTTCCATGCTCGTTACTGCTATACAGCAAAGTCCAGTGTCTTGGAACAATATTCCCTGTTGATGATGCTATAACCACATTGGCAATGTCCTTATTTACTATGTTTCCCTATATTAATTATGATCAATATAGTAATCTATACATTTTATTGTTTACATAATTAGAGATATTACTTACTTGCAAATAAACAACAGGCAATGTACTAGACAAAATCCAAATGTAGCTTAATGGAAGGCCATTTTGAGATATAGAATTTTCAGCTGCTGGTGTGTCAACCTCCAAGCTTAATTGTTCTTTGGCAACTGGGGCTTTATCATTTCTATAAGCTGTTGTCAATACATGAATGACAAATCTATGCAAACCACTAATAACATTTGGACAGTGCTGCCAGATCCAATTGCTCACATAGCTGGTGGATAAAGTTTCTTTACCATGGAACTAAAATTGATTTGCTATTAAATATAAAAATAAATAGTTCAAATACTGAATAAATAAAAAACAAGAATATTACTAACACATGAAGTAGTAATTGAATTTATTAGTGGTTCCAAATGTGGACACAAAGCAAGACCAGTACTATTGGTTGCTATCTGATAGCATATCATCAATAACTCTTTTAAAAAACCTGAAGTCACTTCTCCATTACCATTAATATTCGAATACATTTTGACATAATTCTCCAAAACCTTTTGATCATTCATCACTGCCAAAAATTTCTCAGTTTGCTGTTTAAAAGCTGGCACAGTCAAATAAGGCGTTGATGAATTAGAGTAGTGGTACAAATAAGTAAACAACTTTTCAGACAAATTTGGATAGTTGGGAAAAAGATATTTGGTGAATATTGACTTTGTAATGCCATGGCTATATTCTTCCCGTTGAGCATGGGTCAGTAAGATCTGTAACAGAAAACTTTAGATTACTCCTTTCATTAATTAAATATTCATTATTTCTATAATTACAATAAAAGGATATTATTCTCACAAGGTGTCACTTTTTATAACCAATGAAATACATATTTGATAAGCTGTTGCATTTGGTAGGATAAAGAGAATAAAAATGACATTAGTCAAAACAAGGAAGAAATAGATAACCTAACAAATTGGAAAATCACAGGGTAATTAATACAACGTGTAAGTATATTACCTTAGCCAAGCAGTCAATTGGAAAAAATTGAGAGTGATAATTATGCCCATTATCAATTACGGAGGAACTTTGCGTGGTTTTAGAAGCTGGTGCACTGACACGAGCTGTTTCAGTCTTCTTATTGTGTGCATTTCCGATGCGTGTCATTTGATTACCCATTTTAATATTCAATTGAAGCCTTTTTTTCACCCTTTATATTGACGTCACATTACTCTTTTAACGATGCTCCAAACTGCAGAAGCGTTAACGTTAAATCATCAGACGATATTAGGTCGATTTCGCCTAATGTTTGCAAATCACGTTGTTAAACTTTTTCTCTCCTTTCTCTCTTCTCGCGTTTCTTTGTATTTAGTTATTATACATACAAACTGACATATAACGACTCTGCTCGGAAAAAATGCTGATATAAATTGTATGGAAAAAGATAGAAACAATATTATAGAAAGAGACAGAGATGGAGGGGCAGGGAGGGAGTGAAAAAGAGAAAAAGAGAAAAAGAGAGAGAGAGAGAGATTTAAAACATAAAGCCCACAATTTTTTTTATGTGTACGTGACAGTTCGTCAAAAGGGGATGTTTTATTTAGTAAAAATTGATCAGGCACTTTTAATGTTGTAGAAGTCATTTAATGAGTAGTTTTTGGAATAACTATATATAAATAACTTGTAGCACAGTCAGCAGATACCATGCACTCTTCTCTCTCTTTTTCCATACCCAACCCAACTACTTCAACTGTATTAAAAACGTGCTCTCAAGGGTTGCTTTCCAGTTAGCCTGACAATCGACACAGTCAGACACAATCAAACACAAATGGTATATTGTAGGTCACACAAACTATGTATTTGTGTCTGATTGCGTCGATTTTCAGACTAACTGAAAAGCAACCAAGAGCATCAAGTCTCTCTCAATGGCTCTGTGTTCTCTGTCTAGATCGGCAAAATTGTGGTGGTCACATGAGAAGAGAAATGATATTTTTCTTGCTCTCACATTCTTACGTCAATAGATAAGGAGTGGGACAGAAGAAAAATTTACTTATTCGGTGAAGAAGATTTAAAATTTATCCGACATCTGACTTGTCCGAGTTTTTTCCTGCTCTTCTTCTCCTTCAAAATACCCCCACTTACCGTTTATGATGACGGTTTATGACGTCAGGTTAAAAAGAGAGAGCTATGTCCATTGGGCCGTGTTCCCTCTCTTTCTAATTTGATCATCATTTGTTTCGGAAGCAGTTGCATGCCAGTGTATGTGTACATAAAACAATGTAATTATTAGGTTTTAATGTAGTATTGTGAAGAAAATAACAATGGAGAATGCACATTTCCAATTTTCCATTTTGAATGTCACAAACAAGTTTTTCTTACTCGGTAAGTATTGGTAAATTAATTATTTCCTCTTAGTTTTCCTCACTCAGGACAAGATGTTCTCGAACATCTCGAATAACAAGTGAATAAAAACTTATCTGCTTTGATATTAAGGCATCAATGTATTATAAATTAATGGAGAAGAAGCATTAATAACACTCTTATTTTTAAGTTTTATAAAATATGATTGAAATAAGTATTTATTAATAATGTTGTTGCCATTTAACATACTAATGAATCATCAATGGTGTGTCATTTTATTAATAATCTATAAGTACAGTATATATAGAGTCACTTTCTACTATAAACCTATTATGTAACTTCATAACAATACATTTTTCTTTTCAGGAAACCATTATGTCAAAAGATGTTAGCATAAAACAATTGAGTTATGGTCTAAAATAATGCCGTCCGAAATAAATGTAATAAGTACTATATCCAAACAGGATAGCGAAACTTCAGACTCTGAAGCCAATTTTTCCGAGCTGTTAACCAGAGATGAAGAATTTACTACATGTGTCACAGCTGATAGATCCAATCCAAGTAACAATGATCTTAATCCATCTGGTATTGGTAACAATCTGGTAGATGGACTAGGAAATACATCAACATCAATTAAAAATGGCTTAGATCTAAATCATGAAATAAAACAAATGTCTCCTTCTGTAGGAGAAGTTGCAGCTAATATTAGGCTAAACTTAAAAGTAAGTGCAAATGTTATGGATGAAGCTGCCTCTTCAACTTTTGTATTTGAAGATAATAGTAATAATGGGTTATCAATAAGAAATGATGAAGAAGAAAAGTTTATTGATAAATTGGTTGATTCAAACTCTGAAGTAAATTATGAGGTTAATGAATCAACTAATAACCTGCCAGAAGATTATGCTGATAAAATCAGTTTGCACAAACACTTCCTAATAAAAAATGGGTACTCTTTAGAAAATCTTACATACCCATCCAAAGAAGTAGGAAACTGTAAATTAGCTATGTGTCCTAAAAGTGAAGAATGTAGAAAAGATGTATGTAGTCAAGGTCAATGCTTGAATAATTCAGATATGCCAGAAAGCCTTACTCCAAAAGTAAATGATGAAGTTACTAAACAAGTTTTAAATATAGATACATCTGTAAACTTTACAGGTGTTCTTGAAATGGCTACAAGCTCACCAGGTACTATTGTAGATGAATCCAAAAAAGAAACAACTTTAAATGAAGCTCATTCATCAAAAACAAATTTGGAATTTAAGCCCAATCTAAATGATTGTAGTAGCAGTGATAGTAGCATATTAACTAAAAAACCTTCAAAGCTGTGCACTACTAACACAAAATTTTATGGGAATGATAGCTATGATTTTCCTGAAAATAAACTAATGCATTTATCTGACTGTATACCAAAAAGCTTCCAAACATCTTCAAATTTTTTAAAAGACATGGGGGAAAGCAGTAGTTATAATAATAACAGTAGTGATGGTTTGTTAATGAAAGATATAAGTAATTTACTCAGCCATTCCAAAAGTACTTCTCAAAATGAAACTGAAATACATACAGAGAAATTTCCAGCACCATCTTTACCATCTTCTTCTAAAACAGTGAATTTTAATGATATTGTAAATATGACAGAATCATTTAAACTTCCTATTATATATGAAAATACTATATCACTACCAGAACCTTTGGCTACAAATAATCATTCACATTTGGAAGGAGCCCAAGGAGCAGATTTCACATTTCGTGCATCAAATAGTAGTGATGAAAGTAATTCTGATACAGAATCTCAACAAGCTTCAGTAGTCCACAGTGGTACTAAGAAAGTAAGACTAAAGGATAAGATAATAATTATAAACTTCACTTTATAAAAATATTAATAATTTTATTGTATTTTTTTAGAGAACAAATAATATAGGTACTGCATTAAAGGAAAATGTTGAATATTATCAATTGTGGGGAAGTACTGGGGGTCCTTTAATAAGGGATTCGTTATATGAAACCCTTTCTCCTGTTCCACCCCCATTACCTCCTAAAACAACTCATAGGCCTTTACAACGTAGCAACGCATTACCTACGGCTTTACCCCCTGTTTTACCTAAAAAGCAATTTCACTATCCTTCCCCAGTACATCCAAAAGATTGTTTTGGATTTGAAATGGTGGATCTTGATGAAGCAACAAATCTAAAAGTAATCTTTTAAAACTAATAAATATGTTTCTTATCTCATATTCTTTCAAACAATATAACAAGGTTTATGTCTTTTTAGCCTAGAACAGCAGTAACAAAAAGTATAGCTCTTTTAAGCACGCCAAGAGCACACAGACCCTTAACTCGGCCAGAGACTGTATTAAACTCTCAAGGGGAATGTCCTCCAACACCTACTCATCGGCCGAAGCCTTTACGCCTATTACCACAATGCCAATCGGCTGATGGACCATTGCCTGTGGATAAGCCACTTCCCCTACGTAAGAACTATTAAAAATTAATATTTATTTCAATATTATATTGTATAATTGTTTTCATCCAATGGATATATTTTGTTAATAGCTATTGAAGCTAGAACAGATAGCCATGGAAGAGTATTTTACATAGATCACATTAATCGCACAACCACCTGGCAAATGCCGAATTTATCCACAGTGCTCAGCAATCCTGGCTGTGATCTAAGAAGGCAGCAGTTAGATAGACGATACCAAAGTGTTCGTAGAACAATTTCACGACCAGATAATATTGATCGCGAAGCTGCCAGTTCAAGTTCGAATGGAAATCAACCAGAAACCAATGAACGCCATGGCGAACGTTCTGAGAGAGGCGATTTACAAATTTTTGACATTACAACCACTCCTCCAGTTTTATTCTTAACAAGACCAGACTTTTTTACTGTTCTGCATACAAATGCAGATGCAATGGAGTTATACAACCATAATCCAAGTTTGAGACGAATGATAAGTAAAATTAGAAGAGACGCTTACGTGTTTCCTGGATATGAACACAACAAGGATCTTGTAGCATTGATAAACTTTTTCTCTGATACGTCAAAGCCTTTACCCCCTAGATATGAGACAAAGTTAGATCAATCAGGAAAGGTAGACTAATATTTAAGTCATTAAATTATACAGAATTAATTGATACAGAGTACTAAATAATTATATTTACAGATATTTTTTATTAATCATGCAAGAAAGGCAACATCTTATATTGATCCAAGATTGCCAACAGACGCTGCCTATCCGAGAGTTTTATTTGATAAGGCTCCTGCATTACCGCCAAGACCCCAGCAGTCTGCAATTACTACTATGCCAGACATACCTGTAGCATACAATGACAAAGTCGTTGCTTTCTTGAGACAACCAAACATAATGGATATATTGAAAGAAAGACATTCAGCTTTGGGCCAAAATGCCGCACTTAGAGAAAAAGTAAACACTATTCGTGTGGAAGGTTCTTCTGCTTTGTTAAGATTAGGTCATGATGTTCCTTTAGCTGTAATGTTAAGGTAAATATAAATTTTTATGGAGTGGTGACTAATTTTATTAATTATGATCAATCTGATATCCAATTAAATTAAGGTAATTCTATTCAGGTCGATATGCTATAATATAATATTTTTGACATTTACAGTTTATTTGAACAAGAAATTATGTCTTACGTGCCTGGCAATGTCGGTAGATCACCTCTTAATAGTCCTCATGCTTCACCAGGATTGACTAGAGCTTCTGCTAGAGCACTGGCTCCTCATAGAAGAGATTTTGAAGAGAAGCTTAGAACATTTTATAGTAAATTAGAAAGTAAAGGCTATGGACAAGGTCCTGGAAAACTGAAGTACGTTCAATTCATATTTATCATATAATTATTTTTAATATAATAATGAATCTCGTGTGGATTAAATGTTATAACTAAATTTTGTCATTTAGATTGCGTATAAGAAGAAAGCATTTGCTTGAAGACGCTTTTAAACAAATAATGCCAGCACAAAAGAAGGATTTGCAAAAGGGCAAGCTAGTAGTAATTTTTGATAACGAAGAAGGTTTGGATTACGGTGGTCCTTCACGTGAATTTTTTTTTCATTTATCGCGCGAGCTTTTTAATCCATATTATGGATTATTCGAGTACTCTGCTAACGATACTTATACCGTACAAATATCCCCCATGTCAGCTTTTGTGGATAATTATCACGATTGGTTCAAGTTCTCAGGAAGAGTTTTGGGTTTAGCGTTGGTTCATCAATACTTGCTCGATGCATTTTTTACGCGACCATTTTACAAAGCTCTTTTACGAATACCTGCAAGCTTGAGTGATTTAGAAAGCTTAGATCAAGAATTTCACCAGAGTTTAATGTGGATTAAGGAAAGAAATATTAGTATAGAGCCTTTAGAGTTGACTTTCTCAGTTACCGAAGAACTGTTGGGTCAAGTTGCAGAGAGGGAGTTGAAACCAGGGGGAAGAAATATAGCGGTTACTGAAAAGAATAAAAAAGAATACCTTGAAAGGTACGTAGAGTTAAAATTAAACATCCAAAAAAACGATATCGTAATAAATTTATTATATTTTATTAAGGGTTGTTCGTTGGCGATTGGAACGAGGAGTAGCTGAACAGACGGAATCTTTAGTTCGCGGCTTCTATGAAGTGGTAGACAGAAATTTGGTATCAGTTTTTGACGCTCGCGAATTAGAGTTGGTAATAGCTGGATCAGCAGAAATAGATTTAAACGACTGGAGAGCGCATACAGAATATAGAAGTGGATATCACGATGCTCATCCTGTAATAGTTTGGTTCTGGAGTAGTATCAGTCGTTTTACAAATGAACAACGTCTGAGACTTCTTCAATTTGTTACTGGAACTTCAAGCATTCCATATGAAGGATTTGCGGCTTTAAGAGGTTCTACTGGGCCTAGAAAGTTTTGCATTGAAAAGTGGGGAAGGCCTAATAGTTTACCAAGGTACATTTTTCTGTTAGGAATATTTTTCTGTTTTTTAAATATTATGAGACTATTTTGACGTAGTTGTAAATTTTTTCTCGAATTTTATTTCAGACTTTTTTTTTCCAGAGCTCACACCTGCTTCAACCGTCTAGATCTGCCTCCTTATCCTACTCCTGAAATTTTGTATGAAAAACTTTTATTAGCTGTAGAAGAAACCAACACCTTTGGAATAGAATAAGATAGAGCAGCCTGCTTCACTTAGCAAAGTTATTTGTTATTGATGGAATTAATAAGAAATTATTCAGGTTTGGTAATATTATTGTTGATTAGTTTATCAATTTATAACAGTATGCAGCTAAATAATCTATAGTTACAATCATTAGAAGTATACAAAATTGTAAATAAGTGAAGATATGTCACGTCTCTTATTCTTGCTATAACGGTAAATGTTTTAACGCTTTAAATTTTTACCGCATAGAAGTAGGGTGATAATAAAAACGGGTAACGGAATGACAAGATTAAGAACAGCTATTTAAATGTTTCTGCTTCTGTGAGAGCTGACTTCTACTATTGTTATTTTAACTGGTTAATTGTGAAGCTTACTTATGGTACTTGAGAATACGTTTTATCATCTAAGAAAAGGACCGATGATTGAATCTCTAGTCTTTGCTTAAATATACTTAAATATTAAAAAAAAATTATAAAAAGTGGTTATAGGTAGTAGATTTTGTAACATTCCATTATCTATTTAATAGCAAATACAATTTTTGAAGAGATTTCAATGGAAAACACGATATGGCATCAGCAGTATTATTCCTATTTAATGTTTTAGATAAAAGTATATCAGTATATAATTTATAGTGCTTTTTTAATGAATGACATACACCACTAAATCTTTTGTTATACTCTAATAAATCATGAAAATAATTTTGTATTAGGTAGTCAATTCTTGATTAAAGCAAATCTCGCGTATTATTCAAATCTCGTGCATATAGAAAAAGAGATTTGAGAAGAAAATATTTAAATATGAAAACATTTAATCATGAATGGTAACTTATCTGATACAATTGCATAATTAAAAAAAGTGAGCTAATAGAGTAATATTTCCAATGATTAAATGCGATGAACAGATGCGTCGAACGATTGCTGTTTTAAACTATAACTTAATTTTGAATTGTTTTAATTGATAAATCATTTTTATAACATATGATATTAAAAGTTTTAAAAATTGATATACATTTAGAGTACCACTGCACTGAATAAACAAATCCTATTGTTTTATCCTTTAGGCCGTTGGAGAGCCATTTATAGTAGCATTACACAAATCTTGATTATTTACTCATTAAATATATTACTTCAATCGATAAAGTTTTGATGAAAAGGACCACTATTTTTAACACTTGATACCAGCAACTTAAAGGTTAAAATAATAGTCCATTTTTCTCAAAATTATTAAGTAACATATTTAGTGAGTAAACTCTGGTGAGTGTCTTACACCACAATAGTGGCCTTCCAGCAGCTTAAAAGTGAAATGTAATTAAGTTGTTGACACGTAATAAACAACGAAACATTTATATTGGTTGAAATTAATAGAAAATAACAAGCTATTGCATTTTTGGCAAATTTATAATGGAAAAGTCGATATATACAGTGTATATAATATTATAAACAAATAATGATAAGAGGAAAATATGAATTTGAGTCATAAAGTTTCATTTGGCGAAATATTGTAAATAATAATTACAATCTAAAATAATTAATTGTAATTAAGAGCTAACTGTTATTCGATTATTCAAAATAAATTATTAGAATGCATAATAGAATACTGATTAATCTTGACTGTCGCATTAAATTTTCGTTTTATTGAAGTAAATTTTATATGATTCTGTACAAAATTCATCTAAAAAATCAGAGTAGGTTAATTATGGAATGCCCCATTCTAGTTCCACCCTCGGTATGAAGATATAACGCGTAACCCATCCCACATAGCACTTTAAGTGTAAAAATGACAAACAGGTGTCGTTTTTAATTTATCTTTTAGCCGGCTATATCAACAAGGACGACTTTCAGAATGTTTCTACTTTTTAGTTATCTTTTAGACGGCTTTGTACTTTATAAGGTGCGTACCAATTATAAATTTAAAGTACATATGAACCATTGTAGCGTTTCAAAAATTTAAATTAGCAAGATTTTTATCAAAACATGGAGAGAGTTGGAAGGAAAATAGTGTCTCTCTCCCTTTAGTTGAGAATTTATCTATAGAGTACTTTATAAGTTGACACAGACCTAAAATCCCTGAAAGCCCTGTAGAGAATAGGGCTAAGGGGTTTTATATAAAATGCATTGGATAATTTAGCTTTTAGTGCTTACGTATAATTTTTAATCCTTAATAATCTGTTAACCCCCGAACCTATTAATTGTTTTATAAACCTTGCCCATAATTTTCAAAATTTTTTTATTAGTGACTTCAGGATATTTTCACGATATACTATACAGTTTACGTTACATAGTATTTTAGCCTGTTTCGACTTTCGAGTTCGAGTGGAGTTCGAGTGACGTCTATGAATACGGGCATATGAGTCAGCGGTGACGGGCACACACACAAGGGATAGTTAATAAATGAACACGGCTCTAGTAATTTTTCTGGTAATTTTTACTACTCACTGCTGGCTCTACTCAGGTTCACTGTAACGTGAAGAAATTCAGGGCTTGAAACCTCAGAATTTGAAGAAAAAAAAGCAGTTTCCATGTTCGGGAGCTGGAAATGAATACACTCTGAAGAAAAATTAGATAAATTATGTGATAATTTATCATTGTTACATGCAATCGCCGTCTATCTAGAACGATTACTGCCTTTTTCTCTTCAAATTCTGAGGTTTCTAGCCCTGAATTTCTTCACATTACAGTGACCCTCAGTGCTTAACTAACTATTTTGGAAATTTGGAGCAGAAAATGTCGACTGTAGAGCTAAATCCAAGACCTGTTAGGGTTTCGCCCTTGATAAAGGTATTTTAATTAATTTATATTCGTTTTGTTAACCGTTAACCACTTGATATAAAGCAGTTTCTGTATACATTGCCTATAGTAAATTATTCCTTAAATAACTAATTTTAGTTCATTTGCATCTTAATATATTTTTTATTACATAATTGTTAATACATTCAATTTATTTTATCTTGTTTTCAGTATGATAATTCTTTTGAAACATTATTATCATGATGAAATTTTAAATAATTACTGTTAACCATTTCTTATAAATCATTGGAACTTCTAAACTCAAACTACAAATTACTTATTTACTCCTGTTAAGGGTATTTCTATATAAAATATTGTACTTTTCATTATTTAAAATGTTTTAAATAATTAACTAGTTTTAATTTAACCTATTACTTTTCTTTGATGCAATTTAATTAATTTTTTCAGTAAATCCTATAAATCTTACATTCATATAATACTTTTTAATTGTCAATATTTAGTTTGGTCGATGGAGCTTCCTTACTGCAGGCATTCTTTATGGATTAATGAAGCATAATAGATATAGTAAAAAAGAAAATGCTTTAAGAGAAGAAGAAGCAAGATTGAAACCAATTCGTGATGCACAGATAGCAGAGAGGAAACGAATTGCTGCTGCAGGTAAATATCAGAAAAAAATAATACACATGCAAAATAACTATATACTTTTATAATTAAAACATAAAGCTTGAGATCATTTTTGAAGGTTTGTTTACCTTTATATTTGAATAATTCTTCCTTCTTGTGTTACAGCTGAAATGAAAGCTCTTGAAGATTCTCTAGCAGGAAAATAAAGAAGGCAGTAAAACATCAGTATAGTGGAAACTGTTAAATGAAATTGTTTTAACTCTTGTTTGTCAAAATCGATTACAGATGTTAATATAATCTACAAAAACTCTTTGAAATGTAAATGATGCAATAAAAGTATTACACACCAAAGAGTTTGTAAATTAACAGATCTATTTAAAATTGTTATTTTTATTGACTGTTTGAAACTTTATTATTTTTAAATTTTTGTATATAAATTCATGTAGTTTTTACTTAGGTAACCCGTTTTAGTACACATGTTACTGTTAAACTAAACTAGTTGAAATATTATTACTCAGTGGTTTTTGGATGGTTGATGGTTGTCAATCTGCAGTAAAATTTTGAAATTTCCGAATATGGCGAATCCAAAGTTACCTGAAAAAAAATTGAAGTTCAACCAGATTTGGTTTGATTGTTATAATTCATCCTCCATTTTTAATGTCAGCTGCTTTAGATTTATACTATTTAGGCTTGGTCTTACAGGTCTCAATTAAATTAATTATGCTATATTATATTTAACATAAAATATATCATACGAAATACTCTACACATATTTCGCATGACATTTATTACAGCATAATTAAATTAATTGAGACATGTAAAACCAGTCCTTATAGTCTCATTGGTATTATTGAATTTCCTATAGTGTACATACTCCATGTATGTATATACAATGTGGAAAATTGAATCGTCATCTTCATGCTATAGTACTAACCATAGATTTAAGTAAGCTTTACAACTACCTATGTGTTAAGACATGCATAAATATTGTTTCAGATTTATTAAAATAATAAATTGTGATATCATCTACATTAAAGGGATGCGCGATATCTACTCGATTAAAGAAGTGTGTATAATACGCAAAAGAAGCCCAGATCATCCAGACATATCTTGCCACTGGGCTTCTACAATAGCTTCAATGCTGCCCATCAAAGGCTCAGGTTTCTAATGATGAGCATGCAAATATCAAGGTCGCTCATTTGGAAAACTGTTCTATACCAACATTACAGAGAGTTCCACCTAAAAATTTAGTTATTAAGCAACAACGTTATTCCAAGAACAATTTCACCTTTGGGAATAGTTTTTGAATTCTGAGAGAAATAACTTTTAGGTAAAATAATGCAATTTTTTAATAACGTTATTTTTGAAAACCAAATTTCAGGTGTAGTTGCATTTCATTATTGATATACCTTGTCCCATTAATCCATGTAAACATCATGTTCTTTCCTTCCTAAATCATTTGTTTCCGAAAAAGGCACCTGTAAAATTTTATATTTCGAAATGTTAATCATTCTCTACAATATTATATTCATTACTTACATAAAGTTCTAAATCAATAGAGTCGGTGGAAATTTGTGAACAATCACACCCGCTTGATTCCTCTGCATCATCCATTTCATTTAATTCTTCCGAACTACTTGTATCATTAAATTCATCCAATTTGTCTGCTTTATCCTTTAGACATGATTTGGCATGTTTCTTTGTCACTTCCTTTCTACTTGGTACATTTTCTATACCTAATGCATCTTTTACGTTCGGTATATCTTTAATATCTGGAAGAGATTCTACAGCTTGTATATATTGGTCAATTTTCTCATCTATTTTATTTTTGTCCAAGTGAGACATTTTGCTTGATAATCCAAAAACACCAAATGAGCTTTTTTTTTTCAAATAATTATCCATAAATTCTTTAATTTGTCTGTACACATTTATCAATTCTATTGGTTTTTCAGCTATTAAATCTTTATAAAACAAATATTATATTGCATTATACAACAAATAAAAAATAGCCATTAATAATATTTCATACCTTTATATTTTTCTTGATCTATGTCAAAAATACATCTATAAAAATCCAGTTGGTTAAATAATGAATCTTCTTCGTACTGAAAAAATATAATTACAATTATAATACTGATATAAATTATACACCAAATAATATTTTCATTTGTACTTGTATAAGTTTAAACAATGCTTCTTACTTGTCTTTCTACAATACCCTCCTCACATTTTATGCATTCTATAAATTTAGCTCTTGGAGGATATTCGATTTTACTCTCAATTGAACAAAGAGGATTTATACATTTCAAAGGTTTAGTATAATATGTAATTATCAGCTTTTTTATTATATTCAATAGAAAATTTTTTATAATCATACTATATTGCCATGGTGCCAATTTGCATCTTGGATTAGGACAAGATTCTAATGCCAACAAACCCTGTAATTAATTATATGTTTGATCTTTGTGCTTAATTATTTTCATAGAAGAATTATAAAAATTCACTTTTACCAATTCACTTGTTACATTATCAATTGTAATTACTGCTTTGCATTCTTGATTTTGACAAATAAATACGAAAGGTTCTAATTTTACAGGTTTAAGTTGACTAAGCATTGCATTAATATTTTTATCATTCACATTTTCTGTAATCTTACCAAAATATTTATTGTAATTTGAGGGATAGAAGCCTTTTTTTAATCTCTTTCTGCCCATTTGTGCTATAGTAATTGAATTGATTTTAACAACATTTTTTACAAATTTTATAAATGAAAACATATAATTACCAAATGCTTCCTTGATTCTTGTCTTATTAATTCCTTTGATTACATTGCAAAATTCACTTACAACAGTATTTAGTTGATAGTTTATGTAATAATCAATGTCAATATATAAATTTGAATCCTTTTTTACTTCATTTGGGTGATATGCTCTTTGAAATAATTTTAAATTAATGACGTTCTATCCTTCAACATGAATGTATTGACGTAAACTTACTTTAACTATTTAATAAATTATGTGAAAACAAATTTAATATATATAAACAAACCTTGCATAAAACATGTGGTACAATATCGCCACGCGTCCATAATCTTCCACCTTCTTCATTTAAACGTTGTGCTACTAATACATGTAAAGGAATAGTACTCGTGTATTGTGATGGATTCTTAGATAATTTTTTGCTTATAACAAATATTGATATATTATCCTTACTGTCATAAATTGTCTGTTTTGCTTGGTCTATAATAGCATAAATTTTCATGAATCTAATACAAATGTCATTATCAGAAAATAATACATTTAATATATCTCTGAAAAAATTAATTTTTATTATGGTCTCTTCTACAATCATACAAAAGGAAAGTGCTTACCTTCCCACATTCCGTACAATACTACAAGTACTTCTTTTAATCATCTCTATTCCTTTAACATCTAACTTAAATTCTATTTTGTTATCTGTCAATTGTTTCATAGACAAGCCTGCATAATTCTTTTTCTTAACTAAGAGGAAGAAACGAAATACTGTAGCGAGTTCAAACCGTAATACTTTATAAAAACTGTTGATCTTTTCTTGAATCTGTAAAATATATTCAATTAAATTACTTCAATTACTATTCTTCTAACAAATTTATACTTACATCACTTTTAATGGCTAAAGCTTTTTCATATATCTTCAACTTAGTATCAATCATCAAACAATCAGTGTCTCCATAAATGATATCATAATTTAATTTTTCTACTTGCCCTTTTGTAGTCATCAAAACTTTTCGACCAAGATCTGATGAAAGATTAATGCAAATACAAAATATATAATATTATCTTAACAGCTTTATTATTTTACCTGCTATAGTTGCAGCTAACGTGTTGCAAGCAAATCTGAATTGTTTTGATCCTATACATCCATAAACTGAATTCATTATAAGCTTCAAAGCTTTTTCTTGAGATTGCAACATCATTTGATTTGACAAAGAAGTACTAGGCTTTGTTAATTGTTTATTTATAGATACTCTATGTTGCATTAGCTCTTGCATTATTTGTGGTATTACTCCCTTTGGAGATTGTGACCCAGGTAATTTTATATCCTATTATAAATTGTTATAACTAATAACTACTGTTATGAAAATAATAGAATTTTTAATCTTACTTTAACGTCAGTAAACATTATATCAGGCATGGTGGAAAAACATAGATTATATTCTTGTATAATTGATGGGTACATTGATGTAAAATCCATATATAATACAATATTTTCATAGAACCCAGGTTTTGGTTCAAGAACCAGTGCACCCTGATAAGACTTTCCTAATATATAAAATTTAAATCTTATTTTTTACTAAAAAACATAATGTCATAAAATACTTACTCAATTTATTAAAAAATTCATATTCTTTGTCTGGTAAGATATAATCTCTTTCATAAAAAGCATGTAATAATAAATATTCCACCTGATCAATAAGAAATCTAGATGCTGCTTTAGATACAATATTTCCTAGAAAATATGAATATAATGATAATAAAGATAATTCTTTAATTTATTTTAATATTAGTTGTACTTACCACTTATACACGTTACAAAATGTGTTATTGGTATGATAGTTAATTTTAATGCTATTGAAAGGATTAATGTTGTTTCTCTTATTGTTGTATTTAATAAAAATTCAATTTTTTCTGCTGATTTGTAATACTCTAAACACTCAAAAGGCTCAATTTTTTTGTATAAGCTTTCACAGTTATCTTCAATCTCTAGCTAATAATTTATAAACAAATTACTACTAGTAACAATTGTGCTGTTAGAAGACAATTATAAATCTTACTTCTTTAGAAATAGAAAAAATATCCAAATGATCTACTTTTAAATTTAATTGTCCTATTGCTTCCAAAATATCCCACAGTGGTCGCCCAGGTATACATTGCAAAAGATATGTTTTCTGAAATAAAAAAAGTTACTGCAAAAAGAATTTAAGTTCAGAAAGTAAAAATATACATCTTGTTACTCACTGGCAATAATTTATATTTTATTCTGCTTATTTTACTACTGTCCATTATGTTTAATCTGTTTAATTTATTTAGTAAATGTCCCAGCTGAAACTTGGCATCATTAACAATAAATATATCTGGATCACAATCATCTATTGTTTCAATAAAAATAGCTAATAACTCTTGTTCACTTTTACAATACTTTAAAATAATATTCTTCTGTTTTGGTAATACTTTCAAAACATTCTCTTGATCCTTAAAACCATTTGGAATAGTGACTACTGTAAAATATTAGGAACATTATGATGATAAAAATTTAGATTAATATTTAAGTGCCTTCATTGTATGTCCTGACTTACAACAAATACATTTTTCAAATAAAAAATTGTTTTTGTACTGAACCGGTTTTAGATTGAATCTAGTATTAAGCTTTATAACTGCCATAACTGCCTTGTTCTCTTTTGTTGTATTATTGAATGCTATACGTATATTTAATGTTGCACAAGTTAAAAATGGTATATCCTTTCTATTTGATAGGATATGAATATTTTCAAAATTATTACAAAATACCTGAGAAGTGATAAATGTTAATCCAAATGACATATTAAAATTAAATGTATTTATCATATATATTATAGTTATTTTAAATTTACATTAACTCTACACCAACTTGGAGCATCCTGCCTGTTATCCAAAAAAGAAACCTCCATGACTTTTAACCAGCATGGACCACTTTTCAGATTTCTGTTTATAAGTAAAACTTCTAGAGCATTCACAGTAGATCCAACTATATTTTGAATTTCATTTCCAGAATATTTGCAGTCAATTGTAGAATATTTTGCAGGATATGTTACTTCCGCACACTTAACCTTATTTTGTACATTTGAACCTTTTTCAAATATCCAGTATTTCGTAACAGCATGCCATTTGTATTCTTGTATTTTTAAGGTTTCAGCTAGTTTATCAAACTCTAGCTTTGCTTCTTCCATCTGGAAAAAGAAAATAAGCTTAAAAAATACTGTATTAACATTATATTTAATTGTAAACTAAGTAATGAAATAATAATTATAATTTGCTGACAGAGTTCTTAGGTATGACATAAATTTGTCTTGGTATATTTTCAATGATGAGACAGCACGATGAAAATTTCCCTTCTTTCTTGACATAAGTTTTCCCAAAAAAATAAGCGGTACCAGGTAACCTTTTAGGATCCTCATATGCATCCCACCAAAAAAACATGAATTCTTCGGCCATTATCTAATTTATAACAACCTTTTGATTCAAAGTCCCTATATTACTATTTAAAATATTATTTTAAATCTGGAATGAAATTTAAAAAGCACTTTTCAACTGAGAGAAAGGTTTTCATATGTACATTGACATTCACCATTGAAAAACAATTCGGAAATGACTTAACGTTTGTTTTACCGCCATAAAATGACCGCGTTTGGAATCCCTAGGCCGCGTCACAAAATTTACTAGCACTACGCTTTCTGAACGCAGCCTTTGTCGACAGTCAAAGGTCAATCAAACTCAAAGTAGATCGTAGGATTCGTAGGGCAGAATGTAGATTGACGCAGATTGTCGTAGTTGTAGGCAGTTGTAGGTAGATCCAGCCGATCCAGGATCCAGGTAGATCTGTCGGACGGGTCGGGGTCGAACCGCGGACGGCAATTAGCAATATTAGCATTTCAGCAGTGCATGTTGCATACTCGCATATATTTCAATCATGGATGGACTTGAGACTTTAGAAAATTTGTCTTTAGCGTCAAGAATTTGCATAGAGTTAGAAAATCATTTAGGATTAAATGACACAGATTTGGGTATTTATTTGTTTCTTCCTATTTTTCTAGTGTGTTTAGTTTGATAAATCTAATTTTATTTGGTTTCAGCTAAATTTATCATCCATTTAGCAGATAAAAATAATACCTTTGATACATTCAAAAGAGTATTGATAGAAAATGGAGCTGAGTTTTCTGTAAGTTTTTTTAATGTTTTTTGTTTGCAATAAATAACTTTTGCTTCTCTCTATTAGGATTCCTTTATAGCCAATCTTCTTAGAATTATAAATCATATGAAACCATTAAAATTAGTTTCTACTCAGAACGATCCTTCTATAAGCAAAAAGGATAATTTGGCTGCTAAATTTCCAGCATTGGCTATACCAAATGACGAGCCTGTATTAATATCAGAGAGAGATAAATCTAGTAGGGAAGGTGAGAAAGATTCATTTGCATTTTTGGAATCTTTGGCCCCATCAAACCTAAAAAATAATTCAGATTCAAAATCAAGCAAGAAGAGCAATGAAAAAGACAAAACTGAGGAAAGGATAATTAAAGAAAGAAATAGATCAAAAGATAGAAAAAGGCACAGAGCAAGGTCCAGATCTGGACATCGTAAAGACAGGAAACACAGACATTATTCTAGATCAAGGTCAAGAAATCGGAATAAGTCCAGAGAAAGAGTAAAAGGTAGATCTGGATCTAATGATAGGGATAGAAAGAAAAGGGAATCTAGATCTCACAGAAGGTCAAGATCAAAAGATCAAAATCAGAGGGAAAGGTCAGAAAATGGCAGAGACTTCAAAAGATATAAAAAACACAATTTAGATCGTTCAAGATCCAATTCTGTAGAAGAAATTCCAACTGATCCAGAAGTAGGAAAAATCTATTCTGGAAAAGTTGCAAACATAGTAAAGTTTGGCTGTTTTGTCCAATTAGAAGGATTAAAGCGTAGGTGGGAAGGTTTGGTACATATATCTCAACTAAGGAGGGAAGGAAGAGTAGCTGCTGCTAGTGATGTTGTATCTAGGGGTCAGAGAGTTCTAGTGAAGGTTCTCAATATTGTAGGAGAAAAGGTAGGATTACAAAAAATTTAATAATTTAGCTTTTAGATTTATTTCATCAATTTATTCATTTCTTAGGTCTCCTTGAGTATGAAAGATATTGATCAGGAGACAGGAAGAGATTTAAATCCAGACATTACTGTGACAAGAACAGAGGAAGATGAAAAACATTTACGTAATCCAGACAGGCCTGCGTCTTTATTGGAACTGCAGGGAAATTGGGACGATGATGAAACTGGCTCCAGAAAACGCGTTCAACGATTATCATCACCTGAAAAATGGGAAATCAAGCAAATGCTGGCTGCTTCTTGTATTGATAGAAGCGAATTACCAGAATTTGATATGGAAACGGGAGTTCTACCAAGGGAAGATGATGAGGAAGAGGATGTTGAAATTGAACTGGTTGAGGAAGAGCCACCATTCTTACATGGACATGGCAGAGCTTTGGGGGACCTGAGTCCTGTCAGAATAGTGAAAAATCCTGATGGATCGTTAGCACAAGCTGCTATGATGCAAAGTGCCTTGGCTAAGGAAAGACGAGAACAAAAAATGCTACAAAGGGAACAAGAAATGGATTCCGTTCCCACCGGGCTTAATAAAAATTGGATCGATCCTTTACCAGAAGGTAATTTAAATATTAGTAAATTTATTTATTCATGAAATAATGATTAAAATTTGTATTTAGCCGAAAGCCGTACATTAGCAGCAAATATGCGTGGAATTGGTCTTCAAACTCAGGATCTTCCAGAATGGAAGAAGCATGTAATTGGTGGTAAAAAATCTTCTTTTGGAAAGAAAACCAATCTAACTCTTTTGGAGCAAAGACAAAGCTTGCCAATATTCAAACTTAGGGATGATTTGGTAAAGGCTGTCACTGACAATCAGATTTTAATCGTTATCGGGGAGACTGGGTCAGGGAAAACTACGCAAATAACGCAATACTTAGCAGAATCAGGATTTACAGCAAGAGGAAAAATTGGCTGTACTCAGGTAAATAGAGATAAGATCATAAAACTAATAATGCATCAAATTATTCAATTTATAATTATTTAAATAGCCTAGGAGAGTTGCAGCTATGTCGGTTGCTAAGCGAGTCGCCGAAGAATTTGGATGTCGTCTCGGACAAGAAGTTGGATATACTATTCGATTTGAAGATTGTACAGGACCTGAAACTAATATAAAGTATGAACAATTACTTACTTTAAATTTTTCAGAAAAATTAGCTATCATATGATTAATAATTATCTTAATTCTACAGATATATGACAGACGGTATGTTATTACGTGAATGTTTAATGGATTTGGATCTAAAAATGTATTCAGTCATCATGCTGGATGAAGCCCATGAACGTACTATTCATACAGATGTTTTATTTGGATTATTAAAGCAAGCGGTAGGCAGAAGACCAGATTTAAAATTAATAGTCACCAGTGCAACATTAGATGCTGTAAAATTCTCTCAATATTTCTTCGAAGCCCCGATCTTTACAATTCCAGGACGAACTTTTGAAGTTGAAGTAATGTATACAAAGGAAGCTGAAACAGATTATTTAGACGCAGCCTTAATCACTGTTATGCAAATTCATTTGAGAGAGCCTCCCGGTGATATTCTACTATTCTTAACTGGTCAGGAAGAAATTGATACCGCTTGTGAAATTTTATATGAAAGAATGAAATCATTAGGACCGGACGTACCAGAATTAATTATCCTGCCTGTATATTCAGCTTTACCTTCTGAAATGCAAACGAGAATTTTCGAACCTGCTCCACCTGGATCAAGAAAAGTCGTAATTGCCACAAACATCGCTGAGACTAGTCTAACCATCGATGGTATTTATTATGTGGTAGATCCAGGATTTGTTAAGCAGAAGGTTTACAATTCCAAAACTGGAATGGACAGTTTAATCGTCACTCCTATAAGTCAAGCTGCAGCAAAACAGCGAAGTGGACGTGCTGGGAGAATTGGACCTGGAAAATGCTACAGACTCTATACCGAAAGAGCGTATAGAGATGAAATGCTACCTACACCAGTTCCAGAAATTCAACGAACTAATTTAGCGACAACCGTATTGCAATTAAAAACTATGGGCATCAATGATCTGCTTCATTTTGATTTTATGGATGCTCCTCCTGTGGAGTCCTTAATTATGGCCCTGGAGTCTTTACATAGTTTGAGTGCTTTGGATAATGAAGGACTCTTGACTCGACTCGGTAGGAAAATGGCAGAATTTCCTCTCGAGCCAAATTTATCGAAGATGTTAATTATGAGCGTACATCTTCAATGTTCGGATGAGATTTTAACAATTGTCAGCATGCTCAGTGTTCAGAACGTTTTTTACAGGCCAAAGGATAAGCAGGCACTGGCTGACCAGAAGAAAGCTAAATTTAATCAGGCCGAAGGTGACCATTTAACACTATTAGCTGTTTATAATTCCTGGCGGAATAATAAATTTAGTAACGCATGGTGTTATGAGAACTTTGTTCAAATCAGAACACTTAAAAGAGCACAAGATGTTCGTAAACAGTTATTGGGCATAATGGATAGGTATGTAATAATTACAGTTACATAAATATAAAATAGATTGTACAATTGCAAATGATTTTAGGCATAAGTTAGATGTTGTATCAGCTGGAAAGAATACTGTACGGGTACAAAAGGCAGTGTGTTCCGGCTTCTTTAGAAATGCTGCAAAAAAAGATCCTCAGGAAGGATACAGAACTTTGGCAGACAGTCAAGTTGTTTACATTCATCCTAGTAGTGCTTTGTTTAATCGACAGCCAGAATGGGTGATTTATCATGAGTTAGTGCAAACTACTAAAGAGTACATGCGAGAAGTGACAACTATTGATCCAAAATGGTTGGTGGAATTTGCGCCAGCATTCTTTAAATTCAGTGATCCAACCAAATTGAGCAAATTTAAAAAGAATCAAAGACTCGAACCTCTTTACAACAAATACGAAGAGCCAAACGCTTGGAGAATATCCAGAGTTCGGCGACGACGTAATTAAATGTGTAATTTACATTTTAAATATGTTAAATATATTTTATTTTAACATTACCATAAATTTAAGAATCGAATAAATATTATATACAGTATTATTGTAAATAATTATTAACATTGTTATTAAACAACTAGATTAATTATGAAAATATCACTGGCAGCGCTATGGTAATTAATTATTTTCTGTCACCCCATTTAATTTATTGTAATATTTATTATAAATAAATACATTCACTTCTCGGTAACAAAATGACATTATATTAACATTATCAGTACTGTGCAACTTCCCTTTTCTCTGTCTGACAAATGTGTCATTTTTGGACAGAATATTAAATTAAGACGAATTCGAATAATAGAGATGTTATAGTTATCAATATTTTACGTTCACGGTTGGTTTTTTTTCTTCACTAATTCTACCAATTGTCGATATCTTGTTTGACATTCTTCCTAAAAAGAAAATAAAAAACATTATTCTTTTTTAATTAATAAATTATGTTTTAACTTACTTTTGTTCTGCCTTCGATACAGCTTGCTATTTTTTCCCACCTATCTAAGGATGCTCCTTTTGGGTATTTTATAAGAGCAGCTTCCAAAGCTCTTTGTTGCTCTTGGCTCCATTCTACATTATTAGCTGACAATTCAGTCCGTGTTTTTACTTTCTGTTTTTTTTCTTCCACAGAACAATCATCTAATGATTGTCCAGGTTTCAATCCTTCTTCCTTCACCTTCTTTGCCATATGCGTTACTTCTTGTACTGATCTATTCATGGCATCAGCTATCTTCTCCCATCTCTCTGGTGTTCCCCCTGGATATCTCTTTACTAACTTTATTAATTCTAATATATCATCATCCGTCCAAAATCCCCCAGTTATAAGTGGTTTTTCATGAACACTATTAACTTGTTCAGTATCTTTTTTAAAATCTTCTTTAATGTTATTATTTCCACTTTTCTCCTGCGGTGTAAATCCAGCTCTTCTACGCCTAGGCCCCCGCGATACTGGTTCTGGTTCGACTTCTTCTTCCTGGACTCTAAAAATTATTTATATTGTTCATCAATTTTGAATAGACACAATTTTTATTATTTCAACTTACAGTGCTTCTTCCTCCTCTTGCTTTTTTCTACGTTTCCTCTCTTCCAATATGAACTTAATTGTACGAATTGCAGATGGAATACCATAGAAAAATCCTACCACCCACTTTGGTAGTTGAAATGGAAGTGTGTTCCACAAGCTAGGAGTTGGAATCTTTTCCAAAATATCAGCCAAATCTGGTACATCCATTTTTCCCTTTCTATTTTTCTTTTGCATTTTCTGGAGTTTACTTCCTAATACTTCAGTCTAAAAATTGAACAAGCAATCACTTTAAACCAATGCTATGTCTATTCTACTTACTAGTACAGTAACCTTACATATGTATATCTTTTTTCAAAATATGCAGCCCAAGCTACAAGATATTGTCCAATTGTAATTACAATAAATAATATAATGCTCATCTCCATAAGACCCATTTTTCTAGCATGTCGGTAGTAATATACTGCCGATCTCCAATTGGGCAACCCATTAACAAGAACATTGTCATATTTTTGTCTTTTGCTAGTATCCTTTAAAATGTCATATACTGCTACTAACTAAAACATAATGTAAAAAGTGTAAAATACAATGAAATCATTAAAAAAATATTAATATCTTATCTTAAAAAATACATGAGGGATAAAGAACTCCAAATAGAATTTAAATTCTCTTAAATTTACCCACTTTTGTTATCATTTTTGATTAAACAATATTCTTATTAGTTTTTACTCAAATTACTGGTAATTTTTATAGTCTATTCTTGTCTTTATAAAAAAATGAAAAAATGTGTATATTTAAATTTATAGTTATTGTAAACAACATATATTCTATAAGCAGTAGGTTGGAGTTTCTAATGATCCCATTTCTACCATTGAAGGATAAAAAAAAAATTGTTTTTTCTCTTGGGTTAATCCTACAGTTCAAAGATCCAAAAGAACATTTGACTTTTGGTAAAACTGGTAAGGAGTGCCTCTTTAATTGATTTTTAAACATACTTTTCTAAACTTTTCTTCAGCATCTTCTGCAGAATTTTTATCTGGATGCAAAAGTAGCGATAATTTTCTGAAGGCCTTTTTAATGTCCGTAGCATTGGCATTCTAAAAAAAAATTAATGTATATTAAAAAAGAATTAATTTATTTTTAAAATGAAAAGTAGAAGGTAACATATTGTGTTTACATCTGGAAAATTGCTGATGTGGCAAGACAAAACCAATTATTTGAATAATAAGGAAAAGGAAAAATTTTTTCTTTATCTTACCTGAGTTATTCCTAAGACTTCGTAAAAATTTTGATTAACTTCCTCGACGACATCGAAAACTTCTAAATCATCGTTATCCCAAGCTGACGATAAATGGAATAGCGTTAGGAATTGCAAAATTCCTATTACAACTACGGATATCCTCATCTTTAGGTGTCATATGTACATAATTATTTGACAATTTTAAAATCTCCTGCAGAAATATTTAATGTTTCCATACATTATTATTATAACAGATGAGAAAATATAAATATAACCTTAACTGATTAAGTCCACGCAAACCACAACGTTGACAATTTCACGTTCTTACCTATCTTATCCTTATCCGTAAACTAGCGCCCCAACCGACTAGCACGGCAAAATACGAAATTAAACATATTTCTTATTCTTATGTACACAAAACACAAGGGCCCTTTTTATACGTGTCAGTGCCCTGTGTCATATCCACACACAGTACACACACCTCCATTATACTAACATTAACACTTACTTTCCCCTCTACGGTAATATCGTATGACTCGAATAGTGTAAAAAATCACAGAATTTCTTACTAAATTTTCCTTCAGTTATAATCTATTTTTCACAACCATGCTTAAATTATTTCATTAATTAAAGATTAGGAAAATTTTACAATACTTGAAGAAATATTATTGTTATAAAGATTTTTATTATTACATAATATTAATATAAAGATGAAATTTATGCTACAAGAGCAGATGCAGTAGAACTCTCATATTTCCAGTTGGGTGGGAGAGTTCCCTTGGTTTTGTAGTATCTAGCCAGCCTGTGAATTCTTGATTCTACAAGAATTAAACGGAATTTGCTGTCTTTGTCTTTGCGGTTACGTTCCAAATGTTTGCGAATAGCAACTGCCTTTTTAATCAGATGATACAAATCTTCTGGCAAGTCAGGAACGATTCCCATAGATTTGACAATGCGGAGAATCTTATTTCCTGTCCTAAATCTGACTTGAGCAACTCCATGAGAATCTCGAAGGATAACACCTGCAAGTAGAAGAAATAATTAAAATAATATACCAAATAAAAAAATGATTAGGAATTATTGTAATTGACCACCTATAGCAAAAACAATAATAAATTTTGTTTTTCCCTCAAATGTCATTTTAAAATTTAATATAGCAAGCTTTAAAAGAGATCTAACTACAAAATGTTAAATCTCATTGAATGGAGTTTGCCAGAATACATTGAATAAATATCATACCAATTTGTGATGGAGTATGTCCTTTTTTTGCCAATTTAAAGATAAGGTCTTTACAATCCTCAGGTGTCAATTTCAACCAAGTAGGTACACTGCGGCGGTACGGAAGCGCCGATTGGGAAATACCCTTACTAAAATTAAATTGTTTTTAGGGTTAGAAGTATCCATCAAACAATAAACATTCCTAAAGCAACAAAATCTATAAAAAAATATTGACTTAAAAAAAGATAAAAAAATTATGTATACATTATACGCAAATAATCAAGCAAAGCGGTCTAAACCAGTTATATGCCAGCATAAAATGGTATCGAAAATCACATGGGTCGTGGGAGAATATTTCGACTCCTATAAATCTAACCTCAAACTAAAAGTATCAGCGTTGCGACAAACAAAATGAACACAAAAAAAAATTAAAACTAGTTTATAAAATAATTTTCTACAGAAAACATGAATTCATACGTTATAAAATTAATAAAATTACCCAGGTGCGTGCATACGACCCATGATGCCAAGATTTCTTTACTAAAAGACAGCAACGTGTTCGTGATCAGAAAAGGAACTAAGATCAGTGATGTCACGTATGTATCTTTGCTTTTAGTAAAATGGCGCGAGTAAACCTGAAAACATTTTAAATCGTATCTCATCTAATTTATAATAAAAAAGTTTTCTATTTCACAATTTCAAAAAAATAAAATATTATTTTTCTAATAAGAATCTTCGTGAATTATTCATAACCTACAAAAAATGTAGAGAAAATAAAATATAATAGATAACAAATAATGTAACTTGAACTGGTTTGAATTTACTAGCATGATCATATTAAGAAATTTCCTGCTTGTTTCCGGAAATTCCACTACGTTTGACATATGTAGGACTAGTAGTAACATAATTGATCGTAATTAGCGAATAATTAGAAAAAGGATCGGTTTAATTATACAAAAATTTTGTATTTGCCTGTTTCTAGAATTTTGTAAAAGTTATTGCTTAATCTGGAAGTTTTTGAAAAGTTTAAATAGTTGGGTGTTCGAACGGCGTCCAGAGGCAAGATGTCGGCTGGTTTGCGATAGTAAGCGTACCCCTGTCTGTCAATATTTGTAAAGTTTGTCATCGTAGACTATTTTAAAAATATATGAGAAATAGAAACAATATGATCTATTTATTTCGTCGATATTTTTAATAAGTACAAAATTTGCTTGGGTTGATTGTAAATTGCGTAGGTGCTGTGTCGGTATGGTTTGTGTTTGCTTGCTTATGCAAACTGAGTGATTTACAAAATTAAGAAATCCACTGGTTTCACTGTCTTGAAAAGGCTATTTCCATTTTGGAATCTACCACGGAGCTCCTAAAGCTCTTTTACATACGAGAAATAGCAGGTTAATTTGCCTTTACACAAGCAGCTACTAAGATAACCCAGAATAGGTGGGATACCATTCATTAGAAACTTGTTTTCACTTTATTTTCTTCTTTAAGGAAGGTGATTTATTTTATTAGTTTTCTTCTGTTGGTTGTTGATAAAGGTCTGTTATCGACATTAAAAATTAGCTGTGATTATACAATGAGACAATATTCATGCAAGCACTTTTCTTACATTGAATAACTCATGACATCGGTGATTTGTAAAAGTTTGAGTGGTTTGGATGGAGAAGTGGGCATGAATATATCATAAACAACAATGTCAAGCGACAGTGATCAGGCTTCATTTCCGATCAAGCGAAAAAAAATCTTCTCAACAGACACAGAGAGCAGCAATGAATCCTTTATTATACGGCCTTTTAGAAGAAAGAAGACACGGGTATATAGTATTTATAAAAACAAAAATATTTTCTATTGCAGCCTGACTAAGCAAATGTGTCTTTACAGGAGGTCAATAATATAATGGAAAGCAGTGATGATGACAGTGATGTTCCAAAACCTAGAAGAATTAAATCAGTAAGTTTTAAATATTTGATATTTGTATGAGTTTTTCTTAAAATGATTTTTAATATTATAGAGAGTTGTTAGTGACGAAGAGTCCAGCATTAGCAGCGCAGACTCTGATGTTAGATCAAATAACTATGGTACGATAAAACAAATAAATATTTAATTGGAAGGATAGAACTAATTTAAAAAAATAATATTTCAGAAGAAAATAGCAGCAGCAGCGCTTTGTGGCAAACAGATTGGAGTAGTTCTGAAGAGGTGGAAGAAGAAACATCTAAGAAGAAATCAAAAGCAAAGAGGAAATATAAAAAGTCAGAGAAATCTAAACCAAAAGCTTCCACATCTGAAGCTGACTCAGATAGTACTGATGATCAGTCTGAAAAATGTCCTATTTGTTTACTGCCATTTAGAGAGCAGCAAGTTGGTACACCAGCGACTTGCGAGCATTGTTTCTGTTTAGATTGTTTATTCGAATGGAGTAAGAATGTTAATAGCTGTCCTATAGACCGTCAACTTTTTACCACTATACACATGAGAAATAAATTAGGAGGAAAGGTAAATATATTGATGTAATATTGTATAACTGCAAATTAATATAGGAAGAATACAAAATTTCACAATTTTTAAACAGATAATAAAGCACATACCAGTTGAATTGAAGCCACCAGTGGAAGACCTGATACAAGAAGACTTGACATACTGTGAAGTGTGCCATCAGAGTGATCGCGAGGATCGAATGTTATTGTGCGATGGGTGTGATTCTGGATACCATTTGGAATGTCTATCCCCTCCGATGCAAGAAGTACCATGGGGTACATGGTACTGCCCAGAATGTGCTCAAAATAGTCAAAATGATGCTGAAAGTGTAAGTATCATAATATGGACTAAAGAAGCAGGTGAGCAAGCAGTTAACCATATATTATTTAATTTTATACTTGATTCAGATTGAAATTGACGAGGATGAGGTACCAGACTTGATGGAGGAAGCTCGTCGTTTAGGAGTTTCTTATGGTAGAATTCGGGGAGGTCAGGCACCTCAGGATAGAGTCAACTCAAATAGGATGGTTCCACGTACAAGGCAAATGGAGAGAGTCAGAGCTAATATAAGGGCGAACAATCGAGCTCGCCAGTTGGAAAACGCAATCCCATTTGATCCTAATCAGCCATCAACGTCTTTAGGGTTGGATTCAATCGGGGAGAGTAGCCACAATAGTCCTCCAACCCATAGACCAACGACATCCAAACGTCGAACTATCAGGAAATGCAAAGTGACTCGTAGAAAACGTAGAAGCTTACGGAAAAATAAGAAATCCGTGAAGTCAGCCAGTTCTGAATTGAGAGAGGTGAGAATCACCGAGATCAATGCTGATGGCGAGGAAGAGGAAATCATTACCTATGTCAGGGTCAATCCAAACACAGGCCGGAAGTATAAGAAAAAGTCCCGCAAGGTATACACATATGAATCTTAGCAAATTACTAATCCAAATCTAACATGTGTGGAGCGCAACAGGGTCTACATTTTAATACGAAAATTTTTCCCGAGTTTACACCCAAGTTTTGTAAACATTTCCTCCCTTGCGATCCAAGCTTTAAAATATATTGATGGAATCCCTTTGAATATCATTATTGGGCTACGCAGGGTTTAATTGTACGTTTTATTGTCTTTTTTCATTATTTGCTTATCTCAATAAAATAATTTGCTCATCCATACAACGTTGGCTTTTTTTTTATGCGCTGTTATACAATCACACGTAATTTTTTGGCGTTCTGCCCGATTACATTATAAAGGGACGGATTTGACCATGAAGTTACAAAGAATTTTGCGTTTCAGAGGAGAAAAGCTAGAAAATTAAAGCGCCCTGGAATGGCACGCACCGTTTCATCTGATTTGGCCAGCACACGAACAACGAAACGTCGACTAGCCAAAGTTCTTGGAATTTGCCCACCCATCAAGAACACTCCAGCTTTGGTTCCTTCGGTAAAGAGTCGCCAAACAGTATCAGACTCCTCGAGACTGATCATGGACCGACACAGTGCTGGAATTCCAAGGCTCAGTCTTTTTGGGAGTGGACTTGGATTGGAATACAGTCCACCAGGGTTGGTTTTGGAGCTAGAAATATGTGTACTTGATAAATTTTTTTGGTAATAAAGGAAAGGGAAATTATTTCAGGTCCGACGACGAGTTTAATTGGTCTGCGGGGAATGGGCCATTGTCAAGTGTCCGACGTAGGTCTGCGGTGGCTTCTACGAGACGACATGCTTCCTTAAAATCTATCTCAACACCGATCCAGTCGGAGGACACCAGCGTAGCAGATCTGCTCGGCAGCATCATCAGTAGTCAGGAGCTTTGGCATTCGAAGAAAAAAGTCAGCATGACTTTGAAAGCGGATGGTTCGCTTCTGATTGAAGGAAATTGTGAGAATAAGCATAGTGTAAATAATAACGAGAGTCCGAAAAAAGAGAAAGAGGATCGAAAAGAAGTGGTGAAAGAAACACGGGAGGAACCAGTGACCAGCTTAAATATGGAAACTCCTCTAGACTTGTCCAACGTTAATCCTAGCAATATCACTCAAGCACCAATGTATAATAATTCTTGTGGTGGTAACAATCGAGGAAATTTTCGTGGTGGCTATCGAGACGGAGGTCGGCATAGCCATGGTGGTCAAGGTTACGTCGGCAGAGAATCATTTTCTGGTTCTGGAAGAAACAATTACGGTGGATCCAATATTCGTGACAATTTCAATAGTCGAGATTTTGGACATCCAGTGAGTTACAATCCAAATTTTGAACATTGCGGCCCAGCCATGTTTGGAGGAAATCCTCCGTTCAGGAACAGGAATCCTCAACAATTCAGAAATGACAGGTTTCGTTTCAATGCACCAGAACGTTTCCCTTTCAACGATAATTACGGACGACCTCCTTTTCAGCCTTCGGAGAGGTTTCATAGACCCCTACTGGGTCCCATGCACAATCCTGAATTGTCGAGCAATCCAATAAATGTTCCTCCTATTGAACCTCCGCCCGAGATACCGATTGATTTATCTGAGGATACCTCTGATAATTTTCATCAAGATCCTATGGAGACCTTTAATTCATTTACTGTGCCGGATATTCCTGATTCTCGCCAAGACAACGAGGATTGCGATATCTATTGCGACATAGAGACTTCTAAAGCAGATTGTGATGCTCAGGACAATGCAAATAGCTCTACGACTTTATTACCACCTCCAGAACCACCCACGGGTCTTCTGGACTTTGATGAGAATTCTAAAAGTGACAGGGATAACGATAGTGACCAGGAACTGGTTATCGACGACTCCCAAAAGGAAGAGCCAGCAAAGGAAAATACTTCTGCCGACCAGTACGATCCTTTTGCAGTTGAAAGTGATAGTAACGATAGTATGAAAGAGAAGAAGACTGAGAAAGAAAGGGAAACTGAAGAACCAATTCTTCCCCTGGATGCTGAGATATTCCCAGAAATAACTATGGATAAAATTAAACTAACTGCTTACGACGAAGACGACGATGACTTTTCGCAAGAAGATTGTCCTAATTTTTCCATTTATTCCTCCCAGACAATGGACGTAGCCAGGCATACCGAACAGGAGCTTTCCCAACAAATTGGGCCTTTGGAACCACCACCACCAGTGGAATCTTCGCTTATGGAACCACCTGATATGGAATTATCACCCATAGAACCAATAGTTTCAGAACCATCACCCACAGAAGCAGGGCTCATGGAACCATCACCCATTGAACAAGTGCTCATGGAACCGCCATCCATTGGACCAGTACTGGAACCACCACACACTGAACTAGCATTCATGAAAGAACCACCTACTGAACCAGTACTTATGGAACCACCACCTATTGAGTCAGGACTTATGGTGCCACCACCAATTGAGCCACTACTTATGGAATCACCACCCGTTGAGCCATTACTTATGGAACCCCCATCTATGGAACCAGTTCTTGAGGAACCTGAACTCATGGAACCACCACCCCTCGAGCCACCACCTATGCCACCGATCATTCCCGATGACGACGATATTATAGTCGGGGACGTTCAAGCTTGCGATTTGACAGAAATCCCGGAACCATCTGATTCCTACGTGGAAGCCTTGCAGAAGGAACGTAGAACTTTGAGCAAAATTCCATCACATAAGATATCTAGTGATTCGAGGGGAAAGATCACATTTAAGATCGGTAATAAATTAAAGCTCAGCAGAGGATTTAGTAACAGCCTGTATGATGGCGTGGATGAAACTGTGCAAATGACTCCACTCGAGAAACTCAAAGAGGATAAATCTGAGGAAAGGAGTCTCAAGTCAGATTCGAAAAGCTTGAAAAAAAAGGATCAAGAGCCTCAAGAGGAAAACTTGTTAAAGAACAAACTACAGGTGCCCAATGAAGCAAATAAGGAGGAGGGTTTAGAAAAGAGTAACACAGACGCTTCAAAAGAGGATGAAAAGTCTGAGGATAAAAAAATCAAAATATTCGACGAGAAGTCTAACAAGGATAAAAAATCCAAATCTTCGGATGAAAAATCTGATAAGGATAAGAAATCCAAATCGTTTGATGAGAAATCTGATAAGGATAAGAAATCCAAATCGTCGGATGTCAAGTCTGATAAGGATAAGAAATCCAAATGGTCAGATGTAAAAACTGACAAGGGTAGGAGATCCAGATTGTCCGATCAGAAATCTGACAAAGATAGAAAATCTAAATCGTTTAATGAAAAATTCGACAAGGATAAGAAATCCAAATGGTCAACTGTAAAATCTGATAAGGATAGAAAATTCAAATCATCAGATGAGAAATCCGACAGAGATAAGAAACTGAAATCGTCGGATGAGAAATCTGAAAAAAGTAAACAATCTAAGTTGCTCAATGAGAAATCCGACAAAAGTAAACAATCCAAATCGCTCAATGAGAAATCCGAAAAAAATAAAAGATTAGAATTACTTGATGAAAAGTCTAGCGATGATCAGCAAACGAAAATGCTCAATGAGAAATCTGACAATGATCAAAAGTCAATAATGCTTGATGAGAAATCACTAAATGAACAAAAGTCTAGTATACTTGATGAGAAATCTGAAAAGATTAAACAGGATAGATTGCCTAATGAGCATTCTGTAAGGGAAAAGTCAAATATATTGCTTGATGAAAATTGTGAAAAGGATAAACCAAGAATATTGCTCGATGAATCTTCTAAAAAGAATAAATCAACTGCATTGCTTGATGAGAAGTTGGAGAAAGATGATCAGTCAAAATTACAAGGAGAGGTTTCAGACAAAAATAAGCAAAAGGAGTTAGTGGATTATCATATTTTCGATATAGCAGAAAAAAGCTGTGATACAATAATCTCTGTAGCTGATACAGAAAATTCGCCAAAAAAGGTGGAAGGCAACGAGTTGAGTATACAACTTAATTTTCAAGGGCTTAGTAAATTGGTAAAACCAAAAGCAAACTCTACAAAAATATCTGATGACGCTGAAAAGTCTAAACATAATCAGACTGTAGTTACGTTGAGCGAATTGAAGAGAGAAGTAAAAGATGCTGAGAAAATGGAAATATCTTTGGAGAACATAAATTCTGATAAGTATGATTTACAGTTGGAGACATTTCCAATACAAAAAGATGTAATTCCTGTGAGTGTCTCCCATCAGAAAGACTGGGACTCTGATGGAGCTTATACACCTTGTAGGGACGAGCTACCAGTCAAGGACCTACCTAGTGAAATCATTGATTGCAGCTTTGAGCCTGTAACACCAACAAAAGGCAAGACTGATGATTTTAGTGGCTGTAAAACTCCAGCAGGCTATGCAGGGCTTGGGACCGAAGCAATTTCTGAAACTGATGAGGTAACTTTTGAGGATGAGATCATCAATGCTCTTAGGAGAGACAGGGACATTGAGGAAGGGGAAATAATGGAGGATGCAAGAGTGTTTAGAGACAAAACTAAGGAAAAGAAAAAGAAGGATAAACGAGAAAAAGGAAGGGATATGGAGAAGGATAAGGAGAATATTTCTGATGATAACCTTGTTTCATGGAAGAAAATTTCTAGAAGCACAAAGGAGAGACCATATAGGGAGAAGGAAAGAAGATCCAAATCGAAGGAAAAGCTTAGGAAAAAGTTCAAGGAAATGGGTAAAAAGAAAGAGAAGAGAAAGGAGTTGCCTAGGTATGACGTAAGGAAAATTGTAGCTGAAAAGCCATTAAGACCTAGGAAAGATGAGTATGGCAGAGACATTAGAGGCAGGAGCAGATCCAAAAGTTTAAGCCTCTCTTTGTTATCCGATCAGAGAAGGAGTCGTTCTTATTCACCAAGGTTCTCCAGATCAAGATCCAGAAATAGGGCAAACAGATCCTGGTCCAGGGATCGTAGATCCTTATCTCGCAAAAGGTCTTTGTCACGAGAGAGACGAAAATCTCGTAAGGATTCCGATTCGCGTAGACATTCGTTGACTAGAAGAAAAAACGAAAAAAAATCTCCCAGAAGAAAATCTCGTAAAGAATCCACTTCTAGGACTCGAAGCAGGAGGAAGGATAGACTCAAGAAACACAAATCTCGTACTCGTTCTCGAAATCGTAAAAGGAGTCGTTCAAAATCGCCGAAGGAGCTGTTAAGGATCAGGGACAAGAAGTATAAGAGGAAAGCTCGCAGTAGGTCAAGGTCGAAAGAAAGATCGCTTTCGAGGGAACGTACCAGAACCTGGGAGATCCCTGAGAAAAGTGTAGAGCAATGCTTCTCAAGGGAGCGGGAGAGCAGGGCACTTGACAATTGGGATACACAATGGACTCCCTCATGGTCCAGGTCAATATCAAAGAGCCCTCCGAGGAATCCCCCAGAGGATCTAGGTGCTAGAAGTTGGTCCCCTGGTGTCCTTGATGCTGTCCCTCCAAAGAATCTCACTGTAATTCTAACCAACAAGGAAGCTATGAAGAAGAAGAAAAAGGAGCGAAGAAAAGAAAGTAAAAAGTCTAAAGAAGTAGAAAGACGTAGAAAATCTAAGAGGAATAGAACACCACCACCATCCAAGGAGGTATTTGCCAGTGGTGATAATATACTGGTAAGTGTATGTTTCAATAAGGAAAATGAAGTTGTTCAGCCATCAGTTCCAGAACTAACTGAGACAATTCCATTGATACCACCAATAAAGCGTCGAAGGAGGGAGCAAATAACGGTAGATACTCCAAAGAAACCTAGAAAAGAGAAAATCAAGGATAAGAGGTCAAAGTCGCCGAAGGCTAAAAAGGAGAAGAAGAAGAAGTCCAGAGCTGCAGAAATCGCTGCGACAAAGAAGCCTGTGGCTGTTATAGATTTAGATCAATCACCTTTCAGGGAGCAAACACCTTCACCTAGGGACGTGATTGTTCTCAGCGACGATGACGATAAACAGCAACAAGAAGTGGCTACTCCTGAGCAGTGTCCACCTTCCCAGGCTTCTCCTCCAAGAGAGCAGTTCGTTTCACAAGGGCCAAAGACACCTCCAGAACCACAAATTAAGTTCTCCATCACTAAGCAGACGAGCAACTTGAGACCTTCCATGATGAATCCACTGCTGGAGGAAGAAGAGGAAGAGGAGGAGTTGGAAGAAGAGGAAATAGACGAGAGAGCAGAGGAAGAGTTAGAAATGAGGGCACAGGAAGAACTTGAGCTGCGTCTTAAAATTGGTCCCAATACTCCTCCTGAACCACCAACCTCTCCACCAACTTCGCCAGATGCCTATGACCCCTTTGACCCTACCAAATCAAGGTCCCCGACTCCTCAAGCAGCATCTCCTAATGATGAAGGGAACATAGGTTCTCCTAGGAAACACGATGATGAAAACCCACCTCTTGTTGAAGAGAATACTCAGCAAGAGCTACAGACTCCCCAAGAGAAGACTGGTGAGAAACCCAAGGTCATCTCCATGGTTACAATTAAAAGAGCTTCTCCTAAAAGAGATTCATCACCTGATGTAGAGAGTCAGCAAGATTCTACTCAAGGACCTGCTAGTTCTCCTAAAATTCAACCAAGTCAGCAGACAGTACAAACTACCAGCAATCCATTTGTTAATATAAATCCAGTTTTGGCCACTGTTGCAGCAGCTGTACAAAGGAGTGCTGTCTTCAATGCTAGTACTGCAAACTCTTCTCAACGTAATCTTCTTCAGTCTAATCGTATCTCTCCAAGTCCTCAGATTAAGCAAAGAATCACGCAACTTCCACTTCCAATTTTTTCAAACTCTGTCAAACCCCCTATGACAAGGACTGTGAAGTCAACACAGAACAAAATTGGACAGAATGGAAGCGAGAATATGGAGATGGGCAATGATCCAATAGACATGTCTTCTCCTTACTCTCCAGGATCGACGCTCAGTGATGGAATTTTCGATCCTCCAAGTCCAATAAATTACAATGGATCACCAGTGAACACAGCTGCCACGTCTAATAAAAATCTTTCTAGCAAAACGTCCAAGGAAAGCAAGAAAGACGCTTTTGATGCCTTGTTTGGCATGTCCCCTCAAGTGAAAATACCCAAAAACAGACACAAGAAAGTCATTGAAAAGAAGAAGAAGTGTAAGTATTGAAAAAGTAATATAATTTGAACCAAAAGCTAAGAAATTTTCTTCCAATAAACGATCATATTAATCTGATAAATAGTTACACTTTCAGGTACAAACCCTAAAGTTGGTATCCGAATGGATGAGAATCAGCTTCAGATTTTGGATGATCTTCCTAGTTCAGCAGTAGAGATGCAAGTTAAAGACAAGGTATATTTGATTTTATTTTAAATTGCTCATTTGTATTATTATGCTAATGCATAATAAATTTTGTACAGTTCTTAAAGAAATTAAACAGACAAGAGAGAGTAGTGGAGGAAGTGAAACTAGTATTAAAGCCGCATTATACTAAAAAACACGTGACAAAGGAGGAGTACAAGGACATTATGAGAAAAGCAGTGCCTAAGGTAATCAACAGAAAATCATTGTTGACATAGTAAAATAAAGTAACATACATTGATAATATTGATGTTCTTTAGATATGTCACAATAAATCAGGAGAGATTAATCCTAAGAAGATTGCACATCTTATAGAGGCATATGTAAAAAAATGTCGAAATAGTAAAAAGAAACCAACTACTACTACTTTAAAGCCTACAAAAACGTGAGTATATTCGAAAAAATCCCAGAAGACGTATGAAATTAACGGATTAATAATATCAACAAAATTTTTTAGAAAATCATTGTGGAGTTGATCATGCGTTGGAAACGTTAGCGTATTAACATTTCCTGTAACAGTAGGATCCACCCTGGATCATGAACAGATACGTTTAATCGCTCTGGGTGGTAAGTGAAGTCGCCGTCTCTCCTCTGTGTATTTTCTTATCGACGAGCGATATGTATTGTGTGTACATAATTAATTTTAAGCGCAATAATTTTATTTATGTAAGTTAAAAGCAGTCGCATATAAACAGAAGCCGAGAGAACCATGCGAATCTAAACTGAAAGAAGCCGAGGAATTTTAAAGTTGTAGTAGGCACTTAGGAATAATTTATATCGTTTAAATTAGGGATGATCAAAAAGAGAAAGGAACTATTATATGCTCGAACAAAGAATATATTTTTTTGTTTTTTCTCTTTCTCTTTATAGAAAATTATAATTCTTAGCTAGACGAATCTTAAAAATGGCTCAGCTAGCATAGCTTTAATCAACCAGCCTATTTGTTCTTTTTACTCTTGCAATTACTTTATCCGATGCCAGCTAGAAGTAGCAGCTTCTATAGTGTTTTTCATATCTTATCGTATGATCGAAGCTGGTCTCGTTGGCGCTTTTCAGAGAATTTCTTTAGATACATATTTGCAATGTTTAAACATAAATTGTACACACTTTATGCAGTTCCCTGTTAAAAAAGTATTGAATATAGAAGAGAAGAGAAACGAGTTTAATCAAGTGTAGAGCATGATTTTTTGAAATATAGAATTTCATTTCATTCACATTATCTCTGACATATTCAGAAAAATGATTTGATTAACAATGTGTGCATAATTACAATTTTGTACTAAATAATACTGATGTATATAAGCGAATTAAAATAAAGAGTTTAATATTGTCGAACTTAATAAACAAGTGGAATTTCTTTTATCAAAATAAACTAAAACAATTCCAATTAGGAAACATACATATCCATTGAAAAAATTGTATTTTTTTACATGTTTATAATAGCTTGTATACACGATCACAGAAATGTGTCAAAGTTGTTCGTCAAAAAAAAAGTTACAAGACACGAATCGTGTAAATGTAAATACATACACAAATTTATACACACACGGTTCAAAGATATTGATTATGTACGAGACTTTAATTCGTGTGTACGGGCCCTAAATATGTACATATGTATATCACTTTAACCCTGGAGGCCTCAGTCAAATTGGCCGGACATATGTATATTGAATAATGGAAAAAAAACTACAGGAGTTGTTTGTTAAGCGTTTGTAGATGTTTGTTATAACAACAAAAGCGTTTGTTAGTTGCTAATTTTTGAGAAAATGCAAAAATAAAAACCAGCGTTAAGTTGGCCGAACATTAATTACTTTTCTTTAGATAGGGTGTTATATCGATTCAGAATCGTTTGTAGTTTCTACATATAAAATAAAAAATGTTTGTTAGTTAATGGATTTGAACGAAAATGAAATTAAAAAATTCACAATTTAGTTCGAGAGCAAGTATAGGTTATACATATATATTATTCTATTTTACGATTTTACAACTATATTGATAATAAACGTTTGTTAGGTGTTTGTAGATTCTTGTTACACCTATAGAAACATTTGTTATGATTGATAATTTTTGCCAAAATGCAGAAAATAAAAATCGCATCAGTGTGAAGTTGACTGGACATTAACTAAATTTTTCCTTAAATAATGTAACCACATCGATTTAGGAACGTCTGTAGTTTCTAAAACCTTAAGTTTCGTTTGTTAGATGTCAATTATGAAGAAAAATCAAATTACAAACATTTCCAATTTTGTCCATGCATATATATGTATATGCAGAGATGAAACGGGAGATTGCTCATGCGAGGTCCCGAGGCAATCCCTATCGGTAGGCGGCGCTGGTGTTGGCAAACGTGTGTCTCAGGCCGGTATTCATAGTCGTTGCTTATATTTAAGTCTGACTTAAAGTATCGATTGTCCTTTTTCACCTAACAGTAATAGAAAAAGATAACCTATGCTTAAGTCGGTCTTAAATATAAGTAACGACTATGAATACCGGCCTCAGGTCCATCTAACCCCTAACGCCATCTATCGGAAGAGACCACGAAGCACGAGCGTTAAGCTTAGAATAGGGTAAAACATATATGCATTGTTGCCAGAAAGCGGAATAAAGAGAGAGCGGAGATATTTTCTCGGACCTCTCTGTCTTTCTCACTGTTAGCTTCTAGCAGAAGAGTCGAGGCAAAATCTTTCCGTTTCGCTTTGCCGAAAATCTACCAATATTCGATGTCATTTACATTTGCAGGCCAATGCCTTTATACATGATTTTTTCAGCATATTTATTAATCAGCATTGACTTATTTAAATCAATAATAAATTAAGGAAATGCGTATTTGATATATAATAATTATTTCAACTATAATTTCATCGTTATATTTCGCTTATTTCCGTAAAATCTGAATTTCTTTAGTTTATTATTGATTATTGTAAGTCAATGGCCATTCTAAAAAATTTAATCTTAAAAAAAAAAGAAAAGTACCGTTCAGGAATCGAACCCGGACCCACAAATCGCCACGCGATTACCTTACCGCCTAGACCACGAGGCTTCTTCAGTGCACCATAAACAGATAGTATTTTTAAGGGCTTGAAATCTTCTTTTAAACCATATAAATAAACGAGCAACCGACAGCTTTATTCATTATTATTCTGTCATAATGGTACACAAATTAAGGAATAATTATATTTTGAATAGTTTTCAAAAGCTTTTCCAATAGCCAAGAACGAAGATAAATAATCAATTAACGCTCGCAGTTTCCGTTCTTGGTTATTGGAAAAGCTTTTGAAAACTATTCATTATATAATTATTCTTTAATTTGTGTACCATTTTGATAGAATAATAATGAATAAAGCTGTCGGTTGCTCGTTTATTTATATGGTTCAATAGAAGATTTGAAGCCCTTAAGAAGACTATCTGTTTACGGTGCACTGAAGAACTCTCGTGGTCTAGACGGTAAGGTAATCGCGTGGCGATTCGTGGGTCGGGGTCCGATTCCTGATCGGCACTTTTCTTTTTTTTTTAAGATTAAATTTTTTTTAATGGCCATTGACTTACAATAATCAATAATAAACTAAAGAAATACAGATTTTACGGAAATAAGCGAAATATAACGATGAAATTATAGTTAAAATAATTATTATATATCAAATACGCATTTCCTTAATTTATTATTGATTTAAATAAGTCAATGCTCATAAATAAATATGCTGAAAAAATCATTTATAAAGGCATTGGGCTGCAAATGTAAATGACATCGAATATTGTTAGATTTTCGGCAAAGCGAAACGGAAAGATTTTGCCTCGACTGTTCTGCTAGACGCTAACAGCGAGAAAGACAGAGAGGTCCGAGAAAATATCTCCGCTCTCTCTTTAGTCCGCTTTCGGGCAACAATGCATTTCTGTTTTACCCTATTCTAAGCTTAACGCTCGTGCTTCGTGGTCTCTTCCGATAGATGGCGTTAGGGGTTAGATGGACGAGACGCGTTTGCCAACACCAGCGCCGCCTACCGGTAGGGATTGCCTCGGAACCTCGCATGAGCAATCTCCCGTTTCATCTCTGCTGATACCGGCCCTTAGGGTCAATTCGACCAAGGCTGCGTTCGTTTATTAACTGCGAGTACTAAAACTCTACAATGTATGTCACGTAAAATATAGGTTTTCAGTACTGGCAGTACATAAACGAACGCAGCTAAGGCAAGCAAAGCCTTGAATCTTGCCCATTCGCGGCATCTGCACCAATCTGCACTGTATATATATTACACAAATTCAAAAAGTTCGTTTTTAAACGTGTGTCATGATTCAGGATTCAGGGCCGTTGGTTTAAGAGGAATATACTTATAATTAATACAAAATATAATTCCTTTTATAATATTGGGCCAATGGTCTCAAGCCTGAGGTTTGAACCTAACTAAATAAAGAAAAATCAAAAATATAATTCTCCAATATGGAAAACGAACAGTGGTGAGTAAAGTTTGAATGCAAAGAAAATTCTTTAGCAATGTTTACTGCAACTTTTCTGACGAAGTAGTATTTACATTAATTAAAAAAAGACAATTTTATTTTTCTTTATGTGTTTCAAAAGTTTAATTATCCCGTTTACAGGAAACTCTTATTAGATGAGTTTTTGATCGAGTGGCATAGATGTGTATCCAAACTAGATATTATATGGGATAAAATAGGATACGATGAGCAAACAAAAGCTGAATATCGGCAGCAAGCGAAAAACCATTTAAAGGTTAACAAAACAGGAAGAATAAGTTTTTGCTTAAAAATTTTAATCATCCATTGTCAAAGTTTAATATAAATTAATTATTTAGGACCTGGCTGCTGATATGTTGAAAGAATTTGAGAATCGTGAGGATGCATTGTTTAAATCAATGGACAAATACATGAAAGAGATCTATCAATTATCTAAGGTACCGAATGCAAATATTTTACTTATTATTAATTAAAATAAATCCTTTAAATAAAGATGAATGTATTCATCATAGGAACTGGGCTTAGATCCTTCTGTGGACAAAGCTATCCAAAAAGGCTCAAATTTGCCTCTTTGTCAAGCTGAAAAAGAACTACAAGAACGTGTAGAAGCTTTAAAAGAGGAAAGAGAAGTAAAAGTGCAATACTTCAAAGAGTTATTAAAAAAGGTAAGTAGTGACAAGATAAATAGAATCAATGAAACAAGATCAATAATAATTATTATTTTCATTGTTAGGAAAGTGATGTGTGCAAATGTCTTGGTGTTGAGCCTTTAAGGCTAGCACCTACAGAATTACCAACGCAAGAAGAGTTAGAAAACTTTCAATTATATATTGATCAACAAGAAGAAGAGAAGGTACTGAATTAATAAATAATATCTTACTTCAACCATATCTCAATAATTTGTTGCAATTAAATATTTTTTATTCAATTAGAATAAAAGAGCACGAACATTTAATGATATGAGACAATCTGTAATAAAAATTATGAATGATTTGGGGCTCTTACCATCAAATGAATTTGAAGATAAGATTTATAGCAATTTTGATGACATTATCTTGAGTATTCATAATTTGGATAAACTTAAAATTTTATTAAAGACACTAAATGATCAAATGGAAGAAGCCAAGCAATGTGCAGATAACATGAGACAAGAGTTAAAGGTATTGTGGAGTAATCTTGAAGAGCCAGAAGAGATGTTGCAAATATTTTTAAATAACTATTCTGATTACAGTCGTGTTACATTAACAGCTGTAAGTTTATGGGATTGTAGCTTTATATTTAATTAAAATTTGTTAAAACATGTAATAACAGTGTATTTACCAGTAATAATGTTGTTTAGTTAAATGCAGAATTAATACGCTGTAAGGAGAAACGACGGGAAAATATAAGTAAGTACATACGAAAAATACGAGAAGAATTGATGAAACTGTGGGAACTTTGTAAGCTTAGCGAAGATCAGCGGAAAGAGTTCGCACCATTTCAGTCGTGTGCTTTTACTGATGATTTGTTAAATAAACACGAATTAGAAAGAGAACGCTTACAAAAATATTATAATAATAACAGGTAAGCTATATACATAGATATATATTATGATCATACTCCATGGGAAATTGAACTGTAACCTTTGTGTTGTAGTGCAATTTATTATTTTTGTCTAAAAAGCATAGTGTGAATTTAGCTAAAATATAAACAAGTCAGTTTTCCACAATGTATGGTTTCAGTTTCAAAGTGTCCAAGATTTTTATTACAAAGTGACTATAGACAATTAGAAATAGTGTATGATATTTTTCAGAGCAATATTCGATTTACTAGATGAGAGAGATACTCTTTGCTTAAAAATGAAAGAGCTTGAGCAGCGAGCTAATGATCCTGACCGTTTTCATAACAGAGGTGGACAGCTATTAGCTGAAGAGAAAGAGCGAAAAATTATAAATAAGGTATTTGGTTGATAGGCTTTTACAATTAACAATATATGTATAAGCAGTATTGCAACAAAGCGGGAATTCGGGAGCCTTACTATGGAGCCTATTCCCTATGTTGATAAGTGCTAGGAAATTAAAGTGAGAATAGCGAATTCCCCGAATTTCGCCTTTTTGCAAGGCTGTATATAAATGAAAATGATCTTAGACAGTACTGAAATTATTTTATTACTTAGAAATTACCAAAAATTGAAGATGAATTGCGTAAATTAATTCAGCACTATGAAATCGAGAATGGAGAACCTTTTCTTATAAAAGGACAAGAGTTTGATGAATTCTTGCAAGACTATTGGGACGCTTACAATTTGGAAAGGGAAAATATGAAAAAAGCAAGAGTAAGCTTTTAAATTTATTATTTTCTCCACGAAAAACTACTTATTTCTTTAATATGTAGAAGGAAACGAGGGAAAAAAGTGTTAAAAAACCCCCGATGAGTGCATCACGAAGAACTCCCGGTCAATCCACCGCATCCCGAATTACTCCATGCTCGTCGAAACGTAAATTGGTCGATCCTTCGACTAGTCAGACCAGAAAACGTAGAAATTTGAGTAGTGAAAGTAAAGGGCCGGCATTGCTTATCAATTCTAGATCTAGAAGAAGCAAAGGAGTAAGTTTATTATATTAATTTTATAAAATATTTGTATAAGTATAATGAATATGTAATATAAGATCATTATTGTTTAAAGGCTTCTCGGCGAATTTTCAACACACCTAATAAAACTAATAAGACTAAATCTGATAAATCATGTTCAAATTCTGAACACGAAACAACAGCTACATATGGAGAATTTCAAGAGCACTTTGAAGATAGAAACGAACTACGAAGTACATTAATACACACTGAAGTTTTAAGGACTTCGACTAAGCAGAATATGAGGACACCAAGAAAAACTCCCCTAAAACCAACGAGAAAAAATGTAACTCCAGTATTATCATATAATACAACACCCAAAACAATATTTTCCGTTCCAAGGACACCACGAAGTCCTAAGTTAGCTACACCAAGATTAGCAGCTGCCCCATGTGCCCATACTTTAAATTTTTAATTTTATCTACAGTTTTACGTCTCAACATTATTTAGAAATAATAGTTACACCCATTTATATATATGAAAGTTGAATTTTTCAGCAAATTAAACCAATTTCTATGTATGCAGCGCATAAATTTAAGCTTACACTTTATATGTTTATGACAGTATTTAGTGTATATATATATATATATATATATATATATATGTGTAGGTATTATATTTTTATATCGTTTGATTATTTATATCGGATGAAATATATAAAAATTTCTTTTAATTATTATACTTTGCTAAAATATTGGGTTTATTTGTCTTAACTATGTTTCTTACACTTTCTGCACTTTTGTTATTTTTGTCTTTATCCCTTTTAGAAGCTAAAACTAAAAAATGTGCATAAAGTGTAAAAGATATAGCAACTTTCTGCTAAAATAAACAAACTCAATACGTCTATGTTTCTTAGTAATGTCTGATCAATTTATGAATAAAGCATTGATGAAAGTGTTAGATTAATTGATTAGTGGAAGTAACAAAGCGGCTAATGATGAGTGCTACATTATATTGAAGTTAATATTTTTTATCTTATGTAATATATAGCTTAGAAGGACTAAATCTTAGTGTCTAAAATGACTAATTAATGTATCCGTATTTTACGATCTATTAGTGACTTATTCAATTTATTATTTGCAAAAGACTAATAAGCAGTAAACTCTTCACCTACGTGCTACTCTATTTGACAATTAGTGAGTATGCATCAGATACAAAAAAGAAAGAGAAAGAAGCGATAAGAAAAATGTGTAAATTACAGAAAATGAGCACCAATACGAATGGAGTAAAAGAAAAAGAAAGAGATTGAATAACGAAAAGGAACTGAAACATATGAAATACTCTATGTCCTTTTCTCTTTTTCTACCATTATCCTTCTTCGATTAGTCTCTTTTCCTCAGACGCTCTTCTCTAAATTCCCGCTCTGCGCTCTGCCGCCTCTGCCATCTCGATCGAACGATAACGACAGCAACGACTACTGACTGACTAGTACTTTTACTACCAGGAGTAGTGAGTAGTGAGTACTTGAGTAGTACTAGTAAGTAAATGGTATTCGCTGGTATTGTTATATACGCTGAAACTCGAGAGACGAGAGTCGGGATTCGGAAGTATGTACTAGTTAGTAGGGTGTGTATAGCATAGCACCACCCACACTACTGTACATAAAATTGGAATTATACAAGGTATACATATACAGGGACAGAAGGAAGGAAGAATAGTAAAGCCAAAGACGTTCTTTAATGATTGGTCAGGTCAGATCTTAGCAGACAACTTTGACAAATAGCTTTGCATCATGATTCTTGAGTTATAGCAATTGTAGGAAAATAAACTGAAATATTCAGTAAACTCAACGAGTTAAATCTTTTATCTATAATGTGCATCATTGGTTGCTGGAATGAAAGAAGAGATCGCTAGAAGAATTACTTTTTATTATTTTGAAGAAAAGCTTTGGGTCGGGCTTCGATTGACCGGGTAGCGTCATACTCATATAAGCATTATTATTGTCTCAGCACTGTTGATATGGCCGTCGTGGAAGAGTTCGATTATTTGTGTCGCCTTTGCGCGACTAAAACTGGCATCTTAATGGGACTACCTATCTTTGAGACCGGTGATCAAATGCGAAACATTGATAAGAAAATTGCTGCATGCCTTCCTGTTCAGGTAAGATTCTTTGTGAAAGGTTATTCCAATTAACTTATATATATTTCACTCCTACATTACCTTGCTCATTTTCTTTATGTAAACTATTAATAGCGCGGAATTCGAGAAATAAATTCGACTGTTTCATAATAGGTTAATTGCTGTTTCCTTATTCGTACATTGAGCCAAGATAGCCCTTAAAAATTGTCTTGCTATAAATTATATATATATATATATATATATATATTTGGTTTTCTGTGTCTGATAATAACAAGATTATGTACGTTTACCAAATAAACAACATTTTTCTTTCTAGGTTTCAATGACTGATCAGCTTCCAAAAGTAGTATGCGAAGAATGTGCGTATAAACTAGATCAGTTATTTGATTTTCGAGAAAAGTGTTTGCATACAGAGGACATGTTTATGGAAATGTTAAAAGAGATTAGCAAAGAAGAAGTGGTTCACATATCAGAGCACAGTTTGAACAATGTTGGCAGCATCAGTATAGGCAGAATTAAGAGCACCATCAATGAGATACAAAATAATTTGGATAGTGTTCAAAATCACAGTAGTGTACCTTCTTGTGAAGCAGGAGAAAGAACCATGCACACTATGCATGTAATGGATGAAATGGATTTGGCAGGTGGAGAACAAGTTGTGTCGCAGGAAGAAATAGCACAGGATAATACCATTGAAGTTACAGATATTGCATGCTTGGATGGCGATACAGTTAGAATGGTGGATGAACATATTAGAGAGGTAATACTTGCAATTCCACTTTCTAATCTATATACTTTTTAATATAATCAATACAATTTGTAGGTTTCAAATCATCAAATTGCAATGCACCTAGAAGGTGATATGACTGTTGTAGGAAATTTGACTGTAAGTGGTCATTTAAGTCAATTAGGAATAAATTATGTAACATCTATTAGTTCTGACACACCAAATCAAGAACAGATAGTGCATTATTGTGAAAGTGTCAAGTATGAAGCTGTGCCGGTAAAGTCCGAATATCAAAGGTTGCAAGGAAGTTTAACTACTAAAAGTTCTGTGCAAGTTCTTGAGGATAATGTGAGCAGCTACACTTTCATAAATTTTTAACATTATACCCAAGTTATGTTAAAAATAAATTAATAAATAATAATAACGTATGTGCTGAATTTTTACAGATAGCAAGAAGTGAATTTACAGCAGCTCATGCAGAGGGAGAAAATGAGCTAGAAGAATCAGTTATAAATGAAAATGAAAATCATGGAACTATAGGTGCTTCTCATTCAAGTGATTTACCTTCTACAAGTCAAGTAAATACTGAAAGCTCCGAAATGATAGTTGAATATACAAAATTAGCAAAAGATGCGCTATTAGAATCCATAATTAGTAATCCATCGATCGACGATACTGGCTCGAATTGGTACGTTTGTCCATTTTGTAATGAAGCAGCATTAGAGACAAATAATTTAGCTATGCACTTTGAGCAACATTTTTGTTGCTGTGCTTGTGGACTATATTTTACTAGTGTTGATGTTTTGAACATACATAAACAACAATGCGATTCTGAAAAGACTAAGTTGAGTTTAAAAGATCAAAAAGCAGATGAAGCACAAATAATACAAGTTGAAAGCATCAATGCTGCAGATGATGAAAAGAAACAACCTGCGATTAGACAAAAATGGACGCCGAAAGTTTGCACGCAATGCGGTAAACAGTATAGAACGAATTATAAGTTACAAGAACACATGCGAAAGCACACAGGTGAAAAACCATTTCAGTGCCTCATGTGTGAGAAAGCTTTTCGCAGTAAAATTGGTCTCGCGCAACACACAGCTACGCACACAGGTCAATTCGATTACAATTGTTCCACGTGCGGTAAAGGTTTTCAATGTAAAAGCTATTTAATCGTTCATCAAAGAGTACACTCTGACCTGAAACCATACCCATGTAGTACATGTGGGCAAAATTTCAAAACTAAACAATCCCTGTTGGATCATCAAAACAGACACCTCGGTGTCAAACCATACATGTGTGAGATTTGCGGACGAGGTTTTATAACAAAGGGTCTTTGCAAAAGTCATCAAAAAATTCATTCTGGTATGGACAACCGACAGTATCCATGCGTAGTATGTAATAAAATGTTCGTAAGTAAGAGCTATCTGAATACACACTTACGAATTCATACTGGGGAAAAGCCTTATCTGTGTGAGGTATGCGGAAAAGGATTCCTTACAAGGGTTGACTTGAAGATTCACTCCACAATGCACACAGGTGAAAAAAGTTTTAAATGCGAAATATGCGGAAAAGTCTTTGCTAGGCGCGCAGCTTTAAGGTGTCACCGAAGATCGCATACGGGTGAAAGACCTTATCGGTGTGATGTTTGCGGTAAAACATTTACTCAATTCAGTCCAATGGCCATTCATAAGAGACTTCATACCGGAGAGCGTCCATACGAATGCGATACATGTGGCAAAGCTTTCGTATCACGATCAACGATGATGTGCCACAGAAAAAAGCACCACCTTAACGCACCCGTAACACCAAAGGAAGAATCAACACCACACGAGAACGTTCATACTAAAGACGCTATTTCGACAGAAATTGTTCTCAGAGATTCTCATGACGGCGTTCAGATAACTGCAGATTGAGTCTGTTCGTTTAACTTTCTGGGAGAGATTTTTCCTGCTTTGATACTTTATAAGTAGCTCTCCTTTTGACACCAACTTTTGTATAGTATATTGTATGTACAAAGAAAAATGGTGTCTTTTAAAAACTGAATTGTAAACTGTCCAGATATAACTTGCATAGGTTAAAACTTGTTCGATAGGCGACGGACCATAATAAGTTACAATATAGATAATACGGGACACATTTGGTCTATAATCTATATTTCCTTAGAAGCAAGCTGGTTTAGTTCACGATAGTTATTTATAAATAGAGAGCATCTTTTTTGACTCTACATTCAAAAAATATTTTTTCACTTAAGATTCCTTGCAGATATGCTTTTTACCTGTAATGGATTTAAGAATGATATTATTTTCATATGATCATTGTTGTCATTGATATACTGCTTACAGTAACGATGGAGTAGCTTCGCGATATTTATACATATTTATAAAAACAATCATCAAGCGTATTCAATTGTAAAAAATATCAAAATATAGATCCATATCGGCAATTGAGAGCTGATGTCAGAAGAAATATTTCCTATTATATATAGTCAGACACTAGTGTAAGTTAATAAAAATGATGAGTAGCTTGCTACTCGTCGAGTTTTTGTTATATTATGAAACAATATGCGCTTATAAATGATTTGTGTCAAATAAATCTGCGGCTTTTTTAAAAGTTTAAGACTTGCCTTGAAGTATATGTTTAAATTTTAAAACTTTTTTGGAAAATATTCCAACTAAGGTTTGGAGGAAGATACGACGATGTCAAATCGTATGTTGGAAACTAATTCTAAGGTGAATATAATATTTATAACGTACTGACTTTCTTGTTGCATCTGTACTTATAATCCAAGTATCAAACTTTATCCCCTATAACGTCACATATATTTCAATCTATTAATCTTAAGGAGGTCCTATCGGTAATAGATTTATAATTCAAATTTTGATCAAATTTATTTTACAGGGTTTTTTATTTGCAAATGTACTTGGTTAAAAAATTTCGCGAAGATTAGTTACCCATAAGATAAGTTATGAGCATTTTTAATCACGTATGCTTAATTAACATAACGTCTTATGGGAAAACATGCTAATTGCGAATTTTAAAAAATAATTGAGTTTCGAACGAAACTTTACATTTTTTAAAGAAATGGTTTACAAATAATTGCATTACTGAAAAGATAGTATTAGTTGCTTGTGAGCATAATAACAAATAATTTACTAGATTTTACAAGCTATTGCCAATACTGTTAAAGAAACTCGGATGGTTAGTGGGTGATACACATGTGTTATTTTATCTTATAATCAATTGTTTTTGTAAATATTTCATTAATTATTCAATTTATATAATAAAATTCTGTTTTTATTCAATCTGAAAGATTGTTTGATTAGTACGGTATGAATTATTGATAGAACCTCCTTAATTGTAGCCGAGGTAGAGCAATAAAGCTTATTACAAATAGTATAAGTATAAAAAAAAGTTGTTTATTTAATGGGTATATCAATACTATGAGTTGCATAAACATTTAAATTATTTTTTTCCAAGTTTTGTTCGCAAATATAGATTTACAATAAGTAACAGTGCAATATAACGCACATTATCGTATTTGTTTCAAACAATCTAAAATGGACATATTTTTGTATGTACTAAAGTGTTACATTGAGAAATTTCTCTACTAATTTACGTCGCTATGATATATATGGATGAATGGTGTCAGCCGCGTTTGTAAGTATGTAGTAGTTTTCTATGTTTTCATAGTAATCAATATTTAATTTCTCTTATTAATGATACACCTTTCTACAACTGTGACAACAGATATTTTTTATCTATAATCTGACGAACTACTTATAGAAGGCATCAATGATAACGGCCTACTGATTTTATTCTATCTTAAACAATTAAGAAGGACCCCTGAGCACTATCTACTGACTACTATCGAATGGTTTATTACTTATTCTATTATATTTATATAATAACGTTCACTTAACGCAAATCTTTGTGAAAAATAACTAAATTTTGATAAATTTTTGTAGAACTAAATAAAATTTATAATTTTTACATTGTTTACGATTTGTGTGTTTGAAAGAAAGTTTATTTAAAATTAAAACATTTTTATAAAAAATTCCGCGTAGCTTACATCTATTTTAGAATGTTTTTTGTTGCTCCCAGAGTATCGTTAACTTTTTATTCCTCTCATAAGAAATATATCATTCTTAGTTTGATCAGATTTTTATAGTAAAAGGCTTGAACAATGAAATAGAGATTAGTGCTTAAAGCTTTAAATATTGACGGTGGCACATACAAAATACATATATAAAATTGTAAATGGCCTTAATACATAAAAAAAAGTTGTACAAAAGTTATAATATAAAGTACAAAATATGCATGTCGTTGTTTAAATTCACCTACTGATCCTTTATTGGTTTTATTATATCACATTTTCATTTTATTCATAGTATCTTTAAATAGTTTTCCTAAGTGTGCTAACAGGGGCCCTCATTATATGATTTTCGGTGGTCATGTGTCAATTTTTTAATGTCGTTTAATTTATAAAGCTCAAATCTCCAAATGAGATTTATTGCATTTTTATATGCATGCTACAAGCAGAAACAACTTTTCTGTAATATTGAGACATATTTGCATAAATATTTATACAATAAACAACATATCACCTTTCATTAGACTACAATTTAGACGATTATTTAATTAATTTAACATTTGCTATAATTTGTTAAAAATTATACGGGCACGGCAGATATATGATGTTAAAGTATTACAACTTTACAATATTGATCCCAAAACAGACTTGAGAATTGCTCATTTTAAACTGGAAATTTTTTAAGTTTCAGCATGTTTGACATTTTTATGGTATTAGAATTTAGCAAACGAGCTTAAATAAATGTTATCCGACAATTCGTTTTTTCCGTTATAAATTTTGATAGACATTTGTACATTAGAGAGCTTAAAATATATTGCAGTTGGTCATGATCAAAAAGTGTAACGAGTTTTCTAAAAAATAAAAGGTAACGGTAGGTAGGCGAAATATACATAGAGGTATGTCTTACAAATGTTTATTAAAAATGACGCAAGAAACTACACATGAAATTTAAATTGTGGTTTGATGATAAGCCTATCGTGAAGCAAACACCAATTCGTACTAGAGGGCAGTAGCAAGTACTACCACATTAAATATAATATTTCTTTGACGCGTATAGAGAAACGAAACATTGATATAAAACCTTAGTTCATAAATTGAAACTTTGACCTCTACACTAATCGTGCATTAATAGCATTATCAATAAATAAAGATTATCAAGTTATGTGAAGCGCGTTACCTGTTCATAAAAGAATCTGACTTCATCGAGGAAAAACGTATATTTTATATCATTTCTAAATTGTTATCTTTTTTACCGAACTCTGAATTCGATGGCGTGAGTATATGTACATATTTACACGCATGTGCAACTACTGAGCACCTAACAGCGATATGTATAAAACTAATAAAACATTGCGCTTTTGAAAACAGTGACAAAATCACGAATAACTTTCATGGTTTAATTGCACGTTTAAGGTTCGACCACTCGAATAATTGTTTCGACGTACCTCAAATCAAAAAACTGACAAAGCGAAAGCAATTTTTTGCACGACTACAGAAGCGTAACAACGATGTAACCAGTTAGTCCATCAGTCTTTCTCTCATTTCGATTATCTGTCATGGTTCATTTCCCTAAAATTCTTAAAAATAGCCATGCACACATGTGTCTGTGGTGGTTAATGTACATTTAACAATAGAGCGAATACCCGGATATTGTTTATTACCAGAAGGAAACAATCATTATGTAACATACTAAATAATTTAAAGAGTGTCTACTTAAAATACTACGACTAAATATTTTTTCAGAAAGGTTACCTAAGAATTAATATTTCAATTAAGATTAATGGTTTTAAGAGGTACATAAAACTTCACTAATAGATTGACCTAGGAAAATCATTTAAAGGTAAAGTATTATCCAATTCATTTTCTTTTTAAACGGTATCCCTTATTTTATATTGCTTATTCTTGTAGCTTATTTCCAGAGCTTTCCATGATTTAGTAATAATGTATCATTTAATCAAAACGTTTACGAAATACTCGAATCATACTATTTCCGCTAAAGCCCACACCCTTTTACAACTTCAAATTTAAATATTTCTTAAACAACTGGATTAAAAAGTATATTATTATACCTCGAAGAGCTTTGGAAATGGCTATAAAACATTGCAGAAAATTGGTTCTTGCATGGTACAACTGACTTTATTCCCTTATTGTAACATGAAAACTTAAATACATTATAGTTTAACCATGTATGAATCAATTTTCCGTTGTGAACATACAATAAAAATAAGAGTTGTCATTTAAAAAAAATTAGGTGATCTTTACATAAACTTTCGAGGTCAAATCAACAGTCCATCTTATATATCCCTTCCAAACCCATATAGCTCTTGTTAAAAATTTTTTTACATAGGTGGTCTCTCTGGAAAGATACTTGACCGTATCATTTCCAATGTAACACCCTATACATAGAAACACAATAAAAATGGACCATATTATCTCTTTTGGATATACGTAATATATACATAAAACATAAAATATTCACTGTCGATTATAATACTTTTCAGGATCATGATTATTAAGCTTAATTTTACGTTTGGCTTTTTAAGTTTATATAGTAACAAACTGTGTTTAGGATTATCGTTATAGATAGTGTAAAAGAATAGATAACATTATAATTATAAATATACTATAAAATTTAAATAATAGCTATCCATAACGGTATATGTGCCCTTTTTCCTATAATACATTATTGTTTAGTGTTGGGACGATTGACGTTATTACGATGATGGCTGGACCAGCCACAGACACACAATATATTCAACTTGCCATCATTTATATAAGTATATATAGTTCATAAATTTTACATTCATACAAATTATTCCACTACCCTTTTATATGAGTAGATCATAATCCAATGTCATAGATTATGCTTTCACTCTTTTTAAAATCATTCAACTAATAAAAAATATGAAACTAATGTAAGAAGCTCATGCATATAAGCTTCGTTATCTTTCACTCGGCATTTTAAAAAAGAAAAGATTCGCAGTATGCTATATTCTAAAAAAAATATGAAAATTTATCATAAAATTCAGACAATAAACATTAATTATGTCTTTCCAAAAAAAAAACATTACTGATCAAAACTGTATTTTATCCAAAAATCATATTTTTCAAAAACTATGCACAACAGCAACTTCTCAAGTAATGGTCTCAAAATAGATCTGCGCCACAATACTCAGCTTATGGATTGTAACAATATATTTGATGGTTTCGTTTAAGCATAAATTATCGTGCTCTCGCGTATACATATTATTATTGCTCCAAAACTACAGCGCAGTGATATTGTATCCAAAATGTTGTCCATCCTGAATAATTCTCTATCAGCATCACAGCAAATATGTAAATTTAAGTAAATTTTTTCTGAAAATCAAACAAAATAGTAATACAAAAATAACGTGATTCTAACTAAATGATAAAGTTATGATATCTTGGATGATTACTTACGTACAATGCTACTTCACGGCCAGTGTCTGCTTAAGATGGCGCATAAGGTGACTGCCAACATCGTGAACCTCAGGCCATTGCTTGAGCACAAATATTATGCCCAGCACGACAAATGTAGTCGTTAATATGCGCACCCTGCACATGAAACAATGAGGCTTAGTACAACTGCAACAGACATGTGAAAACAAAATAAAACAATGAGTGCGCTAACTTAAATCTCAACCATGGTGAATGCTGTATTTACGCTTCCGTAAAAAATTTCCCTGAATTTTCTTTAGTAAAAATTAAAATTTGATTAAATGAAAAAATAAAAATGATAAACAACTTTTGCAAGCTTAAGATTATACGTTATGATAAAAGGAATTTTCAGAGAAATGTGAATACTTTCATTTGCATAGGTACAGCACGATGATTATGATGCAGCAATTTGCTTGATGAGTTGTGAATGAAATATGTTGAAAGTTAAACAATGTTAATGATTATTTGTGATTCGTGTAATCATTAGTACATAATATTATTAGCTCTTAACTGATAGGTTAGATGTGTATAGAAGCCTACCTAGTTCTTAGGAAAGGCATCATGATACCAGCACCTGTCGCAACAAGGAGCAAAACCACTTGTAAGACAGTTAACACTACATTTATCAGTTTTACGACCAATGCCCTTGCATTACTATTATCGAGACCCTCCAGTGTGACATATTGTTGATGCTGTTGCTGCTGATGTTCCATTTTACATATTTTTGTCTGACAACTTTCCAACATCTCATGTATGTCTCTTAAACGATCTTCACTTTGATATTGCACCTTTTCCTCCATATCCGTGATAGTCTGCTTTAAGTTTTCAACTTCGTTTTGATGAAGCTCGGTTAAATCATTGATTTGCTCCTCGAGTCTCTCGCTGCGAAAACGTTCTTCTTGTAGAGCATTGGATAAAAAAGTTACGTCTTGTTGAAGAGTCTGTATAAAGAAAGAAGAATTAGTATAAATTTGTTTGGCGAGGAAAACTTTCTTAAAATTCATAGGAACCTTGAGAGCCTCCATTTTTTCTCTCATTCTGTCAAGATTTTCCCGATGTTCCTGCAGTTCGGCAAAAATAGATTTCAGGCTAAATGATGAGGTATTTCCGTGACAAGTATTAGCTTGACCTCTGCTAGCTGGGCCACTTTCGCTTGTCACACTGGAGCATTCAGAGCCTTCCTCGGACGGGAACTTCATAGCAGCTGCACTATGGGTGGATCCTAAGCTGCATCCCCCCGGAAGTGTTGCAGAACCATGATGAGTTTTTTCTTCCTCCACGCTACCGTTATCACCATTACCTGCACGTGGTGTATCGTTTACATAAAAAGTTGAGCCATCTGTGGGGACACAGAGGTCGCGAGTTAGAAGGTTATCCAATACCGTCCTATAGGCTCAGAAGTAGGTAGTATTACGTTGTCAATACATTTTTACGCGTTTTACCCTCACTTTATTCGACACCGTATTCCAAATGATTCTTGGATATTAAACATGAGCATTGGTTTAAACAACCTGTTAACATCTTCGTCGTTATTGTTAAAGACATTCGATGTATGAAGAGATCAATAATTCTCTTTTAAAAGCTCGGATAACTTTGAGCAATTGAAAGTATTAGTTGGTTATAAGCAAGTTAAGCCGATATTTTCAATAGTATTGGATAACTCATAATTAAGCATTATATGTTTAAATAAATGAAAAAACACCACCATTAAAATATATTGAAGCTTGTGTGCATTATAGCAATTCATCGTAAAAATAATTTAAAAAAGAAAGGTGCTAGGTACAGAAAATCATATATGATTTTTGTGTCCAATTAAAATGTTGTATACTTAAATTAAAAAAATAATCGTGAGTTAACTTTGGTATGTTACTTACTACTTTCAACTGCCATGATAGCGCAAAATATTAAACATATTTATAATGTGTAGGTACACATACACAATTTACATTAAGTATTTAAACACACATCAATTATCTTAGGAAACATTAACGTTGGAAATTTACAATAATTAACGAGTAATGACTTTCGAAGTCTTTACAGTATTATTGGATTACGTAAAACATTGAAATAGATAGTGTTGCAGCGAGAACGTGCATATTCTACTCTTTATAAAGAAGCGATCAGATCGATTGTTACAAAATTTATCTTAACTCGTGACAGTGCATGTTTGGAAGTTTGGACGAATACCACCTTACTTGAAGTCATAACAGATTATTTGATTGCTCAAAATAATAGCAAAAGAATTCAACTTACGTGATAGTGTGTTTATATTATCAGCACTTCCGAATTTATTTTTTATTAAATGAGCGAACTCCCTCGGTTTCGACATTACGGATCTGAAAATAAAACATATCACGAAATAAAATAATTGGTGCAATTTATTATTGAAAGATTGTGCATGTACTAGAATATTGAAAATAAAAGAGAAGGAAAAGAAGTGCTCCATTTATTGAAATTAGCATAATTACAGTAAAGACTCACCCAGAAAATCCCGTGATTCCATCTCTAATATTACCGCCTACATTTCTGAAAAATTCATAAGAGCTTTATAAGTTCAAAGCATTATGAAATTTTACCCGAAGCTTATATTGTACAAAGAAGATACAGAAGTATGCTAAATGCAATGATAAATAAAATAAAATGGAGAGAGAATTAAAACGGCAGTGCCGTGAGAATTACTTCAGTCCTTGTCCCATATCTCGCAACATTTCTCTTGGCTGCCGATGACTCGTTGATGCGCCGTTTATTTCATAGCTTTTTAGCTTTTTTGTGTAACTGTCTAATTTTTTCTGTAACTGGGAAATACTGTGAGCCGACTTCTGATTTTTTTTCTCAAAAACTGTTTTGATCCTCGGAAGTTGTTGCTTGTCTGCATTAGCAGCCAATTTTAAATACTCGTCAACGTTCTCTGCAATTGGAAAAAGTATTTTAACTTTTGATTAATATTTTTGAAATATCACAATGTGCTTGATGTAATATGAGAAGTATTTTGAAAGCATATACTGCGGAAAGTGTACTAACCATCACGAGTCGTTTGCTCTATTCGAATAAGCTCACGCGTTTTAGCGATTTTACTTTGGATATGCTCAATAGCTTGACGAACTCTTGCCGCACTAGAATCGACGTCATCGCTAATCAACTCGGATGAGCCATTCGATAGAAATGACTGTGCTGCATGATACTGCTCCTATAACAATGGATCAATTGTATTAAATGCAAAGATAATAAATTTATGATATGAAATAAATGATTATATTTTTCTCTGTTTGTAGAAATAACCAGTTTCCTATACTCCACTTGGAGCACATTATACAAATTGAAGTTACACCTCTTAGCTTGGGACCCCAATAGCAAAGCATTACTTAACAGTCTGATAAAAAACTGAATCCTTGATTGCATGATGTTATTATAATATAGTAAAAACTCAGAGAGAATCTACCATCACTGATAGATAATGCGCAATAAAAGTGAAATAATAAAATTATATTTAAAAATTTTTTTTTCACATAACAAATACATACAGACTCATCATCAGTTGGTGGATGTATATTTGGCACAAACTCCTCTGGTTCGGCAGTGACTGGATTAGGATTTGATTCATCCATTGCATCTCCCATTCTTATCACATTACCTGGTGATCTTTGTCTACTGCTTCCCTTCATACTGATTGAGCCTCCACCATTGCCACTAGCAATACCACCTCCACTGCTACCACTACCAGTACTTCCCTCTCTGGTTTGAGAACTGAAAGAATGAATAGCTTAATTAATTCCATTTCACATAGTTTTAAATAAATATTTTTTAAATATAATGATTACATTTGTGGGTTACGTGATTTTAAGTTGCGCTCCACAGAAACCAAATGATGCTGCTGGTTATTACTTTGAGATGTGGTTCCTCTATTAGGAGAAGCACTTCGTGAGCTATTCTTGCTTGATGTGGTAACCATCAAGTTAGCCATACCACTTCTTTTCTGATGAATAATTCATCAGATATTAATTTTTTATAGCTCACATTTGATCTGAAAATATAATAACAAACTTAATATTATTAATAGCATAAAGATAATATTTTAGATATGTAGATAGGTTTAAGCATTAAATGTCATAGATATAGATTTTCCTATGTAATCTTTTAAACATCAATTATCCATAGTAGTAGACAGCTACTTCTTTATCTTAGTGGATTAGTATTTAAAATATTTTTTTGTTACAACTAGGTTGATAAACTTATGGCAATTAAATTCTTAAGAAAAACAAAGACCCCAATTACAAGATAAACATTAATTTTTTCTAAACAAACTTAAATTTATATCTTAAAGCAGGACGAATTAACAAGAAGTCATCTGTGATCATTACTTATTTAAGTATACGCTAATTATTAAATTTCTCGATAATTTTATATCAGGCAGAGGCATACAGACTGTTATATTATATACAAGGCATAACATATCACCACCTATGACCCAATCTGTTAACCAATGAATCATTCTGTCATGGATTTATCAACTGATATTATATCCTACTTCTTTTTAATATATACATATATATATATATATAATTTTGCTGGAAAATGATTGTAACAAAGAAGAATTTTAATTTTATATAAATTTTATGAGTGATCAAATAAGTAAATTATGAATCATAAAATGAATAAACAGCAAAGAAAAATAATTCCATAAAAGATAATCAATACTAGATAACAAAAGAAATATTATGATAAGATATATCAAATTATTTCTTTGCTTGGAATATCTAGCTACTCAAAGTTTTATCACCCCCCAGATATTAATCAAATACAAAAAATGTTTCAGGAAAAAAGAATAATATGATAGAAAAAAATATATTGAATAATAGTTAGACACTGTCAAAGTTATATTTTAAAGCTAAGAATTCACACTTGATAGATATGTATATGATACTGCAATTTCACTACGTAGCTTTGAGATGGAAAATGTAAGGTACACATTCTGACGGTACATATTTTGACATCTCATTGTATATAATAGCAATTGGAATAATCATTTAACAAATGAAAGTTTTTAAAAGAGGATTTAGAAATAATGTAATAAAATCAGGAATCATAATTACAAAATTATAACATTTCTCACATATTTCTTTTCTTTGGAGAGAGAGAAAAAAAGAAGGATAGAGAGATTGTAATATGTAGCATAGAAATTTTTTTAATGACTTACCCAGTAGTTGACGTTATAACAGACGAAACATGGCATGGCAATTGATGGCAACAATAACACAAGCAGATAGATAGCAACGAGAATAGATGCACATCTCATGTAACATTAGAATTTAGCAGCGGGTAATTGATGCAAGGATCGTCGTCATTGTTTTCCACGGGTGTGTCATTGTTAACCGGTTGACAACTTAACGCATGAGAGACAATTTTAGGTATTGAGAGAGAAGCTACAGAGAGACAGAAAGAAGTATTGAGGCTTTCAATAAAGCAAAAACACTTGACTTAAAAAGTATAACATACACGCGCACTGCGTTACACTGAGCGAAACACAAAAATTGTTTCTACTTCACCTATCTAGATTATAGATTGCAAATCCCCTAACGTTCACAATACAATCAAACGGCAAAATAACTAACACTCTAACAAGAAATAGCCAGATCAGCCGCCTAGTCAACTCTCCAGCCAAACTCGACGTTCCGACTACGATGTCTCCGTGTTCTCTCAACTGTCAACGTCAACTGGCAACGCTTAATTTCCAAGGGTGGGAATGAAGGAGAGAGGTCAGGGAGGGAAACGGCAAAACCTACCATGCCCGACCGACCCATGCCCTCAACCACAGCCTTGTGCAGTCGTGCCTCGTTCATTTACAAAGTTATATTCTACAATTATATATATATCATGTTTAAATCCAAGATTCAACATTATTCTCTTCGAGAGTATCAAAATAAACGATGCATTGTAATAAATATCTATAATGTAATCACATCATTCCTATTAGAAATACTTTATTCGTCGACTAATAATACTACAAGGTGCACGATAATGGCCTTACAATCCTGTGATTTCGCTTTATTACCTTCGGTTAACTTCGGGTATTGTCGGCTCTCAAGTTCCAGACACGGTGCCTCAATCAACCTCGTATCGTATGTACACACTTTACACCATGCTTCGTAAGCCATATACGCTATCGCAAAGTACTTTTCCCGGAAAATTATATGCGTTATCCCCTGTGCAAAGCGGAGTTCTTGATAAAGTTTTTATACTCGTTCACTACACCTTTTTAGCAATCAGTAAAGTTTTTTTACAGATTCTAAAAATACTGACAATCGAAAGATAACTATGAAGGAGATGTTAATGTTATTGTTCGTCACTGAGCTCTTTAAGCTTGTCAAATAGAGAATTGCCGAATGAATTCTTGTATTGGGGACTAACGGAGTCTAATAAACTGTAGGGCGTTTCGAAGTGCTGATTATCTCTAATTGACATATCGTCATATCGATTGCCAACAATGGAGAAGCCAGCCCCTGAAAGTTCTACGCAAAATTTCAGATTCTCTAGCGTTGCCAAGTTCAAATAAATGGATTTGTTGGTGCTGCGTAATTTAACGGAAACACTTATGTCTTTCACGTGTTTCTTTACGTCGTTTATAACTGCTTTAGCTTCCAATTTCCACTGTTCCTCATCGAAAACCTGGTCTTGCTTTTCCGACATTATCGAAACTTTTATGTAATACTGAAGCCTCGTTCTTCAACGCCTTCTATCAGTTCTATCATCCAAGCGCCGAAAAAATAGCGCTGCTACTACACAGTTTCACTCACACCGGGAATAACATTGAATGAATCCGATGTGAAACTGGAAGCCGAACCAATCATTCGTTCGATGCCTTTTCCCCCTTTCCAGCACGATTCTCAATGAACACGTGCAAAGATGGATTGATTTCAGGGTCAAAGACCAAGACCACTTGATTATGTAAGATTTCGATTACTTCCTTCAAGAAGCGTCCGTTCAAAGATACACTTACAGGGCCAAACAAGTTTTAACATCCGAAACGAATGATTGAATCACATGGAAACTCATCAATGGGACTAAATTCTCCAGCTGTGCCAAATGCCAAGATAATAACCCTAATAACAATACAACGTTACGGAATGTGTGGTAGTAGCAGATGATAGTGGAATAGGTGGAATAGAAGCTAATAACAAATGTACGTACAGTACAGTATGTGTAGTCGTCATCCACACACCATCAAATCCATATGATCCATACCACATCGACGTCGGCTAAGCTACTGCCATCTGTGAAGAAGCGAGGGAATAATTTCCATCAATTTCTGCCTGTGTGTACGTACTACTGTACTCGTACTCTTTATAATTCGCATTCGCACGAAACATTTTATGCAATTGCTTTGCTTTGGTCTAAATCCTTTTCACGAGAGTACACTGATTCTAAAGTTAAAGTGGAGAATAGCTAAGCGACAAATCTATTTTTGCGAGTTAAGTTTTCCAATGTAGCACAAATAAGTATTCTAAAACAGCCAAAAAAGTTGAATATCTTGCATTAAAAAAAAAACTGTTTAGGACATACTTTTCGTATAGGCATAAAAATCTGTTAGATGACAGCACTATTTTTAATCTTTGATAGAATGATGAATGACATTTTAAGGTTACCTCAAGTTTTTAATTGGAATTTACTTTGAATATTTTTTTGTTAATTTGACGAACTTTTCAAATCCTCATATTATTTAAGGTGCCACTTAATCCTAGTAATATAATCCAATAAATTTTTACTCTGAGCCTGATGTACAAAACGAATCTCTGTGACTTTGTTTGCAGCAGTTTGCAGCGATTAATCGGAATTATTCGGAATACTCGGAATCGCTCGCACCACATTTGTTTGGTTGGACTTGGTAGAGATTGAACTACAAGTGATGCCAGAATTGGCTCTTTCGCAGCCAAAACACAGTCACGTGTCTCATATAGATGTACCTTTGTGATGTGTGCATGTATCCCCCTCCATTCGGTTGTTTGACTGTAAAAGAGCCAATGCTGGCGTCACTGGGTTGAGCCGTTGAACTCGGTTGAAGAGGTGCAAAATAGTTTGTGAGAGAAGTGAAAAAGAGAGAGAGTACTAAGGATCTTGTGAGTGTATTTTGTAGCCGTGAAATAAGCAGATAAAAGAGATTTCTCGTAATCGTATAGAAATCTTCATATCAATCAGTCATCACATTATCACGTATAAACAAAGGGGTAAAGCGAAACGACAGCTTCCGAAGCGGGAAGAGATGAAGAGGGTTAAAGCAGAAGCCGGGAAATGTGGGATCAGATGCCGGTGCTGATATTAACAGAAATATTCAGTTACCTGGATCGCGTTGATCGTGCCAACATAGCTCAAGTATGCCAAACGTGGAATTATGCTGTATCCTCACCGATTCTCTGGCGATCCGTCACGGTTTCCATCGATCGTGATTTACGCGGTGATTTTCCCCTGGCCGGAGAACTGGCTGTACGAGTCTCTACTCCTACCATATATTTATTAAGATTCCGTAAACTATTAACCTCTATTTTTTCATTTTTTTATTATATTCTAACTTTCTCGCTATTTTCTCTTAGGCAAAGTATGGCCAATACATGAGAAGTCTGGAACTGGCCTGGTCTCGACCCTATTATCGTAATGTCCTGCCAAAGGAAACGAAAATATCTCGATGCAGTCAAGCGGAAGCAGGTGTTGATTTCCTATCGACGGTATTAGCAAAGGACGTACAATTGAAAGAACTCATACTTACCGATTGGGTGTTTGGAAGCAAATGGGGCTACAGGGGAAAGCTTTTGTGTGCCCTTGCAAGCTTCCTTGGGTATTTGTCTCTCGTTTAACTCCACTTAATCACGCCGATGAACAATTATTATTTACACAGCAAATTGCTCGACTATTTTAGATGCCAGAACCAATTGGAGACTTTGAGCCTATTGAATGCCAATCTTGGAATAGGTGACGTATTAAGATTACTGGGACCAGCGGTCAAGAGTTCCAGCGACCGTTTGGCCTCTCTGGACTTGCGTGGAGCTTTCAGGGAATGGCAGGCGCCGTACCGTGACCCGAAGTAACTTGCAATTAGCAATTGGTATAGAACTGGTGAACTTCTTCATCGTCGTTCAATGATTTCTTTTTTTACAGATACTTGCGTCTACTAGGACGTCTCCATGCTTTGACAACCCTTAGATTGGATTATCCTGCTCTGTCCAATCATACTTTGAACGCTCTTGCAAGCACGGCTTCGAAAGCTCTGAAGATTTTACACATATCCGTTCGGGATTCCGATTCGAGACAGCACAGAGTCACTGATAACGCTTGGCGCGATTTGGCCCTTGCGTGTCCGCAATTAACAGTCTCATATACAATTGGTACAATTACCAATTCATTCGCCATAAACCTAATCTCATCTAGGCAATAACGCACATATTGCATTTTTACAGTGAATATCTCGCATTACGAGGACATGTGCTATTTGCTGTTACCGAGCGTCCCGCTCGCCAGATTTCACATGTTCAGTGGGCACGTTTGGGATCAAAGTAGATCGCGTAACTTCCGCAGCACCGTAAATCTACTTATTAATAATTACACGAACACTCTAGGTATTTTGTACAAAATTATTGATTAACTTAAGAAACAAGCATTGCAAATTCATGAAGAATTTGTTTTTAGCCGATGTGATGCTACAACTGCGTAATAATCGAGAACTACTGGATGATTTACTTCTTGCAATGCTAATTCGCTGCAAACACTTAACGAGACTGCAGTACGATGGAATTATAAGGAGTCTCGATACGCTTCGTGATATTTGTCAGCTCCAAGCAGAGCACAAGACTGGTTCGCTATTTTTTTGATCATCCTTGAATTGTATTTTCGTCGCTTCTTTCTAATTGCTTAGTTCATTTTAGGTTTTAAAACCATTCGTGTAAAGTCTCGCAGTATCAATATGCAAAATCATGCGTTACTGGATGATATCAATTACAATTATGAACGCAAGATGTTCGACCAAGGTGTGGATTTTCGCATTGAGGATTCGGCTTCTGTTATGTTTTTTTATTGAGAGTGCCTGCAACAATCCATTTATGAATTCTAGTAGTTTACTATAAAGAACGACAAATATTAATTGCTTGTTGCGCCTCAATCACCTTTTCTATCAACTTTATACAGTGAAAATTGTTTTATATATAAACTTTTATTTGTACCCTTTTACAGATTTTATACTCCTCGTTCCTAATAAATTGTCAAATATACTTATTATTGAAGCTTCTCGTAACTTTGTTTCAGTATAAAAACTGTACATCTATTTTTAAAGAATCTATAGTTTTTTTTCGATAAGGCTTATAAATAAAATATGGCACCATGAAAAGTGTCTCTGAACGTTCAAGTTTCAACGTAAATAAAACCCCCACATAGTATCGATTTTTTATTATAATACTAAGAAGAGGAGAAATCTTTTTATTAAAATATTACAAGAACCGTCTAAAATATTACTGTTGCAGAGTAATCTCCTTTCTTAAAATACAATATATTTAAACAGAAAACAGTATTGTAAGAAAATATTTTATCAAAATTTGCGTACTCGAGTAATATTATAAGGTGCGTTATATTCGGTGATGACTGACTGAAGAAATTAACGATGAAGAAAGTATATAATAAAATAGAAATTGAATGTTTCTCCAAAGGCGGCCGTACACTTTCGATTATTTTGCACGATCGTCATGGTACGGTTCACCCATACATTTTACAATTGAGAGTGTAGGACTTATTCACAGTTTAATTAGCTAAGTTGAAGCATATACTATAAAAATCGTACAAAATAAGCAAAGTACATGTATGACCAGCATAAAACTTTTAACAAAGATGCGGTTATTCGCTTCGATGCGCCTGGTGTATTGTTGCTGAGTCAATTTCATGATGCGTTTTCTTATGCCTCCTGAGGAGAGTTCCTGTGATAAAGCATTTTCCACAATCTGTATAAACGTGAGGTCTCTCGCCTTTATGATATCTAAAATGTGTACAACCAGAGGAGTCCTTTGACTAAAACCAATTCAACACTTTGGAGAAAGATAGGACTATCCAGTTATTCGCTTGGATGGACTTGGCCTATTGTCGCTACGTCAATTTCATGATGTTTTTTCTTATGCCTCCTGAGGAAAGTTCCTGTGATAAAGCCTTTACCACAATCTGTACAAACGTGAGGTCTCTCACCCGTATGATACCTAAGGTGTACCACTAGAGGGGTCCTTTGGCTGAAACCTCGACCACACTTTTGACAGAGATAGGGCTTCTCACCGGTATGAATTCGCTGGTGAATCCTCAAGTTCTCTTTGCAAATAAATTCCTTATCGCAATCGTTACATTTGAATGATCTGCTATTCGTGTGAGCTCTGACGTGACTTAGAAAGCGTTTCTTCGAATGCAGCTCCTTCCCACAGAAATCACAGAGATATTTATTAGGAACGTTCCGCGATCTATGACGACTTCGCATATGTCTCCAGAGCATCAGATCCTCCGTGAAAGTCTCCGTGCAAAATTTACACGTCAGACTAGTAACTTTGAGGCTGCTTCCTGAGGAATCATTATCGACGCACGTGTGCTGCATTTTTAAATGCGCAACTAAATTCCTCTTATAAAGATAAGTTTTGTCGCAGTGCTCGCATTTATAAGGTTCCTTCGTGTGGGTATTCACATGCTCGATATAGTCCACTCTGGATACAAAAGTTTTTTGGCATTTGTCACAATTGAACCTTGGTTCCTTCATGTGCCTGCGACGATGACCTTCAAGATTGGCTTTTTGGTTACTGGCATAATCGCAAAACTCACAAGCAAATTTCTTTAGTCCAGTGTGAATGAGTTTGTGACGAGCCATGTTCATAGGACTCTTAAAGGCCTTGCCGCATTCGTCACAGTTGAAGGCTCGCTCGATACCGTGCAAATTCTTCAGATGCTCCACCAATTTTTTCATATGAAAGAAGCGAGCGCCACAACTCACACACTCGTAAATCGTTCCTGCTTTTCTTCTGCTACTCGACCTCCTGTAAAAAGGAAATAAATTAGTCTATTATGTTTTACAATACTCGCTATCTTTTATGCATTCATGTTCGTGTGTAATAATAAGTACTATAGAAATGAAATCGTTAAAACCTGATTTTGCTTGCTTTTTCTGGAGACTATGATGGTTATAAACGTACGTTTCTTGGGCTGCTCCGAATCATTGATTTATTTCTATAAATATTTCAATTTATCTCGATACACAGCCAAGTTCGTATATGCACTTTCAATCAGTATAAAGTTTGAAGTAAAACTTTTCAATATTGGACATACAGGTGCATTTATCTTTGCACTCTTCTGAGAACTTAACCACACTAATTTTTTAACGCGTTTCTCAGGAAACAGTGTAGTTTTTTTTTTCAATTACTATTTTCATGTTTCACTCTGCTGTAATTTTTCACTTTACGACGCAATGTACGACATTCAGAGCTTATCTCTTCAAGTACAAACGTGAACATAAAAATCACATTGTTTTTAAAAATTGAATAACAGCACGCAAGATCGATTTAACACTTAAACTGCGAAAGGTTTGGCCAACGAGTCGAAATAATATTTTATACAAACATATACTTTTATTCAATATAATAATTCTCCTATACCAAATAATACATACACAGTATTCTCTTACGACTTTTCATGCTTATAATCGACTATAAATAAAAACCTATTAAAAAAAAGCATTTAAACTAAAATTTATAAACTCTTGTCGACAAAACATTTATCACTTTTAAAAAGAATATATATAAATAAATTATTATGTTACACACCAGGTGATGTATGATCGACTCGATCATAGAATAAGGGAATTCTTAAAAGAAAAAAAACAATAAAAAAAAACTTAAAAATCAGTTCTAATAGTCAAATAATAAAAACTGTGTAAATTTAAGGGTGCTAACAGATTTTGCTTTTGAAGCCAGGTTTATCGGAGGCTAAATCAGGATCCAGCTCCTTGATAACCTCGTTGATACAAATAATGGGTGACGGTGCACCTGTAGCTATATTATGAGACTTTCTGTGGCCACTGAGTCCTGGCTTTTGCCTGAACTCTTTGCCACAAATATCGCAAGCGTATAGTTTTTTAGAGGCATGGATGAGCATGTGCTGTCGAATCGTGTTGCGCTTTGCAAAACTTTGACCACAAACTTTACAGCTGTAAGGCTTGGCCCCAGTATGGGTTGTCATATGTTGTAACAAATCGTACCTAATTTTGAAGATTCTACCACAGACCTCACACTTTATTTCTTCCTTGTTTTTATGACGCTCTTGGTGTTTCTCGAAGCTCCTCTCCGTGTAGAACGGTTTATTGCATATCCCGCAAACGGTGTGAGGCTCTTCGTGCATGACCTTGTAATGTCTGTTCAAAGCGTGCATGTTCTGAGCGACGTGGCCGCAGACGTGACAAAGCTCTGGCATATTGGAATGATGTGCCTCAACATGGATGGTCAGATTCCTCTCTTGCTTGAAAACACTTGTACACTGGTCACAGTGAAAAGGGAAATCATTCTTGTGAATGACTCTATCGTGCTTGCCCAGAGCACTCCTGGTCTCTGCTTGGAATTCGCACTTTGGACACTGGTACCGGCGGTCTTCCGGCTTTACAAAGTTGTTCTTTGACTTTCCTTCAGGATTTTCAGTCTCGTCAGAACTATCAGGGTTTTCCAAACCTTCGGTCCTGCTCCCTCCTTTCTGCTCATTGTGAGTCAACTCGTGCTCCACTAATCTGTCCTGGAACTCAGTCCAGTAATCACACTTTGGGCAGCAATAATAATGAGTTCTAATGTGATGCAGTAGGAATATTTTCTCACGAAAGATCTTCTTACAGACGTCGCACTCGTATTTCTTCAGACATAAATACATATTTGGATCTGACTGGAAGCATTTACCTGCTAGTCTCGCTGAAGTTTTTCTATTGTAGCAACTATAATTTTTCCTTGCTGCTTTTGGTTTGGTGGTTCGTGCACTCTTTCTTCTTGGTACCTGTTTTGGTGCTTTTTTTATGTATGCAGAGACTGCTGCACCAGAAACATCGAAATCTCCAGGAATGGTGTCTTTGGTAGCTGGGATTAATGCTGGTTTTTCAATTCTTCCAATCTGCATTGGTTCCAACAATTCTTCCTCCTCGATTTTAATAACATCTTTAACGTCCACAGCTTCTTCGTCCAAGGTCGCTTCTTCGCACGTACTCGCAGCTTTATTCGCTACGTCGTCTGTGCTCAACAATTCTTTTATCACAGGTTTCGTTTCTAATTTGTTGGCAACTGTGAACAGAGTAGTTTTATTAACAATATTCCTCGGAGGAGCTATAATAGACTTGAAACTTGACACGAGCTTTGATGTGGGAATTGCCCTTATCTTTAATTTGCCCTTTGGGGGACCTAGTTTATGTTTCACAAATTTCAGTGGCTTTCCAAGTAAATTGGAAGGCAGATCTGCTGGGTTTACCAAGGCAATCTTGGCTGCTTGTAACAATTTCATCGTGGTAAAAATGGGGTTATCTTCCTTCAGCGTTGGAAGAAATTCTATCTCGTCCTTGGCTACCTCCCGATATACTTCAAAGTCCAGGGGATCATCTACAGATACTCTAAAACATTAAAAACAAATTAAACTGTTATTATAGCTGTCAAGAAGCATGAAAAGTTATCAAAGTAATTTTGTAAATATTTATGCATTATTTACAAACTTCACTTTTATACTCTGTTATACTGTTTCAACTAATCCGAGGGAAATAAGTCGCGGAAGAAGTTCAATTTACGATATTCATATAAACGATTCTTTAAGTTTATTGTCACCATATAAAATATAGATGTTTATGGAAAAAGAAAAATCTACATTGTACATTGTGTCATTGTATTATAATAATATCGAGGATTTCTCATTGAATATTAACAAATACCGCATTTATTCCCAATGCTTGGACAATGTTGAATTAAGTACTGTGTACGTACATTCACGACACGTGTATCGTTGCAGGAATTCAAATTATATTTTAATTTCATAACCGAATTTCTCGTTGAATATAATCTTCTGTGATTTTTTATGGTACTTTTACGAGACTATATATATATATATATACAGGGTGTCCCACGAACGATGGTCTTGCCAATACCATCGGATAGGGGACCAAAATCTAAGTAAAAAAGTTGTAAAAACTTTTTTCCTAGCACCCTTGGTTAAAAAGTTATTTGCAATTAAAGATTATCGATTAAAGTAGCCTTTCTTAAAGAGGAAGATTGTTTTGGTCGCATTTTAAGGCCAAAAATGCTAATAGATTCTGTGAATTAGAATACTAAGAAAAACACAATGCCAAACATCCACTTGAACATATTGGAGTGGTTGAAGGCCGATCGGCAGTTTTGAGTGCGAGCACCGTAAAAACATTCAAAACATAAACACACCATTACAATAGTCTCAAGTGGATGTTTGGCTTTGTTTTTTTCTTAGTATTTTAATTTACAGAATCTTAGCATTTCTGGTCTTACAATGCGATCAAAACAATCAAACAATCTTCCTTTTTAAGAAAGGCTACTGTCATCGACAATCTTTAATTGCATATAACTTTTTAAACAAAAGTGCTAGGAAAAAAATTTTTAGAACTTTTTTACTTAGAATTTCATACCCTACTCGATGGTTTTGTCATGGCCATCGTTCGTGGGACACCCTGTATATGTTATACAGGTGGGACCAAGCCTTTCTGTTAAAGTTTGATGGTATATTCCGTACTGGGAATAATCATGCGTTAATCCTGTGTGCAACCTGTCCTTGAAGGATTTTCTGCAAAAATTGGACAAAGCAATGGCTGGATTCCTGTGTGGCTCCTGATGAACTAATCAAGGTCACGACGAAGAAATCTGCTGCCACAAGTTGGACTCTCGGAAGCTTGGAACCTGGTCGTGTGCCAAGTCAGAGGTTCTCTTTGTGTGACGTCATTGCACGACTGGAAATGCTACAGAGAAACACTTCAGTTTTTATAATATTTATACTTCATACGAGCCTTCGGAAAGCACTGATTTTTATTAGGTTCACTGGAAACGTGACATATAATATCTATAGAGTTTTAACATAGTTATACTTCAAAGCTTTTTTCATTATAAACATTTTGTCGCACCTGTCGCAGTGATAAGTGTAATTGCTGGTGTAATCTTATATAGGGTGTATCACGTAATTTACCTCTAAACGTGAACTGAAAAATTTATTTATCTTTCATAATACAAGTCATATTAATTTTTTTCATAAGATCCTTCTGCAAGTACTTTCTATTTGGATCCTAAAAGGTAATATGCAAAAAATTGATATTTCTTATGGTTGTAAAGATAAAAAGTTGTTTATCCTCACAAATATAAATGATATTAATATTTTGATAAGACCTTTCTGGAAGTTTTCTGTTTAGATCCTAAAAAGTAATATGTACAAAATTTATATCTCTTATAGCTATGAAAAGATAAATGCAATTTTATGTCCACTCTACAGGTTGAATTAAGTGACACACTCCCTATATATAGTAATTCTTCAAAGTTAACGTTATTGTTTCTCTGGTAGTTACAAATAGAGAATTTGAATATTTTTTCTTCATGATGATTCACCACATGCAATATCAAGTATTCTTTTGATTTAAATGTATTTGAGCAATTGTCGCTTGTATGCCTGTGCTGCCTTAGCCTTCAGATACTCTAAAAGACTACTCTGTCTGAAGAATTTTCATTGGCAGTGAACGTTTTCCACGTAAGCTCTTCTCGAATGATCTTCGATAAGTTTTAGACAACTATTAGTGGTTTCACACTTTTCCCTTGATATTTTTCTTCTTTATTCATTTAATTCTTATGTTAGATGTCTTTGTTGCTTTAAGTTCCTCTCCTAATAGATCTGTGTGATAATCTAAAACATAAATTAAACAAATTTTTATATTAGTAATAAAAGGTTTATAAAAGAGATGACTTATTTTTTTATTATTCAACAAATTAGATAAAAGTTAAATGTAGGTTGTGCAATAACCATTAGATAATATTAGTTTATGAATGTTAACGTCTACTAATGATTTTATGAAGTTGAGCATTTTAATTTGTGCAGTACTGCATGTATAAACTTACCTGCATTTATCATAATTTCCTTAAAACTGTTTTAATGAAAATTGTTTAACACTGATGTAAAGAATGCTTACACTATTCTTGATTTTCTGCAGAATTAAAACTAAGCAACAGAAGTCCAATTTATATATATATATATATATATATATATAGATCCATTCAAAATATTTATTTTAAACTCAAAACTATATATACAGCATAGACACGATAATAGTACAAAGTGCAAAGTTTTATAAAAAATATTGACAGATCAAATGTTTATAATGCACCGCAGTGCAATTATAAATTCATTAAAACAAATTTAATTTCCAACATTATTTTAACTTGCAAAGGATAAGTATATGATCATAACTTACAGATGAAACATAATCAATAATTTTTAACACTAGACATTGGAAAAAGTTCAAAATGATACTCCAAGACTTCTTTTATCATCAGCATTTAAATAATTATTGTATTTTAACTGTACAGCAAATATTATACGCTATATTTATGCAAATTTGTTTATTTTCTACGTATTTACACAATAACTGTGTACGCAACGTTTTTAATATGTAAGATGAAATTTGTATATTCTATGCAAATATTTTAGAGTGAATCAGGTGTATGTACTGTACAATTTACAAAGTATTGAACATAATTTATATAACTCATACCTATGAGTCGGGTTTCAAAAATTAATAACTATAAAGCAAAATGTCAACGATAAAACGCAGTACAACTTTTTATATTTAATTTTATTTGAAATAACTTATTTAGAAGCGATTTTACGCGAATTTTAATAAAAAATAGTCATGATAAATTTACTTGAACGAGCTCCAGCAGTGACCAAATCAAGTCTCAACGCCGATTTATCGTTTTGATTTCACTTCTGTTTCTAAATATTAACAAATATCTGTTTCACTATAAAAATTCGTTAGAAGCATCGTCTTCATCGATTCGTTCTTCACGCTCCTTTGCATTAATCTCTTGAATGTATCCATCGGTGAATTTTTTAACTATATCAGCAATTGGCATGACAGGTAAAGGTGGATGAGTTCCAGGGTGAGTTTTTCTATGGCAAATCAAGCCAGGCTTTTGTGTGAAAGCTTTGCCACAGATGTCGCAGACGAACGGTCGCTTACCAGTGTGAATGAGAAGATGTTGCCTCAACTGAGATCTCCTGGCGAATGGCTTGCTGCAAATCAGACAAGAATGTGGCTTACTGCCTGTATGAACTGCTAAATGTCTTTTGAACGAATCCTTCTTGGTAAATGTCTTGCCACACTCGGCGCATACAATTTTTTCTCGTTTCTCGTGTTGCATCAGCAAGTGCTGATCAAGATTCTCTTGTGTTACCATCCTTCTCTTGCATATGTGGCACTCGTACTTTGGCTTGTAATGGGCCCACTTCTGATGGACGTAAAGCGACCCACTGTTTTGACATACCTTGCCACAAACGTCGCAATTCAGGGGTTTCTCTTTGTGATGGAATCGTATGTGATTGGTCAGATCACCTTTAACCTTGAACTTTTTTGTACAGAACTTGCACTGATGTTCGTATTTGTCGGTGTGCTTTCGAATAAAGTGAGATTGGAGGGAGTGCTTTGATCTGCACTCAAAGCCACAGGCATTACATGGATAGACCACGCTTTTAACACGTTTCCTGGACCAAGTTTCATGCTTCCTCTCCAAGTGAGCAGCAAACTGACTTTTCTTCAAAGTTTTATAATCGCAAACAGCACATATGTACTGCCCTTTCTCCTGGATGCACATCTTCTTCTTGTGAGTCCAGGCAACGTGCTTCCTGAAAGACGTTGGTGAACTAAACGTCTCTGAACATGCTTTACACTTTAAAGCACTACCTTTTGTGCTTTCTGACCCTGCTTGATTCGTCACTGATCCTGAATCTTTAAAATACTTGGGTGATAACAGGTCCTCGTCCAAATACTCTATGTCTCCTTCGTCGTCCTCCTCAATGTCCTCTTGTTGAGACTCATCAATCTTCTGCTCAGACTCACTCATGGTGTCAGTGGTGAGTCTCTGAAGAGTCACCATGCTACCATCCACGTTAACCTCGTATAAATCACCTGAAGACTTTCCACCGGCTTCATTCGTACCGTTTAATATTATTGGCTTGATATCCTCAGTCTCGACACTATCCTCTTTCAAGTCATTTGAGTCATTAAACAGATAATCGTCTCCATAAAGTTTCTGATCCGCAGAGTCATAATGAAAATTATCACCGCAGAGATACTCCATTTTTGCAACCGTATTCAATTTCTCTTCTCCCATATTCTCAATCTCTTCAGGTATATCCTCCAAGGCCATTGGTTCATCGTCCTCAGGTACAAAAGCGTAATAAGGTTTACCATCGAATTCGAGAATTTGCCACTTCCTCATTAAAACGGATTCCTTGTCATAGATAAAGATACCACGGGGTTTGTACGCTTCGTTTTCATATCTGAAACAGTAGATGAACATGTTAATCATGGTATAAGATTCTTATTATTGGGCGTGCAATTGTAAAACCGATAAACTGCTACATTTATCAGTCACCACACTAGTCCAATGTCTTTCTACTCACAAGTTTCTCATGAAAATTTCTTTTATGGTATTTTGAAAGATTTCAATGATGAGTTACATACAAATAATGATTACAAAAATTTAGATAGAAGCATCGATCTGTTCGTCGATGCTCACAAACTAGGTGACAAAGGTGTATTTCTTCTGGGGCAATAAATTAGTGCCATTCCACAATCTGGATCAATCATAGACAATACAAGAGTAACATCGTTCTTACGTTTGGAAAGATACTGATTTTATTTTCCACCATGAAGTTTGTTTTATTAAAACAAAAATATGAGTTTTCTAATTTAAGATACAATTTGATTTTCGAGACGATTCGCCCGCCATAGATACAACAATTCTTAGCAAAAGATTCCTTAATTTAAACGCTAATAATTTACTTATATTTATTAACTAACTGATATAATATTGAAGAAAATATCCGGCTCTGTATTAAATTAAAGAGTAATTCAATGTCTTCCTAGCACATACGAGATAGTACAATGCTTAAATTGAATTTATTTATATTTATAAGTAATATTCTTCCCGATAATATAAAAATTCTATATACATTTTAACATGGGTCGGTACAGATATTTCGAGCAGTTTTTAATTGAAAAAAAAATTAGGGTTTCCTGTAAGATAATTAAGCCTTTTCTTTTTTCATAAACTCGCTAATAATATGTTCAATGTGCACTACAGGTAAAGGTGGATGAACGCCAGGATGAGATTTTCTATGGCAAATAAGTCCAGGCTTTTGCGTGAAAGCCTTTCCACAAATGTCACAAATGTACGGCCGTAGTCCAGTGTGAATTAATAAATGTTGCCTGTACGCAGTACGCCGAGCAAACGCTTTTCCACAAATGTGACAAACGTAAGGTCTATCACCGGTATGGGTCATCATATGCTGCTTCAATCGATGATTTTCCGAGAATGATTTGCCACACTCCTCGCACACAAAGCTCTCGCGCCTCTCGTGCTGAAGCAATATGTGTTGATCAAGGTTCTCCTGAGTTACCATTCTTCTCTTGCAAATCTCACACTCAAATTTTGGCTTAAAATGCGCCCACTTCTGATGGACGTAGAGCGAATTACTGTTGGAGCAAGTCTTCCCACAAACGTCGCAGACTGCTGGACCCTCTTTGTGCTTAAACCTTACGTGCAATCTCATATCTCCCTTGACCTTGAATTTTTTCTCACAAAATTCACACTCGTACTTGTAACCTGATACGTGTTTGCGCTCGAGATGCTCTTTGAGGCGACGATTACTTGGGCATTTAAATTCGCAGATGTCGCAGGAAAACTCGTCAGATTCGTTGGTCATTTTAGCGCTGACTTTTTTGTAAGTCCTATGCTCTTCAGGATGTTTTCTGTTAATGTGAGAGTTCAATGTAGACCTATTGGTGCTTTCAAAGTTGCAGAACTCGCAAACGTAGGTCAAATCCTCGATTCCAGGCAACTGTTCTTCACTCGCTTTGTGTTCAAGTGCAATATGCATTTTAAAAGCTATCAAACTGCGACAAATTTTGAAGCATACTTTACATTTATAACGTTGAGCTTGATCGTGTACGGCAATTTTGTGTTTCCGTAGCAACTCCACAACTGGAAAACAAATGTTGCAATCTTTACAAGCATAAACTTTATCGTTGGTTAGACTCTCGTTTCCCTTCTCATCATTTTCTCTGTCTTTAATAGACCTTCCTTTCGTTTTTATTTTCATCACACACAGGTTTCTTAATTGAGCCACTGGCTCTTCTTCTTCAACCATTCTGCAGTCATCTTCCAGCATTGTTGTTGTATTGCTCTCACCAGCCTCTAGTATATCTGCTTCTTCATGAATAGAGATATCAGGACTGCTCTTGTTAATTTCTGTAACATTCGTTGAATGGCTCGCTGGAAGAAACGCATAATACAGACAACCGTCCAAGTCCACTATATGCCATGGCTGCATATGAATCGTTTCTTTGCCATATAGAAAGCGTCCTTCTTCTCTTAGGTCCCTGAAAATTTTACATTTCCGTTAGTTTAACATTAACTACAATACATTAATAATACGTCTAAATACCTTATGTTACAATAAAAATTACTATTATATGTAATATACCTCTGCTCCATTTCATTGAGAGCGTAGAGAGATTACAAAAGTTAATAAACTTACATAAAATACCAATAAGTTTCAAATGCACTTTTCAGTAATAATAAAAATCCTGTATAAATTTTTATGACACATAAACACTTAAGTCAATAAATGTACTGCGGTAAAAAAGTGAGAAATAGGATTAGATGTAAGTATTTAGTTTTATCTTCAACTAAATTGTCTTGATCAAAATCTCTTTAATTTCACAAAGATATTTCTGTTTCTGGTATACAAAAATTGATATTATATAAGTATAATACAAATAACAATGAAGCGCAACAGAATATTAAAAACATAATATATACATACATATATATAAAAAATTGTTTTAAAAAATTCTTAATATCACTATGCAGCCATATTATTGAATCACTGATTCTACCCATTAAAAGATCTAATACATTGCATTAAATAATTAAAAAAAAAAATAAAATTTGTAAACATTTTCTAACAAGGTGATGTCTTAAATGTAGTACAAAATCTAGCTATCATGTCTAGCCCTAGGAGCAAAATTAGTCATTTTGGCATCTTTAAGATTAAAAGCCTGGTCATTTGGACTTCAATGGACCTAATTTTGCTACTGGGGAATATATAAAATTGAACTGTCTGTTCGTACCAGACGTAGTTTTTTTACTATTAAATATTTGTTATCGTTATATTGATTGAATAATGCATTTTTTCTGTGTGATGAAACTTAATAGCACGTTACTAGTATTACTGTTGAGGGTTTAAGTGTTCATAACATCGTTCAAAATGTGATCGATTAAAACTCTTGGTAATGGAGGATGTGACCCAGGATGAGACTTTCTATGACTGATTAAGCCTGGTTTTTGCGTAAATGCCTTTCCACAAATATCGCAAACGTAAGGTCTAATTCCAGTATGAATCAATAAATGCTGTTTGAGCGCTGTTCTACGAGCAAAAGCTTTATTACAAATTTTACAATTGTACGGTTTATCCCCAGTGTGAACTCTCATGTGAACTTTGAGGCGGCTATTTCTGGAGAAGGTTTTCCCGCATTCTTCGCAAACGACATTTTCCCTTCTCTCGTGCTGTCTTAGCATATGCTCGTTTAAGTTCTCCTGGCTGACCATTCGTCTCTTGCAAACTTGGCACTCATACTTTGCTTTGTAATGAGCAAATTTCTGATGAACGTACAAAGAGTTGCTATTCAGACACGTCTTGCCACAAACGTCGCAAATCACTGGTTGCTCTCTGTGACTAAATCTAATGTGATTCGTTAAATCACCCTTCACTTTAAATTTCTTACCACAAGTCTCGCATGAAAATTTAAAATCATCCGTGTGTTTCCTAATGACATGTACTTTTAGCTCGTACTTATTTTTATTCTTATAGTCACATTGGTTGCAATAAAATAATTCTGGTTGATCGTCGCTCAAAGATTTTCCTGTTTTATGTTTTCTTTTGATGTGAGAATACAACGAAGATCTATTGCACGTTTTGTATCCACATTCATTGCAGGATAAAACTTCGCTTTCATTCTCGAGCTTGTGACGACGTTTATGTAAGCTCAAAGTGCTTTTTTTGGAGCACTTGAATTCACAAATATCACAAAATTCTTCCTCGACTTTTATATTTGTCTTCTGTTCCACGTTTAGAGCTATTTTTTTCTTACAAAGCGGATTGACTCTCTCATCTGCACACTTATTCACACGCCTTTCTGTGTTAGTATCTTTAACACCTTTACGCAGTGAACCTTTGCTATCCGTATCTTCATCCGATTTCCTGTGATATCGTGCTATGTGGGAAGAAAGAGTTATGCTACGATTGCATTGAAAGTCACAATGCATACAGCGAAATTTTGTAAATTTAGTTACATCCTTCAATCTGGCCGTCGATTTCTCTATATTATCTTTTTGACGCTTTTTTATCGAATGCTCTTTAAGAACAATTTCGCGCTTGCTACTGTAATTACTGAATTTGGGCGAGTACTTGTGTATTTTTGTAAAGTTTTTATCATGCGTCTTAAACGTTCGACATGGCTGTTTCGTTTCTACGAATTTACTCATAAATTGGTGCCTAAGAGTGTGTGATATCTTATGTCTACGCAGCATTGATTTCATAGGAAATTTTATATCACATTTTTCGCACAAGTAGCAGCTAGTAGTAACTGGGAAATCTATATCAGATCTTTTAAAATCATCGTATTTCTCTATTTTTATATACGATTCAGAAATCAATGCAACTTCCTGTTGCATAGTTTCAACTGGAACCAGTGCGTAACTTGTTATTCCATCGGCGTCAGTCTGCTGGCAAAGTTTCATTGGTACTGCATTCTTCCCAACGATGAATTGACCAAGAGGATCTACCTTTAAGATTCTGGATCCAAAGCTCCCTTTCCTAAAACAAATTAAAGTTTTTGGTTAATAAAATGTGAAATCTTTTATAACATGTATGTAAACGCTACTTACGCCAAATATTAAAAGATGTCTGTATAGCAAAGAAATCTGTATAGCTATGTTAGAAATTACTATTATCTTTTCTATGTTCATTGTACGATTTCATCAGCATATATGTTATGTGAATAATATACGAGAAAATGCCTATAATAAATATAGGCAAAGTGGTTGTGAGGGATATAGACGTAAGTGGGATAAAACAGCCTACTGCTTTCTATTTTAAAGGGCTCATATATATTTTGATCATGATTTTGTGGAAAAAATATTGGAAAAATAAAAATCCAAATGGAGAATGCAACAATTATATACATGGATTAGCTTTAGTGATTTCATCCAATTTAGATGAGATTGCAAAATTTAGGACTTTCCCTAATAGGAGCCGGGAGGAAAATTTCACTGTTTATTTCTATGCTCTTTAATGTAATAATATTGTTTGAACATCTGCTCATACACACCGCAATTGTTTGATTACTCAGTCGATTGCGTGAGTAGATGCATATTTTGCATGTGAGATGTTCAAAATTTCTTCGGACGAATGTTACAGGTTTACAGCGGAACAGGTATATATATATGGGCAGCCAAAATTTTTTCGCAGAAAATATTTATGAATATACTTCTTAAGTATAGGTTGTGCTATGTTGTTTCATATGATTGGAAAAATTCTGTGTATAACAAACTCCCATAAACGTCACAGATTTGGTGAAAGGATCCATGAGATCGTAAGTCGCACTTATATGAGTTTTTCACAGATAAAATATTTAAATACCAAAACAAATTATACTTGTTAATGACGTGGCATAACATTGTTCTTTTTTGCACAAAACATACGTTGCAGATATATCTCTTGTATATTTGCCATCCACTCGTTCCTTGTAAACAATACCTCTTTGTATTATTTTTCACCATTGTTATAGAAATTTTTATTTAATAAACACGAGAATGTTTATTTCCCTTTGTGTCACTATTTGAATACATCCTTATTGTGAAGAGTTTATTTGAGTATAAGTATTCTTTGTTTAGTCTTCCGCCGCTCCTCGACTTCTGTGATGTCATAATTTTGTTTCTTTGTGTCCTTTATCATTGTTCAATTCTTTTTCCAGCAGATTTCTATCCTGTTTTATATGAGCTTCCCTATTTCCTCCAATTTCAAATCAGACTGCTTCTTTTGACTTCCTAAAACATCAAACAAAAATATAAAAAAATGCGTACGTTTCATCCTTAATAATAAATTATCCATTCATCATACAATTTGTAGTTCCAGATTACCTGAAAAAACTTTATGAATTAAACTCACTCTAAGTTGAGATCAATTATTGAATAAAGCTTTATTTTATATTAAAATTCTATGTTCAAGAAATTATAAACTTCCTTTGAAAAATATTATAAACATAACTATAAAAAATGCAGTCTTTTCTTTGTAACTTAACTTATTCAACAAAAGCACCTTTAATTAGTATCACATGAAACAACGATTAAGAAATAGAAGTCTTTTATCACATGTATCATAATAAAAATTAATGAACACAATCTATGCATCTCTTATTTTTGGTCTTCTTTTAAAATCCTCTTCACCTGGCTCACTAGACTCATCGTACTCGTGGGCTTTTACATGTCTCTTAAATGATTTTAAGTATTTGAAAATTGCTCGGCATTTTCTGCATTCATATTTGAGCGAATGTCGTCGTATATGTCTTTTATACGCTTTTAATTCCCTGAATTTCCATTTACATTGTGAACATTTATATTTCCGTTGATCAGGAAATTTGATTCGCTTTTTTACAGTTTCCATTTGAAATGATTTTTCCTCCTTGATATGACTGCTATATTCTTCCTTGATTACCACTTTTGGCTCTATTTTTACCATTTCAATTGTATCACTAAAAAATAGCATGTTTTTATTGTTTATACCAGCATCAATAAGAACAACAACTCCTAAATTTTATTATTACTTACACGAAATTTTCCATGTACTGTCTATGCTCCTTCATGTGATTATTGTATAATGTAATAGTCATTAATGATTTACAACAAATTTCACATGTATAGTACATACATTTAATATCTGACTCTTCTTTAATATATTTTTCCATATCATTATGATTTGGAGATATTTTATTATCCATACAACAAGTAGAGAGACTTTCTATTTTTGCAATTTTTAATAACGGTGTATCAATATCAGTTGTTGCAGCTGCTGAAAGATGGTTACATTCAGTATTGTCAATGAAATTCTGCGTGAACGGTATAACGTAATGATTTTCTTCCTCTCTGAATACTAAACAATTATCCGCAAGGGGATCACACATCGGGAATCTATAAGCAAAAAAAAATTATTTATTTTTATTAATTGCTCTTAATCTACGATAGCTAAACAATTTTTTTTCTTTGTAAGCAGCTTATGTCTTTCCATTCATCTAAATACTAAAAAAATAAAAAAAAAAACATTTATTCAGAAACTTTTAACCAACTGCTAATTAAATATGGGATCTTACTTAACTTCTAACTACAAAATAAATAAAACTAATAGATATATATACTGATAATAAATCTAAAACACGTACATTCCACTTAAAAATACAATAACTGCACTTTACTCATAATTGATGATAATAACAAATATGCATGTAGTTTATTCATGTAAAAAGTACACTATATACAGTACGAATAACGTCATTATTTAGCAAACTATCTTATCTATCAACAACAAAAATAATGTGCAAATTGTATTAATCAAATATATTAACTTCGCAAAACAAACTTCGTAAATATGTAACTCATAAATGCAAAGTATACCTATATTCTAATTAACAAATCAATACTCAGTGGTTCTTAAACAGAAACATAAATATTATTAAATCAACTTAAAGTTACTCGACTTATTTTCTTACTCTAAACAAACTTGTAAACAATTATTTAATCATAACATTTTTTGATTTAAAATTCTTCTGACTTTAACATAAACACTATTCATCCTTCTTCATAACAATAATTTTGTCTTCAACGCCATGTAGTAAATTAGCTATTCTAATAGGTGGTGGCGGAGGATGCACTCCGGGATGCTTTTTACGGTGTAGCATCATTGGCGTTCGTTGTGTAAAGCTTTGACCACAAATATCACAAACATATGGACGTTCACCAACATGGGTGAGGAGATGAATTTTTTGGGAGCTGAGACAAGAGAATGTTTTACGACAAATGCTACAAAGATAGGATTTTTCGCCAGTGTGTATCCTTTTATGCTTAGTCAAGCTGTATTTCTTTTTAAACTCTAGGCCGCATTGATCACAAATAAATTTATCTTTATGAAGCTCCAAATGAACCAATAAATTCTTCATGGTCTTAAACCATTTTTTGCAAATGTGACAACAATGCTCTTTAGCGGTTTTCTTATGCTTTGCTCGTCTATGCGTATAAAGAGCATTGCAGTTCGGATAGGAGCGACTACAGATATCACATATGATCAATTTGTCATCGTGGTCTTTAAGATGAGTCATGAAAAGAATTTGATTTGTAAACATTGTACCACATTCCATACAGTTGTATTTAAAGTTATCCGAATGCTCTCTGATGTGATGTCTCTTTAAAGATGACTTTGATTTAATTTTGAAACTGCAAAGATCACATGAGAAATACTCGATCGAATCATCGTGAACATCCATGTGTCTAATCAGATTCAACTTATTCTGAAATCCCTTATTACAATTGTCACATAGATAAGGCCTGGTGTCAAGATGCCTATACATGTGATATCTAATTTTAACTTTATTTTCAAATGTAGCGTTACACAAATCACATGTGAAAACCGGTTTTGGACGTGGAGGTTTTATCGGTTTATCAGCAGGTCTTCTCATATTTTGAGTTTGAGATTTCTGAGAAGCATCTTCGATATCCAACTCCTCTTTTACAAAATGATTCAAGTCTTGCGGTTCTTTGTCTGCAGGCGTGGAAGAGTTTTCCAAAGGTTTCATCAGGAACGTATTCAGCAATTGTGGAATGAGAAAAATATCTTGTCCTACTTTTATGGTCAGAAAAGTCGGAGCTAGTGGATCAGTCACATTCAACCTAAAAAAGTATAAACTGGTCAGTCGATGTTCAACAGGTTCACAAAAAAATTTGTTGTTACTCTTTAACAACCAAATTACCGTTGATATATTTTATAGTCATGCACTTTGAGACTAGTATTAATTAACTAGTAGAAAATTACAAAGTTGGTCAATTGAGATATGGTATTAACTTAAGAATATTTCAATTATACTACATTTTTACATTTAATTCGCATATAAAAATCAAAACATAACTTTAATCCATTTGAGTTTTTAAAATTAAAGTTTATTTCACAAAATATAATATAAATATATTTTTAAGATGCACTCAAGCAATATTATATACATTGTTATCAGTGTGATCTATAGTTTACGATATAAACAAATACCTGATCAATGCTGCCAAATTGTCCGTACAAGTAAAAATAATAAGTGAAGCAAAGAGATCACGATTTAGCGTTTAAAACCAGGCTCTTATCTATTTCATCACTTTGCCACTTTTTTAAATAGTTCTTTGCAAGTTCAGAAATTTGAGGATTAGTGGTTAGCAAAGGGGGTAGTGGTCCAGGATGCTGCCTTCGATGCCTGATTAAGCTTGACCGTTGCGTGAAATCCTCCTCGCAAATGTCACATTTGTAAGGTCGCGTGCCAGCATGAGTAAGCACGTGTTGATAAAAATTGCTACTGTTATAAAAAGATTTGCAACAAACAATGCAGGTGTACAATGGTATTCGATCATGTTTTAAGCGCTTATGATCCTTTAGCTGAGTGGAGTTGGTGCATTCTTTGCCGCATTCTTTACATTTATAATTTTTTTTATGCAGCAACAAATGATGATCCAATCTGCTTCTATGGAGGTATTTTCTCGTACACAAATGGCAAGAGAATTTATATTTGGTTTCGTAAATTCTTCTTTGATGCCTCCATTCATGCACTTTTAGGTCCTTCACTTCCTTACCGCAAAATCTACATATTTGTAAAATTTGCATGTGAGCTTTCTTGATGTGTTGATTCAAGTCGTATTTAAGTCTGTAGCCTCTACCACAATGTTCGCAAACGAATTCGCATTCTTGACCGCTATGAACGCGTATGTTGTGTCTCTGAAGAGTACTTTCAGTTTTGTATTTAATTTCACAAATTTTACACTCGTGGAAATGATCTGGGTCGTGACTTAGCTTATGCTCCTCAAGAGCTTTGGCGGATAAACAAGACCATTTGCACTTGTCACACTGATGTGGCCTGCGATGAGCAAATTTAACGTGTTTTTCCATTTTCCTCGTAGTGGCAAAACTTTTCTCGCAAAATGGACAGTTGTTGCGTATATTGCTTAAAGCCTGATCTACATCAGACTCTTCGTTTCGAGACTTTTGACTCTCGCCTATTCTTTTTTCCGGTAAATTTTTCACTAGATTATTTCCTTGAAACTTCTTCTTAGAATCATTCTTTACAGCTGCATTCTGAGATTGCCGAATTAGTAAATACTCTTCTCCAAATTTTACAGCCAGATATATCGGGGCAAGCGGATCAATCGGATTGGACCTAAAAATCATACAACTAATCAGTGAGAATACAATTTGTGACAAAATAAACACTAAGCTATTATAAATATTATATCAAAGCATGCGATTAAAGTTGGGGGGGGGGGGGGGGCAAATTAGGCAGTTCCAAAAAATATTTGTTTTCATAATTCATTAGTAAAATATTTAGAAATTATACTCTCAATTTTTTACGAAGAATTCCAATTATTTCCCTTAAAGGGGACAAACATATTAGCAGGCCGAATTATCAGGGGTTTTCGGTTTCTTTTTAATAGGGAAAATTTACTTGAACTCCTGTAAACTTTGAAAATAACATTATTTACACTTTGGGGTGAAATCAAGAATTTCTTTAACAAATTTCTGCTGAAAATCTTAGAGCTATCTCATTTAATCTGGAGTAGGTCGACTTATTCTTTATTTTATTTTATATTTCTAATATTTTTGTTTCCTGACAATATAAATCTATATAGCTCCAGACAAAAAATTATATATTTTATAAGATTTTTTCTATTGTTTTGCATTAAATAGCGATACAGTCTCAACTTTATGTTCATATTTTTGGCAATTTCATTGCAATAATATCAAATCAAATTTTTTCATTCCAGATGCATATAATGAGCAAAGTAGATGACGATCTGCTGTAAAAGACAGCGAATAACTCCATAATCTTCAGCTATTGTTTTCTGTTTCATTCGTACATATGCTGAAAAGTGTAAGCAAAATATTTTAAAAGTCTGAAAAAGTTTAAGTAAATTACAATTACGAATCGCGCACTCATACAGGAGATAAACATAAATTCTAAATAACTGACAAACATAAATATTATAATAAATACGATAAGAGAGCACGATCTGTAATTGGAAATAACAAACTGACAAATTATCACAATTGATTATAAAAATACTTAAATAAACACGTCTATTCAGTGTAAAAGTATACAACCTTGTAACAAGTCTTTTTATCACTTGGTAGACAATTTCTTATTTACCACAAGTGTATAATTAAACTTCATCATTTTAATAATACACTGTTACATTTGTTGAGATACCAAGACATTTGTCTTTATATGCTATTATAGTTCGTTATTTATAAAATTTCTTTAATTTAATTTCACTTCTTTCGAGTACACTACCTAGAAAATTTGCAGATATGATCAATATATTTCACAAGATTTTCTTCTTCTAAAGTGCTGTTTATTCCATTCTTTTTAAAAACCCCTGTTCTTATTTCAAAGTTGTTTCTACAGATTTGTCTTAATTTTAGAATAATTAATTCAAAGACCTAGATTTGTTTGATGTTTTTTTCGTGTATTGAAATTATTAAAATGTAAGACAAGGATAAATAAATTTCGATATAAAATCATTATTATGCAATTTTTGAGCAAAATCTGTAAATTTGGGAAGATACGTTACGACACGTAGAAGCAAAGTTGTGAAAATATTATTTATTCATTAAAATATCTTTCACGTTTTTAACGAAATCAACACATCATACTGGAACATTAATTTCTTACTCCTTTGTCGTAATTTTGTCACTTTTTATAAACTTCCATAAGAACATAAATAACTCTTTTTAACTGTAAAAAAATGTTGAAAATAATTTGTATGATTATTAATTGTTGCTTTAAAATATAAAAATAGTACAAAATTTATTGATTCTCATTTATTGGCTATGGAACACTTTAAATGTGCTTAACCAAATGAGATACTTGCACAAAAACAATGCATAGTGGATAAGACTCATATGAATTTCATTATATTGTGAAAGTGTGAATCGTTGGTGAAATTCTCTTCGAAGGGGCCACATTTTTGAAGTCAAAATCCTTAATGGATAACATACTGATATAAATTTGGAGATAATGGAAAGACACACTATAATGCATACAATGCATATATTTCCTGATTTATGACAATTTCCTTTGTATCTCCACAATTGATTATTAATTTTTAATTCTTCATCATACAATCTTGACGGTCGTGACTTCTCTTATAGATCAACAAATGGGTTTCAAAAGTTAATTTCATTCGAAATATGCTGTTGCACAAACAGCACAAAAAATTATGTTGAGTTTATTTGATTTTCTTTTATTTAGTTGTGTTTATGATCCTTCAAATCTTTCCCCCATTTGACACAAAATTCACGTTGAGAATGTGAGAAATTTTCAATTCTAAAGTAAATCATTTCTCAATTCATAACGATTTTCACCAGGGCCACAAATTATCTATATTCAGGATATTGTAGATTCTGAGCTTGTACATTTTCAAACAATTATTGCAATTATACTTTGGATGGTTAAATATTGTATAATTTTCATGTTCATTATGATCTTCCATAGTAAAAAAATTTGCGACATACTTTAAACGATCGATCTTCGAAGCATTCGAAGAACGTGGATTTCTGCTTTGTTTACAGATGGAAAAACTCTGTCGTAAGATGTAAAGACATTTTTCAGTTTTTCCAACAATTCACCAATTCCTTCTTCCACGCTTTAATTATTTTCAAAAACTTGTAAAATACGCTGAATGTTCCTATGTACTTTTTGTCTCGATGATTATATATACAAGCATTTGCCTATTCTTCAATGTTGTTAATGATCCCCTCCTGAAACATTCATAAATTTAATCAGTCGAGGTACAGTTGCATCGCTTTCAAAAATCTATAAAGGTTTGATGAAAACTCAAATAGATATTAAAACCCTGAGAAATTATTATTCTAGATAAAAAATCGATTTTCCTTGTCCTTCTGAAATTTTCTGAAAATAACACTTTTTAAAAAATTATGCAAAAAAATATTAGACGCTCTATAAACAATTGTACACCGGTGCTATTTGAGAAAAAAGAAACAGCTTTGTTAACTTTTTTGATTTTCTTCAATTTTATTTTAAATGTAATTCATTATTGCCTTAGGCAATACAATGTCAGAAATCAGATGTATAAAAGACAAACATCTCGATTTAAAATATACAATTATAGTTCAGGTGAAGAAAACTGTAACAATTGAGTGAAGCTGCATAAAATCAATAAAACATCGATGTAAATTTCTCATAATTAAACAAAAAAAATCAACCGATCGCTTGTTGGGATCTTCATATATGCAAGTGAAAATTACTTTTGTACAAATGGGTTGCGATGAAGAAAATGAATTATTTGCAATGAATATTTTTTTTCATTTTTAATCAGTACGATGAGAGGCTGCATTAAACAAATCGCGTATTTAATACGTTGACATTAAAGCTACGAAACTGGCTGAAGACAGCTTTTAGATTTATAATTTATTTAAAATGAAACTTAACTAATTCAAAATATTATAAATTCATTGACAATTAATCTTGCGCTAGGTGATCATGAAATCGCGATTTACAACTGAACAATCGGAGAGCTTAAAAGTCAATGGGCATAGGTAAAAGTGAGTTTACGCGTTTTAGCTCGTTCCTTAATATAAAAATTGCTTAGCAATGAAAAAGATTTAATTTTCTAGTTTACTCGTCGATGAACAATTAACACTAAACGCCTGATCTCAGCCGTTTATCGACTTCCGAGCTCTCTGAAATTTATAAGCAAAGTTTCAATCGCTACTGGCCGAAAGAAGCCACGAGATGTTTGTATAGATAGTATATTCAAACATCGCATAACCCGAGACAACGGAGTACTTGCCTGAATAAACGTTCGCCCATGAACAAGCTGCTATGCATATATACACTCACACCGATATAGACGTACATTAAACAATAATAATTGTTTCCATAATAAATGGAAAAGCATAGAAATTTAGTCGAATGAAAGAACACCAAGAAAAAATGCACTAACTGCAGAAGAGAAACGATCACTTTGTTTCCAGCCAAGAGTTCGACTTGAAAAGGCAATGGCGTTTGTTCTAAACGCAGGTGGACTTTTGGTGAGCGGTAAGGTTGCCCTGGCACGAGAATCCACGATGACAAATCTGGCAAACGTAAGGTTTTTCCCCGGTGTGTCCTCGTCTGTGAATTGTCAAGGTGGACCTCTGAGAAAAGGCCTTTGGACATTGGTCACACTTGTACGGCTTTTCCCCAGTATGGACTCGCCTGTGCATCCTGAGGTTTTCCGAGTCCGTGAAGCCCTTACCACAAATATCACAAACGTAAGGTTTTTCGCCAGTATGAATGCGCCGGTGTTTCTTCAAGTGCTCGGCGCTACTGAGCCTCTTGCCACAATAATCGCATAGGTAGAGCTTGGTCGGATTGTGGCTCTCCTTATGCCGGAAGAGGGAGCGTTTGGTGGCAAGGACGCGGCCGCAAATGTCGCAGGCTGTACTGGTAACTTTGTTGGCCTTGACCTCGGGGTGTGTTCGACGACTGTGAGCCGAGAGCTGCCTCCTCAGACAGAAGGCAACGCCACAAATCTGACAAACGAATGGCTTCTCGCCAGAATGTATGTTATAGTGCTCCTGAAGATCGGTGGCCTTGCGAAATCTTTTGTCGCATTCGTTGCATTTAAATGGAAGATTGGCTTTGTCGGTATGTCTTAGCATGTGGATGCTGAGTGCGGCTAGCACGGTCGTCTCGTAATCGCACTCCTTGCACATGTAACTCGGGTAAAAATGAGTCTTTTCGTGTCTGGTTAGGTCACGGAACAAACGGAACTTCTTTGGACAGTGCTTGCAGGTGAGGTCCCCCGCTGTATGACGAAGAAGATGCTTCTGATAATTGCTCTTGTGTCGGAAGACCTTGTTGCAGGTCTCGCAGTGCAGCTCTACATCGTTTTTCTCCTTCTTCATAGACTTTAATTCACTGGGACGACTCGCAGGCGCAGCACGAGTGGCTGCTGCTTTTCTTCCGGCTTTCTTTCCGGTGTGCTTCTTCATATGCTGACGTAGAGTAACGTACGTCCGAAAGACCCTGCCGCACTGTGCGCAGGTGTTCTTACGCTTGCTCTTATGCTCGATCTCGTGATTACTCAGCAGAGACTGCGAGGCGAAGAAAACTCCACAGAACTTGCAGTGGAACTCTGGATTGGGCTCTTCCTCCTCTTCTTGATTCGGCTCTTCCTTAATAACGTACTTTTCCTTGTTCAGCGCAATAGGTGACTTTACCTTCACTTTTTTCACTGATTTCTTCGCTGGAACAGCAGTCTTCTTCATTAGGTCGAGCTTCGCAAACATTTCCATGGGACTATAGTCCTCGGGATAGGCTACCTGGTTGTATCTGAAATGTGAAAATTCAAAGGACTACATCAGTATCCAACATCCTCAAATTTTATTTATTTTTATTAACATTTTCTCTATATGGACTCACCACCCAGCTTATCATCATCATCATTTTCGTTTATACCTGAAATTTATTCGTACACGGTACGCCTTTGTACATCTATTTGCAATGTAATTAAAGTACCGCCGGAACACAACGTAATAATTTTTCATCGTGAGATCATCGTTCGAGCTTATTGTATTTTATATTTGAGTATATATAATCTATATACAGTACACACACACATACACACTCACACATACACACACACACACAGTGTGCGACGTTTTCCAGTTTATACTTTATAAAAGCTATTTTTACCGCTCCTCCAACTACACAACATACCGTCGTATAAAATATTTAATACTGCTTAACTAGTTAAGTATTGATCTGATTCCACGCTTAGTATAAAAAATAGTCTATGCTAAGGTAATTATAATTCGACAGCAAGATTTGACGCAAAGTAGCTGTTAATCGCAGTGGAAACGTCATGATTTCTCGCGAAGGTACACATTGTCGAGCCGCACAAGAATACGCCATTTTTTACGTGAATTATCGCGCCTGCTCGTTTGGAAGCTGCAATTTTTAAGAGAGTTCCAGATAATAATGCACGCTGTTTCTCACAGGGATTATAACACTCGAGATATTGTGTCAGATATGATACAAATGAGAAAAGAATTAACGAGAGTCGAAACAGTTATACGAGCATGACACCAACAGCATGGACCTTGTTATGAGCATTGAGCAAGGCTCTGGAAACGAACGATTTGTTGCAAAGATTACATTGATAGGGCCTTTGGCCAGTATGATATCGTTTGTGTATAACCAGAGTGGAGTGTTGAGTAAACGATTTATCACAAGTATCACATTTGTACGGCCTTTCTCCTGTATGCGTCCGTTTGTGAACGACCAACGTGGTTCTCTTGTGAAAAGCCTTGCCGCAAACGTCACAGACCAACGATTTTTCTCCTCCGTGAAGCCGAAGATGATCCTGCAGAGACCCTTTGGACGAGACTGATTTTCCACACAGGTGACAATCGTATTTATTGTCACCGGTGTGAGACTTGACGTGAACCACTAATGAATTTTTATAGGCGAAGGTTTTACCACAAAATTCGCACTGATGCTTCACAGGTTTGAAGTTTGGGTCGTGCACTTTGAGATGTCGAGCCAAAGTGTGATTATTTGGGAAGGATTTGTGACAGGCATGGCACACGTGCTCCTTAGCCCCATGTTTCACGTTCATATGTCCATGCAATTCAGCATTTGTGAAGAAGCCTTTGCCACATATCTCGCAGTACCTCGTGTACCTTTCGGAGTGACGTCTTTGGTGAGTTGCTAGCTGAGAGGCTTGAACAAAGGCACGGCCACAAACGTCACATATATAGTTTCTCTCACAAGTATGAATTCTCTTATGAACTGACAATGTATTAGTTCTCTTAAAAGACTTGCCACAAACATCACATTTGTACGGTCTGAGGTCACTGTGAGCTATAAGATGTCCCTCGAAGAGGTTTTTCAACTTGAAACGCTTTGAACAAATTTTGCATTCGTAAACACTCCCCTCCTCTGACTTATTTATTTCTGACAGCTTCTCCTCGTTAAAGGAACTAGCAAATTTTCCATTCTGCAATGAATTGTCACTCGAAAATTCTGTTAAGCTTTTCCATCTGATTTTATTCTTTTCATTCGCAGAAGATGAACTTGTTGTTGAATATGTATCCGCAGAATTATCCAAGAAATTTTCATACTCCTCTTTTGATATAATAGACGAAGGCAACAGTGGCAAAATGATGTTCATCGATTCATGTATCAAGGATCTATTATCACTGATAATCTCCTGTAGGTTTTCAGATCTGTAAATAAAATGAAAAAAAAAATTGATCAGATTTTTAAACTTATGTAATTTACTCTCTTATGGTATATTTGTGCCATTAACGCTTGTATTTGGCCTCAAGTAAACTTCGTTTAAAAAAAAATTGTTATATTTATCAATACATTTTATCCACTGCAGATCTTGTTTCTTCTTTCTTCATTTTTTCACTTTCCATTATATTCTAATCAGCGATCAAACAGTATTTCTTGGATCATAATCAAACCAGATTCTTTATATCGGTACAAATGTATTTATTTGAAATAATAAACTTATCAAACAGCTATAATAATTTTAACACGCATATTTCCATACAGTCTCGACGAATGAAGTGTTACGTAAAAGTAAAAAAAACTATGGATACTTTTCATCTATAAGAATCATACAAACTTATTTTTTTATCAGTCTATTGTTTTAAAAAAACAAATAAATTATTATAATTTCACTGTCAATTAAATCGTTAGTCTTGTAGCTGAATACGCACCGAAAACACAGGACATTAAAATATGCATTATGTCAAAGAGTCCTTGATAATCAAATCAGTTTTGAGATGTTCATTTAACTTTCTTATGGGACCTCGCGTGGGCGTTCAAAGAGCCTTGCTGCGTAAACCGTTTTCTGCAGACCTTACACTCGTAAGGCTTCTCACCCGTATGTGTTCTCAAATGTACGATCAAGTATTTCCGTACACTGAAAGCTTTTCCACACATTTCACAAACATGTGGCTTTTCCCCGGAATGAATTCGCATATGTGTTTGTAAGTAAGTTTTGCTGGAAACTGATTTTTCGCAAACGTTGCACTTAATTTGGTTCTCGCCCGAATGAATTTTTAAATGCACTTTCAAAGCTGCCTTCCAGTAGCTTTCAAACGGGCAAGAAGTGCATTTGTATTTTTCACGCTGTCCGTGAGATTTCACGTGCGTAGCGAGGTACGTAGCACTCGCATAACGAGCATTGCATATATTGCACGCGAACGGCTTCTCTCCTGTGTGTGTTAGCAAATGCCTTTCTAGAGTTTGATTGGTATAAAAGCCTTTGCCACACAGCTGGCAATGAATTATAAACTCCTGATTGTGCCTCTTCTTGTGCAGTCGCAGATCGTATGCAGATACTTTTGAAACTCCGCAAAGATCGCATCTAAATCGTTTGTTATGCTGTTTCAGGTGAATCTTCAGAAATTCCTCAGTTTTGAAACATTTGCCGCAGATAGCACACTGACAAGGTTTCTCCACCTGATGAGCCTTGACTTTATGTTTTCGTAACTTTTTAGGAGTATCGAAATACACATCGCATTTCTCACAATAGTTGAATGGTTTCGCATCATCTTCCTCTTCGTGATCCAATCTATGTTTGAAAAATTGCGATTTCTTATGCAGTATCTTACCACACGTTTCACACTCGTAAATCACAAGAGATTTTCCTTTAGAGGATGGTGATAGCTGTGAACAACTTCGTGGCTTTTTAATATTTCTCGAATAAAGCTTCGTTGCATTAGGAGCTTTTGAATCGTCTTTCAACGGTTCCGAAGCAACCTCCTGATGAATAACCTCCTCGTAAATTAGAATTCCTGGACTGGTCCGTATTCTACTTAAATCTTCATCGTCCAGCATATCCAGTTCGATTTTTTGCTTCATTTCGTGTTCCTCATACCTGTAATTAACACAGAAGGTCAAAATATGCATTGAATTATATTAAACTGATTAAGAAATTCCTCTCTATGATTATAATTATCATTTGGACGACCTTTCCACTATTGCAACAACATTAACGTCTAGGACAGAGCAACAAAGTTTTTCTCTATTTATTTATTTATTTATTAATGGTTTTTAGAAAATTTGTATCAGCTTACCATTTTGTGATTGCGATTTTCGTGAGTATTCTTAAATATACTAAGATACGATAAAAGCTTCATGAGTTAGAGTAGCTTTGGCACAAGTCCTATCATAATTTTGCTTATCACAGAGTTCACAAAATACTGGTTCCCTCTTGGCAATTATTGATTAACAATGTGCCTTTTAAAGTGGCTATTTAAAGTACTGCGTTGAGCAAAATATTTATCGCAGATATGACATTTGAAGGGTTTTTCACCGGTGTGAGTACGTATATGCTGAGGCAAATAACTTCTCGAACTAAATGCTTTTCCACAATATTCGCAAATAACAAGCTTCTCATTGGAATGCGTCCTAAGATGCTTCGTAATGTAACGACGTCTGAATAAATTTCCACATACTTCACACGTTATCTGGTCCTTCGCGGTATGTTTTACAAGATGCTGCTTATAAAGGTAGCTGTAAAACGTTTCGAAACTACAAAGTTCACATTTGTAATGCTTTGGAGGTTCTTGGTCCCCGTAAATTTTCAAGTAGTTTTCACTATGTATGCTCATGTGAACTCTTAGCATACCCTTACCGTAAAATCCTTTCTTGCAAATCTCACAGAACTCTGAAAAGTCTTTATTGTGCCTTCTTATGTGAATCTTTAGGTAATATTCAGATGCAAGTTTTGCCCCACAAATATGACACACGTGTGGCGCATCGTGCACAACTTTGTGAACATTTAGATACTTTCTTTTCTTAAATACCTTATAGCAAACATCGCACTCTAACGATTCCACTGTACCAGACGACAAGTTTGAGCTATTATCAATATTTTCTTTCCCCTTTGCCGTTACTTTGCTGTTAATTTTATGCTGCGGTGATTGTATTTTTAAGAAATACTTATGGTTAAAATTAGCGATACTACTTCTTCCATTACTATCTATCTTATTTGAAAAATCAGCAGCATAAAATGAGCTATCTTCTCCGACATCGTTCATGCTTCTCATCGAATCGTAGCTGGTATGCCTCAAAAGTGTCATTGGTCTGCAAGGAAAGGAAAGGAAAGAGCTTTGGTCAAATTAAATGGTTTGAAAAATATTGGCATTGGTGTATTATAACTGTACCTGCACAAACTTTTGCTCGTTCGATTAAAACAATGTCAGTATAATAATTGCATTTGAGGAAAGAATGAATTATGGGAGTGTGATGAATAATATTTAATACTAATATAAAAAGTAGATAATTCTATTTTATTAATGCTTCATTTACAAGTGGTTGAAAGAAAAAAGAGCTACTAGTAGACATAGACTAAAACTTCGAACTTTTCCATAAATTTCAGATTGTAACATGATGAAGTCTTGTTGCTTTTTTCAAGAAAAATTTCTTAAGGCTCGCTACGTAAACATAGCAAGTTTGCTCTTTTAATGCAAAATTATAGGTTCCATTTATATAGCGTACACAAAGACACCAATAAAAAATGATTCTTTCGTGATACATATGCCACTTCCGAAAACTGGCATCAGCAACAAGTATAAATCACCATAATATATCAACATATCTATATTCATATACGTAAACACCTTTCTATTAGCTTAGCCATTCATATAAAAAATATGTTTATATCGTAGTCTACAGTTAATAATCATTCTTCTAATAAAGACGTTCCTTAACAATTAACTGTTAAGCAGATATGATTTGTACATTAATCAACAGGCCACAGTTTATCCGAGAAATTAATCAAGATTATATTTAAAACAAATGTGAGCATGATCGCAATGGTATATACATTTGCTATTTCATAGTTTTGACACACAATTGCCAATTTCATTTTTATACGATAATAATGAGTTATAATTACATTAAGCATATATACAAAAGAACGTACGAGTTTTAAATGCCTATGAAACATTATAAAATTGCCTTCATCAAAGTCTCGTTGTCAATTCAAATAAATTGCAAAATTCCACAAGTGTGTCGTGCGGTAAATAATTGTCAAGCTAAGTTTAACAATTCTATGGTTCATTGCCTTTATATACATCCATTAAAATGTTGTTACTCTCTACAGAAAACGTAAAAAGTACTAAATTGTATGCATGGTAAAATTAATGCTTTGATCTTATTATTGACAAAATTGAATAGTATCTGTATCGTTTAAGACGTTTGCATAACTAACATTTGAATATGCAAAAAATACTGTAATGTGCTTAAGCCTATTAGAAAGGATGGTCTCAAGACTTGTAAGAAGTTAATCAAACCTAATACAAGTGCTAAACATTTAACGCCGTTGCCTATAAACGAGTCAACGAAAATCAATGACATCAATTTTAGATAGAATTATCTTTTGTGCCTACATGTACATAAATCTGAGATAATTGGATCTTTAAAAAGAAATTAACGATTTTGTCAGTCTGCAAGAAACTATAATCTAAAAATGTTTCTTTTTCTAACATTCCATGAAAGTTTTAAACCAGTTGTATTTTACACCTTTCCCTGAATAAAAATTACAATAAAGTAATCAACATAAAAAAAAAATGGGCCAAATATAATATCATAAAGGTAATCAAGCTTCGGAATAAACCACAGAGATCCATTTAATGGACATTATATTTTTCTCATGATTACGAAGCCCCTTTTGGGATAAAGAAGATATGGATTTTTTTTTTTTGCAAAAATTTACAATAAATATCACAGTGAGTCAATAAAAAGAAATGACGGACTGACGGCAGTAGCAAATTTCATGAGAATGTACAGAAAGTAAAAGCCAATTGTAACAACGCGCTTTGAATTGCGGCTACTGTCATTTTAATGGTCCAGGAGATGGGGAAAACTTGCAATCAATAAACGAGAAAGAGTAATAAGTATTATTGACGAGACATGTAGCTAGTATAATTTTGTCGATGCATAAATTTCTAGCTAGGTAAAATGAAGGTGACGTTTTCAAGGGATCCTTCCTGTTGCTGACCACCCCTTGACGATTGCTGTTGCCGCTGCTCTTGCTGCTGCCTCGCGGTCTGCTTGGCATGAGTTTTCAGATGAGAGTTCAGCATCGTCTTGGATGCAAACGACTTGATGCAGAATGAGCAGGGATAGGGTCGGTCTCCCGTGTGACCTCGTAAATGCACAACGAGGGTAGTCCGTTGTGTAAAACTCTTTTCACAATGAGTGCATTTGTGCGGCCTTTCCCCGGTGTGAGTTCGTCGATGAACACTCAGATAATTCTGCGAGATGAAGCCTTTTCCGCAGAGATCACAAACGTGCGGCTTCTCGCCCGTATGCTTCCTGAGATGAACCGTCAAGTAAGTTTTACTGGACACTGCCTTGCTACAGATAGGACAGATGTACTCGCTCTGAGGTCCCACGTTACCATGGGTCTTCATGTGGACCAGTAGCACCTGCTTTCGCGAGAATCGCTTATTACAGAGCTCGCAGTGATGCTTCTTTTGCGGCGGCACGTAATCCGGTTGATGCAACTTGGTGTGCAGCCTCAGTCCTTGGCGATAACGAAACGTGGCCTGGCAGATATCGCATTGGAAGGGTTTCTCTTGCTCGTGCACTTCCTGATGGTCCTGATACTCCTCGTGGCTCGACAAAATAATGCCACAGCTATCGCACTGATACTTGTAATCGAAATCGCCACTATCGGCGTTACTGTTGTTGGATGTGTGCACTCTTTGATGGGTTATCAACTTGTGGGCAGTTTCATAGCAAGAGCCGCAATGCTCGCAAACGTAAGAATCGTCGGTTACTGTCATCGGCGGATCATCCTCGTCTCCGTCCTCTGCCTCCATCTCAAGGTGAAGAATCTCCTCTTCCACTTCCTCCCCCATTTCCTCTTCCTTCGCTCGACTCTCTTCCTCGTGATTCTTCAAATGCAAACGCAACTTGTCCTCGTTTACGAAAGTATCGCCACACTCTGTACATTGCATTATCATTTCGGTATCTTCCGACTTAAAATCGTCCTCGTTAAGTAAGTCAGTTTCAGTCTCTCTAAGCATATCCTTCTCTTCCGGTTCATATCGCTGCCGTTCCTTCTTTCGCTGCATCGTCTCATGTTTCCTTACATAATATCTGAAAGAAGAGACACAAAACATTTGTCAGTGCTGATTTTATATAAACATACAAGATTTGCTTCGTAAATTATATTATTTATATTCCAATAATGCTGCCAAGCTATACGAATAATTACTTAAGGTCGATGTTCTGCCTATGTCGAAGGTATCAATGTTCGCGCTTCTAGGTAGCTAGCTAATATACAATTGTTTAGTTATTTATCATCAATTCGATTATTATTCACCACTTATTTCGTTCGGCTATTCTCTTACGTTGCTTTCAATCAATATAGTCCAACCCAAAATTGAATTTCATAAAAGTTCTATCGTATAATAACTATCATAAACATATAATACCTTAATTTAACGAATCATAGAAACAGAAGATGAAAAATAAAGATATTACAGGTTTAAAAATGCGTTCTGCCGGAGAAAACTAAAGGAAAAACAAATTATTGAATAGGATTGATGAGACGTGAACTAAATATTTAAAGCAGATTGTCATTTTGTGATTATTTTTTAACCTTTATTGAGATATTCAACAATCTTCTTAATACATATTTAATGTCATATCAAGATCGTGTGACAAAGAAAATTAATTATCATTTCTAAATAGAAAATGATGTTATTCACATAAACAATGCGTCTGGCTTCACGACTCAAACTCTATTGATCAGAGTTATGTCTCTGTGATCAATCGATTTTCATGCTAAGAGAATCACCTAATATGACCTAATAATTCTTTACCGCTACAGGAATCCACCAAATTGCGTTTTGATCGAGTCAACTTAGAATAAATAATAATACAAGGAAAAAGGTAGAAAGAGAAGATGGGGTGGAGAAGGGAAAGATAATTCAATAAAGTTATTCGAGCAGTTACACCATGTTTCGATCGAAATCTATGAAATGCGCTATTTCATATGAATTTATAAAGTTCCTATTTAAGAAAAAATTATACTTTTCCACATTTCCACCAAACTGAGTTACATCCTATAAGGTAAAAATATACAATGTTTTTGTACCTTTGTTTCATCCCTACATTAAACTTTGACAGCGATATCTCTAACAATTATTACTAGCTACTTTTCCTTATGTATGCTCATATTATTTTTTTTGTTTTGTTTATATTTCATACCATCAAACAACATAGAAATAGATAAGCGTCTTCGTACTTACAGTTTCATACTTAACTAATTAATTGCACTTATGAGCCATCAACTCAGCCTTTTATATTCATTTGAATAAAAAACAAATTTTACTATCTAATATGTAATATATCGATATAATGACTAGTCCACTTTTCACAACTGTGACTATAAATTTGTGTCTTGTCACTCTGATGAAAGTTACTGAATAAAGCAGAGCTTGAAAATTTGTGCACCTTTCAACTGCTTATTAGAGTCGCTAATAGGAGTTCCTTATCAGTAGTTACAATAATAATTGGCTGAAAAGTGGAAAAATTGCAAAGCTCTGCACTAAAGAAACATGATAGTCCCGAGGCACTTGATTCAGTGGTACTTATACAGCTATTAAGAACAGTTTTAATACTTTAATGTTATAGTAATAAAGAGAAAAATGATTTATCACATGTAATCCATTAATTAATCCCTCCTCTGACTTGTCGTGCATCTATTCTTATATATGCTACCTAACAACATCAACGATCAGAATTGGTCATACTAAATTATTAGTTTAAGTCTAATACCAAAGGCACATCTTTCAACGAAATAAAAAAACATTGAAAATCAAACGGATCAGAAAGAAAATTGCACATATCCGTAGCAACTGATTAATTCGCGTATTCCTATAAACAATATCACAGCAACAAGTACATCATGGATAGGGAAATTAGTTCCTTTTAGAAAGTAGATATGGCACAGAATCTTTAGAGGATTTTAAGCGTTCGATCTCTCTTACAGATAAACAGTTTTTAATTGAGGAAAGAAGAGAAGGACGAAGAAACAAAGAGAGAATAAGAAAAAACGTACGACTTGTTTAAAGAAACATTAGCTCATTTTACGATACGCGCAGGATATTAATGCTTCTTCATGTGATTAAGCATTATTGTCCTGGTGACAAATCCTTTTCCGCACAAGGTGCAAGTGTAAGGACGTTCTCCCGTATGATACCGGCGATGAACGGTCAAAGTCGAGGCCTGAGTGAACGATTTACCGCACATGGCGCACAGATAAGGTCTCTCACCAGTGTGAATGCGCTGATGGACCACGTAATACTTGCGATGCGTAAAACCCTTACCGCAGACGTCGCAGACCAACGGTCTATTGCGATGAACAGCTTTGTGACTGGTCAAAGACTCGATAGTCGCGAACTGCTTGGAGCACGAATCGCAAGGATAAGAGGTAGGCGGGGGGGGGTAACGGCTTGTTCAACGAGGAATTCATAAGGTTGAGCCCGGTGTTACCGTGATAGTCGGTTGGTGGCGCTATATTCACAGCGGACAATCCACCATGGTTGTTACCAACCGTTACTACAGGCTTGTGTGCCTTTGCATGATGATTGTAAAGATTGCGAGTCTCGAATCGCATGAAGCACTTGGGACAGGAGTAAGGCTTCTCCTGTCCGATCTCGTGCATCTTCTTGTGGCGCTCTAGCAAGGTACGATAGCGAAAAGTCGATTGGCAGCGATCGCAAGCGAAAGTTTTCTCGAGACTTTCCGGCATGGTTATGGGAGTGGAGAAGGAGAAGGCTTCCGGTGACAAGGACGGGGATGGACAGGAGGATGAGGTCGAGGGTGGTGGACAGGTGACGGGTGTGGAATGCGTGACCTCGTGCATCCTCAAATAACTCTGGGCCGTGAAGCTTCTCAAACAGACCGAACAGGTATACTTGGACGGATTCTCCATCAGCGCGTGCTCGTATTCCGAGCGTGGCTGGTGGCTCGTTCTCAAATGATAATTCATTTTAATCTCGCTTCGAAATTCTATTCCACAGCTCGGGCATGGATAGGATTCGGACGCCAAGATCTGCATGTGATCTATCAAGGTCTGGTCGAGCGAGGTCAAATGAGAGCTAGGAATTGCTTGCTGCGACGTAACTGTTGGCATCGTAGACTGATTCGAATAGATGGAGGTGCTGCTGCTGCTGCTGCTGCTGGTGGCTTGCAGAAAGTTATAACCGACGGCAGCGCCACTTTCGTTGGCGGCCTCTGGCGACGGCGAGAGTATCTGGCGCAGCATCCCTGATAATCCGCCAAACGTCTCCGGTCCCTCCCTGAAATCGACAAAATCCAAGGACATTGCGCCGGAGAGCGTGATCTACACACATACGGCAGCTTTTAATTCTCTCTTTATTCTAATATGCTTGCGCTCTTGTTGCACTTGAGACTTTGTACGACAGGCAGTGATTATTATAAGTATATTATATAGAATGTACACAGATTGCACAAGGAAAATAAGAGTTGTGATGCTGGTGTATAGGTTTTTTCTCTTTCTGTTTGTCTCTATGTGGTGTGTAGGTATGTGTTAGAATTGTGTGTAATTTCTGCAAAGTGGCCGTGCAAAGTGCTTGGACATCGCTGAGAGCTTTGTCGATGTACAGCGACACTGAATGTGATCTGGTGGTATATGCAGGTGCGAGCTCTGAGTTTTAATATAAGTCGTCGTCGCTGCTACCGTCCAATTTCTATCACTTCGTTTCTCTTTACAACTAGTTTTAGCGTAGTATCACTCTCCTCCCGTTATAACTTCACCTGCAACCCGCACAAATTCCATTATCTTATGGAATCTTGAGTACAGGTTACTTTTAAACCACTGTCGCCCCATCGTTCGCGAAAAATCTCTTGTTTTTTCACTCTGAATGATAGACACGTATGAAAAAAAGAAGAAAATGAACAAAACGACATTAAAATGTAGAAATTTCATTTCTCAAGATACTTTGTGGAAACTAATAGCAAAATAGCGGCACAAGTAGAAATGGGATAAAGCTATAAAAATCGGCAGATTAGTCAAAGGTTAAAGAAGCAATTTGTTGTTAACTTGAAGAAAATTATGATTTGCTTTTTTAAAAATTAATCACGTTAAAACTAAATGCTAATTTTAGTATAGAACTCATTCTCACCTTTTTTTTATCCTCAGTTTTTCGCCATATCATATTCATCCACATCTTCAAAATTATATCTTCCTGCAATTCATCTTCATATAAAAAAAACACCAACTTCATAATTACACAAGAAAATACCAAAAAAACTAATATTTAAAAATCGGTAAAAAAACTTCTATGCAAATTTTGTTTATTGTAAGGTGCAATTAAAAAAAAAACAGTTATATTTAAGAAAATGTTTGCAAATTTTCAAAATTTTCTTTCAATAACTCAATTTTGCACCCACAATTAAACGATAAGAAAAGAGCGCAATTTTAGTATGCGCGGCAAATCATTCGTAAAACAATATGATACATGCAGCTTTTTATTAAGCGCAAATATGTATATGAAACTAAAATTAAATATTTTACCGGCGCAAACGTTTGACAGCCTGGTAAAATATGACAATGAAAATTAGTTCATAGTAAGCTTCACGGGACGAATTCGTTTGGCTTAAAATAAGTTTACCAAAAATGGGGGGTAAAGTCGAGAATATGATTGTTGTAAAATGTTCACACTAATAATATTAATTAAAATATATTAAATAAGAAAAGATACCCGCCTTTAATTTTGACTATCATCAACTGTCTTCTTCTTGCTTCTGATCTAGTTCTTGATCCACAATTGTTCAATCTTCTTTTTTCACAGCTTTGTCGATTCCATTCTTTTATAGTATATATATATATATATATATATATATATATATATATATATATACATACATATATATGTGAATGTTTTTGAATTGATTGTCAAGTAAAGCGTCGCTTGTATATTTATACATGAAGCGATATTAAAAAAAAATTCACACAAAGCACAGTATAAATGTCACCACATCAGTTATTATGTTGACATTTTATAATATGCTGCTCTCATGTTAGTATAATTTTTTTAAATGAATGCACTTAAAAATTAATTAGACTAAATTCCTGATATCACATTTTAAAACGCAGATATTTGAAAACGCGTGGACGACGATCTTAATTAACAATATTTTGACCGGCTTTGCAATTTTACCGAGGATGCAAATAGTCAAGGTGTTGTAATAATTTACGAGATATAAATCGACTGTGAATTTTGATCAACCAATATTTGGCCATGTGCGGCATATAGTGCCTTCACATAAGCGTGGAAATATTCATATTGACAACATGGAAACATTTGACTTTTCTCTGAATGGAGAGAATGCTTTCAATATTCTATGCAATAACTTCAATATTTTATACAAAAGTAACAATATTTTTAAACAGATTTTTAAAAATTTCTTCTAAAAAATATTCTCTCTGTTCATGTATCATAAAGAAGTCATCTTTTATAAAGACCATTAAAATGAAAATATAAGAATAAAATTATAAACTCGTACACTAACAAGATTTACCAGCAATTATTTTCATGTTAATGGACTCTATTGAATTCTATAGCAGTAACATTTAATAATAATTAAGATATTTAGCAATCTATTTGGTATAATAATTTGATCCTAAGCTTTATTTATAAAAAAGAATTAAAAGTGTCAGTTTATTCAGCAGGTCGATAAGTCCTTCCAAACAAAATTGGAACAACTTGAGTTTTCCTATCATCATACCAAATTACTAAATATCTAGAGTCAAAGATGGTTGTGGGGTGTGTAACTTACCTGGTATATTAGATTGAATCTATCTTTATTCTAGTTTAAACTACTGTGCATAGTGGAATAAAATTACTAATATTTCTTGACTTTATATTATTTTTAAACAAATCAGTAATTTATAGAACTCGTGCGTGTAATGTATGTTTTTAAATTTAAAAAAAAGTGAAGGTTTTTTGTATCAGAGTATAACTTAAAAAATGCAATTATTGTACAACAAAAATATTATTTCACAAGCTACCTGTGTTCATGTATGTGTTCACCACAACTAAAGTACACCCTTGACTCTATTTCTTGAAGAAAAAGTTTAACAAAACTTACCCAGACTTTGGATCTCCTTCCACTGTTTGTGGTATTGTCATTTCTGGTATTTCAGCTATTTTTTGTCGTTGAAGTCCTGATGGTCCTGCTTCATCGCATGCAAGTGATACATTTACGAAAGTTGTAGGCTCAATATTTCTACTGCTATTGGCATCTTCTTCGCTTTCTTCTTTCACAGGTAATCCTTTAATTACAAAAACCAAATGCATTAGAGAATGGACACATCTGCTTGATCTATTTTTAATATAATACTAGAGTCAACAATAAAGAGGAAAATACCTTCTGCATCGTTATCATCATCAGAGTTTTCTTCATCTTCCGTAGATATTTCCTCTTCGTCTTGTGTTGTGGGATTTGCTGCATTTTCACGAGCAGTTTGCGAACTTGGCCCAGGTACTGCCTGAGATGTTTGCACAGAATTGCTACTAGTATCCATAGGAACTGAAGAAATTTGTTGTTGGTTATTACTGGATATCATCATCGGCACACCAAGGCCAATATTGTCCATAATGCCAATACCCATGTTATTTATAGCCGGACCACCTAGTCTATTCCCACTGCTTCCTTCAGACTTTAATACACTTTGCTAAAAATGATACAAATAAGATTGTAGAATTTCTTGGCAAAATTATAAAAATTGTTTCACAAAATTAATTAAAGGTGTAACAATTACCGAGCTACGACCATCTGACGCATAATTTTGTTTAGTCTCCGAGGCAGATCCACCAAGCCATTGGAGCAACTGCTTCTCTGAATTTGCAGTTGTATTCCAAAAGTCATAACATAATTCTACTTTATATACACAATCGTTACATATTTTTTTCGGTAATTTATCCTCTTTAGCCACCTAAAAAAAGACCGAAAAATATAATGAATTTCATGATATATTTTTTTAAAGAAAAATAATAAATTTTAACTATATACTTTGATTCAAAGACAAACATAGAATAGAATGAAACCCCTACATGAATAAAAAATTATTCATGCAGTAAACGATTAAGTACTAGCTTGTGTAAGAAAAATCGATGTATTGAAAAAGCCGCCATTACCTAGCACAAAATCCAACACATCGTACTAGAACTATTGTTCTTTCATGTTCATTCATGTTTGGAAAATTTATCGTAAAATGTAAAGTAAATACATGCCGTTGAATACAATATTAATTGCATCACGAGCATATACTACGGCTTACATTTTTTATTAATAAACGTATACTTTTACAACATATACAATTTACTGCTACTACTAGGGGTAAGATTTTACCAAAACTCCTAATGTGTATAAATGACTAATTTTTATGTATAATTAAATATACCTACAATAAAAGAACTCGAATAAAAATTGAAGATTAAGAAAAAAGCAATTGAGAGAATGTTTAAAAACTTTGTTTTGTTTCACCTACTAAAAAAAATTTGAGCAAGTCGAAACTTTAACGCGGCAAATCTCTTTTAACATTAGTGTAAAGTCATAAATGTTGAAAATGTTTCTTAACAGCGATTAAGTCTTAAAAGGTCAAGATACGAGTTGTTATATGGAATGAAGCAGAACGACATATGATACAAGAAATCAAATAAGAATAGGCATAATCGACATAAGTGTAGAATATTTGTAGCGTCCTAAACAAGAAGCTATAGGAAAGAGGAAAGGTAGATTGAGTTTGTACAATAGTCGCTGATAAAAGGAGGTAAGCGGTATTATTGGTTGCATTACAAATACCGCCTTTATATAAAGTATACTCAGTGCATGGCTTACACGCGGAGCTACTAAATCTTGCTATAATAATGTACCGGGAGGTCGAAAAGTTATGGACAATTAGAAAAGAAGTTTACGAGAAGTAGACAAGATGGCGGAACAGCGTGATCTTACAATGGCGTAGTTGGCTTACCTTGACCGGCAGACAAGCGGCGATTTTAAGAAAAATTTGCCGTACATCGCCTTCACCGCCAAATATAGGCGTAGAAACACAATCTTTCACGAGACACAATCGACACAAATCCAGATAGTCGAGGGAGGACATTTTATTCTTTGAAACGCCAGCTCGAGACGCAAAACCGCGCCCGTAGACGCGAACGATGTTTCAGGCGTTTCAGCCGTTTCCGTTTCTAGTCAACCAAGCCCAAGCTGCCCAAGCCGCCGGAGTCGGCGATGGCGGGCGAATCGGGGAGTTTCGGGGAGAATCGGGTAAAATCGGTGTTTGTCGGGTAACCGCCGTCACCGGTCGGGTGCACGGACGCACACGGACGACCCAGCGCCCAACGGTTGGAGGATTTGGAGGGAGTACTCAGAGTAGCACTAGCAACTAGCAGCAAGATTAAAGATGGTTGGATCAGAGAAGGGAGAGAAAAGAGCTTTCACGCTCGCCGTTGACCATTTTACTCTTTAGCCAAGCCACTTTCTCAATAGTTATCCTGGTTACCCCTTTTGCTATAATCTTACAAGCTAACAGTCTATTAGGACCATCTCTTCCCTTTAGTAAATACATTTTATAAAAATTTGTTTTTCCGTAGGCTTCTTATAGGGGTTTTCTGCAATTTCTTACCCATAATTTTCGTTATCATTAACTGACAGTTAACGAATTGCTAAATTCAATATCGGTTTCATCTTGAATGATAGGTGGGTAGTAATTGAGGAGATTTGAAACAAAACTAAATAAATTTATTTTTATGAATATATTTGTATTATATATATTGGCAGCACTATTGGCAGTTATCATTAATGTTATTAAAGGCATTATAATCTGAACTATTCTTGAGAAAACTAGATACTTATGTATTATTTGTTTTGTTAAAAAATTAAACTACTTTGCTTGCTTGTATGATATATTTTGGGCGACACCGCCACTGATATCATCGTAAAAATGGATTTATTCCATTTTGCTACGGATCTCCTCAATTGTCCCTAAGTTACAGCTATGCCAGCTATAGCCGAAATATTGATAGTACTAACTAATACAAAAAGCTTGTTCTGTTGAAGTTGAGACTTGGGGTGGGGGAATTCACAACAATTCATGTCGCCGCTTTCGTTGGAGGGAAAGTGAACGATATACATATGTACATAGATAGACTTCTTGATTTGGTTACATTTCAACTAACTTCACTTTATACTTTCTTAGCTAAATTTTGGAATTTATTCTTGAAATTTATTTCTATATTTGACTATTGACTATGGTTGATAAATCATAGTTATGAGTCAACACAAAAATCAATTTCTTCCAATATGTAGTACATATAATACGCTACTGCGGAAAATTGATTCCTGTATGCGGCTCGCCTACAGTCTAGTATGCCAATTTTCATATAAAGTATACGAAGTGAAAATAACCGAACTATACAAATCAATTTCCCGTTTTTTAGTTTTATACCAGAGATGGTTATATCGTTATATTAGGGATGTCAATATAATTGTATATATATATATATATAACATTGATTCTCGAGCTCGACTGCTAATATAGTGCGAGAACTACAAAATAGCCAATGAAATTATTACTTTTTCCTAAAATCTGTGAATTGATTCGTTGCAGTTTCCTCGCTTTTCGTCACACAATGCTTGCAATTTTATTTCAACTAAACTTGGGCAGATGAGATTGCGATGTTATATATGTCTAGAGCCAACGTTGATTCATAAGTATTTTTCAAAAAATACGAATTAAGCATCTTTTCATTATAGATAGCATATATTTATAGCTTATAATACAATTTTAAATATAAATATTAAATAAAATTTGTGAAAAAAGAATCACCTAAAAATTGTTATTATGTACATTTATATGGGGCTCCATTTTTGCAGCAATATTCCCTTCCAGTAGACAAATTAGTGTTAATCCATACATCTTTGCAATTTTTGATGAAGAGTGATGCCTAGTCAACAAAAGTTTTATCTCTGCTAATATTTGTTTCAATTTGAATTATTCTAAACTACAGAAATTAGTGTTACTCACTTTTTCTTTGTAACAGTCCTTATCTAACGAGGCACATAGTATATTAGAACTATTTGGAAGATGCTTTACAATCTATTCAAGTGAAAAGAAATATTAACATGAGACTTTAGTTGCAAAGTTTAGTGACATAGAACACACTTTTTAGACCTACATTGTCTAAGCACCTATTAGTGCACATCTTATTACCAATAGAACTACATGGAAAAATATCATTAGTCTCATGAACAAGCACTGGATTTCCTTTTGATAATTCTTTGCTTCCTTTTTTAAATTGTCCACTTAGAAATACTCCACAAAGACAATTCACTGATGTTTTTGCGTTAGGTTCATTTGGTCTTTCTGTTGTCTGTTGAGGTACTTGTATAATAGTATTATTAGTAGCATTTATACACATGATGAAAAAAGAAAAAGTTGCAAATTCCAAATATTTTTTCATCTGTAACAAAATGCATCAAATAAATAAATTGTATTACTTTATGTTTTATGAAATAGCTAGTGTATCAAAAGTTCTATACTCACTGTGAAAAAGTTAAAACTTTACTGCATAAACAATTTTTTAGTTGATTGACTCTTTCAGCCTTTCCTTACAATACTAATTTATAATCTTTGAAGCCACTGGTAATATAGGTCATATCAATGTTACACATTAAGCAAAAATTGACAAACATGCAGCATTGCAATATTGTACAAATAATCTGTTCTACTTTTGAACCATGACATTTTCATTGTGAAACATGTATGTGTCATAATTTAAAAAAGTAAACAAAAATTAACAAAACTTGTTTTACTTTAATTATCTTTTAATTATTTTTGCTTCACCTTCCATTACAATATTTTTGCCATTTGTTGTACAAGTATATTCACATAATATAATTCTTTTAATAGATAAAACCTTAATTTGGACATTTACTGTATCTCCTACGAAACAAGTATTTGGAAATCTAAAATTTTGTTCTAGGACAATGCTACCTGGTCCTGGCATTTTTGTTCCAAGTACTGATGAAACTAGACCATTGAGAAAAGCACCATGTACAATATTTTTTGTTGAATTAACATGTATTGGATTATTATCACCTGTTAAATTAGCAAAATTAGTCAAATCATCTTGCGTAATTGTCCTCAATATTGATGCCGTATCTCCAATCTTTATTGTATTAGCTTTCATAACAAAATTTGCTGATTTAATTTGTTTACTGCAATAATTTCTGGATAAAATTATAAGAAAGGCCATTGCCTTATAAATGTTCACTCAATTGTTTGCTTTAATTCTTTCAAGTTCATTGGATGAGCAAAAGTCCTCCAGAAAAATAGTCGCTATATTTTTGATACGTTTATTTTCAGAATTGCTTAAGTTCAATAATAAACTACTTATTTCATGTGAAACAATTTCATTTTTCGTTTCAGTATCAATAAGAAACATTAAAGTTGTAATTGAAGAAAGAATTATTTCTTCATCGTTTGATGATAACAATGATGTTACTAGCTGAATACCTTGATTACGTAAGATATACAATTTATTTATAGGATCTAAAAAGAATAATAATAAATTAATTGAATAACATCAATCATAACATAAGCACCAAAGCATTAAAATCATACGCGTTATGTATACCTAGGCATAAGTTACAAATACCGCCGATGGAAAAACGTACAAAAGTTTGGTTATCTTCTGACAAATTATGCAAAAATAAGTCAATTATTTTTAATTGTCTTATGTAGCCATAATTAATGGGATCATATGCGAAGTTAGCCAAATTTGCCAAAACTTGCTTCTTCGCGTCTACATAATATAAAAAAATATAATTGTATAATTTAAATCTTTTCTTTTTTCAATGTTATGAAATATTGTATGTATGTTATATTAAAGTAATTAATAATAATCGTACCTTGAGAATTTGTCGAATTGAATTCTGAAATTAAGAGCTTTAAAAAGTCATAACGATTGATACCATTTTTTCCTGTACGTCTTATTAGTTTTTCTTTTGTAGAAAACATCAAGAATTTAGATGAAAATATATTTTTTATGCGATTACAAATTATTTTAATTTTATGACGATCAACACCGCTGTATGTCATATAACTATAATATTTTCATTTTTATATTTTCAATTTCATGTCTACTCAATTGAAGCAACCTGAATCATAGTTGTGATACTTGTGATTGTTACGTGAAGTGTGAAGTATAATTGGGTTATTGGATACTGTGTCATGCAGTGTGTGTGAATGCACTATTGCAATCGAAAGGTTCGAGAGTTTGTTCTTTTTCGCTGTACTATCGATTTGGTGTAATTCATGGTGTAATTATAGAATGACAAACAATGCGTTTTCTCACTCTATACTTATTGCATTGGTGCAGCAATACAGCGAAAAAGAACAGACCTGAGTCCTGAGGTAGCAGAGGTTGGTAGAGGTAATGTGTTGTAGGACTCAGTAGGACAGACAAGGACAGAGTTCACAGAGTAGGACTGTAGGTCAATTGAGTGTCATTTCGTTTTAAAAGAAAATGTGAACTATTGTGACTCAAGCAACAGCTGATGTGTTGCAGTACTCCCACTGGCTCCCATCTGTTCGCACATGCTCGCATCTACTCAATTCACTGTTGCCGCATTGAGCAGTCATGTTGCAATTTAGTTGCAGTTTTCAAGAAGTACTCTTACATGACAAAGTTGTTTTATTAATTTCTAAATACTGTAGTTTAATTCTGTTAATTGGAGATCAAAAATTGAAAATGTATCACCAATAATTTTTTAAGTATAATTAAATATAAGTAAAAATTACATAACCTTATAATGTATTATATATAAATATTAAAATGAATAATATCTTTAAAACTGATATATTAAAATTAAATTTGAAATGTGCAACACAAAAAAGAATCTCCAATTTAGCATTTGTGCCAAAGTGCAAACCAATCAATCAAGAGGATGTGCTTAGGTTGAAAGAATTTGTAAATAGCAATAACAAAATGCTTGTATTAACGGGAGCTGGTATTTCTACTGAGAGTGGTATACCAGACTATAGATCTACAGGCGTTGGACTTTATGCTAAAAGTACTAGAAAACCTATATTATATCAGGAATTTTGTTCTAATGAATCTATCAGACAAAGATATTGGGCAAGAAATTTTATTGGCTGGCAAAGGTGTAAAAGTGGAGTTTAATTCAACAATTTAATTACTATTTTTTCAACTTAAAAATTTTTATTTATAATTAAATTTCCCATTTATATAGATTTTCATCGACTTTACCTAATAATACACATAAGGCTATTAAGCAATTGGAAGATATAGGAAAAATTAACTTTATAGTTACTCAAAATGTTGATAATCTTCATTCTAAAGCAGGCAGCTTTAATGTTATAGAATTGCATGGCACTGCTTTTAGAGTATTGTGTCTGACATGTAACAATAAATTTAGCAGACATGATTTTCAAACTATACTTGATAAATTAAATCCACATATAAAAGCAGATGCTTTAATGATAAGACCTGATGGAGATGTAGATATATCTGAGGTACTTAATTAGTAATTAAATAATTATTATTTTTAAGATAATATATTAAAATAAAAATTAAACAGGAGCACATAAAAAATTTTCAAGTGCCACCTTGTGAAAATTGTGGTGGCAACTTAAAGCCAGACATTGTTTTTTTTGGAGATAATGTACCACGTTCAATTGTTGAAGAAGTAGAAAAGAATGTTAATGATGCTGATGCTTTACTTATTCTGGGAACTTCACTGACAACATATTCTGGCTATAGAATAGTTTTACAAGCATCTAATAACAAGATACCAATAGCAATAGTGAACATTGGTAAAACTAGAGCTGATAAAAATGCAAATTTAAAAGTAGAAGCTATATGTGGAGACATTATTTCAAAAATTATACCAAATTGACAGTTCTAAAGTATTTTTTTTTAAATTAAAAAATTACTATTTTATGTATTTAATGATAAAATACAATAAACAAAACTTTAAGTGAAATTATTAAATCCCTTTTTACTGAAACAATACTGATCATAAAAAACTATGGTATATTAATGACAAGCAAAGAAATTGTTTACAGATGGTGTTTTGTATTTTAAAATTGTATATCAAACTTTCATTGTAATTATATAATTTAATTACACGACTTTGAATCTTTTGCATTTTGTAGACTTTGTGTTATATATAATTTTGCTAAGCTTTGAGCACAAAACTGTGAAATATGTTCACTATAGGTGTTAATTTGTCCAGCAACAATCATTGGATTTAATCTTGGTGGCACAGGTAATGGGCGAATCAACTTGTTAATATCCTCTTCAGGAAGTGGTGGTTCATCTTTGGCAGCTCTTGCTGCATTTTCTTGAGCTCTCTTTGCCAAAAGCCTGTTTTTATCCTGTTGTTGCCTGACTACTAACTGTTGATACCTATTGAATTTCATAGCTTCTTGATTCAATTCATCAACACGATCCATCAAACAACGAAGCTGATTTTCTAAAACTGTGGCAGTTCCCAAATCTAAATATTTAGTTCCTTCTTCCTCAGGAATCATTTCATCCAGTTCAGACATCATGATATTGGTTAAATTACTATTTTTTATTACAACTGGAATTTCAACAAATAGTGACTCATATCCAATTTTCAGAGTGCGCAGTGCTTCAGGTGTAAATTCTCCTTCTTTATACATTTGAATCGCTTGTGGAGTCAATCTGTATGCTTTCAGTGTTAAAAATCCTCTCGCAGACTTTGCTGTATCATAAATAAGTACTACTGATTCTTCTATAGAGGTCTGATAATGATATTGAGATTCCAACAAAGAAAGATTTAAGAAATTGCCTACATCTGCACTCTGGTACCAGCCAACATGAAAATGATCCACATTAACCCTAAAGATTATAAGAAACTGATTATTAAAATGTATCTTAAACATCCAAGAACTTATGAATTTAAGATAAAAACCAACCATCTTAGTCTGCGCATCATAGCAAGTTGATATTCTTCTTCATCCATTATCTCGTCATTTTTAGGGAATGGGAAGCAATTGGTAATTTCTAGCCGATTTTGCACGACTAGGCCAAGCAAAGCACCCTGAGCTACCTCCATATTGCTTGTCGACTCTTCATGGCAATGTTTAACCATTTTCATAACCACCAATCCATCACACTGGACGTAATCAATTCTCGGCTCTGATTCGGGAATTCTTCTACTTTGCACTCGCGACATTTTTCTAATAGTTACAATTACTTAGACAAAAATTAAATATGGTAAAATTACTTCTTTAGACAGTTGCAAGGAGCGCATGGGGCCATGTACATACTTGGGCTAGTACGTTTAAGTCAATTAAGAGACTGTAGGCTGCTGTTGTAAATAATCCAAGTACTATAAATAAATATTTAATCTTTTCAATTATCTAATTATTAAGTAAATATAAAGTGGTTTCACCTGATTTTAAAATTGTTAAACTATATATATAACTTATTATTTATAAATACCCTAATTTGACTCAAATGTCTTTTTCTCGTTGGATTGGATACTGATATAAAAGCATTCTGTGCATTACTATACGTGCTGGCGACAAGTGAAATTCTGTGAAATACCTCTTCCGTTACCAACTACCGTATCATTATATTTCGTATACAAATAAAAAAAAAAATATCGGTTCGCCCGACTTAAATAAGAACCACAGAATACCAATATAAACAACAAAGAAGTTCATCTCGTCTTTTTAATTTACTTTTCTTTAACTAATTTACATAAGAATTTGTACGTAATCATGAACAATATTTGTAGAAAAAATACATTATTTGGTTATACTACAAAAGTACTGAATTGTATGCGTTTTTTTTTGTAGTTGCATAATCAGTGGTTTGTATTTCAAAGGAACTTAAAATGTGAGTATTGATCAAGTGTGCAGCAAGGGTTCATAAGATTGTTTACTAAATTATTAGTCCATTACGTACAATTGAATATCAGCTGTTTTCAATTGTTCTGCATTTACCTCTGCTGTACTTATGTATGTATAGTGATTTACTGATGAGGTACTTGTGGAAAATTTTAAACATCACTACTTTCCCTACAGTGAGAAAACATAATTATAGCAGGATGGTCAAGTTCCTGAATCAAACAGAAGCTATCAATGTTGATAAAGAATTGTTTGAGAAATATAAATTCAGTGTTGATCAATTAATGGAGCTTGCTGGGCAAAGCTGTGCCATTGCCATTAGTAATTGTTATTCGTCAAAATGTAATAAAGTTTTATTATGTTGTGGCCCAGGAAACAATGGTGGAGATGGATTAGTATGCGTAAGACATTTAAAAATGTTTGGGTTTTCACCAGAGATTTATTACCCTAAGAGAACCAACAGTAACTTATATCAGAATCTTTTGCATCAATGTGTAGAAAATAATATTCCAATATTGGACAGTGCTCCAGATGTCAAAAATTTGGATGAATATCATTTGGTTATTGATGCATTATTTGGTTTTAGTTTTAAACCACCTGTGAGAGAAAATTTTATTCCTATTGTGAATGCATTAAAACATACAGTTACACCTATATGTAGTATAGATATTCCTTCTGGCTGGGATGTTGAGAAAGGACCACCCACAGAAGGTGGTATTTCCCCAGAGATGCTCATATCTTTAACTGCGCCAAAAAAATGTGCTCAATATTTTAAAGGAAAATTTCATTTTTTGGGAGGACGTTTTATTCCTGAAAAATTAGTTATTAGTTATGGTCTTAATTTACCAAAGTATCCTGGAACTGAATTAATTTTAGATTTAAATTCGTCTGTATGAATTAATTGTTTTTCAACCTGAAATAATAAAATTATTACCGTTACTATATATACAAGAAAATTAATGCTTTTCCGATAGCCTATAATGCAATTATGCGCATCATGTACGCGCAGGATCAGGTTATTAAGTTTTATCATTTGTAACCTATCCTAATCCTAAACTTATAACTCCTAATCTGATTTATGTTAACTGCTTGTGTGGGTGCCTGTGTGTGTATAAGGTACATACAGTAATCAGAGATTGGTATAGTAAAGCAGGTTTTCGGAAATTTGACGAAATTTTAAATCAATCATGACTACAGCAGGAAACTTAAGGTTACAGGTAAATGTAAATTACAGTAATTTAAAAATTTAGTAAAAAAAAAAGATCTATTTTTCCCTGCAATTAAAAGTCAGATTAAATATATATAGATATATACTTTAGATTTTAGCAATTCATGGATACCGACAGTCTGATATGATTTTTAGAGGAAAACTTGGTTCTCTAAGGAAATCATTTAAAAATAAAGTAGACTTCACATTTATAAATGCACCACATTTGGTACCATTAGATGAGAGCCAAAAGGAATCAACTGAAGAATGTTCAGATAGTGCAGGTAAAATATACTTTTCAATGAGGAAAAAAGAAAAATGTATTTCTATTATATATTATTATACAATAGGATATGGTTGGTGGTTTAATACCAGCAATCACACATTTAAAGCAACTGAACCAAGTAACTTAGCTGTAGGATTTGAAGATAGCATTGCTGTAATAGAGAAGGCATTCCAAGATCATGGTCCTTTCGATGGTATTATTGGTTTTTCACAAGGAGCAGCATTTACAACCATTTTGTGTGCAATGCAACAGAAAAAATGTACAATCTTTATTTGTACAAAAATTTTCATTTTAATGTGATAAGTTATATTTTTTAGTGCTGTCAGCTAGATTTGATTTTGTAATCATCATATCAGGATTTGAATCATTATGTAAGCCGCATAAGGTATACTATGAGGAGAACATCAATTTACCATGTCTGTTTATTTATGGCGAAACAGATAAAATTATACCTACAGGTTAAATAATACTTGGTAAAGGTCATTTGCTATTTACTAAATATTATAATTGTTTCTGTTACAGATATGTCAAAAAAATTAGGTGACTTATTTATTGAGAAAAAGCTATTTATACATGAAGGAGGTCATTATGTGCCTGGAAAAAAAAATATTTACAGTAATTTTATTGACAGTTGTTTTAGTAAGAAAAAGATAAGCTTAGAAAATAAAAAAATAGAAATTTAGAGCAATAAAAATTTGTTTTCATTTTATACGTAAACAAAAACTATAAATAGTGAAACAAAAATATGTATTTCTCTTAGATGAAGTTTTCAATATGTTTCTTAGTTTTTATTGTTTAAGAGGGTAGTGTATCTTGATAAGTTCCACAACAAAACTAAATATAAAACTTTTGATACAAAAAAATGGGGTTAAGTGCTTTTACTTTTTAAGTAAAAATTTTATCAAATCACAATAGCTATAATTGTTCATTTTAATTTAACAACTGCAATACTTAATTCCTAGTTACAGATGAAAGATAAATTTTTGTTTTCAACAAAAATTTAATTGTTTATATCAAAAGGAGACTGCAATAGCTTTCACAAACATGATTAAAAAAATTATAATTTTGAAATAATTGAAATATTTATCAAATTTTTTCAATGGAAATGTAATAATTACAAAATTTATAGCAAACAATACATGATTCTTTTAAGAGGTTTAAATTTTAAGGGCTGATCAATGGTTCTTGACCATTGGTTTCTGGAGATTTCATAACATCAGGTAAATCAGGTGGTAAAGAAAATGGAGTCATTTCAAGAGCTTCAAATTGACCATTTTCTTGGCGTATTGCTAATCCTACTAATCCAGGACATTGAGCTTTCGCAGTAACAGATGTTAACCCATAATCAGATAAAAACTTGTTGTCATTCATTAAAGTATTATCTTTGTTAAACAATTGTTGATTAGAAGGTGGTATTTTTAATATACCTAGAAATTAGAAATTGTTTTGTGTGCTGAGTCTCATTCAATAATAATAGTAACAAATAAATTATATACCTTCTATCATTTTTTTCAATTCAAGAACTGTTGTATTGTCTTTGGCATCAGTAAATATTGTTGTATTTTTTCTCCTGATCATTAGAAAGACATCCTAAAAGTTATTAGTGATACAACCAAGGTTATCTTATTTTCAACATGAAAAATTGCAAATACGAAATAAGGTTGAGTACATACCATTTTTTTTGTATAACAAATAAATCCAATATATGAAGTCTAGAAAAAACAGATACCCCTATGTCATAAATGTTTAAGTTGCTTAATTCGCTGTGTTTACGTTTTGCAATTATATACCTACTTGCTTATAATCAGTCGTGTATCACTTGGTATCACAGAGAGTAATGGAGCACGTTAAACAGTTAAAGCCTGGTAAAGCTAGAATCATACGGAGCTTGGGACTGGGGTGGGGGGACCGTTTAGGTGGACAGTGGACTTTACATGACAAATTTTCACTTTGACATTTGACTAAAAATTAACCAATCCGAGAACTGAACCATTTATAAACTTATATGATTGGTTAACCTTAAGTCAGAATTAAACAGAGTGTGCCATGTGGAATTGTGGACTGACGGCACCAATGCCACCAATACCACCAATCCAAGTAATCAAATCAAGGTCTCGGGCCGCCGGATGCCCTGGGTTGCCGAACCATACAAGCATAACACATGAATTTATGCTTGAACGCCATGAACTGGGACAATTCTGTATGGTCATTAAAACGTCTTTAGTGGTAAATTTATCTGTACGGTAAAGCATGGAATTGAATGGAATTTATCACAGTTTATCATTTTGGCCAAACATAATTTTTCCATTATGTGAAAAACTGGCTCTTTTATATGTAGTGTAGTATGTATAGATCATATGACGAGAGAACTATACTGTGCTAGTTTAACAAGACATAGTTCCCGTAACACAAACTATACTACATTAAGTGGCATATCGTAATCTGTCTGTAAATAACTGTAATCCGTAATCCGGGGACCGGGATCGGGGCTTTGGTTCGTAATAGTGCCCGTTCGCGTTAGCCCGTCAGTTCCCTTTTTCCATCTCTCTCTACATTTCTTATCGGAGAGTGTGTGGTTACTGTGGTGTTAGCTCTAAAGCAGAGAAAAGAAATCAAGTTACTGTTGGACGCACGTTTTGTCATTGCGACAATCTTAAGCAATTACGTCTTTTTCTGTACAACTAACAGCTTTCATATCTATTTATATACAGAACTCTAGTGACTAGCGAGTCCCGCGAGATCAGTCGCGCGCAGGCGAGCAACGAGTTAACTAAACAGTTATCTAGAGTCACGTGACACTGTTGGTTATAACCTCCATAGTTATAACGTTATAATTTTTTGTAACAGACAGCATTATAGTGTAACCGTGTAAAGTTGGCTATAGCAGCCGTGGTATAACTGTAATCTGTTGTAACCTATTCTCTATTGTAATTGTAGTAGTCCTGTTTGTAGCGTAGTAGTAGTATAGTAAGCCCAGTAAGAGGTAGTAACTATTCAATAAGTGTGCTGCAGAAAGACATGGCGGACAAAGAGGAGCCCGAGAAGACCATCGCCGAAGACTTGGTTGTCACCAAGTATAAAATGGCCGGCGAAATTGTAAACCGTAAGAAAACAACGAGTAATAGACCTGTCGAGGTTACAACCTCAAAATTAGTTCCCTCACCTTAACATGCCGTACTATTTTTACAATATTCCTTTACTCCTGGCCATATGGAATGTGCCTGGTTGCGCGCCAATGCCGGGGAGGTTGTTCTGCTCTCTCTCTCTTTCTCTCTCTCTCTTCCACGCCATGTGGATTCTTTAATTATTAAAATTATTATGTTCAACCTCTTGTTGTCAGAAAACAAAAAACCTAAGGCTTTTTTTCAGCTCACTTCTTTTTGGAACTTATGTGAATTGAGTCCTTCTTTTAATAAATACGTATTTACCATGCTTTATCTGCTTCACCCTTACTCCTTCGCTGTTATTTATATTTAGCGTCTATGCCTTACCAGCAAATTTTAATGCATTTAAATCTATGAATTTTCTTATGCTTCACAATTTTTATTTTTTTTAATTAATATTGCTCCTCCTGCACTTTTGCTATAATTATAAATTTGATTCCTACATTATATATAGAATAATTCATATTATAATGTATATATTTACATAAATAATGTTACATGAAATTTTCACATTTTTTTATTTTATTATTGCTTATGCTTTGTTCTTAGAATCCTGATTGTTATTTCAGGAGTGTTGAAACAAGTCTTAGACAAATGTATTACTGGAGCATCCGTGAGAGAAATCTGTGAGCTTGGTGATAAGCTCTTGTTAGAAGAGACTGGTAAAGTTTTTAAAAAAGAAAAGGAAATGAAAAAGGGCGTTGCTTTTCCTACTTGCATATCTGTTAATAATTGCATTTGCCATTTCTCTCCTATTGCTAGTGAACCAGATTTAATCTTAAAGGATGATGATATGGTTAAAGTGTAAGCTAAATATATATATATTTTTATATTTCTTTAATGCCATTGTAAAGAAAAGCTTATTGTCATTATTATTTTTGACCCATAGGGATTTGGGAGCTCACATAGATGGATTTATAGCAGTTGTAGCCCATACCATTATTGTAAGCTCTTCAACAGAAAAAAAAGTTACTGGAAAAAAAGCTGATGTAGTACTAGCAGCTCATTATGCTTCACAGGCAGCTTTAAGGTTATTAAAGCCTGACACTGAGGTAATTATTTTTTTTTTGAGTTAAATTATTTACTATTTGTTCAATAAAGTTTACTACTGTTTGGTTCTTTTCTAGACGTATGTAATTACTGGTACTGTTGAAAAAATTTGTGATGCTTATGGTTGTAAGCCAATTGAAGGTATGCTTAGCCATCAATTAAAGCAATTTAAAATTGATGGAGAAAAAACAATCATACAAAATCCAAATGATGCTCAAAAAAAGGAGCATGAAAAATTCACCCTTGAAACACATGAGGTAGATCTACAGAAATTAAATCATTTTGCATTGAAGCTGTTAAATAAAAAATTTTTTTTTTAGGTTTATGCCATGGATGTTTTAGTCAGCACGGGCGAAGGTGTTGGTCGGGAGCAAGACACACGCGTCACTATTTACAAGAAAACTGAGGAGACTTATCAATTAAAATTAAAGGCTTCTCGTATGTTTTATTCGGAAGTAACGCATAAACATGGCCTTATGCCTTTTAACCTGCGTAGTTTTGAAGATGAGAAAAAGGCAAAAATGGCTGTAGTTGAGTGTGTGAACCATAGGCTGATAGAACCATTCCAAGTAATTATTTAGTAATCTTACTTAGTTGAACATGGCTTTAAGCAGATTTTTAAAATTGTTGTAGGTACTATATGAAAAACCAAATGAGTTTGTTGCACAATTCAAATTCACAGTACTATTGATGCCAAATGGACCTCATAAAATAACTGGTATACCGTTTGATCTAGATGTGTTTCAATCTGAGAGAGTAGTGGAAGATCCTGAGCTTAAGGTATGTATTATTAAAATGTGACTGGATGAGAATTTTTTTTATGTTGGTATAATTTTCCATTCGTAGACACTCTTGTGTACCTCGGCGAATCCCAAATCTGCTAAGAAGAAGAAAAAGAAGGCAGAGAAGGCGGTTACAGAGGTAGCAATGGAGGTCGATGCCAAGGCCTAACGCCGCATATTATTAAACATGACCGGTCTACTTCATCCGCTTATTATTTTATTACTTTGTGTTGTAACAATTAAAACTAGAAACTTTTGGAAAGTCTTATAGTTAAATTCATAAGGAAGTCAATTGCAAATTCTTTTGATTTATACACCGCACTGTCGCTGCCGTTTTTATAAATATATCATCTCATTTTAGCTCATACAACCTTTATACTCGATAAATTGTCGAGTTTTTCTCCGTATCATATACAATTATAACTATAATGTGCTGTAAAAATGTATTGACATTTCAGTTTTTATACAAGATTATTTTTTTAACGGACATGACACTATAAATTCGAAAAACATCTCGATAAAGAGATTTTGCATAATGCTTCTACATAACTTTTTTCCTCTGGATTTTGTTTTTTTGAAAACTATGTCTTATGATGCGAATCAAGAGTCACATATTATCTGTATACATAAAAAAATTTTATATACCGTATACATACAGACTTAAGTCACTACATACGTGCATACGCATATGTATACTGCTTTTGACGAAAAACCAGATTTTGAAGCGGCAACCTTCTTTACTGTAACGGTGAAAGAAATTTACATAAATGAAAAAATCTAGTAAATTAGCTTGTTAAAAATATGTAAGAGATTTTTGATCAATTTTTTCAACTATTTGATAGAGTTGATTGCATAATAAAATTAAATATAAAACGATAGACTTAAAAATTATTGTGACATACAGCAACTAATTAAAAAATTGTATAAAAGGAATTAATGTTAATGTCGATGAAATGGAACTTTGCATAAATGATAAAATATCAATCTAATAAACCATTTTGTTAAATAAACCCTAACCAAAGAGCCAAATGTATACAAATTTTAATTAACATTGATCAGCAATAATATTATTAAAGCAGATCGAACAGTAGAACATACGACGATATTAATTTCATGGAATAATGGCTAGCTATTTATTACATCTATTTTAAGAAATTTCCCATTTGTGTGGACATTTTTGTTACCATTTATGCTTGTCAAACAAAGCTTGGCCGAAATTATCTTGCATTGCTTTTCGTCCTCTCCTAATCAAAGTTCGTATTCGCTCAAGTATATAAAATAGTACCATAATACAGGGTAACAATAAATGAATACCTGATTTGACTGATACTGAAAGCATTCAATCATTTAATTTGATGTTTTAATTATACGCAATAGTAGTTGAAATAGCACTTAAGACAAATAATTACTTGTGTCTTTCACATATGAAAAATAATTTAATTGTATTCATAAATGTCTTTGATAATATGAGGAACATATAAAATTTTAACAAAATAAGTTATATTTGTGACATTTCTACATCATTTTCTGGAAATTTAATTTTTAAAAGAATAGCATTAGGTGTAGTTATATCAGCGACATTAATTTCACATCCGTCGTATAATCCAAGTTCAATTAATGATTTCGATAAATTTTCACGAGTTTTCTCTTCTATACTGGGTACAGTTTGCATATAAAGAGTTTTGTTTCTACCATCAATAGTTGCTGTGAGGCCAGGATTTTTCATCTGCATATCTGGTCTTTCACATAGTAATTCAATTAAATCTTTTAATTTGCACTTTGAATCAGAAATTTGTAGCTCTTTTCGAATCTGGCTACAAGCCATGCAATCTTCTTTTTTTTCTGCCTCATATGTATAAGTATAAACTCCATCAAGATTATTTAGTACCTTTAAAAAGTTGAATTCCTATTTATTACATGAAAATGATAAAGAGAAATTTTGATTATGGAAAATCAAACCAGTTACCATATAATTATTAAGGGAGGCGCTACAACTGCTAGCAAGCTTAAAGGCTTCAGTGGCACAAGCTGCTGCAATGACAGCATTTGTAGAAGCCACAGCAGGAATAATATTTTTTACGACACCTTGAACAAGTCGATATGTTAAGCCTTGTATACCAAATTGTACAGCTCTTTCATTAGATTTTTCAAATATCCAATTTATGTGTTGAGGATCATCACCATCAATAGCACTTTCAAATGGATTTTCTTTTGGCCATTGGATTATTTTTACATATTCTATACAATGCTCTGGCAAGCGTGGTGTATTTGCTATAGTGCACAAGGGGTATGTTATCTAGTACAAAAATAAATTTTTATAATTTTCCTACATTCAGAAATGAAAAGTTGTGAGGAAATTCATTCTATACCTGGGGGGGATACAAGTCTAAAGTACATTCTATACAAGCCGTAAGACCAGGTAAAATAACTCTTGCATTTCCTTTAAAACCCTCAGTTCCACCATCTATCATTGGAATAATAGTACTACGGTCCAATTCACCATCTTCATAATTCAATAGAGATAATAGCATTCCATTGATCCACCTTCTAGCAATTATTGAATCTAATCCACATACTATCATATGAAATTGTTGATAAAAACTTTCATCCTTGCATTGTATTTTGCAGCAATGAGGAACTACATTGCAACCTGGAATTCTATTATTAACAAATTTTGCAGCTACTTCAGCCTTGTATGCGCCAATATCTTTATGGCGAAATAAAAATTGTCTGTTTTTAAGAAAACATCAAATTAGGAAGTATCAAAGATCTCATAATGTTAACTGATATAAATGATAACAAAATTACCTATTAAGATTAGATAGTTCTACTGTGTCCATGTCAATAACGTGAATTTGCCTAAAACCCATTAATGCTAAATCCTTAAGGAGCTCGCATCCTAAACCACCTGCTCCAATTACAAGTATTTTACAGTTTTCCAAAAGGAATTGCAAAGTATCCGGTGATGGCTCAAAATCGGGTCGGCAAAATGGGCCTGATCGTTCTAAAACTTTTCTCAGATGACTCCATCGTCTATGTGTATGGTCAGAACCCATAATTTTGTATCGTCCTTATTTAATTTATAAATGATTGATTTGTGATGGAGATACTTGAGGAGTTTTATTTATTTAGCATTATCTTTCGGTTGATCTTCCTCTTCTTCTCCTAACCTATTCGTATAAGTACACTGTGCCAAATTGATTAAATTGATTCGTGGGCATTTCAGCTAAATTCTCTCTGTACTTCTGTAGCCTATACGACCAATACCAGAGACGAAAGGAAAATTACTGCAGAGGTATAGGCGGATAGGTCAGAGAAGCATGGATTGAAGTTAGTTGAAACGTCCAAGAATCAATTTGGCACAGTGTACATACATACATACATATATGTATATACTAAATACAAGAGTTCATTTACCGAACTCAACCAAGTGAATACTGGATTACTGGAACGTGGTGCGGCTATAGCGATAGCTGCTTTATAAATATTGCAAAGGTGTTCTATACCTTAACTAATAAGAAAACAGAATGAAAGAACGTTATAAAATAAAAATAACATTTATTTATTTTACAGATTATATAAAGCTTAAAAAATTATCTAGATAAATTACAATTCAGTAAATTAACATTCATTTTTTTAGATATTGTATATATTTTTTTAAGAATATACTACATTACAAAACAATTTCATTTACATTGTATATTAAATATTCAAAGATGAAAAAATAGCAACAGCCATAGTCTGTTGAGTAGTTATAGGTGATTCTTGCGATCACTGTTAACTGTTAAGCACAAGAATGCTCGCCTTTATCCTGAATTGGGTAACCGGCTACACACGTCACACAATACACACTGGTACACACCAGTCAGGTGAAACTTGTTCGTCCCCTTCGCCCATAGGGCGGCACAGCCGCATAGGGCCTGTCGCAGATCGAGTCGGCTTGAAACATCAGTGTCAGAGGAGCCAAATAAAAAGCATATACTTATTTGTCAGCTTCTAAAATTATAAATATTGATTGATATATTATTTATAATATTTATAATTTTAAAAGCTGAACAATTGATCTGTGCTTTTTTTTGGCTCCTCTGTCACTGACGTTTCAATTCCGCTCGATCTGCGTCAGAGTCAGACCCTGTGGACGAAGGGGACAAAGGCCGATTTATAATATACGGCACCGGAGTCACCGGACCAGCACGGCACGGCACGACACGACACATTGGTTGACTGTTGAAGGAAGGAGTATAGCAGAGTATAGAAGATACTTTTCATTACGTTTAACACTCTTTCAACTAATATGCCGTACCTTGCTGCATGATCCGGTACCGTATATATAAATCTGGTCAATCCAGCTCAAATCCCACACCTGACTGGTATGCCCAAGTGGATACCTAATTCAGGATAAGGGCCAGCAGCACTCTTGTGCTTAATTTAGTGATCGCAAGAATCACTTATATAGTTTACTCAACAGACCAGGGCTGTTGTTATGTTTATCTTTGAATATTTTATATACAATGTGAATTAAATTGTTTTGTAATATAGTATATTTTTAAAAATTAATTGATATATATATATATCTCTTTAAAAAAATGAATGTTAATTTACTGAATTGTAATTTATCTAGATGATTTTTAAAGCTTTATATAACCTGTATTGTAAATAAATGTTATTTTTATGTCATAACATTTAATTCGTTCTGTTTTCTTATTATTTCAGGACATTTAACCCCTTCGCAGTGTAAAGCGGCTATAGGCTATAGCCGCACAGCGCACCACGCACGCACTACGTTTCAGTATTCACATTGCATCAGCTTGCATATTGCACTGCATACACACTGTTGCAAACACTGCATTGGCATACACACATACAAATACACAATTTTCCTCCCGCTTCCCATTAGAGGTTTTGATAGATCGCTTGATTTCAAAATAAAAGTTGCAGGTGGCAGTGGTGGCACTGGCTGTTAAGTCAACATATGTTTTGTAACCTCAAAACGCTTTTCATATCTACATAATCGGAGTGGTAAATAATAGATGTTCGTATGGTTGCTGTTTAGTCGGAAGGCAAATTGTTAAAAAAAGAAGTCGACAAAAATATAAAGTGTATTTTATAACTCCGAGTATTCCGACCTTTGCGACTTCGCGTTTACGGTTTGCATTCCGTTGAAACATCTGACATTGCATCGGTTATCATCGCACTTTTAGGAGAGATAGGGAGAGACCAATAATGTATATCTCAGATCGAAATGTCAAATATGACTGACTTTCTCACGACATTACCTGTCAATCCTGTCATGCCTGTCGTTATTTTACATCATTCTTAATATTTTTAACAATTACGCACAAGTGTAGCATTTAATTTCGTCCGTATATCGATCATTGCAGCATAAAATAGCAGCTGCTTTATGTTGTACAGCAATTATATGATTGCATATAATATATATGCCTTGGAGACTTTAATATAAACCTTTGTAAAATAAAACTGAGCTTATGCTATTTAGTATTAAAATTATCATACCTCAAAACGTTAAAGTGTACATAAATCTATGAATTTAGGCGTATTTAATAGAGTTAATTTGAAGGTAATATATTGCTTTAATTAATATAATTTAAATATTTATGTACAATAAATTACGATGCCTTGTAAATTAATTAGGATTCCCAAGGAGGAATGTATTCAGAATGGGCTTCTTTGACCGCATTGGTCCAGCAAGGTTCTGAGGACAGCCAAAGTGTTCTTGAAAAGTTCTCACCTGCAGCAGGAAGAGAATTTGTATTACCATTAATTCGTGTTCTTGCTGGAAATCTTGGCATTACCCAAGCTGCAGAGCCTAGCTCATTAAATACTGACAAGGAGGTTCAATGGTGTATGGAAGTTATCTGCTATGGACTCTCTCTACCTCTAGCCGAGCATGACACTCTTAGAGACTGTGTTAATATATACTGTGAATGGCTATCAGCATTATATTCTACTCCAAAAATTTCTGTACCCAGACCAATCATAGAAGATCCAAATTTTTATGCAAGAAAAATTATAAGCCACTTGCATAATTTGTTTGTTCCAAGAAAAGGAGAAGGTACTAGTTCATCATTATTTTATCATATTCCCTCAATTAACAACTTAATAACAGTGCACAGTATTTATCAGCAATATACTTTTAAATTAATCTATCACAAATGTAATATATGCACAGCTAACTCTCTTTATAATCTTTTTTCTTTTCATAGTCTGGCCATTTTTGTATCAGGATCTAGGTAATTTATTCCTTAGTTTTTTTTATTACTTCTTTTAAGGTATTGCTGATTTTTGGCCAATCATATTTGTTTTTAGTAAAATTTAACAAATTGATTTCTTTTATTGATTTTAGGAACAGATACTATAAATAGACAAGCTGTACTTTGCCACAGAGTTCTTAGAACCTTACAGCAAATAGCAAGGGGATCTACAACTTTAGAAAGAGAAACATGGGAAAGTCTACTACTTTTCCTTATTGGTATTAATGATGCCCTTCTTGCTCCTCCAGCAACAAGAGAAGATGCTGGAGAACAATTGTGTGAAAGAGTATTAGGAGTACTATTAGAGGTCTGAATTATATATATATATATATATATATAGTTTTTTCAGATTTATTTACAATTACTACACATTATTATATATATCTTTATATGATTTCCAGGTATGGCTAGTAGCGTGTGAACGAAATTTTCCATCGCCGCCCCTGTGGCGTACTTTAAGAGAATCGTGTTTACGTTGGCGCCACAGATTAGCATTGGTCGAACAATGGAATCGTGTTTGTTTGGCGTTAACAGCAAAACTTTTGCAAATTATGTATGGACCGACATTTCCGGAACTCAGAATAAGTTAGTGGCCTTATAAAAGTCATTCCAATATTGGCTAATAAAAGATATCATAGTAAAAGTATATTTTATAGGTGACGAAGATTTACAACTTGTACCACCAACTATGTCAGATGAAGCAGTCGCACAAGCGTGGTATAGATTATTACGAACAATCGGTGATCCTGTTGATTTATGCAGGCCAGCTGTGGTCTCCCAAACCCAAGCATTTTTTCAGTATGCCATTGCAAGTCCAAATGTTATTGATCCTTGTCAGCATCCATGCTTGCAAGGATTACCTCAAATATTTTTGAAAGCCATAAAAGGAGTTGCTGGACAAGTGGATGCATTTTTGGGTAAGCTATATTTTTTTTTTCAAGGATTAAAGCAACAGATATTTGTACAAACATGTAAACACTATGGGTTTGCACTGTAGAATTACCTTAATATTGGCACAGATTTTTGCTTATCAGCTTTTTTATCCATGGGTGGCGGTTGCATGTAGTTCCAATTGTTTTAGGAATTTCACAGTCTTGCTGCTGGGAAGAATGTTGCGTATCCAACACAGGCGCTGGAATGGTTAGTATGGGAGGTGGGGGTGTTGGGTGGGATAAATCGAGCAGTAAGGACCAGACTCAACCGTCCCCTACACCACCAACGCAACGCAGACTTGCGAAAAGTTTCAGCGTCACACCCTCTGCCGTCACTAAGGGTATCAGCACAAACATTTCATTTCTACTCTATCTTGACACAGCACCTTTACCTAAGCCATATTTTAAATTTATCATTGTAAAATTTATTGTATTTTAATAATTCAGTACAAACTTTTTATACAGGCATTCCAAAGGCCTCTCTAATAGGACTAACTACAAGCAGAGTTTCCAGTACTCCACCAATGTTAATAGCTAATTCTGGTCCGTCTTCTGCGTCGAGTACAACATGTAAGTATCATTATTAAATGATTTATTTATCATTTCTTATATATCTTTTATTCGATAATTGTTTCAGCTATGACTTCTCTTGGTCAAGACGTTAGACCACCGCTAGCTCTAGGGAGACCAAAATGTAATAGTATACTACATCTTTTTGGAGAGTGGCTTTTTGAAGCTGCTTTTATAGGAACTGACGGATGGTCACAAACCTTACCACGTATGAGGTCTCCAGTAAAATATCTTGCGCGATAAAGATAACCGTTTTAAAATTAATTAATTGCTTCTAGAACCATCAGGAGCCTCAAAGCGCCCTTCTTCGGTACTCGTTGAAGGTCCTAGCTCATTACAGGAGCCAACAAATGAAATTCCATTAACATTAGGTATAGATCGTTATGAGTCTGGAAGAGCTGAAGCTCTTGGTGCTCTTTGTAGAATTTTCTGCGCAAAAAAAACTGGAGAAGAAATTTTACCTGTGTACCTCGCTCGATTCTACCAAGCAATGTATCATGGTCTTAAAATTGATGAAGTAAGAAATTAAATTTTTATCTAAAAATGAATTATATATTTTACGATAAATTACTTTAATTATTTTTTAGACGCGAACGTGTGATGAGACTTTAGCAAGTATTCTTTTAAATTCAGGAGATCTATTTAGATTAGATCTCAATGGTGTGCAAGTTTTAGTGCCAACTATATTATCTGCTTTGGAACTTGTACTTCCTGAGAAGGATTTAAAACTAAAATCGAATATTGTAAACAAAACTGATTTGAGAAGAGCATCGATACATTTATTACTATCTATGCTTGCCTTACCATTACATTTTCAGGTGTAGTACCATAAATGTATTTAGCAGACGATTCTATTCTAAGTAATCCAAATATTCAATTAGTTTTCTTTCTTTTAGAATCTCACTATTAAAGAATTACCCAATTTCTCCAATATTGGTGCTGAGAAAAACCTGATTACCTTTTCACAATTAAAATCAAGGCTCATGAACTTATTAATAAACGCATTACAAGTTGAATCTGATTCATTGAATACTCATATGCTTTTAGGTTTTAGGATTTTTTGTTTCATACTAGGTAAATATTATCTGTCGAATTTTATAAAACAAAAATTTTTTAGGTGGTCTTTTATTAAGTGTGCAAGACGCAGCCGCAGCAGAAGAAGTAGAGCAAGTGACTCAACCTGATGTAATAGTAAATGATACTACCACCAATTTATTATCGTCAGGTTTGTTTTTTTTTTTTTTCATATAAAAATGAAGCCTATTGTCTTTTAATAAAGAAAAAAACAATCGAATAGTTGTTCTGGGTTACACATTGATTAGTTTTACTTATATATAATTGATATTACACGTTCTAAATCAATTTTAAAGAATGCTTTTGTATCCTAAACTGTTTATCATTGATAGGAATTAATAAGTTATTTACGTATAACTCAGTACGAGTACTCGGTAGATTTGCAATGTTTAAGCATAATGCTATAAAATTTCATCTATCACTTTATTTGCTTTTTACATGCTTATGTAAAGTGTTTCCTATTTTTATTATAAATTGTGTTCTGTTCTGCATTCATCCTTGTACCGTCAAATCATCGCTTGATAGTCACCAGTGATTCCACCAGTCAAATAAGCATATCCAGTGACCAGCGTTCATTCAGTGATACATCTGATATTGCAACCCTACAAGAGGAAGGCGTTGTATTTGGTAAATAAAAGTCTTATTTATTGTGAGCGGGGGGGGGGGGGGGTAAAGTTTTATACTTAAACTTCATTTATCTACTGCATTTTTCCCGCTATTTGGTAAATATAAATAACAAATATTTTTTTTATCGTCATTTCCCTGTCGTGCAACAATTTTGTAAGAAAGCTTTTTTTAATATTAGTGAACGATCATTGGCTTAACTTGACCAATACTGTGTAGCAAATATTTAATACTTTAATAATATTGAACATTATGAATTTCAGATTCAGCTCACGCGCTTTTCGTGCGAGCTACTTATTTAGTTTGTCATAGATTGATCTCATCGTGGAAAAATGATTTGAATGTATCTTTAGCAGCGCTTGAAATGTTGTCAGGCTTGGCTCGTACAAAAATACGTGAAACAGGTGAGATATTTAGAGTAATACTTCGAAAACTTTAAAGCTTGAACGTAAGAATTAATTTATTTCCCTAACTGTAAGAGATACCGATTTTTTCTGCAGGCTTTGATTTTTTTCCATTAGCATTCGTGAAAGGTTTTCTGCAAACAGTTTAGTTCTCTTATGGTTCAGGAGATAAACATTCTTGTATCCCTTCTCTGAGGCAATTTAAATATTAACCGTTATTATAATTTTGGAAAATCAATTTAGCAAAATAGTTATTAGAATCGTCAATTTATTAAGTGAATTAAATTTTATGCAGCAAGGAAACTTACAGGTTAAACATTATAACTTATATTAAGAAGTAGTGATTTTATGAAATTTGTACAAATTAATTATAATTATCTTAAATTCTTTAGATGCACTGGAATGTAAACGGGCGGTCAAATGGCTTTGCGATTACATAGCAAATCAATGTTGGCGTCCACCGCCAGCACATTCGAAAGATCTGCACTCTTCCATAGTAGCTGCATTTAGCTGCTTGACAGCTTGGTTAACAGCTCACCCACAATTATTACAGGACAAAGATTGTTTGACCACTGTGCTGGAGGTTGTAGAGCTGGGTGTATCGGGTACAAAAAGCATAGGTAAACCGGGCGAGCCTATTAAAATGAAAGATGAGAAAGAGTTAAAACCAGCTTCAATGCGTGTCAGAGATGCAGCAGACGCTCTTCTTACGATAATTTTAGAACAGGTTTGTAACTGTAGTCATATTAAAAAAAAAAATATTTAATAATTATATTAGTTAAATTTTCTGATTAAGTTAATGTTGCTTCTCTTAGGTTGGCTATTTTCCAAGTGCATGTGGAGCCCAATCACTTTCGTCTTTATTGGACGAAGTTTCCTTATTAAAACATTGTAATAGTTGGACTGGTGGTCACGTAGCTAAGCAAGCAGCTGTAAAGCGATTTCGATACTTTGTGGCAGAAAATGCAACAATGTTAGCTTTGTTGGAAGAGCCTCTGGGAAATGATCAAGATCCTCATCCAACAGTTACCTTATTAGTACGTGGTCCGTTTGGTAGACATGCTTGGACTATGCAACTTCGGCATCTTCCTCGTCATAGATCTAATGTAAGGAGTGCTAATGTGAATCCTGGTCGACCTTTACCACTGGCAGAACCTGCTCCACGAATGGATTATAAGCCGAGATTTTTCCCTGATAACGTAGAGAAGATTCCTCATTGCAAAGTGTATGCTATTTTTCTCTCAAAGACCAAACTAAACAAAAAGTCAAAAATGTTCTAAAAATTGAATGATTATGTAATGTAGAGTTTCAACAAGCACTAACAGATTTTTTTTAATTTGCAAATCACTAAGTAATTAGTATCTGTGAAACTTATATTCAGTTGCGTCTCCAGTTTTTCTCGATGGTCTTCAAAACTGTTCGGGTTACAGTATTCAACAAGATAGGAAGACGAAAAAACTATTTAAATGCATTACAGTACAATAAACAATAAACTTTTAAGGATTGCACTCAAAATGAATAATTATTGTTATTTAGAAAAAATGTTTAAAATAACTTATTTTAAAACTTTTTGAATACTCAGTGCTATAACATGCTGTAGACTGAGTAGTTTTGGAGAGAATCGAAAAGGTAGAAAACGCATTTTTTTTTTGTATACTTATAATTGACGCCACTAATTATTTAGCGACAAGCAATTGTCTATTTGCAATGCTTGAGAATCATACAAATATTGAGTATTTTTTACCTATATATATTTTTTTTTATCCGGTATGAAAAAAGAATAATATTTATTCTGTGTAACAGGGACGAATCTATACCAAGTCTCGAAGCAGTCATGAACGATAATGAAGGAGTAAGAAACGAACATCAGGTTTTGTCGCAGTTACTTGAACGTCAAATAATTTTAGAACAAAAGCAAAATATTTCTGTCGATTTAAATACAGATGACAAGATTGATGAATGCGCTCCTCCCCAAATTTGTCACGAGTTTCAAACAGCTCGATTGTTTCTAAGCCATTTCGGTTTTTTGAGTATGGAGCCAAAAAATAATGTTGAATCTCCAGGTAACGGCCTCATAGCACTCGACCCTACTATCCCCGGATTCTGCTCAGACTTGGATACTTTGGATAATATTAGTCCACGAACGTGTGATACGGCCCATATTTTTTATGTAAAAGCTGGTCAGAAAACAGCATCAGAAATTTTATCGAACGTGGTAAGCTTACTAGTTACTCTAACATGTATATATATATTGTTTTATTTAAATAAGGAATTTTATATATTCATTGTATTGTTTTTAAATAGTTACATGAAGATAATGTTTCGCCAAGTTTTTTGGAGCTTTTATCCTCTGTTGGTTGGCCAGTATCGGTATCGACACATGCCGGCTGGACCGGACATATTTCTACCTCTTGGCGTGTAACTCCACAAACAAATATACCCCAACCGGCACGAAGTGATCATGGTGGAGCTTTGTACAATGGTGACACCCATGTTCTATACTGGGCTGATGCTAGTTCGGAAATAGCTTTTGTAGTTCCAACTCAGCCTTTAGTTATGACAGCTTCGGATTCATTGGACGAAACTAGTTACAGTAGCGATACTAGTAATACTCCAAGTAAAATCAAAATCATTTCAAATCATATAACTACCTTTTTCAAATAAATTTAATTATTTAACCTTTTCCAGCATGGTTCGAAAGAAGTATTAGCGAGACTAACAGAACGTTCAATTCACAACAGAGTGGTCAAAGCATGAGGGCAATGTCGTTAGATTTAGATAGCAAACAGGCATCAAGTGTAATAGGATCAGGACCTTCCAGTTCATCCAGCACAGATCCTATTAAGCCAAGAAGGACAACAAAACATACCTTACCTATACAAACTGACTCAAAAATTATGATAGTCTGGCTCGAAAGCTTGGAAGATCATATTCAATTTCCAATCGGTATAAGATTTATTATCGATAGTATTAATGATCATTAATTTTTGTAGATTACAAATTTCAATGGTCTTTATTATTTCAGGAGATTTGTTGTCTTGTACGGACACGGGGCTTGAAACTTCTAGAACAATACACCCATCTGCATCCGACGTACAAGTGATATTTCTTCAATCACTAGCAAATGGTTTAATGAGAGTTAAGCTGCAAGGACCAGTAGCAAGAATTAATCTAGCCACACCATTAGTTGATGGAATGATAGTTTCTAGGAGAGTACTTGGTTCGCTTGTCCGTCAAACAACGCTCAATATGGGTCGCCGAAAAAGGCTTGACAATGACAGGTAAATTTCTCATTTAAGTCTAACTTAACATTAAAGTTTTATTATTGTCGTTTTACAGTTACCACCCACCTCACGTACGCAGAAGATTAAAAATTCAGGATATGGTGCAAAAGTATAAGAGAGATTTATCTGAGCCAGCATTATTGACACTTTTATTTACAAGTACACAAACTTATCAAACTTAGATACCATCTCTTCTAAAAGGAATTAAATTTTGTATTATATTTCACTTATGGTAACTTTATTAGATTCTAAAGTAATATGATTAGGAAAATATAGGCTTGCTTACATTAATTCTTTTTAGATAATGTAGCAAGCGAAGATTTATTATTTAATAACCAACTAACTGCACAAAAGTATTGTCTAGTATAATTAATATTTTTTAATAAATTATTCGATGGGTGAGAAGTTTACCGAAACAATTCGAACTACGCTAATATCCCTTAGCGTGTCATCGAAGTAAGAAACAAGCTTATTTACCAAAAGCTACATATTATCAATGACTGATAAGAGGTATATTTTTTATATAGTCATGCGCATGAGTTATTGAAATATGCTAAGTCATCTGAAAGTTTTACTTTCAAAAGCAGAGAATCTGAACGAAACCTTTATACATTTAATCGAAAGTAGCAAAGACTAAAAGTACATTCGACAATTAATTTTTAGTAATTATATGTACTTCAATACAGACTTTTTAAATCAAATTTTTGTCCTTCATAAATATTACATTTTCCCTTGTCTATATCCACTAAAGGGGGGCGATCCCGTGATCGTTTACGCAGGTTTCTAGTCGAGCAAGGCTAAGTTTATTAACCCGTCCTTCAGAAAGATAGGAGAATGAAATAATGCGTATGCAAGATATTTGCTCTAGAAAATATATATATATATATATATATATATATGTAGGCAAATTATAATAGAGGTTAAATCGATCCCGATTAGATAACACTTGACAAAAGAGCATTCAAGGTCCTTTTGTATCAGGAAACTGTTGTAGAGTTTCACCATACTACTTTTGCACAGCCTCCACGGCCTTCGCTGCTTCCTTTCTAGTAACCTGCATTTATACATTGTTTTTACTTAAGATTACATCATGTATTTATAAGTCATCATTCCATTTAAAATTTAATCATACTACAAGATAATGAAAAAGCTTATTTTAGACCTGTTCTTTTTCAATACACTGCTGTACTGGTGCAATAAATTATTGAAGTAGGACACTTATTACAATAATATGCACTAATAAAGGATATCATATATATTATATACCCAACGCATCCTTTAAATTAACATTAGCGATATCCAACTCAAGAAGAATAATAAGTCTTACAAACTAATTTAAGTAGAAACAACTATTTCGTACAAATAGTCACGTAAAATTTAACATTGGTATAAACCTATGTATGAAGCAATTACATGATCAACGGAATTCTAAAGACAGCCAACAATTACCGTTGCAGTTTATCAGTTGCTGATATATGAGATAAGCTGAATAATACTTGGTACACATTCATGCACTCTGACAATAAAATATTTCCAAAGGATCACTGGATTTCTTGATGTAAACTATAGCGGTTTTCTTATGTGATTCGATACTTGAAAATTATTGTGAAAATCGTATGTAACTCTTGAATTGCGTACGGATTAGTTCTGTACTATAATAATTGCGATAGGAAAATCCATCTATAGTTATATATGTAGTTTATACATATTAAATTAAGAAACTATCATTAACAGAAAGGAATGTAATATTTTACAAAACCATAATTTATACAAATCTCTCAAAGAGTCTTCGAACGATAAAATATTTCGAAAACGAAAAGTTTATCAAAAAGATATTTCGTACAAAAGTCATAAAACTTGTAATAATCAATTTACTAGTCCGATAAGTTTGACCCTGTATTTCCTTATGAAGGATACGTGAAGGTCACTTTGAGTTTTTTAAATGGAAGAAAATATTTTTTGTTGGATATTTTGGTAACTGATCTTCAGATCTTTCGAAAAAACTATGCAATTGTACCATTTAATTTAAGCGTTTCTGATATATTCTCATTTGAATTTAGAATATTAAGGTAAACGAATACACGTGTGTGTATGCTTAGCAGTTGCGCACACCACTTTTAGCCAACTTACACTTATTTACAGTTTTTAATTAAAATATCTTGTAAATCTGTGGATTCAATAGTATATTAATATAGGGTTTTAAAAAGCTCTTGAAATAGACTGCTAGAATATACAATAAAACTTATGGATTTCCATTAAAAAAATAATTATATGATGAATTTCATGTATCCTTTATAAGGATATACATATACACTGAGGGAAATTGATTAGTGTGTAGTTTATCTATAGTATAGTATATCAATTTTTTCATGCTAAAATATTGAGTGAAGCTAGCTGCATCACACTCGAATCAATTCCTACTGTGTACAAGGTCAAATTTATGAAACCGGTAGATATAAATTAATTTAATTTCTTAAACTTTTGTATGAAATATTTTGTTCAAAAACTTATCGTTTTCGAGGTATTTTATTGCTCGAAGACTTTTTATGAACCCTGCATGTAGTTTTTTTAACATTACAAGGCAAGATTAATTATCTGATAAAATTGATGAGCTTACATATACACGCAATGTTTTTTCTTGATGATGCAAGTATAGCTATTATCCCTGAATATAATTCTTTAGCAACTTCTCATATGATTTCTGTCAAATTTTTATATTTAAAAATCATCGGTCTAAACATCTGTTGATGTTAAAATGAATACAAATGAATGAAAAAAGTAGTTTTATCAGGCATTTTTACACAAGGAATTCAAAATAATTGAAACTTCTGGAAATAGTCGAATATCTCGAATATTAAGTGTTTTAGGATAACAAAACTAATTAATGAATGTTTTTAGCACTTTTAACAATCTATCGGAAGGCTCTATTGGTTTGACCTTGATCGGCATATTAAAGGACATATGATAAGGTCATTTTGACTTTCTTAAATGGGTACCCCAATTGTTTGTTGTAGCTGATCCCACAAGAGTTTTTTAAAACAATACATGAATTTTCTATTTTTATATACGCATATATGTAGTATATATTGCACATGTTAATTAGCAATATGCACATCATGTACATATTATAAGTGTGAGTTTGACTAGAGTGGTGTGCGCAACCATTGCGTTACATGCACACACGAAACCGAAACACGTGCATTCACTCATCACGTACCCTACCTCTTCAATTTTAAATTTAAGAATCATAGACGCCTGAATTAAATAAATTATAAATTTCGTAGGATAATTTAATTGAAACCAACAACAAGAATATGTAACAAAAAAATACAAGTTTTCATTTTAAAAAAATCGTCATATATTAGCAGGTCTCCCAAAACCATAAAACGGTTTTGTAAAAGTATCAAAATGACCTAATAATCATTTTCTAGTTGTTTTAATTAAAAAGCTTAATTTGTGGGACTTTATAATTCAGCTTATACTCGATTGTTTCCAGACTTTCGGCACACACTGTGTGTAGAACTGCATAGAACGAATTTCACACACACACAAACGACAACATAAACCAAACCCTAGTATATTTGGTATTGGTTTTTGCCATCACAAATAATTGGAAAGGTTTTTCTCCATATTATATACATCGAAACTTAATAACGTTTTTGACAACGCTGAGTATGATCAGGGTTAAAATGTCGAAAATGCCAGTTAGTGAAGATGATATTGGGTCTCTAAAAAACAAATTCTGTCCATACCTCTGATCGAGCATCTTATTTGATGTACTCTCAGAGGGAGCAAGTTCCATCCAATGCTAACTTTAATGTTATAATTTTAAAATTGTTGGGTATAGTGCAGCTCGGTCAAAATATAAACACCGATTCCAACGCTTTCCAAGAACTGATGGATGGAAAAGGCATTGGACTATGTTGGAACTTACGTATGTACACCGGCTTAATACAGGGTTTATAGACACAGATACTCTTGATAAGCATAATCGATAATTAAAGAATTTTTATTATCGTACGCATTTTATCTTTTAACACATTAATTATATTCTAAATCCAGCAATTAAATTACGACTCACGCTACGAACGGGCCAGGATGATATTAATTTTTGACAATTCATTGACAATGATAAACTAATCTTATATCGAAGATAACGAATAATTGGAAAGAATAAAATTCTCATCATTCGAAGAATTTTTCCTGACTTATATTTGATAAAATCAATTTTTTGGAAAGTTGTATTATATCGATCATAATTAAAGGAGTAATATCTAGACCTGCATATAGTAATAAACTAGATTTTGTTGCATCTTAAACGTTGGCTCACAAATCTCATGGATACAATTATTGTATTAAATTGGTCGTGAAAAAGTAAGCGTGTGATATAACAACTGTGACGAATGGCTGTCCTTAATAGACTCGAAGTGCCTCCTTTCAATTTTTAAGATCGCTGTATTTGCCATACAGTAATAGAATGCTGTATCTGCAGTAGCAAGCATTTAGCCTTGAATGTCAAAATTTAAATTATTACTAACATTTATTAAATTGCTAGTAACAAGTAACCTGCATTTTTAAGATTTTATAAATATTGGCAAGTGTTACTAATATTTCAGTAAGTGCTATCATTATCGCTACAATTTAAAATTCGTTTTCCTCAATTTCACATTTCTTGCTCATATGCCATTGTTCTATATATATTGTACGAAAGTGTAACGGTCAATCCCCGACCCTCAGCTTGTATTTCTTTTAAAAATTGTTTGAGACTTGTTTCTACTTCACACGCATTAAATTAAATTGCATAATATTCTTCTTCAAGTATCACAAGTATTGTAAAAGATATGTAATCGCTTGCAATATGCTGTATCATAGTCACTGCTATATGTATCTCATGAACGTAAAACTTAGAAAACAAAGGAAATAATACCAGCTTTTATATTTTACTGTTTAAGAACCTTCTAGTCATCGTATAAATTATCTAATTGACTTGTATAAAACAGAAAGTCGTATATTGGGAGTAGGAAAATTATCTAAAGGTATAACTTGTGTACAATTCTCTTAATTAAACGAAATAGATTCCAATGCGTTCAAATTGTTTGAACCATAAATTAGCTCAACTTGTCTAGCACGAAAGCGGCGCGTAGGAAGGACGACTGTTTTTATGATCCATACACGTATCGAATTTTCTTGTAAATATTTTCTAAATGTTTTTTAATGACAATGGGATTGTACGTCGTTATTTACTCATTTATTTATTTAGTCATTTTTTATTTAATATTTGATTTAAGTATAGCTAGAACAAAAAAGAACAAACATTATTTTATAGTTACTAACAGCAAGAGTGCTGGAATGCTATTAATGCTGTTAATACAATTCAAAATCATCTTACGACGTTTGTATAAAATATAATAATAAAATATAGAATAAGAGCTATATCGACTGATAACGTATCGATGGAGGATCATATTTAGTTTAGATTGGATGGCGCTAGCAGAAAGCGCGCGCAAACGGCGCAAGCGAAGCAGCAAGCGTGTAGTATATATGTAGGAAAGAGAAAGGGAATGAAAGAGAGGGAAAGCGGGGGAGAGAGAGATGGGGTTATAATACAGTGTATGTATGTACATTCATACTTGTGTATGTGCAGCACTCGATAGTTGTATGAGAGTTGTACTGTGAATTTGTGTATGTGAAGATTTAAAGCATCTAAAGAGCAATATGATTAGTGATAAAGTAAATCAAAGAATCACTTTACACTTGGTTACGCTATATCAGACATTATTTAGTTGAGAGCAGTTGTGAAAGTTGAATGGTTGAAGTTGAGGTTGAGAGCATACATGCAACGATACAACTGTATGAGAGAGTCAAAGTTCAGTTTAGAGAGCTGAGACTTGAGAGATTCAGAATTATCGTCACTCATCAGTGCTCAGTCAGTCGTCTCAGTCACTCTATCTCTGTGATACGACTGCGGCAGTCTGCGGCTGTTGGGAAAGGGTGCTTAATTTTCTTCCCCCAGTGAACGTAACTTCCTTTTTACCGGGGACTTGTGTAAGCGTTGTGAGAATACTGTGAAAAAATCAAAGTTTTTTGACAAACAATCATTACACGTTGAGTAAAAAATAAACGGAACGAGAAGGTTGACCCGACAGCCGCAACATAGATATTTTCTTAATCCACTCATCATAGTATTCTTAGTTGACTTACTGATAAACCAAACTCGCCAGTATTCTTATTAAGAATCAACAGAAGATCACAGGGTCATTAAATGCGTCAGTATGGAAAATCAAACTATGGACCAATTTTGCGGTTCCAAATTTTGGGTAAGTTTTTTACTGTCATCTTCGTGTTTAATCTTGCGTCCTTTTCATTCTCAAAACTCTATTGTTCCATCATACTTTCTCGTTTTTATTATATCCTGATAAATCATAAAAGAATCCTGTATACTTTTATCATAGTGCAATTTTTTGGTACTTCTATTAAGATAGCAAGATTATATATTTTACAGAGATCTTGATCTTGGATGACTGGACATTTATCAATATTCTTTTATTATAATCTCTGATTTCACATGAATATAAACTAAGTGTATATATTTTTAGGATACTGATTTAATATGGAACACGGATGATCCAGATCTAACTGAATGTTTCCAAAAAACCATATTAATATGGGTCCCATGCATTTTTTTATGGACCTTTTCTGCAATGGAGGCTTATTATCTATTAAATAGCAAAAGAAAAAACATACCATGTACATGGTTATTTGTTTCTAAACAAGTTCTTACAATAGGATTAATTATTCTCTCTTGCATTGACATAGGAAAAGCAATTCATACAAATACTTATGAGATTGTCTACCGTGTAGATTATTATACACCATTTATAAAGATTATTAGTTTTGTAAGTATGCAGAATGTACTAAACTTATGTAGGTCTAATATAATTGTTTTGGTTATATAGTGTTTCCTTACGATAATTTTATTTTCAGGCTTTAGCTGCAACTTTATTAATCTACAATAAGAAGTATGGTATGAGAACTTCTGGATTATTGTTTTTATTTTGGTTTTTTCTAGTGATATGTGGCGTTGTACAATATAGAAGTTTAATTAGAGCTTCGTGGAACGGAGTAAGCTGAAGACCATGAGATTTGTTGTTATTAATATTATTAAAGAAACTCATTTATTTAGTCAAAATTCTGTTTTAGGCACCATCAAATTATTCATTTATCTCCTATATGGTTTATTATCCAGTAGTAGTGATATTGTTTCTATTGAACTTTTTTGTGGATGCGGAACCAAAATTTTCTGAATATCCCCCGGTAATAATAAATATAAAATATAAATGTAGAAATTTAGTAGTCCATGGGACTATTGATTAATACTCCTTTTGATTTGTAGGTTGAAAGACCTTGTCCCGAACAAGCTGCATCTTATCCATCTAGAATTTTATTTACATGGTTTGATTCTTTAGCATGGAAAGGATTCAGAAAGCCTTTAGAGTCATCAGATCTATGGTCTATGAATCCAGAAGATACTGCTACTGAAATTGTGCCAAAGTTTGATAAATACTGGAATAAAAATGTAAAAAAAGGAGAAACGTAAGTCTAATTTTTTAGCAGGACAAATATTTAGTTCTTTATATAATTTTTAGAAGTAGAAGTTTAAAATTGTATGTAACCAGATATTTAATCTTTTTTGCTAACAAGGCTGCTTTGGACTTACATTAGGTGAGAGTGGGGGGTACCAGGCTTCTCCTCCACAAGTTTTAAATAAAATAATTTTTATACAATATAACTAATAAGTACAATATTTTCAGCATTCAAAATGCAAAAGCATCATTCAGAAAAGCATCTGGTCAAGTGGATTTTAATAATGGACGTAAAAAGAAAGAAACTTCAATATTGCCACCATTGTGTAAAGCTTTTGGTCCAACATTCTTATTTGGCTGTGTACTTAAAGCAGTTCAAGATATTTTAACTTTTGTAAGCCCACAAATATTAAAGTAGGCATCATTTCATCAATTTAATTTAAATCATTTACTTAATAAACACAGTAAGAGTGAGGCTAAAAAGATTTTTCATTGTTTTCAGACTGCTTATCAGCTTTGTTGAGGGAGATGAACCAATGTGGAAAGGCTATTTTTATACAATTTTGTTATTACTTACTGCAACTTTGCAAACTCTAATTTTGTCTCAATATTTTCAACGTATGCTCTTAGTAGGGTTACGTATAAGAACAGCACTCATAGCTGCTATTTATCGAAAAGCGTTAAGAATGTCAAATACCGCTAGGAAAGAATCTACAGTCGGTGAAATAGTGAATTTAATGTCAGTTGATGCTCAAAGATTTATGGATTTAACGGCTTATATTAACATGATTTGGTCAGCTCCATTACAAATAGCTTTAGCGCTTTATTTCTTATGGGAAATACTTGGCCCTGCTGTACTTGCTGGAGTAGCTGTAATGATAATTCTTATTCCTGTAAATGCATTGATAGCAAACAAAGTGAAAACTCTACAAATTCGTCAAATGAAGAGTAAAGATGAAAGAGTAAAATTAATGAATGAAGTACTTAATGGTATTAAAGTGCTTAAACTTTATGCATGGGAACCATCTTTTGAACAACAAATTCTAAAAATTAGAAAAAAAGAAATTCAAGTTTTGAAAGAAGCTGCGTACTTAAATGCAGGAACTAGTTTTATATGGTCTTGTGCTCCATTTTTGGTAAATCACTTCTTTAAATGAAAAGAATGAATGATCTTTCAATCTTTAATCTTGATTCTTCTTTATTTAGGTATCCTTAGTTTCATTTGCCACATATATTCTTATCGATGATGCAAATGTTCTGAACAGTACAACAGCTTTTGTGTCTCTCAGTCTATTCAATATTTTACGATTTCCCCTATCCATGCTGCCAATGATGATAGGGAATATTGTTCAAGCATATGTTTCTGTCAAACGTATTAATAAGTTTATGAATGCTGAAGACCTGGACCCAAATAATGTGCAGCATGATCCATCTGAAGGTACGACGTAGTCATTTTTTTCACTTTAAGTCTGACTATTTCTAATAATTATTTTAATTGTATTTATAGCATATCCTTTGGTGATAGAAAATGGCAATTTTACATGGGATCCGGAAATTGAAAAGCCTACACTACGAAATATTCATTTACAAGTTGAGCAAGGTCAACTGGTAGCAGTGGTAGGTACTGTAGGATCTGGAAAAAGCTCGATGATATCTGCCCTTCTTGGAGAAATGGAAAAATTGAGTGGAAGAGTTAATACAAAAGTGAGTTTGAGTTGAATCGTCAATTGCATAATTGTAGTTCGCTTAATTAGGTGCTTATAATAAATTTTATATTGTAGGGTTCCATCGCGTATGTATCTCAACAAGCTTGGATACAAAATGCAACTCTGCAAGACAATGTATTATTTGGCAAACCGATGAATAAAAGTTTATACAACCGCGTCATCGAAGCCTGTGCTCTTAGTCCAGACTTGAAAATGCTACCAGCTGGTGATCAAACAGAAATTGGAGAAAAGGGAATAAATTTATCAGGTGGACAGAAACAGAGAGTAGCACTGGCCAGAGCTGTTTATAATGACTCTGACGTTTACTTTTTGGATGATCCTCTAAGCGCCGTTGACTCTCACGTTGGAAAGCATATTTTTGACAATGTCATCGGCTCCACTGGTCTATTAAAGAAGAAAACCAAAATTCTTGTTACTCATGGTATAACATATCTACCAGAGGTCGACAACATTATCGTTTTGAAAGACGGCGAGATAACGGAAAATGGAACGTATAAACAATTGTTGGAAAAACGCGGTGCATTCGCTGAATTCCTCGTGCAACATCTCCAAGAAGGTACTTATCAATTCCAGTTAAATTCGTATCATATAAGTCTCTATTCATTGTTAATAAACAGTTATATTCTTTCATGGGAATAAGTTGGAAATCGTAAGTTAGAGAAAAAGTAATTAAAATTCATTCGCCTATTTTGTAAATTTGAAAGTTTTGCAACCAATCTTTTTGCATTAAACGGCGTATATATAAGTGATATGGGGTACCTGCTTTGCATATTTTGTTTTGTTTGAATGCAGAAGAAAATTAGATTAGATCTTTTTTTTGTTACTTATAATTTCTATAATTGGTTTGAAGTAAGTGTAATAATATAAATCTTCGCAAAGAAGAAAGTTGAAAGTACTTATATGTTGACAAATATCAAATGCTACACATACTAGTTTGTGCTTGTATCATAAATTGTCGTTTAGATAATTGATAATTATTGGAGATATTTATCGACAAGCGATATGATAAGAAGTAAATTTTCTTATTAACACACTAACCATACTGACAATCTTTTATACACGTTTGTATACATTTGAAACCGGTTATCTGCCTTGTGAATGACAGCTATAGTGTTAAATAAATATTTTTATTAGTAGCTATGAAATGGGAAAAATATAAGTAATAAATAAGGTACTCACACAAGCATTTTGTGATCCAAATGAAAATATTTTAATGGTATACAGGGTGTAACGAAACGACCGCCTTTTCTCGTAACTGGAGGTTCGGGGTGACAAACTGAATGCACGTGTAAAATTTCGTTCGAATCGTTCAAGAGGTTTAAAAGTTATTTCTATTTAAAAATCACCCTTTTTCAGTCCTTTTCGAACGACTTTAACTGCATAATGGAAAGTGGAGAAAGTGAAAAACAATTGATGAGCACCCAGCTAGAATGTTAAAATTATCGATCGCGTGCGGTAATACTTTTGCTATTTAATTCTTTAATCTGGCTATTAGATTAATTTTAAAAATAACAAAATCCTTTATATTACAATTCCAATTCAATTCAGTACAAGCATCATTGACTGATTTGATGGAAAGAGCGAGTTGACGCAATGTAAAGGAAAGTATCAAAAGCTAAGATATCGCGCGAGCGCAATGATAACTTAATAGACAATGCATGAGGGCATTCTCTTTCTACTAACGAAGCTAAAGGGAATGATTCAAAATCAATACATTGATGAAGGAGAAAACTAAACTCACCCATTAAATGTTCTGCAAGTTCCTTTAAATCGAAGTTTTTGAAAAAGCTTCATACTGGCTCCTCGATGATTTCCAGAAAGCACACTATCATTGATTTTGCATTTAAACACTTGTGAATTTAAACAAATTAGGTATTAACCTACGTTTCTTCAAAACACTGGAGAATTTGACACTTTTGAACTGTTTGAAGTAGGGTGATTAAGAGTGGTCGAAACGAATTATTGATTATTCTATCTCTCTGTGTCTCTCTTTTCAGCCTACTTCAAACAGTTCAAAAAGTGTCAAATTAACCGGTGTTTTGAAGAAACGTAGGTTAACACCTAATTTGCTTAAATTCGCGAGTTCTTAAATGCAAAATCAATGAAAGTGTGCATTCTGGAAATCATCGAGGAGCCAGTTTGAAGCTTTTTCAAAAACTTCGGTGTAAAGGAACTTGGAGAACAATAATGGGTAAGTTTAATTTTTTCTATCATCAATGAATTGATTTTAAATAATTCTTTTTACCTTCGTTTGTAGAAAGAAAATGCCTTGATGTGTTTCCTATTAAATTATCAGTGCAGTCGCGTGACATCTTAGCTTTTGATACTTTCCTTTTCATTCTATCTTCTCCCTCTTTCCATCAATTCAGTCAATGATACTTGTATTGAATTGATTTGGAATTGTAATGAAAAGGATTTTGCTATTTTTAAAATTAATCTAATAGCCAAATTAATGAAATAAATAGCAAATGTATTATCGCGCGCGATCGATAATTTTTACATTCTAGTGGGGTGTTCGTCAATTGTTATTTCACTTTCTCCACTTTATTATGCACAGTTAAAGTCGTTCGAAAAGGACCGAAAAAGGGTGAGTTTTAAATGGAAATAACTTTTAAACCCCTTGAACGATTCGAACAAAATTTTACACGTGCATTTGGATGGTCACCCCGAACCTCCAGTTACGAGAAAAGGCGGTCGTTTCGTTACACCCTGTATATTTAAATATTATATTTCTTGAAATGTTAATAAGTATATAATTGAATTAAAATTAACATAACAAATCGCATTTTATATTGCTTCTTAATAGCAATTATAGCTGCGTACGGTATATCATGAAGTAGTTGAAGTAACTTAATACCTTTATGACTTTTCTACACTTTCGCGTTTCCCTTGCTAAATAAATTTGCAGTCGCTACATTTTATTATACTTAAAGTAGGATTGCACTCGTTATGTTTAGATATAGAAAACGTAGAAAAAGAATAACATACCTATTGTTTTATTTTTATGAGTTCTCAATTTGGAATAGCTACAACAAACAAAATATTGCACGGTTTAAAAATGTTATGTAAATGTTGATAGAAAAAAGCTAAAAATATCTAATTTGTACTACTTGTATATGCTCTTCTATATTACTTCCAACTAGTTTATTTATACAATCCTGTTTCTTGATAAATACTTGAAATAATGTTTTTATTACGCGTTATCGAAATAATCGTAATAAATAATTTAATTCAAATCTGGTGATTCAAAACAGTGCATGCTGATGAAGACTCGGACGGAGACCTCACTGAAATCAAGCAGCAACTAGAATCAACAATAGGTGCGGATGAATTACAGCAAAAATTAACACGAGGAAGATCGAGAATATCAGAGTCGCAGAGCGATTCTGGCTCTACAGCAGATAAAAAGTCTATCAATGGATCTCTTAAAAGGTAAAATATTTCTTGTTTTATATAAAATGTATATAATTATATTTTCATTACTAAAATAAAAAATTTCAGACAATATTCAACGGATAGCCAACAATCGGAAAATTTTGTACGCAGCAATAGTATCAAAGAGAAAGAGCAGATACAATCGAAAATAGGAGAAAAATTAATAGAAGTAGAGAAAGCAGAAACCGGAAGTGTAAGTTAAAAAATAGAGTATTATCTATTTATGCTTATAACTGCAGGATTCAACAAATTAAGAATTTCCTCCGTTCATTTTGATAAGGTAAAATGGCGAGTGTATTCACACTACTTCAGATCTATAGGATGGTTTTTGTCGATTTCAACCATTGTCATAAATGGAATTTACCAGTCATTCAGTATAGGTTCCAACGTGTGGCTTAGTGTTTGGTCTAATGATAATACAACAGTCGTAAACGGTACCGCAGATGCAGCTAAGCGTGATATGTATCTTGGAGTATACGGCGCGCTTGGCCTTGGACAAGGTATGAATTCAAAGTTTGTTTTTATTAACTATAAGTAATCTCATGGCATCGATGCATAGTTAGGCTATATACTTGTTTATTGTTTTTTTTTATTTTATTTTTTTTTTCGATGAATAATATTTTTAAGGCGAAAGCTTACTATAATCGAGATTTTACAAACTGTGCAGGTCTGTTGAAAATTACAAGATTATATGTATATACATGTACAGATTGATGGCCAATTATAAAAATGATCAAAACTTTTTTTAAAAGATCATATCTCTTTTTATTGTTGGGGTATTTACATTTTTGCACAGAATCAAATTTGAACTAGGAATAGTATAATATACATTTTCGAAGGCGTTTGCATTTCATTCATAAACAAATTTAACGACAGCTTTGCCATACATTAACCATAGTTAAAACCATTTGTTATATTTACTAAAAAAAAATTTAACTCAAACATTTTAAATAGAGTTGGAGGGAGTGTAGTTTGCTGTGTCGATTATAATAACAATGAAGCATTTATAAATTATACTATGTACTACACTGTAACAATAATTATGCTTTATTGTAAACTTTTTCAAGCACCATGAATATTAGTTAGCACATTAAAAAACAATAATAATCATGATTTTATTTCATCTGATTCGCATGATCGTTTTTTTTTATATCGTTATCTGACATATTTAATCTTTTCAGTTTAGGATTAGAATTTATCTTGTTACATGGTTATATTTTAGCATGGAGTAGCTAAATATTTTTTACCATATTTAGTACCTACATATATAGTAGAAAGGGGATAGCACACCTATTTAAAAATCAGATAAAATATTTACATTATTTTTATTACAACAACAAAAACTATGAAATTTTAAAAACAAAATAAAGTTTATGCTGCTATAAAAAATAATCCTTATACAGAAGAAATTACAAAAATATCTGGTTAGAAGTTTGCATGAAAAGAATGTGTCGTTAATGTTGTGATAAACGTTAGCTATGTTGTAGATAGTCAGTGATCGACGTGTATAAATTCGTAATTTTCTTTTAAACAACGTTTACTAATTCTTTGTGCTGAATTTACCGCGAATATACAGAGTGTCATCTGAATAACGGCCAGAAAATTATTAAGGGACGCCATACCATAGTTGGATAATCTCTTTCGTATTATCCAGTTTACGTATTTGTATAAAGGTTAATCAATCTCATATTTTATAACTATTCTTCGGCAATAAAGAAAATATGCATTTGTTTTTGGTAGCCCAAAGAAATGTCGAACAGATATATGAAAATGATAATAGAGCTTTTTGGTTTAATCCAATCTCACACGTACATGATTCCAGGATTAGTCTTTGTTTAAATGACACATTGTATATTATAAATAAAACTTTTAATTTTTTTATATTAATTTTGTTGAAGCTATTTAATCAGCAGTGCTTTGATTTAAAGATAAAAGTAAAGTGAGAAAAAACGTGTATTACGCGCAGAGTGTGTTTTATTTATGCTATAGAAGCCGTTTTCCGTTATTACTGCAAGTAAGCTGCAAGTACTAAATTTCTATAAGTTGTGTTACTTAAATATAGACTCTCGGCACTTGCAGCTTACTTGCAGTAATAACGGAACACGTCCAGAGTATATGTATTTCACATATTTGCTAAATGAATTAAATGGTTACATCAAGTTTAAACTGGATTTCAGCAATTTTTGTGATGCTATCACAACTGGCATTGGTTGTCGGTTGTATTCGGAGCAGCAAATTGATGCATTCACAATTATTATTTACCACACTGCGATCACCTGTCGGATTCTTTGACACCACGCCATCAGGCAGACTATTAAATCGTTTTGGGAAGGACATTGACATTGTAGACAACGTTTTACCACCGAACATTAGAGCCTGGTTATTTTGCCTAGCATCGGTATGTGAGATTTAGAATTAATCTCACTACTAGTAGATGAATTAATTCGTTAACCTTACACCTGTGTTGCTTAATGAACCATGTAACGAATATCGTGGTCCACCAATGGGTACTCCAAGTATGGAATGCATTTAACTTTAAAGGACAAAGGGTCCACATTAGATTTCATCTACTTCATTTATTTAATCAAGGAATCATGAGATGCCTGCCCTGCAATTTCTTAATAGACTACGAAAATTAGAAGAGCTATATATCAACTGCTTGCCAGCTTTTAGCACAATATCAAGAATATTCCAATAAAATGTCTATTGATAGATTATCGGGCAGAAATTTTAGTGCATCACTAACATTTTACAATTGGCATGGACAGTAGATATCATAATTGATTATAATAGCACATATTAATATGGTCACCAAAAGAGTTACATTTGTAATTTTAAGTCATGTAGTATTGCAATACTTGTCCATTCTTCTTAACAAGCAGTGAGATGTTATGCGATCAAGATCTAAAAATAAGAGTTTAGACTATAATATCACTTCAGACACACGTGCGTATTAAAAACAACCCACCAACCCTTAATTTCAATAAATCGAGCAATTTGTAACTACTATATTAATTTTCCAGTTTTAATTAAAAGGAGATAAGTTATTTTGGGACAAAACATGGCCATTTTGATTTAAAATATATGTGCTCTCTTTAATTTGTAGTAATATCAGAATTAGATTAATATAAGTTTTATAAATATCTATAATCTTTGTTTTTAAAAGTAAAGGGCAATCTTTAAGTTTAAGGTAGTCTAAAAGAAAGTAGTTTTAATTTTTGAAACATTGTAGGCCTAACCGTTATTGGAATATGGTTCATATTGACAAAAGGCATGATTAGAAGTTCTGTGCGACTTTTTCAAATTACTTTGAAGAATATTCTTCGTAATCCTATGTCATTTTTCGACACAACTCCGACTGGTCGAATTCTTAGTCGATTTGGCAAAGACACTGATGTTATCGATAATGTTCTACCACAGATTCTACAATTGTGGATATCTTCTTTGCGTTCGGTATGAATTTGAGTAATTTCTGCTTTTAAATGGCATAAATTGTGTAACAACAAAATCCAATGATACTCCTGACTTAAAATTTTTATATATCTTTAAAAAAAAAGAAAAATTCTTATTACCCATAATAATGTCATAAATTTGGAAAATTCTTGCAAATTTTTGTTTTTGAGCTTTAAAGTAGTTGTATTTTTCTATTGTTGGATAAAAGTTGCTATTTAACCTTACTATTGTTCAATGTCATTTAATTATTTTTTGTACTGCTTGTTTCAACTCAAACTGTAGCAATACCTCGGATCTTTCGAGGTAGGCTCAGATTGACTCTCGTTCAAGGTAGAAGTGCTTTGCATTGCCTTGCATTACATCTGCCACTAATTACAGAATAAGTTGTCATATCTGTTTTATTTATGCTTGGTGGAATTTTCGTGAGTTATAGTTAAATTTGCGTTGTGTCTGAAGCCTTAAATTACAAAGATTGTTGAGTAAAAAAGCAATAAAAGTGTTTGCTAGATAAGGTAATGGACACAATTATACAAAACATTCATGTAATAAGGTAGTATGTACTAATGCTTGAAGTGCCTATTTAAATATGCTTGCCTGCATATTGTTTTCCTCTGTCTTTCTTCTCTCTGAACACCTTCTGTAAATAGACCACTCGCTTATGAACATCATGTACTTGACATTCATGATTGGCATGCCACAGCAAACTTCACCCTCTTGTCTAACATAAAAAAGGCAACTGCTCCACGTAAGGCTGACAATATTCATGAGTCATAATCCATGAACATCCAATACAAGCACAATGAATGTCACATGAATATTTTTAATGGCAGTTAAAAGCTTTACTTGGAGCAGCTTCCAGACCGGTGAGAAGGCTTTATTGGAAAATTACACGATAGAAAATTTATGAAAGCATCGATGGACGTGGGAAGAGAAAGAACGAAAAAATGTTGTGCTTAGGCTTTTGCTGAGTTTTGTAAAAGAATGAGACAATGAAAGGCGTCTGTATCTGGTGTTGTTGTAGCGGTTACGAGTTTTTTATGCGATCTGGTACCTCAGCTGGGTTGTTGGCTGGCTGCTCGCCAGATGCATATAGTGATGCTGAGGGCTATGATGCGTGCCCCGTTGACCTTCTTTGATACGACCCCAACCGGTCGTATTATCGCCAGGTTTGCTAAAGACGTCGACGTACTGGATACATCTCTTCCTCAGCAAATTTCCGATAGCATCTATTGCCTGTTCGAGGTAATTTCTTACCAAGAAAACCAACTTAATCAGCCTGACCTGGTTATAATAATTTCGGTCTTGCTACATAGACCTATGCAGGCTACAACTTTTCATTCAATTATATCAAAATGTAACAGTCATATCAAAATACGAACACCAACTTTATACTATTCTTGCTCTACTCCATTTTCAATATATTTGTGCAATTTAACTTTCTTTTGGAGGCGATGTTCGTGCTTTGAAATGGAGGAATTTATTTTATGTAAATATACCTTCCTGTGTAATATACAGGGTGAGACATTTGAGGCACCCTAGAGCATACACATAACCGTGCGTGTATCTTCGTTACTATAAGAAATCAGTTCTTGTTATAGGACTTTATAGAAATTATTTTTTATTTCTATTCAGAAAAGTCTTATACAAAAAATGATATTTCTTACACCTACGAGTCTAAAGGAATTTTTACGTTCTGGCTTTAGGGAATATTAATTGCCTCGCTCTGTATAATATTCGCGTTCCTATAATAAAAACGTGGATTTGAGATTCAATATAGTTGCATGAATCATGATGGATGATGAGACATGCTTGCTACTGATAATAATGAAAACTTTTAACCGTATAATTTACTCGTATTTGATCCGTTTAAATCAAATCCCGTCATTCTAAGATAAAATAATGTCGGACGGAGATATTGCTACTGTGCCGAGCAATCCAGCTTATACTGATAACAAATGACGTTGCAAAGGTGTAATGTATAATTGTGTCCGAATTCGTTGTAAACTTTACATCATTCATTTATATATATTTATAGACTTTAGTAGTGAAATTAATTTAAAAAGTGTCCTTGTGCAATAACACGTGTCCAGTATTATCAAAGTAGGATAAAATGATCGTACATGGTACATGTTGGTGGGCCTAGGAAAAATTCGGATTGGTCATTTGGGTTTTGTTCCGGGCTATAGGTGTATTCGTTAAAGGATTAACATGGGTGCGCTTTTTACTCAAATGCATGCATACTAACTGTAAATCTGTACAAATTGTGTTTACTCAATTGATTCTATATACTAACTTTGAAATACTCATACATAAATTACTGTTATATGATTAACACTATAGTTACTTGGCTTCCTTGCACTTTTTTGCCATAAATTTATTTATACACTAATCAACTAATTGTTTAGATTAGCAAACAAAATGAAATATTATCTACTTAAAGCATCCAATCATTTGTTTTGCAGGTCATAGCTACTTTGGTAGTTATTAGTTTCAGTACACCTGTGTTTATCGTGGTCATTATACCCATAGGAGTACTTTATTATTTCATACAACGTTTTTACGTTGCTTCTTCGAGACAGCTGAAACGTTTAGAGTCCGTTTCGAGGTCTCCTATTTATTCACATTTTAGTGAATCTGTCACTGGTAAGCTGAATATTGTAATAGACGTTAATTTTACTATTATTATTTACAACGAATTTTTTACTGTAATTAATTTTCTTATAATTTAATAACAGGTGCTCAAACGATACGTGCTTACAACGTGCAGGAGAGGTTTATATTAGAATCTGAAAACAAAGTGGATCTGAACCAAGTTTGTTATTATCCTAGCTTAATAGCAAATAGGTTTGTTCAATTATTTTATTTCATGTGATATTTAAATAGTAGATTTGATAATTGAATATTTTTCATTTAGATGGCTGGCAATACGACTAGAGATGATTGGGAATTTGATCATCTTCTTTGCTGCTCTTTTTGCTGTATTAGGAAGGGACACAATGAGGTCAGGCATTGTAGGATTATCTGTCAGTTATGCCTTACAGGTAAGTTATTTTTTTATTGCATTTAAAACGGTATTATATAGATCTTAGTCAAATTAATTTCGATATTTATTATTTTTAATTACATGTAGATTACTCAAACGCTTAATTGGTTGGTACGAATGACTTCTGACGTCGAAACAAATATCGTAGCTGTGGAGAGAATAAAGGAATATGGGGAGACGCCTCAAGAAGCACCTTGGGAAATAGCTAATACAACGCCACCGAAAGAATGGCCCCTTCAAGGTCAAGTGAGTTTCAAAGAGTTTAAAGTTCGTTACAGGGAAGGGCTTGATCTCGTTCTGCGTGGAATAACTTTTACCGTAAATGGCGGTGAGAAAGTTGGAATAGTCGGCAGAACTGGTGCTGGGAAATCCTCATTAACATTGGCACTGTTCAGAATCATCGAAGCAGCCGATGGAAAGATCTTCATCGACGATATCGATATCTCGAAATTAGGCCTTCATGCCTTGAGAACGAAATTAACTATTATTCCTCAGGATCCTGTTTTATTTTCTGGCACTCTGAGGATGAATTTGGATCCGTTCGATCATCATACGGATGAAGAAGTATGGAGAGCTCTGGAGCATGCTCACCTTAAGATTTTCGTCAAGAGTATGTACAATATCGATCGTTACACTGAAATCATAAAATTCCATTTCTTAAATTAAATAAGTATTATGCAATTCACATTTTAGGTTTACCTAATGGTCTTTTATACGAAGTATCGGAGGGAGGAGACAACTTAAGTGTAGGCCAGAGGCAGCTAATTTGCTTAGCAAGAGCATTACTGCGAAAAACTAAAGTACTTATATTGGACGAAGCCACTGCAGCGGTCGATCTCGAAACCGACGACTTAATACAAAGAACAATCAGAGAAGAATTTAAAGATTGCACGGTTCTTACCATAGCTCACAGACTTAATACTATCTTAGATTCAGACAGGTGTGTATTGATATAATAAATATTTTTTGGATTCCCGCAATAGCTTCGATTCCTATTTAAATATAATTAATCATTTTCAGGGTTATTGTACTTGATAAGGGACTTATTAAGGAATACGAATCACCGGAGACGTTACTTCGCAATACATCTACTGCCTTCTATAGTATGGCTAAAGATGCAGGACTAGTAGCTTAAATATAAATGCATATCAAACAAATTTTATATGCTATGGGTCTGGCAAAGCAATGATCAGGGAAATTCTAAGAAAAATAATTATTGAACATAATAGTAATACTTATTTAATTTATAAATATAGTATATTTAGTGTGCTTTGCATACGCATTAATTAGATCAAGGAAAAATTCTTTATAAATATAAAAAATAACATGATTGTTCCTTATTAATTATCGATTGTATTCATTACGAAAAATTTATTTCAAAGTTTAAACAGCACAGATATCTGCAATTTGAAACAACTGCCATTTTTAGCGACGTGTTATGTGCTTAGTAAGATCAATTTTTTAGAGAAGATGCATATGTAACCTTTGTTTCTGTTTGAGTTATGTCAAGTACGTCAATTATTATTTCTGCCATTTAGTATTATTTATTATTCTTTGTATCTCTTAATTTCATGAATCTTTGAAACTTCTAATGTAGATAGACGTGTAACGAATAGACAATTAGGAAAAAGTATTTCATATTTATGCTCTTGGAAGAATAAGATGTTTGTTACTTGATGTATTTTTATGCAATAAGTCATTCTTGAATATTTATTAAGTTTAACAGTACTTTTGTAAACTGATTAATATTATATGCCGCTTGCTTAGCCACCTCGACGGGGAAGACTATACACGGTATAGGTAAAATTCAATATTTAGATGAGCCAAAAGTTTGATGCCAATTTTTTCAACACTCAACCACTTTACATCACATAAATTAATTTTTCATTCATAGATATTCATTGTTCTTTACTTAGTATTTTGGACGGCCGTAAGTAAACCTAACATAAATTTAAAATGTGCACCAGTGAAAGTTGCACTTACAAATGCATCGGTAAGGAAGATGTATAAACAATTTTCCATTATATTGATACATAAATGTAATAATGCAGTATATGCACACAGTCACACAAATACACATTAAATTTTAAATCTTTAATAACTGATACAAAATAATTCATCTCATACTCTATTTAATAAAAATATGTTATTTAAATTTTCTGATCACACAATTATTAGCAAATTATATTAGCAATGAAACAAAAGCAATAATTTATAAAGCATTAAAAATGAATTTTATTGTTTTTACAAGAGCGTATGCATAAATTTCTCTTCTTAGAGAGCTCTTGTATAGTGTACAGTGTTAACAGAAATTAGAATTGTGCTATTCCTCGCTAACAACAGCAGCTTCCATTATAAGAATTCCTTCCCCGAATTCTAAGCACTGACTGTGATGATGAAATTATATATATTCTCTCCGAATATTTTTAATCGATACATTTCTTTTAATAATATATGCTTGCCTGCGGTTAATATACCGAATTATAAAAATAAACAATAAAACAAATTACAGAAACAAAAGGGATGACATTCGCAAGAAACGTTCAATTTTACCACTATAAAAGCGAGTGGGTTTTTTTTAACAAAATTTTCATATATATATGTAAATATATACACTGAAATGTATGTATGGCATATAGTGAGAATTTCACGCTGCATATGTACGTCGGAAAATACGTGAAAAGGAAAAAGTGCCTTTTTATAGGAATGATAAATTAATGTTGTAATCATCGGTTCTAGAATTCAATGAAATTGTCAGTAACTCCTTTTGTTCTAAACTTGCTAAGTAGGATACAAGTTACTATAATATATCATATTATATTAAATAATATTGTATTAATGTTACAATCATTATTATATAATTTCATTTATAATATTAAATTACTATACAATACAACAATGTTACTTATTAATTATAGCGAACTTAAAAAACTAAACATACTTTCGTTAAAAAATGTATCATGCCATGTGCTTATTGTACGTTATTAGGAAACAAGGATTATTGAAAGAAAAATTATTTATCATATTTTTTGTTGCATGAAAGAATTCGCGTTTTTTTACTGTAGATTTACTTCTTCATACTTACCTGGAATGAAAGATACTATTGTAATGTGGAACAGATTGAAGAAAGGTATAACGCTCTTTAAAGTAAATAATATTTAGATGAATTTATTCATAAATCAGTATCTGCATTCAAGTTTTAATTCCTTAAGGGTCTCTTTCGTCTGATTGGTGAAACAGCCATTCAGTAAAACTTTATTTGTATGCAGTTTCGAATTGTTTCTGTGGAAAATTGTGCATACATTTGCCGAAATAATAAAATGGGATATTTTTCATTGGTTACTATTATAACGTTTTATATATACGGAGGCTATACCCCATAGCACATTTATTCTAAAAGAATTTAAAATGAATTCATTTGATCGAAAATGATATCATTATTGAATCTTGTGGGAAATGTGCTGTTAAGGTATCTTAAAATTGCTGTAAGATTATTAAAGTAATCTTAAGAGCAGTTTATGTTAATAATCTTATACTCACTCCATAAACTTCTCTACTTGTAGTTGAACTTGAATGTAATACAATTTTGTCAAAATTTTATAGACAATTTTTATTCTTTAAAAGTTTTATTTATTTTTTCAAGTCACTTTTAGGACTTCTCCACAGCTTTCGTATTTGTATTCACTAAACACAATTTTTCAAGATATTTTGTGTTTAATAGTGATAGGTACTGTCCAATATTTTCTAAATTTATATTCTTTTTATCTCTTTCGCTATTATATACAGACTTTTATTGCAATTATTCGGAAATGCTAAAAATTTAAATCATAAAGTATAAAGTCATAAGACTGTTCAGTACTAATATAAATATATAAATTTAACAAATGCATCTACAATTTAGAAACTTGCCCTAATATGGCATCAATTGAGTAGAATTACAGTTTTTCGCAATTTAATTAAAATTAATTGTAGATAAGAAATAGGTTTTTTCTTTAAACGGATATAATTAAAGCAATTTATTATTATTACAATTATGGTTTAATAATATTCAATGCTCAATAGCATTAATTTGCACGTTATCAATCATCTTAAGAATATTTTATATTTATTAAACCATGAGAAAAGATGGATACATGCATACTGATGAATGTAATTCAGAATTAACAAATACAAGTATGCATTTATACACTTTAATAATTAATTTATTAACTTTAATTTGTAACATGTGTTCCATTTTAATTCTATGCACCACATACATTATTCGTTTTTTTTATCAATTTTATTTTTAGGATGATCCTTGATAGCTTTCTGATCCTTATTATTTGTAAGTTGTTCCTCCATTTCCCCAGTAAAACCAAACTCATTAACTCGGGTATGATCGGTCTTATAAATCCATCTTTGGTACAAAAATATAAAGAAAACAATATCGTCGCGGAAACAACCAAGTCTATAAAGCGTCGGCATCTTTATAACAAATGCGAAGATGTCGTCAATAAAAGTGTTTAAGAATTTGTAAGACATCATGCGCCAAGGAAGGTGAGCTACGCTCTTCAGTTTATAATTAATGAATAATTGTGGAGTCATCATGATGAAACCAAATGTGAGGAGGAATCCATAGAGCATACCAAGTACCCAAGAGTACCAGCCTTTATGCTCCAGATACATTAAAGAATAAATGGCATATCCACCCAATAATGGATAAAGTGCCCATGATAGATATCTAAAAGCCAACCTATCATACTCCTTTGTGGAAGACTCCACGTACGACCCTTTATCGTGGAAAGTTATTTTTGGGAAGATACCTAAAATCTTTGATTCCCTGTTCACTTTAATGTCTACGACTTTGTTGATTTTCCATACTTCAATGCACAAGCCTATTGCGCAACTAATGCGAATGACAGTATTTGTTTCATTATCTAATAAATACAATAATACAACTAATGATTGAAAGACATTAAAAAATACTGATCGAACCGATAACCCTTCCAGGGACTTTCGGTTGTTCCAGAACTGGATATCTGTAAGTAAATAAAATAGAAAGTATTATTCAATTTGTAACGATCGACTCACTAAAAGAACCTTATTAATATAGCAAATGAAACATTACCATTTTTAAATGCAAGAAATTCAAAGAAAGTATGTAAGATTGAAATGACAACAGTCAGTCCTAATAGGTATGGATTTGTTTCTAATAATGTTTCTTTCAGAGTGTCTTGATCATCATCATCTTTATCATCTGTGTCTTCTGCAAAGAATTTTGTTCTTTTTAAAATTAACATTTATATATATAATGTACAATAATTATTAATATGAGAAATATAAATAAAAACCCATAAAAGATGTCCACTTATTTCTCATAGAGTGAGCTGCATATATTTGCCACTTAAATATCGAAATTGGTTGATATGTTAGCTTTAGCTCAAGTGCTGTTACTGTATCATTAAGAGGCTTATAATCCCTTTGCATATTCCAGAAATCATTCATATATAGTGCTGGTTTATAAAAAGTTGGTGATTGACCTGGCCCAGGTACAAAATGTATATCTATAGAAAAGAGAAAAAACAAAATAAATAAATGAATACTAAATAACATAAAATCTAATAAATGATTAATGAGGTGAATTATGGTATTTACATTCATCAAGAGGTGGTGGAACTTGACCATGTACCCAATTTGTTTGGTCTGTCACTAAGTTGATAGTTAAATTTGGGTGCCAATGTGACACATATTCTTGTTCTAACAATTCAGCTTTCTAAAATTATAAAATGAAGTTGTTAAGTATTTTCCTTGGTGGTGTTTTGTTGAATTAAAAAAGATTCATAAGCTATACCTTCATTTCTTCTTTGCTAGCTGTTGTTTCTCCTGTTAATAAATTATGTCTTTTCTGATATTTAATCTTTTTGAATTTGTTTAACATTTTTTTAGAATATGACATATGACCACCAGCATAGATTCCCTTTCCTGCATTTGGATTTGGTGATTTTCCAGCTTTGGTTACATATATATGAAGATATATAGATCCATTATTCTTCAATTTATTAGACGGAATAAATGAATATTCCAAACTCCTAGATCCATCTTGATTTGGGCCACTATACCAATCCCCATATATTAAGTTCTCCTCAATCCATATTAAGGAATTTGGATCATCAAATTGTTTGAGAGTTTCATTCTCTGATAAATATACCCTTAAATCAAATAAAGTCCCATTGGGAAATATATTTGATGCTGGTACTTTGTTTACATTATTTCCAGTACTATCAGAATTTTGAGTGTCAGTTTGTGGACGTCTAAAGAATGATGCTATAAAATAAAGAATAAGAGCTCGAATAATCAAAGTTTTTGTAATGGCAAAAAATGACTCCAAACGTGTGGGTTGGTATTTCTTTCTTTGCTCATCGATTTCAGCATTAATCTGAAAAATATATTATTAAATAGTTTAACAATGGAAAAATAATTAAAATGCACATTGATCCATTGAAATCTTATTTAAAAATAATTAATTTCCTAGTTTAATTTGCGCAAGTCTTCACACACGATTACAGCAGTTATTGGTGAAAAATATTAGTTGAAATCATGATTGTTTACTCACATCTCTTTCCTCGTTATTTTGTTCTGAACTAACCAGCTCTCCATTTGTCTCAGTACTCTCTATATCTTCTGAAAGATTTGTTTCTTCCTGATCTTGGTCATCATCATTGCTGTGATTCACCATTTTTATATATCGAAGTTCACAAATCTTATTGTGTGTAAACCGTATCGTGTCTCCACCTGAATCTTGGAAGAGGGTTTATCTTAGTTTTATTTTATCTCTAGCCAGTTCTAGTCTAGCTTAACCAAGTTTAATTATTTTTCCATTTAACTATTACTTTCGCATCTCTTGCTCTCTCGACTTCTTTCTTACCCACTGCTTGCCTTTGCCTACAGTTGCTTCTAGTCTCCTCACTCTCCTCTCCTCACACCACTTTCCCCTCGAATTTCCTTCACCAATCTCTTTACTTTCACGTGTCAGGTAAACTATATTGTATAGGGCGTTTTCCATTTACAGACTTCGACAGATGTTGACAGAAGTTGACAATACATGGTGGTGTTCAGGCACCTTAGCGCTAAGTTAGCGCTATGTTATGATTGGTCAATTCAATCCATTTGACCAATCATGGCATGTATTTTACATAGCGCTAAGGTGCTTGAACATCAATTATTTATTTGTGTCACAGAAACTGCGGGTTTTTCTCTCTCTCTGTCCGGACTCCGGTGTCCAGTGACTCCAGTTCCAGTGTCCATGATCTGAGAGAAATCGTTCCGAGTTCTAGTTCCGACAACTGTTTAGCGAATCAGTGTACGGCTCTAACGGAAAAGTAACAGTTCAATTGGTTGTATTTTTCTCAGAACAAAACTCAAAACGATTGGCCTTACGATCAACAAAAAGTTCCGTTGACACGATGACAAACCTCTCAATGTTAACAAATATAGGGAAATATAGAGTTTCAGCCAAAATGTTGGGAATACCCCTAGTGTATCTTATAGGCTAACGGATAACGAGATAGCTGAATAATTACATATCAGCCGTAATCAAAAATCATCGCTGTACAGTGTTCATTGTTTAAAAAAATAACATCTATTGTGAATTCATACTTGACAGTGGAAAATAAGGTAATAAGAATTTATTATTCTTTCTATTCTATTTGCTTTTTTAATATTTCAATAAAGTCATATTGTTTGGAATTTACACCCGTTTTATAAAACATCGTTATTCTCACCATTATAAGAGTTAAATTCTAATTTTCGAATTGTCTCTGCCTTCGATAATTATTTAAATCATTATTCTACATTTAGAATGTCTAACTGGAGAGGTAATGACTTTGATGGCCAAGGATCTGGGAATACATATTACTCTAGGAGAGACCGACGTGAAAGTGATAATCAATCAAGTCGAAATAGAAATAACAGGTTTAGAAAACAAATCTTTAGTAAATAATATAATTATGAGTAAGAATAAGTAGTTCAATATTTTTTTTTAGGCAACATGGAGATAATAATTTTGCTTCCAATGATCAAAATGGTCTAGTAATTTATATTAATTCAAGTAAAGTTGGTAAAGTTGTAGGGAAAGGTGGCAGCAAGATCCGAGAGTTACAAGATATAAGCCAAGCTAGCATTCAGGTATATGGTGTACTGATAGTTAAGTCAAAAGTTTTATGCATTGAAATTAATTTAGTTTAATCTATAGATTGATAGAAATAAATGTGATGATGGAAATACAGCTATAACTATAACAGGAGAGACAGAGGCTCAAGAGAGAGCTAAACAATTAATTGAAAAATTAGTAGGAGATGATCGGTACTCAAATCAAAGAGATACAGAAAATAACTATGCAACACATAATCATACCAAATCAAACTATTCAACATATTCTGACAACCACTATCAAACATCTGGTGAAAGAAATGAAGAATGCAATTGGTCTGCAAATGCAACACCGTGCGATGTTGCTGCATTTGATTGGAATATAGCCGCAAAACAATATGTAAGGTCATACTAATATAATAATAAATATAGATCTCTTTTAATATCTAATAAGGTTCATTATGCGTTAGGATGAGTATAAGACAAAGTTATGGTCTACCAAAGGGCCTATCAAAAAAGAGTTTTATTTTGAAGACCCTACCATTGCATCAATGTCTGAGGAGGATGTGGCAAAATTCAGGAGAGAAAATAATAAGATAGAAGTAAAGCTTGTCTTTGATCAAGAACAAGATGCTTCGGCTAATGTTAAAATTCCTAATCCAATTCAAACTTTTGATCAAGCTTTTTCTGTAGGTAATTTTTATTTGATATTATTATGATAAAGTTTTAGAGGGTTCTCATTTAATGTTAACTTTCCAGCATTATCCAGATATAATGGAAGAAATCAGAAAACAAGGTTTTGAAAAACCTAGTCCTATTCAATGTCAATCCTGGCCAATTCTTTTGAGCGGAAAAGATATGATTGGCATAGCTCAGACTGGAACAGGAAAAACTTTGGCATTCTTACTTCCTGCATTAATTCATATTGATGGTCAAGAAACATCGAGATCAGAGCAAACAGGCCCCAATGTTCTTATTATGGCCCCTACAAGAGAATTAGCATTGCAAATCGAAAAGGAAGTAGGGAAATACAAATATCGCGGAATTAAAGCGTTAGTATTATCTGAATTAAATTAGTATTGTAATTGTATAAATTGTAGCTAAAGAATGTTGAAATATTTAAATAATAGTGTTTGCGTTTATGGAGGTGGTAGCCGCAAGGATCAAATAAGTATCGTTGAGCGAGGAGTTGAAATTGTAATAGCTACCCCTGGAAGATTAAACGATTTGGTTCAAGCTAAAGTATTAGATGTTACATGTGTGACGTATTTGGTGCTTGATGAAGCTGATAGGATGTTGGATATGGGCTTTGAGCCGCAGATTAGGAAGACTTTAATCGACGTTAGGCCTGACAGGCAAACAGTAATGACAAGGTTCTTAATGCATAAACTTTATTTTAATTTTATCATTTACGCATCAATGCCTTACTTAAAGATTGTTTTAGTGCTACGTGGCCACAAGGAGTTCGACGTTTAGCTCAGTCGTATATGAAAGATCCTATTCAAGTATTTGTTGGTTCCTTAGATTTAGCTGCTGTACATACAGTTACACAAAAGATTTTTATGGTCGATGAAGAAGAAAAAACAGAGATGGTATTTAAAATTATTGTTCAGTAAATACTTTCAAAGATGTAACTTACTGAGTTATCATCCACGTTTACAGTTGGAATCGTTCTTCTCCGAGATGGGACCAGATGACAAAGTTATTGTATTTTTTGGTAAGAAATGTCGTGTTGATGAACTGTCGAGTGAGCTGGCTTTAAAAGGCGTGAACTGTCAAAGTATACATGGTGGACGTGATCAAAGCGACAGGGAACAAGCATTGGCAGATATCAAAAGCAGCTATGTTCGAATTCTTTTAGCGACGGATGTTGCGAGTAGAGGAATCGACATAGAAGACATCACGTGCGTACTTTAAATAGATTTAATAAATAAAAAGGGGGGATGCGGATGGCCAAACAAATTAGAGCTAATTAAAAAAAAATATATATATGAAAGAAACATCGCACTAGGACTGTAGAAGGTGTAATTTTATGTGAATATCAATTTCCTCTTTAGGACATTCGTAATAACATTTATGAACTTTCTGAGGGAAAAACTCATATTATGAAAAAGTAGTACATATACCCTTTCGTATTGCCACTCTTCAATTAAAATTGGATTTTTTATTATATTATTATGTTTGCAGGCATGTGTTTAATTACGATTTTCCACACGATATCGAAGAATACGTTCATCGCGTAGGACGAACTGGTCGTGCTGGACGTACGGGAGAAAGCATTAGTCTTATGACGAGAAAAGACTGGTCTCACGCCAAAGGACTTATTAGTATTCTCGAAGAAGCGTCTCAGGTAAAATAGCTACTGATATAAATCTATACATTAATTTCATCGATTAAACCTGGCATTTTTACGCTTTCCTTTCTTCAGGAAGTTCCAGAGGAGCTCTATAAGATGGCAGAGAGATATGAACACTGGAAAGAAAAGAAGGCACAAGAAAAAGATGACGCCCGTAGTTATGGAAGAGGTCCACCGAGAAGAAGTCGTTATGACAACGATAGATTTTAAGAAAAATTCTATTATTGTAGTTTTATATTCTATTCTATTTAAGAACTGTTCAAAAAAAGTTAACCGCAAGAAATAAGCGAAGATTGTTACTTCTAGTTAGTATTCAACATCAATTCCTAAGATTTGTTAAACAAATTTAAAAACTCGGCTTATAAAGCTGTATATCTTATTTTGAAAAACTTGATAAAAACGTACCTGTTTTAAAGAGTTATTTATTTTTTATATCGACTGCATAAGTACAAATGGAACTTGTCATAAGTACTTAATATTGATGTGTTTAATGAAAATTAATTACTCATTGAATATGTAGTATAAAACATGTTTATTTTTTGTATTGTAACTTCTTGTTGCAAGCTTTTTCCAAATGATTGTTACATGACTGACTGGTTCTTATGTAATTAAATAAATGAATGCATTTACAAAAAATATGAGTTCGCTTATTTTCATAAATTATTTACCATTGGCAAAAATTGTACTTTGCTGTTATAATCTATAGGGTGTTTCACCTAATTCGTCCAAAGCATGGACGTAAGAAATCATAGCTCTGTACTTACATATAAAAGATAGCAGCTATTTCTATAAACATGTTTGCATCTGAATAAAAGTACTTTCAGAAAAGTACTGGATGAAATTGATCTCTATTATTTAAGAAAGCTGAATGAATATTCATCCACGCTGGTAAAGGAATTAATCTCTTGACTGTAAAGGTCAAAATATTAAAATTGAGCCAAAAATACATAAACAGTTTAGGAGGACCAATTGTACTTGCTATTTATACATATTCAGTTTTTGTTTCTCTGAACATAAATTTGTAGTCAAAATTAAAAACAAATTAACAGATTCATTAAGTGGATAAAAGATATACAAATTCATCAGATTTTTGTGAAATTTGATAACTGGATTTTTTGAGTCATTATATGCAAATCAGAGGTTGAAAAAATTATGTTCATTTTAATGGATCTAAAATAGTCGCCCAATTACAACTACGAAAAATCCAACATTCATTTTCACAGTTCGTTAAAATTCCATGTTATCTAAATAAGAAAAAAGTGACTTAAAAAAAGTTTTAAGATTTTTTATCAGCGCCCAGATTCCAGAGATATTTTTAATTTATTTGGAGTAGTTTTAAGGTAACTTCTACCAAGCATTATTAACTTAATTATTATTAAAATGTTACAGTTCATATGGCAGGAATTGTACAGCCTCGAGTTAAAGCAGTATAGTTCTCGTCACATAAGCTATATTACTTTTATTATAATTAATTTAATAGAATTTAGTAGGAGTCACCTTTAAAGAACACCTTGGTAAAAATAAAAAATACTTATTTTAACGATTACTCTTATAAATATATGTAATATATATTGTGCTTTACTTAACAGCTGCCATATTTTGAAGCATTCTTTAAAATATTATAAAAAAATACCTTAGATAAAAGATGGCCAGTCACTTCTCTATCAAAGTCGAAAAAATCTGACCTTTTCTTAAGAATAAAAAACATTCAATTGTTAGGTGACAGCATTACATAGCGTGCAGAAAGGCACACCTTACACGCCATATATTTTTACCTCTATTTTATAAATAAAATCATTCATTTTTTATTGCATATTTTTGTAGCTTATCTTTTAAATCGATATATCTCGTAGACGTCTAGATCAAATAGTACATCTATGTAGTAATTTGAAAAGATCTTAGGATAAGCTACAAAAACATGCAACATATGATTTTATTTTTAAAAAATAGCATTTGACCGTTTTTTATTTTTTCTTTGCTAGTTGACACTAACCTTTTTTCCCAATATTATCAAAAACTTCTAGAAGTATCATGATGACTGTTAGGTGAAACACCCTGTATATAAATAAGAAAAATAAGAGGTTTTTGAAAGAAATTCTTCATCAATGTTTTAGCTATAAACTTTAAAACTTTTAGTTTTTGTATATTTTTCGGCAAATATTTTTCCATTCGGAGTTGGCATTGAGAATGCAATGTCATCTAAAGACATGATATATCCGAAATAGTATTTGGACCTGAAATATTTAGCAAGTTAATTAAGTACATCGAGGCTATTTGTACAATTAGACTATAATGAGTCGAATGGCAATATTTCAAATTAACCTTAGAATATCAATCATTTTTGAAGCTATTCCTTGACGTCGATGACTCATGGCCGTCCAAACCACATTTATTCCACACTTAGCCGGTGTACTTTCAACACTACAGCAATTCAGGTCGATAAGTTCAGGTATCATGTGATGAGCACTTTTAATAGGTTCTGCCACCAGTACACTTAAAACTGTTTTCTCCCTTACGTATAAATAAATCTGTAAACAATACATTATATTATATTTGATCAAATTATGGAAATTTATTCAGTGATATATATCTCTTACCTTTTTGTTATGGTATTCGGTTGTTGATATTTCACTCAGACCTAGATCTCTATCTATTACACCCAAAATATCTGAAACTTTCTTCCAATATTGCTTTGGATCGTCGGGCTCTACTAAAATTACACGGCTCTTTGTGTAGTGATCTTCATCTACAATTCTCTCATTTTTCCAACCCTAAGAATTATTACAAATGATATAAGAATTATACAGATATTTTGTAACTTAAATCTTAACATATTTCATCAATTCATACCGGAAATTTTAAAATTGTCTTGCTATTATGATAATTTAAATGAGCATTTTCATCTTCAGGAACTCCTAGCTCATAAATGATATGACATTCTGGACATTGAGTAGCACCAAACTTTTTTTGTCCAAAATCCAGCATATACTGATTATCTTTACCATTTGCCTTTACAGATAATTGCCAATTGACCGGGTTCTTCGTACTCTTTGTAGTTTTTTCTGCATCCCTAAAATGAAAATATTAATTATGTCTTTAAGTTATTTATTCAAATCAACTGATTTTCCGGAAATACGCACTCTTCCATTTTATCAGATATGTAACCCTTAGTGAATAGAGGATAATACTTCCTGGTATTATCATCTTTATCACACTCGCTAGCCTGACTTTGAATATCTGTATTGAAATTAATATTTTCAAATGTTGTTGGAGTGGAGATGTCTTCGATATTCATTGTTGATGTCATGTTGCTAAGCTCACTGGCAGGTGACATCACAATATCTGTTGAAAAACCTCCTAATTTCATTGGTGATTTTAAGTTATTTGCAGCAACATTTGAGAGTATTTCCATTTGATCAGTATCATCATCCGTCCAGTCTTTTTCCAATTCTTTCAAAATATTAGCAACCTTAGTTTTATCTGCTTCTGTTTCAAGTTCGGGTTCGTCTACTGTTAAATCGGTAGTATCAAAAGACAGATCTGCTACCTTAGATAATTTTGCTTTTTTCGATTGAGAAGCATTATTTAATGCAATTTTACCATCTGCTACCTTTAATTTTATGCTTTTATTTACTGTTACAGTAGCTATGTTAGATGATCTGATTGTTCTATTGGTTTTGAAAAACCTTTTATTTGGGTCTATTACTGGGGATTTGGTCTTTTCAACAGGTACCTCTGGTGAGATTCCTTGCTTTTTATCTTTAGATACATGTTTCTGTTTCACATCGGTGGATTGTTTTTTTTCCAGGGATGTATTCATTGGATTTTTATTTTCATTTGAAGAAGTTGAGAATCTCTTGGATCCATTGAGATTAGTTCTAGGTTTAGGTTTTTTGATTCCATGACCAACACCGACATTGATTTCTCCCATCTTTCGTCGCTTCAATGAACGCCTTTGACCATTTGAAGTGTAATGATTGTGATGAACAGGTGGACTTCTCTTTTTCGTCGTAATTTTACCGACATCAGTAAATTTTTTTAAGTCTACAGATCTCTGGTGATTAGAAGGATTACTTTTGCTATAAAAGCTCTTTGTACTCATTGTGAATTTTTCTAAATTTGTCTCCTCCTTTTTCTCTTGAAACAGCGATGCTCGGGCTTTAGGTACTGCTGAGAACTCGTCTGACTTAATTAATTTAGTTGTTGAATGTCCTAAATTATCATTAGCATGTCTTTTTAAGTTTTCCTTTTTCTCTGGTGAAATATCACCTTCGTCAAAGTTGCTCAATGATTTTCGACGATGTAATTTTGGAAGTAAAACTGATTTAGTTACAGAACCTAAGGGAGTTACCAGCTTGTGCTCTGGACTATCACTTTTGAGAGGAGTAACAGTTATCTGTTCTGTTTGCAATTGGTTTCCAGTGATACGTGGAGGAGTTTCTGGGATTATTTCACTATTTGATAAATCATCTTTTTGAGGAGTTCCAGGTAAACATTTGACTGGACTAGGAGATTGAGGAAATATTTTACGTCTTGGCACTGGCTTACCACTTCTAGCAATTCTGCTCAATTTCTTAAGGGAACTGAAAGGAGAGATACTGAGTTTGCCAGAGCTTGGTAATAAACGATCCCAAGAGATACGGCCAATTGGTGATGACAGGTTCTCGGGAGAAGCAAATGGTGAATCATACTGCCTGCCGGGAGAGCTACCAATGCTAATAGAGGTACTTCTGTCACTCAAAGCTAATGGGGACATAGGGCCTATATCAGAATCTTCTCCAGGTGACCTATCTCCAAGTTTGTATGCACTTTCTTCTTGAAACAAACTTCTTTTGGATGAGCTACCAGTAGGTCCAAAAAGATTTTTTTGAGTCCTACGTGGAGTACAATATGACTGTCCTTGACCACTATCTGAGGACATCGTTAAAGTCCTAAAAAAAAATAAACAAATATTATAAAAGAAACCTCTCTTATGCAATCTATAAATTTATTTTTCTGACTCATTATACAAAGTGCATCATTTAAATCGTTCCAGAGCATGGATGTAGGAATTCATACACTTTTTTTCAAGATTTTAATTTTTTACTTAAGACTTCTTAGAATGCACACAGAAAAATTATTCAAAAACACCCTACTATCAAAATTGATACCTCTTATAGTCACGGATGTAGACATTTTCTCATTAGTTCTCACTTCCATCCTCTGGGTTGCTTTAAGTTGTACACTAAGGGCCGGTTGTTTCACCTATTGGCAAATGTCTGGATAAATTTATCCGTTTGGTAAAGCTTGAAATTGATTAGAATTTACTACAGTTTGTAAATTTTACCAAGCAGATAAATTTTACCAATAGGTGGAAAAACCGGCCCTAAGTAGGAAAAATTCGGAATTTTGTTAAAGTTACCAAATAAGATTATGAAAAACCAATGCAATATAGGAAGGGATCAGTCCTTGAAAGTGTGTAATAAAAGCTTACATTATTTATAGAAGAGTAGCTGTTTATATTTTTGTTTCCTTTCGCAGTTAACCCCGTAACAGCGTTGTAGGCTTCAACTGCACTTGTGCAGCTATAATGTAAGAAACAAGTAACAGTTTAAAAACAAAAATCTGAGTTAGTATAATAAATAATGAGAAATAGAGTTAAACTTTAGACAGAAATAAAATTAATATAATTCGTTACTTCAAATTTCAAGTACTCAACTGTCCTATCGCCCTTTTCCTGTTTGCTTGTGACTGAACCGGAATAATTTCTCGCGCGCTATTTTGGCGCTGCATGCGCGTGAGAAAATTATAAGCTGCTGCAGCTGTTCAAATTTTTGCATCCTGATTGGTTCCCTCTCTTTCTCTCCCCTCTCAACCAGTTTACAAAAGAAGAATTAAAAAAAGAAATTCAAAATTAAATATCTACGCTGAACATAGCTAACAGATCTAGAACTTGAAAATAGGCTGTAAATGCTGATATATACAGGGTCTTTATAGTCAACTAACACGAATCTCCTATGCTCCGCTATTAGGAAAAGACCCTGTATACTAATGATTACAGAATGTTGAACATGTTGCAGCAAAGTACTACAATTGCGTTCCTCATGTATACTATGTGTTTATGGTACGTGTATGTATGTACATAGTATACATATATACTATACTACATATCCCCATTCACTCATAGCTTATTGTTGTAAAAAAGTTCAATAGCTGCATCATTGACTGAAATCTGACACAACTGCAATACTAGTAAATGGGAAACAGGAAATTGTCAAGCTTTTGATATGTGCAGGATAAAAAATATTGTTGGAAAATTATTTGGTTTAATTAAAATGACTAAAAATTTATTTTACTGTTCGTAGTAATTTATTAGACAACTATCAAACACATGTGAGTATTTTAAAAGGTGACGTCATATTTGATACTTCATCAAAGTATTACGAAAGTTTTAAAATTTTCATTGCATAAAATGCAAATTTGCTGATAGCAGTTTATTTATATTATTGTATACAGTTGATATGTCAAAATATGATGAGTGTAATTACTTGCAAAACCATATTGGTTCAAACACAGAGAATTAGTTTTTTGAATCACATTAATATTATATGGTATCAGTGGCCCATACATTTAATTGTTTAAACTTTAATTTTATCAGCTAATGAGCAAGATAGGCCTGTGTTGTCTGGCTCAACATTCAGCTCTTTGATAACACCATTCTCCACTATCATTGAGTATCGTTTGCTTCTCTTTCCACCTAGCACAGCTAAATCCACGGAAAGACCCATGGCATCCGTAAATGTAGCAGTAGGATCTGCTAGCATTCGTACCTGATACACACCAGATTTATTTTCAATAACTTCCTCAAAAATTATATATATTTTTAGAAAAAATATTACCTTTCCTGTCGCATTTTGGTCTTTACCCCAGGCAGCCATCACAAATGGATCATTAACCCCAATGCAAAAAATTTCATTTACTCCTTTGCTTTTGATTTCATCAGCTTTTTCCACATAACCAGGCAAATGAGTCTGCAAGAAATTTTAATTTTATTCATTGTGTCTCTTTTACAGATAGAAACTGTCTGTTTAAAGACATTTAATCACCTTGGAACATCCTGGTGTAAAAGCACCAGGAACAGCAAATACTACAATTTTTTTTCCAGATGAAACTTTAGCAAGATTGACCTTGTTTGCTGGGGTGTCTTCAAAAAGCTCCACAGAAGGAACATTATCTCCTACCTGAAAAATTAACATTCATCACATAAAATTATAGGATTTTATAGTTTTTCAAAATAATATGTATACGTCATGGGTACATGAATAAAATAAAAATATACAGAAATTATAAGGAAAAAAACATTGATTGATAATTAATTTAACATATTTAACTCACAGCAACCATATTTATCGAGCATACGTGTATTCTCCTTTGAAAACAATTGAACAACGATCGTCTACTTGACAACAGAATAGTGGTCGCTAACTGACTCATCTATGCTGTTGCTTTTATCGATACTATACCCTACTTGTTTTACACGTTACTCCCTAGTCTCTGCAATAATTTATTTTGACCTTCCTACTTACTGTTAAGAGCTAGCTAGCCCGCAACTACGACCACAGAAAAGATTTCCTACCACAACCGGAAGCCGATGCTATCCTAAGAAATTGCGTAATTTTTCCTCATTTATAATAGACATTTAATGCTTAGTCAATTTGAATCACTCGCTCCATCAACGTAGTTCTACTGTAACAATTAAGTTAAGTATATATTTGTCAATAATTAATTCTCTTGCTCTTCGACTTTTCTAACTATTCATAGGATATTTCGCTGATATTCTATATTCTGTATAGCTGTATATGCGATGTTGGTTGATGTGTGCGCTGTGTTCGAATATATATAATGGTATATTGGAATGTCCTAGGCTATGTTAGTCAGCTATTCGTCAGCTAGGGAGTGGTATATAGTAGAGTGTGGTATATAGTACACTTATTATTTATCAGCATTATGTGCTACATGCTGCTATATAACTGTAAGAAGGTACAAAGCCTTTAGGTGATCTTTCTTTAGTACAAAAACAATTCAACACACATACTATTACTACCGTTTTTATACAATCGTGTGAGAACTGCTTCGGTTTCCTTCGGCAAGCTTCGGGTACCGTCAGAAAGACAGAGAGAAAAAGAGATAGAACGAGAGAGTAGCAAGAGTTTCCTTCTTTAACCTCTCCTCATAGAGAGTTTTTTCTCACTTTCTCCCACTGTTTCGCTTCAATGATCAAAGATCAAAGTATAACTTTCGCCCGGCAAAAATTTGAATCGACCGATGAATAGCTAATCCATTTATCAAGCACTAGCACACGAGTTCTCTATCGCGTTTTTTACAACGCTTCGTTTTTGCATCCTTCCTTTTGTCATGTGTCACCGAAGAATAATGCAAGGTAAAACACGAGGTCGACGTGAAGGAAAGAGAGAGAGCTTGGTCTCTGGGTGTGGTTGTGGCACAAGTCACAACCGTGGGATCGGAAGGAAGCAGAAATCTGCTTCTGAGGTAACAGCAAAAAGAAAAGCAACACTTTAGCAGTTGGCAGTTAGCAGAGAAACGAATCAGTCGATTGGAGAAGAGCAAGATATCTGACCAGTTGTGTTCGCGTAATAAAAATTAAAGATAGTCAACGGAGTGTTAAGTTTCTCATCGACTATTTCAACTAAAAAGATTTACGATGAAAAAGAGAAGTTTGTCCGGTAATGTTGGTATTGGGATTTTCATAGTAGCATTTATTTGCGTCTGTGTTGCATTTGCTACAGCATCCTGGCTGGTTAGCGACAATCGCATTACAGGACCAAAGCTCAATAAACTTGGTCTTTGGAGGCATTGTTTCAGGTCTCTGCCTAATCCGGCGGAAGTTGATGCCCCGAAACGTTTCTTCGGTAGTTGCAGATGGGTCTACGACCCATTTACGGCTAACTATTCAGAAATTCGCGGATTTCGTTTACCACGTACGTTTCACTCCTAATATATATATATACACCAGCGAAGATCTATTATTATTATTAACCCTAGAGAGAATACATGTTTTTTTTATCTTTTACAATGCAAAATTGTATTTAAACCCTAGTCTCTACCGCTTGTAGAGTATATATATTTCTGTAATAAGTACATATTTTTAATTACACGAATCTTCGTTTTTTCACTAAAAAGGACAGTGACAGGTACTGGAAATGTGAATCAATATTTAGTACAAATTTGTTTACATAAAAGAATGCATAACAAAATCGGATAAATTAAGAGAGTTCAAAGCCATTTGAGAATCCTTTTCGATCTCTTATGTTCTCTCTAGGATTAAAATTTTATAATTAAATCTACTATATTTTCCTAATTTTTTTTCAGCATTCATGATAGCTACGCAATTCTTTTTCACACTGTGTTTTTTGCTTGGATTGATCAGTTTTGCGCTAATTCTGGTATTTACCATTTGTTGTCATCCTGGACAAAACAGATATACACAGCTTATTAGCGCTATCGGATATCTATCATTGGCCAGTGGTATATGCGGCTGCATTGCTGTCATTATTTTTGGATGCCTTGGTAATGGTAAGGACTGGATGCCAGGTCAAGAAAATAGCTATCTTGGTTGGTCTTTTGCTATAGCAGTTATCGGTAGTATATTAATGCTTATAGCAAGTATACTTTTCCTCGTGGAAGTAAATGTTCAGTCGAACAAGGACAATTATTTTGTAAAATCTCATCAAAGCAGGATTTCAGCGTAAACTGAACACTTTAATACTTAATTAGGTAAAGTTTATTCCGTCCATAAAATAAGATTTATAGACTTTTTTATTATATTATGTATTAAATATACGAAAATAATAATCGTTTACTTATTTCTGGACCTTTGATAAAGTATGTGAAGCATAATAAAGATTTATTTTGAAGAAAAAGTTAAACCAATTTTAAAAGATGACAAAACGGTATAAAGTTCATCGGTAAACCGTGCTAAGTTTCGATCTTCGGCTTGGCAGTTATTTACGAAGAAGAAAAAGTTAAGTGTTCTATTGAAGGCTAATATAAAGTAAGACAAGTTGATCCTGGCTAAGAAAGTGTTATAATAAGCTGTAAATTCAGTTTAATTTATATACTGTTTGTTCTGGAGATTTAGGATGCTAAGTTTTAAACTGCCCATTTATCCACATTGAGAATAAATTCGATTTATAAATCCGGTCCATACAATCTTGAGTGGAGGGGATATATTTATCACTGTTTTACCACACTTGGGATACAAGGTTATATCAGCTCCTACTACAGATGGCGCTAGTACCAGTATTTCCAGCCGCCTAGAAACGTAGCTGTGAAAAACCAAAGATATATTCCACATAGAAATAGACGTTTCATGTATTTTCATCCGTCTTGACACTATCTCCTTATTCCTTTCAATCGATGCGTACGTATTGACTGAAAGGTAATATTTGTGTAATTGCGAAGATACGGAACATCAGCAGTAGGCAATCATATCTGATCATATCCAGCCACAGAGCGCTGCACGATTGCTCCATCTATCGAACATTCAACGAATCAACTTCGAAGGGGGGATCTTTTAATGCTTTGTCGCTTATTTACTGATAATAGTGAAAAGGGAGGAAAGACCTGATCGAGAAGTAAACTCTCTTTCCAACCTATTTTTCTCTTCTAATTCTATAAAAAGGGATAGGTATAACAAGGATGTATTTAGCAATTAAACGAGTATTGAGATTCGTGCGTATGAAAGGCTTGAAGGAATTGAAGGTAAAGAGATCGGTGAAGGAGCATGCGGCAGCAGGAGAGAGGAACGTAACACGATCCTAGGCGTGGAAGGAAGGGTCGACCGTCGGGGAATCGTCGGTTTACCTTGAGATTACGCGAGAAGGAATCGAATACGACACTGTTAGATGGAACTATCAGCATCCGGGTCATTAAAAGCGGTCCTTGTGAAGCTTAGAAAAGCCCCTAATGGAAATAATATGCTCTATTTACAAATTAAAAGATCTCATTTCAAAATATTCCTTCGGTCCTGCACTATTCCATCAATATTGCCTCCTTTTCGACAGGCCTTTTCTGCATAACCTATAATTATCCTTGTGTTGTTGTTTTTTTTCTCCTCCGACCGTCCCGCCCTCTTCCTTACCGAGGCGAAGGTTTTATTGAATTTTTAGGAACCTCTCGCGTTGTACGCAAAAAATTCTAAAGAAGTAGCGTTACTGGCCATGGTTGACTTTGGTATTTGCAGATCTTTTTAAGGCCTAAAAACTAGCCAGGGCTATTAGAACGGATGGTGAAAAACTCCAAGTAAGTATGGTAGAATTGCGGAAAAAGCTCAGCGCCAAGGAGAAGGCAAGTTTTCGAGTAACGGTCTTTTTATTGGCCCAGCTCGGACAAACATCGGGCGAAAAGGTGGTTTTCTCAAAGTTTTTTAAATAACGGGGAAAAAAGTGTAAAGAAGTCACGGTAAGCCCTTCCTTTTTTTGCACGAGTGACCGACTAAAAAATGCACATAAATAATGTTTAACGGCTTGGCGTAACGGGCAAAAACTGGACTTGGGAGCTAACGGAAAAAAGTCGAATGTTGTCGAGTGGGAGTGTTCGAACCCTTGAGTTTTTGCAGCGTTCGCTCAAGTTCGGGGAAGCGTATTTTGCCGGGATCCATCGGTGGCAAAAAAAAAAGTAAAAAAGCTGGAGAGTTTGGCGAAAATTGAAGAAAACGTGATCCGATAATACAGCTAGCTTCCGGAGTCTCCGGAAGGATGCGGTAAACGTAGCTATACGCTCGTTAAGAGGAGCCCGAAGGCTCTAATTAAAATAACAAACGGAAAATCCGCGCGGCTCTGGTCTCATTTACTGGTTCAAACTATACAGGGACGAGGCAGCCCCATTATTTTAGCTCGTGCCTCTGTGTACAAATGTTTCCATAGGCACACACCAGTTTGTTACAGCGTAATAATAACGAAATCATCGATAGGAGAGATATAAGATTACAGAGAGAAATTTAAAGATGCGGATAAGATATAGTTTTACGCGGACCACACTAGCGAGCACTACTACCACTACTACGGCCTAATGGAACGGGGATTCGACCACGAAGAGGGGATTGGCGTATTCAGCGGCGGCGCGCGGCGACTGCCGACGTCTCGTTACAGCGGTTGGCTGACGCGAAGTAGGGGGCGTTGTGGGGGAATCCCCGGAGGGTGAGCCACCAGGCTGCCGTGTTTTTCGCCGATTGAATCAATTAAAGAGGAAAAATTCCCGGTGTAAAATATTCGGAACGTGTCCGTCTTCTGTGCTCGCCGCGAAACACCCTCCTGCTTTTCCATCAAATCCATCTCATATGAATTATTTTCTTGGAAATTGCGCAGCTCGATTGGTGCACCGGTGGCCTGGGGGGGGGGGGGGAGGGGGAGGGAGAGATGATATTTAATAAACAAGCCGGATGGCAGACTTAACGGCGTACGAGCATAATATTACGCTTAAGTCTCCCGTGGAGTTTAGCTGGTATAAGCAGCCTCCTGCGATTCTATCCGCCGGTAATTAAGAGATTAAAGTCTGTGTTGCTCGGTGAAAGTCCGTGTGGCGCGCGAGTCAGCAGAAATCGAAGCGGAACTCGGAAGAGTGACCTATCCCCGATGACGTCCGGTTCTGCTCCTAATTGACAGGTTCGCGCCGCGCGTCCGTCGAGCGTCCCCTCGTCTTTCGAGCTGCTCGACAAACTACTGATAATAAAAAATATTCAAAATAATAATCAAAATGGCGATATATATTTTTTTTTATTACGATTCGTCGATGCTCTAGGTCGTCGGCAGGATTATTGAATCGAGTTGAGGAGTGGTACTCGACCCTGGCGTGGCGCATTGATTAAGGGCGCCCAGTTACGTATTTGCTTGGTGGAGAGCGTCGCGTAGCGTCGCGGCGGGTTGCAAACAGGGAAACCATTGAAGAGCATCGCGCTCGCCTGCCGAGTCATTCAATTTGACATAGATTATTGTCACAAGGCCGCCTATGTTTGTTATGCAATGCCTCGTGTGTGTGCTCTGACCCCTATACAATGCTCTACGCTTGGCAAGGCTTTCAAAGTGCTAGGGGGAGAGTTTATATTTGGGGGGGGGGGAGGAGGAGGAGGGGGAGAGAAGAGTGCATATATATATATATATGTATATAGAGGCTGCAAATTCCTAATCTTGGAAATTGCTTTTGGCCTACGCTATATAATGTAAGACTGAAAAATGACACCTCCTTGCTAACGACTATTCGTTGCTTTCACGACTGTCACGTGACCCTTTGCAGTCACGCGAGCCAAGGTCGAACAGGGATGCAGTAAAGCAATTTATCGTGGCCACATTTTACGAGTGAAATCCGTGACCCGGTCACGCTCTCCTAAGCCCTGCTATCCTTATGGTATGCAGTAATACTTTGGCCACCGAAGATTCCTTTACGATCTACCTGGTTCTCGACAGGAACAACACATGACTTTACGCGATCGCTTCAACCTGCTATAATACATCTTTGACGTCAGCTAAAAGGGACTTGAGTCAAAACACGTAATAGTTTTCAAACGAGTGTTATTTAATATTGCATAATTTTCCGATAAGTTTTATTAATATATTTATTTATGTATTCAGACTGGGGACACCCTTGTAATTTTTAATTATTAAGCTTATATACTTAATGTGTTACTAATAATTTTCAACTTCAAATCGCTAAAGATTTTTTATTGTTTCGGAACAATTAACTGGAGAGCTTTCAAATGGACACTCTGTTTGTACAGGTTTCTTTTCATAGTTAACTTAATAATAAATACAATATTTTTATAAAAATAATCTAATAATTGTCGGCGCTGCATTTTCGAATTCGCCTGATCTCTATGTTAAATGCAAGGTGTAATAGTTTCTATAGGATTGTATTCTTTTTGGTTATATCTGAAAGAAAAAATAAAGAAAGCTTTATTATTCTATACATCAGAGACACGACACGACCTACAATTTAGACAGAGAGTTAAAATTTGCACAAATAAACCTTTCAATTAATTTTGATGTCTTGTTTTTGTTATTCGTTGGATAAAAAAGTTTAAAAAATTAAGCTCTCTTTCTGGGTTATGCTATAGTGACTTAAATTTGCACTAATCTTGAAAGAAATTGGTCGAGTAAAAATGAAGGAAATACGCGAACCAGCACGAAAAATATGGTTTCGAGGAAAACGTTTTTGAAGCTGACATTTTCTTTCTGCGTAGCGACCTGTCTGCCAGAAGCATAAATCTTCGGTAAACGTGGGAATTTGTTAAAGTCCCCTACAGTATAGTTAAACTCCCTGCAATATAACATATATATCGATATAGGAGACAAAAAACTGTTTAAAATGTTATTAACTTAACTTTTTCACCTCGTACACCAGAATACATTTTTAGATTCTTATCACCCAACAAAATGCAAAAAATTCGTCTTTTTTATTGGTGGAGCCTCTAGTTTTAGCAAATGATGCTTTTTTATTGTATGAATTCATTCGTGTTCTAAACAAGAATATTATGACTATCTCTAATGAACATCGTGACCCAGTTCTTGTCCCACCCTCCTAAGCTCTGTTATCTTTATATAAAATTCAATAATTCCGATTGAAACTGATCGCATCAAGTATACAGTGAGTTTCTGAAGCACTCAAGTTGAAATATTTAATAAAATTTATTACCACGTTATGATACATTTATAATTTTTATAAATAATATAAATATAAGACTCCAATAATAATAAATAATTATGCAAAACGATCAATTTCACCTCCATCGACGTTGCAGTATTGCATCACACTTTGTCCATTGACGACTCTGTCACGACCTACCTGTTTTCCAACCCCAAAAATACACGATGCTCAGCGATCTCTTCTGGACTCGCGTTACAATATAGATTAACTCGTAACAATGAACGAATAATAAGATTTTGAAACCTAAAATGAATCTGAGTGAAAATAAAAATCAGAAAGAAACTCCAATAAAATGTGTTTATTTGGATAACAGATTTTATGGTAATAAAATATTTAAAGGACACTGTGTTGATTGGCTCGCGGTGTAAACAGCAATATTGTGCGGCTATCCCTAATAAAAATCGTGACCCCCCCAGTCCTGGTGCCACTCTCCTATAGGCAGTAATACTTTGTCCAGGCCACCGAAGATTCGTTTACGATCCATACCTGCTTTTGGAGACGATTGGCACACGAGACCAGGAACGCAAAGTGTCAGAAACGTTCCTAAAACGTGGCAACGTATCAAATTGAATCCAGGAATGTTCCAGAAACGTTCCTGGCACATTATTTGCACAGTCGCATCTTCATAGACAATCGCTCGAGCCAATATTCGGAATTGCTCTCCTTCATTCTCGCAGTTTATAGTGGCAATACTTTCGGGATATTGTGTGGACTGGCGCGCGGTGTAAACAGCAATATTATGCGGCTGCGTCCCTAATAAAAATCGTGACCCAGTCCCGCACGGTCCCGATGGTACATACCCTCGAATATCGCCTGGTAAACGGTAGGTAAAGTCAATCAAACGAACAATGAAGCTCAGTGAAAACAATCCATCCTCGTTTTACAATGTCCAGCATAAAGAGAGAGAGAAAGAAGAGTGAGTTACGAGCCTCCGGAAATTTCACTCAATAAATTTTCGTGGGTTTTAGAAGAAGCGAAGAGGGTGGGGGGGGGGGGGGGGGTGAAAGCGTGCTTCTGCTTGACTTTCGAATTTATTGATGGGTCAGGCAAGGGGCATAAAAAACCGCAGACCGCTCGGCGTCAAATTTGAAGAGGTTCGCGGTAAGACGGCGCTCTTGTTTCTCAGGTCGAGAGTGTTGGATGCCATTCCTCGGAAGCGCACGCATGTCCTCGAGTTTGAGGTGGGTGGGGGGGGGGGGGCCCTCGAAGAGGAAGCGTTCCCCGAAGCGGAGGAATGACAATATTTGAGCATAGCGTGGCCGGTGCGCGTGTATTCCTAGGGCCTCGCCCCCGTGGTCCATGCATATGCAAAGATTTCTGCAGGGCTTCGCGCCGCAGAACGGGGTTTCCCCTTGCATCTGTTTTATGTAACGATCATCCGTCGCACTGTTTTATATAGAAACTTCTAACTGGATTACACGCGCAAAGCGTTGCACCTGCGAGGCTACGTCGTACGTCGCTGATAATTAAGGGGACCTTGTCGAAAATCTTGCGCGTGCCTCGCCGAGAGAGCGCACCGAGGAGCCTCCTCTCGCTCCTCCTCGGCCCGTTTCTCCTCACTCGTAAATTCTCTCTGGCACAGCGGGACTGCGCAAGCTCGCGCACGCCACTCTCTTATTCTCTCGTCGAGCCTCAACCCCCTCTCAACTGCGCTGCATCTACCATCCATTGCGCGCGTACCCCTTCCATCGGGAGGACCAATCTTCGGCGCGATTTCGCTAGTCCTCCTGTGGACCCGCAACACTCCCAGAAAGAGAGAGAGAGAGAGAGAGAGAGAGAAAATGCAAGTTCCGATTGAAACGTCTTTCCGCGCAGGAGAAATCTGCTCGCTCGTAAATCACTGACGGGGCTAGCTTCCGACTCCCGGTCCCCGTCGTATAACTTTTATAGGGGTTCCAAAAGTGGCTACTGTGTCCGTGTCCTCCTTTCGAAAACGTGAAAACTTTTACGGCAGCGAGCGCATGCGGTAAACCAAAATTCGTTTCAGGAGCTACCACAGTTCGGTGGACGGGTAGAAAGTTTTTCCAGGGGCGCGAATTGCTCGTGATAAATCATTTTTCCACGCGCTCTTTTGGTCAGGTGCGAGTTTTATGTAATTTATCCTGTATACACACACACACACACATATAGTTATGTATTTATTTTGTTTATGTATACAGTAGCAGAAATTCCGCGTGGATGGAAATTTGTAAAATTGTTGAGAGTTTGCAGAGTTTGCTGGAATGGTCCAGTTCTGAACTTTCGAAAGGGATGTTGAGACGAGAGAATGAGGCAGGACAACGAAGGAAGTAGCTACCAGTAGCAATTGATTTATTGTAGGGCAGTAAAGCACTGGGCTAAGTCTGACCGCGGGAAGCAGCGGATCGCCTCGGTAACCTACATCGTGAACAGAGAAATTGTTGTGGCGAGCCTCGTTGGCTGCTTTCGGGAGAGTTCGTCCTCGGAGGCCCCGGAGTCGAGCTGACTTTCGTACTCATCCTCGGGAGAAAGGTCCATCGCCGTGCACGCTTTTCACCCCGCGCTGCGCCCTTTGTCCCCCTTTGCTCTCTCGTACCAGCCAAATCCACAATTCCTTGTACACTGTTACTCTATACCGGTAGAATGGATTCTATCCGATTAAATTGAGGAAAAAAGGAGAAGAAGAAGCTTTTATTTGGGACTAATCCCCGATTTTTCAGGTGCGTCCTATATTAATGTACGAGACGCAAGTATCCGTCAACGTCTCCCACTGACAATTGACAAAGTTTCCACTCTTTCTCGTTGCCACCTTTTTCCCTTTTTTGTTTGCTAACAGATAAATTGCTTGCTCCAGTATTGAAAACTGGTTTCCAGCGATTTCCCGTATTAATCATCGGAAAAGAGATCCCACGGTTCGGCGGCGAGGACCCGCAGCGGCTCACACAAATCCCACGGGTATATTGTTATCCAATGATCCGACTCGTATTTACACTTTCGGACTGTCCAGGAAAATTCTATACGCTCCGGTAAATGCACCCCTATCTCGAAATTATGTCGCAAGTGTATTTATGTATAGGTGATAGGTGCTGTACCTTTGTACAAAAGTGTATATACGAAGAATAATAAAGCAATTATCGAGCGATACTCGTATTTTAATTAAAAAAAAGCAGTGAAATCCAAATTTTAGGCAAGTATTCTCAATCTTATAATAAAAGATAGAATTACATTAATAAAGAAAAGTGGGTGAAATAAGAACAGGAAACAAATGTCTCGGAATGTTCATCAGAAAAGAATCTTCGACAAATCGAAGTCACTGAAATCTTTATTGAAAATATAAGCTTCTTACGAAGTACATTCTTAATTGAAAAAAATAGAAAAACAAGTTTTACAATTGCGATGTGCTGCAGAAATGCACGTAAATTACATTGTGCAATAACGAAGCATGTGTAAATGTGTGGCCACGATCGCCATTGACGACACGCACCACACCACGGTCCTTCCTTCGGAGATTCTGATGCTTTTCCCGACAGTCGACAGTAAATCATAGGGCACAGTTTTATGGGTCGATTGCGCGCCTTGGTCCTCATCCTTCGGTCAGCCAGGACGCTTTCTCCTTTCTCCGGTGGAAAGGACTCTCCTTGCCATTTTTCGAGAAAAATTTTCCCCTGTGTCACACTGGAAGACGGTCGATTCTCTTGGATTTTTAAGGACGACTGCGAATACTACGACGACCACGACGACGACAACGAAGACGAAGACGACGAGGAGAGATATCTGGCGCATGGGGAAGAAGAGCTGTTTCGCCTCGTTAGCGAGCTTGAAACAAGAAGCTGGCATCAGGCAGGACGTCAGTCTCTCGTTATAAGGCGAGGACCCGAAGGTGGACCAGTGGCTTTCCAGTCCGGCTGGTCCGCTGCTCTGCAAATAAAAAGCACACTTCTCCTGCAAAAGGAGGCATGGATTGGCTCGCGCGACAAATTGGGAGGGAAACACACACACACACACACACACACACACTGACACAGTGGCTTGTTTCCAAACTGTAGCTAGCGCGATAAGTGGAAAACGTGACTCGTAATAACGTTTCTGTATATGCAGGGATTTAATTGGAAGAGTGAGAGCGTGCGATTTCCATTTGGCCGAGTGAATGACAGAAGCCAAACGCGATTATGATTCAAAGGGGTGTGTATTTGGTGTACTATATATATATATATATATATATCATAGAAGAGGACACGTGGCTGTAGTGAAACAGAGAACCGGGTATATATATACGCGAGAAAAACGGGCCAACTAGCTCATCGAGATCAAGGAAGATAGCGAAAATTATGGCTCTCGTCGGGGTGGCCGGGCTAAGGTTGGGTAAAGAGAAAAGGGGTGGGGGCGCTGCTGACGTTGTTTTCTCGTGGTCGAGAGGGGTTGAAAGAGAGTTTGCAGCGATTGCTGTAGCAGCAGAGCGGCTTGTGTGACGCGAGAGACGCGCTTATCGGTAATGTAACCAATCACGCAGCATCTATAGTTGCGCCAGTTTCCGTCAGTTTCCGCCAGAACGAACGGTCAGAACTTGCTTTGGTTACGGTTACGCTTAACGAGCAGTGTAATGACACTCGTCGACGTACACGTCAGACTTTAGGCTTCCCCGATCGAAACCTACTATTACTTTTATGTCGTTAGCGCGTGAATCTGCGAACGCTCCCAGACACGTGACACCTCGCTAAAATACTGGATAGATAAAAGCGAGCAGTAGCCATGGCCACGCGGCCCCACGCATGAATAGGATGATCGCGCACGAGTCGTTAGACTGGCATTGGAGAAACTTTTCACTTTCTACCGACGCACGGACGACCGAGACAAATCAGCGTCGCGTGTTCTGAGATTTGCGGCGTCAAAAGCGCAAATATCGAGGGATTGTTATATGTACAATTACGGGTCACATGTTCGCGCATGGATTGTAACAATGATTTCTTAAGAAACTAAAAGAGTTCGAGAGTTTCGTTAAAGAAACGGGAGAACTCTAGATTGTGATATATACAATGGTTTTACAAATTTAAGAAACCGAGTACAATTTTTCGAGATATTTTTTGTAAACAATTTTATGTTTGGTAAGACGATAACCGGAGTTCTCGATTGTTTTTCGTTCCAAAGGATATTGATTTTTTTTTAAATATTCTATGATTACGCTGTTTCTGTGTCTCCCTTTTCCAGAATATTCTACGTTTCTCTCATACGCACTTAACATAGTTTTCATTCGTATTACATATCTGTATGTTTATTCGCGCATGCATAATTTACTATCACTCTGAAGGTACTCCATAGCAATATGTGTACGGTGTGCCAGGGTGGTTTGTTATTCTGGAGGGAGAAGAATGGGAACTCGTTAAAAGTATTATTACGCGCGCGTGTTGCGATCCTGCGCGTAAAAAAGTCAACACACAATTTTGTAGTTTAAAATTGATAAACTTCCTAATGGAAGGAGAATGAGAACAGCGGTTTTACAGAAAACTTGGAGGCACGTCTTCTCGGAAGAACGTTTAATCGCAGAGCCAGAGATTGTTTCTTTTGCAATTGGTTTTATATAGTAATAGTGACAAATTATGATCGCTGTATTTATATGTTTCTCTAGAAGCTTCTAGATGTTTACACAACATATATAATATGTTATACAAATTAATATTTTGGAACTTTGAGAAATATATTGTAATTCATACTATTACAACAATGACTACAGAGATCCCTAGAATATATAGATAAAAGCAAGAGCAATAACAATTCACATAGCACACAAATGTATCAGAAATGTTACAGGGTTGAGTTTGATACGTTGCCACGATTCAGGAACGTTTCTGATACTACGTGCTATTTGGAACCAAGGATTCTCGGGCACATGTCTTCGGAGTGGAATTATAAAAACTTTTCACTTTCCCCCGACGCCACGCGACGACTGCGATACATCAGCAGCGCGCGTTTCGAGATTTGCGCCATCAAAAACACAAACACTGATATATAAACAGGCAAGATAGTTTCTCGACGACAAGTACATATACACACACACACACACGCATATATATAACTCACGAGGCACTTTATCACTTTTACAGCAAATTTATCTGTCACAATTATTATACACTTATTATAGCTTTTACCAGGGTGTTTATGATTGCGGAAAGAAAAGAAGGAGAACTCGTTGAGAATATATAGAGTTAAAAGCGAGAGAGAGAAATCCATCCAAAGCGCGCACAAAGGTGTCAGAAACGTTTCCAGCCTCGATCTGATACGTCACCACGTTTTAGGAAGCTTTCTGACACTGTGTGCACTATTGGGAGCAATGATTCTCGTGCACTACTCGTTAAACTGGCATTATAGAAACTTTTCACTTTCCACCGACTCGCCGACGATTGCGACAAATCAACGGCGCGTCGAGTCAAAAGCACAAACATCGATGGATCGTTATATTTTTCCAGGGTGTTTCATGCTTCTGCAGGAGAGAAAAGAATGAGGACTCGTTACGAGGGAAGCTGGCAGGTGAGAAATAGGATTTCTCGTCGTTCGCGCTGCTACTGCATAATGGACGCACGCCCGTTTCTCAATGACTCGTTCAGGATCCAGGAAGTCGTTAACACCCTCGCTGGCGGCAGCGCGTGGATCAGGTTAAACGACGCCAGGTGCAACCTGGCAAGAGTCTCTTGGACAATTCGTAACGAGTCTCTCTTTGTCGATGACGAGACCGCTCTGGTTTCCCGAAATCAATGTTATACTTTTAAAAAGTATTTTCGGGATATTTTGGATTTTGTTGTTTGGAGAGCCAAACGCAGTCGGGGCACGTAAGAGACCAGCAACACGTGCGAGAGGCGTGCGTCAGTTTGCGCGGAATAGAATCGACGGGGTGCCACGACTCCCGAGGGATGTATCGCTATAGTGTTGCAGCTTCAGCGGGGTACCGGAGGGTTAAAATGGGGGCGGCCGGTTGTTAAGTTGTCCGACAGATGTCTCACCGCGTGAATCCTCGTCTAAATACAGGGACTTGTATTTTCCCTCAGCTCGAAATCCAATTCTCCGCCGCACGATAATGATCCCGAGAACAGTTGTAATCGACTCCTCCAGCCGATTATTCTCCGCTATTTCCCTATATAGCTGGTATCTCTATATAGCGTGTTCTATCCTTTCTCTTTTTTTCTCTCTCACTTTTTTCTCAACACACACACACACACACACACACACACACACACACACGTGTCGTTTCCTATTGCAGAGATGCGCTCTATTTAGCGCTCGTTAGCGGCACAATGCAGCTGATCCCCTTAACGAGCCGGGACGACACCTAATTGGCAAATTTCTTCCTCCACTATATATCCACGCGTATAGTCTCCTCGTGTTGAAGTTTCGTGGAAGGGAAGGTATAAATCAGTGGTCCCGGCTGTGCTTCGTAATCGTTTAAGATTTCGTCGCAGGAAAATCCCCCGGATCAAACGAGACACGAGCCACCTTGTGGCTAAAACTTACAAACGAGCCATATGAATCAACGAGGATCATCGACGACGGCTGTTCCCGAAACGTCTGAAACTCGCCTACGCCAAATTGCCCGAATCTCTTCACTGCTCTATACATATTATTACGAGCAAGCGAGAGATCTTTCCCAGGCTCTTTCGAAGATTCGTGGATTGAATGGTAATCAGGCTGTATTCAGTGCGCATGCAAATCGCCCTGTACAATGTGTCCTACGGCCATTCACTCGCGAATCATCCGACGATCCATCATCGCGCGACTCGGACTGAAAATGTCAACGAGTGCTGGCCCGCACCTGCCTCCCTGCATACACATATATATACTATTACAATGTGCACAGTATATATATATATATGTATATTGTATAAAGACAAGAAAGCACTGTTGAATTATTTGGAAAATCAGAGTGAGGGGGGAGGGGGGAGTAAGGGCCGAAAACTGGAAGGTCGACTCGATGATGAGCGGTGAAGAGGGCACCGTGAAGAGCGAGAAAAAAAGGGCGAGAAAAGGGCAAGAAAGAAAGAAAAGGGCTCGTAGAGTCACGCTCTAGGCGACGCGTTAACGCGCAATTTCGGGCTACATGAACGTCTCTCCCCCACGTTCCTTTCTTAGCCAGCAGCAGGATTTTACTCGCTACGCAGGAGAAGGTTATTGAGTTACTTCCTGCTGCGGAAAGGAAGCTGGCTAGCTGCCCCTGGCGTGCCTTGATTATCTGGCCAAAATGGGCCCGGTAATGGGCACGGTCCGTTTCGCGCGTGTCCCGCTCGCTCGCTCGTTGCTTTCGTTGCCCAGCGTGCTGCCCCAGCGGCCAGCCAGGCTCTCCGGCCCGACCCCCCGCGACTCTACGTATTTTGTCTTTTTCTCGTCGCGAGATAGCTAACCCCCCTCTCTCTCTCTCTCTCTCTCTCTCCCTCCCTCCCTCCCTCCCTCCCTCTCCATATCAGACCTCTTTTGAATCTCCAAAATATTCTCACTGCTCGTCTCGATTGCAACACTCACGATCACTATACACACATACGTGTTTCTCGTCTCTCGGCCGATCTCTTTGAACGGCCGGATTATCGTGGAAACGAGAAGAAGGTTGGTGGGGCAGCAAAAAATCCAGCACTCATCAGAAGTTTACATTTCTGTGCCGCCGGTCGGCCGCCGGCCCTCTCAAAGCCAACGCGTGTTTGGCTAACATCTCTGAAACAAAGTGTAAACTAACTACGCGTCCACTTGATGTTTACTCAAGGCAGCGCCAACGAGGTTATACTCGGTGCAATAACAAGAAGCGTGCACTTTTTCTCCTCTAACAGAGACTTTTTTTGCCCCGAACAATCTACACTCAGCGCGAGATGAAACCGTTGCTAAAAAATCTCGAACACCGGCAAGCACAGGCGTGCTTTTTCGCGCAAACTGTGCCTTCTCACTCGGTCGGTTGATCGAAGAGTCGAGAAGCTACGCGAGCAGCGATTCCGGGAAACCGATTGTGAGAGCGAGCAGACTGTAAACAGACCAGAAGACTCTTCTTTTGATGCCGAGTCGTTGATTAATCCCAGAGAACTCGAGAGAACACACTTCTCACTCTCGCTCCCTTTTTTCCACCTATTCGAAGAATGCGAGTAGTGTTATTTTATTTCCGCGAGTCACGCTCTGCTCTCGAGAATAGTCTGCGGCGACTCGCCGGGTGAGGGCAGCAGCGTGAATACGCCGCGGGACAACAATGCGAAGAACGACTTCCTGTGTCGGGCAACGAAAGCTCGTGCCAGCATCACCGACCTGCTATAACAACTTCATCCCATTGCTCGTCTTACGGTCCATTCACGGTTCACACGTTTCACGCCCGGACTCTCTCCGACGGATATTCCTCTTTTAATTATTATTATGTGTGTATATGTATACATATTATATTTTGTGTGCATCTCTCGGTCGGACCTGTGTGCGAGAGACGCCCGACAAATTTCGCACGGAGAATCCGTTGAATTGTGCACGTCCGGTCAGTCCGGCTGCGCGGCTCAAGAATTCACAGAAGCCAGAAATGGGACAAAACCAAAGCTGGGACCTTCTTTATCCAATCATCGTGGTATTCAAGTGGATCCCAATGCTCGATCCCCCGGGACTCGTAATCGAGAGATCCGGTGCTAACTGAACCCGCTTCCCGCATTATTCAATTTCTCAAGGACGCGCGCACTATTTCCACACTTTTTTCTCCCTAATGCGATTCGCCAAAGTTCAAAAGTTAAGCGGCCACGACCGTCCTTCCTAATCTGCAATTGTAGCGAAAGAGAAAATTCCGTCACACCTTTCATAACAATTTGCATTTCTCGATGCCGAAAATAAGAGAGACGTTTCAATCGAGTCGCGCGTTCTTCACGACAGGGGGCAGCGCAAATCTCGGGATTAACCTTTGGCTGTGGCGCCTAATCTGGATTACCCAGTACGGGAGAACGCGGGGATTTCTGGTAAAAGAATTTTTTTTCGTCGCTCGCTCCAACGTGGAGAGTTTTTCGGTGGTTGATTTCGAGTGTCGAGGGAGAAAATGCGGGAGGACGGTGTACGAACACAAGTAGCTGTTTCTTTTTATTGTTTAGGTGGAATTAACTGGACGCTATAAATATTGATACGAGGTTTTAGGTTATGTCTATAATACGTGGAGAGAGCGTCAGTTTTCTTTTTTTATTGATGAAACGAGATGCCAATTATCGACGTCTCGTAGGGACGAAAGGCGATGCTCTACGTTAATCGTTTTTACCCCTAGCGAGGGCAACCTTGTTAAAAATAATAAGGAGCTTCTCTCTATCGTTCGATTCTTTACACCTGTGAGCCTTGTTACGTGTGTATATATATATATATATATATACGTGTTTGTACTTTGTCCCAGGTGACTGCGGACTGTATAACAGTCATAAAGGGGAATAGAGAGAGAGAGAGAGAGACAAAGGGTGAGATATATAAAATAAGAGTACATGGCTCGTCAGGTAGCTTGGTAAATCTTGCACTATTGCGGTCCTACGGTTATATACACGAAGCTTTTTGTGGTTTTGGTGCGGCCGCTTCGCAGCTATTCCCGTTTATGAGTGGTGAAAAATTTTCTAAGCTCCCTTGGAGAAGCTCTGCTCTTCGGCATCAACGAGCTGCAAGCGAATTGAATCATAGTTGGTCGGACAACAGCGTCAACACAGCCGGAGATCCATCTTTTGTGCGTGCAAATATTGCCTTTCTTCGCTAAGCTCTGCATCAAGCTGCATTAGAATCAATCGCTTGATGGTCTTAACGAGTCACCTTTTTACCGCTTTGTACGTCAATAAGCTCCATCAAGGCTAAGTGTCTAGTGTGGCACACAACAGAAGCAGAAACAGCATCTCGCAGAGTTTGACTGTCCTTTCGCCGTCCGACTCCATACAATACGATGAAACAATGCTATAGGGATGGCCCGTACGGTGCTTATCGTCATCTCGTTACTGTCTGGTGGCGCCCCCACCCTCCCCCTAACTTAACTCCGTGCACCGGTTTTGATCCGTTCGCATGGACTTTGTTGTGCGAATCGGTTGCGCTGGTTGCGGCGCTTTTCTGTATTCCACCCCACCCCTCCCCCGTCCCGAGACTCCACGATAGTGTGTAAAAGAGAACGAGTGAGAGTGAGAGAGAGAGAGAGAGAGAGAGAGAGAGAGAGAGAGAGAGGGGGGGGGGGGGGAGTGGAGAGACTAAGGAGAAACCGAAAGAAGGAAGGAGAAGCGTGAGAGGGGAGGCGTTACGTTACGGTTGGTACGGTACGCGCCCGCGCGCGACCCTTCCGAGAACACACAGCTCTCTGTGTGTTTGCATTGTTTGCTGTCAAACATTGGGCGCAAAACACGAGGTGGGGGAACTGGCGTTGCCCGTACAACGCGAGCTGGCACGCCGTCCCATTGGCTCAGCCGAGTAGACTTTGCACCGAATAGGCGGGGCTTCCCACGGGGTATAAGAACTTCTCGTGGCGGGGATAACCGACAGACCCGTGCTGACCGTGCTACTCTGACCCTGTCGGAGCACACAGCGTTCGCGTCAAACTTCATGCATCTACATATGTACTCAGTATCTCGTGCGGAAGAAGACAGGTGAAGAGTGAGAAAGTTTTCGCGACTATTCAGTGCCGAGTTATTTCGTTTGTTTGGAAATGGTGAATATGGAAGTTTCGACGGAGCAGCACACGGTGACTGGATCACCGTCGCCGAGAGCTGCCCTCAAGAGTAGTTTCAGTATCCGCAGTATCGTGCCGGAAGCTTGTGCAGCGTCGGTGACACCAGCGCCTTCCGGCGGCGGCCAATCGATTTCGCCACCGGGAAGCATCCGAGCGGATTCCAGCGACGATTCGAGCGATCTCGACGTGATCGGCGACGGAGCGGAAACTCCGCCGCTGGATTGTTCGAGGAGCGCCGTCAACTCGAGCCCGACGCGCAACGAGGATGGAAAGGAGGCGAACGCAGAGGAGAAGAAGAAGTCGGAGAAGCCCCCGTACAGCTATAACGCTCTCATCATGATGGCCATCAGACAGAGTCCCGAGAAGAGGTTGACCCTGAACGGCATCTACGAGTACATCATGCGACACTTTCCTTACTACGAGAACAACAAGCAAGGATGGCAAAATTCCATAAGGCACAATTTGTCGTTGAACAAGTGTTTCGTGAAGGTGCCGAGGCATTACGACGATCCCGGTAAGGGCAACTATTGGATGCTGGACCCGAGCTCCGAGGATGTCTTCATCGGTGGTACAACGGGGAAGCTCAGGCGAAGAACGACGGCGGCTTCGAGATCGAGGCTGGCGGCCTTCAAGCGATCGGTCGTCCTGGGTGGACTCTATCCGTCGCCTTATCCTCCGCCAGGATGGCCAGCTTCCTTGTACAGCCTGCCTTATCTGCACCGAGCCGCCGCCGCAGCAGCCGCCGCTTACCCGACGGCAACAGGTGCTTACACCACCGCCCCACCGGCCGGATATCCCGCGAGTCTCCTACCGGGTGCCGTCGTCACCAGTGCATCCAATAGTTTACCGTGCAAACCTCAAGCCCTGCCGGCTTCCGTCGCACCACCGGCTCACGGTGCCTTCTCCATGGAGAGGTTACTCCAGGCACCGACCACAGCCGCGGGATACACCACGCCAGGAATGGTGGCACCACCACCCCCAGTTATACCGACACCGGGGAACCCCTACGACTTTTACACCACGCTGAGGTCGCTGGCGGCTCATCAGCAGCAACAACAGCAGCAGCATCAGGCAGCGGTATTCAATCAACATCCGAGATATCGATTCATGAGTCAACCAACGTCCACCACAGCGTCCCCCGGAAGCAGTCCGGAACCGATGTCACCGCACTCCCCACCGGTAGTGCAAACGTCGAGATCTCTTCCCCTTCCACTTCCGCACAATCCTCCGCAGCTAGTGCTCAAGCCGATCACAGTCTTGACTGGTAGACAAAGCTGAGCTACCTCCTCCTACAGAGCTTCCACCTCCGAGTCATCAACGTTTATCCCAGTTTCGCCGTGTCTCCTATCCGTACTGCCGGGGATATGTTTCAAACCACCGGACTTGACACGGATACGCGATAACACATATTGTACATAGGAACTTATTGTAGTATAGAGCTTTGAGAGAATGTATTGTATATTGTAAATATATATATATATATAAATATATATTATAACTAAACTATATAAAGTATACGCGCGTATACTTATGTATAGCGTGCAGAGGTGTCTTTGAGAGAAAGATTATTGTTATTGCGAGAGATATATGTAAAGATAGCGGGAGTATTCTTAGTATTCTCGTGCAAATAAATGTCCTAAACTTTTCTACAAATTCTCCATGCGTTTTTCATTGTTTCTCCCGAAATGTCAGGTTCGAGAAGTAAGCGCGCGCGCGCGCGCGCTTAGTCGTAAAAGTAACAAGAGGTCAGAGAACCCGCTGACTGTCAAAACACGGTACACAGCGAGAGATAAAAGTTGTATGGGGATCGGGGGTCGAGGGCCACGGGAAAACGCGCAGCAATTGCTTTACTGCTCCAATATAACCATAAACTGGCGTAAGGCGTACACAGCCGAGCGAGTGGCCTTCGCGATGCCGAATCTTCCACTATATTCCTCCGTACATGAGAGAGTGTTCCGGACGGTTTTGCGGTTTCGGCCCGTGGATCGTAAATCCTGCGGCGACCTTGGCAAAGATTTTCGCAAGGGAATTTTTCCAAAGCGAATCGCGTGCAGCGTATAACGCGGTGTGCTCGCGTTACGCTACTCTCGGCTCTGAGTAGAGCGGGTGCGCGATATTGCTACGATACATTGAGACAATGGGCCGTAAATAAGATAATGGGTCCGCGCGCTCGACTTTACACGCGTAGCGGGATGGAAAGACCGGATCGACGAAATGGAGCGGACAGATGGGATTGTTACGTACTCCGCAGACGACTTGCCAACGCGAATCGGCGAATCTTATTAAGCCACTTTCGACACGAGCCGAGAGTTTTTTAGCCGAGGACGCGCTACGGGCGAGACGCGTCTTTCGAGCGAAACGAAAGGACACGAAATGAGACGAACGCTGCATAGCATCACGTAGCGCGCGAGGGGACGGTAAACACTTGCGCGTCCAATTGCTCCAAGTGGCAAGTGGTCCACGACGACGCAGTACTATACCTCTACATACTACTCTGAGCAGCGCGTGCATAGACGTCATGCTATATCGCGACGAAAATGTTCAACCCAGCATCACAGCGGTATTATTGTACCATAAATCAATTTCAATTTATAAACAACGTCGAGCACGGACCTTCGGAGGGATTTTACCAATGAAAATAATAAATCAATTACGTAACCTAAAACGGTGTAACCTTGCGGTACGGAAACATTTCTTGCGTTTCTCGATGCTTTGCTCGCGTCGGAGGCGAGCGCGTTGTACATGGACCACATTGTATGCATCGTCGACTACACATATACACGATTATACCATAACGTGCGCCATCTTGAACGTTTTGAAAGGGCAGGGTGCTGGTTGGGGTGGTTCGATGGATGATTTCACTGTGCTACATTATACTGTTCCAGGGGTTCCTCCTAGGAAGCCTATATATATATATATATATATATATATATAGGGAGTGGCTGTGCAGCGACTGCTTTTGACGATAGAATCCCCTACGGGTTTCCGGAGCGTACATTTCGACCTATAGGGATGCATAGAGCGCGCGGGTTTAATGGTGGTCGATCCGTGGTTTCTCTCGTTCGAAGAAGCCGACTATATACGTATTACACCGAAAGAGGATCAAGTGTCTGGTCGGGAGGAAATCTGTTTGCGCTGCAGCGCGGGAGGAGCTCAATCGGCCTAATCACGTTATACAAAACAGTTAAGAGGTTCCCAGGCGCCGCGCGACAGGAGACCCGTATACATCGCCTGCCACAAAAGTCTTTCAGCAATGAATGAACCGAGTTCAATGAATCAATCAATGAATCAGTTGTCGGGAGAGAATCGCACGCGAGACTCAAGGCGAACCACTGAGCCTCCGATCCTCTAAACGTACTATATATATATATACATAACATGTACGTATTACGCGGTACATGTAAGCCAAATAAACACGAATGCAGCATTTAAAGTTTGCACGAAATAGGCTCGATCAATTGACACGATTGTTCGATGACGCGGTGCAGTAGCGCTTTTTGTAGATTGAACTTCCTGTCGCCATATGGGATCGCGCAAATAGTTTCTCGGAAAAAGAGCTATATAGTGATTCATTGTGTATATACATATATAAGTAAGCAATGGTATTGGAATCGAAGCTATAGGAATCTGCGTTTCGTCGCTCGTGAAACCTTAAGAAATGGAAGCCTTTGGTGAGGGGGTGAGTTAGGGGGGAGGGGGGGGGGGGGGTTAATTAGTTGGGCGCGGATAGATCAGCAGAGAGCTGTTTGGCCAACGAAGGGCTTCCGTTCGCCCTCGTAATTTTCGATGAATTGGCTGGTGAATAGAAAATTTCGAAATGGTCGAGGCGTCCCTTTCAAAGGGGGGACTCGAAATGGACCAAAGACGCACGAGCGTTGATCGTTCTTCAGGGGCAGTCTTGAAACGATCAACTCGTTTTAAGCAGGAAGTTGGCTACGCTCAATGGACTCTATTGTTTTGTTTTTCCCGGATCTACTTGGAAGCCGAAGAAAAGTGTGATCTCTCCGATGTTACTCCTCCCCCCCCCCCCTCCCCTCCACGAGACTACTTATGACAATGAGTGACACTCGACTGACGTCCCTTCCGGTTTTGTCTCGTGTTACAACGAGCCGTTAACCGTTCCTCTTGTATACCTATATATATATATATACACGTATATAGCATAGTAGAGTTACGGCCCTGCGGGCGCGTGCCACCTACCACGTCGCTACTCCAAAGATTTTCACGAACAATCGAATCACATCGCTGCTAGTGAAATTGAGAAGATTGAACGAACCAAGTGAGATGAAGTGGTTCGCGCCGGTCTGCAGTCCGGCGCGTCACGAGCGACACCACCCACGTGCTGCTGGGCTTGATCGGCAGCTGCGCATCAATTAGCGAATGAAATCATCGCTTTGCATCTTACTTATCACGTTTATATATATATATATATATATATATATATGTGTGTGTATAGACATATAATATAGGTAGGAGAAACGCAAGAAGAGAAAGATAAAAGAGCACAGAAGGTGGCTGGTTCGAAAAGCTCGCAATTATCGCGCTACTCGAGCACAAGCACAGCTGTCGCACTCGGGTCCAAACCAACGTGAAATACTCTCCGCGCTGTTTGTTTTAAAGAAGGGCTGGGCCATTGTGGGATATATAGCTCTGGCGAAATGGCCAGCACATTTTTCATGGGGGTATCACACCGTTTATGGCACTGGATAACGCTCTGAATTGCCAAGTGAGTATATATATATATAGACAAACCTTGCGACGTTAATTAGACTCGCGAGGGCAGCGAAAATCAGCGGAATAAAGAAATGCAGGAACGGGAGAATGAGCGAAGGAGGGAATTTAATTGTTTTCCAGGGAGAGGAGGGGGAGGGGGGGGGGCAGCTGACGAAGCTCGCCAGCGAGTCAAGGAGTTTGACCCGCTCGCCAATGAAGCAATACCCCGTAGAGACCCAGGATACGGGGTCGCTTCTACTTGACCTTACGGCGCACGCCGGATGCTAGCGTTTTTCTACCAAGAAACTCCGGCGATTTCATTCGGTCCAACGCACGAGTTTCGTGCATCGATTAGTCACGGTACCCGGTGCCTGGTGCACGGTACACGCCCGATGCCGCGGCGGTGACTACGCGTTTCCAAAAGCCACCCCCCCCCCCCCCCCCCACCCCCTCTTCAGGATAAGGAAAGAGATTCGAGACTCTGCTCGACGATCTCTATGGATTTGGACGCTCGACACGAGTAATGGGTTTGGTAAAAGCGAGGGCATTTAAATTGCTGCGGAGATAGTTGGTCAGACGGGCTCATTAACGGGAGATTCGCCATGCTCTCTTTGTTTGCACGCAGAAAGTCAAGCTGGAGGGGGCGCCCACGCGGCCCACGCGGCCCACACGTCCACCACGTCGCGAGACGCAGGAAGCGAAAATGCGCACGCGACGTCAGCACGCACGTGCGTCCGTCGCAGAACGCAACTCTTCGGACCATTTATATTAATTGCATTCGCTTCTCTTAATCGCTTCAACGCTTCTTCATAGATGCCCACAGTTTTTTTTTTCTCTTTTTATTTTAGGAGTGACGGAGGACGTATTTTGATTGTTGCGTGGTTTGGACATTGCGGGGAGGTGGGTTTGTTCTTTTGGTGTTTGTTCGATTGATCGTAATGGATTACTCGTGTAATTAAAAAAATATATATATTCTGGAATATTTATAATTATTATACTTTCATTTTTCTTGAATGCTGTAAGGTGTTTTTCGTAGATCGACAGATTACAGTGATATCTGGATTTTGTTATTATGTGTAGTTTGAAAATTAAGAGGAGGTGGTTTAATTTTAACATTATCAGTTAATATACTCGTGCAATTAAAAAAAATATATTCTACAATATCCAAGTTAATCACACTCGACTTTCTAGATCACTGCAACGCTTCACACAGATCCTAAAAATTTTCATAAATTTTGTATTATTCAAACACACGTCACACGCGAGTTTTATACATTATTACGTAACCTGTGAAAAAGGAAGGTAAGAACTTTAATTCTACATCCGCACACTCGTGTGTTGAAAAATAACATTTTAAAGCATTTATGTTAATAATGCATTCATCCTTCTTAATCACTGTATAACCTTATTTGCATATAGCGAGTATTTCTGCCTCTCGATTATTCGAAGATGCAACACACGTACGACAAATATTACCAAATCTGAGAAAGAGGAGATGGAGTTGTACACAAACCAAGTATTCGCTCCTTAATTGTTTATATTCCACATCGACACACGTGGTGCATCTATAGGGAACAAACTTTGGAGGCGTTACATTAATTACGCTAGCCTCTCTTAATCACTGCAACGCATCTTTATAGATCCAGAAAATGTCTTAGCTATATATATATATATATATATATATATATATATATGGTATAATTGCAAGGATTAAAACCGGAGGTAGCACACGCGCGGCGAATAATATTATAATCTAAGGATGGGATGTAGAGGAGGAGGAGGAGGATGAGAATGAGGAATAGGGAGGGGGGATTTATTTTATGGCGTGTAATCCCCCGTGTCGAGGTGCGAAAGACCTGTAACTCTTTTGTAGGCACCACGGGGCGTCCTTACTCCCAAACCAATCGCTAACCAACTCTCCCTTAAGCTCATCCACATTTGTATATATATATATATATATATATATATATATACCATCAGTACAAGCAACTCCCTTTCCAAAGATTTCCAGTCGAAATTCCTAAACCGTCAATGTGGATCGTCGGAAATCTCGCAGAGTTTATGGCGCGTGGAATTTCAACGAGTTGCTGAAATTAACGAGTGTTTTTTTCTTCCTCGGAGGGTCGAGGAGCGTCTTCCTGTCGCGTGGCCCTTGCGTTATCTGCTTTTCTTCATTCTCCCTCCGCTCGAATTAACCTCTACATTGGGATTAAAAAGCGGATATATTCATTTGCTGCTCTTTCTCCCTAATTTACAACACTTTGGGCCATGTATCTATATATGCTATATATACTATATATACATAATATATATATATATATATATGTATATCGGTTAAAGAAGGATTTCACTCTTTACGCTCGATACTGTCATGCAAATGAAATTAGAGTTGGCTTACTCGGACAAATATTTGTCTCGAGGTACTGAAACGAGCTATTTGAAATTCCAGCGGTTTCACCTGAGAAAGAGGGAGAGGTGAGTGGGGGGATCCCGGAAGGGTAGAAGAAAAGAGAACTGTGTCGAAAGCCGAGCAAGCGATTAGTTAAACGCTCGGCTTTTTTCTGTCTTTATTTCATGCACACATTCGTATGTAAATGGCCGGTATAGCCGGAGAGACTCGTGCTCTCCAGAGTCACCTGTTGTGATCTTCACGTCGTCGTTTTTGAAAACATTCAGTCGGACAATTTCCTTTAGTTAACCCGACTCGTGTCAATTAATCAGCCGAAGCGCTTTCGCATTAACATAATCCTTTATGATGGCAGCACAGACGTTTATTATTGTTGGCGAAAAAGGCAAGAATTTCGGGATGACGCAACGAGGCCAATGATGAAAAGAAATTGAAGCTGATAATATAATACACTAATATAGTTATATATATATATATATATATAAAGTGAATAGTAGAGGAGCGGGTTTCGTTGGTCAATCAATTGAGGCAGTTGCGGGCCCGATTAATGACAAGGGGGATGACTTTCTGGCCCGAATCGACCCGACCCTGCAACAAAAGTCAAGCGGGACAAAGTTCGGTCGATCCATTCACGTAATTCCTAATGGGAACCAGCCTCCATTCATGATTCTCATAAGCTTCCGTCCTCCCGTTTTGTCTCCATTAATTTACGACTCGACGTCAATTGGAGATTTCCAGATTTTGGCGCTGAACAACCCCTTCCCCGGGGGTCACTTGTTGCAGGCGCGCGCGCCGCAGGAGGACCCGACGCGCACCATCGACCCCGAATGCTCGCCGAAATCGACTTTGGCCGAGGGAGAAGACAAAAACCAAGACGAAAAAAAACTTGCCTCCCTTTCTCATTCCCCCCTCCACTAATCGATGCCGAGCCATGCGAGCGTGTAATATGGGAAGAAACGCTTCCCAGTTCCATATACTTTTCTTAACCATCGTCAATTGACGTGAGGAAGCCGAACGCGCCGTAGGATCAAAGGAGTAACATTTATTAGCTTGATTTAATTCAATTTAAGTAGCAATAATGACCGATGTCTTTAATTGGATCGGTGAAGATGTCACACGCTAGTTTCGTATACTTCTGTCCCCAATTTTTCTTCTCTCTGTCTTTCTATATATATATATATATATATATATCGAATTTCTTCACGGATGGCCACGGAATTTCTATACATGGCGTGCAATTATTTCGACGCATCTGCTATGGCTTGATGACGCATCGCGACATATTGCGATGAGCTGTGTAATTTTTCGGCCAAGTTAAGAATGTTAAGGGGGAGGGGGTTGATAGGAGTATAGAGAGAGGTGCGTTGGAACTGTTGGAAGTTCGATGATGGAGCAGGACAGCTCGAAGCAGGTTCCATGGGGGCTGCTGCTGTTAACCTGCGAACGTTTCACGATGAACGGTGGCATCCCGTTCCTTGACTCGATCCTTGGCAGTCATGATCGATCACTCGCTGGTTATCGCGGTAAACTCAAAGCGTTCTCTTATGTATATTATATATATATATATATATATATATATATATATAGTATATACCCCGTTTTCATCTTTTTCTTCTTCTGTTTTTTTTTATTGTATATGTGTGTTTGTATATAAGTGTATGTTCTCTCTCTCTCTCTCTTTCTTTTGAAAATATCTACTTATCGAAGCCCGAGATTAATTATCGCGAATTAATTATATATCATTAGCGTTTCTATCTAGGGGAGATTGGTGTTGGTAATTGGAACGACAGAGGGTATCAGTTGGTGGATAATCGCTGATAGTATAATTGATATAACGAGCGTTTCACGCCCGGATCGCTTTATCCCCCGACCCGATCTCAATCGAGCACTCTCCAAACTAATATATATGTATACCTGTGTTAATGAATTTTCGAGCATCCAACCGCACGCGCGTCCACTTCCACTTCCGGTTTCGCGCTCTCTATTATCCACAAACAAGCCAATTCGTCATCTGTTCGCGTTTATCATTCTTCTATTCTTTTTTAATATGCCTCGTAAAGTTTTATAGTTCCAACGTTTGAATGTATGTGTGTTTATATCGTATACAGGGTGTGACAGTGACATTTGCAAAAATTCATAAATGCACGCAGGGCATCGATATAAACACTTTTTGTTAATACATATATGGTCTTACACTTATTGATACTAACCTATATTTAAAGTCAGTTTTAGGCATTATTTCAAAGATAACGTTACACCCTGTAGTCAGCAAAAGTGATTGTAACGAAGTTTCTTTAAATTTTAAATTAAGTGACGCTAGGTTTTTGGATTTTCCGATCTTCTCGAACCTACATGAGGGTGTTGAACGCTAAAGTATTTTGATTATTTTTTCGAGAAAAAAACTGGAAAAATAAAACACTTGCTTGACTTATTCAAAATATAAACAAATTTTCCTCACAGTTGCTTTAACTTACACTTACAAATTAAGTACAATCTTTTTTTGCAATCATTTAAATAATTGACTTCCAGGAAGACAGTATCAAGTCGAAGACGAAAAGTTTGTTAAGAAGAAATGCTCACAGCGATGTACTACACGCACCCTTAAATTTCTGCACACATCACTGTTGCACCCTGTATACATCGATATCGATATAAGACTCCCTAGGGGATATATATATGTCGAATCATTGATAGCCAATCATCCGTTCATGATCGGGTCATTGTGCTCAGCAGTTTCTCACACTTTGGAGCAAATCTTGAAAATCCAATCGATCGCGAATGTTTAACGACCCTCATGAATTTTTTATGAATTCTCTCTGGTGGGTTTGGTCGATTTTGTTGGTAAATCTGGAGAAAAGGCTCTGGCACAACGTTATTATTCCAAGTGGTCGAACTCGAGTGGCAGGCAAGCCGTTTCCGGTTTAGAGGAAGAAGAGAAATAGGCAAATCCGCTTGCAACTCTGCCATCTCCAGTAATTGCGATAAATATTTGGCCAGCCGGCGACCAACCCTTTTCCATGTCTAGCCACGCGAGCTAAGCTTACAGGGGGGGGGGGGGGGGGGAGAAAGAGAGAAAGAGAGACGAAAAAGCTATATAGTAGTAAATCCGATAATATTAGCCGGTAAGAATATTTCAGCTTGCTGGTAATCGCTCCTAATGACCTCTATAGCTAAACTCTGTGTCGAATATCGTCAATATTTTCCTGAATGCCTCTAATGACCTCTGAAGCTATAAACTCTGCGGTAAACACGGTCAATATTTTTCAGAGTTTTTGCAAAACAGTTTTCTCCCTGAAAAATTCTGGAAACCTTTTCCCATTATTCGAGACTGCAACGCTGCTCGCGAAGAGACGATAGAATTTTACCGAGAGAGAATTTCCATAGAAAGTTCGGTGGAGAGATCGGTAGTGGTCGATAAGGGAGGCTCGATGCTAGAAAGGAGTTAATGGAGGCCAAATATAAGACTGAGGGTACCGGAGGATTTGTAATGGATAGCGTTGCCTGGAAGTTTGGGTAAACAGTTCATTTGTCAGGCTCGTCGGAACGATCTGCCTATGCGATACTGTGTATCGACGCGTGCCCTATCGCTTTTTCTCTTGGAGATCGTCAGTAATAAAAGATAACGCTTAAATTGAATTTGATTTATCCGCTTCGGTTCAGCGGTTTTAATCTTCCGTACCTACTTGTATGTGACGAACAAGAGGGGGGGGGGGGGAGTCACAAATAAAAATTGAAATAAACGATTCATTATTATCAAAGCCATCATGCTCGACCATACGAAGCGTGTTATCGATTTTCCAGCAGGAAATCTAGCACAGCTTTCGAGAGTAACAAAAATTGATATACAAATATATATATATATATATATATATATATTGAATTTGATGTATCTGTTCGAACAGAGTGGTCGATTCTTCTGTTTATACAAGTATGAGATTCCTCGATGAGCCACGTGAAATTGGCGTGTGTGTGAAGAGTCAGGGATACAGAAGATGGTGGGGCGGGGGGGGGGGGGGGGTGAAGGAGAAAGGAGGAGGAGGAGAAGTGGACCCCCGCAGCTGTAAAGGGTTTACGGTCCGTCAGGCTCTCCTTACCTTCCACGTGAACGGCCCAGCTGGTATCAGCCGTGCAATCACACGGAGGATTAAGATGGAAGTCTTTATTTTCTGACTCGGGCTCCACGGATTATCCTCGCGGGTTCAGCTGGACATCCTCGTCCTGGAGCCAGGAATTTGCTTTTGATAGGATGCATCCTTTCATCTCTTTCGGCCTGATTCATCCCATACATTCCTCAACTTTTCTTTTTCTCCCTTCTTCTTCTTCTTCATCTTCGCGTTGCTCTTTTTCTCTCCCCCCCCCCCCCCCCCCCACACACACACACACACGTTTTTTCTTCAATTTCCCACTAATCTACCGCTCGAATATCTTCATTTCTAAATGCATGTGCAGTCGAGACGACTAAACGTACATTTTATAATGGCAAATCCCACGTGCGATAAACTCGATTCAACAAAATATACACATATACATATATATAGACTACAGAGAGCACATTGGAGCTTCGTGTTCGCGAGTTGCATCGAGTCCTCGTCTCTTCTCGTCCCCATTGTGTCGGTGTCTACTCTCTTGAAATTTCTCCACTCATTGTGCTGCTGCTGCATCAGGCAGGCAGAGCGCTGTTGATAAAACAGATAAACGCTTCTCTCTTCTTCTCGACCTTATCTACCGGTCAGTAAAATCACTCAAGTCGCGCACAAAGTGGGTATTGGATGGGGGGGGGGGGGGAGGGGGGGGGGGGGAGCAATAGAATTCCTTTGAAAGGGAATCACTGTGCCCGGCGCTGGATTAATAAAACTCGATTGAAAACATCTATATATATATATATATATATATTTATACTTAAACTCGTGGTGCATCGATCGTTTACGAGAGAATTTCGTTGAATTTCCGTTGAGTGAAAAATACCTTCCCACGACTTTGGCGCGCAGGTACTGACGTTTCACGACTCAGCGAGTCTAGGAGACATTTCGCCTGGCTGCAGCCTAAGTGGTTTATTCATTCATCCGTGCTTTGGCTCGCTGTTTTCGTAAGAGCTGCGCGCGCGCGCGTTCACCAATGTACACAGACACAGAGTTACCGAAAGCCTAATCGTTCCTCGGCTGTGTGTGCCTGCACCGTGCCTCGGATAGAAGAAATACGTCAGTTGGATAAATATTCTCCCGGACACTCTTCCGGTTCCACCTTGGCGACTTTATTGCAGCGGCGGCGGAGAGTAAACCCGGTAGCGGTCCCCGTGCAGTCTCCTTTATTCCCTCGAAATCCGTCGATCGCCAATTTTGTTTATTCGCTACCTGACAAATCCCGCACAGCAATCCTATTCTTTCTTCTTCTGCTTCTTGTACCGAGGGACGCGAGAAAACAATCCTTTGGATCTTTCTATATATATATACTTGAAGAGGGACCAGTGCTTATTTTACCAATTTTTTCTTCATATTTCGGTGCGTTAAATCAAGTCACAACTACGCAGCAAGAGAGAGAGAGAGAGAGAGGAGGTATTATACCCTGATATAATGCCAGCGTGGGATCCAAGCGGCGCCTTTCATCCGAGCTGTGACGACGCATACGAGAGCTACCCCTAAAACCGAGAAAGCCCCGAAAATCGAGAAGGTGTCAAACGTGCCGACACCTGATCGCTTCTCTCGCACTCCTTTCGACCTAAATTGTTCGAAAAGTATTTCCCAGTGTCTCTCTTATGCTCGCTTCTACTTCTATATATATATATATATAGTATATAGCAGAGTACACGTGATCGAATTCCGATCCATCGATCCATCAGGGAGCAACCTAAAAATTTCTAGAGGCGAATGCCACGCATGTTTCCGGCTTTTTCCTCCGTGAAATCCGTTGTTGTTGTTTCAGGGGTTTGCGTCCATCTTGTAATTAATGAGCTTCGGGCACCACCCGCGGTGTGCTCCTCTCTCTCTCTCTCTCTCTCTCTCTCTCTCTCTCTGTACTATATACAATATTATATATATGTATATACTATATTGTCACTGTCCACAGGTAGCGGAACTCTGGCTGGACCATTAATCAACGTCCACACGGGCCAAATTAATTGCGACCAGGATCAATGTTTTGGCAGCCGAAACACCGATGACGCAGGCAGAATCTTAGGCGAGATTCTGATTTGACCTTGGGCAAAAGGAACGAAACGGGAGAATAAGTGAAGTATCCAAATATTTTGCGTTGCTTACGTAACGGAAGCGCTCGCTTTATGCGCTGCCCGCATGCCAAATTATCCTCTTTATTTCCTATATATTATACATATATATACCTATATATATATATATATATATATAGTTGGACGTTACGTCGAATGCTCGTCTGGTCCAACTGTGACGCAAGTTTTAACGACGATCGGACTTTTCGAAAAGTCAATTGTCACTGTGTGTATATATATCTACATATGTATATATATATATATATAATATCGATCCGTTACTCCGAGTCGATCTTGCCACTGATAAATCTGGATCACGTTGACGCACGTCCCGAATATTCTAGTTGTTCATCTGGGAAGAGAATCTCTCTCCGTGGACTGTGGAGGAGAGAGAATTTCTTTCATTCCTTCGTTCCTTCTTTCTTTCTTTAAATTCTACACGGGAGAGAGACTCTTTGGGAAAATCAGGATGCTTAGATTTCTCATCGAGATACAGCCATTACACTTGTCTCTTATGGACAGAAATAATAATTTAATTCGATGAAAGGAAAGCTTGAAAAAGCGAGCCACCTGCGCGAGTGACGAGAATTAATGCGACCTTGAATATCGTAAGCGCTTGAATTACAATCGGAGTCGCTGAAACGTTAATGCGGAACGACGCCTTTTAAATGGAAGGATTGTTGATGCAAGAGCCAGCACGACAAGTATTTATCCATGCTAGATCGATCGGATAACATCTGTTACATCCTCCTAATAGGCACATATAAGACACACGGACCCGGAGACTATACGATTCATTCCCTTCTACAACAATTCAATTTGTTAATAGGGACGTATCGATTTATCGCGATCAACTGACACTCGAGTAGAAACAACCAACTCGTATCTCTCTCTCTCTCTCTCTCCTTCGAGAGACCATGACTAGACCCATTTCCAACAGCTGCTTCTGCCACGTCAATCACGCATGAAACAGTCAGTCCAACCTGCACTTCATCCTCCAATTCACACATACGCGCACACCCACACGCGCGAACGTGCACAGACTTTTTTACGAACATTAAATTCCAAAATTGACACTGCGAGTTTCGTCGAGAAGTGGACGATTTTTTGGCCACCTGGAACAATGCGAGCGCGAGAGTAATAAGCGTGACACGACTATAATTGGCTCTAATAAATTAATTCGTGGACAAAAGGACGTTGAAGGGGTCTGCGAATCTTGGAATGAAGGGGTGGAGGGGGGGGGGAGGAGGAGGAAGAAGAAGAAGAACGTGTGAGTGCAGGAGGGCTACCCCTGCACTCCCCCCACTACTCCCTCTCTCACTCTTGGGCATCACGAAGGTTGAAAAGACGTCGGCCAGTCTCGACAGGGGTATAAGGTTTCTTGTGGGAACGACGCCTGCGTCTTATTATGGCTTGTTTTGAGCCCTACCAACTCTTTGGGACTATAATTACGCGGTTATTGATAAGTCGATCGGGTTACTGCTTTGCTCGCGCGGACAATGTCCTTCCTCCTTTTTCTCTCTTTTTTTTTTTTTTTTTCCAATTTTGCGCCACAATGCAGCACAAAGCGAGTTTCGTATCGTTACGACCAGAATCTTGCTCCGGGTTTTAGCGACTGGATGTATATGCTCCTTCGAGTCTTGCGTAGATCGATTTATATTTATGGAAAATACAAGTTTTATCAGGGGATTTTTTTTTATCTTTAAACAGGTTTTTCTGTGTGTGTTTTTGCAATTGGTGCTTGTTACGGGTTTTAACGACTCATTGCCTTCTGGGACTTATGTATTGTATTTTTGAAGAAAAATGTGAAATTTATCGGAGCAGTTAATTATTATATAATTGTCTGCAAATATTTAAAGAAAGCTTGAATTTTTTTTTAAAGAGAGAAGTGGTTTAATCGTGTAATTTAATTGATTTATAGTACGACTGAATATATATGAAAAGGTTGAAAACTCAATTTTTCTCCAATTTTGCAGACGAGTGGAGAAAGCGAATTTAGTAATTGGAACTAGAATTCGATCTGGATTAAGGGTGGCTCCTACCAAGCTCTATTGAGTTAATTATAATTAAAGTGGTACAGTTCCTGTGACAAGAACTGTACAGCCCCAAGTTAAAGTTTCAGTTGTGCTTAATTTAATAAATTTCCTTAAGAGTCACCCTGAATTATAAATACGAATATGAATCCTTTAAAGCTTGAAACTCAAAAAAAGCAAGTGTATTAAAAAAATTCAATCAATTGTCGAAAATATTTCAGAAAAATTTCCCATATTATCTTAATTTTTCCAATTTTGCAATCAAATAAAAAGAAAAACAAAATTTGATTATTTCCACCAGAATTCGCTGAGAATTTCCCTATAACAGCGAGTACATAGAAAACTACAGAAAGATCGATATACACACACGCAAAAAGCACGAGTTTATCCGGAAGATTTAATTGATTATCGTAAATATTTGGGAAGAGTTTGAAATTTCGGCTGTTTCGTCGGGTTTGGCGATACAAATTTATTGGCAATTAGCGCGAGCTGCGGGGAGCGTGCGGCGGTATATATAGGCGAGAGAATAAATGACGTCATAAGGGACGAGCAGTGTGCGACCGCCCGTGGACCGCGCCGTCAGAGGCCCACGATAAATATCCCGCGGGGACTGATGTGGGAGTGGGAAGCATGCTCTAATGGAGATATCGTTCTCTCTTCTGGTCTCTGTATAAGCCGCGCGACGCCTTATGCAAATAAGATTGGCCTTTACACGCCAACTCCGCTCGTAATTGCCCCCCCCCCCCCCCGCTCCCCTTCTCTCTTCCCTATATTACCAAAAACAGTAATCTATATTAATTTCACGTTCGCGAATCAAACGACAAATTTCACGTGAAGCAAACGTGCAGTGGAAAGAACAATTTGCGAAGGAACAATCCACGAGGGTCTAATCACGTACGCGCCAACGCCAATTCCACCCTTAATCAACTCTCTCCCCCTCTCTCTCTCTCTCTCTCTCTATTATAAAAAATAACACAGAATATTAATTTAACATTCGTGAATGAAACGGCAAATTTCACAGAACAATACGCGACGGAAAGTATAATTTTTGAAAAGGGATATTGATGAGGGCTTAATTATGTACACGCCAACACCAACTCTCCCCTTAATTAACTCACCCCCCCCCCCCCCCCTATCATCGAAAACAGCAGAAGATATTAATTTCAAGTTCGTGAATCGACCGAGACAGATTTCATAGAGCAACGTGCAGTTGAAACCGATAGAATGATCCGAATGGGCGGGGCGTATGTATGAGGGCTTAATTAGAGCGCATGACTGGTCGTTCTTATATAACTGGTAGCACAAGATCCAATACCGCTTTGCTCAAAGATTTATTAGCCGCGAATGACATTTTTACGCTGCTTTTGCACTGTTTATCTCGGAGCGTGTGCCGTTCATCATGCGAGTTTCTTGACGCCTAATGCCGATAAATAATCCGCTAGTATATAATATACGAGTATGAGGGGTTAATTGCTTGCTTCTCGTAGATCTCCCTACCCCCCCCCCCCCCTCACCCCGAGAACCTCCCCCTACCACAAAGCTTCCCACCACAAGAAGCATAACCACCGAATCTTTCACAGCCATTCTCGCATTCCAATCGACTCGCAATTACATCTGTCGCGTATATATATATATATATATAGATACATCCGAAAAGGAGCTTATCTACCTGAACCTATCTGGAATCTTAATACTCACAAACACACACACGTATATACAAGCTGAAACGTCTATACGCGTATATCCTGCCAATCCAAATATTTGCCAGTCAGATTAGCCACCCTCCTGCACCGTTTTGCAGCTTTATTCCAGCTTTCAAGCATCTGTCTCGCTTCGACGCATAAACAACCTAGCAGATTTTTACAAGTGGCCCATTGCGAAATTTCTAACGAGTTGTGCGTGTTCGTATATCGGGTGGTCCGTTTAACGTAACCGAATGGATCATTTAGAAAGGTACAAGTTGCTTGTAAGACAAAATTTTGCTATATATACATTTTTTTTAATGGGTTTTCTTATCGAAAAAATATAATCAAGAATGAAACATTTTTTATTTTCAGATTTCTTATTGGTTCTAGGAACATTCTTGGGATTTTTCTGACGAATGGAAGATCGGTGGATTGTTTTGTCGATAAAAAGTGCCGAATAAGCATTTTTTTTTATTCTCAATCATTTTGGTTATCGAGGACTGAGTTTAGAAATAGTATAGATTTTTTTTTTATAATTATTCATTCTGCAGAAATTTATGGGATTAGCCACACTTGACCAACCATCCGGTATATGTATATATCGTTCGTTAAGTATAAGAAGCTTGCGAGTATCTCTAATAGCATACAATATCCTACGGATTTCCTAGCAGGACGTCTGGCTATCCTTAGAACGCTCATACTCTTAGAATTTTTGCGATATTACGTTAGGAACGTGCCTATCCTCCACGCTATTCTGCATCAGGGTGAGATATTAGCGAGTTGAACCATTGAATTAAAATTTTATAAGTGATATTATGCAATATTTTTTACAATTTATATATGCACTTATCCTGTGCAACTTTGTATAATAATAATAATAATAGTATATAACAATAAAATGCAAGTAACATCGTGTGCGTTCTCCAAACTCTTTCACCATTTGGTAATAAAATAGCACAATACGAATCTGTAATGTACAATCTTACAAGTTATATATATATATAAATATATATTGTTTATAAATTTATATAATAAAAATAATAAACAAATATCATCACGTGGGTCAATCAAAAACTCTAAGAAGATTCTGTAAGAAAATAAAGCAGCTCGAATCCTTAAATTAGAATATTATGAGTGACCCTATGCAAAATATCTATCAATTTACGTATACACATATGGCTTATAATAGTAGTAATATAATAGTAGCGCGCGAGTAGCAACGTGTGTAGGCCAAACTCTTTGACGATTAGGGAGAGATAATAGCGGCTAATCTGAAGGGTCGATCTTATTGCGCGTGAAAGCCGAGCTGCGACCAGGTGCTTCGTGCACTCCTGAAAGGAGCGATTTGCGCGAAAGAGCGTGAACACAAGAAGTGCGCTCGAGAGCTCGGAAAATTCCTCAAAGCCGATCTCTACTCGCTTTTTGCCCCTTTCTCACCGCAGATGATTCTTATCCTCTATGCTTTTCACCATTAAATAGTAGTATATATATATATAGAGGAAAATTTCTATATACGTTAAAAAATATTACTCGTATCTCCGCCTGCAGCTGTATCGTATTTCAGAAGGGTTAGGTATACGTACACACACACACATATATATATGTATCCAAAAGAGAGATTTCCGCTTCCGGATTGCCACTTGGACACGTGGTCAACCAATCCAAGAGGACCTCTTTCCTATCTACTATATATATATATATATATATACTGTGCTAAATACACACACACACACACACAATATATACATATATCTATTGTCACAAGACGCGTGACAAAATAGACGAATAATATTATCTCTCGACAGTCGGAAGAACAAAGGACGATGCCCTGTTTGTCAAGTTTGTTTTCACTGCGCACGCGTATTTAAGAGAAATTCTAATTGGCTGACAATGTCGAAGACGAGCGGCTTGTAAAAATATCGGAGGAAAAAGTGGCCAGAGCACGTACGTCGCGTTATCCCTGTTTGAAGAGCTATGTCATCCCTGCAATCTGCATTTAAAGAAAACAGCGGCCTCCGAAATAGAAGAGGCAAGAACCGGCCCTGTGGGATTAACGTCGTTCGTTCGCTCGCTCTCTCTGGCCAAAATCTCCACGAAATCAATTGAAATTGGATCCCATGCTCAACCGACCAGCTTAATCGTATTTACTAATCGCTTGAGAAATCTTGGCCAAAGTATTTACATATATTCTATACACTATATAGTTATATGTGTGTGTGTGTGCTCTAATACTATATTATATTACGTGACTAATAGTTGCAAGCAACATTTTATAACTTGATCTGCGTTGACGCGTCGAGAATCGAACTCGTTAGTGAGATTCCTGGATATTTCGAAATAATTCAAGCTTTCAAATTGAAAGACATGTTTATGAGTGATTCGAGAAAGGTTTAAGATGATACAAGTTAATGGGAAGATCGAATGCACTATTGGAATTTTAGGAGGATTTATAGAGAGCGAGGGTGAAGACACAGGTGGAAAAATTGAAAATTTTTAAAATTGCACGCACGACTTTTAACACGGTAGTATGTGTGTATATATACAATAATTATGCTCTACACAAACAAAATGGTCCAGTAATTATCTTGGCTAAAGTTTTTACATATAACATATATTTATATTCTAATACTATATAAAACGACGTAGCAAATATTTGCAAGCAAAATTTCTCAACTTCCTATACGTATATATATATATATGGGCCAGCAATTATATCTTGGCCAAAGTATTCCCGTACTCCGTACACACACACACACTCTAATACTATATAATACAACGTATAACGAATAGTTGCAAGCAAAATTTTCCAACTTGCTACGTATGTATACAGTATGTATGCATTGCGTAAACAAAAGGTAATGGGCCAGCAATTTGTCGCATTTTGCATAGTCCAGTTGCGGCTCTTGGAGACAGCTGGGCTCTCCCACGACCCCATCGACGAATCATCAATGATTCAGAGGAGCGAAGAACGCGATCGTCGCACGAAACGGTCTGCTATTTTTCTCAGGCAAACCTGGCATAGCCTTATCAACAAATAAAAATGCTAATATCCTATTCATCGAATTCCGTTTTACTTGAAATATTTGTAGCTCGCTCGATGGAAGGCTTATTTGACCTCAGGTCCATTGCGAGAGACAGGCACGATCAGTCGGGGTCACGCGAGTCGCCACCCCAATTCGTCTAATGGGGACAAATGTCATAATTGCCGCTGCGCTTCTTCGTCCAATGGATTGATGTTCTACTATATATATATATGTCTTCTTTATACTAGATATATATATATATATATATATATATATATATATATAGAGAGAGAGAGAGAAAGAGAGAGAGAGAGACGCTTTTTCGAGCCTCTAATTACCGTGGCAGAAGTTAATACTCCTCAGGGTTCTATAAATTCTTTCAATGAGAATTCGTTCCATTGACAGAAAATTGTTGAAAATTCTCGCTTTTTTTTTCAGCCATTATATGGAGCGTATAACCTGACGTGGGCGAAAACGACGCAGATATCCACTTGACCCGCGCCTCTCCCCTGTATTTATCCCGCTAACTAAGGTCTGCGGTGTCAACACGAGTCAACAGTGGTCAATAAGCGATCAAGTGGCCTCGCAGCCTACGCCATTGAGATAGAGAGCACTGCCAAAAATCTCGGCGACTTAACTCATCTTTTCTATCTCGATCCAGTGCGTCTCTCATGTTTTACGAGTCTTTCCTATTCTTGGGGTGGGAATGGACAGAGAAAGAGAGAGAGAGAGAGAGAGAGAGAGAGATTTGTGTGGTCAAGAAGTGATCGAGTGGCCTATCGTAGTCGAGTATTCTACGACAATGCTGTATAAAGGGTACTGTCAAAAATCTCAGTGATTTCACTGATTTTTTTGTGTAATATTTTCGGACGTATTTCACTTTAAGGTAAGAAAGGAAGAGATAAAATTATTAATATATGTGCATGGTCATGTAAACTCTAGCAATTTAATAGTTTATGTCAATGGCTATAAGAAGCATTGCAAAGAATTTCAATGATTCCATTGATTTTGTCATAAAATATTTTACGAATACATTTGACCTTAGAGTAACAACGGTAAAGGCAAACAAATATATTAATATATGATCGAGTGGCCCCTCGCAGTTAAGTAGCCTACGCCAATGTTATATAGAAATAACTATGAAAAATCTCTGCGACGGAACTGATATATATATTTCCTTCGTGTTACGCGTAAGTAATATTGCACGAATCTTCTCTATCTACGAGAAGAGGAGGTTGATGAATAAAAACTAAAATAAAGAGAAAATCCGTATGCTGAGTAAATAATCGAGTATCCCCGCAGCATACGCCAATGTTATATAAATAACATAATGAAAAATCTCCGCGACTCGTCCGATTGTTTTTAACTCGATTCAATTCGTACGGAATACTTGACGAGTCTCCTCCCCTCGTCAAACCAAGAACGAAAAAGAGAAAGAAGAGAAAAAGACGAGATCAATAGAAGCAACGAGAAGGAGCCCCTCGGTCTACGCCAATGGTCCAAGAGAGCATTGCCGAAAATCTCTGCGACGGAACTGATCTTTTCTAGGTGGATGCAATGCGTATATAATATTTGACGCGAGTCCCCTCTATCCTTGGGGTGAGAACGGTAGAGGGAGAGAGATAAAAGCAGCAGGTCCCGCCCGATTGAAGCACCTCGGCAGAAGGCTCCGTTGCTGTGATTCGTCGGTTTCCATTGGCGGAGGCGGCGCGGACAGGTATCCATATCCGGCATGGGCTGGCCTCATCCCATACCCACGCAACCCTACCCTACTCTACCTCCACTTACACATTTTTTTTTTCTTCCTCTTTTACCCCTTTCGTCGCTTTCTGCACACACACACACACACACACACATATAGTATATACACGTATATAGCACTCTCCGGTATAGCAAATATTTTCAGCAAGTCAGGAAAACGCCGCTGGAAATATATATAAAGGCAGACAATAAGATGGAATTTGATAAGGGTATAAGCCGTGCCGGCGGCGTATTGGAGAATTGCAAGGAGATTTGAAGGAGTGGGGCGTGGCGGTTTTGGCAAGGACGAGGGTGATTTTAGTGGGAAAATGGGCAATAAATCCACTAATGAGTGTTGTACGCGCAGGCGCTAATCTATGCAACCACAAGGATGCCCCGCCCTGCCTTCGGCACAAATCGTGCATCGGGATGATTCCTCATTAAGAGGATTACCGATGTAAACACCGTAAAGCAGAGAGAGAGGAACACCCGCCGCGCGCGTCGCCAAAAGATTCTTGCGATCGTAACCCCAACGAATCCGATGGAGAACCGTTACAGAGGATGGACTGTCCGTAAATCATGCTGCGGTTAGGCACGTCACACTTGTTTGCGGGAACGATGAAGTCTCGATCGTCATGACTCTCCACTGAACGTCATAAATTAAAATTTGCGGTTTCCGAAGGGGTGCGTTTCGTGATTTTGCAAGGAAAACAGTATAAGAGTCAAACATGCTATTCTACCTATATATAGGAGCATTCAACTTTCGATCACGATACCTTTACAGGTATATATTATCGTCAAAATTTATGCTTCCAGAAGTTTTGCCACGCTTCGACGAAATAATAGAGAATAGGAATCCTTGCTTTTCTATTAAATGCACAAATTCTTTTCTATATATATGGGAATTTCAATTGTCAAATAATTTTGTTTGTACTCGAGGTCAATTGGAGTGACACGATTATGTGTGATTCAAGTTATATGTATAAATTATATTTAACCTAGCACCTAGACTGAGATTTTTGGTAAGAGGAACGTCCCTTCATTTCCGTAGTCACGGTTGATGGATTAGCAATGCAGCCTAGAATTCTTAATCGCGGTGACTCTCTGCTAAATATGAGTTAAAATTTGCGATTTGTGACGTTTGATGCAAAAAGCATACAAAAAATAACTATTTCTTCAACCAATAACTCGTTAACGTTTATCACCTGTTAACACTTTGCTAATCGGTGACGCGAGTTAACTCGTCTTTTCATGCATATACGTTGTACAATTGCTGGTCAACAAGGTGTTAACCCATTCGCGCTGCCAAGCCTAAAAAATTATATGAAGTCATTTCCATTGCCATTTATACTTTGACTGTTATTGTTTACCGAAACCCTGTTATTTCTTGGTAAGTGCACATATATTATCATACATAATCATTTAAAAGCAGAAAACTAAAGACGAGTATACTCGTCCTTGGCAGGGAGTGGGGGTAATATAATAAAATTGTAAATTCTATAGCTACTTTCCTGTTACACTCGAAGCGAGTCCGAGGAAGTAAACTCGATTGAGAGATTTAACCGAGGTTTTCAGTAATAAAAGAAACGCTATTTTCCATTGTAATACTTGCAAGTTGAGAAACGAACGAAAGCACGATTTCTTGATCGCGCTGGTTCCCCGCTAAAGGTCGTAAATTATAGCTTGCGGTTGGCGCAGCATCACACATTTGGAGATATTTGGAGGAAAAAAATGTCTATATAGCTTTAAGAGGGTTGGCAAAGAGTTGGAACGGTGCGCGTATCTGGAAAATCCGGGAGCCATTAACGTTTAGGCAGCATTGTGTCGCGTCCCCTCTCATTGAAAAGGGAAGAAGACGTCATATTCATGATTGTTAAGATGTCATCCTTGCGAAACGGGAGTGACGACTCTCTCCGATGAAACTGACATGCCATTCGACTGTGCGTCACGTCACAACGATTCCTCCAGATTCATCGGATACCTGCTCTTTGGTACATACAGTATATTCTATATAGGACGAAACGTGTTTCTTTTCTCAATCGAATTATTAACGATTAGGTGAGAATCGGGGCGTGCTATAATCTCGTTAGGGTAGAATCTTGAGCAATCAAGAGGACGTGAGAGTTGGTTCGCCAGAGAGAGGGATGCTCGTAAAATCCCACGGACCACTCGAGGGCGCCAATGCGTGAGTAATTAAACCAGCCGTTTATACTCTATATATATATATCACATATATATGTTAACCGTTGCTAAAGTGCAACCATTTCCGACCATCTTTCCTCCCGAGTTCCCATGCAGAAACCACTCTATTCACCGGTCAGCTCGACAATAATTGCCACTTGTTTATTTCAGAATATTTCAGCAACCAGTGTAGGTCACCGTGCTACAGCAAATATTTTGTTTCTTCGTATAACAAGGCGTAGAAAACTTCTGATTGGTCTTTGATGGTTTTACGGATTAAAGATTAGGCTAAAATTTGCAATGATTTATCATTAACATTACCGAATGATATCTGGTAATTTGTCAATGATTTATAGCAGTGTTACTGAAATATTTCTGAAACTTTGACTTTGTTATATGGAGCGATCGGTCGATGAATAATTCTTTTATTCAATAGTGTATTAGCTATCGGTAACCGTATTTACCGCTAATGTACCATTTAGATGAAACAAGTAGAGAATTTCTTTTGTCGACCTTTCATGATTTTCCGATGAAAATCATGGCATAAAATTTATGCCAATGTATCAGGAATATAGATAAATAATACCTATCGCTATATACTAATTTACAATATTACTATAAAAACTTGATGTGGTCATGCAGAGCGATTACAGATATCAAATGATTCGCATGTTCGTTTACCAGAATGACAGCGAAGAATGAGCGTATCGAAGGAAAATGCCTAATTTTAAAAATAAAACAAGTACAGAGAATAGAAGGGAAATTCGGTTGAATCTTCCCTGTAAGAGAGAGAGAGAGAGAGAGAGACTGGTTCTCGTCGGTCAGCTCAGAAGTAATTGACTTGTTTATTTCATAGCATTGTAGCGATCAGTGAGCGTGTTACCGCAAATGTTCCGTTTGTAAAAAGGGGGAGCAACGGGTACGCGGAGGGTGAGGGGAAAACGCGAAGCAGCTCGAAATCAGAAGGGAAGGGGTCACAGCTGTCATGGGGTACGAAAGTACGAAGAGGAGAGTGCGAACTAGATGTGGTGCGGTCCCGCGATATCATAACACCGAATGCCTATTTGTTACACGATAAATATGTAACTGGAACACAATGTCCCTCCCCCATCCCTCTCCGCACCCCGGGACGACACGGCGCGTTAAGGGGGGCCGGGCCGTGCAAACATAAATCTGCTGGCACAAGCGTGTATTGGTGCCCCATGAAGATTCTCTGTTTGGACACAAAAAGGTTTATGCATGTGCGTGAGATAATGCGTGTACGATGGAAAATCGGCCAGATGGCTCTGTCGCCAAGTCAAAAGTTCTCCAACTCCGACGAGGGCTTGGCTTGCTCGCTCGTGGAGCACAATAACATCGCCGGAGATTGGGACTTACCCACAACAATGAACGGTGAACGAAGCAAATTGGCAAAATTATGGGATTATCCGTTCAAAGAATGCCAATAGAACACATTTCGCCTTATCAGTGGCATTGCTGCTTCTTACCTGGAGAAATAAATAACGAGCCGTTCTTCGGCTTGTCTATAACCCGTCAATGGAACGTGACACATTTCTACATTCTTTGCTAACGATCGATCGCACGACGCCTGACATTTTACCGTGGTACAAGTACAAACTTTTTTCTGAATTAATCAGCGAGATTTAAATCCCTGCAGTGTGCTCTCTTATAGCGTGCTATGGTATATGTGTGTACTGAAAAGAGTCGTTACACTGGCTCGAGTCGCAAATGCCATAAATAAACTATCCGTCCAACAGGATTCTATACGGTTCTAGTATACTAATAGGATTGATTCTCTTATACCTGCGCGCGCGGACATCCGTTGCTAATCTTTAGAAAAGTTTCTTGTGTATATACATATAGCCAAGCACAACGTGTATACCACTATAGCGAGCTAATTTAGTCTGGCATTAATATATTAGATGGATCGTGTCACGAAAGCGATACACAAAGCCTTTATTATGGAATGACACACCCGATTGCGAGTACCGCTCATCCTCTTCATTATGAATGACCAGCTTGCTTGATTCTAAGCAACGTTTGCTTATATATCCTATATGTATATACAGCAAAGAAAACTTTACTTCTCGCATACAATTTATTTTCGACCACGCCACCTAGGGACCTTTATTTTATCAATAAAAAGTGTCACGGCTACCGGCGATATCGCGCGGAAAACCTAATAAGATATCGAGCCGTGCAACAGCGGCCGCAGCCAGTGTTTTCATGCTGGATTAATAATGTAATTAGATCGATATAACGATCGTGCATCGAAAGATGAAACGAGGCGAGAGAGGTTAGTTGGGCAGCTGATCGAGCTCCCACACGCTCGTCACGCTCCTGTATTCCTCTAAGTATAGTGTAACCGTACATATACTGTATCGTGGACACGCCTTGTTCGCCAATACGACTAGCTCTGCAAAACACACGACTCCTCGCATTTTTTCAGAAGACGCTGCCACGCTCCTCGAATTCTCTTTTACATATTTCTTGGTAAAAAACTTTGACTTTTGCAAACTTGTCGCAGTGGCTGATTCTACATACATAGAATGGTGAACATACGCCTCGTTCACCTACGCGACTACGTCAACCGCTGCATACACGATTCTTTGCACTTTGCGGAAGATGATGCGCTCTTTAAATTCAATTTTACATATTTTTCAGAATTCCTTGCATCTTCTCGAAGGTAACAAGAGTTTTTACTTCACGTACAGCTGGATCACGAATACACTTTGCTTACAGATGCAATTATATCTGTAACAACGATTCTCCGTATTTTCCTCGGAAGACGTTACGCCGTTGAACATGTTTTCCAGAAAATCTTTGACCTTCGCAGTGGTGGCAAGAGTTAGCTCGGTCGTAGACGCAGACTTACTGCACACAACTGTCTAAACTTTTTCACAAGACGCTTCTCGTTGTGTTCACATTCCACTTTACATATTTTTCAGAAAACCTTTGCAAGGCTAACAACAGCAAGTTTACACGCAAACAGTGTATCGTGAACACAGACACGCGATATAGAATTTTTTGCATTTTTTCACAAGACGTTGCCCTACCTGCTTATATTCTATTCTACATATTTTTCAGAAAGCCTTTGACCTTCGCAGGGGTAGCAAGGGTTAGCGCGCTCGTAAATCACCGGTTAACTGACTGTTTAGGCGGGGCGGTTTCACGGTGGGCAAAGGGCTCTTCGCGCACTAAATAATTCCGTCATTCGCGATGGGGTGCGCGAACAACAACCAACTGCGATGGCAGATGTCTCAATTAAAAGAAAAGAGTGGAGAGAGGAGTTCGACACTCTCAAACGCATATTTATCATTTGTTTTAAAACGTAGAACCACGCGCGAAGAATACCGCTCGCGAGAATTTCGACTTTATTATTATCACCGTTATTATTATTATTATTATTATCAAGTCTGCAGGAAGCCATCCCTCCTTACTGTCCAGCCAGTGCAGCGTGGCGAATCCTCTTCTGGGATTTATGGCCAGTCCCCGCATTCTTTCACATAGCTCTTCAAATTTCCATCTCTCTATATATAACGAAATCACGCAAATTCGAACAGTTTTAATTAGCAAGGTGAAAAAGGGGTTGCGAGCCAGAGAGAGAGAGAGAGAGAGAGAGAGAGAGAGAGAGAGAGAGGGAGAGAGAGAGCGAGAGAAAGAGAAAGGATGAAGGGCGACCGCACGACGGCGACGAGGAGGACGACGACGACGACGACGCTGAGAATCAAAGACCGGCCAGGGTATAGATCATTTTGACTTATGAGAGGTATTATCGTTTGCTACAAAACTCACAGCGTATAGCAAGCTCACGGTTATATACACGAGCGCGCATTAATATATTACAAGGTGTGCCGGCATCAAGACGTTACCCAATGACAATATATTATTATAGGGCTTTTTTCTTCCTGGTCTTGCCGGGACCGGCCGCTTGCCAATATTTATCTCCCACAGACAAATACAATCGGCTGTTTCACGAACAGGTTTCTTTTCGAGGTTCGCTGACCTTCCTCTCGGAGGATGGACGAAATTGTTTATGCATATACAGTGTATACATACACGGTGGACCAGAACACGCGGAAAGAAATCGCATTGGATGGGACGTTTCGCGGCGTTATTCGAGGTGCGTTTGAGTAGCGAAGGATAATGGCGCGCACAGATAGTAATCTCGATATCGAGTAGCGAAGAAAAGAAGTGGTGGAGGAATAACGGGGGGGGGGGTGAAGGGAGAGGGGAGGGGAGGACGGGGGGGGGGGGTTCCTGAAAACTTGAAAGGAGCAGCATTGAATCGCCCAAGACGGCTTGTGTTACCATTATGTTACCATTATTGTGTTTCATCGCATTATACCTGCAATTTTCAAGGCTTATCCGAAGATCCGATCGAAACTCGTGTGTTCTGGTTACACACGGACCACCGAGCGTTATGATCCGCGCGCACGACGGAAAAGCACGAAGCTCGCTCGTTCGCGGCGTCGATTATTTCGAGCAGGATGATTCGGCGGTTATATAGAAACGGATACGCGTGTCAGGTTAATGATTCTCGCTGCGAAATGGAAACGTTAATTGTAGGCTGTCCTCGCCTCGCGCCCGTCAGGAAGGAAACGAGCGGCTTTCAACGGAACCAAAATGGCCGCCTTTCACTCGACCTTCCATCATTCAATTACCTCCCCTCTCCCGTGAGAATGACTGTGCGCGAGTCGAGACGAGCCTTTCATTTCGCCACTTTCGAAGATTTACCCCTTTTTCTCGCTGAGACAAACGTTTTTTGCGATCACGGAAGCGGAAGTAATGGAGCCAAGTCGTAAAGAAGCCAGGCAACAATGCTGCAGTCGTAAAGTATCCGACGAATTAACGAGAGAAGGACAACCCTTTTCGCTAATAAATTCTGGCGGAAAGTTTACGAGGTGGCGCGACGCGTTAAGATTTTCTTCTTTACGATTTGTTTGCTGGGTATTGCCAGCGCAACGACAACACAGGGACACGGCTCTCGGCCGAACGGAGGGAGATTTTCGTCTCTCGAGTAGATAAAAGCGAGAGGAGCAGAAGCATATGCGAGTCGTACGGGCACTCGACCTCGGTGCACGTGCCCGAGGAGCCTATGAAACCCAAAACGCCGTGTGTGCCCTATCGAATCGTTATCTACGCACAAGCAGCCTTAATATATACAGAACAGTTTAGAGATGCGTTTGCTTTTTACAATGACAGCAGCAGAAACATCGGCATTTTCTCCCCCCCCCCCCCCCTCTCTCTCTCTCTCTCTCTCTCTCTCTCTCTCGCTCATAGCCCCTGGTGCGTCTGCGCGCGCAACATATAACGATGCAGATTTCTCATTCCAAGCGGATTACGATCGGCTTGACGGATAGTTCGTAGAAATATTGTTTAGAAGTGTCATCGAGGGTCGGCTGGCATTAATCGAGCTCTCAGACACGCTCGCGGGTGGCCGCATTTCGTCGCTATATTATTAATGTTTCCTCCACACGGGAAAGCAGCATTCTCTTCGTGGCCTGCTATAATCACCGCCGATTTATCTTCTTGTTTTTTCTTCGTTTCTTCCTCGACCCATACACCACTGCTGATTTTCCACGTATACGGACAGAATTTGCGGTGTCCATGCCGGTGTACACCGTATACCTGACGTTTCTATAAGAGGATTCAAGGTGGAAGAGGGAAAATGGCTGCTTGTGGAGAACCTAAAACTTAAGGAGATTAAAAGTTAACCCTGACCGTGGCCTGAAAGTAGATTAGCCGTTGGTATACGGTATAACATTACCCCGGGCCACGCTGATCCTGTTACATCCTGCTCGGAATTAAAAATATTGTCATCCTGCGGGATTATACGCGCGGATAATATCCCGTGGCTTGTCAAACAGAAATGAAGCTTTAACGGTAGTTCATCTGCTTTTCCAGAGAGTCCCTTGGCAGCCTCTCGTTGCTCAGCTGTCGACCCGTTAACCTTATAATCCAATTGTCGGTGGCATTGTTTTTCAGGATCCCCTGCGAAGTGAATCGATTGAAGAAATGGGCAAGACAGGCACGTAGGGAGAAAGAGAGGGGGAGGGAGATTGTATGACTACGAGAGAGAAAGGCTAAGGCGGTCGCTTCGCCGAACAATCGATTGTCCGAGCGATCGCGATCCATCAAACCTGGCGCGGCCCACGAGAGCCTCCGAGGAATAATGGCCGGCCCTGAAGTCCAACCTCCGATTCGCGCGTGTCCATTGACTTCCGGATACCCGCCTACGGCGTCGCTGCCAAAACAACCTTCAGCCAGTGTCAAGCCTCCACAATGTCCGCTTGATCGATGAAGCCAGAGATCTTCAATGCGTATATCGATTCGAGCGAATTTCCGACGTGCCTCGTCCTCCTCTTGTACGCTGTATGTATATATATAGTACACGCTTATGGATGCTACCCTTGGGATCGACTCCTCCGGGGAATCCATAGCGACAATCCTCGAAATTCTGCAAAAGATTGAAAAAGAATTAGAAAACCCCTTCTGGTAACGCGATCCAGCCTCTCCGGGATCGTTCATTACGCTTAATCAAACGCGCAGGTAGGCAGCTGCGCGGCATTTTTTTCTCTCGCGAATTACGCCATTTTAACCCCAATTTCTCCCAGCGTTGATATAGTGTATACGTCGAGAACGTTCACGCAAGCTTAAATTTCAAATCACGGTAATTTGCGATTGGGTAGTTCGGAGGAGGCTGCCTGCGATAAATTCTCAAGTAGGGTTAGGTTAGCTTTAAATCGTAAATACGTTGAATTCTGATATATTTACGATATTGCGCCGGTGCTTTTATATATATGGTATAGTATAACGAGAACGATTAATCGTCGCGCGGAGCCGATCGAGCAGAGAACTTGTTGTTGGATGGTAGAATTGGTAGAAATTGAAGGGGGGCGGGGAAAATTGGCATTTTTGCGAATCGAGAGTGGCAAGCCTGAGGAACAATGGCGGTTCTGATGATGACAAACGTCTAGTAACACGATACTCGGGGCCATATGCCGAGGGAGAGAGAGAGAGTACGAGAACGCTAGCAATAACGAAGCGAAAGAACGTCATCGAGCAACAAAGGAGGCCACGACCCCGAGAGAGACCGATACAAATGTTTCTTATAAACTTACGGGAGCGTTAGAGTTTTTTTCCGGCCCTCCAGGTAGGTACTCACCCTCCTCCCCCCTCCCCACTATTTCCATCACCACGTCCCATCATCGTTGCTCACTTTCATTCACCGACGAAACGATAAAATCAAGGAAGAAGCTAAATATTTGTCGAAAAGCGAAAGGGTTTCGCAGATGCTGACGATTGTTCTGGAGAGCACGTGAATAAATAGCCTCGAAGCGATCATCTGCGTCGATCCTCACCTGTTATTCCTTCATAGAAGAGAAGAGAAGAGTGGCGATGAAGATGCATCCTCGAAGATCCTCTCGAAGGTGCCTCGCGAACAGCCTGGAACGCCTGCATTTGTCATGATTAGCCCTTTTAGTCACGGTGACCCGCCATTATGCGAGGACCGTCTCACCAGCAGATCCTATATAATATGTATACGTGCTCGTTTATTCCAACCAACGTGACTTACATTTCAACGAAAAACTCAGCCATGAAAATCCATGAGTTACTCGCGTCTCAATATCCCCCCTTCCCCACTCTTTCTACTCGCGTCTTATACGAGGCTCTACCACACGTACGCACAGTGTATAGCTCGCTGTAAGAATTATATCGATTGCTCGAGTTATTTATCCACTCGGCGCAAATAATTGCAGGCAAACTGAAGCTTTCTGTGCATCGGGTAGCCGCACTATTAAAATAAACAGCCTCTAATGTCTCGTACTCGTATAAAAACCTTGGCGGATAATCCAGAAGAACAACAACGGACCAGAGCCGAGACTTATTGTTGTCGATTCACCTCGGGCTGTGCTGTGCGCCATCTATGTAAACAAAGAGTATATAGAGAGAGTACTCGCTGTTGCTGCTTTGCTCTTTCTCTCTCTCTCTCTCTCTCTCTCTGCAGCTACGATGACGTTTCCGCGCATTCCAATTTGCATATCCAACCGTTCGCGACCTGGACGACCACCCTTCGACGATCCCCAACCCCTTTAACCCTGACAACAAAACCTTGGCATTCCGCGCGCTAATAATGCATCGCCAATGAGACCCAAGCTTACAAATACTCCCTAATCATCTGTCAACACTCGAGTATCGAAATTTCAAGCGTTCAAATAATTATTGACGTGTGCAAGGCGCCAAAGAAACGTAAACTTTGCGCCCTAGGAGATTTTTTAGCTCGGACGATTTGCGATGCTTTGTGCCAGGCAACCTAAAATAACACCTATAGCTTGTCGACTCTTTTTTACGGAACTCTACCCTAATTTGTCGATTGATCGCACAGCCGTTTGCCCGCTGCATCTTCTTCCGTTTCCCAAGAAATCTGCGCAAAGCACACGGGGGGGGGGGGGGGGGGGGGACTATGGGATTTCTTCGGAAGTAAGTAGCTCGCTGCTTTCCCTGTTTACAGAAAAACAACTGCGAAATACGACACCCCCATGCCTTTTGTGCTGGCCAAATCTGACGGGGGGCCCACTATTGTTAAGGCACTCGCAGTTCCCGGCCTCTTCATTATGGAATTACGTAACTGTAAATTGAACAAATACAAACGGTTTCGGCTGCTTTGGGTCAGGTTTGCATTTTTTTTTTCTGGCCCCCTCTCCTCTTCAATTCCCATTCCAGAGCGGTCACCCTATACGAACGATATCGAATTACTGCGAACCGAACAAGTAACTCCTATCTCAGCGAGATATCTACCCTTATGGCGAGTTTTTCTACTCTCTTCATGCAAATTTACCTCCACCAATATCGAGTTATTAATTGTAACAGATCGCGCGCACAACTTTTAAACAGTCTACACGCGTTGATTTATTCATACACGCGAAATTATGGATGAAGCGAAAAAGAAGGGTAGAGGGAGGGGGAGGGGGGGGGGGACAGGTGAGGGTACTCGATTGGAAATCTGGCACAATTCTAAGTGGAGCATTTACAGTGGATATTTGCCAGGCCATTGTGTATAGATTATCCTTGGCCAGGATTACGCGGGTCGGATGGTTCTGAAGAAGAAGGAGGAGGCGGTGTCGGAATACGAGAGCTAATTCTCAGGATCCTCCGCGAGATCGTAAATACAACACACAATGCTCTTACACACTTTGACACTGGCTAATAGATGGCACTGCTCCTCAAGTTACCTTCCTTCCTTTTTCAAGACAAGATTTTCGTCGGTTCGAGCAATTATATTGGAGAAAAATCGATGAAGATGCAACACGAAGGGGGATGATCCGCGTGTTTGGCGATGCCGGCTGAATTCGATCGGTGGGGTACCAGGGATTTCGGGTGTCGCGTGACTAAAGGGGCTCATTGTTGAGGTTAACTGAAAATGACGTGCGAGCTCGTCCCACGGGATGCTCCACGACTAATTTGCCAGTGTAGAATTATCGTTTGCGGCTCTCTTATCTGCCTGCGGAAAGCACAAGATTCGGATAACAATATGATAATCAATGTCTTCATCGAGCACTTGATTTCTCGGGCAGATGATTCAGTGGCGGACGAGGGTCGAGCAGTGTTTCGGCAGGTCTGGCTGGAAGTATAATGCACCATAATGGAGATATCTCAGCAGGGAAGAGAAACCTGGTGCGAAATGCCGAAGGTTGGAATTGGAAGGGACGCGCGACACAAACTGCTTAGAGGGAGAGAGAAAGGACTAGGAGTTGTGGAGGGTAGGGAAGGAGGGGGGAGGCCGGTGTCGATGCCGACAATGGAATCGCATAAAATGCGCGTCAGCCTGTTGTGTGTAAACTCGTGGGGCACAACGCGCGACAATCGCTGCGACAAGAAACCGACTGCTTCGAGTCACAAATCAACGAGAAAAAACCGTCTCCTCTCGCTGGAGCTTCCGATTCCCATATTCTGTTAATTATGGATTCTCTACCGAGCGATCCGTACACAAACATTTGCTCAACAACAGATGTCGCTCTCCATGTTTATTTATCGACCGAGTGTGAGAGATGTTTGATTGGTCAGGAGTCGTTGCTAAAGGAATCCGGTGGTGGCGTTGGAAGGGGAGGGGATGCCATTAATCACGGGGATCCCTGTGACGACCAGCGACGACGCGACGCGACGGGCAGCAAAAGCCTCGAGCAATAATAGAGCCGTAAAGGCCTAAGCTGGCGCAGCTAATAGTTGAAACGTTTGATCCCTCCTGGAAGCAGCAGCGAGCAACACATATTCAAGGAAAATATTTGGGCCTGTAAAAGTGGAGACGCGTGAGATTATGAGAATGATTTGAGGTATTATGCTTGGGCGAGGCGACTTACAATTCTGTCGAGGTGAGAAAAGGTAAAAAGGCATTCGTGAATGGATCAGAGGCGACATTGGTCTTGGCCGACTTCTATTCTGCGCGTGCATTTGTCACGTGGGCCTCGACAAACGAACCGCGCGCCGCAAACCACTCCAGGACGTCCTCGATTATATTCTCTATTCCTTCCGACAGTTCTTCCGCGCTCAACCAAGCTGTCCGACATTCCAGAACACATCTCACCTTTTTCGCTCTTTCCATTCTCAGACCACGCTCTTTCAAAACAGCTGTTTCTTCAATTCTCTCTCATTGAGGCAACGACCAACCCACTGACTTGTAAACGAAACCATCTTTTCGGTAAACATCAGACGCTTCTTACATCTCACTCTCGGTATAATTTATTACAGATTTGTGCATTGGTCGTGGTGGACGACGAATCATAGAGAAAATATATATATATATATATATATATACATATATAGACAGAGCGAGAGAGTGATGTATCGGGGGAGAATCGGAGCGGAGAGCTGGAGGGGCCAACACGACAAATAACACAATACAACCGATCGAGCGTGAGCATAGTATATCGCTTCTCCCCTATTGCTGCAGCGACGGATATTCGTCGGTTTCTGTGTGGTAAACACGTTCTGTTGGCAAAAGTAATGATGGCCCATCGCGTCATTGATTTGTGGCTCCATTAGTTCCGCCGGCATCGTCGCTCTCTTCGTCGGCACCTGGCTATGGGTGCTTCGCAAAGATTCTCTTCGACGAATCACATGATATTCCTCGAGAAAGAAAACTTTGTGCTAGCGTGTGGGTGGTACGTGGCGGGAAAGCTTGAAAAAGATGCTGCCGCAGAGATGAAAGAAAAAAGCCGGCGAGGCACGGCCACCCTACTGGAATCCTGCTAGACCTGCTAGCGACGGATAAACAGCCCGATAAGTTTCGGCTAACGAGCTGATAATGAGTCGACTGGCTCCTGTATATGGTGACCAAGTGGAGTCGCGTTTCTCCGTAAATCGACGATGTTTCGAAAGAAAGAGCACTATTTTCTTTCGCAAGTAGCCGAAATTAATGGGATACTTGGGAACTTGAAGGAAAATGCGTGCTGTCGGCGTCTGTGTAGTCGAGGGATCGTGGGCGGAGCGTCGCGGTGGCAGGCGTCCTTTTTCTCGTATGCTCGACGATCGCAGCGCTCGTATGATACGGAGGGGAAGAGGGAGGAGTATCGGTTGTCAAATAGTTTCCACCGTCGCGGCGCGCACATTGTGCGCTGTGCTTCGTGCTAATCTCATCCTCGAAATGTAGTCGATATAGCTGCTTAACCTCGCTTCCGATTTTCCAAGGCACAGTCTTTCTTCTATAAAGCCGTAAAGCACTTTTCCTCGACGAGAGAAAATCTTCATCGGACTGGAGCGTATTTTTTTCTTTCTAGGCGGAAAATCGCTTTGTCAGTTGAAAGGAGAGCAGGCGAGGAATTCTCATGATAGGACATTAGTGTTTTACAAGGCGGTATTATCGGGGGCCGTCACGGATGCCAGTCAACATCATCGAGCGTGTCTTTGGCTCGGGCTCACGGGGGTTCCCGTCGAGAGGAAGAAAATGGCGGTGACGCGCGAGTCACCCGCGGCCTCGTACATTGTCGTTATAGGTTAGGAAACTTGGCATGTTAAAAAGAGAGAGAGAGAGAGAGAGAGAGAGAGAGAGAGAGGGAGGGAGTCCTCCATTCCGGAAAAGGCTGCGTTTAACCGTGACGCAATGAGGATCAGTAATTTACAGCCTTCCCGAGGCCCTTCGTAAGACCTCCCGTTGCCGCTCCTCATGACCCTAGCGACTGGACCCTGTCGAATTCCTGCACATACCAAAATCCTATAATGTTTCGCTCGTTCGATCGGCGAGTAATGCACCACGGACTGAATAATGCACAAGCTATATTAATAAAGAAGAGTGTGGAAATGTGAGCGTGGCGAGGTGCAAATTTAAATGTAAGGTTAGAAAGATCGTGATGAGGGTGCTCCTGTATACATAGTCTTCCTTTTGGCGACCCTCTCTCATCCGACGTTGAATCTCTACCTGCGGAGCCAGTCAGCATACTCGACAGCTGCGTCCTCTAATTGAATTATCTAGTTTCCAATTCGACGCGGAGATTTCGGAGGAAAAAGCCTCGACGAAAAGTCATGATGGCTAAATATTGAAAAACATGGCTGGGCTATTGTCGTTGGGGGCCCCGACTAGACCGGGGGCCGTAGGCGTGGCTGCCGATTTGCGAGCTCTTTGTTTGTCGGCAAAATCTTGACGCCGACTGGACCAGATGCTGCTGCCTACGAGCTATAAAGCAACACTGCGCAGAAAAATAGCCGGTATCCCGCGATTGTTTATCGAGATTTTAGGCATCAGAGGCGTCGCGTCTCGTCGCGAGTCAGCCAGCAATACCGTGAGACGCAGGCCAGTCGTAAACCAATAAAGACATTAACTGGCCCGTTCTGGACAATGGCGAGCGTCAACAAGTCATAACCGGTGACAATAAGGAAAATCCTGAAAATCTCCAACGGACCAGCGCCTAACATTGATTTACAGCTCGAGCGCGCCAATAGTCCAACTTTCAAGTTTGGACAATGCTTAACGAGTTGATTCTGTTCCGGAACGACAAGCATGAGGCAACTACCCGCTGCCACGCGAGGACGAATCCTCGAAATTGCAAAGGGAAACTCGTGTGTAGAGATTCTGCATAAGAAGCTTGCGAGCCGATAATCTATTTATTGCGTGCATAATCGCCAAGCAGCCACCAACGACGCTCCCCGAAGAAAGAGGTCCCTCGTCCTTTTTCCATCCGGCCGGCGGAAAACCGTCACGCTCGCCAAATTATCAAAAGAGTCGAACACTAGGCTAAAAGCCAGTGATGCAGTGATTATGTACCTTTTTCAACTGGCATTTTCACGCTTCGAGCGTGACGTTCCTTCGACGACTCGACGAGATTACCTCTGCGCGGAGACGAGCCGAGAACGCTACGTGGACAATGCTTCCGAAGAAGAATTCATTTTTGCCAATAGATCCAAGTGCCCTTGCGACTCGCGCTCGTGCCGAAGACAATGGGCCGCCATATTGTGAAAATATTGATTAGAATTGGCCAAGAATGGTGAGACAATGACGGACACCCGACTCCGCTGTCGTGGCGGTGCTTGACGAAAAAAGAGGCTTCTTCTCGAGAAGAGGTGAGTAGGAATCTGCGTGTACCACACGACATCGATGTCTGCTGCCAAAGGCTCGAGAGACGCTTCGAAAAACAATGGCTTCTCCTTCTCCCCCGATGCATATACCAGCTTCTTAGAAACTCGTACTCGGTACCACTCACTACGATCGCGATTGTTCGTGCAGCCTGTGAGCATACCTATATACTTGCTTGTTTGGAAAATTTATGGTCTCCGTGAGCAAGCAGGTACCGAGGCGAAACTTTCTAGGTTATATGGCATATGTCGGCCGTGTGCGTTACTAATAAGCTGGTGTCGCGTGTCACACATGCATCGTCCTTCTTCTAGCTGCAATTAGCTCGACTAAATAGCCCGAATGACACTTTACTTAATCGTCGTGCTAGCGATTGTTGGGTACATCTGCCGCGTTGCTTGCTGCTATTCGCGATAAGTGATAAGCGACTTTGAGCAGTGTCACTGAGCTGCAGAGTACAGACAGGGCCAGGGGCCAGGCCAGCAGCCGCCTTTTGGCAAATTCAACTTGTCCACGTACGGAGTCTGGCCAGAGGGCGCTGGTTTATTGCCGAGCACGAAGCAAAACGCCCGCCTATCATTGCGATCGACAGGCCGGCGTGCGGGACTCAGCGAAATGTCTCTCTATTATGTATACATATATGTATGCTGTGCAGTATATTTTAATGTACACCACAGCCACACACGAGCATACTTCGTACAGGGAAACAGGGAATGAGGGATTAAAACGCGAGAAACAAAGCCTGGACGTTTTCGAAAGGAGAAAATGGTGGATCAGCAAGGGTGCCCCACAAAGGGGGCAACCAGCGACTTTGGGTTCTTTGTGATGATTTGTGTACGAGGTTGAAGAGTGACCGCAAACAACGGGCGAACCGATTAGCGCGGCTCCCACTGGCTTTTCACTCGTCGTCGAGTTCGATTGAGAGGCATTTCGCAATCCGGAGGCGTTTTGTTTTCCACTGGGGCGGAGAGGGGGCCGTCCGTTTTCGCGATTGCTCGCTGATTCGGGAGAATCCACTGGAAACCCTGGTAATGCTATGCAACCACTCCTGCTGCTTTACTCTCGCTTGCTTTCTTTCTTCCTTACTTCTTCGGCTCTTAACGCTTAACTACATAGTATATCCGCATTTATTGGCGTCTGCTTGCGTAATTTTCAATCTACAAAATTCTCGGTCTTATCTTATCAAACTCGAGTGCCAGTCGCCCGCGCGTGGGGACAGTGCATACTAATACAATGACATTAAGATGAGAATGTGGATTAGTACATATGCATACTATCAGCACAACTATCGGCCAATTTTCGCACTTTTTAGGGTGTCTTTATGTATACGTATACAGTTGCGCATTGATACTTCGTTATCATTGTATTTGCTGCACGTTTCCTATACTCGCGCGAGCTCTAAACTCGGAATAACCTTGCAATTACACCTCGCTCTGTGAGTTTTATAACATTATATATCATGAGTACCAGTGACTTATGGATGAGGGATCTTTTTCTTACTTACGGCTTAACACTACTGTGTTTACTTATCGGATTTTATCTTTTTGCCAGGAAATGGCAGAAATTGCGTAAACATTGTTACAGGTCGCATCTCATTGGCTTCGAAACGGAGTGTGCCGAGCTTGCCCTCCCTTACAAGGAAAAACTGTTCAAGCATCTTCAGACCTACGAATCCAGCGATTTGACATTGCGCTCCTTAAAATGCATTCGATTACTCGAGATTGGAGTTAAAACTGGTGTGTGCATCCATCGTACAATTATATAAGGTCTGCCATTAAACACGCCCTAAATCATGCACGTAAGAAATCCTTTATGCGTGTCTCTTTCCCTACAACTATTGGAAATATCAAAATTTTGCACAATGCCTCTCTGAATGCAATTATTGGGAGGCTTGGAAGAAGTTCTATTGAAAAAATTAATATATTTTATGGTTACGACGTTTTATAGGCGTCTTTTTGCACCTATGGCCTGAAGCGTTTGAAGTGGCAAACCCTATATAGTTGCTTATGCATAAGTATTTTTAGTTGGTGATTTTGAAATAATAATCTTCTATAGGCGAGAACATTCAATTTTATCCGGAAGGCACGCGCTTATTAGTCGTAGACTGGAATTTGAAATTAAAAGAATATCTGCAATCTGAAAGTCGAGCTTGGCAATTTTCTCACGTACAAATAGAACACGTCATTCATGGAGATGGAAGCTCACTGAAAGATGTACCCACGGGCTTTGTGGATGTTGTTGTGAGCACTAGATCTCTCTGCTCAGTAAAATCCATTAATGCTACTCTTCGTGAAATCCGAAGAATTCTTGCGCCGGTGAGTGATCGATAAACGACTTTGTATATACTGTAAAAATCATGTGTTTTTTCTCTCATAGGGCGGTCAATATATTTTTATGGAACACGTTGTCGATAAGGAAAGCATGTTTGTCAGGTGGCTGCAACAATTTCTTTCTTACACAAATATTTGGCCTTCGCTTTATGGCGATTGCCGTTTAGATTTGGACATTGCCAAGGAAATTGAAAAAGTTGGTTTTACAAAAGTTCAATTAACACCCATTACTCTAATGGGGCAAGCATCCAATTCTCTCCACCTTTTCCTTTCAAAATATCATATTATAGGAACGGCTAATCGATGACGATTATCTTTTGCAACTTTTAGCAGCTCAACAATTTTAAACAAAACTGGAATCATTCATTTTAATATAAATAACAAAATTGTTAAAAAAATTATTCGCAAAATGAATTGATTTCAAAGAGTAATAACAAAAAACAATCCTTATCATAGAATTTAATATTTCAAATATAATAAAGGCAATACCAATATCAAATTTATTCAATTTCTGTTTAAGTGCTACAATACAATATATAAATCGAAAGCATTATGTTTGTTAAAGAGAAAATGCTCTTTCCTCGTTTAATCGGAGTCAGAATCAGAAAGCTTAGTCTGAAAAATATAAGTGTTTTCCAAACTAGTATCACTGGAAGTCCGTTTATTTTTTTTCTCGATAGTTTTCGATAAAACTAACTCATTTGAACTATTTCTCTTTTTACATAATGTAGAAACTTCTCTTCTGTCAAAAGATTGAAGCATGCCGGAATCTGCAGTCAAACTTATTTGTGACGAATTATCCCTTTTGCTTTTCTTTAAATTCAAGTCACTTAAAGCCTCTTCATGATTTGTTAATGTTCTATTATCTAATTTGGTAGAGTTGGAATCATCGGAGCTAGATTCCAAATCGCTTAAACACGTCTGGAATAACAATATTTCACTGTCCCGTTTCAGATTACTATTTCTATCACTTGTATTTTTAGCACTTTCTAATGTATTGCTTAATACTTGATTCGGCAGTATATTTATCGAATGTTTACTTTGGCCCGCCGTATTAGTTTTTAATTTTTTGGATTTAATTGATATTTTATCTCTCGATAAATCGTCGTCTGAATCTATTAAGCTTAACACTGATTCCTTATTATTTACACTATTAAAAACCCCGTCTTTTTTAGCTTTCAGTTTTTCATAATTTTCTATAGAGATATCCAATGTCTTCTCCTTCCGTGATTTACCTGATTTGTCGCTTTTTTTCCTTATGGACATCAATGAATTCATTAAATCAGCATAATTGCTTTCATCGTTAGACAGCAGTAAATTTGATTTATTTTTATGAAAAAGTTTTCTTATCATAGTCTCCGATAATATTGAATTACTTACAATCGTCGAATTGTTCGAATCTTTTTGAGATCCTATTGTTACAACTCCTTTTGAATGCACAGATTTCGATTTCCTTTTTCTTGAACTTGAAGTACTTTTGTTTAATTTTTCTTTGCTTAAATTTATTGTATGACCATACCTGTCATTAGTTGATGCGTCTATGTAAATGGGCAAATTTTGTTTAGTCGAACCAGAACGGTTACAGGTAAATGAACAATTATCATTAGAATTATTACATTCATAAATTAATAACGTACTCGCGTCACTTTCATCTAATGATAAATTTACAGGTGCAATGTCCTCGACACTATTTGTACCCACTGATTCATGTACTTCTACCGGGCAATTTTTCACAATCGATGTATTTCGTATTCCTTGACCATCGCTACGTCCTTTGTAGCTTCCTTTACAGTCTATGGCAGCATTTGAACTTTCTACTGATTCATTCCTATTAAAAGGAACTCTACCCTCTGTTTCTGTCGAGATACTGAATGAATTATTAACTGATAAATTGGTAGTATATGTTTCCATACATTCTGTAAAAGCTTCATTATTGATTTCAGTATTCAGTTTAGCAGACATGTTTGCTTCATTTCTCAATTTATTGTTTGCTTTGAGTTTTTCATTTCCCTCATTTGTTCTCCTTACGTATTTTTTTGAATCCATAAATATCTGTTTGGAATTTACTTTGCTTTTCCTTTTTGGTGTATCACTCAAAATTGAATTATAAACATGTAAAGCTGGGTGTAAAGATTCCCTTGATTTTTGAGGACTATTTGTTTTACATTTCACAGACAACAGATCAACAGGAGAATCTCTAGTTGTATATAATTTTTTACGTTTAGATAATTGAGTTTTAATATGTAGCTCTGCAGGTTTAAAGATAGTGAAAAAAGTTGAGTTCTCGCTGCTATGATTAGATTTCTGTTCATTACATATGCCTTGTAACTCTTTCTCCAATTCAAATCCTTGTTCTACTACTTCTTTACTTATTGCTTCTTGACTAGAGGAATTACATATTTTATCATTCATTGGTACAATTCTATTATTTATTCCACTTTCTTTCAAATCGCTATTAAGACATTTACTTTGTTTGCACTCCAAACTTTTATGTTTACTAATTTCATAGCAATTGTCATAAACTGATTTGCCTGGGCTATTTAATTTATTATTTCTGTTAACCAAGTACTTGCTTGGTGTAGATACATCGGCTTGACATTTTGCACCTTCCATAATAGCTATAGTATCTATTGATTTAGTTACATTAGCATTGGATAAAATATATGCAGCTGTATCTACAGAGCTATCAGAAGAACTATCAAAAACATTAAGACTTTTACTTATATTTCTTCCACTCGATTTATTGATGAAGGGACTTGAAACAAAAGACAGTACAGATTCACTCAACGATGAACCTGTACCAGAATATTCACTACTGTGAAGTACTGTATTTGTAGGTAAATATCCTGTATCGATCCAATGTTGTACAGAAGATGGAGATTTACGCATTGGTAAACAATGCTGCTCAACATCTTCTTGCTCGACATCTGACTGCTCGATATCTTGCTGCTCCATGTTGTTGATTTCCACTGGTAGCAGTGTGTCAATATTTAGTGTCGTATCATCTAGAATCTATAATCTCAATTTCTAATAGTATTCCAAAAAAGTCTATTCAATTAATTTAATATCTTACAAGTTTCCTCACCTTTTTTGTATATTTATCAAAATACTTATTCCAACAATTTTTACGCCTTTCAATACTTTCCTTTGATACTTTAATATTAAGAAAATGACTTTGGTCAATTTCTGTAACCCTGAAATATTATATGTACTGTATAAAAGAAATTTAATACACACAATAATATTTTTAACATCAAATACCTTTCAATTTTATAAGAAGATTGTTGACATGAAGTATCATGATTGTAGTTTTTATTAATGCTCTTTTTCTCATACATTCCACTAAACTATACTGAGTAATACAAATAATTTAAACATCGAATAAAGAATAAAAAATACATTTAACAATATTACAAATTTTAATTGACATAATAATAACTCCCAAATCCAGCTGCTTCAAGGAGTATCACACTAACAAATTATCAACGATGAAGTTGGCTTACAACTCTGTCGGTAAATCCAGCTTTTCTGCTTTATTCGCCATCGCAACACTCACTAGGTAGCGCATCGAATAGTGATAAAAATGGCCGCTTAAAAAGGAAAACAGTAGAGAAAAAAAGATAGTGCAAGTTATAAAAAATAGAATAAATATAATTATTAGGTCACCATTAATGGAATTACTTTTGCAATATGTTCGACACACTAAATATTAATTTCTGTGAAAAATGTTTTCAATGTTTTCCTTTCTAAGTCAGTTCTGAATTCACCACCAGTTGGCGCTGACCTTTACGTGCAGAGCGAATTAGGACCGGTTCCACAAGCCTTGTTTAAACTGGATTAAGTTAATTATGCTATATTCTATGTGACATAAGATATAGCAAAATTAACTTAATCCAGATCAAAAAAGTCTTGTGGAACCGGGCCTTATTATTTTGGCGGGGGTTCAGTTCAATTCAGATGGCAGAAAGAAAGACATTTTCGCAGAAAAACGCTAACTTCAGGTAAATTGAATCGTCCAAGGCCCAAGCTTGTCCAAAGTTCAGGGGGCCGAAGATCCGAATTCATAAACGAAACTAGGCCGGCATTTATTTCACATGCAGAATCCAAGTAATTCGGTTCCCACTGATCGTAGCGAACTCTAGATTCCCCAATTCCTTATTGTTGTCCCTGATCCTGTAGGACAATTCTGTAACTCTTGTCGACAAATTTCGGTACCATTAGACCAAAATTAACGACAAATATATTACTGGATGAGATATGGGCCGTGTTCCGTTATTGACTGTGAGTACTGAAAATCTATAGTTTATGTCACGCAAACTATAGATTACTAGTATTCACAGTCAATAACGGAACACGGCCAATGTAACTGACGTGATTTGCTGTGAGTCTAATGCAATTAACTAAAACGACGGAACGCTCTTTTCAAGTAGCACATACATACATACATAAAATACATACTATTTTAATTTTAAAAAGCAAGAAAAAGATGTTGTTAAAAATGGACATGACAATAAAATTTGTGTAGCAAAATGTGTTAATGAAATTTGTAATTTATTAAACTCTGAATCCGATGAGAGTTATTTTAAAAATACAGACATACTTTTAGTATTAGATTTTCTATTACTGTTATATAAAAAAGGACAATCGAGACTAAAGTCAGACTTCAGACTTAAATATAAGTAACGACTATGAATACCGGCCTTAATATAAGTATAACGAACGACTTGAATTACGGCCAGTGACGCCAGTGACTGTTTCTCCATTATAAGGGTTTAACAGAACGGGATCCCTTAAGCCCTCTATAGCCAACATTACGAAACGAAAAACGAGGGAGAATTGTCCAGCGTTATTTTGGTCTGATTTCAATATTTATGGGATTATTGGAATCGTTAGGACTTGTACCTTCCAATAAAAAAGCCGCATTTTCTAAAAAATGAACAAAAATAAAATTGTTTAAAAATTTGCATTAATAATATTTAAACGCTAAACAAATAAAAAAATTAGGCCTTTTTTACGACAAGGTGCCACATACATAACGATTCCAACACAAGCCCATAAACATTGAAATCGGACGAAAAATAACGCTGGATAATTTTCCCTCGTTTTTCATTCCGTAATGCGGCCACAGAGGATTTGATCGGAATATTCGAAATGATGAAGATTCTGCTGTCAGTACTGGCATTAAATCACAGTAAATAATGGAACACAGCCATAATTGCAATATATATACATACATACATAATACATAATGTACGAAGCAAGCAAGGATGAGTTCAGGCGCGCGAAGTAAAAGTGCTTGTGCCGCTGGTATCTTTTCAGAGCGGTTCCTAAAAGCATAAAAAAAAAAATAATTTAGTTTTTTATTTTCGTCACATATGTGCTATTTATTTTATAATATTAATAAAATATTGCTGTGTTTTATAAAATTTAAATAAGTTAATTAGCTTTAATTATTTTATTACAAGTTATTTAAATTTAATTAAGATTTTAATAATTACTATTATTTTCTAGATAAAATTAAAATTCTGGTACAAATTTTTAATAGTTAGTGTTGTAAATAAATTATAAGTATTCGGCATTGGTGACAAGCAGATTGTTTAAAAATTAAACTTAACTTTTCTATATAGTTTCCGCGTATTTAATTATGTCAAGAGGGAACTTTAAGTAATGCAGTTGGGATATTTTAATAGAATATATAGTAATGAATGCAGTGTGAGATGAAAATAAAAGCTTTTATCTGTCTGTGATTCGCGTAATAATTAGAAAATTTGTGACTACAGTTAGTGCGTAGCGCGTTTATTATGTATGTGTGTGTGAGTGCTGTAGCGATTAAAGACAGAAGCATAAAGGACTGATATAGCCTGTCAGTTTTACTTGTATTATTTTAAAGTTATATAAATTCAAATGAATACTATAAAATTAACTGTGAATAATTTATTTCCGTTACGGTGGGCGACCTCACTATGGTGTGAGAGTGCGCGTTTAAAAATTCCGCGTCACAAAACGTAGCTCGAGAAATCCGCATCTCATAGGGTCATTCTATAAATCCTCGTCGCGTAGTGCGGTTGTCGCTCGTATGTAGTGTACGTTAAAAATAATTTGCATCGCGAAGTGCCCCGTTTGAAAATTTCGAGTCTCGTAGTGTCAGTCGTTAAGTGCCCGTCGCGTAGTGCGGTTCTCCCGCGTAGTGTACGTTAAAAACAAACGCGTCGCGCACTGCCGTAAGAAAGATCCGAGTATCATAGTGTCAGTTGAGAAGTGTTCGTCGCGAAGTGCGGTTGTCCCGCGTAGTATACTTTTAAAAAAATCGCGTAGTGCAGTGCCGTTTTGAAAAACTAGAGTTTTGTAGTGTCAGTCGAAAAGTGTTCCTCGCGGAGTACATTTATCCCGCGTAGTATACGTTAAAAACAAATCGCGTCGCGCACTGCCGTAAGAAAAATCCAAGTATCATAGAGTCAGTTGATAAGTGTTCGTCGCGTAGTGCGGTTATCCCTGGTAGTATACTTTAAAAAAAATCGCGTAGTGCAGTGCAGTTACAAAAGTGCGAATCTCCTAGTGTCAGTCGTTAAGTGAACGTCGCGTAGTGCGGTTGTCCCGCGTAGTATACGTTAAAAACAAATCGCGTCGCGCACTGCCGTAAGAAAAATCCAAGTATCATAGAGTCAGTTGATAAGTGTTCGTCGCGTAGTGCGGTTGTCCCTGGTAGTATACTTTAAAAAAAATCGCGTAGTGCAGTGCAGTTACAAAAGTGCGAATCTCCTAGTGTCAGTTGAGAAGTGTTCGTCGCGTAGTGCGGTTGTCCCGCGTAGTGTACATTCAAACCAAATCGCGTCGCGCTGTGCCGTTAGAAAATTCCGAGTCTCGTAGTGTCAGTCGTTAAGTGCCCGTCGCGTAGTGCGGTTCTCCCGCGTAGTGTACGTTAAAAACAAACGCGTCGCGCACTGCCGTAAGAAAGATCCGAGTATCATAGTGTCAGTTGAGAAGTGTTCGTCGCGAAGTGCGGTTGTCCCGCGTAGTATACTTTAAAAAAAATCGCGTAGTGCAGTGCCGTTTTGAAAAACTAGAGTTTTGTAGTGTCAGTCGAAAAGTGTTCCTCGCGGAGTACATTTATCCCGCGTAGTATACGTTAAAAACAAATCGCGTCGCGCACTGCCGTAAGAAAAATCCAAGTATCATAGAGTCAGTTGATAAGTGTTCGTCGCGTAGTGCGGTTATCCCTGGTAGTATACTTTAAAAAAAATCGCGTAGTGCAGTGCAGTTACAAAAGTGCGAATCTCCTAGTGTCAGTCGTTAAGTGAACGTCGCGTAGTGCGGTTGTCCCGCGTAGTATACGTTAAAAACAAATCGCGTCGCGCACTGCCGTAAGAAAAATCCAAGTATCATAGAGTCAGTTGATAAGTGTTCGTCGCGTAGTGCGGTTGTCCCTGGTAGTATACTTTAAAAAAAATCGCGTAGTGCAGTGCAGTTACAAAAGTGCGAATCTCCTAGTGTCAGTTGAGAAGTGTTCGTCGCGTAGTGCGGTTGTCCCGCGTAGTGTACATTCAAACCAAATCGCGTCGCGCTGTGCCGTTAGAAAATTCCGAGTCTCGTAGTGTCAGTCGTTAAGGGCCCGTCGCGTAGTGCGGTTGTCCCGGGTAGTATACTTTTAAAAAAATCGCGTCGCGCTGTGCCGTTTGAAAAATCCAAGTTTCGTAGTGTCAGTCGAGAAGTGTTCGTCGCGGAGTGCGGTTGTCCCTGGTAGTATACTTTAAAAAAAATCGCGTAGTGCAGTGTAGTTACAAAAGTGCGAATCTCCTAGTGTCAGTCGTTAAGTGAACGTCGCGTAAAGCGGTTGTCCCGCGTAGTGTACATTAAAAACAAATCGCGTCTCGCTGTGCCGTTAGAAAAATCCGAGTATCATAGTGTCAGTTGAGAAGTGTTCGTCGCGGAGTGCGGTTGGCCCGCGTAGTATACTTTAAAGAAAATCGCGTCGCGCAGTGCCGTTTGAAAAATCCGAGCTTCGTAGTGTCTGTCGAGAAGTGTTCGTTGCGGAGTGCGGTTGTCCCCCGTAGTCCACGTTAAAAACAAATCGCGTCGCTCACTGCCGTATGAAAAATGCGAGTCTCGTAGTGTCAGTCGAAAAATGTTCCTCGCGGAGTACAGTTCTCCCGCGTAGTATACGTTAGAAACAAATCGCGTCGCTTAGTGCAGTTACAAAAGTTCGAATCTCGTAGTGTCAGTAGTTAAGGGCTCGTTGCGGAGTGCGGTTCTCCCGCCTAGTGTACGTTAAAAACAAGTCGCGTCGCGCAGTGCCGTATGAAAAATGCGAGTCTCGTAGTGTCAGTCGAGAAGTGTTCGTCGCGGAGTACAGTTCTCCCGCGTAGTATACGTTAGAAACAAATCGCGTCGCTTAGTGCAGTTACAAAAGTTCGAATCTCGTAGTGTCAGTAGTTAAGGGCTCGTTGCGGAGTGCGGTTCTCCCGCCTAGTGTACGTTAAAAACAAGTCGCGTCGCGCAGTGCCGTATGAAAAATGCGAGTCTCGTAGTGTCAGTCGAGAAGTGTTCGTCGCGGAGTGCGGTTGTCCCGCGTAGTATACTTTAAAAAAAATCGCGTCGCGCAGTGCCGTTTGAAAAATCCAAGTTTCGTAGTGTCAGTCGAGAAGTGTTCGTCGCGGAGTGCGGTTGTCCCGCGTCTTATACTTTTAAAAAAATCGCGTAGCGCAGTGCATTTAAAAAAGTGCGAATCTCCTAGTGTCAGTCGTTAAGTGAACGTCGCGTAGTGCGGTTGTCCCGCGTAGTATACGTTAAAAACAAATCGTGTCGCGCACTGCCGTAAGAAAAATCCAAGTATCATAGAGTCAGTTGAGAAGTGTTCGTCGCGTAGTGAGGTTGTCCCGGGTAGTATACTTTAAAAAAAATCGTGTAGTGCAGTGTAGTTACAAAAGTGCGAATCTCCTAGTGTCAGTCGTTAAGTGAACGTCGCGTAAAGCGGTTGTACCGCGTAGTGTACGTTAAAAACAAGTCGCGTCGCGCAGTGCCGTATGAAAAATGCGAGTATCGTAGTGTCAGTCGAGAAGTGTTCGTCGCGGAGTGCGGTTGTCCCGCGTAGTATACTTTAAAAAAAATCGCGTCGCGCAGTGCCGTTTGAAAAATCCAAGTTTCGTAGTGTCAGTCGAGAAGTGTTCGTCGCGGAGTGCGGTTGTCCCGGGTAGTATACTTTTAAAAAAATCGCGTCGCGCTGTGCCGTTTGAAAAATCCGAGTTTCGTAGTGTCAGTCGAGAAGTGTTCGTCGCGGAGTGCGATTCTCATGCGTAGTGTACGTTAAAAACAAATCGTATCGCACAGTGCCGTTAGAAAAATGCGAATCTCGTAGTGTCAGTAGTTAAGGGCACGTCGCGTAGTGCGGTTCTTCCACGTAGTGTACGTTAAAAACAAATCGCGTCGCGCAGTGCCGTTTGAAAAATCCGAGCTTCGCTGTGTCAGTCGAGAAGTGTTCGTCGCGGAGTGCGGTTGTCCCGCGTAGTATACTTTAAAAAAAATCGCGTCGCGCAGTGCCGTTTGAAAAATCCGAGCTTCGCTGTGTCAGTCGAGAAGTGTTCGTCGCGGAGTGCGGTTGTCCCGCGTAGTGTACGTTAAAAAAATCGCGTCGCCTAGTATCGCTTAAATATCAGTTTTTCGCGTGTGAATAACATCAGCGTCGTTATCTCCATCTTCATTATGACCGCCAACAACAACGATTTTCCCATCGTCTTTATTATCGCAGAATATGTATGGATTATGGCTAGGAATTCACCGAATGAGTGAGTCCCACGGGGTAAATCCGTGGAAATTTTTTTTGTTAACTGATGAATGACCGAAAATCTATCGGTAGATAGCAATTGGTCCTTCTTCGGTTAAAATCATTTCTTGTTTTTGTTTTTCATTTTATGTCTGATCCTCTATTGCGTCTATCTCTATTTTGCGTGTATATTCTGCATTTCATTTAGGTTTAGATTTGCGGTGTACATATGTAGGCTCTTTAGCTTTGCGAATTAAGTAGGCAATATAGTTTTCGGTATTAGACGGGTTATCATTTTCAGATTTCTTATTTCCTTTTAAAATAAAGGGAATCACCTCAACATCATTCTCCACGGAGATTCTCTCTTCTCACATTTCCAGTTCAAGTAATGAAAGTACATCTTAATTGAATTAACGTTCACTCTCTCGAGAGAAAGAAGTTTCTCAATTAATAACTAGAATCAAATACCATTTTCTCTTTTTTTTTTATTCATATATTTTTTATAGATTCTTTGTATTAAATACCATTTTTGCCAGTTCTTGAAATTCCTAATTATAAACTGAAATATGGAAATATTTTCCTTGAAAATCCTTCCATATTTCAGGTTAAATTCTCGTTTTTTCAAATTGTACTAACATTTATTTTTTTCAGGTGGAGCGGAAGAGGACTATTCCTAGTGGCAAAATTGTCCAATATCGATATAAATTCGATAACGAATCGAAACCAACCCTGCACCACTTTCTCCCTTGGTTGGAGAAAGGCAACCCGTCACTTGGAATCGGGTCATTGTCGGAGGAGGACGTACAGGCAAATAATTTCTTTTCATATTTCTCATGCTTGTTTAATTTATTTTATGTTTTAGGTGGGACAATTATAGGGCAAGGCTACCAAGGAGTAGGGAGTAAACACTGTCCGTTTACTTAAGTCCCCATTTATTTAAAAAATTTCAAGGATAGGCAAATGTAGTTTTATTATTTCCTTTCTTTGTTAATTCGAGTACAGATGTTTATTGATTAGTGGACTCTCGAGTGTCAACTGGCTCGGGCTGATCCTCCTTCAGTGATTATCAACCCTTACTTACTTTATCCTTGTGGACTCTCGATGTTGGCTCATTAAGTTCACCTAATAGGGGTCCATCTTTATTGATGTGTAAATCGTTTCCTCGACGTAGTAGTTCTTCGTGTGACAACTCGGATCCACACCAAGGGAAAAAGAAAGTAAGGGTAATTAGTCACTGAGGAGAGTATCAGTCATGATTTGGTTGACCTTTGTGTGAATTAATATTCACGCTCGAGAGGAGGAAGCTACTCAACTAACCGCTGGAAAGAAGTAACAATTTCGTTAGCATCTCTGTTCATTCACTTTTGTAACATGCTTTATTAATTTATATCTTTGTCTGTCCTTGAAATTCCCAATTAGAATCTGAAATGTGGAAATATTTTCCTTGAAAATCCTTCCACATTTCGGGTTGAATACCCGTTTTTTCAAATTTATTTTTGTTTTCTTTCTGTTTCAGTTGGAGCGAGGAGAGGGCCATGGATATTGACCACATTGTCCAATATCGACATAAATCCAACACGAGTCGGCACCAATCATGCGCCATTGCCACCCTGGGTTGGACCAAGACAAACCGTCACTTGGAATCGGGACATCGTCGGAGGAGGACGTACAGGCAAATAATTTCTTTTCCTATTTCTCATGCTTGTTTAATTTATTTTATGTTTTAGGTGGGACAATTATAGGGCAAGGCTACCAAGGAGTAGGGAGTAAACACTGTCCGTTTACTTAAGTCCCCATTTATTTAAATAATTTCAAGGATAGGCAAATGTAGTTTTATTATTTCCTTTCTTTGTTAATTCGAGTACAGATGTTTATTGATTAGTGGACTCTCGAGTGTCAACTGGCTCGGGCTGATCCTCCTTCAGTGACTATCAACCCTTACTTACTTTATCCTTGTGGACTCTCGATGTTGGCTCATTAAGTTCACCTAATAGGGGTCCATCTTTATTGATGTGTAAATCGTTTCCTCGACGTAGTAGTTCTTCGTGTGACAACTCGGATCCACACCAAGGGAAAAAGAAAGTAAGGGTAATTAGTCACTGAGGAGAGTATCAGTCATGATTTGGTTGACCTTTGTGTGAATTAATATTCACGCTCGAGAGGAGGAAGCTACTCAACTAACCGCTGGAAAGAAGTAACAATTTCGTTAGCATCTCTGTTCATTCACTTTTGTAACATGCTTTATTAATTTATATCTTTGTCTGTCCTTGAAATTCCCAATTAGAATCTGAAATGTGGAAATATTTTCCTTGAAAATCCTTCCACATTTCGGGTTGAATACCCGTTTTTTCAAATTTATTTTTGTTTTCTTTCTGTTTCAGTTGGAGCGGGAGAGGGCCATGGATATTGACCACATTGTCCAATATCGACATAAATCCAACACGAGTCGGCACCAATCATGCGCCATTGCCACCCTGGGTTGGACCAAGACAAACCGTCACTTGGAATCGGGACATCGTCGGAGGAGGACGTACAGGCAAATAATTTCTTTTCCTATTTCTCATGCTTGTTTAATTTATTTTATGTTTTAGGTGGGACAATTATAGGGCAAGGCTACCAAGGAGTAGGGAGTAAACACTGTCCGTTTACTTAAGTCCCCATTTATTTAAAAAATTTCAAGGATAGGCAAATTAAGTTTTATTTTTTCCTTTCTTTGTTAATTCAAGTACAGATGTTTATTGATTAGTGGACTCTCGAGTGTCAACTGGCTCGGGCTGATCCTCCTTCAGTGATTATCAACCCTTACTTACTTTATCCTTGTGGACTCTCGATGTTGGCTCATTAAGTTCACCTAATAGGGGTCCATCTTTATTGATGTGTAAATCGTTTCCTCGACGTAGTAGTTCTTCGTGTGACAACTCGGATCCACACCAAGGGAAAAAGAAAGTAAGGGTAATTAGTCACTGAGGAGAGTATCAGTCATGATTTGGTTGACCTTTGTGTGAATTAATATTCACGCTCGAGAGGAGGAAGCTACTCAACTAACCGCTGGAAAGAAGTAACAATTTCGTTAGCATCTCTGTTCATTCACTTTTGTAACATGCTTTATTAATTTATATCTTTGTCTGTCCTTGAAATTCCCAATTAGAATCTGAAATGTGGAAATATTTTCCTTGAAAATCCTTCCACATTTCGGGTTGAATACCCGTTTTTTCAAATTTATTTTTGTTTTCTTTCTGTTTCAGTTGGAGCGGGAGAGGGCCATGGATATTGACCACATTGTCCAATATCGACATAAATCCAACACGAGTCGGCACCAATCATGCGCCATTGCCACCCTGGGTTGGACCAAGACAAACCGTCACTTGGAATCGGGACATCGTCGGAGGAGGACGTACAGGCAAATAATTTCTTTTCCTATTTCTCATGCTTGTTTAATTTATTTTATGTTTTAGGTGGGACAATTATAGGGCAAGGCTACCAAGGAGTAGGGAGTAAACACTGTCCGTTTACTTAAGTCCCCATTTATTTAAAAAATTTCAAGGATAGGCAAATTAAGTTTTATTTTTTCCTTTCTTTGTTAATTCAAGTACAGATGTTTATTGATTAGTGGACTCTCGAGTGTCAACTGGCTCGGGCTGATCCTCCTTCAGTGATTATCAACCCTTACTTACTTTATCCTTGTGGACTCTCGATGTTGGCTCATTAAGTTCACCTAATAGGGGTCCATCTTTATTGATGTGTAAATCGTTTCCTCGACGTAGTAGTTCTTCGTGTGACAACTCGGATCCACACCAAGGGAAAAAGAAAGTAAGGGTAATTAGTCACTGAGGAGAGTATCAGTCATGATTTGGTTGACCTTTGTGTGAATTAATATTCACGCTCGAGAGGAGGAAGCTACTCAACTAACCGCTGGAAAGAAGTAACAATTTCGTTAGCATCTCTGTTCATTCACTTTTGTAACATGCTTTATTAATTTATATCTTTGTCTGTCCTTGAAATTCCCAATTAGAATCTGAAATGTGGAAATATTTTCCTTGAAAATCCTTCCACATTTCGGGTTGAATACCCGTTTTTTCAAATTTATTTTTGTTTTCTTTCTGTTTCAGTTGGAGCGGGAGAGGGCCATGGATATTGACCACATTGTCCAATATCGACATAAATCCAACACGAGTCGGCACCAATCATGCGCCATTGCCACCCTGGGTTGGACCAAGACAAACCGTCACTTGGAATCGGGACATCGTCGGAGGAGGACGTACAGGCAAATAATTTCTTTTCCTATTTCTCATGCTTGTTTAATTTATTTTATGTTTTAGGTGGGACAATTATAGGGCAAGGCTACCAAGGAGTAGGGAGTAAACACTGTCCGTTTACTTAAGTCCCCATTTATTTAAAAAATTTCAAGGATAGGCAAATTAAGTTTTATTTTTTCCTTTCTTTGTTAATTCAAGTACAGATGTTTATTGATTAGTGGACTCTCGAGTGTCAACTGGCTCGGGCTGATCCTCCTTCAGTGATTATCAACCCTTACTTACTTTATCCTTGTGGACTCTCGATGTTGGCTCATTAAGTTCACCTAATAGGGGTCCATCTTTATTGATGTGTAAATCGTTTCCTCGACGTAGTAGTTCTTCGTGTGACAACTCGGATCCACACCAAGGGAAAAAGAAAGTAAGGGTAATTAGTCACTGAGGAGAGTATCAGTCATGATTTGGTTGACCTTTGTGTGAATTAATATTCACGCTCGAGAGGAGGAAGCTACTCAACTAACCGCTGGAAAGAAGTAACAATTTCGTTAGCATCTCTGTTCATTCACTTTTGTAACATGCTTTATTAATTTATATCTTTGTCTGTCCTTGAAATTCCCAATTAGAATCTGAAATGTGGAAATATTTTCCTTGAAAATCCTTCTACATTTCGGGTTGAATACCCGTTTTTTCAAATTTATTTTTGTTTTCTTTCTGTTTCAGTTGGAGCGGGAGAGGGCCATGGATATTGACCACATTGTCCAATATCGACATAAATCCAACACGAGTCGGCACCAATCATGCGCCATTGCCACCCTGGGTTGGACCAAGACAAACCGTCACTTGGAATCGGGACATCATCGGAGGAGGACGTACAGGCAAATAATTTCTTTTCCTATTTCTCATGCTTGTTTAATTTATTTTATGTTTTAGGTGGGACAATTATAGGGCAAGGCTACCAAGGAGTAGGGAGTAAACACTGTCCGTTTACTTAAGTCCCCATTTATTTAAATAATTTCAAGGATAGGCAAATTTAGTTTTATTATTTCCTTTCTTTGTTAATTCGAGTACAGATGTTTATTGATAAGTGGACTCTCGAGTGTCAACTGGCTCGGGCTGATCCTCCTTCAGTGACTATCAACCCTTACTTACTTTATCCTTGTGGACTCTCGATGTTGGCTCATTAAGTTCACCTAATAGGGGTCCATCTTTATTGATGTGTAAATCGTTTCCTCGACGTAGTAGTTCTTCGTGTGACAACTCGGATCCACACCAAGGGACAAAGAAGGTAAGGGTAATTAGTCACTGAGGAGAGTATCAGTCATGATCTGGTCGACCTTTGTGTGAATTAACATTCACACTCGAGAGGAGGAAGCTTCTCAACTAAACGCTGGAAAGAAGTAACAATTTTTTTTCCTTATTCATTCACTTTTAGTAGTATCATTTTTAAATTCATATTTTTCTCTGTCCTTGAAATTCTCTATTATAATCTGAAATGTGGAAATATTTTCTTTGAAAATCTTTCCACATTTCAGATTAAAAACCCTTTTTTTTTAATTTATTTTTGTTTTCTTTTTGTTTCAGATGAGGCGGCGCCGCCTCCCTCCCCGACGGTGTGCCACCTTGTCGTGGTGGGGGGGCTCACTTCTACAAGATCCGTTCCGACTTGTAAATAATTCGAATTCATTTTCTGGTCTTTGGGAATCTTGTAGAAGTGCCAAGAGCACACCACAACTTAACTATACTATAGTTTTCATTCCCGGATTAAATTAAATTGTTTAATCCATGCAGGAATATATTTCTGTTTATTTTTTGAATGTTTGAGTATCTAAAATAATAAAATTATGATTCACTTATATTACCGGCTTAGTTTAGCTGATAAGTCGAGACAATACCCTTTTCAGTCAGCTTTATGAGTTTGACCAACGGAAACTCTCATTTAGATACTTCAATTTTTGGTGCTGTTTTTGTAATTTTCAAATTAATATCGGAATATGAAATGAATAAAATATAATAAAAATTGCACCCTTAATAAGACTCGATTTTAGTATATATTGTTCAATAGCTTATTAGCGCTTTAATTTACTTTACTATATCTTAAACTTTCAGCGCCAGAAACAAAACCCTAGATTGAAGCCAAACGTCTAGCTAGGATTATCTAATAATACTAGGTACTTACTTTAATAAATCTGAGTTTAGTTTTATTTCTACAACATTTAACTTTTAAAGCTTCCTAATTGGCATTAAACTAAATAGAGATAGTATATAATGGAAAATTGAATCACGTGCGTGTGTTGCTCGGCTAGCATCACAGCGGGAAATTGGTTCTTTTACAATTTGGCTAACTTTACTCTGTGTGTGTACTTTACATGAAAAATGATATACTACACTATAGGGACCGTGCACATCAACACAATGATAGAGAAGTGTCAATGTGTAACTATATACGTATAAATAAATTACACTCAAAAACTGCGAAAATTGACCGATAGTTTGTGCTGATAGTATGCATATATACCAATATACATTCTTATCTCACTATCATTGTGCTAGTGTGCACGGTCTCTATACTCATACTCCATTCTGAACGGGGTTTGCATTAAAGGGTCAATTTGACCAAATACATATATATAGGCTTAACCCCAAGTCTGACTTAAGTTGGTATAGTCGGTGTGACGTGACTATACGCTAGTAAAGCACTAATACAAAAACAGTGAAGTGAGAATGTGTAGTAATGCATATGCATACTAACAGCATTATCTATCGGTAACATTTAGCATTTTGGGAGTACGTTTTCCTTATACATATATTGCAATACAATCTCCCTACATTATGATTGTATTAGTACTGTACCAGAGATAAAACGGGAGATTGCTCATGCGAGGTCCCGAGGCAATCCCTACCGGTAGGCGGCGCTGGTGTTGGCAAACGCGTCTCAGGTCCATCTAACCCCTAACGCTATCTATCGGAAGAGACCACGAAGCACGAGCGTTAAGCTTAGAATAGGGTAGAACAGATATGCATTGTTGCCAGAAAGCGGACTAAAGAGAGAGCGGAGATATTTTCTCGGACCTCTCTGTCTTTCTCGCTGTTAGCGTCTAGCAGAAGAGTCGAGCAAAATCTTTCCGTTTCGCTTTGCCGAAAATCTACCAATATTCGATGTCATTTACATTTGCAGCCCAATGCCTTTATACATCATTTTTTCAGCATTTTTATTTATGAGCATTGAACTATTTAAATCAATAATAAATTAAGGAAATGCGTATTTGATATATGATAATTATTTTAACTATAATTTCATCGTTATATTTCGCTTATTTCCGTAAAATCTGTATTTCTTTAGTTTATTATTGATTATTGTAAGTCAATGGCCATTAAGCAAAAAAGAAAAGAACCGAGCAGGAATCGAACCCGGGCCCACCAATCGCCACGCGGTTACCTTACCGTCTAGACCACGAGGCTTCTTCAGTGCACCTTAAAAACAGATAGTCTTCTTAAGGGCTTGAAATCTTCTATTGAACCATATAAATAAACGAGCAACCGACAGCTTTATTCATTATTATTCTGTCATAATGGTACACAAATTAAGGAATAATTATATTTTGAATAGTTTTCAAAAGCTTTTCCAATAGCCAAGAACGAAGATAAATAATCAACGCTCGCACCTGAGACGCGTTTGCCAACACCAGCGCCGCCTACCGGTGGGGATTGCCTCGGGACCTCGGACCTCGCATGAGCAATCTCCCGTTTCATCTCTGACTGTATTAGCGTATATCAACTACAAAAGTTTTTTCTAAGTTACAAGGTTATGTTATGAATGGTGTGTGACATTTGACAGCTCATAAGATGTTTCTTCTAACTAACTAGTCAAATTCGTCGCAATTAAACACGAATAAACAAATTGTGTGAGGAATAGTATAATATTTATATTTTCTTCTATGTAGATGCTGAAGTTAGTTGGAATTGAAAAGAAACTTGAAATTCGTTCAAGGTGTTCCGATTGTTCTGAGGCGCGCAACGCGGTAAAACCGGTAAGGCGGCAAAACAGTATAGACACTAACCGACTGGAACCTGTGCTGCAACTTATTCTTTTTGGCTTACTTTCATTAAATAAATTTGGAAGGATAATTTTGCGACAGTTTGCACTTTCCATAGATTTCACGCTTTCTGTAACATATTAGTATACATATTAGATTAGCGTTGAAGATAACCAACTCTAACTAAAAGATACACCTAATATGTGTATGTCTAGTATTCGATAAGCAACAATAGGCATAGTGCGTGAAATACAACGATAGAAAAAAGAAAATTTGTTGGTTTATACGTATACGGAATGTACAGTGAAAAACTACAAAATTTATCGATAGCAGCACTGTAGCACAGTAGCAACTTTTTCACTGTGCTTTTCGTATACAAAACACACCGATACAGGCTTTGTTCTTTTTCACTGCACTATCGAACTGGTGCAATTAGTTGAAATAAGACAAACATATGTTTTATCGCTCTAACTTATTGCACTAGTGCAGTAATACAGCGAAAAAGAACAGACCTACAGTCTCACTTCATTATGGTAGTATTTCACAGCTATAAAGAACTGAGCTGTTTCAGGTTTTTATAAAACAATAGTTAGCCAGGCAAGATTAATATTCACAGTTCACATAAAGTACTATGGATAATATAGGAGTTCAAGAAGCATTTATGAATTTGAAGCCTCTCTGTGATGCTCTAATACATGAACCTACTATAAAGAATATTTCCAAAATAGAAGAATGTATCAATGAATTTCCAGATGCAATTGTTCAAGATTTATTAAAGTATATATTATTTCCAATAACTGTACATCTAAGAAATGACAGTATAAAGTAAATATGTCTTTATTATTTCTGTTTTCCTATCAGTTTAAAGTAGTTCAGTTATTTTAAGATTAGTCAAGCTAACACATATAAATTGAAATTGATAAAACTAAATTTAAATTATTTGTAGGAATTTTAATTTGAGTTATTTAAAATAATTTTTACGTTAATGTTTATAAAAAATTGTTACATATTTTTCATAAGTAAAAAATATAATATCAATTAATTATGGTTTCATAATTTTTATATATTATAATTTTTATATATTATAATTTTTACATATTATAATTTTTAAATAATCTCTTTAAAAAAGGTGCTTAAAAATACTGTTTTTTTTTTTTGGAAAAATATTTTACAAATAAATTGTACACTCTATTTTTTTTTTTAGACTAATTTCACAAATTTTTGATAAAAAAATGTAAGTTTTGTGTAATGTTACATAAGATTCAATATAAACCAATATAAACTAGTACTTTTAATTCTAAGTTATCAACATTTTTGTCCTGCAAGTAGAATTTCTGATACTTCAGTTAATAGAAGGCTTTAAATTTTTGTTAAAATTTAATATTAATTTCTGTACTTAAACAGCTGAACTACTTTAATTTGTACATTAGAATTTTTTAATAATTCCAAATAATTTCAGCACCCGTACAAAGGAGCAACTAGTACGTTTAATGGACTTGGTTTTATCAAAAACTAGAATTACAAATATTAAGCATTTTACTGAACTTTATTCATATTTATTGATATTAATTTATGATCGGAATCAGCCTAATATGGGTATGTTTAGAATTTTTTGTTTAAGGTTATTGTAATAATTTTGTAATCATTTTTTAATAATTTTGTAATAATTTTGTAGTAATTTTGTCTCGAGAGGAGTTAAAATTAGTTGTACTCTCTAGTTTAAAAACTTTAATGCATCATTGCAACAGTGAGGTCACTGAAGAATTATATACTCAAAAATACATTCCAAAACTGGCCCAGAGTATTTATTCTTGTGTAGCAATTGCAAGAACAGAGAGATCGGTTCTTCTTAGGTAATTTATGAATTAAAATTTTCTATTTTAAATTGATCTATTTTTATAAAATAGTTGTTTTTCCTGTTTAATTCTATTCAATAAATTAGGGTTAAAGCAATTGAAACTCTCATGGCTTTATGTCAAGTAGATGATATGGCAGATCCAGCAGATATAGTATTTCGTGACCAGGTAGCAAATGTTATTATGAGGATCTTGCCAGGAATTACTGGTGGCTTACTAGAAATAGCAACTGGCAATGATACTCAGAATCACAAAATTACAATGGTAATTATATATAATAAATATATTTTCTACAATTAAATTTCAGATAAACCATTAATTTTATTTTATATTTCAGATAGCAGTTAAGGCCTTGTCAGAAATAATTTGTCTTGTAATGCAAGATACTCAGACAGAAGATGATTGTCTTACTATAGATAATTTAATAAAAAAGTCAAAAACTCCTCAAGAGTCATTATCAATTATTAAACAGAATGAGAATACTGTTGAAATAAATAGTATTCTTAGTACTAACATAAGAAATAAAGAATGGTTTAATGCAGCAGCTATCAAATTAAATTTAGTCATAAAGGGACTCAATGAAATAGTTAGGCATTCACATTATAGAGTAAGATTAATATTAGCCAAAAGCATTAACTTGCTTCTTAACAAATGCCCCAGGTAAAATGAATGTTTATTTTATGTAATGAATATCCTTATTAGAATTATAATGTATTTTTATTTTATAAAAGAAACATGAAATCAAATCTTCTGGAATTAACAGAATTTATATTAACTTTATCCGAGGATGAGAATAAAGATGTGAGAGAAGAAGCACAAAAAGTACTTAAAAATATAAGTAAAGATCACAAGGAAAATCTATGCTATAAGCAGTTAATAGAACAGTTAGAGGATAATTTCTATAAATATCTTACTGAATTACCGAGAAATGCAAAAGTAGCTGGTATTATTATCTCACATTCATTGTAATTATTTAATTTTTAATTTTAAATAATTTCAATTATTTTAATGATAGATGCTGCTGAGCAATTATCATTATTCAATAGAGTATGTGGATACTTAAGATTATTTGGGAAACAGCGCTTACCTATTATCTTGGCATCAGCACCACATACAAAGAGACTGATATTAGCTTTGATTTTTGTACTTGAAATTGAATGCTCTAATATTACACTTTTAGAAGAAATTGGTATCAAGGAAGTAGATAATATTATATGCACCAATGAATCGAATTCGTGGATATCTTTTAAATTTATTGAAAACTCCAAATGTAAAGAAAAGATTTCTGAAGCGTGTAAACTTCTAGGTGAAATGGGAGATATTAGAATAATGATAGATAATCTTCTTATGTTAATAACAGAGGCTCCTCAGTATAGAAAAGAAGTAATTTTATTATTGAACTGGATAATAGAAAGTACATTAATTTATTTTTATTAATTTAATATATTGGTATAAAGTATTTGTTAATGTTTATTGCTTATATATTATAATAGTTCCGAGCGACGAAAGTACACTGGACGAATCTTTTTACACAGAAATTGTAAATACCTATATAGATATTGAAATGTGGTACCTACCCTTTAAAGTTTCCAACGAACTATCGTTGCGTGATGCACAAAGCAATGTGGTACAATGTTGTCTACTTACCGAAGGCTTAGGTTGTATTGCAAAGGCTTTGCGCCAAGGGTTCGATTTATTTTTATTGGAAACGTTATATTTAATCATTGAAAGAGCAGGTAAATTCAGGGTAGTCCTTCGTATTTTTATAAACTGCATGTAAAATGAGTTACTAAGATAAAATGTTTGATCTTTCAGGAAGTGGATTGAGTTTAATCAGTTTTGTTGGAGTTCAAACACTAGGCTATGTTGCTAAATCCCAAAATCATGAAAGCATAGAATCATTTTTACGTGAAAATATGGATTATATCACGTATCATATTACAATGAAACTGAAATGCTTGGAACGAAATCCTGGAGTACTCGACGTTGTTCAAGCTGTAATGAAATATAGTACATTCAGTATTTTGCCCTGCCTTAAACATGTTATCGATGATATTTTTATACAATTAGGAAAGCGCTTTGTTGAATCAAACATTTACCCATTCTTGAAATTATTTTATGCGTTTGTAACGTCTGTTAAAAAAATTATTGACTTTGAGAATGAAATTGTTGTTGAAAGTGAATGTAAAATTGTGAAAGAAGATCCTGCAGAATGTGTTATTAAATCTGTGCTAGAGTATTATGAGGCTAAGCTAATATCTAAAAACTATATGAAAGATTTTGATGAAGAAGAAACGAAAGATTTACCGAAGGATTCTGAATTTGACGAATACGAAGATAAAGAAAATAAAGGAAACGAAAATTATGAAGGTAGTAAAAATTTTGGTTTAATTTATCTTTGCAAAGAAAATTGTAATGAATTAATAATTACTGTAGAAGATGAAAAGCCTGATCGACCTATTCACATCAAGATGATAGAGGAAATTCTCAAAAGATGTTTGCACTATATACCATTCAAAAATGAGGAAATATCGCTCTTAGCTATGCTTACAGTGCAGGAAGGCTTACCGCTTTTAATGAAATGGGAAGATCAGTTACTACCAATTGTTCATGTTTTGTGGCATCCATTGATAGAGAGATTTCACGACAAGAACCCTCTAATTATTAATCGTGCTTGGCAATTATTAAATGTATTAGGAGATGTTTCTAAAGACTTTATAAGAGTAAGAACTTTAAAGTAAGACTACAATAACCAAGTAATACATCTATTTGAAATTAAGTAGGCTATGTCATAATATAATACAAATTCCAACTTTCAGACAAATATTACCAGCTCTATCAAAATTTTTAACCGAGTCTGCTAAGCATAGTTTCAAAAAAGACTCTGGACATGTATACATATTTACACAAGTGTATAAGTTGCAGAGAGAGCTTCTCTCTACCTTTGGAAGAACCGCCATCAATTTAAAACTTCGGGAACGGGAGCTGTGGGATTTGTTGAGTCTTGCAGAGCCATATCTCAGCTCACTGCAAAATCCTACATTGCAGGTAAAGAAAAAAAAGTCGTAAATATATAATATATTTTAATAATCTAATATTTGTTGTACAGAAGTGTTCTATTGAATTGTACAAAGAAATAGCCGATTATTATGGAGATATTGCATGGGTTAAATGTCTAGCAATTTGGTCATCGAAAATTGCATCCCAGCCAATTCCCATTGACGCTACATTAGATACTGCAAAGTTAGAGGTATAAATAGCTAATCAATAACGTGGAGCGTATTGCTTTAGATACTATCTATATTTTGTTTTATAAAATTCTAATCTTCCTTAGCCGCCCAATGCTGTGACGAAGAATGAATACTATAAAAATGTGGCAAGAATTATCATGTATATCGAGAGAAAGGAATGTGATTTATAATTTTTTAAGTGGAATGAACGAATGTAAATGATATGGCAAATAAATTAGATTTATAGGGTATTCAATCTCAGATATCTAAACATTTCTTTTTTTTGCTCTTTGTTAGAAAACGGTCGGAAGCAGTGGTCTTTCAACGAGTAAGTAAAAATTAAATAATCGTGTATTTTTAGTAGTTATATAGATGATAACTTGAGCACATCTTCAAGCTTCCACGTACTTCAAATATCGATTATAGATGATTGTGGTCCACTCTTGTCGTATGTTAATGAAACATTTTGCTTCAGAAAACTTTAAATCACTAGATAAACATATCGATCCTGCATGTTTTCTGATTTTAGGTATGTTAACAAGTTTCAAAACTTAGTTTGCTAATAGCATTTAGTCATTTATGAAACATTACTCTTTATAAATAATAATTTGAAAAGGATCGCCTAAGGTGAAGAAAGCAATAAAAATGTCCATATATTAATTTTCTAAAAAAATGCAACGCATTTCATCATTTCCATGCTTGTTTTTGGGCTTTCTGAGAGGCTAATTTTTTGGTAATGTACGACGAGATCAATAAAGCTGCGAGTACAATCACTATAAGATAGTAGTCAAAGTCTTCTTTTAGCACATCAAAAGTCTTTGATGGTGCTACACGTGTGTAAAATAAATCTGAAATAAAATTACATAGACGCATTGATTAAACAGATTTATCTCAAGATTTGATGTAGTAGGCTTTTAAATGTCTATTATACGAACCAAGACCGTGTACAAAAACTAAACAAGTACTCTCAAGGCCACTAGGACTAGTATGTATACCCGAAACTCTGGATAAGCTTTGATTATAATTAACAATAGACTCCGTATGAATAGGAATCTCGGGCATGTATGGTATAACACCTTCTTCTCGTACTTCAGGATTGATAGGCCGTCTGGGATCAAGCATTATCCACGGTAATTCCAATATACCACCATTGGCCAAAGCCACTGTTAAATTAAGGATAAAGTTGGATTAATTTATTTGGTAAAGCCATGGAAAGAGACTAAAAGATCATTAATTACATACATACCTAGAATATGTTTACTAGTAATTCCCTTTTCTGTAATAGTTTCCTGCATTCGTTCTACAGATGCGGGGAAAATAAATGCTTGTCTTTCCACAATTGGTAATTTTGTAGTAACTAAAGATGAGAACACTGCAAATAATAACATATTATGCGAGTCAGTATTATTTTTTTTTTAAAAAGCCTGAGCGATTCATCTTACCCGTGGTATTACTTTGTACTTTGCCTTCGTACAGTTCTAAAGTAGCAATTTCCGTTCTGCGGTTCTTATCGTTGAAATAACTATACACTATCCAATTTTCTGAATGTACAATATGAATTGGTCCACGAATTCTCTTGTGGTTAATAGAGAATATCATGTTACCCGATACAACGTCCAATAAATATAAATTAAGTGTATCTGAAAATACAAAATAAATATATCAATATTTTCTTTTTCCTAAATTTAATTGTTTACAAATATCTTACTTTTAAGAGAGTTCCCGACTCCTTCAGTTACTATAGCAACTAAATTAGGATTTATGTACTTGTACAAAACTGATCTATCGCTTAATACTCTCCCTTGGGAGTGAACACGTTCTATTGGATTTTTAGCAACGACCTGCGTTATTCTTTGGTTTTTTGGGGACAATACCAGCTCCCATACTTTATGGGCTACCAAGGTCTACAATGCGTTAAACAATTAATTTTTTAAAGTGTAATATTTAATTTTTATAACATTACTTCTCAACTATTTTCTAATACTTACTTGCGACGTGCTATAAGAAAGTGAAAGCCCAGATAAAGTGCCGGTAGTTCGGTCAACGATGAAGAAATAAGTATTTTTACCAACTGTTGCAGCTATTGCAGTAGAATTTTTTGGGAAAACATGAACCTTATCTCTTGCATCCAGAATAAGAATGATACGAAGGAAATCATCTGTGTATAGGTGCAAAAGCATTGACTGCTTTATTCTGTATCCTAATTTCATCAATCCATCTAAAGCTTGCCCAGTAATGGGATTGAATGTATAAACAACACCTTCCTCGGTATTCTAAATATTTTCATGATTTTTAGAATTTGATATTAACTTTCAAATAATTCAATTAAAATGTGATGAATACCTTATCCTCTACCAGTAATGCGCACTGGGGCGGATTAGGAAAATGTCTGCTACCCCGCTGCACGTATAACACCACTGAATGAGGATTATTAGCAAAACCACGAATATTCTGTATTCTTGTTTGCCATATAATTTCTCCCTTTCTAGTCTCGATACCATATAACTATAAGTAAACTTTATTTATATAATCACAGACTTTTGACTCATAATGATTTTGTTAATGACGAAATACCTTTCCCGCTGATGTTACAACAACAATCATTTTGTGTAAGCCAAATTTGTCTCGTACTAAATCCGTACGCTGATTAAATTGCTGATTATCAAAGTCAAGTAAGGACTGGAGAAAACTTTTAGCCTGATTAAATTGTGAATTAATCCTTCGAATAGTCATACCAAGTATATCCCCTAGATATAAAAGAATCCATTTTGCATTATAAATTTTTTATGCATATTTATAATTATTAATTAAATTATAAAACTGAAAATCAATAAAATATAATACAAATTTACAAAACTTAAATGCTGAAGTTAATAATAAAAAACGAGATTTTTATCATAAAAAAAGCTGATTCGTGCAATTTGCCTAACATTGTACAAATTTCAAAATTGGAAAATTTCGTTAAAAATGTAATGTTTGCTTCAAACATTAAACTGATAAGTAATTGGCTAATGTAAAGTCTACATGCAATTTATGTTAAGCAACTGTTTTAATTTAGAATTTTATTGATGAATAAAGAAATTGGATTTGCCTAATTAAACAAGTCAGAAACATGCGACTTTCGATATAACACCAGCAATAAAGAAAATAGTAAGTAAGCCCTTTCTTTTTCACTACTTACATGAACCATCTATATCAATACCTGTCAGCAGCCATTCACAAAAGAATACTAGTTAATAGAATTTAATAAATATGTTACTATTTAAAATAATTGCCACCAAATTGATCTTACTGAACAGGCAATGATAATGTTTTTAAATAGTACTAAGAAAAATAATTATGTAGTGATTAGCTAATTCCTTTAAAAAAAGTATTAATGTTTGATTTTTCCTTGATTAAGTCACAAGTTACGACCAAAGTTTTGGTTTATTTTTATTAAATAAATCATAATAATTTATTTCTTAAATTCTTAAAAATATTTAATAAATTTAGAATGTTTCGATACTCACTTTCTTTTTGATCAAATTCCGTTTCAATTGCTTGATCCCTGTCAGACATAGGTAGCTCAATAATCTCTACAGCAACTATACTTGCCAGAGATTCTTCTCTAGCCCAAACAAATTTATTATGTTGCAAAAGAGTAACAGTGTGATCTTGTGAAGAAAATAAGTGCCTGCATTGGATCATTTGGCTTCCTCCTTTTGGCTGACGTAAACAAATTGATGCACCAATAATTGGGAAAAACAGGGAAGAGTGTGAAATGGTTACTGAAACCTCTGGGACTGGTTTAGATGATAGCAGCATCACTCCCCTCACTTGTGTAGTCTATAAAAGGTAATATTCGTGAATAAATCAAACTTTTTAAAATAAATGTTTCAATTACTTACGCCATCTTTGAAAGATGTTTCTAAAAGGACTTTTTCATTATCCACTAAAGTAACATGAAGAGCTATTTCCCCTGGAATATCTCTTGCAATTACATTAGTTGTTTCTCCAAGTATAAGAACACGTTTTCGTTGATTATTATCTGCACTAACTGCCACCACAGAATCTCCTCCTACTATTGATTCTAATTTGTATGGTCCTTGAGTTCCAGCACCAAATATCGTGTTCATGGTTACTGGTGCAATTTGGACATTGGTATCAAAAAGGTGTACAAAAAACAATACTGCAAGGCTTTTATCACCTTTCAAACATGCCAAAAATGGTGCTGCCAAGACACACCTATTAATATATATTGCAATATTAATATATTATAAAAGTAAGAAAATTAAATTTTTTGTTTAAAATTTACAGTTTTGCTTACTCTGTTCCTTGACTTATAAATGGAGCAGAAACTTTTTTTGTAGTCAATTTTTCTCCTGTTTTGCTGTCATACGATGTTACTTCAACGCCACTGTCATAAATAGGTAATATGTGATGCAAAGTACCATCTTTAATATGCCACCTAACATCTTCTAGCCTATTTAACAAAAAAATCAACAAAATGATTCACATACAGGGAATAAACATCTGTTTACAGATTTAACATTTTTTTAGAAACAACAATAACAACAATTCTTGTGTAAATATTAAATATATTCAAGTGCTGTTAACAGTGCTTAAATATAAGAAAAACCTGTCAACACTGTATAACCCCAATGTAGTAAAAGATATAAAGGGAGAGAACCGTCTGAAAAAGCAACAATTTATGATACCATAAATAACTTTTACAATCAACTTATGAGTTGCAGCTTTAAATAATGTGCTACTAATAATATATCTAAGCGATTGGTATTGAAGTAAAAAAATGTTTTTCTTTTTTTTATCATAAGTAATGCCATGAAACTTTTTACGAACCTTCCAAGATTATGTTCAGCTATTGGCCACTCATGAAGTATATGTCCTGTGGCTAAGTCCCAAGCTCGAACAATTGTTGGAACACCACCACTTACTGTTATAAGATCCCCTTCTGCAATGCCACCTAAAGCATGGATTTTGCCTGCGTACCCCTTTTCTAACACTCTTCTCCATAATATTTGACCTAATACAGTATGCTTATATAGATCATTCCCAATTTACATCTAAAATTATTTAACCTGTCCATTAATTAATACTCACCCGATTTCAGATTAAGTGCGGCAATAACGTTCTCCTCCGTTGCTACAATTATTTTCCTTGCTGTTGATATAGTGTCAAAACTAGCAAACTTAATTTGACCAACATAATTTTGTTTCCTAATAATTGCAAAAATGATTTAGTTTTCGCAAAAAAAGATCATTGTCCAACGAAGTGTTGGTATACGTGGTTTATACATAGCCTCAATTTTTAATTATTGGAGTTAACTTACCAGTCAAATTTTCCAACTTGGTCTTCGTAAAGACATAAAGATAAATTAAATAGACCAACAAAGACTAAAAGAAACTGAAATAATTGTGCTTCGTTTAAAAACCGGCTAATATTACCGCGAAAGCTCCTTATTAATGGAACCATGTCTACATATACCAAGTCGTTAATTAATTTATATAGTACATGAATAACTACATCCACGTATACCTTATGAGGCGTAGTATAGAAATATAGAAGTGTACATACATCCGAGAGATATAGTAATAAAAGATGAAGGAAAATTTTTGTAAATTAAAAGAGCTTTGACTAATTATATTGCGAATAGAGAAGCACTGCGACGTACGGGTACGGTACGGTTGCAGTTACCACACTTTGCACACACAATAACCACAGAACTAAACAATCTACACTGACTACACTGATGTCAGGTGTGAGCCTCGTGTGAGTGTATCGTGTGTGACCGGTGTGACTGATGAGCTGTTCTAGTTTATAAAGAGAATATATAAGCACGTTCAAATAATATATACACAGACAGTGATATGTACACATTTACACTTGACCACTATCTCTTTAAAACTGTATACGCAAGCACAGTGCAAGAAATTAATTCCTTTACATTTCAACTAACTTCACTCTGTAGTACATTCTAGACCAAAATTTTTTCTATACTATGCTAAAGTCATAAAACAGCGATTTTCCCAACTACTGCATGCAGGAAATTTAATTTTAATTAAACCGTCCTTTCCTTGTTCTATAGTGAAGTATAGAAATTTAGCAAAGAAAATACGGAATAAATTTTGCTTAAAGGTTAACGAATCAATTTTCAAGAGTGTACTTAATGTAACAAAACAAATTCACACACGTAACTATATGTAGCATACATATGTACATATATAAAAAACAGTAAGGTATCTTTTCATGAGGACCATTCTTTATTATTTGTGATGAATGACAAAACGAATATATGTTCGCTATTTGAAGTGCAAATTTTGTATCGTAGTTACTAAAACTAAAATTACTTTTTAATTTATTATAAATTAATCAATGATATTTGTTAAAATATTTGTAAATTTAACTTAATATTAAATTTATTTTATAAATAAATATATTTCGTTTAGCAATAAAAATGTGCTTTCACTTTAAACGTGTATTAAAGTAAAACAGTTATATAAATATTGTATAATATATAATAGTTTATTCAATTTTTTCTCGCAAAATACATATAAATAAAAAATAAATGTTTCCTAGTGCCATACAGAACATGTCTATATATTTTGAAAATTGCAATTATTATATAGGGTCCGCAACTTAAAACGCCTAAAAGTAAGCTTGTTATAAATGTTTATAGTTCTTTCGTAATTATTTTTAAAATATTCAAATTTTACGTAAATCTTCTTTGAATGCAAATATAAGAGTTTTAAGAAAAGTCCTATTTAAAAATGTAATATCTGTAATAGTTATGGAAATACACATATTTTGTTGCAAATGTTCCGAAGCGTTTAAAGTGGCGGACCCTGCACATATTCAGTTTTATTTATCCTATGTTATTATTTGTGTTTTAATGATCACTTATAAGTATAACGTACAGCTAAAAAAAATTGTTCAGAATCATAGAATTTTTTCATTAGCAAGTATAGCATAAGTGGACAGTATTAATAACTATGAAAAATATGACATAAATGTTAAATCCAACTTATAAATTACAATCAAATATAAAATTCTCCTGATAACTGTTTAAATGTAAGTCCTCCTAGCGCTTTTCTTTTACATTCATAATATAACTCTTAATGATTTATTTAAAAAATATATGAAATTATTTTAGATCGTCGTTGTAGTATGATCTATAAAATATAGCGTGTGTACAATAATTAGATTTGTTTTGTGCTTGGGTTTTACAAATTGATTCCAAGTGACTAATATTTTATTATCAACAATTCTTCATTCTTACGTTTGAGTATTAGCGCTCTCATTATTTTAATTTGAAAAAACATAACTCTGACATATAAATTTTAGAGCATTATATTTCATTTACAAATAAAAAAATCAAACAGATTTATAGTGACTAGAATATTTTACACTTCATACATTCGTTCATTGTATACGTATGCGCAGTATTAAATTGTACAAATTGTAAATAATATGATAAAATGTAATATTTAACTTTGGCATAAAGCATGATTCATTGACTTGCGAAAAAATCATACAATTGCAAAATTCCCTTAAAAAAACGATAGATATAAGTAGTGTTATTTATCTTACAAGAATATGAGAACAAATAGGGTTTTTATTGTATACATTATCCTATTTACTTGTTACGATTAAAAAATGCTGCATGTACACATAATTACAAAAAGTTCGTTTTATAATCATCTACTTTTACTAGAGCTTCTTGGAAATTATAATATTAGCTGCCTTGTAAATTGGATTAGAAAAAGTGAAAGCAAATTTGATAAATATATATATACATATATATTTATAAATTATGTTAGTAATAAAGCCTTATTGAATTATATAGGGTGTCCCACGAACGAGGGCCATGCCAATACCATCGGACAGGGTCAAAAATCTAAGTAAAAAAGTTGTAAAAATTTTTTTCCTAGAACCCTTAGTTAAAGTTATTTGCAATTAAATATTATCGATTACAATAGCCTTTCTTAAAAAGGAAGATTGTTTTGGTCGCATTATAAGGCCAAAAATGCTAAGACTGTGAAGTTTATGTTTTGATTGTTTTTATGGCGCTTGCATTCGAAACTGCCGATCGACTTTCAATCACTTCATAGGCTCAAGTGGATGTTTGACTTCGTTTTTCTTAGTATTTTAATTCACAGAATCTTAGTATTTTTGGCCTTATAATGCGACCAAAACAATCTTCCTCTTTAAGAAAGGCTACTGTAACCGATAATCTTTAACTGCAAAGAACTTTTTAATTAAGGATACTAGAAAAAAAGTTTTTACAACTGTTTTACTTAGATTTTTGACCCCTGTCCGATGGTATTTACATGGCCCCCGTTCGTGGGACACCCTGTAATGTCCAATGTACTCTCTCTCATGAAATTTAAATGAAAAGAAAATAAAACTATATATATATATATATGCTCAACATGTATATAAAAATGATGTATTTTAATAAGAGGGTATTGACTGACTTGGTATAAACTATTTACCTGAAACATGAGAAAAAATAGCACAATACGTAATAACTTCAGCACTCAAACATGTAATATAAATACACTACTTATACATTGAACGCAATATCTAGTCTCATAAGATGATAATATTTATCACACAACCATTACGCTCTTGATTTGCATAATCTGTAAGGTAGTATACACGTACGATGTATAAAGAAGAAAAAATATTTTTTAATTATATAAATCACGAAAATTGTATATTCATTTCTTTTAATGGAATCTCTTCTTATATCGATATTACAGAGAGGGAAAGCTGAAAACACACATTTCAATAATACGTATGACGTTATTTAACGACCGATTTTAAACGAATTATAGAGAGTTTTAATGACGTTGTAAACTGTTCTTTCTCTCTAATAAAAAAGGTTTTTAAATAACGAAAACCCACTATAAAAGAAAAGCAATTTTACTTTTAAAAAAATTGATTGTTTTTTTTTAACATTTAGTTATTTTACCAGAAAAAGCAGTTTGCGGCGTCACTAAAATCCTATAATAAATTTGAAAACTGTCATCTAATAAGCCACATTGTTGACACACGTTTACATCCTTCTCTCTGTAAATATCGGTATGAGGAATCTCATTAATGAATCTAAGTTTATTGCTCATTAAAAATAAAAGAAAATTGTTTATCACAAAATTCAGTACTTTGTGAAAGCATTAATACGTTTGAGTGACAAAGTTCATGCAATATGAAATAATACCATAAGTTTTAATTGACATCTTTAAAAGTATTTAATTATTTTGATTTGTATTGTATCTCTTTGTTTCTAATACAGTTCTTTTAGCATAGAACTTAAAGGGAAGTTATCATCGGGAGTCATGAAAAATGTATCAATTGTTTTTGTTTTTATATATAAAGTAATTACATTTGAAAATAGGTTTTAGCTTATTTTATACTTCTATTAATGAAAGATACATTCCAATTTAATTTATAAAAGTAAATAAGTAACAAATAAGAGCACCAACTCCTATCACAGAGTTATTCTGCAATAATTTTTGCGCGGTACTCTACATTATAGCTTTACAGACTTGCAGTTGGCAGTTCATCTGAAATAATAGATAATGATAGATTATGAAACTAGACTAAAGGAGCCTTCAAATTTTTTGATTTTTGAAAAACTTTAGATAACAAAGTAGCAGTTGTTTAAAAAAACTACAGTAAGTTTGTTGTTTTATTTTTTCTTTGTAATGGCTGGTATTTTGTTATCTGTAAATTTTTAAAAAATCAAAATTTGAAAACCCTTGCATTTTTAGTCTAGTTTAATCATTTTTCACCATTTTTTGTTTTGGGTGAACTGGCAAGGCTATAAAATGCATCCCTTACAGCATTGTATTATTTCATTTGACAGGGTATCGCCATTTTTGTATTTTTTTTATGAATAAAATTGGAATGCACTCTCAATTGTTAAAATAATGAAATATGCTGAAACATATTTTCAAAAGTATTTAATTTATATAGAAAGAGAACCTAATGTAATGCATTTGTCATGCATTTTTATGGTAACCTCCCCTTGATATAATCAAGATTACAGTAATGCATACAATGAATTTAATTAATCTGATAATGAATCAGAAAGTCTTCTAGAAAATTCCTATGCTACAGTATATATACACTCCAATCTTAAATTATCAAATATTCAATTCATATTTTTCTAGATCCATGTTAATTTCAAACACGAATGGATATATGGCTTTTAGTGTTTTGTTTCTAATTGAAAACCATATGGCACACACAACCTATCTTTCTTTATTCTAAGCTTCTTAAATATAAAAAATAGCATGTCCACAAGTGGAGGAATATTTCTGTGAATCATAGTCTTATTGTATCATTCTTGTGTTTCAGAGAGCTAAATTATAAACAACTTCAAACATAGTCTTAGTCTATAGTGGAGACAAAATGAATGATTTAAAATTAATATTGAGTATTGGGTACTGAGTAAAACTATTGCTGCATATTCCTTTTCCTTATTGCATATTTTCTGTACTAAATATTTGCTCCAAATTTTATGCATGTACGAAGATTTTTAAATCTATAGGACAACATATTTTGCTTATGACACTTTTATAGAGTGCCTTTCATGTTGTATTTAATTTCAAAGACTCTAAAGGAAGTGTACGTTTCAGCTGTAACAATTAATGTAACATATTGCAACTACTACATACAGTAGAAGAATTTTGTAAAATTTTGCTTGTTTTAAAATTATATAAAAAGATTATATCAATAATCATAAATTCACTGCAACCCAATCATTTTTAATTAGATGTGCATATAATGTATAAGTTCTAGTCAAAGATATTAAATATCTAATACTTCACATTAAATTATGCAACATAAGTTTTCTAAATATTTTAACATTTTATGAAAATGTTGAAATAATCTTGTAATTTATATGTAATCATAATGCATCATATGCAAATAAATAAATATAAAAGCTTTAAAATAATTAATTTAAAATTTTGTAATATCTTTGCTAGAACAAACATTATCAATAATTACAACAATTGTTGAATATTTTTGTTGTTATGGCACGTCTATCAAATAATTATTTAGAATAAAGTCTCTAATTGTAAAATAGCATTAACATATTCTTGAAGTTTTATCCAGTTATAAGTTGAAGTAAATATTATAAATATTTTAAAGAAAAATTTGTGAAATACCTGGCAGCCATAGTTAAAATGTGAATGTAAAAATACTGCGGCAAATACAATACATTGTTATCTAATTGGTTAAAATTTGTCCTATAAACACAGCTCTAAGAATAGAAAAAAAAATAATATTTATGTTAATCTGGTATAGCAGATGATTTTGATATAGATATTACTGCTATCAAACCTACAAATGTACATAGTTCTTCACATGAGCAAGAGCTTAAAAAACATATTGTCAATGTTCATACTAAAACTTTCTTGTACAGTCCATATTTATCTGAATGAATTGCTAAGCCATAGTACTTTCTTGTTCCTTAAAAGATTAATTCATTTGGTATATATAACTTACAGATTACAACTGGGAAGTCGAAAATTGTACTTTATCTGAAATGCAGTGGCCTGCAGCTGCCAGAGAATCCTTAATAATTGCCCGTGTCATTAATTTTTGTAAATCTCGTAGACATTTTAACTTACACGAATGACTGCAAAAATATATGCATAATTTATAATAAAATGCATCGTCTCTGCCGACGTTTTTGAGGTTCAGGTCTTAAGACAGCACGAACTGCCTCATCAAATACTTGTTTCAAACCACGTTGTGTTAAAGCAGAACATTCCATATATTTCACTGCACGAACCTACAACCAAAATTTATTACAAACATTAGCAAAGTATTAAAGCTTTTATATTGTTACACTAATATAAATACAATACTTTATTAGCCAACTTCTGTCCTTGTTCTCGTTTAATAGCACTAAGTCCTTGTTCAGCTAAGGCAGTAAGAGTCTCCCGATCATCGCGTAAATCTATTTTAGTTCCAACAAGTATCATTGGTGCATCTGGGCAGTGGTGTTTGATTTCTGGATACCATTTACTGGTAACATTTTCAAAGGAAGAGGGACTGGTAACAGAGAAGCAAATAAGAAACACATCAGTCTGAGGATAAGAAAGAGGGCGGAGCCTATCATAGTCTTCTTGTCCTGCAGTATCCCATAAACCTAAGCTTACAGGAATTCCATCTACCACCATAGGGGCTGAATAATTGTCAAATCTAAGTAAATAAAAATATATAATAATAAATACAATTTAATTATTTATTTTAGCAATACAAATTATACTAACACAGTTGGTACATATTCTCCTGGAAAACTATCTGTTGTATATGATATTAACATACATGTTTTTCCAACTGTACCATCTCCTACTACTACACACTTTATAGGTCTACCAGAGCTCATGGTTCCAAAATCCTAAAAGCACAAACAAATACATAAATACCAGAAAAGTAAAGGAAAACTTATTGTATTCAAATATTGGGTAGTACATGTTTCAGATTCCCCTAAAAGAAATAGATGCACTATAGCAATTGGGGGAACAGCTGTAGAAAAGGAAAAATACGACTATCTTATAATAAAAGTATTTTAAGAGTTTCGACCGTTTAGACAAAGAGTAATAAATAGAATATAGAATTGAATAGAGATAAAAATTACGATAAAAGCGATTATTGCTCTAAAGCACATCGACGTAGCAATAAAATATCTAAAAATTCTGAATTAACGTATAGATAATAATGTAGATTAATAATTGATGAGTTAACCCATTAAAAATGTAGGGCTTGTCTCAAAACAGTCGATTATGCTAAGAGTGGTTTAGTTCGATTAAGATTACTCACCACAACTGTAATGTATATATAATAAGCAGATATTACCAGACTCGTAATATAATTAATTATCAAATTAGGTAATCAGAGACAAGAATAAGTGGCCAGCATGACAGTACTTTGGGATCTTTGAAAAGATTTTTGTAGATTGTTTCGATTAGACACTCTAGTTAAAGAAATTCAGAACCGTCGCCGCCGACGCTGCCGAATTGAGCCGAACCCCGAACGCTCCGAACCCCCGAGTGTCCCCGACAACGAGGGTGACACTCTGCGTAAAGAGGAGGTGACCGTGTTAGTTCTAAAAAGTAAGTTTACAGTTCAGGTAGCGCTGTAGTCGTTTTGACGGCGTGTAATTTGCTTTTTCCCTTCCTATAATTCGTATAACGTCGCTAGTCAATTTCTAGTTATGCTTTATCTTAACTATCGGTAAATTAGATCACATTTTGACACATTTTAACGAGTTTGCATCGTTGTGTTCAATAGCATACATAAAAAAATATTACATAGATAGTGAATAATTAGAGCGATAGAGCTCCATTAAAGGGTTACAAAAATTTGTTTAACTAAAAATATTTATTTTCATTAAAATAGTAATAGACTAATTAGCATATTAGTAATATTTGTTATTTTAAAATTATTTTATATCATGTCACATAATGTGTTATATAAAACTAAAGGGATCTTTTACATAGTATTATTCCTTAAATTTAGGCAGCTTGTATCCATAATACTAAAGTTATAAAAAATACAATTTATATTTCTAAAAAATAATATATATTATGAATTATTCTAAAAAGCTTTCTTTTGAAGAAAATAAAAAATAATAAAATAATTGATAGAAATAGCACTAGTATAAAAGTTATGTACAGGAATATGTACAAGTCAAAAACAAAACAATTTCTAAATAATTTCTACTCTACTATGAGATCATACTCATCAATTTCTTCAAAAGTTTCATTAACACTTTTTACCCATTGCTGCAACCTCTTTTTTTCCTCTTTGCTTAATTTTGCAATTTTCCTTTTTTTTATTTCAGTTGTACCAAAACTTTCTTCTTCCTCTTCATTATCTTCACAAAAACTGAATTTGGCATTTCTTTTTCTGCTATAAGAATGTCTGGGAGGCTGGAAATAAAATTACAATCAATAAGTTTTTAGTTAAATTTGACATTTTCAACTTACCGCTTTAAAATGTATAGGTTCCAAATCCATAAATAATGGACATACTTCATTTTCTTTTTCTACATTAGCATTCTCAGGTAAGATATCAAAAGTATCAGAAAAACTGACAATATCAAAAGTTTTTTGCTTTTCATCTTCTTGAATTGAAGATTTGTCCTCTTCTTCTACTATATGAGATTCTTTTCTTAACTCTTCTACTTTTTCAAATCTCGTTAACTTAACTAATTGCTTTCTAGGTAATAATTTATTTTGTATTTCTCTGATTGATAATCTTGCCGGTTTGACTATTTTTTCAATAATTTTGTTTCTTTTTATAGGAGAATTCTCTTTATTTTCTTCAGGATTTATTGAAGAAATGTCTAATTCAGATGCAGAGTCACTAAAACCAAATAAATTATCCTCCTTCTCTCTTTTTTTAATCCTTTTTACTCTATTACTAGTTAATGGAGTTGAATTTTCATGATCAAAAATTCCATAAGCAGAATGAATTTTTGTACTCTCAGGCATTTCTGTAATATTTAAGAAAGAATTTAAGCTTGACTGTTTCAATATTCTTGAATCATGACAATTTTCTTGTATTAACTCAGATGGTCCTGGAATATTATCCATTTTTTCAGCTCCTAATAGATTTAAATTTGTATGAGGCCTGTTTTCTTTTCTTTTACCTGTTTTTACAGGTGTTTGATAATTTGGTACTGTGTTTTCTTTGTCATCAACAATGTCAGCTGCTGAAAATGTTGGTGAATTATTTTCAATTAGAAGATTATTTTTTGTTATTGCTGTACTCCCATTTAGAATATTTTTCTTTCTTGGACTTTTGGTATCACTTGTAATAATTGGTGAATTTTCTTGGTTGGTTATCACTGTACCAAATTTTCTTTGTAAAGGGATATTTGTGTCAATGTTGTTATTTTCTATTACGGGCTTCAAAATTTTTGGCTTGTTTTCAGTTAATGATTTTAAAGGCTTTTTAAACGACTGTTTAATCTCAGGTGTGCTTTGAAAAACATTTTTTACATTCGAAAAGGTTTGTAATTGAGGTACACGCCAAGGACTTCCAGGATCAAAGTTTGTTGTAACTTTAGTAATGGGAGATAATGATTTATTAAATAATGAATGATTCTGTAAATTATTGATTGTTAGCGATGACTTCTTAAATGCATTTGTAATTCTAAATGGTTGAAAATTATCAGTGTGGGATGTTGAATATGTTGGTATATTTATTTTAACATTATTCAAAGTCTCTATTTTGATTACTTTTGGCTTTTTTCTAATCTCATTTATTTCCTTTGCTGGATTCTTCAAAGTATTTTGAGATATTTGATTGACCTCCATTTGTTCTATTTTTTCAAGTAGTTTAGATTCATTTAAATTATTAATTTTGGTTTTAACTTCACATTTACTTTCTTTTGTACTAGATTCTACTTTTGCTTCCTGAGGAACATTCACTTTATTTTTCTTTTTTATAGTACTAGCTGCTTTCTTGACAGTTCTTTTAGTAATAACCTTACGTCTCTTTTTCTTGACAAGTTTTTCTTTAGAGTCATCAGCATCAAATTTAAAGTCATATATTGCATTAGGACTTTTTATAGAATTTTCTTTATCCTCTACATTCATTGTTTTGTAGACTGGTAATTTAAGGTTCTCTTTTTGTTTGATATGTTCTACAATTACAATACTGTTTTGCTTACCTTGTGGTAAATGCTTTTGTATTAAAGATGAATCATCTTTATAATTTTTGATTTCACGAGGTCTCAATTTTTTTGAAATGAGTGATTGGGAAAGTGATTCTTGAATCGACATTTGTCTTAGTCTAAATGAATTATCAACATCTTTTTTCATTTTTACAAACCTTTTGTTCATATTAATATTTTTTCTATTATTTTTCTTTGGCTCTTCTACACATTCTAGATTTAATTTACATTTAGATTTAAAAAATTTCTTCTCATTAACAGCATGCTTACTTTCCTTGGTATCTCTGTGCTTTAACTTTGTTGGTTGCAAAACTGATTTCAATCTTTCAGCTTCAACAACAGGTGCATTTTTTACTGATTTATCACTAACCTTAGTAACTAATTTTCTTGACCTTAATCTTCTTGTTGGAGTCACTTTTGTCTGTAATTTTTTATCATCTTCGGACGTCATTGATTTTTTAATTGAAACTCGACCCATTTTTCGGATTCTGGAAAAAATAAATTAAACTAAAAAAAATGATAATTGCAATAAATTAAATTAAATTACAATTATAAAATCAAAATGAAGTTTATAAATTTGATTATTTAAGTCTTTAAAAATATGAACTACTTAATTGTCTTAATTTATATACAATTAGAAGTCATCGAATTCTTGTGAAAGGTCAACATACCTTTTTTTTAACAGACAGCTGGCCATAAAAAATCAAACATCAGCAGGTTATCCTGATCCTGAATGAAACCAAAGATGATAAAATTTAAGTTTAAAACATTCACGAAAACATTTTTATACAAATGTTGATAAAATTTGCAAACTCTTAAAAAATTCACATTCTTAATATCCACATTTATTCATTAATAAAGATTAGTCATAATAAATGTCGGTGTCGTAAAAATTAGATAGTAGCAGCAAATTCAAGCGCGTCCTGGAATCAGAGGAAGGGGAAAGTAAACTGAAAGAAAACTCTTCTTTCTGTCTGATGGTGCTCAAATTAACATATAATATCTGTCACGCAAAATATAGACTTGTAGACAGAAATTGTAGAATAACAGAACATAATACCTCTTTTAAACATCAAGCCACTTTGCCCACTTTGCTACAGTGCTGCTGTCGCTGCTGAGTGGCGTGCTGCTCTCTGGGAAATTTTGCTAGGGAAAGTTATATACCTAACCTACACCTTTTGAAGGCCCAACTCCATGTAAATTCTGTAAATAATAAAAAAATTGTAAAATTTTGGATTAAATATACGCAAGTAAATATATATACGCGCATTTCACATTGCTCTTAATCTCATAAGGAGAAAATATCTTTATTGACAAAAACCATCTTCCAATGATTAAAAAAAAATGGATTATATTGTTCAAATAGAAACAAATGATCTATTTGTTTTAAAAATGCTTTCAACAAATTAACAAAACAATCGTTTAATTGAAATACATATCGTTATATTGTACAAATTATACTCGCTTAAGATAAACTAAAATTATAAGCTTCACAACATTTTATGCATTTATTTTATTATACTCTTGTTCAAGTTTTTCTTGCTGTTTCATATTATAATATCTTTTAAGTTCTTCGAGTTCTCTATCAATTTGGTCCTGACATTCAACAGCACGAAGCTGTTCAAATTTTTTCTTTTCTTGGTAAACATATTCCTCAAAGTTTGCTGGATGGTTAAAATAATGAAATAGAGCAACTGGAAATGTTATATATACAGCCATTTTAAAGATTTCTAGTTTCCAACCCATTGTCGTATCTAGATAAAAAGAAGCAAGGATATAAGTTTCATTTGACAATAATAATGATTTTTCTAAAGATACTCTAGACATACATGTTCTTTCGGTGGTTAACTAATTCTATAATTGACTTTAATATGATACAAATCAAATTTATTAAGGGTATAGATAAATATAGTGTGAATATTAAGCGTATTTTATTTTATAATTAAATTTGTGTGTATCTGACTTGTGTAAATATAAATCTTTTTTATGGAACAAAGTTATTGACATGTAATAATATTTGAGTCTTTGACACTAACCTAACCTGTTTTGAATACCAGTTGTTCAGTTGCTCCAATTTTCAATTCCAAGTTTACTGTTTTTCTTTCGAGAGTGCACCACTAGTATTTCAACAAAGGGGTGTTGAAATTTGGCGGATTAAGCTAAATGGAATAATAAACTAAACGCGCGTACGGACGAAAACGAAAATAATGTATTATAAGCGCAGTATAAAGTCAGCGATAGTAATCATGCCAGGAGTTTTGAGCTGCATGAATGAGTGATGCACATTGTTGTTATTATTATTGCTAGTATTGTAAAAGTTTTGTGGAGCGAACGTGATGCTTCAAATTTATTTTTTTATTATAGTTCATTACAGTCCTATTGGTCTAGCTTAGACGTGTTTTTATTTCAATGCTTCGCATTTAATCGTTTCTTGTTAGATAAATAATCTGAAATAATGGATTCATTGTTGCCTTCAGAAATAGCACGGTTAGTGTTAGGTAAGTAAAATAATACACAATACGATCTACTGTTACTCTATTATGTTTTCATATTAATCACCAATTTAGACATTTAATAATAACTACATATTTGCTTGTGACATGTCTCAGATGCTAATCTTTCAAAAAAGCTCAATGTGAACTTTTTTGTCTTATAAATTTATGCAACTCTTTTAATAGTATAAAATAATTATATTTTGTATAACTGTGTGAAAATAAAAATTAGTTCTTCATTTTTATTGCTGATATATACATTTACATTATCAAGTATGATCTAAGATTTTGCAAATGATTCTAACTTTAGTATAATAGGTTAATAGTGTACTGGGAATAATAGTGAATTATATGGAATACAGGAGATATAAAAAGTCTGTTTTTTTACCAAAAATCTCAGATGAAGTACTTGGTTAAATGCATGTTGTTTAATATCAATTCTCCATAATTGAGTAGCTTTAAATCTCTTTAAGGTGTACAAGATAAACACCTAAAGCTGTTATATATACATTTCACTTTGTTTTCAGGATACCTTGAAGATCAAAAATGTAGTGAAGCTGCTAGGTTATTTTTGGAATCATCTCCGCATTTAGAAGAATGTCGAGCTGTCATATCCAAAGGTAAAAAGTTCAGTACTAAAGTAGGTGGGCTGAATTTATTGGATTTATTTGAAAAGTTTGCAGCTGTTAGCACAACAAGTAAGCCTTTTAGATCTTCTCACAAGAGAGTCAAACCTTCAAAAACCTTTTTAATTCTTATCTTAAACACAGTTCAAGAACGCTTTAATAAAATTGCTACCCAAGATCAAGGGAAAGAAATTAATGATGTATTGGAGCAACTAAAGGTTTTAATAGAAACTACACGTGAACAACGTTTTTTAGTGAATATCAATGTACCTACACAGGTATGGCCTTCTTCTATTATGCGATCTTTAAATATCTATTTAATGAGACTAAAATTATTCAATGTTTTAATGTAGTCTAACAGTCAGTTATCCGGAGGATCTCCAATCCTATCAAGCAGTATGCTTAAGAAGCATCATAGCAGTACTGAAAGGGAAAGAAGCAAACGTAGTTTAAAATCAGTATTATCTTCAACAAATAACTCAGAATCAAATTTTATTCAGGGTTGGTTTGTGCTTAAACCCATTGCTAAAATGTTTAATTTTATATTTTCATTATTTTTCCATTTTTTTTAGCATTAAATAGTCCTAATCTTGGTGCTACTCCATTAGAAAGCTTACCAGGTCATGTAGAAAATTCAATCTCCCAGCAAGTAGCTAATACCAGTTTTCTAATAAATTCAAAACTTGAAAATTCATTTTTGTCCAATAATAATAATACATCTAATAACAAATGTAAAGATCTTCCTTCTATCACTGGTAAGATTTTCAAAGTAGATATACATATAATAATAACATATCACATTATAAAAAACTTTGTAGGAAATGAAGGAAACAATTTAAATAATGAGAAAAGGGGTGAAAATGACAATGATTTAACAAATAATCTTCAAAGCAATATCAATGAACATATAAAATGTACAACAGCCACCAGTACAGAAGAACTATACAGTGTTTGTACAGCAGAAGTTCAAACTGCTTTGGATGATTTAGCTGAATCTGAAGCAGAGCCTAATGATGAACCTATAGAAAATTTAAGTGTATGTAATATGGCACTACTGCTTTTTCTTAAGAATTTTAAAATACATTTAAATTATTTTTAACTACTTTTAGTTATTAACAAAAGAGCTACTTAATCGTACAGAGCTACAAGAGCGAATTGCAGAAAACATCAACAAAGCTATACTTCCTACTGATTCATCATTAAAGGAAGAAAGTTTAAATGAGTCATTAGGAGGAGAATTAAATACTTCAGTTATGACTGAATTAAATAATGCTATTAAATCTATAGTAGAAGCTACTGAATCTGATCCTGTTTTTGAAAAATTTTTGAATGAAGTTATTGGTCCTCAAATAGATACAGACACAAGTCCTGATGAAGATGAAACAAAGTCATGCTCAAAGCTAGATGGGTAGGAAATATTTTAATTACATTAAAACTACTTAGATTATATATATACAGGGTGTTCTATTTTAAAAGTTCCACACATATATCTCGAAAAGTATAAAAGATATAGGGAAATGTATCAGACAAGATCTGTAAGGCTATAAAGAGGAAAAATGAAGATAAAATTATAGAATTTGCATTGACTAACCTATTGAGGGTTATACAAAGTCATTTGCCATTTTTTAAATGAAAACGTATATTTTTATTGCATATTCTTTTAATTTATATGAAGAAGTTTTCAAAACCCTGTTATCATCATTTCATTTCAACCAGTCGCTTACAAAATATTTTGATTTGAAATTGTATGTAGGAGTGAACATAGCTGAATCAATATGCATGACCATTGCGCGTACACGCGCATAATTGCTCACCTACACATACTTTTAACTCAAAATATTTCGTAAACGACTAAGTGAAATGTAAAACTGCAAAGAGAGTTTTAGAAAGCTCTTGGGATAAATACAATAATATTTAATCAAAAACTTAGTTTCCCATTTAAAAAACTCAAGATCAACTATGTGTTGCTTTCTATAGGTAAGTCAATGCTAATTCCATAGCTTTGTTATTTATTCCCCAAGAAACCCAATAGCTCACATTTGTAACATTTTCCTGTATATTTTATGCTTTTTGAGATATTTACTTAGAACTATAGAAGGGAACATTCTGTATATAAATTTATATTATTTTTTAGCATACAAGATAATTCAACAGTAGTTTTAAATCAAATGGACTTAGATCCATCTTGCACCTTCGACAATAAATCTAGTAATGATGACAACTCTGCAGATATCCCATTAAAGCAGAGACTTCGTAGCTCGTCGCGGCAGCAAAATAACAGAGGTGAAGATGAGACCGATAAACAAAAAGACAAAGAAAGAGAGCAAAATGTTTTGGAAGATCAAAATGCTGCTGCAATTCAAAGTATTATAAATGCAAATATTACAATTGAACCAGATCATGAGAAATGTCAAGTAGAAGAATTAAAGGAAGAAGCGAATTTTCAAACTATCACTAATCAAAGCTTACAGCTTATGCCTAACAAGGAGCAAAATAAATGCATTCAAGCAAATCCAATTTCAGTAGATAGTTCAAAAACAAGTACTGCCTTAGCTTTACAAACACCTTACTTAGAAACAAAAATGAAGAAGCCCGTAGTTAAACGGCCACGGGCTACAAAACTTACGAAACCGATATTGGATGAAGATGCTATTACTGTGCCAACATTAATTGTTTGTTCCAAAAGTGAATATCATAATTACCTTTCGGTTAATCCATCTTGTAAGTTTTACTTTTAAAAAATCTTAAATTATTTCATTCGCTTAAATAATACATTTAAATTAATTTGTTTAAATATTTGTTACAGATCAAAATACAAATGTTCAGAGCATTGCTTCCACTTCAATGTCTCATTTTATACCTATTGCTCCAAAAGGTAAAACTATTTTAGATCTAAGTTTGTGACAATCAATGTTAAACTTTTCATATTTTTATCCATAAAAACATTGTGTTCTAGGTAGCAATAAACTGGTTCAGGATCCTCTTTATTTTAGAACAGTGAATGTTCCTAAGAAATGTTTAACAAAAAAGAATGAGACGAAAAAGCAGGGAATGGATAAATCGGTAAAACGAGATATTATAAGTAAGAAAAACAAAAAATGTTTAAGTCATAATAAAAAAAATGACGGGATATTAAATACTGAGAAACATGAGGCAAGCGGTGTCGGTACAGTACTTAACACTGTCAATTTACTGGATACAAATAAGCTTTCAAACAATGAATCAATTACATTGTATAACAGTGAGAATAGTTTAAAAACGTTATTGGATAATACAAATATGCCTACAATCAGCATAGATGAAAATATTAACATATCAGGAGCAAGTCTTTCGCCATATTTAAAATTTAATTGCAATAAAACAAGTCAACCTCAAAGTTTATCGGACATAGAATTAGAACCTTGTATGGAAAATAGAAAACCAATTACAGATTCAACGGTAAATCTAGCTAGTGAAGAAAATAAAATATCTTTTAAAAGTTCTGCATCTGACATAATCAGTAAAAGAACACCCAAATCTTTAATGAAAAGTAGATCAAAAAATCATAGATTGAGTTTATCCACGCCGCGACGTCGTAACAGTCACGTAAGAGTTTTAGATTTTAATACCCCAGCTAAAATATCCAATTCTGCTCAAAAAGTGACCAATGACAAAAGTACAGCATATTCATCAAAGCTACCCAGGAAAACAAAATCAGGTTTTAGAGCCTCTTTGTTTAAATCACCTCCGTTCACTGGTTCGGCAACTAGTGTTCAGACACCCGAAACTTCAATGACTATTCATTCCGCATATAATATTCAAATTGCAACAAGAAGTCCTGCTCCTAAGTTAATGGGAGGCTGGGATCAGTGTAATGGGGTTGGAATCATTATTGGGGAGCCTATTGAAAATACTGATGTCTTTGAGATGGCTTCGGACAAACCACCACCTAAAAAGAAAACTGCAGCTAAAACTAGCTGGGATGCTGATTTGAGAAAAAATTTATGCCCAATCCCAGAGCAATGTGAAGCTACAGGAAAATCAATAAAAAATTTAAATTCTTCATCTAAAAATGAGAAACAAAGAGTCACCTCAAAAATAGAAAAATCTCTTTCTGAAACAAAAGAAGTTTCACTTGTCGAGACAAATCTTTTGAAAGAAAATAATTTAATGCCCCGCGTGATGCCAATGAAGCAAGAAATATTGAATTCTGCAACAGATTTTGATATTTCTTTAGAAAAGAACACACCGGATTTTTGCCAGAAGAGATGTTATGACGCATGCATTAACTTAAAAAATAATGAGGCTCGAGTTAAATGTACAGTGAAATCACAGAAGGTTCTTGATTCTAGTAAAAATGAAAATTCTATCAAAATTTCGGACCTTACAAAACAAAGCAATAATAAAGACATAAAAAATAAGACTATAAAAAAATATGCGCAATTAAAAACAATAAAAACAAATTTAAAAAAGACTGATTGTCGAACTGAATTTAACCCGCCACATATTGAACTTTCAAAAATGTCTAATGAAATAACGCATCCAATTTTACAATTTCCTGATATGACAAGCTTGGAAACACCGACAAAAGATATTTTAACTGGAATACCTCCGACACCAAGAGTGCTTAGTCCGAGTAGTAGCAACATTGTTACGCCATTTATTAAAATTAATGACGACTCGACAAAAATTCGTAGTTTCATAAGTACGCCAGAGTTCCCAAAAACTCCTTGTATTACGTTAACACCAAAGCAAACCGATGACAATAGAACTAACGATGATACAAAGAATGCATGTTCTTACTATCGGCCCAGCATAGGACAAACTAAAGTAGATAAATGTGTCAATATATTACCTAGTGAAAAGGATCTTTCTGTAGTTGAAAAATTACCATTTCAGACTAATAAGGACTCGATTAGGGCTTTTAGCACTGATAATTCTACTAAATTAGAGATTACGCAATTTGAGGTAATCAAAGAAAATTTGCCTAAGTCAGAAGCAGTCAAAGAGTTGAAAATTTCGTTGACTTCCAAAGATGTGTTACGGTTGGCGAAGCCTGAAATTGATCGAACCGATAGACTAACAGCTCTGAATAACTCTGAAAGTAAATTTTCAACACCTAGTGAAAAAAATTTCTCAAATAGTGACAACGAATCAAACGACAGTAATAGCTCATCATCGTCAGGTTCTTCCTCTTGGTCATCATCTAGCTCGTCTTCATCCACGAGCTGTGCGGCTGATAATACTTCCATACAACTCTCATCTATGAAAAAAAGAAGAGAGAATAATTTATTTACGGAAATAAACAAAGACTCTGAAATTAAAGCGAGTAGTAGAGAGAGGCACATTTTCAAGAACGACGTATTACCTGGCCTAGATTCTAATTCAATTCAAAAGAAATTCGAGAAGGCTGAAGAAACTAGATTGGAAGAAGCTACAGAAGTTAAAAAAGAAGTGCCAAAGGCAGAAGAAAAGGAGACATCGCCACTAAAAGTATTCTCGTTAACTAAAACTGAATCTCAAATTGAATCTACGTCGCATGAAACCCCGGCGAAAGATGAAGCTCTTTTAGAAGCTGATATTTCTGAAACACCTAATAGTTCAAAAACGGGTATTGAAAGCGTAACTAATTTATCCTTCAAAATATCAGCTTTCGAGCAGGAGAAGACATTGAAAGCTAAGACTGCAATGGAACGTGTTAAATTGGAAAAAATAAAACAGAAGCCTAAAATAGTGGATGTAAAGCGAATAGATGTGTCCACTGTGAAACACCTTACAAAAGTAGATAGTAAGTTGACTGAGAATAGCGAAACCAAATCCGATGAACTTACTTCGGAAAATAATCAATTAGGTTTGGACCTGGAAGAAAAACGTCAGCGTACTATAGCCAAAATTAAGGAGGCCCCGAAGTCAAACATTGTATGTAAACCTCGCGGTAGACCTCGTTTGTCACGAACAAATTTTGGAACAAAATCACAGTCTCTTAAAAAAGGTAGAAAACCTCAAACGAAAAAATTAATTGCTGTAGATCAGCAAATAAACACTGAGGATGAAACATCTAATCCTGTTGAAAGCGCATCGAATAAAACGTGTAATAAAGAAACGTTTAATGCGAAAAAGAATAGTGATCTTCCTACAGAAAGAAATAGTTTGTCTACAGTGGGAGTTGGGCAAGATAATGTGATATATGAATTGAATTTACCACAAATACAGCCTGCTTCATCGAATCCCGAGCCTAATATAGAACTTACCATACCTCTTGAAAATGAACCGGATATTAATTTCAATAGCGATGCGATTACTAATAAAATAGATTGTTTAATTAAGATCCCACAGGATATTGCTAATCCTGTGAAAACTTTAGCTAATAGAGAAAATGCAGATTTTGCAGCGTACAATCAAGTTGAGCTGAACCCTTCCGAAGATAAAACTAATATAGCAGGAGAAAAGCCTGGAGAGTGTAAGACAAAATTAATAATGAAGCCCGAGGTTGATCAAGTAAAACGAAATTTATTCAGCGGTAATAAAACTGGTCTTCAATCCAATTGCACAAATTTCAAGAAGCACAATGTTATAAATGATGGTATTATTGCAGGTTCTGAATCATCAAATGAAAATAAGACATCTATTACTGATATTGATCAATTGGACAATCCGAAACAAGAATTGTCTTCTGTTCTTCAATGTCTTCAATTAGTACCTGCTTACAAAAATGATGAAAAAGGCGAAGAGAATAATTCAGAACAGCCAAAGTCTAATATTGTTGAATATCATTTCATATGCGATGAAAGTAAATTACCTAAAAGAAGACGTAGGAAAAACAGCAATCAGGAACAGGATTATGAGATAAAATTTGAAATTCGAGAAGGCCAAGATATAGTTTTAAAGTTAACACCTTATGAGGAAATATTTAATTTATCACCAACACCAACAAAAAAAGTTGTCACAAAAAAGTCACTGTTTCGCAAAGAAACACAACAGACTACGTCCGACAAGCTATTTCATTCAACGAACAATGAAAGCAAACCGCTAGCAACGTCTACACCTTTCATTAAATCACCGAATCCTAAAATTAAGAGAGCTGCTAAAATTCTCGAGAAAAGAAGTTCAACTAGAGTGGAAAATACTAAAAAAAGTAATAAAAATTCAGAGCCAACTCAAGAAGGTATTTACTATATTTAACATAAGCAATGTTGTGATTATTAAGGGGATGCATTGCGCGTCGAGAAAGTACTTCCAAATTATCTTCTACAATTTAAAAAATTTGAATATATTCATAGGGACCAAATTGGCTCGTATTGATATGCTTAATTAACGTAAAGGCTTATTTTTTGGATTAAAAAAAAAGAATTTTTTTTAATCGGATATTAATAATAATATTTTATTTCCCATCAATAATTTCGAAAAAGGGAGCCTTTACGACGCTGCGCCAAACTTCAACGGGTAATTTAAGACCAACAAGAAGCAAATATTCCCATAAATGTAGAAGATTTTTTGGAAATACTATTGTAGCGCAACAAGGAAAAATTTGCAAATTTGCCATTGTTGCGCTACAATAGTATTTCCAAAAAATCTACATTTATGGGAATATTTGCTTCTTGTTGGTCTTAAATTACCCGTTAAAGTTTGGCGCAGCGTCGTAAAGGCCCTTTTTCGAAATTATTGATGGGAAAGAAAATATTATTGTTAATATCCGATTAAAAAAAAATTTTTTTTTTTAATCCAAAAAATAAGCCTTTACGTTAATTAAGCATATCAATACGAGCCAATTTGGTCCCTATGAATATATTCAATTTTTTTAAATTGTAGAAGATAATTTGGAAGTACTTTCTCGACGCGCAATGCATCCCCTTAATCTCAGTTTTAATTAAAATGAAACAATTCAATTGTAGATACAGGTATTGTAAAAACTAGAAAGCGAAAAAATTCAGAGTCGGAAAAAAGTAAACAGGTTAGTGAAAACTGTATATTTTATTTAATATTAATATTTTATAATTTAAATATGTTTGTTTTTTAGAACGCTAAACGTCAACAAACAGCTTATCCACAGGCTTTAATAAACAGTATAAATGTAGAAGAGTTGTTAACATTGGTCCATGGACCAGAATAAGTAATTGAGTATTCGTTTGGATCTTGATTATTTGTTGTAAAAATGTACAAATCTATGTATAAGGCCATGTATATACATTTTTTTATAATATCGACTTGCCAGTATTTATTTTTAATTGAAAATATGTATATTTTTTTAATTTTTCAAAATAATCTTTTGGTTGCTTACGATTTAATTTACATCAATTCATATATAAGGTTTTATATTGTTTTAATAAATTAAATCCTTTCACAAAAACTGTTATTTCTAAAACCATTTTAAATAGATATTTTCTTTAAAGTTTTCAACCAGTGTTTTTATCATTGCGGGATATTTAATGAAATTAACAATAACAGATTATTTATGAACCGTATGAGTATTATAGGCTGTGCGGCAGTTTTCAACTAACAAGTGGGCTAAAACGTATGATTAAGTGTGTTAAGGCACATACTACATGTTGTGTATACAGGTAAAGCTAAACCGTGTATACATGACAAATGCAACACGTTTACACTGTAAAAAACTAAAATCCAGCAAAAGATAAGTGTTCGATTTAATTTCGGTATTGACGATTTCCATTGTTTCTAGTCTCGGTGTCTGCGGTGTCTCCTCCCTCGCTATGATGGTACTATGGTAGCTTTTGGAAATTCTGAAGCCTTACCATGATCCATGAATGATCCTCATTTCTTGCAACACCTAAGGAAATCTAGTAGACAGTGCATAGGAAAACCTAGTCCTTCCTTATAATTTGCCATTAATGATCCTGCTCCTACATCCATTTTAATTGGGCTTGTCTTGAATTGGAGCGAGTAACCGCGCTCGGCGGCCGGCGCGCTTGTCGGCCGGTACCGACGGTACCGTTTCGAGGTCGCTGCGGAGCAGCCGTTTAAGCCGTTGCCAATATAACCTGAAATTCTGACACTCTAATCTGTAAATTCTGTTAATATTTATAGAAAAGAATTTAGGCAGTTTAAAATTTTTATACTGATTTTATAAATTATGTTTAAAATTACGTATAATGTAGTAAAGAGAACGCTTTTATGTAAAGCTAGAGCTTTCTATACTATGTCTTATGTATTTAAAAGTGATACAAACTTTAAACTGTGTAACAATAATATTCTTTATAGTTCTAATCTTCTTCAAAATCAATTGAATGATTTAATTATCAAAAGATATAAAAGCAAAAAGAAAAAACAAAGAGTAATGTAGAGTTTTTTTATTGTTTTAAGCTTTTTATAGACCATATTCTATTAGTGACTGTGAGTACTAATAGTAGTACATTTTCTTTGTAACAAATCACATATAAATTTTTGTACTATTGGTACCCTGTCAAAAATGACATATATCTATTAACTATTAAGTTACACTAATGTTTCTTAATTTTTTAGGAAGATTACAAACATGAAAGTGATGATGATGATGAAAACAATGTTGATGAATCAGATACTAACGAAGCTATACAAAATGCAAAGGACTTAGGCTCAACCATTGTTACTGTAAAAGCTAATAATCTTCGCTTGGATGTGGTTACTAAAAGTGCTCTTGGACTGAAACGCAGGTATAAAACTAATTTTATATTTTAAAAATAATTTCATATTGTGTGAGAATTCATTTTTATTCAATATAGCTAAAGTAATTCATTTTGTTTTTACATAGCAAAATAGAAGACATATTCTATGAGAATTTAATTCGTTTAAATGGAGAAATGCCTGCAAAAAAAAGTGTTGAGGTAAAATATTCTTAAGAAGAATAAATATTCATAAGCATTGACAATAAAATAACTTTTAGGTAAATATGAATGATGAAATCGATGTGATATTGGATAGAGAGTTAGAAAATCCAAATTTGATAAGAGTGAATCGGATAGTTTTGTTAAATGTAGAGCCAACCCATGGTGGACTTTCATTGACTCTATCTAGAGATAAAAATTTATTGATTGAAGATTATGCCAAAAAATAAACAACAAAAAATAATTGTTTCAGCTAACCAATAATAAAACATTTATCTTTTTCGCAAATATACATGTGTAAGCTAGTAATTTTCATTTAAATATGATACCTTTTATGGTATTTTTTAGGTAATAGGCTCTGATACAATTTCTTTAATAATTTTAATTGACTGAAACAAACGTTTAGATTAGTATTAATTTTGACAAACTTAGTAAAAGAAACTATTGAAAACTTACATAGGATGCTGTGAAGATTCCTTTTGGTAATAAATTTTGCAGAGAGTCAATCACTGTTTGCAGTTCAGGAAGATCTTTTAATCTCTACAAATATTTAAAATTGTTACTTATTCATTCTTGCAAATAATTCAATTATTTCATACTGATAAATATTTTTATTTTTATTATACCTGTATTGCAAATGTTTTGTCTATACTCTCTAAAAATGGTAATAATGCGGCAGCTAAGCTTGGCCTGTTATACTGAAAACAATATTTTAATATACTGGTGAAAGATAATTTGCTTATTATAGGACAAGAGTATAAAAGATGCAGGACTGCGATGCAGTCGTCCATTTCTACGCAAGTAATATTTGAATCCAATCTTTGAAACGGCTCCGAAATGACGGTTTGCCAAGCTAATGCGTAACCATCAGAGTTAACAATATCATTTAAATGGCGTACTTGCAAAATAATCTTTTTTAGTTCATTGACCTGCAAAAATGTTTCATTGATCACATTCAATGAATTTGTTTTTAAATTACATATAAGCTTAAATTAAATACATATTACCAGGCTCAACTTTGACATTCTGTCTAAAGTTTTATTCCACAAACATATATCATGTATATCAAAATCAAGACACAAGTTTGCAGTGAATATTAAAGTTTGAGGCGTACTATAATGTAGTTTTTGTAAAATCTGAATAATCTCTTCTTTTGAACAAGTAGCAAGGCTATGAACACTGTATGAAAGGCCAAAATTTTCTAATTCGCTCAAATAATTCAATGATTTTGTGTATTTTCTGAAATATTAAGAATTTTACATACATTTTTTTAAGTTGTTAAATTTGATACTTTAATTTTTCCCATACCTTATATAATTTATATCTTGTTTGGTTAATTCTTCTAGCAGTTTTTCATCAGTTATTAATTTTAAGACACAGAGAGCTCTATATCGAGTGGCTAAACTGTATTTTCCTTCATTATCATTAAAACCTATATTTATCAGAAAATATACAGATTGGTGGAGATTACTATCTTCTAGTATATAACAAGCCCTACAAAAATGTTTCTTGACATAAAAAAACACAAATTGTAATTAATAGAATGATCTGAATTACCTTAACAAATTATCGTCATCTACTGAATTCAAATTAATAACATTCATAAAATTATTGGTTGCATCTTCAAACTTTGAAGTTGGTTGCAGCCACTCTTCTACTAAATCTAGTTGAATCTTCACTAAATTGAGTGAAAATACCTCACTCAAAGCTTTCACAGCTGAATTTATATCTGGCTTGTGATCTGTTGCAATGCGATATCGCAATGGTATACTTTCATCCATGTACAACCCATAAATTAATTTACTAGGACTGTTTATTAGCGATATATACTTTTCGTATAAATTGTGAGTCCTTAAAATATGCTTCGACTTACACGTAAGATACATACACTTTATTTTCTGAAATTATAAAATTTTTGAATAATGTATTTAATAGATTTTTGTATAGTGTAATTTAAATGAGAATGTTTTCTTTATATACTTGTACTGAAACATCATCAAAAACGGCTGACCTAGCAATCGCTTCTTGAGCGTAAGCAAAACATTCTTCTGCTGCAGCTACTTTATCGGCACCTAAAGAATATTTGAAAATAAGCCAACAAAATACGAAGATTAAATCAGATTAATCATACTATTATCGTTACCTGGTGGTGTTTGGTTAACAACAAAAAAGAGAGCTGCGGACCCAAAGAATAATTCTTCTGTCTCGGTTATACACTGCAAACATTCTTTAGTTTGTTTCAACAGTGAGCTGTTTTGTAATTGAAGGGGCCATTTGTCAGTTTCTTCTTTCATATTCTTATCCTTCCACGCTGAAGCCGCTTCTCCCTTTATAGAAAGTATGCATATCATATACATTGGTAAATTCAATACAGGAGCTATTTTCAACCATTGTCTGTAAGTTTTAAAATTTAACTCGGGGGTTATGAGCTTCCATTTATTTATTTTAGGCAAAAATGGTAATCTCCATTTAGAAATAATTGGTAGAGATGGATTTCTTGGGTTTATATTCACCCATTCTTCAATTTCTACTTCGGTCGGCGTTCCATATCGCGTATAATTTTTCAAGAAGCTTAAATATGACCTATTTTCGGTATCTGTCTTTTTCAATAGATCCATTAAAATAATTATTACTTCGTAATAGTAGAAATTCACTTGAGGCAACAAATTTAAAATAAATTGATTTACCGCTGACTTATCTGATATTTTAGAAATGATTAAATAACATTTTTGCTTTAGCTGTTCTACTTCTTCGTTGCTTACATGCAGTGTATTTTTTTCTTCTGCTGCATTTATATCTAACGTAGGATTCCAGGCCTCAATTGAAGTTTGCAAATACAATAATAGACAATCATTTGTATCAAAGCAAAAGCTTGCACAGAAGTCTTCCAACAATTGTAGTAAACAGTCCTTCTGATTGTGTATCATAATACGCCCTAAAATCTCTCTTCTTCCTGCATTGTCACTTTCCAGGATTTCCTTCTCGGAAATCTTAAATTTATTTAATTTTATTGTCCAAGAATACAAGTTTCTACGATAATTTAACAATTGCATGAGGGCTTTATCGTTAATTAGACGAGCATACTCTAATGGTAATGTGCACATTATCGTGTGGCGAGTATAATCGGCTTGAAAAGACTCATAAGGTTTAATCCAATTATAAACTGTATCGGTCGAAGCTAAAGAAAGACAGAAGAGTCCAAAAAAAAAGTCGAATGAGCGTGAGTTAATATATTTTTTGAATACTATATTTCCAAACTTTGCAACTGATTGCAACGAACTCTTTATTTTATTTTGATCTATGGGCGTGACGCAACAGCAAATCCGATAAATATTTAACGTTATTAGTAACATCTGATAATCAATATGATTTATAGATATATTTGATATTTTCTCTAACAAGTCTGCTAATAATTTATTAGCTTCTTCCTGCATGTTTGATGCTGTTATTGCGATATTTTTCGAGTTTGGCGTCAACTTTATATCATTCGTACTGTAATCCAAAGCCAAAAACGAACTTTTTAACAAAGGTAAAGCGATACTTTTAGAAGAAATTATACTGCCTTTGTATATCTCGTAGATTTTATAATCTTTCGAAGTCTCGTCTAAAAAGGATCCTTTTGCAGTAAATACAAATTGATTACCCCCGCACTCCGAAAAAATACGAAGCCAATTATGAATGATTAAGGACTTTTCTAGATTCTCAACTGATGAAGCACTTAATGAATAATTGCATAAACTTTTTAAGTCTTCAATTATTTCACCATTTAATTCTGAATTTTTCAACATGAATATACAGACCTCCTGTAAATAAGGAACTTCAAACGCTTTGATAGTCAAGCTGGTTATATCATCAATAAATATTTTTAATAAATCTTTATCTTGTGTTCGCTGTAACAATAACGACCATCCTTCCATTTTCTTTAATTGAAGGAGATATGCAAGTCTCGATACTTTTTTAAAAGCTGCTAATAAGGAAATGCCTTTAGACGTTATTTTTTCCACTAAATTATCAATACCATTTTGCAAAATTCGTTGTTTGTTGTCATAATATTCAGTAGTAGAGATAGTAATTTCAAATTCTTTCTTTAAATAATAAAGAGATCGAGTTTCGCCAATTTTTACTATCATATTATTTTTAATGTATGCTTTAATATTACATGCATTCTGAATTTTATTTTCTATCCAGCCCAAGCATTCCAGACAATTCACAGAAAACATTAGAAATTCTTTTTTAATAAGATTGATTGAAATATAATTAATAATTGCATCATAACAAGGTATAACATTATTCTCTTTCAGTTTACTGAATGCATTTGCTATTTCATCAACGGTTCCTTCAATTAAAAAATGAACCGCGCATTCAAAGAATGCTTTACGTCTCATAGATAAATCATTTTTAGTCAATATATCTATATCTTCTAACATATCTGGCAGCTTTTCTTTTATAATACGAGATATAAGCTTACCGCATATTCCTATTTTTTCAAACCTATACTTTTTTAATATAAGCTTTATAGGTAGACAGTTTATTTCAATTTTAATCTTTGAAGCCAACGGATGATTCATTTTGCTATTTACTTCTGCCAAAGTATGGATATTAAAACTCCATGGTACCGGAGCGCTTTTTAAAATTTCTAAAACTAGCAATAATCGAGCTTCAATAGCTTGAATAAAGGGTACTATACCAACAATTTTTTCAACCCATGGACACTGCTCCCAGTCCCACCAACTTTTGCTGTTTATTATGAGTTTCTTTATAAAAATCGTCAAAACAGTATCGTTTTCCAAAAAATTTTGAAGCATGTACCGTTTTAAGAAAGTGTTTATAAAATATGGTAGCCCTTCTGTATGTACATTTTGCAGCAATGCATGAGCTACTCTCATTGGCTCACTCATATATCTAATTAAGGAAATTTTTATGTTATGATTTAATTTTAATTCTTGCAATTCGTTTAAAGTTTGCTGAAGTTGCATAAATTGTTTCAGTAACATGTCTTGATTTCCACAGTTGTCTTTAAAATTGAGCAGTTTCATAAACGATCTCATAAATTCAACTCCTATCTCAGGCCAGGATGTCTTGTAATATTCTTCCAATGACTCTGTCCTTTTATAGGCCCAATCAACTATAATAGGCAATGTGTCTGGCTTTGAAATTAATAAGGATGGTATAAAATGTGAAAGCCATGATAATAACCTTATTGTCGACTCATTTTTTGGAATTCCTTGAAGAAAATTTGTTATGTTTTCTTTAGATAGTCTTGTTACAAAATCAGGAAAGTGTCTAGTCCAAATTAAAGCTGCTGTTTCTAGATTTCCCTAAATATTAATAATTACATGTTTAATAAGTGATTAAAGCGCCTAAGTATAACACAATTAACTTATAATAAAAGATTTAAGACATACAATACATAAATTTTTCTTGCATTCCTCCAATAAATCTGCTCGTGCAAATGTTGCCCAGTCATTATCAGCCTTTTGATCATTACCAGAGCTGCTACTGCAGACAAGCTGACATTTTTTAATTAAGTCAAAAGTTTCAAATTTATGTATAGTATTATTTATCAATGACAAAAGCTTATTACGTTTCTTATCTGTTATTTCCTAAGACGATTTAAAATATTAACAGTTATTCTATATTCCTATGAGATATCTTAAATGGATATATTTTTTAAATAATAATACCTTACTACTTTGCACTATTCTATGTTGTGCATATAAAAATATTTTCTTCATTTGTGTATAATCAGAAAGTAAAACTTTAGTACAGCAATTAGCTACATACTCAATGTCATTTATTTTATCCAAATCATTAATTAACAAATCTAAGTTCATTGTTGATTCTGAGATTTGCATTATCCAAGGATCAAATTGAGTCAAGTAGAATGCTACTTTTGCACAATATATAGATTCAGTGGACAATTGACATTTTTCAGCAAATATAAAGGCTTCTTTAAATTTTTGTTTTCTTAGCAATCTTTGTAAATGATATTCAGGATCATTTTCTATTAAAGCTTTCAATCTAATATTATGAGTTTCTTCTGAAAAGTTATCCTCTAAGAATGGTATTTCCCCACAAAAATCAATTGGTATATCTATTAAATATGTAGAATTTGGTACCTTTATCTGAAATGTAGGTACAAAACCTGTTCCCATAAAACAAACAGTTTATGTAAGAATTACTTGAGAAGAAATGTTTGCAAAATAATATTCATTATTTATACCAGGTAAAGTCATCAAACATAATGTAGTATTAACATTATTATCCACAGGCATCATCAAGAGAAGAACCTGTAATTGATCACTGCTTTGGCTCTCTATTATCACAAAATCCTTTACTGGCCCATCAAAAACTGTTTTACAAATTAATGTATTGAGGCACATAATGCTGATTGAACAGTCTTTTCCCAAGCATAGAAGCTTACTAAAATAAATTGCTTTTTATATACATACATGTGTAAGCAATTGATTTACCTACCTATCATGTTTTAAATATTTGATTTTTATGAATGCAAGACAGTTTAGATTTAAGCTATTATAAGTTGAATTTGACCAAAAATATAATGAATCCATAGTAATCATGACTATTGATAATTCCTCTTTAATTATACATTTTATAGCATAAGTTATCTGTACAAAAATTACTTATATAGTTTTGTTTACGTAAAAGATTATATTATCCCAAAGACATTAAAAGGCAATCAAACCTTGTTATGTGAGTTTATTTCACATAATTTTAAACAATGGAGTTGTTTATTTATGTCTTGATTGTCCTCAGTATGTTGCAAAGCAATAAAATTGCTGATATCTTCAAAAGTCAAAGATATCCTAAAATTAAAGATATGTATATTTAGAGAAAGAAGTATATTTTATAAATATAATAATTTATATACCTATATATTATTCCATTAATTATAATCAAATATATATCTATCATTTCTTCATTTTCTTCTACAAAAATGGATACTACAGAATCTGTTTTGGTCATAATTAAATTTAAATCTCTGAAATTTATATTAACAAAATATTAATTAAAGTCTGTACTTTTACTTTTAAATAGGTAAAAAATAATATTAAAGTACTTCAACAAAATGGTGTCTCTTCTATCTAATAAATCAATGCAGTATAGTTCATTAGATTTTAAAACAACAAAAGCCAGTTCCCCATCTTTAGTTATTGAATAGCATGCGATAGGATATTCAAAAGACACATTTGATAATATTTTTTGACAATTCTCATCCCCAAATATAATAAAAGATTTATCAATTGCAATACACAAATTTCCATGCTCTAGTGATGATTTAATTTGTGGTATATCTTTGACCTAAAAGAGTAACCGATTATATTTATTAATATACAGTCTCACAATTTAACTTTTGCATTCAGATACCTCAAAAACTATTCATCCTATAAAAAAAGTTTCAAATAAAAATTGTCTGCCTTAGATGATGAAATACTTTAATATCAGCGGCTTCAACTTGAATAATATCATATATAGACCATTTGAAACTCACTTTTAATTTTATAAATGTCAACTTCTATCTTTATAGTAAATTCTAGCTAGTAGCTAATAATTTCAGAAGTTTCTAAAACACAGTACTAATATATGATTTAATCTAAGCATTTACGAAATATTGAGGTTTTAAATTATGCGCGCGATTATGAACAAAAAAGAGCTATAAATACGTCTGTGCCCTTTTAAGAAGATTCATGAACGGCAAAACTGTATTTCAAAAAAGTCTTCTGTAATTTTAAGAATATGAATTTTTTCATAGGAGTTAAATTTAGCTTCTTGTAATCTGCTCAATTTAAGTAAAGCCTTATTTTTTCGATTAAAAGAAAAGTCGGATATCAATAATTATATTTTATTTCCTATTAATAATTAAAAAAAGGGAGACTGTACCTCACTTTGGCAGAATTCTTCGAGTGATTTGAGACTAATTGTTTCGAATTTTTCTTCGTTCTATTATTAATGTTTTTCCAAAGAATTTTCTACAATTATAGAAATATTTGCTTATTTCTAGTCTCAAATTACTCAATAAATTCTGCCAACACGCAATAAAGTCTTTCATTTTTAATTATTGATAAGAAATAAAATATAATTATCTATATACGACTTCTATTTGGAAAATCGAAAAAACAAAGCTTTAATTTAAACAGATTAAAAGTAGCTAGCTTGATCCTTATGAAAAGTTCTTATTCCTAAAATTTTAGAAGACTTTTCGAAAATACAGTTTTGTCGCTCGATGCATCCCCCTTAAAATGACTCTGAGTAACGCTAATTCCAGGAAATATAATAATTCAAAGCAAAAATCATTTGTACAATTTAAAATCCCAATATTTCGTAAACATCTAAATTAAATCGCAGTACATTATATATAGGGTAGCGTTTTTAGAACTCTTAAACCTAACTACAAGAATATCAGGTCAAATCGAAGAGTTGGCATTATGAAAATTAAACGTTTAATTATACAATTATTTAATTTAAAGCCAATAATACCACATGTGTCTCTCTCTAGACTATAAAATTTGTTGACATTTTTTTAAAGGATGGTCAGTTTTTAAATTATTTGAACGTGAAAATTTAAATGGAAAACCCTGTACAACATTAATGATTAAAAAATGAATATTTAACGGGATCTTTTATACCGATATTACAGAAAAAATGGATATCAGCGATACGGCGTTATTTCCAGATCAATTTGAAACTTATCATACCATTTTATTGACATCGCGAACTGTTCTTTGTAGTAAAATAGTCCATTTTCGTAAAAAAAAAATTTTTTAAATATTAGTGTTATAAAGATAATATTAAAATCTTTGTTTTTGAAAATGGACTATCTCACTTAAAAAGAGCAACTTGCGATGTTATCGTAATGGTATAATGAGATTTAAACCGGTCGTTAAATAAAGCCGTATTATTGACAGAGTAGACACTTGACACAGGTTTTAGACTTAGCTCTGTGTCTCGGTATGTGTGAGGGATTCCATTAATAAAATGAAGGATGGTATCTCGCGCCAAAACTCATTGATTGTTGAAAACTTAAAAATAGAATTTACCTGTTCGTCAGGTTGAATTGTAGCGGTAGTAATAGTTTCATAAATGCATCCATCATTTTCTGAAATTATCCTAGCCCCAAAATTAATAGTTTCATCATCTGGATTAAAGCCTGAAGAGATTCTATTCCACCGAGCCATAATCTGTGGCACTGTATTATCGTATAATTTTCAAACTAACGGAAATCATACGGATCAGACGTATTTTGGGCGTAGTAATTGCAATTCTACCAATATTACTAAAAGAAACTAATCATTCGGGAGTTTCTATGGATTGCAAGTAGTGGCAGCACTGAAATTTCTATATAACGCCGCGGAAACAGTAGTACATACAGAGATGAAACGGGAGATTGCTCATGCGAGGTCCCGAGGCAATCCCTACCGGTAGGCGGCGCTGGTGTTGGCAAACGCGTGTCTCAGGTCCATCTAACCCCTAACGCCATCTATCGGAAGAGACCTCGAAGCACGAGCGTTAAGCTTAGAATAGGGTAAAACATATATGCATTGTTGCCAGAAAGCGGAGTAAAGAGAGAGCGGAGATATTTTCTCGGACCTCTCTGTCTTTCTCGCTGTTAGCTTCTAGCAGAAGAGTCGAGGCAAAATCTTTCCGTTTCGCTTTGCCGAAAATCTACCAATATTCGATGTCATTTATATTTGCAGGCCAATGCCTTTATACATGATTTTTTCAGCATATTTATTTATCAGCATTGTCGACTTATTTAAATCAATAATAAATTAAGGAAATGCGTATTTGATATATAATAATTATTTTAACTATAATTTCATCGTTATATTTCGCTTATTTCCGTAAAAACTGAATTTCTTTAGTTTATTATTGATTATTGTAAGTCAATGGCAATTTAAAAAAATTTAATCTTAAAAAAAAAAGAAAAGTACCGATCAGGAATCGAACCCGGACCCACGAATCGCCACGCGATTACCTTACCGCTTAGACCACGAGGCTTCTTCAGTGCACCGTAAACAGATAGTGTTTTTAAGGGCTTGAAATCTTCTATTGAACCATATAAATAAACGAAGAACCGACATCTTTATTCATTATTATTCTATCATAATGGTACACAAAATAAAGAATAATTATATAATGTAGATTTTCAAAAGCTTTTCCAATAACCAAGAACGGAAACTGCGAGCGTTAATTGATTATTTATCTTCGTTCTTGGCTATTGGAAAAGCTTTTGAAAACTATTCAAAATATAATTATTCCTTAATTTGTGTACCATTATGACAGAATAATAATGAATAAAGCTGTCGGTTGCTCGTTTATTTATATGGTTTAAAAGAAGATTTCAAGCCCTTAAAAAGGCTATCTGTTTATGGTGCACTGAAGAAGCCTCGTGGTCTAGGCGGTAAGGTAATCGCGTGGCGATTTGTGGGTCCGGGTTCGATTCCTGAACGGTACTTTTCTTTTTTTTTTAAGATTAAATTTTTTTTAATGGCCATTGACTTACAATAATCAATAATAAACTAAAGAAATTCAGATTTTACGGAAATAAGCGAAATATAACGATGAAATTATAGTTAAAATAATTATTATATATCAAATACGCATTTCCTTAATTTATTATTGATTTAAATAAGTCAATGCTGATAAATAAATATGCTGAAAAAATCATGTATAAAGGCATTGGCCTGCAAATATAAATGACATCGAATATTGGTAGATTTTCGGCAAAGCGAAACGGAAAGATTTTGCCTCGACTCTTCTGCTAGAAGCTAACAGCGAGAAAGACAGAGAGGTCCGAGAAAATATCTCCGCTCTCTCTTTACTCCGCTTTCTGGCAACAATGCATATATGTTTTACCCTATTCTAAGCTTAACGCTCGTGCTTCGAGGTCTCTTCCGATAGATGGCGTTAGGGGTTAGATGGACCTGAGACACGCGTTTGCCAACACCAGCGCCGCCTACCGGTAGGGATTGCCTCGGGACCTCGCATGAGCAATAGTGATGGGAGATACGTATCGATATATCGAAGTATCGGTACATTAGGGACAATATTTAGTGATTTTATATCGATACCTATGACCACAATATTTCATGGTATCGATAGTAAGCCCCTGTGTATCAAATTTCGATAGTTCAAATTTAAGTACGTTTCGGCCATTAATCTTGCGTCAGGCGAGGGGAAGTAGAAATTAAAGGGGTGAAGGGATATCTAGGGAGTTTGTCCGTAGCTGTCAAATGGCGCGATTAACCCTCAATTATGGATTGTAAACAAAAGTAATATTTTCGGAAAACGATTGCGGAAAAGAAGGAAGAATTTTAATACATAACAGAGAAGAAGAAATATATCAAATGAGTATAAATTAATAAAAAAAATGAAAATTATTGTGAATTTTTAAGAAAATATACTTTGTGGCTATTTTATTTTTGTTACAGGTGAAATCCTGTTATGATGGCTTTCTATTAAGGAAAAAAGTTCTTATAAACAAATAAGTGCAAAAGCATTAAGATATGAAGTATTTCTGTGTGGCCCAGTCATTTCGATAATTGTGACTTAATGTTATGATAGTGAATGTGTAAGCGATTAGTGTATATACAACAAATTCTTATTGTAAATTTAATAATCTTGTATGACAATGTTTTAATTGCTATTATTTTAAATTAAAGCTAGTTTAATTAACATATTATTTTTATTTCATCCCTTTCACAAAATTCTAAACACACATGGTAATTACCTATTCTTGTAGTAGTCATATATTCGTTAAATTACTTACAGAATTACAGCTGTTTATATTTGTAAAGCATAGCTGTTTGTTGCAATGATTTTTATTATTCAATGTGAGACAAATTGCATTGGGTTTAGGCAAATGTCTTATTGATCCGCCACATCCTTCCATATCTTATGTAATATTTATTTGCCTTGTTAGTTCTTTCTTTTAGTTTTCAAAATATACCAATATTTTTTTGCTATTTTTATATACACTCAGATATGGCTATTCTATTGAATAATTAATCTTATAAATGTCAAGATGATTGGTAAACCATTGTTCTATTAAATTTGAAGAATGAACACTTGAATTATTTTACTTATAATGTTTGGCATCTCTTCCATAGGATTTATATTTGAGAGGATGTTGTTCTCCAGTACATTTAAGTATACTGCTGAAATCATCTTGCTTTTAGCTTCAAATAATTCACATTTGGATATCCTTCCTCAATATATAATACATATTTTGTTAGTCCTATTTGTTTGTGAAATTTATCTGTTCTAAAACCTTAATTAATCCAGTTACTAGATATATAAAATATCATTTGCAAAGAATTGATATCTTTCTATCAATCTTAACAATATCATAATAGATGAAATGAAATAAGTATTCTATATTCAAAATGGATATCCATGCGTGTAGTTGGAAAACTATTTGAAGCTGAAAACAAGATGAACTCAGGAGTAGTATTGTCAGATCTGTGTGTATGTATAAATGAATAAAAAATTAATGTTATATGTTGTAGACTAGAAGAAAATAGTGTAACAGAGCCAAATAAATGTCGCATAAGATATGGAAGGATGTGGCGGATAAATAAGACATTTACCTAAACCCAATGCAATTTTTCTCACATTGAATAATAAAAATCATTGCAACAAAAAGCTATGCTTTACAAATATAAAACAGTTGTAATTTTGTAAGTATTTTAACGAATATATGACTACTACAAGAATAGGTAATTACCATGTGTGTTTAGAATTTTGAGAAAGGGATGAAATAAAAATAATATGTTAATTAAACTAGCTTTAATTTAAAATAATAGCAATTAAAACTGTCATACAAGATTATTAAATTTACAATAAGAGTTTGTTGTATATACACTAATCGCTTACACATTCACTATTATAACATTAAGTCACAATTATCGAAATGACTGGGCCACAAAGAAATGCTTCATATCTTAATGCTTTTGCACTTATTTGTTTATAAGAACTTTTTTCCTTAATAGAAAGCCATCATAACAGGATTTCACCTGTAACAAAAATAAAAAAACCACAAAGTATATTTTCTTAAAAATTCACAATAATTTTCATTTTTTTTATTAATTTATACTCATCTGATATATTTCTTCTTCTCTGTTATGTATTAAAATTCTTCCTTCTTTTCCGCAATCGTTTTCCGAAAACATTACTTTTGTTTACAATCCAAAATTAAGGGTTAATCGCGCCATTTGACAGCTACGGACAAACTCCCTAGATATCCCTTCACCCCTCTAATTTCTACTTCCCCTCGCCTGACGCAAGATTAATGGCCGAAACTGTATGTTTCGGGTGTTTCGGAGCCTTCGAAGCTGGGCTGGTTGGTTATGTTAATTAATTGCAGTATATTAATCATCAAGTTTCATCTGCAGCGTATTGCTGTTAAATAAATTTTGACACTGGGTAATTAAAATAAATTTTTTTTAACTATATATTAAAAATTATATTAAAAATAAAATATTTTATCATACATTTTCGTTTTTTTATCTGCATGCGTTTATAAGAAATATTCTCTGATTTTATTTTGATAACTACGAATGGAAGATGTTGTTATCGTTTATTTCTTAACACATTCATTTCTTACAGGTCTTTTACAATTTAATTTCAAATGAGGTTATTTGTTGCATATATTGCAGAAGTAGTACAAAGTTAATGCAAAGGAAAAAAATTGAGATTATTTCTATTATGCCAATATATTTATTAAAAGCTCCATTAGCATATTCCTCGCTATTAGCTCTATATATTAATATTTGAAATTAATCTAAAAAATATTGACAATAATTTTGAAGATAAGGAAAAATTATTAGTGGATCTGCTTGATTCTGAATTATCAGAACATGTGATTCGCTGTAACAAGAGTATCTAAAAGCAGATTCAATCAAGTAATATTCAGCAGAGTTTAAAAGAACCTAAACGATGAATTATTACATTGAATTAGAAAAATTGGAAAATCTTGAGAGCTTCAGGATAAGAAATTACTGCAGAGAGTTAATACTAGCAGTGCCTTTTTAAAAATAAAAACTATAGTTTTACGCTTGTAACATTTGATATGGTCAATGTTTATAGCATTAAACAGATCAAGATTGGAGCTTCATTAATAATGTATCTCATTATACATTTCAAAAATTAAAAAGTGTTATTATTTACATTCATGAACTATTCAAAAGTAAAAATATATGTTTAATTGTGAATGTTTAAAACAATTAATATATATTGAATTAAACAGTATCCATTGAAAATTTGATTGCTATTCTAGTACATATTTATTTGGCTTTCTTGGTGGTATTTTTATAAGGTTAGTTAAATCTTATTTTATTATATTTGGTTAAAAAAAAAATTCTGTATATTTTGTTAAGTTATAATTAATTTTTTTACAGATATAGATTAATAAAATCGTCCTTCTTTACAATCCTTGTGAAGATTATTCCATAAAAAATAGTACGAATCTCCATTAATACCAATTTCCTATACCACTACCTAGTATTGCTTTATTTGATTCTCTTTGTGTTTTTTGTTCTTGTAATTTTTAAGTTTAACTTTCAGTGTCGAAGAAAAGCGATGCGTGGAAATATTTTATAAAAACCAAGGAAGGAGGAAAATGTAAGTTATGCTTCAAGGAAGTTAAAAGTAGCAAAAATACGACGAATATGAAATTTCATTTGAAACGTCATCATCATAACGTAATAAATACAGAAATAAAGGATACAGGAGGAGTAGAAAATGTAGCACCAAACATTTTAAACAATAGAAGAAGTCATAATGTTAGTAAAATTATTTAACTATTTTCTTTATATTATGATAACTAATATTCTTGTATTCTTATAAAAGCTGGCATTCGAAGAAGAAAATGAGGACGATAATTTCAATTTAACATCTATGTCAGAGGAACACTATAATAAAAATATAATCTGCGATTCAAGTAAGGCAACAAGAACTGAACAGGTTACAATAGTTGACTCATTTTTAAAGCAAAATTCATTCAAGGGTATACACAGTTTATTAAAATTATAATCCAACACAAAGATAGTTCTTAAATAAAATATTATAATGTTTCAGATGGAGGAAGTCAGTTTAATAAAATAACTAATTTAATCCTTTTTATGCTGGCGAAAGACATACTTCCTTATCGCACAGTAGAGAAAGAAGGGTTTCTTTTACTGATGAAGAATATTGCTCCATTATATAAGGTTCCTTGCAGGAAAACTATTACAGAATTAATGGCTGATAAATATAGCGTTTTATCAAATTTAGTACAATCTGAATTAGATAATATTGAAAATTTATCTATTACCACGGACATATGGACGGATCCGCTAAATGTGAAAAGCTATTTAGGAATCACTGTCCATTATCTTGTAAAAGACAGTTTAAAATCAATTACAATTGGGGTAGTTGACTTAAGCGAAAGGCATACTGCAGAGTATATTCAATTATGCTTAGAGACAGAGTTAGATAAGTGGAAAATATGTAAAAGCCAAATTTTAGCTATAGTATCCGATAATGGAGCTAATATCAAGAAAGCTATTAAGGATGGTTTTAGTGAAGAAATTCATATGCCTTGCTGTGCGCATAATTTACATTTAGTTGTCAATAAAGTCTTGCAGTCTGAACATGTAAGCTGCATTTGTAGAAAGATTAAATCAATAGTAACTTTTTTTAAAAAGTCTGTTATGGCTGCTGATTATTTAAGAGAAATTTCTAATTTAAAACTGATAATGGCAGTGGAGACAAGGTGGAACTCAACATACTATATGCTTGAGAGATTTATAGAATTATCGGAGAAAGTCAGTTTAGTTCTTTTAAAATGTCCCACAGCACCAAGTATGTTATCAGCAACGGAGTTGCTAATAGCCAAGGAATTTATTCAATTATTGAGGAGCTTCGAGCAATCAACTAAAATCGTGTGTGGTGAAAATTATGTTTCTGCAAGCAAAATAATTCCAATAATTAATATATTGAAAGTAACCTTAAAAGAAGTTGTTGTAGAAACAGAAATTGCCAGAATAATGCAAACATTACTTCTAGATGAACTTCAAGAAAGATTCTATTACATTAAAAATTCATTAATATTGTCTATTTCTACAATTTTAGACCCAAGGTTTAAGCAGGTACATTTTGATGACGAAAATGCTTATTCTCAAGCTATAAATGAGATAGTAAGAGAAATTAATGATACTAGCACTAGCTCTAATAATACTGATAATTATGAAAGTGTTGCAATGAAAGAAAATGATTTTTGGTTTTACCATGAAAATTTAGTAATTTTGAAGAAAAGAAGAAGATCGCTTAATAATATCAGAAATAATGAAATGCCATCAGAATTAAAATATTATTTGGATGAACCTCCAATTAACATAGATGATTGCCCGATACAATTTTGGTATTTGAAAAGTCCTACTTCTCTATGCAAATTAGCTTTGAAATATTTATCTATTGTTGGTACTTCTGTTCCTTCAGAGCGTTTATTCTCTAAAGCAGGTAGAATCCTAACCGAATCCCGAAATCGTTTAAATAGTATTCACTTACAGCATTTACTATTTTTGGGATCTCTGTCTAAGGAAGATTGGAACATAGAATAAATATATCAAAATTGTTTTAGTTTTTTAAAACAAATAAATGTTTTATTCAGTATTCTTTTTATTAATAATTAATTGTTTACTAATAAATAAAATGAAGTGAAAAATATATGGTTTGAATCATTTAATTTTAGGAATTTTCATTACATAAATGAGGATGGCCTTAACTATTGGTGTATAACATAAACTATTTACTCTATTTTCATACAAAATAATAATAAATACAGATTAAATCTAATTGTTATATGAATAACATGGGAAATTTATTTGTCCTTTATCAATATACATATAACAGGTAATTGCTACACTTTTTGCACTTTGGGTACTTTTTATGGTGTCAGCATATACATTATATAATGGATAAAGACACAAACACGAAAAGTGTAAAACGTGTTAAAAATGTAGCTAAATAAAACACAGCTAATAATTTTACCGAGAAAGTAAGCAATGAAGTCAGTTGAAAGAAAGACGAATCTATACTTTTGTCCAATACGAATTCGATATTCGAGATATCGATATATTTTGCATGATATAAGTACTATATTGTATCAGGAACTAACTATACGCATCAGACAGATGTATCGATATTCTTAGGGCAATATCCCATCACTAATGAGCAATCTCCCGTTTCATCTCTGGTACACTGACATTCATCGAATCTGCTCGTGAAGAATGGCCTACTAGATTTGTAACTAGCTGGACAGCTTCAGGTCTCTAGTTCTCACCAAAGCGTAAAACGTCACGGTGACGTCAGATGACGTCACGATGACGTATTGGAGTCGTGGTGGGGAGAATAAGGAGAATCTGGTAAATTGCATATACTCGAGTGTAGCGGTTGATCGTCTTACTTTTGTCAAAAGTATATCATCTCGGGATAAAATGGTATAGTAAGAATTTTCTTCTTTCTCTGTCTAATAGCATAAGAGTGAGAGAGAAAGACATATGATACCCCATGTGCCCATTGATTCTGCTCGAGCACGTTTTTGGTATAGTGATAGGAATTTTGGTATACTGATAGAAGCGGTAATAATATAGTAATCAAACGACAGATCAATAAAAAGAAGAGGGCATATTCCAATGAGTGAAGTGTCAAAATGTGCAACTTAACCTCTGTAATTTGTATTAATTTATTAAAATAACTTGTAAGTGATGAACTTTTAATAAAATCATATTAAGTGTTATAAATTTGTATAAAAAATATGTATTTTAGTTTTAACCTATTATTGTGTAACATATGGTGTATAAAAATAACTGAAAATATATATTTTAAATTAAATTTATGTTGTTGATATTTTGTCAAGAATAACACATCATTAACTTTTATATTAATAATAAGGAGCTATATTCTTGAGTCGTAAAGTCCATTGGAGCTTGCAAGTCAACTATGGATCCCAAGCTTACAGCAATAAGATTCTACGAATAAAGAAGATGCAATTCATTATTAAAATAGATAATCGTTAACTCAGATTTTTTTGCAGAAACCTAATATCAATAGTGACAAGCTTTCGTATCTATTTCCAATTGGTGATGCTGGAAGAGAACCTCTGAGAGCTCCTGACAGCTCAACTGCCACAGGTCCAAGAAACAGCTATTTACGTAAATCTGTCCAGTGTCATGCAATACATTATCCAGAAGCCATTCTGCTATTATCCAGCTAATGTTTCTACGCAATATAATTAATTACTTATTAATTTTCAAATATACTAAATATGTAAAGAAGAAAAAGCCAATATATTAAAATCCATTTACTTACACTACATCTCATTACGTAACCATGAGTGAATATTGTTGAATGGTGACAGAACAGTTTATAGTTGCAGAATCAGAATACATTCCTGTTGTGGGTAATGTTGCTGGGTCCTTTTGTTCTTTCGCAGTATCCAAAAGCAGCAAATTTGCAATGATTTTACAATTATAGCCTATATTCGAAGAAAACTTTAATACTTAAACTTAAATTGAAGAATATTCAAATGATTAATAGTAACTCCTTACGGATTAAGATATCTTGCATTATTTTCAATTTCTGCTACCAGTGCGTATAGGCAAATTCAGTGGTAAATTGTTATTCTCATCACTTAGAGCTTGTTAATCCTGTAAGTTACGTAGCACTTTAAAGTGGGCAAACAAATCCTTACGCTGCATTATATTAGTCTTCTCTTCCTTCGCTAACTTTTGAAAATTCATATATTACTGTTATCCACGAGTATATTTACCCAGTGGCTGAAAAATATTAGAAAGAGTATGAAAATTCATTCTTAAAAGTAAGCATAAATTATTTCCATATTCATAAAGTTATACATACCTATTCTATTATTTAGCTGGATGTTAGCTGCCACGAAGACATCCATATGTAATGTGCCTGCCCTCCTTCCTTTTTAATCCAGTGTATTATCCTAATAGTTTGCTGCAGGACAGTCTTAAGTCAGAAATAGATTGAAGTGTGATAATTCGGTTCTACTTTCTCTTTACCCTGGCCTACCATGAGGAGATACTCTTTTTTATCTTGATTTTTCATAACGTAAATGATAAATAATTATTCCTGAAATAAAAACGTGCACACACACACATATATATATATATATATATATATATATATATTATTGTCTTTTCAGATTATATACTCTATTTTTTATCTTATATAATTTATTTTTTTTTTCTTTTTTTCAGTACTCCGAAAATTGATTTACGTTAAATAATATTGGTGGCCCTGAAAAGGGCCGATTTTTGGATCCGACACGTGGCAGAGCACATTCCTTTTTTATACCATGCAATCCGATCCATCTAAAAAAATACCCATTCGAAACCAACAACAGTAAAGCTCATTCAATAATCCGTCCAGTAGCCATTCCGCTCGATCACTTGATTAAGTCGATTAGGTATCGAGTTAGTCAAGTTAGCTAAGAACTCTGGGTCAGACCTAAGGCCTTCCCAGATATTCTTCGCTTGATCGAGAATCGCTGCCCTCGTCCTCGCGCCTGGCTCTATCCATCGTCTGGACATCAATGCCCAGACGTTCTCAATTAAATTGAGATCCGGTGATCGAGCGGGCCAATCCACCACTTCCAACTCCGGGTGTCGCGCAAACCACGCTCGCGTTTCGCGTGAGGTATGGATCGCTGAATTGTCCTGCACAAATCGGATCACCGGTACTTCATCCGCGGGATATACATTACGCACGCTTGGGAGAAAAATTTCTTCCAAGATGCGAATGTATTCCCGGGAATTCATACGTGGAGAAATCTCCACAAGATCACCGATATGTTCACCGGAAATCCAGCCCCATACGCCACACGATACGCGTCCAGACCGATGAGTCTGGAAGACGTGGTTTGGCTGCAACCGGGTATCGTTCGGGCGCCACACGTGCAAGGCCTGAGCCTGAGAGGGCAACGATATGAAAACCTTTTCATCGGTCCATATCGTAGCCTTCCAATCTGCACGGCTCCGCGAAAGATTCGCGAGGGCATAGCCAACTCTCTGCTCACGGTGAGCAGGAGTTAATGGGATTTTACGCGCTGGACGACGGCAGTGAATACCTGCAGAGTGTAAACGCCGCAGGCCGGTGGTCACTGAAGCTGGATAATCTATCTCCTCCACTATGTCGCTGACACTAGCGAAGGGATCTTCTTCGATCCTGCTCAGCAGCTGCTGGTCATCGATCTCCGAAGTCCTTTTCTGCCCTCTGTTCTCCGCTCTCCGGTCACGCAGTGCGTGGTCTCCGCCTTCGCGGTACCGACGTATCCAGCGCCTGACGGTGGTCTCGTGTGCCCCGCAGAGTACAGCGATCTCACTCGCGCTTTTCCCGCACTCAAAATAGCCAATGGCTCTTCCTCTGGTAGCCTCACTATGCTGTGACATCGTCGACGTATCCAATAGATATGAATGTTATAACAAATTAACGTTATTATCGATACTTCTAATTCAATAATCGAGGCATTATTCACTTTTATCTATAATAACGTTAATTTGTTATAACATTCATATCTATTGGATACGTCGACGATGTCACAGCATAGTGAGGCTACCAGAGGAAGAGCCATTGGCTATTTTGAGTGCGGGAAAAGCGCGAGTGAGATCGCTGTACTCTGCGGGGCACACGAGACCACCGTCAGGCGCTGGATACGTCGGTACCGCGAAGGCGGAGACCACGCACTGCGTGACCGGAGAGCGGAGAACAGAGGGCAGAAAAGGACTTCGGAGATCGATGACCAGCAGCTGCTGAGCAGGATCGAAGAAGATCCCTTCGCTAGTGTCAGCGACATAGTGGAGGAGATAGATTATCCAGCTTCAGTGACCACCGGCCTGCGGCGTTTACACTCTGCAGGTATTCACTGCCGTCGTCCAGCGCGTAAAATCCCATTAACTCCTGCTCACCGTGAGCAGAGAGTTGGCTATGCCCTCGCGAATCTTTCGCGGAGCCGTGCAGATTGGAAGGCTACGATATGGACCGATGAAAAGGTTTTCATATCGTTGCCCTCTCAGGCTCAGGCCTTGCACGTGTGGCGCCCGAACGATACCCGGTTGCAGCCAAACCACGTCTTCCAGACTCATCGGTCTGGACGCGTATCGTGTGGCGTATGGGGCTGGATTTCCGGTGAACATATCGGTGATCTTGTGGAGATTTCTCCACGTATGAATTCCCGGGAATACATTCGCATCTTGGAAGAAATTTTTCTCCCAAGCGTGCGTAATGTATATCCCGCGGATGAAGTACCGGTGATCCGATTTGTGCAGGACAATTCAGCGATCCATACCTCACGCGAAACGCGAGCGTGGTTTGCGCGACACCCGGAGTTGGAAGTGGTGGATTGGCCCGCTCGATCACCGGATCTCAATTTAATTGAGAACGTCTGGGCATTGATGTCCAGACGATGGATAGAGCCAGGCGCGAGGACGAGGGCAGCGATTCTCGATCAAGCGAAGAATATCTGGGAAGGCCTTAGGTCTGACCCAGAGTTCTTAGCTAACTTGACTAACTCGATACCTAATCGACTTAATCAAGTGATCGAGCGGAATGGCTACTGGACGGATTATTGAATGAGCTTTACTGTTGTTGGTTTCGAATGGGTATTTTTTTAGATGGATCGGATTGCATGGTATAAAAAAGGAATGTGCTCTGCCACGTGTCGGATCCAAAAATCGGCCCTTTTCAGGGCCACCAATATTATTTAACGTAAATCAATTTTCGGAGTACTGAAAAAAAGAAAAAAAAAATAAATTATATAAGATAAAAAATAGAGTATATAATCTGAAAAGACAATAATATATATATATATATATATATATATATATGTGTGTGTGTGCACGTTTTTATTTCAGGAATAATTATTTATCATTTACGTTATGAAAAATCAAGATAAAAAAGAGTATCTCCTCATGGTAGGCCAGGGTAAAGAGAAAGTAGAACCGAATTATCACACTTCAATCTATTTCTGACTTAAGACTGTCCTGCAGCAAACTATTAGGATAATACACTGGATTAAAAAGGAAGGAGGGCAGGCACATTACATATGGATGTCTTCGTGGCAGCTAACATCCAGCTAAATAATAGAATAGGTATGTATAACTTTATGAATATGGAAATAATTTATGCTTACTTTTAAGAATGAATTTTCATACTCTTTCTAATATTTTTCAGCCACTGGGTAAATATACTCGTGGATAACAGTAATATATGAATTTTCAAAAGTTAGCGAAGGAAGAGAAGACTAATATAATGCAGCGTAAGGATTTGTTTGCCCACTTTAAAGTGCTACGTAACTTACAGGATTAACAAGCTCTAAGTGATGAGAATAACAATTTACCACTGAATTTGCCTATACGCACTGGTAGCAGAAATTGAAAATAATGCAAGATATCTTAATCCGTAAGGAGTTACTATTAATCATTTGAATATTCTTCAATTTAAGTTTAAGTATTAAAGTTTTCTTCGAATATAGGCTATAATTGTAAAATCATTGCAAATTTGCTGCTTTTGGATACTGCGAAAGAACAAAAGGACCCAGCAACATTACCCACAACAGGAATGTATTCTGATTCTGCAACTATAAACTGTTCTGTCACCATTCAACAATATTCACTCATGGTTACGTAATGAGATGTAGTGTAAGTAAATGGATTTTAATATATTGGCTTTTTCTTCTTTACATATTTAGTATATTTGAAAATTAATAAGTAATTAATTATATTGCGTAGAAACATTAGCTGGATAATAGCAGAATGGCTTCTGGATAATGTATTGCATGACACTGGACAGATTTACGTAAATAGCTGTTTCTTGGACCTGTGGCAGTTGAGCTGTCAGGAGCTCTCAGAGGTTCTCTTCCAGCATCACCAATTGGAAATAGATACGAAAGCTTGTCACTATTGATATTAGGTTTCTGCAAAAAAATCTGAGTTAACGATTATCTATTTTAATAATGAATTGCATCTTCTTTATTCGTAGAATCTTATTGCTGTAAGCTTGGGATCCATAGTTGACTTGCAAGCTCCAATGGACTTTACGACTCAAGAATATAGCTCCTTATTATTAATATAAAAGTTAATGATGTGTTATTCTTGACAAAATATCAACAACATAAATTTAATTTAAAATATATATTTTCAGTTATTTTTATACACCATATGTTACACAATAATAGGTTAAAACTAAAATACATATTTTTTATACAAATTTATAACACTTAATATGATTTTATTAAAAGTTCATCACTTACAAGTTATTTTAATAAATTAATACAAATTACAGAGGTTAAGTTGCACATTTTGACACTTCACTCATTGGAATATGCCCTCTTCTTTTTATTGATCTGTCGTTTGATTACTATATTATTACCGCTTCTATCAGTATACCAAAATTCCTATCACTATACCAAAAACGTGCTCGAGCAGAATCAATGGGCACATGGGGTATCATATGTCTTTCTCTCTCACTCTTATGCTATTAGACAGAGAAAGAAGAAAATTCTTACTATACCATTTTATCCCGAGATGATATACTTTTGACAAAAGTAAGACGATCAACCGCTACACTCGAGTATATGCAATTTACCAGATTCTCCTTATTCTCCCCACCACGACTCCAATACGTCATCGTGACGTCATCTGACGTCACCGTGACGTTTTACGCTTTGGTGAGAACTAGAGACCTGAAGCTGTCCAGCTAGTTACAAATCTAGTAGGCCATTCTTCACGAGCAGATTCGATGAATGTCAGTGTACATATTACAACTAGCTGCTCTTGTCACTTGTCAGTTGCCACTTGCACTTGCTCTACTTGCCACAGTCTCATAGGGGCGCCACTGCTGTTCCAGCGGTACCCGACGACGGCCAACAGTCCCGACACCCGAAAGTTCGAGTGTCCCAAAGAACCACAACGCCGTTCCTTTAGAACTGTTTTGACATCGTTCTCGGTTCATTGTATGCAAGAAAACAATGTCAGAATATCGCCGTGTCAACTATTATGAGCTGTGCCGATTGTGCACAAGCAGTGAGGGAAATAAAATGGATATTTTTAGGGACGAAGGCCGCAAACGGCAACTTCAAACCAAAATTCAAATTTGTTTACCTATTCAAGTACGTAAAACTGTTCGAAAATGTTTCTTTAATTGACAGACGTTCAGCTTTTCACTTTTGATAAAACTAATGCCTACTAACATCTATAACTGTAAACTTGTAAAATAGTATTTGTTATTATTAATAAAAATATATTAATTATAGGTTTTGGAAGAAGACTCGTTACCAAAAATTGTGTGCCATGAGTGTGTCAGAAAGTTAGAGAACTTTATTGAATTTCGGGAAACGGTTGTAAGTGCTGAGGGAATGTTGGAGTCGTATTTTACATCCTTACGGTTCTCTGAAGATTTTTTAAAGGAAGGAAAAGTATATGTTAAAACAACAGTAGAGAAGGAAAGTGCAGTGACACCAGAATGTGATCCAGCGAAGCAAGAAAAGCCTACAGTTTCTTCACACAATCAAATTCTAAACAATGAACAGCAAATACAACATCAGCAACCTGTTGTTGTTAGCAACATCAACGCTTCAAATATCCAAATTATTAGCGGAGTTCAAGCTAGAGTTCAGCAATACAAATGTGCTATGCAGGTTTGCTCAAAAGTTTTAATGATTATTATTAATTGTGTGATTGAAAAGTAGCATGATAAGGTTCAAATATAATTGAGATCTCTTAACTGTCAGCGTCAAAGATTGCATCAATCCAAAGCCAAAGGTCTTTAATGCTGGCAATTAATGGTTAATATTATATTTATAAAATGGAAATATCTTTTAAATATACAATAACATTTTAGATGCAGGCAGGTGGTATGGCTGCAGCTGTTGTTGAAGCAACAGCAGAAACACATTATAGTTATCAGCAACAAACCTCACAACCTGCTTTAGCTAATGGAACTCAAAATCAAAATAATGAGCAAAATCAGCCACCACAAATTCAGCAACAAGTTCAAAATGCTCACAGTGAAATTAGTGCTCAGTCTCAAGTTCAAAGACAGCCAGCTCAGCAATTAAATCAAACTACTCAAATTTTACAGCAAACTCAGTTACAAGTTCCCCAGCAATCACAGCAGCAGCAGCAACAAAATCAATCTCAGCAGATTCAACAATTGAACAGACGAGACTTTGATAAACATAGGCAATTTCAGCAATTGGAGAAACAGCAGATACATGTAGTACAGGAATTTCCATTAAAAGGAGACACTCAAACTAGAATAGTGCATCAAGCTAATAATATAATCCTTAAGAATGAGACGACAGTAAATGATCAAAATCATCAAATAATTCAAAAAGTGCAAACCGAGAGCTTAAAATCAGAAAGTTCCACTCAAAATGTTGAGAGCTACACAACTGTGCAAGCACCAGAAGTCTTTTTAAGTGTGGGGTTTAAAGAGGATTCCATGGCAAATCAAGTAGTTCGAGAAGAACTGAAAGAATTTAAAGAATATACAAAGAGCCCTTCAGAAGATGGTTTGTCTCGTAATTCAATTGGTCAAATATCAGAATTTCTTAGAATTCGGCCTGGAACAGAACAAACGTCTTTAATAACTATTAATCCTCAAGTAATTTCACAATCAACTAAAAATATTGTATGTAGAGATTGTGGTAAAGCTTTTACTAGTATTAGCCTGCTAGCTGAACATAGTTGTATAGTGCAGAATTTTGTTTCTGAGACTCACGAGATAAAAGAGGAAAATTCGTTACAAAACAATGGTAATCCTTTTAGTTGCGATATTTGTGGAAAACCATTTAAACGGAAGGAACATCTATTTCAACATCGTAAATTACACACTGGAGAACGTCCTTATGTATGTACTACATGTTCAAAAGCTTTCAGTCGTAAAGAACACCTAGTACGTCATTCAGTTTCTCACACTGGTCAAAAGATGCATGAATGTGAAATGTGCGGTAAAAGCTTTTCACGTAAAGACAATTTACATAAACACAGAAAGACTCATGGTGTTTCAGGACCCTACATTTGTGAAACTTGTGGTAAATCTTTCGTTGTAAAACATTATTATTTAATGCATTTAACAACTCATGCTTCGACCAATTCAAGTGAAATAAATTGTCAAGACCCTTTACCATATAAATGCGATATCTGTCATAAAGCTTTCTCAGTAAAACAATATTTGACTACTCACAAACTGAGGCACAAGTCTAAGAACAATAATAGTTCTGGTCAAAATACTTTGAGCACTTCTCAGCAGCAGAGTGGAACAAATAACAGTGGAAATACAGTAATTAACAGTGCTTCAAGTCCTGGAAATCTTAATGCTAGCAGTAATACGCAAAGTAATGGTACAATGGCAGATAATCAATCTGAACTTGACAGAAATGAACAAAACGATGGTTCATTTGCTAATAGTCAATATCAAAATAATTTACAAGAGTTTCAATGAGATAAGGGAAAGCGTGTCTATTATGTTCTCTTGCCAAATGGTAATAATCATAAGATTGTTGTTGTTTGAGTAGGAGATGCTTTGTGACACGCTTCACTTGTTCTATGTATTTTATTCTTGATTCAGCAGAAAAGAAATAAGTGTTTATACAGAGTGCAAAGCAGGGAGAATGGTGTAAAAACGATCATTATCAGAATTAAATATGAAGAAGCAGTATATAATTTTATTAAAGTAAATTGCTAAATTATTTGAAACATGCAAGAAGTACAAAGCCATTTTTGTATCTTTTTGAATTTACTGAAGACAGTCGATCTCTATCAAACATCATTATTCATCAATAACTTCACAAGTTTCAGTAAGATGATTTAAATAAAGTGAAAGGTTGAAGTAGCTAAAATATTGGCAAGGAGGTTGCCAGTATAAAATATGACAAGCCTATTATCAAATTGTGTGATTACTGAATGCTAATGCTCCAATGGTAGCAGTTATAAGCCCTATAATCATGACATTGGGTAAGAATCTTAAAAAGATTTTTTTCTGTCTTTAAACACTTTTATACTTTAGTCTGGTGTAATGATTAAATCAAAGTCACTATTTTCAAGAAGTAATGTAGCTGTACGCTTAGAGAATAGGTTAAAGAGCTTGCTATATTGAGTATTATAATGAAAATATATATAAATGAATATATAGATAGATTTATATACATATATAAATATGTAAAGTTATATTGCCAGGGAAGTATTATCTATATAAGAGGGTATGCCGTAAAATACTAGTACGTATAAAACGCTGACTCTAAAAAAAATGTTAAATTTGAAGATAGTTTAAGTCATCATCAAATAATTTAGTGTGCTTCACTTTAAACTCTTAAATTTGCTGAAAATTTTCTTTTGAAAGCTTTTCTTAATAATTGCTACACTTTAATTGATAGAATGTGTGAATATTATTCGATACAATGCTAATTTATACGTTTTGTTTGCATAGAACTGATTAAAAAATAAAGTAATTTTTCTTGATGAAATTTCTTGACGTTTCTGCATTATAAAAATATGAGTGCAATGTAGAATATTTGGGAGGAAGGGTTAGGCCTAAAACTCTTACAAAGTGACTGTATATATAAGCTTTCCACAAATTGGTCTATTGTTTTAAATTTTCTTCAAACGCACGCATAGCATGAGGAAATATTTACTTTGATTCATTAACTCGAACGTAGCTGTAGATGTCCATAATATCTTATGTGCAGTAGCGTAATTTTCTTTATTGATACCCGATTAGAACACATGAAATTTATAATATTAGTAAATATTTGTATTTATTAATATTATAGGCCATTTATATCTATACCATATGTAATTTTTCTTAACATATTTGTGCTTTAATCGGAGCACCTGATTTCCTTCACACCAGAGACTCGACAACAAAGTGAAATGCATGTGCATTTATTAGCTCTTGATAGTCGAGATCTACCTTTGTATGATTAAGAGTCGAATGTAGAAATAATTCTGCTCTTTCTTCAGGGGTAATGTACCTGAGACTAAGTAAAATAAGACTTAACATAAATCTTTGCCTTGAAGTTATTCCATTTATGTCATTTAAGCGGAAAATTATTATTTAAATTCATGATTATTATTCTTTATTTATTTTTGTTTAAAAACCTAAATACATAAATTAGGGTACTTTTTAAAAAGAGATACAATATTTTTTTGCACCGGCCACCTTATTAAATGTTACTTCATAAAAACAAAAAAGAATTTTTCTGCCACCTGATTTCAATTTGGAGGTGGTTCAGAGATTGAATCAAGTCACTTTAGTATTTTTAACTTAAAAATCCTTTAAAAATCATATTTTACGCGGCTACTGGCAGTAATATTATTAAAACTGAACTTAAAACTTTTACGTAATTTCGATCGAGGTAGAGGAAAACGGTCCTTGCAATAGGTCAGAAATTAAAAAATAAATACATGTATCATAATTATATATTTATTGAATACCTTTTATAAAGTATGATTACTACTACGAGGACACTATTTTTAATTATTTTATACAATTTTAATACGATACTATATTTGCTCTTTTGTTATTTATCCGTTATAGGCTTGTCTAACACCACCGACAATTGTAAATGGAACAGTCAACATTTTTGTGCAGAACTTACATTTGAATCATAGCACAGAAATTTGACTATTTTGGGAACGTTTTTCCCCGTATTTCGTGATATTGGACAAACGCTATCTTTCAAGCATTTAAAATATTACAATAAAAAATTTAATAATCTACCACTTTAACGACTATAAACACAATAGCTATGAAGATAGACATACTTTGACGTTATCATCACTTTCAGAAACGCTTAGGAGCAATAAAATATTTTAAAAAGTGCATGGTTAACGATTATGCGGAAAGATCGGTAGAACTAGTAAAAAAAGAATGATTTAATAACAAAAGATAAAGAACAAAAACATTACTTTATTCAAAATGTATGTACATATACGTAAAATAATTGGAAACAGTACTCCGGTGGTAGTAAAAGGCTTTTATACACCAAAGGACCCGTAAAACATCATTTTTCACGCACTTTTAAAATTAAATATATATACTAAAGTGACTTGAGCGGTTTGTAAACCATCTATGACTGAGTTCACGTTGTGACAAAAATTTATTTTTCATGAAGTAATATTTGCTGCAGAGGGGTTGAACGACGAGACAGAAAGCATATCATTTTATTCTTTCTAAAAAGAGTACCCTAATATACAAATTTACATATATACAGATACATATAAATGTAGTTTTAAAGAGTTTTTATATGATTTAAAATTATAGATTTAAATTACTATTGTTTAGAAAATTGTGAAATTTTCCAAAAAATGATTGTAAAGGTACACTCTTAGGACACCGTTTCATTTCTGATATCCAATGAATTTATGTAGATAGAATTAAAAAATTCAGAAATTTTCGGAACATTACCCCTTAAGAAAATCGGTAGTCACTGTTACACCCTATAAATCATTTTAATTCATACTGTTAATTAATACATACCTCAGGTGTAAATACCGCAATAAAATCAAGAAATTGTGCCGTAGTATTTAACCCTTTTTTAGTGCCAACAACGATATATCGTTACTCGTGCATAGCGCCTTATTCTTCACTCTGCGAAAAAGCTTTATCTCTAAATAAATTTAAGAAGTGTTGTAAATCTTATAATTTGAATTAGAATATTCAAAATGTTTTATAAATTTATTAAGCGATAAGGCTTCTTCGCAACAAGTGAAAAATAAGGCGCTATGTACGTGCAACGATGTATCGTTGTTGGGACTAAAATGGTAAATAAATAGAGATTTCTTTATTTATTTGTTAAATTCTTTAGAATCAAGATTTATGAGCCTATTTTTTAAATTTCGACAAAGAATTTCTAATCTAATCATGGAGTTTAAAATCTTTTTTCAAGTTTTGTTTTGTTTTACCAATGAAAAATTAAATTTATTTTATACTATTATTTGTGTAAAACTGTTTTTGAAATTATATACTTATTAAAAAAATCAGTTTTATCTCACTACCGATAGTAAGCGTTTCTTTGATATTTTTTTTATCAAAAGCTTTATAAACAATGTTTTTATATACTTGTACTGATTTTTTAATTATAATTCCATGGAATAACAGAATTTTTAATTTTAAAATAATTGAATCAGCTGATACACACTTAATTAATTAGAATGTTTAAAAGTTAAATACGATACTCTTAATTAACTACAATTTTTTCACGTCTCAAATGTCAATTATTAATCCTCAAATGGTATTTTAGTGTAAATTCGAATTAGGGAAATTTTCGAAAACACATATCTTGAAAAATCATCTGTGCGTTTTAAAATAACTATTTAATAATTTAATAAGAATTTAACAAATCTTAATCCTTTCAACCATAGATTTAATTTCCGAATTAAATTTTTCAAAAGGCGCTGTTTGTGTACTAACGAGGTTGTAGATCACGTATATTATAAGCTAACATTGTAAAATTCAAAATAGCCGATCCATTATATGGCGTACTAAAAATTGTATTTTTTGTTAATTATCATGAGAAATATCATATTGAATATTTTGAATCGTCAAACCTTAATCTGAGGACAAATTTTTGAACTTTTAAAATTCAAGGTTGACGAACTAACATGCGGACAAAAAAATAATTTAATCGTGTTAAGGATTATTTCTAGAAATCATTTGTGATCTCCAAGTAATTAAACTGTTCGAATATAAAGCTTTTTCAAGTCACGTATATATCTTCAAATAACATACTATGTGTTCCGAGATATTACCGACATATATTGCAGAATAACGTCACAATTTTATTACTGTTTTGTTTATTTTTGTAACGCTATCTTGGATTATCTATCTTCGAAAGTGTTTACATTGGATTTGGATATGACTAAAAAACAAACAGGAAACAAGCTTCAAAATAATGGAACTATTTTTAGTAAACCTACTAGTATCGCCATCTGGAATTTCAGAAAACCGATAAAACTCTGATGTTAAAGCAGAATTACATGACTCAAAAAAGCTCCTCTGGGCACTATTATAAGACATGTTTAAACTTGTTTATTTAAATTTCTAGTAGAAAATATTCATTTAAAAAATGTTCTAATGGTAGTATAATTTATAGTAAAAAAATGAAGCTGTGAAAAAATCTGTAAAAATTCTGAAACATACTGTAGTGTATTTTAAATAAATGTATAAATTGGCGTTTCGATATTGATAATAGTTTAGCGAAACGTCCATTTCTCTGAAAAAGCACAGATTTTGAACGGTTTATTTATATCAATTAAGTATATGAAAATTTATGATTTCTTATTTCTTCTTTATATTTCTGCATGTACTTGGAATTATATAAGACCATAAAACTCCTATTGTAGGTCTATAAATCGACTAAAATAATTAAAAATCACACAGAAAAATGTGAGGTGCTCATCGTCCAATCATGACGCAAAGAATTAAGTAGCATCGATTGATTAGTCGCAGAATTTACTTTGACAAATTATAATATTTAAATTATTTCTAAGGCAACTGTAAGCTGTGTATAAGATTGAAATAATGAAGTTTCAATTTTCATTAATGTACCGTTTATGTATTCTGAGATGGTGTGGGCCATTTGAGGGTTAAAGATATCGTAAATAATTTTGCTTTCTTGTCTAATTGAATCCATGGCAGTTTCATGCAACTTTTTTTTAGGATTATAAGCATTGTTTATAGTATATATATACATATATATATATATATATATATATATATATATATATACAGGGCGAGGCACTTAACATGCCCCAGAGCATAGAGGCATAGACGTAAGAAAATGTTATCTCGTTAACTATAAATAATAGAGGTAAATTTTTGCTTAGGATCTTTTTCAAGCTTCTTTCAATCTATATTCAAAGTGGTCCTAAGCAAAAAGTTGATGTCTGTAAAAGTTGCGCAGATAAATAGATTTTTACATTATAGAGAGCTCTGGGATGTCATAAGTGTGTCACCTCTATATCTTTATGTAGGAAGTACAGAACAAAGACTAAGACCAAAGAAATTTATATAATTATGTACAAATTGAATAAACAACAATCAACATGAGAAATAAATATAAGTATACAAGAATGTGATTAAAATAACTGTCTTCTTTTCTTTGTTTTCCACAAGCCAATGTTTTTTTTTTTATAATCTTATATTGTATCACTCATCGGTTGAAATAACGATGCAACTTAAAAAATATAAATATAGGTTAAACCTCTGTAACAAATTTATGTTAAATGTTCTTCTATTAACCCGTTTCGGCCTAAAAAGGCACAAATTTAATCTTTTTGTTTCTTTTTTTGCATTATTGGAAATGATAGGAAACAGACGGATCTGTTTGTCAGTTTTTGAGTGTGCTCTTTCAGAATCTGTCGTTATTTTTTATCTATTTGAACGCATATTTTGGAAAATGGTGTTTTGTTGTACTGCAATTTAGGATCGGGTTGCATACAAATGTTTACTTTAATAAAAACAATTTCCACGGTTTTATTCGTGGGACTCACTCATTCGGTGAATTTCCAGCCATGATCCATGTGCAAGGTGCGATGCAGATGATAATGACGATGTCCATGATGATGTTGAAATTCTCTAACGATATTATTCACTCGCGAGAGATTAATTTTTTGACGGCACTACGCGACGCAAATTTTTAAACACGTACTTTTCAGTTAAATTCTATTAAATTAATTGTATAGTTTATTAATGTTTGTAATAAAATAAATAAAATTTACAGGCTGCGAGAGTCCTTGAAATTTTTGCCTTTGACCGCTGCAAGCACAAAAACACACAACACAACACCCGCGCTGCGCGTTGACAATATTTACGAATTTTTCTATTATTATATTGCTTTATAAAAGATTATTGAATCGTTAATCGAGGAAGATGCGGATCCCAGTAGAATCGTTCGGAGGTACGCAACGCGCGCGAATGATGATGACAATAGCGGGAAGGAGAGAGACGCCTTTACAATCGCGAGTGAAAATTTGAGAGAGGATGTCCCGACAACACAGTCACCGATACGCAGAAGGAGGAAAAAAAAAGATGGCGGAGCGATCGGCCGGGAGGTTCAGTTTTTGAATTTCGCCGAGCAGCTTCTCCCGGCCGATCGCTCCGCAATCTTTTTTTTTTCCTCCTTCTGCGTATCGGTGACTGTGTTGTCGGGACATCCTCTCTCAAATTTTCACTCGCGATTATTGTTTTGTATCAAAATTAAAATCCGTGCCAATAAACTAATTGGTTTTGAAAGCACTGCATAACAACAACAAAAAATCTTCACGAATGATAACACCTATAAAGGTCATACCTACTGATCAGGGAAGTAAAAAGTTTGTGCAATGCTCACCAATTCAAACGGAAATAATTGAGGAAACCAATTATAAATGCTGTGCAGCAAGTGTCTTGCGAAACGATATCTTGTTTCAATCAATGCAGTTACGGAAAGATGCAATGCTACATTGTTGCTAGTAGACTGCATTTTGACTAGCAAAAATATTAAATAAATAATGAAGCACAAGATAAACTAAAAAAAAAAATAAATTCCGCATAAACCTAGTTTTTTTTCTTCCCTCGAATATTTATAAAATAAATTGAAAAGAAGCAAATCTTTAAAGAACTTTTTATCTTTATTTTCTTCTATTCCAAGTATTCCAAAATTTATATCATTCAAAATAAATACAGCTCTTGTACAAAATAATATAATTTAATAATTTTTGGGAGTGTGTGTATTTTTATACATATAGTACTGGGCACACTGTTCTCGTGTTTTGTCAAATAATATATTCCCGTTTTGTAATTATTGATATATAGAATTTAACTATTGGTCAATTAAACGCTGCTGGATTTATGCTGCTTTATGTCGATGCTCTGACGTTTCCCCATAAAACTCTACAAATCCTTCTTCATTACATAGGAAACTTGATGACCCGTTTTATCTTTCAGACTATTTTATCGACCGATGTTTCATCCTTCAAGCTTTTGATTTATCATTTTGCTTCAACGTAACACTAATTATCCTCATTTCAGAAGGTTACTTTGCAGTTGGGAGGTTTTTGGCTTCAATTAAAATAAAAGGTGTAGCCCACTAAATGTATAAAGACACGACCTTAGGCTGGAAGGAAGCCGAAGAAGAAACACGAATGGACCAAGTTCCAAAGTAATGCTATAACGTATAATATTTCCCAGATTCTATTTTCACGCCGTCTGATTTCTTTAAAAATTTTCCCCTTTAACCTTAAATTTCCACCTCTCTTTCCTCGAAAGCCAAAGATCTTACGCGTTGCGGTAATACGTTCTATCGTCTTAATTGAAAAATAGCGTACCTAACAATTTTAGTAAAATAAACTTTCGCGATAATTTGTATGTATATTAGCAGATCAGTGAAATTTATAAATTACAGCTCAATGCAATTGCCAATGAAAGATGAAAACTGTTAATACTGGATCGAACATTTTGAAGGAAATTCGATTTTAACAATGTTAGCTGGTACGCAAATTTGATAATTGGGTTTCCGGACTAATGCCAGGGTCTTCGTAGGATGCAGTAACGTCGGGAGAGAAGAGTGGAGAGCCAGCACAGCAAGAGACTGTGAAAGTTAAAATGATGCTGTGACGTCGAAATAGGCCGATGGCAGATGATAGTGCAGACATAGCGGAAACGTAGTGTAGAAGTGGAAATTATCAATATATATCCTAAATAAAAAAAAGTATTTCGAAGAGTACTTTTAAAAACTCCGTTACCTATCGTTTTTACTCATCCACGTAAAGATTCATGCGGAATAATTGCAACAATATAGAAATTTATCAAGTTACTTTACAAGTGCTAAGCTGGAGAAAACTTTGCAGGATAAAAGTTGAAAAAAAAAAGAGCAAAACTTCCTCGACGTTTAATAACCCTCAACTCTTCTGATGTATCGAGGGTCGATCTCGATAATGAGAATCAAGAAAATTGAATAATATTTATCAACGTTTGTGGCTGGAGAATGGAAATATTGCCACAGAGAAGAATGGTATAAAGGGACAATCAGAAAATTAAAAAAAAAAAATAAAACTAAAAACATGTAACAAAAATAACCAAATGTAACATTTTTGCAAAGGCTATACGTTTCACAACGTAGCAAGCTAAAGATCTCCTTGCGGTTCCACGACCCGATTGTCCATATACAGGTTGACTTGGCTATGCACGTACAACAGGTAATAATAGGTCGTGTCTCCTGACTGAACTATGGGGAGGCATCTGTTCTCCAACTATATATGTATATATATAGAAAAGCATAGGACACGAAGGAGTGTATTACGAGAAGAGTGAAAAAGTATAAGAAAGATATAGATAAAAGAATGATGAGAGGAGAAAAGTAGTTTGTGTGGAAGGTAAGTGAGAAAGAGGGAGAATGGGGGGGGGGGGGAGGGGTTTGGATGAGGAAGAGAAGGAGGAAGTGGGACGAGTTGGAGAAATTTTGTAATATCTAGGTAGGGAATAGATTGTAGGGTCCATCGGTCCGGAAGATTCGTATATGCAGCAGGATGGTGCGTAAGGTAAAAGGTCTGGAGGTGGTGACGTCTGGGCTGCGCTGCCGTTTCGGGGATTATTCGGGGTGGAGAAGGCTCGATGTTAGCTGTAGTTGGGATGTTAGGGTGGTGATGGTGGTGGTCGAGGGGAAACGGGTCCAGAGGTGGAAGGAGGCAGGTGTGGAAGGTAGGGACATAATCCAGAGGGGGTTGAGAGGGTCCGGAGGGTGAATGACGTCACGTTGCTAAAGCGACGCGGCAATGCTAAGCGTCTGCGTGGGCAACGGGCGTCTGAGTCGGGATCAATAGCGCGGCAGCAACCGAGCGCTTGCTAGGGCTACTGCCTCCCTTCCTGGCATACATTCCCTGTATGTGTGTGTGTTTGTGAGTATGTGCGCGCGCTCACCCTTTAATGTACGAGTGCCTGTAGGCTCCGAGGAGCGACACGCCAGTCCAGGAGACTACCCTCCACAGGCAACAACCCCAGTGCCCACCAAAGCCCCGGGTCCAAGTCGGCTAACGCCATGCCAGGATCACCGTACCGTCGACGAAGGACTCTCATCGCCTAGGAGATCCATTTTCTCCAGGTAATCCATTCCTCTCACCCTCTTCTCCATTTTTTTCTTTTTTCTACGCGAAACCTCATCTCACTTTAAAAAATCACCTGTCATTATTGGAACGTCACATATTTTTTGTACCCTCCCATGGACCTCGGGAAAATTCGACAATTTTTCGTCAATTAATTTGTTAATTTTTTTTTTTATTCAAATACTCGCTACTGGATATCGGCAGCTATTTTCCCGCTCCGAGTCACCTGGACCAGCACCCTCGGTGTACCTCGCTAGTTTGAAAAATTTTGATGATTTATTAATGTTGTTGTTTTTTTTTTTTTTTAATGTAATTTAACCCTCTTTTAGCAAAGTATTTTTCTTGCAAATTTTTCGAATTTTGTCGTTCGGGAACACATCTCTCTCGAGTTTTCTCTCTTCGAATCGGTCAATAATCCGAGTTAAGTTTGTAAATATGCTGAGAAGTTCGAATCTCCGGATTTCACAAGGTTCGTGATTCTAAGGGTGGGTCCGTGAAGCTGCTGCATGAGTGAGCTGGTGTTTTTTTTACGAAGAATTCAAAAATAATTTAAAGTGCCCTGAAAGAGTCGGTATACTGATGCAATAATGAAGGAGAGCGTAAATTTCGTGCCCAGATGCGGTGGTGGAGTGGTTTTGAAGGGCTGCTGCTGATGACGAAGATGAGGAGAAGGGGGAGGGTGCGTAAAGTTGTTGACAAAAAAGAAAATACAGTTTTCGTTGGAAGAACGATAAATAATTTTGAGCAGATTGAAAATTGGGCGTGAAGTTTGAGTTTTTGGTACGAGGAACTATTAAAGGAACATGAAATTTTCATAAAAAGGCTGAATTAGTTTGGCGTGAAGTTTCAAGTTTGGAGAGTCTTGAAATTTGGAAGGTTTGGTGGTTAGGGGTTGGAGGGGCAGCGGGAAGAGTAAAAAGATGAAAGATGATCGGGAGAAGGCTGGCGAATAATGTGGCAAGCAACTTGTGAATTTGGCGTGAAGTTTGAGATTGGAGAGTATTTGGTGGTTCGGGGGTGGGTCTGTAAAGCTGCTGGACACTGAGTTTCCTGGCCTGATCGATCATCCGCGAACAATTCAGCCACCCTGACAATCTCATTCCCCAGGCTGCATCGGGCCCCGATTATCACTTACTCATTTTCTCTTCCCGATTTACCCCTACCCCCCTCTCTCTCTCTCTCTCTCTCTCTCTCTATCTCTCCTAGAAACATCTCACCTATTCATGCTCCAACTATTATTAAGCTTGACAGGGTGGTGGCCGACTTACAAATAACCATCTAACCCCACTACATCATTCAATTTCTACAAGTTTCATGAGAGTTGCCGCAGCTGGACCCCGGTACCTCCCTATAAATTCCTCCTCAATTTTTAACGCTTCTAACCCAACTAAATCTATAACGAGAAACTTGGGAATCTCCAAAGATGAAAACTTGCACTTTTGAACGTTCTCCCTCAACTTCTAAATTCGAAAATTGCAAAATTTCACATGTTAGCCCCAGAAACGAAGCACGAGGTGGTTTTCAATGGAAAACTTATTTACTTATCGTTATCACGCCTCGTTTGTTTTTGGTTGCGTTTCATTTTGTCCCAGTTTATATTCAATATTCGTCTCTATTTACCTACTATAGGAGATATTGTAAAAACAGATACCTATACGCGTATTATTTGTCGGATCGATCGATGCAATCAGTTTGATGTCGAGTATTGGGTTCGTTCGACGAACGAGGGTGGGAGGGATTCCAAGGTGTCTACGAATTTTCTTTTGTAGCCCCGTATGTGTATATGTATAATTCGTTTAATAGATAACGATTGAATATCGGATGCTATATAGGACTATTTGAAATGTAATGGACAACGAAAAACTTTATCGAATATTCTTCTTTACCTTCCCTAATTTTCATCAAAGAATCACTGCTCGAGCAACGGTGCCTTCCCCTATATTCCAACGAAAACAAATACGTTCTCATATCGGATGATAATTGGCTTCGATATAACTAATTTAGCTTATTTGAATCGAGAGTTATATTTATATTTCTTATACTGACGATCAATTGACAGTATCGAGCGTTTTTCAATTATTTTTTGTTTGTTTAATAAAGTCTTAAAGCCTCCCCCCTATTTTGTAAATGAAAATTACAGTAAATCAGAATATAAATTTTACGTGAAAAATTCTCTCAACAGTTCTGTAGTAATTGTTCAGTGGACAATCGGTACTCGAGCCTAAAACTGGCTTACCTGTAACTACAAGTAGAAACTCGATATAGTAATTGTCTTTTCGTCAATTCATCGTTGAATTGAAATAGAAACGAACCACCGCATCATTGAATAGACCTATTTTAAGTTACCGATAAACAAGAGTCAGAATAGTTGTGTGGTTTTCATCTGTTCGTACTTTCCTATTGTGCATTTTAATCATTATTTAGCGCACAATTCTCTGATTATATTCGGATATTTGCTGAGATTTAATTCCCAATTTAATAATTTCAACTCGTATTTAGGTTTTTAAATATAGATCCAATCGGGGTTTTACGCCGATACCGTTATTTTAAGTCTAACAATTATAATGCTTGGACCTAAAAGTGATTTTTAATCAATTAAATTAACACGCGACTAAAATATAGATTTATTTCGCTTATTGAGGTCAAGTGGTCTATATTAATTTCTTTTTTTACATAATTAGTTAATGATATTAGTGCAAATGTCATACTTTAGTCATAAATTTGATCTTCGATGGGAATTCGATCGATTAAAAAGAGACGTAAGTTATACGTGTAAGCTGGTACAAGGTTACTTTTGTTAATTAATTTATATATATATATATATATATGTTGAAACTTTTGGTGGAGGTAATGAATAAACTCAAGTACCTTGTGTTACCTCATGTTACTATGTGGTTATTGCGAGTGACCTGTAGTGGTGGACGGTTTAAGTTGATTTATGTCAGTGTAGTTTCGTGCCAGCAGTGACGTTCGCGTGACGTCACTCGACGTCACTCTGGGACCAATCGGCGGCCTCGACGTCATACCAGCTCACTGCACACCATCGAGAGTAACGCTGAAAGAGGCAAAAGTATCTTGTACCAGAGAACCCGATAGAATTTTGAATCTAAGTAGTTACGCATGATATAAATCAGACAAGCCGTACGTTCGCTCGATCACCATGAAGTTTACGACTGAATTTCTGGTGGTCGTATGATGGTTGAAGGTGATTTGTCAGGACAGCCTCGCGATAACGGGAGCTTCGAATCGACGTAAACGTGACGTCACGTGTGACGCGCGCAATTTTAGTCGAACACAATATGTATATAGTGATATATTATAAAATAGATGTTATACAGTCTCAATTTAAGTGGTTATGGCTGATATTAATCAGACCAGTTACGATTATCCTCCATGTAATAAAAGTGAGATCAGCAATGAGATTTATGTTAGTTCTGTATTGTTTCAAATGAACAATTAAAGAATATGCTATAAAATAAAGAAAGTCGCTTTATTTGACGCAAGTAGTTACACTTGATATCAGTCAAACATTTAATTACATACGTCATTACGTTATTGCAATGAGTGAATTTACATTGATCTGATGTAGTTTTGAAACGAGCAAGTGATAAAATATGCTATAAAATAACGCAAGTCGGACTATTTAAATCAAGCAGTTACACTCGATGTATATCCAACATTTAGTTACGCGTGTAATTACGTTATTATAACGAGTGGATTTACGTTGGTTTGATATGGTTCCAAATGAGTAAATGATGAAATATATACCATAAAATAAGAAATTTGGTATTTTTAATTTAAATAGAGTTGAACTCAATATAAATGAAACATTCAGTTATATACATGATTACGTTATAATAATGAGTGAATTTGCATTGGTCTGATATGGTTCCAAGTAACCAAATGATGAAATATGTTATAAAATAAAAAGAGTCAATATATATTTAAATTTAAATAATTACACTCGTTATAAATCAAACATTTAGTTATGTTTGTGATTACGCGATTATAACAAATGGATTTACATTGGTTTAATATGGATTCAAAAGAGCAAACGATAAAATATGGTACAAAATAGAAAAAGTCAGTCTACTTAATCGAACTAGTTACACTCGATATGAATTAACCATTTCGTTGCACCTGTGATTACGTTATTAAAAAGAGAGAATTTTCATTGATCCGATATGGTTTCAAATGAGCAAGTGATAAAATATGCAGTAAAATAACGGAAGTTAGCCTATTTAAATCAAGCAGTTACACTCGATGTGTATCAAAAACTTAGTTACACGTGTAATTGCGTTATTATAATGTGTGGGTTTACATTGGTTTGATATAATTTCAAATGAGCAAAAATGATAAAACAGGATAAAAAATAAAGAAAATCAGCCCAATTGCATTCAAGTAGTTATGATCAATATAAATCAAACATTTAGCTACACTTGCGATTGTGCATTATTACACAACAAGTGAATTTAGATTAATCCGATACAAGTTTCAAACGAGGAAGTAATAAAATATGATATAAAATAAAGGAAGCGAGTCTCTCTAATTGAAGTATGTACATACAGTCAATATAATCAAAACACTTAATTACATGCGTGATTAGTTTATTAAAAGGAGTGGATTAATTAGCCAATTCGAACAGAGTGTGTCGTTTAGCCGACGTGTACGTGACGTCACTTGACGCGCTCAATTTTACTGGAGGACCAATGGCGACAACAGTCCCGTCAAACAGAGCACCCGGAAAATTCAGTCTAATCCTCCACCCACTTTCTCTACTTATCTCTTATCGCACGACTCGCAGCTCGGCTCTCGTCCATGTGCTACGAACATCAATATCATTTACAATAAATACTTAATTATTTTTCATTAATTATTACATAATATAAAAATAATAAATAAACCCGTTCAAACAGACTAACACGTATAAAAAATATGTATGTATGTACAATCGAATGAAAGGCAAGACCAGGAATACGTTTATTCCACCGGAGCGCTACTACTTCCCTGACGATCGGGCCCTTCCGGGCACGTGACAAGGGACTCGTGCGTTTTCGGACGAGATCCTCTATAGACAAAGCGGAGAGACTCGGATTCATTCATTCCGCACGGAGTCTTGATACAGGTTAATAATCGATCGTATACAAAAAAGATCTACCACGTAGGATTTATTTGATAAAAAAGTTAAAAACTACCGAAAGAATTAACACCAGTGTGACTAATTACATTTTACAGTGGACAACATTCATACTAATAGAAGGTGCAACATCATGAAGTGTCAATTTTTTAGTGTTAAGACTATTTCTTAAAATTTGTCGTTTAGCAATAAATTTAGATTTTTTTCCTAAAATCTTAAATAAATAATTAAAATTAGAACTCAACACAGGATCAACCTTTGTAAAAAGTTATTTATATTTTGGTTTTAGGCCGCCGCGATGTGGCCTGGAGTTATACCTTTACTAGCGTTACTGGCAGTCCTGCTACATCCTTCAAGGTGAGTCAATCAAAAAACTCGTTGCATTCATACAACGGAATCTTTGTCCAACTTTTGCGTATATAGGAGACCCCGTGTTATACGACAGTATCACTATATTCCATTTAATTCAGTGTTATGTATAGTGAACGAGATTATATTTGGAAAATATATGATTAGAATAAACGGTGAAAGTTGAAAAGTACAAAGTGATTAAAAATTTGCAGTTTGTTTTGACTAAACGTGGACATTGTATAGAGTAAGTGCAAAAGTGCTATAGTCGAGTAACATGATTCTCTATATGCCAGCATTGGAAAAACACCATGTACAGGAGGATGGATGTGAGAGAAAATTTTTCCAAAGACAAGAGAGAGGCACGGCAATGGGATAAGAAAATAAAACGTAGGATGAAATGGTTTCCTTTATCGAAAAAGTGTTGAAAAGCTTTCGTTGAGGAGGTGATGGGGAGGGGGGGGGGGGAGGAGGGGGTTGACGAAGAAAAGATTGGATAAAAGATTGTTCTTTGATAGGAAAGACGAGTGTTGAATTGATGAAAGTGCCTGGGTTGGGGAAAGGGGAGGGGGTGGGATTGTAGGGTGGGACGAGGGGGATAAATTTTCGTGGTGGGAATCAAGTGTCGGTGACATTGTGAATAGGGGCCGGTGAGTTCGAAGCACTTTAGCCTCTTATGGCCCGTCCTGGACGGGTTTTTCATTAGAAAACCTGCCTCCAGCTACAGACTACTTTAAATATTTCATCGGCACGTCCTCCAGCCAGCAGCAAGCAACTATATGCTAGAGCAGAAACTCATCAAGTCCAAGAATCCGTCCGTAAAATCGATATTATTACTCTCGATGAACCCCCTCCCCCCTCGCGTTTATTAAAATTTCTGTCCCACCTTGGAAAAAGAAGAGGGTTGCATAGTTAATATTTTCCACACGAACGATTCCTTTCATTGGAAAAATGGACCTGAGGATGTTTGGTTTTGATTAAAATTGCAGATGTACGCAGGCGAAAGTGAACTTCCGGGAGAAGGAGAAGCAGGTGCTGGACAACATCCTGGGGCCGGGACGTTACGACGCGCGAATCCGGCCGAGCGGGGAGAACGGAACAGGTTAATATTTTTCATCCCCCTACGACGCGTATCAAGCTCCTTCTGGCCCCATACCCCTTCCAATACACTGCCATAGTTCTCATTGTTCAGTGCCGGAACCCGTTTCATCCGTCTCACCAAAGCCAGACTCTTCCTAATACTTTCAACCCCCTCACCACCACACAGTCATCATATATATATATACCATATTGGAATTCGCTTTCCGTTCGATCGACTTTTAATCGTATTTCTTGAAATTCTAGGGCCCCAACACCCTTAAGCTATTTATTATATATATATACATGTACAATATATATTTCGTCGAGATTCACGACTTACACTCAGCCCTTTCCCAAAAATTAAAACGAATTTCTTCATTCTGTCCATTTTTGTCCTCCCCTCGTTCAATGCTCACTCTCATTTTTGCTTTACCCCTTCCTCGACATTGTTCGTCGACCCTCGCCCTCCTCTCTCACCTATCTTCATTTTTTACCCCTCAGTCTTTTCGTACGTTTACTCAGCCCTCCCCCCTCCATTCACTCCTCTTCGATTGACCTATTTTTTAGACTCGTTTTTCTTTCACGCCTCACGTGTCGATTTACTCCTCACCCTCCCCCCTTTTTTCATTCTTTTATACTCGCCCCAACAAATATTTTGTATCTTGCTATACACATACATTTTTTTACTAAGATATTATTTTTATATAATATATCTCTATACATGCTGTTCTATATTTATATATAAACTCCGTAGTTTTCGTGTTAATTTCCCTGAATTCTACCACTGAACCTTTCCATTCTCGCCATTGTTTTTTTTTTGTACCCCTTTTCCACTACTTCACCCCTCTATACCGAAGCATTCGATAACCACATCCAATCGGAAAGAATTCATTGATATTTCTAGCAAACTCTGCGAGATGAAGTGGAAGAAAAATTTCTAGTATTTTTTCCTGACATTAGAGCAAGTTTTACAGAAACGTTATTGGATAAATGTAAGGGTTTGCCTGATAGGCAAATATACAGATATTGACGAGAATCACACAGCTTCGTTGCTCCATTTTTAAAGAGTGAATTTTTGTAAAGTGCAATTGGGCAGCGACGAGACGCTTGATCGATGTAACAGTGAAAGAAAGAAAAATGAGATTTTACACTAGTGGGCCAAATGGAACGCTGAATGGGAATCAGCGAATGGCGAGCTAAAGATTGAAAAGTTGACCGAGATCGCGGTTTTGATTTGTGCCAAACGAGGCAGGTTTATTTAGGGAGAGAGAAAGAACGCCGCCTGAAAGCAATTGAGAGAGAGAGAGAGAGAGACGGGTGAAAGCATAGAGTTTCGAGGAAGGAATTCCTTCGATCGGTTCTATTCGCATTGTACCATGCAAAATTACACTGCTCACGAGTGTATTTTATTGGCGAATAATTTCATCGATCCTTCCGTAGTCTAGACAATTTTTCAGTTAATCTACAAGGGCAAAAGTTTCACGAAGCTCGGATACGTGATTTTGTGATATTTTCACGAGGAGCAATTGGCTCGTTACAGTACAATCATTGGTAGGATGTAAATTGTCCAATGGAGAATTATTTATACGAATAGCCATACGAGTGTGTCGTTGAGTGCTTCTATCGTATAAAAGCAGACGGGACCATTAAATAATTTACTTTGAATTGTAGCATCCGGAGCATTTGTTATTTTCATCCAGCTCACTTATGGACCGAAACGATCCATCAATTATTCTCATGACTAATTTCAGGTACGACTTTTCTCCTCTGCCTTCTTCCTTTTTCTTGCATTCTTGTTTTCACGGTCAAATTGACCTTTCAACGAAATCCCACAACAATAAACAAAATTCCATTCGTTGTTGTTGTTAATATGGATTGTTTCATAATTACACTTTCATTGATCTTTCTCCCTTCTCTTGTATTGTTGTACCCAGTCAAATTGACGTTCCAATAAAATCCCACAACAATAACAAAATTCCATTAGTTCTTGTTGCTATTTAATATGGATCGTTTCATAATTAAAACTTCAATGATCTTGCTAAAGGATCATTTACTCTTTCTCATGAATATTAATTTGTGCAACAACAAACATTATCTCGCTTATTAAAAACCTGTCAAAAACTGTATGTATGTTTATTGTTTATATGTTCCCCACTTTGGTCCGATAAGTGAGTTTATTTTCATGAAAGCAGAGATGAAAGGAGCACGTACATAATGTAACTCTATAGAATTGCATCACGAAGCTCACTGAAAAGCTTGATAATAAGATTTTTAAACCGGTTCTTTTTCTCGATGGTTTTAGCGTTCATTTCTGAGGATAAGGTATCAAAACCGACTTGTCCTTGTGACGTTTCACGAATAAGCACGAATCTATATATGTGTATGTAGCTTGACTATATTACACACGTAGCTTGTGTAAGTGTTTCTAGAGAATGGGCTTTCTGCGCCAATGCGACTATTTAGCGATTAATTAACGCTCTTAATTGGTTGACCGTTAGCTGATGAAAAGCTGCAATTTCAAGGTAGAGGGAGGAGAAAGAAAGGTGGGAAATCTGCGAAAGCTTTCGAGTCCAATAACCGTTTTTTTTTTTATTTATTGAATCATCGCTTTCGAGCCGCGCAACTTTGTTTCTCTTAATTATTTTCAGAGACTGCGTTGCTATTTCAATATATAGTATATAATATAAGAGCAAATCGCAGTAAATTTAATTAATTTCTGAGAAAAGTCCATTGGATCCAACAGGGATAGACTTATTTAGCTATGATATTATAAACATTGAAACTCGTTAATTTTCGAAATAATTGTTGCTCCGAGTGAATAATTTACATACTGTAATTCCGGAGGTACACCGCAGAGAAAATGAAAGGTAAAATTGCTAGCAAACTAATTTATATTTAAGAGTAATAATATTAAACAAAAGTATATGTAGCTAAATAAACTTTCAAAGGTTGTTAAATAAAAATTAATTAAGCTGGGATGATTCTCTGATTAGCTGCTTTCACGTAATTCTTCGAGTAATTTATGTATTCACTTGGAAAATATAGTTGTGATACGAAAATTACTTGAATGAAAAATTTGAGATTGGTAATAAAACCATTATTGGGAAACTTGAGAATGGTAATTGTTTGTGAGACGAAATGGAGTAGGGAGAGAAGAGAGAACAGTGCATACATATATTGAGTGTACCATTTATAATGACCCATACCATTGGCGTAAAAATCTGTTGATCTTCATCATTATAAAAAATACACTTTTTGTACAGAGCTCTTTTTCGATTTACACTTGGAAAGTTCTTACACAAAAATTGGTATCTTTTATAGAGTTACAAAATAAAAAGAATTTTATATCCATAGTCTGAATCGTTTTATTTGTTCGACGCTGTATATACAGGGTGTACCATTTAAAACGACCAAGACCATAGTCATAAATTTCTGTTGACCTTCGTCGCTATGAAAAATACGAATCTTTCGTATAAAATTTCCCTTTCGATTTACACACAAAAATTGGTATTTCTTGTAAAGTTGAGAAGATAAAAAGAATTTGACGTTACACGGTCCGAGCGAATTTAAGTGGTACACCCTGTACATGTATACATAGCTTTATATCGTAGTCGAATGAATTGGCGAGATTAGTGAAAGAGCATCGTAAGAAGGAGAGTAGTGGGGGGGGGGGGGGGGGGGAGTATATATAGTAAAACGAGTGGAGCCATCATTATATACCAATATATCGAGGAAACGCGTGTTCGCGCGAGAAATCTGTGGAGGATTGAAAAGTAGAGAGGCATAAGACGAGAGAAGAAAGTAGATATAGAGCGGTAAGTGGAAAAGGAAGGCGTTCGGCCGAGAGTAGATGAAGCCGCGCAATAAGGAGGAAAAAGAGCATGAAAAGTTTGAGGGCGACGTGCAGTGCGGAGAGTTGGCTTATCTGCGTATCAATGCAATCAAGCCACCCTTGCTTATGCTCTCTCTCTCTCTCTCTCTCTCTCGCGCCTAAGCGATTACATCACAATTATCTCACTCGGCAATCTTTCGCCATTTTGATTCAACCTACCCTGCAGTCCCATCCACCGCGGGATTTTACTTTTGCCACTTTTTCTCACCCGAAATCTAATTTAAAACGAAATTCGCGTCATCCACTTTCATGCCCTCCGAGCTTCTCCTCGAAAGATTCTCCTTACGACTGCGCTTTTTAGCAAATCTAACCTCCAATTTACGAAATCTACTCGAAGGAGTATCAACGAATTTTGGCTTGCACAGCCAAAGCCATTGTCGAATACCTCTCATCGACTGGAATTATTACGCTTTGACGAAATTCTTGTCGAGGTATTTGTAGAAATTTGGTCAATGTGAAAACTTAATCGGGAAAAAGCTATTACAGCGCCATTATAGGAAGCATCCATTTCCCGCCTTCTTGGATTTCAAATCCCATCGGGGTATACTTCCGATCTCAACCAATCCCTTTACCATTTTAAATCCAATTCGACGATTGAATTTACGGATTCCAATTGACGCTTTCGGATATATTTTCTCGAGGAGTGATTTTAAGCTGAAAATTGATTTTAAGGCGTAACATATAGGCTTTTACTGGAAGCGTATATACAAATCAACCAGGTGCGGTCGAGAGGGGAAAAAACATCATTAACGATGACGATGCTAATGACGATGATGATGATAAAATGAGTTGCTGGTAACTTGGGAGGTAAAAAAGAAAAAGTTGAGAGAGAGAGAGAGAGAAAGTTTGTGTATGTCCGTGTGTGTGTGTGTGCTTGCGCGTGTGTATGGTAGAGAGAAAGAGTGAGCAAGGAGCGACCATATAGAGAATTCGACATTGAGAGAAAGGCAAGATGGAAGATTGACTAAAAGAGGGCTGTATTGTTTTTGCCCTTAGATGGGCCGGCCATTGTCCGGGTAAACCTGTTTGTGCGAAGCATTGCGACAATTAGTGACATCAAGATGGTAAGTATGAATAAACAATCCAAATCGCCTTTAACAATATAGTGCCAGGCCAATCCTCTCCTAATTGGCTGGCGTCCATTTTTTAATTTTTTCTTACTGGCAGCGTAAAATGTAGGCAAAAAGCGCCCTTTGAGTAAGGGGCCCTTCGGCACCGCCAGCCAGCCAGCCAAAGCAGCCGACAAGTATATTTATATAGTGGCTAACCCCCCCCCCCCCCCCATTCCATACATCTCACCAGTCACCACTCTCCATCATACGGACCCACCGATATACCACCACCCTATATGCTCCTTAACGCTCACGCACACCAACAGAGACACGCGTGCCATAGCTTACACGTACACGCGCAACACTCACACACACATACACACACATATAGCAACAAGGAAAACAAGCAGCCACTTACAAAGACTCGATTCCCAGAAAAATTCTCGCCTAGACCGCAAATGGCTCTTTTCTTTCTTCCCATTCACGGAAGAAAACCGAGAAGCTCCTTTGCGCCGTGTCCGTGTCGAGTCTCGTCGAAAAGCTGACCTAACCTCAAAACTCGACGAGCATCAACGTCATCTCGCGCGCGAAATGAATCGTCTTGAAAGATTTTTCATTCTTGAAAAGCTGTTATGCGCGCGATAATTATATCGCGTTGCTTTTCTTTTTGCAATTTGTGAAACGCCATTTCTCACACGAGTACGTTTTCAAGAATTAAGAGGCTTCGCTTCAGCCATTTCAAGGTTCGTTGCACACGTCCGAAAGCAAAAAGCAGGAAAGCTAGGTTAAACTGCTTGATTCTTGAAACTCTCTCGCGCGTGCTAAGCTTTTATGACTTGTTTTTTTTTCTCTTTCGTATAAAAACTTTCCAAAGATTCCGCACTGGTTGCTGCAAATAGTTAGCGGATCAATTTTTAGATTGCATATTGGATAATAGTTTCCCAGAGTGAAAAAAATCAGAGCGCTATTTTTCTTAACTGTCTATATATATATATATATATATATATATATATATATATATAGAGAGAGAGAGAGAAAGAGAGAGAGAGAGAGAATAGCTAAAATGGCGGCTTAAGCACCTCGGAATTTCCTGCACATTTCCGTGCACCGATAGATACTCTTCCTTCGACAGTTTCACGTAAACACAATAGGGAATAGTGAAAAGTGGTTTGTACATATTGCGTTTAGACATAAGCCCGGATATTAGCTCGATATTGGCGAATTCGTATAGGTATTATTTAGCACGAGTAAACAAAGCACACTTAACTAAAGTTCTCCAGCACATGTACGATATACAGCACGTATACATGTAATATACTGTAAACACATAGATGGAACAGTACGTTGAAATGATAGTAATTCCTAGGGAGAATTCTGTCGGAGTTTCAAGAATCACGCTAACCGGAACTACATGTACATATACAGGGTGATTCTGACGAAAAGACAATATTTAAGCAGTAGATACTATCAACAATTTCGACACGAAAAGTTCCTATCAACTTACCTCGTACGACGCTTCCTAATGGTGTTAAGCCGCTTCTAAACAATGTGGCTAACATTGGACAAAAACAATTGTTCTTACCAATATTGACAAAACGAGCCGTGTGGATGTAATGAACATATTTAAACAGCTACACACAATCACTAACAATGCATCCAAACACTTGGGCCAATGTTTGTCAAATCGTGTGTAGGCACTTTTAGAAATGCTGAAAGAAATACTATGAAAATATCCTTAATTGTATAAAACTGATTAAGCAACGCACTTGACCAAAGTTCCCTAGCACTTGATAATGAACAATACATTTACTATATTCAACACATATATACATGTACTATACTATGAACACATGCATAAACATAACTATACGTTAAATCGACGGTAACTTTTAGGGAGAATTCTGTCAGAGTTTCAAGAATCACGCTAACCGGAACTATACGTATAGGTATACAGGGTGATTCTGACGAAAAGACAATATTGAAACTGTAGATACTATCAACAATTTCGAAGCGAAAAGTTCCTATCAACTTACCTCGTACAACGCTTCCAAATGGTATTAACCCGCTTTTGAACAATGTGGCTAACGTTGGACGAAAAACAATTGTTCTTACCAACATTGACCAAGCGAACCGCGTGGATGGCGCGCGCACACTCAACAACCAAACAATTACTAACAATGCATTCAAAAACGTTAACCAATGTTTGCCAAATCGTGTGTAGGCACCTGTAGAAATTCTCAACGGGTATACCATGAAAACCTTCTTTATTGCATAAAATACTGTTGAAAGAGCTGAACGAGTTTTTTCTGAAATTTAGTATCACTGTAAAAACCTGTGAAGCCTGTAGCATAGTGTAGGAAGATTTTTCTTCCTATTCTTGAAATCCCAAATATTTTCCCTTCTTCGTTCGAGAATCAGCCTGTATATCTTCGCGGGTCGGAGGTTTGCTAATTGATACGATAATTTAAAAGCAAAAGATGGAAAGAAGCAGGTTGGAGTAACGGCTAGCGTATTAAAGTCAAAGGAAATGGTCGGCGGGGGAAAAGCGGTGTAAAATAGTTTTGCATTCGCACGACAGGTCGATCCCTTTGAGTCAAAACAGCTTATGCTGCTCTCCCCCTTACTTCCCCCACTCCACGCCGTTTTTTCCTCTTTTCTTTTGACGACCTTTACAAAACTAGCTCGGATTAAAGACGTACGCTTATTCATCCATCTAAAAATTAAAATTTTACAAGGAATTGAAAAAATTTCTTTGATTTTCAAACTTTTAAACTTTAATAATCTCCCTTTTTCCCTTATCGTGCGGTTGATAAAATTATAGCATGGCTCTCGTGACGATCAATTGCGCTTAATTGGAGTAAAAAAGGGCTTTTCTGTGTTGGTCGTGGCTTTTATCATGAAAATTATAATTCGTACGATGTTATCTTGGAACATGAAATGATACCGTATAATGGTATCGCGTTATAACGATATATTATTGTTATTATTATTCATTCGTGTCATTAAATTAATTCGCTATTTTTATCTATGACGAATGGGTCTACTTTCTGTGGAATTAAAAACTTTCTTTACACACGTACGATGAAGAAACCGTATACGTATAGACTTGTTGGAAAACGTTAAATATCGTCATTATTATTATTACAAACAATAGTGGATCTTTGCTTCGGATACTCGTTACAGAATGCACTAGGAAGATGTTCAGCTTTTATTACAGTTTTTAATCGGTAAATAAAAATTGAGTAAAGAACAATAAAACTTATTTCAACTTGCCCTTGTGTAATTTTACGTTGTTGTACTAGTATTAAGCGAACGATGATAGAGACGCGAGGAGAAAATTTATGTCTTTCCAATAATTGATCTATACTACTTGCAACGAGTGTCGAAATTCGGACGCTGAAGATGCGCAACTCGAAAGCGTAACGTATACGTATTGAGGCGCACGTATATACACGCGTGCACGGTTCCGTCGAAACACATAGGCACACACACACACACACATACAGATAGATAGATGGATAGATAGACAAATGCAGCACACAAAGTTGATACGTAAACACGCGATATCCATTTGCAGAACAATAGTATATATAATGCAAATACACACACATGTATACACGTACCCATACACATACACATACACAGGCCAATACGCAGCAATTCCGATTGACTATTCGAACCCACCTATAAACTATAGCATTCTAGAATAGACGCAGGCATGTCGCATTTCAGCTTATATACACATATGTATATGTATATATTCGTATTGGTAACGGTAGCAGAGGGACAACGCGCTTTATAAGGTGTGTAAGGGTGAAGATACGAGTGTGTGAAAGAGAGTGAGAGGGGGGATGGGTAGAATGTTGAATAAAAGCGTGGAATTGAAAGATGAAAAGAAGAATGCTCACGGTTAGAACTGGGATGTCGAGGAGTGGGAGTAAATGAAAAGAGTGCGCGTACGAATGTTTGTGTGTCTGTGTGTGTGTGTGTGCGCGCGTATGTGGGAGAGAAAAAACAGCCGCGGTAAAAAAGCAATCTTTGTAAATTTTCAGTCCATCGTCGAAAAGCGTGCTCTGAATGATTTCGTGATTGGGACGAACAGAGATTTTCAAAGTCCTCGCGAGAAGCGAAAAACCAGACGAGTTTGATGTGCACGAAAGTTGTTTCGTAGTATACGATTTGCCAAAGGTACATATATATATATATACAATGGGGAGAGGAGCGAATGTTTTCTGGACAAATACTTGCATTATTTTCCTACCCCCTCCTATTCCAGTACGAGGTTCTTTTTATTACTATCCAATTAACATAAAATTAAGATGTTCTTATAGAAGCAGTTCGAGTGATTGAATTAATTTAGCGGATTAACTGTAACGTATATAGCAAAAGAATGATAAATGACTTCGTTTTAAACTGTACTTTTTATATATCTTGTCGCCATAAGAATTGGAAAAAATGAGGAAGAAGGTGCGCGTAGATTGAAACCAAGACAAAGAAATGTAACGTTTGGTGAAATGGATGGTCATAGGAAAATAAGTGAAGAGAGGTGTCTGTCTGTCGAACGTTCGCTGTAATTCCTACTGTACGCTATATAGGTTGTTGAGAAAAATTGTGCGCATTTTGCACTGCATATACGATATATATATACATATGTGTATATGCATATGAAATACAATAGACGATATGCAATTAAGGGAGATACTCGAGAGAACTAGATTATGGTATTGAAAAGTTTCTGCTATTTTTTATGGGGACTCCTTAGGATTCCGTAGGCATGAGAGAGTTAAGCAGTGTAAAGAGAGAAGACTATAGTGCTTGTTTTGACAATAGATTGCTTGAGCCGGGAAAAGGTTTGCCAAGAGCTCCATTTATGACCGCACTTGCGTTTTTAACGAGTTTTTCTGGATGGTTATCCCTTTGGTTTTTTGGCCCCACCCTTCATTCTTTTCTTCCCCCCTCCCCATTGTTCCTCGCGGTATCCCGAGCTTGCCGTAAACACCGCTTGAATATCGAACGAGAATAAAACTGCTGACTGAATGATCTTGAGTTTTAAAATATAGACTAAAGAAAAAAAAAAAAAAATAATAATAAATTCTAATCGCGGTAATGGATGCCCGTGGTATTTTTTAAGGTCCACGTATATTATAGTACACGTATACTATATATAAAAACGCATAATAAATTGCTTTTATCCTGCACTTCTAGTCAGTGCGATGTGCCTGTTGAATGGTATCAATGGCAGCCGCGGAATATTCACGGACGAGAATTCTCGAGCCTTTATTAATTTTGTAGGCTCGATAGGAAAAGTCGAGGGATTTGTCGAGAGACATGGAAGCTTCGGATTGACGCATTGGCGCATGAAAAGCAAATATGCGATTGATCAATATTGCAATGGTATATATATATATATATATATCTCGAATGAATTCGGCCGGCGCGGTGTCCCTTCCTTCCCGTTCCGGGCGGCTATACTCGTACGGACCGAAAACGCCTCGATGAAATTTCGTCTCTGCAGCCAATTGTCAATTGATTTCCGCAAACGTCAATTGTTTCCGCAATTATCAGCCTCGAACTTGACATTTCCGCGACTCGACGCTAATTGCATTTCGAGATCGCGAAATATCCGAGTGCTGCGTGCCAAGCTTTCGTTTCGTCGAGCATCCACAAGTTGGACGATTTCTCACGAAACTCGTAAAGTTAGGACGCGAGGAATGGGGTCGTGGTTGACGAGGTTTACGTGCTCCACCTTTTGTACCGGCCTGGTTCGTCCGTAGGGAGGCGTTACGCTGTAATACGTATTATCTTCGCGGGGACAGACGATGGCTTCTTAAAAGCCGAGGCGATTGAATCTGAGTGAAAAGGAAGCTGAGATGAGCAAATGGTCATCGGAATAGCCACGTGGGGTCATAAACGTTTTAGGAATGTTTTAGGAACGTTACTGGCCGCGCGTGTCTGTGCTATGTGTTATATATATATGTACATCTCACCAGTGCATAACACGTGTCATTACTGTTTTCGGGTATAATTTTGAACGACTCGAGTAAATCGATGCGTTGAATATGGCAAATGCAGTATTTTTAACAATAGATCAGGGTAGAAAGTATAGGATGGAAGGCGAATGAACGGAAGTGGGCGTTGACGGTGGCTGTAGTGATTTTAGGAGAGGGGCTTCGAGTGATTGTTTTGCGTTAGAAAGTTTTTGCAAGTTCAACGTAAAACTGTAGCATCGAACTGATAATATAATTGAGTAATTTAATTTATAACTAAAACCGATAACCGAAGTGCCATGGGCAGAGGTAGAGTGAAAGAGTGGGAACCGGAAGTGATCGCTTTAGGCGGCTGCACTGGCCTCAGAAAATGGAAAATCAACGTGGCGATTGTTCCTCGGTCTTAAGAAATTTACCGTAAATATGGTAAAATGTTGAAGCTTTTATAATTAAAATAGATGCATGTACAGAGTGTCCTGCTTTAAAGGACTTTTTGAAATATTGCCTGATAATTGGGTTTTATGAACAAATATTCGAAGCAAAAGTTTGAAAGCCTCGAGTGGGACATAGGATGGCAACCTTGGTTCGACCTTGAAACGTTATTTGAACTATAGACAAAGGGCATCTGAAATTTTTTAAATGCACCACCCTGTATATTTTTACATACTTTATCGTGTCTGACTCTAAGAGCATTCGAAAACACTCTTGTCATACTTTGATTTCATCCGATCATTTACGAGATATTTCAAATTGAAAATATACGTAGGTGAGTATAACTGTGTAAGTGTAGCAATCACGCATTCTATACTTCGGTCAAACCCACTCCTATATGCAATTTCATATGGAAATATCAGCTGTAAACGATTGGATGAAACGAAAAAATGACAAGAGCATTTTGGATTACTCTCGAGGTCACCTGCTGCAGGAATATGTAAAAATATATAGGGTGTTCCATTTGAAAAAAGTCAAATTTACCTTCGTTTACAGTTCGAATGTCGTTTCAAGGTCAAACCAATGGTACCATCTCATCCCCCTCGAAACTGTACAACTTTTATTGGAAATATTTCGTCATAAAGCGTAATTGTCAGCAAATGTTTCGACGTCGTTCGAAATGGGACACCCTGTACATAAAACTTTTACAACTTGTTATTGACCAACTTTTGAGTGGAGGATAAAAAAAAATGTAAGATCAATGGGCTGCTGAGGTGAACGCTTTCGGGGGCTGTATCAGATTTGTGCAGTATACACATATTATAGAGTATAAGGAAAAAATCTGCGAAGGAAAAAGGGATTTTTGTTGTCGTAACTTCAGTTCATCCTTGATTTCCACATCCGCCATTTTCTTTAAAAGACATTTTGAAGGCTCGACGTGAACTCTACCACAAACAATCTCAACTAAAATCGACGTCTGATCCTTGCTGCAGTGATTGATTAACTTTGTTTGTTCTGTTTGCTATGTTAGATGGGCCCGCGGTTGTCCGCGTCAACATATTTGTTCGAAGTATCTCAAAAATAGATGACGTTACTATGGTAAGTCCAAAAATTAACAACGCCCCGAATATTATCTTATCTCACAGACACACGCACATTCATTATATGCTGGGTGTTTGTCATTTTATATAATGCATACGAACAATTGAGCAATAAAAAATACCTTTCATTCAGAAATCTCGCATCTATTTATCTAATATAAAGTATACAAAGTGTAAAAAAGGAGCCTACACCAAACTTTAAATGTCATGGGGGATAACTTTTCATGCAGCTTTTGTGAATTAACGCGAGGTCGAAAACGTTATATTAAATTCTTTAAATTTTACAAATTCTAGCATTTTTCTGTCGAATGTAGTCCTAATTATTATTGTCCATTTTTCACGTGTTGTTCGTTAATTAAAATTAATACACTCCGTGGTACCATGTTTTTTCTGAATATAGAACAATCGTTCGTATATAAAGATAGAAAATGTTACCCAGTTTGATATATTTAAATCTTCTGGTGCTTTCATTTTTAGGCTACCGTTCCTCGTGTTTGTTAATAAACGTTGTTCAAAATAATGTTTCCTATGATTCCACAAAGTTTGGCTTATCGTAGGATTCCTGTGTTATACCTTGTATATATACTCTGTTTATATTATACACCGTGGGCGCTCGATTATTATAACAATTAGAGATTTTCAGGCACAGTTATAAACATAAATCTAAGAGACGGAAAATTCCAATGCATTTTCAAGCCCGGCAGTTCGTCAAAAACTATATATTTATATAAAACCAGCAATTAAAAATTCATTATTTCGAGGTCTCCTATTGGCCAAGCATCCCATTCAAATAACCCAATGACTAAAGGAAGCCTCGAATTACGAAACTTTTAATATTTCTTATAACTTTTCGATCAAAGGCTATAGACTTAGAAATGCTAATAGAGTTGTTTCTTCCTCGAAACATCTATTTCATCTGAGATTTTCTGGTTTGTTGAGACTCGAGTGACCCCAGTGTACAATGTAGCCATTCACGATACATCATTTCATATTTCCAGAACTATACGATGTTATGTATTGCAGCATATTGAACATTGTGCATTACGTTGTATCGTATGCCAACACCTTATTATACTAAATACACATATATACATTAATTTATCGTTACCGTTACTTCGCTATATAGTGATCCTGAACGCTAATTTTCGTCTTACATTTGTACAAATAACACGTTTTCTCTATAAAGACTTTTCTTTTGTGTCTGTCATTCACTGTAATTCATAGTAACGCTATACAGTCGAGATTTTCATATTATTATACACACACACACACATATATATATATATATACACACTATATATATATATTTATATATACTATAATTCCTTCTATATACACACACAACAAGTATCTCTAGGCTCGTCCATATGCCCAAAATGTTTCCTCGTATATTCTGTTTGGTCCGACAACTTTTCCTTTTCACACTTTATGAACCACTTGAGAGCGATTGCCATTTGCCAGCAGCATGTTCTTTCATTCCCCATTTAACGACCATCCCTTCTAAGTTCAAGCAATATATATATATATATATATATATGTACATATATATAGAAACGATATGGAAACATTAGATTTAAACGTGCAGACATTTCAACGTGGAAATCAATTTTTAATTGTTGCCAATTTTTATCTATCGAGGATCAAGTTATCCATCATTGATGAATCAATTCCTAAAAGATCGATTACCATGACTATGAAAATTAATGATTTTTCGTGCAATCCATTAGTCGATGTCTCATTCGAATGATACAATTGGACGTAGTTTTGCAGAAAGGAAACATTCCATAATTCGCTTTGTAACGTGACTTTATCAAACGTGGCTAAATACAGTAAGTATTATATTTTATTTCTCTAATAAAATTGCAAATTGAATCATCTCAGCAAGATATAAAGAGAAAAATAACGACACCAAATTCCCATTAATTTTGTTCTTCATGGACTTATTTTATTAGAAATAATCTCTCCGAGTTGTTTCAAAAATGAGTATTTTACAAGAAGTATAAGAATCCTCGTTGCGCAAATACGTCCAATTGAGCGTATGGATCGTGCTGCTAGCAAGTGCATCCGACTCTCATAGATTTTCTAGACTTTGTTGCTCACCTGCTATTGTGTGGTAGTTAATTTGATGGATTCTCACCTTTTTTTTCATGCGTATCACTCTGTTCCGATCTCGTGAAAATCGCCTGGCACACGTCAGTCTCTCCGAAAACAATCGTTCGAATCTTGGAAAATAATGAAAAGCGCGCGAATCACATTGATCTGTACTCATACACTCACACAGTTATATGTATACGCAGACGCGAGGATATATATATATATAGTCAGCTAAAGCCGCTGGCTTGTTTTTTAACGCCTTAATGCATGTATCGCCTCGAGGCGAAAGATAAAATCTTTCGGTTAACGAGCAAAAAATTTTCGATTTCCCTTCAATGGGGCAACTTCACACGATTATTCCATTTTCAGCTTTTTCAACTTTCCTTTACTGCTATATCTAATGCATTCAGCGTTCTAACCGATATGCTATTTTATTTACGCGTTATATTCCGTGCGTACATTTCCAACCTATAATCGCAATGATCAACAAAATAATCGCTTTTTCGTTCGCTCTCGTGCCTTATCGGAGCTATACGTTCGTTCCATTCCGCGTTCGCGATTTTGAACCCTTGCCAATTCACTCTTCTTCCATGATTTCTTTCATTACTATATCTTCCCACTAAAAGTCCATCGATATTTTTCTTATTTTCTTTCCCATTTAATTTTCACCATTATATATTTTTCTTTCTGAATCACCAAAGCTCGGTTCCGTAACTTCGTTTCTACGTTGGAGAAACTCTCGGTCTAGAATTAACTTGTTTCGTTATTTTTATCAATTATTTTCTTAGTAAATTGTACACTTTTCGTAATAATAATGTTGAGTCACTTGTCGAGGATTGTAAACACGACTGGAAGGTGGAAAATGAACTGTTGAGAAAAGTGTTGTTTAATCATTTTTTCTTGACGATAGATTAAATCGTGTATTCGAGTTGTACAACTTTAAGAAATACTTGCAATTAACAGTCGACTAGTTTTACACACACACACACACACACACACACATATATATATATACAAGGGTGACTTTCTTAATTAATAATTCTAAAATCGTTGATCGAGGATTGAACGCGATTGCAGGATGGAAGATGGATTGTTTTTCTGTTTGACTAGAATGAATAGGCAAGAGTGGATTTATTTAATGGGCAAGTAAGCTCAACGATTGAGATTGATTGTTTTTGGGGCGAAAGTGCAATAAGGCGTTAAGCAAAGCGGAGCATGCGTGGCATGTTGTACAGAGTTTCCCTGCGATTTTTAGCCACTTGATTGCTTGGTTGAATGCTAAAAGCAGTGATCGAAAATGCACGAGGGAGCTCGTGTCACTGGGGAAAAATTTGATTTTTTTCGTGACCAGCTCAGGTGGTTAAACTGAAGCTGAAAAGTGGAAATCGATCCATTGGGAGCCAAGGAACATGGTAGTTACTGCTAAATAGATTTATTTACGGTATAATACTATTCTATCTATACATACAAACACGCATACACAAAATATAGCATATATATTTAGCCAAGCTATACCATTCCAATATATATACGTTTCTCTTCTACTTATTGTTGTTATATTATATATATACACACCTATATGACAAGAAAGCTGATCTTTCTCTTACTTAACACATCAGTTAACGACACAGTGCTTGCAACTCTCCTTCGCACTAGAATCTTATAGTCAATTTGAGAGAAAGAGAGAGAGAGAGAGAGAGAGAGAGATAGGCATTAAATATTTAAAAATGGGACAATATTTATGCAACTAGTGTACAATTTCAAATTGTACAATAATCATCGAGAAAACGATTGGTAGCAAAAGCTGTACTACTTCCTAGAGAAAATTTATATTATTTAATTGCCTAGACTGAATCTTTTCACTCAACTCTTAATAATCATCGAGTAATTTTACGTTCGATATTTGTGGCTCGATGTGTGCACAAATAAATAATAATGTGTAGAATGGATTAGAATAATGCCAGTAATGTAAAGATGTGTGAAAATGGTGTACAGTGATACAACTAATTAATAAAGTGTCGCACGATCAGTAGTAGTGATTGGGGCGTTGGATTTTGATAAGAATTATGAGTATCGTTCAGCTACTTAAGAGGAAACACTCAATTATGGTTAATCGCTGCTGAGAAAATTGCCACTTCGCAAAGCGAAACTATTGTCAACTATTGAGGCAATTATTGAAGGCTGCCGAGGGATCAAATTCCGGTAGCTTCTTCGATATTGGAATGCCAAGCTATAGTTTTCCAATAGTTTTAATTACACGCCACAGTTATGCTCCGATATATCTCCTTCTGTATCTTTTATACATTACTCTATTAATACATGATGTTTCTCTATACATATACCTATTATGTATACGTTGTATGATGTAAAACTTTAAAATAAGTAGAGTGTATATGTACTCGAAAAAGTATTTTGAATTAGGACACAATTAGGTCAAAAGTCAGATTTACAATTTAATTTTAGACTATATACAATTTTGAGGAAGAGAAGATAACGCGGTGCTGTCTGCTAGTTTCACGAGGCACTTTACTCGTGTCAGTGATCAAAGACTATGCAGAGTCAGCCATTTCCTTTTAGCTTCGTTAAACCGATAAACAGTCGTTTATGAAATTGTAGATCAGTTCAAGTCACAATTATAATTTAGTTTTAATCAAGACACAGAATTTTATAAGATTAACAAAATATACTACATGGCTCTGCCTGCCACTTTCACGAGACTCTTTTCTCGGTTCAGTGATTTAGCACTGCGCAGAGTCAGCCGTTTCTTTTTTGCTTAACGTTAAATCAATGAACAATCGTTTGTTAAATCATCGATCGACTCGAGTGACAATTAAAATTTAGTTTTGTACCAGACACAGAATTTTATAAGATTAACAAAATATATCACGCTGCCTGCTGGCCTCACGAAACTCTTTTCTGGCGCCAGTGATCTAGGACTATGCAGAGTCAGCCATTTCTCTAACCTGGTTAAATCGATAAGGATTTTCTCCTATTATCAACGCTGTATAACAAGAATACTCTGAGCATTACTCGCATTTCCTGCTGCAGGAAGGGAATGCTTAATTTTTTGCTGTTTTTTTGTCTGTCGATAAATCGTATAAATTTGCGAACGTTATACCGAGTGAAGAATAATTCAAGTCTGGCAAGGTGGTTGATGGAGAAATGGGGAAGGGGAGGAGGGGGGGTTGGGGGCTAGGGGTAATTGATTTCAGTGAAAAATCGACGCGTGCACGTTGCATAAAGCAAGGGGTGATTTTAGGGGTAGGTCGAGGGTGGATTTTCAGCCGACAGCTCGTTCCATTGGACAGGCATGCAGGCAGTTTGACAGGGGTAGTTAAAGGGTTGAAGGGGTTGGGTGGTGATGGGGAGGGGATTGACCGGTGGCCGATGAACGAGTAACGATGGGCCGCAACGACAGACGTTGCTATCTCTCGTGCTTTTTCCATCAATCACCCTCATCGCTCTGCGACCAAATCATTTCTAGCTCTAACCCTGTACAATCGATTTGCAGCGTCGACTTGTCCCCTTTCTCAATCCTCGTCCAATCATTTCCGCCTTGCTCCATCATCGATCAACGCAGCAATCGAGTCGCTCTTCGGTAAACCAAATTAACCCTCCGGCTCTCAAGACAATCGAGAAAAAAGTTGCAGCTACAAATTTCATCCATTTCTCTCCATCATTATTGCAATAGAATCACTATTAAAATTATGAACGATCATTCAAAGTATCCACTTATTTTCTCTTCATTCTTGTCACGTTCCGCAACTGCATCCCTTCCTAGCTTTCGCCTAGGAAAGGATGCAGCCAAGAATCTCACATCAATCATTCTTGTTATTACACGACCAAATCATATCTAGAATGTATAGTATCGATTATCGTTCACTATTCTACTTTTTTATTCCATTATTGCGACATCCAGAAAGAAAAGCAACACTGATATCTCTACTGACGATTCACGATTCCCCTATCAATCGTTCGAGCCTGTCAGCGTTGATTTGCAGCATCGACTTGTCTCTCCAAATCTACTTTCTCTTGCACGACATTTCCTTATCTACTTGTTTCGACGAGAACTCGGCTGATAAGAAAAACCCATGCAAGGGAGAAATGGATATTTGGCTGGATCTTGTGTGAATTTTTCCGTTAACGAGGAAGTCCATGAAAGAATTTGTGGTGCAAACCAGAGAAAGAGGACTATGAGTTTACGCCATTCCGATAAGAAAAATCGAGAATCTGCGAAGGTCGTGTAGCTCGTTAATAAATGGAAGGATTTTAAGTGGATGAACAGTGTATAAATATTTGCTCCGATCGCACGAGTTATTTCTGTGAGAATGCTGAATCATAAGTGGATGGGAGCGTTGTATAAACATTTCCGCTGTTTGCACGAGTGACTTTCGCGCGCGGAACAACGATGCGAGCGTGACATTTAAGCCGGCAGTAAACAAGTCGACGATAAACTTCGATTTAGTCATCGCAGCGGCTCGCGCCGCCACGCAAGGACGACACGACGAATCCGATAACGGCTGGAAATCCGAAAATCACCGGAGAGGAGAATCGTCGTTAAATCCTGGAAAAATAACCTTGTCTTCCTCCACCCCACCCCTCTTCTACGCCCAGCCCACTTTCCCAATTCCTACGTCACGTTTCGCCTCGGTCAGTTTCGTTTGTTCCGCTTGTTCCGGGAGTCCTTTTTTTTCTACTGGTAATTGCAAACCAACCCCCCCCCCCCCCCCCCACCCCCCACCACCGCCTTTCTCCCTCTCTGTGCTCTCCCAGCGTGGAAAAGAAGGATCGATAATCTCTCTTGGGGAAAAATAGATAAATTCCACGTATAATCCACGTTCCTGCTACGTTTCGCCGTCACGCGAGCTTTCTTCCAGACGTTTTGACACATGATGCTATTATTTTTTGAACTACCCCCCCCCCCCTGCCCTAATTCTCCTTACCCTTCCCTCCCTCGAATGAAATATTCCCGGCCATGCAAGATCTCGTCGAGAGGATTGATGAAAAAACATGTCGTATATATGAGAGAGTCCACTGTGGACCGTGAGTGAGATCGTTCTCCGTATTAATGAGTTTTTGTGATTATTATCGTTTCTTCGCTCGGAGAGAGATGAATCGATGTTTCGTTCTCGATAGTAGCGTATAAAAAGCTATAGTAACGACGAGAGTGGCCAGAGGGTCTTCTGATGGTGATTTCTCTCTGACTAGGTCTGACCATCCATACCCTTTTCCACTTGCTATATCCTTTTCACCATACCCATCTATATAGCCGGTGAGCTGAACAGCGAATAAACTGGGGAGAAACCAGGAAGGAGAACCGAATAAGTGAGAGAGTAAGAGGGGAAGGAGCGGGGAGGGGGGGGGGGTGAGAGTTAGTGTAAGGAAAAAGCAAATAAAAGCAATCACGATGTCGATTGGTGGGCGAGTTCAACCTGATTAATCGAATTGTTTTGTTCTGTTCCGGTCGACGTGTTAGATGGGCCGACAAATGTGAAAGTCAACATCTTTCTTCGCTCTATCAGCAAAATAGATGATTATAACATGGTGAGTGGAAAAACAATACCATCAGCAAGGCCTATATATACAATCTGTACGTCCACACATGTGTACCAATATCCAATATAACGTGTCACGTATATATCTGCCGTAAGAAATTGCACTTCTCTGTAATTGTACCTTGTACTATTAACGATAATAATGTTATAAATTAATTAATGCTGCTACTACTAATATTATAAAATAATTAATATTGCTACTACTAATATTAATATTGATTATAACGTGCTGGTATCACTCGACGATTTTACACGTGTATGTATATTTGTATTTGTCGGGCGAGGCGCAAAACACCAACTCCGCTATGTTTCCTACGTTCGACACTACGTTGTACGACGTTAATGTCGACCACCCCGAGTGACGTTCTTTAAGTTGATGCCAAATATATCGATATAGCTATCGACCGGCCGGTCGTTTTTTAATAGATTTATTCTACGTTCGTTGTCTTTTATTATAATTAATTTTTCATTTGATTCTTTCGAGTAATAATGTATAAAAAATATTTTACAATTTTCTAGATCAAATGTATAAATTAACCACGTAGTTTTTTCTCTTTTGATACTTCATCGATTTAAGTACGTTGATAAATAAATAATTAACTACGATTCAATTACAAAGTGGATTTAATTTATCGAAGCAGACAAAACAGTGTAATTACTATCGATTGGTATCCTGGTTCACTTAAAGAACAATACTCGATCTTAATATTCTAATTAAGGAAGAAGGACTGTCATTAATCGTGGTTTAACGTAAGTTTGAACGTGTGAAATATCGTTGATCTGTGAAGAAAGGATGCTCTGCGTCAGTGGCGTAGCCTGTCTGATTTATATCAGGAAGAACTACTAGTCGCAAGACTGCACCGAATCTCCTGATTGTTTACGGTTTGTTCGCGTTGCTTGCTGTAAACTTTCTATATTTTTCACGCAAAACTTAACATAGACTTTTGATAAAAAAAATGTAGAAAGTGCAGACAGCAGCAAGAAGAAACCTGTACTCGCAGGATGCTCGGGGCCAGTGGCGAACCTGCCTGATTTATATCAGGCTGAACTACTTGTCGCGAGACTACACCGAATCTCCTGATTGTCTAAGGTTTGTTCGCGTTGCTCGTGCTTTCTGTATATACTGTACTTTTCGTTAAAAGTTTACTTGACACTTAGTATACACTTTTGATGAATAGTGCGCGGAAAGTACAGGCAGCAGGAACAAAACTGTAGTTGGTATCTCTCGAATATAATGCGAGCTTTTGTAATACCTATAACGCGTTGAAGTTATTGAAACTACTATTTTCGTACAATTTGGCGTGTTGCAAAATCTGCAGAATAATAAAACGAAGGAATTGTATGGGTTAGAGCACTCGAATATATATATATATATATATATATAGAAGATATTAATCGCGTTATACGAGAGACTACAACTACAGCTGGACTCCAATATAACGCGAGCTCTTACAATGCCAATTCCTAAAACGTGTTGAAGATATTTCGTACAACGCAATGTTTCGCTTAACGCGTCAAATAATAACAGTATAAATCGCGATATATGAGAGTCCTGCAACAGCAGTTGAACTCTCGTATAATCCGAATTATCCGCGTTTAAGGATTCATATATAGCCCGTAACACATTGGTCGAGTTATATGGGAGTCTACTGTTTATCGTCGATTTGCGCGTCACCTGATACATACACGTGTACATATGTGTGCGTTTCTCTGTTATATCCCGATTAAGACAAGTATCAATCTCGACGAACCCCTTGCACAATCACATTCGCACAGTTACGCGAGCACTCGATGTCCGCTTTAAACACGATTTCTTACACCCTTTTAACTGCAGACTTCAACGACACCCCAACTATAAACCCCGTTATATCAATTAAAATTCAGAGAGACTACTAGCAACAGCTTCGACATTCCAAATTTTAATAACCCAAGCTCACGTGCAATTTTCTCATTTCTATAACTCATAATTCGTCCGAAGAAAATACTCGATGTCACGTGCGAACCTTGCCCGATTTATGACGGATTTAACTACTTTTACTCAAATACTTCAAATCAAGATTAATATCAAATTAGGGTCTGTCGCATACAATTTTCAGCTGGTAGAGCTTAAATACGAATTATATAGAAATGGATTGTGGACAAATAAATCAATTTGAACGTTTTGCACACTTTTGAAATAATTAGAACAAAACACTATTAAGAAATACGCGTTCTTCTTTAATATCGAAATCTCTGCGTACACTATTTGTCTATTGGGATATAAAGGAACCTCGTACGTCGTGTTATGGATGTGTATTGGCAGCCACTCGACCTTACTAATTATTTCAGTGTCGTTTACTGTCTTGTATATCTATACATAAACCATTATTAAATTATATGACCTATCTTTTTTTTTTTTTTAAATGATTGCTAAAGGAACGATTATAACTGTGTACGTGCGTTGCAACTGTATCTGTGCCTGGCCAAATCGCATTGGAGATGAAAAGGAAACAAATGCAAGGAAAAAAGATGAAATTGGTGTCGCGAAATGGTGGAACTGACGTGTGTTTTTTGCAAGTTTCTCCGCGCAAGCATCCGCGTTCCCTCTCGGTGGATTTGTACCTGAAAATTAACCAATCAGTGCTTCCGTGAATTTAATATACGTACTACTTAATATGCACATAATATTAAATTAAATTAAGGAGAAAATCTCCGGTGAGCTTCAAGTTTGGTCTGATTTCCGGTACAAATTTGAGTTTCAGAACTCAACATAAGCGACCTTAATAGTCAAGTTTCGTGGTTGAGTGGGTTTGGTGGGGTAAAAATTTAGATTTACCCCCTACTCTATATAGAAAAAAGTTTACGTGCTTTTTCTCCATGTTAAAAGATGAGGCATCCATGCTACGAAACTTTTCCTCAATTTTATATTTATATACATATGCAATAAGCTGTTAAATATATTATGTGGAATAATGCGACATTCGCGCGATTGTCTTTGTTTAATCAATATCTCCCCGTACGTAAATGTAATTATATAGTATAATTGCATTAATGTATAATAATGTGTACGTGTAAGATTTGTATATGTATGTAAGTTTGTACGTATGTACGTACGTATGTATGTGTGTACGTATGCGCGTGTGTTTATTATGTACACATTCACTTAATTACAGTTAGGGGCATGCGCAGTGGTGATAATCTTAAACGGTTGTAATGCTATTCCAATTTAGCCTCGGATCATTATTTCATTAAGATTGATGAAAGCTGCTTGGCCGGTGCTCCACACAGCGTAACTGTATACATCTAGGGTGAACGAAGAACTTGAGAAAGACAGTAAACTATTATTTTTTCCATCTTCAGTGTGGTAAATTCGTCGTACTAACGAAACACCCAGTGTACAATGTACAAAGAAATAACCTTAACATAATTTAAAGAAGGTTGTATTTAAGGTCCGCCTGACTATGAGCTTTGAAATCCCATTAAAATCTGTGTAGAAATTTCTATCTGGTCGAAATGGATATACGTATATTGCGTGGCGTCACAACGTCGCACTTAGCCTTGACTGTCCTACAGCGTGAGTGAACGTTAATTCTCAAAGGTCTGTAACTCGGTAACCCCTTTACCGAATTTGATGGGACTTGAAGGGTTGTAATCAGAAAGTCCTCGAGAACAACACCCCTCGATGTGGCTCGATGCTTATGTTGCACCCTGTATGATGAAAAAAAAAATTATTTTTTGCATTACACTGTTTAAAAGGAAGATTTATCGTTTACTGTACATGCCTCTGAAGAGGATTGGTCGTTGCCTTCGCTTCCACGTTATCACCGCGAGTTTCTCTATTTTTCGTGCAGCATGAAATAAGGGTGGCAGAGTTTTTCCTGTCGTTCGATTGCAGTCGTTGTTGCGGTTGGTGGAATTATCACTGTGATCCCGTTTAAAACTTTCGAGCAAAAACCTTGTCGAAGGCGTACTGCTGACAACTAAATGCTCTTCTACTTGTGATAAAATTTATATAATTCTCCAAGTTGCCACGTCGCTTTTGATACTTTTCTCATATTTTTTCTCGAAAATTTTACATGGGCTGTATTTGGTTTATTACTACATCTTAACATATACAATTGCATGTAATACATACTAACGTTCATTGTATGGCATACCACTTTACTCGTTTCACTTGTCTCTTACAATTTACTCAACTAGCTCTATATTATATTCAGTTGTAACAAGTTTCAAAAATATGAAGATCCAAACGTGTAAGACAAGTGTAATGTGATATCGAGTGGTATCACATGCTCATGTATTGATATATATATATATATATATATACATACATATATATATTGATTTCACATGTGCTTTTTCTATTGCTTTATTTTTCTTAAACACTTTTCTCTCTCTCTCTCTCTTTCTTTCTCATTCACTCAGTCACTCACTCATCAGTCATTTTTCACTCTAACTCTCATTCTCATCCTCGGTCTCTTTCCACGCCTCTCTTTATCTTTTTTCATCATCCATCCAAATCATTCGAAAATCATCCTGGCTCGATCGTCCGATTCCATTTGGGACTCCACAAATTTCCCATTCAAGTGTGCTAATCTTCGTTACGGACCCAGGAGAAAAATAAAGAAAGGGAAATAATGCACTAGCTTGGTTTACAACATGGACTATTCTGTGGCTTGTAATTAATGCTTATAAATGCTTAATAGGAAAAATGAGAAGAAAAAGGAATTAGGTAGCGAAAAACTGTGAGTGCCGAGCGAGAACCATACACGATTCCTATTAGAGTCATTTGCGCAGTGAAAAGAGTGTAAGTACTATAGTTTTAGGGGAGACGTGATACCATAGGGAAGAATGAAAAAAAAAACACGCAAAAATGAGTGTCATTACACGTGAGAGAATATATGCGAAATATAAATCTCATACATAAAATATGCTGCGTCTGTTAAAAAAAACCGGCAAGTACATATAGGTGCTCTACTAAAGCATATGCAAATGAGAAAAATATTGTGATTAAAAAGAGTAGTGAAATCAATGTTTTTGGAAAGCATTCTTAATTTAAGCAAAAAATAGCATCACATTCATTATAAGCAAGTGATGCAGATTTCTTATTCAAAAAAATTTCACAGACTTTAAATAACAGAAATGAATATTGAATAATAAAGCTTGTAATTACCTATGATAGAAGGGGTTCAAAAAAGTATTTAAACTTATATTTCTGAACAAAACAATATTTTGAATATTCTATCCAAAGATAAAATTCTAAACCAAAAGAGGACATGCCTGACTTATGCCTTTTATATTTAATATCACTATAACCATGCTACAAAAATGTTGCTCATCTTAATTTAAAAATGTAACTATTTTATGCATTTCACCAATGCATGACTCCGGCAAGTCCCTTTTTAGTTCAGAAATTTATCTTTGGATATACAATATTCAAAATATTCTGTATTCAAAAATGTGAGCTTAAATACTTTTAAAGCCTTTTTTTGCACATGTAACTAGAAGTTTTATTGTTCAACATTAATTTCTGTTATTTAAAGCTTGTAACCTTTTTTTAAATAAGAAATCTGCATTACTTGCTTAATAATGAATGTAACACTATTGTTTGCTAAAATTCCGAATACTTGCCAAAAATTGATTTCACTACTTTTTTTAATCACAATATTTTTTTTAGTTGCATATGTATGTTTCAGTAGGGCACCTATTTACTTGCCGTCTTTTTTAACAGGCACAGCATGTTTTTTGTATGGAATCTCATAACGTTTGTTAAGAATATAGTAATTGAAACTAAGTTATAGTTTTGATTACTTCACAATATAAAAAAATTTTCAATTTCCTCCTCATTCGAAAAAACAATACTTCTAATTAAATTGTTATTTTGATATTTTATTAAATATAACATATATACATAAATAATTAATTAAATAAAATATTAAAATTACCAGATTTATATATAATTTATTAATACTAAAAGGGATGGGGAGGAGAGATGACTCTAAAAGCACAAAGCCATTAAGTTGACTTTTTAACTCAAAAATAAAATTTAAATCTTGATCAAGAAAAAGGTAACCTCAGCCTATGCTGCTTAGTAACGTTGCAATTAGAAAATTAAATTGTTTTGGATTTGAAGCGATAGATTTTAGCCTATTGTGCCTTAAATTATATTAATAATTAAAAAATTAACATATTATTTTAAATTTGTTAATTAAATACAAAATATATTATTATATATTCACTTTTTAATAATGACAATAACTTATGACATTGTTACTAAAAGAATCATTTTTTGAAGCACACATCTAATTTACTTTTGAATCTAGAATTTATTTCAAATTAATTTTACAAGTGTAATGTCAATAACGATACCATCAAAATTTATTTTTATATAATCACACTTTTCTTATATCTTATAATCTGTACGTAATTGATTTCCAAACCCTTCATAAAAATTCGATTATTCACGGAGATTGCTTCATTAAGCTCTTTTGGTAATCAATTTTTACAATTCTTCGATTCCTTCCTTAATTAAATTTGCAACTGTGTACTTTCTATGGTATCCATAACAATTTTGGTAATAAGATTAATTTATATCTGGCCTTTTGCATTCTAAATTCTGACTATCACAGTGTTGAAGATGCTTAATAAGTGAAAGTAAATTTATGTTAAAATTATTGAACATCTGCGAAGCAATATTAAAATTTATCGAGACTATGCACTTCACACTTAGCCTCTATCCTTAACTGCATTTTCAATGGAAATATAAGGTCTATTCGATTCTTCAATTTCTTGCTTAATTAAATTTTCAACTTATTTATTTTCTATGCTCTATTACCAAAATTGTATTATCTATTATGTTCAATTTAGAATTACATCCCCTGTCATATGAAACTGTGATTACCAAAAAATTGAGGTTTTATTTATTTACTTTTTGCTAATCATAACGATAAGAAGTTTTTATCGTCTCCTTACAAATTATCCAAATGTGTAATAGAACTTTTAAGAAAATTGGTATTATTTTTAGTTTCGAGAGAAAAAAAACATATTTTGTTGATGGTTTAAGTACCTTAAATGATAACGTATGATTTTCAAATGCTTTAGCACAGTTTCTATCAATTAGAATATTCCTGATAATGGTTCATGTACATTAGTGTTCAAAAAAGACCTCTTCCTTTGGTAATGTTATAAATATCAATCTCGGTTAAACCAGTCAACTTGACATTCAGTACTGACAATATAAATATTTTATTTTAGTATAATCTGAAAAGAAACCCCACAAAGTGCTTCAAAGTATGTTGAATCCTGTATTGTAAAATAGAATTTTATACATATCTAATTGTTGACTCCTTCTGTCATAATTAACTTGATTTGTTTATGTATTTGAAAAATTGACGTCATCCTAATCAAAATATAATAACTCACCTCACTGCATTAGGCACACAATACGTCATATCAGTTAAATCGATATTTTGAAAATTAACATAATTACTCTTACAACACACACACACACACACACATAATAAATAATCACGCTACCTTAGCTACGTAGTACGTTGGATCCGTTATATCAATTTTCATTAACATCGCGCATTGAGCTGCATCAAACAAGCAACAAGTAACGTCAGATAAAAATCGAGACACTGCTAATTACAGTTTTCAAACATAACACATTTTAATTGCTACCTAAATTTGTGTCCATTACGACACTAAACCAGTTTTATCTTTAACATAACCAACTAACTGCACGCCAAAGACATTCGTGGATAACGTTAACGACAAACTTCAGGGCGAAGACATCCACGGAGATATTGAAGAAGGAAACGAATTATCATCTTCATTTTGATACAATGAAAACCAGAGTTATGAGAGCTCTGTTTGGATGAACCGTTTTTAATGTTCGTGGTCTCAATTGAAAGCTTTTTTCAAGAGGTTTTAAAATACGTACGTATGAATACTGAAAAATGTATATGAGTCATAAAGATAAATTGACTTAAAAATTGGAGCGGCCAAACTTGCTATATAAGTTAACGGCAGTGCCTCGATGGTATATACATATGTACTTGCCGTCGAGACACTACTGTGTCTCTTAATAAAAACAAAAAGAAGGTGCGTGTGCAAGTACTAAAAACACAGGGACAGAGTGAAGAAGAGGGAGGGGGGTGTAATAGGTGAAGGGTGAAAGGTAGTGTTGCCGGGAAGGCAGGGGGCGTTAGGGTTAATCGAGAAGGGCTAATTGCTGCGAAGATATGGGTGTGAGCGAGCGTGACAACAGGTAGTAGCGTAAAAAGCTCGAGCAGCTTTTCGCTCGCTGGTAAATTTTCCAAATATTCTAAGCGGATCTGCGAGTATGGTGGGAAAAACGTCGAAATCCCTTTTTTCACTAAGAGAATATTTCCGCGATGCGATAAGCTCCAAGAGAGTGGAGTGTCGTGCGAAGGAACCAACGACAACACACGAGAAGGTTCAAAATTATGCGAGGTTAGGTTAGACAGCAACGAAATAACCAACGAGAAACGAAGCGCAATTTTAGACTAGCCATGATTAAGGATTATCGTGGGAGGTGATAAGAACGGATAAGAAAGGGACAGGTTGAGGGTAACTAGGGAAACATTCGGGATTTGTGGGTAAAGCCAGCTTTCGCCTTCTCCTATTCTTGTATGAAAAAAGGAAATTAAAGCAGACAGCGCAGCACTACCGATGGACGAGATCCAATTTGGGAGCTGAAAAAACAGGTGGAACCGTGAGCCAATTGCATGAGTTTTTTGCTACTTATAGTGGCTATATGCCTTCCCCCTCACCCCCTTCCTCCTACTGTGCCAATTTCTTAACAGAACGCTAAGCCGTACCTAACCTTCTTTAACCTTTCCCCAAAGTTTACCCAACGCGCAGCTTTTTTTCGTAGTTTTGTTCCACGTGCTTTATGAAAAACGTAGCCATCCAGGCATACGCGTGCTTGCTTGTGTACGTGTGTGTGCCAATAGTTGCATACGTTGATGTTTGTAGCCAACGAGAGATTCGTTTGATGTTCGCATCTTGCTCATGGCTTGCGCGCGCCTTTGCAGCTGGTCTTTTATCGCATGCTGTAAACTTTCCACTCCCCCCCCCCCCTCCCTCATCCTACTCTGTATTCCTCAGAAACCTCACGCCACAGCTTCGACTTCGTCACACAACTCATTCTCGCTACGAAACTGATGCTAATGATCCTCGACTGCATCAACATCTTTTTCTTTCAATCCCGGTGAGCTTTACTGGTGGCAGCGCGAAACACCATCTGTTATGACTTGTCAACGTGACGAGTTTGTTTCCTCTAGTATCTCTGACGTCATTAAATTGGTTCGTGTTGATTAGACGAGAGGGCGCCACCCGTATCTAGCCTTGCAGCAATGACGTCATTGCTTCATATACAGTGTAACGTTATAAATTCGTAAATGAATAGCGATTCCAATCGTTTTTCCAATACAGGAAATGCTTTTTTTTAAATCTGCATCGTTTGTGTCAATTGTTAATTAAAAAAGCTGATAGAAGCAGTCGAAGATCGTTCGAATCGAGTAATTCATCAAACAAGAAGAAAGCACTGACCTTGTTCCGGGAATATGGCGTTTCTCATTATGATTTTTTCCAGTCTGTGATTAATCGTTTTCCTTCTTTAGAAAGTTTTAACGAGGTCAGTGGTGCAAAATTTATATGCTGCTTCCGCAATGCTACCGATAAATTAATGACAAATGGTGCAATTTTCAATCAAAATTTCAGTTTCACTCTTATAAGAAATGCCTGAACATTAACGAGCGATCAACACTTTTTAATAAAATTTACTTTTCACTTTCCAATCGGCTCTTTTCTTTCTAAATAACGCTGTCAATTCTTTGATCTCGCAAGTCTTCGCGCAGTCATTAAATATTGTATTCTTGAAAGTTAATTTTATAAAATTATCACTATAAAACTGATCGATTTATTTATAATTAATATTCTTGCTAAATTAACGATCGCTTTTTCGTACTTAATGCAAAATTATTGCAAAAAATAGAAGAAATATACGCGAAAAGAAAAACATAACAGAAAAACGAATGATTGGTCAAGGTCCGTGGAAGTTTGAGTAATCTCTCTGTGCCTCCAGGAATACTCCGTACAATTGACATTTCGGGAACAATGGTTGGATGAAAGGCTAAAATTTAATGATTTGGGAGGTAAGTATATATAAACAAAACACTCCATTTATGATCTTAAGGCCAAAAGTCCAAGATGACATGTTTTTGCGAGAAAAAATGCAACGCAAACTATTAATGATTAAAAAAACTGTTAACGGGATCCCTCACGCGTGCTTTACCGACAGTACAAGTCAACAAACAATTAGTTTAATAAAATTCAAATGCGAAGCAAATTGAACAATCGTGCGTTTGTAGTACAATGTGCCAGTCCTAACGAGTCAAACGAACTTAAAAACACTCAAATTAGTTAAAAAATAACGCTGTACAATTGTGCTGCGTACTTGAAGATAGGTTACTTTTGGTTATTTCCACTTCAAGAACGCGGGACAGTGGTACAGCGTTATTCTTCATCCGATTTGAGTTTTTTTAAGCTCGATTGACTCGTTAGAATTGGCAACTTGTCATAAAGAAGCCCGTTTTTGCAATTTGCTTCGCATTTGACTTTTATTAAACGAATTGTTTATTGACTTGTACTGTCGGTAAAGCACGCGTGAGGGATCCCGTTAACCTATGTGTAATAGATTTAATCCATATATATATATACTGGCTCAAGGATCATGATTCGTCGATTATTTTTTAAGGACAAACTAATATTGAAAATTATTGCTTTCAGGTCGTTTAAAATACTTAACGTTAACAGAATCTAGTCGCGTGTGGATGCCAGATTTATTCTTTTCCAATGAAAAAGAAGGCCATTTTCATAACATCATCATGCCCAACGTTTACATACGAATCTTTCCGAATGGCTCTGTTCTTTACAGCATACGGTAAGCTCTTGTTCCCTCTTTATTAAAACTGCTTAATGCTGAAGAGACATTAAAGAAATTCCGTAAGCAGAAGATAGTAGAGTGTATCATTAGAAATTCGATAATACGAAATATCGCTTTGTTTGCTCGTTACAGAATTTCGCTGACACTTTCGTGTCCGATGAATTTGAAACTATATCCCTTGGACCGACAAATCTGTTCATTACGAATGGCTAGCTGTGAGTATCGCACGAGGAACCAATGAGAAAAGTCAATCGTGCTCGAAGCATCAGAATTATTGATAATTGTCGAATGTACCTGATCCCTGATGATTTTGCACAGATGGATGGACAACCGACGATTTGGTCTTCATTTGGAAAGAAGGCGATCCCGTCCAAATTGTCAAAAATTTACACCTGCCCAGGTTTACACTGGAAAAGTTTCTTACCGATTACTGCAACAGTAAAACAATTACCGGTACGTTGAGCCGAGCGAGAGGCGAGTAAGTAGAAGGAGAAGAGATTGGTCACGTGACCTATGAATCATAAAGAGACAGTGAAGTTTCGGAAGGATCTAGTTTTATGATCGTTCATGAGGATTTTCAATGTGTTACGACTCAAGTGGAACCTTGCGATTCACAGGGGCGTACAGTTGCTTGAAAGTGGATCTTCTCTTCAAAAGAGAATTCAGCTACTATCTCATCCAAATCTACATCCCTTGCTGCATGTTGGTCATCGTCTCATGGGTGTCCTTCTGGCTTGATCAAAGTGCGGTACCAGCACGAGTATCATTGGGTTAGAACTTTCTTTCTATTCGTATTTCAAATCCCTAGACTTTTCGCCATAGAAGTACCTACGACCTTGGTTAGAATTAAAGGAAACTCGTTATTTTCTCTAAGCAAAAAATCATCTTTTTTTTAGGTGTTACGACCCTGCTGACTATGGCGACCCAGACGTCAGGAATAAACGCTTCACTGCCACCGGTCTCCTATACAAAAGCCATTGACGTATGGACGGGGGTTTGTCTGACTTTCGTATTCGGCGCCCTTCTAGAGTTCGCCCTGGTCAACTACGCATCGCGCAGTGACATGCACAGCGACAACATTAAAAAACAATTCATGGCAAGTGAAACGGAAAACTCCTCACCAACCGAACCGGACGGATCAGCGAATTTCCCTATGGTCAGTGTCCAGACGTGTCGGTTTTCGACTCCGGCCCCAAACCCCCAGATAGCAATCACATTCTCATACGATCCCTCCATTGACTCATATATATCAGTTTCTCCTGAAATTCTTCTTCGTCGATCGTTCGATCAGTCCCCACTGGCAACCCATCTCTCTTCTCCCTCACATCAGTCAAACATAAGAAACCAATATTCATTACTCAATTCTCCTCCCACAATACTCATATAACTCATGACTTTATGTCTCTAATTCTATACCATTGCTCACCTCTGTTGTCCTTTCATCAGAGGAGGTCATTTCTAAAACGATGAATGGTGCAAATCACACTGATTAATAAATTATTCTCCCTTGCAAGAACAAGAAACGTTGACAGAAGGAAAAATGATAACACACAATGATACAATATGCTATCTGGGTGGTCAAAATTGGTTCGTCTTGCAATGACTACGAATTGTGTTTGATGATGTTGCACGAATGGAATGAGAATTCACTGATGCGGCCCGAGGAAAGTGGTGAAGGGTTCACATCCCCTTCTATCAGAACCGGAAATGCTAGCAGAGAAAGACACGTCGTGGTTCACCGTCACCCTTCACGCATTGTGTGTGTGTGTGCGTCTATGTTTTTTCTTCCCTAATGAAAATCCCATTGTAACCTTATCTCACTAATCACGAAGCAGGGAGAATGATCGATGAACGACACAATCCCTAAGGAGTTCCCGTAATTCCTCTTAATGTAATCCAGTCCTCGAACATTCCTATACATGGTATTATCTCTGTACCTGTGTGTGTATTTGTGTATCGTTTGGTGTGGTAAACTTTGAAAGGGACCACCATCTGGCTCTTGTAATGTCGTGCCTCGAGCAAATTTCGCGGATAATCACGAGGATAATGATGCTAAACGTTTTCAACAAAGCCTTGCTTGAATCATTTTTGCATGTACTTGACGCAAACTTATATGGATAAATTTGCATCAAGCTCTGTATGGCTGGCTCCTAACTAATTTTTTTCTATCTATTGCAGGGAAATTTAAAAAACTATATTTGTGTTATTTTTGTGATGGGAAAAGACATGCTATAAATTATATGAGTACTTTTTATTTTTTAGAAATTTTTCATTTCAAAAAAACTTAAGTTAACAGTTCTTCTTCTATTACAAAAATCAGTTTATTCCTTAGTATTAAAATCTTGAATGAACATGAAAATAAATGTTAATTAACTTTAAAACTCAAACTACTCAATTTCAAGAGAATGATAAAATTCGAGTAGAACAAATCAGTATGGAGTCAGCCAAGGAACAAAAGCATTCGTACCTTAATGTTTTATATCCCAGTGTTATCGTTATCTGTGAAATTTTCTTGGAGCACAAGAAAGGTCCACCGGTCCGGTTTCGAGGAGAAAAATAAAAGTAGATAAAACTAGTGGTAGAGTAGATGGCAAGGGAGACGGAGTGGAGGAAGATGGAGAAAATAGAAAAAGTAGGGAGTGAGAGATGTAATGGTGAGGGGAAAGAGAGGGGAGGGGGAATAGTTAGATAAAACTCGCGGCGAAAATAGCCGGTGGACTAATCGTGGTCGACTTCTTTCAGAAGCCTCTGGTGAGACACCCGGAGGACACGATGTCGGCGGCGGACAAGGCGCGGCAGCGCGAAATACACATGAAACCGCGAAAAAAAAACTGCTGCAGGTCGTGGCTGTCCAAGTTCCCGACGAGATCCAAGCGCATCGACGTCATCTCACGGATCTTTTTCCCCATCGTATTCGCTCTCTTCAACCTCATGTACTGGTCCACGTACCTGTTCAGGGAGGAAACGCAGGGCGAGTGAACCTCGACGAGGAAGCGCTAGGATCAAGGGACGTGGTTCGCGGCCGTACCCATCACAACGCCATCATTAACAATAACAATAACAGGCATACAAGTACAAGAAACATTCTATTAAACACAGCAAGTCCAGGATCGACGGGGTCCTCCCATAGCCTAGGAAGGTCGCAGCGTTCGCGACCGAGGCAAAGGCACTTCCACGATCATCATCAGCATCACCATCATCACCATCACGCACACAACCACCACCATCACCAACATCAGCATCTACACGAACACAATCATCAGCAGAGAGCATCGTCGAGACACAAGTACCAACAGGATGACTACGAGGCAGACTCGGCTGGGTCCTTCTCACCGCTGGAGGACCGTTCGAGGCGTTCCTGCAGAAGCTCGTCGAAATCCTCCCCATCCTCTTCATCGTCGTCCTCATCGAACTCGAGTTCCCGGTCGGCATCGCCGTCACCCTCGCCAAGCCTTTCGAGGAACATCAGCCCTTCTCCGAGCTGTGGAAGCCCGAGGGAAACCTCCTTCGGGGAGATCCACAGCTTCGACAGGGGTGGCAGACTCATTGGCAAGCCCAAATGCTGCTGGGGAATCGTGCCTAAGCGATGGCTTACCTGCCAGGCCCAGGGCAGCGCCAGGATAGACATTTTCAGCCGATTCGCCTTTCCCTTAACGTTCGTCGTCTTCAACATTGCCTATTGGTCGAATTACCTCTTCCAAGGTGAGGAGGCCATGAATGCCAATTGAAGATGGGGATTATACTCTGCAAGTGCAGTGAGTACAGAGACATCGGGTGCTTGGATGACAATTCACATGTGGGACCGAGGACGTAGGAGAACGGATGATTCGCGTTCCTTCTGTATAATGTTTGTCCTATTCAATATCGTTTGTTGCTTGACCTACCTCTTCCTGGGTTAAGAGCCCATGAATACCAGCTGAAGATGGATTATACTCTGCAAGTGCAGCGAGTAAAGAGGCGGCAGGTGCTCGGGCGATAGTTCACCTGCCAGAACAAGGGTTCTCTCAAGGACATACATCCGCCTTCCCTCTAATGTTCGTCCTCTTCAATACCGCCCACTGGACGACTTACCTCTTCAGGGATGAGGAACCCATAAATACCAACCAAAGATGGATTATATTCTGCAACTGCAACGAGTACATCAGCATCGTCGAGTGCCCACGTGACAGTTCACCTGAAAGACCAAGGGTTCACCGAGACAAACAAACTCGAATCCCTCTAAAGCTTGTCCTCTTCAACATCGCCTGCTGGTCCATCCGCATCTTCCAAGGTGATGAACCCACGAACACCAACTGCAGAGGGTGATTCACCCGCCAGTTCCAGGAAAGCACCAGGACGGACATATTCGCCTTCCTCAAACGTTTGACCTCTTCAACATCGTCTTCTGGTCCATCTACCTCTTCCAGGGTGAGGAGCCCATGAAAACCTATCGAACAAGCAACTGTACTCCGCACTTGCAACGTGTACAACTAACAGGGAATCGTGTCGTAAGCGACAGCTCACCTGCCAGATCCAGGACTGCGTCAGAATAGACACATTCGCCCGGTTCACCTTCCCCCTCATATTTGTCCTCTTCGACATTGCCTACTGGTCGACCTACCTCTCCCACCAGGATGAGAGGAACCCATCAAAGAGCCAACTACTAATGATCGATTTTCTGTCTCATTCTCTCCCTCTCTCTTTCTCTCATTCGCTCTCTATACTTTTGCAATTGCAACGTGTGCGGCCACACATCGGGATAGGACCTCTTTTGTCCTACGCCCTTTTTAATGCTAATCGCTCTTTGAACCGGAGCAAACCTGGCCCACGAAAGACTGAGACTCGATAAATTCGTTGTTAATTGAACGAACCTTTGACGAATTGAAGCCAGGATACGTTACGAACTGGTAGGGGTGAAAAAGAGAAAGAGAGAGGGAGAGCGGGAGGAGGGGGGAGAACGTGATCAGGGCGAGGGTTGGAGGTTTCGCATCGGCCCAATCCTCGATAAGACAATCAAGCCGGTTCGATGGATCGATAAATGGAAGAGAGCTCGGTACAAAGCTAGGTACTATCTAGGTTTCTATGTAGTAGAGAGTAAAAAAGCGAGGAAAAGACTTGTAGTGGAAAAAAATGCTTGAGCTAGGTCAAGAAGCGGGGAATGGTAGGGGCAGGAGGGCGCGAATGTTGCTTCTGCGCGTCTCAGAAGCTCAACTACATATACATTCGCGTTAGACCCACACACACGCACACGTACACACATATACACACACTCGCACACAAAGTCGTATATAAATTGAAAAGAAGAATACCCTTTCTCTTTTTCTCATCTCACGAGTATATCAATTGTCCGGAGACCGCGTGCCACAGACTGAGACTTAACGTAGTTGGCCCTGTATAGCCACGGCCTGTTAACGATTACAATGCATACAAGTTTATAAATACTAATTACCTAACGTATTAATTAAAAAATTAACTCGTTATTACAGTCGGAGAGATGCGGGCGCCCCAGCCGAGCAAGTTTTTCTTAAATAATTATTTTTACGAGTTTCACGATTTATCCCGCAAAAGTTCGTACCTTCTTTTTCACCATTCTCTTCAAGGTCGATCGGTTGGTTAATTTTGCTAGCGGTATCATCGTTCAACGGCAGAGGGACTCATTCTCGCCGTCTCGGCTCAACGTAGACTCGCGTGTGTCGCGTTGGAGAAAGATCGCGATACCTTCCGCTGGGTTTCGATAAGAAAAAGGAAAATGCAGAAAAAATAATGAATCGAGGAGAGAAAGGAGGCGAAAATCATTCACGATTTAGGTAGTAAGGTGGGAATTTTATTCGAGACGTCGAAACTCTCGGGTTTAAGGTGTTGTTGCGTCTCGTGCAAATTTACCGTTGTCTCGAAAGTAGGTAGTATTGATAAACGATAGGAATTCAAGGAGTATTTCATCGAGGATGACGAAGTTTTTCTCTTTCTTTCTTGAGGCAAGCACCCCCTCGACATAATATATACATAAATATACTATACATTATTATATATAAATCGGATTAATATTCACTTTTAAATTGCTCACTGGCCAAAGCGAAGCTGGGGATCTCGATCGATAGACGATCAGTACTAATACGATTCGATAAGAAAATGTCGCGCGATCTTTCATTTTCGAGAATGAATGATTTTTCGACGCGTTTTAAAAAGAAAAAAAAACAACTGGAGGAGGAAGGATACGATTAAAAATGGCAATCAGAAGCGTAGCCAATGAAGAGTATAAGTAGAATTGAACAGTTAAGAGATCTAAAAGAAAAGAGGAAAACCAAAAAAAAAAACAAGAGTTTTATTTTCCGCGCAACGGAAATTTTGTTAGAACTTAAATTATTATCGAATGATTATTAGGAACGAAAAAAATTATATGAACATTTCTCCGGTAATTCCCTCCCCGGCAGAGCACATTGAAGAATACTGCAGGAAGAGCTGGAGTTTTCGAAACTTTTACCACATGCATCAAAATCGGGAGAAAAATCGAGTGAAATGTGCAGGAGGATATGTTTGTCGAAGAATGGTTGGTCAATGGTTAGGTTAGTTTGGCGCTGTCGTCGCACTCTCGTTTCTCGTCGGACCGGACCGGGGGGATTACCCGCGAAAAGAAAATATGGCGTCGATTGATACGTTCGCGTCGTCGTGTTATACTATGCCCAGTATTATTAATTCTCGTGACGTACGAGCCGCTCAAAAGTTTTGCGTTTAGCGTACTTCGAGAGCACGAAGGGAGATCGAATCGACGCACACGGTAAAATTTGGTGCGCAAAGTGGAATTAAATTACACAATTATTGTAACCTGTGACACTTACTTTCTTTTTCACCCGAAAGACTTTTCAATAATATCGCACGACCCCTTTTGGCTTTACAAAGCCTTTTTACTCGCCAAGGACGCCAAGTCCCTGAATCTAAACATCTCACCTCTTCTCATTCCTTTGTTCAGGCGTATTCATTTATCATTTTTACCCTAGAGGAAAAGAGGTTATGGTGGCGATGGTACTGAGAATCTACGAAGCACCCAAAATCCACACAATTATCATTATTTTGAATTTTTTTCTTGTATGTGATGTAGCACACAATAATAATTGTGCACGAAATTTCATATAATTATTATTCAATGTTTAAGAAAGAAGGAAAAAAACAGAAAAAAAGAAACATGCGCGGTATATGATGTATGCCTAATTCAATTGCAATAGATTGTACACCATGTTGTATATGAATTATTTACTGATAATAAATCATATATGATAATCCGTATAATTAGTTAAATTGTTTATTCATGTTGGTATGCTATAACTAGGGTTGACATTCATAATCCCGGACACATTAGGTATACTGAAACAAAGGTTAAAATGATTAAAAACAGTTTAATAGAACAAATGTAATTAGTTAAATATTTAACAATATTTCTAAACATATAATTTAAGTTTTCTTGGAATTCATTTAGAAGAGAAAAGTATTCGAAAAAACAAGCGACGGGATGGCAAGCCTAGCTATAAATAATTATGTACAAATGAAACTGTTGTGTATTTATGTTATTTATTTTTATGTCAACAATACTACTTTGTTAACGTTCACTGTTGAATATAAACGTAAAATGCGCCATACAAACTAGTTACAGAAATGAATTAAATTTTCCAGCATTAAGTTTCAAAAGAAACACAATTTCTTTTGGAAATAAAATCCCTCAACTTATTTATATCAACGCATTTTATAAAAAAATTAATTTCTGCACCTTTTGGAGTATATTAACCCAAATAAAGATTAAGAATATGATAAGTTTGAGTGAGGAGACTTGCATTTTTTTATTACGTTAAAAAATTCATAATACGTTTAAAAACCATGACGTTATTTGAAGGTCGATTTAAAATTTTAAAGAATTCTTTCGATACATCATAACGTAATTTTTGAAATCAAATATTTAAATGATTCTTTGCTCTTCTTTAACAGAATCGCCTGAGCTTTAGAACTACAATATTTTTTATTTTTCGAATTCTAAAGATACAACCATAATTTTTGCAAGGCAATATAATATTTTAGGGGCCTTTCAATATGTTAAGAGTCCAACGAATAAGCATAGACGTCTGAGTTTTCAATTTTACCGTAGTTTTTGTTAGAGAAATTACAAATTTTCAACAATTTTATTTTCTTTAAAAACTTCATTTCTTATTTTAAAGATTGCTTTACAATGGATCTAAAAAGCCCCTAAAATTGTAATTACCTTGCAAATATAATATTGTACTTTGAAACGCGTTTTTAAACTATAATACGAGAATTCCTTTCAGAGTTTATGAAAATTTAAAAAACATACGTTATTTGACATTAGTCACGACCTGATTTAAAGTTTATTTACAAACAGATCTAACTGGTCTACTTAGAACTGCTTTCGAAAGTCCATATAGAAAATTTTCTACAAGCTTTTCCTTTAACAACGTCGTAAAGGAGCTGACTTCCTGTCACTCGACTGCAGCACTCAAGTATTTCCTATTCCGTTTAATTTACTATTAAATGTATTGATCGAGTTTATAGTTAAAAGGAAACGATACCTATAATGAAACTAAACGAGTGGAAAATTAGAGCTTTAATATTGGTTCATGGAACGTGGAGCAACGATCCCCACTTTCTCCTACATTAGATTATTACAGTATTGCTTTTCCATTCAGTTCAGTGTCCAGTCTAGAGTCTCCTATACGTCCACAACTCCCACTTACATCATAAGACGTTACGTAAGAAAGAGAGAAATTTGTTGAGTTCTCCCTACTTTTATACTTTTGATCACACATAATTTTTCTTCAAACGCAAAAAATTGTTACGGGTCAGCGCGAGCAACTTCAAGATAAGAAACTTTCGATCTCGATTCTCGTAATCGTATTAGTCGATTAACGTCGAGCGAAGTATAAGCAGCTCTTTGACTGGAATTCTAATAAAATATTGTGCAAATGGCGAACAAATCTGGTCGGAAACACCTGGTGAATAATGTAGACGATGCAGTACCGGAAACACTACATGGATTGTGTCTGACGTATCCACATCTCGAATACCACAAATCTCATAAAGTGGTGTTTTCTCCAGACGTTCGTAATTCTCTAATTTATCGCAATTTACATTATTTCTGCACATTTTTCTCTATATACAGAGTGACATATTGAAAATGTAACAAGTCTTTTTAAGAACCACAAATATTTATATAACAAAAGTTCGAACATGGCAAGTGATACTTTGAGGGAGAAACTTATTTTTCTTCTTTTTATAATAGATATGCATATGAAAAAACGGTATTAAATCAAGAATATGTAAACATTGTAAATTTGTTTACTATCAGCCAAATCCATCGATAAATTTTGTTATATTTTAGTGACATTTTTCGTATATGTATAAGGTTAAACATTTCCACTTATCTGATGTCATTGTGTTGGTACGAAGCAGCCCTATTATACTGACCTGCCGACCTCCTCATATCAACCCTTCGAGCGGAGGGTGTACTACCCTTAAAATCGTAAATGGAAAAGAGGACAAGTGGCATATTATTTTAAAGCTTTTTAAATCCTCTTTACAATATATTCTATGCATTTTCACTTCATTTAAAAAAAAAAAAATATTTGTGTTTCCTAAAAATACCTCTGTTACCTTTTCAATGCAATAGCGAGTATACGAACACCGAGATTTTTATCCTTATTTTTCATTCATGAAACGTCGTTCAAAATCTTGGACTTAATTCGTCAGTTGATTGATTATTTACGTTTAGTGGCGGGAAAGGAAAGATAAAGTTGCAGTGATTTGTGGCGGTGGAAGTGGACACGAACCATTCACGGCAGGTAATTATTGGTTTTCAGAGAAAACGTTCGAAATTAGGGCCAGTGCCATTAAACGCCGTTAAGCTAAGGGGTTTAAACCGAGCACTTGCTTAAGGGGGAATCCTGCTATAGGAGGCCTATAAAAAACGTTTTTCGAGGGATTTTTTAGGATAGAAATAATTGAGCCAGTCCAGTGTGCGTTTAAAAATATATTAATACATATTTGATCGTTATACAAAAATTTGGTAAAGTGAAAAATATTGAAACGCAGTTTGTGCAACACCTTGTAATTGCAGTCTCCAATTGGCGAGAAAGATGCAGCTCGTAATTTTCGTCTGAAACAAAAAACCAAAGAAAAATTTAATTTTTATATGTATATTTTCTAGATGAACTAAGAAAAACTCAAGCAAATTGTGAAGTTGATAATTTTTCTTGAAGTTTAAAAATAATGGGATTATTGCAAACTAAAAAATCATTTCAGCTTGATAAAATAGTGTTTTCAATTTTTTTTTCATGATTCGTTTTAGTTGAAATTGAAGAGAATAAAAACTGAAGCGAACAAGGTTTGGTTCGTTTTGATAGGTCATATAGTTTTGGTGTAATCACGCTCGCCAGTTTGAAAAGATTATAAAAAGAATCTTAAGAAAACGCGCTTTAAAGTTTATTATAAGAAAAAAGTTAATTTTCGATTACTTACAGTAACAATGCGTTAATTAGCTATTCCTGCTCCATAGAGCAAACCTTCAGCTTCCTCATGAAACTCGTTTTGATGTAATTGCTCGAGTCTGCTGGCCGTTCGAGCTTTCTTGCTGGAAAAAGACGCTCGCCGATTTTCCCTCCCGATCCGTTGTGCATCGACGTTATCCGCGAACATCTTGCATAGCTGGCCGATTTTTAAATCGAGCAACTGCATGGTACTTAAAATTGAGGAATATCCGTCGTTGAACATTCCTGCAGCTATGTATGCAGCAATTTCGATGATTTTATGGCCAGAGTTCATTTGTTTCGGGCTTATAAGCCAGACAGTGGAGTTGAAGGATTTGTTTGAATTTTGCGTGTGCCCGCCTAAAAATCGCGTCAAAAGTTCATCATTCGAGAGCTCTTCGTAAATAGGACGAATATGTTCCTCCACATTTTCGTCGATCAATCGAGCAGGATGCTTGAAAGATTCAAGAGAATTCGTGGCTTCAGCTTTGCGCCAATCGCACCAGCTTTCGGCGCCTGACGGGCAATTTTCGTGGCGAAGATTTATATCGGTCGAACAATAATGATCCAGCGTTGCCATTACAGCTTTTCTCATATCTTCGAGGGAATTAATATTTTCTCTGATTGCCAAACCATAATAAGTCGTCAGCTTTTTAATGACGCTTTCCGCCAGACCCGATTCGCCCCCGAGCTTCTCTCGCTGTATTTTATTTCGAAGCAGACTGTCCATACGCTTTTCTACATGTTCCATACACTCATTTTTAGTAACAGGACAATCGTCACCATATGGATTTATTTTAAGAATATCAGCAAAAGTTTTCGAATCGCCGTCACCGATATAATTTGTATATTTTACTCGGAATTTTTCAGTAGATCTCATAAACATTTCTATGATCGAATCTACCTCCATTTTTCCTGTCGAACCTTCGTGATTCGAGGAGCATGATTCTTCGTGACCCTCGTAACATCCTTGAATTTCGTTGCTGTCCAATGTGCTTTTCTTCGGGGTACATGAATGACAGTACGCACTTTTTACGATGAGATCGACTATTTTGCCAGAATAATATCCAATTAGAGTTGTTACTCCGAACAATGAAGAGAAGCCACGTTTTTTCCACGATCCATCGCCGGAAACTTTCAAACAGTTTTCACTTCTCCCATTTTCTACATTTTTTTCCTGCTCTTCTTTGACAGCTTTTTCACAGACACTTTCAAACATTGATTTCGACGCTGAGTATATATGCTGCACTATTTGATCGTATGTAGATTTGGTCAAACCTTTACATATGTCCATAAGTCCACAAAACACATTAATGCCTTCTCGTCCAACACCAAGAAGCCTCATAACAAACACAATTCGTCTATTTATTTCGAAACCGGTGTTTATTAACGGTCCTGAATTTATTTCACGTCGGCCGCACCTACACGTTAGCACAATTTTAAAACCCAAGCCTCGATATCCGCTTTCTGCAAAGGTTATACTTTGTTTACAAGATCTGCATATTACCATGTCAGAAATTGCATGAAACACTGTCAGAAACTCAATTATACGATAACAGTGCCATGGATATACAATTATATTCTCGGTACTTGCTGTGGACAACTTCTGCTCACTACTACTTGTGTTGCACTCTTCATCGTCAGCTGGTCCATTTGTATATCGATTCCCATGAAATCTGCGTTTTCGTGGCCTTGAAGAACGATGACTGCTCGATTTTTTACCTTTAGGATAGCTTGACATGATGTTGCAACGATGTGCACACGACAAAATTCGGAACAAAACTAATCGTTGACGCTAGAAGCAGCTTGTCTCAAGGACGTTTATATGTACACGAAGAGCAATTTATATACATATCCTTTATAGTCCGTACTGTATTTTAATACAACATTTCTACGAATTCATGCCATTGCTTCGAACAGCCGTTAAATCTTTGCAGGTACACAAATCGGAGTTATTAGACCGAGGGTCGGAGCGCGCACTTCAGCTGTCCGGGTACTCGTATACCTGTTCGGCCCTCCACCGAGTCTAGTGCTGTACCTTCAAAAATACTGTCAATTGGTCTATATTACTTTACGTACATATTCTTAGATATATTAGGGATAAATTAAGAGGGTTCCTCCCCGTGTGACATGTTGAAGAAATCAATTTTTGTTGCTTAAATGGATTCCTAAATATGTATATGGGATATGCTGGTAAAGTAGTTTTCTAATATTCCACATCATTGTTAAGCTCAAGCCGTTATACGAGAGAAGGGCAGCAGATGTTCGGAGCACTACACGAGCGTTCGGCGTGGTGGGGGATGCCGGGTCTATTTTGACCTTTCTTATGGGACTATCTGAGACATTGAAAAACGACTGTTGAGTGAGAGTTAGAGGTTAAGTTTATGCTTGTGAAGATTGATCAAAGTGAAGTTTGAATATTATTTATTTTTGCGATGAGTGGTAAGAAAGGAAGCAGAGCCACTAATGTGCATCCCAGTCGGCCTAAAAAACGAAAGTTTTTTGGAAATCGTTATACATTGGAAGCTGGTACAGATTTTACATCAGCTTCGGCTAAAAAACTTAAAGATAACATCAACATGGAGGTGCCTATTGCTTCAAGTTTTGCATATTGTATTTTGGAGTTTGCTTCTGTATTTTCTGCCATCTCTGCAAATGTCATTTGCAAGGAATGTAAAAATGAGGTATTTTTCACGCAGTCAAATTTGCGAGGCTTGGGATTTAAAATTATCCTATCTTGCAACTGTGAAAGACAGCAGTTTATCCACTCGTGCCCATTAATTTTGAATGCATACGAAGTTAATCGTCGTTTTGTTTTTGTGATGCATTTGTTAGGCATTGGTCAGCAAGGAACTAAGCTTTTTTGCAGTCTCATGGACATATCTGGTGGTATTGGTAGTTCTACATATTATGCACTCTTAGAAAATATTCATATAGCTGCATCTGCAGTTTACGATGCTGTGTTAAAACTTACTGTAACGCAAGAGAAAAATGCAAATGAACAAGCTGGAAAGGCACCAGATGAACTAACTGTTTCGGGTAATGGCACTTGGAAGAAACGAGGGTTCTCTTCTCTATTTGGTGTCTCTACGTTGATTGGGAAATATACTGGAAAAGTTTTAGATACAATGGTTATGAGCAGTTTTTGCGGTGTATGTAATTTCTGGAAAAAAAAGAAAACTACTGATCCAATAGCATACGATTTATGGTACGAAGCTCACCAAGATCAATGCGACGCGAATCCTTCCGGAAGCTCCGGTAAAATGGAAATAAATGCCATCACGCAAATGTTTTCGAGATCATTAAATAAATATGGCGTTAAATATCTTACGTACATAGGGGATGGAGATAGCAAAACGTTTAATGGAATTATAAATGCCGCACCATACGAAGAAAACACAATAGTCGAAAAAGAATGCGTGGGACACGTAGAAAAAAGAATGGGTACGCGACTCCGTAATGCAAAAAAGTCCAATGAAGAAATCGGTGGAGAAGGTACAGACAAACTGACTGACAAGATCATCAACGAAATGACAAAATTCTATGGACTAGCAATCCGTCAACATTCAAATAGTATTGAAGAAATGCAGAAAGCGATTTGGGCTACTTTCTATCATAAATGTTCATCGGATGAGAATCCTCAACATCAAAACTGTCCTGAGGGTAATGACAGTTGGTGTAAATGGCGCCAGGCTGAAGCCAAGGGCGAGCTCGGTCAATTTCTTCACGATAAACCACCTTTAGCGCCGCAAGTTCAAGAAATTGTGAAACCTGTGTACGAAGATTTGTCAAGAAAAGATTTGTTAACCCGATGTTTAGGAGCAGAGACACAAAACGATAATGAATCTCTATATTCATTGATCTGGACTATCATTCCAAAGCATCTTCATTGTGGCCCCAAAATCGTCGAGATTGCAACATTTTTGGCTGCAATTATTTTTAACGAAGGATTTGAAGGAATAATAAAAATACTGGCGACAATGGGCTGCTCAATTGGCCGCGAAGCGCATGCTTACGTTCAACATCGTGACGAAGGACGTATTGCTCGGTCCGAACGGCGCTTGAGTGATGTCGTAAGAGGAGCAAGAATTGAAGCAAGAATGGAACAGGGTGCCTTAAGGGAATTCCAAGAGCTTGAGGAAGGAGCGCTATACGGGCCAAGCATAGCAGATTGATGGCCAGTCAAGATTTTTCATAGTCTGAATAGTATTTAAACTTTTAAACGCATGTCAATATTTCAATTTTTAATATTTTGAACGATTCTACTTCAGGCGATAGGTACAACTATAAAGATTAAAATGCGGTTTTTTTTTTCATTTCAGATAAATTAATCAGTCGCAATCGTTGAGACCGTTCTGCTCCGTTATTTCTTCATGGGAACATTCGAAATGAAGTCATGCACTTTCCTGTGAATATTTCGCCTTAACAAAAATTTTACATACTATTCAAATATCAATAAATATAGAGTAAAAAGCTGAGGCGTGTATCTTTTCATAATTTTAAGAAAAAGATTCCCAAAAAAAGGTTAAAAATCCCACTGTCATACGGAGGGGCCCCCTTAAGCAATAGAAAAATCGATATTTTGAGACTCCTAAAGCAGGATCCTCTGATTGAACTACGAATTGTACCAAAGGTTAAAGTGTGACAGATTGATCTTACCTAAGACCAGTGCTAATCTTCAGTTCCGTGTAATGGCACCGGCTAAAGAGAAAGTGCTGATATATATAGTGTCACATAATTTGTTTTATGCCGCGATTTATAGGTTATGTTGGCGCTGGGATGCTAACAGCGTCAATCTCTGGCTCGATTTTCGCAGCGCCCCCTTCGACGCATATAACACACGCTATAGAGAGTGTATCAATGGACAATCCGCGTAAGTAATATATATATATATGTATATATATGTAGTGTCAACACTCTGAAACAACTCCTATGTCTATATCTATATACATTTATATATATATATATATATATATATATCTATCAACTAAAGTGCCAATCACTTTCAGCGGGAGTCTTCATCATCGTACCAAATTACACCGGTGATCGTCTCAATTTTGGAATTGCTATTGAGAAAGCTCGTCAAGCTGGCATTAAAGTTAGCAATAAACTTTATGGCGCATTACGAGTTAACCTTATACGCTTCGGTTTTACATATATAAGAAATGTCACATAAATTCTATACTGTGCATTTCACGCATAACTCAAATTAATTAACAATTTCGTCTCATAAGCATCAAGAATTAATGTGCGGAAAATCTTGAAATTTACGGAAATTTCCAGTTCTTGATGGAATTTCTTTATTCGAGCAACAATGAAATGTAGATAATTGATGCTCAAATCTAAATTTTCTTATTACTTTAATTTTCGAATTGTTATTGAAAAAGACCTATATTGCAATTAGCAGTTACTTTCCTCTATGGAATATTACGAGTAACACATAAATTCTTTAATGCGACAAGAATCATGACGCAAACTGTTTAATTTGTGCGTTTCAAGAGTTAATTCGAAATGAACCTGAGTTATCGTCTCATAGATATCAAGGACTTATTGAAAAAAAAGACAGGAAAATATTGTTGAAAATTTCAGGTCTTAGATTTTGGTTTGTTTAACCCTATACACTCACTATTGACCTGAAAAATCCGAAAAAAACTTTAAAGCAATATTTAATCGAGATTACACTTAAAATGGGACATTTGGCACCATGTAGTGGTGTTGGAATTTTTTACATAGATAAATGTTATATATCCAAAACAATGCGAATTAAATTTTCTATATATTACATATTATCTAAAAGTTTTGCAAAGTTAAAAAATTATACATATAATAAATTCTACAACGGATGTAAGTTGATTTGAGATCTCCATGATCTCACGTGACGAATGTGTGATTTTTTAGAAGTGTGAGTGATTAAGGTTAACCGTTATTAAAGAATAATTAAACTCCAATGATATAAGTTTGAGCAAAATGTATAGTAAATTCTCGTTTATTGTCAGGAACACTTTTCTGTAGTGTTATTTTTATCTTAAATGAATTTGCATCATACGATGAAAAAATGTAGGTACGAGAAATCTTTGTCGGGGAAGATTGCAGTATTTCGAAGGAGGAGCAACGAGGAGTTGGTAAACGAGGATTATCAGGAATGATATTTGTAATGAAAACCGCTGGAGCTCTCGCGGAAAGCGGTCGTCCTCTTGAGGATGTGGACTGCATAGCCAATGTAACTTTAAATAATATGGCGACTTACGGCATTGGCCTATCTGCTTGCTCCATTCCAGGTATATGCAGTTTTTTATACCGAGGATAATTAAAATTTAAATTTGAAATATAAAACAGGAAATACTTTTAAAATTATTTAAAAAATTTATATACATATAATAATCGATTGTCGAAAACTAAAATTTTTACACAATGCAAAAAATAACCACCATGACACCAAATGTAATTATTAAAGCTCCGTAAATTGATTTGCAAGGTCAGGGTTTGATGTTCGAGATGGAACCTGACGAAATCGAATGTGGAATGGGTATTCATGGTGAGGCGGGTTGCGAAAAAGTGAAGATAGGCTCTGCTACCGAGGTTGTTGCCTTAATGCTGAAGAATCTATGCAATTCGTTATTCCTCGTACCGGAAACGGAAGTGGCTGTTCTGATCAATAATTTCGGGTCCCTCAGTCAATTGGAACAAGGGATCGTTGTTTACGAGACGGTTACACAACTCAGTAGAGAAATTATTTAACCAATTATAATAAAGAAAATCTGTATTTATTATCTATTTTTTATAATCGTTAATGTTTGATAAACAGGGGCCTTGGGTGTGAAGCCTCTCCGAGTCTATTCAGGACTGCTGGTAACATCGTTGAATAGCTCAGGAGTCCATATAACGATTTTAAAATTGGTCGAGCCACATAGAAATCTTCTTATCAGATGTTTAGACGCAGAGACGAGAGCACCAAAATGGCCAGGCTGCTTTTATAGCGTTCCTCTGGAAAATCCTCCAACTCCGTTTGAAGAACAGAAAAAATTGCAATTACCGAGGAATCGTGGACCTACATTGAACGAGGAACAATCGAAATTGTTTAAAATTTGTTTGGAAGCAGCTGCCAGAGCTATTGTCGTGCAGGAGCAAACTTTAAACAAACTCGACCAGGGCTGTGGAGACGGTGATTGTGGAAGTACTTTGAAAAGACTCTCGGAAGGTGACATAAAGAACTTATTAACTATAAATAATGTTCATTTCCGATAACTATGTGTAGGATTTTTAGAAAGCTGTATATCGGTTTAAGAGAATGTGTTTTTTGCCTGTCTATTTATATATCTTTAAATATCCTTACAATTCATTAAGAGCTCTTCGTAATTGTTGTAGAAAAAAAGATAACTTTTGTAACGTCGCAGCACCGCAGCTGCTTGACGTCGTCAAGATACTAATCTCCAACATTTTTTAAATCGTTGAACACGGCACCTTTTTTAATAAGATTCAAAGGGTTGTAATTTACAATCGGATGACCTTGAAGGAACTGTTTACTACCAATTTACCCTTAAACCACGCGGTCCTTTTTTACATCCTTACACACTAGATTTTTTACATGATTAAGTTTTAAAGATGGATTTTTTAACTGACTGTAATTGATACAAATTTGAACTCTTTTTAGGAATTTTGAGTAATCTTGATAGTTTGCCGCTTTCTCATCCATCATCGTTACTCTCCGAATTAGCAAACATTGCGGAAGAAACAATGGGCGGTACTTCCGGTGCTTTATACTGTTTATTTTTTACAAATGCAGCGAAAGAGCTGGTTTCGTATAAACATAAAAATTGGCAAATTACGTGGGCATATCTATTTCGAAGCAGTGTCAATGCCTTAATTAAGTATGGAAGATGCAACGTTGGAGATCGAAGTATGGTAATATCAGTTGTACCCTCGATTTCTCGTTCTCGGTTGATTTTTTTTTTTTTTTTTCGTAAAATTTATGCGATTGCATTAAATTCCTTTTGTCAAAAGTACCATTTATAATTGATTAAAAAAGTACAATGCAATTATCGACATAATTTAGTCGCTTATCTAGAAGAATAAAATATAGTATAGAACTCTATAAGCGTTCTTTTTCAGCTCGATACATTGGAGCCTGCGTGTAAAATGTATGAAAAAATAAAGAGCTCGTCGAATAAAAAGAATTTTGAGCTAGTTGCAGCTGCTGCTTGGGAAGGATGTAATTCTACCAAAGACATGGTACCAAGGTAGAAAGGAATACTTTTAATATTTGATTTGAATTGTTACAGGTTGCTGAAGAACCTACACGTTCATTTATAAAATTTTTAGAGTTGGTCGTGCAAGTTATGTGAAGAATACCAAGTATTTACAGGAAGTGGATGCTGGCGCATTTGCATCGGCTACGTGGATTAGTGCAATTCTACAGGCAGTTATCTTAAACAACAAATAAAAAGTGGATTTATTTTATTGAATTTCTAAAAAACAAGAAATGTTTAACAATTACAATAAATAATATAAAATACCCTTAAACCTGTACATCTACATGTTTTTCAAAAAGGTACAGATGCTCTTCATGAAGCTCAATAATAAAGTTTTACTTTTAAATTTCTATCAACAATTTTTAATGTATAAACTTATGGTATTGCAAAGCCTTGATTGATGTATAACTTGGTATAAAATATATATTGTAACATTTTCCTCATTGTAAAATAAATATAAATTTTTGTATAGTAGAGTATAATTTATGAATGAAGTTTTAAGGATTTTTAAGTGTAAATATAAATTCTCTATTTTATTTTACTATTACTCAATAATTTTAATAAAATACGTTAAGCATAATACGCTGGAGGTGCATTTAAGTTTTGAAAAACTGCCAGCTGGTCTTCGGTGAGTTTCTGAGCGTACCCATCGGAATCAAACCAACTATCGTAGTGGGTTCTTTTGAATTCTCCAAGGACATTTCTTATAGTCGTCTAAAATGTTGAAATGCATAGTTGAGTTAGGCAGATATAATGTTATAAATCTTAATTGCAGTTATTTTAAATAAAAGACGAAGATCATCGAATCAAACTTACTGGAATAGGTTGTGGATCGTTAAGATGGACATTAAGAATTTCAAATAACTCCGGCACGTGTTCTGGAAGATCATAGGGATGAGCTTGAATAAACGCGCAAAGACCAAGTATTCCTGCATGCCTTCTTCGTAAAGTATCATTTTTATTTATATTCTTTTTGTGTTTAGTCTGCGCCTTTATCTTAAATTGAACCTGCAAATATGATTATTATGTAAAAATAATTGTTCCTAAAAGTGTAATCCGTTAAGAGATTTATTAACATAAGTCTAAAATACCACATAAGCAATAACTCATTATTACTCACCAGTAGGTTTTCCTGCTCAGGAATAAGTTTGTAGTGGAGCAGACCACCGAGAACACGCCCAGCATTTTGTTGAACTTCTAATCTTTCATCCTCCAGTAGTTCTAAAACTATATCTTGAACACAATTAACCCAGTTTGGATCACTGAAGATCACTGCCATATTGTGAAAGACGAAAACCATTAAGAACTCTAAACAATTAACTTTCGCAGACCATGAACTGCTCTTAGAAAGTTTTCTAATTTCCTCTAAGACTCTCGGCATATCATCTGATAAAACGAGAGAGCGGGCTAGCCCAGCCAAAGTTTCCTTACACAATTTTTTCCAATAAATTTTGGAACTTTCCGACTTTTCGATCTGACACAAAATTGGCAAAAGTTGATAAAATTCAGGGATCGCCCCATCGCAAGCTGTCTCATTTACACTGTTCATCCACCAACAAACCGTTTGGAATAATTGAAGCATGGGCTTGTTTGCCGAGGATGCAGGAATTTCATTTGTCAAGCTTAAAGAACCACTTAATTTTTCATCTTTATCAAACATTTCTAATCGCGTAGCTACTTCATTCATAAATTCCTTGCTCGTCGAAGGCACAACTTGATCTTTAGCCATTGTCTGTATCTGAGACGTTACTTTATTTATAAAATCTTGAGTCGAAAAGGACTTTTCTTTGTCATTAGCAAGTAGCTTTAATTTTGATAGCATGCTTTCCATAAGTTCTGGAGTCATTGAAGAGTTTTTCATACCGTCAGCAAAACTTTGTAAGTGTGGCATAACTGAATCATAAAGTTCTTTCGACGATGATGGTTGCTCTTTATCTTTATTAAATGCTTGCAATCCCGGCACTTCTATATCCATAGCTTCCTGGACCGATGAGTTCTTGTCGTCATCATTGGCAAGCGTTTGCAATAGTGGCAGTACTTTATTTATAAATTCCTGAGTCAAGGATGTAGTTTTCTTAGAGTATCTATAAAAATTTAAATTATTCTTACAAATTGCAGCTAGAATTTGTGCCAGTTTGCATCTAACATCTTCCAGTGGATTATCAAAAATTCTTTTCTCTATAAAAGGGAGCAATCGCATTGATAGTTTTGCAGCTCTCCATGCATGATTGGTTATTGCAACCTGCAATATGCGAATGCGAATGCATTGAAGAAATGAAGTCTCAGATTCGCCTTTCTGAATATCTTCTGCCAGGGCTTCTAGAAGCCAATAATGCATTGTAGGATCTCTTTTGAGCATAGTCAGCATAGCAAAAAAGCTCCACTCAAATTGGGTATCCACGGTAACATTTGAGATACCTGTACGTATAATAGGTAAGAGCTCTTCCCATAGCTTAACAGTTGCATCAAAAGGCCAGTGTTTGACACCTCTTACTATTCCAGATAAAACTTCCACTGCTAATCGTTGACTGCTATCCCTGTTTTTACCAGTATCTTCGACCAATCGACGCAAATGAGGTAAAAATTTATCCAATAAAATAATTCCATGATTTCGGAAGAGTCGTTTGATAAAAATAAATATCAACATATTATATTTCTCTTTTTTATCCTTTTCAATTAAATTAAAATATGTAAACAGTTGATCAATATTTTCGGTTACATTGAAAAATTTAATAATTTCTGTTTCAATGGCTGATAATTGCTGATTGGGATCATAAATTGGCTTTTGGGAGTAAGGTGCATTTATCTCGAATTTTTTTGGCCAAGCATAGTAACCAACGTAAGACTTATGTATAAATGAAAACTTATCCCATTGCTCAGAAGTCACTGGACGAGAATCATAGTCATATTTTAACCATTCGTTATCTTCTCTTTCCCCTATCGGTAATTCTCGAGAGTTTTTAAGTTCCTCAGATATTTCTAGTGGTATTTTAGGACATTTTCTCTTTTGCTGGCATAAAATATAAGTCATAACTTCAATTGCAGACATCCTTTCGATTTCTGAATCATGAATTAATGCTTGCAAGAAATATTGAGCCACTTTAAGAGGAAAATGATGATCTGGGTGAACTAAGACGTCTATAAAATTAACTCCCATTAATTTATGGCGCCAATAAATTTCCTTGGTTAAGATTGCATTAAGTAGATCATCAACCAATTGATAATACATTTCAATGTTCGATGTCGCAAGTAATTTTAAATAATCTTCTCCCTTTAAAATTTCTTCCTGTGTACAAATCGGTAAACTAGGTTCCTGGCCACTTTTCCAAAATTCTTTAGCTACTTGAACACATTTATCCGGTACTTCAAGGTTAAACATGATTGTTTCTAAACTAGTTATTCTCGCTCTTATTAGATCTCTTAAGTTGATAATGGAGGGTTTTTCAGAAGTTTTGCACAAAACAAGGGCAGGCCAGAGTTCTTTAAACATTTGCAAATCATTCTCCAAAATAAATGCTTTAGGTCCTGCAATTAACATCATAAAAAGCGCTCCCTAAAAAGTATTTAAAATTATTTGAGATATTCTTAAAATCCTATTTCAATAATTATATAGTATTCCGTTTAATTAATATTTATTAATAGTATTATTAACTGTATACCTTATATTCTTCATGATATTCTTGTGTGTCTTTTTTAAGTATTTCTAAAATCCGCGGAATAATGATTCGATAGGAAAATTTAAATTCTCTTATGGTATCGTAAAGAGCAATTTGAGCAGACTTTCTAATTTCTGCATATCTACTAGTGACTAAACTAAACAGATGTAATATAATAAGTTTATGAGTTTCCGTAAGAATTTGGGCACGGCTTATCCTACGCAGTTCATGCAATAATCGAACACGCTGTATTTTGAAAACTGCAGGAGTTCCTTTGTGCTTGTAAGGTGATAATTTGTCCTCACAAGTTTGTCTCATAATCTTGTGACCTATCTTCTTTTTTTTGCAAAGTGCATAGGATTCTTTTTCATCCAACAGTTGTTTCCAAATCTAAAATCATTTTAAACGTCAAAATTAAGTGAAATGGATAATTATACTAGTTTACTTAATCTATTAAATTAACAAAATTACCTGTATCAATGCCATCAAGCTTTCAGTATCATCTTCAGCATATTGCAATATTAGTTTTTGTAATTTGGACATGACGTTTACTACATAAAGTCTAACATTATTTCCATCAGGCATTACTATCTGGCCTTTAATACCAATAGTTGGTGTAAAAGCATAGATAATAAAAGCAGAGTCATGTAAATGAATTGGTGGCTCGGACCACACAGGCAATACAGGCTGGCAACTCTTAATAACATAATTTATAATTTGTAGACTAACGTTTAGCTCTTCTCGTGATAAACTCTCTGAGTCGTCACAATATTTTTCAACTTTTCTTAGTTCAGTCAATAAATACTTGTCAAAAAGACGCTGAGCTACTGAGATCTCTTTATCAGTAGGCACATACCACTTCATATTGACTTCCAAAGGTTCAGGCTCACCCCAGTCTCTGTAATAATTTTTACAGAATGTGTTCGTTACATAAAGAAAAGCAACATATGTCATTAATTTAACATACCTCACGTAAGGATATTTAGGATCACGGTAATTCATGCTTTTCAATGCCTTCACAGTAACAAGACATTGAAAAATTGAGAACATTAACTCGCCAATTATCGTAGCTCTTGCCTTTGCCTTTAACATTAAAAGGTGATCCAACAGATTTTCCAATATATCTATGTATGGCAATAAATCGGTTCCAGATGATGGGGTAATAATTGCAGAGAGTAGTAACAATCGATAATAAAGTCGGCATTCCAAAGTTTCTGATTTTTTTGCATCGCCTAATTTAATTAATAATTGTTAGTAGTTTTATTTTATTTAAGTAGATCAGATCAAATAATAAGAGACAAACATACTTTCTTCTATAGCTTCCATTATCATATCTGAGAGAAGAGGAACAAATGTTTTTAAAGTTTCTGGACCATTTGCACTGGCGAACCCTTGACAAAGCTCGGCTGATATACGTCCAGCTACCGACGGTTCAAATATTTTTTCAACAATAAAATCACGTAATTTGTGTAGCGCAGACTTAAAAATATCGTCGCTCACTCGAGAAAATAGACTTTCGAGCAAAACGGAAATAATTCCTTGAACGGGCTCTTTCTTGGGAGTTGCTTTCCCTGATTGCCATTTTGTAGTTTCTTCCATTCTAACAAAATCTATAGAGCTAGAATCAATAAAGACAAAAAGACGATCTAGCAGTTGCAGAATGAAATCTTCGAATTGGGCAGTTTGCTCGGCAATCAAACGCTCTTCTTCGTTTAAATCGGACAGATTTCTGGATGAATCAACAATAGGAATTATGCACAAAAGAACAGCAATAAAGCGGCACGTCAAATCAGATTTTCGCGGATCATTAGGATCTATGCCTGGAAGAACTGCGAAAAGGAGTGGCAGAACGTGCATTGGTCCCTCGGAATAAGTATAATCTGAAAATAATTAGTTGATAATTTGTGAAATTTAATTTAAATTGTACTTTATCGTTATTAAATTATATATAACGTGTTATAGATACCTTTATTACGATTCCTACTACCTTGCGCAAGTGGCCTAGCAATGGCAACTGAGCAAAATAATGTTGTTAAAAATTTGTGTGGCTTTGTCAAGGAATCTACAGCAGAATACATTTTTTCCAAGATTGGAGGTATTACCAACTTTGGCCTCATCATAGCTAAATACCGCAAAGCATTGTAAGCTGCCATATCAGACATTTCATGCATTCCTATCATAGCAACTGGCAGCATGCTCTCAACAAATGCATCAATATCTGCATCAGTCAATTTATAATTATCAGGAATTGAAGTTTCCCATGTCTCTTTCTTTACTCTTTCCCTATTAATACAAATTTTTTAATTATTCATTTCCATATAATAAAATAATTCAATAGGATACTTGAACTATTTTAATCCTTTGCACTTCAAAGATGACTCTCAATTGTCATTTATCAGGGAATTAACAGCTATCTTGGATGCAAAGGTTTAATATGTACTAGATGCTAATGTTAAAATTACCTGTATAAACGGTACACAAACTGCTCAGGAATTTTCGATAGTAGCTGTCTTAACTTTACTGACCATTTACCTCTGTTGGCTGGATAGAAAAATGTTGAAATAGTTTGTAAAAATTGATTCAGATAATTTTGTGCCCTAGATCCATTGCCCTTAAATAATTCTATATTATACATTTATCACTTTTATCATTATATGAGTCAATTATTAAATAAAGTTCATACCAGGTTAGCAACCATCCATATAGCCATTGGGTAGGCATCCAATCCACTAATGCATTTGCTCAACGTACAATTTGACTTAGAATTTTTATAAGCTACTGGTAAATTAAGAGAGCGAAGAAATTTTGTGAATAAAAATGGAAGATACGGTTCCCAATTAATATATCCAATATTTTTATCAGCTAATTTAGCTATTAACCATAACATATCACTTTCCTCGTGTGCTAAATTATGACAAATTTTCCAAAATTCCATAATTTCCTCAAACCATATTTTAAAACCTAAGGAATGATGCTCTGGAGGTAATTGTAATGGCAAAAATATTGAAAGAATAGAAATAGTTTCAGTTAAACGTGTTTTGGGTCCATCTTGCAGTGGATATAACATAGGCCGTAATTCATCGATAATTTCTTGAGTAGCACTTAGCTAGGAAAAAAATACAACTTTTAACTAGTTTACTTTATTTATATTGGAATATAATTACTTACTGGAAAATAATTGTGGACAGCTTGAACTAAAGTTACAAAAGTAACATGTTGGTAGTTAAAGCAATATAAATCAAGATTTTCTTCTTTGTGTCTTTTTAGATAAACCATTAAATCATATAATGGCCGCCATGGAAGCTCTAGCTCTTGTGGAGAAATTACTCCTTTTCTCCTAAAGAAGAATAATTAAAAATTAAACAAAATGACTAACAATAATCTAAACCTAATTTCAACCTATATTTAATTAGTATTAATCAATTCTTACTTAAGTAATAAGCATATAGTAGCACTGAAATCCTTAAACAATTTTGAGTTCAGTTTTGGTATTAAAATCAATTCATAGAGAAGTTTGACAAACATTATATGATCCTCTTTACTAAACTTCATTCCATAAAGTTTAATATATCTAAAATAAAACATAATTAATATTATTTATCTTTTTTAGACCTGAAATAACATATATAAAATTAATTTAATTTAAATATTGATCAATTACATATAAATTAATATAAGATCATTATCCTCATTAGATAAAGATCTGTAATAAATTGTTAAACTTATACAGTAGAGCCTCTAAAAACTGATGAATCATGCAATAGCCGTAAAGACAAACAGTTTACATTAGGATATTAAATAATTTTATTTTTAATTTGAGAATTTAACAAATATCAATTTATATAATGATTAACATTAAATTAGAAAGGGAGACAAACATTTAAAAGCATATTATATAAGAAAATACTTACTTTACTAATTGAGATGTCCAAAAAGCACATCCTGGTTGAATATCTTTTAGCATAGCTGCTCTACCAAAATTTGCTTTAATATCTGCCAAAAATTTTGTAGATTCGTCCTCCAGCTGGTCTTTATAGGGCAACATTTGATAATACATATCTTCTAATTGAAAATCATCGTAAGTGATGTTTCGCTCCTTGAGAGATGATTGCAGTACATCCATGAAATCCATGGTTCTGTATGTTAAGAATTATATTAAAGAAATCCTTTAAATTCTATATCCAAATCGAAGAACAGTACTCAGCGTTTCCTTATTCGAACAACTTCTACACTTGTTATGTTATGCCTTGTCATTGGTCATTCAGGAAACGGCAACTCAAATCCTCTGTTAAGTCATTTTTATCGCGTCATGTTACTTTTGCAGGTTATGTTTTCGCATTCCTGGCAGCTAGTTGGCTGCTAGCAGAAAAAAAAGGGAGATTGGGTTGGGTGTATTGAGTTATTGAGTATTCAGCTAGTGATGAATGCGGCACGCATATGTATAAGCGCGCTGTCTAAAAGCGCTGAGAAAAATACTCAATATGATTGGTCAAATACAAAAAGCGCTGAATGACTAACCAATCAAATCGAGCATTATATTGTTATTTTACTAATTTTGCCGATGCTTTAAGCAACATGTTATGTATGTGTACAATGTAGTTTAATAACAGAACGCACCTATTGGCGTCATCTGTTAGTGCAATGCAGATGAAAATGACTATTTAATTTTGAATAATATTTCTGAAATCGTGTAATTCGTTGTGTTGTGCATACCAACACACACACACAAACATATGTATACCTATACCTACATATGCTGAATAATAAAAATATGAAAGTGCAGGTAATAACATTTATGGGAGTAAAATAAAAGTATCTGATTCGAATATAATTGTAAACAGTTATGACAATTCTATCAACACCGAAGATTTTATTTATTACCTTTATTTTAGTTTATTTATGTAAGATGTACAGTTTATCGAATATATGTCAAATTTTCAGTAGGCACATGCGGAGCTGTTTAAAATATTGATAATATGAAAATTTTAGTTTTACACAACCTGTGATTAATTAGACCCCCCCCCCCTTCGGGGTATACATACAAAAATGCGAACATCTGTACGTCTCTGAAAAATCTCTTACATAAAATTGTGTATTAGAGATATTTTAGATAAGTAAATATCCACTCTTTCTTTGTAATTTATGGGTAGACAATTTCAACTACTCAAATTAAATATATTAAATACTCTAACAAATTTTTTTTCAATAAAATGCAACGATATGATTACGTTTGTCAAAAGTATCAAGTTTCTTTTTTGCGCGAGGATCAGATAACGTGTATACAGGGTGTCCCATATATAAAGGCGATAATTTTAACCACCTTTATTCCTGATGTTATTTAATTTATAAAAGTTCTCTAAATCATTTTGTATAAGGATCGTAAATACAAAGATATTCAAATTATTAATGACATATAAATGGAGCGAGAGGAAGCATTTTTTCGGGTGAATGCTTCCTCTCAGCAATACTTATAATAAGAATGAAAATATGTGTACGATATTAGAAATAAAATATTCATTAAAACAAATATTTATTTCAGCAGGGTTTTTAAAAATGCCTCTCCATTTCTGTCTACTGCAGCAACAATTCATTCCCTCTTCGAAAAGCTTAAATTTGATGAGTTATTATTTTTTTGATAAGTGTATCGATCAGTAACAAAGAAAATGCGAGACGCCTTTCCCGGTAAAAAAGAGGTATTATTTCACTTAAGGACCCCGACTGCCTGCCATCGACCGTCAGCGCACAACGTACATACAGCAGTCGGCTTAAGGCGCGTAACCAGCATTCAAGCTGGGCTCGATGTTCTATTTCGTCTCCTCGTGGGGACTTATACAATCAGCCATGTTTTAGGGTGAACCCTACCAAGTCGGGTTAACTTAACCAAGGATTAAAATGGTATAGTTAATGTAACGGGAACTATACCACTTTAACTCTGGGTTAAGTTAACCCCACTTGGTAGGGTTCACTCTTAGGGTGAGGTTCACCAAGCCGGGTTAACTTAACCCAGAGTTAAAGTGGCATAGTTAATGTAACGGGAACTATACTACTTTAACTTAACCCAGATTTAAAGTGGTATAGTTCCCGTTACATTAACTATACCACTTTAACTCTGGGTTAAGTTAACCCGACTTGGTAGGGTCCACCCTTAGGACTCCCTGAAGCAGCTTACTCTTATCTCAGGTTGCCTAGGTTGCTTGGCATGGCCCTGCCTTACTTTCTAAAATAACCTGGACTTTGCATTTTGCAGCGCCGGTCTTTTCATCCGGACTTCTGCCAGTCAACGAGGCTTATCCTTGACGTTAACTATAATCCACTCCTGAGCCAATCTGAGGACTCAGAGGTCGGTAACGTAGGGATCAATAATATTCTCTATTCGGTATCTTTTATATTCTTTATTCGGTATCTTGCATACGAAACGAGGAACTTTGTTGTACAATAACTAAGTCGCTATCTTACAACACAATTGTTGCTTCTCGTAATTTCAAAATGTAGCTATTTAATGCCACTTCATAAAACAGGCTCGGTAAGTAACTTTTATGTGTTATTATTTTTTGTTTTCGAAATTTTAACTTTTGCCACGGTAAAAATATATACTTACCTAACATTTGGATTTCATTAAATTTTTTAATTCGAATATATTATTTCTACTATATTATGTACGTTAGACGATTTATGTACTTGCCGCCCTTTTTTACAGGCGAAGTTTGTTTTTTGCGGGAACTTTTCTTATTTGAATACTTATATGTATAATAAAATAACATGATTCTGTATAATAAGGTAGTCAGAAAATAAGTATTATATTAAAAAAGCGATTTGAAGAAAATCTTTGTTCACTTTTTGAGAATCTTACTGTTGTATTACATTGAGCAGATTGCTACGTTATTGAAAAAGTAAAATGACTTCAAGATCGGTTTCTACACAGTAATGCCATAATCTTGTCTCAAAATTTCGGCCTAAGGCGAGAGCGTGAAGGATCCCTTTAACCCTTTCGCTGCGAACAAAAATGAATAGGTGTAACCGAGCGGCGGATCAGATTTTTTCAGTAATATATATGTATACAGGATATAACAGCAATGATGTTTTTAATTTGAACCACATATTCTTGAAGCTAAACTAAGTAGAAAAGTCCTATACTATGACATTCGTAAAAGCATCACTGCTGAGATAAATCAATTTTAAACCGATAAATTAAGGCTTTGATTCAACGGAAAAATTACTTTACTCACACTTTCGTTGACAGTTCCCTTTCGAAAAACAGAAGAAGTTCGTACTTCGCCGTTCCGTACTGCCACACGCATCATGTACAACTATAGGTACCAATTATAAACATTACCTCCCGACGCCTTACATTCCTGATCCTGGTGCTGATGAAATTTATTTTCTGCCTATCTTTAAAAGGATCCTTGAAATCACCAATTAAGTTGAAAATTCTTGGTAACGATATACGACGTTATTTGTAGATTAATTTTGAAGCCGTTTCATCTTTTCGGTGATGCACCGTATGAAATATTTGATCTATAATGTGCCACCTTGAGTAAACCAAATTTTGTACATTATATATTTAAATACATGTCAGGGTTGCTGGTTCGGGACTTCTGAGAGTTACACAGTAGAGCATTCGAAACAATGCGCTTGGGTTTACGTTCGATAAGATCCGTCGGAACTCTCTTGAGGACCAATGCTTACTGCATTGGGGGTCCGATACATGCAAATTTTCACTAGTTCTAGCCCGGCACCCTTGCTATATAAAGAAAATACTACTAGTTTTATAAAAATTAATAAAGGTGAACATAAAATTATTTCAATAATCATGACCTTTTAGAGTAATTATTTTTTATGTAAGACACCAAAGACCTTTTGAAGTAATCTAAGTTCATTTTCAGTTTTTATAATCTTCAGCGTTTTTGATAAATTCATCAAACTTGACAAAAATTTTAAGATTATTTACTAAATCATTGAGAAAAAGTTGTAAAAATATTATTTGTAACATATTTACAGGAAAAATAAAGAAATTACACCGTCTTTGAATACATATATTTATTATTACATAAAAAAGTGTTTTTTTTATATTGTTTTACATAGATAAAGTTAGCATAAAATAGGTATAGCGCTCGACTATATATATGTGTACTTGCCATCGAGACACTACCGTGTCTCTTGATAGGAAGCAATGTAATAAATGAAAACCATATAGAAAGTAAGAAGACTTTCGTTGACGAAAATATATATATTTTCTATCAAGAATCGTCAAGAATTATTTGACAAAAATTGTATATCTATTATTTGCTACATCCTAACATTTGTAAAGTATAGCGACGTATTAAATTAAATCTAAAAAAGCTTTAGGAACGTTTCTGACACTATATAAACTATGCAGAGAAAAGCGTAGTTTTTAATGAAAAAAAGTAGAAATTATGCAATCATATAAGCAATTAGAATAACTCTCTTATACATCAATTTATACGCCATAATCTACAATTTTCGAATCCAATTGAATATCCTCGTATATCAAGGTAAATATAAAAGAGCTTTATAGCATATAAAAGAATGCTAAAAATCCATATTAACTATCACTACACTAAAGGATACTGTATTAAAAGCACATATATAATATATTATATATTATCCTAAATTATATTACGAGATATTCGGATCTGAAATTATATTCCTTAATAAAGTGAATATTCTCTATCATCAAGAATTATTTTTTTTTTTTGAAAATCTATCTTACTCTTTTGGTCATTTAAAATGCTAGCACTTATGATGCCAGCAAATTTTAGTGGGAAGTCATCTGGAATTACCTGAAATATACAGTCTACTCCATTGAAGTATACTGTCGTAACTCCTAATGTTTGGGGCTTGTCGTGTTTAGAAATTCCTCCTAATGTATAAATTATGTTGCTATTAATGGAGTTAGGATTTTTTAATGCACCAAGTTTGATCAAATTTACTTGAGCTCCCGTATCTATTAAAAATTTTCTTTTATGCTTCTTTAAACTTTTGGAATGTACAAGTAGATACGGGAGTTTGCATAATTTTGAACTAGAAGGACAATTATTTTCAGAAGAGAAAACATTTTTCAAGTTTTTTAGTGATTTACAAGTTTCATCTACTTTCTTCGAATCTCCCTGCCTTTCTATCCTTGTGTTAGGATATTTGAGCGAACCCTGACAATTGTATTTCCCGTCGTTCTGTTTTTCGAAATAGGACTCAACTGTTTTATTTTTATTATTATTGAAAATACGCTTTCTACAATTTTTCACCAAGTGACCAGTTTTCTTACAGTATCGACATTTAATGTTAGAATTTTTTGGAGCAGTAAAGCTTTCTTCCGAATTGCATTCTATAGATCTTAATCGTGACTTACTGATCCAAGGATTTAACCAGCAATTTTTAATATTATGGCCAGTGTTTTCACAGAATTGACATTCATTCAGAAATCTTTTCCTTCTTCGCTTTTCCAAAGAATTACCTAAAGCTTTATCGAATGAGTCTTCATAAGCTTCTTGGAATACTACTTCTCCACCATTGATATTATCCATCGTCGCTTGAATTTTGCGCGTTTCATCCGTTATTTCTTTCAAATTTTTATAAGGCCCAATTAATTTTGCGCGATATTTCGGCTCGATCGCATACCAAAATGTCTCTACTGCTAATTCCTCGACAAAACTTTTAATCGATTCTATCATACTGTCCCCAAAATAGTCATTAATTTGATCAATGATTACTAATATTCTTTTCTCCAAATTATTTATATCTTCGCCTTCTCTAAACTTTATATTTCCAAATGAAAGAATCAGGCATAAAATGGAATTTTTAAAGGAAAAAAGCTTGTACATATGTTCTTTTAAACCGTCAATAGTACATATGCCTGATTCTTTAATTTCATTTTGCAATCTTATCGAACAAACTGAACTTAACAGTTCTACTTTAGCCCATTCAGGGATTGTCCCTGTGGTAAACCCCTTCAAGTAATCGCATTGCTTTAAGAATTGGCTCAAAGGATACTTTCCATTAAAACCGTTGAAAAGCGGATTTTTCGCGACCACTTGCCAAATCATAATGTCAGAATTACCAGAAACTTTTTCTCAATTACTAATTACCACTGTTTTTCAACAATATTACATAATATGATCAGGAACCAGTTTAAAGTTTCACCTAATACACCAAATTTATAACGAAAATAGAATATCTTCTTTTTCTTGGAGATGAGATGAGACGTTTTACAGGAAGGCTTTCGTCACTCCTTTAGTCTTCCCGACGAAAATCCTTTGACTTTTATACAGTATCCTTGCCTTTTTTATACTCTTGAAATTTTTTAATTAAATTGAAATTCTGCAGCTACAAATAAAGTATTTTCATATAGGTGATTTAAAGTTAATAGCTAATATAAATATGAATTTAATTATATTCACGATCGATTTTTCTAAAAAGTTATATACGTTTATCTAAAATACGTCACGAAAGGAAATTTTCATTAAAAATTACAGCAAATTACAGTAACCACTTAACATATCTCGCCAATTGTTTGACTATTTACAGGATTATATGGTAGAGGCCCACATTTGCTCTAGAATTTTCTAACATGGCGCACAGCTCTCTATAAACTTCGTGAATATGGTCATCTATATCAAAGCTCCAGTAGGTACAGTCTGTTTCGAATGTATAAATAAAATTAGTAAAAGTGAGTTGAAATATGAATTTCGATTATAGAATTAAATTGCATTAATTTAATTAAAAATATAGAAAAAAAAAACATACATAAGTATACTTATTAACTATGCCATCATCGTATCAATACAGGCTACTCAAAAGCTTTCCAACAAAATTTCATTTATACTCATTTACCTATAACAAAGAATTATTATTCATAAAATAATTTACTCTCTTTTTTTCAAGATAAACTTTTTAAATATTCAATAAAAATACTTATCTGAAATTTTTTTGCAGTTAAAGTGGAAAAAAGTTAACCAATTCTTCTAATACAATAGGAATACACTTATGAATGTTTGTTATTTCTCACAGTCTTAATCAAACTACTTTAACTTGATTTAAATTTTACATAAAATTTTATACTTTTCTTATATCACACAAATAACACAATTTATTTAATTTTATAAGTACAATTCATGCTTCAACCCACTTTTACTAATTTCATTTATGCATGCGAAACAGACTGTACCGGAGCTTTGACAGGTGGTCATATTCACGAATAGTTACGTAGAGAGGTGCATGATATTCAAGACAATTTTAGAACAAATGGGCCCTTACCGTTTATTTATAATTAGTTATTATAGTGGAAAAATAAAAAAAAATACTTTCCCTACAAAAACTAGTTATAAATCGGTAAATAGTCAAGCTATTAACGACATATCACTTGATTGATAAAAATGCACAGTAGTTACTACTAAAAAATTCTTTTTATACGTTTCAGATACTAAGTTTACCATTAAACGTAACAAGATGCAATGATTTATTATCTCTTTCAATTTATATATTATTGGTAACTTACCCAAAATGAATTAAAACAACTTCAGATGAGGTACCTTGATTTTATTGGTTTAAGGAGATCACTACACTATTAAACCGAACTGGACCGAGCAAGTTGCAAGTTACTCAGAGAGAAGTTTTTATGGCAATGAATAGAGAGCTGGATCAAGCAAATGGACAGCAATTGTTATTAGTTATAGAGGAAGGAGTGTCCTTAATCAGCTCAGCCAATGATTGCATCCCGAAGTGTAGGTGTGTAGGGTTATATAGCTCTTGTGTTTCTCATTGGTTTCTCTCTTGACATTTTAGATATGAGAGGGGATCCGTCAGCCATAAAAATCCGGTAGGACACACAATACCTTTGCTTACGATTCTAAGAAATAAATAAGCATATCGTCACCACTTGGAGAGAGATAAAAATTTGTTTACGCTTCGAAAAAGCTTTGAGACAAACTAAGGCAGTGGGAACTTTATTAAAACGAAATAAAATATTCTTTAAGATTTACAAATACAGATATTTTTATTTAATTAAAATAAATTTTAACACTTCGTTGATTCAATTCCACTGTACGAGACACTTCATATATTGGGAGGTTTAAAAATTCTATGTCTATATATGATTTAAAGAATTGTTCGAGTTTTAGTTTGCAAAAATATTTAGCAAATCAATGTACGATTTTGATGGAAAAATAATAAATTTATTTTCTGTATATTTCTTAGACCTCTAGAACTTGAAACGATTTCTCGGATCATGGACACAGGGTTTAACACCTTAAAACAATAAAATGTTCTCTACGAGACAAAATTAAATCATTTAATTTATAAAAAGTTGTGTAATATATTCTTTAAATAGTAGAAAAAAAAATAGGAAAAGGAGTAAATGAATCAGAATTGCATAAAATATTTGTAATGTTCATGGTTTTATTGAATATAGCTTTTTATAATATATTTATCAAAATAATAGTGAAAATTATGCTAGTCTATATAATGGATCAAATAAAATAGATTGAAATCTATTTTGAGAATAAATGTTCGGATACGGAACGTTTGAAATACACCTGCGGCGTATCGTAAGGAACTGTGGAGACGCGTTGCGCCTGTTCCAAACGGCACCGGTCGCGCAAAAAATCGCTTGTCGTGCAAAAATGTCCACACACCACGCGTGAATTCATGTACCGTGTATTAGAATCTTTACTTGTGTATTGGAAAAGTGTTGCGGTGAGTCCAGGCTTGCAACTGAGACGCGTCCCACACACGCAACTCTGGACTCGACTTTAAGAGGAAATGAGAATGAAAGAAAAATGTTGGAAAAAGTAAGGATTTTGAATTTAGGCGCGCTAAAGTTGCATATCGTATATATAGATAACAACCGCGCGCGATGGGATCAGCCTTTAGGTGGGAGCACCTTGCTACCCGCTCATCCGTCAACCATCATAAGCGTTACGAGCAAACGGTGTTATTAAAGAAAAAATTATTCCAAGAAAGCCGCGAATAGGAAAATTCTCAACAAGTTTACATATTCTCGTGTTTATTTAACAAATAAATTTCTTCTCTAAGCGATTTGGTAGACTGTTTTCTTTTGCCCGGGGAAACGATAATATCTCAAAGTTAATGGTTAGCACTCGACTCACGAATGTGTCGCGCTTCAAGTATACGTATATAGAAAGAAAATCTGAGAAACTTCACAGGAGTTCCTCTGAATATTGAATTAAGAAGCTTCATAAATGAACTTTTTATTACGCCAAAATGTCCGACTTGCGAAAACGGTAAAATGGCTTTTATTGGTTTTATCTTATATCTTTAAGAAAATTAAGATTAAACGATAAATCGCCATGTAATAAAAACTAGTCAAAGGAATTTGTTTATCGAGCCATTTTCAATATGCATGAACTGTTTTAACGGCAACGTTCGCGCCTTTCTTTAACTCGGCAGACGGTTGCAAGTTTCGCGTCGCTTCCTCGATCGCACTCGAGAAAAATCTCTCTGCTGAGAAAACACCGTGAGGCAAAACCTCGAAAAATGTATACAAAAGCTCTTTAAGGGAAATCCGCATATCGATATTACAGAACGAAATATAGATTTTAAACTTGCGGTGGAATTTTATAAAGTCGTGCTTTGGCTCATTTTTATATTAAATTTGCGAGTAATGTGGGGGAGACCTGCGGTGAGATTGGTGTAATGTTACAATCAGCCCTGTGACACTGAATCATTTTTGGTATCCAAATAATGTCGACCATTTTCTGTGGTACCAGTAGTCAGCCGCGTTATTCATCTGACAATGTATTTATATTATTAAATTCGGGTAATTAGCATTATTAATCATGTTATGTTTGTGCTCATGTACCGAACGCGTAAGGTTTTTGACATTAAAAATAATTTAAATAATGTTTATAATTAATTTAAGACTACGTAGATTATACTATCTAATGCACTAACTATGACTAAAATAACCTTAACAATAATAATAATTTTTTTTATTGAAAAGAAAATAAATAATTAAAAAAATGAATATTATTGATTTATATTAAATTTTACAAAACTTTGAAAATTTTTTTGTAATAGATAGTCTTGTTTATATGTTTTTTCTAGAGTCCTAAGATATTGTATCATACGCGTTCTTGTACAAAATTGTATAATTTCAAACAATATATCACTTGCATGCTCGTTACATGGAAAAGAAATTTTTTATTCTTAAATGTTTCGTACACATCATGGGGGAAGGGGAGGAAAGAGGGCACAGCACCAAGTGACTATGGCGTCGCATAACAGCCACGGATTTCGACGATCGTAAAGATTGAGACGATAGACCCAATAGACATACCAGTGTGTCATAGGGCCGGTTACAACTTGACAAAACTGGGGCTTTGCTATAGGGAGAGTATAGCAAATACAATGATAGCAAAGTGTCAATTTATAACTGTATACATATATAAATAAATTGGTGCCCCAAAACTGCGAAAATTGACCGATAGTTTGTACTGATAGTATGCATATACACCAATACACATATTCTCATCTCACTGTCATTGTATTGGTATGCACGGTCCCTAAAATACTGTACATCGTGCCAAATTGATTCATGGACCTCTCGGCCAATTTCACTCCTTACTTATTGTCTCTATGCTAATTTTAAAAGTTTCGCCAATTAATTTATCACAGACAATAAAATATTGAAAAGCGCAATCATATAGTGATAATATATATTGATAATTTAATTTATAATGCACTACGCGGAAAAACTTCCGTCGTCCGATTCTCAATTATAAATTTATTCAAGCTACGATCCTCCCCATAAGCAGATAAGATTAGAATGGAGTCGAGTTCCACATAGAAGTTTAGACACCATCTCTCGCACCGGCATGCAGAGTGATAGCCGAAAACGTGAGTCAATATAATGAAGCTATATCTGATTCTAATTTTAAACCCACTATAGCACTTTAATGACGAAACGAAATACTTTTTTTTTTATTAATATAGCGAAATTGCTGAGAAAAAAAGAATTTCTTTAATTAATTACTTTTATAACATAATTATGTTTTCCTTTTATACCTTTGGGGTACCATTGAACAAATAAGCTAAACTCGAATTTCAGCGTGGCACTTGGCTTAAGACAAAGACTGAACTAAAGAAGATGTTGAAGGTTAAAGCGAGACTATTCTTGATAATGGCGAAGGCAGTTCTAATCGGAAATGCTACTTAACGATACGGGCATAGCGTTGTGTATGAATGATATCGTTAATGTTGCGGTTTAAAGGATTGCATTTCTGATAATCTAATTTGGTGAACGGAATATCTGCGTGAAGCTTAATTATACTATTTTATTGTGGTCAGAGAGAAGATTATAATCGAGGGTCCGAAAGCATAAGGCGACACGCGCTCGAAACTCTAGTATGCGAGGGAGGGGATAGCGTCAACGCTCCGCGAAGAATGTAAACTTTCGAGTTCATTTAAAAAATTTTCAAATCGCAATTTCCTACTTAATAATAATCGGATTTACTTGTTTTTTGTGGCAAATATTCGTGGGTTTTCAGTGCTTCTGACTATTCCAGACGCATCTTCAATTTTTTATAACATTTGTTGATAAGAAACAAGTCAATTGATACTAATGCAAATTGGAGGCAATATTACGATCAGGACATTTAAAGATAATCATCAGATGCCGAGAACTACAAATAAGGCTGCCGCCGCGGCAAAGTATTAAAGTGGTTCTAATAATATCAGCTTTTATTTCAATATATCCAAGCGTCCGGGGCTGAATGGCAATTATATCGAGAATGAATTGTTATTTATTAGCTGTTGCATGGGTTTAGCTTGGGATGAGTTGACGTAGATTTTTGCAAAGAATCGTCAAGATCAAAAAATTGTGGTGTAGTGGTGTAATGCTTACTTTCCTGACTGTATACGTCGTCATATTCCATGCTATGCTCTGTAGTTACCGACAACCGACCGGTACCGATCATACCGACTGCCGCAGTATGTTTTGGTAGCATAATTCAAAATGGCGGAGTTGGCAACGCTGGATAACGCAAGTGAGATTTAAATATTATATTTTATGTGCAATATTTGCGTATTGTTGGATTTATAAATTTCGAATGTCTCGAATTTGACAGGTAAATTTATTTTATGGTTACAATTTACCGTACGTCTTTTAACTTTGTTTTTAGAAGTTCCTAGATTGGATGGACCTCGTTTATGTCCGTATTTAGATACTATCAATCGTCAGTTTTTGGATTTTGATTTCGAAAAACTATGTTCAGTTTCGCTGTCAAGAATCAATGTGTACGCGTGTCTGGTTTGTGGAAAGTACTTTCAAGGGAGAGGCACAAATACACACGCTTACACCCATAGTGTAGCGGAGAGTCATCATGTTTTTTTAAATCTTCATACATTAAAATTTTATTGTTTGCCAGATAATTATGAAATAGTAGGTAAGTACTAGGTATGGATTTCATTTCTTGATTCATACATCCAGATGTTAATGATTACACATGCTTGTATTATAGATTCATCCTTGGATGACATTAAATATGTTCTAAATCCAACATTTGATAAAGCTCAAATTGCTAAACTGGATAAAAGTGATAAATTATCCAGAGCGATCGATGGATCCATGTATTCGCCAGGAATTGTTGGAATGAATAATATTAAGGCGAATGATTATTGCAATGTTATTTTACAGGTAATTTCTCTTTAAACTTTATCAAATATTAATTCTTCAAAATGGTCAAAACATAGCCCTTCCTAATAGAAATAATATTTTAGGGTCTTTCTCATGTTACTCCATTAAGAGATTTTTTTTTAAGAGAGTCAAATTACTCGCACGTAAAGAGACCTCCTGGAGATTCTTCTTATCTTTTGGTACAACGTTTTGGTGAATTAATGAGAAAATTATGGAATCCCAGAAACTTTAAAGCACATGTCAGTCCGCACGAAATGCTGCAAGCTGTTGTCTTATGGAGTAAAAAAAGATTTCAATTCACAGAGCAAGGTATAAATTGTAGATTACATGATATTTATCTAGATTTTTATATAAGTAGTGCATTTTTTAATAATTTTTTATTTATATCAAAGGTGATCCAGTAGACTTCTTGTCCTGGTTTCTTAATGCACTTCATTTAGCATTGAATGGTACAAAAAAACGCGATTCAAGTATAGTTTACAAGACATTTTTGGGTCATATGAGAATATACACTCGAAAAATACCACCCTTAGAATTGGAGGAAAGTCAAAGAAGCGAGCTACTCAATACTGTTGAATATGGTGAAACTGTAACAGAGAGTCCTTTTCTTTATTTAACTTGTGATCTGCCTCCTCCTCCACTTTTTAAAGATCAATTTACAGAAAATATAATTCCACAGGTATATATTATATTATAAATCTATATTGCAGTAACATACAAATTCTAACAAATTATGGCTTTCGTGTATTTAATCTCAATGTTTTCCAGGTTAATTTATATACACTATTAAATAAATTTAATGCTATAACAGAAAAGGAATATAAGACATATAAAGAGAATTTTTTGAAACGGTTTGAAATTACTGAATTACCACCTTACCTTATTCTGTATATAAAGGTAAGAGAAAAATTTATCTCTCTTAAAATATATTTAGAAAGAATACTTATGCTTACTTTTTTTTACAGAGATTTACTAAAAATACCTTTTTTGTTGAAAAAAATCCAACTATTGTTAATTTTCCTGTCAAGTAAGTGTTTACAAATTTTATCGATCATTATGGTATATATTTGATGGCATTTATAATAATAGCAACAATTTTTAAATGAAAACCTATAGAAATGTCGATTTTGGAGATATTTTGACACCAGAAATAAAAGCTAAACATCCACATACAACATATGATTTAGTAGCGAATATAGTGCATGATGGAGAACCAGGCCAAGGAACATACCGCGTTCACATTTTGCATCGAGCAACCGGACAGTGGTATGAAATGCAAGATTTACACGTAACTCAAATTTTACCGCAAATGATAACATTAACCGAAGCTTATATTCAGGTAAGGTTCACGTGTGGTTAATTGATTAATTAAATGCAGTACAAAATAATTATCTTATGCAAATAAAATATCATTTTAGATCTACGAATTAAGGAAAGAAGTATTAGCTGAAAATGGTGAAAAAAAGTCAAAAAAGACTTGATGATGTAAACAGTTATTTGTAATAAAATTTTACACTTTGTATATCTGTGAGATATTATAAATACTTTCTAGCAGCAAGAAACTTAACGATCGGTTCAAAACAAATTTTTCTAATCACTAATTACAATGGATTAGCGATACTTTTTAGTACCCTTTTAAGTATACAAATATTATTAAAATATTAATCCTAAATCTTTTATCTTAAAAGAAACGAGATTACTCTCAATCGGTAATGCAATTGTATAATTCGTTTTGTACTATTGCTCAAGCCCAGTTTTTCCTTCTGTTGGTAAACATCTTGATAAACTTATCTAATCGCTAAAGAATAGTTTAAATAATTCATTAATATTTAACGATCACTCAAATTGACCGAAAAGTTAAAAACACCGGTCTGGGTGATTTTTTGGTGGCCTTAGCGATTTTTGAGTCGAGGTAAACCGAGGATTACCGAATGTGACCGAGGAGATCGGAAGTGCAAGCTTATGGAAGTTGATGGGAAGTAAGAGATGGGAAGGGGAACTAGACGTACAGGAGGGAGGGCCAAGCCAGTCAGTGAGGATTTCGTTTGGGTGTATGTGTGTGTGTGTGTGTGTGTGTGTGTGCTTTCATGGTTGCTTCGGTTGCTGTTTGCTTCTGAGGATTGGTAGGGATAAAAAGGCACTGGTAGGGGGGAGAGGTACATACACACTTACACAGTTGAAACTGCCGACTTGAACCGACCGTATTGCCGAGAGAGACCCGAGTCGAGCCGACGACCGACGTTCGAGTAACAGCCGGCCACGCGAAGCGGATTTGTGGTTCATCCTCACGGACGTCGTTGCTTTCTTTACTTTGTTATTTGCGCGCGTTTTTCTTTTTCTGCATCAACTCTATTACTTCTTTGTCTCCTCTTATCGCGAGTTCAACGATTGTTTTGGGAAAACTTTTGGAGCCGCAAATTCGTCGCGAGTGTACATGCTATGTTTTCAGTGTTCTGTGTATTGCCATTGGATACAGCACGTGGATTATCACCGGTTTGAACAACGCACATTTAAAGGTAACACCACACCGGAAATTGTGCCGGAAGCATGAACATTTAAAACACGAATTTATTTTCATTTACGCGCGCCTACGGGTGTGATATTTATATCTAAACATGTGCATGTGTAGACACACCTGACCCCTACAGAACAGCAGAGGAGTCGGTTTGACTTTAGAATTGAATGGAAAAAGTGTCAAAATAAATTTTTTTGCTGATTAAGTTTATGCGTAAGGAGAATCAGTTACATCTGCTAAAAGTTGTTAGCACTGGTAGTAACGGTCTCGTGCAAACAACGGCGACTGATCACTCGAGAGATTCTTTCACTGCTAGCTGCGTCCGTGGTGAGCCTGAGAATTTGCATAGAAGTTTATTAGACGATTCTCGACAAGACTCTTAAAAGGATTCAATTTTTACAGACAATTTTTGCAGAGGCTCTCTATACCTACTCTAACTTTTTCGAGACGAGAAATACACACATACCATTTTACTCCCTTTTTGGTCGTAAAATTGTTACAATAGATTTACATTGATTAGAGAGATCAAGATTGAATTGATCATATAGGTTTATTAAAGAACACCACGTAAAACGGTCCAAAAGCATGCACTTGAGAAAATGTTTCTGCTCATTTCCCGCAGCTATTAAACATGTCAAAATTCTGCATAAAACCTCCTTAGATGCACATAGTAAGAGGTTTGAAAAAGTCCATTGTAAAAACTTCACATCTGCTACAGTTACGGTGACAAATCTTGTTTCGTCTATACGCTAGGATGTTTTATGTGGCGGACCCTGAATATATTTTCATGGAATGTCGCGGTTTCTTGGCGAGGCTAGAGCTTCTAATTTTCTTGTGGCAGTTATTCTCGAACTGCATGAGGCAGCGAACGAACGCGCGTCGGCGTCTTGCCAATGTTTCTACGTGCTGTGAGGCCGTGTGCCCCTCCGCTTGCCGCTCTTATAGCTCCCTGTGTAGCCTAAATACCTGTTTTGCGCGCGAGTCACGGGCACAAAAATCTGTTGAATCGCGTGGCGGCCATATAGAGGGACCGGCGTGGCGGGAGGGGCCCCAGAGTGAACACTCTCCTCTGTCCCCCAGGGTTCGCCGTGAAGAGAGGAGAGAGCGGTGGAAATAAAGGCGTGGATGGGGAGGGGTAGGGGTACGTTGACTCTCCGAAGAAGTCTGCACGAGTTTCGAATTCCTAGCATCCCGACTCTTCAGGATGTAAACGCTCTGTTAAACCAGTTTCCGGCAAAGATCCTCGTGACAAATTTTACGCTTTTCATTTAAATCTTTAACGTTGCATTCCATCCTTGTTGAAGACACCGAACAAGTCAAACGTTGACCCGACCAACGAAGGATCCTAGTTGTATAGTAGTATATTTCTCCGATGCTGTAAATCGCGTTAAACCAGTTTCTGCTTAAGATCAAGGATACCCTCTGGATGTTTACCATCGCTCGTCATTAGTCAACCACAGATATTTCAGCGAAGATTCTTTCCAACAGTCGCGCGTTTAATCTTTCATACCTTGTTTTTCGATTCTGCTGGACGTTCCAAGAAGGTTAAGAGAGATGTGCTTATGTATATGTAAGCAGTGTTATTCAAGGAGATTGACTAAACATATTTGGATGGAAGGTTGCAGCTTGTCGGCTCTTATGCAGATACTATTTAAATTTGGACGTATGTATGATGGCTTAGAAAGCAACAGCTCAATACCATTATAAAGTCATACAGGTGGATATTTCTGATCGCGTGTTTAGACGGTTATAAGACTGTCGAATATTCAAATAGGTTATTTTTGCATTAAGACTGAATGTTGTGGAAAATCAATCGTAAGATATAAAACGACGAGGGATGATTCGGGTAGTGATGCCGGAATTGAAGTTTTTACAGCAAAGTAAGTGAAGGGGGGGGGGGGGGATAAAATATGCAATACAAATGCACGCATACATGGGATACGGGATTGTTTTTGGCGCAAAAAAGCTCAATTCTAATATCAATGCCCTCTGTATGTAGGAAAGTTCCTTAGAAACTGTGTACGTTTACCGTTTGAATATCGACGGAAAGCTCATTGAATTACTTTGATAGGTTATGTTTAAGCTTACCTGCCAGTAGTCTCTGTTGTAGACTAGCCGCCATTAGGCGACGTGATTCTCGGGACAGGCCAGGGATATTCCAACTAAGGGACCGGACAGCAGGTGTTCCTTGTAGCTGCACAGTGCACATGTGCATCCCACCTGTGTGTACCTCTGCTCTTTCCGGCTTCATTTTAACCTCAATTTAAATTAAGCATGATAAATAGCCTAAGTGACTGACTACTGATATCAATCTGGAGGGTCCAAAACATCTACTATTCTATTCTATCCTATTTCAAGAATTGTCGTAACGGCCTTCAGGCTAAAAATACGTGTCACTTTATGCTCAAACAAATGGAGGATTAAAAATTAACTTTGCTGGAGGGCTGACGGGAATACGTGGTTGAATCTCTACCCTTTTCAAGCTTTTTGGGTCACTCGAACAGGCAGGTTTGGGTCAACAGTCGACGGTTAACGGATCGGTTTTATCACCTCCATTAAGCTGCCAACTACAGTATATTTTAAAAGCGAGACACTCCATCGTTAACGCGTCATGGAAAACATTTCCAGTCTATTTTTCTGGCAGCATTTTACTTGGATTCCCGCGACTTTTCCGTTGCATTAGCAAAACACTTGGGGAACCCAAAAACCCCGCGCGACGCTGCTTGTAATCCGTAGTTACGAAGCTTCCCGGTAGGAGCGCGTCTGTCAAATCGTCAAGGAGCGAAAAGTGGGGGCTGGAACTGTCTCGTCTGCTGTAATTGGCCAAATTCTCAGTTGCAACGTCCTATGAAAAGGTAAAGCCATAAAGTGCATAATCATGACTTGCAAGGAACAATACAAATTTTTAAGACATCTGCGAAGAAAATAAGCGAAAAATTCCATTGTTTATAACGATTCACGACAGGAAGTATTAAAAATTTCTTCTCGAGCTTCCAACTAAAATTTGTAATTGGTTGCATGCTGCCGCACGAGAGAAACAAGGCCCTTTCGTAATATGTACAACGGATGATTGCGAAAGAGAAGAAAAGATATTTATTATACATTTACGCTTTGATTGTTTACTGCTGAGAAAGACGATAAGCACAGGTTTTCTTTCAGGAGATGATGATAATGACGACGATGATGGTGATTAGAAACGGAAGGACAAGAGCGTGACTCGCGCGGATCGAATACAATGGACATGGGGCCGAACCACCCTGATCATTTACGTAATGCAATCGGATGTATGAAACAATAACATCTACTGCCATATTTTACTATATGCCCCTACTCTTTATGTTAAGAAACGTCAAAAAATATTACTAGACAACCATCGACACTTGTGTGTGCACTGCTCCAATCGGGAACTCTCTCCCCCCTCCTTTTCGATCGTACCGCTACACACCATCGCTACGAAGTATCAATCTAATGTGTTCACAGGTGGCGCTGACACCGAATCTTTTTCTGGAAATCCCACAAGCATTGAAAATCCTTTCTAACCCTACTAATTTCCACAAATTTTTACTCAACGACGTATCTTTCGAATCTCATTTGAAGTTTACTGGATTAAACTAATAATTATCTTGAAATCACTGTTGCAGGTAGTTTTATAGGTTGTCGAATTGAGTGAATATCGTATTGTTGGTAAGCTGTGACGTTACGATGTGTCATATCTTGATCTTTCGTTAGAGTTGCTGCCCATACATACCTGAACGGTCGATATAATAACGCGTCAACGTTCGTGCGAACCTCGTACATAGGCACACGATACAACGCAGAAGGAAAAAAGTTCTGAGCTTCCAAGTTTATCCACCTTTCATCAACAGCTCTGCGCGCGCAATAGCGAACAAAAATCTCGCGTAGACCTGGCAATTTTACGTATGCTTACCTCGTACAAATCTCAGGGCTTCTCACGGACGAAATACAAATGTATCTGTGCTTCCACGCTGTCGAATGAGAAAGCTGCACAATGAACGATAACGACTCGACGGTAACCTTGAGGATTTTTATCACAATAGCTAATCCTATTTGTACCTACCTCGAGACAAAAATGTGTGGAATGTTAATTACGTATTCAAGGAGGGCTACCCAGTAGGTGATTATTTTTGGAAAATATATCGTTTCCTTTTTCTCACCATTTTCGTATTTATCCTTACGTTTGTTGACTTATGTCACATCCTTTCGGTGCAACGACCGTGACACGCCAGCATACAAAAAGGGGGAAACAGAGGGGAAAGATTGCGTGGCTTCTTTCGTGCTACAGGAACGCTCTACATGCTAGATTTTAAACGAATAACAATAACTGTACTACCACTACTGCGAGTCATGTACATTTTTGTTTTTAATATTTCTTCAATTTTACACCACATCAAGAAGAAAAATGTTACTATGGATGATCTAAGTAATTTTCTACAGTTTCTTTTCTCATGTTTTTATTCAATCAGAATAGATAATGTTCAAGTAGAGATTAACGTTGAGATTCAACGTTGAAGTGAACAGGAAACATGAAACATTAAAAAGATGCTAATAGCTTTAGGGGAAGTATAATATAAAAGAGAGAGAGAGAGAGAGAGAGAGAGAGAGAGAGAGAGAGAGAGAGAAGTCCTTTGAAGGGCTTGGTTCAGTTACTGGTAATCCAATGAGCTTATTACATTGATAAAATATTTTTAAAAGTAAGCAACAATAGGTATTGCTAATCCACAAACGTTAAATAGACCTCTTCAATCAGAAGCATTGAGTTAATAATGTTTTCGTATTGTGTTAACGAATAAAAGTAAGTTTATTTTAAATTCGATTTATATAATATTGTAGCTTATTGAAGTATGATAAAAATATTGTACCGCGTGTTTATCTACATATTTAATCATATAAAAACGTGAATAAATTATATTTAATTTACCTTTTAATCTGCCGGCAAAGCGTCTTTGAAGCTTTGGAAAATTTTACGATTATATAATCGACCAAACTTTTATAAGAAGTTAAACATTTTTCATAAATAAAAACGTATGTATGTTTTGGAGAAAAATTACTAGCAGCCTACAGGTTAACAATATTGTAGTGATTTATGTGGTTATAATATTTATTATAAACACTTTTGAAAGGATCTGGTCATAACTTGATGACAGAGACAGATATTTTGTGGCCAGGTTCTAAACAATAGAACATTTTTTGTAATATTCGCTGCTTCAAGACTTGCTATATGTATGGGTGATGATGGTTCCAGTTTATCGTGAAACGAAGAACATATGACGACAAAGAGAAGTAACGAAAATAATAAAAAATGAAAGAAAGTGATAAGAGCATAGTTTGTGAAAGAAGCTATAAAAATAGTAAAGAGGAATGGTTTCAGTCGAAACATTGTCTATACTAAATGAACACTGTTTTAGGCAAACGAATACGCAATGCAGTATATTTATAATCTTATTTATTAAAAAATAAATGTTTGTTTGTTTTTTAATTATAAGAATGTCATACTATGTGTTTACATTAAGCTTTGTACGTTTTCCTTCTTTTTTCGAATAAATAAATATAATATTTTATAAACTTGTGCTCAGAGAGCTCTTTCATAATTTTATTGACTCTTTCAATAAGCTACTATGTTGAAAGAGCTGATTTGCACTGTCTTGAAAATTAAAAAAATACCTTTGAATTTTAATATAATTAATTTTACAAATTTGTAACTATTTATTTATTACAATGAAATTTACAAACTACCATTAATTAGTCATCCGAATACAATATCTTGATATTCCAACAATTATTTTTCGCATAGTTTTCTCAAACTGGTTTTTCGTACCACTTTTTCTCTCTACTCGTATAGAAAATGAATTTAAAGCAGAGTAATATACGCATGAGATAAAAATCTCTGGATATCTCTCAACTTGTTTGCTCAACCTTTGTTTACATGGAGTATCTCACTCGGTTGTCCTAAATCTCGAGACTTTATTATCGGTTGGTACTCTCGGTGCATGATATAATTTCCTTAATTCCAAAAAAAAAAAAAAAAAAAAAAAAAAAAAACAAATCGTCTTATTAACGTCGAGGAGACGCTATACTATTATTATTATTAACGATATTAGGAATTTACCGTTGTAAACGCTACATAATTATAATAAATACTTAATGGGCACGAGGAGGGCTCTAATTTAGATTTAAAAATAATTAATCCCACGAAGAGAGTTTATCTCCATTAGATCGTCACTCTTCGGAAAGCTATTATAGCACTTTCACGGCAAATGATTTAGCAAGTACCTAACTGACAAAACGAGTTTGCCCGATTACCTTTGGCTTAAATTCTAATCTATCCCGCGAGTTAAATGCACGAGAAAACTAGTCGACCCAGCGAGAATTTTCCGTTTCTCGAGGAGATTTCAGTTAATTAAATTAATGAGTAATTGCGGCTGGCGTTTAATCGATCGCTAATCAGTCTCTCGAGGAGTGTAATATGTGCAATTAAGCGATATGAAAGGATCAATTTGTATGTTAAACAATGCTTAATTAGGGAAGAGTGGAGGTCGAGTGGGTCGTAATGAAACGCAACATTTGGCATTGAGGCATCAGCCGTGACTTTGAATGGAAATTATCAACTCTGTTGAGCAGTGGGTGCATATGGTCCCTATAGCTTCTGGAGATGTTCAAGGGGGCGTCATGTAAATGGTACACAGATTGCTTGGCTTGCTATTGTATGCACTGAAAATTATAATATATTTTTGTGTAATTTCTCTCCATATGGAGAGGCACGTGTCCTACCGCGTCACTCTTAAGGAGTTAAATTGCTAAAAGCGTAAAAAACACATTTTGCAATTTTTCTCAGTGGAAACATGAAATAAATGCATATTTCAAAATAAGATGTTTACTACGTACACGATGGATTGTAAAAGACAGTTCTTTTAAAGCGATAAATCTAATATTACTACTGCACAGTATTTTTTAAATTTTATTTTGCAGTTTTTAATTCACAATGAAAAATGAAAGTTTTTTTTATTAATTATAAGAATATTTATATAGGTAGGTACGTAGCATTTATTTTTATATAACAAATTTTTGCAAAAGTAACTCTTTTCTGAAAAAACAACTAAGCCATGGAAAATTGTGAGGAAATTATTTATAACAAAATAACTGTTCAATATAATGAAAGAAAAAAACTATGTAGTTCAGTAGAGATAGTGATTTACAATAAACAGTTAAAATTATAAAAGACTTGGTTAATGATTGTGTGTGTGTGTGTGTGTATGTGTGTTCAATTTAATTATTTGACTCGAAACACGTGGTTTCCAGCAAAACGCGTGTAAAGATAAATCAAAGAGTTTACTGCACTAAACTAAGACTTTGCGACAGAATCTGAAGTTCCAGTATATAGAGAACTTATCCAACTATAAAATCTTGTCATTTTATTTTCCAGTTATTAATAAAGTATCTTTTAAAGAAAGAAGTGATTTTTCCTAAATTCTCTATAGCAGCCTAATCCCTTAAGGCCACCAATGGTCAAAGTTTTATAAGAATATCATACTATACATAACCACTCGCACACTAGCACGAGAAAAATTCTTAATAATCTTTGAGATATTCAAGAACGTTTAATCTTCCAAGAAATCTGCAATTTAATGCTGTCCTCGTCTGGCAAAAGAGAAAAAGGCGTTTCTTTTGGCGCTAGCTGGGCTTTGGCTTATCTTTGGTCTCCGTTAATAGGTGGAGGATAACTGGATAGATGGACGACCTTGAGATCTCTTCAGCTTCCACGCAAATTTCGAAAAACACTTAATCCCCCACGCCAGACACGTGTATATAACAGCAGTTGTTCGCGCGATATGTCATCGGCTGAGAAGGTGTGTTTGTGCCTATTAACCTCGTTTTATATTCACAGATGCAAATCTCTCCTATATATGTATATATATACATATATATATATATATATGTACATACGGAAATACAGCTAACTCTCCCGAAGCACCTGCATTGATTACAGCGATGAGGATCACCGCGAGTAAAAATGAGAAACACTGCTGCGAGTGAAATGAAATCCACAGCAGAGAATCTGCCTATTATCCTTATAAAGCGAGCGTGTTAGATTCTGTAGAAGAAAACGTTTCGGCATGTTGAATCCCCGAACAATAGAATTTCCAAAGTTGCACAAGCTACTTCTGTGCGCGCGCGTTCTTTGGAACTGGCTCAAAGAAGGACGTTGAAATGAATCTTGGTACAACTTGCTGCTTGCTTTCTCGACTATCAGTGTAAACTCTCTGTCCATCTCTACGCGCGCGAATCTTATATAAAAATCGTAGAAACTGCTGAGATTATTGCAAAACGTTGTACGAACCTTCTAAAAACAATTTAAACTCTCAAACCTCCCACGCTGCAGATCAGTGTCGGTCTAGACGCTATTAGTCTCATCACCGAAGTCTCCCATTAAAATATCAATCGTGTTAGTGACACGCTTGGGACGCGAAGGGAACAAGAGAAACGTCGAGGAAAGACCAAATATAGCGTTTACGTGGATTATACGTGTCTGAGATATCTCAGACGCGTATATAAAGGTTTCGAGTGGAATGACAAAGTTTCGTAACAAAAACGTAGCAGTGCGAATATCGAGAGATTTGAAATTGAAGCGTGATAAGGCTTGGGACGAGGAGAAATTGGTGAAATGGAATAAACATGGCATTTACGTGGCTGATACGTGTTTTCAACGTGTATTGGAAGATTCCAAGCGGAACGGAGTCTGGCGTTGACAGTTTCGATTTATCGAGATGAATCCGGAAGGGTAAATCGGTAGTAGTTGGGTTAAAGTGGGGGTATCAGGAGTGCGTATGCACCGCATCAAGCAGGCAAATACTCGGCGTGTCTTATTTATAGCTCGGGGCTAATTGTTGTATGCTCGACGCGAGTGATCCCTTCCGGTCTCACGCTTGCCATAATTTCGGTTTCGACCGGATCACCTCTCTTTCATACACTTACGACCGTCTCGTAATCGTCTATAAATTGCACCCTATCGCAAAAGCCTCCCAGCTATCATCTGCCACTTTTGCTGTACGACCAAAACAATGATTTTTGTCCTTGCGAGCTTTAACCTGCTCGAATCGACTATTTTGCTCCTATAAACAGACATTATCATGGATGAATTTTTAAATTGCGGCGAATTATTTGAACGAGACTAAAATATTTTATATCAATCTATATATTTTTTATCGTACAGGTGTTAACTCTTGTTTATAATTTTACATCAATTTTCTGTTATTTCGTTTTTTAACAATTAAATAGCTCGAATGTAATACTATAGACCGGTACAAGTAAACACTGTCGCGAAATCATTTCAAGAATATAATGAATCCCACAAAAAAACCAGTTTCACCTGTAAAGAAGAGCGCATAATTAATAAAGAATAAGTCGAAATAGAGGAGAAATATTTTGTCGATACACCCGGTCCTCGTATATAGGATCCAAAAGCTTCTATGGAAGGAAAGTGCGTGAAGTGTGCTTTATCACGCGTTGATTCTCGGCCAATTTCACAGCAATTTCCTGGTAGCAGAGCCCTATACACGGAGCGACGAGTGAGAAGGGTTGGCTCGATCGAGGGGATTCGCGGATCTTTGAATTTCCGTAGGTTCGCTCCGGAGGTTTAATGGGGCCGATCTCGAGGAATATTTATTTCCCTACGCGCGTTGCGATCGAATTTCGTTATCTGAAAAATAGGAAGTGTTATGGCGCGGAGGTCGAGCAGCGGGAAGATTGTAATTCGAGGGATAAATCAATTGGATGATGGCTATATATATATATATATATATATATATATTGTTAAATCGGATGGCCTTGGAAGAGAAACTGAGGAACGACGGCGAGGAGCTGGTTAATTGGTTTGGTATGCGGGTATGCTATATATATATATATGTAGTGGTAGTTTGCGTCTGGTGGTCATGGACGTTCAAAGTGACGAACGGTGCGCGCGGCGCAGTGGTTGGCGAGGTGCGATGCTTGCGGTGGTGCACGTAGAGCAGCAGCCTTCTTTTTTCGCTGTGTCTTTCGTGCCACGAGGAAGCGGAAGCGGCAGTTTGAATATGCGCGAGCACGCATCGCTTCGGTTTATCGCTGCTGGACAACGACCGTTCGATGTGGCGTTGCATCAACTTATATAAACCCGTAATAACCAACGTGTCTTCCTCGTGGATCGATCTACCAATCTTTTGCTTCGTTTTTCTACTCGATCGTCGTGTTACCCCCTTCCCCCCCCCCCCCCCCCCCCTCTAACTCTTCTATAATTCAATCGCGAATTCTCGCTACCGGTGACCGATGGTACGAACCGTCGCATGTTTTAATCTTCGACTCGAACGCAGGGTTTGTAGACGTCGTAACAAAATTTTTGTTTATGTTACTGGAAAATTGTTGATTAAATTTAACGCAGTGTTCGGTTTATAAGCATTACGATAAAATTTTTGTTTATCGTTGCTGGGAAATCGTTGTTCAAGCTCAGTGCAGTTTTGCACGGTTTGTAAACTTGTAATAATTAACGCGTTCTCGTGGATCGATCTACCAATTTTTTTCCTTCGTTTTTTTACTCGAATATTGGGGTAACGCCCTCCCCCCTTCTATAATTCAATTGCGAATTCTCGCCATCGGTGACTGACCGTACGAACCGCTGCATATTTTAATTTCTCACTCTAACGCACGGTTTAGGAGCGGAAAAAAATTTAGGTTCAGCGTTACTGTTGCGCTCGACTTGTACGCGTCGCAACAAAATTTCGGTTTATCGTTGCTGGAAAATAGTCGTTCGGGTTGAATGCAGCGCAGCACAGTTTATAAACCCATAATAACTGTCGTGTCTTCCTCGTAGATCGATCTACCAATTTTTTTCTTGGTTTTTAACTTGATCGCAGTATTATCCCCCCCCCCCCCTCCCCCCTATTCTCTCTTCCACAATCCAATTGCGAATTCCAGCTGAAACCAGAAGTCGATGATAAACACCGCTGCACAGTTTTTTTTTACGTTCTATCCGAGTGCATCGTGGAAAAATGACGCCTAAATTCAACAGACTCGATCCTGAAATATCGTATGGTGCTTCTGACGTCATATGAAAGCGCGCGAAAAATTCGGATAGGCTGCGCGACGGCGCTCTTCCTACCAATTACTTCCGGTCCGTCGGAAGCAAAGCCAGCGTCATTGTCTCTCCCCTTTGCGTCCTCCATATATAGTTTTGCGTGTAAACACGCGCGCTTACCAAATTAAAGCCATGCTCTGCCGTCGGCCGTTCATTCGATCCCTACAATTTTCTCTCCTTGCTTTTGTTTTCTTCTTTTCTCTCCCTCTCCTGTAACTTTCCATAATCGAATCATCCCAATCAGCTCTTTGATTCTCAACGCCCTGCTCGAGTCCTGTGTAAGCCTATTAACGAATTGAAATTTTCCCATGGTCGAAATTAGGACAGGAACTCGATCGGTAGTCCAGGTGAGGTGGAATTCTATTTGTGACTTTTTTGTAGTTTATATCGATGTGGTAATATTGATTGTGGAAGAAGGATAGTGAGCGGAGCTCGTTGCACGCAAAATATAGTTTCTGTTGTCGAGCTCTACTAGAGAGCTGTAATAAATTTCTGTAGAACAGTCGACTATATTCTTTCTCGAAATAACAGTGAAATACGTGAATAATAGGAAGTCGCAATAATGCAGCTGCTAATAGATATTAAAAGGTTGCGGTAAATTTATATGTTTCGAGAGTCGTTGAGAAAATTTGATGCATATCGTGTCTGGTAAAAGGTTCAACGTTTTCCTGGGTACGATTTGCTATAGGAGTGAAAATTCGCGGGTGATATTAATTTTTGTCGAAACAGTATAGTAAAATATGTCAGATGCAAAACTGTAATAATGTAGCTATTAATCGATATGAAAAATTTGCATTAAATTTTATATATTTCGAGAAAAATAGTTAGAAACTGGTACTGCATATCGTGTCCGGGAAAACCTAGGGCGAAGGGTTGAAGATTCTCCTGGGGCAAGACTTGCTCCAGGGCTAAAATTTTACAGACGGTAGCAGACAGGGGCTGAAAGCCGAAAGCGTAGTAAATTTTATTACATCTTGGCCGTGACTCGCTTTCGAGGACGAACGAAAAGTATAAGGACGCTCGTGCGGAGAGGCCAGAGAAAGTTTCGCGCGACGTCTCGAATCTTAAGTATCCAAAAATCTCATCATCCTTCCTCCCTACTGAGTAATAAAAAAAAAAAAAAATGCCAAGTTTACCACGTTTATTATTTGATAAGGCTTTATTTTCTCCAATCCGTGTAATATCACGTCATTATAATTCTTGGTCGTATATATATAGTAAACCACAGAAGAATCATGTCGAAAGAATGCTTGACACCGGGTGAAATTTCTATACATACTATACACATTAATATTTCGAATGTTAAAAAAGTTTCCGTAACAATTATAATAACGAGGCTCGATAGATCGATAAATTATATTTTTAACGACGAGCGACAAAATTTCGGAATATTCACGGTCTTTCTTGCCGTGTAGGAGTAGTTTCAAGCGGCTTATTGGTGGGAAAAGCTGGTTGGTCAGTGACTAATCCCATGAAGACGTATTATTAACGTTGCTCGAAGGTTAGAAGTGTTTTAAAATCAACTTTTGGATCGTTGCATCGGTTTTTTTGCATATTTTTTTATTAAAAAATAGGAGGAAAAAATGGAGTATCGTTATACAAAAAACTATCAGCAACCGAATGTTATTTTGTTTATCGAACTATCGGAGCAAAATCCAGAGAAATGTTTGTTTGCTCGAGGAATTCTGCAAGGACAGGAAAGGTCGAGGAAACGAGAGAGTAAATTTTCCGGAAAATTCAATTTGGAGGGAAGATTGAAAGGGTCGCGTTATAATACAATTTTTCGAATGAATATATATATATATATATATATATAGCATATAGATGTGCATATACAGGTTGAAAAAAACCATTCGATTATTAATATAACAGGACTTTATTAATATTGATCCTTTTTACAACGTATATTCACGTGAGGTACAAAGGACTATACGAGCCATAACGCACAAAACCAACAATATTTACACTTGCAATATTTATCATTAGCAAATGGAACTTTGCATTATTCGATTGTTATTAAAACTCTTGTCCAGAGAAACCTCGCATGTAAAAATACATAGTTTATTATGTTACAAAAATAAAACAATACATAAAGTAGACTAAATTTATTTTATTCCGTAAAAAAATAAATAAAAGACAGACAAATAGCAAATTACATTGGAAAATAATGAAAATGGAATAGCGTGGAACTTTCATAGGGGTTTGCACGCATAAAACGGGCGTTGCGGTTGAGTCTGAAGACGGAACTGCATGGATACGAAGTCGTCTCGCGTTGTTTCCGAACAGAAGCCGTAGTATACACACCCGCCGTGCCATATGGTCTTGCACACAGGCTACATCCGCACACGCACACTTTTCAATTATCCACACAAATGTATACAAGCCGGAATACGTAGAGAGTCCCGTGCGCAGACGGCGCGCAGAGCGTCGAGTCAAGTTGAAAGACGAGACGAATGGCGGGGCGCACCTTTTAGCCGTAGTAACGGATAATCCGGAGTCGTAATATCGATTACTCGCACCATTCCTCCCCCCCCCAATTCTTGCAAGAGTCCCGAACACCGCCGAAATAGATCCTTTCTAATTATCGAACTCTCGCAATGTTTTCTCATCGACGTTCCTCGTCTATGTATACCAGGAATAAGTAACCGTGCGAGTCAATATTATTACGAAATATTCAGTCCTCCTTTCGGCAGCAACGCCTCTCTTCGAAGCTTTCTATTATTATAATTCGCGTTTTGCCTATACGAGTCTCCCGTACGTACCACCGAAACTCCTAAAACGTGATTGCTGTACGAAGAACGCTGCGTCGTGCTTTCCTGAAAAGCAAAACGAAGCTGATTTGGTGGCGCGGAGGTCGAAAGAAGCAAATAAAATTTTGCAGAGTCATAGGTTGGTGCACGCGACCCTTGTATGTGCTCCAACGATAAATAAAACTGGGGAGAAAAAAAGTTGGAAGCTCTATTAATGGAAATATCGAATTTTTTCTGTCTACCAAACAATTCTTTTGTGCATTTAGCAGGCTATTTCGCGTCGCGTGGTGTACAGCATGTAGGCCCTGTGTCTCAAAGCCTTTGTGCGAGTGAGTGCACGCAAACACGTGGCGGACCTTAATAACGCGATGAGAACTATCCCACGCAGCGTGCTGCTACTATTTGGCCCGTGTGTATATTTGCTATAGTACAGTATATATATATATATATATATATATATACATGTGCTTCCAGTGGATATACTGCGAGGAATCCAATATAATCATAATATTTCCCAGTGTATCTTTTCTCTGCGTTTCGTGGAACAAACTGGCAGGTGATACGAACGCAACGGTTCGAGAATTGTTTGCGATGGATACTTCGGGTCTACGAGCGTTTATGATATTTTTTTCAAGTTAGGTTCAAGTTCGAGGAAGTTTTTTGCGAGTCTGGCAGATATGAAACGGTTTAAGAGGGGGGGGGGGGAGGTGTGTACTATATATATGTACGATTAATAGCGTTGGCAGAAGAAAGGGTGGTGACGGCTGAGTATATTTTCGAGCTTAGTGGCTACGATGCTTTCGTTTGCAGGCTGCTAGTTCGCGTATATACTACGCGTTATCCTATCCAACAAGTACCTATCGTCGCGCGGCGACCACTTGTCTACCTCGACAAATCCTCTCGAGATCTTTCTCGTCAGCGATTTTCTCCTCTGCTCTCACCCTTCATTTTTCGTTCCTTCTTTCTATCTTTGGCTCTTTCATTCGCTTTCTTCGTATATAATAATTTATGGGATTTGTGTTATTATAAGCAATTTAAAAAATTGATTCGTTAATGATTTTGTTATATGTTTAATCTGTAATTTTTAGCCAAGTTTTGTACAAGGCTTTTTCTATGAGTGAAACAAAGTAGCTGATTTTTTTATTAGAGTGTGAGACTTGAATATTTTATTTTTTATTTAATTTAGTATTAAACGATGTGATTAGTTTAGGGAATATATTGTTTAGGATGAAGAGTAATGATTGTCCAACTAAAATAGTGGAAAAATAATATTTTTATATTTATAGTTATGCTATAAATCTTATATTTCGCAGTTAGATATAAACCTTGTGTATATTCTTACGCTACAGCACCAAAAGAATTATTCGACTCCTCGCAGCATACCTGTCGAAATATAGGCTCCATTCTTTTTCGCTGAATTATCCAACTGGTACAGTTAATTGAAATAAGAGGAACATATTTTCTCATTCTGTCGTATTGCACTAGTGAAGCAGTGTAGCTAAAAAAACATACCTATATAGTCTATTCTTTTGGTTGAATTATCTAACAGGTGTAGTTAATTGAAATAAGAAAAGCACATGTTTTTAAATTCTAGCTTATTATATCAGTGTGAGAGTGCAGATAAAAAAAGAGCTTAGTTTTTCACTTATTCTCCATTTGTCAGTGAGAGATGTATCTGTAGTATAATCCCGTTGTTGTTGGTTGGTCGATGCTCGTTACATCGACGCGACGGGATTAAGTACGTGTAAGCTTGCGTCGAATGATTAATTGGAGAAAGCGAGAGGAAAAGTGGCAAACTATGCACGGAAATGATTAGCTACGTCCAAAGTTTCACCCTTACACCTTGAATCCGCTTAAAGAAAGTTTTTTAAGGTCTCTTATATACGTTCTTTAACCCGTTAACTGCAGGGTATGACGACTTTTTTCCTTATAGGATTTAAACATTATTATATAATATTTTGACGAAATAAATAGGATCGAAAAGTTAGAAACAATTTCTTTTTATCACTATAGGTGTGATGGTATTATTTATAACCTTGAAGAAAAGAATTTTTATTATGAGAAAGGGGTTGAATGTTGAAAAAAAAAATATATTCCCCTCTCAACGGGTTAAAAAATATGCGTATTATAAAATACATAATCCGCTAATTAAAAAAATACAGAATTTAACTGGAAAAAGTCACGTATCTCTAAAATTATAATAGAAATTAAAATTTTGCATAAGATCTTTCCGGATGCAAATAGTAAAACGTTTCTGCAAACTTTTATGCACAATTTTAATCTCTTATAATTACAGAGATACGTGTCTTATTCTGGATATGCTCTGGGGCGTTTCAACAGGTGGACCCTGTATGTACAGGGTCCGACAGTTAAAACGTCCCAAAGCATCGTTTCGGTAGACAGTTATCTCCTCGACTATTATGGTTAAAGGAATTTTGCACACAAGACCTTTTTCAATGCAAATAATAAGATGTTTGAAAAAGCTGTTATAGAGGAAATTTTAATATCTCTTATAGTTACACAGAGAGATACACGTCTTTTTCCAGTTCTGCTCTGTGGAGAGTTGGACCCCCCTATATATACACAGAGACCAAGGAGGCTACGTGTATAAGCCGGTAGACTAAGTTGGACAGTGAGCAAACCAATGCACGTATATACACGAGCGTCAACTAGTATTGTTCATTGTTCCTCAGGTTTCTATGAACCGTTTAAGAAGCGCAGCGAAATTCCGGGAGTTTCCCAAACAAGTGTGGAACTCTGCTGGAACGATTAGTGGAAATTTTCTCATCCATTACGCGAACGTAACAGTTTCCACCAGAAATCGGCAACTTTCTACTCTCCCGTGCGAATCAGTCCTCCTTACGCTCCTTCCCCCAGGATTCAGTGATTTTTCACTCGTTACTTTTCATCGCAAAAACTTGTGCCATTCGTTACCGATTCGATTGTACATATAGGATTCTTGAAAAATAATTTCTTAAATCGTTGTTGGATTTAATTCTCATTCTACTAAATGTTTTTATAACGAACCACATGACTGAGTGAAAAATGTTTTCTGATATTATGACTATTGCAAAATTATCAATATTTTTTTTACTATTATAATTATTAATTTAAAATAAGTCTAAAAATATTTTTCTCAATACAATATAAAATAGTAACAAAATTTAAGTTTCAGTGTGATTTTAAGCCACGTCATGATTTTCGACTAAGGTTAAAACAGTTTCCGCTAGAAATTATATATTACTTCCTACTCTTCGGTAATACAAATAAGTTTTCCTTACAGTCTTTCCTCCAGGACTCGGTGATTTTCAACAAAATATTCTACGTCACGAGCGCACTTCAACATTCGAATCAATCAAATTCTTAAAAAATTATTTTTAAAATCACTGTAGGACTTGACAACGAAGCAATAATCACTTCCACAATAACGAAGAATGAGGCTCCACAAACGAGGCACGTGTATCCATAAAATAATGAGATAGAGAGAGAGAGAGAGAGAGAGACGTGTAAATTTAGTTGCGAGAACGAGGGCGTGCAAAGTCGAATTAATAGAATGTTATGAAAAAAAAGTGGTAGAAAAAAGATAGGAAGGGACGATCCAGCTGGTTAATGAGGAAGTATGTATACAACAGGAGCGCGTTAGGATGTATCGGTGTAATGTGGTGTGGCGTAGGTCGTTTCTAATCGCAGCGCGTGTTGGGGAGCTATTGTTGGTTGCTCGTTGTTGCTGCTTACTAGTGCAGATGTTGACAGTGATAGTGCTCGGCTATGAGCCACTATTAGTGCACATGTGTACATGCATCTACAACTGGAACAGTGTGCACTCGACAGTGGGCCAAGGATTTTTTCCCCACCCTGGAAAACACCAACGATTAATCCTGCTTTATATACACACCAAGTTTAAACAATGAAAAATTTAATCCTGGAAATTGAGGAAATTCTTCGTCGGAGAAACCGACGCAGCCGTTACGGTCTTGAAAATTTCTGTACTGCGCGCTAGATGCATATCGTTTTACATCCGTTTATCAGTGATTCTCAACCCTATAGTCAGACACGACCCTTCGTATTCGTTCACTTGAATTAATTTCATGCGTAACACCTGTTGTACATGGAGGGGAAATTATATGAAAAATTACTGTGCTGGTTGTGCGGTAAGAGGATCGTACGTTGGAATTACGAGAAATATCGATGTTTTTCTCAAGTTTTTCTTATTGAAATAATAATCTTTCATATTTAGCACAGCAATCTTTAGTGATTTGTCCGTTAAAATTCAGTGATCGTGAGATTTCATTGTGAAAATTTTACTTTAATTTGTTCATTTAATTATAATTTTAGTGGATATCGTTGTAAAGTGCTGTAAGTACTGTTGAAAAAAGTGATAATTAAAGATTAGAAAGAGAGAGAGAGAGAGAGAGAGAGAAATGAACTGTTAAAATGATGGAAAAATGTTCAAAGTTTGCAGTAATAATGTTAAAATGATTGACTTTTCTCAAATCTTTACGGTGCAAACTCTCCAAAATTTAAAGTGTTTTCTCAATATAATTATTCCAACGTAAATAGTGATTTTTAGCGTGTAATTTTTTCTTAAAAAAGAAAAAAACGCCAAGTTTACTATAAAAATATGAAAGAAAATAATTGCAGGAGGAAGAAGGAGAAATGAGAACTGTATGAAGAACGATTTCTAGGAATATAGGGATGAAAGGGTTGATGGAAGAACGAAAGTAGCGATTATTATTCGAGCCTGTTGAAATAATCAACGAGGTCTCTGAAAGTGGTCTGTCGCGAGAGGCGAGAAAGGATGCGGTTGCGGTTATTGCAGCATCGTCCACGAAATCTCTGGACAAAATCATTGTCGCTTACTCTTTCAATCTCTGCGCCTCTCTACCGTCTTCTATACTCAAACAGTCTACAGCTCGATAAAACCCTGGTACACTGGGCACCACAGTGTGAAACGCCACTCTTGACGTCACAATGTATCATATATGTATATATATATATATATATATATATAGTACGCGTCACGACGATACGCTCATTGAAAAACTTAAGCCGGAGCGCGTTGAGCGTTTCGTGTGTAGCTTAAGAATTTACGCGCGTGTCGATTCAGCGCTTATAAAACACCGAATGGGAAGCACGGAGATGTTTTCTCGTTTCTGCTGATGAAGAAGAGTGCGTAACGGACGTGACAATAAGGGAAACTCGCTCTGAAGCAATTACTTCGTTCTACTGTTTTTACGAAAAGATTTATAGGTATGGAACAAGTTGTTTATTAATTTAAATGGAATATGGAAACAGTGGTTGAGCTGGTAATATTTTTCAATCGATTTTTATTTTTATATTATATAATATTTTATGAAAAAGCACTATAATATTTGGATTTGAAGTTGTAAATAAGCGAACGAATGTTTGTTGATAACGTAAATCGTGCGCAGCCTTGCATCTATAGTATACACAATTGTAAATAAAAATATCTAGCAATCGACAGGGTGAAATGATAATTGCTTAGAGTAAATATATGCAATTTAAATGATAGAACGTTATTTAAAAATTTTCAGGAAACTTTTACGTTTCTTTTATAATATTTAATTATTAAGTGCCCTTCTTGGAATTAAAATTAACTCGTTTTAGAAAAATTCCATATTAACTAGAGTTCCTCGTTCATTTAGGGTGGAAACTCTTGAAACAATTACTCCGTATACATTGTTCCACGCAGACTCATTGATAGTCGTGTGAAGAAAAATGATTGAACGTAACGGTGTAATTAATACGTTGGTGAGTTAGAGAGAGGAAGTGTATGGTAATGGAAAAGAGACTTTTTGCATTTGGCGCATGGAGTAAGGCAGAGTCTCGCAGTATGTATAACGTGCCGTTGCAGTCCGCTGCAGGTCCCGTTCCATTTTCATTTCTAAGCTGCACTCGTCGTGCTCGTCTCGGTGCGTTGTCGCCGTCTTTGCTTCGAGTCGCTATAGTCACGCTACGGTTACTGTTGCTCCCTTTTGTTCTCTTACTCCCTTCTCTCTCTCTCTCTCTCTTAAAATTATCTCGACGAAGCTCGCCTGTAGAATTTAAAACCTTAAATAATAAGCGTACTACAAATTTTTTTAAAAAGTTACGACAGTCGTGAACAATTTTGTAACCCATGTCTGAAATTATAAATTTATATAGAGTATAAAAAAAGAGTTTAACATGTATATATTACTATATAGAAAATTGTTGTTAAATTAAAACTGCAAAATTACAATGATACTCATGCGTTAGAAAATTCTTCATAACTTTTATTACAATTTTTATAGAGAAATTCTTTATATATAAAATTCTAGACTAAAATAAAGCAGACTCGGAATATTTTACACGTTGCAATTCTTGTCTGAAAAATCACGTAATTTCGGTGGAAGTGAATAATGAAATTAATACTGCGGGTCTACTATTGTGATTGATCGTGCAGAGGGATTTGATCGAGACCTCGATTGAGACATTGCACTGTTGGAATCGTGACTGCGTGATAATTTGGCGTTTTTAAGTTGCTCCTTGATCCCCCATCGACCTTTGTGTCACATACTGAGAATTCATCCGGCCATTTCGCCGAAGCGTTTCTTTAGAAACGAATGCCAATGGCAGGCGACAGCCGGGTCATCGAGCGTGGCTTTCGTAAAAGAAATTTCTCTGAAACGAGGGGATGGTGGCAGAAGAGGAGCACGAGTCCTGACAGTCGCATGATTCTCCAATTTCTCCAATCGGGTCGCTGCTTATTCTTTTCAATTGAAATCGCCAAAGAATCAACGATGGAAAACGAGAATAGCTGCGCTATATATATATATATATATAGGTATACCATACGTTAGGCATTATCAGTCTATTTCTTGTCCATGTCAAGTGTTATCAAAGGTTTTTAACCGTTCTCGTTTTTTTTCTCCCATTCAATTTGAAAATCACAAAACAAATGTAATTGAATTATTTTCAAGTGGAGAATAAATCGGTTATGCTAAATAACACTGTTGTATGGAATAGGGAGATTGAGAGGAGGGGGGAGGGTGATGTTAATTCGAGAGGAAATGATTTGAATGAGAGGCGCGGCGATGGAGTACGGTTCGATACGCTTTGTATGGGAGTAGGAGTCTGTGTGATAATTATGCAAGTCGGTCAGAAAATTTGATACGCAACAGATCGAAACCTCTCATCTATATACGTATCTGCTGGCACAGGGAAGCACTCGCACGATCATTTTCACGGTTAAGTTCCACTTGCACAGTTTCATTGGTAAGTGGGAGGGACCTTGGAAAGGGAGGGGGAATATTCTACAGGGTGTAACACCAAATTACATACTCGAATAATTACACAAAAAAGTGTGATAAATGTCTCTTTTTCCATTATTCAAACTAGTTTTGATTAAAAACAAGAACAACAAAGACGAGTGTTTTTTTTTTATCCTTCGAGCCACCTTATTGGCTGTACTAAAAGGATTGAATATCTCAACAATTATTCGTCATAGAGAAAAAAATGTTATTAGACTTTTTTCATTGTAATTATTGTAGGATTTAATAGCTCGAATGATGATTAAATGAAGAATTACACCCTGTATACACCCTTCTACTATTTAAAGTTTATTTTTATCTATGACTCGTTTCTAGACTAGTGTAGGTGTCAACCAACCAGCGTCTTTCACGTTTAGACCAACGCGATGATTTTCTAACCATAATTCCTTAGACAAACAGTCATCCACTCTTGAAGCTTTCTCTATTATTATTACAACCATTTCAGTTATTCCAATATAACCTTCGTTGAATCATTCAAGCGAATATCCATTCGTACTGCGAGAGTAATCTCAATATGATGTAATTGGTGCATGTAATAAATTTTTACAACGTCATTTATTGACGCGCTTTATTCACTTGGTTGATAAATTTCGATTTTTACTACTTAATAAAATTATCATTTTTTGGATTGTACATCTACAGGCTGTCCCCCCCCCAGTAAACCTACGTTCAACTCGTCTCACTCCCTTAATCCTTTAATATCAACTCGTGACTTGATTACAAAAACAATACAAGTTTACACGAATCGAAAAAGAATGAGCGTTTATCGATTCAAGAGTAATATATGTGTAAAATGTGCTTAACACTATGTGTGTGTCGTTGCTAATTACTCTATAGCAATTTCAGTCTCGTTAATGTTTTTATCGAAGCCTTGAATACTTTCTCTCGCAAACCCTCAATTTTCGAATGCTTACTCGGAACCCTTCTTACCATGATTAATTAATAATTACGGCAATTAACTTGATTAAAAAAAAGTTACAACGTTACATGAAACAAAGAAAGTCCATGGGTTTGATTCTCGAGTGCTGTGTAAAATGTGCTTTGCACTATGTGCCGCTGCTAATTCGCGCAGCAGACTGAAAAATGGTGGAAAAGCGCAAAGCAAGGGGTCTGTACGAATTTACCCGTCCGTGGCACATTCCAGTTTGCGCGGTGTCGGTGTGCCTGTGCCCCGGTGCGTCGTAGGAAGTCGTTTGCGTGGCTCTGTATACGCGTGTATTATGCTGTACGTGTGGATAGAGAGAAATGAAGAGAAAGGAAGTAAGGTGCGTGGGGAGGGGGAAAAGAAAAAACCTCGGAGACTCGGGGCTGGCTGCATGGTGGCAAGGAGTCCACAAGCTGCCGGACAAGTTGGCGGCGAAAAGAAATAAGCACAAGTGTAAGGAAAATAAGAGAGACCCAAGCAGAACCGATCTGCAAGGTCGTCAAAGTCATTCCTCCTTCTATTCTTTTTTTCTTCTTTCTCGCTCCAACTTGCGATTTTACCGCAATGCGTGTCTCCCTCCCACAACTAATACATTAGCGTATAATCGAACTCACCTTCTTCGCTCGACAAACACGAATTTTCTCCACTCGCTATAGCTTCTCTTATAATTTAATCAATTCTTCTCTGCTCCCTTCATGTATTTCACTTTAATTATTCCGCCACTCTAATTACCGGTAATTGACCGTTAACTAGATTAAATCTCCATTAAGGATTTATAATTACGTTTTACTAGAGCGATCATTTTATTTTTCTTATATATATATATATATATATATATATATATATATATTGTTTTGTTTCGTATAAAACTCGATATATATTTTATATAGTTTGCAAGTTTTGCTGGAGATTTAACGGGTCACTCGAATCAGGTATATAGTACAATCAAATTAAATTATCGTTAGCCGCTCTCGCCTACTACGTTGGACACGCGTGATTTTGCACTTGTGCGATTTCCCTCTACATCTGTCGCGGAGAAATTTGCTCGATTATGAGTTTCATTTTCGGGACAATCGGGGCAAATGGGTGATTGCGTCGTTGATGAGAAAAACAGCTGTACAGAAGGAAACAAATTGGAGCCACGGGACTCTTTCTTCGGCAGTGGAGTGCACGATCGAATTTAATTCCGCGTTGCTTAATAAATCGTGTCGAATTTCCACGCGATCCTTGATATATATATATATATATATATATATATATATATATATAGGGGAAATACGAAACGGTATTTGTGAAACCTTAAAGTTTACTCTCGTCGTTTAAGAGTGGAGAAGAACTTGGTACCGAGTCGTCCACTCCGGAATTTCCCGTAGAATCGATTTTCAATTTTCAAATATCGCTCGCTCGAAATTCCTAGGATATGTAAATAATAAATATAGTGCATAACGAAAATACATCCGTGTAGGTCGATCAATTCGAAACAACGCATTGCTATACGAGAGATGTTGTTGCTACTTCGACCCAGCTCCCCTGTGATTCGTGATAAAGAAAGCTGACCTCAATCTTTCCAAAGCTTATTTTTATTTTCGTTCTTGCATTTGTGTTGAAATTTTCCGGGAAATTCGATTCTCGAGGAAGACGTTATAATGATAATTGATGGATCAAGCAGCAGGAGATTTTTTATGTTTTGTTACTATATATATACAGATAAAATGTAAGATTGTTGAGTGGCCACTTGCTCCAACCGACTGGACTCGCTTCGGAGTGAAGAAGAAGGCCGTCACTTACCCAAGGTCGGATGATGAACCGAGAAATCGACTCTTCTTCCGAGCACTCGTTCCTCTTTTCTCCCCCTTGGAACCCAATTCTCATCTCGGTCCTTTCTCTTTTCCTCCAATTTTCAACTGCTTCACGAGCCTCGGCGAAACGGTACCTCTCATTCCGCGAGGATTCAACGTGTGTATGAATTATTCGCTCATGACACACGTGGTATACATATATATATATATATATATATATATATATATACCAAATTCAACGCAAATTACTTATTTTCTTGGACAAATGGATAGAAGATTAGATTCTGAGAAAAAAACACTTGTACTATTTTTCATTATTGTTAATATTTCCCGAGTTACGTAACGATATGTTAAGAAATCATAATAATAATCAATTATATGCACAAGAAAATTCTCTCCGCAAACCCTTCATCTATTTTCCAACCACCAACAACAACTCAGCTTCGTAACGCTTGTCGGCTCTGATTCATTTTTGGCTCGTTAAAGTGTAGGTCGACGGCAATATCGTATCTTGGATGTATTTGAGAGTCAGACCCTCGATAAAAGTATGTTAATGTTTTAGGACTAATGTTACATAGCTATAGCTGCAGGAACCCGGTCGTTTTATCTCGTTCCCCTCCATTTTCAGCACGAAGAATTCTCAAAATGTCTTTATCGTTCCCAAAGCACTAATAACCCTGCGTGTGGCCCATTTCAGGGTCATCTCTGATTATTGGAAAAGCGGGAAATTTTTACACGATGAATGGACGATCGGTGTTACTCGTCTATTCATCATGAATTTCTCTCTTGCATTATTTTGCATAATTTGTCCAGAGAGAAAGAGTGTCTGTGTGTGTGTGTGTGTGTGTGTATGTGTGAAATCAAGGTAACGTTAGGTATACAAAGAAATCAACTTTGTCTCGAGATCGAGGAGAATGACTGATTGAGAGGTTGGAGAAGAGTCGTGGCCTCGTAGCTGTGCAGTTTGATCGATACGATTGGTGTACGTAGTTGCAGGTGCGGCATCCTTAATGGGCCACTTCCGCAATGTTGCGATCCTTCCTTCACCCATAATGCATCGGCCTAACGGCTCCTGGGGCCCCCTTTCTTTCCCTGAAATTTACCGAATTTCTGCACCGTCATTTACATCAAGAACCTTCGATTAGTCAAGCATCTACATTCGCACTCTTCCCTCTTTTCATTTGCACCGCGAAATTCACTAAATTTTCAGAATCTCACTCGATCCATTCAAATCCATCAATCTTGTAAAGTCTCAACTTTTAACTTTCAAGTTGGAATCTTCCTGATGCAAAAATCTATTTATATATATATATATATATATATTTGAATATCTAAACTCTTCCCAACGTTAAATTCTGTTTGATCAAACAGAATATTGTGTTATTAAAGTTGAAATAATATTAGAATATCCAAAGAACTACTCGTGGTATAAAAATAATAATCTTTTAAATAATAAAATATTTTATTGCATAATTCTTTATTACTCGGCTTAAAATAACTGAATATATTTCATGTTTCAGATATCGTTCTGCAGCCAAGGAACAAGCGAGTGTACTGGATAGACTCTGTGACTGCACAATAGTTATTCCAAGTGGAATGTTTTCTCGTAGGATCGTTGGCATCAGTCAAGCAGTTACGGCTGGCAATTAGGATCCAAGTCGATTGCTCGGTTTAGTCGGATTGATCGGTGAAAGGTGAGAGCTGTGCGAGGGGAAGCAAAATGTGTAGGATGGCGTGAAAAATCGAAAGAATTACGCGCCAAGCGGAAAGGAGGAGCCCAGGATATTTTAAGAGGAAACACCGCGAACGCCTCGAACCCTGTAGTGGCGATGTTCAGAGGAACGTCCTTGAGAAAAATACGGAAACGAAAAATAGCCGTACACTAGTATGACGGACTATTTGGATCCGCGTTTCGTCCGTGCACTCTGCCGCGAGCCTGAACGAAGAACACTTCAGGTAAGAGTTTAACCAATTTTGGATTTTTTATAGAAAATTCTCCAAAAAAAAAACCAAAACTTGCCCAACTCCATTCTGTATACTCAATATTTGTACTGGGAATGCTCGAGTTTAATTAATTAACTCTTGCTCGTCCTCGTCTCTCCTCCGATTCATTTAATTTAATTCGATAAACTTGCTCGTCGTCTGCTAAATTGATTTAGACTATTTAGAATGCTCTTTTGGTTGGGTTGACCGTTTTATCGAATCATTGCAACGATTTCATTGACTGATCAATGTCATTAATAATAACTCGAAGAACTCTTCTCAAATTGAAGAAAATTAACCTTATTTACCATTACGCGTTAAGAACACAATTCGTATATTAATTAATTAATTATATTTGTTTTGATTTATTCCATCAGAGCAACCTCAGTTTCGTTGGTGTTTTTTATCGAACCGTATATAGGATATTTTTTCTCACAGCCCCTCGAGCTTTCAATGGCTGATCCAAGCCCTTCTCTTTCCATGATCAATTATAGTAATTACAATGGTAGCCCAACGCCAGTCTGCAGACATTGATAACGAGAAACCTTGCAATGTTCACGCAACCAACACCTATATATATATATATATATATATATATATACATACATACAAAGTGCACCAGATTCAAAACATCAATTTTGGTACTGGTATTTTTGGCTGGCCGAGAAAGCAACGATGAATTTTTCACGTTCTCCGATCTATCGCTAAAATAAGCTCGTGCTTCTTCTTCGTATCTCCGAATTGAGTCAGACTTGTTTATTCCTATTTGAGATGGTTCAATCGCAAATTATATAACGAAGCGATAACTCGGCCAATGAATGTCTCAAAATTAGACGCTGCAGCTTGTAGGTTGGATGTTTTAGCGCTGAATTATTGATTCTTCGCTATATTTAAGTTGGAAATTAAAAAGTTTCGGAGGAATGGTAATGTGGACGTGTCTCGTGTCAGGTTGCTCGACAATTTGCCGCAGGAGTCAAAGAAGAGAGAGAGAGCTATTCGCGAGGGATGATCTCGCATAGCGCAACGACTCGTTGCTAAATCATATACGGACTCTAGTCTATAACCATCCGTGCGAACTAGATTAGATAAGCGAGGTATGCTTGGCAATTAGCCGAAGCTTTTCTACGATCATATACGAACGCGGTAACGCCTTCTTCTGGGAAAGCGAACAGTGTCTTCCGTTTAATCACGGTACAATTAAACTAATTAAGCGATACACTCTCAATAAGCCTCTTGCTACTCTTCCATAATTATAAAACTTGATAGTTTTTCGACTCCAATTACCAACATCACGAATCTCGTGTAATATATCCCGAAGACGTTACCAAAGCTTATTTTTAAAATGGTCTTCGCGCTCACGAAAGTCTTGCTACCGCGCGAGCCCGTTCTACTTTTTCTATGGAGAAGAAGAGTCGAAGAGAATTAAGGAGGGGGGGGGGGGGGGGTATAGCGAGCGGACGAGTGGTTCTAATTCTGCTAGAAATGTGAAGCGACGTTCAAAAGCTCAGTTTTATCTTTATACCTAGCAGATTTGTATCTGGTGTACCTTGAGCTCGTCATTGGTTCTCCAGGAAGTACCAAAAAAAGTGCTGTAACGGCGCGTCTTTGCATGGGTCTATTTGTGTCGGAACGGTCGAGACTGCGTGCGAAAGACACAGTGTGCTATATATACAGCCTTGCTGGAGATTACTCGTTGAAAAATTCAAATGTTTCGCCACTGACCGCGTTTGTTTGCTTCGACAAAACTGACCTTCCGACTCTTTTATATTCAATTATTTCGCGTTCTTCCTTTAATTTCTTGCAGGTATTTACACACAAGTTTCATCAAGCACCTAACTGTAATTCTCGCTTTTCCAAGCGAGACTCTGAAAAGGACCCTAGGAGAGTTAATCTTACGAAAGTATATCTCCTCTTTGGGTAAAGTGTCCCAGACGGGCCTTTAATTACTCAATCAAGTCCTGGATATTGCTCACCGATAGCTTTTTACCTAGAGAAAGATTTCGTGAATGTTTCCGTTACGTTTCACGTTTTTGTCCGAAAAGCTCCGGTGTGTTTACATACACGCGCCAATCTCGCGCGATTCGTGGAATAGTTAACAGCAAGACACGTAGAATAACCTTTTTCAATAACATTATGGAAAATTCTTTGAAATATTAATCAAAATACTTTATTGGTTCACAAAATTCCTCCGTAATTCTGAGAAAGGACGAAGTAAACAAACACTGCGTCGAGTCGTTGAAAATGTAAATAAACTTGAGTACAGTTGGTTCAGCTACTTATACAGAGGTCAACTTTATTTTTGAAGCTATGGGAAATATTAACTTGCAGTATACACTGACAATGACGTTAAGCAAGAGAGTGCAAATCTAGTACGTAATAACTTATTTGCGTTCGACGTTGAACTTTTATTCCACGTAATCATTGCATTTTACAACGTATACATCAATTGCATTCCTTTTTCTTAATAAAAAGCAGATTTTACACACTATTATCCTTAACTGGATTTGGATGTGGAATCTCGTGCTCGTCATTCCAACGCGTTAAACACGATCCATTTTTCCCGTACTTGTATTACACGTAACCTTGTATAACTCTAGTAATTTTTCTCAGAATTTTCTCTCCATTCAGCAGCAAAGACAATCGGTAGAATAAAAGCTCTCGAACGTATCTCTGACTAGCCGCTGCTTGGTGAACAAGTTCGACTGATATACAGCGTCTATTGGTACATACGTTCGTTAGGTGGAGGAATCTTATCAAGAATAGCTCGTTCCGAGAAATGGTTTCAGGTTACTAAAATTCCAGAGAGTCCTTCGTTGAGCAATGCGAGCGAGGAGGCCTGCCTGGCGGCAAGCTCGAGTCAAGCTGCGCTTCCTCCGCGCCCTCTCTCAGCTACCGCTGCTGATTGCAATCCGTTTTTCAAATGAGTTGGCGCGTCAGGATTCAGGGAATTTGCGAGGATCGTGCCTCGCTATGATCTACGAGGGAGAAAGCTTTTAGCATAAACGCGCGCGCGACCATGAAAACTACACCTGCGATTACTTCCCACCCCCCCCCCCCCCTTCTTTAATCTCATTTCTCAAACCTTCTCTTCTTACTTCCCATTATGCTTCGCCCATGCCTCGCTGTACAGCACCTTGCGCGACGCTATTATTTCGTGACAAAGCTTATTATTTAAACGTCCATCTATCGATATAACAATAATAAAGAGATTTATTCTCCTTGCGCATGTCTTTCTTCGACTATTTAGCGATTTAATTAATTCTGTTATCTGATTTTTTTTTTCTATTAAAATAACGCAATGCACTTGAGATAGTTGAAGCGTAATAAGAAAAAAGAATATCAACTGTAATTATATCGACGCCACCCCCAGTGCGATAAAGTATATAGAAATATTTATAGTATTATAATATAAATTATTCGTAAGTTAGTCATACGAAAAGACGTTTGGATATCTGTGACAGGAATAGAAAAATATACAAGCACTGCATTATTTTTTCGTATATACAATCTTTCCAGTTAGTTTCACGGTTTTAAACTGCGGTTTTAAGGAAATTAATTATTTTTAAACATTCTTCGGTAGTTTTTAATTTGTTTGTCATCGTGATAAAAAAGAAGAATGGAATTGAGAGAAGGAAATTAGCGTAAAGGTTGGTTTAGCTTCGTAATTCATTTGGCATGCTGCAATGTTGATAATCATGGTGTAGACGGATGAGAGAAAAATTCATGGATTTGTCATTGAGATGCATTTATAGCTACGGTGGTAAGGTAGAGTGGTGGGCTCGCGCGAGCACGAGACGAGGGTCATTAGCGTTACAGGCCTGCCGGCAATTGCTGCGTGACTCGCGCCTCGATCGCGTTAAAGGAAATTGTCATTTCCAGCGTAAGGCCAAACCTACATGGCTAACCGTTAAACGGTGCCACACTTATGGCTTTATTTCTAACAATTGGCCAGAGGCTCGTCCGTGCACAAGGCGAAAGCTCAACTACGATTTTCATCTTCCTTATCAGCATTGCAACTTCCTCTCTACTTAAATCATGTCTGGAACGAAGAAGCTTAATATCGTCTATTCAATTACTTTGTGGCTTCCCTTCGTTCTCCTCGATTCCCCGTAGTCATCTCCAGATGCAAAACGAAACATCAGAACCGCCACTATAATTATCCGTGGTAGTGGTGCACGATGTTGTTTGCGCGGTGTGATTCACTCGCCTCAACTTATTATGTAATCTTATCTTATACGTTCTCGTCCTACGTAAAAAGGGATCACGCATCAATGTGAAATATTGCGCTTTAACGCCCGTAAACCATTACTCTTTGTTGCAGGAGCTGCAGATTATATATTATGGCCTGTTGGGACTGGAGGCATTACGACCGTACAGGGATTCCTTCCTTCGTGGGCTTTGCAAAGTTGTACGTTATGAGAAACATCACGCGAATCATGTTCTCTATTAGTAAGTATTGACTTCTGCAATGTATTATACTTTTAGGGAGTAAAAAGCGAGATGAGACTCGTAATTTTGTTTCTTCGACAAATTGATAAGCTTTGCGACGTTTCGGAGGGAGCGGTAGATGCTGGAAGGACGGATTTTTGGGTAGAAGACTGTTTTATCGTCAGTCGGTAAAAGCGAAACCTGGCTCGATCGTTTTACCATACGAAGGTAAAACAGGAAAAGTGGCGCGAGACTGGGAATGAGCGAATGGATGGCGCTGCAAGCTTCGCCTGGCTCCTTGCTGGATCTTACCTCGCGCACGCATTTATTCATTTCGCAATGCCTATATTTTTTTCGAGTCGTAGGTATTTGTATTCGCGATGGAAAAAGTTGTAGTTTTAAATGCAAAATTATTTATATACCTACACAGGTTATTAAAATCCAATACTGTTTCTGCACACGTTTATAAAATTTGCTTTCCTAATTTTAGCACCGGTGAGCTGGCCACAAGCTGGTACATCCTTCTATCCGGCTCCGTGTTCATCGATGGATCGATGTTCCTGCCCCGTTCATGGTGAGTCAGAATATTCTTCGACCAATTATATTGTTCCTTATCTCTCAGATTCCCTTTCTCTCTTCCCATGTATATTAATATACGTACATGAAAAGTGCATTTATGAATACCTTCCAGCGAGAGACTCGCTTTATAATTTTATCAATAAAATGCGAGGCGGTTAGAAAACGAACGCTGTCGCTCGCTTTATAGATTTTTTTCACCTAGACATCTCGTTTTTGCAAACAATGACGTAATCCAAGCGTCTCGTAACTCGCGTACATTTCCATCTCGAGGTGAATGCATTTTTAGCGACACGCGGCGTACATAGCTGCGTCCTTTTCCATCTTCCGATATTTTATACCGAATTCGTTTACGCAAAGAAGCTTTCCATAGAGACAGGAATCGATCGCCGTCTGTACAGCATTTGCGACGTGCTCAGCGATACACCGGGTGCTCCGCCCCAAATGTTTTTCACTTTACAAATTTCTCTCTTTTTGAGCCTTTCGTAAAATCGGAAAAATAAATCATCTACGCAGCATTCATTGCAGGAGCAAAATTGATCGAGATTCTCAAATAAAAATGACGTCATTGAATGGAGATCAATTATTGGCTGATATATGACTTACATATATACGTATATATTAGTCATCACAGACATATCTGGGACAGTAATAATAATTACTCATTACTGACTTGTTTTTCAATTCACGTTTTGGACAGTCGTACAAGTCATAATGGAGTTCCGAGAGATTTCAAGAATGGTTGAAAAATCATCCCTGATCTAATAAAGCTGTAGTAGCTCAAGGTCCAGTAAAGGAGGGTAGTTTCAGTGTTTGTACAGTGGACGTGGATGGCGGAGTGTTCGTGGACATTGGAACTTGCTTGCTAGCTGCTTTAAGAGCATATCTAGAGTCATTTAAAGCGAGAAGAAAATTTCCTCAAAGACCATTCCTTTCATCCCAGTACAGTTCCCACTGAGAGTTTGGCAAATCTCCAGATAATTAGTCTCCCGCCAACCTTTATTACAATCCAACAATTTCCAACGAATGAAAACTCCAAATTTATCCTAATATTCCGACTGTCTTCAAATAATTAAAGAAATAAAATATTAGCCGAGTTAAAATTGATTGAATTAGAAAAAGAATTATTTTATAAGCTTAAATTCTGAATTTCCTAAAGGTGTAAGAATGAAAACAATTTGAAGCAAATATATAGCTCTGCGTGCTGTTAAACGTAGGAGGTATAGAGATATGTGGGGGTTAATTATAAAAAGAGCGATGACAGTGTGCTGCGTATCATAGAGACGCAATCGATAAAGAGGTGACGCTAAAATGTATTTAAAAGAAATCCTATATTTAGTGACGTATTACGGGAATGTCAATGCGGGGACGTAATCGATTCCTTTTCGGTAGGTCACCTTGTATACTTTTGCACATAACACGCGCATACAAGATTTCCATAAATCAGGGTCATGGTGTACTTCCCCCTATGGCTATCCCCTTATCCACGCGAGCCACGAAAACACTCTTCGATATTTTCTTACAGCACCCTCCCCCCCCCCCCCCCCCCACTTCGCGCCGACCTCCCTATCCTCCATTTTACTCGTCTCGAAACTTTTCTGCATGAATGCTTCCGAGTGGATAAATTACTTAAGAGGCTCACTTGGTCCGCTGCTCGACTCCAGTCTTCGTCTCCCCTAAATTAAGATCGCTCGAAACTATCCCAATTACCGGATCACCCTCGACTCGATCCACTTCTCTCTGTGCAACACTCGATCACCCTCGGGGTAGTTGTTAAGAATATTTTTTCTCTTTACATTGGATCCACTGGATACAATAACATCTCTCGGATCTCGCTATTATAGCTTTTTCTCTTATTTACTCGAGGTTTTGCGCGAGTTCTCGGAAGAAGTTTGTTTATCTCGAGTATAACTGGAATTAAATTTGACGAAGATTCCGATGCGAGGTTTGAATACATTCGCGCTTCTTCTTGGAAGGGAGGGGGGGGGGGGGCCCTCAGCTCTGTTGTGACACGAGTGGGTATTTTCATTATGAAACATACCGTCGAGACTCGGTATGCACTCAGCCCTCGTGGGTCTACGCTCCCATGGTGTAAACATAAAAATTTGTCGGCCAACGTGGGGCGTGGTTGTGTTGGAGCGATGCTCTCCCCTCCACTGCCCCTCCCCCCTCTCTCCTTATCTCTCTTTCATTCACTCACTTTTTCCCTCTTCAACCAGCACGTCTGCTCGCTCTCCTTCGCCAATGCAATCGGCCGTTCACATTCTCCCTCCCTCTCGCTCCTTCTCATTCCTCTACAAATTTCAGTCCATCCCTTCTTTATTCCCTCATTCCTTTCTATCCTCTTACTCGCTCGGTTACTCATTCACTCGCTCGCTCCCTCTCATCGCTTAACCCTATAGACACATCCGCACTCTTCCATCGCGCTCATATACATTTTCTCCCCCCCCCCCCCCTCCTCGCCTCATAATATCGCCTCTCCTTATTCTTACATCAAACATTGCCTCTTCCTGTACGTACACGTACACTCATTCACACGAACCTACAACCTAGAAATTCATTCTCGTGTCCCTCGACCAATACTGTGACCCTTTCTTATATATTTAAAAAGACCCATCGTTTCTCTGGCTTCGTTGATTCTCGATCGCACCGAGTATCTATATGCGAGGGCTTCCGAGTGATTCCAACAACGATTGATCATTGTTGGAAGGAAAATGACAGAGGCTTTGTGGTCGGAGGGAGAAAGGAGTCGAGGAAAGGTCACAAAGTAAGACAGAGAGGCGAAAAACAACAGGAGTTGGTTGGGTGAGACTCCAGTGCTGTAAATACTATAAAACGAGACAGAGTATTTCGATTTTTTGTGGTTTTATGATTTTCCTTCATAATTCCAAGTAATCGTTAATCTTTTTGAGTCACATTGAATATTTCATATTGTTCGGAGAAATTTTCTTTCTGTCTGTGAAGAGTGATCAAGGGACGATGTAACGTGATCAAAGGATTGGAAATACATGGCACTGGGTGATGTTGATTCGGCACTGCTGGCGTTGTATAGAGAGAGAGAGAGAGAGAGGAGAGAAGGCCTCACCTATCACGACGCAAGAACGAGTCGTCGAGACTCGAAAGGCTCCAGTACTCTCGAGTATATCGTAGTGCGAGTGTGCGATTAACAGAGGCTGCTAGTCTCCTAGCGTGTTCGCGCTCGCGCCAACCGATCACATTCCGATCTACCGAGGCTCGCTCCCGTAGAAACTCGAATATCTACGCTGGACAACTCGCAGCATCCTCATCATCGAATTACTCGGTGCAATTATCGAACGAACCAACGATCCGAACTCCACTCAAACGCATTTCCCAAATTTTCACGAGTCTCTCTTCGCGTTTTAAAAGAAGAAAAACATTCAATTTATTTCATCCACGCCCTGGCGAACTTTATAAACGACTAAAATCAAGTTTTTTCCTCCGAATCCAGTTTATAATTGGCACACCTCCCACGCTCGTGAAAAAATAACATTGTACAGAACTCGATAGATTCATTTCCCACAATTGACTCGCACCTGGCTCATTACAAATTACACTCTATATATATATATATATATATATATCCTTAACAGATTTATTTTCAATGTTAACTCCAGTCAATTATCTTCTCTCCCTCGCTCCACATTTTCACCCAGCAACTTTGCCACGGTCGCTGTATCCAGTTTCAAAGGGATCTACATTTTAGCAGTTGACGGAAGTGGAGAACCAGAAGCGAATAACAGTTTACCAGAAGAGGATCCTGATATTTAGAAGAATACTTTTAAGTAAACTCTGGTAGAAATTAAAATTCCTAGAAAAAAAGGGACAACTCTCCAAGTTCATTCATAAAATTCTCAGTAGCCGAGTGATCGGAAAAATTGTGGTATTTAGTTGTTTCGAGATAAGAGAGTTGTACGGTGAATGTTTGTCTTGGCGAGTATCGAAGGAAAGTGAGAGATAGGACAAGTTGTGGAGGAGATAAGAGCGAGAGTCATCGAGGATTATATTTCGAAGGAATAATATCGTGGAGGGCTTCGTTAGGTCGAGTGGATGATTTTTGGGAGGGCATGCGCGCGTAGGGCGTAGGGATGTGTGACGGCGAAGGAAGTGTTGAGTGCGTCTGTGTCAGCAGCCGGCGGCAGTCTCTGCTGAAGCCTGGTTGGTGGGCGGTCCGAGGTGATTCTGCGTCGCAGAATATTGGCGCGCTCTCTGCGGTAGTTTGAACAGACTGCCGACGGATCACGAACGACAACAACGAAAATCTGCGACACTGACGCAATTACGTCCACGGATCAGCCCCCGACGGAACCCGTGTCTCTGCGCTGTTCACTGTGTAATTCTACGATAAAAACCAACCGTGCGTCGCCGTTCTACCGGATAATCATTCTTCAACGTAGTTCTCTGATGAAAAACCAGTCCATGTGTTGCTGCTCCACGGGATAATAATTCTTGCAAGTAATTCTTGATCAAAGTGTCGGTGCTGTACAGGATAATAATCCCTACAAGTTTTTCCTCTTTTCTCGAGTGCCACTTCTGTGTGTCAGTGTGTCGCTAGCTTTGCTTCGCTGAAACTTACGTTTTATCATTGCATCCTATCGTATCGGATTTCTATATAGAATTATAAGATAGCAATTTAGAGCTGGGTAGTCAGTGAACAAATACAACGAGAATGTGTTAGGAGGTCAAGGACTTTGGGAGGAGAAGGTTAATTGGAAAATGGTCGATGGATGGACGAAGAAATTTTGAGATATCTGTGTATAATTGTTAGCAATCTTTCTACAAATTATATATTCCATTGAAATGTATATGATTGGGTAAGATTTGGAATTCAAGTGAAACGAGGTTTTTAATCGTTTTAAGGATTCGCGAGAAATAGGACAAAGTACAAGTATCTGCAGATTTTAGTCAAGGTGTGTGTGTGTGTTACACAGTTGAAGATAACAATTTCCTACTGAGGACGAGGTTATATAGATATCGTGTTTCATGGTAACTTATAAAATAGTGTAAAATTCTGGTGATAATTACAACTTGGTTTCACCTTAAAAATTCTCCGAGATCAAAGCAAAGCATCGCAGTTTCGAAGAGAAACGTTGAGTGTCTAATGGAATCTCGAAGATTAGTCTGTATCGAGTCGATTTAACCTAACAGAGAAAGTGCGTTGACGAGAGGAGAGATTCGAATCGCTCAGGAGTGAATTTTGCGGAATAACGAGGAGGAAGAAAATCAAGTGGATAGAAGTGGGTTCGAGGTCATCGTACGAGTCACTGGTGAACGCGGTTACTCGGATCAATCGAGAAGATTGAAAAGCAACGTTAAATGTTTGATAGAATCTCGAGGATTCGTCTATCGAGTTGATTCGAGTGAAGGAGGAAAGTGCACTGATAGGAGGAAAGAGTGTGTGTGTGTGTGTGTGTGTGTGTTTTAAAGCGCACAGGAGTGAATTTTGCTGAATATATATATATATATATATAGTAAAGAAGAGGAAAATCGAGTAGGTAGAAGTAGAGATTCGGGGTCATCGTACGAGTCAGCGGTGAATGCGACTACCCGGATCAATCGAGAAGAGGCGCAGAAGGAAATTTACACCGGTGAAGATCTCCAATAATGCAGTAGAAGTTTCCTCGGAGCTTCTTCCCCCATAAACCCGCTAGCCCGCGGCATTCGCGGTCTTACAGAAAAACAAAAAAAAGTAAGCGGACGGGAAAAGCCGGCAAACTGGATGCCACAGACGGTGCACCCCCTCCCGTCCCCCCACCCGACATCACCGTCACTCAGGATGACCGGTGAGCACATTTTCGCAAAAACTTTATTCCTAGCGCTAAAAATCCTGCTAATTCGACAATGTTCATTTTTCATTTTTTATTGCTTTCTTGTATGCTTCCTTACGATCGCCATTAGCCAAACTTTACCCAAGATGACGTAATTTAAGATATACTTGCCGTACATTGCAAAACGTGCTCAATGTGGTGTAAAATGTTTCGCGCAGTGTCAGAAACGTTTTCTTACGTGTATCGACGAAAGAGAAGGGTAAAATATCAATTCTTGGCTACAGGAAGTCAATTATATATTTGTATATACCAGTAGGACTATCATATATAGTTAATCTATTTCTCCTCCTCTGTCGCTCGAAGATAAAAATCTAACTATGTTGTGCATCACGGATTATTTGATTATATCGTAAAGACCACCACAGTTAATCTACGTCATCCTCTCACTCTGAGATAAAAGTCTTTACTATATTGTGTTGCATCAACAAGGCACATTGGCCAAGTTAAAATTATCAATATTTTTTATGTATATACATGGATAGAAATTTATTATTCGATATCAAAGAAGAATAATATTATTTTGTTCGCGTAGCACGTTGCTTTTTGGTATATTCTGAGTCCGGAAGGTGTTGGATTTATTAAAAATCTGTGAAATACGTTTTTTGCGCGTTTGACTATATATATATATATATATATATATATATATTCTATAAGTTAGCCATTGGTGCACGTGGCTGGTGGCTGTCAGTATCAGAGTGTCACGTTCTGTTTTCCCATAGCCTCGTACTCCCAGTAAACAGGCCGTATAATATCTTGTTACGGCAGTCCTTCAAAGTTCCTCATAATTCGTAGTCGCGCATCATATACGATGTCACGTTTCTCTTGAATTCGTAACCGAATTCGCTCTCTGTTGCACAAATCAGCAAGCCTGACAAATGCAGGAGGGACAATAAGCGTCGTTATTATCTTTCTATTATGAAAGTGATCGTCCAAATGGTACAAGCAACATGGTACAGCCTCTTCGCGCTTTGTGTTCACGTGGACATTGTTGCAAATATGTTGGTAATTATTCGCAAAAAGTAGCTTTTTGGCTCCTTTGAAACAGGTGCAGCTATATATTGCTGCTAATTCGTATACCATTACAAAAATAATGATCAAAAAATTCAACTATATATCCACATCCAGAAAAACTGTATTTTTTTCACCCCATTAACATAGTTATATTCGTGATGTCAATAAACTAAATTTATCGATATTATGAATAACTCGAGAAATACTGAATTATAGATATATAATATTAATGAAATTAGTTTAAAAATATCAGTGATAATTGTTACCGTGACGAAAATGTGCAATTTTTCCAAGTGTGTAAGAAAGTATAATTAAAAAAAACACCATCTAGCCTCTGCTACCTTCCATTCGAAAAATAATATTGACCACGTGCTGTGAAAACACAGCAGCTCTTACGATGAATAATTCATAGAGCGTGGCAAATGCGGAAAGAACAATGTTATTATTTCAATTTAAAAATTGATCGTTCGAACGGCACATAAGCTCCTCTTTGTTGCATTTTACTTATGGAAGAGCAGATCCACGCGTGTGAGCGTTAACTTTGTTGCCAATTTGCCGTCAATTCTTTGCCACAGCTCACAAAAGCGAATTATTGATTTCCTATTGGTGGGACGAGTCGCTTTATACACGGTTCGCGTCGTTTCGACCAACTTTCCGCAAAGGGTGATTGGGTTGAAAAGAGATTGGGACGGAGAATGATAAAGATAGACGCCGTGGGCGTTTTCTTGTCCCATGCGAGGATCCAGCAGCTGTTAACTCACTTTCAGGAACAATCGATGTCAGCGTTCTCTATTGCGATCAATCTCCTGCCACTCCGTTCGATACACCTAAACCTCGTCTAACCGTGCTAAACTTGGCTTCAATTAATAATCGCTCGAGCGAATAAGCCGCTTCCTCCATATAGTCCACCTTTATTCAACACTCTCAACGCCTCCCTTATCATTTACCCTCCACGTAAATTGTTACTCCGGATTCTTTTTTTTTTCCACAGTTTTTCTGCTTTTTTTTTCAAACTATTGATAGTACACTTTTTCTCGGATTTTTTCTCCACTATTAAATGTTTAAAGTGCAGTTGAACAGGCTCTGATCAATTTCACAGGTCACGTAAACCATAAGCTTTTGATAGGAAACTGCAGGCTTTAGGATATTGCATGTGTGTAGTATAGAGTATATATATCGTGCAAAAGGATCGATAAATTGTGATTCGAGAATCGTGGTTAATCCTTCTACAAATAATCCCTTCTCCCCTTCGAAATGCTAGATACGCATCTAGAGAGTTATGCTGTTTGGAATATTATCTAGGCTAAGTAGCAAAATTAATTGATTCGCTTCTACCAGTGTTACGCTGGATGGTTGGAGAACAAAAGCTGCGCAGTCATTGCATATCGCATTATAATCAGGAGATACGGTAGGATCTCGATGCCAAGTACATACTGTACATTGTAATTGTCAGATCAGCTATACGTATAGCGGTTTTATTAATATCAATCGTGATCCAGACAGCTATATCCTCAACAATTGACTGCAATAATCTTATTTTCTTTCAATTAAGTCAGAAAAGAAACATTGCGAAAAGTATCACGAAATATAGTATATTTTATAATGTAAAATATCTCATTTTGTTGAACCTTTTCGTCATCGATAGAATCCATTACTTTTGTATTTGAAAAAATAAAATTAATGCTCGATCGGTTATTCTTTCGATTCCTTCCAGATCGTGCCTTAGGATTTCTTTTTTTTTTTTCTTTTTCCTAAAAATCATGGTATCCACGAAGAAATAAAATAAAATTAACTTATTTAAAGGGTTAAAAATCTTAATTTTCTTTTGAATCATAGCTATTGTACCGCATATAGTTTTATTGAGTCGAGCTATAAAATATTCATTTACAACTAAATTCTGTACATATACATATGCTTTAATAGTATCTCGCAGTCATCGTACTTTCTTGATTAAAGATTCGTTCCAATTTCATACGATTGTAAATACTATGTATTTAATGTAATGAAAATTATTGACTTAAAATTAATTTTACTTTATCATCGTAATTATTTTTGTATCACTGAAAAGAGGTATATCATTCGTATAGACGCTTTTACATTCACAACGTATTAGATTTCGCACCATTTGGTAATTATTCATGACGTATTTCTTTAAATCTCGTTAACATATAAAACCACTTATTCCTCTTAACGTCCTTTGTACAACGAGTAAAAAAGATGTCAATTTTTAGCTATTATAAAAAATATTGTTAACAACTAATTTATAATTCCTTATATCTATACAGTTTACGACACTGAGCTAATGGCATTATGTGGGGGGCCCATTTGTGTCAGTACTTTATCTAACCATTGCAAGGGTCCATGTAGAAGGATCTCGATCCAGCATGGAGTGGACGTTACATCTTGACGATGGTACTCGGCACCCCAGCCTTTTACAAATGACATCCTGGAAAAATAACCTCTTTAAATGTTTCTTCAATTAGTTTGTACAAAGCAGGAAACTTAAACATATGGATAGGTATATAGTATTTGTACTTGGTAGCCTTAAAAGTGTGCACTATAGGGTGGTAATAGAAAATCAGAAACTATACCCACTCACAAGTCAGCTTTCTACGTTGTATGAATGAATATAAAAAATATTTTAAAAGAATTTTCTTACCTGATTATACACATTTTGGTTAATTCATAAACAGCCTCGTACCCATGATTCACACTTTGCGATAATAATTCTGCAAATTCCTGATTGTTGAATATTTTCAAGGAGCAGCCAGGGGGAATTTTGCACACTGTGCTTGCATGAAATCCATGATGACGATTACAGTTTCCCGAATGCACAAATACAGCCGAGTCCGAGAGGCACTCTGCATATACTTCACCACCGAAGAAACAAAGATGGACTCCTTTTCCTATGTGTCTTCTTGTATTTTCTATGGTCGAATTTCTGTTGACGTTGGATAATTGGCCCAGGCAAAAACGATCCGAGTTGTTGACTGGATTTGTAAATCCATCGACAATCACAGAGTATGATTTGCAATAAAAAATTTCACCAACTCTGAGGTTGAGTTCGTAATAATGAATAGAGGCCCAATAAGGTGGTTCTTGGTAGCAAATTGGTACAACCTCTGCAGGGTTACTAGTATCCATAGCAGCTGGGTCTGGTGGAGGAGACTTGCTAGGCTGGGAGCCTTCCTCTGATGAGGAGTACGGCGGTGGTGGTGTTTCAGTAAGCTCATTGGCGCCATGGGGACTTTGAGGATTGAGTGATGTCAAAGTTCCAGGACTGGGAACAGATCCACTCGATGATAAAGGGGAATTTGGATTTACACTTGCAGAAGAGACAGCACCGAGGCCACCAGAAGAATAATCACAAATATTTTGCAGCATTGATGGCTCTGCAAGTTGCTGAAGAGCCAACAGCGAATGACCTGGAGCATACTCCGAATGTCTGGGAACCAATACTGGTGGAAGCACTGGACTCTCCACCCTCTTGTAATGATACGGGTTAATACAGACTTCTTTCTGCTTTGCGGAGAATGGATATTGGCATACATCTAAAGGTTTTATCTCGTGATGAGATTGCAAATCCGGCCATCTCCAAACTCTACAGTAAATTACATGGGGCAAACCCTTGCGATGGGACACCTGCAATCTTCCATCCAAACTTCTTCGAATTGTAACGCATTTACTGGGAATTCCCGGACAACTCAAGGCACGCTCCAATTCTTCTATCGCACCTTTCTTCTTTTTAAGTTTTTTCACCAAGGAATCCACAGCCTTCTCTGCCCATTTCTCCTCCTCGTCACCTTGTTTCCAACCAAGCAGCTTTTTTACAGCTGGGCTGGTGAAAGAAAATAAACTATTTAACGAAGACATGGGACCTGAGCTTGATGATCCTCTCTCATGAACCATTATTTGGTAATCACAAACAAAACCTTTGCTTCCTCTCCTTGCTTACTGTGCTTTTGTCACAATTTACCTGCGAAAGAGATTAATATCTTACAGAATCGTTAGGCAAAGTTTTTTCGATAGGATAAGCTGAGAAAAATAAATACTACAAATTTTCCACTGCCAAATGAGAGAAACTAAAGATAACGATTGTTATGGAGTTACTGGGCTGATTGAATGACAAAGTTTGGACTTGTAAATAAGATTTGAGAAAATTAGCCACTATTTTTCCAACACTGCTAGCTCCGATTCTTTTTGTGGAGAATGAATGTAGAAAATCTTCACCAAAACGTTCGTTACAATGATCAATTTACATTTGGTTTACAGAAAAATTTGTAAGTATAACTTCGCAACGATATAAGATTGTATCCTCTCTTTGAGTGCTCCTTCTCTCTCATTATTTCATTACTCCCTCTCTTCACTAGCGAAACGAGAAAATTCGCGATACAGAAACAGTAAATGATATACTTGATTTCATTAATATATAAACACAAGACGTATATACAAGTACTTACCAAAAAGGTCTCATATTTGTAATGCCGCTGGACAGATGGAAGTTCTCGTTAATTAGAATTGTTTATTATTGCATTTTTTCAACCACGATTTCACGTGATTGTTCACTCCAGAAAGAAGAAAGCGTCCTACACAGTAGTAAAATGGCGTACCAGATCATCATGTTATTGTATTTTTGAGAATCACCAGCTGTTAGCGACACGAACGCCTCTAGTAGCAATTTCGTAAATTGTCTAAGAACGACACTTGCGGAGTTTAAGAAGTGATTACTTGAAACCAATAATTGTATTGTCGATAATAGACGTTATTAAAGCATCTAGATGATAAACGAGACCTTTGCTGAATATTACTAATATACAAGAATCTGACAATTGTCGTCCTTAGGCAGCTTACAAAGTTGCCACTCATGGCGTTAGTTGAAGTCTTTGCATTGCCAACTGTGTGGCCTAGTACTCCTAGTAAATTTCCTAAAAGTGGCGCTGCGGTCGATTAGGTGATGCCAACTTACCGTCACACCGATGCTGACACTTTTTGCTAAAATTAAGAATACTTGACAAAAATTTCGAATTTACTGCTTTTTTTAATTAGAATATTTTTATCAACCAACATATGTTCTAGTTTTTTTTTAAGGATTTAATCGTTATATGACAGAATGGTCCATCGATGCACTACCCGCCTTTTTTACACGTAAAGCATATTATTCTTGGATATTGTCAAATCAATCAGAATTAATTGCATTAATAACAGGATATAATATAAAAATGTACTCTTTAATCGTCAGAAAGTTAAATTAGCAATTAAATTAATTAGTTTATACATACTGTTAATTCCTGTAATTGTGCATTAGAGAAAGAATTGCAAAGAAAAATATGAAGCAGTCGCCTGTTTGAAGATGTAAAAATGCATTTCGGTTAGGACCCAACCTATACGTATACGTTACAGTAGGTTCATCTTCGTGCATAAATATTCCGCACACGTACAACTGTAAACTGGAGTCTTTTTGCCACGTCTCTCCAGGGTCTCCACATTCCCCAGCGGTCCTTCTCAGAAATTGCTCACTCCACTTGACGCTGGAATCTTTTGCATACATCCTTGAACCACGTTTCACGTTTCTATCCTTCCACTATTCCACCGTTACAATTCCAAGTAGTAACTCTATCGGATATGAGAAAATAAGAAGAAATATTTGCTCGCACTGAATTCATATGAAATCCATGAAAAAAGCCCAGACTCCTTCGGTAACTTAATCGGAAACGAGATAAGATTTCGAGAAACGGGAGAGGAGGGGATTGTTTGAAAACAATCGTCGATTTTAGTCGCAAAGCAGAACGGATTGAAGGATGTTGGAATAACAGTCGATAGGATCTGAAGAAAATATAATTGGTGCAGTCCATGTCAACTGGTATTTGTATAGAAATGGTCTGTGGATACTCGAGGAAACAAAGGATCTCCCGAATGTTTGTAGGTCCTTCTGCGAGAGAAGCGTAAACATTTCATGAGAAAATAGGCTTGTTCCGTTGACGGGGGCCTTCTGGCGTGTGTATACCAGCTTTTCTCATCTTTTCTGTTACCCTCTCCTGCCTCACCCAGCAAACTCGAACAAAGGATAAACAAACGCCATGTGATCCCACGAAACAATCCTCCGACTACTCGAACAGCTTGCTGCTGCTGCCAGCCAGCCACTCCAAACCTTTCTTCTGTGTACCCTAGCTATTTCTCGCGTGTGTAGGAGAGCCTGATCCAACTTACGGTGTATAATGGAGAGTGCCACGTGCGCGCTTTCACCAAACTCCTCGTGGAGCCAATAAAATTTCCTTAAACTCGTTTTTTTTTGTTTTGTTTTTTTCTTTTCTCATCGACCAAGCTTTACAGCCGAAGATACAGAGATGGCAGGATTGAGAGAGAAGCGTGAAGAAGAAGGGATTAATTATTCGAACCGAGTGCGGTTAGTCGAGTCCACGGATGAATGAAATTACCTCAACCGGAAGAAGCTACTCATCGTTACCGCTGGTTCATTCATCGAGTCCACTCTCCTAGATAGGAATGAGAGAGAATGGGGGAGTGGGGGCGAGTGAGCGGACGATACGAACTCAAGCAAACATGCGGCATCGTGAAAGAAGTGACCTTGACCCTGGTCATCCATGCCGGTAGATTTTATGAGACCGAAGTCTATGATTTAGACTGTTACGCCCCTCTGCTTTCCCTTTTCTCTACTATTTTATCATCTCTTTTGGCATACTGCCATCCTTAATTATTATACGTAAAATGTCCTATATATATATCTGATTTGAAATAAAACTGCGAAATAGGACTTTTTGAGTGGAGTACTTTATTTATTATTTTTACATATGTGACAAAATTTGTCGAAGAAATTTCGAGTAATTTATATGTGTTTTTTTAACAGATGGAAAAGTTTTTGAATCTTTGCAAATATTCTCTTATGCTTTAAACGGTCAAGCACAATTACATAACATATGTTTAGATTGAAAAACATTTTCATCTTTTAAAAAATAGAAATGAAACAAATTTTCGTTTGGTAAAGGTGTGATGCCTCATATTCCTTTTTGTGAATGTGAAATGTAAAATAGTCTAATTTAGGGAAATGTATGCCAAATTATATATATATATATATACTTATTATAACATTATTAGTTATTAAATAAAAGTACGCGATATAAAAAGATGTATTTAGAATATTTGTCGTAAAGACGTTATCATAAGCAACTTTTTGCCTCTCTACCACTAACCGCATTGCATATATGTATAATTCTTCATAAATTTCAACTCTCTTCCAGTTTAACCGTCCTATTATACCTCTCTAATATATTTTTCCCCTTTATTTTACATAAATCAACAAAGTCTGCAAGCCCGTTCCAACTTTAACTTTTAACTGGCGAATTTAATGTTTGCAATGAGCCAGTTATTATAAAAGTTTGCAGTTTAATGGACGCGGATTTCATCTCAAGTGGGAACATTCGAGTCTTCTGGAAGAAATTCATGCTCGTTGAATTAATGAGGCAGCTAAATAATTTTATGAAGAAGAAATGAGAGACGCGGTGATTTCCTTAGTGCATATATGATTGGTTTTAATTGGGCGCAATTAAGTTGTAAAAAGGAATTGGCAAAACAATGAAACATTCCACATAATCTTGATTATATAAAGTAGTTTCTATAAATAACTATGGATAATTTTATTGATATAAAACTTGTGATTTTATTCAGCAATGTTTATTGCTGTTAATTATCTGCTAAAAAATTATGAAATCTTATGCTACTCGACAAAATACTTGTATACCACACACAGGGATTCGTTGGATACTTTCGAGCAAAGTTTCGGGTACAACTGAAAATATTCGATCGGTAAAATACATTTCTCGCTAGTCCAGGTTCTATAAGTCTAATTTAACTTTCCGTCAAACCAATTTTCCAGCTTGAATTCGATACTTGAGATTTTCATTCGCGTCCATTTATTTCCCCTCTCGAACTACAGAAACTTTGCAGCCTTTCGTATTATATATATATGAAATTACCCATCTTGGCGCCGAAGGGCTGAGAGACTTTCAACGAATAACGAAAATCGTCATATCCCTGAATCCGTTCTCCTCGAGCCATAAGTTTACTTCCTCGCAAGATTTCCAAGTAAAATACATCGTAATTCTTCTCAAACTGATCACCTTATCGCATATTTCCTCCGTAACATGAATAAAAACAATATTCACCTTCCAATCGACAACATCTCAAGACCAGTTTTATCGAAACATGAAAAATTCCCTTCCATCGCGCGTCGCAATTATATTCCAATGATGAAAATTTGTCGGATAACAAGTTGGATCGATATTACAGGCTAATTATAAACTCGAGGAGGCTAATAATTGGAAAGATTTACAGGTGAAAATATCGAAGAAGCTGCGTTTCGTTGAACCGCCAAGCGAATGGATGGTTGACCAACTCTGCTTTCCGCGTTTCACTTGGAGTATGATTGAACGGTTTAGGGAACGACGCGGTTTCACATCAGGAGAGTGTCCGTAAGGAGAAGGAGAGGAGGGAGAGTTAAGAGTTGCTAAAGTTAGCGAGAGATAGGTATAGGAGCGTCCTGCATTGTGCCGCGGCAGAATTCTTGAGCACAAAGCAAAAGTGCAACGAGGTGCAGCGAAACGGCCGATTGGTTCCAATGCGATCGCCAAGCCAAGGTTTTTTAACCATCCATTGTCTATCTCAGTCCGCGGCCTCGTTATAATCACACCGCCACACATGTCTATACGTGAAAATAAACGCTATCTGGAATGTACATTACACGTATCCTTCGTCGCCACGCAGTAAACCTCGCGTGTCCACAAATCGTCATACCTTTCCTTCATTTTCGGAGCATTCGCAATTACAGCGTTGATTCCTCCAATTTGTGTACAGTATATATATATATATATATATATATATAGGTATACGCTGTGTGTAGAGTACGTGAATTTCTTTCACTCTTTGATTTCACTTTATTCCATTCAGCATCCTTAGACGTTAGAGCCGTTCAAGTAAGAGAGTAATAAATATTGGCTGTGCCAAGTATCGTTAGTCCGAAAGTTAAAATTTCAACGGGCCATGGGGACTTTCTCTAGAGCAGGGGCTTAGATTCGAGATTGGAGAGCGTTAACTTGGATAGTCCTTTCATCCTTGGGGCACTTTTTTTATCGGATCAGACTTTACACTGGCAATTTTCTCCTTCTAAAATTTGACAAATCAAAGTCGTTGCTGAGAAAATAAACATTTTAAAGGATAATGGGGACTTTTTTTATCGTAGAATCTTCAAATTGGGATTGGAGAGTGTTAACTTGGATCAATTCTATCTTTAGGACACTTATTATTTTATATCAGACTTTACACTGGACATTTTTTTCCTCTCAAAATTTCACAAATTGGAGTGCTCACAATCCGAACGTAAACATGTCAACGGACAGTGGATACTTTTTCTTTCACAGTAGCTTAGATCAGGGCATTGGAGGGTGTTAAAACGATAGGCTCTTTCATTTATATAGAAAACTATATTTTTATTAGATCATATTTTACACTAAAAATATCCTTCCCCCAAAATTCTAAAAATCAAAGTCGTTAGGCTAAAAGTAATAATTCCAATAAGAAATTAACGAGGACTTTCTCTCTTGCAGGATTTTAGATTTGGAATTGGAAAGCGTTAACCTGAATTTACCCTCCAACCATAGGACACTCTTTTTTATTAGATCAGAATTTACAGTGGAGAGTTACTCTCCACCCAAAAATCGACAAATTTATACACAGTACCGTTAAAGTGGGTCTTTCTCTCGCTCACTTTCTTTCCAGCAAAACTTGTAAATAATTTATGCCAATGAATTTTTAGGAAGGACCAGCAAGTTTTGTGATAAGCTGAAAATAAACTATTTTTCTTTAAGCTGTATATATACAAAGCTCGTTTTTTCTTCAATTTTAAAAGCAGCGAGTCAGAAGATGCAGGAGCGTGTTGCGTATAACGTTTAAGTGGACCAATTAGGTGAGTAATTAGGCTGTTTTTGTGCGTAGTACGATGAGACCAATTGTTTCGGCGCTGCGTGCACAGTAATGTGTCGTTGTTTCGCAAAAAGAGGTTAATAACATTTTGCACGTTCACTCGCGTGCTAGACGATTGCGCAAGGAGAATTTTCGTCTCTTCCATGCAGCTCTTACGATTATCCTGCCACGACGAGCCTCGAAGGACATTACCACCGATTCTAACCTTTTTTCCCAGCAGAATATTTTACTCTTAGAAAAAAAGGATAATTGTCGGGGCAGCTTGGACTTTCGATCTTATGCTAATTCCCTCCACGTAGAAAACTCGTTCAACTTGATTTCAACGACTCTTTCGTAAGGCACGGAAAGAAACGTAACTCGTGCGCTCTGATCGATAAATGAAATTATTGTCTTACCGCTGATATTAAGTAATAAACGCGTTTCTCGCTTTATGAAACACACACACACACACACACACACAGCGTAGAGTATCATTTATTTAAAGGTAGGCTCGGTTAATTCGTACGTTTGTACAAGAGGCAGGTCAATTTTCTCAGTATTCCATGCGCAGTCTTCAATTAACGTTATTCTTCAGTGCGCAAAACATGCTTTCTGCAAAGCCTACGTGCACCAACCACCAATGCAACGACCTTTCTTCGTCGTGCAGCGAAAAAAACTCTAAACTTTATACATATATCTCGCTTTATAATAATTTCCCACATATAGATAACACTTTCTCATCTTATCAATGCGTCAAATTTTTCCATTCGGCAAGATTTGTATTTTCCGATAAATCTACTTGTCAATCATGTATCTGTTGTAAGAAATTGTTTATCGATATGAATTTTTTGCCGAATAATACCGAATAATAATAATATTCATTCTTCTAGTCACTCAAACACGTATTTGCATTAGAAGATTGTTTATCGATACAAGAATTAATTTCCGAACCACACCGAATGACAGCGTTGATTCTGCTGGGCCACAAACGAGCCTACGCACGATTCTCGAATGTGTGTCAAGTGTTGCGAGGTGGGAAAGGTCCGCTCCACTTTCCATTATGTCTTTGACGAAGTTCCCACGCGTGCAGCATCCGAATTTCGCGCTGTTCTCAAACTGCACGTGCGCTGCTTGGTAGTTGGGTCTCTTGCACAGCTATAGCATATATATATATATATATATATATATATGTACACCTGTACAGTTGTTGGTGCACACATGAGAAGGAGGGGGGGGGGGGGGGATCAGGAAGCGAGTATATATAAGAGAGGAAAAAGGATGAGAGACGAGAGGGAGGGATAAAAAGTACGATCGGACAAGCCGCAGGCTAGAAAGTGCTCGGCAACTTATTGCGTTTGTCGGTCGGTGCGCATATTTCCCCGCAATGCAACGGCATTTACCATTTGCTTTTCCTCAGCTTCTATACCTGCATCCGAAGAGAATCGTCCAACTTCGCTATAAACACTTCCCCAGCAAGCATGCGAGTCTTGCTGAGAACAAAGCTGAACTCGAGCAATCATTCTCTCTTTTCATCGCGCATTTGTACTCTCGTTTGGTGAAATACATAATCGCATATATTTTGTACTTGCAAAACTTTGCAAATAATTCGCCAAACGAAATACTTTTCTAAAAAAATACTTTGAATTTTTTTTCTCATTGCGTAATTTCAGTGAAATGTTTTTTCGTATATCAATCTCTGTAGCATTAGTTTGTAGAATTAAATCTAACGATGGCATAGGCGAGCTGTTATTCCAACTGGAACAAGTGCTGTTAGGTTTTTCATGTAATTATGCATGCGAGGATGCAACATCCGGTGAAACGCATCCGCATCCAGAGAAATATCGTTGACCGCGCAGAGGCAGTTAGCGAATCCCGTGCGTGAAGTTGGAATGCGAAGGAATCCGAGGTCAGAACTGTGGAAGGGCAGCACAGCGTTGCTGTGTCGGAGGTGTGGTGGTGCCGCGATGCACGAGATACACCGAGGGACTACCGAGGAGAGGCAGACCTTCCACTGGACTGCACTTGACTTTTCAATCGACTTCTGCTTCGCCTGATGACCTTTCTTCCGATTTTCCACCTCGCCCCGGAAATAACTATGGCGAATCGTCACTCGCGACATTCGCTCTCATCCTCCTCGTTCTTCCTTTTCTCTGCCGGACTCCGTTGAAAAGAAATAAAATTCTAACTTTTTTTACAGCGTTCCAACTGAAATCGTGTTTGATCGATGTTATAAGTGTGTCAATGCTAACGTCTTTTCTTTCTTCCTCGCAGATTTTTCGCTCGCCTCCGTTTGTTCGACCTTGCTTCTGGAACAAGTGTTTGGTAGGTAGAAACAGGCGGATAATTCAGCGATTCGAGCGAAGCTGCGTTGATCGATGAAACGATTGGAAAATGTAGGTGGTGCGAGCTCTCTACTTTCACGACCATCGCTGGATAATTTTTGCTTTTCTGCTGCTGTTGGTTGAGTTATCGTCGGTCGGTAAAGTCGTTCCCTGTTTCCTTAAGTCGGTGGTAAAAGGAAAATCTGCACTAGCCACAGTAGAATTATCCTTTTATAAATCAATTTGCTCAATCTCCTTAGACAAGATATTGTTGCAATATAATTTTGTTGAAAAAATTGAGGAAACGGTTGAAAGTTGGCTGATTAATTTTTTTAGGAAACTGAAGTATTTTCAAGCGGAAAGGTGTATAGTGTGGGTGGGGGGGGGGGGCGGGGGTAGTTATCTTCAGGGGAGACAGTGTCCGGGCAGGCAACGTTGGAAAGATTGAGTAGACGTCTAGTGGCTTTAGAAATCGTGGACCCTCGTTGCAACGACATACAAAGCTGCTTTTCACGAGACGAGTTTCTCTCTCTCTCTCTCTCTCTCTCTCTCTTCTTCCTCTGTCTCTCCCCCCACCCTCATTTTATTATATGTATTGATAAAAATCCTGGTTCCTCTCTAGCTTCCCTCTACACATTCTCGAGCCCTTTCCAGTCAATATTTCTTTATGCACCTCTCGATACCCCCATCACTCTGTTTTCTCCACCCCCCCCCCCCCTTAATTTTAGCATTCAATGCTTAGGACTGGAAGGAAGTCATTCAGGAGACTCGTGGTTATCGACGGCTTCATCCTCTCCTGTCTCCCCCCTCCCTTTTCTATCTCTCACACACACAATCACACACACAATATTGATAAAATCCTTACTCCATTGGTTTGTCCTCTCTCTCTCTCTCTCTCTCTCTCTCTCTCTCTCTCTCTCTCTCTCTCTCTCTCTCTCTCGACGAACCCTTTTCAGCCAATATCCCTTCGCGTTTCTCTCGGTGTATACCCTCGTCGTTCCGTTTCCTTCGCTACTCCCTTAATTTTAAAATTCAATGCTCAATACTGAAAGGAAGTCATTGACGGGACTTGTGGTTATCGACGCCACCCCCCCCCCTCCTCTTCCCTCTTCGTGGAGACAAAAAGTACTCCGTGATTCACTGAATGTGATTATAAGCACACCGCCATCGACCGATGAAAAGTTTATCGCGCGGAACGCGGATAATAAACCTCGACCAAACTACTTACGGTTCTCCAGAAACTTGTTCAGCTATTTTTATTCACCTCTAGCGAGAGTTGCTTCGTCCTTAAATGCAACAAAGTTTCCAATTTTCACGAGGAAGAGATATTAAACTGCAACACGAATAACGTACAATGTTTTTGAACACTTGGATCAATTTTTTATACATGATTGGTGAATCGAATTTGAAAATCAATGTTTTTTTTATAAATAGGAGTATCGTACAGTTAATACGTGAAAAATTTGAAAAAATACTTGCGAGATTGCGGTAAGAGGGGTATATATAAATGATGGGATCGTTGAGGGAGTCCGATGGCTCTTCATCATAGGGATGAAAGCATTGTGCGAGGAGTGGGTGTCCGAACCACGTATCCTACTAGAAAACACGAGATTTACGCGGAGAGTTGAGAAAAGAACTTTGGTAAAAAGCTTGATAGAAATGTTTAACACATCACTTTGTAGGATAAGAGAGAGAGAGAGAAAACAGCGAGGTACCAAAATCACTTTTGCAAATCGTCAAGGTTCTCCGGAGTTTCAGACAGATCCAATCATTCGTTTTGAAATAATTCCGACGAAACAGGAGATTTGCGCGGAGATTCGAGGAAAGAACTTTTGTGAAAAGTTTGATAGAAAATTTTGAAACACCACTTTATAAGATAAGAGAGCAGCGAAGACCAAAACCATTTTTGCAAATCGTCAAGGTTACTCGGAGTTTCAGACAGATCCAATAATTCGTAATAATAATAATACCAATGAAACACGAGATTTACATGGAGAGTTGGGAAAAGATCTTTTGTGCAAAGTTTGATAGAAATTTTTAACACTATTTTATATAAGATAAAAGAACAGTGAAGGTTCGAAAGCAATTTTTGCAAATCGTCAAGGTTGCTCGAACTTTCAGACAAATCCAATAATTCGTTATAATAATAATTCCAATAAAACAGCAGATATTGTATGCATAAAAAAACTTTTGTGAGAAGTTTGATAGAAATTTTTAATACATCTCTCTTATATAGGACAACGGAGAGCAGCGAAGGACAAAATCCATTTTTGCAAATTATCAAGGTTGCCCAGAGTTCCAGACAGATTCACAATAATTCGTTATAATAATAATTCCAATAAAACCCCCAGATGTATACACAGGCATAATTGAGAAAAGTTTTTGTGCATAGAAATGTTTAACACATCGTCCACAGGAGAACGGAGAACAACGAAGGCCGAAAAAGATTTTTGCGAATTTTCGAGGCTGCCCAGAGTTCCAGACAGATCCAATAATTCGTTATAATAATAATTCCGATAAAAGCGCAGTAGTACTGTTGGAACGAGATGTGGGCGTTTGGAAAAGCAAGCCATTGTCTTGTAAATCTATTGTAATAAACATAAGATGGAGTGGTGACGATAAAGATAAATGGTCTGAAAGTAGAGACGGACAAGATGAAAATCCTCTCTCTTTTCAACTGCAATGCCTCTCCACCGCGGACAAATTCTCCACGAATATTCTAACGAAAATGATCCTAGAATCTCAGCCAAAAATTCACCAGTCACCCTGTGTCCTTCTCCGGATCAATAACCTCGAAAAATAAATGTCTAAAAATGCAATAAAATGGCTGTTTGTTCGCAATTAAAAATATTCCTATCTCCCAATACACATGAAAAAACTTTTACTATCCTCCATAAACTGTGTACATTGAATTTTAGTTTAAAACTATCCCTCTGGCTCAATCGATATATTATCTGAAAAACTAAATGCTTTCCACTGTGAATGAAATAATTGCGCAGTGTTTGGAATAGCTTTGCGCAGTTGGCGACAGTAGCTCTTTCCGGTGTTTCGGTTCATAGAATCACGCCTATTGGGCGATACGAGTTCCGTTTATTTTCTATCTCTTCCTTTCATCGAGAGTATCGATGTATATCGAGAACGAAAAAAGCCACTTTCGTAACGGTATCCGACTTGCCACCATCGCCACAGTCATGCCAGCAAACGAAGCGCGAGTACCAAATATTCTTTCCTTTCTATTCTCTCTCTCTCTCTCTCTCTCTCTCTCTGTTTACAACTACCTATCCACCCTCACTCCCCTGTCCCTCTCCTCTCTATATAGACAGCACTAGCCCTCTGATCGATATTCGCCACCTCCGTTCTCTCCTATCCTTCCTTCCTGTGCAAGACACTGGCAAAACTCAACCCTGCACAACTACTGTGTGTATATACATATATATATATATATATACGTCTGCTGTGCAAACCCAAAAGAAAAGACACTTTTTTCCTGCGTTAAATTCGTTCGAGATACTGGAATCAATGAATCCAGCATTTTCCCGTTTCTCGTTTTGTCCATTCATTAACCTAACAAGCACGAGAGATAGAGAGAGAGAGAGAGAGAGAGAGAGAGAAGTGGCAACACAGGATAAACGAAAAACACAATTATACCACCCTCTAACGTTTTAGCATCGAAATTAATGAGAAATTAGAGCATAGTAGTATACGCATTAACAATTCGGATTGAATGAAAAGTTCAAAGATCAGCGTCGTTAATTAATCGTTCGACAAATTATCCTGAATTAAATTTATGGAAACTACGAGAATCGCTAAATTGAGTATTTTCGCGTTTCTCGTTTGGTAGATTCATTAATTTAATAAACATGGGAAAAGTGGCGATGGGACGGACCAAAAATATGATTGCACCGACCTTTAGCAGTAAAATCGATATTAATTGATAAATTAAAGCATATACAGCTATACAGCCATTAAGAATTAGAAGAAAAAATCGAAAGCCCAGCATCGCTGATTAATTATTCGACGAGTGTTTCTCTTTCCAGAAATTAAATGGGATTTTACGATAAATTCCTTACGCAGCTCTCTCGACACGAATCCCATTATAGTCGATTTGGTTTTATCGCGAGGGTAGGGGAGCAGCAGGGCTGCACTGAAATCGGTATATCGTAATAACGCGGTAAATCGCTAACGACCGCAGTGCAACGTTATATTATGACCTTTATGGGACTTCCTGGACACCGTTATCTAACCGTAACGCGCGTTGCATCGAGCAGGAAAAAGACATGGACGCCTCATCCGCGGTGGTTCGGTGAAACTCGCATTAATCAAGAGTCACGTTAATCGAGACTGATGAAACATTATATTGGCAAAATACGGTCATCCATTCATCGCTCTCCTACCCTCCTCCACTACTACCACCATCGAAGTTGGCAGAAAAAATCCCCTGAAAACTTTCCTTCTCTCTCGTGTTGCACTATCGTATATACAAAAATTCACTTGCATGTGGTAAATTAAATATTGCAATGGTAGCATATAATTATGGCTCGATTACAATTGCCACAGCTTAATTAGCGAGGCTCTTGGATACTTATCGACACGAGATAGCGTATGTACGCTTCCGTTTCCACTTCTTTCTCGACTTCCGTGATGCGAGTGAAAAGTTAAGATCTCGTTGTTCGTTGATTAATGTGTACAGCAGCCCTAGCGAAAAAAGCAGGTCAATCGGAAAGAGGCAAACGGTAAACGCTCCGCGATGTGCCATAATCACTGCAATCAACATTTTTGCCAGGAATCATTGTACATTTCATTCGATTGCTCTTTTATTTAGATTTTCAAACGCTTCCTATATATATATATATATATGTATAGTCCTCGGCGACTCGCTACGCGCGTTTATTTTTTATTTCCCCGACCTTTTCTTTATTGCGAGGATCTGCGTGGAGTTTTGTCGAGGAAACAGGTCAATCAGAAACGGCTAAACGGTAAAAAGTATTGTTCTCTCGTTTCACGCTATATAGTCTAATCTTACACGTTCATCGTCATTAAAAAAAAAAAAAAAAAAACCGTATAGTAAATCCTCTTTTATATATACGAGGCTTTGAAAATTTTCACAACAAACCACCAGCGAGAGGTTCAAGGCTAATTTCAGTATTCATATTTATTATTCATAGTATATTTAATATTGTTCTCTCTCGTTTCGTGTTACGTAGTATAATCTTGCACGTTGATTTGTGATTAAAAAACCGTATAGAATATAAATCCTCTTTACATGACGTTGTGTATGACGCTTTGAAAATGTTCACAACAATCATCCCACCAAAATCCAAGGTTCATTTTAGTATTCGTATTTATATACTCTCTGTATTATATTTAATGTATAGGGAAGCTGTGCCCGAAAGGAATATTCCATTTTGGTTGCTGGATAGTCGTTATATATATATATATATATATATGTATAATTATACTCAAGTGCATATTACCATGTTATTTATCATTTAATTACGAACATTACATTGGATTCCAATGCAGAAGCATTTTTGTGTTCTCGGAATTATCCGAAAATTTAATAATTATAGTGGGTGTATTATCCGAGTACTAATTTATGTATCTGGCAAAAAGTTGCAACGATGCAGCAGTGAAAATTAAACGATATGAAAATGACCTTGAAACATTCGCGCGTACTCTGCGATTATTTCACAGTTAATTATTTTAGGTTTCATCCGTGCAGGTTTTAAACGCTGCTTGTACGCGAATATCGTAGGTTAAAATTGCGTGATTTTTATCGGAGGTTCTTCAGGATTTAAGGAGGAAGGACGTTTTGGATGATGTCGTCCATTCATTTTTTTTCGCAAATACCTCCATTATATTCCAGACATCGGTTTGCGTTGTTAGCAAAGTCCACAGGTAAATAGGAAATTGCAATGTGCATTTGCGCTGCAGGGATTGTGCAAAATTAACGCTGTGTTTGCTCTTTGCTTCAATCATCAATCGAAAACCTAACAATTTCTGTTTGCAGCGCAACTAATCGTTTCGTCAGAATCCACTGCACGTGTGTGTATGGAATTTTTGTAAATAGAACTATAGTGCATTTTTGTCCTTTTCTTTATCAATTAATTCGTACTATTGAGAAAATATAAGAATTTCGCAGCTGATTATCGATAACGCAATGTACGTAGCGCAAAATATAATTTTGCTCCATATTTGGCTATAGAGCGAAACCATCGAAGCGTTTCGCAATATCTTTATATACGAGTATACATCTGTTTTCTAAGTGAAATCATAAGATTTTCTTTGAAAGGTTAGGTATGCTTCTAATTTCTGTTGCGCTCTATTTCTTCTTTATTGCAAATTTTAGTTACGCAACCCGGTCAGTTATGATACTCCGGCTTATAATAAAATGCCACCTACATAATGAGTCTCGCGTTCAGCAATATTGCCGCAATATTGTCGGACGCACAGCCGAGCAAATACCGCACAGAGATATCTCAAATACGACAATAACTCGTTTAACTACATTTGCCGGTAAGCCAGCCTCATTCCCGTCGAAGTAATCGGGATTTAGCTAGGAGAGTTTGACTTGGAAAATACGAGAGAAGGAATATAGAGAAAAAAGTACATAATATATATAGAAAACCGAGGAAAATCCTAGAGAAAAACTTTCATTGAATTTCCAAGATAAGCAGAGTTTACCTTTGAACTTGTGGACAAAGAGCAAAGGGAGTCTAGATTTTAATGAAAACTTTCTTCAGCCCACTGTACTCGGACAAACTCAAAGGGTTAATTGCTATCGACTCTGCATAATTGCGAGAAAAAACTCCAAGACTGATTTGCAAAATGATCAATTTCCAGGTAAAGAAAATAAATGTAGCAGAATTTAAATGAAATACATATATGTGTCTAGGAGGTTGATTCGATCGGTATGGGGCATGCATTTTTATGCGAGAGGGAGATCAGGATGGAGAGGGACCTTGAAAGATTGCAGGAGTAGAGCGCGCGGCGTCGCGTGGTTCGATTGCTGAAAATGGTTGTTGGTTTTGCCGTGAGGGGGAGCAAACCTCCCTCTCTGTAGCGCGCGTTCATCCCCACTTCCAGGAGAAGGAGGAGGAGGAGGAGGAGGAGGATTTCAAGCTGCTCTAATACACACACACACACACAGACTGCGAGCGAGGCGAGGCACAGCAGCAGCAGCGTGAGACTCGTGAGAGGAGAGTAAGTGTATCGAATAGCAGCGGGCGGGAGTGCCTGTGTGTGTGTGTGTGCGTGAGCCTCTGGCTGCCTTTGATCCGCCACCTCCGCCACCACCGACACCGACCGACGGCGAGCAGTAGTCTCCTGCCAGTCGAGTTCAGTCGAGTTTAGGACTTTGCGCGACCGCGTGTTGTCTCTCTCTCTCTCTCTCTCTCTCTCTCCGTCGCTCTCTACGGCGGGTACACCGGTTCTTCTTCGGCAACTCCCCCCTCCCGATCTTCGGAGAAAACCTTATTCAGTTATTCCCCAGTGGTGCTGCATACCTCTCAGTGCAACGACAGTGCATCAACAGTGCAAATGTACCCAGTGCTTCGACCCCTCGGCCGATAGCTCCTCGATTTTTGGATTACCCCGAAGAAGCGGCTGTGTAGCGATAACAAGGTTACATATACTTACCGGACGTAATCAACGATTTACGATCCATGAGCCACGCGATCGATCAGCCTTGTCCGATCGGCCGTGCACTACGACCACCTTGCGTTGTCGGATGCGATAAAGCTGCTCGACCGGACCACTCAAATGGATTACACCGCTGTAATCTTCATCATCAACGGAATCAAAAACCTTTCGTCTCTCTCCCCGACATCGCGCGATAATATTTTTACTTCAAACTTGACCCGCCTTTTGCCATCGATTTCTCTACTTTTAATCATTTGGCAGGTTTTTTTATTTCTTTCTTTAGGAAAATGGTTGGATTTTCTTTGGGTTATTTAACGGTGAACGACGAAGACTATTCGGAGGTGGATGAAAGTATCGGGGGGATTATTGAAAAATTATTAATTACGTATAAGAACGAGGTGCTTTGGAAATATTAATAAACTCGTGTAGCTTGGGGGCGAGATGGTAGTGGTGCAGTCGTTAGGTTAATTATCGGTTAACGCGATGATAAGAATTTCCTCGCAGCGAGCCAATCGTTGGATGAATGAAAGCGAACGGTGTAGTCCCCGAAGGACGAGGAAGGACATTGAGATAAATGCTGGAATATCGTCCCGTCAATTTACTTCGTCCTTGTCAGTATATCCTGACTGGCGAGTGGCGCATGTATCGATCGATATACGCAAGATTCTCCGTAAATCGCTTCGAGCGATTCATTATTGTCATCGAGGTGCACCGTGTGTCTCTGCCGCAAACTTTCCATATCCCATACACACACACGCGGTTATTTTATACCGGCTGTGCGACACTCTTTCTCATCGTGCAATCCCAATTAAATACGAGACGAAAGAAAGTATTGCAAAGAGACAAAATTCCAGTGTAAAATTCACCATTTTTCTCAACGATTTTAACAGCAAATTTCCGGATCTTGATACGTGTACGTAAACCTTTTGCTTTTGCTCAATAATTCAACGTGTTGTTTTTAAGGTAGTGTGTTTATAAGTTTGGGTTATAAAATATTAAACGAATAAAATATTTGCTCGGTGTATAAATCTATAGTATTCGTAACTGTTCAACACCCGGTGTATACGAGAAACCGTCAACACACTGCCTTACTGAGCTCGAGAAACGAATCCTCGCCTCGTTCCACTATATATACACGTATATATCGTTAAATCTCTTATTTTGGCCCCTTTATCTCGGGGTGGTGGCTGTTCGGTTATTTTAACCGCGGCTGCTGCGCTGGCGAGTTTTCGGCTCGCAACACACTGGAGATTTTACGCGGGACGCGCACAGTTTAAATTTAGAATGCGGGAGAGAAGAGACAGGAGCGAATCTCGCGAGTTTTTCGGGCAGGAAATATGGACGTGGCATAACAACGACGCGTAGGTGCGTGTACAGCTTGTAATATTACAACGGTGTATCTGGGTCGAAATTAGAGAGCGCTTAAAACAACGGGGAAAATCTCATAACGCTGATCGTTTTCTCGAGGCAAAACTTTCGTTTGGAGAGAGGATCGCGTTTCGCGTGACTTTCGGAGATGGCTCGTCCAGCCAGCACCTGCCGCGCAATTTCTCCCTGAAAAACAACGATATTTACGTGTATATACATAGGTTTTTCCATTTTTCCTCCAATCAAAATAATCGGCGATCCGATGAAACGCTGCTTCAAGATTTCGTCGCTTATTCCACAGTGCCATTCGAGGATTGTTCATTTAATTGGAGAGAAATTCTAATGCGAATCTCGACAAACCCAATTGTCGCTTGATATTCGACGTTGGGAATTCGACGCTGTGGATCCAGTTTGTATGCAGATGTACGTTTGCCATTTTTGCATAGTAAAAGTGTGCTCTTGGATGCCAAGTACGCGTACTTGACCCTTGTGACCCAGTTGACACACGACTCTGACCCTCGACGCTCTGGCGCCGTGATTATTCCTTCCGAATCCAAAACTCATTCGCTCGTTTTACCGAAATTCAGGGTCTTTCTAGATACATTCATATATATATAGCGAGCGTTGTCCAGACGATGGAAGAGCTTATCATTGTTCTCCGGTGGAAAACTTTGTTTTCAACGTTTCGTGAATTTATGTAATTGTATACCAACGAGTGTCTCGATAATTGTAATCGTATGTGTGTAGAAATTCTCGTGCGTTAAAAGGGCAAAGGATGGAAGAAAGAGCGCAGAGTTTCTCTGGAAGGAACACGTACGTGTTGTTGCGAGTCCAAGTGAGCTTTCGATACACGTCGTTGCGTCGCGCTTCCTCGTTTCTCTCGCTTCTTCTCTCTCTCTCTCTTTATTTCGCGAGAAAACCTTCGACACGCGTTGCTGCTACTCCAGAAAACGGCTTAACGAAACAATAAGCCGTGACCGCACTCGCTTTATATAATTAATATTGGACCTTGCGGAGCAATTAGTCGTCTAATTTATCCGTAAATTACACTTATCGGCGCAAATGTTATTTGCGATTCATTCGCCGAATAGCGGCTCGCTTCGCTTTCGAGCTAAAATATTGCAATTTGACTCGACGATGCATTTCGAGCGGTATGAAACGATCGCGCGAAAGAATCACGCGATTTGCACGAACGCGATCCTCTTCGCGTCGAGATATCAGACATTTATTTTGCATTGGTACCTCGCGCACTCCTGCGTTTGGCAAGATACATCTAATTTTTTTTATTTTTCTAAATTACTTTCCGATTCTTTAATAAAATTGAAAACGGATTTTCGATCAACGCAATGAAACATTATGCTATAGAAATATGAGGGAAGCTTGTGTATCAATAAAAGGTTCTACGATTCAGGTGTTCGCCCTTGCCAGCTTTGACCTGCAGCAGGTCAAATTCATCGAACGCGTGCAATTTTTTCTACGTGATCAGTTCGACAGCTTTCTCGTCCATCATTCAAAAATGAGACGTAAAAGGGCGAGATTTACTTTTCCCATTAAAGCTGCTCTGTAAATATATTTGAAAAACCGTTCGGACCCATCACCGTTCATCGGATGTTTTATCGGTTATGCAAAAATTGCGTAGGATGAAGAATTCAGCGTTGTCCGAGAGTGAAAATCTTGAGAGCCTTTCTTTTCCTCGAAAGGTGAATAAAGAGAAGGGCGTGGCTGTTGCATGAGTCACGATGGAATAAATATTTAAATCGGTCCGAGTCATAGATTTTGAAGGATGAGGAGAAAAATGAGGCCACGTGTATGATTTTCGTGTGCTTGGATCGCGCGGAGGAAGGAGCTCTGGTGTACACAGGACCGGAAGAATGTAGTGCATCTGTCTTACGCAATCCTGCAGTTGAAGGCAGCCAGGAAGAAGCAGTAATACTCTGGAAACACTTTGGAGGATGCATAACACGTGTACGTCCTTAGTTCTGAAGGAGAGGAAACACAGTACCCCCCCCCCTCCCCTCCCCTCCCTTCATTCCCTCGCACATATACGTTTCTGCTACATCGACCAGCACTCTCGACCCCTTCGTGCGCTGATCGAGCGAGCAACTTCGTTTGCCAAAGAGACTCCCACGGAAAATTTAAATTTCATGTAATCCTAAAACTCTATTCAATGGTTTTTTGTCTAAATCTCATCAAGAGTTTTTTCTTTTAAAATCCTAAACCTTTTTATTCGAGCTTCCGTTAAATTTTTAAAGCTACGCATAATGTATAATCTTGAATCGTTTGATCAAAATATTCGATAGAGATATACTTAAATATTCTGGGGATAGAAATTCTCCATTTCTGATTATAGAAATAGATCCAGAGTGAGCGAATTATTTTTGCCAATGAAAAACTGATGAAGCGTGATTATAGTCGCAATTAAAAGATCGAGGAGCTTTAAGCTTTTAGAGCCGAGTCGTCACGAGAGAATGTGCAGTTGAATTTTTAAGTTTATGAAAGGAGAAACGAGGTCTGTGGTAGGTAAATAGAAAACTGTACCGCGATCTGTCGAATATAAATTCTATAATGGGCCTTTCATGGGGAATAAACGTGGCTGTGCAGCATCGATTCTCTAAATATTCTTTCTCTACCTTCCGGTCATCGAACTGTTCACCAAGAAAAAGCTCTGGATGTAAAAACTCTTTAGTTCGTCGATTCCTATCTACGGAAACGTAGAAATATAGTAATTTGGCAGAAAGAAGAAAAGTGCTGTAAAGTGCCGACTTAATTAGAGATAAATGTATGAATGACTGATTCATAAATTATGCCGAAAGATCGTAAAGCGAGACACGAGGGAATAATTTGGTCGCGAGGCAACAGCGCGTAACCAAGTTTCGTTTCAGTCGCTAAGTAAGCTGCAAGAGTTAATTAGTGTGGATATTCGATACGCACTGCATCCAGTTTTGTATAACCCCTATATACAGAGGGAAAAATTGCCTTTGTAGATTTTAAAAATTAGCTCTAAAAATTATTCGCGTTATTAATTCGAGAAAAAGCTCGAAAGCTTCGTAATGATGTATACATTTATGTAACCTCTGTACAGATAGTGAAACAATTTTCTTGGTAGATTTTCAAAATTAGCCCTAAAAATTATTTACGTTATTGATTCAAGAGAAAGCTCGAAAGCTCCGTAATGGGATACATCGATGTAAACACAAGGAACGCTCCGTTAGATTTAAAGTACGAGAAAGCTCGGAGCTGACGCTCTATAAGCGAGTCACTCCGGATGAATTGTTATTCGTTTCTGGGAATAGTCGAATTATACAATGGGAGCTTTGTGCTTTCATCGGTACTTGATTGTTCATGGATAGGAGAGCTTTAACAAAAGCCGATCGCACTTGCGAAATACCACTGGTGTGTTATCGCATCGGGGTGGCAATCTCTTTTTCACCTTGGAAGCCCGCCAAGAGCGCGAAAGCTGCTACCAAAGTCGTCGAGCTTGCAAGCCCTTGAGGCGATCGAGTTATCGAGCTTTTCCAGTCTTTTACAGTTTCAATCTACGACTCGGCCACTCGTTTATTCTAATCCCACCGTAAACTAACATCCAACCTTTCCTTGGCTTATAATAATGGAATAAAGCTAAGAATATATTTCATAACACTCGAAGCTTTTTCTTTGATCAATGCCGCCGCAACCGTTATAACCGAGCTTTCGCACTACTTGCGCGATTGCACCGTGTTTTCTAATGCTTTTTGCTCTACGTGGAATTGGAAAATTTCAAGAAATCGTTTGAGGGATGATGAGAAGGAAGAAATTTTACTGGAGAGGAGAGCTTGCGAGTATGCATGGACACCTATATAGACGCGCGGAGAAGCGTCGTGAATTTATTTTTTCGCGTCGGTAAGCCGATGGTGTATTTTCGTGCTCGTCCTTTCATATCAGTGGCACAATTTATGGTTTCGGGATTGCTCGGAATGGCAGCTGAATCCTCCGGGAGATTTCTTCCTTCGATCTCCCACACGTACACGAGTTATTGCACCTACACACTCGAGTTCTTCAGCCAACAGCTGCATAATATAAAGACCGAAGAGGTGTGTACTCTCTAGTTTCTCGCGTTCCCATTCGAGTTTGCACGTGTACTCGTATTTTTCTCGCTCCACGTCACTGCAAATTCGATCCTGCCTTTTACCTCGTATCACGATTAGCTATTCCCGAAGGACTAGCCTGGATCCTGGCAGGAGTGGCAGTGGCTATCCTACACCCATTGCCTCTTTGCTCAGCGTTCCTTTGTATTTTTCAACGCTAACGTTTCTTTCCTTCCACGAATCTGTTTATTTCCTTCGTAAACCGATATTTGCCGGATCGCGAGAAAAATACTACTCTCCGTTGAAGAATTTTGCGAGTTAAAAGTTTTTTGCGATTTAATAAGCGCAAGCTGGCAGTATATAGGGATTGTAACTCTCTTAATTCTTTTCTCGCAGGTCGAATATATGGTTTACAGCAACAAAGACCTAAATCCAAGGGAGAACGTCAAAGGTCAAAGGTCGCCTCTTGGTTCGTCCATACGTCAGAGCGATTTCAGGAGTTATCTCGCGACGACGGATTAGGATTAGGCATTTATTAAATCCTACGTGGATGCATTTTTACGAGGTAGTAAGCGCGCGCAAAGTAACTTTTTAATAAGGCTTAATATTTTCTTCTTTTATTTTATATTCGCTACGTTGCTTCTGCACGGGGCTCGCTTGGTTGCGTCCATTCGCTTAAAAATACGAATGAATTTTAATATTTGCATAAGACTCGAACGAGAGATTTTCCAGCATTGAAAAAAGGGCGATTTTTAATATTCAACCGAGGAAATTCTCCGTGTCCAGTTCTTCGTACGCGAATGCTAATTTTTCTTTCTGTTCAAATATCCTCCTATATATATATATATATATAAGCATACACCGTACTCGTTCGAATCGCTAAAATCGTATTTCCCCTTATCGCAGCTCGAATTTGCACCGCTCTACCATCGGCGCTGGGATTTCGACTTTTTCCAGCCTCATCGTTATTAAAACTTTAGGCCAGATTGCTTTCATCGAAGAAAAAGTTTCTCGCAGAGCTGGGATCAGCGTTGAGGCTGGATTGAATTGAAATCCAGTGGCAATTTCATTAGAATAGAGTGGCAATTGAATCGTCTTTTTTCTTGGCGACAGTCGACGACAAGTATGAGACTCGCTCTTGAGGCTTCTCCGGACTTTTATCTATATTCCGATACGTCCTTTGCTATATATATATATATATATATATATACACCCTTACCCACTCCCACTTATCCCCGTTATGCATCGTAGTTGCGCAATAGTTCCAGCAGAAAACACACTCGTCGATCCCAACTCGAGAAACCAGCTACGAATCCTCGTCTTCAAACTTTCTTCACCATCATATATATATATATATATATATATATATATAAGGTTTTTCAATTTTATTGGAAATAAAAAAACGAGAAAATGTAAAATATACCGTGGTATATATTTTGTTTTAGGATTTATTCAACAATTCGAATATTGCAAATTATCGAAACATCCATTCATCTATATATATATATATATATATATACGTAATTGCAAATGGTTTCGCGTTGAGGTTTGATGGGTTGCAAAGCCTTCTAATAAAGACATTTTAACACCTACGTGCAAGACCCTAACTAGGTCGAATAGCCTCCGGTATACCAGAGCTTCCACTTCATCATCAATTAGAATTTTAATCCCCTCGCAGCGCACCACAGGCACCCCCCTTCCCCTCTACCCTTTTTCAAAAGGAGGAGTTCCAAGGAGGAAGAGCAAATTCTGCAGGCGAACAACGATCTTTGCCAGAGATTCGTATAATGCTTATAGAGGGATGAGAAAGGATTTCGTAATTCGGACTAAACCGAATGAAAAATGCTGCCTCGAGTATAGTTATTGGAATTTTGCACGATCGAGCCTATATAGCTCCAGTATCGTGCTTCCTATCCTTTAGCAAGGATCCGGAAATATCGTTTGACAATTTTCAGTAGAATAACTGGATATAGCAGCCACGGGGATTCTTCTTGAAAACTGAATCAGTTTTTTATCGTGGCTCCAACTTTAACATTCAGCCCTCAAAACTGCCTTCTCCGATAAATAAGCTGTCGTAACGTTATGCGTTACATGAAAATTTATAGCAAAAAAGTTATGTAGAAGGAAGCAACCGACGATAAAAATTTGAACACGATTGAGATTTTTAAATTAATATACAGCTATGAATGAAACGAAGCATTTGGTCATAAATTTTTATTACGCCCCTTTATAACTGGATTATTCTTGACAATTTTATTACTGATATATTATAAAATTACTGCGATTTTATTTTCGCTGAATTTGACGATGTTAACTCATTTTCGCATAATTCTGCCTTGGTTCTTGTTTGCGCAAAGCTCGAAATTCGTTGTGCGACCGTTGCGATCAGCTGTGGCAGTCGGGCAACATGGTAATTATTACTAGTGATCAGTATATATATATATATATATATATAGCAATTGCAATTATAATTACCAGTTGTCCAAACGTCGCGGATGATCGGGACGATTGAAAAACTGGTGTAATTATAATTGGTACCACTACTGATCAATATAGTGATAATTACCAGTTTTCCAGCGACGTGGCTAATCGCGATGTCTGAATGCAATAAATTCCTCAACCATAAATCCATTTATTATTTTAGTATAGGAAATTAAGCATTCGGATTTCATTTGTACGTGTAAGGACAATTTGGAAATTGTCTCTCTCGAATGTGTCGCATCTTTATAAGGCATAAAAGTGGTGCTTCTTCTTGCTAAAAATATCTGGCGTGGCTAATCTCGCGCGTCTTAACGGGAATGGCACGGTTCGAGACAAAATTAACCGTTACTCGAACAGAGCTCGCCAGTTGATTGATTTGCTTGTCTCCTGCTGCCGACTTTCCTTCTATTTTACTTTTCAATCGAGAGTCAGATATATGTCCTTTAACGCCACGCCACTTTTCCTTACCTCCCTTATTCTATTTCCCAACGTCCACACTCCTAACAACTTCCCCCTCCTCCACTTTACCTTCTCCGATCCAAAAACATTCGCCTTCACCGCATAAAAATGATCCAATACGATTCTGTTCTTATAAAACCCTCTGTTCTCCAAAACCTAAAATTTAATCCCGCAAAAACCATCGATTCTCTCTCCGAAGGTTTTCTTAGACAAAATCTGCGCTTGGTTTTGGCGGGATTTCGCGGTTTCTGGTTGGAGGGCACGTGGTGTGTGTCTCGGAGAAAAAGTCGTGAGTCGTGAGAGGAAATTAGGTTGGCAGAAGAGAGGATGGTGGTTAGGTGCGCTGAACTTTGACCTAGGAGAAGAAGCAGTGCTACCGGATCGTTCACATGTGTTCCTCCGAGTCGTTGGAAGAAGGGCCTTTGCCTAGTAGCGCTCTGTGGGAATCCTCGACGTCTCAATGGGCGCAACCGCAACGAGCGACGACACCCAGCCACGCTACGGCTCTCTCACGATTTCTACGTGCACGCGTGAGAGACGCCAGGAGAATCAATCGACATTCCTCCTCAGCTCTTTCACTCTCACTCGACTCCGTTCTTAATCGTTCCTCCCCATTAATTCCGCAACAACTCAATTAGCTTTGTACCTTGAAACAACTCATTTCTCGGTTAAACCTCGATCATCCGATCGACACGAATGCTCTTCATATTTCCCATTCGTACATTTTGATCGTTGATCAGTCAACTTTGTGTGTTCGAAGCGTTCATAGTTTTTTTTGTTTTTTAGGATAATTTATCAAAAGGGAGAAGACGCTTGGTTTTTTCCGCTTGGTTGGTTGAATTATAGGACGCTGAGCCTAGGCTGGTGTTTTTTATCTATTCGTATATTATTGAAGCAACACGGTTGGATGAAAAAATGCGTTCGGGTAGGACGCTATCGTTCAACGGCTGGGATAATATCGGGAAACATGTGTGTGAGAGTGGGGGGAGGGACCAGGGATGCAAGTGTCTATTATTAGAGTAGTAGGAGGCCACCAGATCCCTGGGGAGCTAGTATACTATACGTCGAGCACGCGTTTTATCTTATCCCCTTCCGTACCATCGGCTCGCGCTGCCCTTCGTCTGCCTCTGACAGTCCAACAACCTTCTATTAACGTGCTGTATAGGTTGCTTGTATGTATATGTGTACCATGCTCAACATGCCTATACGCTGCATATCATCGTAGGTTTTGCTCCAAGCCTCGTTAGAATTGTGAAATTTCTGACCTTTGACTTTGAATCTATCCTCAAAAATTTCTGTTGATAAACTAAACTCATCGATCTGGTAGGAATATATTCAAAAATATATTATATATATATATATATATATCTTATCATTTTCATGCGGTTTTGGTTCACCCTGCCCTTCGTCTGCCTTTAACAGTACAACAACCTCGTATCAACCTGTGATGTAGGGTACCTATATGTATACGTGTACTCCGTTGAACATATACTTATACGCTGCGCAACACCGTGGATCTCGTTCCGAGCATCGTTCGTTAGAATTATGAAATCGATGACCTTCAACTTCAAACCTATACCCACAGAAAAATTCCCACTGATAAACCAAATCTCACTGATCTACTTAGAGTACATATCTATCTCGTGATAACTCACAATTATTGATCTTGGACAAAAGACGAGAGCACTTTTCGCGTGTTGCGTTATTTACGTTCGTCGGCGGCGGAGCTATTATCGAGAAAGCCCGCATGTAACCGGTTAATGGGAAAATAACGTCAGCGTCAATTAACAGAAATCGGAAACAGGCGTGACGTGGCTCGCTGTCGATACGATTTCAGGCGAGTTGGAATTTCTCGTTGTTGGTTGATTATGGGCAGGGGGGGGGGGGGGGAACTTTATTGTACGACAGTGTCCGAAATGTTACGGGTGACGCGTGAAGTTTGACGGATGAAGGATTAGCTGGAAATCGCAGGAGTGTGTATATATACTCACACACATACATATTAGTATAACGATATACGAGATTTCATGAGTAAAACAGAGCAGACGTCGGTGCGTAGGAAAAGGGTGAGATGGCGAGGCTTGTAAGAAAAGATGATGCGGTAAGGGAGGGGGGAGAGAGAGGATCTGACACGAGCGCCGACAAAGGCATGCTCGAGGCCCGTGGAAACCTGGTTAAACGAGGGCTGCTGTCGAACGATGTGCTAGCTTTTATGGCTTCGTATGTACGGTGTTCGTTCACTGGTCTGTGCACTTGGCGTGCCTCTCCCTCTCTCTCTCTCTCTCTCTCTCTACTCCCACCATGTCTTGCCCCTTCCCGCCCCTATTGCGTGTGCGAGCTTTCCGCTCCACTCCTCTCTGACTCCTGTTGCGCCGGCAAATTACCATGCGCTGCTCGACCGCACGGAAAAGATCACTAGACACTGATCGCGCTACTCCCAAGAACGTGTCCTTTCTCGCCCTCGACGTATCCGCTCTCAAATGTGTTTACCAAACCAGATTAACTGCGGAGCCTCGTCCAGTCACGCTCGATCACTCTCCGTCGCTCTGCTCTGGCCCATAGTCAGCTTATTTTAGCTACTCACCTTAAAAAGCTCCTCGAGCCAGCCAGCAATCGACTTTTCTCATTATTGATCTATGTACCGTGAGATAAATTACGAAAATAACTTTACGCAAGTGTGTACGTGAAGCGAAATTTATTTGAGTCATAGTATTTAATATTTCTAGTAAAGAATGTTTGATACACATTCTACATCAATGCACTTTCCTATGCTTTCGAAGCAAAACTTGAAACGTTCTTTTAAATATTATAACGAGTCTTGCACATCTTCCTTCGCCCAGCACTCTCCATTCGAGACTAAAAACGTAACCGTGCAGCGTTTTGAGTTTTCTTACAGCAGGACTTTATATACTTCAACCTTATCTCTCGCTGACTTTTTATGAGAACGCTACAACGCTGTTATTATTATTATTATTTCTCTGTTAGTATAAATTTCCGAGAATCTCACTCACCTCGATCCGATCAAAACAAACTTCGACCAGTTTGTTTTGGTTTTGAAGCTGCGTACGGATTTCAGGAATTTTTTGACGCGCTCGGTAAGGGGAAGGGATTATATTTTCGTGGAATGAGAATAAAGGCTTTTATGGCGCGACCTAGCTAAGGAGTGGCAATAAATATGGGGCTGTCCCTCGCGCAACCAATCGATTCTGCAGTAAAAGAGACCAACGCCATCCTCGACTCAACGACGAGGAATCCGCGAGCTCCAGTCGTGCTTTATTTTTGGTCATGCATGCATGGGAATGAGCCTCGTTACCGGAAGCTTCCGCAGAATCGCTCGAATTAATTCGACGAAAACAACAGTACCGTTCCTAGTGCATACATGCCCGTCCTTCTCTACCAAAAACTCGACCTTTTCAACCTCGCCATTATTCTCAATCTTCCGTCACCCTTCGACAACACGATTGATTTTTCTTTTTTTCTACAACTCCAGACACCCTTGTTTCTACTTTCTCTTTTTCTCGCGTCACTCGGACTCTCCTATTATATATACTACCCCATCGTCATCCCTTATCTTCCCACGTGTCTCTCTTATTGTCTTCGCTCGGCGTATCAATTTTATTAAAAATGTCATTAGAGAACCGTCGCTATATTTTTTTAATTAACCGAGTACCTCTTGCTTTCCCATACCGGCGCGCTCGCCTTGTTAATTATACGATTACTTACCGGACGCGTTGGATCATTTCCTGAACTAAATAGTACTGGTCCTAAGTTCCCGCTGCTCGGTCGTTATCTGCGAAAGGTCAAAGGTCAAGTTTAATTATCGATTATTTGGATTAACTCGATCGGGTTCCTTCGTAACGTTTCTTTTACCACATCCAGTCGAATGGAAGAGTGTTCTTTTCGTCGGATCTCTGGTAGAGACGCGGGTTAAAGTTGGGAAAAATAATAAAGTATGGAGACTAATGAAATCAATTGTTTTGGTCGCTCGAGCGTAGCAAGTTTTTCACGCAGATGTTATTTCAGCGGAGGGAAAACATTTATTTTTCATGGAGGATTTTTCCGTCACTGTCGGTGCAGGCGAGCGGTGGTGAGGGGGGAGGGGGAGGAGATGGGCATGGAAAATCCTCTGGAAGGCGTTATGCTAATATTATCATCCTGGTGCTAGAGAACGCGTGTGTACGGCCTCTAGTTGCATATTGGCGAGGTCGAAGGTCGCATAGCTTATCCTGAACATGCCAAACGCGAGAGTGGGGAGACTTAATTGATGAAGTGGCAGAGAGGAGAGAAGAGGAGGGGGGGGGGGAGGAGGAGGAAAAGGGTCTAGCGCAGGTTCACGACTCCTTAAGATTTGCGAGTGGTAGATATACATCTATATACCTTAGCGGCTGCGCGAATTATTCCAAACATTTCGCTCCTTGTCGCTGCAAACTTTGGACTCTGAACAGTTTTGCGCGAGCTGACTCACGACGAAATTCTAGAGGAACGATCTCGTTACGAGTTACAAACTACCATTTAGCTGGAGATCTGTGCGAACCGTCGGAGTCATTGCTCAAATTGATAATCATAAAACGTTTCTATGTATACATCGTCATCCGTATTATTCAATCCTCGATATTAAATTTCTTGCGATCCCTCTTTTGTATTTTAACGAAGGTAGCTGCTCGCAAGTTTTATGAGAAGCTTCGTAAGATGCTTAATTGGGAAACTTTGGAGAGCACGGTCTTTTTGAAAATTAATAATCTTATTCCGATAAGTAATGTTTGATTTATAAAATTCATTGAATTATTAATGAGATAGAAGTCTGGCGGAGACTCGATTAGCTTAATTGCTCGAGACGCAGTTAAGCTCCGTAAATAGTTTTTGCAGATTTAGGTGGCACGCGGCTAATATTGGCGGGACGAGTTTTTGAGCAAATTGAAAAGCACAGTACTCGTGGCGACTTTCAAAGAGGGAGCTGCATAATGCATGAGAAGGATAGCGCTTACCTTACGCGCCGTGAACTTTTATTGCGCCAAGTAAAGGCAGAAATTGCGATAATCAACGGCGTTGCAAGGGAATTACCCGCAATTAATAATCACGCCGCGAAATCGCTGCTACCGGAAGGCACGGTCCGTATGTTCCGCTAGAAATTGAAATTCCTCATCTACTTCGTCTCGCATTGTCGTTCGCATAATTAGCCTCCCCCCCCCCCCCCCCTCTTTCTTCGATATTCGATCGATCCGCCGTGCATCCGCGGTACAAACAAAAAGCTGAGGTTTTGCCGGAAAAATATTTTCCGCAATTTTAGAAAAAGAGAAAGAGACGTAATTGTTTTGAATTTCGTTCAAAGAAACTGGTTGAATTTTTTGCTCGACTAAGCGTAATTGCTGCAAATTGCGAAGGAAGTAAAACGTCTACCCAAGTAATTATTGACTTTTTCTCGAGTTTTACAGTAGCCAGGAAAATTTGAGAATTTTCTTTCCTTCGAGAGTATATATAACGGAATGCACTTGACAGTCTTCCCTGCACGGATTGAGAATTACCACGGGTGCGAAACTAGTTGTACCTGAAAATACCAGAGGAATTTGCTTAATGGACCGAGTTGAAAATCGTGCACCTGCAAAATTTCCAGCCTTTGTCAAAGTTTTCAGGTAGAGAGAACTGTGCTGTCTCCTGCAGTGAAAGATTTTCTCGGTTCGTCCAGCCTAAATCCCGACTCGACCCGACTCAGCCCATCCCTACGGTGCTTTTCGTTAGGTTATACTATTCACTCATACGCAAACACACACACACACAGAAAAGAATATTTCCACAACTGTCCGTAACTTTTCAATGCGATTAAACTGGAATATCTCTGCACAAGGAGTTTACTCAGGATTGTCACGAAAAGTCTCGTTACTGCGCCCGTTGTTCAAGGTTCTCTCGTTCGGATCTTCATCGAGAATCTCAACAGCTTCGTTTTCGCAACTCTACTAGGTATTTTCTGAAAAAAAAAAAATCTTAAACTCGACCTACGATACAATCTTCGCGATTGCACAAATCTCAACTAGGATACATTTCGAAGGATAATTGGAGAGGATTAAACTCGTATGGTAATTGGGAGCAAAGTTGAATTTTAATCGTGGAAAGAAGTTTGAGTGGGAAGGGGGGGGGGGAGGTAATCTTGATTGTGATAAATTTTGAAGGGATTTTTCATTAGTTTTTCCGCAAGAGATTGGATGCAAGCCCGAGACAGCTATTAACCGTGTGTATAGGAGGCTTTTCAGAGATAGACGAGGAGCAAGGTATATGCATAAAGCGACGCTTGCTTTTGTATTCGCTGCTGGTAGCTAGAATCCAGAATATAAGAGGAAGACGAGCTCGTCGAGCGCGTGCTTGAGAAGCTTGCAAGCTCGCTAAATTTCTACGTCCTCTCCTCGTCTTCTTTCTCATCCCCTTTTCTCTTCTCTTTATTTCCACCCATTTTTATCTCCCCCCCACCCCCTCCCCCGTTCTCTATATGCCTCCTTCGGGACCACTTACACACTTCACTCCCTGCCATTGCAGAGTTTTTCCCACTGCCTACGGGATCATTTATCAGCCCTTTAGATTTCTGTCGCTTCTCACGTTTTGTCGACTCAATTCTACTTCGCTTTTCTTCCCTGGAATCTCCTCGACCGCCTCGCTGCTATTCTCCTTAAAACGAGCTTTTCTAATCACCCAGCCTATTCTCTCTAGCACGAAGCATCTTTGTTTAATCGACGTCCCCCCCCCCCCCCCTACCTTCGAACGAACACGTGCAACTTTATGCTCCGGAAAACTGAGCCCTGATCTCTAGAAATTATTAACGCTATATATTCTTGCAAAGCATTTTTTTTATCATCGAACATCCATCTGATTTTAGTGCACAGCACTTGACTCTGAAAAGCCAATTTTCTAAAAGGACTCCCATCTGTTTTACAGAAGAAAAACCTGTTAAAACTTTGCTCGAAATACTGGCTACTCCCTTTTCTCGCAGCTGTATGCTTTGTAAAGGAAAACCACGAAGGGATAATTATCGCACGAAAGTTTTAGATATACTTGAGCAGCGATAAGCGATATGAACGTTTTTATTGTGTGGAAAAAGCGAACGGTTTCTCTTTGGCAGTAAAATGATTATTAAAGAATCTTTGCTGTTTTATTATCGGTGTATCGGGAAGACCTAGTTTAAGCCGATGAAACCAGCTGGTATCGATAAAGAAATTCAGGATGAGTTTTATTTCCCGTTAGAGACTCTGTATAAAAAGTCCGATGTAATCGGGGATAAACTTTGTGTACGAGTTTCCCGATCGTTTTTGACACTCGGAGAGTCAATAAATTCCACTTCCATCGCTAAATTCAGGCTCGAAGCAGGCGTTGTTAAGTCTCGCTCGTTTAACGATGACAAATTGACTGTACCTCCCCATGCCAACTTGTTTACCTGACTTTATACTCCTGCGAGGAATAATTGTCAGAAAGGGAGGGGGGAGGGGAGAAAGAGAGAGAGAGAGAGAGAGAGAGAGAGAGTATCCCTCTTCGAACCCTCGAACGATCTAATAGAAGGGGATTATGGTACATTTTATAGCCGTGAGAATATAAAGAGTACGGGGTAATGGGGTGGTGCTCGAAAAAAAGCCTAGGAACGATAAAAAAAAAAGAGCCGAGAGGGTTCTTTTTTGCCAAGGGGTATCAGTGGCCTAATCTCTCTTTAAAAATTTTCCTTCTTCACAGTCATTTTAATCATTTCTGCCCTGGCAGTATATTGTTATTCCTCGCCTCGCATTCAATGGCGTCTGCCTTTGTCCGCAGGAAACCCTCCTTCGAACGACCCGAGATTAGGTTTAATTCGCGTTGCGATATATAGGCTGTGGAGGACCCTGATGAAAAGAAAGGCGACGCGCGAGACAAGTGTGAGTTTTGTCGAGGAAACGAGGGAAAAATTGTACACCTTTTCATAAAATTGCAATTTCGATTTACGGGATACGCAGGGAAGGCTTGTCGTAAAACTTGGCGGATGTTGAAACCGAGCGATAGTGGATGCCGCGGGTTTTATCAAGCCGAAGCCTCGTCGCTTCTACTCCTATTTCTTCTTCAGCTTTTATTTTATCAGCTCTTCAGGGCGGTGCGCGTTTGCCGTCTCGAATTGATAAGCCCCGGGCTGGAAAACGTTGTGGTGGCTACGTATAGAGAAGCCGTCGTCTGCCAGAACGTGATTCAACGCCTCGAATATTCGTAACTCTTCTCACGCGCGATCAGACCCACTGAGATTAGTCACGTAATGAAATGGTGGCTCTGCGAAGGGTTCCCATTGCAAAATACGAATACCTATATGTATATAAATCTGAAATTGAAGAAGAGTCTTTTAATAAATCTTTGCGAAGGATTATGCGATAGATTAGTAATCGCGTTATTTAAACGCATGATGAAAATTGGGTGGAAGGATCGAGGGTTCGACATTGTTACCCTCGACTTGTCTGTCTATCGATCGGTGTGGCTCATGGGATCCAGAGAAACGGGAGGATCGAGGAAGACGAGTAAAAATGAAGGTTTTTAGCGATCGGACGTCAGCTACGAGTTTGGAGTCGATGGAGATGTAATAGCCGCTGAGGAAAAGGTGGAGAACAGGAGGAAGGGAGGAAGAAGAGGAGGAAGAATGGAGGTGGATGAATCGTTAGAGTGCTGGCGAGTCAGGCGAATCAGCGAGCTCTGAGCGAACGTCATGCACAAGCACACGAATCAGCAGCTCCGAGGGCTCAGCAGCCACAACCCTCGTGGACCTGTAAGAAGATGGAACAGTTTTCACGGGGGCGGTGGGGGTGTAGGTCCACCGACTGCCTTCAGCGATGGAATCGCTAATGGCAGAGGGATGCACGCAGGCACGATGAAAATACCACCGCAGGAACATTTCAGGGCTGTGCCCAAAGCCGTTCAGGCTCTGAGGAGCGAGAGTGTGGACAGGACCCATCGTGCCCAACCCCCACCCCCGCCTGCTTTCCCGCGTAGAAGGTTCTCCGTCTGGTAAGTTTGGTATATGTTTAACAGTCGACGCGAAGATGTTATCAAAGAAGTACAAACGAGTTAAAGGTCAAGAGTGACAAGAAAATTTATTTAGAAATATAATTCAAAGATTTTTCAACATGGACAATTTGTTTGTCAAATATAAAAGACTAAAATATTGTTTGCTAAATATGTAACAATGAATTTATCTCGATTGATTCGCGTTGTTATTTATAAGCAGCGATTATATCGGTCTGTTTAATCCATTTTCATGAATCTAGAGTAAAAGCAGTACAAGGAATTTAAACGTTAAGATTTAATTAAGTCTCGAAGGGTGTAATTAAGTCACCTTCTCGAAGTAAATAACGTAGAATAGCAAAACGTGTTTTGAGAATGGAAGAAGCAGGGTATATTTGACTTTTGCCAATTACCTCGTGCTTCTAATTACCCCACTTTGGCACGATCAATATGTTTTTCCTTCAACGAGGCTGACGGAACTTGCCCGTTTAGTCTGATAATTATGAAAAAGTTGGGGCTGATTTAAGGAATGATTTATTATCGAGCAATAATGAAATTTTAAATGAAGCCTGGATCCTAGGGGTTGAAATTAGCCGGCGAGGAATGATTTGGTGCGAGGCACGTGACGTTGGGGGTGGGACTGCGGTAAATCAGCAAATTTCAGCGTTCGCGTCAAATAAAGGTTGCTCCGGAGGTGGAGGAGGTGTCCTATCGTTTTCAGAGCAGCGTCCCCGTGGCGCTCCTAGCCGAGACATTTCGGGCGTGTCGTATCGCGAAGCTTTAATGGAATAATGGTAGCGTGAAAATATTTCATTAGGCTGGACTGGTGGCGAACGTATATAGCGAGAGATAGGACGTATAATTTCATCAAGTGGACTAAACGTTCCAGAACGCGTCGGTATTTGAAATGTCAGCTGAAGAAACACCATAGAGTCTGGCCTTCTCCTTTTCATTCATCGGTATATAACCCCTAAAGTCTCGTCTTCGCCGGAGAAAAATTATTACGAAATTCGAACTCGAGCTTCGATCCACGCCAGTCTTCTCGTATAATATTTCTTCTCTTCAGGAACGAGGAGCTCTCGAAGAACAATTTCCAGCGAATCTTTTAAATTTCCTTCGTCTCCGTGTTACGCTGGAGCACTTAAATATCAATTACGTTACGATATTGTACGCGATATTCCAGAACCAAGATCATGCTGTATAAACGTAAGAAAAAAACAACCAATTTTCGTTGTATTTAAAAAAATATATAAATGAGCTTTTGTCGGATTAATTCAGATCCCTGAAGAGAATTTAATTTTCATGGTTTATTAAACTAAAAGACTGATCGTGTTCACCGAGATGCACCCATGCTGACGTGACAACGTTGGAAAAATTAAAATTTACGTCCGAGTGTAGAATTATGAATAACACGAGACACACGATCCTTTATGATTTCGTATATATATATATATATCTGCAAGGATTCAGCGAGAGGGATGAAGGGATACCTTATATTAAGCTAGGTATGGAGAAGCCCTGTCAAGGGTTTCATGGGAGCGTCGAATTGGATTTTCTACGACAAATGCTTGTTACTCGATGTTACGCATGCGTTACATGAACGTTACATCCATCTATCGAAGAGCGGATTCTGCTTGATGGCCGACAAACGTGGGAGAGAGTGAGAGAGTTTCTAGTTAGAGAGAGAGAGAGAGAGAGAGAGAGAGTGAGGGAGAGGGAGAAGCTATATACAGCTCGGCAGTTCGCCTGCTGCACCGTTTGCCTGTTTCTTGCAGGTCAATAGCCTTAGACAACCTTACGGCAACCTTCCCCCTCCCCTCGCACACTTAAACCCATCCTCCCTCTGGTCTCTACGCATATACCTTTCATAATCGCACACTCGTCAATATTAACCTAATCTACTTAATCAACCTGGCAATCTCCCATAACGCGTACACCCTCTGCTCTTAACGTTCCTCCGCCATTTTCTCTCCTCTCTCACACTCTACGTCCATCCTCCGGCTACCACAGTTTCAATTATCTATCGTTCCATTCCAATTTTCCACGTTTGACAGCCACTATTTTACCGCTGATTGCACTTTTGATTTACGACCCAAAATTTTTCACCCAAATGTTACCTAATTTTCGATGCGACCCACGTCAATAATATCATTAACGAATACTTTCGTGTATCGAATCCCCCCCCCCCCCCCTCCCTCTAATTTTGTCCCCCAATTATTCTATTTTTTCGTTAATAAATTACGTCGAAACGAGGTTACAGCACGGTTTAACATAACCGAACCGTTGGAGAACTAGGAGATTGAACAAGCTGAGCAACAGGGTGGAAAGTTGCTAAACTATTCCACGAACTATGATAAATTTAGTTGGGAAACATCGAGCCATGCTATTTTTGGCGTTTTTGTTTTGCGTTGTTGGCTCGGTTCGGTGGTGGAAAACTGGAAAGGCAAGCGATAAATAATGCAGCAGCCGAGGACACGCTTGGTGCATGAGATTTTCGTAAATTATCAGAGGGAGAAGCGGAAATGCTATGGTTTATAGGTAATTTCAGGAGTGGCCCCGTATACGGGGAAACATCTGTAGTGTATATGGTTCGAATTGATCGTAAACATTATTGTCTGGATGCAGCGATGTTTCGATATAGCGCTATTGGTATATATATATGTATGTATGTATAGAGCACACGGGATATAGAATCTGCAGGATACGCAGGGAGTTGGGACATTGAAGCGTACCTTTGTGGCTCTGTGGATTGACGGAATAATAGGTTTGCAATGGGAGTGGGGACACTCGAGGTGATATATCATGTTTTCAGAATCCCAACGTCAATGAGACTATATACCAACCTACCAATCGAGTATTCACAATAGTCTGAATTCTTCTCAAACTGGTCACAGCTTTTCTCGTTGACCAATCTAACAGTGACCAGCATTCGTCTCTCTCTCTCTCTCTCTCTCTCTCTCTCTATCAGTTACATAAAAATTCACACTCCATAAATTTCTAAAACTAACGTAATTCTTTTCTTTTCTCTTTCAGTTTCGGGAAGCGGACGGGTGGCAGTGCCAGGAGACCTAACGAGTGTTTTGTACTCGAGCCTTCCGAGCTGATCGTTGTAAGTACAATTTTTATGAAATTCTTATCTTCCATTTGAACCTTTGCTATCACGTTTTAAGAACAATGATGGTTACAAGTATATGAGAGGCTCGCGTGAAAATATTAATGGGTGTTTTATTGATAAATCTTAGTGGGTGGTTGTAGTGAAATGTTGAATATTACCATTTGTATTTTTTGTTTTGTTTTAGTTAATTTATTTAAGATCGTTTTACAGTGTATATTTTTAGCAGAGGAATTGATTTAATAATATTGCTTTTTGTTAGGTTTTTTATAAGCAATTTCCAATTCGCTTCAATACGTTCTGATCAATCGTTTTTTCCGTTCCTTGATCAAGTTTCCTTTTTGTTATTAAACTCTTTCAAACGACGCTACGTTCATAATTAAATTTAACAGAGAGAAGTGTATCTGTGGATGATATTTTAAATATTTCCACCACGGTATATATATATATATATATATATGAATTATTCAGTAAATTTTCAAAGCAAATGGCAAAGGTTCATTCTACAACTACTGCCTTATTATTTCATCTGGATGATCTTTTTGATTATTTATGCTCTAACGATTTATGTTGGACAGAAAAAAACTGACAGATGTTGTTACTTTTGGTTCATGGAGAAATCAAAGAAAGTAAAGAGCATAATTAAAATCGGAGAAAAATTGTGATTAGGATCATAATAATGTAGTATATTTTGTACCATATTATTATTTTGTAGTTCCAACAGTAATATGAACTGGCAATTATGTATGTTGAAAAGTAGTGAACATCAACAAAGTGATATTTATTTTAATTAAAAAAAAAAGTTTTAATAATATCATTGAGATTATTGGGTAATATTGCAAATTAGGTCTAAATAATCATTTTTATTATACAGTAAATACTAAATCTTAACGTAAAAAAACTTTACGTTGCACTAAAATGGTTCAAATCGTCACCAACCACTTACAAGGGCTTAAGATACATGTTTACTGTAGGCAACTGTAGGCAGGCCTCGTTTGTTATATACAAAGTGTGTCTGTGTAAATAAAGAACATTCATGAGTTTTTTAAGGGTGGAAAACAGATAAAATGTCCCTCATAAATTTGTTTCTTTCCATTTCATTCTGTAGATAGACACAGTAATAAAAGGAAGTAAACAAATTTTTTTAAAATTTTAACCATTTATTCAATGTTTACCTTCTATTTCTTCATTTATTTAATGTAAAAATTTTTCAAAATACTAGACCAAAGCAGAGTTGATATCTTGCAGTAACTCTTCTAACTGCAGTTAGATATCGATCCACTGACATTTATTGCTGCATAACGTTTATAAATCGGTTTCTCAATTACTTTTCTAAATTCGTTGGAACTGAACCAACTTTCTTTGAAAACTTCCCCAAAAATGGAAAAATCCATAAATGTCCTATTTGATTGGGTAATCCAAAAGTGTACTCAAAGTTCATTTATACAAAAGAAAAATAATTAAAGAAATTTATTGTAAATGCTGTGCAACAAATATCGACTGAATAATATCTAAGTCCAAGGAATCACATGGCAATATGTAGTTCTTATATTCCTGCATGTAAACAGTATTTTGACAACTATTTATGTTAAATACAAGACGAAACATAAAGTAAATTGAAAATAAATATGTGTAGTAAAATTATGAAATCCTTATTTGGTGCTTTATTTGTGCATTATCGCACGAAATGAGAAAAAATGGAGCAAATTTCTAAAGAACTTTTTGTTTTCGATCTTTAAACACTTCTGAAATGTTTACACTTAAAATGGTGACAGACTATATAGTAATTAACTATATGATCAGCACTTGCGAGAAACTTTGAAAACATTTAAAACGTTATGGTCACCTAGTAGTAGAAACTAGAAATATAACAAAACTTTAAAGAGATTAAAAATGAATTTCTAGTTAATATTACAGAGTATATTTACAGTATTTACCGCAATTGCACAAAAAGAAATTTGTATCAATTCTATATTTATAATAAATGTCAATATATATATTTTTCTACACTATAATTAATAGTTGACTTATATATATAGTTTACTAAATTTTTGTAGGTGTGAAAGTACTATTGGGATCTGACATGGGAGAAGAGAGGGGGCAAATATGGCGGAAAGAAGCATGCATTATAATAAAGAAATACATATAGACGTATGTTTAAAAATGTATTTAAACTTAATTGAAATAATATCATGGGTGGGTGATAATCTGAGACAAAAAAATTAGTAATGGTAACCAAATGATGGCCAGCTTTAGGAAAAGAATGGTGTGAAAAGGTTAAATCCTTCGTGGAATTACTTTAGCACATGTTTACTGCACAATTAAGCCTAGTTTTTTATTTCTCACGTGCTAAAATAATTCCTACTTCCATAATTTCTTATTTTTTATAATATTAATCAAATCTAATAATCAGTAATAGGTATCAATAATACCATTAATAGCATGCTTAAAATAGTTCTGATTTCTACCACCAGATGTCATATTCCAATCTGTCAGTTCCCAATACATATAGTACAGGGTATTGTGTTAATATTTTTTATATAGTTTAAGACTATGTAGTTAAAACTATTGGAGGAACTTTTCTCAGTGCATAAATAGAGAAGGATCGGTTACCTTTTTATTTCTCTCAGTTTTCAAAGTGTATCATCCGTTGTTATTTGTATACATATTTACATACTGCACGTACCTGTTGGCACTCTTTAATGAAGCTGTATATATGTATGCGTCCATTTGCTCTATTGTATATATCTATATATGTCTCGTTGTAACTATATCACATAACAAAAGACAATGTACTGCGAGAGCTCGACGTCGACAGTTAATCGATAACTCGTCTTCTGTTACCTCCTGTTTTTGAACTTTATATGTATGCACAGGTCACCTTCTCGTCATATCTCGCACCTTCTCTCCGCTAATTCCATTTCCAATTTTTTTCCCTTCAAATCGGAAAATGTAAGCCTCTTAACGTAACTTTCCCATGTCGTACTAATCTCATCCGATTTGCTGTCAAAATTTTCTGTGCTATTTCCTAAGTAGGTAATATTTATCCAATACTTTCACTTTTATTGCTCGCAAGTTGTATGCAAACTACAAGTTTCACAACGAATGACCTTCTCGTAACTTAATAATTCTCGTAGTCTTCTTTGCTCTCTTTCAATTTAATTTAATTTTGTCATTGAAACTCGGATTGAATTTAAGAAAACCTCTTCTACAACTTAAAAAAGTTGATTTTAAGATTATTTACAAAGCTGGGGAATCTCAGCTGTAATGACATTTAATTTTCCAGATGCATTTTCGTGCTCAGCTTTCAGTGCTCATCGGATTCTCTCCGTCTCTCTATGCAAGAATTAATTATTCAAAGCAAGTTGAGAGAAGATTCGATTGTGTAAAGTTGTGCTGCCATCTGTAGCCTGGGGGATTCTACCTTACCGACTGTACCCTTACTATTTCCCTCTCTAAACTTTGTTATTACGTATTACGATTCTTTTGTTTTCCAAGTAATTTCTCTTTCTTTATAACTATACGAATCCTCGAAAAGACGATTTTTTAAATAATTTATTTCAAAATACAAGTACCTAACGCGTGCTTGTGTATGTATTACAAAAAATAATCTCTGTTTTGTTTTATTAAAAAATGTTGAATGCACTCATGCATTTATACGAACGCATGAATTCAAATCCTACATGGCCAAAACTAAAAAAAATTTCCATTGTGCTTATGGAAGTTTTTTTGCCATATACGAGTCATCATTTTTCTCCTTAAAAATGGAAGGTAAAATATGATTGTACGATTATTTTCGTGTAACAATAACTAGTTTAATTAACTAATTAATTAATTATGATTTTTAATACGCTTGTGAACATAGTTTTCATTCTAAAACCCTGGACTAAAAATTCTCAATTTTTTCTTCCAACATGATCATAATACTACACTGTCTGCATGGTTTATCGGACATTTCGTAAAAACAAGGAATAAGACACAGCTGCTTTCAGTATCTTTAATGAAAAAAAGAAGAAATTAAATTTTTTAATTAATAAAGTTATTAGATGATTAAGAAAATTCTTACTGTGCCGAAAGTTTCGTGGGACAGTGTGAAGAACTTTCCAGAATTGAATAGGGATGGGCTGCTAGTTCTTCTCAATACTGTAAGCATTAATTGTTGGTGTTTGACTGGCCACATGTACCATTTACTCTCGTAACTGTAAACATAATAGGAGAATAAATAAGGAAATAACTTCTTGTGCCACAAAATTTATAGTGCCAGATATAATTATGTAAGAAACGCACACGTAATCCGATACTGAATCATACGCGTCAAATAATTTCTGGCAAAATGAACACGCACCTCCAAATATCAGGAAAGATCCGAAAATAATAACGTAACAGTAAAATGACCGCGTCTGAAATATTTGGTCATAATCGCAATCAGAATTAGGCTTTCCATTACACTTTCCTTAACATCGCGAAAAACTATTTACGAAAAGCTCACATTTCTACACTGCAATTCGATTTCAATGCATTTTTAGTTGTTGATCAGAAATGTGATCGTTCCATGAATGGTTTTTCTTGATTTCGAAATATGCCTATTAAAATTTTTCAGTTACAAAGGACGACGATTTAGTCCCGTGTAACACGTAATTAATTTACCGTTTATCTATATGATAAATAGAAATGTATGAAGGTATAATAAATAATAATAATATTACATCTGGATCGCTCATTAAAGTCATCATTACGCTCAATGCAGTTGTTGTACTTAATATTATAAGACACAGGGATGGTAGCCAACAATGCATCAAAAGTTTCAAGAACCTTAAATTCAAAATAAAATTTATAAGCTATATCATGTAATTATAAATATATATATATATTCAATAAGTTATTTAGCCAGTGAACATTTTTGTTACAATAACGAATCATATATTCTTTCAATAAATCTATTCATTATTGTAGTAAAAATGTTTATTGACTGAAAAACTGATTTTAAGTGTATGTACTAAAAAGGGATATACAATATATTAACTGCTGACTCTTGGATGTATAAGAGGAAGTAATCCATTGAATATTTTATGTTTCAATAATAAAAATCATGAAGAATTTAAGCTTATCCATGATATAAATTTAAACATTTATTTCAAATTACGCCGTATATGGAAAGACGAGTAAAAAAAAAAATATTATGTAATGACTTGTGTACTGCTATAATGCTTGTACCGAAAATTTGAATCACGTGGTAAATATTTAAAAGCCCTTTGGTCAGCACACACCCTTTATGAAAGGAAGAGTACTTGATAACGTTTATGCTCCCAAGAGTCGATCATTAAAATATTTTATAGAGTCCTTTGAAATGTACGGAGAATAACTCTGTTCGTTTGAAATCTTTATAAAATATGATAGATACACACACCGTGGCTGCTCAATTATTATTAACCAAGAAATTTCACGTAGAAAAACTCATTATAGGGGAAAATCGCCTGTACCATTTTTGAGTAGAATCATTGAACATTTATATATTTAAAAACGTTCAGTTAATGATCAATCGTTGAAAAAATTAATAGCCTTATTTTTTTGGTCAAGAGTAGTTGAGAGAATCTGATTTTTGCATGGGTTAAAGCTTATTACATTGTTTATAGCTTCTTAAAACAAGTACAAGATCTAACAACTGTAAATGAGCTTTTATCATCGTCCCTCTTCCATTACCTAATATTACTATTATAATTCCGTTCTATTTGATCCTCCTTGGTTGGCAATTAAGGAGCGACAACGGTGTAGATATTTTATACGCACTTTAATCCTTCTTGGTGCCTTCGAATAATATTAGTAGTTATAAAAAGACGAGCCACGTTAAAATCTGTCATATTAGATACTTTTATCAACTTATATCTGCAATAAACAATGACACACACAAAGTAATTAGTGAAATTAGAATCCTAATGTGCGTTTCAGTTTCTGACAATTTTACATTTGCACTTACTCAATTATAGCAACTAATGCAAGCATATGAAACACGCACATAAAGAACATCCCAAAATTGGCACAAATGAAAATCACGCAAAATAAAATAGAGAAACATTGAAAAATAAATACTAAACATTGACTCAATAAATTACTGTTCAACTTTTCGTTAAACCAAGGATTTTCGGCAAACATTGTCTCGTTTTTCATGAAAATGTTATTAAATTTTATTGCGACCGTATATGGATAGAAAAAAATAAAACCGTATACTGAAAAGAAAAATACCTCAAATTAATTATATTTCTAATTAATAACTAGTAAAAGTACACAGAGGATAGTCTCATAAGTAGACTTGGTGACTGAATCTTTTAGAGAAATTGTAATAAGCCTTGATTTACTATTGTTTATTGTCTAAATAATATCAGAAATTGAGGGTAAAAATAAAGATTATTTTTTCATCGCTTTTGGAGCCATTCATTGAAACTGAATCGTTGGAAACTAGCGGAACGGAGGTTCCGGGTTAGCCACCGATTACTCATTCTATATTATTCGCTGTATAATTTTATGTTTCGTACCGGCGGAATATTTTAAAAGCGACAACCCTGGTTTCACAGTATTCAGATTAGTTTGAATTGTTCCTTCGTCTTGCAGTATTAGATCATCCAAGTCTTTTATAAATAATTCAATGAAAGTAGCCGCCTTTTCATAGAAATATTGCACATACAAATATTAACTTATTTAAAACCGTTCTAAGATTCTAGAAATTTGTTATGATTAATCAACGATTGCTTACAGTGTCACTGCGTAGATAAAAAAAAACTGTATGAAATCCTGAAGTTAAATGCATATTTTGTCCCAACCCTTCCATCATTAGGTCAACATTTTTTCTCAAAATGAAAGCTTTACGAATCTGAAAATGGTCGATCGATATCTTCGAACTTTAAAAAATATTTAACAATATTAATAATTACCTCTAGAATGATTAGTGAATATGCACAAAACACAAAAGCTCCCTTGATAAAACGGTTTGTCCATTTATTTTGATAAGGCCACTGACCAACGGAACGTAACAAGAATTCGACAACTTTCAAAGTTTGTCTCTCGGAAAGCTCCATCCCTCTCGATGATAGATCTCACAATGCAAGGAATATTATGTTATAGAACCAGCTTCGAATATCTATTTCTTTTTTTCTTTTTTTTTTCTTATTGTTGCTTGAAGAGGGTAGCAAGGAACCAAGTCCATAAATAAATCAATAAGACAAGCCGAGTAAAATAGTTTTCCTTCGCACAGTAACACATTAATTATTTATTCCTCTTGCATTGCGTTCGTATCGGAGAGAAAGCATTTAAAATCTAAAGAAAAAAACATTAATTACCATCTTCTAAAGACCACAATAAGCTTATAAATAATTTCAGAATGCTTCAAGAAACAATTTAACTTATAGTTTTTCCCCTTCTAAGCCACAGCGTAAACATTGGTAAAAATCGTTTTCTTACAGCTATTAAAAACAAAAAGGTTACATTATTTCCAGTGATTATAAGCAATTTATGCGTGATGTCCTTCTATTAGAGAATAAATTATTTAACAGCAATCAGAACTATACTCAATTTTTACAGTATAGCTCACATTCGAAAAACTAAATAGAAGTTTAATATTACAAATACCAAAATAAATTGAATCCACTTTAATTAATTCCTCGAATTAATATATGCAATAGAAACTAGTGGAGACACACGTATATATTTTTACGTTATAACAGTCTCCCCAAGTTTATAATATTTGTGTACTGTACGCAGTATAGTGTCTTTATATTTTCCCTTATTTTCCTCCAGAGGTTTATTCGTACGAGTTGGAGTTAATAATTACTGTGTGCAATATAGCGAACACGTGAGCAGTATTACAATATAGGTTTCTGCAGTACTAACATCACCTGCAGCGCAAAATCAATCAAGTTCAGCTTCCAATTATGGTCGTTTTACCTGGCAGTTGATTCAACCATCCCGTTCTCATTTTTCTCCATGTAAGTCAAAAGAGTCTAAAGTTTCGTTCCAATTTAAGTCGATGCTCGTCACCCAATCATCAGAAGCAAGCCTAACAAAGGCGATTAAATGAAGATTTTTTATATACTGGAATATCTATCTCTCTCTCTCTCTCTCTCTCTTTAACTCGTATACGCTATGCAGTATATATTTTTAAACTTTATCTCAATTTTCGTAAAATAAAAAACCACAAATGCACAAACATTTCTCAATGCTTTTATTTCGAATTTCCATTTTCCTGCTCACACTGAATTTTGCAAGAGCCTCTTCGAAAGGAAAATCCTCTTAAGCAGCTTCGAAATAGTCCTGCATTTTCAATATCGCAAAGATCTGTTGAAATTCGAAAAACTTGAGAGACGCGAATGTACGCAAGACATTTGCAATATGATGAAGAACACGTATGACCGAACTCTGTAACATTTGTGGAATTTTCATTGAACCAAAACTCGTAGTTCGTAGGAGGATCACACAAAATACAATATAACGCTTTGGAATCGCATGCGTATGACCTCTGCGTGTGCGTTATACCCTCCAGCGATTCTCCGATCCATTACAATTCGAACGCGTAACCTTTGACCTTTCCACTGTACAACGCATACATCAAAACCCTGTGTTCCTTTTTATTTCCCAACTCGAGCACAATTCTTGTTATTTTTCTTAAATCCATCCTACTACGTTTCTGCGTTGGAGTTGAAACGCAAACTCAACTAACATATACATATATATATAGGTATAATATAACCTTATACAAGGTATGACGAATCGCAGAGTTCAGACAAGAATTCTTTCTCGAAGCAACGCTCATTATCGTGCAATTGGTAGTCGTCGAGTTAAATCCGCAACAATATTTATATTTATTAACGACTTATGACCTTTTTTTCCCTCGGGTCACTTGACCCCGAGTAAATAAATTGATTACCTCTTAATTTCATTAACCATTGTCTTTGTCGCATGTCAATCCTATATTTACAATTAATATTTTCTCTTTTCTCATTTTCGTCAAGCTTCTTCCACTCGCAATTTTTCCTCTTTCCATGATTATGCGGTTTTAGTCAGGATTCTATTAACGGATGCAATTGGTTAGGTTTTCTTCTGACGTCACGAGTAGTCATGAATGGAAGTTGCTTGATTAGCGCGGTATTAATCTTCTTACGGTGTTGTGGAGGCGCGTTCCTCGGCATAAATAATGGCAGAGGAACGAGCTTTGGGCTTATAATAGGTGCAGGTGGAAACATCGCTTTGCGTCATCATCTTGTCTCGTGATGGTGAAGGTGGTACCCCCCCTTGAGGAGTTACAGCTTACTAGCATGCTTGTTCGCCAGGTTATGTGCATTGTGCGCTCTTCGGCGAGAAGAATAAATAGTGTGGTATAGAAAGGTGGCAGGAGGGGGGGGGGGTGAAAGAAGAAACGCGCGCGAGTCTATTGGATTCTGGGTGTTCCATGTTGGAGAGAAGAAAAGAAAAGAGGAGCCGAAGGATGCGGGCATTAATTGCATAACGGCTGTACTCGTTTTATCCTTCGACGTGCCGCTCTAAACCTTAACTGGCGGATGCAATTTTCAACGAGTCTCACTCCCCCCCCCCCCCCCCCTCCCCCTTCATACCAATTTTCTCAATATCACTTTCCTATCTATCAACTAACTGCTACTCGGATATATAGTAAATACAGCAACACGAGCAAACAAACACCCCCCCCCCCCTCCTCCTAAATTCCTGCTATCCTTTCCCAGTATACCTTTGAAACTCTAAAATTACTAAACTTGAAATTAAATTATCCATAGTTTTCTTCCGAACGAATTTGTCTTCACCGTTTACCGCGAGAAAATAAAAATAGTCGTATTAGTTTGTTGTTGTTGTAGAAATAACTAAGCTTGTTACCAGATTAGCGTCGTATCGTTCTTAGAATGTGACTGGAATGAAACACGGTGGGATTTAACGAGAGTGCATTATCGACGGGATCCGTATGCGTTTGAGTTTGCATGAAAAAGTAATTAGCGGTTTTAGCCGGGAAAAGTAATTTAACTTGGAAAGCAATAATTGGTTTGTATAGGAGGACGATGCACGTGGCAGGATCGAGATACTCGCATGTCTGTTGCATTATGCATCGGTAAAGTAAACTGCTGATTGGTTTCAGTATACGAGACAAGTTTCCAAAGTTCTGCTTTTCATGCAAATAGAAAGTTTATTCCTCAAAGGGAGAGTCCGTGTTTATATTATGCGCTCGTAAAATCGAAGGGACAATTCAGCCAAGAAGGTTTATCGAAATTCGAACGCCAAGTGCCTCTGCACTGTGTTTTCTTTCCTACCCAATTTACCTGTCCCCTAATCCCTTCGGCTTCCAGCAGCGAGATAGACCGAGGTTAAACGATTGCCGTTCGGGAAAGCTCGGCTTGCAATTTATTCCACTGAAATGAAATCGTTATTACTTTCGAGGAATCGCGGTTTGCGTTGATTATGCGGAAAATAAAAAAGCGTCTTTGCCACATCCGAATAAAACTCGACCTACATATATATATATATATATATATGTATATGACTCGACTGACCACCGTATTACTCAGAATGTCATTCTAACGTCGAACCACTCCCAACACCCTCTCGTAGTAACCCAATAGCCAGTTGCGTGCACCACACTTACTCGCTTACACTCAAAATTAATTAATCTCAATAAACTAAATGCACGATATAACTGCGTATTTATGATAAACGCGAAGCACAATCTCTTTTATTTTCGTGGAAATTAAAATGCAAAAACTTGGGCATTGGAGTCTGTCTTAATAATAATTATTTGATCAGAAAAAAAGTGGCACTAGAATTTCTTCAGATATTTGTTTTCCGTTTGATCGACCTCAGCTCGCTAAAGATTTAACGGTCGAAAAAGCCCGGTGAGTGTGTTTTGTAGCTTCGTTAAACAGCTTTTTCGCATCGCTGCGTGACTTTTCGAGTGCAATTAGCTCTCGGAGTCTCAGTGCTGCGCGAGGCAGATTTCAGGGAAATTCTGCCTTTGTTATTGTTATTGCGCAGGCAAAAACAGTCGTGTCATTGACAAGTGGCTGATTCTCAGTGTGGCAAGAAAACACAGCGGATGGGTGTATAGTGTGTGTATACCAATACGCGACGGGTTTTTTTATATCGAGCCTCGTGTTGAATGCAGAGTTTGTTGACGAGCGTGCGCTCGACGTTAATTTCATAGAACAAGTCGTAAATAGCGACACGGTACAAAGGAGCTTATTACCTAAATCGTAAATATACCTCGTAAGCAATACACGATCCACTACACGCTGTGTGTTGATACTTCTCGAAGAGTTCTCGAGGGTCGACTGAAAAAGCACACGAGTAGCAGCACGTACATCGCAAAATTACGGAAAGAAATAGAAAAAAAAAGAGTCTCCTGGTAGCGGAAGGCCCATGACAAAAATACCCCTTTGCCTGAGACGGAATCTCGTGGTTGTAAAAATTCTGTAGCATTGGAATGCAAGAGTTTTTTTTTTTTTTTTTTTTTTCTTTGAATTATTTCGATGAAACGCTAAATTCTCGGTAAGCGAAGTAAACAAATCTGTGGCTTTGTCCAGTTTATGTTTTTACACGTGTAAAAAATGGGAGATTGAGTAGTGTGACGTCATTATAATGGTTAGAGAAAATGGAGGCTGACAAGAAGCACGATAACTCGGTCTCCGTAGGCTCGAAATAAAAACAAATAGTGGTCGCAGCATTTCCGCGCTATTCAACGTATCGTATTTCCCGGCTTTTTCAAGTCCACGTTCCAAGACGCTTAACTTCCGGCGAGGGAACGTAGTACGCGCTATCTGAATTCAAGGTTCATACACATCTTACACGCTATAGTTTCCTTCCTCCCTTCGACTCTCGACTCACTTCCAGATATTCAGATAAGCGTAAGAGATGCGAGACTTCTTTCAAATGCCTCCTTCTCTACATAGTTTAGTGCTCGGCCATTTACCTTTTAAACCGTTTTCATTCAACTCACAATTTCTTTCGTGGGTCTTCGAGCCACTTACCTCTTTCTTCCACTTTCTTCTCCTTTCATTCCTACATTTTTTTAGCGTGCACTGCGTGAAAAAAATCATGGAAGTATTTTTTAATTTTTATAGTTTGTAACTGCATCAATTTTTAGTTTAATTTTATATGACAAATAAGAGGTGTGGCATTTTTAGGCGTTTTAGTGATAATGTATTAATCGATGCGAGTGTAACGTATTTGCACTAAGATTGAACCTATATTGGAACACAGGACTAGATCGGTGAATGTTTAATTAATACATGAACATGATTATAGGTGCTGGGGTCTCTTGGACATTGGATGCACAATCCAATCTATGATTTTTAGTAAATCCAACTCCCTATAGATTGATATTAACGAGGGGATATTATTGATTGCATTTCTTGCTGATTATGGTCTTGTTAATACATTATAGTAAACCTTTCGCAATATAATCGAATAATTATTATTCTAATTACTTTTTATTAACGAGTAAACAAGTATAGAACACCTAACATTTTTTTTTCATTTTGTTTTAATCATGTTCAATAATAGTGAAAGCTCATGATTAATATAGAGAAATGGATTCTAAGGTGATTTTCTGACATAGATATTACTGTAATCATTTTTTATGTGTTCCTTGATTAAATGATAATTATTATTGTTCTAGTCAATACACGAGCTCTTAATAACTATTTAATTAGGGTTTTGTCTATACAGTATATACATATATATACACATTTTCGAATTAGCATACCTGAAATACACACCTTTTATACTAAAGTGAGATAAGAAAATAGTAAGTAATTAGGTATTATGTATATATAGGCTATAGATTACGTTTGAAAAGCCTATCGATTCAAAAATCGCAATTAGGCCAAATGATTGTAAGAGAAAAATTCCTATATTATTTTTAATTTTTGTCTACCTTAGTTAAAAAGTAATTACAAATTAATATTTGTTTAATCCAAAGTTTTCACTTGACTATTTAAATTTAAACAAATTTTCATCTTTAATAACACTTTAATTAAAGATCAGAACAATTCTTTAGATATTTTTGCTATAAAATATTTAGTTTTATATCTCGTATTGGTTTGAAATTTAATTTAGTCACCTTCCAAATTGATAAACTACAGCTCGATAAAACAATTATTTAACAATATTTATACTATAGTATGCTTGTGATTTTATCTATGTTTAGTATAAAATTTAAACTGATCACCCTGTATATCAACAAACCATTGCTCGTACATATATATATACTGATATCACTATCACGATTCATCATAATTAAACGATACATAATCTCGTATAATATAACACACCCTATGGTTTAATTGACCATTCTCCAGGGTATAAAATATAATTTAGTATTCATAAATTTTAAGCAGCGAATGAATATGACTGAAATGACAAAGTGTAAGTACGCAGTGGTCTCCTTAACATATTTTGCACGAAATTCAAGTTTCGGCCCACTCGCGTCTAGTAATTTCGCTTCCTAGCAAACTTTAAGACAGTTTCGAGTTTCCGGAAAGCTTTGCCAATTTCGAAGTAGCGAACTATATTTGGAAAGGTCCGTTTGACGTTTGCTGCCAATAAAAGCATTCGTGTAGTGCACGCTCGACTTTCCATTCATACCTCGCAATGCACGAACGTATAGTATATATATATATATATATATATATATGTAACTACATTGTAGTAAACACACACACACACATCCAGAATACGTCGCGCGAAATCGTTTCAGATTCCACAATCGCAATTAGCGGATGCGTCAAACTGTATAAAACCAGATTAAAAGGCCCGAGCGTGAAATGATATTTTTCCGTAAAATCCAAAAAATATTCTGCGCGTTCCTCATGGTCGACGAAAAGAAATTTCTCTTAAAAACGCGGTTTCTCGGTAAAAGGGGGAAGTTGGGGCGAAATCGGGAGAGTTATTCCGCAGTAATTGCATCGGTTAATCCGCTGGTGATAATTAAAAACGTTTTATAATGCTCGAAGGTTCTGCGTACGCTAGATAGACCGGACTCGAGCATCCGATTACATTAGCGATCAAGTGCTGCAGTATTTCTCTGTGTTCTCCCTGTATACTTCACACGTGGTAGTATGTATATACGTGTACACACAAAAATGCTTACATCCGTGAAGAGAAGATAGCGAGCTTATCGGCCGCACGCTTGCCGAGCTTCCCAGCTCTCAGTCGCTTTTCGTCTCTCAATCGGTTTAACCTCGACACTGTCGCATCCACTTCTTCCTCCTCTTCTTCTTCTTCTTCTTCTTAGTTCTTAGTTCTTACTTCGACTCTCTTCGAATCTTCTTACCAAGTGTACCCGACTCTTCAGTGCCACTTGTGATTTTTCTATAATTTCTAAAAGTGCAAAGGTTGAAAACTGGGAAATTTTTGTATTAGTAATTTCTTGTACTTTATTCGTAAAATTTATTTAAAATTATGTGTTTGAAATTAGTTGACTCAATAGCGTTGTTTCCAGGGTTTTCTATACAGTGTTTCATTGTTTAGAGAGGTTTAAGTGAATATTGTATATCTTCGAGTGGCGCCATGAGTTTCCCGGTCAGAGTGATACGTCTGTGTCATTAGTCATTTTCCTCAATGTGTTAATTTACTTTATTCTTATGGAAAAAATTGTTTTATTATAAGGGAATTGTTGTTTTTACCATTTTTAAAAAGGGATTCCTAGAGAATTAGTTGACGCGTGCAATAGTGCTTTCTCCGTTTTCGAGTTTCCAATGATCTCTGAGGAGTTTATTAGTGACCCGTGAAAATTTGTCACGGGGTCTTAACGATTTTCCAAGGGTCCCTTTGGTACCTGCCATTTTCCCAAGCAGCTTGTGGAATTTTGCTCCTTCTCTTTTCCTTCCACGTGTTTGTTCTCAGAATGACCAATGAGTTTATTGCAAAATAATTTAGTCGAAATATAATTTGTAAATTATTTAAATGTAGGACGTGAAAATGTATTATTAGAAAATATAAAAAGTTTTTCTTTAAAAGAGACATTGAGAAGTAGGGACTAAAACGTGATTTTTTTCTACCAGATCCTGTTGCTCTGGAATTTCACAGCTCTTTCTTTCGCTTGGTTTTTAGGGTTGTGCGTGACGCCAATGATGGCTGAAAAAGACAGACTGCAGGAAGAACCGAAAATAAAGTAGACTGGCGCCGAGCGAGCATGAATATGCTCGATGGCACTTTGTTGCTTTTCTCCGGAGCCCCTAGAACGTTTGACAAATCACTGAAACTTTCGAGCTTGCATTTTTCCAAAGTCGACAGTCTCGTTCAAAAATCAAATTCTACTTTAAACCGTTTAAGCCAGGACTTTTATAAAGTTATGCGGACCGTGCAACAATTTTTCTCAAGATAATCCAAAACTTTCGGAATGAAAAATTACTTCTTTTCGGTTTTCGCATCCCTAAATTATTTTTAACCCGCAGTTTACTCTCTCTCTCTCTCTCTCTCTCTCTCTCTCTCTCTCTCTCTGCTACATATAAATAATAGAACCTAATAAATATACGGACTCGAGTATTTTATTTTGGAAATTTTTCAGCGAGCCATAAATTTTCGTAGAAACCAGTTTTTACTTTCTGAAGAAACACGTGTGTAAGGTCACGTGACTAACGATTGGATAGCGAGCTCTTCCCCGAAGAAGAAACTCGGGGTTTAATTTTCTCGAGTTGTCCAGCGTGAGAACATTAGAGCCATATGTGTGTGTGACAATTTTCAACCTTTCTCCACCGTCGTCCGTTTTCTAACCGTGAAAGTGTAATTTTCTTCGTTTCGCTTCTTTTGTTTGGAAAATAATTAGAAAAGGAAAAAGGAGAAGAGTGCATTATTGTTGTTATCTCGACGAAATAAAACTTATCGCAAAATGGATTGAAAATTACTCACGCGCCGAGTAAGCTGAAACTAAAAAGGATTGTAAAATCCAATTATATAATAAGTCGTAATGAGACTGTGTGTCCCAATAAAATACACACAAGAGCGTCTAACGTGCAACAACAATTCGATATCACGTAACACGATTCATAAAGAAATCTTCGGTTTCATAACACTCTTCTGTTTGTAAACTTGACGTTTTCTGTAAATGTGTCTCGTACTTGTCACGAACACCTTGTATACATGTTGTGTTACTACGTGTGTATTGTCACGTGACTTGTCCTCTTTCCTCGCAAGCAACAGCCCTGTGGTGCTTCAGTTCGTACGTTCGTCCGACAGAATTAAGAGCAGCTGAGTGCTCGTAACGCGACGACCTTTCGAATTTTATTCTATATCTATAATAATAACAAATGACTAGAACCGCGTCACGAGTGAATTGAAGCAGTTCCAAAATTGCTTTGGAATACGCGAATGAACGATATTCTCGTCACATGTTTTATCGTGCATCGAATCCCAATTATTTATAGTCCCTTATCAAAATTATTATGAGAAAGTCGACAAAAATTTCACACAGGAAAAACCTTGCTTAGATTCTGTGCTTATAATTATAGAATTAAATTATTCTTCCGACGGGGATCAACGTATAGCTTTCCATTTATTAAGGTGGACTCGGTGTGTGTGCGAGTGAAATTACACGGTGTGCCTTTGAACGATCGAGCTATTAATCAACGTAAACAATATTCCTTCCTCCAGACGATTAATCTTTCTTTCCAATGTATTTCGCTGCGCGTTAAGTGATTTTCCAAAAGCAGTTAATCCATAATAAAGCAGATTATATTAGTGTTGAGGTACTTGTACGAGAGGACACCACGTGACCACCGTGTTATGCTACTCGAGAGCTTCCTTTTCATTCCAATTTCTGTCCGTACGCCATAAACAGAGATGACTGTGAATTCGGAGTACCATTCGCTCAATAAAGCAACGTTGTTGATGCTTACGTGGAATCCGTGAATCTATATATATACGTTCGGCCCAAAATTGTGGATTCGAGTGAAGAAAATCAGTGAGCTATTCAGCAATAATACGGTGCTGTGATGGTGATTACATAGCGTTTGGAAAAACAGTCATGGATACCAAAAGGTTAATCGAGTTTTCCTACAAGTGTGTGCAGTTCGATAGTTAATTGGTATACACGGTGCGAGTTGGTGGTAGGTGGGACAGAAATATGTTGAAACATATGAACAGAACTGGGCGAACAAGGGTCGTCGTGAGGCGAAAGAAAGGTCGCTCTTTATCGAGAAGCTGGCCAGGAACACCCAACACCTTATCGGTAGCTTCTTCCGAGGTAATTTCCGAGAAAATTCATAAAACAACTTTTTTTTTTTTATTAAGAAAGTATACCCAAAGAGTTTAATTCAGTTACTACAAAAGTTTTTTTGATATAACTTATCTCTTGAAGTTACTTCAGCAACCTGGCAAAATTTTTACAAAATATCGACCTTGAAGGTAATATTTCTTTTATTTGTACTGTAGTATGTGCTGAGTATAATTACGAGTCTTACAATTTTGTCGTTGGAAACATTATTCGTGAATAAGTGTGATTTATAAATATATTATTCTCTTGTTATAGGAAAGTATATTGAAAGTGTTTGGGACAGTCTACGATTCATTTATTAATTTCTTGTAATTAATTTAACAATCTGGAAGATTTACAAAATGCTGAACTTTAATAACAATTTTATTTATGCTGTATTACATGTTGTGATATATCTACGGGATAGAGTCTCCCTCTATCCACCTAATAAATGTTTTGGTGTAACACCTAAGGAGAGTGGGGGATAAGGAGAGGAGACGACAGTTGTCGGGAAGCCCTTAAGGAATAAAGACCGTATATAGCCAAGGAGAATTTGAATTATTTTTCCCTATATATATATATATTACTAATCTACATCCTGAAAAATAGTATTGAGGCGACTAGAGAGGAAGCTTACAATGTGCTGAGTATAATTATGAGTTTAACAATTTTGCCATTGGGAAAATTATTCACGAATAAGTGTGAAATAATAATATAATATTCCAGCGTAGCTGCAGTAAATTATATTAACCGATCTCTAATCCTTTCACGTGTTGGTCATTGCGTGTCGTTGATGGGACCACGTGCACGTGGAGGATCTCGCCTACGCGAAGCAGCGAGAGACCCACGCTAAGCTAAACTCCTGCACCACAGACCAACAGCAGACCGAGCAGACAACAAAATTTATATTTTCATTGATAGCTGCGAAGATAAACGATTCGCTAATTACATTGTTTCATAATTACAGCTGGAAAAAGAAATTTAAAAGTGAAATATGACTTGGATTGAAGAATCTGAAAAATACTAAATATACATATAAGGTTTCATCTAATTTATTAGTAGTTAAAAATAAATAAACTGAGGGAATATTGGAATATTCGACTTTTTTTTTATCATTCTATACAATACACTGGCCTACATCAATTTGCTCCCGAAAAATTAAAACAATAAAAGTCTTTTATCCAATAGGATCCTTTTATTTCTAATCTCGAGAGAGAGAGAGAGAGAGAGAGAGAGAGAGAGAGAGAGAGAGAGAAATCGATGCAATATTCAGTTTACACTGTAAATTAAAAAAAAAATACACTGAATCATCTACAAATGGGAAAAAGGTTGGATTTAAATTTCAATCTTAACCAGCTGAAATCCCAGGCTGCCAATGAAATATTAAACATTTTTCCCTCGTCGCTTTGGTCGCGAAATCTCTGCGATCATAAAAAGTCTGCAGTTTATCGTTTAACAAAGGCGGTACGCATGCATTTCTGCATGGGTCTGTGTTTACACATTGCGTCACGCTCACCAATCATTCTGCATCGTTTTCGCGTGGTAAACGTTTGCCATTTTTTCAACAACATTCCCATAACGAAATATCAGCTACCACGCGAGCAATCTATCTTTTCAAGACCACCTCGTTGGCCACGCTGCCGCCATCGCCCCTGCGTACTTTCTCTCGTCCAACGTTATTTCCAATTTGTTCTCTCACGTAAAAATTCCCATTTTTGCACCAATCAACTTTTTTCTTTCACGAGGAAGTGACAATTATTGGAAATGCAGCGACGGCAGCGCGTAGAAGAGAGCGACTCTATATATTGATCCCGCGTTTTATCCGACGAACGTGTATTCTAGAAGGACCGCACCGGTCCGGTGTAGCTGCTGCTGCTGCTGCTGCTGCTGCTGGTGTTAGGAGGATAACGCTCGAAAGGAATGTACGTAGAGAAAAATAATGGACTTTCGCTCGAAAAGTGATTGCACATTATTTAGTTGTAACAAATTCGAGCGACAACGAACGTCTCTCTCAATGGAGAGTATATATACATAAGCAGCAGCAGCCTATCTACCGGAAGTCCGGCCTACGAGTTCCGGTCCGAAGCGCGCTCATTTCGTTGTCTCTTCTCTCTTTTATATTTCCCAACGAATACACCGATGCTGTCTATCATCCGAAAAAAAGAGCCCACTCGCGATACGGAAATATAAGCTAAGCGAATGAAAGTTGACGCAGCTGAATAACTACGACTACGGCAGGTGCCGAGAGTCAGCCATGATTATTCGAAAAAAGTAGCAAAATTTGCCTCTCCTTTCGCTCCAACTTGCTGGGTTTCTTTTATAAAGAATCCTAACAAGATTCCTTCCTCGATATCTTCATATTGTCTTTTCAATCTTGGGAAATTCGATACACGCGCGTCGCTAATTTTATTATTCTAATAAACGTATTGTAATACTATCAGATTTGCCAGCGTTGTGCGGTTTCTGACACGAGCATTGATTTTTCATTACAGATCGACTATCCGGAAGTTCATGGAGGAGGAAGGATGCATCGACCGGCGCACCCTCATCCCATCACCGACCACCGTCAGGTCAATTTGGTCTTTGACGATACGGTAATACTTTTTTCTATCTTACAAATTCTTACAGTCAGGTATAAAACTTTTGGTGGACCGTAAAACTTTTCAGACGTCCAGCTTTTACAGCTTCCGTGCTCCGTTAAGAACGCGTCATAACCTGTACCGCGGCAAATTTGGAAAGTTTGCGCTGTTATTGAGTCTTTATCCCGATAATCTTTGAGAGACCATCGTTTCTTTATCTGTTCTTAGTGCATTCTGGAAAGAAAACTCATTGTGCAGTAATTTTGTGTTAAAACAGCTTCTTGCTTTCGAAGAAAGAGCTTATTCAGCAATGTTTTGGTTTTGCATGGGTTTACTCTGGCTGTAATACCACGAAAAGCCTCGTGGCGGGTCTTGTTTTGTATACATAATAAGTGGCGTAAGAGGCAGATCTTTGCATAGGAGGAATAAGAGGTTATGTTCGACGCGCGCATCGACTTGTAAAGAAGACTCTGAATTTTTCTTTCATATATTCCTGTTCCAATCTTCAACACCCACTACTTTTTCCCGCAAAGGTTAGAGTGGAAATATCACGAGGTGAACTGATAGTAAAATTCGCCGTGTATAAGAGGATAAAATCCTTCTGCGCGAGGATTAATTTGGAAAGTGCGTTGGAGAGTGTGGGAGGAGAAGAGGAAAAGTGTGGCACGCTAGAGAAGCATATACGTATAACGGAGAGCATAAATGATTGGTCGTCTTGCAGTGGCCTTTGAGCAGCTATGCCGTTTCTGACGAGAGTTCTTTGAGAGAGCGAACCGGTAGACTGTTTTTCTCCTCGTAGCTGCTACGCTTCTCGCTCTCTTATTTTCTCTTCCTTACTCGACTACTAACACGCCGTCGATTGACCGAACGTCGACTCCTTAAGCTCGCTTCACACGAGACCAATATCCGAATCGAGAGCTGAAATCGCCGTGGGTGCCCGACGACCTCTTTACTCACTCCTCTCCTCATTAATACCGCAGCAAAGAACGCATTCACGCGTAAATTAGGCCCCTCGTGACTCTACGGTCGCCTCTATTATCCTCCAAAACAGCGGTTTATCATCAATCAACATTCCTGAGAATCCGCTGAATTTACGTTCTCGCCTCGCGCAACTTCGTATACAGCGCAGCGGTGTACTCTCGTGCAATGAAATTGGCCAATTGTGGACCTTGAAAATTTTGCAGTCGCCGGCTGTTTTCGTACGTAAACACAGGGCTATCGATTAATGCGGATATAAGGGTGCTTCGGAATGGGAGAATATTTTAGAAGGAGGGTGTTTGTTTTTGAAATTAGGATATAGATTGAGTAGTTTGCAGTCGATTATAGGGATCGGAATTTGCGAAGGGGAAAAATTGGGGAGAAGAGAGGATGCTGAAGCTACAGGTGGGCCCCCTAAAGGGAGCCCCCTATTCTAACGGACCTGAGCTGCCGCCCGGCGCGGCAGGTCACGTGACCCTAGCATACCTAGACGGGGGAATGCCGGTGGAGCGGAGTGTGGATGCGGAACAAGTTGAGGGGTGGGGGTTACAGTCAGAAGAGAAAGGGACAAGAGAGAGGTTGAGCGAGTCAAATGAGTGAAACAGAGACAGTTTCTTTCGTTCCTCCCGTGCGTATGCGTTTCCCTCAACTAATACTATGAAAAACTGACGACCGCTGATGGACATTGGACATTCGGGACATTTACTGACGGTGGTGGCTCATGACTATTGCAGTCGGTGCACTCGAGAGGAGTCGTCATCTAGCAACTATCATCTACCGCTTCACCGAGTTCGAATACTCGTCAACACATCCGTTCACGATCCATCCACCATCTTACGACCATTTCCTCAAGTGTCGAAAACATTTATCGAATTCTGACGAGCGCGCGCAGATATTGCACACTCTCTAACACATTCATATACACACACACTCGCACACACGTGCAACTGAGGTTTCGGTGCCTTAAAACTATATAAAATGAGCGAATTAGTGAAGTGAAATAGAGCGAGAAACGAGAGGAAAAGCAGCAGCAATACTAGCAATGAAAATGAATATACTACTAACACCACTTGTTTTTCGTATGATGGAGGATTGGTTGTGTGCACTAGGAGCGGCCTACTACTTGTTTTTACACAAAGAAACGCTGTAAGTGCTTCTTGTGCCGTGTATGCGTTGGTGAGAGTTGCGTTTGCAACAGGCTCCGTTGTTTTCGTGTGCGTGTGCTGCATGATCGAGGTGGTGCGGTGTAGTGGAGGAGGAAGAAATTAGTAGAGGAAGACGTAGCTGAAGCAGGTAGCACTGGTAATCACCAACACCCGAGCACCAAGGAAAATGTACGCTCCTGGGCTGGAAAGTTTCTCCTATGCTCTTGTATGCTGCGGTAAAGCCAAGGAATAGAGTTGGAAAGAAAGTTTTGTTTGGTGGAAGGCAGGATGGACGCCTTCGGCATGTATCAAGTGAGTCCAATGACTTCGCCTACTCAAAATGGCCCTGTATGGTGACCTTTTTCTCATTTCACATTCGAAACTCGTAGGGAACTTTGCATTTTTCTTGCTATCCAATCTACTCGACTCTACTCCATAGTGCCTTTGTACACTTGGGATGCTCAATCTGACAGATGTCACGATGTTTTGTTTTGCGATATCCCATGCCAAATATCTTTGTGTAGTTCGATGATGCGTGCGTGATAGCGTGATGTCATGTTTAAGAACCTAACCTAGCCTTCTGGCAAAGGCTACTCCATTCACGCCCATTCTTGGTATTTACCGTTCTCTCCGGGACGAATAACGACCGCCTTCTTCTGCTCTCTCATGCTATATTTTATATAATAGAACGACTTTAATGCTTTAATCCCTGATGATCTCTAACCAAACATGAGTTGGATAATCCTGCTGCAAAAGAATGGGCAAACTTTTTAATTGTAACAGGTTTAATTATGTCAGAGGGATATCAAATGATAAAGAGTATCTTTTGTTAAATGCAGACATCAGAAAACATTCATGGGCTCAGAGACTACTAAGCGTAACTTGAGACTGTGAGAATAAGGCATCCCGCTTTATGTTTTCTGATTCTGCTTTAGTGATCTACTTAGTAAATAATGACTAACCTTGACACTTTATACCATTTATAAATATTTAGAAAGACAATGATCAAGTTTTGTAAGTTAACTAACTTATTTCTTTGCTTTGCCTGGCAGTTTTCACAAGGCCTGACTGGGAGGCCTGAACTCTATCAAAAGTCAAACCGAAGCAGCCATTCGAGTGATACAAGCTCGGCCTATAGTGGCTCAGACACAATGACGTCTGTACAAAGCTCCTTGGATGCTGATGCGGATGAGGTGGACCTTTCTGGTCTAGTAGAGTCCATAGTTGACAGCGATGAAGAGGAAGATCTTGCCGAAAGCACAGATGTATGCTTTTTAGATCACATTTTTAAATCTTAAATAAAAGTTTAACTGTTTAATTGATTCTCTTTTGCTTTTGTAGAGCTTAGCTCCACGAGATACTGTACGAGAATGCCTGGATAAAGATCCAATGGATAGGACAGAAGAAGATATAGAAATACTCTTAGAGTTTACGCAACAGTTAAAGGCATTTACGAACATGACTTTGGCTGTTAGGCGGGCTTTATGTGCTGTTATGGTATTCGCAGTAGTGGAGCGTGCTGGAATGGTAGTTCTAAATGATGGGGAAGAATTGGACAGCTGGAGTGTTCTTATCAATGGTACTGTTGAAATTGAGCACAGTAATGGTGAAGTTGAGCAGCTTCATCTCGGCGATAGTTTTGGAATCTTGCCTACTATGGAACGACTGTTGCACAAAGGTGTTATGAGAACAAAGTGAGTAAAATGAAAACAATTAAGAACTTACTGTCCCTTTCTCAAATTTATTTTGGAAAAAAATTTTGTCTAAATGCGTCCTTTTTCGCAGATGCGATGACTGTCAGTTTGTCTGTGTCGCTCAAGCAGATTACTTTAGAATACAACATCAGGGAGAAGAGAATACCAGAAGGCACGAAGAGAATGGAAGAGTAATTTTAGTAACGGAGCTGCGAGGAGCTTTAGACGGTGGTGCACGCAGAGGTCACGTTGTAATCCGTGGTACACCGGATCGTTTGATGCTTCAACTTATAGAAGAAAACAGTATTACAGACCCAACCTACGTAGAAGATTTTCTGTTAACTCATCGAACATTTATAGATAGTCCACTTTTAGTTGCTACTCAATTACTAGAATGGTTCGAGCAAGCGCAAGTGAGGGATCGTGTTGCGCGCGTTGTTTTGCTCTGGGTCAACAATCATTTTACCGATTTCGAAACAGACCCCGCAATGATGGAATTTTTGGAAGAGTTCGAGACTGGCTTGGAGCGGGAAAAAATGCATGGACAGCAAAGTTTACTGAATATTGCGTGTGCAGCGAAGGCAAGAACACGAAACGTAACATTGGCAAGGCCAAGCAGAGACGAAGTTTTACACTTTAGTATTTTGGGCGGCTACGAAAGGAATTTTGGTATTTTTATATCACAAGTTGATAAAAGGTCGAAGGCGGAAGACGTTGGTCTGAAGCGAGGCGATCAAATTTTGGAGGTGAATGGACAAAGTTTCGAGCACGTTAATCATTCAAAGGCACTTGAAATTCTTCGTGGATCGACTCATTTGAGTATTACTGTAAAGTCTAATTTACTTGCCTTCAAAGAGATGCTTCAAATGCCAGATAATTCTCCTCGGCCAAGGGGTAGAGTGAATAAGCCAGAACTTCCTAGGCTACCATCCGATACTCGAGCGAGGCTCTCAACGCACGTAGATCCAATAACTCCCGTAAATCCTGTAAATCCAATAGTGGGAGTAGGAGGTGTACCACTGTTAATTTCCGACAACAACGTTTCTCCGTGCAAAGACGTGAAAAAGGAGCACAAAGGCTTTATGACGCTTGGCCCTAAGCGAAGATTGCAGAAAGCTCTTATGAAAATGAACATACTGCCAAAGAATACAATAAACGACGGGGTTCATTTGGATGATCCTCTGGCACCTCCACATACTCCTCCCGGAACAGGTGTTTCTCAGAGCGGTACCAATTTATATCATTCTAAAAGTAACCCGGATCTCACCTCTTTATATTGTTACGACGAGCGTGGACCTGATTATCCCGAACACGTGCTTAAAGTTTATAAAGCCGATCAGACCTGCAAGTATCTCTTAATTCACAAAGAAACCACGGCACACGAGGTTGTTATGCTAGCTCTTCAGGAATTTGGAATAACGGAAAGTAGCCCTAATTTTTCGTTAGCCGAAGTGAGTGTCGGCGATGGTGGTATGATCAAACAACGCAGGCTACCCGATCAGATGCAAAATCTGGCGGAAAGGATTGGGCTAAGTTCGCGTTATTATTTGAAAACAAATGGTATTTCGGAAACACTTGTAGCAGACGACCAAGCACCGGAACTCATTCGCGAATCACAAGTTCATTTTCTTCAGCTTAACGCGGTCGAAGTAGCAGTTCAATTGACTTTCCAAGACTTCAGTATATTTAGGTAAAGTTTTTATAGTTAATTACCAATTCTTTGTTATTTCATAACAAATAACATATTTCCATTTTAAACGTTAACTTTCTTCTCGTATCTGATATGTAGGCAAATCGAATCTACGGAATACGTGGACGATTTATTTGAACTAAAGAGCAAATATGGCGTACCTATGCTCAGTCAATTTGCGGAGCTAGTCAATAGAGAGATGTTTTGGGTCGTAACCGAAGTCTGTTCTGAACACAATCTCGTTCGACGCAGTAAAATTATAAAACAATTCATCAAAATAGCTCGTGAGTTGCAATAAAAACTTGTTTTTCTCAAAACTCCATTTATATCAAGAAAATTTACATGTATTTATACATAACATATTTCTAATTCGTAGGACAATGCAAGGAATGCAAGAATTTCAACTCGATGTTTGCAATAATTTCGGGTTTGGGCCATGGTGCTGTGTCGAGACTGAGAGCCTCTTGGGAGAAGCTACCTAGCAAATATCAAAGGCTATTCAGTGATTTGCAAGACTTGATGGATCCTAGTCGTAACATGAGCAAATACCGACAATTAGTAGCGTCTGAGCAAACGCAACCTCCAATAGTGAGTCAAGAACATTCATACACAGTGCGCTCATCTTTTTTGCTACTAGGTGTCAAAGGTGTAGCGAAACGCGAGAAGGTACCTTACGAAATTATTGCTATTTTTCTAGATACCCTTTTATCCAGTCGTGAAGAAGGACTTGACTTTTATACACTTGGGTAACGATTCAAGAGTGGAAGGTTTGGTCAATTTTGAGAAATTGAGAATGATCGCGAAAGAAGTTAGAACATTGACAAATATGTGCTCCTCGCCATATGACTTGTTAACTATGTTAGAAAGAGGGGGCCAGCCACCAAGCTCGGCCATGGTTGCATTGAACCAAATGACCACAGGGAATCAAGGTAAAACTTTTATACACTAATCCTAAAAACTATTTACTCTCTCCTCATGTATCTCATTTTCATAAAGCGTAAACTAACGTGAATTTTATCTGTAGGAGGGCAAACTGCAACGGTTAAACGTCGAAAGAAATCAACGGCCGCCCCGAATCCTAAGAAAATGTTCGAAGAGGCCCAAATGGTCCGTAGAGTAAAAGCTTATCTGGCTAATATGAAAGTGATCACTGACGAGGAGCGGCTGCACGCACTCTCGGTGGAGTGCGAGCCCCACGCCGGAGCTGTTGCGATAGCCGCTGCGGTACCTCTCGGTGGAAATCGAGGGAGGAGACACCCATCGCCGACCTTATCAACCACCAGTAGTGCCAGCAGTACCAGCGAAGGCAGAAAAAGTATACAAGGTTTGATACTTTATTACTAACAACAACTAGCTTAAAAATTGGCTCTTTTGCGTTTGATCAGAAAACTAACACATACTAGTTCGATGCAGTAATTACTAGACAAAATTTTGTGAATTATTCAGTAGTTACGCTCTATATATATTGCTAATACAAGTGAATCAGTAGGTTTTTGGAACACAGGTACAAAATTCGGAGCAGCGTCGCCACAGGCAGTGAGGAAAATGTTGGCACTTTCCGACCCTCATAAGACTCGGCCTTACCAACCAAAGCATTGTCCACCACCACTACCGGTACCAGGGCTAGCCTTGCACTCGAGTGGTTTGGAGCCTAGCCCCGGTGCACCCAGAAGGTTGGGATCCGGAAGTCGAGTTCCTATGCATGAGAGATCTCACAGCGACACTCCTCCAAGTCTGCCTCCGCCCGTCGACTTAAGTGCGGAAAGTAGTAGCGTGACCAGCTTAAGCAATTTGCAACCCTTGAGGAAAACATTGACGAGTGGTGAGTTACGTTTTGTACCTCGATGAGTGTGTGAAACGAGATGCTGTTAGGTTAACGATAATCAGCCGTTAGCTTAGAAAGAGAGGAGAAACGAATGAAATGAGAGCGATTAATTGACTCGTTGAGAAAGAAAGCAAAGCATCTCGTGAAGTACCATCATCATACGCACCTTTATGCTCGTAAAGTACACACAGGTCAGGTTACGCAATAAGAAATTCCATTGTTATGCACGCTGCACAGTCGTTTACTACGCCATTCATAAATGTTCCATGTTATTTAGCTTATACATACATACATATATATAACACATCCTGTAAACCGGGCGTATTGGCGCGCGCTTTTCTTATTCACGAATACCTCAGTCCTTATCCCACGAAGAAGCACGGTTAATTTCAATCCGGAAATCACACCATGGGACATACGACGATGTCAGTGTAATAAAATACAAACTCTCGTTAAACAACTACGAATCGTATTTATAGAACTGTTTAAACAATCGATTCTTTTTTTTCTTTCATTAAAATCTTGAGTCTCGAGTAAAGAGTGACAAAGCAAAGTCAGGAAAGTGTTGTTGTAAAAAGAGACTCTCGAGTCACGCTTTGCTACTTACATTAGACGTACGTAGAGAGTAGTCGCTTCTAGTGAAACCGTAGTGAAAAATATTGGCAGTGGCAGCTGTGCGAGCGCTTTGACATAAGAGAGAAGATTTTATTTTGAGCAGTATTGAATTAGGAGAGACGTATAGAGAGGAAATAAAATAAGAAAGGAAATAGAAAAAGTGTGGAGTAATTAGATTAGAGCAATAGAGGCCAGTGCAGAACAATAATTAGGCCAGAACGTGTAGTGATAGAAGTATGTTGCGGACGTATGCGTAGGTTCGGTGACGAGCAGTGACAGCGGTCACAGTACGCAACTGGACAGCCACAGCGGGAGCAGCGTGGAAGCAGGTGGGAGTCCACCACCTCCGCAAAGACGCCATTCGGCCATGCAAGGTACGTAATGAACGTGAACAGAGAAAACATAGTTTTGCTCATACTTCTTCCTTCCTATTGCCCATAATTCCGTAGACTGTAGATCCATAGTAGAGAGAATCAATGATAGTGATGACGTCATCTATTTAAGCGAAGAAAGCCTTTCGGTTCCCATGTGTGGAGTAACGTTGCAAAGAACTAACGATATTTAACGGTAAGACTAATATCAAATAATAAATGTTGCTGTTGGTAATTTTTATTGAAACACGTGGCTCAATTATGGAACTAATAACGAATGCTAAATACCGCGGTTAAATTGTATAAAATGTTCATGAAAAAAAAAAGAAAAAAATAGGTGACGCCATTGTTAAATAATTTCTGGATTCTCTATGGAATATACCGGTTAGATATGCAGTTTACCGTATTTTGTAGCCAGAGAAACGAGTGATTCGTAGGAGTGTTGCAAGCAGGCTTTTGATTCTTCATGTTAACTTAAATCCGTTTTCTGTATCCTGCGGATCAATCGTCCATCGTATCTCTCTCGACTGAACTTTGATCTTGAACAAAAAAAACGTATGTCCCATGGCCACTCATTCACTCTTCTCGTCACTTTAAAGCTTTCCTTTGATTCTTAAACTTTTGGATATTGCGGAGTGGCTGTTCTAAGATAGTTCTAGACTAGCTTATTATTATTGTTATACTCGCTTTAACTATTCTGCTTGCGCAAAATCGTAGCTTTCAAGCTTTCAGACGGGACACACTTTGTACAGTTGAATTAAGATACCTTTTGTATAATACACACGTACACGGGCTTAACGTTGTGCATAAATGGTAAAAATGAGGCTAGGTGTGAGCAAAGAGAGATTCGCTGCGGGTTCGAGATCGACTTTTGCCTCGGCTTGATCTCCGTAAGGTCTCTCGTTTGAGAGGAAATGCGTTGATTGGCTTACGCGTGTAAATTTGTACATAAAAATTGTCGTATGTGGCCTATGTGTGGTGCAGGGTCTAGTTTGAGAGGTGGCGCACCTCCGTTCCCCCATGCGGTCGCAGTGTTGCCTCCGCTTCCTGCCAACCACAACCACAATCATCATCACCAACACTATCACGATCATCGTCATCATCATCATCTTCACCAACCCCAAACTCCTCAAGGTGAGTCTGCCTGCCCTCTACTTGGCTACTTTTCGCTCATTTTCCAACTGGACGCATCGTAGCTTGGGCTATTTGCTTGTGTGTACATAGCGTAGCGAGCCTGGACACCGTTTTGCATGCGAGAACGATGCGACCAGCTCATATTGGTTCCGTTATTGTTTAACAAGGTGGCTGGCAAAAGCTTGATCTCTGTCTCACTAACGCTTCCTTGGAAAAAAGTCACGCGCGCACGGTACCAACGTGCGAGAGTACGAGCCACTCACTCTCTAAGTGTGCGTGTGTGTGTACTGTATGTACGTGTGTAACGTCCGCTCGCAGATTTGCCAAATTCTGCAACGAGCTCCATTCACGTACGTGCGTGTCTTCAGGATTAACGGCGGATGGCTTCTTTTCAGACGCTCTAACTATACAAGTAGAACGGGTTCCCGGAGGTTCCTGTATTCTTTGGTCAGGTCTCTAGTCGAGTCGTGGACAAAGTTAGTGCATCTCCGGTATTTTCAGCCTCTTTACCGAGTACGATGCTTGCAAAGATTGTTATTGAACATTATACCATAGCTGGGATCTCTGCCTAGTAGAATGAGGACACTTCCATGCGAATTGGGTCAGCTTCGAGGCTAAATTTGCTGCGCTATTTTGGCGATTGATTAAACGATTGTATTCGTATAGAATTAGTGCAATTTCAGCTTTAACGGATATTTTAAAGAGGAGAGTAAGGAGAAGAGGTTGGGGCGTGAAGATTTTTTAGAGAAATCGAGAGCAAGACAGTCGAGGGTTTTCAGGTACTACGGCGATAGGAGGAAACATGGGTCTTGGAACGGCTTTGCCTCCCGGAGCTGTCATCACCAATGTAATGTCGACGATGAACGCTGTACGTCCTGGGATCCTTAGTAGCGCACAATGTCGTCAACCACCGGCTTACAAGGTAGCGGCGCAAATGGCAAGGTTGCACAGGCTTGGTCGTGCACACAGCCACGAAGGAGTGACCTATCGGACCGAGCACGAAGATGGTACTACTACCCTACTTCTTCACCACTTTTATCATGTTTTCCACAATCTATGATTACCGAAGCTTATGCTGTCATAAATGAAAAATTCTTTTCTTTTTTTCTTCCTTTTGGTGCCGCTGGAGGGAACGCGTTTGATGTGTGGGGGATACACCTCCACGTCACTATGTCCCCATAGTGAAGCAACGTCCACTAGAAAACCTCCAGTGACACACGAAACTCCATCGACAGTCACCCTGAAGTGTATCATAGACGTTCCTTTATGCAAATGGCTGTTCTTTTCAAAAATCGTTCCTACTACATTATCAATGACATTTTCTAACGTTAGATCAGTGTACTTTGGGACAGCGATTTTTCTCATCATGACAGAGCGTTTAATTTGGTTTCATCATTGCTTCGATCAACGAGTATACATCAGTAGGACTCATACTTATATTTTGAGTTTTTTTTTTTTTTTTTTTTTTTTTTTTTTAAGAAGAAATCCGTTTCCTATGACATGCAATGTGTGTTTGGAGTTATACATAACTGACTGTACGTTTTCATTGTTAAATGTGCACTGTAAATAACGATCATTCACGTGTCAAATAATCATTCGAAACTAGCAAACTTTCAATCGCACTCACCTGACATTCCGTGCATAAGTGCATATTTGCCTCAGTCACTGAATCACGTGCTTATTTACAGCTCATTATACATTTTATTGATTAAACCGATCAAGCCTATAATTTTCGTTCGTACACAATTTTTTGCTTCGCGACAAACCAATTGCAAAAATGACAGTATGAAGTTTGCTACCTGATAAAAGCATGATTTGCTTGTTTGCATTTATCTTGCACGAGTTTTCTTTTATGTTGTTGTTCTGACATTTTTTTGTTTTGATAATGTCAATCGTCTAATAAAGGAGTCGAAATTACACACACGACAGATCATATTGTGGCAATAGATCTTAGGAGGGCATTGTTATTTCACTATTCCTAAAGCATTCTTAATATTTTTCAGATGACGAAAATTCTCAAGAGTCAGCCGTTTAAGAGCTACGACGTTCCGATCATCGAGTTCCGGCCGTCCTTTAGTTAAATTTCCTCTTGAGTTTCTATTTTTCATTACGAAGGATTAAAAAGAGGAAGACCGCATGTTCTTCTCCTGTATTATAAGCCGTTGCGAGAGTAGATTTCAAAATACGAGTCACGCAAGAATCAATGCTTCCTTTAAATTAAATTTCCAGTTTTCTATTTTTTAAGCGATTAATCCTAAATTATTATTCTGGAAAGTCAACGCTTACCATTTAAGTCATTGATCATTAGAATCTATATGCAGGAGTAGCAACATACGTACATATATACATATACATATATATATACATACATATATATTTTTAGGAATCGTTGTCATTTTGCTTCTAATCGTATGACTTTCGCACATATGAAAATCTTAACATTGTAAGAAACGTACATCTCCTTTTTATCTTACTTGCCTGGAGTACTCGTCTTCCAGCGTCGAATGAGTAAAAAAAAGGGAGGAGGAGGAGGAGGAGGAGGAGGAGGAGGAGGAGGAGGAGGAGGAGGAGAACTCGAAAAATTGTAAAAGCAAATATTCTGACGGAATACTCTTTATGCGTTAGTGATAACGGTGAGAAAAAAGAGACGGAAATTGTACTGACAGTAAAAAGAGGATATGAAGCGATTCTTTTTATTAGACTGAAGTAAGCGTCTTGATTAAATGCTCGTAAGATATTTGGTGAGCTGATAGATGGAGAGAGTAAGCATAAACGATCATAAGTAATGTTCTATATAAATGTGTAATAAAATGAGTCCAAAGATGTTATATACATATTATATATATATATATATATATATATATAAAACCGAGTATCGCCGTAGAGAGTACGAATAATGGCGTCCTGTATTATATATTTTTTAGGCTAACCCTTAAAAACTCCATAGACTTATAAGTTGGTGTAAATAGTATATAGAATTAAAAACATAATATTTAGTCGATGGCGAACTACCACAAACAAAAGAGACGTGTTACGAGGTGTCGAAAAACATACAAAAAAATGCAAGAATTACGCATGATTCCCCCATGTTCACCACGAGACACGTATTCTCTGTAACGCAAGTTTACAGGTAAACTTGAGGAACGTTTCAAATGTCTATTGATACCAGATATATTATAATTATTGTAGAACGCTGCTCCAAGTTTGTTGATACAGCTTAACAGGGCAGATCTGATATATATAGTATATATTTACCTTGCTTGATAGATTTTTAAAATAGATTCTTCTCTATTATTGACACTAAATTGTGAATACAATAAATTCAATCTAACGCCTTCGATGTACTGAATTTTAAGGTTGACGTGATCCAGTACAAACTATTTTTCAAAAATTATTAAATGGATTTAAGATACGATCGAGAGTACTTTGTAAAAAATGAAGAAAAAAAACTATTTTAATCCTCCGCCGAGTCAGCTGTAACTCGCCGTACATTTAATAACGCTTATAGACATTTAAACTTGTGCATTCATTATTTCGCCTTCCTCGCTGTCTCGTTTCAATACCTCGGTACAATTGCGTCGTAGTTCTTAGCAAAAACATTTGTAGAACTTCCGATGAATCTGTACTAAATAAGGCCATTGAACTTAAGAGACTAAGTCGGTGGGTATGACGCATTGTTTTAAATTTCGTGTATGGAAAAATTGCATTTCGTGGTAATCTTTATTATGCTCAACCTCTTTTTACTGCATATATATATATATATATATATATATATACACCCGTACAGATAACAATTTCAGACGTGAAGCAACCACAGTTTTTTGCCTTAAAGTAATAGATTATTGAACAGAAAAACAGAACCATCTCGTCGAACTTGTATTTCCTGCGATCTTATCAGTATCAATATTTTTAATTTTACTTGTATAATAGAAATGAATGTAAACTTAGTCGAGAGAGGAAGAACCTCCCTGTGGATTGTATTTGAGAAAGAAGAGGGGTCGGCTTATAGACAACGGAGATCGAAATATTGCAAGAGACGAGAGTACGATTGCTAGTTTCGGTACACGACAGCTTGTCTAAGCGATTATCGTTAAATGTAATATATATATTCTCGTTTATTCGAATAAGACAAAGAGTCTCTTTAGACGAGTATTAAATCACTTTTCGCGCAAATAACGTGTGCAACGCGTTAAAGAAAAGAAAGGGCCTAAAAATTCGAGGCATCCTTTTTACGTTGTCTATCAGATATGAAGAATATATATATATACACAGTGTCAAGAGTCGACACAGTGCTTTTCTAAACGTTCGAATCTCGATTAGAGTATGACATTCCACTTTGTCTTGCCGGGATTCCTTTCAACATGCTTCCTCGTAACGAGAATTCTCTTGCATGTGACAGACTGCACTCAGATATTATGTATATTCATATGTATATCTATATATATATATATTTTTTTTCGATTTTCTGAAAAGACATTTTTCGAGATCCTTGAAGACTGTGCGGCTCGACGACGCGTCCACTAGAATTCCTAAAGGGTCCAAAAGAAGCGAATGTATCGTTTGGACTCTTTAGGGATGGGTAAACTACAAATAGTATATATACATATATCTTTGTATATTCATATATGTATATATATTTACTGCTGCGTATTCTTATATATATATATATATATCTCTTTGTACATATCTTAACGATTTTTAGATATTACTATCCAATGTTCTCGATGAAATTCTTAAACGTGCCCACTAATATTAGGTTCTATCTTACCGGTCGAGGAACCTGGCACTCGGCGTTTTTATCATCTACTTCCCGTTCTTCTTTTACATAACAGCTCTTCTACATATTTTTTTTATTTCGTTTTTTTTTTAAATTCGACGAACCAAGCTTCGAATTCATTCCAGGTGCATTTATAGTTATCATCGCCACTTTAAAATTTTTCTTGAAGATTCTCATGGAACTCATTGAATGCTTTTAATGTCGGTGGTTGTAGCGATTTGCTTGCACAAGTTTTTATCGAATTCCCAATACTGTATTAACTTAGAATCATTTTACAAACTCATCGTTGAATAAATTCTGCGGACAAGTATAATAATCTTGCGAGGATATAAGCTACGTAAATATAGCATAAAGTAGATATTTTTAGATAGAGGATATAATATTGGAGAAATCATTAAACGTTCACACTCCTTAGATATTCTGAACGAGAATTATAGAAGATTAAGCGTGATCCTCGAAAGATAAGCATTCTATATTTCATCAACGATTTATATATAGTATATTATATATACATATATATCGCCTGGAACGGTAAGGTGGAGTTCGAGATCTAAAGCTCGTATTGTCATTTCAGTTGCAAAAAGAAGGCATTGTTTTAGTAATTGTTCGTGATTGCGCGAGAAAATATTTATTGCAGAGAGCATTAGTGACGAATCGATCTTTCTATCACGCTACTTTGTTTTATTTATACCCACCTCTTCTACTCTTTTAATTATTTATAACTCGAGAATTACGACAACCGCCAACATCAGTAACAACTAAAAGCCTTTTGTATTTAATTTGTTTAATAAAATTTGAATTATAGTACAATACTTTGTTCCGCTTTGCTGTCAGTATCCTTTTTTCAGAATCCATCTCATACTTTCATTTCTGATCATTCTGTATCGATACACGTAATTTAAGTTCACTTTTAAGTATTTTCATCGGGTCTGGTGGAGCATAAAACATAAATCTGTATGCAAGAAAATTATTGAAATTAAATTATTTTTCTATGGAAATTTTATTATAATTGAAGAAAATAGAAAACCTGAAAAGCTTTTTATCATAATTATCATTTGGCTTGTGAATTATCATTGGTACAAAACACTTGTAAGTATTCTCTGTGGCTATAATAAACTATGCATAACACGAAAGAGGGGAAGAAGATTTTAATGAAAGCTTTGTATCAAAAACACGAGGAATTTCAGTAATCAACAAATTACTACGGCTACAATTTTGTACGACACGATGTTTTGTTACCACTGTGTAATAGTATTACGTACAAGAATGATCTCTATCAATTATAGCTCATCAAAATTATATCAAAATCGTATATTAAAATTCCTATTCGTATCTCGCTGGCTCACTGTATCACGATGGGCCTCATTTAGGTGTTGTTCCCACCCATGTGCACTTGTAAATCCTCAACTACTATACAGATAAATTAAACGATTGGTAATTACTTACTGCCTTTTCATTGTGTTCACGTCTATCCATTAGAAATTCACCCCACATCCATACGAATTTTCTACAATATTTCATTGGTCCATAAAAACGGTTGGTACGAAAGGTAAACTTTTACTTATACGAATGGTTTGGCATACGAAATATAAGCAAAATCTGCGTTTATACTATATCAGTCTCCATTTCATCGAGTTTCTATTTGGCGTCTCAGTAACGGTGTAAAAATATCTCAAATTACGTTAAACCATGGAGGAGTTTGCAAGAAGTGGTAAGTTCGTAGTGGTTGCAAGTATGTCAGATACAAATGATCCCAACCGAACCCTTGAATATCTCAAAGCAGGATAGTGTCGCGGATCTCTCGAATCTTGGATCTATGATCCCCTCTACGGAGAGTATCCCTTCTCTGGTAGTGCTCGGAAGTTTCGCCATCCCCCCTCCCCCCTCCTCTCTCTTTCCCCGGAGTGGCTGCAGTGCACGGTGCAGGCAAGCCAGAAAGACACGCAGCACAGCCTTCCAACCGGCTCGTAGTTGCTCGAAAACCTCTCTTACCTACACCGAGACTGTGAACTCGTTCGTTCGTTCGTTCATTCGCCGGTACGCACGCGCGCCAGATCAAATTGATCCATTTCGCGATCTACGCGATTTCCTTCGATCCAATCGCCGCGCTTTTCCATTCAACCTCCAATCGTGCTGCGACGTTAAATCGACTTTGAACCTGAAAATTACAATAATTATTGTGTGAAATAGAATATTTGTTTTTTCACTAAACAAAGTTGTCGGTTTATCGTAAGGTTCTGGGAATTTACTCGGAATGGTGTGCCAATCGTGCGATAAAAGGTGGATCGTTCGTGAAGGAAGCTTCTAAAAGTGTGCAGTTTGTGAATTGCTAGTCGTCGGGATTCGTATAACTGGATTCTTTTTGCACGACTGGAATCAGCTGATCGTCGTGGGGCAGCAACACACACACACACACACACATACGACGACACTCCATCTGCAAGAAACAACCTCAGCAAAGGAATCACGTTTCCATAAGGATAGAGTTGCAAAACTTTTTAGCACAGATCTGGTTACTATTAATCTTAACTAATGCACGGTACATTGCAACACGCACACACAACGTTCGTTAAATCGTTCATAACCAGATCTGAATTTGTACGAAAGTAGCTTAAACCTATATCGAGGAAACTGTCTCTTATTTTTGATACACTTTTATGATATCAGTTAACGCGAAAGGTTATTTTTATCGAACGACGCTGAAGAGGACAGTTTTACGAATATTGACAGAAACCGCATCTTACGAAGAAAAGAATTTTCTATCGCGACTGGAGAGTTTGAGAGAGATTTGCTATCGACTTTGATAATAATAGTAAATAAAACTCTACCTTATCTTTAAAAAAACCAGCTGCGCCAGATTCTTCGATGAACGATCTAAAAGTGTCAGCGAAGCCATAGTGCACCGTATACACTATCGGTATAGTTGAAGTGTTTCGCTACTTTTCACGCTTCTTCCTCTCATTTTCGAGCGAGCCACGATCGGGACATTGCTGAGGAAGCAAACGATAAACAACGACTCCACGATAGTTCGTCTGGGGAAAAATTGAAAACTTTAACCTCCAAGGGACTCTCATCCGGTTGGAATAAAAACACTCGAGTATATGGTTTAAGGAACGTCTGATTAAGTTGAGAAAAAAAGTGAGTCAGTTTACAACGATCAAATCTGCAAAGACTCTCCGTGAGACTGTAGGATTGTTCTCCAGAGATTGACATCTCACGTGATGCAGCAGAGTTTTCTGTGCGCGGGTCAGTACCGAAGGTCAGCTTAGGCTTTCACCGTTCCCGATACTTTATTTTCCATAGAAACTTTCCATTGGAATGATACAATTACCAGCTACCACAGCCGCGCGTCTCGTTAATCGAGAATACTCTTGCTTATCATGAATTTACGACGTGTCGTTAATTGTGAAAGAGAAGCGTGATATTGGACAGGGTGGGAAGTGCTCTTATTATAATATCGGGTGAGCATAGCGTTTGGCAAACACCTGTTGCGTTCCGGGTTGGAGAAAAAGGACGCGGGGGGAGAAAGAGGGAGGGGGGGGGGGGATAGGGGAGGGTGGGGGTGGGGGGATAGCTCGGGGAGGAGGACAAAAGTGGAAGTTGGAGAGGCATCTGGCCGGGCAGTGGAACGTTTCCGCAGGAGGGCGGAAATCGCGTCGGTTGGCTGGAGGACTCGAAGAGGCAAACGGACAGTTTGGTCGGGGTGAACGAGCCAGGAGACTCTGTCGCGGGGCGAGAAGAACGCTCGCCTTTTTATTCGCATCTTTCTTCTTGTTCAAGAGCTGCGAAGGTCGTCGTCCGAAAATCCCATTGGCTCGATTGTTTTCGCGAGATCGGAAACTCTCGCGTGATTCATCGAGGCCGCGTTGAGCGGGTCAGGGACGAAGTTCGTTCTTATCCCGCGTTCTCTTCGACTCTGCCGCTCTCCCACACCTGCCGGTGCAGCCTGCTGCTGGCTGCACAGGGCTGCTGCGGCCGCCGCTGTGTTCCGCACCGCTTCACTCGTCTTTCTTCCTGCTCGAAAGCCCGAGTTTTATCTCGACGACCATCGAACACCCCCCTCCTCCACTACACTCTACGTCTCCCACCACCCTACTGCTCCCAACTCCTTCTCGTGCCCCGGGACAACACAGTTTCTTCAGCAACAGTGCAGTTTCGTGTTTCGTCATCGATATCGTTAAGTGCAATCCAGTGCGACCGATTCCTCGTCTGACGTCGTCATCAGTGACCATGACTCGTTAATCAACGATTCTTTCGTGATCCGCTAAGATTTTCCAAGCTTTCCGCAGGGTGAGTTGAATGAATAATTAATGTATTGCAATAGATTTAAGAGAGTGTACGTCAAGTCTACAGATTTGACATTTTGACAGTTTCAATCTAGTGTTGTGCTATATATGATTATAGGGAAGGGAATCGATGATATTGGGGTGAATGAAAAATTGTTGGAAGAAGACGGGAGGTGGTGGGGGGAGTTACTTTTTGTGGCGAACGAGGTGGTTCTAGGCTGATTTGCAATGTTTGTCGCCTTAAACGAACGTGGAATAAAAAAGCGTAGTGTCGACACTAGTGACGTCGTGGATTGGTTTATACCCGGTGTGATGTTAGGTCGTGCGAGGAGGAAAGTGTTGACGGGTAATCATACAGGAGAAAGTAGTAAATAAAGCCGTAATAAATTATTCGTCCAGGATTATACCGTGGCTAGCTCGTTACAGTTTTTTTTTATAGAGACAATACGAAGCGTAGAATATTTTCCTGAGGTTGCATAAGGGTAATTAATAGTCGTAACGCGAGAATCGCTGCGGGTTTCTTCGCTTATCGAACGATCTGCACGCTTTACTATTCTATACAGGTTGCTTCGATATTCGCGCGTCGCGGTAAACGGTCGTTCGTGACGTAAAACGCGTCGTTTTACGTCAAACATTTGGTAAAGTAAAAACCTTAATAACTAACGGACTAAGCATCTTTCAGCAAAATGGTAAAGGAAAAATATGTTTCAAATGTGTTAAAGCGAACGTCTATCTACTTGTGTGCAAAATTTTTGTGACGCCCTGTAGTGCTATTATTATTGCTAAGTGCTTTCCTCTCCAGGATTCTTCGTGCGGATCACACACGAGCCAACTCAATGGACGGCCGTAACATAACGGTTTGCCATGCGATTACCCTTCGCCATCAAAATAGATCATTCACTGCATTGCAGCGCGTGACTTGCGCTATAATTAACCGATTCATCACTGAACTCGATGAGAATCGGTTGTAAAACTTTCGCCGCTAACTAATGCATCTGTTGGTACAACGTGTAATATCCCTCGAGATATTGCAGAATTTACATCGGGAGATTTCCAGTCTTACTGTTCCTCCTATCTGCACGTTACAGACGATTCGAATACCGGACAGGGAGAACCGTGAAACGCCAAAAATTTGGTACTAACACCTGTCGTTCCTAATTCACATTTTTACCCCTGGACCTTCCTGGTTTCGAGAACACATGTCACGATTCCATATGCTGCCGTTACTTCACTCTCAAAACTACAACAATCACGAACTCCTTTTTTCCTTTTCTCTCTCTCTCTCTCTCTCTCTCTATTTATATTTATATGTATATATATATATATAGGTAATTATTAATTTAAAAGAAAGGAACGCGTGATTAGATAAAGCTTCTAGCGCGTTTGACAATATTTCTACGAGCATTTATGCGACACCAGTTGGAAACGATATATCCTGATAGAGTGGATCATTCTGACGTTTCTAGTCGTTTCAATAGAGTGTTCAAACGTATTCTATGGAAAAATCGTTTTTCGTCCATTTGCAATTCATCAAAGTGGCTTGTTTCGCGCGATTGGCTTTGCTGGGAAAGGTGCGCAATCTTGGTAAAGCGAGACGGTGTATAAGGGATAGTAAGGAGAGAGAATTCGCAAAAGGATTCACGTCTGTTACATAAGTGGCTTTACCGGTATCCACTGTTTACCCAATTCATCCGGCTGATTGATCAGTTGCATAATCGTATATACCCTTCATTCGATGCACCGACTGAAACGATCAGAACGAAACGACAATAAGCCACGTAGCCGACTCAAAGTGTCAAGAACGTTCCCAAAACGTTTCGAGAAGGTTCCTACGTGCAAGATTGAGTCGACTAACGTTCCAATAGCGCAAATATCCTCGGGACATCCTTAGAACACTCGAAGGATATCCACACGTCCACTAGACATGCTGAGAATGTCCCCTGAAAACATCGTCTGTTATCACTGTTTATGACTATATGCATGTATATATGCTGTATAAATTCAGGCAGAAGCCAGACACTTTACATTTACCTCGTAATGTTTATTCCAATGAAATCTCTGTTTCCTCATTCGCTAGCCTCATCAATACAGCCAGACTTTTCACAAGAGCCTCCCGAGGAGTTAATTATTGATTTTGCAATTCAGCTTTTTCTAGAAGACTCTAAAGCTGCAATTGAATTAGTTTTTCATGGATTCAATGATTTCTCAATTATTGTCATTGAGTGAGGGGAGTCCAACGATCGATGGGACGACAAATAAAAGTAGAAGCTTCCAGAAAACTCTTTGAGTGGTTGACTATTTGCTAGATAAAATTGGCTGTCCGATGGCGCTTCTTGTTAAAAGCTTTAATGATAAGCAGAGAACGCTGCAGGGTCGTTGATGTTGACTGTTTTGCTACTCGCTAAACTTTAACTCTTACTACAAACTGCCATCGCGCTAGGAACGTTGACCGTCGATCGATAATGCTATACGTATATCTACACTCGTCCACGTGAAATTTTCCACTAGAATTTGTCGTAAATTTCCCACTATCGAAACGCATTCGATCGGGTTAATTGGATTTGCTAGTTATTTATAAAAATGCTTCACTTTGTAAATGCCTTGTGGAATAAAAAGAATGAAACTTTGCCTAGTTTCGTTATAGCTATAATATTTATATTACAGCTTTATATTATAATTGTGTATGTTTACATGCATAGTCAAGTGCACGAGGATAAACGATCAACCGTATCGGGTATTTTGTAAACACGAGGCTTTCGCCACGCAGCCACGCAGTAAACACAGCCGTGTGTTTCGCGAATTCGAAAAACACGTTAAGCTGGTCGATTCGCAGAACCGAAGACAACTGACCCAACGAAATTTACGCAAGCCAAAGTTGTTTTGTGAAGGAATACATTGCACCTAGCATGATATAAATTGTAATAGAGGGATAATTGTGTGGAAATTTTCAGTGTCATTCTAAAACCTAGATTATATCTAGTTATATTGATTACGCCAGTAATAGTGTAGAGAGAAACGCGCTCGCTATCGATCACCGATGTACGCGATAGGAGAGCGTTTGCTCTACATTTCATACTCACTCGCATCGCTCGGAATCGCTTGATTTCTCAGCGAATCGATTGTCGAGAAAAATGATAAGACTGATAAGTTTCACGTTTTCGAGGATTCTCAAATTGTCGTTGCGCGAGTTCGATAACTATACACTTGGCATTTCAATAGGGATAATAATCTCTTCGTGGAAAATTCATGCTACGAATATGGTAAGCGAACACGAATGTTTATACTGAGAAGAATTCAAAGAAGATTCTGATCGTTCCTATGCGCGCAGTCCAGTCCAAGCAAATAACGCCATCGACGGATAATATACTGCGACAACTATATAACGTATATATATAGAAATGCAATATGGATGTATCAACTTTATTACACCATGCGGTAGAAAACGAGCTGGAACAGAGTTAATTTTTCGCTTGGAAATTATAGGCCGAACCGTACCGAAATATACTTCGAGGAAGCGTAAAGTCAGGTTGGTTATTCGCTGAAAGAAGCGATCGCCGATAGCGGACATGCATTCTGTGGCGCACACGCGGAATTGCATAGAGCAGGGCTGAACGGAAACAAACGGTAGTGTACGAGCGAGCGAGCGAGCGAGCGAGAGAGAGAGATAATCTAGGCGGGAAAGGGATTTGCGCGCACGCGAACGCAAAGCGCGTCTTTCGCACTCTTGCTGGATAATACCCGATCCGTGACATGGCCCGAAATAACCCTAATCAATATAAAATATCATCTCCAGTTAAAATCAGAATATCTCGCGATTTTAATATAGCATCGCTGGATATGAATTGGTCGGGGTTTCGGACAAGAGCCAAAAATTCCGTAAGACTAAGATTGACCGCGGAGAGTAACGCGAGGGTAGGAGATAGTGTATTAGTAATGTGCAATAGTTAAATTGCAGGGGACCGAACGAGGTGTCTCGGAAGTGAGTAAGGATGTAGGTATAGTGGGGGTTGCGGTTGCGCCGTATTATACAGTTAGCCGGGGCAGGGGTTGAGCCTGAGGGATGGCTATTGGTGCGCAGGCGGCTTTGCCTTTGGTAGGTTTAGTCCGGGTTGGTGTTTAGATTGGATAGTGGGTGGTGAGTTTGAGCAGAGCGTAGAGCAGTAGCCGAGTGGAAAGCGACAAAGCGAGCCGTTAGCAGTCCTGATCGGGCTGGTCGACCGGCCGAAAGTCACGCGAGACGAGACGAGACACTCTCGAACGCCGGACTCGTTCGAAGAATATACCGGTCGAATACGACCGAGAGGAACCGACAGGAGCCGAAAGTAACGTGGCCACCGTGCGGCGAGAACATGCGAGCGCGCGCATTAGCTTGCTTCAGAACGTTCGGAACGACGTTGTCGACGACGCCACCGCGTCGCGACGCTCTTCTCATTCTCTTTTCTTCTTTCTCTCTGTCTCTTTTTCACTTCTCTACATAGCCTATCTTTCTGTCTCCTTCCCCAGTTTCTCAGCAAGCATATATTTGGTCCGTGTACCACTTTCTTTTCACCTCTTTAACCCTAACCCTTTCCCACCAACAGCTACACTTTCATTGTCTTCTTGAATCCTCCATTACGTTCCTCCTCCTCCTCCTCCTCCTCCTCCTCCTCCTCCTCCTGCCGTACACAGTGACAAATTCCAAAAAGTGTTCGCGACTCTTCTCTCTTCCACCGGTAACCGTCGCGCTGTGCCATCCCGCAATCAAACATCATCCGTCTCCTCAACCGGCTTATTAAACTCTCGCTCTTTTTACTTCCGCTTCGTTAATCGAGCTTTATATCTTATTATCAGTACGATTCGAGTGATATTCTTTTTCAAGAAAGATCCGCCGTCTATTGAAAAGTATCGTGCAGTGATAAGAAAATTGCACAACTTTGGTAATGCTATACTATTTTCATACGCGAAACACGTTCGACTTTCGTCGAGTCAAGAAGGAAAACACTGATGCGAACAAGATTTTTTCATGTTTGTAAACAAGCGAAGCGAGTTCCCGTGTAATATTTACGAGTCTGGCAAAGTTTCGCGAGAATCTTCAGTCACGCTGGTTTTTATTTCAACTCGCGATCAATAGCTGAGAGAGAGGTCATGCTTGGTTCTTAGTTAAGCAAGAGTAGAGTTTTACATGATATCTTTATAATTGTAATGATACAAATGTAAAATGTAGTGTGGGTTGACGGAATAATACTGTGAAGAGTTTCTAGACTAATTAGAGCCACTTCCTGGAACCTGTCCGTGACACCGGTAACATTGCCTCGTTCTTTCCGTACACCGGACCTTGCGTTGCAAAACGGCACGTTTATTTCGAGCGTATATCGCTGACCGTTGCATAAACTCATAAAGACACAGGATATGATCGCGTAGAACTTGTCTGCAAGACACGTGGTTTCCGTAGATTCGTCGGTAACCTCGCGACGCGCTTGAGTCACTCATCTATAGCACACGACAAAGTGTCGGAAACGTTCCAACCTGTCACATCGAATCCGGGGACTATTTTGACTCGATAGCGCCGAGGGACGTAATTTTGTCCTTCTTTGCTCGAAAATCGTTTACCAATAATTCCCTGCAGCACCTCTCGTTCAGCAAACATTTACCCTTTGCGAGCATAATTTATTTTTATTCTGCTTCAATTTGACTTTCATTATAACATCTTAAGTTCCGCGGTGAATACTTTCTTTATTCAAACTGTTTGTTGATATTCATGAGTCGTTTGAATATTGCGCAGGCAGAGTTTTCGAACATCTGAATAACAAAGAGTTGATTGGCCTGTAAACGACCCTCGATGCGTTACAAAACTTGGAATCGTATTTTATAGTTTCACGTGGAGAGTGTTCAAAGGAAAAACTCGGTAGACAACGATTTTCTGCCACGTTCGATAGCGCCACGCGGTGACTCTACATTAGTCTACATACGCTATATATCGCCCTATGAGTATATGTGTCCCTAAAAAACGCGTAACACGTTAGTATCGCTGACCCAACGACACCGGTAAAATCAATAACGGAGCAATCCATAAACTTTAAACGTTACCGTTCCGCTACAAAACACGGTTCTTTATACTCGACTGAAATTCACGAGGAAAATACTACCGAGATTTTCAATAGCTTTAGAAACGACAAAAGGAACACACCGTAGGTACCCCTCGTTAGACCTGAAAGTTTATCTCTCGCGGTTGATTGGATAATCCACTGTTAAGCTCGAGGAAGCGTGTGCCGGCAAAAAAAAGGGAAAGGACGAGATTTTTTTCTTCTCTTCCCTGTTTATAGTGGGTGTTACCGTTCCGCAAGGTTCAGCCGATTCAACGGACACTTTGGACGATGACAATGCTCGAGCAGGCTGTAACGCGTGAATTCGATGATCGATGTTACGCAGAAAGGTTTGGACCTCGAGGAACCACTCGATACTTCCTTCCTATTGAAAGCCTTAATTACGTTAGAGGCGGGAAAAGATGAAGTGGTATATAAAAGGCATCTCGGGTCTGTAGTGACGTAATGATACGACATCGGACGAAGGAGGAATTTGCATAAAAATAAAAGCGATGGGAAGAAATAGTATCCATTCATTAATGCTGTAAATGCTATAATTGGAACTTGAAGAGGCCAGGAAGAATGATCCTACGTTGTTCTATTTGATAAAAACATTGGGCAGAGTATTGGTGCAGGAATAATAATAAGAGGAGAGACATTGAAAGTCATTCGAGGATAAGAGGCGACGCGTGATAAATGTGGAACATTGGGTTCTGGCGGGTCTTGGCACTGGAAGAATTCACAGATGTGCTATGTATAATCGTGGATCTTGCAATGCCATCACTTGCTGGATGCCGATTCATCGCTGAGGATCGACGTGGCTCATTATCGGGATTCGCTCGAGCGTGCCTTCAGGCTTAACCAGTGAAAGTAGACTTACGTTTTAGCGAGAGAAGCTCTTGCCACCGATTACAAACAAATCGTGCTCTCGTTCTTAGATCAGAAGAGCTTATCCCCCAGAGTTCCTTTCTCTTCCACTAGTCCTACTTTATTTATATTACCAGCAACTCCCTGGCTCTTCTCGGCCTCGTTTACTTTATTTATTCAACGACATCTTCTCTTTCATTCGCACAGTGCACTCTCTCCCTTGCTCTTTTGTCCGCACTCTATACTTTCCCACATTTCCACGACAAATAAATCGTCCAGTGAATCAGTTTGCCAGCAGCCCGCTCATCCACCATTATCGACCGATTACGCGCTCGATAATGATACCGATCTATCTGGGAAAAAGATCAATTTCAGCTGTCTTCACTCCGATGAAATAGCTTCAAGATCCAACTTTCCGCTGATCGGTTTCTCCCTCGATCCAAATCGTGTCTCATTTATCTAGATCCGACTTTATTTACTCTTGTAAAAACCGATGCACTGTAACGATATATAATATTCATAATAAATAAAGCAAATTCCTCAACTGCATTTTTATTATTGTGATTTACCTCTCTTGATCGAAATTTTCCGTTTGTATGATCTTAATCCTTATTTAACCTTTTCGTAAAGTTCCACGCTAGTGCGTATGGTGATTTTCAGTTATCGATTGTTAATAATTTATGTTAGTGAGAAGTGAATGTATTAGGTTCAGAATTGTATATACTAAGCTGTAAATATTTTTGTCTCGTGGTGGGAGAAGCATTGAACGTTTTTCGGTGTGTCAAGAATAAATAATTTGACATTTTTGCTGGTGCCAATTGGTATATCTTAGTGTTGACTTTAAGGGTTAATTTTATTGTCAGTAAGATACTTTTTTCACACAAGTCCATCTTGTTTTTTCCGAGAGATATACCGATCTCCTCCGGTTGCTTTAATAGATTTCCATGAATCATTCTAGTAATTTCTGGATCTTTTCGTTATTCGTGCGGAAAATTGAACGACTCGGTGTTATTCAGGATGATGAAGCTACGCTCCGGAGGAGAAATATTGTCTATCGTGATAAAGATCTGTGTCCTCGATTAACGAATGTTATTGATTTCTCATTGGAAGTTTTAATGGCTGGTTAAATCTTCTTAGGAAAAAAATAATGATGGAAAGTTTACGTTTTATTTGTTGTTGAAATGTATATAATACAGATTTTTTGTGAGAAGGTAAAAAAATAAACTGCCTAGTCTATTATATGTATACATTTTCGAAGGTGGAATTTTTATTGTACAAAGAAGAGGCAGAAAAAGAGCGAGGAGGCACGTACGCACTGGCGCCCACATCTTTTGCACGGGACACGCACACCTGTCTCCCGGATAATGCTGCTGAAACGAGGGGGCAATACTCTCAAGGATTAATTCCTTCTTGTTCAACTGGCACGCAGCACTATTCTACATAAAACTTCAATCAGCCTGGAATATCGCTATTTCCACAATTTTCCATGTGGAATTTTTAGCGACAGATGGAAGAGTGGAAGTTGCCCGAGCCAGTTTCAAATGTCAAACACCTTGCTTGGCTTTTGAACTATAATCCGAGCTGGAGAAAAAGCAAAACTGACAAATTCACCGTACTTTCTAACGGCAGCCTCAAACTGTAACGAAACGAAAGTTAATAATTGGCATCTGGAATCGGGCTTAGACTGGCGTAAGCGTTTGCCATGTTTTTGCGATTTCATGCTAAATTGACATTCGTTATTTACACATATATGAATACAACAATGGAACGATTAACTTGTCAAAAAGTAAAAACCCCTTATTACACATTTTTCAAAGCTTTAATTGCTGCGAAGAATTACTGGCGAAACGAAGATACAAGCTTTCTGTGAATCATTGCCACGTTTGGCTCTACTTACGTATTAATAAAACATAAACTTTTTAATTCATTAGAAAAAATATGATTTATCATATATTCACGCTTCGACTCGTACGAGGCGTTAAATAAAAGCTGCGATTATTTCGTTGCTTCTCGCGATAAGATATTCCAAAAAAGGAAAGAGAATAATCGAAAGAAGAGAGCAAAAACTGAATGATAATTTCAATTTTTGCGCTTTTTCCAAAGAAACTTTCGTAGTTGGCTGTTGGAAAATTCATGGAAAGATATTGAAAAGATTTGCTCGAGTAGCTTTAGCAAGCAAACTCGGTAGAGCAGTTTTCTCAAGGGAGTCTGATGTAACGTTGATTAATCTTGATGCAAATCTGTATATAAAAGAGGGATCGCATGAATTTTCTAGATCTATTTGAGCAGCGAGCAAATCCTTTTGCGAGGATTATGCGTAAAGAAAGCGATTGATCGAGTGGATAAAAGTGGCAAGGAGAGAAAATGGTAACGGGGGGAGGGGGTTAATGAAAAGGTGAGCGGTAAGTCGGGGGTGGGGTAATTGGCGGAGGAGTTTTTCGCGTGATTCGTGCGCGGTGGAAGATGTATGCCAGGCAGAGGTGGAAGTGAAGGATTTGAGAAAGATGGTGTATAGGAAAGAGGAGGGGGTAGGTAGGTTTGTCGATGGTAGTTGGAAATTAGAGAGGGTTGTGTAGTGTGCGGGTGCGAGTTCACGAATGCCGCTGGTCTGTGCCGGCGGTCGTGACGATGGAATCGGAAGTTGCTGCCACGCCGGGGTATTTATCGACCCCGTTGCCATGCCAGCCCACGTGTACACAAGACCGGCCAGCCACTCTTCGGTGCCACTACGCCATTATGGATCACGGAACCACGCTATTCTAGAATACCATGTCATGCCACGCACGTGCTCAACATTTTCTTCCATCGTTCCTCGATCTTCCCTCTGATATTTCTTCCTTATTTCCCAGTCGATTTTTCCGCATGCTACCAGCCTGCGTTCGTCATTGTAGCGTGGGTGCGTGCGTGCATGCGTGCGTGCGTCAAACCCCTAACACCCCTGCCAATCTAAGATGCACGTACACACACACACACACACACGCGTACAAAATCAAAAGTTCACCGATCCTCGTTCACCTCCAGTCTTACCTTCGACCCTCGTCAAGTTCCACGTACAACTGTGGATTAACACTGACGAATCTCGGTGAATATTGCTGTACTCGTTATAACAATTTTCTATCCTCTATTTTATCCACGTATAAGGGTAAAAATATTATCGAGCACTGTAAGAGCAGCGTTATTTCCAACAGGGTGTCACTCGATTAAGGCCAAAGTTGGAAAAAAGAATGGTGTAGTGGGTTGATCGATAACCGTTTTTTTTTCGTGGCTAAGCAATAAGTTGAATCGTAAAGAAATAGAAGGAGGGGGGGGGGGGTGACCTCGGTTTCCGGAAATGGGAAGTGACGTCAGCAGGAGGCAAAGTTGCTATCGGTTCGTGGAGTGCTCTGAATGAGCGACCGTGTCCTCCAGGGGGAAGGAAAAACTTGGTTACACGACACCTTTTCGTTCTTATGCAAATTATCAACGTTTTCTATTGTCTCGATCGATACCTCCTACGACTAATTTATCGCGCAAGCTTTGTCGCATTTTGTACGTCCGTTTGTCCGCGATTAGGGAATCGGTTGGTTCATACAAACGACGGAACAGTCTGGGACGCAACCTTGGACGAATGAAAAAAAGCCTTTTGTGCTAGTTCCTGGCGATCGTTTTGTAGTGTTTGCGCGCTTGCCATTGTGAAATTGGCTTTTATACGACTCGCCGCCGCCGGTGCCAGCCTGGCGTCTCCGATGGAGGCGCACGAATTTCGCCTCGGCCCCAAAATAAAGTAATTTCTGCCTTTCGCTCGATTTTAACTCTCCTCTCTTCCACCTTCTTCCTGTCCATTCTTTTGCTCGCTGCTTCGGTTATACTTCTGAAACAAATTTTCCACGAAAATCTACGTTTCTTTATGACTCAATCGCTATATATATATATATATATGAAAATCGTCTTACCATTAGTGGACGGTGCTTTATCCCGGAATATTACTGGGTAAGGTAATTTTGGGATAGCTTTGGGATTGGATGGCCGGGGGAAATAAATTGGAAACAGTTGGAATTAATGAAAGGTGGAAAGCAGGTGGGTCCGCAGCACCTGATGCTCCCCCGTTTCCGTCCTAGAACCGAGCCGAGCCGAGCGCACCAACCGTAAATTCACGATTTTGCTCGCGACCGGGGCGTGACTGACCGGTTGAAATACACAGAGGCATTCGCATTGCTCGACGAACGCGCGATTCAAAATAATTCAACTGTCTCGTTATTTAACCTTGACCGTGCTCCATTTTCACTACCAACGCAACGAATCTCAACCGATCTCCAGCGATTCTCCCCTCATCGCTACAGCTATAACGATTCAGCCAGCTTCGCTCTCTGATCGGAACACCAAAGGATTTACGAACGTGGAGCAGGCGACTCGTCAAGAGTCGAGGCACGGCTGACGCGAAAATTGATAGCGAAGAGCCCGTTCGACAAGATGGAATAGCGTTGTAACAAAGGGGGGGGGGGGGCAGAGTTACAGGGCTCGACTGAAATCGACCGAAACTCGATGAAAGTGATTAATCGAGTTGGTGGCAGGGTAAATATTAGGAGGACGTTTGAATAAAATGCTGTGGGAGTCCAAGGTGGATAATCTGGAATGTTTGGGGCATAATCGTTGGATCCATGCAAGTTTTATGAGGTTGAGAGCGAGTTAGAGCTGGAGGGAAACTGCAGATCCGAGGGAATTCAGCAGCAGATGCTGATTTGAGGGAAGAGTCAGTGACGACTCTGCGACTGTGCTGACGGGGATGCCAGTGAGAAAAATATAGTAAATGGCCCCTTTTTGCATAAAGCAGCTACGTGGGCAGACATGAATAAATACATAAAGACAGGGATGAGTTACGCCCACGAATCGATATGTCTTTCCTAAGAAAATGCCACGAAAAAGTCCATCAATCATTTTGTACATCGGCCACGGTGTATCTACGTCTATAAATACATAAATACATGTAGCACTCGTTGCTTGTGTATATACACTGTACATACTACCTGTCTCCCGCCAATCGCTTCTTATTTTCCAACTATACATATACTATATACATATATATACAGGGCGTCCGATCAGTTTCCGCCAGAACGAAAGTTTCGTATAGTGTTTACAATTTTAAGAATAAAGTTCCTTTACAATTTTTTTGTTTACCTGTTAATTAAAAAGTTACAAAGAATTAAAGTTTTGTCTATTCGACGCTTCCTATTGGTAGAATCGGAGAACTTTCCTATTCGTCAGGCTAATGAAAGCTCCAAGGGAATAAGAGGTTTTCTTGCTCGTGATAATTAGGAATAACGTTGTTTAAATAATTGTACGAACGTCTATATGAATTTGTAGATCTGGCATGAATTAATTGGACACCTGGTACATATACCAGCCACGCCAATTTATTTATGCGTGCACCTACTCCTATCCTACCGTACTATCTTCTTACTTTTTTAACGATCCACTATGTACCTTATCAGTCGTTAAGAACTCTCATTATTTATTTATTCGGTTTATTAAGCACCCCGTTAATGCCCCTTTGCCCAAATTGCCATTAAGCTATTCCATATCGGTATATTTTTAACTACTCCGCCTGACTCGATTCGATTTAACAAGTGTGGGGGTAAAATCTTACTAGTTTCGATTTTAGCTTGGCTGTATTATGTATGTACAACAGGGAAGAAAGTTTTATTACCGCCCGGCAGGTAAGATAAAGTCTAGAGGTGAAAGATGTGGGGAGATAGTATATGTATAGTCCGAGGGTGGTGTTTTTCTAATGGCGGTAACGCAGGCTGTTAATAATATCGATCGAGAGTACATTGTTTTTCTTTCGTCAACCCATGCACCACAATTCTAGGTATCTGCTCAAAATTTCCCTCGCCAGTGGCAGTTTTACAAAGTCACTTTTCGACTTTTGCCGCGCCTTTCCACGTTCCTTCGCTTTCATATTCTCGCGATTCAGCCCTTTCACTCGGCTCGATCGATTTTCCTGAATAACTCTACACTGATTGCACTCGGTGACTCGGCTTTATTCCTTCGGTCATTTGAGCGATAAGTTTTCTAATTTATGCGAAAAATTGCTGCCGAGTCATTCCTCGCTAAGAGTGATTTTTCTTCAGGGCTTGCTGATTGAAATGGTGCAAGGCGTAACGTTATTTCAGAGAGTTACGTCTAATATTATGTTTAGGTTTTCCAAGGAAGACTGGGTAAAACGATGAATTTCGTTGGGCCACAGCAACAAAAGCCGAAAACTTGCTTGGTCGTTCTCAGAGGGCAAACTATTGATCCGTGAGTAGTCACGCGATTCTCTCATAGAACGCCAGTCAAGCCTTTCCTGTACCTTTCTCTCTCTCTCTCTCTCTCTCTCCCCTCTACTTTGGTCTTTCTCCATTCTTATCCAGAAATACTCTATGCAAGAGAGGGGACAGTGCAGGACGAAAGGGCGCCGGTGACCAAATAGTGGTCTCCGTTCTCCACTTTCTGATTGGTTCAGGATAACTGGAACCTTGGTACATAGTTATTCCTCTTCCAAGGGACTTTAGTTTCCCAAGGTCATCTAATTCATACCTTCAATTTTATAAACAAACAAGAAAACTGTATTCCAAATTCCGTTATTTTTCTAAACTGCTTTTAGGAATTGGTACAAAAACAGTTATTCGCTTAAATATTTATTTTCTTCATTTGCAAACCGAAATATGGATATTTCTCTATTATTGTACTTTGATACACAAATATTTCTTGAGGTCATTTAATTCATACATTCGGTTTTATTCGATAGCTAGAAAATCATGTACTCGATATTTCATTATTTTTTCATGCTGCCTTTAAGAATCGTTACAAAAACTGTTTACTAATACCATTTACTTGTTTAAATTGTAAGCCCACATATGGACGCTTTCCTATTATCGGTCTTTGACCCACGGTTAATTCCCAAGGTCACCCGAATCAATCTTCGATTTTATTCCTCAGCTTGAAATCTGCACTTGAGATCTCGCTATTTTTCGGTACCGTTTAGGAGTTGATGCATATGCGAGATGGTTACGTAATTTCTGTCGAGCAGTTTGGTTTTCGCGCACGTGTATAGTTACGCGCTGTACAGGTATGGTCTTTCGGGCGGAGACCCATGGTGCCCCGCTGAAGGTCAGCCGGAGATCTTGATGGTCGCTACGCGCCGCTATTGTAAACAGCGCGATCCAAATTATTCATACCGTTTGGTTCAGATTTATCGCGGATATTAATATTAACGTGCTTCTCGTTTCACTCGTTTCGTTTTTTCTTCGGATAAGAGATAACAATTCTATGCAAAAACTTTACATCTCCGATCGATCCTGCAACGACGAGGACCGGACTCTTGTTTGACTAGACAAAAAATCATTACGAGTGTCGTATACTGCATAAATATATAGTACTCGGCAAACGTTTTGCAAAATTAACAAGTTTGGTAAAGCTTGAAATTGAAAAGAACTACCTCACAGTTTATAATGTTTAACAATTAGACGAATATCATCAATAGGTGGAAAAACTGTCCCTAAGAGCCCTGAGAAGTGGCTCGGTATATCAATAGAATTGGAGAACGCATGGATGAATGATTTTGGTAAAGCAAGAGAGAGAGAGAGAGATGAGAGAATGAGTGGGAGAAGAAGGAAAGGCGTGGACAAGTCGCAATATCGTTCTTGAAATAACCGAGGCTTTTTATTTCATTGAGCAGCACATTGCGCGGCCTCGCCTCGTCCCGGTCGCGCCGCCACCCCTTCCGGCGAACACAACACACTCTACCAATACAAACTCATCGGTATCGCAGCGAGGCATCACCGTTACTAATACTAATGCAAAAGCACACATTCGTAGACACACACACACACACACACGACATGGAAAGGAACGCCATCATCACCTCCTGCCAGGCAGGCAGTCGCTGCTTTCCCTGTTTGTCCTTCCCCCTCCCTCAACCAACCCTCACTTTTACCCTCAACTCACCCCATTTCCCTCGCTTTATCACCTGCCATCACCACCTAGAGCTGCAGTATACCTAGCTGCGGCGCGCCCGGTAAGGCCTTATCGGTAATGGTCCTATTTTTGGAATCTCCGCCCATTCTTCGCGTGATCCACCTTCGCAAACCACCCCAAGACTCGCTAAACTTCCATTCTCTCCTCCTCGCGCGTTTCCACCAAAAGGATCCGCAAGGACTCCAATCGCAACGGGACAAAATAGTCATCCGCTTAATGCACTCGATCAATTTTAACTCTTCGACTTAACTAGCCCTTCCCTCCATCCAACTCGATTCGCTAATCACTGCAAGCCGCTCGAAAATTTCATTTAACAGAGTTGATCAAGTGTGTTTATCCAGCCTGGCCTGTTAATTCTACAGGCACGCTTCGCTATATTTGTATTACAATTGTCCTTGGGAAATCACTGAGTTTAGTGTAGTTTTTTTTAATTAAAATAGCCTCGATAAGAGCGTACAATAATTTTCTGTCCAACGTATATATAGCAGGCATGTACACGGAACGATCCTGAAGAATCGTCAGGGTTTAACGAGACGTTTCCAATGTTTATGGTTTATAGATATAGGTTCCCCTTGTGATCCAGGGTTGCCCTTTCGTTTCAATCGAGCGATTTCTATGACGTATAGTTATATAGGATTGATGGATAATTTTGGAGCAAAGTGAAAAACAAATGAGGCTTACGGAGGGTTAATAATATTCTCGCGAGGGAAGGCTGGTTAGTCGGGGGGTTCCCTGCTTGTCTATCGATCCGTGAACCAAGTCACGCCAACCAATCCCATCGTTCTATGGATTGCGTTCCCGCCGAGGCTAATTCAAATTTCTTACTGCCACCCCCTCCCCCTACCACCGGTCACCATATCAACCCCTTCCTGGCGCCTCCTGCCAGAACGCAAACACACGCACGCACACGACTACCCGGAGAGGAAGTGCACACCTGATTGCGTACGTACGACGACACACCACCGACTGGCATTAAAACGTGAATTATAAAAGAACCCTATCTCGTCACTTGGAGTGTCGATAAATATATGCCTCCCAGAGAAATTGGCGCCACGATAAATTCTCTCACTGGCCTTTCGGAGTGGAGCGTGCTTTAAACGAATTTCTATATATATATATATATATATATGGCGCTAATCGAACACAAGTCGAAAGTCTCTCGCGATTATCCGACAGTTGGCGTTTTCACTGGCAAGGGGCGAAAGTTTCGTAAGAAGTATATGAGCAATCCTGATGTTAAAGAGGGGCAAAGAAAGGTAGTCTGTTTGCAGTGGCCACAAAGCCGAGTGGACGAGTGCCATATGCTCTGCGATCGGTCATTCATAATATACGTGGTATGTCCCACGTAGATTATCTACTCGTTTTGCCTTCTATGCTGATATCCAATAATAAACGTGCATTCGCCAAATATGCAATCTTCCTCGCTCGAAATTGGAGAGATCACTGGGACCATTAAAGTGGACATTCTAATTTCTCTATATTTATTTTAGACTTTCTTATCGTATACAAATTAGGAGTGTGTTTGGTCCTGCTGAATATATTTTACAAATATAGGAAATATTGTAAATTTTGATTTTAACTCTATTGGGTAGGTTGATTGTTAAAAATGTTAAAACTGGAATAGTTTTATCAATACTATTTCTAGTCTTCTCCAAATTCACAATAGCGTCGATGAGTCAGGAAGGGAAGAAACTTTCGAGGAGTGAAAGAGAGAGAGAGAGAGAGGGGTTTGATTCATTTGATTGTAATTTTTCAAAACACGAGTTTATTATCGCGTCGAGGAAAGAAAAGGAACGACGATACTCATTAACCAATATATAATTAGTGAATCGAATAAACGAGAAGAGAGAAAGCGAGGGTGGAGAGAGTGACAGCTGCCATACATATGACGTATAATAACGAGTGTCCCTCATGAGCTTCCCATTAGGCTTCGCTGCTCTTGCAGATAAATTAAGGACTTGTGCAATCGACACTTTATCCCTCTTATTTCTATACTATATATTGCATTACTTATTATCCAGTCTTCGAATATAATAGCCAAGGATACTCTTCGATCGTTGTAATTATAGCAAAGTGATCAAGAAAATTGCTATTCGCCATCCATTCGAGTTTGCTGGTCCTCGAATCGCATCTCATGTTTCTAGACAAAGGGAAAAGATGCTCGTGTGTTCTGCTCAGCCTCGAAAGACGAAGGAATGGTTCGTAGTGGGCCGCAATGCGTCCAAAGGGAGAAATACTGGCGCGATTATGCTCGGCCAATGGCGGTCGTTGCTTTTTTAAAGCATTTAAAACGTCACGCGGCTCACGACCCCCTTGGTCACCAGGCAACCACCTTCAACTTCCTTGCAAACTTTCGCCAATTCTCCGATAAAAATATTAATGCTCTTTGATCGATTTACAGGAATTCTTCTTGCGTTGAAAAAAAGTACTGTAAATATAGCTATATACAGGGTGAGGTACTTAAGGTACCCTAGAGCATGGACATAAAAGAACGTTTATCCTCGTAACTCTAATAGACCTCGCTTTTTTTATAGAACCTTTTGGAAACTCCTTTATATCAACATTAGGAAAGGATTTATGAATAAAAAATTAATTTCTTACAGTTATTGCGATAAATGAATTTTTAAATAAAATTACTACAACGTACACGTCTTATCAAATTTTCACCATATATAGTACCATATGTTATAATCACTCGGGACTCTGAGTGATTTGATGGCGAAGCAATAAATTTGTACATATAGATTTTTCCTGGAAGCAAGTTTTCATGATGAAAGGTAGTATCGAGGGGTGGTCGAACAGGTATATATATATATATATATATATAGGACGTGTCCGGGGAATCTTTTTAAGATATGGTAAATGGGGAAATATTGGAAATCTGGTAGTTTAGTTGCAATATTAATTTTCTTGCGGCTTGCACCGGTCTACCGCGAGTCTGGCTGCCGGGGCTCGGAACGAAAGTTTTCTATCGATCCTGACGTGCAGTGTTTTGAGGTCAGGGCGCTGCGCCAGCACTGCGGCGATCGGCCGTGGTCGCCGAAACCGAGCAGGTTCGGATCGGAACAATGGGGATCGTTCCACCCCTGTACCACCTTCGCAACTATTATACGTCCACTGTGTAGGCTTCATCCGTCCGAATTCCTTCAACAAATATTATTCCTCCCCCTTTTCTCTCTCTCTCTCCCCCCCCCCCCCTCCTTAAACGCATTTAACAGAGAAAATCCACCTTAAACCTCACCAGTGACGTCATCAAGAAACTCTGAAATCTACATAGCGATCATCGGTCGATAATTGTTATAATTTTCACGCAACTAATAATGTTTGCAGAAAACAGTCATTACGATTAAATCGATCAGTATCTCAAAATCATGCTTTTACTCGTGACGTTCATTTTGAATTTTGTCGCCAATCGCGAGAATCGTTTATACAATTTCCCGAATGGACTTTAACCTTTCTCTATATCCCTACGCGTTAAAGGAAGAACCTGTTGTTATTGCACGGGCTGCATTGCGGCGTATCCTGCATTAGACGTGTATTTCTTGGACGAAAAGTTGGTTGGCTGGCGCGAGCAATGTGTCAGACCGCAGGCATATTTCTTTGCGGTGCGATAATTCCTTTGCCGCACATCAGCTCTGCTTCAAAAAGCTTGCTTGCAATCATCGCGGAAATAATGGGAAAATATTCAAGCGATGGAACAATCTATTTTTAAGCCCGCTCGAGCTTAGGTACTGCAGTCGCCAGAGTTTACGTGCCAGATCTATACGCAGGTATCCGTCATGAATTTTTCACAATCGATCGATTCCAACTGCAACGTGGTAGGATTCATGCCGGCTAATCCGGTTGCCACTGTACGACTCGCGTTGAATACTTCACGAACATCCTGCGAATAATCAATTATAAGACGTGGCAGGAAATATTTCTTTAAGGCGATCCATCAATGTCAACTGGCACAATTCTAGTGGATAACCAGCGAAACGTAATAACCCTGTCATTGCTCGCGTTAACAATGCAGACCCTGCCGAATAAATAAAACGAATTCTAATTGTACGAGGTGTGTGCAAAATATTTTTGCTATTCTTTCGATAAACTGTTTACGGCCACGAGTGTGTCGAGACTCGGTTAATTCTCTTATAGCGAGAATCTACTTTTTGTTTAGTTTCCTTTAATACGGGTATTATACGCTAGTAAAGTATACCAATGCAAAAACAGTGAAGTGAGAATGTGTAGTAATGCATATGCGTATACTAACAACGTTTATCTCTCGGTAACCATTTAGCATTTTTGGGAGTACGTTTTCCTATACATATATTGCAATACAATCTCCCTACATTATTATTGCAGTATTAGTACTTTACTGTAGCGTATAGATAGCGCTGGGTTAGTGTTATTATTTGTTCAGTGGAGCGTTGTACTTTAGGTATGATTTATTCTCTCACGTTGGCGGACAGAGTGAACGGGACGGTTGGTAGCTTTTCGTACGTGCATAAGTGTATTGCACGCTAGGATATCCAGGATAGCTGTAAACACATGAATATACACATGGTATGTATTAAAGTAGCATTAGTAACGGTAGTGGTAGTATATGTGACTCGAATCCATTCTGATTCCATAGAACTGATGATCGAATGTTTTACTCAATAAGATTTTTCTTTTTCTCGTCTCGGGAAAAAACCCTTTTTTTTTTTTGGGTATTATAATATTGAGGTAACGTAGATCGAGACTCGACATTAAAATTATAAAAAATGTTTGTACGTATATAGAAAATAATTCCATCTCGTCATCGATCTGCACAGGCAACGACGGAAGATGCAAGAGGAGAGGAGAGGACGCTTGAAAGGCGAAACTTTCTTTCAGGCTTACGCAGAAACTCGCATTAACCATGTTTATTCTCATCCTTACTTATCCTCTCCCCCCATTCGAGTCACCCGGATAAGACCAACTTATCTGTGTTCTATTTTACGAACGTCCTTCGTCAGCTTCTTTTACTTAAGGCTCTTGTTAAAAGTAAAACCATTTTTAGCCGGCGTCTATATCTCCATTATATATACGTTTGTTTCTATCTATATATCTGGCACATCTGTACTATACACACAAGAATTGGTGCAGTACTGTAAGAAAAATAGTTGGAGGCTCGATGAAATATGCACGAGACATTTGTTGCCTTATATGCCATGGTGCAAAGAAGGTAAACTCGAGGAGGGCTATTTTTGCACGAGTGGATAAGAGAAAATGTCTGACATTTTGGGAACTTGCACCTTTCGGTGAAAAAGAGGGTAGTTTCAGGGTCGAAGAGAGACCAGTACGTTGACATTTAAATGACGAGTTCCCGTGCGAAATTCACGAAACGGGAGCGAGGTGACGCAAACCTCCCGACGGCCATTATGCATCATAATAAAAACATAAACACTTCAAAAAGTTCCCTTCTCTATATTTTTTTTTCACGTTCCCCATGCTATTATAATTTTGACACGTGTTTTTCTTCTTTCCACGCTCTGTTGTCTCGCGCGAGTCCTCCTCCGCTTTCTTCCGTCGTATTACCAAACTGAAGTCTGCAACCTTACCGTTAAATTGCTGTCTCCTTATAATCCTCCATTCAGGATTGAAGTTTTATGGCACTTGCGCTCGCCAACCTTGTGGGTGGACGCTCTCGGCTGCCCGGATGCTGGAATCTCCGCGAAAGCGGAAGGTAAATAATATCTTCTGTCCGTATAAGAGTTAACGATTTATTACTCGTTTCTCAGAAATGGTCCTGAGCGTGTTTGCGATATCGCGTGGTAATTAATAAACGAACGTCAAATCCTGGAATTTCCTACAATGTCACATCCTCCCCAGCAAAGTCCCTTCTTATCTTCTTCTTTTATCAGATACACCACTTCCACATTCCTGTAGCTGAACTATAGGCGCATCTCTACACTGTTGGCTTTTAACGCCATTTTGTAGTTTACCACAAAGACTATTTCTGCCTCCCTAATTGTCACAGCTTAAGTAATATATTTATAAAAAAGAGAGATGACTATGAATCTTTGAAAATTTCTTACCATACAATACTGTTGTTTATTCCATCTCGTTTGTAATTTCTTGTTACGAGGTAATTAGCCAGGAAGCATGGCCGGATTTATCTTGATACATTTCCAGCAGCTTAATACTAAAACGTAATTGGGGAAGTAGAAAGTCGAGATCCGAAGAAACTTTTTAAAGCCCCTCCGCAATAAGTGTGATACCTGTATAGGAGAAGCACATAGAAGCGAGGAATAGCAGATTTTTTTCTTTATCGGACTATGTTATCTCAACGTTAAATTTGCCGTGCCTTATCTCGGCCGTTAAGAGAAAAACTAGCCGCGTGACTCGGTCCCATAGAACAATTTTGACGAGCGAGTGAATAGGCCAATGAACGTTGGAATCTCGTGGCGTCTAGGTTAAGCCATGGTCAGTGATCTCCCCCCTCCCCCCCCCCCCCCCCTCTCTTCTCTCTTTCCCTCATTTCTCTTCTCTTTGCGAGTCCGTGGGCCAATAGAATCACTCCTTAATCCAACCAGAGAGGAAGCAAAAAATGACTATTCTTTCTCTTTTTTTCTCTTCTCAACTCACTCCCAGTGCAAATCTCTCGACGTGACCCACTTGGCTCAGTCGGTAACATTAATCCTCCCTTTCATTGGCCACGTGTTTCCAATATTTATTCTTTGGTGCAAGCTATCATTATTTCTAATACGGTATTTTTATATGTATAGTCTTAAAATAATAAAATATTTAAACCTGGATCTTTGAGGCAAATATGTAAAAAATAAAAGTAGCACTCTTTATTTAATTCTTTTAAATTTACTTTCTAACCACAGCTACGATAAATATACTGTGGTAATTATATTACTATAATTACTTATATATTTAATTAGAAGAAAATTCTTGATGTGAGAGTTCAATCCTTTCTAATAATTCTGCACATTAAAATATATGCTAAGGGAACTATATACTTTGCTTATTGTTGCTTCTAATTGAATTAGAAGAATGCTGAGTAAAAACTAGCTGTGTTTTATTATTTCAACTATATTTCATTATCATCAATTATCGAAAAATGGCTATTAAACTATAAATAAAATTATTATAAAAGTCTTAATGTTTATTTTTTGCAAAACACTTCTGGTTGGCTTATTGAAGTATGTCAAAAAAAATTTACGGTGTAATCAATTTATTGTAAGTAATAATCCTCTTTTTTTGTTAAATTTTTATCCTATTTCTTCCATTTCTTGTTTAATATTTGTATTAAAATGATTACCCGCATACACACATCAGTTTTTATAGTTGTTATACTGATACATAAAGATATTTTGCTCACATCTTCCTCTTCCTTTCTATTGATATGGCTCTATGCCCTCCGGATAAGTTTTTTGTGCGATTCATAATATGGTGTATTTGTTGAGAATTTGTCACAAGCTGAACGTAAAATATTTGCACGTGAAGCTGAAAAAAAAAACAAATTAAATTAAATCAAAATATTTTACTATACAAAAATCTATACTCACGTTAGTTTTTAGGATTCTTCCTTTTAATATTTATTGCTCCCAATAACTTTTTATAACGTGTACATACAATTTTAGTATTCCGTTTTTCTTTTTCTAATGTAACCTTCTTCGTGTAAAAAATAGTAGTGCCTCGTCGATTTTTTTTAAATGACCTGCCTTCGAGACATTACCTTGACTTTTGATTCAATACGTATCCTGTTGCTATAGATAATGATTTCCTAACGGAGACATATTTCCAGGTTCTAACTCCATAATTTTAAGAGCTGTTCTGCTTAAAGTTCAGATTTAGTATTTTACAATCAAATAACAATAGGTGCTTACACGATTGTTTGGTCAATGTACGATTCAGTGTCTTTATTGGATACCTTTTTCTTTTTAGTGTAGTTATATATTACGGTCTACATTTATATATACGGTGCGCTGTATCAAATTGATTTGTCGACCTTTCAGCTATAGTGTATATAGTATAGAAATTTGACGAATTGTAGAAAGTAATTTAAATGCAATTGACAAATTTGTAGAATTTTGCAAGAAAATAAATTAAAATTTTTTTATTGAGCAGCTAAAGCTATATATTAGAATAATTATTTTCTGCTTATTTGAAACTGACGGTATTTTCTCAAAATTCGATAAGAAAATGTCTAAATCGTAATAACCTACCATTGTAAAAGTATATTGGTGAAATTAGATGATAAGGAATTCATAGTATCGACCCTTTTTATAATTGTTGAACATATTAAGCAGTCAGAGTTGGAAGACATTGAGCTTGATGAATGGTCACTTAAGAGAAGATTACTGTCAAGAGGCATGAAAAATTGCATTTCCTTTGGGATTTTTTTTATATAAAATAATTACTTTTGAAAATAGATTTCCACATATTCTATTCTTCCTAACAATGGAGAGCATATTCCAATTTTATTGATTACCAGCTCATCTGAAAAAAAAGGGACGAACGCAACAATTTTAGATTGCTTATAATCTTGCTAATTAAAAAACTTATTAAAGTATGGAGCAGTGATTTTCGTCTGCTTCGATGACACTTATTGATGCAAGTTGATACATAGGTCGCAGTGGCCAACTTTTTATCCGAAAGTGTCCCGTCATGTTATAAAATCATAGCAAAATTTATTTTTGTCTTCATCAGATTTTTTTGACATTTTTTAGAATTTTCATTACTCAGTCTATAGATGAATATTAAATACTGTGACAAAAAAGTAGAAGATTTACTATTCATAGAATTTCCAAAAAATACAGTCAAAACGTCCTTCAATGTTAACAAATTGCCTATGATTCTTCTGACTTGAAAATTTTTCCCCTTTAATGTACAGTATTGCCAAAAATTCCTAGAATTATCAAATACCTTTAAAAAATCTTGATTTCTTAGAAAAATTGTCCAAATAAATAAAAAATTCTATCAAATATCTTATATTAGTTTGTGACTTTGGACTGTATGCTGAAGGTCATGTAAAGGTTAGGTTAAAGTTTTTAAACAGAGACCTATATGTTGTATTGCATATATTTGTAATTTACTTCCAGTGCTTTTAAAAAATTTCTGATAATTTTTTAATTTTGTATAGTCTTTTACAAGATATTTTGTTTTGATAGCTGAGCGAGTATGTATGTGCACACGTAACAATCATACACGCAACTTCAGTCAAACCCACACTACGTGCAACTTCAAATCGAAATGTCTCGTAATTAACTGGATGAAATTGATAAAGATAAAAAGGAGCCTTTGAAAAGCTCTTGAGATCAGTTTCAAGAATATAAAATAAAGATAGGAGGGGTTCCATTAGAAATACTTAATAGTGTCTTTGAAATTTTGTAAAAAATAATTTTTCAAAATAAATTTTTCACTGAGGAATCATTCCCTTGAAGTAAAAAAACTTTGACCCATAAAGTTTTTTCATAGGAGCATTCACACGGAAGATATTTGGGTGTTCCTATTTAAATGGTCCACCCTCTGTCGCTTTATCGTGGGTAATTACTCAAGAGCAGTTTTCGCCCTCCCTTGTTTTTCCAGCTTCAAATTTAATTATCCCAAATGAAATGTATCCTCCGCGAAAATAAGATTCTATTCAAATTCCTCATTTAGGTCAGCGATTAATTTGCAGATTTAGGCCAAGTTTTATCATGAGCAAGCACAGACGTGCAGTATATATGTTCAGCTCTGTTTTGCTACCAAACAATACTCTCCGTTTCGTCCGTATCTACTAATCCTCATTGGACCTATTTACGAAGCACAATTGATACACACATACATTATATCCAATATTTATTTTATGTTTAGAAGATTCAAATACATAATAAACATGGCATTTGAATTCATAGAATTTTCTCAATGATAGAAATTAATACTGGAATTTATTTGAAAAGCAGAGAAAGATCCTTCGGTACACGTATAGTGCTAATTCTTTATTACAATCAGATAGGCAAGCGCGCGAGGGTAAAAAGAAATTCACCGATTATGGTTCTGCGAGACAGCGAGGGAAGAAATAAACTACTGTTGAACGGAGAGGAAAGTGATAATTAAGTGTTTTATTACTTATATACTCATAATAAATGGCTTACTAATTGCGAGATGCGATCTTTGCAATTGCTTGTTTTTTTATTTCTGCAAAAAGCGGTGTGGAAAAAGGGGGAATGTTAATAGCAATATGAAAAAGAATTATAGTATTATTATAGCTGAATAATTTATCTATATAGGAAAGATCGAGGTTTCGTTTTGAACGTGTCGAATGCACGGTGGGATTTCCGAGATAATGAGAGATGCGAATAGAAAGTGGTGTGGGCATCTTGAGTGATCGAGAAAAACGGTGTGTTTGGCGCCTCGGAAACGAGGCTGGACTGGCTGCTGAAGCCGACAGAACAGGCGTTACGAGTTTCAAAAGTCGGACAGTGCGCTCGTTTTCCTTTAGTTTCACAGTGGTCGTCGACGACGTCTCGAAACTCATTACTCATTCATCCAGTCTTATCATCATCCAATGGCTAGCGGAACATTGCCGTTTTCACTGACACCATGCACTTTCGATTATATTCCATGGTACTTTATAATCATACGGTTTATCCATCCATTTAAATCATGCAATTTCTACTAAAAATATTCATTCGCTTTGTTCATTCTCAACTAATTCACCGAACATGCCTCCTGTTCACGAGTGAACATATATATACTGTGTATAACCTATCAGTCGGTTGCTGCAACGTACATACTAATCTAGTTTTTTCCTCAAACCAATCATTAGGGATCCAAGAGGAAAATCCAACATTTCACTCGTCTACAAACAGACGCGTGTAGTGTTGGTAGTCGAGTAGTAAATACCAGACCAAGTTGAAATCATCCAACAAATCAATCCTTCCTGTTCTATCCGTAAATTGAATCGTTGGAGAAACTTTTGCGGGTCAACTTCGAGCAGGCACATACACAGCGAAGGAATGACTCTTGTCGAAGAAGCAAAGAGATAAAAAAGACGGAAGAGAGGTTTACTCGCAGGATTTACGTGGCAAAATGCCATAATATTATCGAGCTTTTTGGGAAAAGAAGAAAAGTGTACGCCAATGCAGCTGTTGTTTCCTAGAAATGACTCGAACCGCTTCTATGTAGGTTTAGCGCCCGATGACTGCTGGCTTTTTCTATTTTTTCTAGGAAAGTGTTTCTACGTTGTTGTTGCTAGTGGCGTGGTAACGATCGGGCGTGTGATTAAAAAAAAAAAGTGTCATAAAACGAGTGCGAGTACACGGTTATGCGAGGGCTATTTGCCTCGTTATTTGGTTTTCACGTGGTTCGAAGTCGAGGGGTGAGACTTCTGCCATCCCCCCCGCCCCCCCTCGTTTCCCCCGACATCACTCGTCATTTATTACTATGGTACTGGCTTAGTCGGGGGGGGGGGGGGGGGAGGGACCTGTGGTAGCAGTTGGACGATACGGCTCGTCGAGATCGTCGGCTCTGATAAGCTTTAAACAGGCCTGGAAGACTACGTACTAATATATTGCTTTGCCACCATCGCACAACTCTGTTATTTGCAGTTTGCTTATTATTTATCCATATACTCCTATATAGACCGCTATATACACACACACGTACCTTCTGTTTACCTATGCCTCTAACGAACCACTTTAATTCTACTTGCGAAAACACTTAACAACGTTTTAACAGTCTCTTGCAACTCTACTCCTCTTCAAGTTCAATTTTACCGTCAGGACTGTAAATATATAAAGTTGTTCTTTTGTTTTAGAATACGATTGTTTTACCCTCGTGACTTTGCCTCGGTTATGATAATGGGAGACAGATTATGGTATACTGAAATGTAATGGATCTGGGTATGGCTTGTAATATGTAAACTGTTTTGATGCAATAAGAGTGCGGCGCTCTTGTTATTTGTCTGCACGATCGGCCCCAGCCAGAGTTGGCTGACTAGCTGACTCCTGGTTGCTTATTACTAGCCGGAAATGCCAGATGACGTTTGTTTGTCGTAGGGTGCATCGAATAAGGAACGTTAATTAAACTGACAAAAGCAGATTGAATCGCGTCAAGGTATATGTCATTTGGACGTTTAATGGCTTGTTTTAATATCTATTGCTTCTGATTATTGCAAATTGCAATCTGTATGACTTTATTGACATATATCGTGGTACGATGAAGTCATTCTGTTCACGTATGTTTCTTAACGATTGCATAGGTATATATATATATATATATATAGTTTAGTATGTATCGAGGGATTTTATTGGTTATTGGGAATAATATTGTTCGTGTTATATTCGTCGATTAATTGAATTATAATTATCATCGATAGGACAATGAAAATTTGTTCAGTAATCATTTCGATCAATATTTGAAAGAATTTCTATCCTGTACGTTCTTTCGTTAGTCTGACACGAAACGTTTTTTACTGCGTGTACTTAGAAATTGAATAAGTCAAACGTTCGTGACACTACTTCTTACTTTGAACTCAATACCTACAATTATTTCCACTTACGGGCCGCTTAATCCCACATTCCATTTCTCTTCCGTACGCGAATTTCACCAAGAGACATCAAGACACGTTGGAATCTGCCTACGGTGTTTTCACTCGTTTATAGCATATTGTTAAGCGCATGGCTCAGAATACACCTGCGACCATCAAACTAAGTAAAGGAACTTCTCATAAATACACGTCATACTCACTTTGCAACATTTCCTCTGATGCTTCCATAACGTGCATCAGATTACATTCTCTTCTTAGGAGAGCGCACGCGCACACATATACATATATACGCAGTGAAGACGAATTTTATTAACATAATCGTTTGAATGGTAAATCGCTAATGTAACTGTAAATATAAAAATATCATATATACTTAGACTTGTGTGTGAAAATATAAGCGAGTCGAAATTCGAGTAGAAAAAAAAAAAACTGATTTCGTATCACTTTTCTCCTAATCAGCACAAATCTAGGTGTAAAATTTTAGTTTTGATAAGAATTTCGTTGAAAATAGGGGAAATTCAAAAGTCTAGTGATATATTAGAATAAAATTACAGTTTAATGTGAAAATTAATAACAACTGCAGAACTGCAGTATTTTACAGTGCAGTTAAAATATATAGTGATTTTTACTTGTACTTGCAGGAAATGTAATTTTCGAGCAACGCGCCACGCTCGTTACGGTAATTCCCTCTGCTGGCAGAATGTCTTCAATTGGATCTTATAAATCAGCTGAAAGTTCTCCAAAATGGGAATTTATGCGCATGCTTCAACTTTTCCTGCATTATTAAAGCAGCGAATAGCTCAGCCGGGCAAACAGCTATTATGGGTTACAAAAATGAGCTAAGATTAAAGTTACGAAGAGTCATTCGGTTATAAAGGTGCAAAGAATTGAAGACTGATGAACGTTGAAAGAAAGCTGGGTGAAAGTGAATATAGTGTAGAGAGAATAGGATGAATGCATCAAGTACAATAAGAGTATATATACTATATATATATATACTCTGCATGGATAAATATGAAAAGTGCAAGGAATAGAATTAGGGCTCGGGTTTCGTTTGCATTTCCGATTTCACGATCGTTCTTATAGATGAAGGAGCGTTAATGATCCGTATCACGATCCCGTTAGCAGGCAGCTCAGCTCGCTTTGGCTTTGCGATAGCGCCGCTTCCGCTTCTTCGTTTGTCTCGCCTCTAGAGCGTGTGGATGCGAGAACCTCCAGGGAAAAGGTTCAACTCTCAATGCCTCAACCAGCGGGACCCATGAATTCCTTCTTCTTCTTCTTCTGTGTACCTATTCTCTTCCGGGATCGAACTCCTATATAAGAATAAACCTGTAGCGTTTGCAAATTTTAATCCAAATTCTTCACGAATAACAAAATCGAGTCCAATTGTAAAAACGTTAAATTCTTCTAGTATTTTTTATATATATATATATATATATATATAATTTTCGAAACAATCAAAAGCCTAATTACGAGCATACGCTTGATTTGAAATAACGAAGCAACCTCGCGAGACTAATGACTGGAGCCTCTCCCCTTTTTTCAGCGTAAATCTGCACGCTGCCGTATCCTCCACTTCCGTTACTATACCATCTTCCGGGTTGCTTTTTCATTTTTAACTGAAAAAGCAGGGAATATATATATATATATATATATATATATATATAGCTTTGGCGAGCGTTGGTAAGGTTCGAGGTTGAAATTAACGTTCTACGTTATCCGAATGATATTAATTGGATTTTATTACTCGGGACGACCCTTGTCATTGCGCAAACAGTTTAAGTTGGAGGAGAGTAGATGATTTTTTCCACGCGATTGCGAAGACAGTGTCAGAGAGTACGACCACAAGGTGCTTTACTGTTGTCTAACAATTCATTAGAAAATAATTGCAGGAGAATCTTCCGTCTTGTTCACGCGGGTAGCCATAACGGTACCAACTCGCCTCCCGGTGCATTGTTCGCACGTTCCTACCTCCTGAATCTTCCTTGCTCGAGTTAGCTTCCTCGGATTCGCCAAATTTCTTCCCAAGGTCAATTTCTTGCGCGTCGCAAAGAGAACTATTGGAGCTCGATCGCGAAGTTTCGAGACTCTCGTATACGTTTTCACGAAGATATCATCTCCACTGGATACGCTCACGCACACATACATATACAAATCGGGATGCACATGAATTAATTGCGATTCAAAAGCGTTTAACTCGTGAAAACGAAAGTGATCATTTCCTAATGAGTGTAACTAACGCTATAGATATCTCCTTCTGACTCGCCCGAGCCTGAAAAGGTATCGGGCTGCTCGGGTTGTTGTAATAGGTTGAAATTGAGTCAGAAAGCGTTTCCAATTAAAAGCTTCGACGCCCTCGCTGTATCACGAATAACGTACAAACACATTATATTTATATATAGCAACGATCATTTCGTGTTTACTGCTCTATTGTTTCCACAATTAACATTATAACGTTCCATTGTACATCTTAACGTTGTCGCTGTTGATTTATGAACGCTGGAATAACGACTGAATTATTTTCTATTTTTGCAGATACTCGAGGAAAAGAGGGGGAGGGACGGAGATAGAAAGATAGAGAAATGGGACTGGTGGAGAGAGTAGCAGAGATGCAGGATTTGGAATCAGACAGGCCGGGAAGATCGAGGGATCTTTTCGGTGTGCAACTCGAGGTGAGTAAATATGTGAGGAGTAGGAAAATTTTTCATTCGAGTTTTTGCCTCTGAAAATGGACTTTTGTGAAAAGTTGCATTTGCCGGTATATATAATGGAGCACAATGACGACGATGCAAATGCAGACGAGAGAGGTATATATAGATACGAAATGCATTTGATTCCTATATCGTATATGGAATGACGTATAGTGCGAGAAGTCGGAGCAGAGTCCTTGAAGAGAGGGAAATCTCGCACGCGTATCCTTGCGAAGGACAGGAATGAGTCTGATCCGAGATTAGCCTTCCATTCACCCGAAAAGGTGCTGGGACTCGACTGATCACTTTTGCCAAGTAGCCAGCCGGTGCTGCTCCTATAGGCAAGTGAGAGGTACGACCCAGAAAATTGTCCAAGGCTCTGCAACCACCGAGCACAACCTCTTGAAATCGAAACGGAGCAAAGTTCCTATATGGTTGGTCCGTTTACATTCTTCGTTCGTTCATGCGTTCGTTGCCCTTTCGCGTTGCACACCGTAGTCCACGTGCGCCAAGAGATTAATAACACACACTACATTGTGTAACTTTAAATCTTTATTGCAAGCTCTTTGCAAAGTTCCGAAGAATTATCCCTTTCCCATCATTTAATCCAATGTTTATTCCATTACTCGATCGAATTTACCTGACTTAATTTATTGGACGCGCACGGTTAATAACGTGATCTTTTAATTAACTTAATTAGGTACTCGTTAGATAGCAACATATGGCAAAGGAAAATATCGATGGCTTATCCAATGCTGAGGGATCGAGTTAAAAGTTCATCGTTTACCGCGATATTTATTGTTCTCTATGGACGATAAATTATCGGAAAATCTGCTGGGTTGACTTTCTCCTTTAGCGCGGTCGTCGATTAACCGGCCTTACCCTCTCCTCGTTGACGCATCAACGATCAATCGTAAGGGGGGAGTCTTGATTCATCTATGCACATGCACATATATCATACGCACTTGCATTGAATCGTGCTCTCGTCTACAGGGTTCGATCAACTTTTTCAACAGTCGATTCTCATCTAAATATCTGTCAATTATATTTTGCTCTGATGTATTTTAACGAAGATTACACTGCATACCTTGATTATAACTATTCAGATTTTTAATCGACTGTTCGAAATATGTTGATAATAATAATACTCAATCTTCTAATGTGATAATTTTATCGAAAATGTTATTATTGAAACGTCTGATAATTTTATGTTTTACATCGATGATACATGGTTTAAAGCGAAGATTGCATCGAATGTGGATACTTCGATCATCGATTGATTTTAAATTGACAGAAATAAATAAGTATATTTAGCACATTGCGATAATTACTCGAGGAAACCAAGTATCAAGGGATGTTAAGAAGATTCTTCAGACGGATAAGTATTTTTGCAAGTTATTATTACGGAGTGTTATTGGTCATCGTGGAATCTAGTTACGGTTTCGTGCACCCAGCTTTTCCCTCTTGCGTTAATTACCTATATGAGAAATTACAATAATCTGCGTAATAAGCAATCAGATTTTCTGCGCGTGACTCATATAGCGCTACGTTTTTGTCGTTTCTTCTCTTTCTCTTTCAGTTCCCTTTCCTCTTTTCATTTCCTTGGCAAACAATGACCACAGCGAGTGTTTCGTTTCTGACTAGGAAGTGACGAAAATTAATTAGAGCATACGAGTCAATATTTAGCCTCTCTTTCTAATAACTCGTTTTAGCGAAAAAGAAATACAGCTATCGTCGAGACTATTTGACAAGATTTTAAGATTTACTCTCTCTCTCTCTCTCTCTCTCTCTCTCTCTCTGCACTCCATGACTCTTAATTTTCAGCAAGGATGGCTTTTAAGCGATCTTGCAGTATCTCTTCAAGTATGTACATCTTCTATACAAGATGTGCCATTTAAAATGCTTCAAAATACGAATATAAAATATGTTTATCTTATTTTATTTATAAGAGATATTTTTTTTACAAGTCCCTTTTATATATCGCGCGCGCGCGCGCATTTATTTTTATCAATAATAGTTTTATGCAAAAAATTTATATCTCTAATAGCTACGAAGATAAACGTGTTTTCTCACGTGAATGCTCCGGTGACACACACCGTATAATGTACCATAAAATACAAAATGAAGGAGAGGGAAGATATTTTCGTTTAGACATTTTTTCCTTTCTTTACTAACAAAGTAAAATAATAGGAAATTTCTTGGGAGGCTGTAAGATGGTAATGAGCATGAGTAAATCGAAGACAATTGAAAATATTTTTACACCGGGAAGAGTAGCCAATCGCGAAATAAATTGCAGTTGGCTTTAGAGGGGAATGAGTTGAGTTGGAAATTAGTCATGGATGTCTCGACGTTGGTGTCCCTTGGTGTTTTCGTCCTTGAAGTGGCCGGTAAAAGGGAATCACCAGAGCCAGATTCCCACGAAAGCAATTCGTGGCCAATGAGAAAACGATATACCTCGAGTATTCCACCAAAATTGGCAAGTTAATTAATTTTCAGTTATCGGCGTAAAAGGACTTTTGAGAAATCGCAGCTGAAAATCTTCATCTTAACAAAATATACCATTTCTTATTTTAATATTATTTTAAGACAGTTGTATAAATACATTAAAATAATTGACATTGTAAATTTCATCTTTAAATATAACGATTGGTAGTATAAACACGATAAATCAGGCAAAATTCTATAATTCGCTTCTATATACTCTCTTCGCTTATTTCTCTTCAGCAGACGCTTCAGCTCGGTTTAAACGGCGGAGAACCTTCTAGCGAGATACAATTTCTTTCCCAGGATCCTAGCGAGCCTCGTGGCATCACCGCGCGTGTATATATATAGTTAAATTTAAATTGCGCGCCACTATCGCACCTCCAGTGAGCAACTAGTGCGCAGACGCAACGGGAAATTTCCGTTCATCTCGCAAAATTACTTTTATTCGCTGTTCTTCGTGTTCCCTAGTACCTAATTGTCTAGAACGGAATGAAGGATGAAAGTATTTGTATATATGTATTTTTTTATTTTTTGCACGATGATTCATTGGAAACAGATAATAATAATAATTTGCTACGTTTACTATATAGTGTATTCTTTGACGTAACTGCAGGATAACCGAAAGACAGGTCGTTATTCCAAGGTGAAACTGTTGAAATCCTATGAAGCATATTGACGGACAAATCGTGTTGGCTGCAAATTAGCTACAAATCAAATATCAATTTTCCGCGTTCAAACGAATGTTCGCGAACTGTTATTAGATATAAGAAAATTATACATTTGCCATGTGTGAGATTTGTTAAGTAATTTACACACACAAGTGTGATATTATGTCATTGAAATATTATTTTCGGTTACTCCGAGTAATTTGCTACGATCGTGATTCCTGTATAAAAATTTAAATATAAAAATATACCTTAATCCTTTACTGTGGATATACCTGTCGAGATGAAGAATTACTGCGATAAACTCTGGAGAAATCTTTCTGCCAACCGCAAAACCATAATTTACACTTGCCTATATATTTTCTAGTGACCGAACACCACTTTAGATTGTTATTAGCTACGCCAATTATTATTGTCCTTAATGCTACATGCCTAGCTCTCTTCTGCCCGAGTCATCAAGGATTCAGCTGCTTAAGAAATAAACGAGATTTGACGCAATTCGTAATTTGACGCTTAATAAAATCCTAATAGCGTTGTACGTTTACCTCGACTCGAGATTATTATCCATTTCAGTGGAATCTTTTGTAAATACAACTCGTTGCAATCTGTTTAAATAAAAGCTGGATAGGTATAATTGCAGCGATAAATAAGCAAAGTTAATGACTTTTTCCGAAGTCTTGCAAAATGCAGGATGAAGAAAATCATTGGGTTATCGCGATGATTGCTAATAAGCAAAGCTCGGATTACGCAGAGATTTCCACAGAAACTTGGCTTACGCGTTTTGACAGAACGCGCGGATCCGCGAAGCGTGCTATCGCGAATCCGTTAATATTTTTATAGGTATGGGTATCAGTTATTTTTGTGTTTACGTTAAATCAGTTAATCGACCGTGTTATTAGGTTTATTTTTTTGTTTGCTTTTAAAAGAGATAAATGAGGTAGAGAGATGTTGCAGAGAGGTATTAGGAAGATAAACAGTACTACACTACTTGTGCAAAAGTTTTGACAGGAGCTTTGCAAGTATATATTTTTTTGATGGAGCACGAAAATCTTGAAGTGTGGAAAAATAATGATGCGGATTGCATTTTTGTGATTTTAAAACTCACACACACGAGACGTCTGTGTGACGAGTGAAGAATGAAATTTTCAAGAGAAACTCTCTCCTCTACTTAAAATACTACATATCCAAATTTATTTCCTCGCTATATTCTGTTCGTTATATTCGTACTAAAACTTCAGAAAACTTTCCATTCTTTTTTAACGATCAATTCACTGCGTCATTCGGTTATATTATAGCTTATTAAGAGAGAGAGAGAGAGAGAGAGAGAGGGGGGGGGGACAATGGTTCGAAAGTATCGTTTAATAATTACAGTGAATAAATTAATTAATTCAACGAAAATGTACTCATTCAATAGTATATGGTACTATTACAGAAACTGTGGTTGTTCACCTCTCGAGTCTTCTTCGGTCTTCTATAAGAATCTTTGGTTACATAAGTGGGTGTAGATCTTCGACTTATTGCTTTACGTACATCTTTATTACGTGTTTAAGAGGCATCCTTTAGACGCACTATCATGCAGCTGCATAATTATCGTGGGAAAATTGCGACATATACTGCAAATCCTCTCAATTTCACAAAGTTAAATTCGAACTTGCTTCCTTGTCGCTATGTATATATATATATATATATATATATATATATAGATATATACGAACAGTTTTTAATACCAACTCTCCTCAGATGTATTTACCGAAACTTGACACAGCAACTCACACAGCTGGACAAATCTGTTTAACCAGGTTTCCACCGAGTCCCACAACAACAATTACAGCAGATAATTAAATACACAAAACTTACATTTTACGTTTACTTGCACGTTCACCAAATTTTCTTTTTAAAGTTCTTGTGAAAGAAAACATTTTTCCTAGATTTACTAATATTTTTCTATCTAATTGTGATATTTTCACATTTCTTTCGATATTTTCCAACACTTTGGTATATATGAGTTTTTTTCTTGTAAATAACTAGGAGGAGAAGAAAGGGTTGACCGCTGAAGGATTCTTAGGCTTGATCCCTGCCTCTATAGATATTTCTGTGCAGCGAGACAAAGCTTGGAGACTCTCGAGCTTACAAGAGTCATGCCTTGTATTCCGTGCCACTTAATCGTACAATCTTAAGTGTTATCACCAATATTAAAGAGCTGCAAATCAATGCGCATTTTTCAACTTTGAGATTCAAATAGAGACTCTGGAATATCTCTTGATTTTTACGTTTCAGCAAAAATTTCAGTAAATTTCGGTATTCAGATATTTTGAGTGAGAAAATAGTTTCATTGTGGTGAGAGAGGGATGGCAGTGTGGAAGGTGAAATAATGGGAATTGCAGCTGCTAAGCAGAATGGAAGTAGCTGCGATTGCAATATATTTGGATTTGCATAATTTAATAATAATAAGTGCGCATAATTATAGGAAGCTTCGTGCGTCTAACCAATTATGGGTTGCATTCGTATGTTAGTGTCTTCTTAGTTTATGCGAGCAAGGATCGCTTTGCACTTTACCGTAACAAACGCCTCTCTTCTCGTGTACGTTTACTCGGTATCAAAATTGTTATCTATGTCCACGAAAAGAGTCAGACGCGATATTATGCATGTATTATTCCACCTTCGACTATTATGCTCGAAAGCAAGATCGTTATCCGTTTCTATAGGAAAATAAGTTTATTTTCCAAACTAACATTTCTACCACGTGCATTTATGAAAAAAAAAGTTGATACAAATTGTCTTATTAAACGTAAAAATGTACTGTAAATCACTTTGCTCTGTTCTAAGATAAATTGTGTTTCTATAAGACGGCGCCTCTAGTTTTTTTATGGCGAAACTGTTTTACCGACTGTACATAGTGTGTAACCGACTGTTGGTAAATCTCTTGTATCAACTGTTGGTAATTCAGAAAATTCTCGACCGTATCAACCTAGTTAATAATTATGAGAGTGAAAAAATATTAATTATTTATACGATTTGTTGTTTTTCGGACATTCCTTAGGTCATTCTCTCACTTTGAAAACAATAGAAAAGAATCTCGATATAATAGTTACAAATACTATTATCATTATAATACCTCCATACAACTTACACTCTGATGGTATACAAGAAGAGCCCCGAATTTAAATTGAAAAGTGATTCTTATGTTTCAGGTTACCTCCTTGTTATTGGAAGGCGAAAGGCGGAAATTAACTGTTTTGCAAAGGGAATTGCAAGCTGCACTGGCAGAAGGCGGAAGTGTCAAAGTGAAGGAAAAACAGAAACAAGAATTGCTGCACGCAATATCGTAAGAATTGATTAAATTGAAAATCACCTTTTATAATAATTCTTCACGGGTGAAAGTATACGAATGTGAAACTTTTCAGAGAAATTTCTATTTTATGATGGAAAGGTGGTTTTGCCGATAAGTGATTGGTTTCTAGTATATACGACGTGCGAAAGTTTATTGACCTTTTTCGTAGATAAAGCAGAAGGCATTTCCGGTTTACGGGAGCGTATTACTGCGTTGCTTCGAGTCATTTTAACAAAGTCAGGGGTCAGCCAACATAAGCTCGAATCAATCTAGCTTGATAAATCGCTTGTCTCCAACGGCCAGAATGTCCTCTGACGCCCTCATCTTCAAATCCCCGGGTAATCTCACCCCGTTTCCGGTGACCCGTGAAAGCAGTCGTGCGACTGTCAGCGCGTTTATCGCGCTGCATAATTTCTTTCTCCTTTCTAAAAATCCAAAGTTAAATTTTCTCCCTGCAAGCAAGTAAAATAATTAAATAAATCATTCCTTTCAAAAATTCAATTGTCCTGGTCTCATGAATTTATAAAATTCTTTGCTTTCTCGTAATTGCCAAAGTTTTACGGAGGTGTTATTCCATCACGGAACTTTTTCAATTCCTAAATCACAATGCGGAAATTGTTTGGAAGATATGCCAAGTAAACGGAACGTGCATTCCGCACCTTCTTTTGTTATATTTCTATTTACGTATTTTCACAAGGAAATAAATGAAGACAAAAATAGAGAAATTTTCTCCATTAAGACGTCTCTATCCATAGTACGCGTAGAATCGAAGTTCGATTGATTCTTGTAAGTGTTCCATATTGCTGTGTTTGGTTTCAGAAAAATTCAAGGCCAACATGAGCAACTGGACAAAGAATACAGAATTCACGCAGCAGGCGTTCTCCTGTGCAATTCGAGAGGATCGGGAAAGGTGAGTGATCGAATTGAAAGAGCGACCGGTAAATGTAAATAGAAAATAGAAAAATGCTATTTCCACATTTTTCATTTCGCGTATGGGAAATCATGCGACGCGACGTTCTCTCTGTATTTTATTTTTTCGACTGATGGAATTTTTAGTACGTTCGTCGCCATTACCAATTCAATTTTTCAATGGACGCGAATGACACGAGCTTTTTCCTGACATTCGATTAAGTCGTATCGTACAATTAAGTAGGTCGTTCACCCTTATCAATTCTGTGTGAGAAATTGTTGTATAATTAAATCAACCAAAAATGATGAAAAACAATTTTCTGCCTCTCGACATCTATTCATATATATATATATATATATATATATAAGGCTCACGTACACACGCGACTCCACACCAATAGGTATACATAAAAAATGATTGGATTCAAAAGTATAAAATAGGATTACAGTGAAATGATCAAATAGATTCAGCACTTTGAAAAGAAAGTGGATAATGCGAGGAAGCAACTGTTGAGCGATGTTAAAACTTGTATGATCCGTCGTTATATGGTCGTATGGGTTTGATTAATGTGTGTAATTTGGTAGAAAACTAAGCCAATATAAGCGAGTGTCAGCAGAATCTGAGAAGTAATATCTGACGGTAATAAAAAATTGTCAACTCCTGCTGTGTTCTGTGTATTTCTGTGAAAACGTAGCAGAGAGCTACTTCACGTACGAGTAAACTCCAAGAAGAGTAGAATGAGTAAAACGTCTGCGCGCTTCGTGATATTAAACCCACTCGTCCTACTGCCTTCCTTAAGATTCTACGTAGACTCCATTAGTCCCGTGTAATTTGCTCGACAGTCTGCAAGGCAAATTATTAAATTCGCCCTAAAAAAATATTTAATTGGTCCACTTTGAATCATCAGTTTCCTCAGAGATACTATATAATTTATGCAAGTACGATAAATTAGCAAGTTTGGGAAAATTATTGTGAAACGGTAAGATGATCTTTGTTAGCGATGGACTGCGAGGAATGCGAAAGTATAGCAAATTGAAGGATCCTGGCAAACTTATGGAAACTCCCTCTCTTCCTCTCTTTCTTTTGAAGGAAAAGAGGGAGTGGGCGTAATAGATGCAATTTTACCGGGTTCGTGCTAGGTCGCCTTGACTTTAGAGAGTAAATGGAAAGTTCGAGCGGATTATCGCCAGGGTTGAAAGGGCCCGTCGTCCTGCTAGTCCTGCCAGCCAGTTTCAACCAATCGAGGCCGCCGACTTTATCTCGACTTTCGCATCTTAGCCACGAGTCGAACTTTAGTTAGCGACTTCGAACAGCACGCAATCAACCGTAAACCGGAGACCTCATCTTTAGCCCCCCTCCCCTTCCTCCACCCCCTCAACCCGAGCTAATATCACAAAATCAAAATATCAATCCGAGGCGAGGGGAAGTTTTGAATATCAGATTACTCTCGGAAATGCAGGCATTTCGGCCATAATTTTCGCTTTTAACAAATAAGCTTCTTATTCGAAATTCTATTATATATGCATACGTATATACATATATAACGATCCAATTTTCATGCCCTTGAACTGAAAGAGGGATCAGTAGCATTTTTGCCAATTGTACGGACATAATTTTCACACTAAATTTATTCTTACAATTGCGATTATAACAGGCGAGGTTTTATTGAAGTATTACGCCTGCGGTATTATGAATCTCATTTTTCTGCAATATCCTTCCTCGATCTTGGCCTGGAGATGGATAAGGATACTGTATTTGCAAGTCTAAGTTTAAAATGGATTTCATCTCTTCGTCTACTCGGTTCGATCCTTTGTCTCAAAATTACCGTGTCTCGATTGTGAAAGAATTTTTAGACATGGGAGAGAGTTGGGATAATTCCTCGTATATGGGAGAGATTGAACTTTCTCGAAAGATTACTACATGCAGATTGCGTGTTTTCAAAGGATAAAAAGATATTAAATTGAATTCCTATTGTACTGTTTTTATTATACGCGTATCTTATTTTACGATTGACCAATATCTCTCGAGATGGACTAGAAAATAAAATCCGAAGACGTTCTTTTATTGGCTTATGCGAGCTGGGTAGAAATTGGGAAATGGCGTTCGTAGAAAACAAGAAGGATGATGTTTTTAAGCAGTAATGCAGTCAGGAAGAAAACTGAATAACGAAACACACCGTGATCCTACTTTGTGTCCTGGCTGAGCTTTCTTCTTCCCTTCCTTCCTTCCTTCCTTCGTTCCTATTCTTAGCCCGTCTCCCTCGCAACTATTCTATACACGTACGCCGAGCGAGTCTGGCATGCATTAACAACCCCCAATTACGGTCTACCCCAAAATATAGTTACGCAATGTTGCTCGATGCACGCGCAGAACCCTCGAATGATTTTCGCCCTCGGCCAATGAATATCAATCATTCTCCGGCTTCACGGATCAGCCGTAAGAAACGAGAAAGGCAAATTATCCTGATTCTTCTTTTTCCGCGCAATACCTGTCGGAAAACTAAAAATTAGTTTCCTGTATTTACAGCTAAGTAGATAAATTCGACCTAATTTTTAGAGTGCACGCTATGTCAAAGCTTCTTTCATGGATTATGAGACTTCCTTGGTCCTGGTGTAAGTTTATCACGATGCACGTCTAATCGAATTTTTTTCCCTCTTCCGCGAAAAAACCTTACGAAGCGACAGAAATATATCTATATATATATATAGAGTTAAAAGCACAGGTATATAATTTGGTGTATTATATGTACTATAATTGACAGAATTATTTTCGGTGTCTTATCGCGAAAGCTAGGCGAGATGACTCTCCGAGATGCGGTTGGAAGTTTGGTAGCTTTACGGACCAGTTGGTGCATATATCGTTAATTTCTCCACAACTTTTTGACTATTCTCTTTCGTGGGTTAGATCGCGAATGACGAAAGCGCCGTTAATCTACCTTTCGCGCCCTGCACCAAGTTCGGGATGAGAATTTCGAACTTGGCCATCTACTTTCTCAACGAGTTTGCGACTGGTGGCTGGTGTGGGTGGGTAGCTTGTTATTTTGATGTGCCGTAAACTTACTCCTAGGGGACCCGGTGTAACGCCGCCCAGCCCTGTCACTACATAATGAATATTTGCTGTCACGACTTTCTGATTATAGTTCATAAATAAATTCGCTTGCTTGGTAATATCTTAACGTGCATGCATTGGGACAGGAGATAGGGAAACATTTTTAATTACACCCTGTACATATACACGTACCTGCAGACGTGCCAATGTATGATCGATAATAAACTGCAGATAGAGTGTGTTTCGAGGGATCCAATGAGGTTTGACAGAAATCTTTCTCCTAATGAGCAGACTGTAATTTAATTTTATCGTACAATAATCCGTGTGGCCTTGAATGAAATTGGATCGAATCATACTGCAATCGAGAAATGGGCAATGGAAAACGTGTCTGGGCTAAAGCTTCCTGGAGAAGTTTAGTTATATCGGTGCGATATCGCTGGATTTTTCTGTTTTTAATTATCGGCCAGCTACAGGACACTCTTGCCAGACTCGTCTCGTCGATTCTTTTTCTCACACTATACCTCTCTCGTCCTTTTTTCGCCGACTCTCTATGGATTTCGATTTAATTAAAAAGCCTGCGCTTTAAGCTTTTCGCGCGATGTGTGCATTATTCATCCCCATAGGCTTGTCGGAATACGTTTTATCGCATAATTCCCTATACTAGACCTGATTTATGTTCCATCGAGATACGTCGTAAATGACTGATTTGAAAATTTTACTGGATGTTCAATCGACGAACGAGAAGCAAACACGCATATAGTATGTATGTATGTATATATATATATATATATATATATAGCAATTTGCTGAATTATAGTTGTCTATTATTATTATTATTATTTATAATCTATCAATATATTCCTGCTCGTTAACGAAACTAATAATGATCCCCTACAAAGCTTTCCTTTTACGATTTTTCGAAATATTGTTGCCAATTCGTTATATACATTTTTCCTCAAATACCTTCCAGTTGTAACTGGATGACAAATAGGTGATCCGACAATTGTAAAAGCTCATCTTTACAAACGTAATAATTGCTATTTTAACGAACTGGATGAAAATGGGCAAAGCCAGCGATGGGTTACATTAATTGAAACAATGAATAAGCTGCTTTACTGGTATAATAACAAGCTGTGCTATAATAATCGCGTCGATATCGCTGATGTTATTTAAATACGTGCAGGGATCGGTGAGTGTAAGCTGTTGCTGTTGTAGTACAAATTAGAACATTAAATTACTGTATATAATAGTCGTGATTCGGCCATGCAGCGTTATTTAAGCAATCGGTGCAATTAATGAATATATTGCTGCGGTATGGGTGAGAGCAGAATAATTCGGTATTATAAGGGTGCGAAATTAGAATTTCAGGGATTACTATTAAATTCGAATTAGTCGTGTATCTGTCGTGGACATAATTACGATTGTTAGCCACAAAATATGATTCACTGTAGTAACGATATTTAGCTAATGTCACTCTTGCAACTGGTGAGTCAATTCACGAACAATCCAAGACTCGATTTATCGTTTCGACGAGAGTATCTCAATCGACAAGGAGGAGGCTGTCTTGGTGTGCACAAGATGTGTCTCATCACATTACTGTTTGCATAGAAGATTCTGGAAGAAATACGTGACGAGTCACGTAAACTGCAAGGATTCTGTCCTGAGAAATACCATGTTTTCCCTATTGGATAAAAACACCAGGATCTTCGATTGTTCGGTAGCAAAATAGATGCAGGTCAGTTTATACAAGGTGATCCCCACTACTATACCATATTGTGTCGAGGTCTGCGAGGGACCAACCAGCTGACAGGTCCAAGGATATTGTATCTTTCCCTCTCGCACTTGAGCTATACCAACGTTTACCGAAATCCAACGAAGGAAACCGAGACGCATACGCGTATAGGGGTTAATAGTGTGTGGTTGACCAGTCACCAGTGACTATATAAGCAGGAGAGCAGGCTTGACTTACCGACGTATTACTGCTCTTGTTTGTGCGCGAGTTTGAGTGGTATGGTGGTGGACCAAATACTCATGAGCTCGCATCGTTACCCCCTGAGTACCTGCAGAGTGAACTGATCATCCTCGAGTACCAGAATATCCTCTACTCATTCCGCACCAGAAGGACCTGTGCTTCTTCCACAGTGGAATGATCTTTGCATTCCTGTCTTTTACGTCAAAATGCTTTGCAAGCCCCCGTGCTTTTACCAATTAACAAGCGGTTGTTTCATTTCTGCACGTGGTCTCCACTGTTAATACGTTAGCTTCGACTGTGTGCAGCGCCAGACGCCCTCTAATTGCGGACTGCGCTGCGTGCGTCCCCGAGGCCCCCGATGAGCTACCGCTTACCGACCGTTGCGCCATCTATCGGCGTTCAATGAAACTAACATCGCACACCTGCGCTAAATATACAAGAATACATTCTGACAGCGGCTGTGCATGCACGATATAGACAAAAAGTGTTAGTTTTTCATAATTTTGTAAATAATATTTTAAGGGCGAGTTGACGATTGAATGAATCCAGCTTTTTATCGTAAAAACTTGTGTATTCTCTAATTCCAATTAGTTTAACCAATTCTAGAAATTTCGCTCTGTGAATCGTTACCACCTCAAAGAAATACGTTCCAAATTTTGCACCACGCCACTGTTTAACTCATGTCTTTCCTGTTCCTCTCGAAACAATAATAATAAGAAGCATAAACATTTCCCAATCATACACACGTTGCATTATAAATCAGATAACAACTTCTCACGTGGAATTTTAATCGTCTCTCTGGACATAAGGATAAAGCACTGGGCAATTTATGCGATTGCAAAGAGAGGAATCAATCGAACCGTCTGAGAATTTCGTTGGTATGGACTGTTCGAGTTGGCGAAACTCGTTTGTCATCCACCAGGACGGTGCAATCAATGTCGTGGCTACTATTCTTTGAGAATTTTTCACTTGCCAGCGAAAGTCCGATGATTAATTGTCGCTTTTACTCCATTGGAGATAGCGTACTACGTCTCATTGTGCTAGGGAGCGGGATAAGAATAGAATCGCCAAACGTCAGGTTAAAAAAGATCGGAATTAATCACGCGCGATGGAAGCCTGAACGATTCTGCTGCATATTATAATTTCTGTCCTTATTGTCACCATAAATGTTTAGTCACGATATTATCACATTACTCTGGAGCTTTCTGTGCTCCTAATGAGTTTAGTCAACGGTTAATCGAGACTTTTATGGAGTACAAAGGTAAATTACAGTAAAAGCTATTAAAAGCAGAGAATAAATTTGGATTACCCGTCTGGCGAGTGTTAAAAGTTGAGAAAGAAGTATCAATGCGTAACAAAGGCAGCTAAAATTGTTGGCGTTTGATAGACCAGCTCGGTCTTTGGATGAATCACGGAAAAGTTGGAGAGAAGTTACTATACAAGTTTACAAAGTACGCCGAGCGTAAGCTTACAATAATAACAGGGACGCCGCCGCAGGCCAAAGTCTGTGCACGCTCGACGTCGAAGGAATTTTCGAAGCCTATTTTACTACCCGAGTTCCACTATATCTATATATATATCTAGTATTTCTGAAGCGACGAAATCTATATTGTAGCTTCTCTCGTTTCAATATTTTTTCCACATGAATTGCTATTGATTTTTTTTCACCAAATGTACTCTATAGGAGTTACGGTCGAACGTGATTCGTTTCTTTTGAGAAAACTTTGATGTGCGTGACAATGTTAATTATGCGACTCTAAAAGGCTAGGATTATTTTATGAAAAGTTTAAGCCGGGTTAACGAGACAATATTGGATAATTCATTTTGCGTCTCGATGTTGGAGAAACGATAATCGAGAGTGCTGAAGACTGAAGTATCGTTTAGGAAGTTAAGGGAAGTTTTTACAGATGAGTGGGAGTTGTGGAAGCGTTTGCTCATCCCTTCGCTGTTTTCTCACTGGAGAGACCATTCGTTGCCGACTAAGATCGTCAAATTTTAAATAACAAACTGCAATTTTACCGAATTAACGATTAATGAACTTTAGCTCCATAATAGCGAATGTTAATAAACTTTTTTATAAGGATTGTTCTCTCGACTTATCGAAAAATTAACCGAATATTCTCGAAATGATTAAAAAGGTTATCTTAAAATACAAAACTTTAAGAGTCTTGGGGGAATAACGTCCTCGCGAATATACAAGAATTTTTGAATAATTCGCCAAGTTGCAAAGTAATGGAGAACCGCGGAATGGTATATGTACGTCGGTGATTCGTTGCGAGGCGTGGCTGGTTGGCTGGCAGTAGCTTCCTTTTTCCCCTTACACCTTTGCCTCGAAGGCCTACTGCTTTGTCGACGCGTGAAAAGAGAGAAATTCTCTTCAAACGAAAACTGGAATGATTTGCTGTGGCAAATATTAAGAAATGAGCCACTCCCGAAAATGAGTTGGCACATCTGCTGGGATATTATGCCGTTTGTGCACCACTTGCCACGACACTTGACAGAAATATCTAACGATTTCTCCATTTCCTGCTTTCCTACGCGAAGCCAATCTTACGAATTAAACTAATTAGCTCCATGGCAGACACTTGATAAATTTCTCCTTGAAATAAAAAAAGAACTGATAAGGAGAAAAGGGGAAGATGTTAATAATTGATAATTTTCATGGATTTTGTACGAGATAATTTTTTCAAGTTAATTAGTTCTCGAGCTAATTAGGAGGGTGGTCGAAGGTAATGAAAATTTGAGTGCAATCAAGAAATTTGTCGGTGGTCTATTAACCATACCAGCACGTTTACAATCGAAGATCGATCGGTAAACACGTTGACGTTTGAGGACTTGGCGTTCTCTGTAAACTCTACGAGGATTGCATAGAATGCTTAGCTAGTGTCTCTACTATGTTTTGACCTCCAGTCAACGGATGTGACGTTAGGGTGTCGAGTACCTCATTCCTTACTGGTCCACTTGACCCGTTCACTCCCATATTTATACTACAATACATAGCATTTCTCTATGCATCTCGTGTCACGCTTGTTTGTACAACGAGCAATTTATTTCTGAACAAATATTATCGTTCCAATGCAATTCGATAAATGAAAATTCTTAATGAAAACTTGTTTGTATACCTGTGTATTGCTATTAGTATATTAATCATTCATTTACAAAAAATATATTCTTTCGCGTTAGAGGGATGGAAATTTGAAAATTAATGTAAACAATACGTCGAAAATGTATTTGGTACACTCTCTGCAGGAACATTGCGTCCAGTGGCTTTATGAGGAAGAGGACTGTTCTCTGTCATAACGAGTTTTCCACAAATTCTTCAACAAAGAGATCGGAATATAGCGAGAGTAACGACGAAAAAACTTTCTTCCTCGCGTCGTCGTTTCCATTCCTTTTCAATACCTCGAGAATGATGTTGGAGCCAGGGCAAACGCGAGATTGACCCCTTTCCAAGATATGGACTTTGATGGTATTAATATTGACGCGTGCTTCACCTTGTCTTGCGATGTTCGATAACCTCCTGACGTCCATTGCAGCAAGAACCTCTCATATATAGTATATACCTATACTATATAGTATATATATATATATATACCAGAGTCACTTAGATCTCTGACACCCTGCCATGAGTTTTACGAGGAGCATACTTTATATAGACGACGATCCGTGAAGTTTATATTAAATAACGCGGAGAACCGTACAAATCCATTTGACCTTCAGCAAGCTCTGCCCCATTCTCATAGGCCTTCCTCTACTAACTCAAATAAACTCGTCTCGCTCTTGCTCGTTTCTTCAGGCGTGCAGGGGGCAATTAATTGCCATAATACACAACAAAAAAATGTACGCGGTCCATCATATTTATTTGGCCTCTGTTATACTCCATTCAGATTTATTTATATTCTGAAAACTAACGGGTGGTAAATACCGAATTTATATATCGTTGCTTGAGATCAAAATTGAGCTTCGTTTTAACAAGCAGCTGTTTATCACGAAGATTTATTACAGTGTATAATCTTATCTTAAGATTTTATAGGAGTAGTATAGAGGGGTAAGTGGAAAGCAGCTTTCACCCTGAGATCCTACGAATCGACGCTCGAGATATAGTATACGTGTTACTTTCGAAATATTTAACAAACTTCAACTTTACTCTTTACAGCTTTATCTTTTGCTTTTTCATATTACACTCTGGCTGGGAAATAAATAGCTGGATCTCTACAATAAGGAAATATCCTCCAACATTTACAAACGTAATCTTATAATGTTCTGGTATTTCTTAATCCCTTATCACGCTTCGTCTGATATCAAGATAGACGAGCTAAAATTGTGTAAAAGCGAGCGGAACGTAGCGAGAGAAGATGCCCCCTATACATTCGAAGATCAAGAAAACAGCATAAAACCCTGAAAGCTCTCGAGGCTATTAAAGAAAATTGGTTTGTCAACGTTATTCCTAGGACGAGCAGTAAATTCATTCTAGGGATTTTGCTATTTTAAAAATTAATTCCAACTATTCGATTGCCAGCTGCTTTCACTAATACCATTGATTATTTTATCGTCCCTCGCTCCTCTTTACAGCAGTATCCATCTCAAACCAGGTAAGAGGTAAACATTGACACGTTTAATTATCGGGCACTCCAGCGCCGCGCATAATTAACTAATTATTTAATACCGCGCGAAACATCTCTCGCTAATTATTGGAGAGCTCTAGATACGCATAATGGGGGGATGATTGGGTGGTTAAATTCGCGAAGAGCAATTATTCGGGAGGAAATTTGGCATGAAATAGAATGGCCAAGGGTGAAAAGATCGGAGCGCGCGTTGTTTCGTGGCTGATGCGGCGCACGATGGTTTTATCACGGTCGTAAGATCGAAGTTTCCGTGCGAAAGGTCTGTCGGGGGTTGATATGGGGGGATTGCGAGGGGGGCGGAGGGGGGGGGGGTGTTAGAGTAGGTAGCGGAAGTAAGCGAGATGAGAAAGGGTCGAAAGGTGCAGCAATTGGACGAAGATAGAGATACGCTGTGGCTCGTTGAATTTGATGGAGCAGCGAGAGACACTCGAGGCTAAGAAGTGTCGAGAGAGCGGAAGAGTGAAAGATGGAGAAGAAGGGTGAGGTCATTGGCGCGAGAGCTTGCCGAAGGTTTCCGCGTGATCCGGGGTGGTAATGGGGATGCGGAAGTGCAAGCTCAGGCTAAGCGAAGCAGCTTGCAGGGACGAAGGTCTAGGGCAAACCCCCTTTTTCTACTTCTCCCCTTCCCCTTCGCAGAGTACTTTCAAGTTAGCTACGAGGAACGTCTGTCGACGGACTTGCAACTCGCAGATGCTATTCTCCCGTGGAGAGCGTGAATTTCCAACCCTCTTGGCAGCATCAACGTCGCTCGGATACACGCCTGGGGCGTCGGAATCGACTACGTGCGGTAACCACTGCTCACCGCCTCTTATTTATCATAGATTTGCCTTTAACTGCACTCCCCTCTCTGCATCTCACCCTCGCTCTTCCACCCTGTCGCTTTTGTAGGTCAATGACCTTTTTTGTCTTCTTCGTTGCTCCTGTCTTTATCACGTCCCCCCCCCCCCCCCCACCCCCTCTCCTTTATCATAGCCTTTCGAAACATTTCACATAATTTTTTCTAGATCCTCCGTTTTGCAGCGTTGTTCTTGTTGCTCGGTTTGGTCGGTTTATTGCGCAAGTTGCGGCGCGTCTAAATAATTGGCCACTGCTGTACACTGCAGGGTGTTTATCGTATCAGGATATACCTTGTACACGCGTGTGGTATATAGGTATATATGCAAAAAGTTTGGGATTATTTCATACAAAGTCACTCTGGACCAGTAGATTTTGCATAATTCAGTCAGCCATTCAAGCTAAAGTTTGGGTTAAATTAGCGACTGCATAGTATGTTCCTCTGATTGAACTGATGCGATTCAAGCGGCTCCAGTTTAGAGCTGTTACTTCATCGCTCCCGTCCTCCTTCAGAAGCGTTAACGACGCAATCAGCTATACGTAATGGCTGCTATCTTACAAAAGCGACCAACGTACTCTCCTCTATGGCCACCAAAGTTACGTCTGGTATATCGTTGAAGGTTAAATTTCCAAGGTTTGGTTCGTACATTTTAAACGTGAAATTGCATGAATTTTCGATGCAAACGGAGTGCCTTTTCTGCTTATTTCAGAGACGATCCTTTGCAGCGATCGTTCCGCAGTCATGGTACTACTCTAATAACGTAACGTCACTTGTCTGACCAACCGTCTGTTTCTACTCGGGGAAGTTTCTTCCTTCCCTCCGTCAGCGTGTCATCCCTCTTTAACGGTGATGAGTTCAGTTATTTTCCATCACCTAACGTTCTTCGATGCTATTATCAGTCGCAGCGAAGCAAGGGCAAGTTTGAGGTTAAAATTTTGAAAGACTCGATCGTGTGCATGGAAGAGAGTGTTCGTTTAATTGGAGGGCAGGAAGAATATCAGGTTTCCTGGACGTGATCACGAAGCTTTGGGTCTATCGAGGTGAAGAGAAAGAGGAAGGGAGAGATAAGAGGTCCGGTCCGATGGTCGAGGCTTCCAAGTTATTGCGAAGATGGTCCTTGGCAAAGGGCGTTTGGCAGACTTCTTTAGCCTTCGGCCTCTCCTGTCCTTTTGCTTCTGCCCCCTCCAAATCAGAGATTCGATCGACGTTACGAGTTTCGAGCTACGACCACGAAGCTGTGTGATGGCGCCGGCGTCGCGACGCCCCGTAAACATTGGGAGGGGAAAGGAAACCCTTCTCCAGGGACCTGCGCGAGAAGAACTATTGCCCAAACCCCCCCCCCCCCCCCCCAACGCTACCACCTCCACCACCATCGCCAACCCGCCACTACTACCACTTCATGAAACGCACTCGTGTGGGTGGTAGCTGCGCGACGATTTTCCTTTATATTAGTTCCCCCAACACATTTATCAAATTCTTTCTACCGAGATACGAAAAATCTTCAACGTTTTCGACAAATGTCGCAAAACTCCCACTTTGCATGATGTTTTTTTCAATCTATTATTACCAAAGGTTCACGTTCCACATTGCGAAGTGGTATATATATATATATATATATATATATATGGAAACTATGAATCGCGCGAACCTTTTCATCATCCAACCTGTAACCATACGATAGAATCAGCTGTTCGGTTAATCTGCTTTGATCATTCGTGTGTGTATATATCGTAAACAAACAATATATTAGAGCACATGTATTGTAAGATTATTAAGAGCGTTGATTGGTCCTTGTCACTGTGTACGCGTGCACATTCTTCCAACGACAAAATATCACAGATAAGCCCAGAGACTATAGTTAACTTTGTTCAAATTTTCCACCTGACGAAGTGTCGAAGAGCAAGTTGTAGTGGTTTCACGGTGTGAAGATTGAGACGAAACGACGTTGGTGTTGAGGTGGATGTTTTTAGTGTCTAGAACGGGTCTGCTGCCTATAGAGACGTTAGTGTAGTGGTTTACTGACACGTGCGGCCAGCTGTAGTAGTATTGGTGAAAATTCAGTAGTAAACCCTATAATAATAGTATCAGTGATGTAACCAATGGTATTGGTGCCGGCGGATCGTATTATAGTCACGGGGGACATGTGTGTATTTGTGAAACTGAAGAGGTAGTGTTGAGTTACTCGTGGTAGTCGTTCCCTACGAATATATATATGCTTGCGACAGTAATGGTGTTGGTGAGGCAGACAGGTTGGCTCTCCCGTATATTTTAGCCGAGAAGGGAAGTATTGGTGGAGCGTGAGGGTATAGATGCGATGGTCGTGGTGGAGGAGGGGTATTTGAGGGGTGGTAGGGAGGGATAGACAGAGCGAGCGAGAGAGAGAGAGAGAGAGAGAGAGAGAGAGGTAGTGGAGGTGGCGACGCCGCGAGGAGCGGTGATGGTAGTAGTAGAGCGGCGTTGGAAGGTAGTTTCTGGGCGGTGGAGGGCGCGGATCGTCGTCCGCAAAGTCGCCGTGCGTTCACCCCGTGCCGCCGTCGCGACGACAACAGGGCGTCGTTCGTCCCGATACGAGCGACGCTGTCCAGCAGCTCCGCTCGCTCGCTTTCTCGTCTTGCCCTTGCCCACCCTCTGGACGCGCGTTGGCCGGTAACGATTAATTTCTCGCATCGGGGCTCGCGTCAAGGCCAGGAACGACGACAACGCTGGGTTGGTTCGCACCCACCGTGTCCAGAGACAGGGCAATTTCACGCCGATCACATATGCGATGAGGAGGAGGAGGAGGAGGAGGTAGGAGTAAAAAGATACTGAACAGATCGCACGTCGTCGAGCACGTGACACGAGTGGATCGCGACGACCCTGCTATTCGAACAAGAAACGACGCTGAGACGGTGACGTATCATGTCCTCTTCAAGCGCACTCACGCGTGCCCGATACAACCAGCTGGAAACTCGTGCTTCTTTTCAAATCCAACACTGATACGCGAACACACCTACCTAGGAAGCTGCTTCCTGCCTTTCTCTCTCCTCCATTCAACCTGTATAGACTCAATTTTGCCACAGTCTGTATTCTTAGTCTTTTGTCTACTTATCGTTCTCTCCATCTCACCCCTTCTATCTATATATATTTATGTAATTTGCATGGAAGTTCCGCTGAAAAACTAATCCAGCATCCAAGGAATTCATTTGCATTGGTTGACCGTGCCAAGAGGCATTCGAGCTGGATAAAAACTTCCCAAGTTACGCCCTTCCTTGCTTGGCTTTCTGTAATTGAGTCTTGTCAGGTTTTTGCTGGTGCAACTGGAAATGCGGTACTCGCCAGTGTCAAGGCTTCGGTTGGCCCCGAGAAGAAACTTTAAAGGGATTACTTGATGTCTGATGAGAGAGGTCGAGAGAGAAAGAGAGATAGGGAGAGGGGGAGTGAGAGAGAAAGAGAAGGAGAAAGAGAGCCGTGGGATGTATACGAGAACCGACTGAAAATATCGTACGTTTGGAATCGGAGAGAGATAGGCCTAGGGTCAAAGTTCACGTGTGATCGTATTTCACGAAAGAAACTGGTAGGTGAGAAGGAGGAGGCATTTCTAACGCCATCGACGAATGAACGCTGAATTATCGAGTGGATATTAATGTGAAAAGTTTTACCTTGGCAGGGCAATCGGTGGGAAAGGAAGGTCAGACATCCGGTGACGGATTGATTTAAGAAGAAAATCATCGATGCTCGGACTGATTTGGTAATTGGACTTGTTAACTGACCGAAGCAATTTGCCAGATCTTCGCCAGTGGCTAACGATTCCAATTCTATTAAAGTGTGCTTCTTGAAAATGTGAAGTGGCAGTAATTTGTAATTCCATTCTGCAGGAAGAAGATGCAAGTGTTATTTTCTCAGTGAGAGTTAAGTGGTTGCTATAATTGGAGATATAAGTCAAAAAGTGTGGAATACGGTGCTTGGTTTTCTGCTTAATGTTGATCTCAGCACACTGTATAAACAGGTATGTTCCTTGATGGAATACTTCCAAAGGGGATCGATTCTTACTCGATCTCCCTTGCTATAATGTATAGTTAAGCGTTGACAGTATCATGGATTCTCGTCCTATAATGTTACGATAAGTAAACCATTTAGCCCTTATTGGTACTATCGATTACAAGACTAGCACGGTAAATGTTTGATATAGTAAATTTAGTCGTATATCCTATATCGAATAACGACTATCGCCACCGAATCAGATTTCATGTAAAAACGAGAAAGATTTATACTCTTGTATCAATCTCATATATGTATTTCAACCTTTTCGCGATTGATCCTGTTTCGACGATTACAAAAAAAGGATATTGTTTCAAGGTGAAGAGTACCAGAGTACTCTCTCTCTCTCTCTCTCTCTCTCTCTCTTCTGCACAGTTATCTAGAATTTATTTGCAAAGATGCGGAAAATTGATCTTTAAGGGATGAAAAAGTGACCTTAGGTAATCCATTGCATTAAAAATATGAATCCTGTAGGCGACTGTGAGGCTCGCGAAAGTTTGCAAGTTGGGAAAGGAGTAGTTTCACATTCGAGCTTTTACAAAAATGCCTCTCTACGTGCTTTTATACCATTAAAAAAAGTCCCCGGCTTTAATCGAGTTAGCCCATTAATATCTGGCGTTTACCGTACTATTTTCTCCCATTGCGCGTTGAAATTCGCCTTTCTTTATAGTACAAATTTTTATTTCAACTTAATTACTTCTTGTTTGAAATTGCTGCGGGCATTGGTAACGCTCCAACATTATTGAGCTTTAAGACTTTGCTTACTATAAGCTTATCAACTTTAAAGTTCATTATATGGAGTACAAACTAAGGGCTTAAATACACCGTCAACAGACCAAGTCACACGGCTTAAAATCAATCACATTATATTTCTTTGTTCGATAAACACAATTATTAGCTAGCGTGCTTGGTATTTTTTCTCTTTCATTAATTAGCGAAATCCCCCCAGCTTTCGGAAATGTTTCGTGGCTGCAAACTTTCCATTCGAATATGAGTTTCCCTAATTAGTCAAAAGCAGATCGCTCGAAGGCTCTGTTGCTCGATGAATGGACGTTTTTCAATGCGTCTTTGGCTCGAATTTCATAAAGCGTTTGAACGAAACGCGAATATCGGCTGTTGTTATTTTTGCGTGATAATGAGTATCGGCCAACGTATAATCTCTTTTACGGTTTGGGCTGCGCAAGTTGTTTGTCGCTCGCGTGTAGCGAAGCTTTGAACGTTGGCTTAGTTGCGGACAGAACGAGGGCGAGGAAGCTCTTGTTTACGCCAGCATGAAACCAACTCTGCAAGCATTGACGCGTCCAATTAACTAGAAACCAAGGATTAGAGCCTTCTAAAACTATTAATTCCTCGTACGTGGTATTTTATGAAACTGTCAGGAATCTTTCGAACGTGAACGTTCGATTAGTTGGAATCACCGAGTCGATTGGTTCGTATAGGAAGCTTCTCGTATCTCCACGAGGAAATTGAAAAGTCTGATATTGGTATGCGTTATATTCGCGAAAAGAGGACAAATTAACGGATGGAAATATTTTAGGAAAGTCTCTTTTCGTAAATTAAAATAACAATCTTGCCATGAAACTAACTGAACAGCATTCATCGTGTTATTGCATATCACGTATATACAAATGGTATTTTCCAGCTTGCAATAAAGAAGGAAGCTTTTTAGTTATCGTGCAATTATCTGGAATCGTTGAAGCGTACGTTTCTCACTGTTTCTTTTCTTTTTTTTTTTGTAATCGCTAGCTTTCCTCAGGGTAGTTTTGAAATGCACGTATACTATAATTGGGGAGGAGGGAAGGAGACAATGTCGAGAAAGAGCGAGCGTTTGTTTGCGCTTACCTGCGGTCCTCTATGTATACTTGGTCGACTATCGATTCACGTTAGTAAACTCACCTTGCTTACTCGGGATCTGCCATGTGCCATTTCGGCGAGTGTCACACGTCGTACGCTTCCACCAGGCCAACTGGGCGTGGTAACGCGAAACTTCATATCTGTTCCAAGTATGATTTTCAATTTATGACCTAATCCCAAACTACCAAACCTCAGCCACTTATCACTCGAATCGTTAAATCAATAACTCACCGTGTTCATGACTAATAACTATATACTTATATACATATATACGTACGTATATTGAATTATCTACGACTCTCACGTGTAGGTGATTGAAATATTTATGGTCCAGCGAGTTCCCCCCCCCCTCCTCCCCCTTTCCCTCTCTCTCTCTCTCTCTCTCTCAAGTTAATAGCAACTGCTCCGACATGTCTACTTTACGTTTCGCGTTGACACTCGTCCAAGTGTATCAGTTTGACCACGTCACAGGCGTCCATTTTAATCAATCAATAATCAATAGAATATTTGATAGTTATATATCTGCTAGCTCATCGATTGAACGGTCGATGCTTTGGGTTTGATGAATTTTAATTGGACCTCGATTAGGATCGGGGAGTGCCATTTTGATACCGTTCGAAATTGCACTATTGCCAAGTGGGTCTTTGTATTCTAGAGGATTCGCATTGGCGATTAAAGTCGATCATAGTGAAAGATCTCGGCGAGTGATTGATTAACCATAATTGGAGCTAGGTGAGAGTTTACAGGAAGCTGGCTTGTAGTTGATTTGTGAATCCTGCAAATGTAGCGGGCAAGCATAAAGAGCCATGCAGACATCTATATATACCATGGAGGGTTGCATACTATCATAGGAGAACGTTGACCTATCGGGATTCCGTGATTGCGTCATCATTAGGAAGATAATGCAATTCCCCGCGACAAGGACTAATTCTATCAAACGCTAAATTCTGCCCTCGAATCATCCATTACATTTTTTCATTATACATCAGAACACAAACTTGATTTTTCCTGCTCTTCTAATTTTGTGTGTTCGCAAATAAAATCAGATCCTTACTCCTGGTCATCCTGAATATGGCATCGACTTTCCTGATGGATATCATTGTTAAATTACGCTATGAAATGTTTCCTCTTAACAGTGATATCTTCGTGCAGTATAACCACTAATAGCCAATGCGGTTTCCTAAAACCAGTAGGACAGTGTAATTCCTGTTGGTACCAACGACGATTTGTAGTAGACTGCGTAGGAAGTCAACGCTAGTAAGCCTCCATGAACTCCAATTTGCGGATGGTTAGCAGATTATATGGTACACCGTACAGTGTCAAGATGGTGAAGCACGATAAATCCGTAATTTGGCGAAGCCGTAACTCTGTAACAATGACAGGCTCATAAAATCGTTATACGCATAACTTAAGATTTAATTCTGTTCTGTGAAGTTTGCCTAATTACGTATCCTTACTCCTTAGATTTCTCCGGGGACCTGGCTTTGTTAGTTTTCCTTGGATGTGTACAGAGAATTTTTGAAGCATCCTGCAGGGATACGCTATAGTCAAAAGATCGTAACATTATTCAGCGATCTTTGAATCTCTGTAATTCGGTGATTAGCTTAAAAGTGCTGGTTATATTCCTGTAATCCACGGCTCTTATACGAATTACCGTCATTACGCTTGATAAATTGAATACAAACTTTGATTACCGCTGTGAACGTTACGTGCTTTACAACTAATTATTAATTACGAATTATATAGAATAATTGTGAAGCTATACTAAAAATTAAATTGATAACGAGCCATCGTATCCTTTTTATCGTCATAGTTTTAAAGCTCGTTCATCATGCTGCGAATAAGAAGTATATTATAGTTATGTGAAGCGTTCTATTTAACTGGAATGTATGTAGCAACGTTTATTACGTTACTGTATCGAAGCTCGTGTTACGATATATTAGCTGCTTTCACTTCACTCTTAGATTTACATCATACAGCTGTTATAAAAGTTTTACGTTCGTCCAGTGAATGTCGTTTCCCCATAAAACTATAATGATCGATAAGACGAGCTTCTTCCTTTTTATTATAGTCAATAATGAAAACTTGGAAATTTCCCTAAACGTTTGATGAATTTTTTTAACTATAATAAATAATTGTTTGCCTGGCATTTTTTTAATATTACAATAACCATACTATCGATACTTTTAAAGGTTTATCGAGGAATCCAGCTATAGTCGTACGTGTAAAAGTCGTTAGAAAATTATCTACCATGATCAAGAATATACAGCAGCATCTAGTTGGTTTGTTCGTGCCCACATTATCTGTAATTCCGATGTCACCGAATTTGACATGACGTACACTCGCAACTAAGCGAATGGAGTTAGCGATTTCCTAGCTGTGCGTCTGACACGTGGGTTGGTCGATAATATTCATACACCCAATCCGTGTTATCAATATCATTTCAGATGGACGGATTTTCTTTAGAAACGAACATTGGATACGAAATGAAACCAAGCATTCTCGTAAATCCTATTAATTATATTATTGTATGCCGGTTTATGACCAGTGGCAAAATAATCCAATTAAATTAAGTCAAATATTCGATAATACGAGGTTTTGTTGGGATAATATTTGAAATTATAATCTCATTTCGTTAATGCTATATCAATTTAAAACGGAGCTAGGTGGATTTAAAGTAGAGAAAAATCTGCTTCACGTTTGTTAGTTTGAGTTCTTGATGTACGAAAATTCAGTTGGCAATGGAATATGATGCAAATTATACGTTTCGAACTTTAAAGTATTCGTGCATATGGGGTAGATAAATAGCTACGTGCCAAGGGTGCGATGACCCTGAAAGTGTGTGGTATCAGTTAGGTAAGTAATGATTTTTTCAGCCAATATATATTATAATGCAGAGTCAGTGCTTGCATGGTTCAACAATTGTCTGTATACCTGGTGATTATTTTCGAAAGAAATCATCTTGAATAAATAAAAATAAGTAATAAATAAGGAATTTTTAAAAAAACAAATCAGGTTTTTATTTCAGAAGGTTATAAATTAATTTTTATTACAAAAATAATAAAGTTTACCTTTCGTTTTTTTAAATAGTATTTTATAATATATATCCTGCATTTCTTATACATAATTGCAAGATCTTTTCAAAACACCATATGAATGTGTCATTTAATTCAGTCTTCGTCGTTCGCTAGATATTTCGATTTGAAATTGCATACATATAGATATCGGTTTTACTGAAGTAGTGTACACGACCACATTATACACGCATATAGAAATATAGTTGATCACATCCGTATTTATAAATTCAAATCCAAATATCTAGTACACGATTGCACGAAATGATAAATTTATATAGGGTTTTGGTAAGCTTTTGAGATAATAAGCTACAAAAATATGCATAATAAAAATAGAGGGTTGGGGTGTTCCTTTAAAAAACTCAAGGTTGCCTTTATTAATTTCTAAAATCTACTATCTAAAATATCTTTTCCATAGTTACTCTATGATCCCTTTGAATAAAAGATGAACCTGTTATTCGAAAATTCTACGTTTATTACTGCTCTCCATGCATTCAGAGTGGATACCTTCGAAAGAATCACCCGATATATATTGTGAGACATGAAATAATTAATAGCCAGTTAATTACGATCCAATATTGGAACGTCTGCGTGTAAACAAGCGGAGTGCATACAACTGTACACCATTTATGAAACCACTCGATAAATGAGAAAACTTACAACTTTTATAATAATCTTTAAAACAAGAACAATCAGAGCAATAAATGTGGTATTTTGTTCACTTTTTCATGTTATTCGTACAATGTTTTTCATTAGCCAAGTTATAGAGTTGGTCAAAGCCAAGCTCCAATTATCATATAAATACGAGTTGGGAAAGTTTTTTTATGCGACGAAAGGCTAAAGTTTCTTTTCCTCGTAGCAAAGGACAGGGGAATATTTTTCGAGTTTTCGTACAGGTCAAAACAGCCCTTTGCCAAACGTTCGCCTTTGGTCCCTTGTTATACCCTTTTAGCTTCGCGAAACTCATTATCGACAAGTTTCGGATATACTCGCTATAAATTAACATCACGAGCAAGATATATCGAGGGGTACTTTAGCAAGGTGATACTTTATTCAGCAAGCTGCGTATCGCTGAATAAAAATGTTATCATTGATGTACGACTGCAGGAATGAAATGGTGTCATTATCGACTGTACGTTATATATGCATAATTATAATTCATTCGATTCTCTTTCTCATTTTCTGCCCCGCTAATAATAGTGCGCTCTCGATTAATGATAAAAAGCTTTGTGAAAATACAAATCGGAAACCCCACTGTTCAATAACTAGAATTACTAACGAGCTTATTTGATTTATCTCGTTACTTATTAGAGGCTTCAATATTATTCAGTATCATTTTTCTCATTTACTCGACGTACATTTTTTTATATTTTAAATAAAGTGGCTAATCATTTTCGTATAATTACACTGAGAAGAATTATACGTTATTTTTCAACTCGTTAAATTTGTTCGTCGTGTCTCAATAAACTAAATTTATTGATATTATGAATAACTCGATAAATAATGAATTATTAATAATTTTAATAAAATTAGTTTACTAATATCACGAATAACTCTGTTAGCAGACTGAAAAATAATATACAAATTTCCTTAGTGCACTTACAGTTAAAATACCGTTAATATGCTATATAGTTAAGCTTTATCAGAGATTTCTTGCTGTCAATTTTAGTTATATAGCTTAAAATCCATAGGGGTGGAAATTGATAGTCGTGTTTTTGTTTTGAAATAAGCTTTCCGTCGACATATCTTCGTGCCTTTGTCTTGTTTTTTCGAATTGCTTAATTTTGCACGCAGCCAAATTGTGTGCAGATAGTGCATATATAGGGGAACCTGTATAGATTATATTGTGGTTGAAACGCGCATGGGTTGCTATGTACTGGATGATAAAATTCTTGCGGATTTTCGGTCGAAAGGTGGTACCAGAGAGCTTGCCGCACAAGGATGAATCGAGGGCATATAATATTAGCCGTTGTGCAAAGTGTTCGTGAAACACGTTTATCTCGCATAGCACAACTTTGCCACGATACGTTGTTATATAGTATATGTATAGAGATTCGCAATAACGATGAGAATAATGCTATCGTATATAGTAGTTCTCCGCCGAGTACTGAATCATTCGCAATGCTCTACTGACAGTACAATGTATGTATGCTTTAGAGGACTCCTTTCCCCTATAAATTAACACTCCGCGTCCGCGATAAATCGACCCATTTTTGCCTCTCCGTATATAGAATACCATTATATTTCGTGTACTCCGAGTGGAATTGTGCATCAGTTTTTTTTTTCTTTTTTTTTATTTAAATGTTTTACCGCTTTAAATCTTAACCATTTTATCAATCGAAACAGTATAATAAATTTGTATACTATCTATTTTTTTTCATCGGTCCTGTAAATACTCTCTTATTTTTTCACTGACCTAAATAAACTCATATTATACTGCACGTATGTGAATTTTAACAAATGGCAATTATTATTCTCGTAATTCGTGGATTTATTAAGTCCGTTCCATATTTTAGGCTCTTATAACTGAATCGTATAATCGAAAACTTCCGCGTACGTTTATCATAGGTAAAAATTGAAACTGAAGCTGGGGTGGTGTTTACCTCGCTGTAAAATTCTTTTAGTAAAATTACCACGAAAGTCGTGGCGAGTTTTTAACTTACGGCTGTCGTAACTTTACTATAAAGTTTTTCACGGTGTTTGTCTCTTAAATGGGTAGTAAAAGAATAAATCAAATAAACGGTTGTTCCTATGTAGACTGTTTTCGAATATCGAGGAGAATCACTAATTTCCCTATAGCATGGAAGCTTTTGGGTATTTAAAAAACATCTTAAAATTGATTTACTGGAAATGTGTGTCTACATACGTGTGTTTGCGAAAATTACAATTCATGATCTGTACATATTTGAGGAAATCACGTTTAAGATTTGTGCAGTTTAGGCGACGCTTGCCATGTTAATATTTAGCCTGTCGATTCGTGCAAATGATGGAACGATCGAATAAAATTCCAGCCACCAGTCGATACAAACCTGTAATTCGCGCGTAATATCCGGAGAAGATTCGTACTTGTGATTTTATTGCAAATCTGTGTAATATTTACCTGCCTATTTGTAGTGTCGATTTACTCTAATATATACTTGACTGGCTTTTTGCGATCATAAAATTTCTACTTCGATTTTATAGCTCGTATTGGATAACGCTGTGAAAGTAAAAATTTTCTTTTAAAAATATTTTCAAACAATTGGTTGCGACTCCATTAAGCAGTATTGTAGCTTTACCAACTCATTTTACTCAGTACGGTTGCGTTGGAAAAATACACTCACGCGAAAAGATTATAATTTATAAACAAGTTATATTCGACCCCGGTATATAAAATTGTTTGCTGTTTGTGGAAAAAGAGGGACAATATCGTATAATTTCCATGACAGTATTTTCGTTAAAACCTGTAAATTTACTCATTCTATATGCTCTTGTCATATTTTATCGAACAATCCTCCTTGTAAATATAAATTGGTTGTATTAATATGACCAACATTACCATCAAGATTCAAATAAATACAGTTTTCTATGCGAGAGCCAAAGGCCATTGATACCCTGTGAATTTTTGTTCTCTGTTCGTCAATGAGCTCCTCTGATCTCGCATCTTCGAGTTTTATTATCATGCACGTGCACATTTGTTTTTATAGGGAGCTCGCGATAAGGCGTTCAACTGTGTTTTCAAAGTCGCGTATTGCAAGAGTTTTGCGCGCGTGACTTTGCATAATGGTACGAGAGAGATTCGGAGAGAGCACCTGAGTGTATAATACTTTATGTTAATAAATTTTCCATTTTCTACGATCTTAACGCAAATAATTCGTAAAACCCAAAGACTGACGCGATACACTCACTGTATATAGGGTGTCCAAATATATCCTACAGGTTTTGGCTCGACGATGGAAGCACGAGAGTTCGTTGTTTGTGTTTATTTAAAAAAAAAAAAAACCACTTCCGAATCTTTCCTAGACTGAGTTATTCTCAGGAGTATTGCATTTGGAAAAAGTTCATTAATATTGTAACACCCAGTATATCAGTTGTTGCGCTGCTTCGTGTAGAAAGGTTCGCCAAGGGAAGCAAATCGATATTAAGCTGCCCGTGCGTCAAATTCTGTCAGCGCAGTTAGCTTGGAATACCAAGCAGTTGCAGTCTGTGATAGAAACAGTCACAGGTGGATGTCCGTGAGTATTCACTGCAAATTCCGAGTCTCTTGATCCGAAAGCCATGCGAGTTTCAAGGAAATTTGACGAACTTGGAAAGCTTTGCGAATTTTCGTCTCTATACATCAACCACTAACTAAACGAATCGCGTGACAGAATTCACTTGATCATTGATGTCCAACATCTACCTACTCACTTACAACAGGATCAAACAACCACAAAACGAATCTTTAACTAAATATTTTTCATATTTTCTTTGAAAACCACACAACTCTGCTTTGCAATATATAAAATTGCATGTTGATATTTGCAATTTGGATATTTTGTCATTCTATTATATTGTATTTAACAGTTCTTTGAGTATACAGTGTGCTTCTAGCTGTTTCTGAATAAATATATCTTATAAACGATTCAATAGTAGCAAATATTTTAGACTAATACTACGTAACACTGAAAACTTTAAATGTATATTCTTGTACCTACATTAATATACACTTAAATAAGTTAAGAAATTCTAAATAAAAGATAGTTGCTGTGCTGTTTACACAGCTTTAACATTTCTAGAGCTTGCGTTAATGCGAAAGAAGCTTTATTATTTTAAAGACGATGGGGGAGAAGGAGAGAGACAGAGAGAGAGAGAGAGAGAGTCTTAAAATGGATGACCGATTATTCTGTTGCCAAAGTGGGTAAAAGTTTTCTTGCAAGTTAAACGCAATGTATCTTGCACGGTCTGGCACCATGATTTTCTCGTCAATAACGTATTTACCAACGGTGATTCGGCAGCAAAAGTGGCAAACAAACCAAACGGAAGGAAAAGAACGATCTGTTCTTTTCATCTTCAACCATTACTAGCCCCTCAAACGCGTTGCTTTTCTTCAGCCAAGAATCGAAATGGTAAAGGCCAACGTTTCATTTGACCAAAAAACCTACCCTGTCGAATTTTCAAAGCACTACTTTTCGTCGATCTCCATATTTCTCCAACTTCATTTCCTACTCCCCTTTCCCCCTTCCTCTGGAGTCCCTCACACTACCACCATTCGAGCTTCCTGTAAAATATGAACACTCGAAATATTATTCAACTGTCCTCTGTTGATTTACCGATGGAAAGCAAATTCAACAGATCGAAGCTGCAAACAACCATAGGTAAAATGTTATTTGACGACGAATGAAGAAAGGACGAGGAGAATGGTTTTTTCCAAAAATAAAACTTTCAAGCATGTTCGTCAGATTATATGAGAAAGTTGAGTTTATGGTATATAGAATTGTAGAGAAATCTTTTGAAGTTTACCAGAATGGGATAGATCGAAGGCTGACCGTTCTATATGTACAGGAAGTTTGAGTTAAGTTTTGAAACGAAACCTGTTACACTGTAGTGTACGTGGCAAGTGTAATGGAAACTCATTTGAAAAGTTTGGCAATGTGCTTGATATGGATGCACCCCGTGGCTTTAGTTACGAGCAAGTGAATGGAGGAGAAATTATACACTGTGAAAATAAATTTCCTCGTGGCGTTTGTGTTGACGTTGATGGTTTCGTGGGAGAGACCTATTGTCATCGCGTAAAGCTCGAAGAACGAGAGAGAGAGAGAGAGAGAGAGAGAGAGAGAGAGAGAGAGAGAGAGAGAGATCCGAAGAAGGCATTGTGAGGCAAGAAACGTATTCGTTAATTATTGTTGACCCGGATTGATGAAATTCAGCCGGTCGGATTATGGGACTAAGACAACGAAATAATAGTGGCGTAATGGAAGCTTCGTGCACCCTTCGGAGCGAAGTATCCTTCAAGCTTCGATCGCTTAACCGACACAGCGACCTCCATTCTCCTTTATTCGCATCCCCCCCCTCTATCTCTCTCTCTCTCGTGTTCTCTTCCTCTCATCCAGACTCGATCTTGCCAGTCGTTTGCTGGAGTGTTGCCAATTTGCATTCGCATCTTGATAGACACGCACGCACTTACCGCGATACACTCCGCTATACAAACCTCAAGTTTTCAAGAAAATTGTCAATTAGAATTATTGCAACATAAACCTGTAGTTGGTGCTGTATTTTATTATTATTGGATATATTTGGGTAATCTTTGATCTTTAATTTAGCGTGTTGTATAGTGTATTGAGTAGTCGATGTCAATAACAAGTCAGACGTGACATTACTTCCATACTAGTCTCGAGAGTTCGCAATAATTACGATTTAAGAAAAGAAAAATAAACATTTCTTTGTTGTTTTATCTGATTATACTGTCTATAGCGCTATTGTAATACTCTAAAACAGTTTATACGTTTATCAATACCTACATAGTAGAAATCTGAGCGTTATTTACGTGTATTCCATTTCTATCAAAATATTCTATTATGTATTCTGTTTATGACGACAATATCACGCATCTGTTATTGTATTTGGGGCTAAATACAGTTGATTCATCGAAATAGGTAAGCATTTGCGTATATTCGTGAGGCATCTCGTTGGAATTGGGTATACAATGGTGTCCTCCGTTGAAAAACAAGATAGTATATCAAGATTATACCCATATAAATGCTATACTTACCCATTTCCATATATATATATATACTCACTAAAATAATAATCGGATTATTGTAACAAAAAACAAATAGAGGAAATTATTTAATCAATACGTGTTCATAATAATAAATAACTCTTGAAATTTATTTTTACTTAAATCCACTGTATTTTTATTAGTCAGTTGCATGTTGACTCGAATATTGTATAATGTTAAATCTTCTCTGTCGATGCATCATTGCAAATAAGTTACAATAAATGAAAGAACATATATATATATATATATGTACATTTGTTTATATTTCGAATTATTCGAGCGATGTAGCAGTAGAGTGAAAAAGAGCAGGTCCAATTATACAAACGATTGTACATCATACTATTAAATGGTAAATTTATGATAATTGTACAACATGCTGTTTCCCATAAGTGAATATCTGAAGACTCGTCAAGGTGTGAAATTATTGAAAGCTGACATCTGGACAGGAGTGATGGCGTTACCATATTAGTTTAGTTTAGATTGGTTCGCCATTGCTCAGGATCTGCCGCGGGCTATTAGGTCTCGTTTTCACCGTTGCCTCGGTCCAATCCGCATGAAATTAACGCCAAGTTTGCCGACCGATTGGCTTTTGTACCCACCATCAACTTTTCTAGAGGCAGTCTCACTCAGACTCACCAACTGCCCAGTAGCTATTGAACTTCCACGTGAGTTTCTCTCAATGTGTATTTAGTACACGCGAGCTGTGTATAGCTGATGCTGCGAATATCGCTGTGAACGTAAAGGTGTGTACACACTTCTCACAGGAGGAACACATGAAAACGAAGCATAATTGTGTAAAGGGTGGCTTTATGTTAACAAGAAAGAAAATATTTTGATTGAAAAATGTTGCTCCACCCTATATACAGTGCACTTCATTGCACTTGAATTAGCACCCACTCGATTCCTCGAAGCAGGTTGTCGCTGTGGCTTCAACGTTTCCGAAGAACTTCTCTAAGGACCAAAAGGATGAGCAACCACGACGTTCAACCATAGAACGACTCGAATCCCGTTTGCTCCTCGAGTTTGTCACTTCCTTCGTTCGGCAAACTTTACGATAGAAACAATATAATTATTTCTTCATCCTTTCGTCGATAATCTTCATCTTTTTTCTTGAAAAGCATCTTGAGACCCGGAAACCCCACCTTTCTTTTGTCACTTTTTCTCAGGAGTTACGTGACCAAATAATTCCTGCTTTTAGTTTCAGTTTTGAGAAACATTTTTTATCTCCCTCCCAGGTAAAATTTTTTTATCTCCCATTCCACTGGGAATGAGGTATATATTCCTAATATCAGTCAAGAAAAGTTGGGCGGAGGAATTATCGAGGTACTCCGTAAACTGGAAAATCGAGAGAAAAAAGTGTCTGACGTGAGATGACAAATTTCTCTTGGTACGCGTGACAGTGTAGTTTCCGGAAGAAATACAGGAAGTTACGTTTCGTTGGGGCAAACGAACCCTAGAAAGGAGCAGAGGAAATTATAACGCAGTTACGAGGACGTGACCTCACCTCAAGTGGCCTATCCTTCAAGATGATAAGGTGAAGCAGATGGTAGAACGGTTGGAAAGAGCGGAAGGTGGGGGTGAGTAAGGGTGGGAAAAGTAGCAGAAAGGACAAAATAAATGTAGAAGCTTCGCGAAACAAAGGACGAAATAAAGATATCCAGGATATTAAAATAAACATGGCTAAAGGAACAAAGATAAGAGATTCGCTTATATCTCGAAGCTTGTAACGGTTCTTAAGAAAATGCTGCGGGAAAGATGCAAACTTGATGCAAGTATTATTAAAGGTAGACACGGGAGCAGTAGTGCCAAGGGCAAAAATCAAAATGTACGAATTTGTTCAAATGATGATTTACCAAGTTTTTCTTTCTAGTCGAATAAAAAAGTTGCTTAGGTTAGAAGCTGAAAAATGCACTCTGAGGGATTTAAAGTTTGGAATGGGTGGTATATGTGTTTCGTACTTGGGCAACTAGAGAAAGATAGTATGAAGATGGAGAGGAAGATAGGTCGAGAAATGATAGAGCACCGAGGGCACTGATGCAGGCTTTGGGAGTTACCGGGGGGTAAAAGGGGCCAAAGAGGGACGGAGAATTCTGAAGGAGCATAATATAACGTGCTTCGTTCAAGGCTCGCTGAGTTCTGCCGGCAAAGTTTTCACGAAGGGCCCTTTTTACAGCGAAATCACGAAAATGCCTCGCCATGTGACCAGGACTTCTTTGTTCTCTCAAATATTTCATCATTATCAAAAACTCGACGAAAAACCCATTGTGATCTATATACACGCTCGGTTTTTATTTTTTTTACTAATGCTAAATACTTAAAATTGATCCCCATGGACTCTTCTACTCGTGGATTACGTACAAGAGAGAATAATTTATCATTACCGAAATTAATTATTTATCACTTTTTAAAACAGATTCCGTGCAAGAAAGCTATTGGGATTAACAAGAGAAATGCTATATTCAACATGCAACTTGCTTACGAAGGACAAGCCGCGGAATAATTAATAACGCTTTGCTGATAATTTGATTCGCAACCCCGCCAAAGTTTTTTTTTTTACATCAGACTAATAAATTTTCGGATTCGCAATTATATGCTGAATCGATGCGCGATGAATGCAAACTCGTTTATATTCAACCTATTGTTGGTAATATTATCATTTATAAACTCATAGAATATTCATAGCCTGTCATATTGCAATATTCGTGTTACTGGCTTCTTTTTTATATTCATTAAAATTTATGAAAATATTAATATTAAGTTGAATATTAGAATGGGCCATATTAAATTTTGACGCTGCCCATTGCTTTAGACATGAAAATGTTTCCACGCTCCTGTATTATACATTTGATTATGGTTCTTCGGGAAGTCTGGCCATAAAGGTTATATTCCACTGCGCGAGCCACCGCTAGTCTCTAATAAATTTAATATTAAATTTCACCTGTAATCGTGCGCGATCGAATTCAACCGGACGGGATTAAACAATTATTTCGGCAACAAAATTCAAGAATTGATTTAGCCACAAAGCATTCTAGCGTAAATTAAATTTATGCTTCGTCGATATTGCCGCTGGTTGAATTTGTTTTGCTTTATCAAGTTTCGTTGTCGAGACTTGTCTGACCATACAGAGGACCGTTTTCACTGTTACTTCATGCAGTTCTCGAACTTGTTTATGCTTTGTCTCACCATACTCGTTCGCCTGGAAAGAGAGGGGCAAGAGTGGGGAGGGGGGGGGGGCTACTGAACTACAAAAGCCTCTCGCCGAGCCCCCACTACTGCCTCGTACAGGTGGCGACGTGTTATCCGAATAAATTCACCGTGCTTGCGCGTGCATTCCAGAATAATACCAGAATTTTTAAACTCTCGAATAAAATCATTTTCCCAATAACGGATCGAAGAGTCTGGCAATTACCTCCGATTATTCCCAATCTTGTAGAGAAATTAAAAGCTTTGCAAATTCGCTGAAAAATCCTTACTTGTCAAAATTTAATTAACAAATGATTATCCTTAAAGCTATAGGGCGACTCTCTGCGATCTATCCGGTGTTAGAAAGGCAGCGTTTCTCTAAGGTAAACTGAGTACTCCCAATAAATTATCACTCTGTCTGCCAATCAACAAGCTTATATAAGCTGTTAACTCTCTCTCTCTCTCTATATATATATACCATAAAATTAATCAGAGGCGACTTGCGCTTAGAGGAAAGGAAAACTTGTCGAGGATTTTGGTTGCTTTCTCCCCTCACACATACGTATATATAGGCTTTATTACGATAAATGGATAAGCTAATATTTGACGGAAAAACGTGATGAATGACTGGCCGAGTGATTGTGTTTCTCGTATTAAATCTACTGAATTTTATTTCTTTTTAAATGGTCCAGTCAAATCCAGTGTTTCAACAGTTAATAAAACGCGCGAGTCCACGTCGATGGCGGTGCAAAACAGGGGGTTGCGCCTGACTTTGATCGAAGTGGAAACGTGGCAACCCCGCAAGCCAAGTTAATTAACGTTTAAGGCTTTGCGTGGAGTGCCATTAGCATGTAATCAAGATAAAGTCAAACGACGCTCGATAATTTTCTGGCTGCTGGAGATCGAAGCTTTGCAATTTCCAATTTCTCCTACCCTGCCAAGACACGACATATGCGCATGCGTAATTTGCAACCGATCGAGCGATGCTCGAAACATTTGTTCAAAAGCTAATTTATTATAGCTCAAGGTGATAAATAATAAACTGACAAGATTCCACAGAAACAGACCACTGTGCGAATAATTGAACATAGTCCCAGCTGTTTATTTTTTCAGTCGTACGCTGTTGAACAAGGGGAAAAATTTTGCTACGCCACTGCTTAGCAATTTTTTAAAAGGGTTTTTTTTTAGTGTGGGGGGATGGGGGGACTGTTGGTCCATTTTTCGTTCGAGGCTACGTATCCTGGCGTTGTCCCTACCCTCAGCTGGCTACGTAATTCTTATTCATGGAACGTCCTGCCATGCAAGAAGCATCTCGAGTGTCGCTAGAGTTAACTTATTACTGAAACGTTTCCTTCGAGTATCGAGGGAATCCAAACAACGTCGAAGCTCGACCTCGTTCGTTGTAGTGACCATGTCAATGACGCTACGCGAATAATGCTTAAATTCATCAAAATATAAAATCTTTCTTGAAGATGTCTACGTAATGAAGTTTTCACTCGTGGTAAACAATTATGTCATCATTCCTAGCCAATCAACGATGAACAAAAATAAGAGCAGTTAATAATACGTATACAGATGATATTTTAATGAAGCTAAACGTTTCGTATCGTGCATGAAACGTGAAAAACAGAAGAATAGGGAACGAGTTATAGTATGCAAAATCTCAGCGTGGACCGCTCAATTTATAGGCCATTTCTGAATTCACAAATGATTAAAGGATTTATTTGAAGTCGAAAAACAATGTAGAACGATAGAGCAATGGAATAAAGATGGGCAAAAAGAAACAATAGGAGTAGCAAGTTCTTACGGGGGTTAAAATACGCAGTGAATATAGACTGTAACTGAAAATGTTAAAATTGTTTGCACATCGTAAACTTCATCCATATTCCTGCTACGCTTCAAGTCCATTCCATTTGGCGTTCTGTTTTCTTCTTCAAGCTTTCATTTCGCATGCTCACAGCGGAAGGATTCTGTTCCCAATAAAATAATTAAGTTTCCTCGTACAATATTGTTATAATTTATTAATGTCGATTGTTTTGCAAGAATATTGCACGCTTTCTTGTCAAGGATGTATGTATATATATATATATATATAGAATATTCGAGCGATCGAACAATGGTACCAGGTGTTAGTAATTCTGCGGAGGGTTCTCTCGGCGTATAAGATAGAATGAAAGCGTTTTGCATTCTCCCGTGAGTGGTTAGCTAAATAAGGTAGGTAAGAGTATCGCTGAATTATGCGTAAGCTACGTTTCAGCTATATACTATAGGAACCAAGGAGCCAGGTATAAAACAAAGAGATAGCGCGTTCAAACGAAATACCGTTGATACCACATCTTACTCATTTACGAATCAGAAATGAATCGACTTGTGCAAACATTTGCGCTTTCTTTACTTTTGTACTCGGTGAACTTAACTTGCTTCTCAATATTCATTGAATTTATATACACCTATCCATACACCCAGCATCATTTTTCGCTTAAAAACTGAAAATTTACTTTGTTCTATTCACGTTCGCGTGGACGAGAAGAGATTATATACCGGTCCAATAGCTCTACTTTAATTATTGTAAACTCTCGCCGCATACGCATTATCGATACTTGCAGTATTCCTATTTACGTATCAAATCCTACTCAGTACTCGCGTACTGCCGGATCCCAAGCTTTTAATCTTGATGAAAATTATAAAATAGCGAATAATAAGCCGGAGTAGCGGTGTCACAACGAGAGATATCGAGAATTTCGAAATATAACAGAATATTGGCTCGTGAATTGAAAACGAGTTATTATCGAGCTGATCAAATTTGTAGAGGATTTTATTGGCTTTTCCTTTCATGCGATTCGTTAAAGTTTCTCGAACAAAACCAATTATTGCAATTTTTGGGTTTGATTAGGATCAATATCGGTTGGAAATTTATCATTTGTTTAGGACTGTCTCGCAATGTGTTCAGAATCGCTGGAGATTCTTAATACACAGCTCGTAGACGTATAGCAGCTGCAATGTGTAAGTTTGATCGGGGAGCAAATGTTTTGCGCGAGCAACGAATTTGGCAGGAAAATTGCTGCATGGGAATTGAAAAGTAAGGTGAGGCTGGAGTGGCTGGAGAGTAGCAGATTTTAAATCAGCGCAGGGGTCGTATAGTCGGAACCTCAGTCGTTTTTTCACCCGGACCAATTACCAGTGTCGGTGCTTCGTGCGACCCCGTAGCACAGCAATTCTCGTAGCATTTCTCACTCTCAGCCTTGATTAGCTGGATGGAACAATGTTTTTATTATCAGCATTGTTACCGGGCCCCATAAATCTCTCCTCCTCTTTACTCCAAAGTGGGTCTTGAAAAATGTAGCATTAGAAGGATCGTGCACATCGATCAATACTATCATATGGACGACGATGGAAAAGATCTTCTGCCCCTTTTTCCACTTGCTCCTTTTCCCCCTGATTTATCTGGCTGTTCTTTTTCCAAAACAGATTTGCCCCGTGAATTTTAAATTAGTGTGCAGCGTTCCACCCATGTAGGACTTGGAACGGGGGCTTTTTTTACGACTGCCAATTACCAAGAGCATTCTCCCTGACCTCGATGTATCACCGGAGCACCGTGCAACGGACTCTAATTGATTGCTCGGAGCGTTCAATCATAGCAGTCAACCACGACAAGGTTGATTGCCGAAATCTGATGGATCGGTATATAGCACAGTATGCATTAATGGACTCACCTCGGAGCTGTTCATTAAGTCAGGAGGATGAAATCTTTCTGCGCTTTTCCACTTTGGTTGTTCTCTATATAGCAATTATGGTATACATTTCAACCGTTCGTTACCCCCCCACGACGAGCAGTATCGAAAGATTTCTATCGCAGCAGAGTCTTTTAAAGTCTAGCAGTGAATTTGATGAGAGAGATTCATTACGCTGTTCGAGTTCCGTTTTTGCCAATCATTTGTCCGGTATTAATCGTGGGGCGACAAATTCTTCGACTGGATCGCTCTGAAACTGAGAAGATCGATGCTGGGATAACGAGGAGATTGCTGGAATAAACTTGGAGATTACGAAGGTCCTCTCGCGCCTTCGTCAGTTTCCGGGGAATTTACCGAAGAAATGATAGCCCGAATCCTTTCTAGATTAATCCAAGCGCAGATGGGTAAAATTACCGATTGATTATCATTCGTAGCATCTGCGATCGTTTAAAAATGATCAATGTCAATTTTACACTCGAGTAATAACGTTTTGCAAGCCTTTACTTTCGATAAAATGGACACCCTTGATACTTTATGGTTTTGATTGACTTTTCTCCTGACTCGATTACTTTGTTCGCCAGAGTGTACGTTAATGTTAATTAATGTCGCTTTAATTGTTACTCTTGCTACAGGATATAGCCGAGCTGCTTTATTGGCTGCATGGATAATTAAGCTTTTTTTAATTACCACTGCCTCTGCTGCTTGCAACTTGTATAATGAATTTCGAGTTTGGTGCTTGAATTATTTATCGCAAGGCGATGCCTTCCTTCCTACCTAGTTTTTGGATTTGAATGGATCGAACGAACGATACGGCCGGATGAAAAATAAAAGTGAGTGCGACTACGGGAGGATGAGAGTAGACGGATGCAATTGTGTAGCTCGCAGGGAAATCTGATTATTGCAGGGGGAAGTAAGGATAGCAGCAACTTTGCGAAAGCTGTGCGTTCCCTTTGCAAAGTAATTCAGGAGATGCTATGGATAATTCGAGAACGCCGTGAGGTATAGTGTATGCATAGAGCACAGCGAAATAACGGAATAATATCCCTCCTTCTTCGTAAGACTATACGTACTAATCCAATTACGAGAGCTTGGCTGGAAAAATCCCAGCAGTTATTCGAGTCTCTCGATAATCATTCCTATTTTCTTTGTCTCGTTTCTTGACGCTTTCGCCTGGTGCAACGATAGGCCACGTCCATGTTTCTCATCCACTACAATTGGCTGCATTTTCGAGTTTGCCAAGTATCGATTGGCTTTCCGTAAACGCACCGTTTGACTCGACTATTTGATTCGACTTGGGCTGCAGCCACGCATTCAAAGTTTGCCAGGAACTTGGCTCATTAATCTGCAGCGCTCCCAGAGACAAATCTATCGAAGCAGATAGTTACTTTTGCTCCAATGGGATGCAGCGATCCTTCTCAATGGTGTCAAGATCCCTGCACCTTCGATCGTTACGAACAATTTTCGCTTTCGCGCGATTATTTTTAACTTGCTCCGACGAATATAGCACACTGTATATCGTTTCTTAATGGAAATGTCGACGTGAGAAATGCAGTCTTCGACGACTATATAATGTCGGGCGAAGGATTCTTTCGCGTGCTTCATCAGCTACTCGAGGGCGTCTGGATTGTGTAAGCGATCCATTAGGATCCGTATAACTCTCGTATGTTTAAAATTCGCTTTAATGGAACGCTGATGGAAAATACGGTAGGATATATAAGCTTCTTGGAAGACGTCTAATTTCGTAAAAGTTTGTATTATTTCGGTCTGGGTGGAACCAGCTCGAAAGTTAATATGAAATCTTTATGTGAAAGCTATTACTGTCTAGGCTTTATGTATGGAGGAAAATAGAATATGACATCCTGCTACCTATATCCGCTAGGATAAACGCTTATGTACTTTCTGACCATCTAATACGATAAAAAATGCTCTCCCCAACGGCCAAGTATTTAATAATGAAAACTTCGTAGCCTAGGCCGGCTGGGAAACTTCTTCTTTGCTTCAATAGCTTTTTATCACTAAGCAAAGATTTATAAGTTCAAGTATTACCGTACGTGTACACTGTAAGTATCTGGTATATACTTATTGAGCTTAGCAATGGAATTTTTTAAGTTTTATAAGCCACTCTTTTGCCAGCATATAGAAAGGGTAATAAGTTAAGGAAACTCTTGCTGTCTAACCTGAAATGCCCTTTAAATCTCCAGCTTCTTGTTCATACCGTCTGAAAGCCTGTCTGCAAAGCGTTTATTAAGAAGGGTGTGCTCAGAGTCAGCAAACTCAGGGTGTGAATACTACACTTTTATCAAGTGTACACCGACATTAATTTCATATTTTCTCCCTCGGTTATTAGTTTAGTTTTAATCGTATTCTTCTATAATAACATTATGAGTCTTGTATATGGAAATAATTTTAAGAAACTAAATGAATCATGTAGAGTTCCACATATGAAACTTTTCAAGTCTCCTTAATTCAAGTTTATATATTTAATTATAATTACTATGAATTCTTATGGAAAAGGTTGAAAACATTATGAGTATAAATGACTATAATTTACAGCTGTATGAAAAATCACAATTGACGAGAATCCATGAATCGAAATATATTACATGTTCTACTTTTGTCCAGCAGTGTTTAATTTTTTTTACAGAATTTATCGGTGCGAAAGAAGAGTGTTTTAGGCGTGTATTTTTAAATACAGAAAGATCGACAGAGGTTTATAGAGAGGCGAAGACTCGAAAGATACAAGTTTGTCAGGAATTAAATGAAAACTGCTCAACGAAAGAATACGATAGAAGCGAGGAATCAAATTCACATTTATGCTACCATGTTGTATACGAGTATAAGAAGTTTCGAAGCTTTTACATGTCAAGCCTACTAGGCATCGAGAGTCAATATATAAAATAATCCCAAAGACTGTACTGGATATAGTATCGTAGGAATGATTCAACTGATACACTCGTACGTTTTAAGCTGAAGAAAATAAGGAAGCTGAGAGTGTAGGGGATGAAGTTTTTTTAGACAACTTTACACACGCGGCAACTTGTACCAGAAGACGTGAAATCGAGAACGGAAGGAGGGTGGTTTCGACTGGAGCCAATGCACCAAGTGTTTACGAAAGAGACTGGGAGGAGGAAAACGTAGAAAGAAGAGCAAACTAGTTTTATCCAGAAGAGACTAGCTCGTCGTGAAAAGTCTAGGAAGAGCGCGCCAGAAAGCAAAAGAAAACCTGCTGAGAAAGGACTCTAGGCTGCCTGTCTCGTGATCCAAAGAGAACAGGGCAAAAAAGGAAAGCCGATAAATGTTTTACTGGATAGTCGATCAGTGGTGATCGATGATCTTATACGCTGCTGCTGGTGCTTATACGTTTTCGGAAGATTTACAATAACTTTAAACGTTACGCGCTGGTAACAAAACGAATAAAAACTGCAACGGCAAACTTCGATTCTATATATAGTTATGTGAAATAAAAAAATTTCGCGAAACTTCAGGAAGGACTTGGATGAATAAAGAAAATCAAGGAAAAGAGAGACGGAGAGCGACTAGACTGGAAGGTCACTGGACGAAGACATCGCTTGATATCTACATGAATCGACCGAGACTCTTGTAAATTTTCACGCAGAGGTGCTGGGATAGACGTCACGGTGTGTGGACTAGGGCGAATACTCGGCTACATCGGCGGACGTCCGTCGGTGGGGGCCAGCAGCATGTCGCAAACTGGATCCGGTGGCTTGAATGCCACCCAAGATCAGAGCCAAGAAGGCCGGGCAACCGAGAATCAGCAAACAACCTGTCAAAATGGCCGCGCGGAAGCTCCGGTCGATAAAAAAAAGGCTGACCTTTCAAACGGCTTTGAGAATCGTACAATGGAGTACGAGAGGTTTGCCCAGGAGAGACACCAAAACTCACAAAGCAGCCACAGAAGCGAGGATCAACAGGCTCAGCAGCAGACTGGCCAATATCCCCTTGGAAGAAGACAGTCCATCGCCGGTCTTCCGGAAGATCGACATCCCTTAACAGGTCAATTGCCGCCTGGCCAATACCCTCAGCAGGAGAAATCCAACGACAGACTTCAGTACGTGTCTCAGAGTGGAGGTCAGACTGTACCGGTTCAGGCACAGACGCAGTTCATCACGGATTATGAACCGACGCAGTACTCTCAGATACGGGGTCAGTTCGAGGTTAGATCCCACCTCTATCCTCAGCAGAATCAATATAACGAGAGGGCTGGCTACGTGTCCAGGGACGTGACCTATCGAGATCCTTCTCTCTACAGCCAGACCAATACCGTTAATCCTGTATTTACGGGCCAAGGTCAATATGTCACGGTTCAGCACGGGTCTCAATTACCATCACAATCGGCCAGTCCTCAGCCGCCATATTTTTCCGGAGTCGTGGTACCTCAGGCTTCCGGTTATGCCCAGTTTACAGGTCAGCCACAGTACCCCTACAGTCAGTATCCTCAGACCGTGATGAATCCTGTGCCGTTCAATCCTCATACAGCTATATATCCTAGTCAGCAATTTGGACAGCAGTCACCCAACACTCAAAGGTTCTCCCAAGAACTCGGCCAGTATCCAACAACTCAACCCATCATCCAACCAATAGCTCAGAACGTGGGTCATGGGATCGCGATAGCGAGTACGGAGAGGCCCAATAGGGGACCAAAACCAATGGTACCGCCCAGGGGGAACTCGAAGATCACTCATGATCCAGGTCACAGGAAATCTGCCAGTATGGATGTGCCAGCGTTGCCGAAGGGAAAGTACGATGGGCAAAACACTGTTCAGGATCAGGTACTTCGAGCGGATGGCGCTATTATGGTACAGGGTGGCCCATTAACCAGCGATGGACCAGACAGGAGGTACATCACCGCTGTTAATCAAAACCCGAGAACTCGTCAGGATGGTTTGTACGTCGAGACGAACGAGGATCAACTTGTTAGGGACAAGCTGGTAGATAGTATCGTGTCAGAGTGTGGTTTGTACGTGGCCAGGAACGAGCACAGGAAGTCGACGTCGATCGACGTTACTTCGAGTTTTCAAAGGAGAAACGACACGATAACATTTACATTTCCCAGTGAGACGAGTCAGGAAATGTCGGTACCGGTTCGGAAACCTTCCCTGGATGCAAAAACACAGGCGATGGCGAACACAGTTTTTCCCACTGATCAAAGACGATTGGATCCGGGATTAAGAGCCTCTCCGATGGTATTCGATACGAGACAAGAGAACAGGAAGAGCATAAGTCCTAATCAGAGAGTGGTGATGCCTCAGGAGAATAGAAGATCGGATTACTTCGAGGAGCACAGGAGATCACCCATGAATGTGGAGAACAAACGGATGGAGGATGTTAGAAGGTCGCCAATGCCATTCGTGCCGATTCGCGATACGTCTTCCGATCGTTCGAGTTCGAAGAGTCCGTCTTTCGTGAATCAGACCTTCGAGAAGACCAGACAGGAATTGGCTATTTGGGCGGAGCAAAGACAACGACAGGAATTGGAAAGGAACATGATGCAGAATCCTCTGTTCTCGACCAGTCCACGCTCGCGCAATCAGTCCGACGAGCGACGTGATCCCAGGATCTATCAGCAGGAGGACAGGAAGGATTCGAGGATGTCACAGTCGGCGTTCCAGCCTGTACCGAACATCAGTCAGAGCACGATAATGGAACAACGTCGTCACTTGCGTCACGTCAGCGCCGACCTAACCAAGCACATGGAGCTGTCGAGGAAGGAATTTGACGAGCAGCCCATTAGCGGTAGCGTCATAAATCTCGGCCCCGCGATCATAAGCGGAGTTCCTTCCCAACGGGCCAGTCCCAATCTTTGTCATCAGTACCCGGCGCTGAGCGAGGCTAAACTCGACTCCGCCAAAAGTGTTTTAACGATCGTCACGGATTTCGGAGAATCCAATTGCGCCAAGGCCACTGAACAGGTGGATCATATCATACACAGCCACCGTAAGAGTCAAAACGCGTCGACCAATCTCCTCACTCACAGCAAAAGCCAGAACGAAAATCTCCAAAGCCAGCTCGACCCTCAGAATGAAAAATCCGAGCAACAGCTGCACAATCAGCAGAGCTTGGACATGATTTCGGAGAAGTTGAGCCAATTCGAGCGTCAACAGTGCGATCTTCAGGCCAAGTTACAGTGTCTTCAGAATCAGAATCAGATCCTCGACAAGGTGGCGCTGTTTCAGCATCAGCAGAACGATCTCCAGGCACGACTGCAGTCTCTTCAGACCCAGAATCATAACGACAAGGCCCAAAGGTCGGAGTTCCATTCATCGGGCAACAGCGAGGGTGCCACTCATCAGACTCATCAGATTCAAGTCAACCCCTTGTGCAATCATCAGGATGTCTCATCGGACAAGCCCTGTCAATCTAGCCAGCATCAATCCGGACAGATTCATCATCAGTCTTCCCACACGAGCTTGCAAGCTTGCCATTCGACTTGCGAGAAAATATCGCCGCGACAGCACCTCGACAACGATCCCAATTCTCTTCCGATACCCAACATGTCGCAGATGCCCCTGCCTTGTCTTCCCCAGTTCGATCGGGCTGAAATTTCGCGCGGTTCGTTTTCGCAATTCCACAGACTCCAGTGTCCGCTGGATAATCACGAGTCTCAGCAAGCGACCTGTACAGGACCCAGCAGCAACATCAACAGCTCTTTCACCGGAACCTTGAAAAAGGTACCACCGGAAAAACCGCCGAGGACGTCGCTGATCATCCAATCACCGGAAGCTGAGGTAAAACAACACAGTGGCATGTGTAGTCGAGTGTCCTTTTCTCCTTTTTTCCAGCTTGAAAAAAGAGGGAGTGTTCCAACTGCTGAATGATGATAACTCTTTCTTCGTTTCTTTTGCAATGGTCGAGTGGTGGAAGCTCGTTAGTTATAAAAACTGAATGTTATCTTTGAAAATTGCATTACGGGCTTGGTGTATCTTTTTCCGTGTAATTCCTGTTCCACTCGGCCTTTGGCTTGACCTACGACAACCTCCTCTCCCCCCTCTTCCTTCTATCTCCATCTACGAAAGACCGTCTCCAACTATAAATTATGCTCTTTGTTCAACATCTTCCGTCGAAACTCCATTCGAGCAGTGTATTTTTTTCTTGTTATTGTCTACTTTAAAAACCATCCTGCACATGCGAAAACCACCTTGGATTGAAACTTAATTTATTATTCTGTGTATTAGTACTTGAATAAGTTAGCGTAGTTTCCAACATGTGTATATATATATATATATATATATATATTCATATTTAAAGTTAAGCTAGCCTAAAGTGTATTCCGCGTGGAAAAGTTTGCAGAAGTTCAATGTGGTATACATTTTCTATGCGCGTAACGTAAACGTTCCGTGAAAGCATGCAGCAAAGCTCAACGATTGTGACGTTATTTCAGTAAAACTGGGTTAGCAGTGTTAGCATACGGTAGTCTCGTCTCCATTCCTCTCTGACTGCTGCTTTCTCTCTATCGCGGTGAAATTGTCTGAGCTTATACTTATACTCAGCTACGAGGACAAATACGTATTGCCATTTACAACTGGTATTATGGATTTTCGAAAGAGGAATCAATCATACGTGTAACGTTCGAGTTATATATATATATATATATATATACGAGGAAACTCATTGGTTTGCTCTTTAGCTGGCAAATATTATATATATATAACTATTGTAAAATTTAAGTAAGGAGAGACCCGACTATGCTCGTTCGGTGCATGCTCCGAAGAGTCATTTGAATAATTGGCACGCGCGGATTTAGCGTCTTGGAAAATTGGCTTTTGGCCGAGATAAAATCTGACGATACGAAGATCCTATGACTTAAAGCCACCATTACCCAGTTGGATGGGTGCATGGGAAGAGTCAGGCACGTGGTTGAGGAACGAATCGAAGTCAATTTCGCGATCGAGTTACGCCAAGGCGACGCGACGTTCACGTTCACCATTCCCTGAAAAGTCCCAATGTCGTCGTTGGTGTGGCTTATTTCCCGGATTCTGCGCTGATGTTTCTCCTGCTTCCACGGCTCAACTCTCGCTTCGACGTTCCACTTTTCCTTCCCTGCTATTCCACTATTTCCGACTTTTCCGATCCTATCATGAATAAAAAAATATTCCTATCGGTGCGCATCTACTCCAGTATCTTTTTTAAAGTAATGACGTCTGCTACTCGATTGCAGCTTCGATATATATGTGTATACACTATGTGTGTTCGACTCTATAAATAATCGAATAAATGCATTAAGTATATACTCATAGCTCGATGCTATATAGAGAATTTACTAGACCAATTATGTTGCAATTAAGAAATAAGTGATGACGAATATTAATTGTGCTTCGTGTATATTTCTCAAATCATTTTGTATTCCAAAGGAAATTTGTAACATACAGTTTTTCGAACGTGTATATACTGTTATGTTTCGAGGAAGAGGTGTTACACGTGATTATGATTAAGCAATAGTTCTTTTAATCATTGAATTTCTCACAGTCTTGGTAGCGCGGTTTTTTATCGCATATAATATTTGTGGCGGAGGCGTGAAGAGAGAGAGAGAGAGAGAGAGAGAGAGAGTGAAAAGGTTTAATGAGGCAGAGCTTGTGCTTTATATAATTTACTGACTGCGAGTCAGTAGTTTTCTTCTCATTCCGTTTCCATGGTAACGCTTTTGATCTCCCTGAGAGTCCGTGGCCGTCAGTTTTTCTCTTTCCAATTGAATTATGCTCGCATGCTTCGATCTGCTCCACGTGTATCGAGTCTCGAAAATGTTGCGTCCTTTTGAATTATGCATGAGGAGTCGTTAACACGTTGTACTTTGCAAAAGAAGCGTGCGAACTTGAAAGGGTCGGCAAAACTCGAGTTTACAAAGAGGAACCCGTGACAAAAGTTGAACCATTACGATTTTGGTGAATTGTGGTTAACTTTGTTGGCTATTAAAAATATTGTTTAAGACCCTTGGACCTATTACAGCAGCTAATTAATTTTTGTCCAAACTGTTATCGAATAACTTTTCGATCCATTACTCCCACCACTTGTTCGCCCATTGATTGGACCAGTCGATTGATTCGGTAATGAAACTAATTATTATAAATAATATTACTTGGGATTCGAGTTGAAATACAATTTGAGCAAGTTACATTTAATGTAAGTTGCTTGAATGGGTCAATTGCGTGTAGCTTCCTTGAAACTTTCTTGAATAGAGATCAGCTTTCTGCTGACAGTCCCTGCTACAGCGCCTCGGCGAACATTAAGTTATAGAAATTCAGACGCTCTTCTGCCAACGGAGAATCTCCCCTTCCTGCAGAAAGGGGATTCGTTGAAATATAGAAAATTGAATAAACATAAAAGTTACTAATTCATCTATTTATGTAATATTACAACTAAGCAACCTAGATAAATGTCTGATTCCTCTGCGATTTTGTATAATTTGACAACATTTTCAAAGTTTATTGAACTCTGTAATTTGTGCCAAGAAATTCTGGAGATCCAAAGGATATCTTATACGACAGATGCTCGCTTGTTTTCTGCCTTAGCAATTCTCTCGTTCAAACGTATAACGTCGTTGTCGTCGTCGTGAGCTCAGTAGCGCAACGCTCAATTTGTTCACCGAAACTTTCGGCCAGGAAATAATACTACGTTTCCAACTTGAATTTCTATTTCCAACCACACTCAAAACTTGAAATCGTAAAGGAATTCTATCCAATTCCGCGTTTTCGTTTTTACATTGTCCTGCAGCATATAGCTTGTTCTTTCACGGGACTCCGAGACTAATTTCTCGTAAATGCTATAGTTTTTTTTGCTTGCGTAATTGTTTGGCCGATTTAAAAGAGCGATGAAAAAGTATTCAGGTAAATGAGTTTGAGACGATTGAACTTTCGGTGGCTTAGAAGCTTGAATGACAGAGATGAAACGCCTAGTGGAGCTTGAAAAAGGAAGTATCATCATGATGAAATAGTGTCTGTGTACGAGTGAGTCTGTGCTTTCATTCATGTAATCCAGAATAAAGCTCATAGAAGAGGAAAACTGTACAATGGAGCGACATTGGGCGAAGATAACGAGGCGCACGTGAGGTGTCCTTGGAATAAAGGAAAGCCCCCAATATATTAAAAGCTTCCTCCATAATTGAATTTCATGCACCGTGTAAACAGGCTAGAGTTTCTTTTCTTTTTATGGATAAAGCAAGCTGAATAATTGATGGTCACGAAAGGACAGTGGAAAAACGGAGGTGAGATATTTTTATAGTTGCACCAACAGTGGAATGTGGTGGGGTAACATGACCACGAGTGTGAACGGACGAGTCGAAGGGACACGAATGAGGCAGTTGGAGCTGAATTTACAAGAAGATGAAAAGAAGCATAGATAACGGGATTAATTACGAACGAGTCTGCTGAAACCTTTAAAAGCGAGCGCGCTTTTTACTTCTATGCTGGGTAAAGCTGAGGGATTAGAATATAATGACGCGATAAAATAAAAAGATTAATTAAAACGTTAAAGATTAAAGTCGCATTTGTTATATTATTTTTTTTATATTCGACAGCCATTGTGTTGTTTCTCATTGTGACACGCATTTTGATACTCTGAGTGGAATGTCGAGAAGCGAAAAATTGAGGGCTCGTTGAAAAACGTGAGATGAGTATAGCGTACAGTAATAAAATTTAATTACTTCGCGCATGAAAAAAGAAACGACTAGCGAGCGTTTATCAGATTATTTGCTCGGTCTGCAAATATTTTTGGTGGAATAAGTGCTACGCGAATGATAAATTTTGCCGGGTTACGGTTTTACATTGGAGGATATACTAGAACGCTATTCTTTTAACTTTGCTTCGACCATTTCAAAATACGCGGTAAATAGATTCATTGGCTTATATTTTTAAATAATCGTTTCACTCATTCGGACTTGTATATGTGCATTTTTTATTTTTATCATTCTATGCAAAAGGCTACACGGTCTACATAATTTTCGCATAATCTGTAAAATATATAGGATTTTTATCTTGTTCAGTATTATTAGATATTTCTTTCGAGCTTTGCTGTTCTCTTTTTATTTATGATGCAAAAACATGATCGCGATGGTTGCTTTTTAATTGAAAAAGATAATGAAAAACCAGTATCATATAATTTGTCTTTAAATTTATTTACTGTGACAATAAACGTGGAGAAGGTATAATGTTTGTAGTTTCATAGATTTGGTGCAGCTTCATAAATGAAGGAAGCTACAAAAAGTGGCAATAATGATAAGATAAAATGAGCACAAGAGACGAGAGAGAGAGAGAGAGAGAGAGAGAGAGAGCTTTAAACGCGATACTTCAGTGTCCACTAGCAAGAAAACAAAGTAGAACAGGAGCATTGTTAGGGTATTTCAAAGTAAAACGTAAAATATCAACTGAAATGAATTGCGTAAAACAATCATCCTACTGTCGAATTTCAATAGAATTGGAAAGCCTTATTAGTATTTCCCAAGTAAACTTGAATGGGGATGTTTCTCGAAATATATTTCGAAATAGTTCTGAAAGGGGGAATAGATAGATAGATAGATAGATAGAGAGAGAGAGAGAGAGAGAGAGAGAGAGAGAGAGAGAGAGAGAGAGAGAGGGAGAGAGACTATGTATACTTTGCGAGGAATAATTAAATACGTTTATTACGAAGCTCTAAATATTCTCTGATATATATATAGATTATACGACAATTGTCATGGAAATGATAGAAAAATCACTTAACTTTTCTGTAAATGCAGTAAACAAAGATGAAAGAAATTGAAGAGATATACTAATTGTATATCTGCGGTTTTGTGATGGAAAACAGGTGGAAGAAATAAGCCAGAAAAAGCCTGTGATCATTTTAATGGAAAGATTAATTTTAACGGTGTGTTAAATGGAAAAAGAGAAGCGCTTAAAATGAGAATCGAGCTGCATGGAAAGTCTAGCTGTGATTCAGTAATCACCTGTCGGAAATCAGCATGTGAAACCCGTCGAACAATGAATCTGTCAGAATCGAAGGCTGTAGATGGTTTTGTTTGCTGACTAACCGTGCTTCGCTAACATTATCCGAAGCTGGAGAATTTTAATTGAGTTTTCACGATCAAGGATAAACAACCCTGCGAATACCTTGATGGTCTCTGCCCAGTCGTCTGTCTGTTTTTATTTATTCTTATTTATTTGAATTAAAGTCGTAAAATAAAATGAAAATTACTATTAATGATAAGATCCTTTTACTTTATAATTATATTTCCCTTCGCCAACAAATCTCTGTAATAAGGTGGTCGTAGCATTTCTCCTGGTTTATTTCAAATAAAAAAAGCATCAAAAACCACTAGTTTATCTCAAGATGAATACGAAAGTAAGGACGCGATGGAAACTCTAATTACGGCTTAGAGCCACAATCCGAACAACTCTGCAGAATACGTAATGGCGCTTTTGATGGAATTAATGCTAATTATGAGAGAAATTTTGCGAGGATTTTAAAAATAATGCTGCTTTTGTAAATTACGTGTGGCGAAAAGCTATTTTCTTTGGTGCATGATGATCCATCATCGATATAAAATCACGAAGCAAAATGAGAGAAAACCTTCGATTGTAATATTGCAAAACCTCAAAATGGAAACAGCTGTCCGGAGAAAAATCGATTCGTAAAATGGATGAAAGGGATTAAAATTTTTATTGGTTGGTATGTATATATGTTTCGATATACACTAGGACATAGCCATTCGGATGGGAACAATTATTTTAGCATTGATTCCACCGCCTATATGCACAACATTCGTCATTTTAATTGGCCTTGCTGATATTTTAAAATGTATGCATGGTGTTAACTATAAGTATAGAAACATGAAACATTAAATTACGAAATAAATAATAAATATTAATATACGAGAAGTGTGAAATGCTTACTAAAATAGAGAGAATTGTTGAAACAAAGTATATTACACGAGGTAAAACACGAGAGTTAACTTTTTCAAGTCCATACAAAATGGAATTGAATTATCGATGCATAAAAAGTGGGAGGATAAATTTACCTGAAATTGGAAATATATTTTCAACAATATTTTCGTGGAATTGTAATTACGGTGTGTCTTCCAAAAACCTTATTTAATCGAGGTATTATCTTTTTGGCTTTCACCAGTTATGTGTCAAAACTATAGTAGCCAATTACGTAGCTTTTGTGTTACAAAGGTAGAATAAAATATAATAAAACCTTTTCAGCTTGCCGACTGCGGCAAAAGAACATTAACTATTATTCACTACCTTTTGTTCTTCTGCTTTGCGAATTACTCTCATGTTTTCAGAAATCTTACGTGGCTTCGTTTTTCATTACAAACTGCGTTGGGTAAAATTCATTTTATTGCCAAGTATTCTTTCCCCTGAAAGAATCATTATTTATTGGAATCTGTTGTTCGAGGCTGTACGTACACCTATTTGTATATTGGGAAGTAAATTCTGAGTTGTAATTAAAGAAAAGTATTTGTGCTTTTAGCCTACGTCTCTCGCTGAAGTGGCACTTTAAACAGCAATGTAAAAAAGTCCTTTTAAGAAGAACGTAAATGGCAGACGATTTAACGAATTAACGAGCAGCGAGTGGCCTTAGCGACTCGCACAGTTGCATCGGTTTGTTTTACCGCCAAAGTTTTTTCGATGCTAGACAAGATGACTAGAAGGAAGTGGTTCTGTAGAAACTTTAGCTCATAGTTGGATGCACTGCACCAACGAATTTTTCTCCTTAGTTAGTACATATATATATATATATATATATACTCGTTTCATTCTAGCTTTCTTTCGAATTATTCCTTTTTCTTTAGCTCTCATCCACGCTTTAAAGATTCAATGAAGCATATTCAGCGTTGATGCATCTAAAATACTTCATCCTATAAAACCTTTACATTGCATGTAATATCTTTAGATTTTTAACGAGAAATTCTATTATTAATTCTGCAGACTAATGTCACTCTAGTTATATAACAAAGGTACTTTATATTTCATCAGCTTCGACGAGATTTCGCATAATACTCTATATGCAAAAATCCTGAAATTCGGGGTTAAAGAAATTTCGAAATATTTGTTGTATCCTTGTACATGAAAAATCTACACGACGTTTTGCATTTTAAAGTGGATGTTGAACGCCGTTAGATTCTTATCCCAAGAGATGCGAACGAGACGAGAGTCGATTCTGGTTCTACAGAAAATAAAAGCGTCAGGATTACGCACACTACTTTGAAATTTTATTTGCCGTGAACGTATTGTGAAAATTCGATGCGATTTCAACACTTTTATTTCGCTTGTCAATTTAATTTCTACCTAGTACCAATTTTTGTTTTACTCGCTACTGTTCAAGTTCGTTCATTCATCGAATGGATCCGAATCGCTGTGGTGGCGTAATGACTAGAACCCGTGTGAAATTTTGTTCACTCGAGAGCTAAAAGACAAAATTCGATTATACTTTCCAACTAGTTTTCCGCAAAATGGCCCTTCGGTTGCGGTAAACGTTTCACTTTTTTTTCCTTTCTTTTTTTTTGTTTCATTAAACTCTCGTTAGAGCTACATAAAAAAAGAAGGGGCATCATGGGCGAGGAGAGCCACATTAAATTTCAAATTTTTTCCTAAAATCGATATTCCATCTGTAAGTATAATGCCAGTAGCTCGCTGGAAACCCTTAATTTCTTGGTGCTTCTTAAGATGCATCAAAAGAAATCCCTTTCCTTGGATTATTGAAATTTCTATCACCGCGATTTTACGGTATTTAATTTAAACGATTAGCTCTTAATATATAACTATATTTATTACGTAGTATATGCCACGTTTCGATTAAATGACGATTCTTGGAATGAAAATTTATGCAAGTACGATAATAATCGATACCTTCGTCGAACGATTATGTCTGTAAGGCCCAATTCTTATATTCTACTTTAAAGTTATCGTTTGAAAAGTTCTTCATAAGGCCTTAACTACTGGAAATGGTCGCACCAAGATGTGACTATTAACATTAACTTTTATCGAGTTTACAGCTATTCTACCTACCTTAACTGACGTTTACTGCAACGATTATTTGAATTACGCGCACGATTTCTTTCTTTTATGGCAATGGTACTCGATGAAATTCCTCTAGCTGAACTACAAGCAATCTCTACTACTTCAATTCATGCACTTTCCTTACAAACTTATTAACAATTGCTCTCGATATAAAATACTATATATGAATTTAATAATCACCTTTTACAAATTTCATATTTTCAATATTATATATAGATTCGTCGTTGTTACACATCTTTACTCGAGCTCTCACCAGAGAGAAAATATTACAATAAAATAGAATTCATTATCACAGTTCTGTGTGTTCGTTGCTCCATTGTTTACATTCCTATGAAATTACTTAATTTTCAGTACCATAGTATTTCCGGAATATTTTTTTTTTCAAATATAAAAGTATAATGTAATAACTACAGATACACTTGAATTGAACAATCCCTTCGTGAAGTATCGAAGCTTTTTCAATTAGTATACTTTTTGTTACGTTACATTTAATTGTTCAAACACTGTACTACAAAAAATAATTTGAGAGAGAGAGAGAGAGAGAGAGAGAGAGAGAGTGGTCCTGTCGCTCATCCTACAAAAGTTATATTTTCGCTCAAAGTAGTATCGCTTAAGTGAAAAAATGGTGCCTGTTAAGGAAAATGATCACGGGAAGCTCAGTGCAAACGACAGTTTCCGCATGGCTCCCATGATGGCGCTTGAGAATCAGATGATCCCACTATAGAGGCAAGAAATGAACGCTTTAAGGATGACGCGCAGCTGTCGTTGTTTAGCCATCAAGATTTTACTCGTGCATAATGTTTTCTTCCAGCAGCTCTCCAAGCATTATAATCACTGAGTTAAAAATTAGCTCGCGGCTTTAAACATAAATAACTTTTAAGACTCCCCGTAAATGAAAATAATTTCTTGCGTGATTCTTGCCAGTTGAATTTTAATAAAGAAAGAAGCAAGGACCCATTTAAAGGATGACAGAGTCATTACGGTTAAAACGAGGAGACTCTGGCCAATGAGAATATTGGCTGCGGCCAGAATACGACTCACGGCTCGCTGGACAATCGCGGTAATTGGACTAATTGCTGGGCGCAATTATTCGGAATTAATCGAGATAAACCGCTTAATTATCAGTCTTGTGAGTGTATAGGGCAGGGGGTGATTCTCTCCGCTGTGCGAGGAATATATCCGGTCTTTCTTTACTAAAAACTCTCGCTTCGCATATAACCCAAACTCCTCGGAAACACCCAATCGATTGCGCGTTTTCTACAGAGATTACGCTAATTTAATCAAGCAGTATAATTCGTAAGGGATGAAAAAAAAATAATGCCCACCTTTTACCCAGGAGTCCAATTTCATCTTGGCCTGATCAATCGAGACTAATACTATATATAAGAACGAAAAAAAATCTTCATTTCTCTTGCTGAAATTCACTCGAGTATCGAAATCCATTCACTATGGCTTTGCGTTAAATCGCAATAATTGCTTCGTAAACCAAGTTGCTCTGCAAATGACGATAATATTGATTGGTTTTATTCTCTTTTTTTTCCAACGACCCCGAGAGACTACCAAGGTAAAATTAGTTTTCACAATAATTATTTTCTTACTTCGCATGATTCTCGTGTTGATAATTTGCAGTAACTGTACACAGTGTGCTATTAATTAAAGGCTAAAGCTAAATTTATCGCCGCGATCTCTCTCCCACATGCATACGTGCGTTTAAAAAGGCAAAACAACACATAATTAAGATTTACGGGTCTCCACCAATGACGATTCGACGTTGCTGTAGTACAGATCGACATTTCCAGCTGAATTTATCGTTTTATCGTTTATAGCTTCGGTACGATACGTCACAAAACGGCGCTTTCCTCTCTTCTAGAGTGAAGAGCGGATTTATTCGTGGCCCCCGCGCCGCCGCTCCATCCGGAAACAGGCAGTCGCGCGCGGGCATCAAATGGTGGAAACGATTGCGGTTTTTGCACGATCGGTTTGATATTTATGTTACCCCTTCACTCCCCACCCCCCCCCCCCTCCCCATCCGCAATCGACCTTCCTCAATCTATGTCGATGCATCCGAATGATCGTGGCTATCGCGACGATTTTTCACACACTTATTTTTATACAGTGTGGAATATCCAAATGGAATAAGCTCGATATCTGATTTATCGTGTATATTTATTTAAAAAATCCCGAGACACTTCGAGTTCAAATTCGAAAGTGACACCCATAACCGCGCTCTCAAATTTCACCTCTAGATTCTATCCCTTTGGAACGACAATCCTTTGAATTTTCAAGTGCGAAGCAGGGATTTCTGACGACTCGCTTCAAAGGCCTCTATATTAGCTCCATTAAAAACTGCTATGGTTCCAGAATTTATTTCAGAAATTAACAGTAAGAAAAAATAATTTATTCGTTTGACGAAACTTCATCTGCTGAATTTCATGAATTTCTCTTAAATGAAGCGGCTTTCTGAATTGCAGATAGCGAAAGCTGTCAACTATGTAGCGTGTAAAAGGTTTTCATATCTTATTTTAGTTGATACTGTTTAAAAAGAACATGGATTTTCTTTTTTTATTAAATTATGTTTAAAATTGCTTTTGTATGTCCAGATTGTAACATAAAACAGCTTATCTATATGCTAACAATTCGTTGTGTCTACGGTTTTTCGAAAATATATTTCCATGAACGAGCGACCATTTGAGAATAAACGGTATTTGCAATGTGAAAGCGTCAGCTGTTTTTATGTACCGAAACATTTGTAACTTATAGTAATTTCGAAAAGGAAACAACTCGTCAAATTTATAATAGAAATAACGTGGAACTATTTCGCGATTCTTCGAGCTTTTATCGTGGATCGTGCAATGTTCGACGAAAGAAAACCTTGGGGGAAAAGAATATTCACTATTTCCACTGACCGATACGTTGGCCATTTTTTCATTCCCTTTTTAGTCCAAGCAGTCCTACTTGCTTTTCAGACTGCAGCGCAGTAACGACTTTTATTTTCCGTTTCAGAGCAACAGGAGTCAGCCAGCCATTGGACTGAAGCAGACGCCAAAAGCTCGGGTGAGTCGAACTTTTTTTTTTTCACTCTATCTCATTTCTTTCTCCCTTTGTCCCTCTTTTATTTATTTATTGACTTTTTTTTTTACTAATATAGATCCTGTAGGAAGCAAATTCAAATAGGAGCATCGGCCTTAACTAGTTACGCATGCTTGTTAGACTAGTCGATTCCAATTTAATTTCAAGCACTTTAGTCGAAACAAATTCGTCTACCTTTTCACTGACACGCCATTCTAGCATCCTGTTTCCCCAACCCATTTCCACCATCCATTGCGCAGTCGATCGCAAAATCATCCAATAATTTTATGGCCTCGCGCGGTCTCTCTAAAAACCTACACATTTCCATTATCCACTGTGCTGTATTCTCCGCTTACAATCAAACAATTCAGCTATTCTAAATGAATGACGACTGAATGCTTAATAAAATCTGATCCTTCAAATGTGCAAATAATTGAGCAGCTTTTTATTTAATATAATTTTTTATGCTATTGTAAATTATATATAATTAAATTTTTGCTTACTCCGATGTTATTTAATACTTAGACATATCTATTAGGTAAATTTTATTTAAATAACATCGAAAAATAAAGGATTTGACGAACATTCGATATTGGTATCCTTTTTTTATTTTAAATAAAAATACAAATTTTTAGTTTATATTATCCACTTTGAAAAACTGTTATAATTGAACAATCGTCCACTGATATAAAACGTGGATTAAACGTTTTGTACGTGGAAGTACAAACGGACGAGGCTAGTAAATGAGTGTTACTATATCCGTTCGGTAGTGTTAGCCTAGACAAATAATGCGAAAGCTCAGTCCTGAGCTTAATCTCTATACTGAGCTTAGTTTTTCACGAGACAACCAGAGATGGTGGTGGACTACGATAAAAAGAGTAAAAAACACACACACACACACACAGCTGCTAGCTTAAACAAATTTCTTCTGCGTGTGTGTAATGCAAAAGAATTTATAAGAGGACGATCGTGCTACTAATTTAGAAAATTGCACATTTTACGTAAGATTTTATAGAATGTTGCAAGTAGTACCTGAAGTGAAATCAAAGGATCCGCGCGCGTACGTATTTCCCCCAGATCCATAAATTTTCTACTTTCAGCTCGTTAATCCTTCTCGAAATCCCACCGCTCGTTTCCTCTCCTCAATCTGGCCTGGTTTTCGTCAGTTAAATGAAACCTGAAGTATTCGGAAAAAGGCGACGGAAATGCGAACGGTATAAGGTCTGTGAAACGACGTGAAATCGGGCGTCGCAATTTCGTAAAATTGCCAAGGCGACTCTTCGCTATAGGGAAGGCCAGTCTTCTGGAAAAGAACTTCTACCCCCTTCCCCCTCCAGTTGGGTTCGCACGACCTACCAACTCTGAAAAGAAGAAATACAATAATCCCCTTGGTACCGCTTCAAAAGTCATCCCGCGCCATCAATATGCATCACTCCTGCCAGCTCCTAAAGTTCTTCGTAATTTACGAAACAAACCTGAGGTTTTTCATCCATTCTCATTTTAAACCATTCAGAATATCCCCACGGTACCATATCCACTTTCATTTAGCCAAAGTATAGTTATCAGCGATATAATAAAGCGAAGCCTGTTTTCCTAGTGAATTTGATCGTTCGTCTAAAGGATGATTTATTTAATTTAACAAAGATACCTGAGATTTTTCATTCGTTCGCATTCCAGACCTTTCACAATTTCCCCATGGTATGCCACATCCACTTTAATTTAAGGAAAATATTCAATATCGGTAGAGTATTAGCGAATAAAGCCAAGTCCGTTTTGAGAGTGCATTTGATCGTTCGACTAGAGGATGATTTATTTAATTTTGACAGGAATATCAAATTTTCAGAGGCAGCAAAGTGCTTGCTTTAGACACCCAAGCAGAATGCTTGCAATATTTATGGTTCTAACTTTGCGTGACAGCCGATCTGTTAATAATGCAAATATTGCATGCGCTGGATTTGTTAGTGCACTGCCCGCATCGCGTGCACACGTCGAGGATTCAGCTGGTGGTTTGCGTATGCGGATGACCGAGGCTTGAGCAATAATACCTGTGATCGATGGAAAAATGTAAAGGAATTCAATATTCCATACGATACTTGCAAATATTTTCAATCCCAGTGCTCTCTAGATTAGCTAATTAGTTGTTTGTATATTATAATGGGAAATGGGAAGACGGATCATCCTATTCATCGTTCAAAATTGGTTGGTAATTATCGGGGATTATATAATTACGTTGGTTTAAATTAACTAAATTCATACGTGAGATTATTATGATAATAATAATATGGATGCTGCGCGAGTTCTGGTAATATTCGCTCAAGTCTCTCCCCTCCCCTTTACTCCGTCTGTGCACATATGTACACGCCACTTAAGTAATTTCGTCAATGTGTGCCATGCCAATCTGCTCCCCGTTGCTCTCAAAACTTGTATTACGAGAATGGTCAAAGAATACGCGAGACACCCCAGAAGATCCTGAAAATTAAAAGGCTTGGGCAAAATATGTTAATAGTACCCATAGGAGAGCTTTATCCAAATTAAAATAAAGCAGATCTCTATAGGGGTGGGAAGCCATTTTTTCATTAAAGCATTTATATAAATTCCTCTTGATCCAACGTTATCGCGTTCTCCCTTATGATTAATTAAATAACAATAGCATTTGAATAATAAATATGTTTTCCACAGCAGGTATTCTCTACGAAAGCTCATAAATTTTGGTGGACTTTGGCTTGGTTTCGGTCCCCATGGGCATTTACCGCTATCCAGTCTGCCACAGTTTAATTTGTAGCTTGAAGCGTAAGATTGCGTGATATTAGCCCTCAATTATTACTTAGGCGTCGATTTTCTACTCAATAATTTATACTATCTCATGAAGGACGACTCTGCTAAAACTTTATAAAATCTACCCCTTCGTAATTCTCCCTTACTTCTCTCAAACTCAAAGCTAATATCTTCATGCTAATATTATTCGTTAAATTATAAATTTACCACTTTTAATAAATCGTTAATATATTTTAAACTCGACTATAACCTTGAAAGCTTACGTACACTCTGATGCACTGCGAAAGTTAAATTGAAGATAATGAAAAAAGAGGCAGTAGAAAAAGCTCTTGTTACTAAGAAAAATGTTCTCTTTGCGAATAATTACGCTACCTCATTAGAATCCATTGGCTCTTTGTTATTCACGAGTATTTCTCATTTTTAAGCAATTTTATAGATGTGCTTATTTAATGAATATATTTTTATCACGTTATTCACTTTTATTGTTGTGTAAGAACAAATGCCGAATAAGTAATAGATTTCTCTAAAAACTTTTTTACTTATATCTTTAGCTCATTTTGATTTGCGGAGACTGTAATTTTTTTTCCAAGCATGAAATCGATGCTATAGAATTCTCGAGTAAATTTTATGGATAGGTAGAAAATTGGTTACTGATTTGAAGTCATAAGAGAATTACTTTTGTCATTGGCTTTTAATTTAATTTAGCATCGTCGAGAAATACTCTGCAGTGTTTGGAACAACGCTTTCAGAAAAAATATATTTTGATACAAAGAGAGTTTTAATGAAATCTGATGTAAACAAGTAATTTCTCTTATTCAAATAACTAATTCGTAGTTATTTCTAAGAGGGTAAAGAATATAGATCAGATTTTGTCAATAATTACTTTCCAGTTTGATGAATTAAGTTTTCAATATCATTCTTTTTCAAACCTACTTTGCAATGCATACTTTCCCCTTTTCAATTTCTGATTCTAAATTATTGTTGTACGCCATTTGTCATATCAGATCGAAGTTCATAAATAATACATGGAGGAAAATTGTTCATAAAAAATATAGATTCACGTATGTCTTAATTGTACCAATAACTTTTTATAGAGCTTCATTTTAATTTAATTATATAGACATTTGGTAATTTAATTTTTATATATAATAAAAACTACTTTTATTCCATTAATATTTCTCTATTTAATACTAACAAGTTTTAAAAAAATGTTTGTTTCTCAGTTGAATTATTATATCGAGGAATTTTTAAGAAGACAATTTCAATATAACTTTTTTAATTTAGGTCATTGTGCCAGTTGTGTCAGTAATTCAAGTTTTTGTTTCTATATGTTATATTTAAGTAAATTATTATTTTTTGCTATAAATGGTTTTTGCATGTTATAAAGCAAAATGGCAGCAATAATCTTTGACTAGGATTCAAGTGCGAGGGTTTCAGAAAAGCTTATACGTGTAGTATATAATCAGAGCATTACACATTGGCACGCTGGAAGCGTTCCCAAATTTCTTCATGGGCTAATGCATCGCTTGCCCCTATTTACAATTCCAAATACCACATGCTCACCGAATGTCGCTAACTCCACTCTACTTTACACCACTTCCAGCCACTATTCGCCTTTATACTCGTAGCGCTTATTTTGGTCTCAGCTTTCTCCGTTTGAATTGCTTCTTCCCTTTAAAAGTTTAGTACACATCTGGGCTGATTTGTTAATCTAATTGAATGTCAGTTTTCGTTAACTCAGAACTGTTTAAACAAGTCAAATGCAAGCTAAAATATAGAAATGAATATTTTTAACCAAACAATTTTCGAAAAGGCAAACTTATATCGTATTTATTCCACTGATTTTTAAGGTGCCACAGTAGTACTACATTATCACTTAAATTTACATATAACTAAACCTCACAATTGAATACAAATTCTAGTGTTAATCCACAAAGGGTATTTTTCTACTGATAGCATATATATATATATATATATAGGATTTGAGTTATTTGACCATAACATTTAATGAAATCTTAAAGCGCAAATTTTCTACCCTTCTAGTTTATTAAATTTCGTTTACTGAATTAAACGAAATATAAAATACTGAGTGCTATAGCCATTAGAAGAAAAAAAATCTTTGTATGTGTAATCTTTTTCGACGAGGTGAGCGAAAAACTGCAAACATAATGTTTTATGAAGGACGTAAAACGTTAGTTCAGTGAGTAAAACATTTTTCTTCTAAGCGGGGATCCCATAGCTCTCTCCATCCATCTCGCTCTCTCGTCTCTCATTCTCCTTGTATTAAAATTTATTGCGAAACATCTATGAAAGATTCAGAGAATTTAACTTCTTACTTCTCGCATTCGATCGGGCTGCTCAAGCTTTTGGGGGGATGGGCGAGCACAGAAGATACTAAACCATTCACGTTTCATCTTTTAAAAGACCAGACTTTGCATTGCTCTTGGGAAATTTTCATGAAATCTTCCCTTAACGTAGCAGATCGATACCTTCTTTACCATCGGCCGGTAATATACTCCTCCAGTCTTACAGACTCTCATTGTTTATGTCTTTTCGCGAAATATTTCAAATCTTTTCCTCTTTAATACCCCCAGGACACTGAGTTAATGTCCCAAGTACTTTCTGTACATTTGGTTTTGCACGTTGCTGCCAAGGTGCTATTCAGCCTTTTCACAAAACACGATAAATCTCAGATCCAGTTTACAGCAGTTGCCATAAAGCTGCGCGACAATAAAGGACGCCAGGGGTTGCCCTTCTAAATAATAATCACGAAACGGTACAACTACTTCAACCTTCGCACGGCAATAGCAGAGTGGATTACAATTTCGCATTAAACTTTCATTACGCTTTGCTACACGTGCGACTCTACTCAATCTCCATCCACATATCGAACTATCAGCCATCAGCCACTGTTTCATTTTAATATTTCCACCAAATATTTTCATTTTTCTTCCACTCTTTGTCCGACTGATTTTCAATGTTATTCCTTGTTTTCAGCGGATGGGATCCGACCACGTTGAAATAACAATGCGCGGTGAAAAATGATTCAAATGTATCGTATTATCAAACATGGTTTTCGCTGGAATTTTTTGTGGATCGGTGTATCGATCGGTGGGTTTGCGGTAGAAAAACAGCAGGCGTAAAATTTTCACCGGACCCACCGCGATAACCATCTGCTCGCCGAATAAATAATCGCCTCAAATGTCCCTAAAACTCGACATAGTCGACATCTTCGGAGCATAGTTTCTTGCGCGCTCGTAAATTTCACTTCACATTTTCTATGCATACGCGCAGACCCGTTTGGAAATCCGCGAAACAGAATCTGGTGCGATCATACCATCGTAAAGTGAAACATTACACCTTTCTCCCCTTTTGTATCGCGCGAAATGTATAGTGTACAGGCTGTTACAATATTCACCAGTTACAATAAAGGAGCGTCTATACCTAAGCCTATTTTGGCCAATATCGTCCATTTACTATTTTTCAGTCTGATGCATTTTATATCGCGTTCAAAGAGAGTATATACCAACACACTGTAGCAGTAGTGTGTATAGGTATTTTACGTATATAGTATACTTACATCTAAACACAGGGTTCAAATACCTCAGGGACTAAATGTTGTAGAAATAATAGGAATGAGATGTAAGATTTTAATTTTTGTATTATTTAGAGTAATATAACATTAATTCTAATATCTGGTATATATATATATATATATATATATGTATAAGTTATTTATCGTTCACAAATACATTGCTTTTTCCGCGAGTCAGGAAATGTTGAGACAGTAGGGTTGACAGGGTAGGAGGGGGGAGCGTTTGAAGAATGGGAAAATGCGATTCATTCATTCGATTCCGAGTGTTACTTGGCGAGCAGCTCGATACTCCGTTCTGCCTTCCCACTATACCTAAAACACATAGTCATTCTTTCCCCGTTCTGCACAAGAAGCTTTTCTGCTTTCGGCAGAAGCATTTTTCCTCCTCCACTGCAATGTCGAGCTTGCCAACCGCGAAATTATTTGGTTTCACTGTACGCATTTCCTAAATTTTCGCTTCGTCTATGTATCCACTCTTTATGACCTATTTATCTCTCAAAACTCTTCTTCTTTCTTACAAATATTATTGCTCGTTGGAGAAGAGACCTTAAATAAGGTGGATTAAGCTTTTGATAAACGCAAATATAATTATATGGTTCGCTTATCAAACATTATACGAGTGATATCGAGGAAAAGGCATGAAGGAAATTTATGTATCGTTTTCTCGCAACATTCACCCCTTTCTATTTGGATACAGAGTCCTTTCTGCGCCATTGCTTCGGGTTGAAAGTTCGAGATCCGCCCACACCTGCAGTTTACTCGATGCTGACGCCATACTATAGTAATAGTATATTTTATCACACAAGAATTCCAAACAAATTTTTTTAACACTTTTTCCTTCGTTTTAGAGTGCTGGGAAATTTTATTTATTAATCCACCCGGACCAACATGGGTGAGAATCTTATTCGTATCGTGTGTAGGAATGTTTAAAAATTTGGTTACAATGATTATTAATGGAATAATAATAAAAACCTAAAAATAAAGAATAGCAAAATGTGTCAGCCAAGGAGCATTGTCTGAAAAAATATAAGGTAGCTATACGAAATATCTGGATGAAAGCTGTCTGCTGGAATAGTTTCAGTTGCCGACAGGGTTATGTGAAGCGTACGGTCAAGTGTGTGTGTGTGTGTGTGTGTATAGAGAAAGTGAGATGTGATAGGGGTGAGGGGGGAGTCACACAAAAGAAAGAAGGAAGATGCGATAAGAAAAACGAAGGAAGGAAGGAAGGAAGGAGAAAAGTAGAGCTTTAGTCAGACGACGAATTTAACCCAGAGGGTGATCAAGGGCGGAGGGCCTGTTGCTCGCTTGCTTCCACAGCCATTGTTCTCCATCCACGACAAACAACGCTACAATTGGTTCGGATACATGCTGCAAATCGATATTTGCTCGCATATGTATATAAACACGCACTCATACCATTCTTCTACTCCTCTTTCCGGTGACCTGCTGTTTATGTAAAAAAAAAAACTACGTAATATTGAATATTGGCGAGACTGCCGATACAGAAATCAATTAATGCGAATGAAAATTGAAAATAAATTCACAAGTGGTAATAAAGTTAATGAAAATAATCGACGTGCGGTTGCAGTCAACAGATAAATATTATATATTTCAGAGAGAGCGAGAAGACAGAAAAAGTGGGAGAAAAACGAGTGAAATAGGAATGCAAAGGATGGGGACAAGGTATAATAAATAAACGAAGAAATAAATTGTAGAGTTCTTTTTTGTTACGAGGATATCAAGGATTCTTATTCGAGGATAGTGCAAAATAAATTGTGACTCGTCTTCTTGCGGGAGGCGGAACGCTGCTTGCAGATCCTCTTCTTCTTACAGTCCCCACGCAGTTAAAGATGACGCAGCTTCCGCTTGATTGATCGTGCCATTGCGATGATGCTCGATACCTTTTCATCCTACTTTTACTCTGGTAGACATTCGCTCAGTTTTTTTCGTGTTGTGTTTAGTACCTGAACAAGCAGACAAATTATAAGTAAAGTGATACTGATTTTATGCTAATCAGTTACATGGACAATATTGTGTTAACGAGGTTATGGATATTAAGGGACACATTCATTTAGGATCTTATGAGTTATGTATGCATACATGGGATATACAGCTGTCGATAATCAATATTTTAAATATAGATTCTTTGAATAATTCTAGGCAAAAAAGTCTGATATAACTTTTCCCATCAGGTACCATTTTTGAATTATTGAATTTTTTTAGTCTATCCAATAAAGCTGCTTCACCAAGAGAAGGATTATTAAGCTATTATTAAGAAAATAATTTTCTCAATATCTGAAATATTGAATTATATTCTTTGTCTTCTTGAAACGATAATTAGCTTTAATCTTCAATGCTCTCTTAATTTAAGTGAATTATTTTTCATTTTTAATGAGGTATTTTCTTATTACCACAGTGCTCCTTGAATTTATTAATTTATGTATTTTTTCAATTGATATTAGCTAATATTTCTCTTCGTTAACAGTATAAAATAAAGAGTGGACGTTATAAGGTAATAAAGACAGACGTACCTGCCCTTTACGTTGTTCTTATAGCTAAAACAAAATTATTAATTAAACAAACAAATTAAATAATTCCAAAGTGGCACGCGTAGAAAAAAATAGTATTAAACTTTTTTTTATGTAGAATTATTCCAGGAATCGCGATATAAAATATTGATTACAGGTGTACATTCTGTAAACGAAGTTTTTGTACCAAAATGAGACGAAATATTTGGTTTTGAATAGGCAATGTAAATGGCTTTGATTTTTTCATTGGTGGTTTTAGTAAAATCTGTTTTAATTGTTAGTCCATAAAGTAGGACAAAATAAAAAAAAAAAACGATTTTTTCCTGTATTAATTATACAAAAGACCAAGTAAGACAATACCGACATTGGAATAAAAGTGTAATTCTGTAGTTTGTTTTCTCAAATGAATGCGGAATATATGCGAAATAAATTATATAACGGCCTTATAGATATGTACGCAATGAAATTTGTTCAATAAATGAAGTTATGGTAATTGTATTACGTAGCTGCTTATATTTTGAGAAAAATAATTTATTAATTGTAAAACTTTTATATTTAGACTCGATATATCAGTGAACTTCTGAAAAGACTATTAAAATTAACAAAGAAAATTAATCAGCGCCAACTTTGCTTCACTGTTTACAATTTAACTAGTCAGAGCGTTATAAATCTGACAAGGCTCTGGCCAGTTTTCTCTTTACCAACGTCCTGCAAAAGTTTAGTGATCTTGTTAAAGCCTATAGCTAAATTTCCACTAGGATATCCATACATTGTTTATATAACATTGACTTTGACACGAGTATCAAACATTTCGCTAAAAGTAAAAAAATCAATATACCCAATTAATTTTCATTTTGCAACACTATTGACCACACACGCCATGGATTAAAAGCTTGAATGAATCCGGTTTTTAAGATAAATCTGTAATCTCGTTAAAAGTCATATTTTTGATCAAAAATAAATTCAGTATCGCGCGATGCATGACGCGTGTACCTAAACTGATCCAGCCTGTATTTTCCGCTCGATGACTTTATACGTTGAAACGAGAAATTTTAGCGAGAGCGCGATAAAATTTCGCTTTTCGGGACTCGAAGATCGATTTTCGGATCGATCGTGTGCGGTGATACCAGAGATATTACGATTGTCCGTGAGGAGGAAGGATTGCAGTAAATTTTGCGAGAATCGATCCTAACGGTCACTTCCGAAAATGGAAGCCACGTAGAAAAATGGGGCGCACCGTCTAATCGAATAGGTTTGTGCCCGACTGTTCCGATCGAGCATTAAATTTAGTTTTCTTTCTGCTGGATTTTTATGTCCCAATAGAGGAAAACCTTCTTTTATCTGACAACTACTCCGCTCTGCAGAAATGTCACAATTATGATTGTATAGCAGAATTTTATTAGCAATGTAATTTTATTCCATGAAAATGACGAAATAAAATATTTGTATTAAAAGTATAACTCATTTTCATTAAAGTTAATCAAATATTATACGATAAAATTCCTCCATCCATATACATATAAATTCATACTAAAGCTCTATTACAAAATTATAGAACCAGGTGTGCTGAATGTAGTCCCTTAAACATACCCAGTAGTATACGAAATTTTCAACTGCAAGCATATTCTGTGTCTTTTCGCCATTTCATAGATAATTCCATAAGGTAACTTTTATTTTTCGAATACTTAACAAAGCTGCACGCAGCAAGTTTTTAAACAGAACTGTGTGGGCTTTCTCGAAAGTATATCGAGCGAGACGCGCGAGATAAAGAATTTGTCTAGTAGGTGAAAAATAATTTGGCGTAAATAAAAAGCAGAAAATGCAAATTGTTCGAGCATATTTAGAGGGATTCAATTAAAATGTTAATTTTATTTTCAAATTTCAATTACCTCCAAGTTTAATTACGAATTTAGTTAAGAGAAAATGATATGGAGAATAAAGTTTCACCTAATAGATGTAAATGATATGTTATTACAAGGGCTTCCCAGGTCTGGAATATTTTCTACGCTGATCATTACACGATTCTATTAATTTCACGTTGAAACCACTTGCAAATTAATCTGGTTATTTTTATATTCAACGTTACGTACTAGGCAAATCGTTTCCAGTTGAGGATAACGTTCATCCTGAATAATACCCTGACGTCGAAGGAAATAAGGTAACTGATACCTCGACCACCATTTACGTTCACAATGCTTCGTGTATCAGTGTGTTCGTGAATTCTCCATCTCCCCGGAACAAGGGAGTTAGGATTAGATAAATTGCAACGCGGTCAATAAGCCCGAGTTTCGCATTAGCAAAAAATCTAAACAATATCTTAAACATTTTTTATTCAAATTATATGGCAATACTCGATTCTTCAAACGGTGAATAGTGAAAAATAAAAAAGGTGTACAGAGTGTGAAACGAAACGACCACACTTTCGCGAAACATGACCACGAAGGAGGGGGGAGAGGGCAACCTGATCGCAGGTGTAAAATTTCGTTCCAATTTATGGAGGGGTTGAAACGCTATTGACGTTTTAAAATCACCTTTTTGAACCTTTACAAACGACTCGGACGTCAACGTAAAGAGCGGAGAAAGTGGAAAAACAAGTGATGAGCCAGCCGCGAAAAAGGAACAATTATCGATCGTATCACAGCACATTTCTGTTGTTAAATTTATCGAAGTGTTAAATAAACCATTTTATTACATTTTTTATCTACAAAATCACAACATTCGAAGTATTATCCGTAGTTAAAATTATCATAAATAAAAAAATTTAAATTAACGTAATGAAAAAGAAAGTATCATATTACTCATGATACTGTCACACTGCTTGAAACAGTTACGAATAATAAGACGCACTATTTTCAATTTATGAGAATTTAGCAAATTGCTGATTCTCATATGAAAGCCTCTCCTTATAGTATTGAAGAATGATTTAAAATCAGTTAGTTAATTATAACTTATTTTCTTTTCTTTATTAATTAAAACGTGTAATAACAACGTGTTATTTAACTCTGAAATAAATTGGATAACCAAGTTGAATTATAAAATAGTGAGTGTGTTGACCAGATGATCGATAATTGTTTCTTTTTCGTGGTCAGCTCGTCACACGTTTTTCCACTTTCTCCATTCTTTGCGTTAATTTCAGAATCATTCGAATAGGGTAAAAGGGGATAATTTTAAAACGTCAATAACTTTTCAACTGCTGCATCGACTGGATGAAAATTTTATACCTGCAGTCAGAGGTTGCCTTCTTCTCTCCTCCCATTTCAAGAAAATTCGGTAGTTTCATTACATACTGTATATATAAAACGTTAACTCGACGTTAAATCGTCTGCAAACGCTAACGGATATTTGGATTTTCCGCTTAATCTAACCTATTTTCTCGAAATATTTTCTTCGCTCGGATATTGCGAGGGCCCCAACACTCATTAGACGAAAAACTGAAGCGAGAAAATGAGTTCGAAGCGAAACCAAGTACAAAGGAAGCCTATATATTTTCAGCCTGCATGTTGGCCATCTTCTTTGTTTCACGAGTCACTGTAGGGCAAAAAGAAATAAACACAGGGAAAGCATAATAAAACAGAAGCTTTGCTATATAATATCTTGCGTCACACTGCAGCAAATAATATGTATATGCATATATATACCCATTAAATAATATACTTTATCAATTTTACTACCTCTCGATCAAATATGTGAACAAAATAATATCTTAAATAATTGCAAAAGTAGATTTAACCATAATCGTTGAATCTCGTTTGGAAAAAAAAGTATGGTACATGTATCGATTCCCGGAATAGCTTGTTACTCCACTATTCAGATAGATGTGGTCTGCTGTACAGAAAACCCTCATGTTTTAATTCATTGGAAAGTCGTTTTTCCAGCATTTGATGATTTGTCGTCGAGTAAACGTGACAACGGAAGGATCCGCTAGTTTTAATCAAATATTTCCTTGGAAATTGGCGGATTGTCGGTGAGGCAGAGCGTGGACAACTTTATGAAGCGAGTTATTGCAATTTTAGTGGCGAGGCCCGTTTTGCTGGCGAAACCAACAACGCGACAATCAGCTTTACGCCTCCCTGGCGGCGGTTGTCGAAACTGAAACTTGGCATTGCTAAATCCCAGAGAATATTAAATAATGATAACGATGTAACGTGGTCACGATGCTAGCTCAACTACAGCAACGTAGTTACCCAGCCAGCCTCGAACCCCCCCCCCCCCTCCCCCCACACCCTTCTTCACTCTGCAAATTGCCACAGAGCGCAGCCCAAGACTGGAAAGACTGAAATTTTCAAACTCAAATAAGCTGAATTGCAGTAAGTGCAGACCAGATTTTGCCAAGTTCCACTTTAAATATGTATAATTTTAAATTCCCTTTTTAAAAATACTGTATCCATCTCGAAAGCCTAACGCTCGCTTTACAAAATGATTAACCGCGTGTTGCATATTGATTTTTGTTTCTAGCAAAACGTATAGAGAGGACGCGATTTAACCTCGCATTTAATAAATTGTAAAAAATTTGCTGTTTCTGCGACGAGCTTCAGCCATGACATCTCTGGTTTGTTATTAGACAAACACAATTTAAACTATGCGGGTGAAAATGTGTTTATGTTCATGTACGAAGCAAATTGTGATAATTGATAAGGTTCGCTTAATTCGTCATTGTTTTTGTTATTACAATGTACTATTCTATATGCGTCCTTTGGACTCGACGTTTGACAAAGAAGACACGATGGAGTTGAATGAAGGTGAAATGCGTTAGATACATACTATATATGTATATACATATAGCTTTGACGATGGTGGAACCGAAACTGGTTCTGAATAGTTTCGTGTCTATCACTGGACTGGGAATGCCTGGTGCAAGACTGTAATAAGGATGTAATACACGCGTAATGTGTATTTCTATGCATGTATGAAAGGCTAGGCGTGGCTGTGGCAGAGACGCGATATATCTCACAGTGTTCTGTCTGACGTGTTTCGATCTAAAATATCGACTGCTTTAGAAATGCCGCCCACTCATTGTTGGAAATAGCGCAGCGTTAATCGTTCAATTTCTACTTTAATTTAACGGAATCATTGAAATAAAGTAAATATTGATTAAATGATCATTTCAACATAATTTCCATATCGTTTCATAATTCTGCGATAGGAGGAAGATTTTTTGGCAGGAAATATTGAATAAATGCGGAGGGTTGGCTCTGAAGCGACGTACACACACACACACACACACACATGGGTGGTTTTCCCAGTGGCGACGCTTGTTTACACGTTGGCGAAGAATTAAGAGGCACTTCTAGGCTTGGGGAGGCACCGAGTAATCGACTTTTCTGACCTAGAAAGTCAAAAAGACTTGGTTTTACTCCCATTTCTTTTATTTTCTCTTCCATCACCTTATCTACGCCGATTGCCTCTCTCTCTCTCTCTCTCTCCTTGACTCTGTACGTTATTCTCCATAAGTCTACCCTTAATTTTATATCGCTCCTTAACAATACTTATTTATAAAACTATTTTACGATTATTAGCCTTCTTCTGACCACGACCAGCTGTAAAACCTTTTACAGCCTTTATCATCCACTTTATGCGTTTCTTCTTCCAATATTTTTACGAGCAAACAATAAGTTTTTATCCCCTTTCCCATTCCGGATTTTCCAAATCTAATCAATATATGTATAGTAGTTTCACTGTTATTTTTCCTAACTTTTGGCTTTTCCTCTTTGCCTATGTTCGCTCCTTTCGTACTGGAATCCAATACAAGCATATGCTTGGTCCTATACGTAAAACGGTTTATCTTTTCTTCGATTCGCGTCTGCGGATCCGGTGGGAGAGAAGCGGAAGGGTAACTGCGGTATGGTTAAAATCGTGCACTGACCGAAAACTTCAATATTCCAGCTCTTTCATCGAGAAGAGCGTGATAGTGGAGTAGGAAGGAGATATCGACAACTCCCACTAAAGAGTCTGCATAAAGGGTAGTCGAAAAATACTGATAATACGATCGATCGTGTGCTCAGAATTCAAAAAAGCTCATTCGCAAGCTCTTATATGGGCTTAAACATGCTATGGTTAAAACCACGTACGTTGCGTTCAGAGTCACGCACGTGCGTGCATAAGACGCTTAAACTCTTAAGGAACGTAACAAAAACCTATGCAAAGTTCCATGCACTCGCTGGATTAATACTTTGATCATATTTAAAACAAGAGATTCAACCGAGAAACTACTTACTTTTACACGAAGATAAGAGGCTTTAACTTTATTTCATTTTTAGGTGGTTTTTCCTTTTTAAAACATCGTGTACCGAGAAAACATTAAACTTGAATTTAAGTATTTACAGTTCTGTTGTTCTTTACATTTGGAAAAAATTACTCTGGATTTACCCAAGTAATTTTTCTCGGAATTTAAATATACGATACCAGAGAAGGTAGATGTTACGAAGTTTGTTGTAGTATTTTCTGCGTGTACCGAAAAGCTTTATTTTCATATTAATTATTTTTCTAACGAGTACTTTTTGTATTTATGGATATACATTCTATATAATTCCACGATTATTAGCAGAATGTGAAATTGTTTAAATATATGAAAGCAGGAGATTGTAGGTTCGAACAGTGATAAGCAAAAAGACTGATGATTCTTTTCTGTTGCTGTATGGAGTTCCAACTTTTTTAACGTATCCGGAAACGTGGCTGAAATTAGTCTAAGCCTACGTATAAACATCATAAAACTGCGATGCATGTTATATCTGAAAATGTTCCCAATGGTGAAAATCGCTTCAACAAAGTCTCTTGCGCAGACTGATTTTGACAAATGCAAACAAGGACTCTTCTTTCTTATATAGATTTCCATGGAAATATAAAATACTAAGTTGAGGATAATCTTTTGGACACTTTGGCATCAATAGATGAGTCCTTATAACTGTTGTATGCGCGAACAAATGTCTTCCTGAAATGTAAATAAATAGCAAGAGGACTCTTCATGGTTCTTTGCGGTCGCAGTGGTGCAATTACGTTTGTCGTTGTTTTATTAATGAAATTTCGAGACACTTTAGCGCTTTAACCCAGTAAATGATAATGGACCATAACCATGCTCCCTCTAATACTTCCATGAACTCTGCTCTGATCTTCCTCTATTCCACGAACGGATTAAAGGTAATTTCTACTATCTTGAGCACTTTCAAATAACCCTAAGTAAATTTCACGGTGAACGCGTGCTTTTATAAGCAATATCATATAGAACGTATTTTCTTGGAGAAATAAGATTTAAGCTCGTAATCCAGCAATTTTAAATCTTCCTCATATTCGACACTTTAAGTTTTACCTTCGCTTCTTCAGCATCTTGATCCAAGCTGAATTGAATTTTGGTCCATCTGTTAGGAGATTTCCAAGGTTCGAATTTCATCGTTACTCGAGCAAACAATAAAGTTAGACTGAAATTTGGAAAGTCGAATAGTATCTACATTTCTCGTTAGACTAATAAGGTCGAGAACGTTCTTAACACGAGGATTACGCGAACCGACGTCGTTATACGTCTAGTTTAATTGCTTATTGATCATACCTTGCAAACCGACGCCAAACTCTCGAATGCACCGTATAAGACGCGCTTAAGTGGCAGGTACTCTGACTACTTTAGGAAGTATCTCTCCTGTTCCCATATAATTTATTTACTGTCAACAGTGAATAAAAACTAACTTTGAATATGACGAATCTTCCACATCGAATTCAACACTCGCCATGTGCAACTGCTCCGTTCAAATTTGCTCGTATTTGAAGTTGAAAAATAAAACTTGGACCAGAGTCTCCAAATTTCAGCAATTTTCGAGTTTGAGTCACTCTTGTATGGTTCTTTTCTCGAAGTCTCGTTGACGTCTGGACGCGCTAAGAGAGCACTTAATATAGCCAGCAGTTACACCATCATCATTATCGTGCTCCTTCAACACCGCCGACAGCTCTCGCGCATTTTCTTCTAACTTTTATTTAAACGCAACCTCTTATTTCACCCACTCCACTCCTCTGACACTCTTTACCTCATCTGCTCCACCCCCTTTTACTTTCTTCCACTTGCACAGATCATCGTAATGAGCGAAACCCAAGTTTCGTTGGAACCACTTTTCATTAATTGCCCATAAAAACTCCTCGAGTCCTTTTCCATTTATTCTCCTTGTAATCCAGTGTATTATAACAAATTAAAGTAAAATGAAAACAAATTCTTGAACGTTATTGCAAGACTGTTGAGTCGTTCCTATTACAGCATAGTGGAAATCTATTGGGTTTGGTTTAAATGCAATTTCATAAGAAATAAAGACGGAGGAGATATAATGAAAAAGTTGATAATAGGTAATTAAAAAGCTTCGATTGGAGTTTATTAATTCGAGAGGAAGGATCTTTTTAGCTCTGGGTTTTCGTGTTGAAGCTCGAAGCCAGGTGTTCCGAACGACCTCTTTTTATTTCTTGGAAAGGAGGCTTTCGCCAAGTCCCCCCCCCCCCCCCCTATATACTACCATACACCACCTTCTTGTCACTTAATTAGCTGTCGTTGGTACAGTTTTTCGGCCAAGTTTATTTACCAAGGTTAAAACTGCATCTGCAGTTAGAAGGAAATAATTATCTCACCTAATACACCGGCCTAAATTGACGAACGCTCCAGGCAATTTTAGTTCTTAGGAAAGGCTGTTCTTCTCCACACGAGAAACTTAGTTCAAGTAAGTTTGCTTCAAGAAACTTCACTACGATTTTCAAACGAACATAACAAACATTGTTCCATTAAACCCATCGTGCCAGTTCTTAACGATCCCTGAGAATTTATTGGATTATCTCTAAGCGTATTGCAAAAATTTTAATCGAACCTCTCCCCCGGATATCATAGATATTATATTTATAGATACGTATAGGATAAGAGAATCCTATGATGAAACAGAAAGGAGCAATCAATAGCCTTTTTCCGGCCAGAGTGAATCCAGAAGTACGGAGCAATATTCTCGGCAGATAAGACGATGGAAATATGTCATAATGAACGAATTGAGAATGAAAATTCAATAAAATTGGCTCGTACGAATGTAAGTGTGCAATTTAAATAGTCCCTTAGAGAGAGCATTTGAAAATTCATTCATCTCGCTATAACAATGGGACGAATTATATTTCCGCATAAAATGTTTTTAAATTCTTTTTTCCCAACATTCGGAATTTCCTTATACATATACGAAGGATTAATATCTCTTACAGGTTCCGGCATGAATCGAATATATCATATTGGAGCTATCGCCATTTTTTATTCCCTTCATCATATATTTCGAAACTTTACTCGAATATAACCGCAGTCTTTTACCTAAAACCAGACTGATGTTGAATGATGAAAAACCAAGTTCGGGGGTTAAATCGAGTTTTACCGCGATATCGAATTTTAGCTGCAGCATCCCCAGACACGTATTGTTTCAAAAGAGAAAGACTCTCGAGCGTTGTAGCGAATCGTATCATTCCGAAAGAAATATAACTGAGAAAATCTAAGTGGAATCAGCCAATATCGATTTCGTTTGAAAAATTTAACGCCTTAATACTCGAAATAACTGAATTACACTTGAAAGAAAAGCAGAAAACTTTCTTCGAATGAAATTATAATCGGATTATACGTGAATCAACAATTCATATCACGAGGAAAGAAGAAGACAAAAGAAAAAGAAATACACTGTAGAGAATATTGCATCGAGATGCGAGAGTACTCGAATAATTTTGTATCAAAATCGTGCGATAGTCGAGAGGAATATTGAGCGATAAGCGATAAATATAATCCAGGATGGAGGAAGCCGGTCGAAGTTTCAATGTTTGTTCCTCGCGCAGACTGACTTCCGTTGAAAATTTAACGAGATAAACGAGAGACTCCGTCGAACGTTCTTCGTCTTAATTTGCTCTGTGGCATTTTGTCGAAGTTTGTTCGTTAGTCGATTGCGAGCCGTCCTTAATTCCTATAGGAGTTATCCGTACGAGAAAAACATCCGATAACTTAGTTAGTATTATTACCATCGGACGAATTGCGAAAAGTTATATTAGCACGCCTCTCTCCTTCTTCCTTGCTCTTCCTCCTGTGTGCACGCGCGGCGCGTGGTGACAAATATTCATTGCAGATTTCTACATTACCCGCTACTGAAGTCGCTTATCAGCAGCAGTCGGTAAAGTAGAAAAGGATATTACGCTTAAGTTTAGTTTCAAACTTTGCCACCCGAGAGAAAATTTTACCAAGAGAATTATGTGCGAAAAGGAGATTACTAATTCATTCATTTTTTTTTTACTTGTTCCTGAAGAGAAGTCTGAAAAAGTTTTATGGACATAAATATAGAATGGATATAAGTATAGAATTTAAAAATAAGGAATGTTGAATAAGCAGGAATAATTAAAATAACGAATACGTTTGTTAAATGCGCAATAAAACGTTGACTGGATAAAGTAAAAAATTGACTAAGACCATTTATATTTCTAATTGTTACTTCTGTATATATATACTCGTCCTGTACCTTTTTTATTTCACATTGTTCCAAGGCCCTTACTTTTTACGAGTAGCGCATTATGCACCTTTGTTTTTTACCATTTCCATTAAGCATCTTTTCTGAAAGAAGCAATGCGTGCCAGTACGCTATTATCTCAGCTAAAGAAAGTGCCGGGCGCAAAAATGAACGGCGCTGGCACGAAACTGGCGGCAGCACGGAATAAGAGTACCCTAAGTACTTTAAAAGTAATAATCTCTCTCATCCGCAAATTTTGATTGCTTAACATCCATCAAAGGATATCACCGATAAATTTCCTAACTTGAAAATAATAAAGCGCCCTTATTGCTCGAATGTTATACGCGCTTATATAGTTTATTCTGCTCCATTTAACGCGTATAAATTTAATTAAAATTTTTAATTAAAAAACTTGTACTAAAATCCTACATTGCTTTTCATTCCCGCATGCAAATAATGACAGAGAGGAATAAATGCAGGATTAAGCAAATGCATACAATACTGTAATTGAAGAGTATTTTTCAACCAGATTTATTTCACATTTCCTACTAATGAATTTTTTTCGAACACCATTCTACTCCGACTAACTGTCTTCGACAAATTTTTATTACACTTTAAGTAAAAAAACTGACAACTGAAACAAGCATCCAATACAATTCACGTTTATATTCGCAACTTTCTCTATGTTCTAAAAAATACAATAAACCTGAAACAAGTTGTTTCAAAAAACACTCCTCAATTACAACCTATAACAACAATAACATATCTCACAGATATCGATAAGCAGTTATCGATGAATCGTTGGAGGCAAAAATACAAGAGGTAATAAATTATTTGAATAAAATGTTAATTGGCCGTAAGATAAAGATCGCTACGTTTCGTCACGCAGTCGATAATCAAGGGGACATGACAAAGTAGAGTGAAGAGTAGAAGTAGACTGGTGTATGGGAGGTATACTTATAAAGTATAGAGGAGGAAGGAGAAGGAGCAAAGCATAGAGATGCGTACGCCGATACGGGGCGTCGCGAGGGGTTTGGAGGGGGGGGGGGGGGGAGGGAGATAGATAGAAAAAGAGTGAGAGAAGAGCCTGAGGTGGGGGGGTAGAGAGAGAGAGAGAGAGAGAGAGAGATACAAAGAGACACAGAGCGAGGAAGGGGGGAAGCTGCGCCGGGCCAAACCAGACCAGCAGACAGGCAAGCAGGGTAGGCAACTAGGCACGCAGGCAAGCAAAGGCCGGGCTGTCAGCTGTCAGTTGGTTGCGAGCATTCGTACAGTTCGCGTCGTTTTCTTTTCCGAACGTTTCACGTTGTTTCGCACGACACGCCGATCAGCAAATAAAACGTAAACATTAATGTCCGCGCCGCAATTCACACTGAGAGACGCGCCGCGTCCTTTCGCGGTGCTCCCAGCAAATTTCGTCCTTTCGATCGACTTCGCTCCTAGCTCATTTCGCGCTATATAGGCCGTTCCGTTTAATTTCCCGCGAGATTTACGCGCGAAAATCGTCGTCCAATCGATCGCTTCGTCGCTGTGCTTGGTGCCAATCGTGATTCGCAGTTCGATTCTCCTGTGATTTCTCTCATTGTTCTTTCAAGTGCCATTGGATTACCTCGAGTTTCTCGCGAGATTTTCAACGATTATATAGGATAGAGCACCGAAGGGTAAGCTTTCTTTACTCGTTGTTTATGTTGTCATCCTTTTCCAAGGACTCAACGCAGCTCGTGTGACTATAGTTACTTGAAAAATATTTTACTGTGAAAGTATAATAATAATGCCATCGAAATCTACTGGTTTACCAGTGTTTCGAGATAATGTTACGTTGTTTGACTCATTTCGCAAAAAGAGTCATCCTGTTTGAATGTTTCCGATCGATGCGTTTAGTCCTTGTGAAATATATAATTGTTTACGACGACTGATTTTTCCATTTTGGAACATTGTAACGATCATGTAACCAGAGTTAAAATTGTAGTTTTGAAATTCATAAATGTATATGATTTTCAATAGTTGCGATTAGCATGTAAATGTAACTATATAACCTGATAAGAGTGGCTGTTTTTTAGTTGCAACTGGTGTAGAATGGAATAATCAGTCGGTATATTCCTGTATGGTAATTAAAGCGAAGGATTTCCGTAAAATGACGTTGCGAACACGTTCTTACGTGTATGCGATTCATTTGCAAGGCAGTCGGTCGTCGCCTGTCAGTCTAAGCATTGTTCTACCTTCTGGCACAGTATATTCCAACTGTCTACGTTTCATTCGAGGAAACGTGGGTGTACTTAGTCCCACGGTTAACGTTTACGTCGCGGGTAATTCGACACACACTGATAGAGAAAAGCGTGCTTCGGAGAGAGAGAGAGAGAGAGAGAAATCCCCCTTGAGAGGGGGACTCGGTCATTGAGAATGCTTCGAGTGTTAAAATCAAGAAAATCCGTATCAGCGCTTGTTTCATAAAAGGAACTCTGTGTTTCCCTTACATTTCTCATTTATTCCCACGCACTTTGGACAGAGCATTCCTTTCTACCGAACGTTCCTCTTGTGTGTGTTTTTTTTTTTGCAATATCCATGTCACTGTATACGAAACCCACGATAAGTTATTATTTATTTGTAAAGACGGTCCTACAACACGGTACCAATTTTTCATGACATTTTCCCTATATTCCGAATCGTCTGAATTTCATTTTTGTAATGTTTGGGTGCAAAAAGCTCTGATGGATGCGAGTCGTGCACACCTGTTGTTTCCAGTAAGTTGTATTATTTTAAGGTAGAGACGCGTGATGCGTGTTTAATATACAAGGCACGCGTGCGCGGCTCGTTACACATTTACGCGGCTCGTTTAATATTCCCGTTACGTAACAAGTACGTACGAAAGAAGAAGATGAATAAGAAACGGAGGAGGAGGCGACGCAAAAGCCATCGCGATGTTACGGTGACCCAAATGCACCGCGGCCTAATTGCATCCATATGACCATGAATGAACATAATTCGATCTATCTTCTCACTCTCCTCTATCAGATTACCCAGATGCAATTATACGATACTTGCGCAATCGTATTAGTTGTACGTATCACATGTTATATACTTTTCAAAGTTATTATATTGTTTTTTATTTTAAGAATCATTTTTATATTAAAATAAAGTATTTATATTATACTGTTATTAAAACATTCCAATTCCCTTTGTGTTAAACATTTTATTGTCAGTAAACTCTTACCCACCTTGAACTGTAATTTTTTCTTCCATGCCTCGATCCATCATTCTTTCCACCACGTTTTCTCAGCACTAAATGTCCAAAGAGTTCCACGCGAGATCTGTTTATTTCTTCTGCTCCGAGTTTAAGCTAAACGACGAGAAAGAAATTATCTTTTTCCCTTGGTACGAATGCTTTATCATATTCAATCTCTTTAAATCATTCATTTTACATGAATTTTTCGGTTTGGTACGAAATAATCGGTCGTCTTTTGGAAATATAGAAAATGGTAAACAAAAATTTTTTAAATTGAAATTAAATGAAACAAATGGTCCATGAAGGTAGACAATGCTTAGATATTTCTATATTTGAATGTATTGTGTTTTACGGTGCTTTCAGGTCCTCGTGCGAATAAACCGTTGTTTGTATTTTGTTCTTTAATGTTATTATAAAATTTCTCTTGAGAATTTTCTTTTCTACTTTACACGTAATATTGTGTCTTATAGCACAAGGCTTTTTGCATGTAGAAAATGAGAGGCGTGTGAGAAATTAAAGGGAGAAACCGAAGGTCGTGTATAATTTTTTTTAGCACGACAGAGATGAGGTCTCTAGCGTAGAAATTAGTTTGGGACAGTTATGAGTCATAGACATATCCGCGTGCACCCGGATATCCGTGCTCGGCACGCGTGATTAATAATTTTTGTGAGCACCGTATGGCCACCCTGTTCTTTTTCACCGCATATGCTGGGTTGCCTCGTTTGTTTTCTCGCCCTTCAAAGTTTTAAAGTGAGTTTCGACTCGTTCGATGACGTATAAGGGTCTAATAGGTCTCGGGTCATCCTACAGGTCCGATAAGAGGGGCTTCGAGCATACCTCGAATTCTACGAAGAAAAAATATTTACCTTTTGTCATTCTACACTCCAAACACTAAAAAATTGTTTTAAAAATACCTTGCTTTGAAAGTCGTTTAAGTCTTGAAATATTACAAGAAAATATTTAGTTTTATTAAAAAATATTATTAATTAACCCTCGAAGATAAAGAATATTTAAGTTAAATCAAGATTTATATAAAGATTACGTATTTGATAAGGAACGAATGATTAATTCGTAAAATATTGGAGATTCGTTCTACATTATTGAACAAAGTAGAGTGTGAGGTGGTCCTGAATTGGTCTGGGATGGAACTGGTCAAGGGAAACCTGCACGCAGGAACCGAATGAGAGAAAGGGGGAGGAAGGTTGGTTGGGGACAGGGAGAATAAAAATTAGTTAGGATGCCCTCCCAATACACCACTGAGGAGAGCTACACATGTATTCAAACTCTGTTCGTACATCGAACGATAGCGACAGCACTGAACAAGACACGAGCTGGATCAAATAATTTCGTCCCTCGCAATGACTTTGAATTACACTAACACACTTTTCTTCAAATTCATAGGAATTTGCCAGAAATATTTGTTCCTTTTATCGGATATTTACTGTGAAATTAAATTAACCTTGGAGAGTATAAAAATATTTGCATACAATGCTAATTGCGATGATTATACGTACGATGATAGCTCAACATTTGTCTTGTGTCGGTCGATTCTCGTCCGAATGGAAATTTATTCCACACTCGAACTCTCGTTGAGGTAAACAGAAACTTGAGTAATTACAAAAGCATGCATTCCCCTTGGAATTTTCACCCTGTCATTAGAGCATAAGGGCTTAACTTTACACCACATGAGAATTATAGGAGGGGGACTATCGCAGATTAAGACAGACGATATTTTTTTTATTATTTATCAAGGCACGTAGGCTTTTAATGGATCGCCCTGTGTTGTGCTTGGTAAGCTTTCTTGCAACAACGGAAGCCGTTGCTGTTTCATAATAAAAGGTCATTAAGAAAAACTGTGATACTGTGCTGCCACAGATTATATCACGTCTCCTTCTAAATGTAAAATAATATTTACTGCGTTATTTTATATCGCAGTGTTGTTCCGTTGCTAAAAGGAAAAGGCTCTACGGCTAGAAGCCAGTTTTCAAGTGACGATATCGCCCTTGCGTTATGCAAAACGCCTTTTGTGCCATTCGAGTCCCCCGATTATCAGACACATTTAGATTAGACTACACGAGCTTCGCCTATGTGCATCGATTTAATGACGATAATTTGTCAATTTCAAGAAAATTTCAATAAAACATTCGAGGCTGGATTATTCGCTTTGAAATCTTCATTGGTTCTTCGAATACTCGAGGTTTCGTCGACGGCATTTGGTCGATAAATTCATACGTCGAAATTAGAGAATAATCGTAACACGAGTCACAATAATGCGGCCATCCGACTGCAAAACGTATCTGGTTCCTATTTCACTACACGATATTGATTACAATATTATCTACTTATGGTTAATATTGCAAATTCCACGTATAACACACAGAACCTGGCCTTATTCGTAGTTGGTTTTCCAGGGGGCTATGAATATCTTGCTGAGACGGACGGATCAAGGCCTTTACTATTTACGATCGAACAGGCCAGTCATTAAGGCTAGAGATTTTTTTTTACCAACGTCTAGAGCCTCACTTTTTTCATCCCACTCTCTTAAAGAATAATAACTACATAAATTACGGTATCTCTTCACTGTGGAACGGAAGCTAAAAAACTTCATCCTCGTAAGAATGAGAAAAAAATATATAGGCACGAAGCATCTTCTCTTATCGTAAAAAATGATCAGTCTTAGGAGAGAGATCAAGTGATGTAGCAGCAAGCTTGCAAATGGAAAAGAATTGCTAGGCGAGTCTTTGGTATACGAGGTGTTTTTTACATTTTATAAGGGTTCGAGTACTAATAGCTGCAAAATGTAATGGCCAATAAAAGCTTGGAGTAAGAAAGTGTATTCGACAATCCACTTGAAATGGTACCACAATTGAAGATCTTATTTCAGAAATGTCTGCAATCCAAAAAGTCTTTTGTCTTAGAAATGGAAATTGTATCAATAATTCTGAAAAAAAGTATATTTCACAACGTATTTATCTGCACAGTCACATGCATGAAAAAAAAACAAAAAAATAAGATTTATATAAACATTGTGAGATAAAATAAATTATTACAAATATACGACAGAGTAGATAAGAAAATTTGTAAATAAATCTTTCGAATTATCAATGAAAGAAGAAAAAGGAGAAAAATGTACAAGTTGGCCCTCGCAGGCGAAAATTGCAATGGACCGAAAAGAAAATTTCTTGTAGGAATCGCAACGCTAATTCGTCACTATACCGAATGGAGAGCGAGGCCTACCCCATCCCCCCTCCTCCACTTCTTTCAGTTGGAACAGGAGGGACCGGATGGACCGGTGGTACAGTTCGCTTAAAAAGTTGGCTATAGCCAGCAGAGGCTGGCAAAGTTGCAACGTGCTCTGTGGGTCTTTGCTCGATAAGCTGGAAGGCGTCGGAAAGCGAGATCGACTCTCGCGCGATTTCCATTACGATAACAAACCGTGTTCCATATCGAGACACTTTGTACGGTTTATTCCGAGCTTTTAGCTGCAATATCATTGAACTTGCGAACGAAGACTGCTTATCTTTCTTCTTCTCGCTAAACTGTCGCTCCTTGGTACTCGAAACGCAATGCTAAGTGAAATGGCGACACATCGTAAACATAAGGCGCGCACCGTAAGATCATTGTTACTTTACGATCATGGCAGCCTAATGAACACAAAGGTCATTTGGTAATTAACAATAAACAGCTGCAACTAAATCACTTGTTAATACGCCTGTTCAACGAGTAACGATTTAATGGCGAGTTTAAATCATTATTCTTATTTTCTATATATACAGTTGTGTTTTTCGTTCAGTACGATTTGTTTGCAGAATTCTAGAAGAAAGTTTAGAATACTATTTCAGTCAGTTCTGGTAGAGCGGTCGTGTATGCCACAATAATTACAGCGGAAGCGTCGTGAAACTTTCTCGCGCTAATAATAATTGACACAAGATCGATTTCTCGCTAGAAATTACGTAAATCGTTATTCTATTTACTGGACAAAAATTGCTTACTTCGAAGGGATCGCGTTGCGCTCTGAATAATCTGTGACGAGATCCAAGAACTTTGTAATTCGTCTGGCAGCAGCTCGTATTAATTAATGGCTTTGATTAAAAATGCCATAAACTGCTTAATTATTCTTTCGCCTTGTTTAATTACGTCTCGGCGTCGGTGAAATCATTGAAATTTATTTACCACGTCTATATATAATGTGTACGTATATTTGTATAGCTAATACAGCTGCGTTCCGGTGGGCAATTTCAATGAATTACGCAACGCGCTGGTTATATAGCGTGGAAAAAGTGTGCATTGGAAGAGTGGGTATATAAATGTATATATATATATATATATACACTAAAGGGACAGTGAACGTGAAATTACAAAGCAGTTTACTTGGTTCCACGGTACGACTAGCGGGCTCCGATTGGAAGAGGCGCGTTGATGAAATCGATACGAGTGACGAAAAATTGAGTTTCGATAGAAATTTCATTATTTTAGAAGTCTCTAATTGGGGTGAATACCATGAATCTTCGGATTCGTTAAAATTGTTGCTAAAATGCAATTTAGTTTCACCATATACGATATTTGTTACTCTATAGTATATAAGAATATTCAAAGAAAAATGAAATAAAATTAGAAATTAAGACTCGATCACGCGTTATACCAAACTTGGAATAAAAAAAGTATATATATATATATATATATATACGTCCACAGGTTTTCGTGTGCTCATTGGAATAGTTTTTCTGGTAGAGCACAACGGCCACCGTAAACACGTGATAACAATGAGGCCATCTAGCCGTATAACGCAGCCGTGAATTGCACGAGCTCCTTTTCTTTCCTCCCAGTTCTTTGTGTTCAACTTTCTTTAACTCGTCTCTCTTCCAATGCTCACGATCTCGGACAATTTTCGGATTGCTAAAGTCGTGAAATGGTGCTCCAGAAATGATGCTAGAATGGACTCTATTCATTTTTGTTTTCCACCTCGTGTTTGGCTGGGGGCCATACAAACACACACACACGCACACACGCACACATAAGATTCTTGAAAATGCACGAAATCAAGTCGTTATAAACGTGGGCGGGAGGCCTTTAAATCAGAAAAATCTGAGTGCGTGTAAGAACGCTCTTAACGATCGCGTGCAGTCTATGACGAAGCGTATAGAAAACAAATCAAGAGAGACGTCCTTCTCAGCGTGAATGATTTTTACTTTTCCTTTCCTTTTCCCTTTCCAAGCTACATCGGTCGGTGCCTTTTCGTCTCTCGTTGATGGTCCTTCGAGATGTAGCCTCTTTAAATTTGGCCCCATACCTGGATTCGTTAAAACTTACGAGTCCTCTTCCCCAACCAGGTATAACAAGGTTTAAGAGGAATCCCGCAGGCTAAACTTTGGAGGGTTATACAGGAACCGTATATAATTTTAAAAAATCTTCGATAATAATTATGGGATCATAAATGTCATAGTTAGGCTTGGTTGAATCTTAATCATTAAATTGAATTTTTCCTATTATTTTGAATTATTTATTAATATGAAAAATATCCTTCTTACATTATGATTTTAATATTTATTTAATGTTTACACTTTTGTATAAAGAATGATTTTTCCTTCTTTATTTATAATATATATTACATTGTTTCTCTCCGTTTAGCTCATTTATCTCTCGTTCTCTCTAACCTTACTCCAGCGTACGCTTCTGTTTCGGACGAGCGAATGAGAAAAATCGAATCGATGAACAGAAATCCAATTTTATCCAAGCCGTTTATACGTCCTTGATTGCATTTAAGCTTAAATGAGCTATGCTGGGATTTGCACTTGCACAAAAAGCCCCAATTGTTCGACATAAATAATACAAAATAACTGAGACAATATAAGAACTGTATTATAATCCTTTATCTAAATTCAATAAATCAAATTAGAAAGTGAAGTAATTTTATTTAAAGCAAATACAAATTTAATACTTACTACTCCTCGAGTGTTTCGACGATTTAAATTTTTCGCTAGATACGGCCCTGGTTGTATGTATCGAGCGCCGCGTTGCTTTCCAACTGACCAACACAAAGATAATTCTGGCTAGACTACCTCACGCATAGACAAATTCACCTTCCACCCTCGATTATATCTCACTCTGCGTTCCGCCCTCTAAACGGTTAAATATTCTTAATGAAAATACATCGAGATTCACTGAAACATTTATTCGTACCACCCTATATCCAATTTACCTTTTTTATTATTCAATCTAGTGAAATAAACATTTATTCGAATCAATGAAGCGTTTTTTGTCCATTGATCTTAAATCCCTTTCGATCTCTTTTTCTACAACTGTTCATTTTCCTCGATTTAATTAAATCGCTATTGGTTCCAGGGAATTTTAGCCTTCAAATTTCTCCTCCCTCCAGAATTGTCTTTTTACTATTGAAACCGGATTTCTCTCCTGATCCAACATTTTACTGCGTGCTTCTTTTAATTCCTTTCGCTTTAATTGAAAAATTATTGCTCGGTACTATTAATTCTCTTCTTAATGTTTCATGTGACTTATTGTTGAGATTAAATAAAGTTTAACTAAAATCACTAGTTTGTACTCGGGTAAACCGAATTCATGTTACAACCAACTAGCATAATATTAAATAAATCTTCCATTCGAAATGATTTTGTATAATATTCTCTCTTGTATGCTGTTTTTTCTACATGAATTTAAAGCAATGTTAGTTTTGTCGAGTAATGTATGTGGGGTAAGCACGAAAAACAGGTAGGAAGAAGCAAGAACGGATGAACCTTGCTCGAACAACAGACGGAAGTTCTATTTTAGGTAAAACGCCCGATCGCTCACGCGTTGTGTGTATTAAAATACTAATACATAAAATTCGAAGGCTGACTGCATGGCGATTTAACATGACCATTCTGGCCCTCGATGTTGGCCCGATTTGATCCTTGCCTTCGGTTATGGTTAACTTTACCCAGTGTCAAAGATCAAAATCCTCCGAAGTTGCACCCAACATTGAATTATTTATAGCATTCACTTTGCTTCTTCACAGATCTTCAAGAAGATTCTCATTAATTTATCATCTTCATGAATCTTAATCTATCTTGACCCTAGGAGCTACGAGAGTCACGCGATCTTTTCGTTTTGAGATCTAAACAATAATATAATTCTTAATAATGTAATTTTTTCGTATATATAGGGTGAGACATTTAACACAGTCCGAAGCACAGATGAATATAATTAAGAAAATATTGTCTCGTTGATTATAAGAAAAGTCAATTTTTTGCGAAGAATCTTTTCCAAAGTTTCTTTCTCTAAATATTTAAACAGATCTTATGTTAAAAGAAATTAATATCTCTTTTAGAGTTACACGGATAAATAAATTTTTACATTCCACCTCTGGAATGTTACAAGAGTCTCACCCTGCACACAATACTCGAGTCAATCCTTTGGAGAAGATTCTCTGAAATTTACAAAAATTTTAATTTACGTTAATTAGGGAAAACATGAATTTGTTTTCGTTTTGTCAAGTTAACATAGGTAATTAACCAGGTAGACAATGAGGTGATTTGTACTTGAAAGAGACTGCCTTGTACTCAAGGTCGTGTGACATATGTGTTCACACACGCGTGTCTGGTATAGAGAGAGAAAGAGAGAGGTGTGTGGTGGTCTGAGTCTGAATAATCCCACGCGTCTAAATGCACACACGCTCCGTTCATATGCTCAAGATTGTATGTATGTGTGCACTGTGTTAAATTTGCTCCTCCCTGTAAATTTTTTACCGAGAGCCTTAACCGGAGAAGGATTCTCGTTGCTTGAGATTTCGCTCGCTCGCGGAGAATATACCTTAATTGTATTAATAATGTATTTTTGCCAGTTTCTCTCTCCATGATTGGAAAATCACCATATCAGTGAGGAAAAAAATCTTCCCATTAATTTTCATCCATTTGGACGATCCACTTAATGGCTTTTGCTTGTTGCAAGCAAGAAAGCAACGCGATATATTTTATACGTTTACTTGGAAATGTCCTTTCGCGGTTTCCATTCTTCGCGTCTGCCAGGATCCACATTAGGACTTTGTACTTGTCACTTACGGCAAACTCGCCATGTTTGATACTTGTTTAACGAGAGTCCTGGGAAATGAAGATTTACGAAGCTGGCAACAAAGTTAGATTGTGTTTCGGATGTTGCACAAGGTGCTTCAAGGATTAAAATTACAATCAGGACAGAGAGACAGAGATAAAGAGAGAGAGAGAGAGAGAGAGAGAGAGAGAGAGAGAGAGAGGGAGAGAGCCATAATTTTCAGATGTAGTATTTCAAAAATATTAATCTTTTAATAATCATGCATCAATATTATAACTTGTACTATGCGGACCACTGTAATCAAACTAGAGTGTGGGCATAAAACTTTACACTTACCTCCACAATAATAATAAATATTATTTTGTTCATATACCACACGTTTTCCAAACTTCTATTATATCTACTTCCATTGCAAAAGTTCCTATAAGAGAAGAAAATTGATACCCGTTAGAGTTTTGGAAATAATTAAATTTCCATGTCCGTGTTTTATTGTATCTCGAGCGCGCGCGACAAATCCTGCACAATGGTAGTTAGCTGCAATTGTTGAAAACGTTTCTGCAGTATATAGCTTGATGAAATATAGGTAAGGATATATTTTATGGAGATGTGAAAGGATAGATTCAGCGAAGCAAGAAGCTGCTAGCAAATGCGGGATTGTTGGATTTGTTTTGCAAACATTAGCAGGTGCAGTTTCGCAGATATTTGTGGGTAACCTTGCTGGACATAATTCGAGATAGCTGATGCGGGAGAGTGAATGCACCTGTCGTGTGAACGAGCCCTTAGTCTGAGAGCTCCGTGCGTGAATAAACGTCGTCTGCCATACGCGAGAATTGTGTCAACTGCCAACTATTATGCAACGCGTCGCGCCGCGCCGCACCTTTTTCCTCCCTATTTCTATATCTTCCCTCTTTGCAACATTCCACAAAAACTTGCTTCCAAACGAAATCTTCCCATTTTTGTCCTTTTCATTCGTTCTTTTCAATGGATCGGCAGCTTTTGTGAAAATGTTGTACCAGCAAGGGTTCTTTGCATATTTTTCAACAAAAAAATATATACATATATATATATATATATATAATATAATTAAAATTGCAAGTAAAAGAATGTATTATTTATAAGATCTTAATGTTATGGAGCGCTAATCTTTCATCGAGATTACAGCGGTACACATTGTTAGTGGGAACGCCCCTTGATATATTTCACAAAATTAGTAGTTGCATTTCCTGCGAGAATCATATCGCAATATCAGCGTGAATCCGTGTAGCACGTGAATTGCCATTCGTAGAAACTTGCAAGTGCCAGTCGAAGGATTTCACGGGCGCTAATTTAAAATGGTGTACCGACGACGCTGAGTTTTAATGACACTGCGTACAATAAGCCGGGAGAGGAAGCGCCATAATACATTAAGCGTTAACTCGGCATATGCTGGCACATGTAATCTCGTTGATCATTATCAATCACCATTGTTTTCCACGTAGATTAAAAATTTTACCATTTAACCTTTAATGCTCGCCGAGCGATCTATCCTAATTACTAAGTTTTATTATTATTTTTTAAACTTTCCCATGTCATGGCCACGAATTCATGCTCCACTTTTCTTTGTTCCAATGCAATTTACTTTCGTCGCCTCGAAAGGTTAACGAACCCTCTATCGTTTGCTGCGTACGAAAACTTGCCAGTTGACATTAATAAACCAGAGATTTACAAATATTTTATTTACCGCGAGTTATTTTGCGATTAAAATTGTTATTAGTTGTTACAGCGTATTTTAAGGATTTGAGATTTTGTTTGGAGGACGATTTTAATCACGAGTAATTCTCGTATCGTTTTGGATGAATGCTGAAGTGGAAGGTTCTCCACCTGTGAAATACATTTTTTTGCGATGCTTCGTCCCGTAGTCTTGGGCTCGTCCCGAACGCATCCTTCGATTCTCTCTTTCGAGGATCTCAATGTTTTCGTATTGTCGGCCGACTATCTGGCGTCGTGTTACGCGAAGCAAACGAGCGAAGGAGCTACCGGTTTTATCCACGCAGAGACGTTTTTCAACTCGAATCCTCTCTCTCTCTCTCTCTCTCTCCTTCTCCTCTCCTCGCTCCTTTTTTCTTCCTTTAAGATTCTCCTCAGGCTCAAACTTTGCGAGGTTCCACGATTGATTTTCCAAACTCCGCGCTTGTCTGTGTTAATCTCTTTTTGTATCTGAGAAGCGAGTGAGTTGGAAAAAAAAGAGGGATGAGGAGAAGGGTATATTTATTAATCTTTGTCTCTCTTATCTCGAACACATTAAGTACAATATAATAAATTGTTTGCAAATGTTCCTGAGCTGTCACTCGTCGTTGCTTTATCCGAACCGGTACAACATTATACATCTTAATGTAATCGTAAAACATTTTTAGCCCACTAGTCATCGGTATTTCTATAAGAGAAATAATACAGAGAGAGAGAGAGAGAGAGAGAGAGAATGGGATATAGGAACAAAGTTGGTATTATATATATATATATATATAGAATTAGCGCAAGTGTAATCGAAAGGTCTGAAATGAAATTGAAGTTGAGATAAATGAAATTTCAAACCAGGACACAAACGGAACGAGGCTGAATTCAATAAAATAATTGAGGTTTCGAAGCTCGAGGCTCTCGGGCTGAAAGGAGCAATTTGAAAATGTCGTGGGAGGAAGGATTTCCTTTTAATGAAAAGATCTGGAGAGAATCGTGACGGGCATCGGGGAAAATTAGCGATTGGCATGCGTATATGCACGCGATGAAAACGAGTGCAGTCGTGCAAAGTAGGCGTCTTGGTGACGAGAGGGGAAGGAAGGTAAACATCGTTAACTGGTTTCAGAGACAGAATGATCGAACCAGTTTAACAGGCCGAACGAACACCAAGACTGTCCTGAAAGCGAGTTTAGAACTGGGACGATAGGTCAGTCCGGCGATTTTCACTGCTTTTCACCTTTCTCTATCCGCGAACAAAGCCAGTCGAACGAGCAGAAAAAAGTAAGAGTCTCGTGGTCCCCGTTGGAAAGTACAGTTGCATCAGTTCAATTTGCAATCTAAAAGACTTTCCTGCAAACCTCTGATCAAAATTTATTTTTTCACATCGGTAGAAACAACCGGATCGATCAATTTGTACCCTGAACAAATATTTACCCGCATTAGTAGCTTCCGAGCATCGTTTTAGATCGATGAAATAATATTACAGCTGCGGGTATACTCGGTTTATCCAAAGATCTATCAAATTCTGAGTAATGTAATAATATTATTCGAGTTTATCTTAGACACTCGACATGCACGTTGCAAAGTTTGCTGTATGAAAGCGAGCGAAGATTCCGAGTTTCGACGTTTGTTCGCGAAGAAGATAAGAGGAGGATAAGCCGTGTTTCCGAATCTTCGTGAAATGATCTCTTTGAGATACACGTAGTCGATAAAACGCTTCCTGGATGCACCGAGTCGCCTCTCTTCTCCGGCGTGCATACGGTATTTCTCGCATATTCGTGTGAACTCACCTTTACCTTGGCCCGATGCAACAACGGAGTACACGCGTTCATTCTCGTACATAATAGAATCCAGTGCTCCCGAGTCATCTCTCTTCCTCCCTTACAACCACCATCATCAGCCTTTCTCTCGAGCATGTCGAACTCTGTGGCAGAAGAGTGCTCGAAAGGCAGATGTGCGAAACTTTGGCAATGGACGAATCTCGAGAAAGGAAGTTGCGGTTTGACCATAATATTTCTTTTTCTTCGCAAAAAAAGAGAATTCTTTTGTCCAACTTGACGGTTTTTATGGAATTATTTAATTGTCTTTCTTTTTCTGGAAATTTAGCCAAGGTGAAGAATGAACAAATTGGTTTGGAACGGGGATCGATGAAAATCGTGCAAGCTTGTGCTGAAAGCACCATTGGAATATTTCGGAGACGTATACTGTGTATATATATATATATATATATATATATAATGTACCAGAGAGAGAGAGAGAGAGAGAGAAGAGAGGAGCACGGGTTGTGCAAAGTTGAAAACGTGTACGTATAGCCAGTGTGTATCGTCTAGCGTCGAAGAGGCTGTGGCTATCTCGCGTTTCTGTTCCTGTTTGCCAAAGTTATTGTGCCAAGCATAACACGTACATGGCGACAATAGCGAAACGGACGGCCTAGAAGCTGCTGTACACTTTATACCACACATATACATACACCGTCGATGCCACGCGTATCTATACACAATCCACACAAAAGCCTCCTGTAGAGATTTGCATTGTGCCAGGACAAAAGCTGTTATCCGTAATAATGAAAGATGCGACGGGACATGGAAAAGTTCAATGCTCGCGTCAGCAACCGGCTCTCTCGTGTTTTCACTAGGAAAAAGGAAAAGAAAATATGTAACGGAAGAAACTCGTTCTCTATATCGCATGCTCCTCTACTCCGCTAATTAATCCGACAAGTGACTCCGATACAGAGCGCGAGTTGAAACGCGATGTGACAATTGACTGACGTTTCATACTTTTTCAACTCGAGCATTTTTCTTGGCTTTTTTCTAAACGTGGATGAGAGCGCGGTGACTGCGCGAGGAAGCCTGGGTCATTGGCGTCGATGTTTCACACATAGCGTCGTAAACTTTCTACCAGCACTTTGTCGAGCTTTCCTCGCCAATCAATTCGACAGCCACTTATCTGATATGAACGTTATTCGACAGGCAGAACTCTGTATGTACATGTGCGATCCTCCGAGGTGGCATTAATTGTTCGATGCCCGTTGGGGTCACGGGGAAAACTCCAAGAGTTTATTATCTCAACGATTCGACGTAGCTTCGTTTATGGCTTACCCGAACGATCTAAAATTGCGCTTGGGAGCCAGCACGAGCCTCTTAAAATTAAATTGGAAATGGAGCCTGTCCGGAGCTAATGGCGACGCTCGCGGAAACCGTTGCAGGGTGCTTCGGAGGTTAACTTCCGGTTTCCGTTTACGCTATTCTAGCTCGAGCGTTCCAATTTCCATGGCAAGAATTGTTTTCAAAATACTCCGGGGGTCTGATTAAAATGGCTGTGCTGCACACTGCTTTCTCGAATGGAAATTTTGGAGCGTCCATATTACGTTTATATCGATTTTTCTCGCGGCTTATTTTTATCCTTTTCGCGGTGCACTGGAGCAGGGAAGCTGTGAAACATTTATTCTCATCTGGCTATTCGTCTTGATTATATCGTATTCGCAGAGTTCGCCTTGCGTAGCCTAATTTTTGTATTTCGTCTTTGTTCCACCCTTCGTTTCTCCTGCACCCTATATATATATATATATATATATATATATATATATATATATGTACAGTTGAAATTCCCTCAAGAGGATGACTCATCTCACCGATCGATTATCCCAGTACGCAGGATTTGGCAAGGAAGGGATGTCTAGACGTTATTGCTCTGCTCCTCTTTCATTCAATATGAACCAACTCAACTTTTAAATGCAACTTTCAATGCAGTCCTTAAATATATATCTATACATTCTCCATAAAGATTTGCTGCTACAAATTCACATTTTCTCTCTCTCTCTCTCTCTCTCTCTCTCTCTCTCTCTGCAACAATAAACTAGTGCGATTTAAGGGAGTAGAATGGTTGTTACTAATTAAGATACGTGAAAATATACAAATAACGATTTCGAGAACCTCTATTCTCGGACGTCTGAATTAAGGTCGAATGATGGATCAGTATACGCACTACTCGCGAACAATGCAACGAGTGCGGTGCTGACTCGTCGGTAATTACGTAACGAATAAAACTTTTCTTACGCTTGTTACTTCATCGACGCTTCAGCAACTGGGTTAAGCGAAGTAGCTGGGAATGTGAACTTGAGCCGAATAAACCGTCTACACGACATTGATCAAAATAATGGTCGATGATCTACTTGGTAAATGCGATGCCAGGGTAAGATACAACGTAGCACGAAGCTAATCTTCGAGTATTTCCGCCAAATATTTGTAGCTTAAATATGTTTGCCTTTCGAGTGATTTCCTCGGCTATTTTTAGACGCGAAAATGCTGTCGTGTGTTTGCCAATAGTTTCCACGTGTGTATACGCGTGTGTGGACGTTGCTGATCGCCGGGGTATCCGGAAAGTGGTTGAGGAAAAAAGTTGGAGAACGTTTGCTAGCCTGGTCTTCGGTTGAGTGTGAGCGTCGGGGCGTTGTAAGGGGGGTGCAGGGAGGGGCTGGGAATAAGATCGATACCGTGGAAGAAGCTAGAGACTCGGGTCCAGCGATTCCCGCCATTTCGTCACGATCCGCGCAATCTCCGCTCTTTCCTCGCGGTCTTTTCTCCGACCACCACCACCACTGCTGTATCAATTGCATTCGCCTCCTCCATCATGGCAGATTTCCTCGGGGGAAAAAATCTCCCATTACAATAGCCAGCGATTTATCAATCGTAAGAACGACGTAAAATTATTATTTCACACCGAGAGCGAGAAATATCAATCGTCTTAACGCTCGATTGCCAATAATTTCGATCGTAGCAAACGAGTGTAAAGTGGGGAGCAACGAACACTTGCCAAACACACAGCTTTTTACACTATTTTCCCCTTTAACCAACCCAATTTAATCTTTTCCGAACACGATTTAATATTTAACAAAATCATTATAATTTTTAACTGTATTCCTTACAAATGATTGATATAATTTAACCGAGGTAGTTGTAGCGAAGACTCTTCAGGGTGGGACTGTTGGGAAATCGAAGGGTTGTTTGTTTTGGAGGCATTCGTTGTCCTCCACTGTACCAGAGCCATTGTTCGCCAGAGATTTATGTTAAGCTCGTTTTCGATCGTATACATGTATATATACATACACTATATTTCTCTTTGCATCGGCAAACTGCTCCAATCTCGCAGCGATGACAAATGAAATATCGGAGCAAGCATCTAATGACGACAAGAAGAGTGATTTTGGGGGCAGCAGGCGTTTCAGGCGACGTTATATATCGGGATGATAGAGTGACTCGTGAGGGAGAAAGAATAACGGGTTGCTATATAGAGTGGGTGAGAGTGGAGTGGAGGGTGGGGAGGGGGGGGGGGTTGATTTTAGCTCACGACGTAGATATTCATCCATCAAGCGCATCGATGGGCAAACAACGCTTCCAGCTGTCTCACAGAACCGCCATCTTGCACGATCTTGCATATTCGCCGAAGAACTCTCCTTCCAGCCAATGATCCATTTGCGTAATTCATAAATCTTATATAGGGAAAATTTTCGTGCGAGCGAGCTTCTAATACTCGGTTAAGTGTTTTCGCTACAGAGGAGCCAGAACTCGTCTGAGAAATTCCTTCTCCAGCTTATTTGCTCCCCCTGGTTACTGGAGAAGATCCGCAGGAAACCGCAAAACTCCTGCCATTTTCATTAGCAGTCTTGCTACTCGATGCTCTTTTCGCGAAACTTACCTTAAAACAATGAAAAAAAAAAACTCCATGGAATGTTTTCTCCAATAGTTTCTGCACGAGTTCCTCGAACTGTGTTAATTTTCAACATCGAAGATTGTTCATTTTGGTGGAATATCCATGATTGCTCGCAAATTGGTGATGAGACCCGATAAGAATGTAACAGCCATTGCTGATAATGCAACAGTTATCGTTTCAAGGATAATAAACGGTTTCCAAGTATTATTCGATCGAACCGTGGCAGGTGGATTCGAAGGCTACGCGTAATTGCACTCGTATAACAGTCTTATCGCGATAATCTGCGTAATTTTATAGTTTTTACTTTATTTGCCGTGGAAAAAGAAAGCGTTCGCGCGCCGAAGCGTCACTCTACACCCAGTTCCAAGGAGCAAGCATCGTGGAAAGAAGCGTCCAGTAGCAAAAACTAAAACTTGGTAACGAGGTCGTCGACGATTCCCGGTAGCCTTCAAATTTTATGATCGAATAATAAAGTAAATAATGCACTTTCCAACCAGAGATTTCCTGGAATATATTGCGCGGGGACCCAATGAAATTTCGCGCCAAAATTTTTGTTACAGCTCTTGACGTTTTATTACAATTATCGATAAATATTTTATCTGTGCAGTGTATACTTTTCCTTAGTCTTTTCTATTTATTCCAATATTTGTGTGCGAAGCGAGTACAAGAATGAAGTACTTCGAGTGACTATAATGTCTTTCGTCGTCCATGAGATTCATCGTTGCGAGTTTGGCTCGTGCAAAAGTAGGGTAAAGGATTGATAAAAAATGTGTGCAACGATTCACGAGGATCGATAGAGACGAACGACTTGATTTCAAAGCTGGCTCTAGCAAACGCGTCGCCATCGATAGCGTTCCAAACATTTGTCTAACGATCCTGAAATCCTCGGCCATTTGTAGCAATTGCAATCTAATCTATGGCAAAACCCATGGATTCTCATCGGTATACGCGTTTCGATCCATTAATTGCATCTAATTCTCAACCTCTACGCCACTGGCCATGTGCGAGAATTAATGTTGCAAACTCTGTCTTTTTTCAATCTATATATTTATAGATGTTTCGACGGTTCAATCGATAAACCAGATTGCACAATTATTTATGGTATATACAGAACGTAACAAAATGATTTTAACAATTTACTCTGGGTTATTGGTTTTGAAATCTACCCGACTATTTTATTCGCTACAGGAGCCGTGCATACCAATACATATTGAAGTGAGAATGTGCAACTGTATTGGTGTATGATAAAATGTATTAAAAATTATAAAATTGACTGATAGACTATACTGGTAATAAATGCATATGAATTACTTTATATTCTTACTTTACTATTATTCTGTTGGTACACACATCCGTATGTGTATATACCAACACAGGAAATTATTATAAAAATGTAAAGTCATGCACGTCCAAACCAGTGTGAAGTTAGTACCTCAAAATTTAAAAATTGAAAAAAACCAAACAGTTCTGGTGGCACCCGGACAAGTTCTATAGTTCCTTGCTATTTTTCAAAAAAAGTTCTACAGATTAAACTCGAAAAACTATCAAAAAATTATTTGGGGTGCCATCAGAACTCTAATTAAAAATCGTAAATTAAACAAAATTTTTTTTCTAATTTTCCATTTTTAACTAGAGGTCTGATGGCACCCCAAAAAGTTCTATAACTATATCTGATAGATTTTATCGATAGGACTTTTAGTTTAAAGGATATTAGCGTTTGAATATTAGAGAATGTGAACTTGGCACGGCACATCATCTTTTTCTAGTTTTTCGAGTTCAATCTGTAGAACTTTTCTGAAAAATAACAAGGAACTGTAGAACTGGTCCGGGTGCTACCAGAACTGTTTGTTTGTTTTTTCATTTCTAAAATTTGGGGTGCTAACTTCACACTGGTCACGTGCAATACAATGACCTTTATACACGCATCGTTAACAGTTGTCATTTTTGGTCAATTTTCTCGTATACATATACAGAGTTACACGTTCTTACTTCACTCTCGCTGTTAGTATGCACTGTTCGTACAACCCCTGAAAATTTGATTAAAATTGGTTTTAACGGAGCGTTCTCGTTAAACGAGATTCTATACGATATTGACGGGACGTCACGTTTCAGACTGAGTTAATCAAAGCGTGAGAAAACTGTAATTTTCCAAGTTTATCACTCGAACAACCACTGCATCTATTTCCATAAATTGTGATTGGACAGTTCTCACAGGGATAAAATAATCTCGCGTAATAAAATACAGTGATTTTGTTACGCCTTGCGTACACTTCCGTTCGTAGTTTTGCCTTTCGCGAAAAATCAGATTTTCTCTGCGGAATAATCAGCAGGATCTTGAGGTCGCTGCATACAAAATGAACCTCGGTATGAAAATGTGCAGAGATAGACCTTGAGTAGGGTTTGTTGACTGTGACCTTTGATTTAGCATTAAGAGGACGGGGGAGCGGGGAAAGTGGCGAAGGTGGAGAAAGTTGCTGTCGCGGCGGAGACAAAAGGCATTCTGAGGATCATAGCTGCTCGCTGTGATTATGCCAGGCATGACGCGACAAAAAATGCGAAGCTCGTGCCAGAAGTCTGGATGCTGTCTGACTGGGAGTCTGGCACACGTGTAGAATTCGCGTTTTCACACGTGAACCATATATACTGGCGCATTCGTCTACCCGATGAAATTTTCCAACTACCAGCGGCCTGTGAATCCACCAGCGCGCACCCATCAGCCACCATCTGTTGAAATACTCCTTTTTCTCTTTTTCCAACAGTCAACCTCACGACCACAACGATGAATCACTTTTTATCACTCGCCTTCTCTCAACAATGAAAACAGACTTGACAATATTTTTGCGAGCTATTTTTTTTTAAACCATATTCTCTCTTTAACAATCTTTAACCTTGCAACTTTACACGCGTTAATCGCAAAACGTACATCCCTTTCTGTTAACATGTAGAATTCGTCGTGTTTTATCACTATGTCCTCATAACGTTGGAAACAGACTTGACCATTTTTTTGCTAGCTAACTGTAATTTTTAAATATTGTATTCTCTCTTCTTCTACAATATTTAACATCGTAACTACATTCACATTAATCATAAAGTACGTATATTTATCTGTTTTTGTTAACGCGAAGAATTCATCGCTCTTTACTACTTTGTTCTCTCAACACTGAAAACAGGCATGACGATATATTTGCGAGCTGACTATATTTTTATAAATCATATTCTGTTTTACAACTTTTAACCTCGCAACTTTATACACGTTAATCGCGAAACGTACATCCCCCTTTCTGTTAACGTGCAGAATTCATCATGTTTTATCACTAGATTCTCGTAACATTGCAGGAAACTGACTTGACAATTTTTTTTCGCCAGTTACCTATATTTTTTAAATCGTATTCTCTTTCATACAATATTTAACCTCGTAGCTACATTCACGTTAATCACAAAACATACATCCCTTGTTGTTAACGCCAAGAATTCATCGCTTTTTACCAATCTACTCGCTCAACACTGAAAACAGACTCGATAATATTCGCGAGCTAGCTATTTTTATTTTAAACTGTACTCTCTTCTTTACAATGGTTTTGTTCTTTTCCCCTGAACTACCGAACTGGTGTAATTGGTTGAAATAAAAGAAACATATGTCTTCTCACTCTAGCTTATATTGCACCAGTGCAGCTAGAAAGAAACAAACCTAACATTTATCCTCGCAACTACACACGCGTTAATCGCAAAACGTGCATTACTTTTTATCGTTCCATTCTCTCAACAATAAAAATACACTCAACGATATTTTCGAGAGCTTCCGTTTTTCGGTTTCGTTGGCGAATTGTCTCGGTCGAGTCGAAAGCCCAGTGAGATCTCACAAGAGGCACGTAAAGTGGCGAAGAGATAGATATAGGACCACGCGACGAGGCTTTTTTTACAGGATGATGCTCCGTTGGCTCATCTTTCGTCGAATTGCGTGAAAAGGGAGAAAAGCGAGACGAAAGCTCTCGCTCTCCGTCAGTGATTCCAAGATTCCACGTGTGGCGCGATCTTTTCAACTCGATGGAGCGTGAACGGTAACACACGTGACGTCACCAGTCCGTTTCGTTGCCTCCTATAGTTGTTTCCACTCTTCCGTATATGAGAAGTGACGTCAGTTACGGGCGTTATCCGTTACCCGTCCCGAAGCTTTATGAGCTTTTACACGCACACACCCTCGAGAGAACGGCTATGTACACTCTGGCGAATTTATAACTTTCTTAACGTTCAATGCTCACGACATTTTTATTATTGTGACCGAAATAGTTAAATTGTTACGAGATATTTGTATTACGTAAGTTTATTATTGTATAGCGACGTCATGTTTGGCGAATTATTAAATAGTTCATATTGGTCTTTGTAAACGCTGGTATTTGGTATAACTGTGTGTGTGTGTGTGTGTGAATAATGTTGGAGTATGGAGATCAATGTCTTTGAACCGACCCAGCGTGTGATGTGTACGCATTAAGCTTCCACATGACTGCGATCCTCTATATGTATATGCAATTGTTAACAAGGTCTGTCGTGTTTCTCCACTGCATATACACGTGGATTCGTAATTATGGATGCGCTTGCACTTCTCAGCGCCGTGTCTAGAGACTCGATACGGCAGCAACCTAAATTCAAAAATTCACACTTATGAAATATCTTCTTTGAAGCAACGTGTACTCGAATCTATGTAATCCCCATTTTAAAAGAGTCATTGAGATTCCTGACACGTTCCAGTACAGTTAACGAGATTTTCGTTTAATTTAAGAGCAAACTTTTACATTTTAATATAACACACGTATTTCGAGCTTCCGTGCGAACGGAAATAGTGACAAGGGAAGTTATGTCGAATGGAGGAGAATTCTCGAAGAACTCGAGAAATTCGATTTCCATCCCCAGCGGCAATCGGCAGTCTGCGCGTTTTTCTATAACCACTTCTTTCCTCGCGTTCCATTTTTCTATATTTCCTTCTTTTCCCCTTACATATTCGGCCGTACCCACATGCAGCTCTGAAATGTTTCATTATGAATATCTATATAGTATATGTATTGAATTTAACTAAACTTTAAAATATGAACGTGATAAAATGCAATGTTTGACATATGCTTCGATATAATATTATCTTTGTGTTATGTTAAACTACAGTCGAAATCTTGGAAACCTGTTGCACCAACTTTCGTATCGGGTCAGAGTAGAGATGAATTAAAGTTGCATCTGGAAAAGTGGGAAAAGAGAAAAAGGGGTAAAAATTTGGAGAATTGGCAAGCATCGTCGAGAATCTGAAGCTCGTTGTTAAAAATTGCCTGTCTACATATATATATATATATATATATAGTTAGAGGATAACGAAGCTTCGTTAGCCCACGATATGGCAAGAAAAGTAAAAGGTCAATCGCGTTTAACAATATGATTAAGCGTATATCGACTACACGAGAGTGCAGTATCATTACAATCTAAAACAATTACCGCAATGATAAAACATATCACGTTAGCATCGTGCCAAGATTTTCAAAGGATCATCGTACGTTTCTTCGGGGTAATTGGCGTCCAGCGAGGAATAACACGTGATTTATAAAGCATAATTCACGTTGAATTATAGTGTATAAATCACGAACGGGTAGCATAAGCCGTGCCAGTGTAATACCACAATTTTCCAGTCAAAGTTATTGCTCCGTGGAAGCTTTCGTGATGGCTCGCTGGATGATTTTCAAGGGGGCAAAGTGTGTGGCGAAGGGCTAATTTTCCATGTGGGTGAGTCATGCTCAGAGGGTGGAAAAGCATTCCGCTAGATGGGAATAGGTCGCTGTATTTGCAAACGTTGGGGTGGCCCAGCTTGTCCACCGAAGAACGAACCCCCAACTTTCCCGCCCTCATCATCCATAAAAGAGACGCATTAACCATACAGCTTTAGCCACGTAAAAGCTGTACTCGCCTATAAAACTGCAACTTGACGAAAAAATTCATGTCGACTGGATCATTTAACGTATACTGTTTTAAAACGAATGATAAGAATTCGTGGCTTCTTTTAGGTAGTAGAGTCTCTTTGTTATTCGTGAGCAATTATTACACTCGTTTCGTGTTCGTCATATTGTGTAATGATAGACGAATGGGTTACGAGGTTCTATTAATCATCCATCAATATGGCGTTATTCCCTTAATTTTTATGGGAGCTGCAAGTTTCTAATATGTTCGACAAAATTCAATTGGCATTGTAGATGGTCGAGGCACGGTAGGCGTATGTACGATTTCTCGACTCACCAGCACTATACTAAAAGTCAGCTGAATATGAATATCATGCTGATCGTGCCAGGGAGTACGGGATGGGATGCATGAATCGACTGATGACTCACAAACGTGGAGGGGACCTTAAAGCCTTGGTACTTCCGTGGCATTAAATTAAACACTTTGCGTACAGTTGTAATATATATATATATATATATATATATATATATGATTTTTGCAAATAATGCAGGATCGCCAATGATCCCTCTCCTTTAGTTTCATGTTTATATACAATCAATATGATAAAATTCTCTCGAGTAACGCATCAAATTTCACTTGAACGTCGTTGTTCCTGCTTTATCAAGAATGAAGCATTTTCTCAATTGCGTATTTGGCGTAACAGCTAGTCGACTATATATATATGTGTGTGTAGTCTATAAAGGGCATATCTCTTAAATCGTCTTATATACTGTAGTAGGTTGAGAGAAGCTTGCATTTCACTGATTGAAAGCAAACAAAAAATTTTTAAATTAATTCTTTCTCCCTTTTTAATATCTCTTATTCCTATACAATTTGTTTTCTTTAAAAAGTAAACAAATTTCATTTATTATTTTCTCTTTTGTAAAAAAAAACATTTTATATTGAGATATCACTGGTACACCCTGTATAATAAATTATATCAATTTCGAAATATGACCTTCATATTATTGTGGAAGCTCGCAAATCGAGTTTTGCGAATTAGAAAAGGAGTGGGATGGAATATTATACTCGCTTCACTCCTGTGGCGTTATATACTAAACTATGAGCTACTCCAAGTCTCTTGCCAGGTAAATGATCGTCGGATGTTTTACGCAGCCACCTCTTTATCCTGGCGATGTAAAGGATAAGCATTAGTCGACGAAAATTTCGCCAAGACTCTGGATGTTAGATTTCATGCAGGATGCAAGTTCCTTCGTTACACCGTTTGCACAGCTTTTATGTAGTATCAAACTCGAACCAAACCAATCATGTTAAAACGATGCTTTGTCCTTGAAGCATCAATTTATTAAATTATCCTTTTAATTACACTTGGCGTTCGAAAAAGCAACCAGCAAAATTATAAAAGGATCTCGATCTCTTCAGTCATCATTATCGTCTTACTATGAATCCAATCGACCATAAACGTTTGGCTCTTATTAACTTATGACATACTAATCTAAATGATGGACGCTGGATAACTTTAATGGACAGGGCGAGTCATTCATTAAAAATCTCTACAATTCAATCACTCGGTTAAAGCAAGTCGCTCAAAGCACTCGATTGTCAGAATATATATATATATATACTTTATTTCCATCCGAAAGCAGCAACATGTCTCAGTTATAATTAATAGTTCCGATACACGCATCGACGTATCGTGGTAAAATGTTCCTTTCATGAGTTTTCGCAATGCGAAATGACGTATACAAGTGTCAATCGACCGTGAACAAGTAACCTTTATAATTTCGTACGAGCAACTACACGACGACACTTGTGGCTTCCAGTGATGATACGCAGACTGAATTCTGCATTTAATCGACGAGATTGCACTTATGTCACCAGTGAATTTGACTCCTCGTCCCTTAGGAAGGGGCGGATTCACCTCCTCCACCTTCTTCCTTCTCTCTTCTGCTCGTCCCTTGATTTACGAAGCGGAATCATGAAAGACAAGCCAATCGCTACTCGACAACCACATGTTAATAGCAATCATAAAAATCAATTGAAGTGCACCGCCCTAAATTCAATCAGTGTACATACCTATATATACAGACTGATATTTCCCTACAGTTTTAAATTCGCTCAGATTGCTATCGGCCAACCGGTCTCGTAAAGCTCAGCAGAGAATCTGGTAGAAATAAATTACTTTCAGCGTTACTCTGTGCAAGCTCCTCTCCCCACTTAAATATATATTATTCCAAGATGCGTAAATAAAGTTTCCCACTAGACTTCGCAAGCTGAACGGAGCAAAATTCACATGCATGGAACCGAAAGTTTTTCCATAGCAAAGCTACTGGTCGCGAGTAAACTTATCGAAAAATGCTTGTAGCATTCTCCTTTTACACATGCAGCTACATATGTATATATATATATATATATAGTTGGTGAATTTGTGGTAAAGCCTCTCAGTTCGACGAGGGATGATAAATTCTGAATGTTCCTTGAAGCTTTATGAAAAAGTATCGCGTAAAATTGATGCTCGAACGTATGAATATATAGGTTTTCATTAAGCTGCTGGGAAAATTGGGTACGGCATGCAGATCGCTGCCGCTGGCGATAAGAGCTTCGGTATACACACGCTCGTTTACGCTCGTATAATAAATGTATGCGATAAACATGCTAACCGGCGCACCACAGCCCTCTACAGTGTTTACGAGAAACTTTAAAAACGACGAGGGGACTCTTCGATGAAACGCTCTTCGACTATTACCTGCTGGAATCTCTCTTGCGTGAAGTTTTTCCACCCAGCAGCTGCTTCCAACTCTATTTTCACTAATAAATTTTAATTTATACCCCATTTGATCGCTCCATATCTTCTCACTCGAAATCTTTCATCGTTTTATCGTCAAGCTTCCTCTTATGAGTCTTTGTTATCGATACCCGATTTCACATCTTTAAACAAGCTCAATTAATTTTAATTAACGATACCTTAAACGTGCAGTGGAGTATTAATAGAGAGATAGCTTTGATGTAGGCTGGTGAGCATCACCCGATTGAAATTCCCCTTGACAAACAAAAGCTCGATATCGCTTTAATGAAGCCTGGGTCGTGTCTCCGAATACGGTATGTTTGGTCGACTACCAAAATCCGAGTCGTCCAAGGGGCTTTATCATAATTTATTCTTATTGAAAATTTTGGTTGTTCAAACATCTTCGTTGTTTATTTACTAGATGTATAGGTGTGACGAAGATTTTAATTGGACGATGAATGAATATAGATGTCTTGGTAGTCTTTTAGTAGTCCTCGCTAGTCTCGTAATTCCCATTATTGTTCGGGGCAGCAAGAGTTGGGAGAAAGCCGGAAGGAAGTGGGGCAGCCATGGTAGAAGCGTTATTAGTCAAAAATACGTGTATTGCTATGGAATATATTCGGTGAAATGAATTTTTGTTTATCGAACACCGAAGAATTGCTAATGACTGCAATCATTTGCATTATTGTATCGAATCTTCCTATAGAATTAATATATGCGAGAGCTGCCCCGGCTTTAATTTTGATTATTACGTATAATAAGCGATTGCAGTATAATTTTAAATTTCCAAATATCCTCTTTCGTTTATTACTGATAATTAATTAATTCGGAAGAAATCCTATGAAAACGTGTTACATATACGTGTATACGTTTGCGCCAGTGTGGAATAATTACTAAGACCACCTACGATAAATCATTCTTTACGAGATAAAATATTGTAAGAGCTGAGAGCTTTTTTTGTTTCTAGAAATTTCAAGTAGGTGTTTGTTATTTCAATTATATAACAGTAAATGAAATACAAGAAGCGAGATTTTAGCAGGAATATTCTCCCGAGTTCATGGGATTTAACTGTTGGCTTGAATAGGAGAAAGAAACATCTATCGGGTGGTTGTAAACATCGATTGTCGATAACTGTTGCGTACATGTGGTCATTCGGCGAATCGCAGCTGGATGGCAACAGACCACTATCGCGGTCGTCTATACTGTGCGAGTACCGTGAAATACGTGTGACGTCCAGCCGAAAATCCGATTTAACGATCTTCGAAATGGATCTTCGAATGATAAAACGCGCTGCGTCGATTCCATCTTGAATACCATCGATGCCAACCAAATTTATAATGCTTCGAACTGTTATCCCCTGTTATGGCATAAGGTACCCAATAGCAAATTTTTTTCTCAAAATATTAATGAGGAGATATTGCTTGGGTGGTAATGTTTACGTTACTAAGGTCAGTGACCTTCCGAGACATCTCGATTACAGTGCAACGTATATTTGGATGTGAGTAGGGAGAATCTTTTTTAACCGATTCGATAGAGACCTTTTGGTGGAAATAAACGATGGTCGATGCTTAGGGACTAATTACGAGCTTGGCAGAGCGAACGAGTAAGGTAAAATGCAGCGAAACAATTTTATTTGAAGTAAAATCGATATGCCACAGCAAAATTTATAATACTTCGAGCTGTTATCCCATGTGTTGCGGCATAAGAGGTATGTATAGCAGCAATATTTTTTTTTTAAAGCATAAATCTCGAAATATTGCTTGATCGGTAATTTTTATTTCACTGCAGGTCATTGACCTTTTGCAAAATCTCGGTTACCGTGTAACGTATATTTGGACGAGTTTAGGGAAAATCCCTTCTAGCCGATCTGAGAGATACTTTTTACAGAGGATAAACGATAATCGATACTTCGGGACTAATTACGAGCTCGATACAGCACACGAGTAAGGTAAAATGCAGTGAAACAATTTTGTTTGAAGTAAAATCGATATGCCGACAAAATTTGTAATGCGTCGAGCCGTTATCCCCTGTTATCGTAGCGAATATCCACATACAACAAATGTTTCGAAAAGCTTGAATCGCGTGGAAATATCTTCGCTAATATTTACTCTCGCGGGTCATCGACCCTTTGAAAGATCTCGATTAGCGTACGCAATATTTATTTGGACGGGTGGAGCGAAAATCTTCTCCAACTAAACCGAGGTCAATTATTGGTAGCTAAATAAACGAAGGTCAATGCTTCGGGACAAATTAAGAACTTGGCAGAGTCGCATTAGTAAGAGAAAATGCAAAGAGACAATTTCGCGTGGAATAAAATCGAAATCGGTAAAATTTGTAAAGCGTGAAATCGTACTTATCCTTCTTTATTATAGTATAACGAGCTTTTGGAAGGTTAAATAAATTAAATACGAAAATTTACGAAGAAACAAAATGTCTACCGTGAATAATTGAAGTATTCATTATATTTCTCAATTTTGCAGAAAAATCATTCTTTCGTACTCGATGTTCACAGAGCATAATAAGTATACTCGTTCCAAATAATGTAAAATAATACAGCTAGCAATCCTATATGCAATACGTTATCGAGTATTCTACCACATACACACACACACACACACACACAAAATAACCATTTGAAAACAGAAAAACCACTAAGAAATATTACTTGGTAAATATTTATTTCCACGGGTCACCGACCTCTCTAAAGATCTCGATCAACGTGCAATATTTATTTGGACTCGGGGACCGAGTTAAGTGGAGCGAAAATCTTTTCCAACTAACCCGGGGGCAATTATTGGTGGGAATAAACGAAGGTCAATACTCGGAGACAAATTGCACGTCTATCAAGAGCCTGACAGAGTTACATTAGTAAAGGTAAAACGCGAGCTTCCTGTGCGGGGCACACCTGCCTATTGGCTGCCTCTGAATTGCACACGTTTCACTGGGTTTTCGTGCTGCTCGACCACTGTGCGATGGCGAGACTAGCACGCGAAAACAGTGTCAGCTAAAAATCCAATTTTATTCCTTGTTTTACGCACCCTAATATGGTTGACGTGCATGGGCGTGCATGGATACGACAGTCGTTGCTCCGAGCCGACGAGAAATCCTTGACTGAATCGTTGAAAAACGAATGAACAGCTATATATATATTATATTCCTACACGAGTTCATCCTAACGGGGATTGGCCTCTGATATTTCTCCTAAAAACACAGTTCCCTTGTACCGCTGTAAGCTTTACGTACCAGAGAACCTTGAAAATTCTGTGTCAATGTGCAATTTCGATTCTGCGCAAGGTATAATATTTTCTGCTTTTTTTTTTTCAATATTAAAATAATAATCTCGGTGTCAGTGTTCAAAAGCCACACGAGTCAGTGGAAGATGCAAACGAATTTAGGGATTCAAGAAGCAACGGTGGGGTGCACTGGTTTTCGTGGAAATCGAATTTCAGCTCGGACCGCGGTCGTGGGTAATCGGGCTACGTGATCTGACGTCATGCGTGATTCGAATTGAAATCGTCGATGGGGGAAACATGGGACTCTTCTTTGGTACCGTAAAGCCGAGTACTGGAACCTATATAACGTTTTCATGTCTCGTGTTGGCAATACGCAAAAACCGAGTGCATCGTGCCCGTAAACGTAATCAGTCGGCAGAATTGAATCATCCCATCCTACGTGAGTCCCGCAACTTCATTATACATTCTATTACCCCTCGCGTTTTACATATATATACAAAAGCTGCACATTTATATACCTGCAGTAAACTCTATATCATTTACTTGCCGCTAACTTGAAAGCTGGCAATTTTCATGAATCAGACTGAATGAATTTGCAACGGTATTCTAATTATGTATTATACATATATATATATATGGAAGTATCTAATATTTTTCTAAATAAAAGTTAACCAACGTACAATGAAAATACAGAGTGTACAGTTTCGTAAAGTGCTGAAAGTGCAAATATTTTGGATATGTGTGCTATTTTGTGGGATGAAATAGCTGTATAGGTATGCCAAAGGAGAACTAATTAAATCGGTTGAATTAGACACTGTTTTGTACGATTGCGATGCAATTTTGAATGCCACCGGAAATTTCGGAGCCTCCAGTAGTCGTGACGTGCCAAAGTGGCAAGAGTATCGATCCTGTGAATCCGCGTATGCGCGTATTCAAGTTTCGCCGGGCGCTGGATGAATAAACTACGGTATAAACAAATGTAGCGTGTTATAATTGAAAAGAAAAACTTGATCCCGGTTAATATTGTGGATAATGGTCTAGGGAGTTGAAATAAATTGTTCTCAACCTAACTGAACGCGAGTAAAAATGTATTAATGATCGACTTTTAAAGAGATAATTAATTTATAAGCTAGTTGGTAATTATGTATAATGGGTAGAGGAGAGTGGTGTTCGCCATTAGACGTTGTTCATCTCTCATAATGGTAAATAATCAAGGGGCAGGGTTAAATTCGACTGGAGGGGAATTTTTCAAAGGTGGCTGCTGGACGTCTAAATAACGAGGACGTTGTCGGCTGAACCCGGAAGAGGAAGAGGAATAGCCGAAGAGCAAGAGGAGACTAATTCCGAACGCATAAAAGAGGGACTACTGCAAGGCGGTGAAAGTCTAATGAAAGAGCCTAGGAGAAGGACAAAAAAAGATCGTGAAAAAAACGAGAGAGTGGAGAGAAACAAAAGATAAGGGAGTTGATCCATTCAGGGAAAAAGATGAAACAAGTGGATGAAATGGGAGTAGACTTAATAGTCAGGAAAAAATTGTTGGGGAAGAAGGATGAGAGAGACGTGAAAAAAGGGAAAAGTATGAGATTTCGAGGGTCGAATAGGCAGGAAGAAAAGGACAGAGTGATGGGCTGAAGAGGAGCAGAGAAATTTGAGACAAGTGAAGCAACTGATTGAAAGGAAAAGCAGAAGGCAAAGACGGATCTCCCTGTGTGCTTCGGAAGCAATCAGAAGTGACTTTCCGAGAAAAGCTTGCATTGGAAAAGCGACTTGGAAAATCTACGCTTCTCCTAAGGTTATTTATAACCCGAGCAAACTTATTGCATTAATCGTCCTGCTAAAATAAGAACGCACGTATCTGATAAACCTATAGCAATTCAGATTAATGTCTTTTGCACGTGTAAAGAATAATAAAATCAATAAGCTGCGAACAATGGGGAAAATGACGAATGGCAAAAATAGTTACGTCATGATCGGCTTACGCACGCGTATTACATGTGCATAAAGAGCAACAACGACGCGACGGAAAGAACAATAAGAAATAGAATAAAGAAGACATGAAAACGTGATTATTACACTGTGCCATTTTATAGGATTTAACGATTTATGAAGCAACTGCAAAGTACCATTTGGAAGGAGAATACCGGGAAGCAGAAGCGAAAAGGTTTTTATTTCGGTAGCAAGAACTCACTGCGACTTCAGTGGTCTCCGAGGCTTTTCCGAGGAGACTCGCTGCTACATCAATGCTGTCTGAATTACAACACGAAATGCACTCTCGCATTCATAGGTCATTTCCTACAATCTCGCGGGAAAATGCTTTTCAGTCGAAAGAAAATATTAGTAGGAAAAATATAACAACTGCTCCCCACCCTGTGGAATATTGCTATTTCCTCCTTGAAAATCCCGATGGAGACTCGAGTATTTTTTGCACGGGAAACGGAAGAAAATTGGGCGTTTTTTTTTCGCCCGTTATGGTCAGTACAAGCTGAGCGATGAGATTTGTCGGAACGAACAAAGCCGACGAATAGTACGTACGCTATATAGGATAGAATGCTGTAGTTTGCAGTAGGAGGCTGTTCTCGCTAGCAAAATTGGAGCGTTTCATCGCAGCGAGGCCATTATTGCAATTTTCATCGATACGATCTGACCAACGTGCGTGAAGCCGGGCATGTTTCCTGTCTCTGAACGTCGAACGATTTTGGTTCACGGATATGGCACGTGCTACTCTTCCTTTCACTCTTTCGATATACACCCCTACCTATATATATACACTCTCTTCATCGGGTTACATCGTTCGTGAAACGTTTAATTACGCCTTTCAATTATACACACACACACACACACACACACACCTATAAACAACTGTTAAAAAGCTTCGTATATTCTGATGCTAAAACCTGCACCGCTGCAAAAAACTGCATCGTCAGACTTTCTAAAACTTGAACTCATTGCGAATGCGTCTAGTCTGATATCGAGAGGGACCACACAGTGATGAGGATCTTGATTCAGCCAGACCGGAAGTCCAGCACTGGAGAAAGCTTTTACGATAAGTGATCTTGGAATATTTATCCCTACTGGAAAACCAATTCTCTGCAGAATCCTTGAACCGTGTAGCATTAACACTGTACAACACATGTTGGTATATAAATTCGTATATAATAACAGAAATTTCGTCCTCCTTGTATATTCCAGAACGTTGAATTAATGTTTTTTTCATCGGCGAATATTTCAATCGAGTGAAAGGATCCTTGAAAGTAAATGATAGACGAAGTGACCAAGATTTATGCAATACTTTTTTTATTGCTCCGATTCGCTGAAGAAAATTTCACTTGTGTAAACCGAACGTTGGAGGAAACGTTATTAATCTCCTGTGTTTTATTACTTCGGCGTAGAGCTTTTCTTTTTTTCATTGTTTATAATGAAATGGATTTTTGTCGATAGGTCCGATTGGCAGGTGAAGCGGAATGAATGTTCTTGATGATGTAATGCGCAGCTACTGTTATCGAATTATAAACATTAACGTGGACACGTTGATGCATTATGGAGTAAATTTGTTAACAAAAGCCAATTGGAATCGCAATGGCAGATTCTATTCGCTCGTCCGTTCAGTCATTGCCATATTAAACACTAGCAACGGGGCAACACGAATTACACGGATCGTCGAGTTCCATTCGAACTTAAAATCCTTTCGATGAGTTATGCCCTACGATTCCTATATATATGTAGGTTATAATGGAGCTGTGCAATTTTCGTAAAAGAATACATTTTTTTCGCTTCGAGATAAAGTCTCGATATTACATTTGATTTTTTGCCTCGAACACAGTCGGTTTACCAAACTTTACAAAAGTGAGTTTATTTATATACGTGTGCGAAACTTCTTGCACGGAAGGGCAGTTCCTGACGTGATTAAAACAGTGCATCGAGGGCTGATGCACATGCATTATACAGTTTAACGGGACGTAAATAATTCAGAGATTCGACCACCCGATGAGTCTCGTTCGGCACGAGCGTATCTTTAAATAGAACCAGCAATTTCCATGTAAAAGTGGAAGAAAGCAACAATTGCTGTGTTTACGAAACTAGGATTCGTCTGGTGACTGGGAAAACTTATTCCAAGTGTTTGCTAATGAATATATATATATATATATATATATAATGGTGTGGAATGAAAAGAACAAATTTTGAAACAATATTAAAATTATAAAGTTATTTTTATTGCTTTATTCGACAAAATGTTTATAAAATTTTATGGAAGCCAGCACAAAACAGCAATACTAGAAATTATTCGAGAATGGAACGAAGGACTGGAAGAATCTCTCCTGACCCGATGAAATTCACTCTCACGTAATTCCCTTCTGGAGAAGGAAGGGCTTTCACCCTAACGTACGTGCATTTCGTACAGCGCCACCCTCGATTCGCGTACTTTGTCAACCCCTATAGGCTCCCCTCGACGCATGCGCCATCCTTCCGTTCCTCCTTTCTCCTTCACCCTTTTTCCTGCCCCACAGCCCTTTCATCGATATACGCACACAATCGCGCAAACTGCGCTGCAGGCAAATTCTAGTAGCTGCTGCCTGTGGCACGGATAAGCGAATCGTATATTTTTAACGAATCAAGAAGCCGGACCACTGGCCATTTTATCGATCTGCTACGATCCGATGCCGGAGGGCTGAATGAGACGGTTTAATAGCACCCTTTGTTCAAAACAGATGGTTGCAAAATGTTCCCTTCGATTCGAATTCATTTAAAAAAATGCCATTTTGTCGAACTCGTATTTTATACAGCGGTGGCGCGGTTATAACGAAACGTCTTAATCGCATAAAGCATTCGTTATTTCACATTTTTAATCATATTACGCTCTGACAATCTGATAAAGCATTTCACGTGGGATTTATCCACGATTTTGATAGAAAACACTGAAATAATAGGAAAGTGGGTACAAGTGGATGAAAAAAGCTTTGTGTTAACAGAGATGAGTTACAAAGCAGGTTTTACGTGTAGCTCGGGTCGTTAAAAGCGAAACACGAAGCTCATTGAAAGCTCGAGGTTTTCGAGCTATATTGCTGAAATTCAATGAAAAAGAAAAATGGAGCAGCTGTAATAAAAGCGAAGTGATTTTTTCGCAGTATGCACTATATATATATATATATACACAGTATACTTGCTCTTTTAATTCAAACCTCACAGCTTTTTCCCAATGATTTGTCTGTCCAGTGTGTATATAGAAAAAATTCAATTTCGACGTTGAAAGGCAAACTCACGAGTTGGCATTTTCTACCTTCGCGAAGAGTCCTGTTTATCTCTCTGGATTTTTCATTTCAAGTATTCTCGCAATGGGCAGATATCCCATCTATCCGTCATTTGTTAAAAGAAATTTTTAATTTCAACTCTCTGCAGAATGGACGTTATTCGCAAAGTTTGCTCTGCGGGAATATTTCCTTGCGCCAAGGGTCTCCGGATACGCAAGACTCGCTCCTTACTATTATTCGTGATTATCTTAACTGCTTTAAATGCATTACATCCCGTAAGACGGTAGTTTAAATGCATTTCTCGCCTCTTGTACTATCCGGTTATTACTTGACACATTTAAAAGCGCGATTACACGCTGGTAGAAATAGATCCCTCATCCTCGCATAGAATGGGAATAATGATTTTAAAGAAACTCACCCAATATAAGGACAAGATTGTTGCAGCGGGAGCTTCGTCGCTCTGCGAGAATGGGTAATATTTAATTACGATGTTAAGTACTGCGAAATTGTTCTGCATTAACTACAAAGCCTGCTTTGCAAAGCATCCCTGCCAGTGCAATATCCACCGTATCTTAATGGACAAAGTTACACCATAATTTTAGAGATAGATACCTACCAACGTACGTTACAGAATCCAGCGAGCCTTACTGTAATAAAGTTAAGGTACTCGCCAAACTCCACATTGTTCTGGCATTCAGTTCTTGCAAATTTCCAGGATTCACGTCAGCTCTGCGCTTTAAAATTTTAATCTCGTCTGAAAGCGCGAGAGTCGTTGGGCACTATTAATTAACATTTTCTTATAATTAATATTTTAGTAAGCATTATTCTGTTGCTTTGAATCAATGCGATTGAGAAAAGAGCGATGATTCCTTGCAAGATTGATGATGAGGAGAGATTAAGGTTTTTTTGGTCAGAGGTTTCGATAGAACTGCCTCTTTGTGCAGAATTCGATCCCATTGGCTGCAGATGGGATTATAAAGTGTCGTATATAGTATCGATGTCGCGCAAATGGGAGTATCGACTTAAGGAAATTGGCTGGAGAGAGGTCGATGGGGTTGGTTAGGCTGACGCTTAAGGGTGAAAATTCATTTCCGTTGCTTAACGAAGAAATATTTCAACGAGATCTTCGCGGCTCGTTGCCTCTCGGCTATTTGAGGAAACTAGGCGAACGCATGGAATTTCAGCGATGCACTTTTTGTGGCGTTTTGCCGTGAATTTTCGCCATGCCGGCAGTATATTGCCGGTCGAGGTTTGTCGGGGACCTCCGAGGAGGATGAAACAATATGGTACGAAAAGCTGTTAAATTGATGCATCGATGGTAGGAATCGAGGGGTTCTGCCTGTGTGGTTTGCCACTGCAATTTTTTAATGCAGTATATATAGGACCCACGCCGGTTCGATCGAGAAACGTACGTTATACTCGTATATGTATATATAGACCAACTGTGGCAGGATGCAGGAAACGAGGATAAGGCTTCCCAGTGATAATTATTCACGGATGTAGGTACAAGTTGGACTTGAGCTTCGAGGAATTAGTCTGTTAAAGGAGTCTATACGTGCCCCGGCTTCTCGGAGAATCGGAAACTCGACGATCGTCTCGTTAACATTGCAGATTCCACGAGGAGAGCTCTTTTTCTCAAGCTTACCTTCTTCTGCAATGCAAATTCTCCTGTCCCAACGTCCATTTCACTGGCGAGACTTACTCTCGCAGACGCGCTACTTCCGGGAAAACTCGAGAGAATCCCCTAGAAAGCTTATAACGAAAATGCTTGTAGCAAATTTTCTCTAGGGTTCGCCCGATTACTTTTAGCCGCATAAATTTTTATGCAGCAATTTAATCATTCTTACGAAATAATTAACTTTCCTCCCATGCTCTATCGAATGATATACCTTCTGTTCACTCGTTCTCTCCCTCAAGAATAGAGTTCGTATATCATATATATATATATTTTCAGAGTATTGTTATGTATTGTTGAAGAGTGACTGTACTACCAGCTAACAGAATTGACCATTGCGAACACTGACAAACAAATTTGCACGGATTAGCACGAAATTGTAATAAATTAGTTAAAAGTAAGCTATCGCTCATTCGAATCCGATTACACGCTTGAATGCACCCGGGAATTAAGCCCAATGACCTTAAATGAATACCAATAAAGGATTAAATTGTTTTATTATCTTGGAAAAATTGTGTTTCGAGAGAATTTAAATATTATTTAATTGCGAAATAAATATTAGCAATGCGTTTGGTACGATTAACAGATTAATTTAAGAGAAACGTTTATACTTTGAGATTTTGGTTTACTACGGTTGTTTGATCAGGGAATAAAAGGTTAAAAGAGCGGAAAGAAGGAAAAGCTATTAATTGGGGGCACAAATCCACGTAATTAAGATTACACGCTGATTAATAAGTGGAGGAGAGGGTCAAGAGGATGCCCTCGTGCTAATAATTCTATATATTCAGTACAGTCTCTGGTTTCTCATGACTCGCAATCCATAAAAACGCGATCTTGTCCTGACCAGCCAATAATAATCGTAATAATGATGTTTAAGAGTGATAATAATGAGATTTTATTGCCTACCATTCGCGGCGTGATGTGCGAGGAGAGAATAGAAAGACAACTACCACGTAGGCTCCCTCTCAACTCGAGTCGAGTGAAAAGGGACTCGGCTCTCATCTCAGTGAGTACACCCTAATTACCAACCCAGATTGTAGGCATTAAAGCTAACTAACCAGGATGCTTCTCCAGCGAATGTGAAAAATTCTTACAAAGTGTATTCATTGACCTTTCTTTCGTATATACTGTATATATAATATCTTTTCACAAAATATCTTAAAAAGAAAAAAATATTTTTATTTATTAAAACATTCCACATAATTCCCAGCCAAGTATTCGCTAGAACAATCTTAACTGGTATCAAAAACTTATTAATTCTTGAATTTTTTACTCATCGTACATATAGATAAAAATTGCAGAAAACGAATAGAGCGTCGTGCATATAATTACAGGATGATTCGGTGCAAGTGCAATTTGCATACATTTATCGCGCATCTTCAGCCATTGGAAATCTCTCGTACGGCCGTGATTGGGCTTGTCTAATAATCTTGTTTACATGGCAGGAGAGAGAAAGGATCGTATCTAATGGATCTTAATAGAGTCAGTCTAGAGAATGCGATAGATTACGCTGCACTTCCGCGTATACTGATTTTCACGAGAAGATTGGATCTCACAATGATCCGCTAAAAAAGTAAACGGATGATTTTTTCAATGAAAATTGCAATCGGTGTTTCCCCTGTCAATTAGAGGGCAATTAATTAGTCCTTGTGTGACTGCAGTATATCTCCTCCGTCAATTCTCCGCGACTTTCGTCATTCGTGCGAACGCATAAGAGGCTAAAAATAGAGGTTTGGTGCGGTGAGAGAGCACCTCTTGCTGATGGAGTAGTCGTCTATCGCACGTAGGAAGCAGCGTTGAGTACGTAGGCCTAGTTATACTCTGGCTGGTACAGCTTGTTGATTATTTGTGGGCTCATCACTGAACGGAAACGGTAGCAAGCTTTAGCTGAAATACGCGCGAGTAATACACTCTGTCGACAATCGAACGTTTCCTCGGGTTCTGCAAACTGTTGCGACCCCCTTCCACTTCCTGCTATACGGACATACGTTCATTGCGGAACATTAATAATGCACGAATAAAAAGACACAGGAACACCTATATATAATTATTACATATGGTTTAATGCTAATTAATCGACGTTGAATGACATTTAAAATATTTCGCGTTTCTCGTTGAACGTTAATTGCGAAAATTCGCAAGATAATTTGCGCGCATACCAGCCTGTTATGCAAACTATGCCAATCAGTGAAAAATAATATCATAGAAACGATATTTTCATCGCTTCGCTAAATTCGAACAATGGAAGCTTCGACGTTCCGTCGAGGAAATTGTGCCTGATGCCTAGTAATTAATCGGTTTTTGCTGATTTGCGTCAACGATTAATAGTGTTTACGCGGAAAACGGATTAGTCTAACGAAAATTGCAAGCAGAATAAAGCTTTAAATGTGTGCACCGCTAGTCGCGCTGATACACGATACACTTTTATGGAATTTTGATGAAAACACGTTTGATATACTGCTTCCAGTCTTAATTGAAAAATAATTAATCAGGTCCATGTCGCGTCGAGCCAAGATCGGTCCAAGTGTGTTGGTTTGATTTCAAAGTAAAAATTCCACAATTCGCTGGAATAAACTGTCTTGCGACATAAAGTTTCTGGTTTAATTTACGGGGTATGTCCAGTGAAAAATAAGTGATATAATGATTCATTAAATCCCATAGGTAAACAAGTTGGTACAGCCAGTTTATGCTCGTTCCGAACTCTTCTGCAGCAAACTGACTGGTGCTTTCCGCCGTTACGGTTCCGCAAACATTTGCGGAGCTATCGAGAAATCGAGTTCCGGTTTACAGTGTCGCCAATAGCTAGGGAAACCTGTACAAGCAACTCGACAAAAGGATTCATTCCAGTTTTGGCTTCTTCATAAAGCACCCATTGCGATCCTGCGGCTTAATTTCAGATCGGTCGGAGAGTGGAGCTGTTCGAGAGTCGATAGTCGTTAAGCTCGGTCAGAGCGAAATAGAATTTAGTCGTATGTGTGTAGGTGGTGGCGAGAAATAGGGGCAGGAAAAAACCGATGGAAATTTAATGAAAGGAACCTGGGTGAAACGTGTCTAACGAAGGGAAGTTTCGTGGCCGAAATGTTCTCCGTCCGATCGTTATTATATAGAAAGGACACCTTATTGACAGGCGCTATAATGAGATTGTCCACGCAATATACTAATGAAAACGCCATTGTGGTCAATTGAATTTCGTCGGGAGGCCAGATGCTGACTGGAATTGATCAAGATAAATGGTTCGATAAATTCCTAGCATCATCCAACAGGCATTCTTAACCTTAATCGTGACCGAGGTCAAAGGATTCACAATTTATCTCCCTCTAATCTCGTTAGTCCTGCGTGTCTTTGGGAGCAAGGTAGAAACATCCTCACTTCGATATGTGCTTTGGAGAGTAAAGGTCTGACTATATATTAAATCTCTACTATCACTTGGTCCCTCTCTCTCTCTCTCTCTCTCTCTCTCTATTTCTTCAGGGTTAACGCAGCTGCCTTACGATACTTTACATTTCACGTCGACCACTTCTCTTCTCCTGACGTTGGGCTAGGTCAGGTTAGTTTAGTTTAGTTTAGACAACACGGATGGTAAAACCACGAGCGCAGGTGTTTCCTGCAGCTTACCTGTTCGTGTATCGTCCTCGATGAACGATTTACCGTCGCGTGTCGTGATCCCTTCAAGATCTATCCCGCTGTGATCGTATTATCCCGAGGACAAAGCAAATAAACAGCAAAATCTCCACTGAATAAAGTACAAATCTAATCTGCAGTATTATAAAATCTTTAGCTGATCGTATTATATTATTATTTCTATATGAATAATCTGTAAGAATGGAAATTCGCACGAGGACACCGATGAAGCTGAAGAATCGATGGTGGTTAATGTTGTAAAATAAAAATCCTCCTTAGGATGGACGACCACGAGATTCAATCGACGGTGGAGTCGATACTTGGGCCAGGAGTGAAAGTCGTAGATTGCGAGAAGAAGTCCTGCATGCAGGAGGAAGAAGTCCTGCTGATAAATGGCGTTCCTATACCGCTGGAGGGACCGGATGGAGTCGCCATTAGAGAGGCTATGATAACTGGCCAGGTGCCACCCTGTGATCTGTTAAATCAGATTCTCGTTAAGGCTGGGATATTAAGGTAGTATCGTGGATCCTATCAGCCTCGTTGCTCCAATAAATTTTGTAACCCTTAAAACCTCTGTTTTTTTTATCTATATACACACCCTTGATATATATCGTTGTGCAAATAAAACAATTTCAAGTAAGAGCAACGAGTTGAAAGAAATAACTCGACTTCACGAATCTCTTCCCACAGTGTCCTAAACTCACGTTTATTCTTAAAATCATAATTCGATACGTTTCCAAGCGCATGCGCTTGCGTCGGGATTCGAGAAATCGAGGTATTCTTTGAAGGGATATTAAACTCGCGAAATTGGATCCATGGTACTATCCGATAACCTGGTTGAACGTTCCAAAGGGCTCCGGTACGTCTGGAGACGTCGTTGAGCGTTAAATCGTCGATCGTGACGAAGGAGGAAGTGACGGTTGCTCGAGATGGCAAAGTGGTCGATGAGAGAAGTCGAGAGACGAAGGAGAACAATTTCTATGCCTCGTCGACCAGTGAGATTTGGGAGCCAGTGGGCATAGTTCACCGGCCGAGGAACATCAAACCTTTCGATAGTTCCGACGATTCAAGGCCAAACTCGAACGCCAGTTCTGACCAAGGTTACACGACCAATACCAGTAGCAGCAACAACGTGTTGAGGGAAAGGGGAGGAGCTGTCCCTGTGGGATGCCCAATTTGCGAGGACTGTGATCCTGACTGTGTCACCAGGTGCTTGGGAGGCCTCGCTGGCCTCGGCTCCAAGGTGTCTCGAGTCCAGACGACCACATCCACGGTGAGAAACTTACCCCACACGCTCTAATTAATCTCCAATTTCCAACATCGCTCGCCTATCAAATCGCATTTTGCTAATTGCGTCGCTAATTATAGTCGCGGACCAACGCAACGCATGCTCCTTAATCTATTGACCCGACCTTGTTTTATGCTTGCTTCTCTAAAAATCCTACAAATTTTTGCTAAAGTTTCGCTTCCTTTTCATTTATCATTATATGACCATCCAGATGCTAGGATGGAAATATATAACGAATTATCTCATTCTTCTATGATTGAGAAAAGCGATAATTATTCTATCGATCGATTTTTATAGGTTGCTTCGATTAAAAATTTACTGCTTGATCGGTTACTAAAATAGAAAAAAGCTTCAGGATTATTTTTTATCGAATATTTCTGCTTATAAGAACTATTTTTTCTCTTTTTCTCTATATGTTAAAGTTACGGAAGCTTGTCTGGAAAAGAAATGTCTCGCAAATTCCACGCAAGTTTCAGGTCCAGTTTTCTTCCTATTCCACTTTTTTCTTGCGTCGAATCTCCTGTTTGTACAAGCGCGAGCGACTCTAAACCGTCTGGGCTAATAGCGGACTTTCTGCATTCTATGCTGGCTTGAGGTTATGGAGGGATAGAGAGAAAGAATTGAGGTTTGGAGAAAGAGATGAGAAACTGTTATGGAGAAACGAGTCGCGTAAGCTGCCATATAAGACTCTTTGTCGGCTCGCTTGCTGCGAAAACCTATATAGTACCTCTCTCTCTCTCTCCTCCCCTCTTATAGTCAAACCAGGCCATTGAAAAATTATACACTCGAGGCATCGCCGTAATCGCTTCTTCATTATTTTCACACTAGTTATTACAGCGCTCTCGATCAATCTGCCGATTCTAATATCGTTCTCATTGCTCGGCGAGCGCCAGAAATAACTCGGATCGCCTGAAATCTTGTATTTGAGGAGCGCGTATGCTAAAATGCTCAAATATTGACTTTAGCATTACACGACGTTGATGATCCGAGGAAGAGGGTGAAATGCAAATGGTATCCGGCGATAAAGGCTGTTTATTGTCTCGCGAAAGCAACGGGACGTTAACCCGTTGTGAAAACGTAGACTTATTTCGAATTTTCTTGTGGGAGGAGGAGGAGGAGTGGGGGGGGGGGGGGGAGGCAGGAACATTAAGGAGTGTTTTCTGTACGAACGGGACTGACTGTACCGGGCAAGGCGATCGAGTCAAGTTCAGTGAATGGTAAGTAGGTGGTCGAGGCAAGGAAATGCGATGCGAGCGAGCCAGCCCCCGGCCGCCGCAAGAAAACGTCCTGTCTCGTCACGTGCCAGTATGCGTTACTTACCTATCTGGAAGAGACCGAGTAACCCGCGATATCCTCTTACGGAAATCTAGAATTCTGCCCAACGCATTTTTTATCAGCTTGGACGATACTCCGTCATTCGCGCTGCTGTGTTTCCTGCGCTATTCCTCGTCTTTAAACCAAATTTACTCTACTAACTGTCAGGGGCGGAATGAGAAAAGACGCGTTTATTCTGGAGAACGGTGTTTGACGGGGATTGGAAGGTTTCAAAAATTTTGGTGTCGTATTTGTGCTTCGTTGTATTATTAGTTGTAAATTCCTCATTTTCCTAATTAAATTATTTTTGAGGTATATTATTAGCACGCAGCTTCGTTTTATGCTTGGCCATTATCGGCTATAAATTCACTGGCTAGTCTTATATTGTGATACATGGGACTTGAGATCGCGCTGAATGCACCTGTAGCCGAATAACAGCACGTAGGAAGTAATATATTGCTGGAGCGATAATGATGCATCCACGCATTCTACGCCACGCCTCCTCAATTTGCATTGAATTATACGGTTTTCCGGCTTTTAATTTTTCGTGGATTCTTATTTGAAAATTTTCTTTTCGTCTGGAAATGTATCACACTGATTTCTTAACCCTTTGTACTCCGCTGTTCTCTCTTAGGAGACATAATGCTTCCCGTGTGAAAAAAACTGAGTTCAAAAGGTTATATAATAGTCCATAGTTGTTTTTTAAAGCGAGAAAAATTTATTGGTCGAGATTGCAGTTTAAAATTTGCATAGAAAATAATGCTCTAAAAAATTAATTGCGTGCTAACGTTGTTAAGGTAGTTTCTTAACTGGGTAAGTAGAGATCTGCATTACCGACGGAGCTTCATTCTGATAAGAGAGTTTACTCCCTCACCAACAAGTCTCGATACCGACGCACGTTTGTTGGTATTAAAGTTTGTGTGGGATAAACGTGTTCTATATTTCCACCGTTTGATGTTTTAAGTACTTGAAACGACAGTTGATAACTCCAAAACGAAACCGAAGGAAGAGACTTAAGCGGGAATGTTGGCTAAAGAATTTTTTTGAATTTTTAGCCAGCATTTCTGAAACAGATAAAAAGTAGACCTTAAGATTTAAAAATTATACAAATTATTTATTTTCCCCGGAAATATGCCGCTGATATTTTAACTTGCGAAGATAAACGTTTCGATTTTCCACGTTGGTAAATGGGAAATTGCCATGTAGGCGAAAATTCATTTTACCAATAGTTAACAATTTTCTCGACAGGACAGAAAATTTCTCATCCTCCGTTAATAACCTTAGAAAATGTTTTATCATTTTAAATTAAATGTTAAAGCTCACAATTTGTTTTATCATCGAGTGTTGTTAAATATTTTATCAATTACAACGATTGAAAAAGTTAAAAAATATTTCTAGAGGAACAATATTTCGATAGGTCGATTATAACCCTTCCATTATCCAACTTCGCGTCGATTCCCATTTTTAGAAACACGTCAAATTCACTAAGCAGGTGCTGCGATAAGTGACAGTTCTCGAATTTCGAAGCGACAGAAACATGACAGTGGCTGACAGAGGCTGAAACGTGATCAGCCTACGCCTGTGGCTTATATGGAATTACTCTGTCTCTTCTCCGGAGGTTGTAACCTCTACTCGCTCCTACGACCTGACATTCCTTACGTTTCCTTCCGGTTACGTGCTTGCACCCTATCTACGGGGGTTCATAACCGCATATGCATATATGATCTGTACACGTGTACAGTTCCAGTCTATGCACATTGCTTATAAATTCTGTTTTCGTATCACCTGCACCACCCTCGTTTCTTCGATCACTTGCTCTTTCAATATTAATATTTTTATTTTAATTCACAGAGTTATATATACTCGGTATAATAGCTATGTGTATAACTCAGACTTATCAACACGATAATACAATGATAAAATAAATACTCTACAGTATAGTAAATTAAATTGTAATCATCATTTCACAAATGTACTGCAATACTATTTTAATGTTTTCGTTTGTTTCAGGTAAGCTATATCAAATCCCACGCACTCCGAACCTTTGTTGGTTGCAAAATTTACGTAAGTTGCAATTTGAAAGTTTGCATAAGCTAATGAGCTACTTTGATGGTATTAGCCTCGCATCAGTCGGGCGTTACAACTCTATTGAAGCATGCTTTAATAACTTCTAATCTACGTTGAATTTTAGTTGCCACATTCTATATGATACGAGGAAACGTACATACGCAGTCGTGATACACGAGATCTGTCTTTAATTTGCATTTCCATCTACGAATTTCAGATTTACCACATTCTCAATAATTTATCAGCTAGGGTACCATGTCTTATTACACTACATCGCCATGCCATTCAACCGATTACCCATTAATTACTTTATTAATTTGGTTTATTTATCGAGAGAAAAGTCACGTTGAAAAGCGTTAGAAATAAGCTGATACAATTTTTAGGTCTTGTAGAACCGTCCACAAGCATCGAATCAAAATGCTAATTAAGGTATTTAGCAGTTGAATTGTTTCGAGGTTATTGATGGAAACTAATTGTTTCGGAAATGCGTATAGGTAGGTTGGTAGCGAGGGCTCGGGGGAAGGAGGGGGAAATCTTGGAATGGAGAGCTTGCGAAGTCGATTACGGGATGTCGGCTATCGGCGGATTTTCACATCGCGATCGTTTGGCTGACCGAGCGGGAAACGGGAATCAGAAAACCGATCGATAAATCCAATTAATTTTCGTAACATGCTGGTCCGTAAAAGCGGCCCAACGGTAACGGCCGTCCTGACATCCGGCAAATTGCATTTTACGCACCATCCTGGTATACTATAGTATGTATACTATGGTATATATAAAAATGCTGTAAGGAAGAAGAGAAAGAATAGCGGTCACTCAAAGAGCAAACGCGATAATTATTTGAGTTTTTTTACCTAAAACTAATCAATCTATGCTAGAGTTTACAGCGTCTAGTGAGTCATATTTAAAGCCTGGTTAATTAAAATTAATTACGGATGAAAATATTTGGAGAAATTCTTTGATTTTGAAAACTTCCTGTGAAGATAGAAATGTTAAATAAAATGTTCTTGTAACACTGCAAATATATTTACACGCAATTTGTAAAACTACCTTACCAAATAGAAAATATGTCATTTTGGTTGTTTACTTTACTTTTAAGTTGATAAATTACAATAATGGCACAATTAGAAAAATAATATCTTATTCAGTTACCTAAATGCTTTACGTACAATACGTATATAGATGGCAGTAGTGGGCTTGGAGAACAGAGAAACATTACTTCTTTATTATATTCCAACAATTACCTGTTCTACCTGCATTCTTCCTTTTTCTTATACAATAAATTGTCTCCTCCTAATCAAATTAATTCATTTATTTATTATTTATTTTACTGATTACTATCAACACTTGCTCCTTCTCATAACAATTTATACGCAATAAAATTCTCCACCTACAAAGCCAATTTTCATTTCTTCAAAATTTTCTCATATTTTTAAAAAATTGATTTTATGACCAGACTCTTCTGAGTTTGTTCTATTTAGACGTTAAATCGTTGCCAAATGTTTTCATAAAATATAGAGAGTCAACCGAAACGTGCACTTGTAATTATTATACTAAGTGTCAACGGTGCATCTCAAAGCTCTATTGCATATGAATATTTCACTGTTGAGCAGTGTTAAAGCGATAAGTCGTGATAAACCAATTCCGTATAGTGGCATTCGTCAGTACGTGTGGCCAATTTTAACTTACCAATCAAATTTATATCACGTTTCTTCGTACATAAATTTTATACATGTGAACAATATGGAACTGGAAAAATTGTTTACAATAAAGCCTGCTACACGTTAAATTTGTCAAACACGAATTATTAAAACCTTTTAGGTATATGCATTTTAGCTTCCAAACTGACGTCTGTCGTGAATATTAATAACATTTTAAAAACTTGTAAAATATTGATAGAACGAATAATCGATAGGTATTTCAATTCGGCTTGTTTGTACCTTTATAGAAGATAGTATATATATATATATATAATACACTGTTGGGAAAGATAAATCCGTTTAAAAGAATCCTAAATGAGAAATTAATTAGAAAAAGGTGAAAAATTTTGCTGGATATCTTGATAGAAACTGTTGTAATGGAATGGAGTTTACTAGCAGTTCACTAACAGCAAGATCCATCTTGTACAAACCGCTGGGAGTAGACCCTGGTTCTCCGCACATTGCTCACCTAGATTCCATTTCTCTTCAACTATTAATACACGTTTTCGCGACGAGTAGTCTAGTCAAGCCGAGAGAAACATTGGCCGAAGCAGAGAACCAGTGACCAGTGGAGCTTCGCTAGACGGCCAAATAATTTGTCTATAAATTTCGCATTTATCAGTATCTTCATCAACGTCCCCAATATTCTATATACATAAACTGTAGAATAATTCAACTTTGATGATGCATAATGGAATAATAATCTGCAAATTATATTTAATTATCGGTCAAAGTGTTATAAAGTGAAATTAATTTTTGCATTGCTTAAAAGCATTTTAATTGAAACAACTGTTAATAACTGCAATGGAAAAGAAGGAAAAAGTTAAGCTTGAATATTACATTAAGTGTTTCCCGAATTTGAGTGAACGTTCCTAATGGGGACACAAATGTGGTAATAACAATTGTAAATTTACACTAGTTTTTTATTTTTCCTAAATCAGCTATACATTTGTGAAAAATATTCTCAGTGGATGACGTAGTTTTGTGCATTATACGTAGAAAAAGGAAGAGATCTTTCTCGCTCAGTGTCAGTGTCATTAGTTTATACGCCAAGAAGATATTCTTAAGAAAAAATACATTATTTTAGTAAGATTTCAAAGAGTTATTGTGTTAAAAAAAGAGTAAAAAAATATGGAATTGATATGAGATTATTATTTATCATAATAAATCGATGTTATTTCTCGAATGGACTGTGTGTCATTTATGAAAATTATACGAAATTTGAGTGAGACTTATTATAGAATCAGTGGAAATTAACAGACAAGGTTGTAAAGGGGTCATATTGGATAAGCAAACACCATAAATCTATCCTTGGAGAAGTGTCCGAGTATTCTCGTTTCGTTTCTTCGCTTGCACCTTCTCGTTGGATCCTTTTTTTTTTGCTGCCTCGGCTTTCCTCGTCGAACGCGCTTCCATCGAATAGCCGTGCCCGGTCAGATTTATCGGTTTACCCGTGGCAGACAACTGGAATACGTGTACTTTTCCGCAAGGAAAAACAATCGTCAGGATTTACGATGCTTGCAAGCTGATCCAGGATCCTTCGATTTAATCGTTAAGACACGAGAGCAGAAATGGAAGAAGATAAGAATAATAACGATTCCTTGCCAACTCTTTATGGACTTATGATCGCATTTTGCACCGGACTTGTAGGATACGTGTTATGGGTGAGCTGATATAATTTTTTTCAGTAATTATATCAAATTAATTACTTTTCTCGAAACAAAGCTCCAATTCAATTTGATATTCAAATTTATTAATGTGCGTGTAGGTATATGTATGTGTACTATCTCTATCGATCTGACCCATCGACGTATTGGTAAATCTGTAATCAATCTCGTTGATTCGACTGGCAAACCCTGCTGATGTAGGCCAACCACAAACTGTCCTTGTGTTCACCACTCAAGTCATGTTTGCTCAACAATTGTACTCCAATTTTTCAGCAGCCACATGTAACAATAATTCATGCCTCAATTTCCCTTAATTTTCAGTCAATTTTATTTACAACTTTAACAGCGATGACACAATATTCTGCTCGTGATCCTACTTTATTTATAAGAGCAATAATATGCAGATTTCAGCATTCATCTCCACAGACGACTCAAGTTTATTAAATTATCTCATCCCTAATTAAGATGCGAGTCGATTGTTTCACGCAAAGGCGAATGAGTTTTGCGCAACTTCAAGAATTAACTTGTCTTGCAGGCTTAGAGATATTCATAATTTTACCGAGGAAACTTAAACGAATTTTACACGACTCGTCGGTGGTAGAGCATTTTGAAAGTCGCATCAGCTTTAATAACGCCATAGTATAGTTGTATCTAAAAATATGACGTTAAAATACGCTGGAAAAATTGTTGTCAAATTACAAAGACAATCAAGGGCAACTTTATAGCCCACGACTATCTCAATTAATTTACATTTATAATTTTATAACAACTTCGTAATAAAAACAATAAAGTTATCCTTTTTCAGCCCAATATAAATTTACAACGGTAATCATGAGTTGCAAAGTTGTCCACGATTGTTTTTGTTACGTAATATTCTTACGGTGTATCAATATTACAAATGTTAAAGTTGAAACATATTTTTGAAATTGTAATAGAAATTATAATTGACTTATTGAATTATTCTTCTTTCTTTATTTTATCATTAAGTCGAGAACCTGACTGAGGTGCTTTCTCCTGTGAAGTCGTTCAGAGAAAAGAATAACACATTTTTTGAATGGGTCAATATTGGCCATCCGCAGTCTTTTTATAAATCTTTAATCACTTTTTTACGTACGATTTTTAACCCCACTATTTTTCCTGTCTTTTGTTTTTTTTTTTACAGTTCTCCCCCTTTTTGTTCGTTCCAGTCAATTTCCCTTCAAGTATTACGAGCGCCCAGTCAGTGTGGTTATGCGTTAACGCAGACACGACAAATAAATTCGAGGCAGTTTGATTTAATGCACGCACACTTTGAATAGAGAAAACTTTAAAAATTGTCGGTGGCAAAATATATTTTTATAACAATAATTTTAACGCTTCTCTTTTCTTAAAATAAACTTTCTTATAAAAGAAGTCTCGAGCTGTTACATTAATGTTCACTGTAAGAGATTTGTAGGTGTATCAAGATTGACGGATGTATAATAAATTTTACTTACAATGATCGAGTGCACGCGTACGTTCGAATAAAGGGGGAACTGAAAATTTATACGTGGTGAAATATGTATTTTTGAGTAATCATTTTTACGCTTTTCTCTTTTCATAAAAATAAATATTTTTCGAAAAGTATATTTTTATAAAACAAGTCCAAACATTCTACGTTCATTTTCTTTTGTGTGAGATTTGTAGCTTATCAGGGCTGACGTATGTATAATGGCTGTCAAATTTTCGTGTCCGAGGAATACTTTGTATGGAGTCTTGACGACTAACGTATAACGATATAATGATGTGCCATTGCGGTGTGCGTTATGGGGACCGATTGTTAGCTAGATACACAATTACTAAAGCATTAATAGACGTATATAGGGAGACAGGATTATTATTAAGCGCATCTTCATTTATTATGCGCATGTATAAGGATCTACTGTGTGCGCGTGTTAGGCGTGAGTACACAGGAGAATGTATAGTGCAATAACGTTAAAGCATAATGGGACATTGCTAGTTGTGCAATATCCAATGGGATTTTTTTCACTGTCCAAAAATTCTGAAAATGCTAAAAAAAATCTGAATTATAAACAACGCCTAATTTTCATAATTTTTTCCCTGAATTTACAAATGTAATAAGATTTTCGCAAGTCTGATCAAAGTCATCACAGAATGAACAGATAAATTATAGTTTAATATACGAATTTAAAAATTGTTGTTTCGAGTCTCCACATGGAAGAATCGGGTTAAGCGTATCTGGATCGTGCGATTTACTCAGTTGGTCATAAAGTAAGCAGATGTTGATTTTGGTATTTCTTCAGGGTCGTCTGTTCTATTTCTTATGCTGCACTAAATTTCTGAACTGTAAATAGAACCTTCGTTGAAACTACAAACGCTGAAACTTTCAATGTAAGCATTTACGCATTGCTTACTGGTTGTGCAATCCATCTTAAAAACAAGGCTTGGATTCGTGTATTCGGATAATTTTAAATTACGCATTGTTTCGATTTAAATCTAGATTTTTAACTGGTTTAATTATTTGTTTTAAAAGCTTTTGTTGAACGGAGATATAAATATATGAGAGTGAAGTGAATTTTTTGGGAAATAAAATACTTGCTTTAAATACTTTGAATTTAATCGAAAGTACAGATTAAACGAAATAGAGAGAGAGAGAGAGAGAGAGAGAGAGAGTACAAACTCCTTTTGTCATCACACTTTTAATTCCGCTACAAACCTTCCTATTTACCGCAATCACAATAAATATCCTCCCTTTGGAGCGCACCAGCAATTAAGCAATTTACATAGTTAGCTATAAACTCTTTAGCGAAAATGTCTTCTTAACAACGTGAACCCTTATTATATTTACGTTTCACTTTAAACAGGTTTTTTTCTCCACTCGAATACCTGACAATTTTCGTATAATGTATATATATCGAGCTCTTTACACGACTAACTCTATTGTAACGTGTGGTCTCCTTAATCCGACTAAATATCGACGTTCATGTTTGTTAACCTTATCATCCTTTTCTCTCACGTTCGTGAAAATCTGCAAATCTTCATAAAGCGGCACGAAAGCCCGGAGATCCTAGAATTATACGAAAGGTACAATTTTTAATTTTAGAATTTTTAAAAAGCTGTTTAAAGTCAAACCTGGAAGGAGCTCCTGGGACTGCGATTATAGCCGAAAACTTCTGAATTCTCATGAAAGTTGGCGGGAGAAATATTTAACCCGCGGAAAGTAAGCGTTTTCGAAGCTTTTCTTTCCATTTTCTTTTGATCCATTCTTTTATCCTGACAGGCCCATTTTAAGATCAGTGCAAGTCCTTCTTCGCTGTTCCGTAGGGATGATAATATTAAGCCCCTTCGTTCAGCAAAATTTTCATCTATTTCCAGACCTAGATTCACTGGCCTCGCTCCCATCTGAATCAAAACGACGATATTTGCAAAAAATTGATTGCTTAATTTAAAAAATATTTCGAAGTATTCTTACGAGACGTGTAAGCGATTCCAGACGATCCTGTATCAAATCATTTTGCAAATGAAAGCAAAATAGATCTTTTTCTTTTTTCTCCAAAGCCTGGAATATCAAAGTAGCTGCTTCTTGCTCCATTTGTTCTACCTTAAATTGACTCTTTTTCCGCTTTTTCCTCAACGCGCTCCTAAGAATTTCATCCCCCTTTTTGCTTCCCCTAGCATTTCGTGGTCGTGCATCAACGACGTCATTTTCTATCTCTTTCTTTCTATCAACTCGTTGGTTAATACTGCTGTGCTTTTTCTTCCTTCCATTTAATAAACATTTTATGGTATTGTTCTCTGCTACTCTATACGAACAGATAAATTTTTAAGTAAAATAACTAGAACTTAAACTTTAATTAAACTTGCCGATTTATATATTTTGAAGGATATTGAAACATTCCCCGTAAGCAATTTTTTAAATCCCTCGTTGCTGCATCAGTCTCGTGTCTTTTAATCACTCCAATATGATAGGCCCAATTTATTATTTTTAATATATTTTCATCTCCAATTTTTCCCCGACTTTTTTGTATCTCCAATGGAATTGATATCTGTGTAAGTTATACAATTACTACAATTAGTTTATTTATTTTACATTTTTACACCGCATGCTTTATAATAAATGAAATATAACAAAGAATAAATTTGATTACCTGATTACCATCTGGAAATGTTGCATATTTATTATTCAACACAATAGCATTTTTCTTTCGACTTGTTTTCTTATCATTCCCAATATCACTAATGGGTACCGTTCCTGGTAAACTTTCAATTTCTCCATCACTTTTCGAAGAAATTCTATAATTGTCACTGTGGCAAGTACTTTTCGTACTTTCTTTCGAAACTTAAACAACAAAAAATAAACGAATAAACTGCATTTTCTCAAAACAATACTTTTATTTTAAAAAATAGTACGTTCGCCTTACGGGTAAGGGTAATAGACGAACATAATAAAAGTGTAAAAATCTTCATGGAATGTTTATGGTAAAATAAATAAGCAAATACTGTCCTTAAACAATATTTCCTTTAAAGATGAAAATGACGTAGTTTTTAAGTAACAAATATAAATCCGAAGGAAAAAAATGAAGAACATTCACCGCATTCCAAAAAAAAAAAACAATAATCGAATTTCCTACTACAATATACAGCTCGTATATGCAAGGTGAAAGAACCTCTTGGTGAGCTAGCTCGCTCGAGACTGCTGCCCGTTTACAAATCTATAGCTATATGTATTCCCCTAAGTACTCATCATCAGTTTCCATTTGAAAAATAGAACATTTCTCAATGGAATAATAAAATTTCTCCAATAATTTCGATCATGCCTATCGCCACTAAGACTGCAGAAATGTTTAATTTAAGAGAGGAAAAGTGACGGTGGAATCACAGAGGCAAATTATGACAAAGAATAGTAAACATGGTTTGCGAAAATATTGTTAGAGAAACTTCTATAGTTTTAAAGCCGATTTCTTCTCGGCTTATCCTAGCCACAGGACAACATATTATTTCAAGCGTCCTCTTTCTTGATGCTCGTCTGGTTTTACGTTTTATCGTGCTGGTTGGATACTATAATGGTAGCTGGACGAGGAGAGGAGAGTAATAATAAAAGTGAGAAGGATGGACGATAGAAAGATAGTAGAGAAATAAAAAGAGGGAAAAGTAGGAAGAAAGAAAAATTTCAACGACAAAAGTGTTATGCGTCACATAGCAGCTATACGTCGGTAGATAAGCCGTCGTTAAGCTGGGATTACGAGGCTCTGAATGGAAAATTAGATACTTCAGTATTAATACCAATGTCTCTGTGGCTTAACGTGTATTTTATAGCCCGACCGCGAATCAAATTAACGATCTCTTGCCACCTTATGGCTATTTGCCACTTTGCTTTGCTGCCAGTTTCTTCAAAATGCCCACCATCACTAAAGCTTATATTTTCCAGAAGTAGCTTGAAGAAACAATATATCCAAGTGTTAATAGCGAATAAATATTCACATTAGCCGAATGCTTTAATATAAGTGAAATATCTTCTAAATGAAATTATGTTATCGTTCCATTATGTTTCAAAATATATTAATTTTTATTAAAGTTATTTTGGCTGTTCTTCGACATTCTGGCGGCGTAAAAATTCATACTTTTTTTTGCACGGAATGCAGTACGGTAAAATAAGAGACTGTCAATTGTACTATCTGGAAAAACATACGTGCTTCTAATCTATGGTTTGTTAATAAGATCGTGTTGTGTATTTACTTACCGAACCGAGAGACTCTAACGATAGTGTATAAAATTTTCCGGCATATATTACACTTGGTGTATTGGTTTTTCGTAAAATAGTTATAAGCAATTTTTGCAATTTTGGAGAAGCTTTGTACCAGGGTGTATTATAGCTGAAAAATAAAACAAATTATTTAAGTATTTATAGGCACTGTTTTGCTGATTATTACACGTAGTTACATACATATCGGAAGAAATTATTGCACTATGGTCTATTAACTTTTGAGCACGGAAGATATTAAAGATGATGAATAACGTGATAACCGTTAAGAATAATATATTAGCAGTTGTTTCATATAATTGATCATAGAGTAAAACAACCTATATAAAGATTAACGAATATAATATTAGTAAATATTAATTTGGGTGTAAATTTGATTTCATTTACATTGGAATTAAAATTATACTCGCCTGAAACATTATCATACTATTAACTGCAGCGAAGATCGATAATTGTATCAGCCAACACCAACCATAACACTTATTAATTATTTCTACAAATCTATCAATGGAAACAGATTATCAAACAAGCATAAAACGAATTTAATCAGTGGAACAACAAAATTTATATACTTACTGAAGAACATCTCTGTGACAATTAACAGCATCGATGATATTTTTGCGATAAATATCTGAATCACGATTACTACGATTGATCCCGTCAAAAACATGCCGTAGACGGTGCCTAATGTAAAACAAACATTTTTCAAATGCAAAATGTCTATTGCAAATGAAATTTTTTGATGGAGCTGCTATTGTCGATATTTGATATTTTTTTGTTGCGAACTTACCCGATTACATCGAACATTCCGCAAGCATGCTGCAGATAAGTCATTTGCAGCAAATCAATCCCTATTGCTACAACATGAGCCACGCATGTAATCATAGCCATATGAATTATAACAATAGCATAATATTTATCAGTATCGAAGGGATACCCAGCCTCGAATGGAAATCCCAACGGTAACGAATCGTTTTCGGGTAAAAAAATGTTATAAACTGCTGGTAATGTTGGCACAAAAATATAAAAAGCTACGCTAATGTGGACGCAATCTAAAAATGTTTGATGTAACAAATATTTTTATTAAGCAGTCGAAAAATACTAGAAACTATAATTTCACACTACTCGTTATTTCTCACATCGATATTTGGTAGCAAATTTCTTTCCAACGACCGTGCTAGCTCGCAAAATCTTAACTTCAGCTTCCGACATCAAACGAGCCCAGTCTCTCTTCACGTGACTCATGAGGCCTATTAGCTATATTGAAACAATTGTTTATATGCCAAAATAATAATTAAAGCGTGCATTGATCATGCAGCAATAACAAAATGTTAATTACATCGTCGATAAATATCCAAAAAGCAGCAAATTTAACAAAGTAGCTTAAACCCATCAAGGCAGTCATAAACATTTTCGTAATAATAGCTACATTTATCTCACTGTTCTTAAGTTTCATGTACTAAATGAAAATTATTTCACTGTTAATTATAAGAGTATTGCAAGTATGATGAGATGAAACCATTTGAATACCTGAGTTATTTCGAAAGTAATGAAAAGAAGCACGAGTATAGATCTGAAAATTCTTCTGTACCACAGTTTTTGACCTGGCCAGAAACCTGCGAGTTGCAAGTAGGTCTTGTTTTGTCTGTAGAGATCGTGATCAAAGAGGTCCATTTTCCTCAACGGAAATCGTATAAACGTATAAAGTACTCCTTTCCTTCTATTCGCGTAGCTAAATTGAATACCAATTTGTTTCTTTTCTCTCGAGCGAGACACACGACGAAGCTTTTTATGACGTACTATAATTATGCTTAATATTTATGAATGTAGTATCTTCCGTTTGTGTCATTACTGTAATAGCTTGCGCAATCATATGCACGCGTAACAGCGAGATGAATAGCTGCCAAATGCAATTCGTCCTTACATAGTTGAGTTTTCCCTAAAAATTGCCACATGAGTCTATACTAATTTACAGAATCACAGTTATTTGATACCTGAAAAAATAAATTGCATGTAAAATAGACTCCAAGCTTTTAGGCTAAACCTCTTCGGCTAGCTATAATTTTGTATTCTTCTTTACATAGAAGAATGACAAGTGCTAATTTGCAAACATGCATTTCTACTTATCTACTTCAATTTTAGTCAGTGTGATCGTTTACAGTGTAAGGCGAACCTCCGAGATACAAGTGTACGGTACTTTTAGGGAGTAAATAAACGGTTAAATATTATTATATTTAATGATATTAATTATTAATAACAATTCTACATTACTATCAGTGGGCTGTATACGTTTCTATGCATAATCTAAAGAATAAAGCATAGTAAAATAAGATAAAGAAAGATGAATGATCTGTAATATTAATTTACTTAGGTAAGTGTTGGAAAGTTTTATATAAAATTATTTATCATAAAGTTGATTAAATTTACTTACAGCCCCAAATGTTTCAAAAGAGAGATTATAAAATTTGCCTGCATTTAACGCCAATGAGTATTTACACCTTCTCATTATTATTAAAATCAATCTTCGAATGTTTACCGAAGCTGAATACCATTCGGTTTGATATCTGTAATTTTTATTGTTGAAAGTCTCCACATTTTTATTGCATTTAAATTATATATCTTACACTTTGCCCATTAATTCTTCACTATGATTCATTAGTTTTTGGCCAGGATGCATTATAAACAAAAAGTAAGCTAAACTACCAACAGCAAAGTTTGCATACATTGCAGCTTTTCGCCGTTGATTTAATTGAGTCGCAATCTAAAAAATAAGTCAAAGTAACTACAACCTGTTCCCTTTCAATTGATAAATTATCATTACTAACTTGCATTAAAGCTGCACTGATAACCAAAAAACCAAGAACAATTTTAATGAACCATATCCATCCAAAACAAATATTAATTTTTTCAACAAACCGTAAGATCCTACGATGAATCTGTACACTGCGGACTACTCTTAAATACATCTTATGATCTTTTTTAATATCATGATTACTAATGTTACAAATGTTCTGCAAGTGGCACCTAAAACAGCAAACTTATAAAGAATTTTAAGATTTGCGCAGCAATAATAGGCCTCACCCTAGAATTTTTATCATTCCGCAAACATGCTGGATATATGTTATATATAAACAATCATTAGCTATTACTACTGCGTGACCAACGAGGATACACCCTATCATATGGAATAGGATTGAATAAAAATATTTTTGTTCGTCAACAAAGTATTCTGCGACATATGGATGCTCGTAACAGCGTGTCTCGTTCAAAGGTAAAAAAGCATTTATAATATGTGGAATGAATAAAGCAAAAATAAATAGGCAGATGCTGCAGTACTCATACACTAAAAAAATAGTATGGTACAATAATTGCCTCTCTACGTAAAACACGTTTTTCAACATACTGGTGAAAAATATAATAATTCGTTTGCCCTCCAACGTATAATGTCTCAAAATATTGATTTCTTCTTTTACATTTAAATTTTTCCAATCGTATCTCATGTGTTGTAACAAAGCATGTATCTGCATTGAAAATTTAGTTGTAATGTTAAAAATAAAAATATGTTTTACATAAAAATTGTTACTTTTCTATAGTGAAGCAAAAGAAATATATATGTGACGAGGCTGATCAAAGCAATTATTTCAGGACCAATTATTTTCATAGCTGTATCTATATCGAGACTTGTCGTTATACATTTTGATATCTGAAAAAGCAAACGTGTGTGGGTGACGAAAAACCAATGTAATACGAGACTGCTGTATCTTACCTGCGTGACTTGAAATGATAATAAAAAGAAGAAAACTATACTTTTTAACAGGTTCTTCTGAGTTTCACTCTGCGTCCTCCATATTCCTACCACAGACAAAAGTATCTTAATGACGTTATAGTATTCAGCATCGTGGAAATCCATGACTTAATGAAAGCATAGAAGAAAATGTTTGAAGAAAGTACTTCTCTTCTTATTATCCGAAGAGTTTTTTCGTTTTCACAATATTACGTAAAATTACCATAACTACACTCTGTGAAAGCAATCAGAAATTTTGCACGTAGTGGGGATAAATAAACGATCAATTTTATCTCCTGACTATACTCCACTCTCGAGTAATAGCTGTAGTTTGAGAAAATATTCCCCGATAATATCTTTCTTTCAAACCTCTGGCAATACATTTTATCAGACGCTATAGCGTTGTTTTTTTTTTGCCAATAATTTTCTAAATTGCATTTAAATCTGCAAGGAAAGTCAATGTGGTGCGTGCATTTTTTATTAACTCTCCCCTAAAGCATAAAACTGTACGTCAGTCTGCTTTGTGCTTTTGTCATAGATACATGTGCTTCGAGTAGCTCTGAAAAAAGTTTTAAAATTACAAGAGGCATTGTAGTAACAAATAGAGTGGACTTGAAATAAATGACTCCTGTTAAATGTCATTTTAAGGTAATTTGAAATTCCTTGTACCGAAGAATGTGAAAAAATCAAACCGAGCATAACTCTAATAGAACCTGACTTTTTGAGACGATTGCAACTTTCAACCATTGAAGGATATAGATCTTTCAAAACTTTGAGTGTGTAGGTTTTAGGATGGCGAGATTCTTGTTATTTCTTATCGAAACTAGTCAGAGCGTAAGTTGCAAGTAGATCGAGATAGTCTGGAGACTGAATAGGCAAATCGTCAAGTCCTTTGACCTGATTCGACCTTGATCCCATTAAGACTGCAGCAAAGGTAGTTTTGCGAAGGTGAGGTCTATGGTACCTTTCTAAGAAGACTCCGTAGAAAACTCAACTAGAGTGGCGTGCCTCACCAAGGACTTTCAAATCCTTTTTTTTTGTGGCCTTCTTAACTCTTTTTTCTTTATCTATTTCCCTCGATCGTCCCAACATTTCTTTGAGAAATACCGGAACCGACAAAACGCACCCATACTTCATCGATCCTTTCGATGCAATTCAGACTTTTTTCCCTCACAGTACTATTTTCTCTAGCTCTTCTGTTTTCCCATCGTTATCAAGCATTCTTCATTCTACGTTCTCTCACTGCTATGCAGAGGACTTTGAAGTTTTTGTCCCTTATTTCGACTATTTTTAATCCAATTACGCGTGCGGTTGGGATTCTTCCCAGATAAAATATTCCTCTGTTACGTCGTAATGTTCAATTTGCGAAGTACTTTGATACTCATTATCACCGAATTCTCGACTTTTTAGTCGTTCCAGAGTAGAAGCTTCAAAATGTTGGAATAAGTTGTGTGCGCGTCTTTGAGGTCTTTGGCTTTCTTTTCATCGAAGAGCTTCTATCGAAATCTGCTCCTATCTTGCGATCCTTTCGAAACCTTTTCTAAAAATTCTCTAATGGGAGCTGATACACTCATGGCGCATCGTGATCTGCGAGAAAGATTTTTCGATTTTGTTGCCCCGCATTTTCTTCCTTATTCTTAGGCTATGCTATCAAACTACTGATCTCCAACACTGCTTTCTCATTGGATTCTGCCTATATTTCTTTCTACCAACTCGTCCTTTCTTCGCTCAATGGCTGCCGTTGATCCGATCTCTCCTTATCTAAGTGATTTCTGTACTAGTATATTTTTATGATTCTATTCTTCAATCGGATCGATCTTATCACTAACACCAGACTGTTATTTATTTCCTTGCATTAATCTTTTCTCATATTTAAACTTAATTATGCGAGAATTAATGTACTTTAATATGATGTTTCGAAAACTTTGTCGAAATCATTATAATAAATTGGGTCTCCTCCTGAAATCTCCATCTGATATTTTGATCAGAAATTCATTTCGCCTTGCGTGTATTTTCTGAAAAACCTATTTCGACGAATTTCTGGTACTCAATTCTTATAAATATATCGGAAATCTCAGCATTACTATTCTCTTCGATGCGTCTTCTTCCAAGGGTTTTGTGAGATTTTTCTTGTTTTTGTTTTATTGCTCCATCTTCATTCTTTATCTTATTTTCAATTGCTGTTTCACTCGAGCTATTATTATTATACTTGGTATTGCGTTTTTTGCTTCATTCGAATTTTTGCCCGAAAGCTTTTTCTGTTCTTGATCTTTCAAGACCTGCAGTAATATTCTCTCATCGTTCTCGAGAGTGCATCAGCTAATTCCACCTGAGGCTTTTCCATGAATTTTTCTTATCGTTAATAATCTGATGTAATCTTTGAAGTTTTCTTCATATATCCAGTTCGTAGAGATTCTCATAAATGTTTCTCAATTCCTTTTCACTACTGTGTTTCTTAAACGAATACCATTTTTTGCCGGTTTATATCCTCATAATTTCCAACTTTTCAACACTGTGTAACACAGTTGACTTAAATTTCATCCCTGCAACTTTCTCGCTCTGTACGACTTATTTCCCTCACCAATTTTTGCCACAAACTTTTTTCAGGCTTCTCATTAACCAAGTTCGTCTTTTTCATTTCATTATCCCGAGTGAGTCATTTTTCATACAGTATTTCCTTGAGAACTCTAAAAAAATTATTACAGAAGAATAAATTAATAATAGATTGCTTATATTCAATAATCTTCATTGTTCGATAGATCCCATTCATTGTTCAGTGGCTAAAATGTGTTTCCACTTTGCATGTAATTGATAAGAACTATTTACAAAATTTAAACTAAATTTTTATATATATAATTGTATTAGACAATAATTTGTGTGTATATTTTAATTTTTAAGGAAATCAATATTGCAAATTCACTTTTCAACCTCAGTGGGTGTATGTTCAAGGATTATGCAAGGAATTAAAAATACTAAGGCTTGACAATAAAATCCAATATAGAAAAGCTGTCAATTGGCGAAGCGGTTTAACAATATTTAATTGTCAGCGAAGCACGAATGGTAATTAAATGGATAAAAGCGCAATGAAATGTCACCAATCACGTATTCCTGTTCCACCAATCCATTTGTACCTTGTTTATTTTCCATTTAAGTCACTCTGTGTTCGGATTACAATGGGTAACACTGATTTTGATGCTACGAGAAAGTATTTCTACGTGTTAGCAATATAACTGTAAAGGATCTATATAATATTTTAATACAATTTCACAACAAAAGGGAAAAATATAATTTGAGCATGTATTCAAGGTAAGAGATGAAATTAATAAGCATCATTATCAGGAAGTATTCTTCATAAGAAATGATATAAATTTGGTAAGTGACAGTCGATAAAGCAGAGATCTGATATTGATTCAATCAAGTGGAAGTCATTGATTTTCCCTTAGAAGAATCAGAAGTTCACTGTTGCTTTAAGTTTAGCCAAGCGGATAGAGATAACATAAAAACTATCATGGATTTTGTATAGAGTATCAGAATTGAATCAGCCTTTTGTTTAGTTATAATAAGTTTTGATGTGATTAGAAAATTAATTATTTTAGACTGTTTCATGTTAATGCTAATTAACCAAAAAAAAAAACGTTTGAACTACGTCAGATAAAAAATATAGGAAGGTGAGAGTGAAAACCTTATTGCATAACAGGTGGCTTCTGCTGCAACAGCTGGTGGCCATTTTGTTCAGGAGGGTCATAGATGGGAAAATTTATCCTTTGAACGACTTCAGTACCATGTATACAACATCTTCGATTATTTCTCATCGATTCATCTAATTTATATTATCTATATCAATTGCATCGTGTACAATCATAACATATATTTTTAAGTCCTTTAATATATTAATCTATATTATTTTTGCGCACATGCAGTTTTAGTCCTTTCAGCCAAATATTTCTCAAGAGAATAATTTCTTTTGAGTTTGTTTTCTCGATCGATGGGCTAGAAGTTTTTGAAAGCTTGCAAGCTAGTGACTTCCTCGAGCATCGTGACGATCTGCTTGAATTTTCCTTCAGTTTTACGATCTGCGTTTTTATCGCTCGCTTTTATTCTCGAGTGCATACTTACGTGACGTCATGTTGACATCGAAAACTCGTAAGCTTTACCAGCAGACAGACCACGAATCTTCCTTTAACTTTTTCTCATAAAAAAAATTAACCAAGCTTTTGTCATTTTTCTAAATTTTATAGTGAAAGCTCCTAGAATATAAAACTGTAATATTTTCATTTATACATGATTCAATATTATTAAATTGATATGTATATATATGCACAGGGTCTTTCAAATTAAGTGAACCATGCACAGGACAAGAAATGTTTAAAATCGCAATAGCGAACAATGGGCATACGATTGACTGATAATTGAGAGTTTAAAATTACCAAGCAAGATCTGATAGATACGTGCAAACTGTTCGATATGACTGCTATAAAAAGTACAAAAGTCGATATGTATACTTTGTGAATTTGGTTTATATTTAAAAAAAAATTAAATTTTTTACAGTGTGTTATCCTAAGGCAACATTATTTGCACTCATAATTAATTTATAACTCCAATTTTACTATCCATATATAAATCACTGAACAACATACATATGTATATATACTGTTGTAGAAAAAATATTTCTTGTGCGATATGCTAGCGCCCCTTTTTTTTCGTGGCTGCAATTTTTATTCCCAATTTTCTCCGTGCATATGCACCTAGCAAGAAACACGTTGTATCGACTTGTAATGTCAAATTTGATGAGCGTTTCAGTATATAGACGTTGCGAAAAATACTATAGCCAAAGAATTATTAACCCAAATGAGTGTGATTTTTTGATTTTGTGTCAGTGACTGTAGTATGCTTGATTTCAATCAAATCTTCTATTGATTAAGAGAGCTTCCATTACTGTAATTAGTTAATAGATACCATTCGGATCCCTTTGATGAATTAATTGAATTACACCTAAATTTCTTTGAATTGGAAATGAAGGAAATAAAAAATAGCGATAAACGAGACAATGTTAGTATAATTGATTAAAGATTAATTAACTCATTAGTGAGTACGATAGAGTATTTGGAAAAAATATAATTGATGTCGAAACGGAGGGAAGATTGTTGGTAGACGGAGGTTTTTCATCGTTCATAGATAAATTTCTGTCTATCGTTGTGAATGTGCATCGAGGCTGCCGAGATTTTTCTTTATTTTTATCGTCATATATCCCGTAAATTGTAACTTATACACGGTATATCCAGCGGAGAACGCTGTGTAAGCGATTTAATTTCGCGGTATCGGACGCTGACAAACGTTAACCAAGAAAACGATCGCTCGCATGATTGCATCGATGTAAAAAATTCGTATAAACCTGCCGAGATGTCTAATCCGTTGAATTTATGGCTACGCGCTTATAGTCAACTGGGACTTAATTTCGATGATGGGACTCGACGGTACAATTGATCGTTGAACGTTCATTTAAAAAGCTTGTTAATTTGACAAATGCGTCTCGTTTTCTGTTTCAGCCTACAATTTTCGGAACTGTGGCCTCGGACCTAAATCCCAAGGACGGCAATAGTCGAAGGGTGAGTATTGCTTTTTAGCTGGAGTTTTGTCCTGCAAAAGCAAAGGGGTGTGTTACACCTTATCGGTCACGTAACGGGTGCAATTCCAAGGAAGAACGATACAAAACGGATAACGCCGTTGGCTCTAAAAGAGATACGCCGGCAAATCTCCCTTTTACGGCGGACAAGCATCTGGACCAGTAAAGATTTCCTACCTGACTCTCCGAACCACCGGGATTCCTACGCAGTTAAAAATTGAACGTCTGAGAATTGCGAGTTGCAGGGTCGAGTGGCAGGAGAATCTTTCTCGTTAAATCTAATCAATTTAACGACTCGATTCAACGCTCTTTTCTAATAATAAATCTTGCAATTTGTATATAATGGTAAAAAAGCATTATACGCGGATGAGGGTGGATGCCAAATTTACTGACAATGGTAAAATTATGGAAAATAACGAAAACTCGGTGAAAATATGTGATGGGTGTAATATTTGGAGAAGTTCCTAGAGAGATAAGGTTATGAAAAGCTTTTTAAGAGATAAGGAATAAGAAAGTCTAGAACTGTTGTGCCATGGGGATGTTACCCAAAGGATTCTCGACGTGGCCAAGAAACACGACTCGTGGGAGCTCTTCCCGTCGTTCTAATGAGTAAAAATTGCTGTTAAGTCCTTCTTTCTCTATCCTAATCGTGCTAAGATACTACTACGTCCAAAAGCAGGGCTAATTAAAAGTAAGCTGCTATACCAAGCGAGCCACTGGCCTACTCCCTACTGCTCTTGCTAAAATTTTAATATATGCGATTCGTTCCCTTCCACCACCATCTTTCATAATTAAGAATTTTACTGAAAGTTTTATACCAACCGCTTGATTCTAATGTCGCTTGATGCAATATTTTTAAAAATCACCTTGACAGAATTAATGGATAGATACGGACGAGAATAATTAATCATATAGTGCGACCAATAACCTTACAACTTTAACCTTATCGGAAACATAAGCTTTTGTCGAAAGTCCTAAATGTATATCCATTATAATTAATTACATTTTACTATATCGATAACACAGTATTTGATTGATAACCCAGCAGCAATTTTAAAGTTTTCGTCAAACTTCGGAGCCCCTATCATCCCTATAAGAGAGATGCATGTCGATAGTATTATCAGTGGCTACTGGTAATCTGTTTAATGCTAAAGTTTTTTTGCTATAAAAGGAGATCATGCACGCTGGAGAATTCGACGAATGAAGATACGATTACGTAAATGAAACAACGTTTTGAAGCTCTTGTCTGGCACGATCGTTCGTTGGCAGATCGCTTTAGATTTGCAACGCTCTGCGGCCAGCAAAGCTGGATGCAGCTTCGAAATTGTCACGCAGCAGATTTTACCGTGATGTGTGTTTACCAAGCTGGAAGAGCAAGCGCTACACCTACGTCAAGCCACGATTAATATATATACAACCTGCGGCATAGTAATTTCAGTTCTTTGTCTCAGACACGAACATTATATAAGCACTAGAAAATTTTTCATTCGTCATAATTGCATTAAATTTCAAAATTTCAAATTATCAGCAGTGAAATTTGATAGAGGAATAACGTAGAATTGAGTAAGAAAAATATATAATTATTTCAATTAAGATATGTGTGATATAGCAGTGGTAATCAGGGAATAGGATATTTAAGATAAAATTTGCAGCACACATTTTTATCCAGGAAATTCTTCTCTGCTAGATAAGCAGAAAAAAATTGGAGTTTAATTATGATAGCTGCTTAGGTATAGCATATGCAGTACACTTGAGTAATGCTAACGAGGAAGCTACCGAAATCTCTGCACAAGCCTTATCTCCCACTTAGCTAAAATGTACCATGATATCGTAAAACATATAGTTATATAGGTATAGAGTTTTTTGAAAATGTTTCTAAAAAGTATTTTCTTATTTTGCTAGTGGTTTTTATTATTCGCTATTGACTGGAAAACTTTATTGATGCTAAATTAATATCGAGTCAATAAAAAATATTCCAGAAGTGCAATGGCTGAATAAACGTAACGCAAACAACAGTTTTTACAATTCAAAACACATAAGGCCAGTTTAAATTGAATTCTCAAATAGGCTTCCATTGTCTTATATAGTTTCACCTTAAAACTTGAATAAAAAAAAAAAGAATAAAATGTTCGAGGAAGCTTGATTAATTTGCTTTGAATGAATATTCGTTGGATTATTGTTAGCAATAAGAGAGGCAGACCGAACAAAGATTTTATTAAATAAAATCGAATTGACCAGTTTGGATGATGCATTTTGTTGTTTGACCAAAGCCATTAAAATTGATATCCCATTTAGCCTCGGATCCTCGTTACACGCTACGCGCAATTTCGCAGCCCTAATTTTGGAGGATAAATTCGTTGCTGGCGTGCGAACGAGGCTGTGAAAGGTCATTCGAACTTAATCGTGTATAGGGAGCGGGATGATTCTGTTGGCACCACCTCCATCCCTCTCTCTCCAGTACCATGCATATGATGCCAAATATATGCTTCGACAAGATATGCTCAATATGATAAATTACAATCCAGTTCTTCTCCGTAAAACAAATATTGAAATTTAAATGCATGAAAAATAAACAAACCTCAGCGGAACCAACAAACATATTGAACAAATACTAAAGCAAAGTTATAAAAACTCTGGCTTCTTATTATGAACTGTTTGTGCAATTTTGCAAGGTATTTTATTCAGATACGCAGTGTTTGGCAATGTATCAAGAGTAAATTTAACTAACGGGGCAAAAATGTGGAAAGCAAAAGTTATACGTTCAAAGCCTGAACTGCGCTGCACTGATAACGGAAAAGGCAATAATACTGCCAGCTGCTACCAATTGGCAAATCGGCAGATAAAAAGAAGGCAGGGCAGGCAAAACGATGGATAAAAACCTCGTCCCTTTTGCTCCAGTGTTTATATAGATCAGAGCTGTCCAAAATTGTTAACCTTTATTTTTTCCATTGCAGTAGGTCTTTTTTCAAAACATCTATGCATACTTTATACTTTTTATCAAATAATTAAAAACATCAGTGAATGGAGATATCAAGCCACATTTGTGAGAAAAATATTTCGATGCATTTTTTAAGAATATCCGATATTTAGAATCTTCACTGAAAAGAATCCTCCATTTTCCTCGCTTCCTGGAAGGTCTTCACTATTAATAAATATTTCTTGTCACACATGCCTTATGTGCTGAATAAAAACTTTAATTCTAATTTTCTAAAAATATTAAAAATTTCACACGACAGTTTCATCCACTCGTATCCTCGATTACGTTAATTCTGAGTGTAACGCAAACGAATATAAATGCCCATCGCTCAAGACACTCGTTTGCTACAAAATAATCGAGGTATTGTGTAAAAAGCAACAGTGCGATTGTATGCAGTATTCGAGTGTTATTCGTGAAATGAAAAAATGTTAAAGAATGGAATAAAATAATGCGGATGGCCATTAATTTGATGCTGTATGCTGTAGTAGATAATGCTGGTGTCGCGGTTACAAGAATGGGTGCATCGTATACGATCATGGTGGCCATGGTTCGTGGTTCCCGTTTGCTACGGAATGGTTTTGGGATTATGGTAGCCACGGCGCGTCAATCACTGCATTTGATATCATCGTTGCCGGTGGGTGGAGATCCGCTAGCCTGTAGATTACAATGGGACATGCATATTGTACTCAGGATGTAGGAGCGTCGCACAATGTTGCATTGTGTTTTACAATTGCTTACCTTTCTGTCAACGGGATTCCTTCGAAAATTGATCCAGCAGGCAAAGATCCATCACCGACCAATCAAAACCATACACAATTACGTCAGTTTTATAAAATATTCCTGGAACATATACGGTAGGACAAATATTCGAGTGCTTGTGCGATATATAAAATTTTAAGTAGTATAACTAGATATGTGAGCCGACGTAGAATAATTTGTATTTCGGTCGAGTGACAACGGGTATAGCATTAAATTGGATAATTCATCGTTGCATTTGAATAGAATTCGGCGTGAAGTGGTTCTTAGATACGTGGCGGCACATTCGACGCCAATAAATGTCTCCATCCATTTGGGCATCAGTCTGACTTGAGAAACGATCCCTCCGGTGACGCGAGTAATTACGAATAACTAGTCTCGTCGTAGTAGCAGTTCGATGGCATGGCCAAAGTGATAAATTGAGTCTGCTTGTGCGAGCATGCACCTATCCTTGTGTATGTGTACGTGTGAGCACGTTATGCGCACTGGGATTCGACGCTATAGGAAGGTTATTGCTGGCTGAGGGGCTGTGGATATTTAACTCGGCCAACGAAGCACCTCGCATTAATATTTGCCAGCCTCCCTTTCTGCAATCCTCGCTCTATCGGGTCAATATGGCTTTGCCCCGGAAGATTATAACTCGAAAGAACTCTCTCTCTCTCTCTCTCTCTCTCTCTAGCGAATCAAATGAAGTCCCGTTAATATAAATTAGTCCCCGCCTTATATCAAAGCGATTTCTATAATTAAATAAATTTCACATTATACCCAGCAGTGTTGAATACCTAAGCACATTGTTAATATGCCGCGGATCATCAAGTGATCGTATAATCCAATTGAATAAATTAATTCGTTAATACGTCATTGTCCTCATTGTACAAATTATCAATGCTTAATACGATTTTCTATTCGTTAAAAAGACCATTTGAATTAGTTAGGTAAAATTGATTGTGCACTACGTACCGCTTGTAAATAAATGGTTCGAGCTATAACGAAAATTGTCGGTTCACGTAGCTTTACTGCGAAAACGAAATAATTTAGTGGTAAATTGCGAGAAAACAATGACCGCCTGGATGGAGTTTCGCAAATTTACGACTCACCGGGGGTAGAGAAATTTTTGGCCATTTTTAGGAATATGACGGAAAAGAAACGATGCCGATTGGGAAGTAGGACGGGAAATTTAATTTTTCCCGGTTTGTTTTTGCTTGACTTTTGAAAAAACCAGAGCTTTCCCGATCGATAAATGGCCCGCGAGATCCCTTTTTGTCGTAGATTATCAGTATATATACTTTCATAGCTCGAGTTACGTTTTATCGAGCTCGCACAGGTTATTGATGAAATCTGGAAAAAGTTTCGAATGGCTCCGATATACTACGTACAACGAATAAAAGTCATAGCATCAACTTCTATTCTGCTGCTGCTATATAGTTATTACGAGCTTGAGCTATTACAAGCTCCTCATGCTCTTACCGTGCAAGCTTTAACCAAGTCTAGTTGATTGCCAGACAAAAGATTTTCGAGTACTAATAATCACCACGAATAATAGGGAATAATATACAATTTTCTATAAATATGACCCTTTAGATTTGTTGAAAAATTCTGCTAGCCTTATAATCATAGTAAAACTTTGAATTGGATTATAAATGTTTAATATATACAAAGATAAAGAATCGGATATATACTAGAGACAAAATTATAAAATCCACTTTACAGCATCGACCATTTAATTTTATTACAATATCATCATTTGTTTTTATCAAGCAAACAAATATACAGTTATAAGAAAATACATTATAAGTCTTCAATATATTTTTAAAGTAATTATAGTACCACCATATATAAGTCAAAAATAATAATTTTAAGTAACATTGTGCAAGGTAATTGAACTCTTTTCCACACTTTCTTCTCTCGGTGTAGGATAGGTTAGTAAGTATAGGGGAGGAGGTCGACGACAGCGAAGATTCTAAGCGATAGCATATCCATGATGCAATTTCCGAAAAGCAGACCGCCTCTGTAGAGGCCTTGGGTTCATGTCGACAAGGAAGAGCGCGAGAAGATGTTATCGATGTTCGAATGTCGAAAATACACAGGCCCACCAACACCACTACCACTAAGGGAGAGCGAGAACGGCTATCTTCGACCCGTCGCGTCAGCTTTTCCGGATTTGCATAATCTCTGGCCAAAACTACCCAAGCCCGGAAGGCATGGCCAGCAAGCTTCCATTGAACGACACTACGCTATGTATACTGTTTCCATTTCGGAAACGTCGCTAAATTCACCCAGGGCAACTTTCAGTTTCCGTCTCTGACTTAATCGCTATAAGCGCGCGCGCGCGCGCGCGGCCTCCTCGCGAATCTCAGCGAAATTGACGCACACTCTGCCAGCGAAGCGAAATATGCAAATTTCCAAAAGGGAATTGAAACGTTCCGAAATCTTGTTTGAGCTAGCAGCATTGTATAATACCGGCTGGAAATCGTTGCAGAATAATATAAATGTCTTGAAAGAGGCTCCGCGTATGTATTTTATTGATATATTCCCAGCACATACCGTACATGTGAGACTGACGCGCGTGCACACACGCGACAATGCTCGGTAAACACACGCATTTTCACGCTCGATTGGGCGTGTATTCTGTACACCCCCTCCCCCCTCCACCAGTTCGTATTCGGCCGATACGTCGATTCGCACTGTCTGAATACTAAAGTTATGCGCTATCCGTTAGCTACGCGTGCACACAACGGACCTCAAAAGTCGATAACGCTCTCTCTCTGAAAAGCAAAATTTCACGTATGCATGTATTGATATTCGATGTACAAGCAGCATTACCGATGAATATAAATTCTATCACCTGAAATCCTGTAACACGCTTCATTCTCAAATATTGCCACGCTTTTCATAGCAGCTATCGATCGAACCATTTTCTCTCGGATTATCAAGACATTTTTGTCGATATACAAATGATGCATTTTTAGACACGTGGCTTTATGGTACGCGCTACATCACCAATCGATAATTAAATAACGAAATTATTTTATCATACGGATTATACGTCATTATCGATGCACAATAGACAAGGCAATTTCGTAATTCATTAAGCGGCTGGTTACTCGTTTCATCGAGCCTAATTAACTGCCTCGATATTCGGACCCACATAGTGAAATGACAAGCTTAACGCATGGATCGCACCAGATACTGCACCGATCCGTTTTATTAATACTTTCGTCCTGCGATCGATACACGCGCGAAGATTAAAAAATCTCTAATATTATTTACACCCTCGACGCTGCAGTTCTTCAAAATAAATACAAAAGGCTTTTACGCGAGATAAAAGGAAATTTTTCAAGCGCGGTGATTGTTTGAAAAAATTGTCACATGTTGATTTTCAACAAAGGTATAGGGACGCTGGGAAAAAATATTTATCGAAAAATATGTACAGAAAACATCGCTGTTGTGCTTCTGATAAATTTTGATGGGAAAGCTCGAGTGGATTGTTTCTAACAATGAATTCTCTCGATCGCTAAACTCTGCTTAATTCAATCCCTTTAAGCCCCTTAATCCTTGGGAATGCTGTGAATAAATACATAGCTCCCCATCTGTAAATTGACCCCCACCCCCTTCCTACCTCTTCTCATCCTCCTCCTTCCTCTCTGCTACCCCGCTCTATCCCGTTCCTCCTTCGTTTTTCCTTCCGCTCGTCATTGGTCGATGGACACGGAAATTACCTGATGTAATTTCCTCTGAAATGGTACTTCGACTCTCGGTCAAATGTAAAATCGTTTTTCGAATAACGAGCAATTTAAGGCGCGGTCCATCATCGTCCGCCTGATCTATTCTGTCGCTATAACCACTTAAAAATCGACTTTGCTCCTGCTTCTACCACAGTTCTCCTCAAACTGCAAAGAATTTCTTCGCGGGATTAAGTTTGAGAGAAAATCTGTGATTTGTGTGTTTAGCTCATGGAAATCTAGATTAATCGACTTTATAAGAAATGTATGTATATGTTTACCAACTGTAGAGCGAATGAACGATAAATCCATTCTCGATAAAAATATTTCTGCACCTTGAAGAGCATAGCAAAGTTTTGACAGATTGTTTTGTAACAGAAGACCTACTGTTGCAAGAAGTTCAAGTGGGGACTTTAGGATTCACAGTGGCGTAGTAAGGAAAGATTTTAGAAGCAATTCTATATTTCCTTTTTTAATATTATTATCGGAGAAAATGTCCCATAGAGCACCAAATGGCTTAAAGATATCTATAAGAGAACTATTAGTCAAGTGTGCTATATGGTGTGAGAGCAAAAACAAAGCAGGCCACTACTCACAAACTTACGTTTTTCAATGTAACGATTATTTTTATGAAAGAAGACGTGAATTCACTAATATACAAAAATGGTTTATAGAATTTTTGTTAAAATTAAAGACACGAATTTATTTATAATTCTGGAACTTTGATTTTTTCAAAAATCTATTATTCTCATAGAAACATTTTTTTTATTTCACACTTGATTAGGAATCCACATTGTTTTCTCACTCTGCTTCCACTTAACTTACCTTTATGCTAATAAGTCATAGTGAAGATATCGACTCGTGTGAAATTAGCACTTTTCTTCTTCTCTTTTGCTACTTTTTTCTTAGAAGGCAAAATACGCAATCTCCAACGTGACTCGTGAAGCATTCAATAGATTAACTTGCTCTTAGACGCTATCAAATATTTATAGGAAAACTCGTCGAACATCCTGAAGCTCCTTGGCCTTGATGTTAGTCATACTGCGATTCTGTTTACGAGTTTTACGATTCTTTATCTACGCTCATCGACTTGAAATCTTGAATTATGCATAAGTTATTGTCAAGCGTCAAACAAATGCAAATCTCGAGTATAAAACGAGTATCTCGTATCAATCTTTGGGATTTTTAGTTGAAATATTCAATTTTGTCATTTATTCAAGTTCAGTCATCGAGCTTCGCCTCTTTGTAGCCTTTAACGCTGTTTAATTTCTTTTTTCCATGCAATGTTTCTGTTACGCCTAAACTTCTTCGACGAGTGTGGTCCGAGAGACAAACTTGGGTCGCAAAGATGCTTCAAGCCGGAATGATGCATTGCTATTGGGCGAATGCAAATTGAAAACCAATATCCTCTAACCCCCCCCCCCCCCCGTGCCTGGGGAATCAGCAATGGCTCCGCGTGGTTCGACAGAAGTTTCAATACAGAGAAGGGACTCCCCTTGATACAGGGAGAAATCTTTTCAGGCACTTTCTTCTTCCCTTTCCCCATTTACGCTTTCCCTTCATTGGATAATGCTATCCTGCTGTACATCCAGCAATACCTTCCTCGACGAAATAGAACTCTTTAATTCGACCACTCAACAAATCAGTCATTGTCCGACGAATACCATATTTTATTTACATCATAACGAAATCTCGATTTGCATAGGCTGAAAATAAGAGCCGATGGTATATCAAAAGGAGCAACGAATTAAATTGTTCCGTTCTGAATTAAATGAGAGCAATAATGAGGCGAGGAATGGACATTTACAATCGAAGGTTTAGCAGGGGATCTTCTAGCACGATTACGGTATGGATTATGGATATAACCCCGGAACGCTTCAGTTTGGATAGAGATCGAGGAGTAATTGGATCGAAAATTAAGGACGTCGTTTGCGGCACCTGAGTCTGATGGATAAAATTTTATGATCGACCGATCATCATGGCCCCCTTGCACACTGTGTTACACTTGCTTTTAATGAGATTACTCCAGTCGAAATAATAATTGAACCTCCGACCTAGTACAAGTTTTCGCAGCAGCTCGACTGTATCCTAGATCACTAATGAAATACAATGTAGCATGAAGATCATCCGAGATGTTTCATTCTTTTAAATACATCGAACTGTTCCGTATCATCAAACCCGTTATTATTATACCTAAATTACTCGTGAGCAAATAATTTTGAATAGTACGAGAAATAAAAATGAGACGAGATTAAAAGTTTGATTTGATTTCGAGACGAAATTAAATTAGGAAAAAGTCTTGAATGAGAGGATTGGAAGTACCTACTTGAGTTTAAACGATTGCGACAGGTGCCACAGTCTGATTCGCAGTCGTCGGACGATCGTGGAAGGAGGTAAACGCGTAGGACTGTTGGTAGGTTCAGGGGAGCAAGGATCATTTCGCCATCTGTTACACACGGTGGGCTCTCGCAAACACACAAAGGTATTAGTAGCCAGTCGTAAAATGCCCGAGAGACGGGGTCAGCTAGAGAATCTTACGATAAGAAACTGACCAATGGAAAAGCAGCTATTTTTAGAAGGAATAAATGAAAAAGATGAGGGAAAGTGTCCAGGAGGTTTCGTAAACTAAAATAACGATCCAATTGCTATCCGCTTTATTTGTTTATCCGAGCTGGCGATCCCTGGAACAGCTTTTACGAGAGTCGCGTGTATTAAAATCGTTCTAACTTTCCGTCGAACTTCTCACCGTCGCACAGCCATTTTCTTGCTAACTTTGCTGACTTTATCTCTCCCCCCCACCGTTTCCCCTTTGGCACTATCTTTCGGGTGTCATCTGGATCCAACCAACTCGAGCATTTCTCTCACCCCACTTTTAATCCTTTCACCTACTATACCCTTAAATATACACTCGACCAAAGCAGCAGGGCTTACTCGTCAAACTCTTGCTAATTAAATTCTTATCTAATGAAATTTCTCAGTTTGAGAGATATTTTTTTACGAAACGTACAATTAAATTGAAAGTGATTTCTTCTCGGATATATATATATAGTAGTAGTATTTTTCTCGTGCGTAAAACCGATTGAAGCAATTTCAACTTCAGTCGGTCCCTTAATCTTTTTCCTCCTCTCTTTGTCTATTTATCTCTCGATCTTAGCTCCATGCACCCTCTACTCCCCAACACACAGCCTTCTGTCTTCTTTCTCCAGTGGAATCCGTTTTATCATCCAGTCCTGCGCCATCTTTGCCCGTCCTTACCTACTTACGAAGTCTCTGAATTCTCCAGCTCCATTTTCGGAATCGCCCAAGTTTAGACAAGACTGCGCCAACGAAGATAGGGCGTACGAGCGAGGCGACATTATCTGTGGCGAGAAGGAAAAGAGCCAAGCATTCGGCGAGATTTTAGTCATTGTTTACCGAGACCCCCACTTGCCACGATTCCCACTTCGATCGATCCTAATTTGCAATTTGTACAAACATTTCTTCCAGCTTCTTCAGGAGAGTCGTCAGGGGCAACCACGCTGGAAATTTGTTGAGAGAACCCTGTATCTAGCTCTCGGCTAAATTTATCATATACGAAATATTGAAGAAGCGAGTTGGATCGAAGTAGGACGCGCTGCATTTTTCCTAAGAGCGTTAAAATAGCAAGATAGTTTCCTCATCCATAAGTTGTAGGAAGAAAGGACTTGGAGTAAAATGTTCTGAATGAAAGGAAGCTCTCAGCACCGACGAGAGCTTTTTCGTCCTCTGCGTATAGTGATACTCGTGATAAGAAAGAGCACCTTCTCTCAAAGCGTTCAACAAGGAGAATCGCCTTCCTTCTCGCTTTATCGCGATATGTGTCCAAATACAAAGAAGCGAAACCGAAATATTAACCAGAAAGAGAAAGAGAGAAGGGGGAGGGGTATGAGGGAAAAGTACGAATATAATTTTATTAAGATTATTAAAATCATACGAAGCGTGGTTCTAACAAGAGGGAAGGATCCAAAATGAGGAAAAGACGTGGTAAAATTTATTAAAATTCTTTTATATAAGCTTATGAAATTTATATCGCGTTAAAAGGAACGTGATTCATAATCTTTGAAACTAGAAGCGATTAAAATCAAAGATTATTTTCTTCAAAATCTTCGCATGATATTATATATATATATATGTATACCCTGCTAATATATTAAAGGATATAAATGAGGAAAGGGATTGTCTTCGTGAAAGACTGTAATTACTCTTAATGAATGCGCTCTTTTAATCGGAAAGGGTTCGCTGCGTTTTATGCGAAAACCCGTGACTCGTAGAAATCTTTTGTGCGCCAAGTGGTAAAGTGACGGGGTGAAAAAAGAATGTGAAATTATTTGACGTTTAAGATGGAATCCATGGTGACCCAGCTACACCCTCTTGCTAGAATCTAGGTCTACGTCATGCTACCTTAATTTTTCACCGGTAATTTCTTTCCTTCGACCTACCTTTTCCTCGAACCACTGTAGCAGCTCAATGGGATTAGTGTTTTTCTCACCGGAAAACGAGCAAATAATATGATTAATAGACCGCAAAAGCTCATAATTACGAAAGAATAGTCGCCTAAATAATCTCTCTAGCGATCAAGTGAGAAATGAAAAAGCATCTATAAAAATGCTGTAGTTTTTCAGGAAGAACCCAAGACAAAAAAGGATTTAATTGCTTCGGAGGCAGAGTGCTTCGCGTGCACTGATAATAATTATAAGTAAAATTATGAAATATATGAAGCTCCACGACTGGGATAGATTGAATCAATAATGTAACAGCTTTCGAACAATTTAGCAATGGGATTGACTCTCGGTTGAATACCGTGGTACCTTTTCTCACGTCGATACCAGCTCCGGCAATCGATTGCTTTGGCCTTTGTTCCGCTTTCTACCAGAATTTCTACATGTCTAGGATTGACTAATGCCCACACCAGACCACCTTAAGGTAATGGCAAACCTATCGATAATGTTCCAGCCACTATAGAATCACAGATCGCCTATTAATGGGTTTAATCGTCGTGGAAACAACGTTTCTATTATTAAACTAACATTATACGTCCAACTTTTAGAAATGAAGTATGAAGATTTTGAAGGGATAGTTTGCATAAGATATCTTTTCGTTGCTGCTGAGGGAGGAAATAAAAAAGGTCGAAGACTTGCTCGAACCGTGTCGATGTCTTCCGTGAAGTTTCCATTATCTCGGCAGGTCAAACATCAACCTCCAGACTCGCGAGAGAAGCTCTTTTCATCGAACAGTTTAAGCACAAAAGAATATGAGCTTATAACATTGAGCGATAATGACCCAACTTATACATATATATATATATATATATATATATATATACATGCGAACAATATTACGATAATTTCAGATTTTCTCACTAAAATTGAAATTGTAAATTTCTTCATATAATTAAATTGCTCTCAATGCAACGTAATTAAAATGAATAACTTTCTTGAGAGTCGCAGATTTACAATTATTGTAATAATATCGGATTAACGTGTATATGTGTATATATATATATATATATTTCTTGATAGAATATTTAGCAAGATTCATCATTATGAGTAGACTCGGAGGTCTCGGGAATATTACTCGCAGAATAATGGCCCTAGGTACGAAGAGATGCAGCCTCCGAGTTTTCGCCGATGTAATTAAAACGGGTAATAGATCTTGGAAGGATACTCACTCACGCTTCGCGTTGTTTCGAGACCACCAACGATTCTCGCAATAATCCCATCCGTGAGAGTTCATTCTTTGAGCTTTTATATAAGGTCTGGCTGGTAATATTCCAGACCAGTCGAGTGAGGCAAGCGAAGTCTCCAGGTCAGGACGCCAGCGCTTCTCCTCACACCGATTCTCCAGTCTTGCAAGACTTTGACGATAAGCTTTTTCCAGCTCCTCGTTATCCACTAAGTCGATTTTCTTGTTTCGATCCGTGGATCGACGCAGCCCCAGCCAGCTTTTACTCGAATTTTCCATAGCCTTGGAAAAATATTGGCTTATCGAGATTGCGAAAATCTCTTCGAGCAATTATTTTCAACGAGTTTCGTCGATAAAGAGATTAATGCTCCGGTAGACTTATAATCGGTTCATACGTTTTCCAGAAGTGGCCTGTTTACGGTAAATTGAAAAAAGAAGTTTGGGAGTTGGGTGGCATAAAATATATATGTATATAGAGTGACTGGATATAGCCAGTCCCAGTCGAGCAGCACGAGAACCAAACACGAGTCTCGCGAGGTTTCGGATGAGCCTGGGAAAGGGGACCAGGTTGTTTCGTTTAAACTGTATCTCGCGTACGCGAGAGTCGAGACTCCAACTGGAGTTGCAGGGCTGGCACGGTATATGTTTTCTTCCCTGCAGGACCGAGTAAGAGACTGCACCAGCAGCCAACGTCGAATGTAATACCAGGCTGATGCTATATCGGCACCCCCTCCACACCCTTCCTTCCCCCTCATCTCCCAGAAATCCGCTTCCAGCCCATTTCTACTCTTATTCCTCCTCCTTACGTTGTCCCAACCACCGAGAAACGATATTTAACTTATGAATATTTGCCAACGTACGATATGAGGTTTGCGCTTTTCAAGCTTTAAAGCACGAAAAGGAAGTTGAAGTTGAAGCTGAAGCGAGTCGAGGTGAAAGCAGTCTCACCGTGTCGAGAGAGAAATATGTGCGCCTCTGTATAACAAGGACACGTATGTACATACACTATAGCGTACAGTATACTGTACAAACTGTGTTCATCTTCCAGATATTGTATTTCCGCCACCCTTCATTCGCCTACTTCTTGCGATCCGCCACTTTCATCTCGCTGCGTCAATATAGCCTCTACAAACATCGAAATATTTATTCCTAATAATTTCAACATCGAGCTACAAACTTTCCGATGAATCGCGTGTTTATATAATTGAAAATTTTGTCGTTTGTAGAATTTTCTCATGAATTTATTCATGGAATTGGAGATTGCTTTTTATCAGCAATTTTGGACAATTGATCATTGTGGGTCTGTGTATATATATCTATACATATATATATATTTTTTAGATATTACGCGTAGAGAAAGGTATTGATGGGATGACTGAAAGATAAAAGATCGAGCTCTCTGTAAAAGTTCCTTTGAGGTCAGTGTGGCTGGTCATAATTTCTCTTCTGTGAGAAAACTTCCTTTCTCGGTCCTTCGCTCGAACGAGGGACTCTACCGTCCCTTTAATCGAGCTTTTCTCTCTTTTGGCCTCGCGCCCTTCACTACCATTCACTTTTACACTCCTTTCGCCATCATGCCAGAGCTTAACGGCCGCTACTCCTTTTGTTTCGCGCGCTTTTCCTCCGGAAGGCACAGCTCCCAAACTTTTTCCTGAATATCGCTGACTTTTTTAACCGGTGTTCTTGAAAAAGAATCCATTGCTCGCCAAAAGCCTCGATTCTTATATCGTTTGGTAACAAAAGTTGCGAAAACACACCCTGAGGAAAGTGTTACCATCGTATATATAGATATTTTTATATATTCGGTAATTTACAATCACAAAGAGATTCGTAAATATATTTAAACGTCCCAAAAGTTTTTAATTAACGATAGTGTACCTTTTATTAAAACTCGAGGCAAATTTTCGGTCCAGAAATTTTCCAAGATACATAATTAATTTCTTGAGGATAGCTTCAGTATATTATTACTAGAGCTAGGAATTAACTTCCCCCTTTTTTATGTTCTTTCCCCTTTAGTTTTACTCATTCGCGCGTGTCATTCAATTTTAAGTTTCTCCCTGGCTTTGGTCCCTTTCTACATGGCTCGTTTCTCTTTTGTCTCGCACCCTTTTTACACGCACTCCTATACCTCGAAACTTTCCCGCGATCCCCGGCCGCTTTTACTGACAAATTTTTCTTTCACCAAACTTTTATTGAAACGGATCCTCTTAACTAGTCCAATAATTTTTAAACTTTCTCACGACAATACACCCTTACGGTACCTACAACATCACTTAAGCTCCTTTATCCAATAGGGCAATTAATAACAAGCCAAAGAAAAAAACATGATTTATAGCAAATTTCTGGTTAGATAATACTTGGGAAAATGTAAAATCTGCTTTTGAAAAAAATAAGGAAATAAATAGTGGAACGTAGGAAAAACGTGAGTCGACAATTATGAACTAAATTGGATTTTGCGGTGTATCGCTCGGCAAATATTGAGACAACAAAGGCGCGTGTAAGCTTTGCGATTCACGAGTTGCCTGAATCGAGCCGGGAAGATTCTGCACGCTCCATTAGATTGACAAATCTCTCGGTGGCTCGCGCGCGGTAAGGACGGTGGAGCGTTTTCTTCTTATCAATCCTTTTTTGCCACTGAGCGGCATAAATATTGTCAGTCCTGGGAAAAACGAAGCCAAATCCTGCCAAGACGAAATTTTTACCCGCTCGCTAACAAGATGTCAGGCAACAAATGCTAAAATATTTATGTCGACTAGCTCCATAAAGCATTATACACCTATATATATGTACATATGTCGTATATCGCAGTAGGATTGTTCAGCCACGTGATAAGTGGTGCACGATTGCTTTATTTAACAAAAAACAATTTAAATGTCGTGTAACGTGGAACAATGAACGGAGTTTCGAACTTCGATCAAGGCCGCGGTATAATTATTTATTGCTGATATTTAGAAAGAATATTCGCACAAAAGAGCTAAACCTACCGCGCATATACCACATATATGTATACATACCAGCAGCATCAGCGAAATTAATTTCAACTATACCAGAGAGATTATTATCCGAAGGAAAAGTTACATATTTGGCAAATCTCTACGGTAGCTTTAACGCTGCACATATTATACAGCTCTCATTAAAAATCGTCTTTTTATCCTCTCGCCAGTTTGATATTCCGCACCACGAAAGTCAATAAGTGCTTTCCGTATCGCACTGCACCATTACAAGTTCTCCTGTTGGAGTTGTATTTATCTTTTGAAGATCCGGCTAACTTTAAACTGTCTCGGTTGGCTTGCTTTTCTTTTCCAGCGGATTATCTTTCTTCCTTCAACAATTCTCATTTGCTTCTTTCGAGAAACTTCTTCGTTAATGCAGTTCTTGCTCTGGTCTGTTTGTTGCCGGAGGATGGAAGCAGCCTTTATTTCGTGCCACTTGGCACATCGATCGAGATAACCTTGAAGCTTATACTGAAAAATGGCGTAAGGTCCGATAAAGCGCCAACTATTATTACGTTCAACGTCCTATATATATATATATATATATACGTTACATTTTTAATTTACTCGTTGGATCGTTTTGACGGGATGCCGATAATGGACGTTCGCAAACCCATACATAGACCCCTCGACTTACTTATCTCGTATGTGACTGCAATCTGCACACAGGCTCCCGAGACGTGACGCGTGATCGAGATTAATGAACGTATCGACACCGAGAGGATCTCCAATCTAGCAATCAAGAAATTACCAGAAATAACAACCTTTCACAGGAATTTCTTTTCACAGCTTGCGAAGCTGCTCAATGCCAAATGTTACACACGACCTCTTTATCAGTTCTTCAACATTTTTCCCAAGTGCTGATTGCTATAATAAAAATTAAGCTTTTAATTAGTATAGTACTTACTATATATTAGATGAAATGGGAGAGAAAGAAGGAGATGAAGAAGAGGTTTGCTTGTGTCGTATATAAAAAGACATGCGGAAGAATGAAGCTGAGGAGAAAAAGGAAAGGAGAATCAATGGCGATGAGGTAGAAGCGTCATCGTTGTTACTCCACGACTATAAACGGTACATTGGGCGATGGCGATATATACAGCGGATAACAAGCTCGATTTCATGGTACAGGTGCACCTACACTATCCTAGTTCGATACACACATACACCCGATACCGTCACACTTTTGAACCCTCTTGCACATGGCTAGCAGACACAGAATTGCGGACAGATCTCGAATCTAGAATGTCTAGGGGTGTATTGTTGATTGTGGCCAACGATCGGAAATGAACCGATCATCCGGAGTATGGCGATCTCGCCGTTTGCCACTGACATGTACTACTTCGATAGAACTTCCTCATCCCTTATCCCTCTTCAAATCCCTCCCCCTCTCTCTCTCTCTCTCTCCCTCTCCCTCTCATCTACCAAACCGCACTCTTCCTCCTATTTACTACTCGCGACATCTGAAAATTATATCCATTTTCATCCACTTATCGAAAACTAATCCGATAAAAGCACATTTATGTTAACGCTATATATCCCTCGTCGATATTTCATTTCTATATACTTTCAGGATTTTTGTACCATATGTTAGTCATTTGAGTCCTAAGGGTAGGCAATTTATCTTTATTGTTATATCAAACAACCAGATTGCAATGGTAATATCAGGATATTTTTATACGAACATTATTTTTATTGAAATTCGATATAATTAATAAAAAAAAAACATGGATATAAAAAATGTTCTGGACTTGGATGAAAAATTTATAAACACTGCTCCCTCTTGGAACTCCCAATAATTCTACGTTTGTTTCATATTATCATTAATCTCCTTATCGAGCAACTTCTTTTGACTCTGGCCCTTCCCAGTCGAAAGCTGCATGAATCGATAATCAATATTCTATATACGAATACTTTAACGCTTGAGTGAAAATTTATATTTCATCGCGAGTGGGTGGTTGATGCTTTAGCCAGTGGCTGTCTGGGGTTTTTTCTTCGTCCGGTTCTTTTTTTATAGCTTTTACTAATTTCAAGCAAAATTTCCACAAGTAGTACGACGAAAGAGAAGTAACGCGCCTGGGGCGGCTAGCCTGGTTAACGAAAGTTCGATTGGAATTTCCAGTGCCGGTTGGCCGGCTATGGGAGGGAAATAATAAACAAAAGTTTTCGCGAAAACTTTGGTTTTAAAATGATATTAGCCGCCAGGTATCGGGTATCAGTGGGACACCAAGGAAAGTCCTACCCGATTCAGGAGTACAAAGTAATGATAAACTTTTGAACAAGTCCTAACGCGTTGACTGTCTGCAAATCCCCTCACTCCCCCCTCCCCCTATCCTTCTTCGTACCTTTCAACAAACCACGTATTCCCTCAACCCCCTTCCAGTTCGCTGCTTTTACTCACTGGCACCAACCAGCATCCCCCTCCCCTACCTCTCTCTCTATCTCTCTCTCTCTCTCTCTCTCTCTCTCTCTCTCTCTCAATATCTCTATTTCACACCAATACGCTGCCAACTTCGCGCAAGTTCAGCGCGCAACGCCCGTGGAAATTCATCCGCCATCCACTTGCTCTGTGCTCTTCGAGCTTTTCTTCAGCCCGGCAACCCTCGGGATCAGCCGCTTTCACGAAACTCCTGGCGCGTGATCTTTATTTTGCCCCCAAGTCTCGCTGAAATGGTGTTACCTATATTATGGAATAAATAAACGCCTTTCTCAACACCAGGCTCATTCCTCTTTCTTTGAAATCTTGATCAGATTGGAAAAGCTTTTTTGTCGTCTCATATATAAATATATATATATATGTATATAGCTTTAAGCGGGGCAGTTCTCGTTACGTCAAAGCTCCTAAATTATGGCTCTTGTGTCGTACCGCAAATTACTCTAGTTAGACGAGGTCCATGAAGAAAGAACTATTGCAACATCGACATGTCCGCAGATATTCATTCATCCTCGTCCCTGGTAAACCTCAAGGCTCTTCTGAATGAAACCTCCACTGGGATCAGTAGCTTTTCCGAGGATTTCCCCAGCATGGTGCGTCCATTACTTCAGAGAGAAACCTACTGGATATTCCGGCAAGGCACTTTTCTTACAATCGGCCTTCCCGTATCCTAAACTTCGATCGCCACCACAAAAAGCACCCAGGACGAGCGTGCTTCCGGGTCAGAGGCTGCTTTTTCATCGCCTCTGAGGATAAATCCAAATATTTCAGACTTTGATAGTTCGTCCATTCATCGTAAACTGGTCTATGTATATGGGGTGCTTTGAGAACAACCCGTCCGTACCCCTTCAAAATTCCACAAAATTGAATTTTAGGAATTTTTTAAATCTTCTCAGATTTGTCGAACATTCCTTTTCATTTCGTGCCGCACCTTCAGCTTCCTGGTGAGACCGGAAATAGAGTATTTTGAACGGAAATCTATTTTCTTTAATATATGAATTATATTTTTTATTGCATATTCTTGTAACTTGCTTCAAGAGCTTTCCAAAACCTTCTTTTCATTTTTTCATTTCATTCAGTCGTTTACGAGTTATTTCGATTTGAATGTATTGGTTGGCGAACAACTACGCGTGTGTCACGTAACGGTCACGCGTACTAACCCAGTCAAACACTCTGCTATTGCAATTTCAAATCGAAATATCTCGTAAACGACTGAATGAAATGAAAAAATGAAGAGAGGGGTTTGGAAAACTCTTGAGATATGCTACAAGCATATGCAATAAAAAATAGGGGGACTCTTGATCCGAATACCGCATTTCCGGTCTAAACCGGAAGTAGAAAGTGCTACCAAATTGAAGCTGGCATATTCGAAAAAGCTAACGCCATTTTTCAAATACCCGAAGAAATCAATTTTCTGGAGTTTCGAGAGATGAGTTTAGAGCGAAGAACCTTATATATTAGCTTAGCTTTGGTTAGCTTTAGTACGGTACTAGTACGTAAAAGTATTTGAGAAAGAAAACTATAAAAAGTTCTTTTTGTGAAGTTTATAGAGTCGGTTTATACGATCAGTGATAAAAGAGTTTCAGCCTTAAATATGAGCAAATAAATAGCAGTAGAGGAGTCTTACACGCTAATCGTATTTCATTCTGCCATTCTCAAGCAAGCACAATAGCCAAATGGGCGCAAATGTTTGAGCGTTGCTTATGAAGAACGGAATAAGGTAGGTAATAGACGTGGAGCAAAAGGTTGAATGAATGAAAGAATTGAGGCAGAAAAGTCAAAAGTTTTGGAAATGAGTTCACCCTTGTGCGTGCATGGAGAGGAACGATATCACGAATATGACGATGGCACAGTGCAGCTCGCTAACTGTAAGCACAATGCAATTAACAAAGTGTCGGAAACATTACTCGTTACACATTGTCTCCGTAGCGAGCACGTAGTACGCCTAATGATCATAGCTCCAAATTCTCGTTTACAGTCCCTCCCAGTCCTGTGTATATCGTTAGTGGCAAGTTCTCTCTTCCTCTTTGATAGAAACACGCACATGCACACGCACACGAAATCTCTCCAACTAGCTATTCTCGTGCCATGGTGCTTACACAAAACTACCTCTGCTTCACCACCCGAAGCCAAACAATAAAGAAACCTTTAGGAACGACGAATTAACGACAGACAGGACAGGATGGCATAAATTGGTATTACAATTTGGAGCATAAATTTCTCGTATTTCCCCTGGCTTATCGAATGTAACGAGATAGAAATGACAGGAAGCTGGATCCTCTGTATCACAAGGTAGCTAATGAATGGATACTTTCACGAGACAGCTTATTTTTACTCCCCGTGGGTTTCTTTCGCCAAACAATTATGAGGATAAAAAAGGGAAAATTTATGTAGAGAGTTGGTAAATATTCATTAAAGTTTTTCCATCGGAGCTTTTACGATATATTTGCACGTTAAAGCTTCTCAAGGATTTGCGCGGTTATACGGTCCTCATAAAGCTTGGAATAGCGTTAACCATAATGCACATTACTCTGAGGAGGGTATAGAAATACGAGCATAAGAATGTAGAATCTTCTGGCACGGGGCAAGGATATCGTAAATAGGGTAAAAATCATATAAAGACACGCGGCCACATCTTCCACTTGGTCCCATTCTAGGGGCTTCCGGCATTATTGATTTATACCTCGTTGCGAAAAGTCTTTCCTCCAGGTTATAAAGTATCGCGGAAAATGGTTAAAGCCTTTGATAAGAGCCTACGAGAGCTGCAATGACGCATCTCCTCAAGTACCTCCGTGCTTTCATTCTTTTCTTCACAGCCAGTTTTATTACATCTACCGATATTACAAAAGTTTCTCCACTAGGGAAACCCTGTCGAATACGCCAACTATCTATCATTTACATCCGTGCCCCTCTCGTCATAATTGATATGCACGCTCTTCCAGAAAATTAATGATTGATCATTATACTTTAATTGATTTAGCTTCTACCCCTCTCTCTCTCTCACACACACACACACACACATACCTCTTCTACTAGAGCCTATATAAAGCAATTTTATATCGAATATTCGTAAATTAGCAGTAATTAGTAGAGGCTGGTTCAAGGCCTTTCAAATAAAAGTGAGAAAATTGTTGGGCAGAGGGGTGAAAGGTCCGGGGGGAATTAGAGAGGAATGTAACAGCAAGGTGGCACACTCTGGAGTGCTACTAATTAGGAAACTTGGGTGATTAAACACGCCGCGTCTACGGGAATCCCACGAGACAAGTTCGTGATCCGTTTCCCCCTCGCCAATCGATCCATCGATCGCTCGATCATGCACGCCCCGAATCACACCGAGTTCGCTTGATAATTTCCAAATATGACGCGACACGACGCCATTGCCACCCCCACCCTCCTCTCCCTATCTCCAGCACATCCTACAATCCAACGTAACTTCCGGACTTGATGACTGTAAAATCACGCGTGGTTCTCGATCATGCTACGTTGTCTCACATTTCACTCCTCTCATTGATTTATGGCTCTATTTGCAATCACTCTGTATATATGTATACAGTTAAACGAAACTTATTTTTGGAATCTACGTTCAACCTACGCTATATTCACCGATAAACATGGTGAACCACTGATAAAACATTCCTGGATCAATGTAGAAGTATCGATAAACGTCATGAATATATATATATATATATAGATTCAATCTTGGTCGTTGCTGTTGAAAGACGATAAGCAAATAGCATATATGAGAGTTTTATGGAATTATGAACAAATTGGAAAAGGTTAGTGGGTAGCTATAGGCATGTCAGATATACGAGATGAATATGTCGAGATGATCAGGGGCTTTTTCAGACTTGACATTTTTCCTCCGGATCTCTATCGATCAGTCTCAATCGCGTCGAGATGTTCAGCCTGTGGAATTCGCCTTCTTCTTCGCGCGTACGTGTTTTCGCAAGGTCCACCAGCCCGAAGTATAAGCATACAGCTCGAATAATATATCAGGCGAAGCGGCCGATCCCGGACGGAAATTGTCAAAGTTTGCAGACACGAACACGTCCAACCGTATATTCGCAAGCATCTGTTCAAATTTTCCTCACTTCGTATCCATACGAGTATGGCCAAGTAACTCGATTAATTATCGTTAAGTATAATTGAGTAGTTTCGAGACAAAATTGATTTAAAGGGATGACATTTTATTTATATAATATTTTTAGTGGAATACCCATGGTTATTTGTCATAATTGCGATATAAAGTATTTTCTCTGCTTCATCCTCGGAATGCCGTAAAAGATCAGCCAAGTTCCAAGGTATAGCGCTGAAGAAATGGTAGCCAGAATGTGTATCCCAATCGCGTTTCCCTTAATTGTTTCCCTCGGCGATTCTGGTCGGAGCAATAAGCTACGCCGGAAGCTAGTGAGTGAAAATGAGTCTAGGAATGCCTCTTTTAGTCCTTTAGTCTCTTAGTCTTTTATCTGCGAACGAACTTTTCCTTTTTCCCCTGTGTGCTTCCTGCGCTTCTTTCATAAAGCGAATGAACTTCCAGCACACGTGATCCGACTGGATTCCTGCTAAGAAACGAGCCATGCGATCAAGAACTGCGTCCACATTAAGTCGAACTGGAAATCGTTTCATTAATTTCTATAGCCTTGAAAACCTCGCACATTCTAATCAATATCAATTAAAATATTATATAATACAATACGATAACTAAAAATAAAATGTTCCAATATCACATCCGGATTAATCCAAAGAAAAGGACTCGTGCTTCATTTATTTTTTACATTTAAAAAGTCTAAAAATTTAATTAGTATACGTAAAGTATTATATATTTCTACTCTCCCTTTAATTACACTTCCAGAGTTTAATATTTCGAGTAACAAATAGCCTGATTGTTGTTGGAGGAAGGATTTGGATGGTGCAATAATTTTGTTTGGCTCGTCTGACGTCGAACCTCGAGAACTTCTAGAGGCGTGGATGCGATTTATCTACCTGGATAGAAATAAGGAGACCCCCTCCCCCTCCTCCCGGGTCTGCCCATCGTGTTCCCCTCTTTTCAGGACTTTACGGGATCTCCCACTCTGTCTGGCTTGGTAAGAAACGCGATGCAGCCGTCCACTAAATCACGAAAGGTTCTTGTTGGTCTTGCTCTATCTCCTCTTGGCTCGTGAAGCCTGGCATCCTGCTCGCAGGATCCCTTAGGATTCCCTCGAATTGAGCGAGGGCGCAGCCTTCGATCGTGTCCTACCTCAACGTTAACGACTACCCTCCCCCCTTTTATCTTGTTCTACTATCCCTCTCCATTCAGCTGTCTTTTCCTGCCACCTCCATACAGCAGGCCTTCCCAGCTAAGCCGATTTTCACCACGGGCTTCTTGCCAAGGATTCTTACCGCACCTATTCATTACAGCCGATTTTCGGCTTGCCCCCCCCCCCTCTCTCTCTCTCTCTCTCTCTCTCTGCCAATCTTTATATATATAATTACATCCTACTCTTTTACCTTTCAATATTAATTATTTCCCATTTTTTTTCTCCAACACACGTTCCCTTTTCAACACTCTTATCGAATCATCTCCGCGTTTTTCCATTATTTTCAAAAATTACTTCCTCAGATTAAAAAAGTAATACGAGTCTCAATATTGGATCCGATCTTTCGGTTCTTTTTTGGTCGAGCAATTGGCGGAAGTTGGAGAAGAAGGAAGGAAGGAGCCTTCTGGTTTTGAGCCGAGAGTTCCCGATTCAGAGATTAAAACGAGCACAGGGCCGGAAGTTGGAAGGACGAGGTGACGAGTACAGGAAAAGTTTAATGGAAAATGTCGTCCCGAATGAGGGCTTCCTTTAAGAGCAACGTCGAAACAGTCTGAGCCGAGGAGTTAATTCAGGCTGCTTGAATGGCTACTATCTCTTGAACCTTCGAAGGGTAGTTAAGCCGTCGACGAGTTCGAGAATTTAACGATCGCTCCTTTTTGAACCGTTCGCTTCGTGGTTGACCTCGCTCGCACGAGCCCCAGCTGCGTTCTCGCCTATCGCTGAAGGACGATGCAAGCCTCGAAGAAAAATCTCAGCTCGCTCCGAAATTAATATCCTAATTAATTTTCTATAAAATATCGCCACGGCGTGTCTCCTATTATCACGCTCGATGAGGTAAAAGCAATTATTTTCGCCTGGGAAATAAATTAGCTCGGAGACGTTTTGAAATAGAGGATAAAATAGGAATCGAGTTATTCGGCATTGAAATGCATGGTAGCTTTTTTCTCGAGGTTGGAAAATGAAATTATGAACGATAGAGGCGATTCGAGGTGAAATTATGCGTTTGTGATAAGCGTGGGGAAAATCGAAGCAAATTCGTCGCGCCTGATCGAACTTAAAGACGGAACAGCTTTAGGAGCACAGCTTCGTCCTGTTGCGAAGGATTATCGAAGTCGAGGAATATCATTAATTATATGCCCGATTGCCCGACGTCTTGCCCGAGATAACACCGTCTAATGAGCGAATTCATTATCGCCATGAAGCAGAACACCGCTCCTGCTATAATTTTGCACCTATTTTCTATTATCTATATAGGTATATGTATGTAGAGATAATAACGAAAAAAGGTAACTATATCTATAATTCAATGCCTCGCCGCTATCGCATCGAGATTAACGGCGTAAAATCGAAAATTCAATAAGAAACTGTCGTGAACCACTCGCCATTTCCTATTCTAGACTATACATGCACACACCTCTATTTTTATTTCGACAGTTTCTGCTGTCAATTACGTCACTCGATGAGTTTACTCGGTGAAAAAGATTAAATTTTGTTAGGCGTCAATCCGGACGGAGCTTTTGAACAATGTTGTAAAAAAGTTTATCAGTGAACGACGCAGAATTCTAATAAATGTTTCATCTTTTATAATCTATGTATATACGTGCATAAATATGAATAATGTATGGTATGATTGCAAATAAGTGCTGAAGTAACGGTACAAATATATCGAAATGGCAATATCGTTGATTGGAAAAAGAATTCATTTTGCTATGAGAGGGAAAAGTCGAGGGGAGCAACTAGTGTAGTGCGAGTATGGAAGTGGAAAGTCGTAAAAAAACTTTACGCAGCTCTCGCAAAACGATAGAAAGTAATCTACGAAACGTTCCCATGGGTTTGACGTTTATTATGTCAACGGGCCTCGCCGTCTTTTCGCTTGACCAACGCTCACGTTCAACCCATGCGTAACCTTTCGGTCCTCTAACTACCCCCCCCCCCCCCCTCCCTCTCCTCTCATCCCTTCTTTCACTAGAGTAAAATTTTCTCTCTGTCCGATCCATGGAAGTTTCACAAATGTTTAGAGCAACGAGCGATGAACAAATTTAAGTACCACGTAAACTGCAATTTAGTTATCTACGACTAAAACTGCTTCGCTTATGTATCAAGTGGAAATTAAATTGACGCCAAACATAATCACACTGCATAAATGATTAAGATGCCTCATTGGATTTTTCAGTGTCACCAGTGCAATCTTTCAAATTGAATTTTTAATACGAGAGTATGTTGCAATATTAAATGTGGGAATCATAGTAGCTATATATATATATATATATATCTGCTTGTGAAAGATTGATCTAAAGAGTTCACATGGGTGAGACTACTGTAAGTGAATTAGCGCGGACCTCGGGGCCTCATAAATTTAATATCGACGTGTAAGTAAGAACGATCCGAACACTCTTGGGGAGGCCAATTAAGGGGACGGTAACGTAACTTTATGGACTTGAAGTGGATTCCTGTCAGAATACATTAACGATACCTAGTCTGACCTCGTTAGGCTTTTTTCACTTATTCAGACCCAAATGTATCATTTCTAAACTCTTGTTATCCCTCTACGTTCTGTCGCGTATATATTTCTCGTTTTCATCAAGTATAAAAATATCCTTTTCTTCTTTTTCCAGGTGAGTACTGATCCATTGTAAATACCAATGAACCATAAATTCGCAGTGGTAAGTGAAAGTTTTGCACAGACCGTTAATATTTTAATACAGGCTTAAACGAAGACTCCTGTATAATCCGTCGGAAGTTTACATCTCTTTAATATTGTTTAAAAGATGATTCCTGTTTCAAATACAATCAAACTGTCGTTATATGATAACTAGCGAAGCACGAATTGAAATTTATTAAAATTCTGCTGAAAATATTAAAATATGGTGAATATCGCAGAGGAATTAAGGCAGATGCGTCTGGGTGATCGCAGTATCGAGTCGTGTACCGTCGGCAGTTGCCGAAGTACAACGATGATTAACCGTAATCCAACCGCGAGCGTCGCATTTAAGGAAGGCTGCGGTTATAGAAGATTCGATTCGAAATTTGGGAGCTTACATAACGCTGAGGGTGCGAGAAACGGGGTATATTTGGCAGAGGGATGGAGGCTGCAGGTTGAGGGGTCGTTTCAGGGTCGGTAACTTTGGTAACCAAGCGACCAATAGACACGCGAGTGACTCTATCCCTGTGTGTGCTAGTCGAAGGATGCAGCGCCTAGTGCTGTGCTACTACTGCTTCGAGGTAGTTGCAGGCAGGAATAGTTGCGTATAGGTTGAGTTTACGACACGATGCTTTTAGCGTCCCCTAACAGTCTGCCAGCAATCGCATTAGTCGCTCTGACCCGTCGTTTGCCATATTTAACGCTGTAGCATATACCCCAAAGAGAGTCACCCGCGCCTTCCAATTAATTCACCAATCGTGTAACACTGGAAGATACTCCTTGAATCAAAATATTTCAGAATTTCCTCCTTTACCTTTTTTATCTGACGCGAATATTTTAGTTGTCGTTCCTGAAGCGATGGAACAATTTGTTGTAGCATACTCTAAAGGAATGATCATGTACGTACCTTTCAATAATTTTACCAATCGTGCAATATCAGTAGATTTTCCTAAAATCACAATATTCTGAATGTTCTAGACTCCTTTATCTTTTTTACCTGACGCGAATATCTTAGTTATCATTCCTGAAGCAATGTAACAATTCGCCGCACCATATACTCTAAAGATAGGACCGTGCATCTTCTATTTATTTCACCAATTGTGCTACAACAAGTATATAATAGATAAAAAAACATTTCCAAATGTTCCCCTGTATACCCTTTTTATCTAACCATTGCACGTATGTATTAGTTATTGCTCTCCTGAAGTGATTGAACAATTATTCGTGAGAGATTAGCAAGAATGCAAATTAGCCGATCATCGTACTGCGGCACGGTTTTGCTCTAATGATCACTAATGATCAGTCGGTTATTACATCAGCTGCTGCATTCAGGACGCTTCCATGTTTAATGACAAATCGCATCCTGTATAGCGGCATATGTTTCAGCGCATCCGTACAGTTTCACCAATCATACCCCGTCATATTGGAGACCTTCCAGCTATAAGCTCCAAGCATTTCCATTGCCAGAAACTTTTATCAAAACACATTTACCTTCTCTCTCTCTCTTTTCTCTTCAATTTTAAACATTTCCGATATTCATCCCTGATTTTTCAATAATCTCTCAATCCCTCGAAATAATCCGATAATATGCAGCATACACAAAATTATATCTTGAAAATCCTCCACAGTTTCCTACTGCGCTTCTATCTTTCTTCTTTCGTAATTTGAGGCGTGTCCCACGTTTTCCGTTAAAGCTACTTTACTCTTACGTCAGACTCGAAAGAATTAACAGAAAGATAGAGAGATAAAGAGGGAGAGTCAATGTGATGAGAGGACATCGAAGAAAGGCAGCGTGGTAGTAATTAGAAGCAGCTGCCAGCTCGATTTACAGAAGCAATGCAACGCAGTAGAGAAGCTTTCAATTCGCTAATTTGCTGTAGGAATTCGATCGATTGACATTGTTCGTGAAATTGTCTAGGAGCAGGGACAATAGTTATCCGACCCACCACGACGGGGCTGCATTTAGCAAGAAATCAAATTCCTCCCGGCATACGTTCATATATACGCATTGGCGTTGTTTGGTCAATCCTATTACGACAGAGCAAACGTCAAGATGGTATATTAGGCATCCCTTTTGTATCCATCAATTCTGCAGAAACCAGAGCATACTACTCACCTTGCCATTTACAAATAATTACTGCCTCTTTAATAAATACACAGTGTCCAAGGAATTTTCGGGATTAGCTTTTCTGATACCTATACATGCAATATTGCTCAAGGATTAAATGTAAATATACTATGTGTGGAGCAACGGGAAAGCTGAGGTAAAATAAGTAATTAGGAAGAACATAGGGTATTTCATAAAAGTCGAAGCTAATTCGATAAGCCCTGAATTTGAAAGCTAAATTCTCAGAAGAAAAAAATCTTATAAATTTCTTTAATATTATGAACATGTTTAGAAGCTTGGTTTGAACATATTGTTATGCAATATAGTAACAAGTTTACCCTCTATCTAAGATTGTCTAGTCAGCATCGACTTATGAAACACCCTGTACATGGATCGAAATATAGAAAAGATGCGAGTTTCGGTTGGTTAATTGGGTTGTTTTGGATTTTTGAAAGGGCCGAGATTAGTTATACGAGCTGTCGCGTTGGTCGACGCTTTTTTCGAAGAAATCAAATACCTGACGACACATGTCCACGCGAATTCGCGTCGTTCGGATATAATCGTATTCCGTTCACTCAAGCCCAAGAGCTTCCTAGACAATTTTCACTCTCGCCAACTTCCAATCGGATTCCTTCCCGTTGCCGCTGCTTTTCCGCTGTGACATTTCCGTCTTACCAGCACCCTCATTCCTCGCCTCTGACCTTTCCTACGTCTCTCATTTCCATTTCCTCCTTTTTTCCTCCTTCCCGGATTCTTATAGATCACTTTGTTCCTAACAGCATTACTATAGCTCGCCATATATATGCAACGTGGATGCTTCGTAATTTGATTTAAGCCTAGATCAAAAGAATTTCACGTCCAACTGTAAAAGAACTTTCACACCCCTCCTATATAAAAGAAAAAAATGTTAATTCATAAGATGTAGCATCCTATAGTGTAATTACTAGACGTCGATGTTCCACTCCCACTAAATTTTATATAATTCCCATTGATAAGATGCTACGAGCGTTCCGCAATGATCCTGACGTCGTTAAGCGAATCGCTCGTCTCGAGGGAGCGATCAACTTTGCTTTTCATGACTGGAATTTGAGTATCGATATTTGAACGTGATTTTGAACTTGGTGATTTCCTTTGCGCGCACTGTCGTTGGTGAAACTAAAGGCTTCGTTCCATACAAGGATCTCGAATGACAGCCCATGCAGATAATGAAGTTTCCACATGAGGAATCCAACGTTGCCCTCGTGACTCGATCAGCGAGCATTCTCGTTCGACGTTTGCGGTTTGCAAAAGCCTCGCCTCACTTTGTGATCAGCCAATCTCGAATTATTCGTATTAGTGATAGAGGAACCGTGCACGTGCACGATTATTCTCCACCAAATATAGTATACGTATGCCTACCTCAGCAATTGTCGATTCATGAATAATCTGACACGCTGAGCCAATTTACCCAGCATTACAATTTTCGGATTAGAAAGCGAAATCGAAAGACTTTTCACGTGGAAAACCGCCAGTCGTTCAATCTCTTTTATACTTACTATATATATATATATATATATATATGTGTGTGTATATAATAAGCACCTTTCTCGTTCACGCTTAAATATTCATCTTCTTGTATCTATAAAATGTGTATACATCGGATCAGTTCATACACCAGCTTTTATTCTATATTTTAACAGCGAAGAATCGGAAGAAATGTTCTCTGAAAGGGGTCAGTGGGTATACTAAAACAAAGAGAAGAGGAATAATAAAATTAGAATATAAAAAATGTCACATCGAAATCTCTATTTGAATTTTTTCTGTTATTCCTTCCGACGTTTTATTAACTGTAATCCCGCTTTTTATCTTTATTGTGTTTTATATAGGTATAATAATGTACGACGCAGAATAAACAGAGAGAATGTTAAAAATGAAAGAAAAATCACACAAATGTTTTAATAGAAAGGGAGGAGGTATCATTGTGTTCTCTCTGCCGAGGAATTATGTCGATTTAGAGCAATTAATGGGAAATAATCAAATGTATTGTTTGACGCGTTTTGTTCATACGAGAGAGAGCAAACGTGTGTGGCGTTTATTGTTTTCAAGTATACTTTGGCAGATGGGGCGTTTAAACGAGGCTGCTACGAGCAGCATTGTGAATTCCCTTCGCGAACCAATTGTTTGCCCTCTTACACCAGCCTTGTAGTACTCGTCCTTAACTCACTTACAACACTCACTGCATAGTACCTACTGCTTTCGCATGACTTTTGTTGTAACAAGGAAATGAACATTTTCCCCCTAACGTTCCTTTTTTCTCGAGAAAAATAAATCAATCTGGATCACGTTAGCGAGGGCCTGAACAGAGAACAATAGGTAAAGAAAAATGACGCGAGACAAGTTCTAACTTCAAACATTATAAACGTCATTTTTCAGACGTACGTCTCTACTACTTTTTCTCCTTTCGGCTCCCAAATTGAGTGTTTCTTCTGCGAGAATCTGGTGCAAGTAGTGTATATAGCTGCTAAGAGGGTCGAGAATTGAAAGATTCTTTCTCGTCTCCAGCGAGAGAATCATTTTGTCACAGAACATATATATATATATATATATAGAATGAATAAGTTATATATCCAAGTGAATTTTATAGACGACCAACCCTTTTAACACTGGACAGGCCATTTTGAGGATAGCGCGTCTATCCCTATAAATTTGAAGATAATGATCGCAGTACGTCTGCGTCTATGGGATCTACGGCACGCTATGGGACCCATAACTTATCCAGGCAACGTATGGACGCACGAGTCTGCGGCGGCCTATGCACCGAGCTATACCCTGTTGGATAATGTATACGCACCATCCACCAAAACGAATTCGCAGCTGCCGGATTTATGAAACGGAAGCGATTCCGAGTCATCTCGCTGACGTATATCCATGTGTCCCACTTTCCAACATGAAAATATCTCATAAAAGCTCGAGCAAAATTTCATCGTGAAAAAAATTTATTTTCCAGAGAAAAGAATGCGAACGTTGAAAATGTAACGTCACTCGTCATTAGCTGGAAACTCGAGTAAAACGAGTTGGGTTTCTGCTTCTGCTGTAATGTTGAGGACATATCGCCTGGATCCAGGCCAGATAATGAAATCTAACCAGAGTGGAGCAGACTTTTCCAGTCGAGAAACACATTTTCGGCATGCGACCATTTTGCAAGTATAGGAGAAGAGCACTGCGGAGACCATGTAGTATTTGTTGGAATAATTGAAATTCCTTAAAAGCGAATTAACAGAACAATAGTGCGTCATAATGTAAGAAATTTATATTAGCGAATTATTCGAATATCATTCCCATGCACTAATTTGTCCTTCTTACATAGCAGTCGGTTAGCTGATAAGCTTAGATGATAATACTTTTGATTGTCATTCAGGTGGAAGCTTTGACAATGGTGAGATGTGATTAATGACATTATTCGTCATAGTCAGTTACAACGGTTGGTTGCAGTAAATTCATGTAGGTTAGGAATTTTAACAGGGTTTCATATTTGAGCTGTGTAACATATGGCTCCATGATCCAGGATGACAGGATACTTTGAGGCGTGTGCCATAATAAGTAGTCCACTAATTTCTAAATCATAGTCGATTAATCAAGTCTAACTTGGAATGTAATAAGCCAACCTCTAGCTTCCCTAATGTAATATTCAGTCCATGACACTTACTTTAGCAGATATTCAAGGACCTCTCGAGGTTAAGTTTGATTATCATATATAAATTCCGATGGAATCTCATCGAGACTTACTTTTTTAATCCCCCTGCATTTGGTGAAATCAGGTGGAATTTTTCGATTCGAGTCGATCGGCTTTTATTTGGAAGTCGAGGAAAATCCTTGAGACTTTATTAGTCGATTCTCAGTGTAACTAGACGGTGACTACAGTTGGTCAATTAATTCCAACGACATAGCAGCCCGGAGATAATGCGGCAATTTTCGAGAAACGTTCTGGGATCAGTACGTGTGTTCAGTTCTTTAACAAAAGTTTCAGTCGCTTTGGCTTCGATCTCCGGAATCGTTAGCTATACATTGCTCTCCCGAGGTGAGAACATTCGAATTAACCAATGAGCCACCCCCCCCCCCCCCCCTCGCCGTCATAAAAGATCCCTCCACCTCTGCCAATGATCTCTTTTCCAACATCCGCACCGCAGCATCGCCAACTTTTCAACCAACTCCAATTTACGCATGAGACTCTGGCAACCGAATCCACCCCTCCCCTCTTCCCACTCTCTTAATTGAATCGAAAAAGCGCCAAATAAAGTTTTCGTCCAATCCCATTATAAAATTAATATTTGCTAATTTTTGCTAATGGAATAACTGACCAGTTCCCATCATATCATTAATTTCAATAGAGTTTTCTCATTACGCGCGAGTCACTTGAGTTTTATCAGTGATTTTTTTTTAATTTCCATAGATATATATATATATATATATGAACGATAATGAATAATTAATACAATGCATTGAAAGTAAATATGAGTTTGTCATCTCGAGTTTGGGATGTTACGCGATGAAAACATCGTATTTTTTCCTTCCTCGTATTCGTGTTGTCTGTATATACAAGAATTCAATTTGGTTTTAATTTTTGGCTCAACCTGCTTCTCGGCAACTACTTCTTTTCTCATTTTAAAAGAGATCTGCACAGGCGAGTCGAGCCGGGACGACGTGTATACGATAAATTATCCTCTCCCTTCGTTGCTCGTATATTTCTCCCGCCTTGGACCGAAACCGTTACGCACGTTATTAACCGAGCACCTCCTGAAAGTGTGTATCTTAAGAAAGAATTAAGAATTTTCGAAATAAGAAAGATTTGCTTCTATTTTTTTTTTTGTTGAAAATCCTCAAAAAACTTTTTATAATTAAAAATCTCTGTGTTAATAAATTGGAACAAACTATAATAACGAAGCAGATATTATTAACGAATTACCACCTGCACGTGAATGCAGTTAAAGAAAAAATTGTAGATTTTCTTAATCCCAAAAAACCAACCTACTTCCCGTTTGAAGCGCATAAAATATTTGTACAATTAAACGACGCTATTAAACTGGACCATGCTGATAAATAAACGAGAACGATGTTAGAACTTTGTAAACGTTGCTCTAAAGCCGCTCGCAGCTTCCTTCTTATCGCATTAAACTTCCGTCCGTGATAATACCGCACGGTGTGCATAAAATTCTTCGGTGATTCACGACTGTTCGTGTGGAGCTTTAAAAAAAATGAAAAACGGAGCTGAAATACATGAACGATTATAAACTTTTTGTTACTAAATGATGAATGTCTCTCGATAGTTTTGGAAACAGGATAATAGTAAAAAAAAATAAAGCTAAAAATTTACAATTATTTCTCGTGTCAGGGTAAAGCGTGAATTCAGATATAGCTATATATATATATATATATATATGTTGCATCAAGATCAAAGGGCGTTAGATATATTTTAATAAATCGCGTATATTCAGACGTTTTTTATTGCCCAGAAATTGCGCTCGTGATTTTGTTTGAAATTTAAAGCGTTGGATCTACGTTTTTATCCATTTTACACTCGCGCGTATTTTATCATCTGTTTTAATTTAGCACGACTCGATTCGCTGCTGTCTCCGATGTTTTTTTTACTCATTCTGGGAAATTTTCCGGGCCAGTATAGATCGTTTTACTTTCACCAGGTCGTACCCTGGCTAGGAAATACTGGCACACGTAATATTACCCGTGTAACCATATGTGCACAGGCTCGAGCACCTTCATGGAAACTCCAAGTAAACTGCACTGACATTACTCTGCAAATGCGCTCGGCTTGTCGACCCATGCACGCGTGTTAACCATATCCAATGAAGAGGCAAGATCACCTACATACATACATATATATATATATATATATATAGCTAATATATTCAATATATAAATAAAATAATAATCTTAGCACGTGCAAGGATTTCGTATCTTTAAATGAGCTATAAACAAAGGAATCTCTTAGGGGGCCATGATATAATAATTAAATAAATTGATTTTTTAATTAGAATTATACACACACAGTTTACAGATTTTTATACGCTTTATATTGCATCCAACCTCTTCCGAACGCTCAAAGTTACGATATTTTTTATTAGATTATAATACGAAGTATATTGGGTATTAGGCAGAGAGAGAGAGAGAGAGAGAGAGAGAGCAGAAAGTTACAGAGAGGCTTAAGAGAATTAGGATAATTGGACAGAGCGGTAGAGCGAAACCTCTGAGCCACGTGCTCGGAATGCGTGTGGTTCTTCTTTAATCCGTGGTGCTTGCTTTGCTGCGTATGGGTGTGTCTGACCACGCAAATTCGTGGAGAGTTTTCCACTGAAGAACGAGTCAGTAGTTGGCACAACAGTCGGGCCACAAGCTGCGAGCCCGTCGCAACAGTCATTAACATAACAAACGCATAATAATGTCGAGACCCGAACGTCTCCTGCCGTCACGAATCCAAATACCCTATTCAGCGAAACTGAGAACCCTGTGCTCCATTGTACATTACGTCAAATTCTGTCACGTTCGATCGACCAGAAGAAACATTTTTTAAGTCCTAATCTCCACATCGACGTATAGCCCTTTCGATCCCGAAGCTTTAAACATTTTCAATCTTTCTACTTTTATTTGTTTGTTTTTTTTTTCATTTTCTGTCGTTGGTTTTTGCTTTCCCATTTTAACAGAAAATTATAAATATTCTCTCTATTGGGAAAATTCTTAATGTTATTTGCACAAATTTTTGTCAGTAATAATGTAGAGGGGAAGTTGATCAAGGAATGAGAGATAAAGAGAGGCAGAGAGAGAGAGAGAGAGAGAGAGGGAGAGAGAAGAGTAGATTATTGGATTTGTAGTAACCGATGAAATTGCACAATTTATATTATATATATATATATATACATATTGAATAATTCAACAAGGCGTGTTTTATCGCGTCGACGAGTTTTCTCCAAACACGAGATCATTACGCGTCTGTGGACGATTATTTTTCCAGCAAACACGTTATAATACAGGGCATAATTGTAATTTCATATTCATCATGCGCAAACCGAAGCTTTTTCGATGGGCAAATATTAGCAATTTCAGCCTTGCACACGGATGACTTCATTTTGTTTACAAATTAATTCAACAATCCCATGGAAATCTATATTTTTGCCAGTCCGATATATGCTGCATCGATTTCACTTATTTACGCCGTTGCCCGTTTCAATTGGCGCTCAAATACTCTGCCAGCGATCGACCCATCAAATTAGAAGCGAATTTTACAGAGTTCGTAGCGGTATCCTTCTGCCACAGTCAATTGCTTCCTCGATAATTCCGAGAGTCGCTTAATCGCGAGCTCGAGTAAGCAGAAAAATTGCGCATTTTTCCTGGATAATCCGTCGAAAGGAAAAGCGTGGTTGAGGAAGAGGGCGATTCGGGAGGAAGTTGAAAAAAATGCCAGGCGTTTGGCGAAATTCGCAAGGCTTGGTTGAAAGTTTTGCGCAGCGTAAATGGGCAAGCAGGCTGCACATAGTGACACAGGTAGACAGGCAGGCAGGCAGGCAGGCAAGAGCGTAACAAAACGCAGGCGCGTGGGGCCCCTGGCGGTATACGCCACTGTGGGGGTGGCGCCTCGACGAGCAACGCGCGACGCCCTAGACGCTCGACTAGGAGACCTCAGGGCTCAGTCTCCTCTCGCTCCCGTCCAGAGGAAACCGGAAGTGCACTTGCCCTCACGTGGCGGGAAACTCAATTTTACCCTCTCACGATCCACTCGATCAGTGACACAATTTTTCGCGAGTGTCCAATTTTGTGTGCACCGTGCGAGGACACGCTCCCACGAGACCCCTTAAGCGACAACCTCTAAACTTTCTTCGAGGTTCCGACAAATTCCATTTCAAACGTCACCGTGTAATTTGCCTAGTGTGTTCTTCGTTCCACTGGTGCTTCCAATTGATTTCAGTGAAAATCACCCGAATCTTGCCACCATGGATATATGCGATGAAAATTTTCACGTGGAAAGTTTATTGGAAAATTTGTATTCCGAAGAAAAAGTGAATCGATTTGGCGAAATTCTAACGAACTATCAATGATTCGTCCACGTCTTGTGTGTCAAATTTCGTTTCGTCAGCTACTCGCTGTTTGTTGAAATCTTGATATATTACATGTTTAAAGGCGTTTACATATTACAACTCTTTTTTCATCTCATCTTCCGTCATTTTCCAACATAATTCTTCGAGTTTCTGCTTCTTTAATTTACTTTCGCAATGATGTTCCAGTGATTATATTTAAATGACCTTAAAGCTATTCTGCGACACACAGCTGCTCGGAGTCTTATCGCGTAGTATTCCAATTAACGATCTGATTAAACAATATTAAGGGATGATAATTAGCGTAGCTCGACAAAAGAGACGAGATATGTTTTCATGGGGAAGTAATGATGAATTTATGTTGAAGAAGAGTCGAGCAGCTTTCCAAATGGAGAAAGATTTCGAGAAGCGAGGAGGGATGAAAAAATAGTAATAATAAGGATGCAATTGATAAAATTATGGGGTGGTGGGGGGGGGGGGTGGGTGTAGGATAAGAGGAAGTAAGATGAGAAGAGGCGAAGCTGCAGTCGACTTAATACTGGAGCAAGGGCCCCGAGGGGCGAAGAGTTAGTCCTGTTTGAAATGCAGTCTACGCTCGTCCAAGAACAACCCCCACTACCACCATCAATCCCCTTCTCTCTTCCCACTCTTCTCACCCCTTGAGAAAACAACCAGCGGCTTGTACCCCCTCCATTCCTGTCGCATACTTCGTTTCCATTACCTTTTATCTCACGACTAAACCATTTTTTAATATCGCATTAGACTTCGAAAGCATTCTTCCTACAAATGATTAACTTGCGACTATTTATACAGCAGCAAATAATATTCCTTCCCTCGCTTTATTCGAGAAAGCTTCCATAAATTTATGTATTATAAGAGCAAACATAGAGCGTAAATATGAAAGCAGAACTACCAACAATTATTCTAGTATAGTATACATAAGTTTAAGGAAAGAGATATCTAGCTGCAATCTTGATGAATAATTCCTCTCCATATTTACTACGTATATAGGATTTTACTGGTGGATTCGATAAAATTCTAGGAACGAATAACTCTCGGAATACAATGCATAATTAATTTATTCCAACTGGATTTCTTTTTATTCGCAAATCCATTGGAATGGGGAATTCGTTGGCAGCGATAAAAATTGATTTCGTCGAATTAGAATGGGAGACACGAGGGGTTTCCTTGCAGGATACGCGATTTGTTTTTGACTTAGGAATCGCAGTAGCGAGTAACTTTCTGGGAGAAATTTGCATTCCCTTGACGCCGCGTCAGTTTGCTCGACGGTTCTCCACGCGTGTCATACCTTATGCCTCGGAGGAGGGCGTAAAGTCAACCGTTTTACGGCCTCGTTTAACGCTCACTGCCGAATCGGCTTGAGATTCTGAATAAATTAGCATTAACACGCACACGCACACACACAAGCACACGCACATTGCCCAGTGTGGTTCTTGTACCAACAGTTTCCTTCTATCTCTCGTACCCCGTTACTATCGCCAAAATGGTTTTTCGAATTTTGAATTCTCATACTTCGCACTTTGCATAAATGACGGTGAAATTTTATCGTTCACCGTTTCGCACGCCACAATCGATGTCTGCCTTCCCCTGCCAGTGGCACTTTGTTTTTGGTCTATTGAAAATTCGTACTGTTAACTGCGCTATTAATGCATGGCTTTGAGATTTCTAGATTTTTTATGAAACAAATAATAATCGCAGTGATGCAATTTCAAAATTTGAATTTATAAATATGGAATTAAAATTGTTCACTCGTTCATTAAGCAGAAGAAGAAGGGTCAGAGAGGAAAGTAATATAATGCACAGGTATTACTATATATATGTATGTACTAAGATTACCGTGCTCCCAGCTGTAGTGTCTAAACATTTTACCCTTATTTTGCATTTAATTCTATGCAATTTGTTTTTCTCATGATTTGCATTAAACTCAACTATACATTGCAATATAGCAGTTTCCTCCTCGTTCGTTTATATCGATAAAATCAGGAGTATATATATATATATATATCGATAATAAATAGGTCGATGCTTGCAGAGTTATCGTTCTGATTAATTGAATACAAAAATCTCACCATAGTTCCACATCGTGCACTATCGAGCAGTAGATTATTATATTTACCCTTACGTTTCAAAAGCAACTGATTATTTGCTTTGTTCGACACCGTTCGGTGAAACATTATTGCAGGATTGAATGTTTGAAAGCAAACTCGATTAAAGGTACGCGAATGGTATAGGGATGGAAAGTTGAGAATATTGGTAAAAATATTTTTCGAGCTCGATGACCGTAAGCACAAAGATTATGGGTAATATCGCGAGTGCATTATGAGTATAGCACCGTAGCAAAGAACCTGGCGTAAAAAGAGCTGTAAAAGTTGGTAAGTTTGCTCGGTAGCCAGGTTGGAAATCGATCGTAAGGCGACCGGTGTTGTAGCGACTTTAATTAAAAGCTCAGCCAGCTGCGTTTTCACAATACAGAGTGGCCGCTGCGATTTTGCCATAAACACGAAAAACTCTACACGTGTAAACAGGTCTGGAATTTTTTACCCACTTTTCTTCTCACATTCCTGTTGCATCCTTCTCCCCATACTTTCATGAACAAAAATGAGAATTCTCATTACGAAATGCTGACAACTAATGGCCGTGTGTTCCGTGTTATTATTCGACCGTAACCAAGGATAATGGTGAATCGGCCAGGGACGACGACAAAAAGAGGAGAAAAAACAGAGGAGTAATAATTAACCACGAGTGGTTGATAGATAGAATGGCGAGGCAACGGGGGATTAAAATTGAATCGAGAAGGCTGATACAACAGGGTAGGAAACCACTGTTCGGTCGTTCGCACTTTCACGGTAAATACCGAGGAAACGCTTTGACAGTGCAAACCGCAAAACAGACTAGCTTAGTCTACGCGAAGCAGCAGTTGTATTGTCTGACAGTGGTGCAGGATTTAGCACAATTGCCAGATTGTCATTTACGTCCAACAGCTGAGGCCTAGTAAATTGTTGCTTTTACAAATATACGATAATACTATATATATATATACGCATTGCAAGGTAGAACGACAAATCTTTAAAAATAATTATCGTCGACTCTTTAAATTCAGTTTATCCAACGATAATTAGGCATTGTTCTAGATACCAATATCAACGGCAAGAATTAACAATACGCGATGGAAAATAGGCGAATCGATGTTGAAGCACGTTCGAATTTAACGATATAACGCGTGTCTGATGCTATATGTGGGAACATGGACACACTCGTGTCGTGTGTGTACAGAGGAAAATGCATATTGCTACTCACGATCCAATTTCATTACGAACATTAATATCGAATCTGAACATTTTTTGCGCGCATCAAACACGAGTATCAGACCAGTCAATTTATTTAATGTTTCAGCTTCTTTAATAGTTTTTTTTTTGTCCAATGGCTGGTGCGAATAAAAAATTGTGAGTTTGATCATTGAAACGATTGAACGGTGGATCGTGTAAAAAAGAACGTTTACCGAAATCGAGCAGCAGAGTAAAAATGACAATGAAATGACTGATGAAAAGTGCACTATAGTAATTTGAGAGGAAACTGGAGCGTGGATAGTGGAGTAGGTGATCGTATCACTTTCCCTTTCAGCGGCATACCAGGTTGGCAATAAAGTATTCCCATAATAAACGATCTTGTTGAAAAAAGCGTTTGACACTTGCCCTGCTGTATATACACTAAATACATATAAACGTGATGTCGGCTAACAATAAATTTTAACTTGGCTCAAACGCATCGTGCAATTGTCCAAATCAAATATTGAAATAGAGGATCATCACAGAGTATATGACAACTTCACGTACGAGACCAATGTGTCATGAGGAGGTGGTACTGGCTTCGTGCCTATTGGCGCGTGTATCTGTGCTACGTTCATTGTGCAAATGTGTACAATCGAATAAGCTCGACTGACGCATCCATCGAGGAGCTGAAAGTAAACTTATATTGGATTAGCAAGTAGTACAGATCAATCTTTATAGAACCAAATAACTTTTATCACGAAGCAATTATTCATAAACCAACGAAAGGTTCCACGTTAAATCAGCTACGCTATTAACTTAAAGGAGAGCTTACATTCCAGTGACAGACAACGCACACATACACGAACTGTCTGATTAAACGTAGCTCAGGGATGCAAATAAAGCATAAAGTGGGCGCGTAAACACAATGGTGTGCCTTAAACACCACGCTGGGTATCAAAACTTGAACTGAAGGAGTAAAATACAGTATGGGGATAAGATTGCATTGGTATTACTGGGAAACTCTGAAAAATGATCATTCTTCTTACTCGTCCGAATAAGTTTACAGAGCGACGCAGTAAATATTTGCTACGTGTTTGATGACGTTCCTGCTAAGACTCCTACAGGTTTCCCCCGTCCCAATAATATTCTATGCGGTGCTTATTCACTTTTTTTCGTGCGTGAATCGTTGAATAAGGAAAGCGAGCTTGAACGCATCGAGGCTAGGATGAATATCGCTATTATCGGGGAAGCATGTATAAATGTATGGGAGAGGATGAGAGGCAGGGCCAGTTTGATCCGTTCAAACATAGGGAGTCGTGTGCAACGCTGGAAAAACGTGGCTGATCGATGACGTGGTATACGTATACTGTACTATATATATGTGTATACATATATATATATATATAGGTAGTCGAAGCTGCAGGCTAGTCCCGCGAGCCATCGAGATGTTACTGGATGCACACACACACACATATATATAGGCAGTTCGAAAGCTGGGTCCTGGAACCGTTCCAGGGTTTCGCGCGGATCGTTGATATAAGCAACAAGTTTGCTCGTACAAGCGGAAATCTTTTCGAAGGCTTTCCGCGAACGACGGAAGTCTCCGAGAACCCCCGGAAAATTTTGCCTCGATGAAAAGCCACGAATTTATTCGGCGGGAAAAAATTTACAAACGCAAACCCCGATGGCTGTTCTTTGTACGAGCTCCTTTGTCGAGACTTGCCACGCTGCTGCGAAGCTTTTCATTTCTCAGCCCCTCGTGTCGTCTCTCTCTCGAAAGAAAGAAAGAAATAGAGAGGGAGAGAATCTAGAAATTCCCATCTTGGCCCAGACGTATCAACGAGTTCTTGCGCCATTCTCTTTTTCCACCGCTTTTCCAACCTAGCAAAATTATTTTCAACTATTCTTATACTACCCTAAACTACCCCCCCCCTCCCCTTCCCCGTACATCGACCTATGTAAACAGCATTTAATTTTTAACTATCCACCAGCTTATTTTTATATACAGATGCTGGAAACTTACTGGCTGGGATAAAATAGATTTACGGCCTCAGAAATAATTTGCGTTATCTCTTATGCTCCCCTGGATCCACAGAGAATTATTTACATTATTCTGCATTATTTGTCTACTACTTGAATACAATATTTAAATCCACGGGGAATACAACCAGGATGGTAATAATCCAGAGTGTTCGCGAGGAGAAATTTTTGCTGCAACGACTCGAGAAGAATAATATCGAGTGGCCTTATAAAATAATTATAAGCGGAACACCTTTTTCTTTGGTCTTTCCAGCTCGCTAAAGCCGAGGTTTTTGTGAAGCTCGATGAAGGCGAGACTTTATTTGTTCCACAAAGAACTGCAGGATTGTTTGGCATTCGATCTTACGCTTCGAGGAAACGGCATTTCGTTCGTTATTTGCTTTCGTCGCGTATCACGACACTCCTTTCAATCTTTACCTCCTAATGTTTCCCTCCACTTGTTTCCCGTTCCCAGCGACAAATAAAACTCAATGGACAAAACGCTTAAAGAGCCGTGAAACAAGGGCTGAAAATTCAGAAAGGCGCGAGGATCCTCGCTTATGTCGTTGAATAAATTGAAAATAAATCGAGTCGAGTCGAGTCGAGTCGGAGTTTGGGTGGCAGTGCGTAAAGTTTACAGTGCATGTATATGGAGTAGAGTGGAATAGTCATTGCTCCTTAGTCCTTTGAGAAAGAAGTATGAGGGGGTGGTTTAAGGGGTTCGAGAGCCGAAGCAAACTCATCGGTGGCATTTTGTCGGTAGTATACTATTGGTACTCTTAATCGTCGGGTCCGAAACTTTAACTTGGCGAGCTTTCAGTAGCTAGCGGCACAGTCGGCTCATAAGCCTTGCAAATTTTCTGGGACCGACGCCCCGTCACGTTGTAAACTGCTTTGCATTCAGCCGCCTCTGCGGTTTAGCATACAACCGCCCGACGCGAAACTCCACAGTCTGTGCCGTTGGAAGAAGACTGCGAAGCTCCAAACGCGAGCGCGAGCCATCGTCCTCGAGGCTGCGATACAGTTTCCACACTCTTTTCGCTCTTCGTCTTCTTTTCTCCTTCCTCGATCCAGTCAACGCCTCTTCCAATCGACATAAACATTGGAATTGCATTAATTATTTCCGAGCTCTACACCTTATTCCCTCGTGCTTCTCTTTCCACCATTCTTTTCTTTCTAAACGCAAAATCTTATTGCTCATAATAATCTCGCGAAAGGATTCTTCTCGCTTCTAAACTATTGCAACGTAAAATTGCCACGAGGAAATTTAAAGCGCGCTCTAAATGCGTTTTGCTTTTCAAAAATAATATTATCATTCATCTTTGCTTGTTTGTATCTCTTGTTTCTGCATAGCAATTATTATAATGCTTACGCAAGACTGCGCGTCTCTGTGTTTTTTACGATGTGTAAACAGAGCTTCTTTCACCCTGCGAGTCTCTTTAAAATTATTCCAGACTTTAGTTTGCTTCGCTGCGTATACATGATACAATTTCTTATGATAATTTCCATGTGATGTAAAGTGTTTCATTGATTACGAGAGGGTAAAGAAAGAGAGTAGCATATTGGCAATAATGAGATTAAATGTTCCGTGAAAGCAGTGACATTCTAACGGGGTTGATTTCAGTGGATAAGTATTGGTCAAGTCGTTGAGGGTCAGGAAGTGCTAGGGATCGGCAGGGGTTTGCAGAGGAGAGGTAGAAATGCGAACTCTACTACCATCGACAAACTTGATTACATTAGGGGGAGGGGCATATCGTTGACTATGGTACGTCATGATGACACTCACCCCCTCCTTTATCCACCCTTATATATGCATTAACCCTGTTGCAAGCTTACTCTCTCGAACCCCTTCTGTCGGAACAGCATCAGACCCTCTTCAGCTACATCTTCCAAATGCGCTCCTCTTCTTGCAAGCCATTCTATAATTTTCTTCACGACCAAACCAATTTCTCCGACTAATTTCCCCTTCGATGTGCTTGAAAATTTCAAAAATCTCTCGAAAAACGATATCGCATATAACGTGAAAATAATGGAGCAAAAGTTGACTAGACCAATTCTCGATGGCCCGTGATTCTTAATTCCCTCAATAATATCCTAGCTTTCCTGCGATAATATCAAACTTGCCATTCAAACTTATCCAATTGTCCCTATACTGGAACGAAGCCCAGATAGCACTAAATTGTTTCAGAACTGCGTTTCGCTGCAATATCGCTCGAAGGTCTAAGGTAGCTACGTACAGTTAGTACTGCATTGCTCTACGGTTTAATGCTGCAACCCCGTCAATTAAAGATAAGCCGAATGCTATGAGAGGCTGGAATTGCGAGCTTTAATCAACCACGTGAACAATATGCGTTGATGTATGCTATATAGTCACTGTGAAAGAGGAAGTATGTTTGTGTGTGTGTGTGGGAACGTATAGTAAAATATCCGACAATTCTATTTTTAGAAATTGAACGAAGCCTGCGAGGGGAAGGGGCGCAGTAGTAATCGAAAAATAAATAATTTGTGAATGGAACGAGGTCGAAGGCAGGAAGCTGTACGAGAAAGGATCAATGAAGAATGGATGATAAAAGATAGGGACGTTAGAGGTTAGTTGGGGTATTTTGGACGCTAATGGCTTTTCCAATGCGAGCATCCGTATCCAGGCTATACATATACGTAGAGTCGATACGACGACGTTAGTTATGTTGGTTTGGAATAACCAACAAAACTGCATGGAGATTCTGCTGCTCCTTCTCCGTCTGCTGAAGCTCGTTGAGACTTCCGGTATGCCGTAGAAGGATACGCGGAACGTCCGCCAGTTGGCCGAGCCAATCAAGCTTTATTGAAATCCCCCCTCCTTAACAGAAATCACTACTATGCAACAACACTGATGCAATTAAGTTGCGGAAAATTGATTTAAAAGAGAAACAAACACGATTTGAAGAGCAACCTCTCGAGTAAACAAACTATCCATCATAAACTTTACGCTCTAACGATTTAATATTCGTAGCAGCTAATAAGTGTCAAGGGAGTAAGTTTATATCTCGTTAGAAAATTTACCGATATAATCTCGAGTGGGAGATTTAATTTGCAAACCAAGCAATGTTTAATCGCGTAAGAACTTTCGCTGCAGTAATTTTCGTTAAAGGCCTTAGCGTTCGCTTTGTTGACATAATGCGATTTTTGCGGAGACGTTGATCCTTCGCAAGGGTCGTTTATATCTTAAGATCGACGAGGAGGAGGAGGAGGGAGGACGGTGCGCGCGGGGAGAGATGAGTGGAATTGAAATAAAAGTGGCTAGAAACGGGTTAACGAGGTAGGCTGTCTCGAAGCAGTAAACATTTTTACGTGCTCGTAAAGATTATAAGAGGGTCCCTCTATGAGGGAGCTGGCGTTTTCTTGGATAAAGGACGGGGGACGTGGGGGAGGGGGGAAATTGCCAAGAGACGGATATTTCTCTATATAGTATATATATATATATATATATATCGCATACTCGAGAGCCAATATTTTCAATTGCTAATAGTCTGCTCCTTCTGTCAATTTCGTCGTTGTTCCAGTGACATTTCCACCGGTCTGTCTTTGACGACTCTCCTCTGCAACACCCCCCCCCCGCCCCCCTTTCTCCGTCCCCCTCCCTCCCACCCAGTTTTCAATCATAGCGTAAATTTTAAAATAACACTCCCGGCTATTGCTTCAAACATAGATTTATTCCTATTTATTTGACGCTGCATTGCAATCGAACTCTTGAAAAAGTATACCACTAGTTTGATCGAAAGCTCAATTTAGCAGAATCTCGCGGCGAATTCAATTTTCATTGTCAAAACACACGGTGATACAATTTTGTGTCAACAGCGAACAAGTATCAGATCGACGTGTTTAACTTTCGTTGGAAGAGTCGAGCAGCACACCATCTTCAAGAATCGAGTCAACCATCTTTTTTTCTTGAGCTCTTCTTTTTTTTCCTCCAGTCTTTGCCAAGAGGCAGGTAAGAGAGAATGAAGGATATAAAGACTAGGTAGGTACGGGGCACGAAGCATCAATATTGACTGAGACAACGTCGTCTGTTTGTCTTTCAGCACGCTTTCCTTTATCGACGGACCGGGCAACCTCTTCCGATGTTATTATGCCTCGAATTCACAGCAGGATTCATTCTTAATGCCATTTTTTCTTAACCTTCTTGGGCAATCGACCTGCCATATTTTTATCATTTGCTCCAAATATTTTTTTTTTTTTTTTTTTATAGCACGATTCGACCGGATTAACCAAAGGTTTTAGCTTTTTCTAGTCGAAATATCTGTTTATTAATCAGGGGAGAAATGAATATAGAGGAGAAGAGAGACTAAAAGTTTCGACAATGATGAAAGCTCTGTGTTTTGATAATGAAATGCATAAAACGATGAGAGGCACGTGCAAAATGTGAGATTGTTTGGAAATTGGTGAATGCGACTCAACATTAGTGCAGTTCAATGTTATTTTGTTTTATTGGGGAACGAATGCGCCCTAGAGAGGTCTCGTATTTTTGCAAATTGGTGCTTTTGTTGCACGGATATGACATTCGGATTGCCAGTAGTAGCAGAGGAGAGGTAAAGTTGCCTTTTGAAGAAACGAATATGCGTATATAGATACAAATCACTCATGCACACTCTATATATAACCATGGCAACTCAGAATCGAGTCAATGTTTTCTATTCCAATTTGTTTTACTATTTTGCCTGTTCTCTTTCTCCACGATCGAAGGGTGAAAAGTTTTACAAGTAGCATTTTTCCGCTTATTTGACTTATCTTCAAAAAAGTATGGAGTATTTATTTTGAATTTTTACATTCTTTCTACCAGATAGGATCAACTCTATAGTTTTCTTGCTTCGTACAGATAGAGAGACAAATTATTCTTCATTTCCGTTCTCTCCGTTAATAAAACTGGTTCTCTCGAGTCTAGAATTCGTGTTGTTGCTCGTATACTAAGATATGATGAGACAATGACAGCTGATATGGTGTAAACAAGACCATATAGATTAGCATCGTCATTAATTAACGTTATTAATTAATGTCTATTAGACACCCATCCAGAATTTTTTCTGCAATCTTTCTGCAGTCAGAAATTGGCAATTAAAGCTTTGCTCGACAACGTTTATAATTATTAAAGAACAGTGATACCAAAATTTCGATGGTTAATTATTTCCCTTTAATTCCTCGAGAAATAAGTACATTATCACGATTAAATCGTGGAGAATTAACAGTCACTAATGTAGTTATTGATAACAAGAAATATCGTTGCGACAGTTGGACACTTTTAATTATTTACAGTATTGCAGAAATAGAAGTGGTAGTAAAGCTCTAAATTAAAATCCCTGGGGCGTTTTTAAGTAAGTTTTTGTGTCAATATAGTATATTTCTTGCTTGTCTTTAGGATGGATACGAAAAGTTTAAACGATAAACTTGGAATTTCCTTGTGAGTCGGTCGACTTTAAGTGCATCGTTACTCGTTTTAATTAACACTCCAGCGTATTTCTCATTAGTCGAGGGTGGCACAGGGACGAAAATAATGTTCGACGAAAGCTGGCACGAAAATGGTACAGACCACAAAAGCCGAACAAGTCCAACGGAAAGAAAAGTGGCTTACCGTGTTAGCTGCGGGGAAAAGAATAAAATTACCAAGTAAATGCTGTTTGAAAACCTCTGCTCTCCATTCTCTCCTAATGTAGTAGCCTATCTGTAATTTTCAGGACGCAAATAAATTAACATAAAAATATCGTTGTACGAGTGGCGTAGGTAGCATTGCTGTTGTTGCGGACAGCATTTCAGGTGGAATTTTAGTGAACTCGAGCGTGGCTCGCATAAAAAGATTCCCGAAACTTCTTGATGCGTGAAAAATCCAAATCCGTCAAGAGAGATGCTATCAATTGGAGTATCCTCTGTTATCTATTAATAAACCAGTAGGAATCCGTGTGCAGCACCAGTGCAATGTTCGTTTTCAAGCCAACACTCTGAAATTCATTCGCGCCCCATTGTTGCCGATACTCACTCTCCCCCATTTCATATAGAAATTTCGTTGAGAGTTTTATTCAGTCCAACTGTTACCGGACATTGTTTGATAGCTTCATGGCTTCCGGAACTCTCCACATGTAATTAATACTAGTGCTTCCAAATACCGATCGAACCACGTACGACTTTAAATCTTTATACTTGTATTTTTCCTTTTCTTTCGAGGATTCGGATATAAAAAATTACGAAGACTATCGATAAATGATACCCTTGATTTTTTGCTTTCGCATCGTGATAAATCACCTTATGCCCCTTCGAAAAATGATTATTTTAACAGAGAATATTGCAACTCGCGCATATAGTGGCTGTTTTTAAAAAAACTCTGCATATTCCGGAAAAACTGGTGTAATTTCAAGTAGAGTGTTTGCGTGCTCGTGTGAGTGAACGAGACAAAAATATGACACCATAAAAAAGTGGCTGGAAAATTCGAAATCAAAGCGGAAACTTTTAACAGTGCGTTTTGTAAGCGAACTATATATATATATATATATATATATATATAATGGTAGCCTCTGTGTTAATTAGGAAAATTGACTGGGGGTATTCTCGGTATATTTGCGATTGGAGAGCTGTAAATAGCCTGACCGATCGGGTCGTGGGTCAGGATAAATGCTTATGTGTGCATCGAGAATGCTCAATGAATAATTAGCACAGTCACTACTTTAATAAATTAATGGATACCATGTAATCAACTCTAGAATTACCCAAAAATCATGGAGTGTCATAATATTATTGTTTGCGTCAATTAACACTTAATTCCTATATACATCAATCCAGCAGAAAATTTGACGTATCAATTATTTTTCATAATAATTATTACTGTTAGGCCAATTAATGATAAAATTGATCATTTATAAAGGAATTGTCATTAAACCTGGACGTTTCAATTATAAGCTACTAAATTCTCGTTAAATGAGAATATACCACGGTCGTCTCTTTTCCGATCTCCGAGTGGCGCGAAGTGAGAGCTTGAAACATAAATTTGTATATTCTTTCGCTTAAGAGTTTTCTTTCTTCTAGCTTTATTATAAAATGTAATTTATATCACGGTACGCGTGTAGAATGTGCAAAGAGCACGGATTGAATTCTAGCGAAAAAGAGAGGAAGGAATTTATATACTGATAATTAATTTTGGGTGCAGTGTAGTGTAAAACGAGCCTGTCGTGATAAAGTCTGTTTCCATTTTGCGCGAAGCTCGAAGCGCAAGACAAGCGATTTGGGCACTCATTATCTCTGGAAATTCTTTCTCAACGATTTTCAATAACGTCCCTTCATGACTTTTTGCCTTGGCTGCTGAATTTTCAGCGACGACGTTTTAATAACCGACTCTCTACGCTCGCCTGCAATTCGTTCGACTTTTATAGACAGTCGCCGAAGATTTACGAGAATTTTAACGGTGGACGCAGCTTCGTACAGGCCTGCTGCTTCCCTCAACCCTTTCACCCTTCGCTACCGCGCTCATCATAAACAGTACTTTTTCCCCCAAACTCGAAAAAAACCAGCGATCGATAATTCAGAGAAAAGCGTCACGATCTTTCTTGTATCGTTCCAATACGACCAACCGTTCGTATTTTTTCATTGCGATCTTTATGGAGGACCATATACCGTGTTATCATTATTCTAGTATTACAATTTTCAATAATTTATCTAAACTTGTAACAAACTTCTGTTACAAAATCCTTTATTTATATATGATACATCTCCGACGAGAATTATACTTATTCAAACTTTACAGTTTTGCAAAAGAAATATGTATCGTGCAAACGTTCATGCTTGTCTCGAGATATATCAAATGTTCGCAAAATATAAATCCTGCTGCACTGTCCATTGTAACAAATAAAAAAGACTGGACGATCCTTCGCTCTCGCTTTAATAGCAAATTTTGAACAACGAAACACCACTTACAGTTGTGATTTTTAAAACTTTCCACGCTCGAGTAATTAACACGTTTGTCAGAATACAGTAATTTTCCAAAACGTTATAATGTAAAAAATAATGGGATTAAGTTTAGCATTTCGTTTGTAATAAAGAAAATGATTCCAGGCGATACTTTGCCAAATTATTAATAACGAAATATCTCATTTACAAATATGATTTTTGAAACTTTCCACGAGTAATTAACAAGCTAGGCAGAATACACAGTAATGTTTCAAAACGCTAATTAAAAAAATAATGAGATTACATTTGTTATATATCGTTTGTAATATACAGATGAAAGTGCAACGTTCCTATTTTATTCGCGAGACTCGTAATATTGCGTGTATTTGTGCTTGCGTACTCGCGATGATTGAAACCTGAGAAAGGACAACGTTCGATCAAAGAGAATAAGCAAGGAACAAGCAGATCAGTTGGATATATAACAACGCAAACTTCGACATCTGGCAGTTTCACGTGCATCGCCATAATCAAGAATCAACGGATGGTAGCCCGAAGGCATTATTCGCCTAACGCTTCCACTCTGCCACTAAAACTGATGCCGTTGCTGCTACTACTTCCCCCCCCCCCCTGCCCCCTCTATACATTTCAAACTTTCACCACAACACCGTAGACGCTGCAATCGACAGATTATTCTCGCGCAAGAAAATTAAACTTCATTTCCATTAAACTCACACAAATCAGAGTATATCATATTTTTCTACGAGAATCCAAGAAATATCGATCGAGAGATCCGAGGGTATCGTTGCTGCTTAACGCACACCCCTGAAGAGGAAGAGGAAGAGGAAGAAGATAAGTAAACTACTCGTGTGCTAATTGGATTAATAGTCATTAGTCAGACTCGCGAATCTGGGACGGTACAAGCACCGTAAGCTACGTGTGAGACACGTATTTAGCTAATAATACCGTGTGGTATATACAAGAGACACCAGCGCGACTGTCATCAACACGTCGAGATCCCAGTGCAATAATTTTGGAGCGGAGAAAATAGGAGGGAAAAATTGTATGAGATTTTAGGGAGGGGGGATCTCGTGAAAAAGTGAGAAGGGGTGAAGGAGGGGGTGGTTGGTGCAGGGATCGAGAGAAGTGGTAGAGTGTTTCGGGTGTAGGTGCTCGTGTCCGCGTGTACGAGAGGTTGTTCCGACGACGGTGTAAATCCCAGGGTAACAGCGTCGATCGTCATCGACCACGTCAGTGATGACAGCAGTGAGGTGGCGTGCTGGTCGTGGTGTTAAGCTCTCGCCGGATAAATGTGCGCGATGTATTATTACGCCAGCAAGCTGACTGCGGCAGCCCTAAGCGGGGGCAGCCTCAGCGGGGCTGGCGGGACAGGGGGGGCAGGGGGCGAACCGATCTGTCGCTGCCACGAACTCCAAAAGGAAAATTCGAGGAGTTCGCCGAGGCAGCAGCAGCAGCCACCCCGCCATCAACCCTCGCGACCCCCGCGAGTAAACACACCACCCTCTTTCGGGCCCACCACGTCCGAACATGTCTTCATCGAACACCCCAGACCAAATCACTATCATCGACACCGCACAAAGCACAAGGTGAGTCATCCAGTTCCTGTATTAAACACTCCATCTCTCACACTGGAATCTATTCACAATATATATATAGTATACGAACACTATATGGCAATTTCATTTTCAACCGGAGTCATCCAAACGATCAAATTATTTTCGTAATCGTTGCTAAGTATTCTTTTTGTACTTTGACACCACTACTGATTAAACTGGAGTAATTAAGATTAAATCTGCATGATTGGTACCGCGATATATTGAAAAGTGGAAATATTCCTGTGGCTGTTGTAAATATTGAAAAGAACAGTGAGGGGATTTTTAAATTCGCGTTGGATTACGTTGGATTAGCGAAATGTAAAGCTGTATGTTGAAACAACTGGAAAATGATGAATGGAAACAGTGGTAGTACAATTTGTCGAAGTGCATGCTTGGACAGGTATATGGGGAATTGTATTACCACTACGATGATATTCGACATAACACCTCGTAAAACAAGTGTTTCGCAGCTGCATTACAAGCCTGGATTTAGCTGTGTACAGATATTTGTTTAAGATACTGCAATGCAAGTTGTCGGATCGTATAGATAATAATTTATCACGAAGCCCCTATTTTGTTTAGCTCTAAAATCCAGAGATCTCTGCACTAATTAAGTAGAATATTCCTATTCGTCTAATAATTGAAAAAAAAAAAGAAAAAAAACACTTGACATTCATGCACGTCACACTGCATCGTAGCCTCGGGGCATTGCGAGTTTAGAAAAATTGCAAAATTGGATGCACAATTTGTCGCAATTTGCACTCACGAAGATTTGCTCTCGGGATGGTAGGTACACAGAAACACACCCCATGCTATTATTCCAAGTAAAGTAATAACGTTAACAATAAGGCTAATAGCTGTAACAATGTAGCAAGCTTCTTCTGGAAATTTAACGTCCAGCCTGGAGTATTGTTGAAGCATCCCCCCCTTGAGGCTGAGAGGGAAACTTTTGAACATTTAAGCGGTTGGCGTTATAAACGCGCAGTTCCATCTTATAATAGTACAGCGCTATTATTGTTTAAAGCGTAGAATGCAGTATCTCGGTATTGGTGGGTTATGCGAAACAATTAGCAGGGTCGACTAGCGGTTAATGTTTACTTTGATGGTAACCAGGATCAGTCAGGTCCAGCAATGGTCAGACTCCATGATATTCAAGCTTCTATTTGTCTACAAGTAAACGTATCCAAGTGCAACGATGTGGAAACAGCCTTTGAACCGAGGCAAATGCACCACCGGAAACAATCCCGATAACGGAAATTTCTCTGTATCGCCGAAGAATCTCAATTCTGCAAGCCTGATCTGCTATTAGCGCGCTATTATACCAGACTGCGATATATAGTACACTTGTACTTTAATTCCATCCTCTTAAAGCCACTTGGCACATTACGATAATTCAACTTTACGCTTTCTGCTCGAGCTCGACGCTTCAAGACCATGCGAGCTCGATTGTCTCAGGCAATGCAAGGGCTGGCGCCTGGTTGTTTCATCGAGAGACTATAAATTTAATCAACCAAAAGTGTCTCTCTTCACAATATTTAATAATACCTATATAGTGTATTTCATATAGTTTTTATGGCACATGCACATATCGTACTTTGGAGAAAGTATTCATTAGAATTTTCAATTGAGATTTATGAATGATAAAAAAGTATTTACGTTTAAATTTGTATGAAGAAAAGCTGCTCTTTATACTTTTACGAGATAGCGGAGTTTGTATCCTTGGCAAAAAGGCCGTGTGATCCTAAGTATAAAATCCTGCAAAGTGGCTCGTAAAGCTCGAGTGACAGTCTCCTCAGCTTCAAAGCTTTTCACGTCATTCTGATATCGTGTCTACCTGGCCCCATAATCTTTCGAGCCCTCCTCGCTACAAGCCCCTCGTTGCATCGAATTGCCAAAGTTTCCGCCGAACGTCAAATCAACCGTAGCTGTAATCTTCAAAGCTGTAAAAGCGTGATCGAACTCCAAGAGTGGTTAACTTACTGACAAACTGAGCGACGGCTCTTTAGCGAGTCTCCGTACCACGATTCTCCTCAATCCTCTCCTCTTTGTTTTTCCAACTGACCCCATTTTGTAAAATAACGATGAATCGTTCCAGTAAAATACACTGCTTCTTTATCAGCGCTCCTCTCTCATCAGTATTTCTTCAGCAATCGCTCGGATAACGAAATCAAATCGCAGTTCCAAACGTACGTTAACGAGATTTTAAGCTATTCCGGAAATCCCACTGTCAATCAACTTTTTTTGCTTCGAGGAAAAGATTACCGAGTCAAATTCCTTCTGAAGAAAATTGTGCTTCCCAAAGTTTTGATTAGCTTTGCTATCGCACAATTATCGAAAGCATCCGCTCTCGTAATCTGTATGAAGATTTGCAGAAACGTACAAGAGAAATATATATTTGTTGAAAAATATAAATAAATTAAGATTATTCGCAAGCAGCACACCGAAAAGGTATGTATATATGGGAAACTCGATAAGAAACTCCTTTCGCAATGGGACTCCAACATGTTCGCACGCTAAGATGAATGAGGGCTGTCGAATAATAAGAGTTTGGGTCGAGAGCATTCTACTCGATATGAAATCTGACTAGTTTGAAGTATTACGAATGCATTTCTTTCGAACCTCGAGTCTTAAGAAATCTTTATTTTCAATTTATTATCGCATATATATATATATGTAAGTGAAATTTTATCACTGCCACACAAAATTACAATGTTTCATTACTTGGTCTAATATGAATCTATCTAAATTCTTTCTATTACATTGTCCTTATCTTATACACTTTCATTTTTATTATTTATGACATATCTTATCAAACTTTTCATTAATATTCAAAGAGATGTTAAGATTATTTTATATATATATATATATATATATATATATAGTAGGTGTAATATTTTACAAAGCCTGGTTAATTAACACCTCCGACAAGGTGTAATTCATTTCAAGAATATTTTATACAAAGCAGGACTATAAATAACACTAAAAAACTCGGTACAAAGCAAAGTGTTGCACTGAATAATAAAAAAGCCAGGTCGAGTATCGATCCAATACCAGACGTGAAATTGGACTGTGGCACTCTCGTTTTGAAAAATATCACTCTCCTACTCGGAATTTTCAACTCGTCAATTGGTTCCTGAATTCTGCATAAAATAGTATTGGAAGAATGGAAAAATAACCACGTTTTATTATTTGCAAAACGCGCGTCTGTTTCGCAATTCAGATACCCTATTATTAAACGAAGACAACAAGATGCGAAATGAGGTTTCGTGTAAATTATTTCTCCACGGAGTCTAGTGTTGTGCATTTCCACAAATGTATCGTGTTTCGCGAAGGAAAGCCAGGCAGTGCAAAGTCATATGCTTGCAAGTATCATAGCGTCATATCAATTTCCTTGGCATAGATCTAAAACCATCTAATTCTCTCTACAACATCTCCTCTGCTTTAATTATATTCCACGTTACATAAACTTAACCATTATTATTCTCCGCGTTTCAAATTCAATTGGAGTCTAACGAGTAAAATTGTCAGGCAGGTGAGGGAGGATCCAGGTGTGTGATTGGAGCACCACTACATATATACGATGTATGATTTTAGTGGAAAAAGGCTTGCGTATAATGTATCAAGCGCAATAAATCCGAAGAGGGTGCGAATATGGTCGATAGCGATGAGGGGTTGGGGTAGTTGGAGGTTCGTACTGAAGAGAAGAGCGAGGGGAGGGGGGTGTCCTTTGAGTTCGACACGTCCTCGTCAGGATGATGACCGCGGTTGGTAGGCTGCTTTGAAGCCAGGTCATTATAATCAAGTCGAGTGCAACTTAGTTACGGACATCAAACCCTGTCTGAATGACGCGAGTGGAATACAACGACGTTAGACTATAGCCGTATAGTCACTGCTCAATCGTTGATTCTGAAAATTCATTGAAACTAACGCCACGCTTACTCGAACGATTAAGCTCAATGCCTCAGCCTCCGATTTGCTTCGTTCTTCGAAAAATATCGATCAAACTGTTCTTTGATTATCCTACACAGTAGTTTTAGTCGATCACGCGCGAGACATATAGCGAGATACTATCTCGAATTTGGAATTAACTTTCGGTTTCTGAGAGGTGGTTCGACGAGGGAGTGGATATGTAAGAAGAGCGAATAATGGTAGGTATGTACACATAGTTTTCATCGAAGCTTCAACGCTTTTCAATTCATCGTTTCCTCGTTCAGAGCATTCTCGTATCTAGACCAGATGAGCTACTGCAATTCAAATTCTCGTCGAACTTGCGACAAAGGAAACGAAGATGGTTGCTCTACTGGGAATGTAGCATACCGAGTATACAGGGTGGGTAGAAATTTTGAGGATGATCGAACAAATCGAAAACTGAAACGATTGAGAACAAATGTATTTTTAAAATTTATGAAAATGCTTTATTAGTTTCACCTTGGGTAGGGCATTAAAGGTCATTGGAAAGTTATCATGAGTTTTTTAAATGGGATACTCTACTTTGTATTAAATGTTATTGTTCCTTATTTCAATCGTTCAAAAACATTGTACGTTTCATCGTTATTTGCTCGAATATTTACGAGATATCTGAGTATGAAATGTCATATAGGTGAATTTAGTCCAAGTAGTGTGCCGCTGTTACACATACACATGAGTGATCCTTTATTTATTTATATTTCAAACTGGAAATATTTAATAAACGACTGAATAAAAAAATTAATTGATTAAATCTCATCTTCAGGTGGCTTACAAGAGAATGCAATAAGAAATGGAAAGCTCCGTTTAAAAAACTCAAGGTGTCCTTCGTATGTTTTTCAGCATACCTTTTTCCAAAGTCAATCCAATACAACCATTTGATACAATTTTAAAAATTCTCTTTAGAAACACGCGCGTGTGTGTGTGTGTGTGTATTACAGATTTTTTTTATAAAATACACGCTTTTCGATATATTTGACTGTCCCAAAACTGTGGCTCCACCCTGTGTATAATACATGTATATATATATATATATATATATATATATATATACACGATATCCACTAGATGCCTTGAATATTAAACCACGAACAATCACAACTCTCTTCACCCCCAGCTCCATTTATATATCTATATACAAAATAAACGTAAAATAAAAAGAGAATCGTCCATCCCATAATTGGCAGATTTACACAAATTTGATATATAAAAACACTGAATAAAAAGGAGAAAAATCTACTGTATATCAGTACAAGCTTAAACATAGCAATCAGAACGTCGACGTGGAAGGAAAGTAAACAGAAATACATGAAAATGCTGTTGAGTTGCATCGGATGATTTGCGATTGTTCGTGGACGTGAATTTATAATTACAACCATTAGCTACATTGGATAATGCATCGAACGTTGGCCAAGCCCGAGCCATAAATCTTCGCGCACGAACATTTATTCGCGCGAGTTCGAGCTACCTCGTCTCATATGCCTTTCAGTCGAAGGCTGAAACGGTTGGCAACAGGACAAGAATGAACATTTGTGCGTAGATCTCGCAATCCAGGCAGGCAGCCATTGATAAAAGGTCGCCATGTAATATCAGCTGTGTGCTATGTGCACACTGGCCGTTGAGCCGAACTCCAATCAGGCAGGGAACTGCAGCAGAGCCTATTTTAAAAATGATCCTATCGTGCGACGAGCACTAAAATAGAAGAGCGATCAGCTTTGCAGTTTTCATTCATTACCGGGACCAAAGCTAATTATTCCACGCCTGACACTGAGTGACGCAAGACTGCTCGATGCTGACGAATTATTTTTTGCCTCGACACGGAATATTTAAGCGTACGACTATCGAAACCTGTTTAGAAGGGGGGGGGGGGGGGAAAGAGCGTGCAGAGAGGTGTACGAGGTTGCAGGTTGGTCCTGGGATGAGGAGGAAATGAAACTGCGGGATCGAAACGATCCAGAGGAATCTACGATTCGAGCTGGTCGGAGGGACTGGGGGGGAGGTAGAAACGTAACGAGTAGCGAGCGTAATGGTCGGTGAGCGTGCAAAACGGGAGCAAAAAAGATTGACGGAGATTGACGACGGTGGACAGCGAGAGCGAAATTTGAGTAAAATCATAGACGGGAAAAATAGCGAATTCGCATCGTTTTCGACTGCAACGATCGTTTTGCATCCTCGTCGAAGATCGATTTAAACCCCGAAATATCGATCGCAGCTCGCAGTGTCCTCCGAGAAGGACTGGTAAGATCGATTTATAATTGTTACGACGTTATTGCGACAGGAAGAATAATTTTTCAACGAGATTAAGCTGATTGCAAGGCACACGCGACGTTCAATCGTTAACGAGACAGAGATTCGGGGGTTTGTTGAAAGAAGCGTCGTCGTTGGTTATCGAGTATGGCGAATCGGGGAAATTTATGGTGCAGCAGCAAATATGTTAGGTTGGCTGAGATGAAGCTTTTGCATCGAAGTAACTCAAAGTCGATGACTATGGTAATTTATCAGGCAGTTTGACGTGTCTATTAACCTCTACCACGTCGGCGTACCCTAATTTCCGATAGCACAGGGACCTCATCTCCTCGAGCTTTTTTACCCCGACCCAAGAGGAATTCTCCTTTCTTACTAATAACCACTTTTCATTCGGCACAATTTTCTCAGCCAACAAAGCCTATCGGACGATTTCCGGAGCTTAAAAAAGTCAAAGTGGTATTGTGTTTTAAATTGCGTTTTTCTACTTTTTCTTTCAATGTCTCGCTATAGGTGAGAAAATAATAATTTAGTATTATATTTTTATAGTAACTGTACTTTTGTTGTATTTTTCCGTTTTTCGGGCAAACGACTGTTATATCAAATGTGAAAGATTCTTTTCTCGAATATTTGAAAATCCGTTCATTTCGCAGGTTAATTTAGTGTTTTATTAAATTCCAAATTGTTACTCTTAAAGAGTAATAGGTACAATTATGTTTTTATTGAAATTTTATGGAGTTTTGCAAAGTTATGGAAGTACGTAATTCGGATTGATTAGCTAAACAGAGTATTCCTGTCCGAAGCATTAACGGGGAATAATTCAAATCTTAAAGAGCAGTCATCTCAAATCATATGAGAACAATGAAGTGGCCGAAGAAAAGAAGGAATCTGCTCCGAAATGGTAGGAAATGGCTCCAAACGCGGCAGTTTTCGTGATCCACTTTGCATGATAATGAACCCGCTAACGAGCGCCATTCATTCCGTTGGCTCCAAGCTCAGCCCATTTCATATACCTTCTACTTTTGCTTCCCAACAACTCCTCAGCTTATACTCGTTAATTACGAAACGCTTCCTTCGGTATATCAAAAGTCAGATTACCCAATTTCTCACCAATAATACAGAGTACTTCAACATTTCCTCAATTTGTTTCTTTACATTATTAAGAGACTGAGAATCTTTTTAAGAAGAAACAAAAAAAATGTCTATACCTGATGTAGGAAGCTGGTTTAAACGAGCCGAGAGAGCAGCTAGAATATGATATGGGCTATTTTTTACAAATTAATAAGAGGAATCTGGAGAATTTCTGTGGTTCCTCTCTTGGAATAGCCGCAGAAAGGCGGTCCCGAGAGATTAATTCATCGCGGCTATAGAGAATTTAAGGTGAGAGAGGAAGGGATGAAGGAGTGCACCTGGCGTTTGCAAAAGGGACGATAGCATTTTATAGAAAAATATGCGGGCAAATTTGCATGGCGAATCTTTATTGCAGAGGCTTTATTATTGCTGCTGGAGAACGCACGGCTCGACTTTCGCTGCTATTATTCAAGCTGTCATAACAAAACTAGGAAACAAGTTGAAATATGCAGTCGTTGTGTCCGGCTGTTTTTCCATTTCCTGCTACACGACGTAAACGTAGAAATCGGTCTTAAAAGAGCGATTTGCCATCTTTACTCTTCTCGACTCGTTTCTTTTCACTGTCAAAGCTGTACACTCCCTGGTCCTTGCAAAGCCAAGCAACACGAGCATTCCGGCGAATAAAACTGACGAATTTCAGAAAAGTCCCTAGATTTTTCTGATAAATCGACGACGATAGTACAATCTCATGGGAAGTATAAGACGCGAAGGATCGTTCGAACGTAAGATGTAGTATAGTTGCTAGAAGTAAGTATCGGACGAATGAAAGGAGCAAGGATCGAAGTAGGGCTCTTATAGGGATTTAACGAGGCATGAAACGGAGTTAAATAGCGCTGCTAAAAGACATAAATAGCAACGTCCAAAGATTTAAGAGCTCGAGGTGCTGTAGTATTTATATTGCAGTGATAAAAAGTACGGATGGTCAGACGGATGGTCGCTCGATGGCAATCGAGAAAAAAGAGATGCTCTCTCGCAGTGCCAACTGAGAAGCAGTAATTTTAAAGAGTCCTGGAAACAAAGTGGTGGAATATCTTGCAGGATTTCGCAAGGATTTCGTATCCTGCGGTGAAACGTGCCGCGGAAGCCGAAGGCGACGTTCGCAAGTGCGGAATCCGTGCCATACCTGGTGGGGGGGGGGGAGGGGGGGGGATGAAAGAAGGAATGAAAAATTAGGACGGCCCCGTAAGCCAGAGCTTTGCTCAAGTCTTTGATATATGCAGCCCATTAGACGCGACGCCGTCTCGTATAGCTATACGTCATTGCGAGGAGAGGGGGGAGAGAAGGTAGAAATGGGGGGAGAAAAAAAACAGCCAAACTTCAAAAGCAAACTTCCCCTACAATTTCTCAATCTCCGCCATTTTTCACCGCTTCTCCTGCTCTCGTAAATCACTTATTGATTCAAACTTATGAAATTATTCCACTTTTAATTCTCCATTCGTTGTTTATATATACACAAGGAACCATCACACTGTACATGAACTCTCTACTACTTTACCTCTCTTTTACGTTGCAATTACACATAATGCATTACACGCTTTTAGCCTTTTAACAGCTGGAACCATCTCACACGACTGTCTACTGTGGAAATTTTTTCCCACGTCAGCGTTTCGCTGTAAAATGCACCGAAAATACCTGCCACTTTCATGTATATTAGAAATTCCATCCTTTTTTATTTACACTTCTGCACCTTCTTTTCTTCGACTCGAAAAATATCAGCACGCAATTACGTTTATTCTAATTTGATTTCATTATCACACGAAACGTTATACGTTTCCTTCGTATATAGTTTAACGATTTCTCTACGACCACGACCAACGTGCCTGGTAAGCTGAAACCTCGCACGTTTATCCAAGTTTTCCTTATATTTACACTTCTACGATTTCTTTTCTTCGATTTCAAAGAAATTTGCACACAATTACGTTTATTTTAATGATCACATGGAACGTCAGATTTCCCTGCTAAATTTACAATTGCTCCATTTCAAACGTGCCTGATAAGCTGAAAGCTCGCGTGCTTATCTATTATATACGCAGCAGATTTAAGCTCATGAGGCTAATTAAATATGCAGGCTCGAGTAACGAAATTGAAAGCAATAAAGTTGTAGGAATATAATGTTTAACGCACATTTTATTGCGCATTGTAACGACTCGCGCGGCGTGACTCGAGGATCCGTTAGATCGTTATTCACGCTGTGACGAGAAAAGCAGATGGCTGGTACTAAAATATGCAAGCTCTTCCGGGGAGTGCCGAGCTGGAAGTAAAGTCCTGTAAGGGGCAAACTCGGAAGACGAGTAAGAGGAAGGGGGAGGGGGAGGGGGAGGCTTAATGGGCGCAATATTGCGTGCATGCAAGATGTGGGTTAATTCCAAATGTAAATTATGAGCGACATCGGTCGGTAGCAACAAAAAATTCTTCCTCCTCCTCCTCCTATGTATATATATATATAGTACGCTTAAGCTCCTCCGGTGCTCCGTAATATACCGGCTTAGATACGGTCAACGTTCTTTGTGCCCCGCTAAAGGACTGCGAGAACTATGCCAAAACAAGCAATACAACTATCAGACACTGGCTTACGAGGGATTGAGATTTTTCAGAAATAACTTTGGATTTAACGTCTCTTCTCGATAAAGTCTTTAATCTTCTTTCTCGTGTATTCACTGTAGAACGCATCTTTTATTCCTACACAACCGACGTAATTATATATAGATCAATATGCAGTCGATTTTTTTTTTTTTTTTTTTTTTTTTTGAAGCATGTACCCCAAGAATGAAAAGCATTTGAAAATTGGAGTATATATAGATGTTGAGCGAGTGAATGGTTATAAAGGTAGGATGAAATGGTAAAAACTGGTGAATTATTGTGAAAAAGAGAAATGCCTTGCTTTTGTATGGAAAATATTTTCTAGAATGGAGGAAGAGCCTTAGGAAGAAGTAACGTTTGGGTTGGGGGTTTACGACTCGCGATCGTTTAACGTCTTTATCCGCGAGTTCCATATAATAGAAGAAACGAATAAATGACTTGTTTATGTGCTACAACTAAGGAAATGGGAAAAGTGTTTGATTTATGATTCTCTACGGACCGTTTGATATTAGACAACTTTCGATATTATATCATTCCATTGCGGACGCCAACCAATGAACCAATCCCCCACCATCGTCCCCCCTCCCCCCCCCCCCCTGACCTCTTCATCATCTATATACGAAACAACTTTTTCCACCTCCATAACTTTGTATCTATTCCAGTCGTATGATTAAAATGTACACTGTAAATCATAACTACTAGCGGGGGACGCTTACCATAAATAGCCTCGGGAAAGCACCTAAACGTTTTTCGAAACTTGAAGATTCTCCCCTTAATATTCCCTGTGATTGGAAAGTTTCGTAAATGAAGTGTAAATTCAGCACAGAAGTGAATATAAAGTGTATGATAATATTTTTATTTGCTCTGATGATCTATGCAAACGATGGTATTATGAATCTTTTTCTTAATTTTTATTTTTGGTGGTAAGCTTCTAGTAGATGAGCCGTACGACTGGCCAGCCGCGTGCAGTTAAGTCCTCGATTTACGCGGGAGGGCAGCAATAAAGGAGAAGCGAAACAACAAATGGCCTGACTTGTATACCGCGACAGGTCATTGGGGTAGCGACGAAAGTAGAAGGGATAGGTAGGAAGGTAAAGAAGGAGCAAGGAAGTAAAAGGAAGAGTTATACTACTGCTCGCTGTTTACGAGCGTAAACAAGTATAGAAAGAAAAGTATCGCTATTAAATGGATCTGTAATTTATAGTATATCCTTTAAATTACAAACTTTCAGTTTCCAATCCAGTCTATTAAAATGAAAATAAATTTCATCTTATCGCACCTAAATAACGAGCTTTTGCATATTTGCAAAAACAAAGGTCGAAGATAACGTTATTAAAATGATAAATTGCATAATTAGAGTTTGACGGATGATAGTAACAAGCCCGCATCCCTATTAATTAACATAAATTGAAATATTACATCATTGCAAATTGATAACCAGCATTTGTTTTTTGTTTCAGGTAAGCATTCTGTCAAGATGGTCCTTTTGACACAAATCAACAACGGGCTGGCCAAAATTTCGTAAGGCAAAATTTCCGATTCAAAAGCTCACTCGTCACTGCAGTGCTCGCGTTCAAACGTTACCGTATACAATTTGCTTTCGCGTAAAACGATTGCTCGGAAATTTCAACCGATAAACAATTTTCGTGGACAAGCGAGAAAGCTTGTTTTCTCATAAGTAAACAGTATATTTTAATTCGCTCGAGTCTCAAAACGTCGTTGAATTTTACGAGGAGTTTAGAGGTTCGAAATGGCGGCATCAAATGGCTTTGCGGCTCGTATCATCAAGACAAATTTTTCTGTCTCATTAGCCGTGGCTTTCAGAGAGCTGCTCGTTCCATGGAAAAATAAGCATCGTTTTGGCAAGCCGCGTTTTATGCCGTATAACATGAAAATGCAAATTGCAAGAAACCAAAGAGAAGGCATAAAAGAGGCGAAAGCGAGCGTAGCACGGGGAGCAAAGAAAAACTCGCGTTCCCTATAAATATTTGAAAGATAGGTGCATTGGAAAATGGTAAAAGTATACAAGGGAAAAATGAGATATTCGTAATTTAGCCACGTATAAAAATAAAATTTCGGATAACCTTGGAATCGATGCGCGTTTCTCGGAGCTTTTGTAGCTTCGGGATGGTCGTGGCGTGGTCTCCGATTGCTGCATGCTGGGAAAGGGAGAAGAAGAGGGGACGAGTATTATCATTGCCATTTCGCGAGCCAACCGGAGCTTTGTTTCAGCCTGGAAAGAGCCACTGTTGAAGAAGTAACGAAAGCGCCAACGAGGAGTCGTTACGCGCATCCCCGTTACGTCTGAAAGAATGATCGAGCACCCTGTTCTAACAGACAGCTGTAAGCCGAGCTTCCCTTGCTTCTCCTCCACGCTGTAAAAGACCCAGCACAGAGCGAGTCCCCCTTGGAAATTCTACCCCAAAACGCGTCTCAAAAATAAACCAAACATCCCTCGCAAAAGTAATTCTCCTTGAAAACAGGATTTCGCTTCAAATATGTCTACGATAAGAGCTTGTTTATATTTCGAGATAATAGAGTTGGGTGTTTTATTAAATGTGGCGACTGGAGTATAAAATGACGCGTTAGCGACGAATGGAAGCCTTGACAAAGGATCGAGCGAATTTGGACATGCTAACAGTGCCTTTACTGTAAGAATGGGATGCGTAGTGTGCCATAGCGGTACTCTGCCACCTCCGGCTTCTAAATATACATATATATATATCCCCCCCCCCTCTCTCTCTCTCTCGTTTCTCTCGTACACGTACTAAATTACTGCGAACGACGAAGCTGCAGCGCTAAAACCGACGTCTCGCCACGTTGTTTGCCATTGGGCAGAAATTGCAGAGGCGGGAAAGATACTAAAAGCTGGAAACGGGAAAGTGGTGGCTGATGACAAAAGTTGTAGGTTGGGACGCGCAGAGGGTTTCTGGCTTTTGGTCTCTGCCCTCTGTATATCGGTGGATTCGACCCGTGCTGGAGGTGGAATAGGTAGGACCTCGAATAGCATTCGAGTATCTAAAAATGCTGACGGTCGACTCTCTCACCCTCAGCAAAACGTCTTTCGCCCATAACGAGCTCCACGAGTATCGAAAGAAAACGCGAATGGAATGGATCCCACCTATCTTACGAGTCACGCTTCTAAAATAACTCTCTTGCTCTGCTTCAACTATCAAACCTCTGCTATGTATATTTTATCGTTCCTCCCTGCCACTGCTATATTAATTCAAAGATAATTTTAACCAATTTATCTTACTTCTTATTCGAGCTTTTCATTGTTTTTCCTATTATAGTTTGGTGCGGTGAGACAAGCGGGGGAAGGAGAAGGGGGGGGGGGGGTTCAATAACTAGCTAAGCTTCTAACTTGTATGACCTGGAGTGTTCCAAATCGTATCTCCAAATTGCTCAATCGGCCAGGCTAATTAGTCTATTGTGCACTAACTGTTTTGTCAGTCACGATACCCTACACTAATTGGAATTAAATCAAGCGTGGTCTTCTTGACCAATCAAAGGCGGTCTATCTAATGTCAGCACAGAACCTCTATTACAATATTAAATTTAAACAATATATGTCATCGAGGATAAACCAATATCGAGCGAAAGCTGATTTCTGGCGTTGATTTATAAAAGCTATTATTGACGATACGAGAGACTATCGAAAAGACTCGTAGCACATGATCAGTCGAAATGTCATCTTTTTGCAAATTTCAATGGTTGTAAAAGCTGTATAATTACGAATACAACCGTGCGAGGTTTCCTTTTGGCAAAACTGCCACGAACTCCCTGGAGTATGCTGAAATTTTCATGCGACAATGGAGAAAGATATATACGAGTAGGAAGAGTAAACCATATTTCTTTCAGGCATATATGGATTATCCATGGCTTTAATATAATGAATTATTGCTAGCTCTCCACATCATCGTTCATGGCTACATACATAGTGGACCATATGTAAACTTTTCTACAAAGATCCACTTGAAATTTAAATCACTTAAAATTTAATATTTTCCTTGCATTACCTGCAAACTCTATCTGTACTATGCAAAGAATATAAAAATAGCAAGTATGTTTAATTCAATTATTGATATTTTTAAATATCAAGTACATCGCACACAGTGCTCAGACTGGCCTTTTCGATTCAGTCGAGTCCAGCAAATGTTTTTGTTCTACGTGTGATTCTAAAATTCAGAACCTTTGGAAAATTTAACAATTCTTTGATACGGATTTAAACTTTGCCATTGCAAAAATTTATTGTAACGCCAAACGTTATTTTACCAGAGAAGTGCCTAGACATTTTTGAGTAAGAGCAATAATTTTTAAACTCAACGTTTATAATTAAAAAAGTTAGAAACTATTGCAGCAGTATCCAACAAAAGGTGCGAAAGAATCCTCTTTCATTTGTTCGCTGAGTTATTTGGCTTAAAGATTTTTAACAAGATTGCAGTGTCTTTGTACATCGTCGCTGAATTGCTGATGCAATTGTATTAAAGGCTCCCTCTCACTCTCCCCCCTTCTCTTTTCTTTTACATTTTTCAGTCTGTTAATTCGATCGATGAAAATTAGCCTGTCCATTGCCGGTAAAGAAATAGATTATATAACACTGTACTGCAATTCTGTAGTATGAGGAATTCCATAATAAAACTCGTTTCTCTGCCACCGCTTCTTCTTTCGTGTCCCCTACTTCTTCGATCAGTGTTTCATCCCAAATGACTAAAACTCGACGGTGCACGAAAGACAGGAAATTAATTATTTTTCTTCGTCGACCCCCCTCCATTCCTGCCTCCTTCGCTCACCACCCTTTTTCAAACTATTCAACAACAATCCCTTCGAATGTTTTGCCTCGGGATTAATCACAGTCGACCACCGAAGTAATTTGCGACGGACTGTCCGAGTGGTGCTGGCCAAATTTACTTTTTGTCAGGAACAAGAACGAACGATGGAAAATACCCAATGTTAATGTGTTCGACTGTATTTTTTTTCTACTTGATTTGAAAAATGTGTACGAGGAATAATTGCACAAAGGAAGACTCGATATTCTTACGGTCTCAGCCAGGGAATGGAATGGCCACCTGACCAAAGGACCAAGCGACCTCATAATCTGGCTGGATAACTTTATCGTTCGGGATAGGACTATGGAGTTGGTGACCAAATCCTGTTGCCGCATACGTGACTCGCCTATTTATTGATTCGCTAGTCCAGCTGGCTTCATCCGAAGTGTCCCTATAATACTCTTACATTTCTCTCCCCCTCAGAAGCACACTTGCTGACTGCAAGTTTCCAGCTTTCATCAAGAGCTCTTTTCATTTCACTTTACCTAGTACATTTAATTAAGAAAATATTATACAGTATCATAATATTTTGCTTAACCTTACGCTCCACCATTAAACTTAATATTCCTATTTAAGGTAATTGCAGCTAAAACTGCAGTGTTATTTGGCACGAGCCCTTTTTTCCTCGATTTTTTAAAACAAAACTTTGGGTAGCTAGCTCGCTACATTAGTGCGTTTTCGTGCCATCTCCCTTCACCGAGGCAGTCCACGGGAAAGCTACGGCCACAGCCCCTATTCGAATCGCTTCTTTTTACCAATCCAATCACTTCAAAGCACGCTTCCTAACGCATTCAAATTATTTTTCCCCGTGAACCCTACGAAAATTGCCTCCCGTCGTATCCGCTCGGTCTAAATAGAAGTTTTCCTTTTCCGCTCTTGGGGCGGCCAGATGAAATATCAGGTTTTTGACGTACTTTATTACATATATATATATAGGTATACTTATAGAAAGGGAGAGACGCTTCTTCATAGCTAAAGGAATTTTATTGCCAATATTTCTGCCCTGCAATTTCAATCGATGAATCCAACTTGCTTCGGTTCCATTAATATAGAAACAATAAAACTTGTACGGACATCGAATACAATATATATATACATATATATGATCTTGTGCTAGTGCTCCTCGATAAAAAATAACTAACATCGTATTAATGAATATAATTAAAGGAAAATTTTCTTTGAATCGTGGCAGACATTTTTCGTAATATATAATAACGCGACTAATAAACACGACGAATTTCGTTGTAACTGGATTTATGTTCTTAGAGAGTGGAATGGTGCAAAGGATCGAATCAGGTGGAAAAACAGAAGAAAATAATTGAGAGAAAAATGTTATTCGCTTTATGCACAAATGAAATGCCAACGGAAAAATTCAATAATACAACGAATAGACGGAAGTCAGCAATTCCACCAATATATATTTCCTTTGAGCTTGCATAGAAGCATATGAAAAATCAGAATTGAGATTAAGCTTGTGCGTGTGTTTCAGCGACTGAGAGAGAGAGAGAGAGAGAGAGAGGGAGAGAGTACAGAAGAACTCGAAGGATGTCCAGGGAAATTCCTCTCATACCACGAGCTAGCATGAATTAAGACTGGAGTCGGCATCAAATGTGAAATCCGGTTAAGAAGTTTGGTTTAACTTGATTATAATTTTCAACCAGGTTGGCTTGTGGTACTTTCGACTCCTCACACCCACCCCTGCTCCTACACTGATTCCTTCAGCAAATTGCATTAATCACTTGCATCCCGCATTGCTTCACCGTTCCACTTCATTTTATCCTTTCAACTGCGACTCATTTAAGTCATCGCTTCACTCTTCACACCAGCTGTACATACATCATTACCCCGTTTCACCCACACAATTATTTCATTGAATTTTATATTCGATAAATTAAATAATTATACGAATCCTCTTGAACATTTCAACAATATCTATCCAGTCGCGTTTCATGCATTCGCAAGTGAATATTCGTGAAAAATTAAAGCTTCCTAGAGAGAGAGAGAGAGACGAGAGGCTGGTAAAATGTTCCTCTTATTCAATCTCAGCATGAACATTGTAATTTCAGTTGTGACTCGTGGCATCCAACTCTGGCATTCCTGGTTATACTAGTGCCGCCGTTGTCAGGCGAATTTCCAGATGTATACTAGGATTCCCGAATCCTGAAGCCCACGAGTGCACTCAGCTTCGCCTGGAATTATGCAACAAGATTGCTCCCGTGATTCGATAACAACCGAGTTTCGCTAGATGGGCATCGTTAGAAAAAAATATTCAAAGAATTTGTGGAGAATTCAGAGAGGGGGGGGGGGAGGGATAAGAGAGTTGATGCAATAATACGCTTAGTGTGACAAAGACAGCATAGGTCCTTTTGGGTTATACTGGAGTTTGAGATAGATATATAGATCTCTGTGCCGAACTACTGCAGGAAATTCACACGGATGCGACCCCGAAGCACAGGGAGATAGGGTTACCTAACCAAACTGCAGAGTCAATCGGGGAACACCGACGTCCACCTATTGCATTAATTCGAATTTGCATACCATCAGAAATGCATCGCAGACGGAATCGCGCGTAAACTAAACCCTACGCTCCGCACCGGACACCTTCCTGACCCTCTTTATCCTCCAAAAGCCCTGCTTCGAGTATTCAAGCTACGTAAGCCCCAAGTAGCATTACGTATTCTCTGACCTTCCAATAATGTCATTAATTTCATTGCTATGACCGGTCAAGATTAATTAATATCTCGAGAAGACCTCGAGTTTATCGCGATATATTGAAAAATTTAACGTTCAAAATTATATATATAGGAATTAGAACAAAATCGTTTCTCGATGGAGAAGTAATAAAGTACACAGAGTGAGACATTTATCACGTTTTGGAAAATTGAAGTGTGGACGTAATAAGACGTTATTTTTTTAATTATAAGAAATATCAGTTTTTTCATACGACCTTCTCGAAGATCCTCTCCATTTGCATTCGAAGAGGTTATATTAAAAAATGATAACTCTTAGATTTACGAAGAAAAATAAATTTTTACGTTCTAACTCTGATGGAGCGTTAAAAGTGCTCTACCCTATATATATATATATATATATGGTTATGGCGGGAACTCGTTGGATTGAAAAAACGATCGACGCTTGAATTAATCGCGGTTAACGAAGCGGGGGCTTTAAAAGTATAGTTTATAGTCTCTTCTATAGTACGGACGAATGATCTTTGTTTTATTTGCTCGACACGCCAGATTCTCGCCTCCTCGATAAGCGGTCGTTTTATTGCTTTTACCGCGAGAGACCACAGCCGAACGTGGTCACTGCACTTTCCTCACGCCTCGCCTAACTTTGCATAGAACGATAAATCAGAGTCTGAAAAAAATAAATTTCCCAGAGGACTAATTTTCATATTATTACAAACCTTTGCCTCTTTTTTTTAATTATTGATTTAAAAGAACAAAACTCTTTGGGATCTCAAAACACTCGAAGGGCAGGAATGAAATTGATTTAAAGTAATTTTTACAAGATCTTGTGACCTATCCTTTATTGAGTTTATATATATATATATAAATATACGAAGCTATATGATAAAAGTTGCATCAATTTCTACGACGATACATATGTAAAAGTTTTAAAAGTATATATGGAGAGTATTGTGAAAGAAGCCAGAGATTTCCAGCACGAGACTAGAAATCGATAAGAGGATTCTTTCTTGGAGAAAATTCTCGGCTGCAATCGTTGCATAAACCACCGACTACTTTAACCCATACATATCTAAAGTCCTGTCTAGTTACAGAACGCAGAAACTTTCATCTCGCAACGTCCGCGACCGCGTTACAATGCGACGTGTGCGACAAAGTAGTTTCGGAAAAAGGAGCATTCAAAATGACGTCGAAACATGGCTAGCAGTATACTCGAATAGTTTTCTTACTTATTTACAGATTGCGCAAGTCCAATTTTACAATAGAAACGAAAACGAGCATCGTACAGCAGCGTATATATATACACATATACAGCAACCGAAGAATCGCGATAAATCTCGAAACTAAGTAACGTTTATTGCGTAATAAAAAGAGAGAAAAAAATGAAATATCGAGGGTTTATCGTCGTTATTACAATAACCGTAAAATAATATCGTAGCCGTGGCGTTATCAGCGTCAATTTCGGAGAAATCCCATGAATAGGTATAAGGAGAGTCAATTTATGAATTCTAACGCGAGCCACAAGGATTACGGAGGGTTCCGATTTCTCGCAAAGCGAGGCCTGAAAACGATGTGGAGCGGCGTTACTTGGATTTGCATGGGAAAACTGTGCATGGTGGGAGGGAGGGGGGGGGGGGGTAAAAGAGGGTGGTCTACGCCCTTCCGGCGCTTCTCACCCTTCCCGCAGCACGTACTTGTCGTAATCTACCATAGGCCAATTGCTCCATCTCTCGTTCATCTTCCCACCCCACCGCCCCTCCCCCTACACCCACCACCCCTTTCCGTTTTCACCCGAAGATATCGATAATATCGCACCCCCACCAAAATCCAGTTACTAACGAGCGGCTGTTCTCTCGAGCATCAACCATTTCGCGCTAAGCCTTTTTCGATTTATGAGCGAAAGGACGCCTCGAAAGCGATATGCAAAAGATCCCCAGAAATAATCATAGCTGACCAAGTGGATGGCGTAAATCCATCGCGTCCACCGAACCACCTCGACCGTCGCGGTCGTTATATTATTGCACCCTTCCGAAATTGAACTAACCACCTTTTCATGGATATCGACCATTTACATGCTATTTGCAATAATTATGGACCCTGCGAACTTTCCTGGAATATCGATACGAGCTCGCTCTGGATTATTAGCGAAGGGATAATCGAATCAATTGCTGCGCTTTAAGTGTAATAATTGGTCGTAAAGCAGACGTTTCGTGTCGTTTATTGCAGCTTCATTATGATTTCATTTATAACAAGCGTGCATAAAACCGAAATCAAGTTCCCCGTCCTGAAACGCCCAACTAGTTTGCATAACTGTTAATTTCACGACAATAATTATTCGGCGTTATTAAACAAATCTTCTGGGAACGATCGCGATTGCAAGCTGGCGAGAGTTTCTTAACTATAATCCAGCCTCGCTTTTATTCCGATGGCAGCGTGATTACGAGGTTTCGTCCCATAAACGAAGTAGGAGCTTTCCACAGGCAGCTTTCTCCTAGCTTCATTGTTACCCCTTTCCAACTTTCCCCCACACCTCACCCCGTAATTCCACCCCAGCCCCCTATGCCATCGGTCGCCTCCAACTCGGACCCATAGTGTGTACCGAGCGATCATAAATCTGCGTCGACTCTAATAAAATAATAATCAGAATACATATGTGTGTAGGTGTGTGTGGGATAGAGAGAGAGAGAGAGAGAGAGCAATACGAAAAAGAATTCTCACCAGCGTCAAGTGAAAATTATATTATTTCATCCATTTAACCTTGTAGATTTAATCCTGGCCTTTATTAATCTCAGTACCACAAAACGTGCAGCTCTCAATTCTTCCCTTATCTTTTAACTCTCTCTTTCTTTTTTATCTCGTACATTCTTTTTAACCACACAATTTATAATGTTCCTTTCACAATAGACGCGAGGAGGTTTTACCGGGTTCTTAAGCAAGAGTCTGCGTAAGAGTCGAGTGCTATTGATACACTTTACTGTGACACTGTGTAATGTCACTTAGCTAGATGAATGAATCGTATTATATCAATTTTATGAAACGAGTGATGTCAAGATTACTGGAGATTACACGACCGAGTTACAGGAGAAATTCGTCAAGAATCTGTTGAAAAATTTCAATGGGGATTAACGAGAGCTTTCCATTTTACGCAGGGTTGCCGGAGGGTTTGGATAAATCAGGATAAAGTCTTCTGCTTGTTTTGGGAGGAAACTTATCGTCGGAGTACACCGGTATAATTTGGTACGCACGAGAGGTTCTGCAGCTTTGCGTTTAGATTAGAAAAATCTCTGATTTCGATTCTCGAGAGTGTGCGCGCGCCTTACTTTGGTTTGGAAACGTATAGGATGGCGATAAATCACAGTTCATATGTTTGTCAAATTGCACGCATAAAATGCGATCGATGGTTCGACAAATAAAATGCCTTTGGGGAGGACGAGCATCTCACGAGGGAGCACTAGATAAGCATACTCTGCTGTGCTATGCCACGCCACGCCACGCCACGCTATGCTGTGCCACGGTCGTACCTTACCACCCAGTTTTATATCGTTCTTTTCTACTGGCTGCCGGAGAACTCATCCATGGGATTCAATAAGTTCCCCCCTGAGACTTTTTTATTTATGATTTCCTGCATGAGAGCACTCGAATTACCACCAGCATATCGTATATCATGATTTTCTATACTTCGTCGCGTCAGTGATGACAATACGCAATTGATCCAGGCCTTTCTCTGGCATTTCAGTCGTGAAATCTCGGCTCCTGACAGACAAAACAAGTTTAAGCCTAAAGAATTTTTAGATATTAATTTAATTGGATAAACTCCATATTTTCAAGGCTAAACTTTATTGTAATCTAAAGTCACTGAAATTGAATTTAAGTATCTCTTCATACTTGACTTATCTTTCTAATGATATATATATATATATATATATATATATATATATATATATATATATTCCGTGAAGTTCTGAGATTCCTGCAAGCCAAGTCCGGAAGCGGATAACCCGTAGAACTACCGTGATCAAGGGTGGAGGATAATTAGCCGTGGAGCTCGATTAGATCTGTATTGAGAGATGTACAGTAATCTCTCTAGCAACCCCGATTGTCTGAATTTCAAGCAGATTTCCATGTAACTCTGGGTGAATCGCTATTTCTCTTCCTTGCAACAGACAAGCAAATATTTATTTCCAACTTGTGCAATTATTACGTCAACCGATCAAATGCTTTCGTGATGGAATATTTTTGAAAAATCGAGATCGAGTAAACCCCATTACATCCAAGAGAAGGTAGTACAGACAATCAATATTCATTTATTTGTATTGAAATTCTATTTACTTTGAGTCATTTTTGCAAATAATTTTATAGTAGTTTCATATGAATTTAATCAGAGAGACTTATTGATTTATTAATTATACGAACTGGTAATATATTCTTTCAACAAAGAAAATTAATTTCCATACGTATTCAGCTTCAATTAAATTCATTCTTATTAGTTAAATAACATTCAGTAACATGCTTCAATATAGCAATTTATGGCCATTTAATCATAATTAGGCTTGTATGATATATATTTCAATAAATTAAATTTACAATAATTATTAAGGAATCTATAGATCACAGATGATAATACGAACATTAATATATTGCTTTTGATTAAAGCCACACCACGATAATCCTTCGAAATGTAAAACTGTCCTAGATCAATTGTTGAGGAAAGTGTGCAGGATGCTTTGGTCAATGTCCTGCTACATCGCTCCATTTATTAAAGGTCAAATAGCTGTAAAATTTGTAGCGGTTTAAAAACTTTTGTTTACATGGAAAAAAACGCAACAAATCGCTGGTAACTTCAAAACCAAGCTCCGATTACTCACTTTCAAAGTGAATACTCTGATTTAAGTTAGTGGCGCGTAGACTTGAGAAGCACGCAAATCCGTAATTACTTTTGCGGAACGAAACTCGATACTGATTACAGCTGGAGTGGAAACTTTACGTTTTCCTATTTCACTCTTGAACTTTTGTAATGAGAATTATTGAACCAAGTGGTTGGTAAATAATTATCCTTCTAAAATTAATTAATCCAACAATGTAAGAGTCAAAAGAGACTATTGATCAAATCGAAGCCTGCACATTTTCATTGATCGACAGAGAAGTAAAAGCATCTCGATTCATCGTGAAAATCCACAAATACACGAGTCTTAATTGCGGATAAGAAAAATATCGATTATTTTCCTTTCCCTCCTCTTCTTTTTGATAAGTGTTGAACAACTTTTGTAAGAGGTGCAGTTTCAAAGTACGTGGCGGAGAATTTGCTGTCGAGCTTTAAAGCAACCGCAAAAACTTCCTAACTAGCGATACACTTGCTTTGATTTTCTACAGGAGAACGTGCTTGCTTTTTATCTTAAAATCCTGACTTGACAGAATTTACACCTCTCCTATAGCAAATCTATACGTGGCTCTCGTGTTAAATCTTTTAATTAATTATTCTTTTAATCAGTCTCTTTGGTCAACATTTTTAATCATTTATAATTCCTGCTCTTGGTCCCTATTAGATTTTAGTCTCCGAATAGATTCGTATCGACTCAAGCTTTGAATCCACGTGACGAGGCTCGAGTTGTGATCCACTATATAGTTACTGCATGGCATGGCTAATTCTTCATCATCCCTTTAGACACTGCATGCAGCTTGATCCTTCATCAAATGGCCTTGCACCAAAGTGCCCATTTAAATATCCAGAAATCCCTTAATTTCTTTGAAAACTCTGCATGAATTAGTCGTATAAATTAAATATTGGAGAAACTTTGATTAATCGAAAATAATTTAATAAGTCTACAAAAGGAATGTTTACTGCATTCGAAAAAAACAAAAAAAACAAAAGAAAGCTTTTTAGAAGATATAATGAACGTAACGCTGCGTTGATTAAAGCTATGCACGTGTATGTTGCAAAATTGTGGTCAGCCACACTTTAATTATACGCAGCTGCACGCTTCGCACGGATCTGAAGGCACGAATAAATCAAATCTCCTAACGCACATCCCATCACTGTTGCGATATTCTCTGATTTGGATAGATCATCGAACAATCTGTAATTACAGCGGACAGTTAAAAGGTTATTCCTGCATTGGACGAGAACAATACTTGAGCGATATACCGCATATGTGGATGGATCGTTGTAAATCAACGTGAGCTACGAAAAATATGAAAATTCGTCTAGGAGGAAACTCGAAGGCGTGGAAACAGATTTTTCGCTGCTGTCTCAACTCCATTATCGCTAGGGTTCCATGGTATAACATAAATCTTGAAACGGGGAAGAAGAAAGGGGAAAAGGAATTCCGCGATACCACGTGACAGATCCTTCCTGGTGCCTGCGAAATAGAGTTCGCTAAGCTCCGGACACCTTCCATCCCCCTTCAACGAATTTTCTCCTCGTACCTTGTCCGCCTTCTGCTATCTTTTCTACTGTTCTCTGTGCTCCCATGCTCCTCTTTTCTTCTGATTTTCTACCCCAGCCCAACCCTTCTTCTTTCTCTTGCAACATTTTTCCTCTATTTTTATATAATGAGAATATATATATATATATATGTATGTATATAAGTCTCAGTGGAAAATATTATATTTTCCTTCGGTGGATTTCAATCAATTCTTTCAGGATGGCCAATAACCCTTGATAACAAATCTGTCTTTTCGATCTGGCCTATATGGGCACGTTCTTTTTCCTGGCTTTTCCCATCCTTTCATTTCTCATTCGTTCCACGTGATCCCCCTCAATGCCATTTTCACTCTCAAAACCGCAATCCCCTACATCAGGCAGCTCTACCTACATAGTCGAGCTTATTTCAGTCTTTTTTTTTCAAATGGAGAGCCTCAAATTTCTTTGATCACTGTTTAATTAAACAGCGAAATGTTCTGTTTCAGTTATCATAGTTTTTTATCAATATCCTATTGTTAAATCATTCTGTCATTATCGATGGTTTAATTGCTGTACATCCAGAACAGCTAAACTATATACTATAAAGATAGTTTTTATCTCTCGTCGAAAATTGTATGAGACATTCAATTGGGAGAAAGAATAAGGAAGCAATGTGAATGACGTCATTTTCTCGTGTTTCAAGATTTACAACGTCGTCTCTCGAATTTGCCAAAAAGAGGGTCCAGCTCAGTGACGAGCTCCACCAATTTCAATTTCAGGAATTTAATTCCCGTCGCTTTGTAGATTATCACGCGCTCTAACGACCACGAAGCGCAATTTATAGTGAATCGCGTAGTCTCGACCTATGCTGGAAAACACGAGTCGCATATTTCTTGCTGTTCTCATTTAAGTAAATTTTAGAGATTTGCTCGTTAGGAAAAAATTAATCAGAATATGACAAGGAAATTAATAATATTTCTTGTCACTTTGGGCAATGATATTGGTGACTGTCATGGCGAGTAATATAATTTATAATTAATCTACCTTTGATTATCATTGTAAACTCTATATGTATATAGAAAACGTTTGAAAAACGTCGAATATCTGTTTTACAGACAAATATGCCATTTATAGTAAACGAAAATCAATAGACTTTTTAAAAATGTCCAGCGAGCAGAGGGAAAACAATTTTGTGCATTTTCATGAAAACTCGTTTATTTTCTTGAGCTTTATGGCATCAGCAGACAGCGAATTGTGAAGCATTAAACACTTTCGTCCTTCTTCAACAGTCTCTGTATCAATTATGCAGGAGGCGAAATTTAATTTACGGCACTTTCGTGAATGTAGCAGCAATTTTAGACACGCGGTCAATTAAGTGGAATCAATCGATAATATTGAAATAACCAACCAAGTGAAAATGATTCTCAATAGAAATTGCATTATTGGTCAGCTATCGAGCAATTTGAATAAATCGATTAATGATTAACTTACGTCCAAAAATTCAATAATTTCTACACTTTCGGGGTAGTATTAGTGTATAAATAAGGTACGAGTTTGCGTGACATGCTTAAATTTAGTATCAGCTATCCATTTGTCAATAAAACTTTATCTATGATAGGAGTATCGAGGAAAGCTCCGATTCCGATTTGGATTTCGCGTGCTTTGTACAGGATGAGGCAAACAATACTGGCCGGCAGCTCAGCTTGGAATATTCAGCAAAATCCGCAGGCAGCTTCTTCAGGATGCATAATGTAGTCCTTGAAGTTTCGCGTCTGGACTGTTCAGCCACCTGCGACTTTTTTACCATTCCCTACCCCCACTCTTCCCCACCTCCTTTACACCCTCATACTTGCCCCGATCCGAGAAACGAAATCAAACTTGCAAGCTCCCTCTTTTCCCCACCAACGTGCTCCATTCCTATAGGTTCAACGCTATGAGTGGCATATTATGCCATTTGAATGCATTCAAATCTTTTTTCCCACAGACCTAGCAAGCACGTTCCAAAACTCGATCATATAAAAGCAGCACTAGACAACGTATTATATGAAATTTATCCTGCGAACGACTAAATAATGTGAAATTACTTTTTTATGATAGACGTGGATAAATGACAAAAGTATTAAGCTTTTGCAAGTGAACATGTAGTATTTCATAATATTTGATTTTATTACGTTGGATGTTATCTCTGGGGAACAAATGCAGAAGGAACTCCGAGCACAAAGTCGAACAGCCTCGACAGAAATGAGTAATATAAATGCAATAGTGATGTGCGTGAGCTTTGCACTCGTTTCATCCCCACCCCAGCGCTGGATAATCCATGTATACAAGTAGTAAACAAGCGTATTGCGAAAACAGAGGAGAGATTTTTCACAGGGGATAACGAATTTCGACTTGGTAGATGTTGGAAACGTGTAAAAGTAAGTCACTCGTTAGTATTCCAGTGGAAAGCTGGCATTTTTCTCCGACATGGAGCGACATCGAAATCAAAGAAGCTGCACGTGCTATCACAAACGACGCTCGCGTCCTGACGAATGTCATTCGATTCGTTCCGAGGCGAATCCTGCTGGAAATAACACTACTTGGAGGGCGGAAATTCATTTCGGTCACTCGAGAGCAATGATTCGCGAGCTTCGCACCGACGAACGATGTCGTTTGAAACTTCAAGTAGTATAAATCAATGAATATGGAGACACTCGTCGTTTTTCCCTCCGACTAATCTTGCCTGGCCGAATGCGATGCTATTACTCTCTAGTCTAGCCGTTTCGCCATCGATTCCTTCCTCCCCCTGGATTCCCATCAGATTCCCTCGTCGGGTCCAGCGCGTAAAACGTAAGCTCGATCCTATACTCGTTGAAATTCAGTGATACGAGTAAGAAATGTTTCCGGCGTACCTGGGAATTCAACGCGCAGTAGATTTCGCAGTTTTTCCAGCTATTTTCCGATTAATTCGAAGAATGGGAGCGGTAATGCGTGGGCGATTCGGAAGCGGCAATGTTCCACGTCAGTTTTGGCACAATAATGCCAGTCACCGATAGAGAACAGGGGGCTATATGAAAAATGAGGTAAACTCGCGAGGTGGGTTGGGTGGGGGGAGGGGGGGGGGGGGTGGGTGAACCCGAGGTGGACGAAGCGAAGCTATTGATTGCCCATCGGCATTGTTGTCAGCCCTAGCGGCGAGAAGCGGTAGGGAATAATGCGATATTACCCGACGGAAAACCGTGATAAATTGATACCCTAAACCGCGGCTTTTATGCTGCACCGTTGTTAAACGGCAAATTTGCATCGACCGTTCGCTACTAACCTCCTGCTTAATCCTGTCGTTGCAAAATAGTCGTAACAAAAAGTCAGCCGTGCGTGAATAAGCATTAATAATATTAATCAAGCCAGACCCCTGTGCGATCATCAAATTACATTCAACCCTTGATTATTTTTTGCCCCAACTATATGTCACAGTGTGTTGCTTTATCCTCCTCTTCATCGTTACGCGTTGGTCCCTATATATAAATACCACAGTATATAATAGGTTGGATTTCACTGTTGAGCTTTGGCCAATTATTCATTCGCGCATTAATGAACGCTAAATTAAATGTATAATACGACTCCGTTTGACGAAACGTGTACAGGCCGAGCTAGAATTTGCTCGATTTTCAACGGTGCAGCTTGTATTTCGTCACTGCGGATTATGTAGATGTGTAATATGTAAATAGGGTCTTGTGTAAATATTGCAACTATCCATGAGGAGTCACGCTCTTAATTCGAGCGTGTGCGTGTAGCTAGGCTGCTTTGGAGAGTCCCTGCAATCTTTTTCAACGGGGGATACAAATATTTCTCGAATATATAGTTGCAAGTGCTGCTATTTGTCTGCTGCAATGGCAAAATTTACATTTACTTTTTTCCTACCGTACTGCACCACGACCCTGTATCTCTGTTATTATTCAAAACTACTCAACTTCGTGGTGCTGTACATCCGAAATAGAAAAATAAATGGCACAGCGTTGTATTCCTCACGATTAATCGATATTGCTTTTAAAACTGAAGGTATAATGGATCCCGAGCTGCCACGCTGTCTTTATACACTGTCCTTGCGCGAATTTCTCATCTATCTAAAAATCCCATTTTCCACAAACACTCGTATTTTTTCCCCGGTGAATTTATCCCTTTTTTCAGGCCTGACAGTCTTTCCTCTGCCAAAAAGCCACTTTTTCTACCTAACGTAGTCTCTTCTCATCGATCCATGACGTGGGACTCGGCTTGACCACCAATTTTTCCAACGACACCCTGTATATTAGGAAGCACCGTAGCGTAGCAGGAATAACATCGAACGAGTGGTTGATTCATAATGAGAATTTAATTATTACCGGCAAATTGTTTTGCGAGAAGGAAGTCTTTGTTGATTGCCGAATTACGAGTAGGAGTAATTTGCTGGAATTTCGTAGAGCTGCTGGGATTTGTAGTTGCGACGTCACTGGTACTCGAAAGAGGCTTTACTTTTGCAACCAAGCCAAGACAAATGATGCTTGTCGGCGTGTTGTTCCATCTTACTCGTGACAGCTTACTGATTTCATCGTTGACGTCATGTTCCTGGATCCGAATCATCCGTCAAATCTTAAAAACACCCCAGACGTATTCGGAGTAATCTCAATTTATCCGTAATGGAACCAACGATATAAATACATTTCTAAAATACGTTACATCATTTTGCGAAAGAGTCTGCACTAAAGTACGCTGAATTCCCCAAAGAAAATGAATGTAAGATTACATCTATATATATATATATATATATATATATATATATATTAATAGAAAAAATTGAATTAAAATTCAAAACAGTTTATGCATAGGAAAGAGGTTAGCGCGTACGTCGATCAGGATTAAATACTTGAGAAAGCGTAGAGGCAGAGTCAGTGGAGAAGTTGTGTCTTAAATTTATTACGCTGTACAAGAGTTTAACAGAATTATGTCACTTCACCAATTTACAGCTTTTACAAGCTACCGTTGCTGCTGCTTACTTCGCACCGTCATGTATTTTACTAATAAAATAGTTCCATGATTTATGCAACGTAAATTCAGCAAAGAAATCCCAGCCAGAAATTTCACGATGCGTGGAACACGAGAAGAGTGTATACATATATAGATATAGATACTGCGTGTATTATTACACTTTTTTCAGCTGACCGTGGATCAAAGAAGAATAATTGCAAAGAAAGAACGCCCTATGGGGGTGAAGCATGGTTGAATGAAATTAATTAGGAAATGAAATTGTCAATTACGAAGCTCGTTGGTTAAGCTGCACAGAGCGATTTCGGCTGAATTTTGTCGGAGCAAAGCTATATAGCTGCATATAGCTGATACAGCTCGCTGGTTCATGTCAATTACGGTGTAATCATGTAACACTGGGTAGTACAGGGGTCTCGAATTGCACGGTATGGAGCGAAACACGAGAAGGCGCGTGTTCGAGTGAGCGATGCGCAGCTCGGATAATGCACGAAGTCGACAATTCTCTCACTCGAAAAGTATCCTCCTAGGTATTTCACGAGTGTGGCGCGTGCAGCTGGAAAGTGGAAGAACTCGTGTATGTGCTATGATAATCCCCGCTGTACTACATTGAAACGACAATTCACTGGAGGCCAATTAACGATCTTCTCGATCGCTCGATCCTCTTGAATAACTGATAAACTCTTTTTATCATAAAAAATACCTCGCTGCAATTAAACTGCAGCCTTGCTCAATATTAATTTCCACCTAAAATTTGTACCCACACCTCCGCAACGTTGAATTATATTACATTTGTCCATGTAAACCAGCTCCCCTCGACCCATATCGTCCTTACGACTAAATTGCACGCCATAAAAAATCAAAGTTTGGAACAGCGCCTGATAATATTTCTCCCAAGATAATTCCACATATCGTTCCGTACCTGCCAGCAATTTGCATTCCAAAATTTCATCAAAATTCGTATGGCGCATCGTCCTTGATACACAACATTTGAATTTGAATTTTTATACACATTTCCATAAAGTTCCTTCTTGCACACACTATGATATTTATATTTTGGCGAGTGTCTCTCTCGAGGGGTGAGGGTGGGGGGGGGGGGGGGGGGGTAAATGGATTTTCTCTGCTGGAAACACACGTGAAAATCTTCCGCTATTTTCCTCGCGTGAATCTCGCGGTAATGCTTTCATCGACGTATATATTTATACGTATATTTGGTCAATTTATATGAATCAAAAACGGAAATTCAGGTACAAGGCGAGTCCTGGACTGGAGCGACGGTACTACCACCGAAGCGTTGAATAATGGAGGAGCTCAACGCGAGGAGCGAAGGTGGCTCGAAGGTAGATCCTTGCCCACGGCAAACAAGGACATTAAACAACGTTCTACCCACTGTTTAGTTCCTGTAACCAAACTCGTCCCTTTATCTGGTTTCAGCCAGTGACAGCGGTTTACATGTGAAATCGTGCTTATCTTCTGTCCAGCCGGTACAAAACTATGCACTCTCCCCGATTTTTTACCATTTCGAGCTGCAGGAAGCTTCAAAAAATACTTTCAAACTTCTCCATGCAATATCCACAGGTATTGCGAGAGAATAATGGAGGAAACAAGACTTTTAAAATCGTTCCCGCTCACGGCATGAATTTAGTCGCAACGATACCATCAGAGATTTTCTTATTCCTGATTCTAATTTGCATACTTCAATAAAAACTCTATCTTGAGCCTGCGCCACTCTGCGAGTTTCTCATCTCCTATTTCCCGCTTTATTTCAATGTTTTTCTCTTTCGCCCGACTCGCTTCTCCCTCCCCCGAAGCTGCGCTCTCGTTACTCATCGTAACCGCGAAGAGAATCTCTTCAGTCGGCTGGATTGCCACATTAATTGCACCTCGCATGAATGTGTCGAGTGCAACGGCTCGTCCTTGGCCTAAATGAACATCGTCGCGAAGAAGCACATGGTACGCTTTATCTTATTTTTCTCATATTCTCTCCGTCGAGATAAATTCGTATTCTCAGGAGAATAAATCCAGCGTGTATGTTATTTACATTCGAGCAAATCGTTGGATTCTCTTTCGTGCCTCAGGATTTGATTATTCCTGAAAATTATTCTTATATCCTCGTCCGATATTTATGGTCGAGACTTTGCAGCGATGCAAGTTGAGTTAATCTCCGGGAGAGCAAGGAGGAAGCTGCGCGTATCCTTGTTTCCAAGACGTGGCCTCTCTGTCAAGAATTAATCGAGGAATTTGGCATTCCTTCGGTACACGGTACTATATATGGAGCACCGCCACGGGACACGACGATAAGCTTAGTCGCGCAAAATGAACTCCGACCTTCCGAAGGCTCATCCCTGAAAGCACTTCCGCCATCCTTTGTCCCCGAGCCTCATTTCCGGTCCTAGCTAGGCTACTCAAGAAGCTTGAAAAAGTAAGCTCCGAAAAGCAGCCATGCAAATCTTTGCTGAAATTACTCCGTAAAAAATATCGCTGGCTTTTAACGAAATTGCTCAAAGGGCACAAGTCAGTAGAATAACATTCGGTTCGGGCTAGCGCAATGATACAGGTTGATCTATCTTTATCTCTCTCTCTCTCTCTCACTACTGCATGATTCGTATATATATATATATATATATATATATATATATATATAAGAATTAATGCTCTATAAAATTCCTTCCATATAGCTGTTCGTTGAATGCTGCAGCGATTAATGACTCGGAACTCTTAATTTTAGAGCCATTCCTCGCACAGCAGTTTAATCGTCGGTATACCTACGTCTGCAGTAATTTAATTTCGCGCGTACACGTGCTTGGCTTCTCCCGAGCCAAGGCTAATTAATGAACCTAATTAGTGCACTCGCTTGAGACATTATATCGAATTTCGTGGCGCGCGACCTTTGACGACTAGCGGTGAAACGCGCGACGAAGCTTCCATCCACCTGCAGACTTTACACCGCGTTCGCGACTATACCTGATATCGAGGACTGTATATCGTCAAAAGGAAGGCGCGAAAGTCTCGAATAATTAGCGCGTCGTTTCGATTTGCAGAGAAAACGTCGGGAACTGTTGGAACCAACAGTTGTGGGAAATTTGCCTCTTTCCAAAACTATCGTGCTCCGGTAAAACTTGCTGATGCAGCGATTTCGCGAGCGCAGCGTCCGAAAATTACCCAACACGAAACTCGTTCCACGTGCTCCACTCAATTTTTCTGTTCGAGGCCAATGGTATTTTTCAATTGTTTTTCCTTGCCCCTCGATACATCCAAGTTATATTTGCCGCTGCTGCAGGATGGAAAAGTGTGGTTTCGACTTTCAATGGGAGATCGAGCGCGTACTTTATGGAGCCGCTTAGTCAAGCGGCTCCGGATAAAATACGCTTGGAAAAAGCAGAAGGAAAAGCAGCGACTGGACGGATCGTTCGTAGGACGATCGCTAGCGCAAACATAACGGTAAACACATTGGAATTCTGTCCAGCGTGACGATGGCGAATTGCCAGCTGAGAAAGTTTGCGCGGCTTGCGCGCGAGTTGTGTGTGTGTGGGTTTGTCTACAAACGAATTTTTACGGCTTTCCTCGTGCTTTCTCTCTCGCCCTCGAAGCTTTTCAAACCTAAGCTCAACCATGCACTCGTAAAGAGATAATAATCGAGCTTTCGACAAAAGCGTCAGCGCAAAAAGCTTCCCATGGAATATTCCCTAAATGTGCATGCATTATAATCGCAGAACATAAACAAAAAATCATATTTAAAAACCAGATATTCCAACGCTCGATTCGTTGTGTTCCAGGGGTTTTTTCTTTTTTCGTTAAATAATGTGTACTTTTTGCTTCATTATTTATTTAATTTTTTTTTTTTAAGAGAACCTACGTGGAAGGTTTTTAGTTTGATTATACAGCTTTTCACTTTAAATATATCAACATCGTCGAATAAACAAAACTGCAGTCAAGTTCATCGATAAAATTAATATGCGAATCTTGCAACGTATTAAAGCACCTGTTTACGTAATTACTAAAGTACTTAGGCAGTCAAGTTTTACGTTTCCCATTATCCATTTTGTCCGCAAGTAATCTCTCGTGAATTTCTCCTCGGCAGATAATCTCGCGGCTTGGTAATTGCGGCTTTTAATTCGCAGCTGGCGCGTTGCGATTTCGCCTATCGCGGTTTACGGGTCGATGAGTCTTTTGCTCGAGTATAAGCCTGGCTCAAAATGTCTTCAGCTAAGGCGGATAACCGGCAAGGTTCAAAATTTAAAACCCTGTAAACACTAAGGGAGTAAGCTCGGATAAAAGAGTCAAGGAGAAATTGGGGATAAGGAAGCCAAGCTTGCACCACTAAAATATATTACAATAAACGTCGGAATAAAGGTCGTCGTGTCACATTGACATTCGAAACGTCGAGAAGAAGAATGAGGGTGGAGGAACGAATGGAGGATTAGACTGTGAAGAGGGGTAAGGGACAGGGACTGTCAAAGGGTTGAGAGGGGGGATGGGGGAAAGGAGTAAGTAAGAATTGCAGAGAAATGACTGTTGAAATGACGAGCACATCAGGGATAAAGACAGTAATTATCGCGAGCAAACAACCAGTAATTATTAATAATGCTATATGGAGGTCAACGTGTTCCTCGACCCTCTATATATGTGGCTTTCAGCTTTGCTCTACTTATAATACGTGTCCTCAAAGCATGCTTAAAAGCACGAGATTAACATGCATTTCTTTGAAAATAAATGCATCGAAAGGTACCCCGACACGGTGAAGACAAAGGAACGTAGACTGTTCTACAATGTGATGAATACGTTTTTTTTATCAAAAGTTTCTTCGAATAAATGGATATTAAATAGCCACTACTTAAAGTGGAAAGAGGAAAGATCTGGTGGTCGAAAACTATACTTAAAGAAATTATATTCTGTTTGATATAAGTTTGCTTGTTACACTCGTTTGCTGCCCATAGGAGAAAGAATAGACAAGTTGGGATAATTTTACTAATTGCCTCCAACGACTAATCATATTGAATGTAATAACACTAATCGACAATTGTGTACTTAGAATTACGAGAAAACAGGAAAAAATAACTGGATTTAAATTAAATTACAAAACTGAACGCGGTTCTTCGTGAAAAATTGCCGGGAATATCGTCGAACAAAGTATTTGCATAATCGCCATGCTTTTTTTTAACTGAGTATTAAAAAGACATTTAAATGCAAAAATTTGAGTGATAAATATTAATTCGGATAATTTTTTATCGGCAACCATATACCTGCAGGGTTGATTTGGGACAGAGAGAGAGAGAGAGAGAGAGAGAGAGAGAGAGAGAGAGAGAGAGAGAGAGAGAGAGAGAGAGCACTGCAATATGGATAACGTAACGGGGGAGACAAATTGGATTTTAATTCAGGGAGAACGAGGGTTTGAGTTTTGAAATTGACGATAGCGGAGATACACGTGATTAGTTTTCGAGAGTACCTATAGTTTTGCTAGTTCAGTTCCCGTTAATTAGGCACTTGGATGTCGTCGTGCAGGAGCGCCGCCAGCAATGACTGCGGTACTGACATTATTCTCCTGGGTGCACGGCAGATAAATAGGAGTTTGCCAGGGTGCAAAAGGGCCAGGGTGGTACCAGCTTTGCTGGTCAGAGGTGCTTAATGAAGATAGAGATAGACGAATAGAGATCGAGTATTGGCCCCGCGACCTCCATGAATATTCATCGAGGTATGTCACCTAAAAAAAGAGTGAATTTATCCTGTCGCCAAGTGGAGCCCTGCCTTCGATCACAAAATGACGTACAAATCTTTGAGTAAAGAGACCAAACCGTTTGCAGTTATCTTATCAACACATTATCGAGTGTACTTTATTTTTCACGTTGAAGTACTACAAGGAAAAATTACGTAATTTCACAAATCAGCCAATGTACCCCTACCCTAATTAAGGTAGGTTTTTTTTAAAGCTCCCAATTTTCTTTCTACAGAAAAATATAGTAAACACCTTAAAGAAATGGTCCAAAAGATTTGCAATTGATTTATCGAGCATACATTATGGAATATATTTTATTTCGAAGGTTGGAATATTGAATGTGGATATGACATCGTTTCTGATAAGTCGAAAAGAGAGGGGAAAATGGTTTCTCGCAATCTGCACGAAGCAGTAGACGCAGGGAAATATGATTCTCGTTTCTCGGCTGGATGCCGAAGATTAATGTGCCACGCCGCCACCTTCGGTGGGAAGGCTGGCTGATAGGTGCAACGACGGCGCGGCGGGTACGGGCGTTGGTGGAGGTAGTTTGGGGAGGGGGTGAATGAAAAGGGGTTGAATACGAAGACAGGTCGCGGGGAAACTATAGCGCGGCCTGCCGCGAGTAAATTTCAGTTTGCGCCTGCATTATCTCGGCTGTCTCCCGATAAATATTTCACGCGAGTATTTCGCTGGTACATTGGAAAGCCATTATACACGAACCCGGTCCGTTTCGTGCGACGTTGCTGCCCACTTAATTTCTGATGAACGGCGTACGGTCCCAGAATTAGCTGCTTCATTGAGATTAAACTCGATCAATGTCCCTTCGCCACGCTATTTCCACGTCCTACCAATCCACTGTATCATATTTACGTTAAATTATAACAATATAGACAATATGCTGGGATGTAATTATTTAAAATGATCAAACATGGAAATTATGTCTCGTGATTAAAATTTTTCTTTTTATTCTTTATTTCTCCAGGTACTTGAATAAGTATTGTGTACATCACTCTTTGAACAGAGTTTACTAAACTAGTAATTAACTTGCATTTTTTTAAACGCAGATTTAAGGCTTTAAAGCTAATAAAACATTATTACGTTTTTTAAATATGAGTGAAATATTGCGGACGTTGGTTTATATAACACTTATATTAAATTAGTAAATGCAGGAATGTTTCGTTCATGATATTTCTTGACCTCGCTTCACCGTTGAATTCAATAAAATTGTTAACTATTGTAATAAGCTACTGCACATATACTAATTAAAATTCCATGTATCGTTAAATATAAATCACGTACTACTTCAGCTAAAACTAAGTGCTCGTTTGCTCTAGGTATAATTATTTTCTCGTTTAAACTCCCATTGTCATTTCCCTTATCACTATTCTGTATCATTCCTTCTCTCTGGACTTTATTCATTTTGCTGCTTATATTGAATTTATTAACTTTATATTGAAAATTTTAAATGCATCTTTATTTGATGAGCCCAACTCGACGTACAGTACTCACACAAAAGTACATATTTGCTACATCAATTGAATTTCTCTCGTACACGACTGAAATTAAAATTAAATACTCCAATAAAAGAAATGCAACGCAGTTGAATATAAACTACACCTCATTTTTACACAATGTTAAATTATACCATGGTTTGCTAACTTATTCTGGATATTTCAATCGATTTATTTGCTTGGCAAATAAGCTTCGCGTGTTTCGATGCTTGCCCCTGCGGACACTCGAGAAACACCCTTTGTCCACTTAACTCACACTATATTCCTCACATGTCTCATCGTCGCTCGTAGCCTGTCTCGAGTATCCCGTGGAAAAAATGCCTGGAAACCTGCTGTAAAACAAATCTCGCCATTCTCTCAAATGCTGCTTTAATGTAACAAAAAATGTTCGATTAATCAAATGAAGCAAAAATTTGTGGATTTTGCAGAATTTCACAAGTAATTCTACACGCTGTACTTATCGTTACTATCCGTTAATTGCTGGGAAACAACGTTCTTTGAATTCTGAGTGTCTCGGATGAAATTTATGCGAACGATCCAGCCCGGCGAGTTGCTGTTATAACTCAGCGTCGCAGAGATGCAATTTTGAAGGCAATTTAACTTAAGCCACAGCCAACGTAAGCTAAGAGCAAATGTTTACTGCAAAATCGTTAGACTCGCTGCTACTGCCCTTTCGTCTCAAGAGACTCTCCGGTGCATGTGCACTCGAGCTTCCTACAAACTCCTATATCTGCCCCGCCTTTTTTCACCGCGCCTCCTCCAATGATAACGCATATATTTTTATCAAACAAAGTAATGACTTATAGTCGAAGCTAAGCTACCGTTGCGTGTTACATATGTCATTTGATTTGTAATTTCTTCGACGAGGGCTTCGAAAGATTCCTTTCTGCATAAACTGTATGATATTTAAATACTTGAAAAAGGCATGGGTGATTTAAGATGTTAAGTAAAATTTGTAGTTTTAAAGATGTTATATATTTATTGCTGTAGTAGATGTTATTTTATTTTACAGTCTTTTTAAATATCAAAAATTTTAACGTAGTTTTAGTGTGAATTTATTTCAGAAATGCTAATTGATAAGAGATTAAGGACATTCAGCTGTTGCTCGTAATAAGCTGAAGAAGTTGATTTAATTAACATTTTGCGACATGTAACAATAACTTTACCTTCAGAAATCCTTAATTATGCTACGTCATGTATCTGTAATGTAGTATATTTTTAATGGAAAATTCCTCACAATACTTATTAATATAATATAAGTTATCAAGCGAAGCTTTTCCTTTGCAAGAAGCTAGGCAATTAAAATTCTTGCCAAGAAAGGGCATTCGAGAAGAGAACACTTTTTATTATCATTCGGCAGATATTTACAATTCTCGTCTAAAGACTTCAATTTATATTCTTGGCATTTTAATTGCAAAAATATAGTAAAAGCTTCGTTGAAAAAAAATACTGACCCAAAAGCGATCGTGGGAAAAGGCTTTCTCACAGTGGATCAGAAAACGTCCATTAAAATGAGTTCGACTGTGTGTGATATACGTATATTACATAGAATATGTATATAAATATATATATATATATAGATCCTTTAAGCGGCGTGAATAATCAATATAGCTATGGATTATTATTTGCATTATATTATCTCGCACAGCATACGGATAATTTGCACGCTCTTTAATTATTCAATAGCAGAATCAATGCGAATGACAAGTTTATGTAAGCCCGTCCCAGTTGTATCGCGTTGAATAATATCAACGGGGGATTGAGCGGAGTCAAGAGTATTTTGTATAAATAAACTGGAAAGGAAAAAGGATGGCGAGATAAAATTATTGTTCCAATATAACAAGAATCGACAATCGTTACAGCTAATAACGAGTATTAATAATATAATAAAGCTATGTCATAATAAATTAGTCTCTATTTTTCAATATTTTTTTCCACGGAGGGACCAATCACAAGCTTAACAAAAATTGCAATCGATGATAAATTATAAGAGTAATAGAGTCGATAGTCACGTGAGCTCTACAAGCAACCATCATCCCTATCCTGATGGCGATTGATCTTGAATGGAGTGTAAAAATCAAGAACATCGTCCAGGAGTTACAACGTGTCTATAGAGAAGGTGAAAATTAAATAAAAATACTATAAAAACCTTAAGGTGGCTTAAGCGTCTCCCGAACTTAATTCCACAAGAATTTCATTTATCGCAAATATGATTCCTCGGGCAATATCGTAGAAAGGTTTTAGAAAGCTTTTAAGCCCAATTTCGTCACGTTTGCGCTTGCGTTTGCCGGTGATAAAAAGTTGCATTACTCGAATTGGCTGGCGTATCCAAACACACGCAGAAAGCTTTCCTCGTAGGGTTTTAGCGGGACGCGTAACTTCGTAACGATCTTAAGGGTCTGGCAAGTTTGTTCGCTGTTTTGCAGGTAATTAAACTTTCGGATCTGGAGATGGTCCTCTGTGTATTTTCTGCGTTTAAGCCTGCCGTGCCCACTACGTGCCGGATTACACGTATTAGCACTTCCGGTCCCAACCGCATCTCAAGCGTTCGATTATCGATTCGTTAACTCGACTTTATCCTCGACTTAGCTGCGGCGGTTACATCGGGCTGCTTCCTAACCCTAAATTAAATACCCCGCAATTAATTCTCACTTTTACCAATTCTTCACACTTTACCATTATGCATGCCTCCTGATTTTCCTGTAACAGCATTAGCAAGTGAAAAGAATTTCTCTCCTGCAATATTCTTCTCACGACAATCGAGTAATTCGTGCAAACTTTCTCTAGTAATATATATTTTTGCAGAGGTTGGCAAGCTTTGCTGCATCCTGTAGCAAATATCGTCGTACTGTCTTAATTTCGTTTTTGCTATGATATTCGCAGGAAATGAGAGATTCTAAATTACGGCTGCTCTTGGCAGACGACGAGGAGGTCCCGTATCTGCGCAATGTACTGTTTATACGAAACCCGCGTGTGTGTCGAATTGTACACACATAAATACAGAGAAGCGCGCAATTGGTACACATGCACGCTGAAGGAACTTCTTTGGGACTATTTGTACTTCTTATTTTGCGGAGGATCGGAAACTAGGCAGCCTGCACAGGCTTCTTTTACATTAAAGTTCACCTTTCTAGGGTTTTTCCACTCGGATTTCATCTCGTATACTTTCGACTGGCTCCTTCCCCAGACATTTTTTCGCCTACTCCTGCACGCTCTTTCTGTTATTGCGTGGCTTCCGCGCGGGACTGCCTGTGTGTGAGCTCGGCACGCTAACTCGGTACATGTACTATATATATATAGAAAATCACGAAATATTCAGAGAATTTTTTCTTCCGGTATGATTGGACCGCTCGAAACGGTTCGAAAACTCGAGGGCATTTTCTGTAGGACTTATTATCCTCGATCAATAAACCCCCCTCTCTCTCTCTCTCTCTCTCTCTCTCTCTCTCTCTCTTTACCTCGGTGATATTCTATATAGGCCGTTCAACTCACAAATATTCACACACCCATTTACTATATAAATATGTTAAAAATAAATTTCAAACGTTAAGATCCACTAATTTATTCCACCAAACTTAATTCAGCCAAGGTAGAATCCATTCCTCTTCGTTGCTGAGGAACAGCGTGGGAGATTTATCAGCGACTTGCTTAAATTTTGGATAACTCGAAGACTCTCCTCTCTGATACCAGGACCACTCTGTCGTGACAATTTTCCTTGAGACTCGATCAATCAAGGTTTATAGCTTTCCGATAAATGGAGAACACACCGTTACGAGGTACTCGCATTGTACGTTAGATCACCGACAATGGGCCAAACCTCTCCGTTCCTATCGGAGAGTTTCCCGTGGACGAAAAAAAGGAAAGAATTTTCCATTCTGGAATTGAACATCGATTTCCCGTGGTAGGCGCAATATTCTTCTCGGTGTCTGGCTAATAACGAAGATTCGCGACCATTCCGTATCAATTAACTTTCTTAAATGACTCGGGCGGAAAATCCGGGCTAAAGCTTCCCGTGAAAAGCATAAAATGGTTTTAATGGAAAATTAAAAAGAACAAAAATCTTGCATTCTATAATAGGTAATTTCGGTGAGAAATAGGATTATGCGCATTATCTTTGAGATAAGAACGGAAGGCATGATCGCACTCTCTGGGCATCGTATTAAAGTAAATTTTCTTGGCGAAACAGCATAAAGTGCAGCAAAGAATAGCTGCTAACTTGGTTGCGCGAGATCTCCCACTGTTGAAAGACGTGGAAAAACTGGAGGAAAAGGAAAGAGGAATATAAAAGAGGATGGCATAAAAGCAATTTCACGTAGATCGATAGCTGCGCATTGAAGTTACCTGCGGATCTATCTACCTATTCCCGCGCGCAACTTTTTCATACTTCCAGGGGAGATTAAAAAATATTGCGAGAATTTTTTTGTTCAAATGCGCCGATTGGGACGTCCAACAAAGGACCAAGCCTTTTGCTGGAGTTTCATATCCCTGAAGGATTGCGTTGCTTCTTCAGGAGCAGATTAACGCAATAATTGGAACGAAGAAAGAAAAGTGCTCGCGCGGAAGGAAGATTTGGTTAAAGCAGTACACACTGATGAGTTGGACTGAATTGTGTGTGAGCAAACAGTCCCAGATCTTGGATTGGATACCGCTGCTAATAGCTTCTCCCAGCAAGGTGCGAATTTTAATGGGATTTATAATTACGAAACATCTCGTGCTTTTTCCACGAGAGTTAAGAGAGAGAGAGAGAGAGAGAGAGAGGAGTGCGGATCGATTGTCGGGTAGGAAGAATGCGGATGACTGAAGTGCGAGACCCTCGGGATTAACCGGAATTTCTTTTCTCGTCGCCGGAAGTGACGAGGAGAATCGTTAAAGTTTGCGAGACTGCCCGAAGCGCGCACTTGACGTACACTCGTGCGTTTCTCTACCTTTAAACTTCTGCAGACCCTTTTATCATTTGAAAGAGGAACACGAGCCTCTCTCTCTCTCTCTCTCTCTCTCTCTCTTCAGGGTGATGCCTGTCATCCTACATTTTTCATCTTCCACTTGTGAGATACTTTATTACTGTCAGTGGGTAGAGAAATCTAGCAAAATAAAGCAAGAAAGAATGGTGGACCGGACCACTCTCTGTTGCAACGAAGAGACCAATTAACGAATTGGACAAAAATCAATTTGGACAAAATGGGAGATGGATTTCTGGCAGTTGATGCAGCCGAGTAGATCGAAGGATAAATTAAGAGAGATTCCATAGGTAAATAATATTTAAATGACAAGGAAAAGGATAATGGAATCCGGCCCGAGCATGTCTGAGTTATTCAAGAATAAATTGCACCGATCCTCGGACAAGTATCGGGCCAGGAATTTAAAACGGGGCCATAAGAGCAGGAGCATTGTGAATTTAAATTGAAGGGAAATTGAAGATAAAGTCCGTCGGAGTTTGAGTCTCACCCACACAATCCTGTCCCGTTGCTAAAAAAGATTCTTTGCATGCTACCTCCCCTATACCCGGGAATATACGTGTGTGTGTGTATATATATATATATATATAAAGCAATACTTTAATATCGAGGACTTAAATTGAAGAAGGGCCGGATAAAGTGTGAATAAATTTACTAACACGCTCGCACACTCACAGGCCGCCTCATGGAACACCTGGCTGGAATATCCTGACGCGAAGCAGGCAGTTAAATATTATGAATTTAAATCGCGAGAAAGCGCGAAATATCGTGCGAGCTCGAGGCGGAAAGCTCGCCAAGAATTGAAAACGAAATAATGGAAACTTAGTGGTGGAAAAAGCGTGGATAAAACTCAAAGTATAAGGAAAACCCGTATTAGCCAGCTGGACGACCCAGCCAGCTCGAAAACTTGCCAGGAATGAGAAATGAAGACGGGAAACTGAAATGCGAAGAATGTAAATAGTTGCGAGGTCGAGGATGAAGTTACTCGTCACGCAAGGATCCTATGATGGCCGGTTCGCAGTTTTCACCGCAAGAAAGACATTTAACGTTAAGTATGTAAATAAGAGAGGGAATTGAAGACGGTAGTCTAATTCTCTGTAGTCTCCGCTATTCCAGTGCACACAGATACCCCAAAAGGCATGAATCCATAAGCTCGGCTAACAAAGTATGGTCGTTGAAAATTATACTTCGGAATATCAGATGTGCCGAACTTGAAATTTTCCTCCTTAAACTGTACTCGGCTCAAATTACTCGCGTTGCTCCCACTTTGAGGATGAAGAGGAACGTCTGATAATTTGGTCTATTCATTTTGTTCAATGATTTTAAAGGGTCTATATTTATAATACAATTTGTTAATTATATAATCACACGATATACGAAGCGTTTAAACGAATAAAACATAAACAAGCAGAGATCATGAAAAATTAAGGTTTTGGAAAATGAGAATTTGAAATTTTATAGCATATAATAGTATTGAGGGATAATTTCTAAAGTTATATGTATATAGAAAGAGCTTGAGAGTAGTAAGTAAGGAGAGGAAGTCTAAAGTGGCAAAGGCCATTTAAAGCATCTCCGAGTCTCTATCACTTTAAAGAGGGCACTCTCTGCTATTACCAATACATGAAATAGACGTCTTCCTGTCCCAAGCTCAGCCCTCAAGACTGGCTCGATCCTCGATCTTCAATACCAAGGATATCGCTATAGCCCTCTTTTATCCCCATCCCCCTCTGTCCTCCAACACATTTTACTTTTCACCAACACCTTGTATCTCGTACAAAGTACTGCGCAATTGGTCGGAGAGCATCAAGAAGACCAAATATCGTTTTATCCGGTTACGAACTTTATCCTAAAAGCATTTTTAATGGACTCGATCCTTTTCACACGGATCGCCTTCTTCTTATTCTACGTCAGATTATATACATAAAACTATTGGATATCAATTTCGTCGCCCTTATCAATTAAGCCTCGAGCCTAGTTAAAGTATTTACTAAGGGCATATTAGAGTTAAATTTTTAAAAATTTATCAATCTTCCTCTTTGGATAATTATGTATTGAAGAATATAAAGAAGTAGTGTATTAAAATGCTTTTAAAAATATACCACATCCAATTATTGGAAATATTATATTGAAATATATTCCATATATTTCATGATCTAACAAAAAACAACAGAATACGATTTATTTGATTCAAAATACAATTATAATTATGCTGGAAGAAACAAAATACAGTCAAAACACATTTCATCATTGTTTATTATATTTTCAAATATATATTTTTCCATGGAGATTTATAATATACCTATACCATCCCTTGTAATTTCGTACGAACATATTTGTTCATATTTCTTAATTAATTACGTATGTTTAGATATTTTGCCAACTAATCTAAGTTTACACACACCCTCGTCAAAATGTAAATGTCTTTGTCATATTAAATCAGTTATATTAATCAAGGATCGCAAGCTGAATAAGTTGCACGTTGATCCGTGTTATTCGGTATTATACAAAAGTTTCATCGTTTGCTGAATTTTATGTCCAGTTATTCTGCATCAATTCTAATACAGGTGGATGAAGAAGTTTCCTTAATGAGAAGCTCAACGAACGTATCGCAAGCTCGCATTAAATCAAACTACGTCTATATTTCTGACGAATATTATATGCACATATCACCATCATATAGTATATAGTATATCTGAAGAATAAACTATCTTATAATTCTGAATAATAAAAGTAACGTTTAAAAGAGTCATTTTTTCTATTTGTTATCAACTCAAATCTCTATACTAGAAACAAGAAATCGTGACGGCATGCAAAAGATTTTTCAATGTACGACACTTTCTGCAACATCCAATCTTTTCGTAATTGTTTCTTGGAAAGAAAACCGATGAGGCGCAAATGTCCTTAGTATATACAGAGTTCTCAAAATGGCCTCGAATGATAAAACATTTCGAAAACGATGTTTTTGAAAAAAAATATTATATACAAAAGTTTTAGAACTTTAATTAGTATCTGCTGGTCTCTAATGAAAATTTCACTCGATATGTCCTTATTTAGAATAAGGTATCTTTGGTTCTTTAAGTTAAAAAAATTTTTTTTTATCACCAATTCTACGGTATAACTTATGCCCAACAGCCTTTCAAAATATTATATAAACATACTAGCTGTCAATTAGAAAAAGATGAGGGTTCGATTGAAGTAATAACACGACCTTTACACATCCACACATGTATTTGCTTATGTATATATATAATTTTAAATGAAATTATCTCGTCTGCAAGAATTAAAACAAAATTATACCACTCGATATCTAAAAACCCAAAATAATCCTCGCATCTCTTCCATAAGGAAGTACAAGCTAAAATTACAAAACTACTATAAATGTATCTTCCTCAGAAGCCTCTTTCTCAAAAGTTTATCTTTATCAAATTATTTGATCGAACCATTTGACTAAAATAATGACAAGTGTTAATAAATCAAAAGTCTCAAAAATTAAATATACTAAAGGCAGGACATTTTTTCTTACAGAGCTTGCCACAGACGCCTGCAGGGGGTGTTGGTGGAAAGGGAACCGGAAGTGGTGCCAGTACCGGTTCTAGTATGGTCAACGGTGCTGGCTCGGATCATCAGGATGTTCGAGATGGGACTGCGATAAGCGCGGAACATGTAGGTTTCCTTCGGAAAAAAAAATTCTTCCTTAAACACTATACTTTCCCCAATATTCCATCAAAATACGTCATTAAAATAACGAATCTCCTAACGCGTGACTGAAGAACTATGAGCGTGTGCTATAAACAACACTGATGAATGAATGAATAGAGACACTAGCACATTTGTCCATTGTTATGCGTTACATCCGCTAGCAGCTGAAAGCAAAGGAGCGAGACATTTAAAATCTTGGCTGAAGGAATGAGAATGAATTGTCGCGGTGGTTTCCTTTGTCGATAATTTCTCCACAAGCCGGAGGAAACTTTTTACTGGTACAAGAGAAAAGTTTACCGGTACGAGTCATTCGTGTAACTCACTGTATTTTTTGTTTACTCGCCTCTGCTTTGTTTCTCGGTACATTTTATCGCAAGCTTGAATTAAAGATGCGTTTTGTATCCGGGGAAATCTTAGACTTATCGGTGAGTACTTTACTTGCTATTTCCCCAAGGTTTTCATTCGTGCTAGCTCGCTGTAATAATTGCCTATTTTATATAGGATACTGCTCGAACGTCGACTGTAATTGAAACGAACCACTTACCCCGCGATAGAAAGAAAACAAACGCGAGCGAACATATGCTTTTAACAATACGGTCCGGACAAGCTTATTGGTGGATCGTTGCAAAATAATTAAATTTCAATGGAAGCTGCGAAGAAGAGAAATTTTGGGAGATTAATTTTTGATCCATGAGCTTTCGGCTACGAGCTACGATTTGAACAATGAGGTAGAGTATTAACAATTGCGATTTGCCGGAATTTCCGGAATTTAACGCTAGCTTCGGGCTTCGGTCATTGTTCTCGACGTTGCTTCGTCAATCACGATTGCCTCGCCATCCTTTTCATTCACGCGGAATTAAAACCTTTATCTGGCTAGGGGGTAGGGGGTCTGCCTGCGGATCCGTGATAGTGTTCATTTCGTAACGTCCGTGCGCAGCTCGATAAACGTCCACTTTTTCATCTTTCCGATTTCTCTGACGCTTCCCCACCGATTTACATATACACCGACGAGAAATCAAACTAACCATTTCGTTTTCGGACAGTTATACTGGACGCGAAAATTTTCCAATTATTTAGCCGATGGCTTCGTAAGATCGTCATTCTCCAACTTTTACCTTATATCAGTTTTTTAGTTACGAGGGAGGGTGGAGGGGGTGAAAGGACATCGTTGGAAAAGCACGGATGAAGCTATTCGATCAATGCGTTAATTTCACAAGAATTTATACGCGGTATATATATCTATATACACTTTGTAGCTAGAGAAAATAAAAATGCGAAAACTGAAGGGAGATAAATTTTCGGTTCAAAATTCAATTGAATACTGCAAAATGCAAATTTTCAGTTGGAATTCCACAAGTATTTTCTGACTCAACAATTTAGATCCATACTGAGGCGGAAGGTGCAAAACAAGTATGAGAGAGCCGAATGCTTTGCATAGCCGAATAAAAATCAGGAACGGCAGCTTTTGCAATGAAAAGCATCGAAAAGAAAGAAAGAAAGAGAACGGTATAACAAAAGAGATTCATTCGGAATCTAGACGCACTCTCCGCCATCTAGCAACGTTTTTCACCAAGTATACTAACGCGAGAAACGTTTACACGCAGAAACCAGGCCAAAACTGACCTCGGCTTTAATTAAGAGTTGGAAAGCAGATTACACCTGGATTATCACGTTATATGAATTCCATTCATAGAAAAATTAACTGAAATGTTTATTCAGTAAAGTATCCAACGGAAAAAGCTTTAATCGTGCGATGAGAATGATTCGTGTTTCTTCTTTTTCTAATAAAAGAATATTTTATAACTCGTGAAAATTCCAAAATTATTTTACTTGTATATATCTTATATATTCATCGAGAGTTAAAAATAACAGAGTTGGTATAATTCTTCTGAATTATTTTTTATAACTTAATTTTTACCATGCACTTTGCCAATTTCTCAATTTACGTCCACCAATAGTTAAGGATAAACTGGTACTTAAACCAACTTCTTTAGATTGCACGTATGTGGCACGCTCAATTGTACCGTTTCCTGACTTTTTCGTCAATGCTACTTCAACGTGTACAAATTAGTCCAAATTATCTCGGAAACTTGAGGAAACTAATAAAATTTTATAGCCAAAGCAACAAAGAGTCGTAAATATAGCAAAAAAGGATTTTTTAAAAAAGGAATAATTTTTAAACCAGTAGTATATGAGCCGTAGTATATAAAAACGACAGAAAAAAATATTTAAAAGAACGACAGAATATCGATGAAAAATGACAAAGGTTTATCAAAGGAAATATCGTCATAAAACTCATATAGTTATATATATGACATCTCTGTCACACTCTCGTATATTTTGATTAAAAAGTGAGAAATACGCGAGGACCATTATCTGAAATAAAAATCTTTGAAACTTATATCAAAGTACAATCCTACTCTATCTAAATGCATTTTTTATAGTTATATGATATACACATTAAATTTCCTTGTTAGGACTCTTTCGGTTGAGATAAATGCCAAATGCATCTCGCTAGCAATACTTGGGGGAAAAAAATGAAAGCTTTCTCGTTTATTTCAATTTTGATTACCACACTATAAAAAATATTTGTAAAATTACAACGACTGTATTTTTCACGGCCTTGTAACCCTTGACAGTGGTTGTAAAATTAAAAATATTTTTTACAGTAGAGAAACTGCATCGATGCTCTTGTCGAGTCAATATTCGAGTTATTAGAAGATGTACCGGTGGAAATTGCAGCATGAAACTTAAGTTACTCGCGAGTTAAGCAGTAATCTGGCAGTAAAGTAAATTCATTGGAAATTCAGTGAGAACGTATATCGCATTATTCTATTTGGCCCCTGTATTTTATTTGCCTAACGATGGAAAGCATGTATACGGGCGAAAAACACACAGGAAGAAAAAATAGTTTTTGGTAGAGGGGGGCGCGGAAAGGGGTAAAAACATTGGTGAGAAAAACAAGCGGATCTACATGTATACATATAGGGGTGAGGTTAGATGGAAGCATGTTGCAGGTAAAGGAACAAAAACAAGGAAACAATGAAATTCCAGTGACACTGGGACGTTTTGTCTAGCATACGCTCGTTCTTCCTCTATCCCCTTAACCATCCTCCTATTGTTAGATTTCTTTTTACTCGTAGCTACCGGATGAAGGGAGAAAATAACTCTGCGGTTTTTCACTTTGTTACCGGCGGTTAGTTCGAGAGAGCTTGCACGAGTAGCGCGTTGCTTTACGAGCTGCTAAAACTTCCCAACAGAAATGCTCAAACCATCTTGCCAACAACGAAAAACTATAGAGATTTCCAGATTTTCTCCACGCTCTATTAATTTTTTCGCACAATTATTACAAGCTGCAACATTATGAGCTTGAACGAAGACAAGATCGATAGACGAGAAGACACCCTGTGTATATCTATATATAGAGGAAGGAATTTCAAGAAGAAAAATTCTCCTCGAGGATTATTAATAATTTCATTCTATGCAGTCTATCGGCGAACTGGATTGACCCGGCAATACCTGGCGCGTACAACGCGAGCTACTACAGGTCATTGCACCGATAACTGGACAGAGCCAGAAAAGCCTTGAATTGAAAAATATTCAATTATTCCTTTAATAATAGACTACATCTCTAAGAATTTTAATAAAAACTTTTCCTTGGAAATTCTGTTTTGTATTATCCTGCAGTTAATTCCAATTGGCATCTTCAGCCAGGTGCTTTATATAGATTTAGAACTGGAGGAGTATAATTGCTTCGATATTGTAAGTGGATCAATCGGTTAAGATAAATTTCATCCAATATATATTAGGGAAATGCTACCGAAATTATAGGACGAGGGATGAGGTAAAGTTGCGCATATATACATATATATATATATATATATATATATATATATATATATAGCAAAGCGAAAGTTGAGGACGGAAATGTTGAATGAGCCGATGCACACCGGTGCAGGTTGGCAGTTGCAGGCTCGATTGTCGATACGTCGACGGTGAAGGCGGCGATTCGAATTTTCTCATTTCTATTGCAGTTCGTGCTTACCGTGGCTACCAGCCGGATGGACGAGCAACGAGAACGTAACTTTAATAGCAAATGGCTTTAATGGGCCACTCCTGCCAACTTTTGTACACGGTATAACTCAAAAGCCCTGCTATATCCGGACAGCATTAGCAAAAGCCACCGAAACAAATTTCACCTATAACAGCTTAATACTATAAATAATGCAATTTAAAGTATATTAACTTTGCCTTATATATACAAACCACCCCGATGAATTCTAAAGTAGACACTCGAATATTAAATATTAATCTCTGCAGCTTCAAGCTCCGAGCTCGTCTATAGAGCTTTCCCCTAATATTGTTTCATGGTATCTTTCACTGGTCATGCGCTGGATGATCGAAAGTTTTGTTCAAGGGATTTTCCAACGAACCACCAAATTTCCTTGAAATTCTCTCTCCTATAAGTTTATCGAGATATCGCACGACGCGAAGAACTGCTCGAGGAAAGAAAGTGGGGGAACTGCAGGTTTTTCATTGCAAGTAGACGACTGGAACCAAGAACTTCGATAAGGGTTGCTTGGCAAAGAAGGACGATATTATATGCAGGCGTTTTTAAATAATTTCCAATAAACTTCCTCAAAATAATTCATCGCACATGAAAGCACTTAAAGAGTCCACACCTACTGCGAGAGTAAACGAGATCGAATATGAGCTACACTTCAGCTTCAACCTCTCTGACAAACTTTTTAGTAATCAGATCTCGATGAGTATACGCAAGTAACACTTGGATATTAAATCGAGTTACGAATCTAGAGCCTCGTAAGTTTAACGAACGTTTTGAAATTAGTATCTTTAATGTTTATATATACATTTTAGTGTTTTTTTTTTTCTCACAAATAAAGCTCTTGTTTGAGAAATATTTATTAATTACCACGACTTGATTTTTAGCAAATAGTCCAAAGTTTCGCAAATGATCAATTCGAGATGGAATCTGGGTATCGAGATATTACGGTATAAAAAGTAAAGGGAAAATTGACCGTGAATGAATGACGTCGTAATAGATTAAAGTTGGTAACGGAAAGTCGATTTTTCGTGGAAAATCCGCCATTTGGCAGATAGCCCAAAAGATTTCCAGATCTGCTGGCGGCTTATTCCTGCTGTAGGACTCTTGCAGCGTCATCTTACCTTACCTGACTCCCGTTTCGTTTAATCTTCGGATTACACTTATTGCCCCTATCCTCTTAAGCTTCGCGTATGTATACACTTATTAGGATAGATTAACACCAATAATGGCTAAATCCCATTCTTCCTTCTTTTCCATCCGATAATCCCCAGCCAGTCCATTCGTTCACATCAATGTTCAGCTTCCATAATCATCGAGGTTTAATCACTCCGAAGCTTACGATAAATTCGCATTGGTTTCAGGCTCTGGTTTATCGAGATGGCAATTTGGTTTCCGGCTCCTTGGACGCTTTGGTGCAACACATGGTGCCCACCGAGGAATATTACCCAGACAGAGCATATTTGTTTGCCTTCTTGTTGAGTGCACGACTTTTCATCAAGCCTCACGAGCTGCTTGGCGAAGTCTGCGCCCTCTGCGAGCATCAGCAAAACCTCAATGGCGAGGGCGGCAAGGTAAACATGTTTCCAATTATCATTTATAACGCTTCTCCAGAAGTTGACAAATGGCCGGAATTTTCTATGGGGTGTTTTTAATTTTTCAGGAACGCTTGCATCGGTTCGTGCCTCGATTGGTCCAGTTGCTCGCGGAATGGACGGAAACGTTCCCGTACGATTTCCGGGATGAACGTGTGATGGGTCACGTAAGGTCAATCACGCAGAAAGTTGCCGCGGTAGATGCGGCAGCTCGACAGGAAGTTTCGGCCTTGCTGCAGAATCTGCTGCTGAGATTAACTGCCTTGGAGAGGTACGAGGAAGGTCTGGCCAGGCTGGCTACCGAAGCTGCTACTGATCAGCTCACTCAGGTTGGCATATTGAAATTTCGCTCGAAAAACACTCTGATTAACTCCCATAAATAATTCCCCGTTCTATACTCGTCTGGAAATGGAAACTTGATGTACGCGATATAAATTGTTGATCAATAGTGTATAAATATCGTCAGGACCATGTGTTATAGGTAGAAAAGTGACTTTGGTATACAGGTCGTAGGATTATTTGTAATTGACACGGTAAAAGGTTATTGACCTTAACAGCAACTTTATAAGGATATTATCACTTTGTACCAGTTTTGCAGTCAAACGCATTTAAATTGCACGCGTTTGAAACATAACGTTCGTGTTACGTCATCACGATCGATTAATGAGCCGTTATTATTAAACACTCGAGTAACTAAGAAATTAGGCATCTTTCGGCAAAATGACAAAGGAAAAATATTCTTAAAATTGGCTCCAAAGAACGATTCTTTACCGAGTGTAGAAAATTTTGTGGGAGCCTCTATAGGTTAATTTTACTATATACGCCTATATAGTTACTATATATCGTCAGGCCTTCAGGTACACTATATATGCGGCGCATAACTACGTGTAAGGTTTATGTATGCTGTGTGGAAGAGCGAACCTGATGCGTGCACTTTGCGCAGTTATTCTAATAGAGTTACGTAGTTCCGGTCGCCCGAGACAGTAACTATTCGGTTAATTTGATTACCGCGAACCTATCTGCCACCGCGCGTAACACCTGCTAATAGCTAATTTGCAACTGCATTAGTTAGTTAAATATGCCAACGTTCTGCACTGTACTAATCAGATCGAAATTGCGTATGCTATGCTCTCTTGCCCTCTCCCTCCATCCTGTACTCACACTTGCCAAGATTGCATTTCGACTCGAACATTGAACGCATAAAGCATAAGACATATATGTAGTACCTTAAGTTAGTCATTACCGACTTTAATCGTTTTTTACGCGATCCAGCATATTTTGCCATATATACCTCGAAATACACTTTTCTTTTATACCCCTCCCCCCCCCCCCCCCCTACTATCACTCTTTCCTAAACGTACATACATTTATTCACCCTAGCACTCTTCGCGCATCATCGTCTTCCTTCGCAAAATCGATTTTCGTCGGTGGAGAACTTGAAATAGTCGAAAAGTAAAATTCGCTTGCCGGAAAATCAGATTCCCTTCAGCTTTGTACGGATTTTTCAGTTCTTTAATGTAGTAAGGAAGTTCCGCCGAGTTCCATTATTCAGCGAATTCGATTATCTAATTATTCACGATTCGAGGAATACTTTGAGTCGTTTGCTCGGTGCCCGAGGCATCTTTAAAACTCACGGATAACTCAAAATTCATTTTCAGAGCTCGACCATCTTTCAAGTGGCTCTTTTCAATGTCCACATCCACGGCTCTCGGATTCGCGTCGATTTTCACAAATCCGACAGCTTTTATAGTTGCATCCTTATTTTCGAAGAGCAATGAGAAAGCGCTTACAAGAGCCCGGCTTATTAAACTGCAACTTCTTCTCGCTTTTTAAACTTCGCCTCTCGCACAAGGGGAGACACTGCAAGTTTTTCCGGAAACGACTCGTAACTCCTGAGACCAATAATACCCCCACCCCCTTTTTTTCCACCACCACCACCACCACCACCCTCTTCTTTCCGCCAATTCCCCTTTGCCGCGTCTCTTTCTTGCCCAGCTCCTGCTACGAGCAAACTTCTGGTCGTATCCTAAACTAAATAGTTCAACAGCTAACTCGTCGTTACGAGACTTCTTCACCGTTCGTTCCACTCTCAGTCCCCGTTCCTCGCCATCTTCCATCTGCCTACCTTCTGCTCTTTACTCGATACAAATTTACTTTATTATTTTCTCTTACCCAGCACTTCCAACGAAAATCTCAATTTCTATTTGTACCTTCGCCATTCCAACTCGTTTCCTTAATTTTGCTCAATCGACGCTTTCTTTAAAATGCACATACGGTCTGATTTATGAGTTACCTATACTACTGCACCTCGTTTCTATACCCGTTCACCGCGTACATTTTATTTATCGAGGAAAAGTCTTATTTTAAGTTGAATATTTCTTGAGAGATGGGGATTTATTGCTGTGTATTTGCCAGCTGCTGAAAGAAATAATCTATCGGGCCATTTTGCTGAAATAGTTTCCGCAGTAGCCATCTATGTAATAAGTGCGCTGCAGGAGACACGTTTGTGAAAGTGAATTGATAGGATCGTTTCGAAGACTGATAACACGATGAACGTTTCTAGTAACTCCCGTCAGACTCCATCAGCGTCATTTGAATGCGAGAGTTTGAAAAACTGAATAACCATTTCCTACTTGAAGTAGCCGAGTTTTTAACTACTCCAGGAAGACCGTCTTTGAGAATACCAAGCATTTCAGTGAAATCATTCCTAAAGGAATTCAGTTCTTTGCTAAGAAAACTTCATATAATTGGACTTTCCATGAATGAGCCCTGTAAAATCTAATGAATTTGGCTTTCAATCGCCTATTACGATTTTGTGCCGAGCAATATGGGGCTGAAAAAGTAGAGAAAAGATTCGCCCATTGACAAAATCACTCATTTGCCGAGCCATGATTACCTGCAGTAATTTCCATATCTTTTATCGCATCGATTAATGGCCATAAAGGAATCCGGAATGTTGAGCGAAATTAGATCTATATATAATAGAGTAATAGCGATTAACTAACTTCACATATAATTTAAATTATTGAGAGGTTATCTCGAATACAATTGCTAACACTTGTTTCGTCAAAATATTAATTCAATATTTTTGAATGTAAGACTGAAGAAGAAGGAAGATTTTGGTAAAGATATTGAAACTGATTTCTCGAAATCCTATTGGTGGATTCTTCTGCAGCTCGGTCTTTAATATTTTTGTCCTACGACAGTAGAAAGGGTAGTTCTTTAAACGTGATCCGAAACTGAACTGGAAGCGTGACACCTTTATGCTCGAACTGCCACAGCCAGGAGGTTTGAGTTGACAATCGTAGCAGATCCTCGGTAATAAATTTTCCATTGTCTTCCACTCGTTCCACTCACTCCAATCTCAAATCCCGATTCGCTGCAAGACCTATATATATATATATAAGAACACCTATCGCATAATTTACTTTATTCGTTCACCTTTCCAAGCTGTTATTATCTATATATATATATATATATATATATATATACGCTACGAAGGTTTCAACGTCAATAAAATAAAATCAGCGAAAGATGACGATTAATAAGATGAAGCATCGACGAGTATCGTCCAATTGGAATCCAACAACGGCTGACGAATTTAGGAATAAGGAGATAAAAGCGAAATTTATGTGAATAATTCGAGCATAGAGGTAAAATTGGTTGCAGCAATAAAAGTGTGAGAAGAATAGCAGTGCAATATCATCCATGGTGTGGGAAACGATCGTCTGGAGCCACGAAGGTGCGAAATGGAGCGATGGACGTTACGCGATGTTGCTATCTGGCGTTTGTAGGACAAAAGAAAAATAAATTTGCTCACTCGTGCAACCGTAACTGTCATTTTTGCCCACCCACGCAATGCCAGATTGACGCTATCCCACGTTTCAACACGTACAGGTGGCATTCAAAAACTCTTCTAATTTCGAAGCAACCCCTTCCGAGCGAACCAAACAATTTATTCCAGACCATTCTGCGAGTGGTAAATATTACAACGTTACTTCAGATTGAAGCACACAACTTGTGTTTAAGTAACCAATATTTACCTCACCGGCACATTACGCAGGGTAAATATTCAAACAAAATGAGTGAACACGTTTAAAAGCTATAATGCAGCTTTTATGAAAGATTAATTGTGACAAACCGTATATAAAATTAAATTATTATCTTGAAGATGTTTCTCTCGATATGATTGGATGATTCGAAAGCTATTTTTCGCTATGGTGGCAGAGGAGATAAACCGATTGTTATCTGGCGAATGTTCCGTGCAGAAACGAATGGTGGTAGAGTTGGAGGAAAGAGAACAGGTGACCATTACGACAATGTACGTTGGCACGACGTTGAGCTGACACATATAGAGGGTAGTTCCATTTCCAGTTTTCCGCACGAATAGTGCCAGCCTCTCGAATGTACATCCCCTTTTGCCCTCGACAATCGCACTTTCACATACTCCGCTCTTCCTTGCCCATTGTGCCTTTCGTGAAAAAGAAAACATTCTTCCCAGAGTTCACGATACGTTCCTTTATTCTGCTTTCAGGTGGACGTTACTGAACTCTGTCCCTCGGCGACTGTCCTAGCACAACAATTGACTCACGTGGAGCTCGAGAGGCTCTCTTACATCGGCCCCGAGGAATTCGTCCAGGCATTCGCCAAGGTAGGCAAAGGAACATCTCCACTTTTATACAATTACATCGGTGCTTCCTGTCAATTCCACCCATACTCGCTCTAACGATCATTTTCTCACTCTTTATTCTTTCTCAGGAGTCTCCTCACCTGGAAACCTCCTTCAAGGACATGAAGAAAACTCGAAATCTCGAGTCGTACGTCCAGTGGTTCAACCGATTGAGCTATTTCGTGGCTACTGAAGTCTGCAAGGTACAACGATCTACCTTTGCTCGCTTATATTTCGATAAACAGATTTCAATTTTTTCATTTTTTATGCCAGTCGTTTAATTTCAAAGCAATGTATTTACAAAAATGCATGGTTATATAATATATAATGATAGCTTTTACAGAGTGCAAATTTTTCTTTGATATCGTTAATCAAGTTTTTACTGAAATGAATTTGCACAATTTTTTCACAAATAAAACGACTCGTATCTTGATTTCTTTTTTCTGATTCTATTTTATTACACTAAAATCATTGTATTTATTTTTCAGCACGCAAAAAAGAAGCAACGCGTTCGAGTAGTGGAATATTGGATAGAAACTGCCCGTGAATGTTTCAACATCGGCAATTTTAATTCTTTGATGGCCATCATCGCTGGTCTGAATATGTCCCCGATTTCTCGTTTGAAGAAAACGGTACGTATTGCGTGATTCGAACGTGATATTTTAGTTTCTTCCGCAAAAATTTGTCGCGTTTTAATTATCGAGCAATGGGTTAGTCGGGAGGAGAAAAAAACCAATGGAAAACGTGATTCGCTGAATTCTGCAGTGGAATGACACGTTGGAAAAGGGGTATAACGTTTACGCTCGCTTACTTTGCTGCTGAAAAGGGTGAGGGGCAATAAGCGTCCTGTAATCCTGGTAAATCGAGCGTGCAATCGAGACCCCCTATATCCCCCCCCCCCCCCACCCATCTCCCTCTGACTCTTCGCACCTCAACCCCTTTCCAAAAACTCGACGTCTCGTTGACTGACGACAGATCGATGAATCGAGTTTCTACGTCGTTTCTCTGTGGTAACATTCACGCAAGCATCGCAGAAGGGAATTAAGCAAAGAACGACAGATAGACCGAGAGAATTAAGAATTTTATTAAATTGTAGCTCTGCTTATGACGTGTTTCCGACAGTTATGTACTGTCTACACCGAGTGTACGTCTAAATCCAGAGTGATAACCGTTTCGTTAATAAAAATTCAGTAAAATACCTATGTATAATAAAAGTTCATTTTCGGTATACACTTGGTGTAGACAGTGCAATGGTTTAAAAAAATACTATTGATTCACTTGACTCTTGTAAAAAGTTATTTATTTCTTATCACACTGACGATAAGCAATATTTTAACAGAATTTCAAAATCATATAGGAACTGATTTTGTACTAGTTAGAATAGAACAAAACTATAAGCTCGAGGTATTCAAAGCAGACACATATACGCGTTCGGTTTGATAGAGCAGAGAAGCGCAGTCGGATTGAAAGTAAAATTTGGGACCACGATTCGGGTTAATTAAAAAGTTTAAAGTCGACCGATGTTCAGCAGCAGAAGCTCGTTTTTTCTCCTGGACGAAAATTAGCTAATTGCCCTCACCCATCCTCTTCGCTTGCGAGAAAAACAAGCGTTTCTCGTATTTTCGGTTTTACCTCTAACTCACGTTTTACGCGCGTTACTTTCATACGTCATTCCGTCTCACTTTATTATCTCTAGAAATTCGAGTTTTCCTGCATCAGACCCTGCACGGTTACAATTAGCTATAAGCTATTAATTATTTCATCGAAGAGCTTTTTTCGCCTCCCTATAGATTTTTCCAGTTTTCAAGGTCTGATTTTCACGAGCACTTTGAAGCACACATTATGAGGAGAAATAAGCCGCCACGTCCCGAGCACGATACCACTCCGGGGCTAATTTACTGCTGAGATAATCTGCGACTGACGTCTTAATTCTTCTTCGAGTTGGTTCGGGCTTGAAGCAAAGGGGTGTGGGATAGCTCAAAGAGTTAATTACACCAATGATAAACCTTTCTCCCTTTCTCTCTGCCCTCACCTTCCTTCTCTTATTAGCACTAATTATGCAATGATTATTCGTGCAACTCCAAACGAAGACAATTCCTTTTACGAACAACCTCTAACGAAAGAAAAAGAATCTTTCATATACCTTTCCCATATTTCTGTCAAGCTAAAATTTAATACAGGTATATTCCACTCGCAATAAAATACACGAGCCATTTTTTATCATTTCTCCACAATTTCAATAAAACAATTCAATTTTTTCTAGTTCGATGAAGATTATATATATATATATATCAAAAATTCCCTTTTCAATTAGTCACCTGAAATTAGTTTAAAACAGAGGAAGAATCAGCAACGAAAATAAACAAATCCCCTTGAAGCATTCAAATGGATGGTCGGTGAAATTTTGACGAGAGAGATCGACGCACACTTTTGAATAAAGAATTGAAAACGCGCTTGCTTTAGGTGCGATCGCGTGTGTGTCCGTGTATGCTGGAAGCCAGCTCGCGCGTTAATTCATGAGAATTCAGGCTCGAACGAACTAGAGAGCTTGCGAGCGCCAGACTACGCGACAAACGGAATTATTACCTACGTCTGCGATGACGTCATCGCCGGGGACATTTGCACCGTCGTCGTCGACGTAGCTGCAGAGTTAATTCAATTATAGCAACGTAGAAAGCCCCGCGACTCGGAAACTTGAGCGCGCGCGCGCGCGTTTCATTTTAGCCACTGAATCATTTTCCTACACTCGCCCGGATGTACCATATATATATATGTATAACTTCTATACGTGAATACACAGCTTTACGGATTATCAAGCCTGTCCCAAAGAACAATCGCAATTTATCTTGATAATTATACAACTCGCGAGATATTTCGAACGAGAAGCCATGCAAATTTCACGCACGTGCACATTTTTTCTATTTCGGAATAAACGCTGAAGTTGACTGCATCTCGACACTTGGATCCGCAAAGTGGATATATGCAGCTCGGTAGTCTCGGTACGGTAAATCTGGTACATTTCGAGGTGCGCGCTAGATGCGAGACTCAAAGGATTTTTCTTGACTGTAGTAGCGAAAGAGAAGGGGGGGGGGGGGAGGAGTTGCACGAGTGAAAAAAGATAATACGGGACTTTCTAACTAACTCAGTGACCGAGCTAAAGGCGAATATATAGGATTGGAGGGGGGGGGAGGGTATCGAGTTAAGGCCAATGGGGTCAATTCGATTATACGGTAGCCTGATGGCTAGTCAGATGCACCTATTGTCTGTTGGAAACACGCTTTGAATTCAGGAGAGGGGTAGGATTTCGCGAATTCCGTCTGTCGAAGTCAGGACAGCTTCCAATTCTACATTCTTCTTCAGTCAGTGTCATAGCTCAGAAACTATGTTTTCACAGTCCCTGAATTTTTCCGATAAGCGAGTTTCATTTTGTTCGCGCGTTAAAAATTATTTCTCTGTAAAATTTTGATGCTTGATAACAGGAGTTTGTTAATATTTTTTTTTTTCTATGAAATTTTTGTGAAATATCGTAAAGATTAATTTTTAATCCGTGACAAGCTTATTTTCTCAATGAATTCTGTATATGATTTGGACTTTTATATCTGTTTCAGTGGTCTAAAGTACAGTCGGCCAAGTTCTCGATACTGGAACACCAGATGGATCCGAGCAGCAACTTCAGCAGTTATCGCAGCACTCTGAAGGCAGCTATGTGGCGTAGTGCCGGTGCTACGGATGAACGACAACGTATCGTAGTGCCGTTCTTCAGCTTGCTGGTCAAGGACCTCTATTTCCTCAATGAAGGCTGCAGCAACAAGTGAGTCATTCCTGTCCTTAAATCGTATTGTTCTCCCGAGCAAGGCACCCCTAGCGTTGTCGTGTAAAATAAAAGAGACTGAAAATGGGGGGGGGGGGGGGGGGGGGGGAATTGAAAGTTCGAACGGTGCAGTGCGAACAAAAGAGGGAAATTCCTCAAAAAGCGAGTCTTGTAAAGAGCGTACGGAGCGAAGCCTTGAAAATAGTGGAAAATTAAAGCTTTCTTTTGAAATATAAAATGGATCGAAGAAAAGATCGCTCGAGAAAAAATTCCCCTTTTTAATCGACAAGTTTTTCTCTTGAACGATAGCTCCATTGACAGGGCATTCTGGTGGCAATTGGCAGGATGCTTTTCTTTCGTAGAGGGAAGAGGAAAGTGGAGGAGGGTGAGATGTGTATGTGCGCGGTGTATGCGTGAGAGGGAGAGAGATAGGAGCACGTTTATTACGCGAGTCGTGTTTTTTCCCTCGATCGTACGTGTGTAAACTTATTAAACTTATAATGGCAAAAGTTGCGCGAAGCAAAGTTGTCCTCGAGAAAGAAGAGAAATTACAGATATATATATATATATATATATATATATATGTGTGTGTATATATATATATATGTCTACACAGACGGGAGGACAGTTTCTTGTCGCCTAGGCAGATATTGATCGATCATTGAACAAATTATGGTCCCATTTTGAAACGTGTATACCAACAGTTACTAACTAATAATTCGATAAAAAAGAATTGGACCGGTAAAGTCAACAAAAATGAAAAAAGTTTTGAAATATCGGATATGGATAAGCACTATATAAAAATAACGTTTATTTTGCGAAGAACGGAAAAGCCGTATATTTATTTTCAGTATTTATATTGCGCGAAATGTAACCAAATGGCCCCAAAAGATTAATATCCATAATGTAGATACGAAACTGCTGCACCTGCACCATAGTACGCTACCTGCTTTTGTACGTTATACCAAAGTTTGTACTATATGCATGGTGTATGTGTTTGCATAGGTAATACTAGAAATTCAACTGAACTGCTGAAACTTGGGAAAATTAAATACACTTTTTTGACCAGTGCAATCTTCCTTCGAAACTGCGTATACACATACTCTGATCCTTTCTAATCAGTGATATAGAAGCAGTAAAAGCCAGTGTGATCTAATTTAATGTGTTTTATTCGACAGATTACCAAACGGGCATATCAACTTTGAGAAATTCTGGCAATTAGCGAAACAAGTGACAGAATTTATCGCATGGAAACAAGTGGCTTGTCCTTTCGAAAAAAATCCAAGGGTCATTGCATTCCTTCAAGCCAGTCCAGTATTAACGGAAAATGGTATGTGAAATATTTTGCCAACAATTTTCATCATAGAACCGTACGTGTAATTTTTTATTTATTCGACAGCTTTGGCTCTGGCATCTTTCGAGTGTGAACCACCAGACAACAATCCCGAAAAGGAGCGTTACAAAGCTTTGAAGTGAGTAGCTCGCTATTAGTGTCCTTCTTCCCCGATAATATCGTGTTTATTTCTGTAGTAAAAATCATTTAATTGGAATAAAATTATCGAGAATCAAAAAGTTAATAGCTCTCTGTTTCCTTTGTTTGTTATTAGGTCAGAAATGAGTGCCCAGTGAAAACGAGCTATGATGCTACACGCCGAATGGGAACGATACTGATAAGACAAATCTAGTACACATAATTATAAATATTAATATATTCGTAATCGTAACCCATAAGCTGTCCCGTCAATGAGATAACGCTGCTGAATTTCAAAAGAAAATATTACACCGGATTGAACTCGACACAGCAGCTCAGCGTTGTTATACGAACGCGCGCAAGTATTTAATTTTCGGATTTTACTAAAAAGATTAGTAAAATAATTGTATGGCTCAACTCATTAGTGCTCGACGCATGATTTTCCGTAAAGAAATCTTTAGATATTTTATTTAAAATAATCACCTTCGAAATACACAGGACAGTACCGAGTAGAGATAAGTATGGTTCCTAAGAAAGAGGGAAACTTGCTCAATTAATCTTTAATCGTTCAGCTTTTCTCCGAGAAAAAACAATTAGCCCTGATAGAGAGATATCGAAAAGCTTGAGTGACGATGTAAAGATGATTCAGCAAGTTTGAACTTTTGTACATATTCCTTTTGATATGCGCTATGAGAGCTCCTAGGTGTGAGTTTAGATTCGTTCCTGTAGCCTATGCTCGAAATAGAGAGGTATCGATACCTTTTAAGCCAAAACTCGTCACACACGTACTTAAATGCGCTCGAGACTGCTGTCTTTGAAACAAGACTCGTCCGGAAAGATGCAGAATTCTAATCGTTCGATTGATTTTAAATTAAAGAGAAGCTACATTGTTTCGGTGACGCACGTCGGTATCGTATTCAGAATATTCGTGTTAATTTCTAGAAAAATTTCCGTTCTCCGATTAATGGAGTAGTTTTGTTTTTTTTTTTTTTTTTTTTTCGTATGTTTCTGAATGGTAGTGAAGGTACCATGTTATTATAATTGTACGTTTCAATTTGCGTAGATTCATTAGAAGAAATGTATTCGATCCAAGGAGATCTCCGTTCAAACTCTGTGAAAGTAAAACGTTCATCTCAGTATTAAGATGATTTATGAATAATAGTGCTATAGATAGAGTGTAAATTAAATGGGTAATATAAAAAAAAAGGTAATATAATTGTAGGGTGCCGTGCCTTTGTACCCATAGAATGCCCTCCATAGAGAAGCAGGGCAAAAAAAGTTACGACCCAACAGTATTGCTACGCGTGATTAGCTAAGCTTAACTTGTTACTACGCCTACCATAGGCACTAAATGATCATTTATTTCTTATACTCTAGTACGAATGAAGAATAATCGTAAATAGAATACGTAATGTTAATTTTCACATTATTATTATGTTGTAATAACGCGAAGCGTTAATAATATTAACATTAGCCTCTAATTTATTGTAATAAAAATCTTGGCAATCCTACATTTATGTGGTCAGACCCAGTATTGCCACGTAAAGCGTTATTAGTTTTAAATGTATCGAAATTAATACTGTTAGGTATTAATTTATATCAGGACACTAGTATCGCATGTAAATGAACGTGCGTCACCGTTTCACTCTTAGGAATCATTCAGTTTGCATTGCTGTGTGCGCTAAATATTAGGAAATTTTTCTACACGATAAGTTCTTTGTACTGTGCATCTACAAATTTTTGAAATACTTTTACGATCAGTCGATGAACTCGAGAAGGAAAGGAATTTTGAATAATACTGGGACCAAGAGTTTGTTTCTCCTGGATGTAGAGAGAAGAAAGAAAACTACACGACAAATTGGGATAATGGAATAATAAAGCAAAAGGGACTATAATTCCTCGGGCGAGTCATGGAATATTCACGATTCAACAAATAAACCAATCGCGACATGTCATTTTTATTTCGATTGAGGAACGCGACTGCCGTATGAAGACATATTCCACTACTTTTAAATGCGAAGCTTATCAATATAAATATAAATTAAAATTAAAAATCATCATTATTATTATATTTATATATATATATGTATATATTAAAAATATAAATATTTATATTTGGCAGAGTGTCCCGGTACACTTGTCACATTCACCGCAGGTATCATTGTTGTCGTCATTATATATATAAATATTTCTAACGTATCGCGTATTTGCAATGTAATATGTTACTTTATGCTTTGCGAGTCTTAATATCATGATTATTGTTTTACAACCATTCATATATTTGCATAAATGCAGCGTCGAGACTACGTTTTCATACGAATCATTAATTTTCGTTAAATTATTGATTAACACGAATAGCTATGCATATGTTTTTAATCGAGCAGCAAACATACTATTTAGACTGATTGAGCTTCTATGATTAATGTCAGAAACTTATTTTCTTTAAAGGTCTTGCTGTATGAGTTGTGCTCCCTAAAAAAGTCTCCACTCGAGATTTTCCCAATTTGTATATAAAACTAAAAGCCGAGTGTATATATTATATATTAAGCGTATCTATATGTTACGCTAAGCAAGGAATAAGCCGTAATCGATCGTGAACACTAGTTAAGAGTAATAGAAGAGAGAAGAGAGGAATTCACGGTGAACTTTGGAACGACCAAATCTATGAGAAAAATCACGTATCGGTCGTCTAACATTACATTTATTATCATTCATAATGAAAACATTCGAAAATTAAACGCTCTGGCTTATTGTCTAGTCATTAGATTAATACAATTAGGCCCAAGTACCTGATAATTGCCTGACATACCGGGTATGATCGTAGGGCTGGCAATATCATTTGCTGCATCTAAATCAGTTGACTCTTCGTGTACAAGTATTTTTTTTTTTAAACAATACTTTCTTTTTTTCCAAAATTCATACCCATCGACAGTAAACTAGAGTATAATTTAATGCACCTCGTTCTTTTTAATTGAAAAAGAATCAATTATTCCCAATTAATGTATTCATTATCAGAGCTACTTGGGTCTCGTTATTCTTAATTATTATGCTTAAATTAAGTATATTCGAGCTAGAATTAAACTTAAGTTACATTTTTCATAAACATTCCGTTTAAGCGATGTAAGATGTCTAATTGCACGATAAGATTATTACGTAGGCAGTATGTCAATTTGCTTGTAGGCTAGCAGCCTAAGCACGTTTTCTTTAATCTTTATTTTTCGCTCTTTCGAAACTCTCCGATAATAAAGAAAATAACATCACGTTTCTCCCAAAAATACGCACACGACATATTTATATGGTGTACCAAACGAATTGAATCTACGTAACGTATCGAATCATCATAAATCTAAAACCCTCCATTAATAATAAACCCCACGTCTGTACTACAAACTGTATAATACTGTAAGATTAATCCCTGCAATAAGAACTACAATATTTCACCGATTAAAAAGACGAACTGAAAGTCATGTAGCTGGTTGTGAGATCGAGCAAGTGTCTTTGTAGGCTTTGCTGTTTTCCACTCTGATCTTTAAAGTCTGAAGAGAATTTTACAAGAGCTTTTTATACCGAAGGACACGATCGAGCAACCTGAGCCCAGGCATGAACAACGATAAGATGATATTATACAATTCTATAGTGATCTCCAAGGCTTTTTTTTTCGATTTGATTATCGTTCTATTTTGTACATAACTGTGACACGACTATACATTTTTATTCTTGATTAAACTGGATCAGATACGTTCGGACTACTGTAAATATATATAGGCTCGATCATGTAACAGCGACGAAAAAATTACAATTATTGTAGAAACGATAATGTCTTACGAAATAAACTGCAAATTAACAGAAAACAATGACTCTACTTCTTGGCATTGTATCCTCATTACACCAATATTAATTTCAAATAAAGAACAGCGTCGTACATGAATTGAACATTTATTTCAGTAATAGTATGACTTTAGTCAACCAAAAGATTATCATTGCTCACTGCATTAATTTAACGATTACATATCAATTGGCATACATTTCATACTTATGCATATGTGTAAGAACATATTTCTTAATATTTCCTAGCTAATGATGAAATCTATCTTCCTGCCATAGAGTCCCGAATTTTTTCATCGATCCATCGACGATAATGAGCGACTCTCACGTATACACCAGGTTTATTTGCTTTTCCACAGTGTTGACCCCAGCTGGTGATACCGTATAGCGTAAAGGCTCCTAAAACCCATTAAGCGTTTCATTGAAAATTCTTGTTTTATTTATTATTTTTTTTTTTTCAGTAATAAATACAAAATTTCACACGTATTACCGTTATGATGACACGCCAGTGGCCCTCCAGAGTCTCCGTCACAGGTGTCTACACCCTCATCAAGATGCCCAGCGCATACCATACCGTCGCTAATAGCTCCTTGTCCATATATATATCCAGCACGACACACTGATTGATCCAATAAAGGTATCCAGCCATATCGCAAATTTCGCGATTGCGCTAAAAAAAAGATAATCCGATTAAATTCGACATATTCTCTCATTTCACGAAAGTGGTTAAAATGCAGGAACAGAAGAGGACGAAAGCTACTTACTGGTTTTACCGGTCTCTATACTACCAAATCCACTAATGGTACAATTCAATCCAGCGGAATATTCCGTGTTCTCCACTGGTAAGCAGATTGGCATGACGTCTTTGCCCAATGGAATACCCCTACCCTTCAGTAATACCAAGGCAATATCGTTATTCATCCTGTGCCCTTTGCGAAAATCCTCGTGGATGTAATAATCCTCAATATTGGCTTCAACTTCTGTCCCCTCCTCTATCTGCGTAGCATTATAAACCTCGTATATTTCACGACAGATTTTTGCATAACTAGATTAACAATCACTGATATAAACAAGATTCAGTTTTAATTTCATCTTGTAAATTTTTAAATTTAAATTCCATCAACTTGGAGTAGAAGTAAAGCAACGTAATATACCGCAGAAGTTAATGCAGTAAACTTACGTCAGTATTATAATCACCAGCTCGGACGAAGTATGTACCCTTGTTGTAACCCTCCAAGCAATGCGCGGCTGTTAATACGTGCAATGGTGAAATTACAACTGCCCCACACCAGTGACTCGATCGGCTATGGCCCCGAACACGTATACTTGCCTAACAATATTTTGTTCTATATTATAAATTTGTTTCATCAGTAATTACTCAAACGCAACACTGTTAATGCCTGTATTTCTGCATTTTCTGAGTATTCGAAATATTTTAGCATTTAATTCTGAACATCAAGAGAACTTTCAGAATGTGCAACGTTAACATATGCTGCAGGAAGGATCGAGTGTAAAGAGGAGTTTGAGGGAAAACAAGCCTCGTGAAATACAAGCGAAGCTGAAATTATGATGCGAGATTGTACGTACGTGTTTCTAAGACTCTTTGTACGTGACTTTTATATGACTCTTTGTGTTTTACCTGCCACGGATAAGATCCCTTAGGTGCAACAGAACCGCGAACTACTTTCTCGAATATCATATCTTCGTTCATGTCGAAATCTTCTGCTCTCTTGCCGCAATGGGCCGGAAGTAGATCATCGATGCTCACTTCCGCCACTTCCGGCTCTGTGTTCCAAGATGGCTGTTCAATCAAGAGGAAAATCAGGGTGTAGAAAAGAACAAGACATTTGCTGACGTATAACAAGAAGAATTACGTTTATTTTACGTTGTAACTAATCTATCATATCTCGTATAGTTATTTTATATTTACATATTCGATCGATCTATCCACGTATCAATACTTATCCAGATCTAACCTCTTTTCTATAAGTTAAATATTCGAATACTCTCAATTAAAACACTGAGCACGAAATAATTTAGCTTTTTCGATAACTTGCAAATAAATTTACCTGCGGATCGTTAACGTCCCCTGGAGAACAAATTACACCTGCGTCCTCCTCGTGGTCACAGTTGTGCTGACCCCAATGATTATGTTCGCATCGATACAACTGTGATTCGTTTCCGTGACAGAAAACCTATATAGACGAATAGAATGTTGATTTAGTTTTTGAAGCACAAACAATATCGTTATCGAAAAATATATAAATATACACCTCGTCGAGCCAGATGGGTCCATGCCCTGGTCCAAAATAGCCATTCTTCTTAGCAATAGCTATTCCACCATATCCCAGTGATCGACAAATCACCTTGGCTGTGGCATTGGTAAAATCGTCATCGCAAACCGTCCCCCATATACCATGGTGACGAACTTCGACCCTGCCTTCCATAGGATTGCTACCATTGGCCAAACGAATTTCGAACGGTGCCTGATGGATAAAATATGTTGACACCCGTTTCGTTCGATCGTTATAGGACTGCTTATAGCTTACCTCGCAATGTTCCGGACTCTCGTCCGAATGATCGTCGCAATCCACGACCTCGTCACAAATAAACGGTGTCGGTATGCAAACTGGACTGTTGTCGCACTTCCAGTGACCTTCTTGACAGCTGTCAACCGCAGTTTTGCATACGACACCCACGGCCTCTTCCGGTTGACAATTGTGGACACCCCATCTGAACACAAAAAAGAGAGACAAAAACTATCGTTTTCGTCATGTCGAAGAATAATTAAAAACTCAAATTCTCACCCTTCGAAGTCGCACTCGCGTAAGGACGTTTCGTTCCCTCGACACTTTAACTGATCCACCATGAATCTTGTCGGTGGATCCATGTTCCCGTAATATCCACCTGGCCGAACTTCCAAAGCTCCCAGGACGTAGCCCAGCTCCTTGCAAATGACGTCCGCATTTATTATTCCAAAGTTATCGTCGCATACTTGACCCCAAACACCCAAAACTGTAAACAATCGACTTTCACTCATCGTTTCTCGTCGAGCACTCTATTTCTGATGATTCTTAATTTCTTCTGATTAATTATTATATTTTCGTTGGATTAATTACTTTTCACCTCCACTCTCCCTTCGCTAGTAGACTCAGCCCCAGCTAACCGGATATCATAATCAAGGTTCTCCACTGTGCAGAGGCTCTCGTCAGTACGGTCGTGACAATCATTCTTTCCATCGCACACCTGAGTCTGATTGATACACTTCCGGTTACCACAAACGAACATTCCATCACAGTTGATGCTTCGGTCTTTCATCTCGTAGTAATTGAAATCTTTGCTGAATTCCAAAGCTCCCGTCATTCCCACATTGCTGTCGCTCAGCAAACACACGTTACCCTCCGCTCTGTCAGGGAAGCATTTCGTAATTAACACTACTTTCAGGAGCTCTCTTAAGTCATAATATAGGTCCATTCCAGAGAAAAAGGAAAAAAATTGCATTACTTGTGGGCAAATGAGCGGCAGGTGAAATCAGCCTCTTTGCATCTGAGAGCACAGGTTTTCAAAGGCGTATTCAGCCACTTTTCCACATCGTAACCCGTTAACCTTTGCTTAGCAGACTTCTTGAAAAGGTTCAGATAGTCCCTACATGTCTTCTCATCAGCTCCGTTTGTGCAATCCTGAATATATAGTATATATACATTTATCAAAGAGGAATTAATTCCACGCTATTTTCAATTCACTGTGATCTATTTGGCGAATTTCACCTCTTCTCCATCGCAGACCCAAGGTGCTGGTATGCATTCGCCAGGTGAACACTCAAAATGCTTTGGTTTGCATTGTCCAGTTGTCTGGGTCCTTTTTTGTTCTGGAAAGGAGCAAGAAATTTAATAGATCGTGAAGTCCAATTAAGCGTACCCTCATGGATCTTTAGAATAGTACCAATTTTTCCACAAGCTGGAATATCACAGTATTCCCTTCGTCCATATTCCCCTATAAAACACCATGGCCTGGATTCTTTAATTGGATTGGGATTTCTGCAATAATTGTGACTTTTTAAAGAATCTCTGACATCCCGATTTGGAACCTTGCAAATATAAAGTGCATTTATTATAAAGATAATAATTAAATATACATGTATATATATATATATATATATTAGGGTGGTCGTTAAAACTGGTCTGTTTTCATTTTTACCGAGACCATCTCCAAATCTACTCGAAATAAAGAAAAATAAATATCCGTGAAATTTTTGGGCGCTGAGAAAAAAAAGGTTAAATATCACCCGAGCCACGCTTAGTTTTTTCTGTTTAAATAACACGAAGTTTTGACGGACTGTGGAAATAAATTTAGAACATTCCGTAATTGTCTTCTTCAAAATGTTTAAATCGTAGATTTGGAGATGGCCTCGGTGAAAATGAAAAAAAAAAACAGTTTTAACGATCACCATAATAAACAAATAGATATACTGTTTACAACAAACTTACTTGAACAGTTAAAGGATGCGCTACAACATCGTTCCCCCAAGATAAACACTCCTTTCCAGACATAGTCACATTGGCTTTACCAACATATTGATTTCCCTTCCCATAAATGCATCCTTATTAAGGATATATCGATAATTTAAACAATTTTCTTTTTGCAATATACCGGCAACGAGTAGTAAATTAATCATACAAACCTATATCTTCGTACGGTTTTTTGCATATGTAAGAATGACCTTTGGTGGATGTAGCACAATCTTCAACGTCCCAGAAATAATAATCAGCAAGACAAATAGAGTCTGGCCTATCGTGACATGGGAAGTTTCGTTTTATCACCACGCAAACTGGTCGAGATCCAACCCAAGGCATCTCTTTCTTATCGGCCATCCATCCAGGCCACCATTTGGCAAATCTATAGGAGACAAAGCATATCTCAGACATAATTTAATAAAATAAAACTAAATTGTAAATTCGTCTGCCAGAAGACTCACCTGAATTTAGCACGACTCGCATCTTCCCACAGCCACAGGGTCCTGTTGAAAGTGGTAAATCCAACGCCGGAAGTCATGATGGAAGTAACTTCCGGATACACCTGCAGCAACCACTCAGATACGAAATTGTTTTCCGGTTGGCTAAGAATGTCGATCAGCTGAGAGCCCCTGTTGGCACAGTATTCGAGTGCTTCCGCGTGGTTCAGGCCAGTATCGGGTCCGGCCAGATGATAGCACTGACCCTCGTGAGCTATTTCGTCCTTCTGACAGTGAGCCACTCGATTTGCCAGACAACGTACTCCAATCGCATCCCTTTCAACTCGACATTCCTGCTCGTGCTTAAATCTGTAAATCGCCCCGGAAAAATCCGTCATTCCATTAACGTTTCACTTTTGTTTTTTTCAGTCACACTACTAACCTGCAGGCTTGAAATCTGGTCTCGTTTCCTAAACAATCTACAGAGTTTGCAGCTATCCAAATTGGTATATCGGTTTTATTGGTTCTCCCTTGCCAAGCCATCTCGGCGCCTCTGTAGAATAAAAAAAAATTTCTCTATATATTCAATATATCGCGTTTTAAATTGTTTATGAAGAATATAATGCTTTACCTGGGATACCCAAGCTGTCTGCAAACTACGTGAGCCTCCTTAAGGGTCCATCGGTTCTTAGAATCACAAACAATACCCCAACCTGGCCTAGATCCTTGAACCTCCACGTAACCATCCCTAGGCCCTGTGCCACCCCTCAAACGTATAAACTGTTTACAATAAATATTAAGATACGATTCAGACTTATATTCGCTTTTTCTTATCAAATCTCCCAGTCTCATTTACCTGGCCAGAAATTGGCGTCAATCGACGCGACGGCTTGTCGGTGGTCAAGGGCTGAACTGGTGGTATGTAGTAAACCGGAAACGGCGGTTCATCTGTAAGATTATTTTTCAATAAATTGTTGAATTGGATAAATACGCTAGCTAGTGATATTAAAGGCGTTTAAAAATGGAATTGATGTTTGGCAGCAAATTAAACAAACTCATGCAACTGTATAGTTATGAAGAAAGGAGCATTCAGAAAGATTAAAATAAAAACTTACCTATGCTGTATTGTATATTTTTACGGATACTGCCTTGAAAGAAGCATTTGCTAAGGATATAATAAACTTAACTTAGGTACCTTGAAGAGAAGGCGCAGCTTCGATATTGAATAGCTCGATATCCGTCTTCTTCTTATTAATCTTCATAATTACGGATGATTCCTCTTCCTTGGGCTTCGTTTTATTCTCGAAAACCAATACCGGCTTCCAAACTTCTTTTTCGTCCAGAACGTCCACATCGTACTCATCGAGTTTTGGCTCAACGGGAACTTCAGGAACATCGAAAGTCAAATTCTTCTTTGCTAATCTATTAAAACTTTCATCTTGATCAAGATCCTCCGATTCTTCGTATTCGATAGATACGCTCGGAATATTTGGATCAGTAGTAGTGGTAGTTGTACTGGTACTCGTGACTGGATTGGCTTTTCTCGGTGGTATTCTCTGTACATGAGATTCTTGTCTCGGTTTAGTAGCAAGAATAATATGCTTATCAGGTCCTTTCTGTGTAGTGGCTCTTTCTGTGGTACTCGGCAGAGTAGTTGCAGGGAAGACAGGGTAATTTATGGGAGCAGAAGACTCTGTATTTTTTGGAGGTATCCTTTGTATATGCGTCTCCTCGATTTCATCGGGAAAAACAATTCTGTACGAAGGAATCTCTGCCGAATTAGTTTTTTCTGTTGTAAAGCTAGTACTCAATCCAGAAGCCTCAGGATTGAACAAGATTCTATTGACACTTGTTGAGCTACCAGACCTTGGAAAATTGGACTGACGATTTACAGGTGGACTGTAATAGGGTGGACGGAAGCGATCGTAAACGCTTTCATAAGTATCGTTCACAATGCTACTCGAGTTGTCTCTATTATTGTTCCCAGATGTTCGTGTCTGCGAGTGACCTTGATTAACCTCCAGCTCCTTTGTAATAAAGTGTCCTCTAGTTCCATTTGAATTGACGTATATACCATTGGGATACATAGGCTTCATTTCATTCGATGAAGTGCTTTTGGATCCTGGAAAACAAAATTACTTTCTACATCTAAGCAAGGATGTTCGAACAAATCAACTTTAATCCCATCTGACACTTCTAAATTACCATACCTGTTCCTACCTGTCCTCTAGAGTTTTGCAGAATATTTGCCTGACCACCCAACTTTGAGTTGTAAGCTTTATCATTAGGCTGATGATAAATATTAGTTTCAGGGTCCAATTCATGGAATTTCTTTTCCGCTATGCTTTTACCTATCGAGTAATTTCGTTGAGTTTTCTACGTGAAGTGTTGCAAACCGCTATAGTTCTATATATAATTTTTTGTGCGGTTATCTTTTGAACATTACATACCATTTGCGAAGACACAGGATTGTCCCCAATTAGTATCAACGTTAAACCTTTCACATTTGTTCAGATCTAAAGTTTCATGCATTCTTTTGTTAAGATCAATATTAGTTCTTGACGAAAAGCTTAAAATAACTGCTGCCAGGTACATGCTGCAGTTTACCATGCAATGAGAAGAATTTGATGGTAGAAGATCGAAAATAAGTTTGGAAATTGTGCAGGTAATTTGTTCAGGCAATTTAGTGATCTGCATTAGGATTTCATGGTCAATATTATACGCACCTACTCGAAGAAAAGAGTTTTATGGCTTACTTTCATTCGCAAACACACGAATACTGTCAGATATTTACCTTGGTTCCATGGTAGTCCTTGAGATTGATTAGGATTCTGGTTTCCTTCCTCTATCCCCCTCCAAGTGCTAGGCTTAAAGACTCCTGATTGATTTCCTGGCATTTCCGCTTGACTCCAGAACGTTCGATTTTCAGATTTATTATCAGCATTCGACCCTTGAACCTGACTCGATCCTTGCAATTCTTCCGGTAGCTTATAGCTACTATCTACATAAATGTTTCCATCCGATGATGGAGTCTTGTTAAAAAATGGGTAAAGAAAATCTGGCAGAGATCTGCCATGTTCTTCCCGCTTACGATTCGATTGATTTAGTCCCTGAGATGATTCGAATAAACGTGGTACATCTTGCGTTCCGGATGGTTCGGAATCAGAAGGATTCGAAAAATTAGACTGGTCCCAATGTTGTGACTCATCATCGACACGATGATGATCATGATTATGCGGAAACTCGTCATTTACTGCCCCTCCGTTAAAACCAGGAAAATGGTGGTGATTATGATGATGCTGATGGTGATGATGATAATGAGGATGCAAATGTTCGCCACCATTTGGAGAATAATTTGGATCCGACGAAGACCAGTCATGATTATGCTGATGATGATGATGATTATTATTATTATTAATATTCGATGGTGGAACAAAATTTGGCTCTGAATCAGGCTTTAGCCATTGGTCATTATTTTGACCATTCCAATCAGGTTGCTGATTATTCCAATGATTGCCATTAATTCCTCTGTGGCTGTTATTTTGAATACCACGATTCTGCGTACTACTATATTGTTGATCAGGATGATAATTCTGTGTATTTTCATCTGGAAGCTGTTGATTTGGATTATAGTTTCGTCTATTTTCATTTGAAGAATCTTGATTAGGATTGTATCCGTATTGATCGGGCTTTTCTCGTCCATCGTGAATCGATCCAGAGAATGGTCCCCAAGTTGGTACACGGGGTGGTACAGGCTTGGCTGTAGTTGTCGTATATTTCCAAGAACCACTGTTGCTAGTACCTCGAGGTTTCTCTACGTGAAACGGAATTTCCTTCGTGTTTACTTAGTCGCTAATGGAAAGTAATTAGAGAGAAATTTGATAATTATCATTACCCTCGCTGCAGCCAGGAACGTTGTACGGCCAATCGCAAACCGTAGTTTCAGGATTGAAAGCGGTTCCAGGCCCACAGTCCATTACAAAAGTACCTCCGTTGGTACATTGAAGAAACTTTTTACAAGTATCAGGATGAGGCAAGAGACCAGTATAACCTGCAGGGCACTTGGGTTTTCTGGCAGCTGTTAAGTCCTTGTAATCAGCTTTTGGTCCATACTGGTGTTTCGATTCGTGGGGGTGTGGATTTGGAGGTACCAGTGAATCAACGAAATCGTCGTTCTTCGATGCTGCAGTATCCACTTCTGAGATCAGTTGGGTTTATTGAGAAATAATATACACACACACGAGCTTGTTTGTTATTTCATATTTACCTTCGCAGCCTCTAACATTGCGAGGCCAATCGCACACGCTGATAGCAGGATTAAAGACAGTACCAGGACCGCAATTCATCACAATAGTACCACCATTGGAACATTGCAAAAACTTGGCACAATCCGTTGGATGCGGCATCATGCCAGTTATGTGTGGAGGACAACGTGGTTCCTGCAACGGTGATGATCGTACGAGTTATGGTTTAACGAGGTACACAAAAATATTCCTTAGGAAACAAGGAAACACAATACGTTATTACTTGTAAATTTTCTCCTTTATGATGCAATTGACCCCCATCTATCAAGGGCTCTTTGCGTTCAGCGGTGTCGGTATAAGCGGCCGTTTGAAATTCGACCAGTTCTCCTCCGTAACATCGAACTTTGTGAGGAAAGTCGCATTCCATAGTTTCGGGATTGAAAAGAGTTCCTGGTGCACAGGGCTGAACGAAAGCTCTTCCTTGCCAACAGTTTACGAAGAATTTACAATCGGGCGGGTATACGAACTGACCGGTGATATGCGGATCAGGACATTGGACACCTTTCCGAATATCGTATTTGGCTAGTTTAGGTTTTTCGGACAATAAAATTTTTTCTTTACGTGGTTTCTGAAAGATACAAAGTGGTATAAGTATACGGTATAAGAAAGGAGGAAGAGAGAGTATACCTGCAGGAAAATTAACATGAGATACCTTGCTATCACTGCCAATTCCCTCGTACAAATTATCCTCCATCTGTACCTCAACGTGCAATTTGCCCCGATCCTTTGAAGGAAGCTTGTTCTCGAAATCAAGGTAAGCCATATTGGCATAATCCCCATAAAAATGGGTATTCCCACGGTAACTGGAAGGAGGGTCCGGATCAGGGGGTCTGAGACCTTCGATCTGTTCAAAGCTCTGGTCGAAATTTCGGGCATCGTCGGTCTCGGTTCTTTGCTCGATTTGTCCATCGGGAGACTTGGCCCAAGGAGTCCAACCATTCGACGCTGAACTGATTATTCGCGGTTGTCTCGGATAATCCGGATCGGACCATTTCGCGGATCTAGACGGATCATCCGGAGGATGCGATTGGTTCCCAGCCAGATACCACGGCAGAATTGGCTCGCGTCTCACAGGAGGCTTTGTAGTTGTCGCGCGTGGATCATAGATCTACAAGAAAACACGCGTGTCAACGCGAAGAAGATTAGAGTCGAGAATTATCGAAACGATTGAGAAAGTAAGGTCCGCGGAAGGAGCGAGCGATAACACCGTCGTTCACCAATCACCGTTCGGCTGTTACGTTTATATTGGAACTTTGAGGATGTATTTGAGGGAAGAGTCAGGGTTGGAGGGAGGGGGGGGGGGGGTGGAGTACGATAGCCGCGAAGGAAGTTGACGATGCTAAGTTTGACGTACCGCCAGTGAGAGTCCAACGAGGTGGGCGCAGCAGAGGGTGAAGAAAAAAATTCGTGGAGGCGTCATCTCCGAAGCTCTTTGAAGCAGCTGGCATGGCACTACTGACCCACAAGTGCCTCGAGATTGGCGGGTTTCACGCCCGCGTCGCTCCCCCAACAGCGATGAAGACTATGAGGAATCTTGGGGAAAGACGCACGAGCGTATACCGAGAAGCCGAAGGGTTATCTTGGAGGTGAAAGGTCGCTGCTGATGCTCGTCGTGGCATCTCTCATGCTCGAGGAGGATTCCTCTCGACGCAGATGGTGCACGCCAATTATTAAACTGACTCGCAAATTGACCCACGAGTCAATAACGAGGCATGCCTCGTGATACGCGTCACACGCACTTGTCTCATGTCCTAACACTACGCGTTATTACGACCGATTTTAAAATGGGAAATAAATTACCCTCACTCTCGCACCTATAACCAATGTAAATATTATTTCTCTAGCTTTAAGCGCGTTTCTTTCTGTATAACAAAGGCTGCAAGAGCGACTAGAATCCAAGAGAGTTTTCTTGTGTACCAATATTATAGAGTGACGATACATGCGATATCGTGTATTAGAAGTGTGACGCGCGTTTTCCGCGTGTGTTACTCGGAGTATAAATTGCTACTGCAGTTTATTCAACTGACAAGGGACCTGTTATCTTAAATCACTATTAGGAAGAGGCGATATTTTTACGGTTCCTTCTAAATAAACGATGTCGAGCGTGTGTTTGACGCTATGCTAATTCGCTACGCATGAACGGAATTTATTTAGTTTACTGCTATATAGCTCGTAAATGAACCGACTGTTAACATTGTGACGTCAGCTTTAATTATGATCTCGGTACGGTAACCATATAGCCAGTTGCAATTCGTGGTATTGCAATACTGGCAAGTCACAGAGAGGCAGTCTTATTTAATCCGATGTGTCGGGAAAGAAGAAAGTATGTATACAGGCGTATGTGTAGTTTGTAAACAACCATTGTTTGGCCTTTCAGTCCACGCGAAACGTACCAGCGATTAGCTTGTTTTTATTCCTCGGTTCTTCGATGACTAAATTCCATAGATCTGTTTCATGGTCGATCGTTAAACCAACTTGTAGATAAGAGGAAGTCTGTATAATCTCTGTTGTTAAATGATATTTATTGTTCCCTTTTAATAATATGCTAAATTCATAAATTACTTATACCTATCTTTTTTCCGCTGAGTACAAAGGTGCTTGAGTGTTTCAAACGTAACAAAGTTGATACGATTATTTATTACTATTTCGTCAGTTATTATAAACGCGGGTTAATATATTCATAGATAAAGAATTGAATTGATTCATGGTTAATTGTAGTGATTCAGAGGCTTGTGTGACAACGATGAATCAGCATCCCCCTTTTCAATTATACCCGCCTAAAAGTACGAAACTTATATAGAGTTATTTTTTATGAAACGGATCTTTTAATTTGTACGATTGAGAAAAATATAATAGAGAGCTCTTCAAATCTTTAGTATACTATTATAATTAATTAATATCTAGTTTGATGAGAGCTATAATTTAATCGATACTGAATCTATCATTTAAAATTGCTTAATGATTTATAGTTTTAATATATATATATATATATATATATAGAAGAGTACTAATAAACTTACACCAGGTCAATAAAGAAAATACAGGCTTCGACTATTTCACCATTTTTATTGTTATTTGTTGATTGAATTCCGACGGAAAACCAATTCTATAGTCATTAATACATTTAGTTGTATTTATCCACGATTCCCGCAATTGGATCTATCAACCAGTGGATAATCGCACGTTCGTATTGCTGGATTAAATTCAGTTCCTGCACCACAGCTCTTGATAAAACAGCCACCAGGATCGCATTCTTGATATTTGGTGCAATCTCCAGGATACGCCATGATTTGTGCCTGAATTATGATGTTTTTCAGCAATATAAAATGAAATTCTTATTTTAAGAAAACTTAATCTTTATTGTGCCTAAATACTTACAGATACAGAGAGTATGACTACATTAATGCACAACAACACAAATAAACAGATTACACCAATCTTGGCCATTTTAGATCACTCTTTGAATCGTACTTAGTGCAATAACTAAGATTCATCAGAGTAAATGAGCATTATATATACATCGACATACAGGAAAAGATCTACAATCTTACTATCGGAAATTAGACATATTTATAATTTATAATAATTTTATTTAACATTGGCACGATCTTTAGACGATTTCCATGACCTTACTTATGCTTGTCGGGCAAGATCAAAGGTGTAGATATTATTTTAAAACTGTTTACTTGACGGAAAGCGAAAACACGTGCAATTGTAAAGCTACTTTATTTAATTATATATTGAAGTATCTGCAGTTATATACTTACTTTGTTCCTTCCCCGGTAGCAAAATTAGCCCAAATGACGTAAACGTGACTGGCTTCCTGGTGATAATGGCGTCATCTGGACCAATTTTGCTACCGGGGTTCAGCTTAATCGTTCATTTCATTAAACCCAATCTTGATTGAATGCGACCATATAAAAGTTTATATGGATTTTTTATGTCTGCTCTTAGCCCTACTAATCTAGTAAAACTAGGTGATATTAAAAGTAAATTTTGGAAAAGACCATAACAGCTACTTGCCATCCAATACAAAGAAACACTCTGAAAGTATTATTTTCTAATTAATAAGTACATATATCTATATTCATATATTAGCAACTAGTGTAAGGTAAAAGATTCTTACAGCAGGATTATGCGCTGCTATTGGTATCATAAATATTGTTAATATTCTTACAAAATTAATCAATATTTTATGATGAAACTTTATCATATTTGGATCTTTCATCATTAAATTAATCTAGCAAAGAAAATATATTTTAATAATAAATGAGAGAAAGGATTAAAATTTATTCTTTAAGTGAATGAAGCATTTATGTACCTCTATGATCAGTAAATTAAGAATTCCTAGAGTTATAGGTAATATCCAATATTGATCAGTGGCTGTTAAATTGGATACCCATCCAAAACCTTCAATGCTCAACTCTTGATAAATGTTAAAAGCATCTAAACAAATAAAAAAATCAATATACAGTAAATAATATAAAGTATATATATTAAATCTTACCTTCAGATTTATAAGGCAGCATAAAGCTAAGATTTCTTAGAGATGCTGTCACTACAATCCACAAAGGCACTTGGACTAATATCAATACAACACTCTTAGCAGGATGACAGTTCTTTTCAATAATTAACTTACTCCATTCTTCTTTTCTCTGTAAAAGTCAAATATATAAAATAGTATTTTTATAAAAAAATGTTTTTTTTTTACACTTGATTATAATTATCAATTTATATATAAATACTTTTAAGAAGAACCATTTCTTAGCATCTGCTTCTGTCCATCCTTTTCTTTCGATATTATTTTTAGCCAATACATGCAAAGAGTGAAGAGTATCCTTAAACTCTTCAGCTGCGGTTACCAACTTTTGAGCATTATGTATCTAAAATTTACAACCTACATTGAGTTATAATTATTAAATAAATAATGTAAACAATAATGTAAATATTTACCTGAACCACTGACAATGGTAAAGTAGTTGCTGTTCTAATAATTATAGTGCCAATAATTAAAGTAGCCCACCAAGGCAATCCTGTAGTACCATGTAGCCAAACCCAAGAGTTCTGTGCAAATTCAACTGGAGCACTTTCCGAAAGTACCTTGAAGATATTAGGTAAATCTTCTGAAGAATGTATTACACTATTAGTAGGTAATGTTAATGTAAGATTTGAATTATATCTAATAATACTCCAGTTCTCAAATTTATTGCTATTAAAGGATATTTTAGGCATACAGTGTATTCTATCATATAAGTTGTTTCTGGAAATAACATTATGTAATGCTACAGACGAATATTCTCTAATTGTCAATGTTCTACAATATTGAATTTGTATTTTTTTCTTTTCACTCCAAATAGTATTTCTTCCAAAACTTTGGTAGGTATAAGGAAAACCATTGCTATTTACAAAAATTTTGCTAGTAGTAAAAGGCAACACAATTAAATTCTGCAATCTTCTGATAATCATTGTTAAATGAAAAACTTTTTAATGTTTCTCTAAATTATTTATCAACATCGATCTAGATGTTCTTTGGCTATTAAATGCAGATCAATGCAGGTTAGGTACTGTATAATATCCTGCATTTATTTCTCAATATTTACAAATTTGCAATACAGAAGTTTGTGATTTAAATGGCGTAAAGAATAAATAAACACATGAATTAAATTAACATTACATTGTTCTTTCTACGATACAACTCATCATAACCTTATTCACTTCATACCTCGGTCTACCGCCCTACCGGAGTACCGGATCGGGTCAACGCCCTACGGGGCTGAGTCTGCGACCTCCGTCTGCCTGCTCTATCTTAATAAGAATTTGTGTGTGATTACCGATATTTTCCTATATATATGCAATATTTGTACCCTGACTGAACTGGCCTATCAGGCCTGTACTCTGTAGCATTTTAAAATCAAAACCAAAACTACTATAATTGTAAAATCTATGTACCATTTATGATATTCATATCATATCACAAATATACAATTATTTTAAAATTAGTATTTTAATAACAAAAAAATCATAAAATTAATTGTAACCAAACTAGTCTAGGTAAATTTGGAAAATAAAACTTTCAAATTATGGATAAAATAACATTTGCAAATGTATTTCTATAATTATAGTTTTTCGTACAGCCACATATAAAATATATTTAATATTAAACAGCTGTATAAGAGTAATGCTAAATACTAAAATAATTAACCTAAAATTAAGTTTCAAAGTAAAAGTTAATAAAGCTGAGAAAATATTGTATGAAGAAATTCCTAAGTCATTCTTAAATTATTAACAAATAATGAATTAATAGTATTATCTTAGCTTTATACAATAAAAATTAATGTGACATTTCTTTTTAACATTTGTGAAGTATATAAAACTGTAGAATATACTGTTTTAGTCTCTAGGATATTTATTTATTTCAATTTTCCTCCTCTTTTGTCTGAACATAATTGTGTAATAATTGTGTCACGTGCTCAGGAGAATATAAACTGACAGTAGAACATAAGTCTCCAACAAAGCTTTTAAGATCATCTTTATGTAATGCAAGATCATCCTCATGTACTAATAAAACAACATTATTCTCACTATTTTCACTATTCTCTGGTACAGACTGAACATCGTGTCTTTTTTCATAATAGGTGTTTAGAAGATCGCTTGTATCAACATTTTTATCTACTGCATTTTTGCTTTTATTTAATGATGATACATCATTATGGCAATGATGCTCTAATGAAGGGCTCACAAAATCTTCAAAATTTATTGTTTCATCATTTTCTTTGATTAGGCTCCATTGTAGATTATTGCTAATCTCTTCTATTGTCTTCCCATAAATATTTGTACTTAAAACTGCATTCATGATTTGTTTTATCACCCAGAGATAAATACGTTGAGAAAAATGCTTCTTATATTTATGATGTATTGCTTGACGTACATTACTGAAACTTTTATTACAGAGAATACAATTTCGGTCATGCAATCTCATTAGATGGTCAGTATACATTTTCAAAGAATTAAAGGAGGATTCACACGCATCACACTGAAATGATTTTGATGTATGTGTATATTTTTCATAATTACACATACTAGACAATTGTCTTGCATCAATTTCTTTTATATACTCCTCAATATTTATAATATCAGCATGTGTTTCATTTTTATTTTTTTTACTGCAATCAAGATTATTTTCAAATACAAAATGACACGATAAAATATGGTAAGCCATATGCTGAGAATAGTATATCTTTCGACAAAGATGGCACATTCCTGCACTTATTTTATGTATTTTCCACAAATGATATTTAGTTCTACTTAAAGAATGATATACTAAATTACAAAGTACGCATTTATACTTCCAAAACAGTCTGCATGTTAAGTAAGCGACTAAAAACTGCTCACTTTTATCTCTTGATACCTTCAATTTTTTTAATCCAATTTGACTATCCTCATTTTTCAACTCAATCATGGATGTACTACCGGAAATATTTAAATCTGTATCCTGTATAATATCAGCATAATCTTCGCTGTAATCAAATACGATATCTGATTTCACGTAGTTTTCCGCTTCAAATATTTCTTCTGCGTTTAAGCTTTTTAAATTTGTTAACACTTTATAGTTTTGTTCATTAGTATTTAAGTATGTACATTCTTTTTCCGATTCATCATCATACCTAATGTTATGTAAACGATACAAATGTTCGTAGAGATCTTTTGCAGAATCAAAATTTAAGTCGCATAATAAACATTTCGTAGATAAATCTGGATCATTCTTCAATTGATTCCATTTATTGGTGGTTTTGTTCAAATTTCTATCAACTCGCCAAGCTTCTTTTGTTTCTATGGCTTCTAACCCCGTTTCTTCATATTTGAATTTTATTATGTCATCTTTTTTGATAATATCATCGTCGGTCATTCTTAACCGTTTATTTAATATCTTTTGCGTTTCTTCAAAATTACATTGTTTTTTCTTCAAATTTCTAATTTGGCCTATTTCAGTTGTATCTATGCTGGATGCAATTTGAGTCTCAGGTTTATCTAATTTTATTTTCTTATTTGATTTTGAATTTAAAGCAATTATTTTTCTTTTTTTTCGGCTAACTTGATTCTCTTTTACGTTGTTTCTTACTGAACTATTTCTCATTAAAGTTTCATCCTCTTTTGCCTTGTTTTCCATTGAATTATCTCTCATTAAAGTTTCACCCTCGTTTACATCGTTCTCCATTGAATTATTTCTGATTGAAGTTTCATCATTTTCTACGTTGTTTTCCTTTGAACTATTTCTCATTGAAATTTCATCCTCTTCTACGTCGTTTTTCATTGAATTATTCCGCATTGAAGTTTCGTCATTTCCTACGTCGTTTTCCTTTGAATTATTTCTCATTAAAGCTCCTTCTTCCAGTTCCATTTTCAATTTAGAAATTTCACGTTTTTCTAAATATTCTATACATGCACTTCTCATATTCATTTTATTAAACAAATGTTTAATTACATGCTGCTCAAGATGTGCTAATAGTTCTGTATCATTTTTTTGTATTTCATTACATATTATGCACTTATAACTATCCACGCAAGTATGTTTGTGATCATTGCATGCATGTCTATTGGTTTTATGAAGTTTATTAGATGGATTTATATTTTTATTTGTAATGTTATTATGTAATATTTTCATCTTGTTTAACTCTGTTGAATTTTCTGTTGGGTATAAAATATTTGAATTGACATTGATAGCTCTGTTTAGATTTCCTTCATTCATTAGCATATCATTTTGTTGCTCTCCAGATCCTTGTAAAGAATTAAATGTAACAGACTGGGCGATTTTTTTACGATCCTTATCATTGATCAAACTTCTTTTATTTTTCTTAACTATTGCCAAATGGGTTTTGTCATTCTTATGTGTCTCTACTTGATTACTTAAGTTTGGCATAACTATGGGAAACTCACTTACTAATTTAATTTCTTTTTTATTTTTATTTTTATTACTCTTCTCCTCTTTGTCATTATTCACTCTAATAATCTTTTTAATTACAGTTCTTTTTACATTTAAAGTTTGATTTCTGGATAAAATTATTTGTTTAACTTCTTTGTTGCCTAAAGAATTAATAAAAGTCTCTTTACTTATCACCATAGTATCTTGTTGTTTTCCAAATATTTTAACAAAATTGCTTAAAGTTAATGTATCATCAAAAGATCTACTTCCTTTTTTATTTTTTTTATAGTTTACAATACTCTTAAATTCTGGTTTCGTATCTTTATTAATTTCTGAATATTTCTGCTTTGTTTGTTCCTGGTTATTTATTTTTGCAGTTGAATTCATGCTAGAAAATTCTGTTCCCATCATATCTCCATATGCTATATCATGTAAAAAATACAAATGATCCTCCATGCCTTTTTGTGAGGTAAATTTCTTTTCACACAGAAAGCATTTTTTTAAGTCACTATTATGTTTTGTGAATTTTTGCAATTTATCAACAGACATATTTTCCAAATTCTCCACTGCAATATTTTCATCTACTTTGCACATTTTTACAGAATTATTTAAACTTAAAGCTGTACCTGTAGACACATCTGTATTCAGAATTCTTTTGTGTTCAAGGCTGGTGACATTTTCACTTTCTGCTGAATTATTACTCTCTATTCTGTAAGTAATGGAATCATTATTTGAATTTAGAGTTTTACTATTAGAGTCAATTTCTTTTATATTTACATTATTGACTCTATTACTTTTTTCTTCCAGTACTGTTTTAGACATTACTAAAGGAGGATGTAATTCTACATTATTATTTTCAGATTCAAAATTGGTCAAATTTGTTTCGCTCTCTATGTTACCCTTTTCCTTAAGTTTTGAGATCTTTGAAGAACTATTTATGTTCACTGAAGCTTCTGCAGATATGATTGTATTCATTGCTACTCTGCTTGGTATTACTTTGCTAACATTGTTGACTAAATAATTCAAATTTGTTCCAGCCTTTCTTGTATGTTTTAGTAAATGTCTTTGATAACTTATATTATATAAAAATTTTGCTTTGCATATATCACATTGCCTTTTAAATGCTTTTGTAGATTTAATCAAGCTTTTATTTTGGTTCTGCTGAACATTTTTAGTTTTAATTTTTCTCACGACTACTGCTTGTGGTAAAATTGTTTCCACTGTTCCTGGTTCTCTTGTAACTTCTACTTCTTGTTGAGAATCACTTTCTGTTATTATTGAGTCACTGTTATTAGCAGAATTGTTTAAGTCATGTTTGTCCATGTCTTGAACATTTTTTCCTACTGACTTAATTTCTTCAATTTGTTTGGTATGCTTCATCTGTCTATCACTAATAAATGTTGGTTGCTTTTTCTGAATATTTTTAGTTTTAACTTTTCCAACTACTTCTTGCGGTGAAATTATTTCTACTGTGTTTGGTTTATTCTTAACTTCTAATTTGTGTTGCGAATCACTTTCTGTTACTATTGAGTTACTGTTATTAGCATAACTTTTGAAGTCATGTTTTTCCACTCCTTGAGCATTTATTACAACTGAGTTAATCTTTTTAATTTGTTGAATATGTTTTATTTGTCTATCAAAAACCAATACTGGTTGCTTCTTCTGAATAATTTTATTTTTATCTCTTTCAACTATTACTTTTTGTGGTGAAATTGTTTCCACTGTTCCTGGTTCACTTGTAACTTCTACTTCTTCTTGGGAATAACTTTCTGTTGTTATTGAGTCACTGTTATTAGCAGAGTTCTTTAAGTCATGTATGTCCATACCTTGAACATTTTTTACAACTGACTTAATCTTTTCAATTTGTGGACTGTGCTTCATCTCTCTATCACTTACGAATGTTGGTTGCTTTTTCTGAATATTTTTAGTTTTAACTTTTCCAACAACTACTTCTTGCGGTGAAATAGTTTCCACTGGTTTTGGTTTACTTGTAGCTTCTAATTTGTATTGCGAATCACTTTCTGTTACTACTGAGTTACTGTTATTAGCACAACTTTTAAAGAAATGTTTTTCCACTCCTTGAGCATTTATTACCACTGAGTTTATCTTTTTAATTTGTTGAATATGCTTTATTTGTTTATCAAAAACCAGTACTGGTTGCTTCTTCTGAATAATTTTATTTTTATCTCTTTCAACTATTACTTTTTGTGGTGAAATTGTTTCCACTGTTCCTGGTTCACTTGTAACTTCTAATTCTTGTTGAGAATAAATTTCTGATGTTATTGAGTCATTGTTATTAGCAGAATTTCTTAAGTCATGTATGTCCATATCTTGAACATTTTTTACAACTGACTTAATCTTTTCAATTTGTTGACTGTGCTTCATCTGTCTATCATTAACGAATGTTGGTTGCTTGTTCTGATTATTTTTATTTTTAACTTTTCTAACGACTACTTCTTGCGATGAAATTTTTTCCACTGCTTTCGGTTTGCTCGTAACTTCTAATTTGTGTTGCGAATTACTTTCTGTTACTATTGAATTACTGTTATTAGCACAACTTTTAAAGAAATGTTTTTCCACTCCTTGAGCGTTTATTACCACTGAGTTTATCTTTTTAATTTGTTGAATATGCTTTATTTGTTTATCAAAAACCAGTACTGGTTGCTTCTTCTGAATAATTTTATTTTTATCTCTTTCAACTATTACTTTTTGTGGTGAAATTGTTTCCACTGTTCCTGGTTCAGTTGTAACTTCTACTTTTTGTTGGGAATAACTTTCTGTTGTTATTGAGTCACCGTTATTAGCAGAATTCTTTAAGTCATGTATGTCCATACCTTGAACATTTTTTACAGCTGATTTAATCTTTTCAATTTGTTGACTGTGCTTCATCTCTCTATCACTTACGAATGTTGGTTGCTTTTTCTGAATATTTTTAGTTTTAACTTTTCCAACAACTACTTCTTGCGATGAAATTGTTTCCACTGGTTTTGGTTTACTTGTAGCTTCTAATTTGTATTGCGAATCACTTTCTGTTACTACTGAGTTACTGTTATTAGCAATATTTTTGAAGTCATGTTTTTCCACTCCTTGAGCATTTATTATAACTGAGTTAATCTTTTTAATTTGTTGAATATGTTTTATTTGTCTATCAAAAACCAGTACTGGTTGCTTCTTCTGAATAATTTTATTTTTATCTCTTTCAACTATTACTTTTTGTGGTGAAATTGTTTCCACTGTTCCTGGTTCACTTGTATTTTCTAATTCTTGTTGGGAAAAACTTTCTGTTGTTATTGAGTCACTGTTATTAGCAACATTTTTTAATTTATGTTTTTTCACATCTTGAAAATTTTTTCTAACTGACTTAATCTTTTCAATTTGTGGTGTATGCTTCATCTGTCTATCACTAATTAATGGTGACTGTAAATTTTTATTATTAGGAAAGTCCATTACAAAGTCAGTACTTAAATATGTACAAGTATCATCATTACGATCTAAGCGTGTCAACGTATAAGTGTTAGGAATATCCTTGATATAATCTGGTAAATCTCCATTCTCGGAATTGGTAAGAAACGATATTGGAATATTTGTTGACATTTCTGGTGTTACTGTTGTTTTATTCTTAACTACTTTTTTCAATTCACATCTTGTATGCTTATTTGTTATGTGGGTTTTTAAATTTACAAAACTATCAGACCATGTAAGACAAAATGGACATTTAACTTTTGATACTTTCCTGGTTTCATCTTGCATTGCTTTTATCTGATCAGTTACAATTTGGGCTTTCTCACACATTTTACAAGAACAACCATTTATATCATCTTGATTATTTTTACCAACAGCTTTTGTAATACTATGATTATCATTAGTATTTGGTACTAGATTAGTGCAAAGTTCTGATGGTTTAGAATTTGGCTCAATATTATATGAGCTACTACATCTATTTAATAAAATAATTTCAGGTCTATCATTCTGTGCAATATCATTTCTTTCTTTCAACAGGTTATTCTGGTTTAACACAACTGCTTTAGTTGGAGTTACTAGAGGTTTCTTTTGCATAGGTTCCCTAGTGAATTGTAAATTCTGTTGTCTTCTTTTATTTCCAGGCATTCTGTTAATAGCTTTCAAATTATTTTTCCTAAATAATAGTTTTACAGTGCTTCCTTCAATTTGTATTTCTTGAAGGGATTTAACCATTTGAAGGCTATTTTTCTTATTATCAATGGATAATAGTTTCGATAATACCTCATTTTTAGGTAATTTTAATATTTGGTGAAGTATTGGAGAATGATGTTGGACTGATTCTTCAACAGATTTTTTATTTTTAATTTGTTCACTTTCTACTTGTTTTATGCTTTTAACAACTGGTGACTGAATTGAACTTTTCTTAAGACTTTTTGATAATTTTTTCTTTTGACTTAAACCTACTGCTAAACTATTGTGAGTAACAGTTTTATTTTCTGAAGCAGAGGTAAAGTTTTTAAATTTATTGGTGGGTGTAGCAGTTGAAAGTTTTATTTTTCTTACTGCTCCTAGACTTTTAGTAATTTGTCCTTTGACCATACTATCTCTAGTTTCAAGTGATTTTTGTTTTCTACCATTTGCCTTTGTTATGTCATTTTGATCATCAAGACTTTTGCTTGATAAAGCAGAGATATAGCTGTTACTTAATTTACTGTGTGTGATACTGTTACTCTCATCTGAAGTCAATTTTCCATTCCTATTTGTATCTTGGTCATTTTGTGTTTCTTGACGTTTTAAAATATTTGCAGTTAGTTGTTTCTGTCTATTAAATTTTAACAAAGCAGGATGATTATCAATTTTTATTAATGGTATTATTATTTTTCTATTATTGCATATTTTGTTATACTCTCCATCATGTTTTTTCTCACTAGTGCAAACATTCTTTAGTTGATTCTCACTTTCAATACTGTTTACTTCTTCCTTGTCTATAAGACTTGAATTGGTTTCAACATTCACTACATTTCCCAAGTGATTTTTATTACATTGAGCATACTTTTCATTAATTGTAGGTGGCGATAAAACATATAATTTTTGAGATTTGACTTTCTCAGTATTTGGTTTCACTGGTTTATTAATGCGTATTAACTTTACAATCGGTATGCGTCGCCCCTCATTTATTTCTTTTAATAGGCTTTCTTTATTAAATTTTTTATATCTTGTAGATATTTTATGTTTTTGCTCAACGTTTCTTCTAGTTCTCATTTTTGCAATTTTTAGCTTTGCTAAACAATAATCTACTTATTTTCAGTTAAAGTGTAACATATCATCAATGATCAGCGTTGCCAACTCCGCCATTTTGAATTATACTACGGTGATGTATAGTAAGTGGCTAGAGCCGTGTTCCGTTTTAGGCTTAAAGGGTCGGTGAAACGTTCGCAAATGCAATGCTAATTCGAAGCCAAAAAAAAGTGATCATTCTAAACTCTAAACTCTAACTAAGGGCTGGTTGTTCCACCTATTGGCAAACGTCTGGATAAATTTATCCGTTTGGTAAAGCTTGAAATTGAATAGAATTTACTACAGTTTGTAAATTTTACCAAGCAGATAAATTTTACCAACAGGTGGAGAAACCGGCCCTAATAGACGACAACACACGTTAAATTATAAATTACCATATAACTTATCTAGTTTATCTTCAGAGTATCTTTATTTCGATCTCACGATCGTGAAAACTGCTATTTTGCCTTCGAATTCAGGTTTCCAGCATTGCATTTGCGAACGTTTCACCGTTACCGTGCCTTAACGGGATCCCTTACGCCTACTTTACCGATGGTTCAAGTCAATAAACAATTAGTTTAACGGGATCCCTCACGCGTGCTTTACCGACAGTACAAGCCAATAAACAATTCGTTTAATAAAAGTTAAATGCGAAGCAAATTGCAAAAACGGGCTTCTTTATGACAAGATGCCAATTCTAACGAGTCAATCGAGCTTAAAAAAATTCAAATCGGATGAAGAATAACGCTGTACTACTGTCCCGCGTTTTGAAGTGGAAATAACCAAAAGTAACCTCTCTTCAAGAACACGGCACAATGGTACAGCGTTATTTTTCAACTAATTTGAGTGTTTTTAAGTTCGTTTGACTCGTTAGGACTGGCACATTATCCTACAAATGCCCGATTGTTCAATTTGCTTCGCATTTGACTTTTATTAAACGAATTGTTTATTGACTTGTACTGTCGGTAAAGCACGTGTGAGGGATCCCGTTAATAAAAGTCAAATGCAAAGCGAATTGAACAATCGGACGTTTGTAGGACAATGTGCCAGTCCTACGAGTCAAACGAACTTAAAAACACTCAAATTAGTTGAAAAATAACCCTGTACCATTGTGCCACGTTCTTGAAGAGAGGTTACTTTTGGTTATTTCCACTTCAAGAACGCGGGACAGTGGTACAGCGTTATTCTTCATCCGATTTGAGTTTTTTTAAGCTTGATTGACTCGTTATAATTGGCACCTTGTCATAAAGAAGCCCGTTTTTGCAATTTGCTTCGCATTTGACTTTTATTAAACGAATTGTTTATTGACTTGTACTGTCGGTAAAGAACGCGTGAGGGATCCCGGCGCGATCCCTGATGAGCGACCCTATAACGCAGTTCCTAAATGCATCGAGATTCGAGGGACCCCATACATGCCGGCCAGTTACACATATGTACTATGTATTCATACATAGGTACATACATCATACATCCATAGATCCACATAGATCTAACCTCTAACCAATTCTAATTCGATTTGACCCAATTTGACCCCTCGGCCTCATGCCTCAATGAAAATATAAACTCAAATGGCTACTGTTCCAAGAGCAAGAAAATTGTTGTTTTCCAGCTCCCAAAAAAGGACGAACGAATAATGCGAATACTGCAATTAGCAGCTAGATTGTGCTCTCGGCGACCAATCGAGTTCGACCTCTACGGTCTCCACTACATAATGGTTTTTTATATTTTTTACAAGTTTGAATAATAAATCGACATATTACCAAAATAATATTAGTCTATTATTAATCGAATTATGTGATTTACATATTCAGCTGCATTATGTGATAACTAAATGAAAATCTTTACTGCTTACATATAAATAGTTGTCATTCAAGTTTTAATGTGCTACATATGTAGAAATTAAAACCATTTAATTTTTTGACAATACATTAGTTTAAGAGTAGATAAAGCAAAATGAATACATTATATAAGTGTCCTGGTATATATTGTGGGAGAGATTTACTCTCTGATGGCAACTGGAGTGATTGTGGTGCCTGCCCAAGAGGGTTTCGTGCAAATGCATCTTCAGCTTGTGTACCTTGTGATGAAATGCCAGTGTTTTATGATTGGTTGTATTTAGGATTTATGGCCCTATTAGCATTAATATTACATTGGTTTTGTATTGATATGGTATCAATGCGGAGAAATTTACCCAAAGAAGTTATTGCACTACATCTTTCAGCATTATTTGAAATTATTGGTGCCTCACTTCTTACCCTTCAAGTAACTGATCCAATTGGAACATTTGATATCAGATCTTGTAAAGCTAAAAGACTATCAGATTGGTATACTTTGTTACACAATCCTAGTCCTAATTATGAGGATACATTACATTGTACTCAAGAAGCAGTTTATCCATTGTAAGTAGTTTTTTAATTTGGTTATATTCTCTAATTTTATTATATCTTTTTTTAGGTATACAATGGTCTTTGTTTTTTATGCATTAGGTATAGTATTAATGTTATTAATTAGGCCTATTGTTACATCAAAATTCCTACCAGATCATGGAAAATTTTCAATATATTCTGCTCTATATTTTTATCCCATACTGGCTCTACTGCATGCAGTTGGAGGTGGTTTAATATGCAAGTATAATCAATATACTGTAAGCAATAAATTATTATTATTTATACTAATATCTGTTATCTTTACAGATTATTCCTTTCCTTATATCACAATAATCTTATCAATTTTATCAAATGCAGCACATTTTGCATTCAGATTGAATCAGGTATATTCATAGACACAAAAGAAAAATTTCAAGAACTAACAATATCTATTTTCTATTTTCAGACAATGAAATCATTATTATTAGATTCTGTTTCTAATGTAAAAAATGTGACAGTTATACTGGGTCATTGGATGTTGCATGGATATGGAGTAGTAGCTATTACCACTCTCCGTGGTATGAGCATTCATCCAAGTATGATTGCACTGGTTCCTCTACCTGCTCTGTTTTATATTCTTACTGCTAGATTTACTGATCCGCATAAACTACATATTGACTAAATTTTAATTATATATTAAAATCTTATCTACTGTTGTATAAAGTTATGAAAATATGATTACATTTCATCACATTTTTACAAGTATTTTTGAGATGTTCTACAATAGCAGATAATTTAATATTGTAAGTTGATAAATAAATCTAACCATCAAAGACATTTTGTATTTGAGTTTATTTTCTTAAAACTGCAAGTTTTTGCATGTACAGGCTGTATATAAAAAATAGAATACCTTAAATATTTTGAAAAATAAACGTTTTAGAAAAAAATTTCAAACATAAGTTGTAGGACTCAAATTGGCTCAAATCAGCCTATCCATCAGCCATTTAAATTTCATCTGAAATTTAGAAGGTCATTTGAAGGCTATACGAAAACTAACTTGATTTTTTTAAATGGAATATTTTATGTAATATTACATATTCTTATAGTCAATTTTAAGAGCTTTCCAAAACTTCCTTTTTATCTCATCCAGTCGTTTATAAGATATTTCTATTTGATATTATGCTACATAGTATATAGGTGTGGAATTAACTGAAGTAGTGTGCGTGACCGCTGTTTATACGTGCACATTTAGTTGGCTGCATATACTTTTAAATTGATTTGTCGTAAATCTCTTTGGATGAAATGAAAATATAAAATTGCGGTTTTGGAAAGCTTTTGAAGTCAGTCTTTCAAGTCAGATACCAGAATATAAAAATATAAGATTTCATAGTGGTACGAATTACTGGAGGAAGCATATGCTGCATATGCTCGCGGGGTTTAGGCAACAGTAGTGAGGGGAATGAAGTATATGTATAACTCTTGGTTCAAATATACTATTTCGTAACTTGGTAGATGCAAGTTTTTTTATCGCAAATTACAATATCTAAATGTTGCTTCCCCAGGTTGGCCACAGATAATCACACATGTTGTATATTCATACTTCATAAAGAATTAAATGGACATTTTCATTCAGGATAAATAAAAAATTATATCAATCCTTAAAGTTTATTCAGTTTTTACAATGCAGAAATGCTTATCTCTCAAAAACTGCATGCAATAAAATTATATAAAGACATTTTGCTGGAAGACTAGGCTCATTAATTGTAAATTTGAGTATATACATGATATAAGAGTTATATCTTTAAAGAAAATATGAAACTATTCTTAACTAAAAAACGAATAGTAATATTTATAATAGCTACAATGGTGAGATTCAGCAGAAGAAATATGTAACGGCTTCTTAGCTTCTACCAAAATACTCAATATGATTGGTTGATTTCAAAAAGTGCTATCTGATTCACTAATCATAATGAATAATTTTAGAATATTTACCACTACATGAGCGTTCCGCTGAACTTTGAAGTAGTTTTAAAGTTGCCACCTTATGGTCATTTGGACAACGCAACACTATATATACATTTTTCTACAAAATATTTACAAGGTACCATAAAGAGTATTGGTTTATTAATAATATATCGATATTTAGAAAAAAAATTTAAATATGCGTGCGGAGCTAATCATTTTGCTATTCATAGATCCAAAATTACTATATTGTTGCATATTTATCTTATTTGAAAGTACACTATATCAACATTGTATGGTATACTGTTTAGCATTTTTCTTTAGGCTCATTTATGTGCAAGTAAAGCTATTTTGTAGTGGATCTCTCATGTAATGCCAAGTATCTTGAATGTAGCAGATGAGCATTTCAGTGAGTTCTATAGTTGCTGCTTCCACTGAATATTACCAAAGTGGGAAATTGAATCATCTCTTCTATGTGCAATGCTGCTGTGCTAAGAATAGAAGTTGTCTACAATTTTTTATATTTTCAGTGTCTTGTACCTATAACTTCAGTTTAACTCTAACTTTGTAGTCATGAAATTCCAATGTTGAATCTAGCCTTTTTAAATAATTTATAGCTTCTTAAATATTTTTTTAATATAATTTATGAACATATATTTTAATTTGTAAATATTCGATTATTCTGAAATAACATAAACGTCAATTACGATTTCTATTCCTAACACGGCAGAATAATATACTATAAAGTAAAAATTTCATAAAGAAAGCTTCAAAGTAAAGCTAACTAATATATAACTAAGTCAATTTCCCACACTATATAATATTGACATTGTGTAAATTTTATTACATGTATTTCTAAAGTGTAATAAAATGTTAATTGCATTTTGCTTTTAATATTAAAAATTATAGTTTCCAGTCCCAAGGAACGCATAAAACTCCATCGCTCATCACAGAATAATAATGTGTTACCCATAACATAATTCCTTCAAGATGCGGAGCTAAAGTTTGCTTGTGCAACAGTAATTGTTCACAGCATTTTATCATCAGATCCGGAGTAATACTATCGTCTTTATTTAAAGCTATTAAACTCAACTCTTTCATTGTTTTTTTATGCAGTTCACGTTCCACATGTTTTATACTGAAATTAAATTATTAAAATTTATATCATTTATATTATTAAGCTTGAAATAAATAATTAATTCCCTTACTTGTTATAGTGATTCAATCTTTTTGTAGCTTCTTGTAAATTATCAGTAATAAAACTAACTAGTAAAAAACTGGGGCAAGAAGAAGGAACAATAAATTGCCCAGTAGGTGATAGCATCAATGGCCCAGCTTCCCTAATAAAAAAGATTTAAATTATATAACTTTAATATCTCTTAATATACCAGACTAGTTTTTTCAATTACTAACGCTTCTATCACAATTTCATAAGCAGATAAACTGGCTGGCCAACAACTAGGATAACTTTTTCTTCCTTGATAATCCGATAATGTTGTTGTCAGTTGTCTAAGTTGCTGTTCATACTGGCCAGCCATCACCTTTGGCATAAATTTCCTGCACATATAAAGCACTCTAAACTTAACCATTACTCAATTTATGCAATATGTTACGCACCGTCGACCAACTTTTATATCAAGTAGCACCTGTGACACTGCTTTTTCAAAAGCAGGTAATTTTAGTAATACAGTATCATGCTTCTTTACATTTTTTATTAACTACGAAAAAGAAAATCTATAATTAGTTGCTTTGCACGATTTGTTTTTATATAAAAACATCATAATACAATAATCTTACATCAAGCCAATTGTGTCTCACTTCTCCTGAATTCAACATAACATTCCCTTCTAAGCTGATCCCTGTGTCATTAGCAAATACCAATGTTCTATCCTTCAATACCATCATAGTCTCTGGATGATGTTCTGCCAAAGCTTGAAATGCTAGTAAGCATCCTCGATAATGAGCTACATTCCACCCACAATCCCAGGTAATATTTTTTAAGCCCAGATTCGAACAAAGAGCTTTTACTAATTTTTTTACTTCTTCCCTCATAGGTCTGCATGCTTCTAATTTAATATGAGCTTCATTTATGTGTTTATATAAATATGCTCTAAAATTAAAATTGGTTTCGTAAGAAATGATAAAAACAATTTTATTAATATGTCTTACTTTAATGTATCAGGTTCTGTATTCATTTTTCTTCTCATTAAAATTGAAGCATAAATTGGATCATCTTCAAATTCAGAAAAATCAATGTTTTCCCCGTTCTTAGCTCTGGTCCAAAATCTTGATCTATACTTTAAATCATTTGGCCTTGACTGAGACTCTCGAATTTCATCTACAAATGTGGTAGGCAAATTGCAAGTCTTTAAAATAGAAAGAATAGCTTTTTTTAAATCTCTTTCATTTAGTTGTATTTTAACTAAAGTGAATTTTCCAGCCTTAACTTCCTTTTCATCTTTTGATCTTAGATAAAACGGTAATGTAGTTGGGCTGATAGGTCTTTGTTGTTGCAGAGATTCCAGAATGGAACTTAATTGTTTCAAAGAATTTTCATTAACAGTCTAAAAAAAATGTTTATTAACTTAAAACTTAACACTTAAGCTTCCAAAGCACAAAAAACTAATTGAGTTAAAAATGCAAATAAATTACAAAAATAGATCAATAATAAATGCACTTATATCTTATAATAAATATAAAGAATACAATACGTTATTAATGCACAAAGATAGTTACTTACTCTCTGTGTTGGATATTGACCAAAAAGATCAGGATGAACAGTAAAATAGAAAGGTCTAAGTGCAGTGGATACCTCCCCTGTGCTTAAAGCTCTTACAGCTTCTTTCTTGCAAAAACTGCCAAAGACAAACAAATATTAGAAATGACCTTCATAATGCAATTAACAAAAACAAAGAAAATTTAAATTACCATCTTGTTAATGTGCAATACATTTTGTTTGTAAAATCACCGCACTATTATTTCAAACTCCATGTCACAAAGATAATGCGTAAAAATATAAAATCACTTGTATTATTATTGCGTTTGAGTTTAACGTCGAGCAACCGATACAACACAAAAAAGAACAATCAACTAATATAGGATAGGTCATAGAGGATGAGGGGTCGTGTTTAAAAAAGGACTGTATTTACCGTCAGCGTGTGGGTGAGAAATTAAATTAGCTTTTCTTGCTATAATAAATTTTGGCTAAAAAGTACAGAGTGAAGTTAGTTAAAAGCTGCATTCGGGACGTTCGGGTGGTCGGGTGCGGGCGGAGTGCAGTGTGGCCAGATCGAGGACGGTTTCTATCCCCATCACGCTGTCCGGAGTGCGCACGCCGCACAGCTCTCACTGAGAGCTGTGCAAAATCGTCCTCGATCTGGCCACACTGGCGGAGTGCGGACTGCGAAGTGCGAAGCGAACACCTACTGCGGGAGTTACATATGTGTGTATGTAGTACATACATATACACTATACAGACTGATACAGATACTGACTGCAGACGGACCGGGGTCCGGGTCCGGGACACCGCGGAACTGACTAGTGTGAGTGAACTGCGGACAAATGTATTTCAATCTTCACTTGACTTAATTAATCTTGAATCTACTGCATGCAGCAATGCCAGCAATGCAGCGAAAAAAAACAGACCTAGCATCATTTTTTGTCAATCGACTAGTGTTAAACAGTGTTGAATGGTGGCGATCTGTACATACAATCCGTTTGTTTCTTTTCGCTGCACTATCGAACTAATGGTTGCGTTTCAAATTTTAAGCGCTAAGGTAGCGCTATATCATGATTGGTCAGTTGAATCAATTTGACCAATCATGACACGTATCTTACCTAGCGCTACTGTAGCGCTAAAGTTTTGAAACGCAGCCAATGCAATTAGTTGAAATAAGACAAACATATGTTTTCTCCACTCTAACTTATTGCACTAGTGCAGCAAACAGCGAAAAAGAACAGACCTAATGTATATACATACATATGAGACTATGAGATATGTATATGTACATTGTACAGTACATACATACACTTATTTTAGGAGAATTCGGGAGGAGTTCAAAATTCGAATTATTGCTGATAATTCCCTCTGAGCTGCTTTCCCAGTTCCCTAAGATCCAAAGGAAGTCATACGTTTGAATTTATTAGTAAAGACTACATTTACGTAATTTTAAAGATTAATTATGTCTTTTAATAATCCTCATATACGACTTTTAAGTGGATATGACATGCCACTCGTCGGATGTAAGCATACTACTACTATACGCACGCACCTTCATGTGATATTATACATATACATATACTCTACAATTATAATCTTATTTATAAAAAGATCTAATTATTAATGTAATTAAATGTTTTTTATATTTCATTGCAAATATATAAATTTGAAATGTATGGTTTTATTTCTAGTTGGGACATTTAGGATACAAGGTCAACAAACAATACTTGATGTCGTCAATGAATGTTTAAAATCAGGTTATAGATCTATAGGTGTGTGAAGAAAAATATAAAAATTCATTATTACATGAGCCTTTAAACATTAAAAGATATAAGGAATAAGCAACAAAAATCAGAAAAAAGATATAAAAGAATAAGGCAGGTCAACTGTGAAAAATAATTGACTGGTTTAATGTTTTTGAAGTGTTCATAATTACTACTTATTCTTTATTTTGTTTTTTATACTTTATATTTTTCATTGTGTAAAGATTTGAAGCTTATTAATAGTTATAATCTAAGTATACTATATTCTTCTATCACTGTATCTAATACAAAGTTTATTAGATACCGCAGCTGTATATAAAAATGAGGCTGACATTGGTTTTGCTTTAAAAACTTTGTTACCAAAATATAATTTAAAAAGAGAAGATATTTTTATTACAACTAAATTATGTAAGTACGATAAAGGCAAAGTTGTTTAGTTTTTAAATTATTTTATTTTAATCATTTTATAACTTTAACTCATAATAGCACCACATTTGAATGGAAATGAAGAAGGAATTTTTAATGCAGTAAATCAATCTATTAAAGCACTCAACTCATCTTACCTTGATTTATATTTGATTCATTGGCCAGGTGCAGCAGGAATTTCAGAAAGTTCTAATAAAAATAAAAATTTAAGAATAAACACATGGAAATCATTAATAAAATTGCAACAGCAAGGTCTGATAAGATCTTTGGGAGTTTCTAATTATACAACTAAACATTTATTGGAATTATTGGAAGCTTTTGGAGATGTAATTCCATCAGTTAATCAAGTAAATTAATTTTATAATATTAATATTAGTGTAAATTTTTCAAATTAATTTCTTCAGGTCAATTTTGTGATAGGTAGAGTGTCACCCACATTATCGTCAAGAGTATTTAAGATCTTTTTGTCAGAAAAAAGGCATTCATATTCAAGCATATTCATCTCTTGGCACTAGTAGCTCTAATTCTCTTTTAAAAGATCCAACTATTATTGAAATATCATCTGAATTAAATGTCTCACCAGCTAGAATACTTTTAAAATGGGGATTACAACAAGGTATTGGTAAGTTTAATAAATATAAATAAAGCCATAATGTATTATATTTTGCTTATTTCAATATGCTTTCAGGCATAATACCTAAAGCAGTTAAAAAAGAGCATATTAGAGATAATATAAAGTTAGATTTTTTAATTCAAGAAAGTCAAATGCATGCTTTATCAAATTTACCTCAACAAAAGTATGCTTGGGATCCTATAAATGTATTTTAGTGATCTTTAACATTCCAAGCTGATAAATAAATAACACGTATATAATAAAACGTTAAAATATAGAAATTTTAGTTCACTTAAATTTAAATAATACATATATAAATAAAAAGAAACTATGGAGGATAAATTTGCTGATGACGTTGCTAAGCTTTGTATAAAAAAGTATGAAACACTTGCAAAAACTGGAAAGCCAATAAATAATGAGTGGACAGTGTTATCTGGCTTTGTTCTAAAAGCTACAGATGGTTCGTTTAGTTTGCTTTCTCTTGCCACTGGTACAAAATGTCTTGGTGGGTCTGAAATACTTAAGAATAAGCAAGATGATATAGGAGCTCAATTAAGTGATTCCCATGCAGAGGTCCTTGCAAGACGTGCTTTATTACGTTATTTATATGATCAATTAGAAATTGCACTGAATGGAAAACAGAGTGATATTTTCTATGTTGATGATACCCAACAATTTAAAATAAGAGAAGGTATATCATTGCATTTCTTCTCCAGTCAGATGCCATGTGGCGATTGCTCTATATTTTTAAAAAGAGAAGCAACAGTAGTATTATCTCCAGCAAAATTGAGAAAATTAGAGAATAATGAAAAATATGAGTTAGAGGCTCGTAGAACTAGTGAACAGGATACTACAATAGAAGATATATACAGGACAGGTGCTAAATGCATAGGTACAGAAAGTAATCAAGATCCAAAATTACCAGGCAAAAATTATCATGTTGTTGGACCTTTGCGAATAAAACCAGGAAGAGGAAATCCAACTTTGAGCTTATCATGCTCTGACAAATTAGCAAAGTAAGGAAAACTGAGTAACTTATAATTTCCTGAATTAATTTTGTTTACGAATAATCAGATGGAATGTTCTTGGTGTACAAGGAGCCCTTTTATCAATATTGATACCAAAATTAAAAATTGCTACGATAATAATTGGAGGAGACACCCCCTATTGCAAAGAAGCTATGGAACGTGGTATATATAAAAGATTTAATATATTAGAGGGACCAAAGGTTCTACAAGCGTCTTATTGTTTTGTTGATAAAAAAGGTTGTGGTAGAACACATCCTTGTCCATCTAGTATCATTTGGTGCTCTGTGCAACATAGGTATATTTTAAATTTATATCTGATCTAAGCACTCATAACATAAACAATTATAAATTTATATTATTTGTATTTAGAAATATAGAAACAGCTGTTAATGGTCGTAAGCAAGGAGCAACAAATAAAAGAAAAGGACAAAATTTACTAATAAGTCGTCGAGAGTTATTTTATACATTTTTAAAAATTTGTGATAAGATCACTAAATTAAATAAAGGTACAATGCATCCCAAGAAAATGGGATATTTTCATTATAAACAAGCGGCGATCAATTATCAAAAATTATGGAAAAATTTAAAATTAACAAATTTCTCATCTTGGCCTACAAAGCCGATATATTTACAAAACTTTTTTTTATAAAATAATATTTTGTAATTTTAATATATAGTTAGTTATATTCACATCTATAACGATTTTACTATGTTCGACGACTCAAATTTGTATATCTTATTCCTACACAAGATAAATCAACTTGATCTTGGATTTCACCTTCTTCTTTATGGGGTTCAATTTTAAATACAATTCCAAAAAATTCTTTTAAATCACGCAACAACTGGATTCTGAAAATATCCAATATGTTGTTAAATATAAATGAACACGTGAGTCTTCTCATTCTAATACTTTCGTTAATTGTGTTAAAGGGCCCAATGTTATTTTGGGAACATGTTTTTTCCCCAATGCTATACAAGCTATTTCCATACACTGAAATGCAGAGTTTATACAGCCATTTAACAAATATAGAAAAAAAGAAAAAAAAATTATTTTACAAATATTATATCAACTATTTTTGTACAGTAAATAAAAATATATATTAAGTAATTTACCGGTAAATTTCATCTAAAAGTCTTAGGGCTGCTTCTTTACCTAAACCTTCTGGTGTATGTACATACATGGTAACGATCCTGTAACCATTAAAGGTGAGCATGTGTTGCCAGGTTGCCAGTAAAAAACACTTTTAGTAATCTCTACTGGGTGCGGGTACATACACGGCGCGTGAAATACACGCGCGGCGCGGACTTTTGGATAGGGCGCGCGGCGCGTCCACTCCACATGTTTCACGCGCCGTGTATGTACTAGTACTATGTACCCGCCCCTTTAGGCCCGGTCTTACAGGTCTCAATTAAATTAATTATGCTATATTATACATATTTAACATATAATATAGCATAATTAATTTAATTGAGACCTGTAAGACCGGGCCTTAGGGTCACTGTAACGTGAAGAAATTTAGGGCTAGAAACCTCAGAATTTGAAGACGAAAAGGCAATAATCGTTCTAGATAGACGGCAATTCCATGTGACAATGATAAATTATCACATAATTTATCTAATTTTTCTTCAGAAGAGTGTCTTCATTTCCAGCTCCCGAACATAGAAACTGCTTTTTTGTCTTCAAATTCTGAGGTTTCTAGCCATGAATTTCTTTGTTACAGTGACCCTTTAATTTGCTTGTGGCCCTGTTGGCGTTCTGTCACTTCTGTCCTGTCACATTACATCACTGGCATTTGACTGCCTCTTCTGATTGCCAGATTAAAGTTTATTTTTAAATGATTAAAGTTTGTTTTTTTTATGTAAATTTTAGTTTTTCTTACATTGTAATTATTTTTATGGCTGTAATTGAAGAGAAGTCCGAATAAATGCGATACGTGTAAAGTAACAGGTTTAAACAGATGTTTTACCAGTATTCAATAAGCAATTAGCTCAGTTGACTTAACCTTTTAAAATGACAGTAGCAGCTAAAGTATTTTTACTCATTTTTTTAACAAATAATATAGTGTCAATTTATACTTATGATTATTTTGATGAAGAATTGATGCTAAAACCTTTAGCTAGTGGTCATGTTTATGCATATTTTCAATTTACTACAATTTGGGAAAATGTAAATACTCTGCAAACCTGTGAGTGAAAATAAATCTTGTTTACTTATTAACAATAATTTGTATTGGATACTGGAATGTAAATTAACCATGTTACTTTTTCAGTGCATCACTCACACTTATTTCCAAGAGGCTTAAGTGAAATAATTGAAAGGCATAAAGTAGATGAGCTGCATCTTACACTTACTGAAGGGTTTTGGAATTATCAAAAATGGGGATATCCATTCCATGATGCTGGCCCTGGTGCAGAAATCTATGCTTGGTTTCATAATGACGTTATACAGTAAACCAATGAAAAGATTCATACAGGATGGTGATTGCTTAATTGCTTAAATAATTGTCTTTTTTGTTTCTCAGAGTGGATGAAGAATGGAGAGGATTAACTAATGCATTAGCTGGTTTATTTTGTGCTTCATTAAATTTTGTTGATTCATCAAATAGTATGTCTTCAGAATTTACTTTTCGCCCTACTGGTGCAGTAGAAGGTTTTAAAAATTCATCTCATTTAAGATATTCTTCTTTACCAAGAGAAATAGTTTGTACAGAAAATTTAACACCATTTAAAAAATTATTGCCGTGTGATTCAAAAGTAAGCATTTTATAATTATCTTGTTGTAGATTCTTGTTAAACATTTTTTTATTTAGTTTTAATTTATTAATATTACAGAAGGGTCTTACCACACTTTTAAATTCTGCACACATTCATGATACGAATTACCATTCTATTGGTATTCATTTTCGCTCAAAATGCTTTAATGCTGCATGCACTAAAGTATCATTGGAACTGAGACAAACAGTTTCTTTAATCTATGATATAATGGTAGATGTAAATCAGGTATTTTCAATGAACAACTTATATTTTACTTACATCTTACGATTTAAGTATTATAAAAATTCTAATTATAGGATTGGTCAATACTGAAATTTTTTGGTATGGGCATGAAAGGTGCATGTCCTCTAGCCACTTTAAGCAATATATATGTGGATATATCTAGTAACAACAGTGTTCATGCATATGATCTTATACCTCTCCCAAATGTAACCATTACTAGTTTGCGAGGTGGCCAACAAAACCAAATAGCAGTTTACGATGTAAGATCCTATTCTAACAAAGGAATATTTAATATTGGTATTGTTCATGGTAAACAAAGAACAAGTACAATAAATTATCCATCTATACTTTCTGCAAATAGATATTTAATAGGTAAGACTAACTGGAATAATTAACCTTCTAATCGCGGGCAGCGTGGATATTACATTTCACTTATTTTGTTATCACGTTCCTTTTTTATTCAATACACTTATTTACTTACAAATAAAAATAAATTACAACGAGTTCAATCACAGATCATACTTTTTAAAGATATATTGTGTGATTTTTAGTTAGTTACTGAACACTGATCGAACCTTTTACATTATATGTTTCATGTAAAAAAGGTGAACTTGGAAAATTGCTAGTGGCTAGAGGGGATAAGGTGTTTTAACATTAGATCAATATTAGTAATCAATATTTTTCTTAATCAACAGGATATGGTCAGGAAAGAGGTAGTCTAGTCACAAAAATATATAATAATCATTGGCAATCATTGGATATAGTTTTGCTTGAAAACATCCCATGGTATTTACCAATGTACTTACATACCATTAAAGTGATCTCTAATGGGAACAAAATTCAGCCATGTAAGTAAATAAAGAGATGGGAACTATCTGATTTGTAGTTAATTTTTGCAGATTCTCTAGACAGAGTTAATTTTTAAATTTTTGTTAAGAAAATATAATTTTATAGTGCTTCAACGATACTTGCCTGGACAAGAGAGAAAAAGACCATATTATTTAGAATTAGTCTTACGCCTGCCACCACATTCTGTAACAAAAGTTTCCATTGTAGTAGATTATTTATTTCTTAAGTGGCAAGAGTATCCTCCGGATGCAAATCATGGATTTTATATGGGACCAGCAACTATTACAGCATTGCTGCCTATTGCACGAAATTATACAGCTTTACCGCTTGATGGAAGTACGATAACATCAAGGTCATTATAATATTGATAGTAATGTTAAAAGAATTCCTTAACAAGGAAGGAAAAGAAGTTATATTTATTCTTTTTTTTTACAGTTTTAATGCTTCCAGAGATGGATATCTGGTACAATTAAGAACAGAGACTATTCTCATTAGTCTTCCTACGCCTGATTTCAGTATGCCATACAATGTCATTTGTCTGGCTTGTACAGCAGTTGCATTAGCATTTGGCCCTCTGCACAATATTTCGACCAAGAGATTAGTGTTAAAGCAAATTGAAGAAGACTGGAAAAGCAAAGTGTTCTCATTTCTTCTTGGAAAAGCAGGAACAAAAGATAAGCAAGAATAAAAATGTGAAATACAGAATACTAATGAAATTAAACTATGTATACAGACAATTTAATGGCATATGCTTGTGGATTATGTTGGTATATAAAAATATTTGAATTTTCTTTAAACAATATAAAAAAATCGCTTAGATCATTCAGTATTATTTGAATTCCTGCATTTTCTGCTCTTTTTCTGTTAAATGAATTAATTTTTTGTCTTGTCATATCAGTAGCTACACATAAAACTTACACAGTAGCTAATGTAAAAGTACAAAATATGTTGCACTTTTGATATATCTTAACATGCGCTATGGGCAGATATAGCCTGCTATACAAATTATAATGTTAATAAAAAATTTTTAGTAACAGATTTTATGACATTAGGTAATATTGTTTCACCTTTATAATCTACAATTATATTTTTTTAACGCTGAATATAGCAATTAAATTTTTAATAAAGGTCCGTTTGGAAACTAACAATTTCATCATAACATTGGGCACTAAATAAGATTTTAGTCATTACTAATCGTATTTTTAAGGTAATATATATTAAAAAAACATAGCGCATAATAAGGTTACAACCATATCAGACAAATTCTGACAAAAGAATGTAACATAAAACACCACATGCGTTTCTGACTTAATATAACAATGACGACGGTAATCTGTATTAAGTATAATCGATGTTGGTAAGATGTTATAATGGATGCTACATTTAATTTATATTTGTTTTGGTAATTAATATGCTAAGGATTACTCTCAAATAATGCAAATCACCGACTCATGTAAATACGTGTTATTTTAACTAAGCTATCGCAATGCCACGCATCTCTTTTTTTTTAATTTATAACGAATATGTCACTAGATCAATACAAAATTTATCAATTGCTTGAATAATTAAAAAAAAAACAATAATGATGCAAGATTCACTCTGCTAGCAATTGATAAAATTCCATAATGTTCTTGAAACATATCCTCAAGCATCTTGAGTTGACATTCGCAACAATTACAGGTTTGCAATTGCATAGGCAATGAAACAATGATTTATAGGGTTTGTTCTTTTTTACTGCACTATCGAACTGGTGCAATTAGTTGAAATAAGACAAACATATGTTTTCTCGTTCTAACTTATTGCACTAGTGCAGTAATACAGCGAAAAAGAACAGACCTATAGTCTATTGTGCTTCAAGGGGCTGGTCGTAAAATAGGGGAGAGATGTGCGCTCAGAACCATGCTACTTAATCGTTTATTTGCACAGCCATCTCTTTCATCCAAAATGCTTTCCTTTAACCAATCACCGTTACTTTCCGTTGGATAAATAAAACACTTTTTTGGTACAATTTTCTTTAAAAAACTTTTTCTTAATTCTATTTCACGGATGTTTGAAGGATCTCTATTTTCGTCAGAAGAGGCAAAATGTTCGAGATCATCATCCTCATCGGAAGAGCAAAGATTAATAAGTGTTATAGACTTTTCACTGAATATATTTTGTTTCTGTTTCTGACTCATTTCTTTTTCACCTGTATCAGTATGTAATTCCTGTGATGAGGTTTTGCTTTCTTTTGTCGTTTCGTCCTGCATTGACAATTTCCGTTTTTGAGATAAGCGTAGGTAATTTCTCAATTTTGAACTTGCAGGTCCTGGCCTAATATTCGTTGCTTTTCGAGCCGGACGGTGATATTTGCTAGGGTCCCGTTTCAATTCTTCGATTTGTTCATTTGTCAATTCTCTTAAAAGGACAAAAACTGGTCGGCAGATAATATATAGGAATTGTGATGGTATGCTTAGCACTGCAAAAAAAAACTTTTATAACAAAATAAATTTATAGAAATACTATTACTAAAATACTAATATTTTTAATTAGTTACTCTTATGCTAATTATAAGCTATCTACACATTTGAAATACATACTTGGCTTATTTCTAAACGAATTGCGAAATTTATACTGATGTACATATTCGTCAGGTTTGCTTTGATTAGGCTTATATGTAATTGCCCATTTATTTTTCTCAATTTCTTTGTCCAACCATTTCGGTCGGCTTGATTTGTCTATTGGTGGAGCACAAATATGTCTTTCTACCCTGTCTAATCGTTCTTGTTGTATTTCTTCCGTCATAATTTTTGACTTTTTTAGCAATAATAAACCAGCTGGTGAAGAAAATGGAATTATTGGGCATCTGTTTAAATTTAGTGCCCCTCTGATCCGTGTAGATGCTCTTACAGGCGGCTCCGTGGTATTAGGCGCATTAATACAGTCGTTTTTAGCTTGATTGCAGTCTGTTTTACTCGTAAATAATTGAAAATATTCCAAAAATTGATTTTGCTGAAGTTCAGGTTCATAAATTAATGTATCTGGTGTAGCTGGCCGGGAATTATTACTTGTATTCTCAAATCCACAACATACTCGTTCATGTTCCTAAAAAGTGGCAAAAAAATTAGAGGAAAATGTATCATATGCTTTTTCTAAAAACAGTCAATTTTAAGTATATTTTATTGCCTTCATTTTTTCTAATCCAATAAATTCTGCATCACAATTGTCACACAGGTATATATCATCAGAAGGTGGATGGACCATCATGATTGGATGCTGCATTTTTAACTTATTGGTATTATTCAATGATGCTCCACTATGTCCTAATAAAGACTTTCTGACATTGTCATATTTTTTGTCATAATTCTAAAAAGTTTTACTCAAATTAGATTTTTTTTTCCATATACAAGTTAAATCCAATATAAGACTAACCAGATTTTCATTACGAAAAGTAACCAATAATTTTCCTGTAAGCTTATGATAGAGACTGGTGGTAGAGTCCCAATTATTAACATATTCCAACTCATTGCGAGGATAACGTGAAAGATAGGAACAGAACCTTAACAGATATTCACTTCTATGATACGTGTAACATCTAAATACCAATTTCTTAAGATTTCCCATCCAACTCTAAAATTATTGAAACATTAATAAAATTTAATAATTTAATAAGAAGAGGTGAAAGGAACTAACATCATTGACTTTATTAGGTCTAACAAGAGGATTGGAAAATTTGACTTCTTTAGGCCACCATTGTGGCTGGCTGATACTGCTATTAAGATTTTGACCTAATGAGCATTGAACCATGAAATTTATAAAACATTCAAGTTGCGCCTGTAATTCAAGTTATTAAAATTTATTATACAATTTGTTTAATTTTTATGAGTAGTTTGAAAAAGCTAATTTCACATACCATTGTAATTTTTTCTAGAGACGTAGGACAGCCATTTGCAAATAAAAGAGGAAGATTAGATACCATAGATCCTTCCTCACTAGTATTATCAATAAGTGGTTCTGCATCATCAGGAGTTGCCATCATGCTTTTGTTTAAATGATTAGGGGCTTGATCTTGAATCAAACTTATCCCATATTTTTCATTCTCTGCATGTGTGAATCTCATATTTCTGATATTATCTTCATTTTCAATTATTTTACAATATTAGTAATACAGTTTGTATTATAGCCTAAAGATTATGATACCTATAAATAATAAATTAGATTATTATAATACTATATAAAAGATATCTAAAATATATAAAAATTTAATAGTACAGTTAAATTTATATAGTATAATTTTTCCATTCTTGCTGCTATTTTTGTTACTATAAGTTGGTTTGTTTTAATCTATACCTTGTACACTTCCCATAAATTCTATCATGTCAATTAGTACAAAGAAACAAATACAGAAAGTTTAAAGGTACAGCCTAGAACAAATAAACTTTGTGTTTTTAAAGTATATTAAGATTTTAAAATTATTTTCAAAATGCTTTTCATTTTTGTGTAAAGTAGAAACTTAGTACTGGTACAGGCAGCTTATGAAAAAATGAGTGACATAGGATCCTACATTTTAATGTCTTACGTATTAATTAAGTAAAAGACTTAATATTGTTAAATATATAATTTGGTTGAAATAACATGGCTCTTCTAATCATATATTTTATATAAAATCCCATATGAAACTTGAAAAATGTAATTCATTTCTTAAAATTTCATAAAATCTGAGACATAAAACTAATTTAATTAATCGCATTAAGAATTCACAATTAACTGCAATAAATATTAATATAAACATACCGTTTGGAATGAAACAAATATTTATTGAACCTTTAAGAAAGTTGCCTGATTATGCGGGACTAATGCTTTCCGTTCGAGAGCTACTTACGTCTAACACTAATTCTAATTCGACGAATTTAACAGAATTCATCTTCTTACAAACTGTGAAATATTATTTGGAGAAATACTGCAATAATGTAAAATTACCACAATCATTTATCCATTGTGTAAATAACAGGAGACCCAGGAAACCCACTGACAGTTCCCTCCTTTACAGTGGACATGGATGGATAGGCGGATGCTATGCTAGTGGATAGGCGTACAAAAGGCCAAAATGGCGGGAGCAAAGCAATTTTGTCAACCCCCTATAATCTTAGCACTAGCACTTTCCTAAACTTCCCTGAAAATGTTAAAAGTTCTTCGTTAATTTGTATTTGCAAATCATATATAAAAAATTATTTACATTTTTAAAAATTAACGTTTATGTTTAATGTAAAATTATTGTACTTTACGTTTACACATGAAAATATTATATAATTAACTTAAGACTAATTTTTCATGTATACAGATTTTGGTATGATTGTAAAAGCCCTGTTTAACATTAATCTTATTTGGATTTCATAGGGCCCATAGGGGTTAAAAATCTATAAGTTTTATAGAAAAAATGTTTAGATTGGTAGCATTCAGCAGAGGTAGCAGCTCAGTAACGTTACCAGATTTCTTTTTAAACTTCTACTTCTATTGGATAAAATTATAAGATCTAAGAGTAATAGCCAATAACATACACCGCTCCCTCAACATTTGTCTCTGCTAAATGCTACCATTGATCATTTTATTGGAAGATCGAACGAGCTCGGCGAAGCACTGTTCAAAACTGAATCATGTACAGGTATGTAACCATTGTCCCGCGTTCTTGAAGTGCAAATAACCAAAAGTGACTCCTCTTCAAGAACGCGGGACAATGATACAGTTATTTTTCAACCAATTTAAGTTTTTTTAAACTCGATTGACTCGTTAAAACTGGCACCTTGTCATAAGGATGCCCGTTTTTTCAATTTGCTTTGCATTTGACTTTTATTAAATTAATTGTTTATTGACTTAAACAGTCGGTAAAGTAGGCGTGAGAAATCCCGTTAAGTGCTAAGGATTTGGAACGTATGTAACCTTTAACGGGATCCCTCACGCGAGCTTCACCGACAGTATAAGTCAATAAACAATTCGTTTAATAAAATTCAAATGCGAGGCAAATTGAACAATCGTGCCTTTGTAGGACAATGTGCCAGTCCTAACGAGTCAAACGAACTTAAAATCACTCAAATTAGTTGAAAAATAACGCTGTACCATTGTGCCGCATTTTTGAAGAGAGGTTACTTTTGGTCATTTCCACTTCAAGAACGCGGGACAGTGGTACAGCGTTATTCTTCATCCGATTTGAGTTTTTTTAAGCTCGATTGACTCGTTAGAATTGGCACCTTGTCATAAAGAAGCCCGTTTTTGCAATTTACTTCGCATTTAACTTTTGTTAAACGAATTGTTTATTAACTTGTACTGTCGGTAAAGCACGCGTGAGGGATCCCGTTAAGGTTAGGCTAAAAATGGACACAATTCGCCATCGCAACACTCACTAGGTGGCGCATCGAATCGTGATAAAAATGGCCGCTTAAAAAGGAAAACATTAGAGAAAAAGAGATAGTGCAAGTTAGAACAAATAGAATAAATATAATTATTAGGTCACCATTAATGGAATTACTTTTGCAATATGTTCGACACACTAAATATTAATTTCTGTGAAAAATTTTTTCAATGTTTTCCTTTCTAAGTCAGTTCTGAATTCACCACCAGTTGGCGCTGACCTTTGCGTGCGACAGCGAATCAGACAAATATATAGTTTGTGTAACGCACAATATACCATTTGACTGTGTCCAATTGTACCGATCACACCCAACCAGTTGCAATGTATATGTACATACATACATACATACCCACTTTTTTGTGTCAGACTGACATCTACTGCAATCTACTGACATCTTTCTTGGTAATAAAACACACGTTACGTCATAAATTAAATTGAATTGCACCAGATCAATTTCTTTTGTATTTTAAAGAATATTCCTTATTTGTTATTTCATTAATTTTATACAAATATTTATAAAATTGGTGATTATATACACAATTTTTAGCTCAAAATTGTAATCGTTGATATTTAACCTCCAAAAAAAAATATATATATATATATATAAGATTTAAAAGGATTAGAATTAAACTTATAACAATAAACTATAGTTTAACAATGGGAGTACTAAAGTTAGTATATATTCCTATAATACAATTTTTTGAATGACTTGAATACAATTCAAAAAGTATCTTTTTACAGGTTTACTATAAAATATGCAGTTATTGGTGGTGTTGTTTATTATTCTGCTAACGAGCTTTTCTGGTCAAAATATGATATAAGGGAAAAGAAAATTGAAGAATTGTATACCCTTCGTTTACCTCAAATTACAAACAAGCTTCCTTTGAGTATTAAAGATAAGGTACTAGACTTGTGCCAACATTTTGTTAACGATCCTTGCTACTCTTCTAAATTATGTTTATTCATAGATACCCAATATGCCAAATGTTTCTGATGTCAGCGTTTATTGTAAGCAAAATTGGAATCGAGGTATTTTTGCAAGCATCAATTTTGTCTCTGAGTTGCCTACACATACCTATAATGGAGTATCAAAATTATATACATTAGTATCACAATATTTAGAGTCAACTAAAAAACCACTAGAAAAAGCACAGTGAAAGCTATTCTTTAAGCAACATATATTAGAAACTATTATATAAATAATACCTGTGAATAATATAATGTTTATTTTGATTTAAAATTATTATTGTTATTTCATCATATTCTGTATGATCTATATTAGGCTATATTCAAAAATTTTCTAAATACACTGGAAACATTGAAATTCTATATATACATGACATACTTTACAAAGCTTCAATACTTCCAGCAATTTCAACTATATAATTTTGAAATGCAGTTTTGGTGAAGTAAAAAGCCAAGTTCAAGTTGAAAGTGCTAACCATTTTGATACAAAAAATGGATAATAAAAGTATATGTAGAGCCAAAATGGTAAGACAATGCCCGTATTACAAGATTAAAATATATATAAAGATTACTTTAGGCTTTTCAGTTTGCTGATAAGAATAACAAAGGGTGGTTAACAAACTTTGAATATAAAATAGCCATGACAGTTGTGTTTGGCTGTTGTTCAGAAGAAGTAATACTATTTTATTAATAATTTTTTTTTTTATTGAAATATTTATATTTTAAATTACTTAAATAACAGCTACAGGTAACAAATGTTTTACAAAACAATTACATAGAAAAAATATATTACGAAGATTTTGTGCAAATGGTGTTTAAACATTACTCTTCTGGAACCAAAACTTTTGGCTTGAGTAATTTGTTTACTTTAATGGACAAGGATTCAAAGGGGTTTATAAAATTTGATGATTTAATTGATAGCAGTTCATTTGTTAAACTAAAAATATCTAAATCTGTTTGGAAAACCATTTTTAAAGAAATAGATTATTGTAAAAAGAATTTTATTAATATTTATGATTTATCTATTCTTTTCAATAAAAACTGATAGCTTATTGCAAAAAAATTTATTTTTTAGTATTAAATATAAGTATAAATATTTGTTATTGTTGTGTTAAATGATTCTTTCAAAGTAATACTTTATATCCTTAAATAAAAGCTTCTGTGTAATTAATTTATGTAGAAAAATATTTACATGCTATAAATCACTCTTTATCGGAATATTCTTGAGTCACCAAATTATAAAAATAGGAATCAGTATTTTCAATTAAAAGATTTGGCTCCTCGAATTCTATTATTTCTCCATTTTTCATTACTAAAACTCTAAAAATGTAAATATATTTTGTTAAAATAATAATATAAAACATATTTGATTGAAATCAGAATACTCACCTATCGCAATGCATAATGGTTTTTATTCTATGCGCAATTGTTATAACGGTAGTGCCTCTAAAAGAAGTCTTTATCGTAGATTGTATAAATTTGTCTGTTTCTTGATCAACATTAGCCGTCACCTCATCAATACAAACAATCTAAAAAGAAAAATCAAATTATATGCCTATATATAAAAGATGTTAAGTAATCTTGTTATACCTTAGCGTTATGCAAAATTGCGCGGACAAGACAAAATAATTGTCTCTGGCCAGCACTCAGATTGCATCCACTTTCTTCAAGATTGGCTCCTAATCCGCCTAAGCGAGCAACTAACGAATGAAGTTTACATTTTTCTAATGTTTTATATATTTGTAGATCAGGGTATTGCTCCAAAGGGTCTACATTTTCTCTAATTGTGCCCGTAAACAGAAATGGATTTTGTGGAATTATAGCCAATCGAGATCTTAAAGCGCTTAATAGCAACGACTTAATATTAACATTATCAATTAATATATCTCCAGAACTGATATCTATTAGTCGAAAAAGTGAAGTAAAAATTGAACTTTTTCCTGCTCCTGTACGACCAACCACACCAATTTTTTCAGCTGGTCTTGTTATAAACGAAATCCCTTTTAAGGATGGTAACAAATGATCTCTATATTTTAATTCAACGTCTTTGAATTCAATGACTCCTTGACTAGGCCAAGCATATGGTGGATTATCTCCGTCTATATTTTCGATAGTAATATTATCCAAATATTGCTTTAATCTTTCAACGGCTATCATTTCTCTTTCTGTTTCGGTAAACGCATTAACCACGCCTGTTAGAAGCCCAGTTATAGATAAGGTGTATGTAATGGCAAGGCCAATTAATCCAGGATCAGCTATATCATATTGGTGTTGTAAAACAGCCATGATGCTGATTCCTGCTAAAAGTATCACTCCAATAATTTGTAGTCTAAGTGATAACCATTGACTTACGGCCAACAAAGAAAACTGTGTCTTCTGACTAGTTTCAAGCAAAAGCTCGTTTTCATGTTTGAAACGCGATACGCTTCGGAAAGCTCTGACACTTGTAACTCCATTCAAAGTCTCGTTAAAATGGGCATATAACGGTGAAAGTGCATTACTAGACAATCTTTTTATCTCCCTTGATGTCAATCTAAAATTATTGAACAAATAAGCATTCTTTTGGATGTTAATTGATTTAAGTTAAAAAAAATTCATTACATATTACCTATAATGATTTTGCAACCAATGATATATTGGAATCAGTGGGGCTAAAATTAAAAATATCCATGGTAGCCCATACGATATAACAATTATAACAGCTAACAATCCAAAAAATTGAGCAAACAATATATTAATAATAAATGGAAGAGAGTCATCAGCAGTATAGGTGTCAGATGAAAATCGATTAATAATTCTACCAACGGATTGAATATCATAAAATGTTAATTTTGCTTTGATTACGACTTTTAGAAGCTGTTTATGCAGAACAGTTGCTGCCTGCAACCCTCCATATGCAAAAATAAATGCTCTTATCAACGTAAAGATAGAATTGATTGCAGCGAGAAATCCATAAATTATCAAAAAATAGTTGGAATCATTTTTTAGATAAGAGCTATAAATATCAAACAGCTTTCCTTCTCTTGTAATTGTAGAGTTTATCAGGGAGGTATCATTGATATGTGTAACCCAATAAGACAACCACAGATCCGTAATATTTTTAGAAATTTGCATTAAAACCATTGATAGAAATATTGATAAAATTAAATAATATCCTACAGCTTTGGCGTATTTTGTATAAACTCCAAGTTGAACTGTTCCTGTCTCAGAATGTTCTTCATCGTGTAAAGGCTTATTATGAAACTCATCGGTTTCTGTTAGTTGTTTTACTGGTTCCTTTACTCGTGTTAGATCCTTTTCATCATTCCCACAATCTGAGGCTAGCAGATAATCTTCCAAATTACTTATAACGTCATTTGGTTTTCCTTGCTTAAGTACTTTTCCATTTGACATCTCAATTGTCCAATCTGCATGGATAAGATATTGTACCTGATGTGTACAAAGTATTCGAGTTTTTCCTTTTAATAAATGTAGAATAGCATTATGAAAAACATGATATGCTACTTTTGCATCCAATGTTGCTAGCACATCATCCAATAAATAAATATCTTTATCAGCATATATAGCTCTTGCTAAAGAAATTCTTGTTTTTTGTCCACCGCTCAAAGTATTTCCAGCTTCTCCAACAAGTGTCAAATCTTTTTCTGGTAAACTATTAAAATCTTCAATAAGAGCACACGCTTGTAAAATAGTTCTAAAAAGAAACAAATTGTTTATTAATACTTTTGTAAGAAAATATATATTAATTTATAGATAAATTAAAATATACTCACTGATATCTATGAAAATCATAAGTTTTTCCAAATAAAATGTTGTCTCTAATAGTGCCACGCTGCAACCAAGGGTTTTGCTTCACGTATCCAAAACCCCTTATTGTATCACTCACTGCTATTATTCCTGAATGTTTAATAATTTCTCCTAAGATGCATTGCAAGAATAATGATTTACCACTACCAACTTGCCCCATTATTCCAATCAATTGACCCTGATAAAAAGTTTTTTTATAATAGCTGAAAACAAAAATGTAATCTTAATTTATAAAAATACCTTTTTTACACTGATGTTAATAAGATGTAACATAAAATCGCTACTGTTATTTAAAGATCTATTATCGGCAAAAGTGGAAGGTGCAACTATAATTTCTGAAGTATTCTGCTTTTCATCAACAGGAACTACACTGAGTATTGCATCTTTAAAAAAGATATCCACTCCTTCTGGAGGCTCCGAATAAAATGAAGAGATATCCATATCTGGTAACTATATTTATTCTGCTTTAGATTAAACAATTCAATGAGCATAAAACCATTGTAACTTACATCTAACATTTTTTGAATTCTTTTAATAGAAACCCAGGCTTCAGTAAGACCATTTAATACCCATGGGAAAGCATTAAGTGGACCAATCAGCATGTTTAATAAAGCCATACTTGTAAATACAGTCTTAGCATCCATTTCATGACCAAGAAGAACAAATGTGGAAAAAGTAAAAATTGATATTAATACAGGTGTTGTAGCCCAAAAATAAACACATAGTGCATCTAAATATTTCCTTCCTCGTAAGTATTTTAATTCCTTTTCACGTATTTCTAAAAATATGAATAAGATGAAAAGATAAATATTAGCATTGCTATATAAGTTGTGACATACTTAAAACATTTCTTAAAAAATGATCTTCCCAAACGTTTAATTTTATTACAGTTATGCCTCGCAATATTTCTCCCATCAATCTCACTCTTCTGTCTTTATACTCCATTAATTTTGTACTCAGTCTTCCAATTTTATTTGCAATTAGTTTGTTAATTGGTATTAATATAATTGTAAAAGCAACACCCGCAAGAAAGGAAATTCCTATTTGTTGATGAAGCAAATACAATGTAACTGCTAGCTGGAAAATAAAATTACCACCCATTTTTTAAACGAATAAGATATTTTATATTATTATTTGTTTGCAAATTGAATATATAAATGGATGAAGGTGTCATATCACAATTTGATTGATTTTAGTAAATTAGTATTAAAGCTCATTATGTAAAATATAAGGTCCGTCAGTTAAAAAAATCCAAAGCATAGTTGCAAAAGACACATAGCTCCATAAGTGTAAGAGATATTAAATTTTACATACAGTCACTTCTCGAAAAATCTTATTATTTGCATTCAAAATAACCTTTTGCAAAATTTTTATAAATATATTAGTTACAGAGTGTCATATTTACTTGCATCTTTATTATTTGATGCTGTAATTGGCAGATTCTATACAATGTGTTTGACTCAATTTGTCCTAGAGCATTAATGTAAAAATTGATTAATCTTCAGAATTATAAAAGATATCGATTTCCTGCATGAAATCTTTTTGTATATGAATAGAAAGTACTTTCAGATACATCCAATGAAAAGAATTGATTTCTTTGATATTTACAAACATGAATGAATTTTTAAATCCACAATCTGAGGTAAATTAAGTGAAATACCCTGTACACAATATGAGTGGTAGAGACATTGAGCATTTGAAAACTACCTGGAGACAACAAAAATGAATGAATTTTTTTAACTTACGTTTAAATTTATCTAGTTATCTAAAAATATATATATCATTTTTTTTTAAAAACTGACATGTCACATTTATTCACTTATTACTTCAATTATTACTTGAAACGGTATACTCCAAAATGTATGAAAACTTGGACAGCTGTTGATGATTCTTTCGTTATCAGTAGTCATAAAATTGACAATTTCTCCAAAATTTAGTTGTTGATTTAATTGTGTATTGGATGAGTATAAAATTTTTCTATACACCAAGGAAACAATGGTGGCACGAATTTTTAAACCTACAATGGACATCCAAAATGTAAAATGCGTACTGCAAAAGGCACCTGAAATACAAGTTGAATTTAACAATAGAACATTTTTGATACATTTAATATTAATTAAATTCTTACTTATCAAAGAACTTAAAATAATTAAAGCAGCATACAAATAGCCATTTAAAAGTGGTTCATTTTTATCTTTAATAAATCCAAGTAATTTATTTAAAACAATTGGACTCATAAATGAGGCACAATCTGCTATAAACTTTAATATTCCAACTGCATAAAATTGCCAGCCAAAACATTTATGGAGAAAATGGAGTAGTGATACATTTTTGGAGTAAAAAGTAACTTCATCTGAATTTCTAATAGCTGGCAATTGTGTTAAATAATCTTCTACTTTTTCACAGATGTTATTACAGCTAACAGACTCTGGTAAATCGAATAAGTCATCACAATGATGTAATTGTTTTTTTATCCCTTTTTCCATTAAAGATGACACCCAATGGAAGGATAATTTGGAGAAGGTAGTAACATTATCCATAGCAATTCCAAGGTAATTAGAGTCTTGCTCTTGTGAAAATTGTACATAAGAAGAGCTAGAAGATGGAAGTAACGCTGTACGCTCACCTATCTACAAAAAATTTAATTTATGAATCCAAATGATAGATATTACAATGTATAATAAATACCTCATTAAATCTCATGTGAGGACTGCCTACAGTAGTCATTCTGTTGTCAGGTATTAAGGTAAGAGTGTATATAAATAAAAGTATTACTACACTAATACTGAATCCAAGTGATAAATTTGGTAAAACGTCATCAATTGATTTATAATTAACATGACTCCTCAGTAGTAATATTGAAATAACAATTAATAAGAATATCAGTACTCTAATAATCAAAGGACCTCTTGGATTATAAATATTACCTTTTCTTAAGCACAAAATGAAGCAGACATGAACAAACCAAGCTAAACCTTCAATTCCTGCTACAAGATAATCAATAGGCTTAGCAGAACTTTGCTTGTCTTTTATCATAAATAATTTTATTTCATCTTTATATGTATAATTATGTCCAGCCATAGTAGTAGGCATCATAGTAGTTTTTATTGTGTTATCAAAAGGAAAAAGTAATCTTACAATATTAGATGAATAATTCAATCCATCTTTTAGTTTTTGTATTATGTTTTCATTTTCCAAAAATCCATCCAGATTACTTTTTGGTGTTGTAGTTAGTATACGAGGCATTATTATATTCTCTTTACTCAGTTCATTGCTTTTAGAAGGAAATTTAGTATTTGTAAGGATAATATATGCTCTTATAATGGGAAGTATTGCAAGGCAAATAGTTACAATAACTCTTAAATTTAATGCAGGATTTGAATTATTTTCACGAAAGACAGTTAAATTTCTTTTCCCACAATAATAAGAAGAAATTATTGCTAAAAGCGCTAAGACAGGCACCTACAACAAAAAATTAAATTAAAGACTAAACAAATATTTCCTTTATATATATATGTATATTGACTAGCATTAATGCTATCCATATTAGTATATTTTATTGCTTGATTGAAGGTAGGATTAGCAGAATGAAATTAATAGTCAAAGTACATCAATAAAGAAAGTATTTTAATATACCTGCAGACATAATTGTTGAAAACATATTCCAAGATCATGAGTCTTAGGATCCAAAGGCTTAATACCTTCTTCATAGCCACAAAATTCAGTCCAATTCCATCTCCAAGACTTCATATTATCTATAGAATTCTCCATAATAAATTTCTATTAGCTGAGACATCAAATTATGATTTAATATAATTTAATAATATATTGATAAATTTAAAAAAATAATGAAGTTTTTATCAAACAGAATATTTTGTGTTTTGATTTAAACTATATAATTAGCTATTCAATATTTTATCAAACTCCAAACTTCATTTTGTAATGAAGCAAAGCAGGTGAAGAACTCAAATTTTAAATGCTTAAAATAAATTTGAGGTTATAACTTATGACGAGCGGTGAATGATGATTGGTGGTAAACTGCAGTAAACTGTACATGTAACCGTATTGTCTTGCTTGCATGACATATGTACATACACTACAGTACTGTCAAAGTGTCAACACTACTCAATATTGTCATCATATTTATCATGTCATCATCATCCCTGTCATTTTTTACAAATCGGACAAATTTACGTTTATCCTTTGCTTAGTAAAAAAAATGGTTTTATTTTCAAAGATTTTGACGTTGGGGCGCTGCTGAGTGGATCTCATCTCATGGATTTGACGGATCTGACTTAACTCAGTGACAGCTGACTGCAACCAACTGCACTTCTGCAAATGACCATGTATGTACAATTGTACATATATACAAATGTACATGCTCAGTGTAACTGCATGATATTGAGTATTTGCAGTGTATGTATTTCTTACATTCTTACATTTTCACGTAAGCATACAAATATATCTACGCGTATCAGTGTAACGCACCCTATAATATATGGAACTGGACGCGAAAAGACCGAAAGTAGCGCCACTTTTAATATGTCTTTGTTGAACACTACGAAAAGGAAAGGATATATATTACAAATGCAAAAACTTTCATACATTTTATAAGATTTTTATTTACAATTTTTTATATTATTTTTTTATTAATCTCAATTCATCATCTCCAAAATATTCATTGATGGGCGTTTATTCCTACAAACAATTAATCTGTAAATCATAACTTTTCATAAAAATAAGTTTTTTAAAGAAAAAATTTAAACTGACCTCCAAAGCTCTCATATATATATCCAGCTCATCTTCTGATTCGTTATGATCTACATTATTTTCAAGCAAAACAGTTTCAGGAGATTCGGAGTCAAAATATTTGTCTTCCTCATCTTGTGTTCTCAAATCTATATTATCATATGCTTCATTATCATCTACAGTACTAAAGAATTATAATAATTAAATATATTAGTAATCAAACACAGAATATATATGTAAAAAATATTTAGTTTTTAATACCTATAATCAAAATCAATGTCAGAGCCATTTAAGAAACTTTGATACATATGTGTGACAAATTCTTTTCTGAGCAATTCTTTTTCACTGTTTGATATTATATGTCTGACTGTATGTGGTCTAATCACTTGATTTGAACTTTCGTCTCGATTGCCTAAATCTTCCCCCCACAATAATTTGGAATGTCTAACAAAAGTTTCTGATTCAGGCTCAGGCATGCTTTTGTTATTTGGACTATCACAATTACTGTCTTCCTCCTCCTCTTCTTCTAGAATATTATTTTCATTTTCTTTTTGAATTTCTTGATACTTCCTTATTTCATCATTTTCAATGCTTGTCATTAAAATGTCTAAAAAGGAGCTTTTACTTATATCAATATTTTCTATTGCTTGTTTTTCTTCTATTGTTAAATACTGGCCTATGAGATGGTCATACAGTAGTGGATTTCGTTTTCTCATCTCAGTCTCACTAAAATATTCTCTTTTCTCAATCAGTAATTTTAAGGCTGCATACCTTTTATTTTTTATATCAATTTGTCTTGTTGATTTATTGAAGCAGAAATGAGGAGGGACATTGCCAACATTGCTCATGGTGTATCAAGTCAACTCCAACTTCCAACAGTTCCAACTTCGAGGGGAACGTTTATAAACCTTATACATAAGTCAAATGTTTTTCCATGTCAGTCAGATATATTCCTGTGTAGTAAATGTAGCTGTTAGCGCAGTGTAGTGTGTATGTCATACCACCACTGATATAACTTTAATTATAATAATTTAGGTTAGTGGTATTTGTTTGGTATCGATGTTGATAAAATTTATAAATTTCTATGCGTAGAAATGTTAAATTTCTTTCTTTACAGCCAATAAGTGGAATGAAGGAGGGCACATATACTGTACTACAGGCTGCTGCAGGCACAGGCAGGCACACTTAATACACTCTACCAAGGTTGCCAAGTGTAGTACTTTCGGTACTACCGTAGTACCCAAAAGCGACATATCCTATAGCGTAGTACTATTTTGGGTACTACGCTATAGTCGCTGCTGATACTACTGGTCGGCGGAAATACGTCAGAGGGTAGAGACTGTAGAGGGACCGCAATATAGATATTTCTAATTACTAATTTCAAAATACATAATGCATGGTCCGTGAGCCAAGACAAATGTTAGTATATACATACCACAAGTTATAAAGTAATATAAAGAAATAAAGTGACAGTTTTAATCTTACTGACAGCTGATGTACTGATGGTATAAGTGAATAAATAAAGTGACGAAATTTGTAAAATGTACATAAAAATAATTTTTAAAAGTATATAAAGGACTGAACATTTTAGATAAGTATAACAATAAATTTTATAATATAAAATGTAAGATATAAATATTTTGTGGTACTTTGTGGGATTTTATTTCAGATTAAATTATAGTAATGTGTTTACTATGTCACTGTGCTGAGGATGGAGCTATGCAGATTTTCAAAATTAAAATAAAGGAATAGACTAAACATAATGTGGTTATTGTGTCATCGTTGAGATTCAAACTATGTTAATTGAGACGGATAATAAAATAAACGAGTGAAAAAACTGGGTAAATACAATAATAAATAAAGAAGCTGACAAATTAGATATATAATATAAAATGTAAGATATTTTATAGTTTTTTCTGGGATTTTATTTCAGATTAAATTATAGTAATGTGTTTACTATGTCACTACTGAGGATGGAGCTATGTGGATTGAACATTAAAATGAAAGGAATAGATTCACCATATTATGGTTACTGTGTCATCGCTGAGGATCAAACTGTGTTAATTGAGATGAATATTAAAATAAACAAGTCAACACATTGGGTAAATACGATACAAATAAAGAAGCTGACAGATTACATTTGTAATTTCAAATGTAAGATTTTATATAGTACTTTTTGGGATTTTGTTTCAGATTAAATTATTGTAAAGTGTTTACTATGTCAATGCTGAGAATGGAGCTATGTGGATTGAACATTAAAACAAAAGGAATAGATTCACCATAATGTTGTTTCTGTGTCATCGCTGATGAGGATCAAACTGTGTTAATTGAGACAGACATTAAAATAAATGAGTCAGCATTTTGGGTAAATACAATAATAAATAAAGAAAATGACAGAATAGATATATAATATAAAATGTAAGATGTTTTATAGTACTTTGTGGGATTTTGTTTCAGATTAAATTATAGTAATGTACGTGTGTTTACTGTATCACTGCTGAGGATGAAGCTATGTGGATCGAACATTAAAAAAAAAGAATAGGTTCACCATAATGTGGTTACTGTGTCATCGCTGAGGATCAAACTGTGATAATTGAGATGAATATTAAAATAAAGAAGCTGACAGATTAGATATATAATATAACATGTTAGATATTTTACAGTACTTTGTGGGATTTTATTTAAAGTTAATATATGTAAAATAAAATTTTTGTTTTCTTTTTACAATTGTATCTATATTAATTACTATATGTTGCAATCTCTTAAAATTAAGCCTCTGCTTTTATTAGCAAACTAATAGTTCCACACGGCAGTGATGCCAGAATCAAGCTTTTAGCAACAAAAATGAAGATAAACGCTAGCCAGCAGGAGTATAGAAAATTTAAAGGGAAGCGGTACAAACACAACTATGCCTGGAGAGCATAGGTGTGATTTGGACTTCAGGCAACATTGGCTTTAGAAGAAGAGCGACTACCGCTAACCGTGACATTTTTACGTGTTATCCGTGTGAAGTGGTGCTGCGTTTACCTAAAAACTCAAAGCAAATAAAAATGCTTTTCCTAAATTGATTTGTAATATTGATAAAATGGTCAAATGTAGCCATTAATTAATTAGATTTGGTAATAAATACAGAAAATGCGTTTTATTATAACAAATGAGTTGAGGTAAAATAAACTCAATGTTTTTATATTAATCTGTTAACAAATGCATTTTTTTATTTATTATTGAGTCCAATAAATTAATGGTTATTAAAAAAAAAATTCCTTGTAATGAAAAAAAAAATGAAAAAATTTTAAACTTCACCAAGACTCGAACACGAGCCCACCACATGACAAACGACAACCTTACCACCTGCGCTACAGCGCTCACTTGATTTACCAAGAGCAAAACAGCCTTTTAAAGACTGACTACAATTCTTTCACTAACTCGTCATAAACGATCAAGAATTAGCTGCAATAATAAATACATTTATCTCCACAGCATTATTGCACTAAATTTATTATGTTTTTAATTTGAAGCATACATTTTACATGAAGATACGATACTTTAAGGATGTTCATGCAATACTTTAAATACAAAACTATTCATATGCTGGTTTATCATAGTTATTCGACTACATATAACAAATATTATAATATTACTTAATTAATTTATGATAGTTGAGCATATGAATAGTTTTGTATATAGAGTACTGAATGGTTTTAAATTATCATATCTTCATGCAAAATGTATGCTTCAAATTAAAAACAATAAATTTAGTACAATAATGCTATGTAGATAAATGTATTTATTATTACAGCTAATTCTTAATCGTTTATGACGAGTTAGTGAAAGAATTGTAGTCAGTCTTTAAAAGCCTGTTTTGCTCTTGGTACATCAAGTGAGCGCTGTAGCGCAGGCGGTAAGGTTGCCGTTTATCATGCGGTGGGCTCGTGTTCGAGTCTTGGTGAAGATTAAAATTTTTTCATTTCTTTTTTCATTACAAGGAATTTTTTTTTTAATAACCATTAATTTATTGGACTCCATAATAAATAAAAAAATGCATTTATTAACAGATTAATATAAAAACATTGAGTTTATTTTACCTCAACTCATTTGTTATAATAAAACGCATTTTTTGTATTTATTACCAAATCTAATTTATTAATGGCTACATTTGACCATTTTATCAAAATTAAAAATCAATTTAGGAAAAGCATTTTTATTTTATTTATTCACTTATACCATAAGTACATCAGCTGTCAGATAGATCAAATATTTCTTTATTACACTTTATTTTTCCGTATACTAACATTTGTCTTCGTTCACGCCGTTCACGGTGACAGGCTGTGAATATAATATATATAATTTTTGATATATTACGTTCTGCATTTAAGATGGCTACTGACGTATTTCCGCTGGCAGTACACTTTGTGCAGTCTGCATTCCTTATATCAAAATTCACTTACTATAGAGCGTAGTACTATTCAAGATGGCGGACTTGGCAACCTTGCACTCTACAATACATACTGATACATATTACATACATCTTACATACATATATGTACATATACATACATACATATGTAGATATAGGATGAGGATCTCATGAGGATGCTAGCATACGTGAATACGGTGAATGTCGTTCGAAGTGTATTCTGTGTATTAGCGATTATTAGTTTATGAATGGATCATTATGGAACGCATCTTTCTTGCTCTTAATTGGATATGTTAATAAAGGAATGGCAGGTTCGTGTTTTAGGTAAGTCAATAATACTAATACATATATTTTATTTATCAAAAATTATTTATACGTATGCAACATTTTTTTTATTATATTTCCTACAAGTTTAAAGGTAATGAATATATTTTTGAGGTTATAATCTTTTGTTAATATAAATATTAATTTTGAATATGTATCTCTCGTATACTGTGTAATTATTTTTAAAAACATTATTCATTTAATAAAATAATTTTCAGGTTATATTAGAGTCTATAGAAGTCATAGTTTTCTGCCCCTTTTTGTCACAAGTACATTTATTATAATTTATCAATTTTTGTAACATTAATAATATTTTGAACAATTTACAAGTGAATATTTTATTAGATATACAATTTTTTATTCACAGTAATGTGGATGAATACGGGTTTGAGCGACCACAAAAATTCAATTATGAAACATATGAAGAATTTATGTCTGAGTATCTTAAAGTGCTTGCTAAACGAGCAAAAAAATGGGCTGAAATTGTTGGAAAAGGTAAATCATTGCAGCGGAGTATTACCATTAAGAGATATGTACGTAAAGGCATTCCTGGAGAGTATAGAGGATTGGTGAGTATTTTATTCGTTTAAATAATTTCATAATTTGATGGATATAGATTTTTTTGTTAATTTTAAAATAATATTTTATTTACCAAGGTGTGGCTCTCAGTGAGTGAAGGCGATAAGTTGAAAAGTGATTACCCAGATCTTTATGAAAGATTATTACAAGGCCCTCATAATGTAGAAATAGTTGATGTTATTAAAACTGATCTACCTCGGACATTTCCTGATAACATTTTCTTTAATAATACAGAAAATCAACAGCATCAGTTATATAATATTCTATTGGCTTTTGCTCATCAAAACAAGACGGTTGGATATTGTCAAGTATGATGTTGAATATTTATATTTTATTCATTATATAAATAAGAACAGTAGTTTAAAATTTAAAAACATTTTTAGGGTTTGAATTATATTGCTGGTTTATTATTATTAGTTACAAAGAATGAAGAAACTGCATTTTGGCTGCTTAAAGTATTGATAGAAAAAATTTTACCTGAGTATTATACTCCAACTATGGATGGATTACTTACAGATATAGATGTTCTTGCAGAATTAGTAAGGTAGAATATAAAATTTAAGATCCAGTTTCTTATATTATGTATAATTATGTTTTAATTTTACTTGATTTAGAATAAAAATGCCTGATGTATATCAGCATGTTATAAATTTAGGATTACCTTGGGCTGTTATTGCTACCAAATGGTTCATTTGTTTATTTGCAGAAGTCCTGCCTATCGAAGTAAGTACATATGCTAAAATATTAAAATATATAAAAAGAATAATATATTTTGTTATTAATAAAATTTCAAATCTTTTCTTCACTTTTCTTTATCAGACAGTTCTTAGAATATGGGACTGTTTATTTTACGAAGGCAATAAAATTATTTTTCGCGTAGCTTTAACACTTATAAAAAGAAATAAAGATAATCTTCTAGCCTGCGAAGATTTTGCCGCCCTAGCCGAATGTTTCAAACAAATTACTAAGGATAGCATAGTATTAAGGTGCCATGATTTTATGCAGGTATGAACATAATTGTTTTAGCATAATACTGAAAAGATATTATAAATGTTTGAAGCTAATAAATGAAATTTTTTATCAGAGTATTTTTAAAGTACCTGGCTCACTTCCAGGTGGTACAATAGCAAAGTTAAGATCTAAAGTAATGATACAACATATGAAAGAAAAAGAAGATAAATTACGACGATAGTAGATGTTATGTGATTTATTAATGGCCTAATATATTCTAGTCTATATCATGTTAATGCAATTTCTACTGAATGAATATATATTGAATATGTGGTTTCTACTGTTCAGTAGGCAGCATTGTTATGTAGTTTTAGGGTTATTTTGAAAGTTCATATATTTGTACTGAGCAGCTGTTTTTGTTCTGTGAAAGATTTGTAATTTTTCCTTTATCCTTATTTACCTTTTACAATATTTATATACAAAAATCTATTGCATGCATATGTTTTACATGTATTCATTGCCTTTTTAAACAACAGTATTAAAGGAACAAATGAGACAATGTTGCTTTTTATAAATTGCAATAATATAATTTTTTAATGATAAGTACATATGTAAAAAGTAATTTCATATTTCCTACAATAAATAGAATATCCCACAGTTCATTTTTCCAATAAATCCTTTGCTTCGTTAATTTTTGCTGCTATATATGGTGATCCTCCTCTATCAGGATGATTAGATGACATTACTTTTTTAAATTGTTCTTTTACTTTTGCTTTGTTTGCTGAAGGGGATACTCCTAAAATTAAGCTGGCTTCTCTTCTAGTCATATTTGCCTCAAAACCACCTTTATAGTACTTGCTATTAGCCAAAGACTGAAAAATTAAGATTTTATTTTAAGTAATAAAGATCTTAATAATATAGAAAACAATGAGTTATCAATTAAAATCTATACCTGAGAATCTAATTTTGGCATACTTTTTAAAGTTTCGGACATAGTTTTAGTCAAATTGGGCAACTGTTTAATTATGTATCGTCCAGCAACTCCTGCCACAGCAAGCCCTATGCCAGCTAATATAAGACTGCTCTAAAAATTTATCTTAATTAAAAAATTGCATTTTTTAAAATTGATTTATCATGTATAATACTATCAAGGTTAACCAAAATAATATTGGTGCAATGACGTTTTCTTAACTCAAAGTCCTACATGTAAAACAGTCCAGATTTTAGCTACAATAATATGTACATTTCCATAACTATAAGAGATATTAAAATGTTGCATAAGACTTTTGGAAAATATACTAATGTATTCAGAAAAGTTTTATGTTAAAACTTTGATAACTGTAATAGTTACAAAAATCCACGTTGTCTTGCATTCATACTCAATGGCATTTTCACTGGCGTAGGCTGTATAGGGTTCGTCACTTAAAACGGCCCAGACCATAAATAAAAAAAGACGTGTATATCCGTAACTATATAAAAGATATTAAATTATTGTATAAGACCGTTCCGAAGCTTTTTGATATTGGCATTTGGAATGCTTTTATACAAATTTGTAATATCTTTAACAGCTACGGAGGTAAACAAACATTTTCTTACGTGCAAGGTTTAGGGCACGATAAACGACAAGCCCTATATATTTATTTAAAATTAACTCTTCGTTAATAGATTTATGGTTTACATTCTTTTATCAACTTTGTTTATTTGAAGAAAAAAAATAGTTAAAGGAAACAATTCTTCGGAATAACCTCACTTTATTTTCCTCGAATAATATAATTATTACCTTTTCATAAAAAAATTGTAATGTTAGAATAAATTTATAAACTTTACCATCTTTAAAAGTCGATTCGATCGATTCAACCAATCTTTTTAACTGACATTTAATTCATTAACCATATATGTATAAATTAGATGCGTTGAGCCGTGAGCGTTCCACAGCTACGCAATTTTGTATTTTGGCGAACACATTTGTATCCGGTTTAACAATGGGTTTACATTAATAGACTATAGATGTACATGAATAGATATTTGTTGGATTTGTGCATGTGTATAGACTTAAAAACACGAGGCAACTCATCAGTCATCACTCAAGTACATAAATGCTTACTGCTTAGCTATAGCTAGTTCAAGCATAGACGCGCACAGCGCGTAATGCGCAATAAGAATCACACAGCAGACACTGCATGAAAGTTCAAGTTGCTGCGCTTATGGAATCTAGGATCTAGGTCTCATTTAATACTTTTATTAATACTATCTTTTTTTATTAAAAACCTATAAATATACATACAGTGTACCACTTAAAATAACTTAGCTTATGAATGAAAAAATTATATCTATCTTTGTAATTATGGGAAATATTAATATTTTAGAAACGCTTCAAAAGTCTTACATAAAAAACTAATATCTCTTATAGTTACGAAGGCAAGCAGGATTTTACATGTGGTCTAGGTCGTTTTTAGTGGTACACCCTATATATTCAAATGAAGAAAAAGTTAAAAAAAAAATACTTTTACAATTTTTTAGACCATAATTGCCTCACGCTCGAAGTAGTTGAAGTTAATAAAAACCTCAACAAACAGATCACAAGCTTATTAGCGATATAAATAATTATTCAACGGCTACATCCATATCGCAGAGCAGCTAAAGAAGTGTGAATTATCGGAATTACAAATTAAATGAAGAAAATAAATTTGCTTTTTAACTTAGTTGTAAATAAAAATAATAAATGACTCGATCAATCAATCATTAACATTAAAGGATTAAAAAAAAGCCCAAAAATGGAGGTTCGTCTTGCTCATAACAATAAAACTGATTATAATTTAATTATATATTGTGCTTCCAGAAGGTGAGAAGGTAGGTATTAGAACCTTTTATTGTGGAAATGTGGAGCTGTTTCTTAGTTTTGAAAGAAATTGAAGCTTTGATTGATGTAATAGTAATGTGTATGTGTAGTAGTGGTTGGATATACTGCAGAAATTGAAAACTAGAGAGTAGAGAGATTTATGAGGTTGAGTAAGGGAAGTTGTAACTTGTAAGAAAGAAGGGAAGTTTGAAAAGTTGAAGAAAAGATGAGCGCGAGAGAGATGGAATAGTGGAAAGCAGACGATTGGTTATTTGTGGAGGCTGCGCACGAATGGGGATGAAGATTTGCTATCACCCTGTAGCTTAGGTAACTGAGACCCCGCCCCACCTACATCATCCCCACATGCTTCGCTTCCTCGGCTCGAACTCTGGTTACTCTGGTAACTCGCATGTCTGCCATCTCGTTGGGTTAACAGAAGTGGAGGGGAAGGGGTCGCTCGGCTATTCTACTCTCTCAGCTCTGAGCTCAGCTCAGCTCAGCAGGTCTACTACTCTACTATCGCCAGGCAGACCAGGCAGAAAGCAGATTGCGGAATCACGTTAAAGAACGTTAAATATGGCGCTCTCGTAGTTGTTTACGCTAAGGACGAGAGCTTAATATTGGCAGAGATACAGTTATTAGTGCGGAAGAGAAAACTTTTAGCAGTCTGTTAGAATTGTGCCAGGTTCAAGTGCTCAATAAAAATCAAAAAACGGCAAATGGAGTTGGAAAGCGGTAATAAAACAATAGAGAAAATTGACATCGATAGTCTCTGCGATGCCGAGGCCGTTCAGGCGTCATCGGCTTCTTCTACCTCGATGCAAGTGTCGCCGCCTGTACGAACCACTCGTCCAATCACCTGTCTCAATGGCCACCATGTAAATAACAACTTTTCTCTTTTTCATCCTTTATCTAAACTATTATTCAATTTCCATTTGTCATCATTTATCCTAAATTTAATCTCAAACTCTAAATTTTCTTCTATCTCTTCATCAGAAAACCTATAATACTTTTATTTCGAAAATCTTCGTTTTCCCTTTTTATATCTACTTTATAACTTCCAACCAAAATTTTATAAAAATACATTACTTTTATTGAACTACTTTTCATCATTGCGCATTAATTTATTTTTAATTTTTACTTGTTTAAGTTTAAAAATTAACATTTCTTAATAGTCTTCTTTTAAATTTAATTGCTGAAATTTAAGAGTTTTCCAATTTATTTCAATTATTGTTAGGGTTTTATTAACTAAGTTTGATAAATTAAAATTTTCGCAGGTACACAAGGTGATTGGTAAAGGTATCAAGTTTGAGAGTGGTAGTGGTAGCGGGGAACAGGATAGTGTACAACCTGAAGATAGTACAGATGTAGGTACCAAAAAAAGAAAGACTCGTAGGGGTAAACCTAAACATCGGAAGTTAAAGCCATACTCAAAGCAGCACCTTACTTATCAACAACAGATGAAACGTAGAATCCTTGGTAGGCTAATTAAAGCTGGTAGACAACCACCAGCACCATATAATACTACGCAATTCCTTATGAATGATCACAGTGATTTACCCAATCTTGAACAGAAGCTTTCTGAAGCTTCTGATCTACCTCCAAATTTTCATAAACCTCAAGCACCACCTAGAACTCGAGATTCCAGTTTCAGCGTAGACTCGGATGAAGATTATTTTTATTCCTCCCCAGAAGATGAAGAAGAGTTTCTTACAAAGGAATTCTCTAGTGCATACGAGGACCTTCATGCAGAGAGACTGGGGACTCTAACAAAGTCAGAATTAATACAAGAATATATACAATTGGAAGCAAAAGTGGATCTATTAACAAAAAGATTAAGAGGAAAAAATCTACATCAGATGGAAGAACAAGAGTCTGATAGTAAAAGTGTTGCTACTACAGAAATAGAAATGGCAAAGAAGCTGAAAATATGTCAGCAGAGAATTGAAGATTTGACAAAACAGAATGAACAATTGCGAAGGGAAAATGATGCGCTAAGAACTGTCAGAAAAAATAGCCCTATATTCAGTATAGACAGTGAAAGCGATAGTGACAGTAGCTCCAGTGGCGAGGCTCATAGCTCTTGTAGCTGTCACCAATGCAGTACAGACTCTTCCTCTACCTATAAATCTTTCAAATAGAAAAAAGCTCATAGAAGTCAAAATTGTGCCCCTGGTACTGACAGGAGTAGTGACTGCTCAATCATGGCTCAGAATACCAGCCCAAAGTCCTCCAATGCATCCAGTAATCTTTCGAATGGCCATTCAGTTACTCTTGATGTTGATAGCCTTCCAGCTTAGGTACACATATTATCCACTCTCCATTTTTCCTCTCTTTCACTTTAGCAGGCCTCTCCCATTCTTAAATATTCGTTATAAATGTTAAACTTGTCTATTTCATTCTTTAATTTTAAAATTGTTGCATTTTATTGTATGCCAGTGGTTCTATTAGAAAGACCCTCTTCTATATTTGTAAATCATTTGATTATTATGGAATCAAAGAAATGTGGATGCACAACAGTCTTAGCTTATTTGTATGCATTTGATTGTTTTCTCGTGTTCCCTTCATTTATCATTGTTTCTCGATTTCACTCGAGTTCTGTAATATCAGAATACGAACTGATTCTTATTAATAAAAAAGACTACATTGTTGAATCTCTTTCATTTTCTTCTCTCTCTCTCTCTCTCTCTCTCTATCTCTATCTCTTTATATTTTGTTTTTCCATGCTTAATTATATATTTGTTTCATATATTTTAAAATGGAGTTAAACTATTTATTAATAAATGAAGGTTTGCCTTTAAGTCGAATTTGTCATTTATATAAAAATTAGATTATTGCTTTATTGATGCTGCTGCAGTTATGCATCCATTTTCTGATATATACTGCCAGTTTTCAATGATAATTATCATGTGTAAGAGGTCCGCAGACCATCAACTAACAAAAAATCCCATGTATATTTGAGCAATATGCTCAACTGTATATTGTAATAAAGTATTATATATAATATTATAAATACAAAATTGTGATGATTAATATAAGAAATGCGAAATTTTGTACAATTGTATAAATTTAGCTGATAAGATTAGATGTTAGTTTATGGTCTGAATGTACTAAATACATATATATGTGTATATATGTATACATATATATATATATATTTATATATAGTATGCACACAAACCATACTGTGCTTTGAATATTTGAATAAAACAAGTTTTTGTTTATTCTATATACCATTCTAAGTTTTTCAAATCAATCATCCTTTAAATAATATATACTACAAATTTTATGACTCGTTAGCTCATAGAAAAATTTTTCTTTTATACTACATATAATTTTATACACAAGATTTCCATTTGAACGCAGATTAGCGATTGTGATATTATACATACATGATATTTTGTATTGTTAAAATATTACATCTCATATGGATAAAGAGTTGTACAAAAGGCGTTTCAATTATATTGCGCAATGTTATATTGAGATTCAAAACATACCAAATAAATCACTGTTAAATCTGTGCCAAAGCTTTTCCTCAAGAAAATTTTTGTCTCATTTTAAGCCTTATGATAGATATTCCTTTAACTTTGAAAATTTAAATCCCGCTCCGAAATGCTAGTTACTTTTAAGGTTTACGAAGTTGTCGCTGAATTAATTTGATATTTTAATAATCACAAGAAATTCCCTATGATTTCAATTAAGATTTTTTAATATTTAAACGCATTGTTTACCAAATAAAATAAGTGAAAACATTGCAATTTTGTAATATTGAACAAATTAAAAGGTTAAATTTTATTTACGGTTGAAGATTAAGCTTTAATCTAAGTTTAATTGGTAGAATAGGTCCCGGCCCCACTGGCCCGGCTCCAATTCAAACCGCAGCCAGCTTCGTAGCGCGTGAAATTGAAAAACACGCAAAAATTTCCCTCGGCCAGCTGAGAGGTATTATTTAAGTTGCTTGAGATAAAATATTATGAAAGCAATGTCTCACCATTATGTAGTAATGGCACACAAGCCCACGGCTGTCACAGCTTGTGTCACTGGTAAGTGACAATTATCAGAAATCGAACATTAATGATATTGCATGCTCTTCGCTAATTTTTAACAATGCTTTCTTTATTCAGGCAATTTTACGTCTCCAACGGACTTAAATTTAATTTTGGCAAAAAATTTGAGACTAGAGATATACCTCGTTACGCCGGAAGGGCTGAGGCCCTTGAAAGAAGTTGGAATCTATGGAAAAATTGCTGTTGTAAAGTTTTTCAGACCGCCGGTAAGGTTATGCTCACCAGTCATATACTTAATGATTTTTATACCCTTTAGCAAGCTCAGTTGCTTACGCTAATATATTTCTTACTTTCTTTTATTTAGCACGAAAATAAGGATTTATTATTTTTATTAACAACACGGTATAATGCCATGATATTGGAATGTATTGGTGAAGGAGAGGACATTGATATCATAACAAAAGCACATGGAAATGTAGCTGATCGTATTGGAAAGGCTTCAGAGACTGGCATTAAAGCAGTAATTGATCCTAAAGCCCGAGTTATTGGTCTCAGACTTTATGATGGACTTTTCAAAATAATACCTTTAGATAAAGATAATCCAGAATTAAAAGCTTCTTCTATCCGCATGGATGAGCAACAAGTACAAGATGTTAATTTTCTTCACGGTTGTGCTAATCCTACTTTGATTTTGATTCATCAAGACATCAATGGAAGACATGTTAAAACACATGAAATTTCTTTAAGGGACAAAGAATTTGTTAAAATACCTTGGAGACAAGACAATGTAGAGCGTGAAGCTATGATGGTTATTCCTGTGCCGTCACCTATTTGTGGTGCTATTATAATTGGTCAGGAAAGTATTGTTTACCATGATGGTACAACCTATGTTGCAGTTGTACCACCAATCATTAAGCAAAGCACCATTACTTGTTATGCCAAGGTTGATAATCAGGGTCTCAGGTATTTGTTGGGAGACATGGCTGGTCATTTATTTATGTTGTTTTTAGAACAAGAGAAAAAACCAGATGGTACTCAAGTAGTAAAAGATTTGAAAGTAGAGTTGCTGGGAGAAGTTAGTATTCCAGAATGTATAACTTACTTGGACAATGGTGTGATATTTATTGGCAGCCGTTTGGGAGACTCTCAATTGATCAAGTTAATAACAAAAGCAGATGAAAATGGTTCATATTGTGTACCAATGGAAAGCTTTACGAATTTAGCTCCCATAGTAGATATGGCTGTAGTTGATCTGGAGAGGCAAGGTCAGGGACAGATGGTTACTTGTTCTGGAGCATTTAAGGAAGGCTCTTTAAGGATAATCAGAAATGGCATTGGAATTCAGGAACATGCCAGTATTGATTTACCAGGGATCAAAGGAATGTGGGCTTTGAAAGTAGGTGCTGGAAATTATGACAATACACTGGTGCTATCTTTTGTAGGCCAGACAAGAATCTTGACTCTGAATGGGGAGGAAGTAGAAGAAACCGATATACCAGGCTTTGTATCTGATGAACAAACCTTTCATACTGGTAATGTAACCAATGATCTGTTCATCCAAATCACACCAACTTCAGCTAGATTAATCTCAAATGAAACTAAAACAGTGGTATCTGAATGGGCGCCAGAGAATAAAAGAACCATTAGTGTAGTTGCCTGTAATGGCATACAAATTTTGTGTGCCACTGGAAATGACTTGTTCTATATGGAAATTGTGTCAGGTCAAATTGTATCTAAAGGTTTCACTACTTTACAGCACGAAGTAGCTTGCTTGGATATATCTTCATTGGAAGGAAACAGTGAAGCAAAAATCGTAGCAGTTGGTCTCTGGACAGACATATCTGTTCGAGTCTTAACACTACCCAGTTTGGAAGAAATTAACAAAGAACTTTTGGGTGGCGAAATCATACCAAGATCAATTTTGATGACCTGCTTTGAAGGAAATACTTATTTATTGTGCGCTCTCGGTGATGGCAGCATGTACTATTTCACTTTGCACAAAAAGAATGGTATACTGTCTGACAAGAAGAAGGTAACCTTAGGTACACAACCAACTGTGCTCAGAACATTCAGATCCTTGTCTACCACAAACGTCTTTGCATGCTCTGACAGACCCACTGTAATTTATTCCTCCAATCACAAACTGGTCTTCAGTAATGTCAATCTAAAAGAGGTGAACCATATGTGTTCACTGAATGCTGAATCTTATCCAGATAGTTTGGCTTTGGCAACCGACAGTACAGTAACTATAGGAACTATAGATGAGATTCAAAAATTACACATTCGTACAGTTCCCTTGGGAGAATCACCAAGGAAGATTGCCTATCAAGAAAGTTCACAGACCTTTGGAGTGATAACAATGCGTATAGACTTGCAGGAGAGTAGTGGTGCCAGTATAGTTCGGCAATCCGCATCCACACAGGCAGCTTCCACTTCTTCCAGTAGCCACATAGCTTCCTATAATAAACCAACTGGTCATATAGCGAGCGAGATAGGTCAAGAAATAGAAGTGCACAATCTTCTCATAATAGATCAACACACTTTCGAGGTTCTTCATGCCCATACCTTGATGCCATCAGAATATGCTATGTCCTTGATCTCCGCCAGACTAGGAGAAGATCGCACTTATTATTTTATCGTAGGCACAGCTATAATTAATCCTGACGAAACTGAGCCTAAAATGGGTCGGATATTATTGTACCATTGGAACGATGGTAAACTGACCCAAGTCGCAGAAAAGGAAATCAAAGGTGCTTGCTATTCCCTTGTTGAATTTGGTGGCAAACTTTTAGCTAGTATAAATAGTACTGTCCGATTATTCGAATGGACCGCAGAGAAAGAACTCAGGCTAGAGTGTAGCCACTTCAATTATATCATTGCTTTATACTTGAAAAATAAAGGGGATTTTGTACTCGTTGGTGATCTCATGAGATCCTTGACTTTATTGCAATATAAAACTATGGAAGGTAGCTTCGAAGAAATCGCTAGGGACTTCAATCCCAATTGGATGACTGCTATTGAGATCATAGACGATGATACATTCTTAGGAGCTGAAAATTGTTGCAATCTCTTTGTTTGTCAAAAAGATTGGTATGGCCACTTTGTTTCCCTTATTTCATTGATATAGCTAGAGTGAGATGTTTTAACCGACCTTTGTCGACTGTTCTTTAGCTCAGCGGCTTCGGAAGATGAGAGACAGCAAATGAGAGAAGTGGGCCTGTTCCATTTGGGCGACATGGTTAACGTCTTCCGACATGGATCTTTGGTAATGCGACACCTGGGTGAATCTAGTACCCCTACCCAAGGCTGTATACTTTTTGGTACCGTTAGTGGTGCCATAGGACTCGTCACTCAAATTCCACCATTTTTCTATGAGTTCCTTCGTCAGCTGGAGGAAGCTCTTACTTCCGTTATAAAGAGCGTTGGGAAAATCGAACATAGTTTCTGGAGAAGCTTTAATACAGAATTCTCAGGCCTGAAGTCAGATCAGAGCGAGGGTTTCATCGACGGAGATCTCATCGAGAGCTTTTTGGATCTAAGTCATGAAAAAATGGCGGAAGTAGCTATGGGATTAATGGTGAATATTTTCCCTGATTTTCTAACACATCTTTTTCTTCTGTATCAATTTTTATTTTTCGATATTTATTTTAATATATAATCCTTATTGTAGATTGACGATGGTAGTGGTATGAAGAAAGAAGCGACTGTGGATGATCTTGTGAAGATAGTGGAAGATCTTACAAGGATACACTAAACATTTGGCTTGATCGATGCGTTCAGGCATTAACTTATATTTTGCGAAAAATAACTTTACATAATTATAAGTAAAAGGAGATAAAATTCTGTATGAGATGCGGAACGATAGGATTTACCATTGTCCGTGAGCCACGTGTATAATCTTTCCCTGCAGAATTTTGAAAAGAATGTTAAAGTTTTTGCATAAATTCTTTATTTTGACAAAAATCTCGACTGCAGTAACTAGCAAAAACAAAAATCGTTATAAGAAAATAATCGGAGAGAGAGAGAGAGAAAGAGAGACAGAGAGAGAGAGAGAGAGAGAGAGAGAGAGAGAGGTGAGGTGAGGTGTACAAATAAAGTTTATCTTTTATGTATTGCATGAATCATCTTTAGAGGAAACAATAATCTGTTATTGAAGCTGACACATTTATGATTTGTATTTTATTACTGGAAAATCAAGTGAATTTTTTAATTATAAAAAGGCAAGAGAGCATTACCCTACTCTTTATTGTCACTTTTTCCTTTTCTATGTTAAAGCGTGATAATGTAATGTAAGCGATAATTATCCTAAAGTGTAAATTAAAAAATTGGATTAATATTTTTCATACTTGAATCAATGAAAATACACTATTGTAAAAATATATTTACAGGAGAAAATTTTGAATTGAAACACAACGAAAGATTTATAAAAGGAGATCTCGATTTGGAAACATATTCTATGTATTCAGTTATTTCTTACTAATCTTTTTGCCTTTTTAATGCACAAAAATCGTCTCTAAAATGTTACCTGTATTAGCTTTATATATTTGTAAGATTATATACTAATAAAAAGAGTCGTTCAATTAGAAGAAATTATGTCATTCGTAGGAAGGAGTAAGGAAAAATTGAATTTTTATCTCTTAAAGTTACTGTTTTAAGCTTCATTGTACCTTTTATGTCAAGATCGAGAAATCGAAAATGTTGGGTTACCTGTTCAGTCGTTCTACTGGGTTAAAGTGTAATAGTAATTTCCGCTTACATTATACTTTTTAAGGATAATTATATAAATTAAATAAATAAAAGACAGGATAATTATTAAGAAGAATTAGAAGATTATATATTCAATTTTTATTTTTGTTTTGTAACGTGATTTTTATAACGTCAGGATCGAAAAGCCAATTTCTCAATTCCTCAACTCCTAATCCGGTCATTCCACTAGTCTCGATTACCGTGATCTTTTGTGTTACTTCTTGTTTCAAGCGAGCAAAGTGTAGCATTAACAGCGCTTCGTTTCTCATTTGACGATAAGACAAATCCATTTTATTTAATACGAGCGCTACTTTTATGTTGCGTAGCCTTGGTTCGACTAGAATGGAATACAACAATACTCCAGCTGCGCTTATTTGACATAGATTGCTGGTATCCAATACATAAATAATCTTATAAACCTAACATAAAAAGTATTATTGTTTAAAGTTTAAACCTCTCTTCATCTAACTTTTAATTACTATGATTATCTTAAATACACCTTATCAAAATAATGTTTCCATATGGGCGCCATGCTACCGCCTATTTCTCTTATCACCATATCAAATTGTTCACTGCTACTTTTTACCGTGAATAAATTTATTCCATTAGTCGTAACAGTATGTGTAGCTTCATCAATTTCATCCCCTTGAAGCCGCTTCATCAATAAACTCTTACCTGATTTGGCAGGTCCTATACAGAGACACATATCAATGATATTATCTCTTAACTGTTCAGATTAAATCATTTCATTTTCTCGATACACCTAAGCTTATTTATTAAACTGCTTAAATCTCTAGTTCGTTTTAAAATTCTGCAAAGTAGTGATTCATTCGTGCCACTACTTGATTCCGACTACTAATATTGATCCAACACTTTCGTATCCTAGTGATTGCAATTAAATATCTTTCATTTTAATACGCGAGAAGTATCCAACGCTTTCATGAGTACCAATTTAAATTATATTAGAGAAAAAAATTCTTTTTGTACTAGACAATTATTTTTTTATTTTAGTCTTACATTGGCCGATTCGCATGATACAACAGACATATATTAAATTGCATAACGTAACATTTTCATCCAAAAAATAAAGAAGGACAATATTAAAATAAGTTATCTAATATTATCGATGCCGTTTTACTTGTCAATTATACAGTTACATTGAGTCTTTGAGAAACATGCATCGTAGTAGTACATATACAATAAAGTACAAATTAGACTTATTCGATGAATTAAAAAAATAATCACAATTTAACTAAGCTATAAGGGCAATTGTATACAAAATTATAACAACAATATCTTGAGAAAACAGAAATTCCTGTCTTCGTGAGGCGTGTTCAGACCTGTGAAATTCATCGCAACTTGTGAATATTGATCAATTATCGATCATTTTATACTATTATTCGGGGAGGGGGGAGAATGGGGTGTACAGAGGTCTGAACTCTGAACACGTCTAAAGAAGTCCCATTGCTTTCCTGACGATATAAGACACACAATAAACTACTGAAATCCCAGTGCTTTTTATAGATTCAGTTGATCCGCTTTGCGGTGATATAAAATACGTTGCTTAACGCGATAATCGTTCTTCACTTTTTAACCTGGCATACATTCTCTAATTCTAGCTATAAAGTTTTAGTTATGCATTTATCCTCAGTTTTAGGGCTTAGAAAATGGTAGCACAATTGAGCTCGATGATCGTGTTAAGCCAAATCTTATCAGTTAAAAATTTCTATACGTTTAAAGATGAAAATAACGATTTACAATGATATATATCTCGCGTCTGTCATGCAGACTCAGTGCAAAGTTGTTCGTCTATTATGCTTAGGTGAGCTTTTATTATACACGTACATTTTTCCAAAAGCGATCATTGCGGTGCACGAAAGGCACATTAGGCTTTATGTCAATGAATTATTAATTAAACATGACGGACATGGTTTTTTCCGAATTCGACGACTCCAATTAATCACGTAAAACGAGAACACTGCTCGTGACATACATGGATATCTCAACTTCGCACATTTAAATTTTTCAAACCCGACTGGTCCATTTTGGAAAGTTAAATAAGAACACAGAGAAACATTCGTCTCCAGTGCACTTTTATGATACTTTTTTATTAATTAGTCTCGGAGCGAGGTTGAAAAATCTTATTTTATCCTACTAGTGTGCTTTTATTTATTATTATTAAAATTAATAATAATAATTGCTTTGTTAACTGTACAAAGTTATATATGCATATAACATAAATAAATCTAATATGATTTTATGTGTATATACATTACAGGGCTTTTCTTAATGTACAATTTCGGTTCTTTGCAACAAGTGCATAGCCGAACTTTGATCTAAATGCAGCTTTAAGTTATGATTTGTCCTTAATTACGACTAGACACGTGACAGTTCGATCACGACCAGATTGCTATGCTACCTCCGATAATAGTTCACAAACTACTTTTGGCATCAACCACGCGTGTAAACGCTTATCCTTGCTACCCGCGATAATCTGTAAAGATACAAAATAAAGATAATTAATTTAAAAAAAAAATATTGTAAGATTACTTTCCTATTATACTGTTTACATTATTATTATATTGTCATATATATATATATATATATATATATATATACATGCAGTGCCTACCTTATTCCCTACAATTTCCATACTCAGTAACATGTTACCAGGTCCGGAAATACTGCAGACCAGTTCGTGATTCTTAAGAAAAAAATTTGTTTTATTAATACTGTTCTATTTCTGTTTCTTCCCAAAGGCAATCAAATTGAGAATACTTACTCTAGTGTCGAAAACATAAATATTTCCATCGTAGCAGCCAGCGAATAGTAATTTCTTATGTAATCTCATGCAGACTATACCGACGCCAGCACTGTATTGTTTAATTTGTTCACCGGTCTAAAAAGAGAATTATTGTGATAGTAAAATTCTTGTCATTCTCTTTTGCAATATTTTAATAATTGTAAAGATTCATACATACTGTAAAATCAAAGACTGGTATCAAAGTACTGCTAGTTCCGCAGTAAATAAAGCTGTTGTGTCTCATCAGACTGTAGACTGTGTGGCTGGTTTGACTAGCAATTGTTCGCAAGAAAAGACCAGTCTGTGCATCCCGTATCGTTATCGGTTGACTGCGTGACGCCACGATTAAAACTCTTCTAGGACCTTCGACGGTGGCTTTTAGCGCCAATACCGATCTTTCCGAAAAGTGAATAGATTCACCTTTAATGGTGTTACCCTAAACCATTAATAACTTAATTAGTCACATATAAATAAGGAAAATAATAAACATAACGACTCTAGAATATTTCTAATCGTGTTTTGTTAAATATATATGGAAGATCTGGTCAATTCGTGATATATAGTAAAAAAATATCTACCCTAATAATTCAAATGCTTTCGCAACTAAATATCTCTAATAATTACTATAGATCAAATTTATTATTCTACATATATTTAACACTAGGTTTACGGACGTTTTATATAGACCAATCTCTACGGCACCCATCAAATTGACGGATGAATGAAAATCCCCACTTTCTTAAAAGAAAAAAAAAACGATTTATTCAAGTTAATTTAAAATTGCACAATATTTGGCTTTACGTTTAAATAAAGCGCGGTTTTCGAGATATTTCATTGAAAAGTTTGAATTCTGTGAAATTTACGGGTCCCGTAAATTTAGTGTTAAATTGTATCGCTGTTAAACTAATTTTTATTCTTTATTAACGTGGTTAGAAAAAATTCCAAGTATCAAAATGTCACGATTTGACCCGGTCTCCCCTACTCTACTTTGCTTGCTGTGAGGCATACCGTTGCTAACAATATAATAGAGTAGAGCTTAGTATTAATAGACGCAAATTGGTCTATTTACGTCAAGGCTACTCTTGCACTTATTAACCACTGCAGATTAGAATTTCTCACAATCATTTAATTAGAATGATGGAGACACAAAGTAGATAGAAACGAGCTAGTTCGGTGAGAGTTAGATTTTATACACACTTTTATGTGAAATCGCACGACATGACCCGCTTTTGTGCCTATGAAAATGATTCCCCAGGCTTCATCCATACATTGAATCGGACTTCTTACTTCCGTAGGGTTGATCGCTTGCATGCCAGACTGCAAAATGTCAATTGTAATTGGATAATGTCTGATTTCTCCTTTATAATTAGAGCCTATTTAAAACTATAGGAATGGAGTATTGTAATAAACAGTGAGATTTTTGAAAATTTACTTACCGTAATTTCATAAGAGCGTAGAGTTCCGTCTAATGATCCAGAGTAAATGAGGTCTACAGATGACGAGTAAATATGCAAACATGTTACAGCAGCTTTATGACCTTTGTAGATATTCAAAATTCCATTGGATGTCTGACTGTACCTATATATCGAGCCATCCTCGCTTGCAGCGAGAAAAGAATCTCCGAAAACCTAAAATCAACAAATATTTGTATATAATTGTATATCACTCTCGACTCTTCAAAGGAAGATTCATCCGATATGGAATCACCGCAATCCAGATTGAGGCGAGGTTAAAGGTTTTTATTCAATAATATAAAATACACAAAATAATAATAATAGGAATGCAAAAGTATAACGTACATCCTTTTTTCAGCTTTATTCGCAAAAAAAATGAATATAAAAAATATACTCCGGCAAAATAGTAAAAAAAAAACAACAAATAAACAAATCTTTCGCAATTGTCATAAATATAAATATTAACATACCATGTTATAAAACTGCATTAAACTAAAAACCAAAGACACTTTTCATTTGCAAATGTAGAAAATTACAAGAGATAGATATAAAATCTTAGAACAATCTTTGAGATATGGTCATGGTATTTTTCCATGGATATTTAGTTATAAATATATTCTTCTTTTCTTTAAAACAAAAAAATAATAATGATTTCATTCTTGCTGTTATATGAATGTACTGAAGAAAGTAACTAAACATTAAATCTTGTAGGCAATAATCAGTTTCTTTGTTAATCTATCTGACCTACGTCTAACCACATCTACCTTGATGTCTAATATAGGTCCTTTGTGGACGGTATATTGGGTCTTGACATTATGGTCCTTGGGCGGTCCCTGGGAATTCCCAGTCAACATTTCTTCAACAGCAGGAGTAGTGGAAATTTGTTTGATCACTTTTGGCTGTGGATGCGAATCGAGTACATCTACGAGCACAACTTTGCAGCTCATCATATCCTGCCTTGAATGGAGCTTCCTCTTCCGACTAGGAGCAGAGCTGAGGGACCCGGCACTGGTCGGCCTCGAATCGGTAGAACTGGAGGTCAAAGCCCGTGATCCTACAGAACTGGCACTGAGCGGACGAGAGCTTGGCGTGCTCTCATCGGATATAGGCAAATCTGTGGATGAACTGTCATAACCTTCGCGTATCAAAAGTTTCCGATTAATGTTGCTAGATAACTTAAAGTCTATAATATTTTTCTTGTTATCTGATATCGCTTTTTCTGCATCCTCTTCTACGGCTGGGGTCGAAGAGCCACTTCTGCTGCTAGAAGTCGCACTCTCCAAACGTCTCGTGCTATCTTCAGAATTCCTTGTGCTTCTTCTCACTGGTCCTCTCGTATTTTTCTTGCGCCTCACCACTCGTTTCTCTAGCATCTCATCCCGCGAGGATTGGCTGGACTGAATCTCATCCTTCCTCCCGACTTTTCCTAGTCTTTTCCTAGGAGACTGCTGTTTTTTTCCTCTTTTCTTTGTCAAATCTATCATTTCATCCTTGTTTTGAAGTAGTTTACCCGTTTTCATTACCATTTCCTTCGCATCTTCTTCTTCTTTCTTGTGACTCTCCTCCAATTCCAGTACGGGAGGTTCCTGTGATTGCGCCTCTTCTATTATTATGCTTTCATTTCCTTCTGAATCGTCAGTGTCCTTCCCTAAATGTATGATTTTCTCCTGTTCATTCTTCTTCGCTTCTTCAGAATTTTGAAGCAAATCTGGTATCTTTGGACTTTCATTATTCAAAGTTCTGTTCTCAGCATCAACAACTTCATCCTGAATATTATTTCCAGTTTGCTTTTTATCTTTTTTTCTTTTGGTTATTTCAATTTCATCTTCGGCTTCAGAGCTGCTACTGTCACTCCTACATTTATATATTTGAGAATATTCGCTTCTTGAGTGTTTAATCTCATTTGTAGGCTTTGCAGTTGGCAGTGAATCTTCGCCATTGTCCTCAGACTCTTCATTTATCACAAGGTCAATGTCAGCGTTGACTTCCAATAATACTGCATCGATATTGGGGGTTTCAAGTAATTTTGAACTTTCATTATGGATTAATAGCTTTTCTCCAGTAGAATCTATAACATTTGAAACGTCAAGATTCTTTGCCTTCGTCAGTAAGGAATCATTCCCCACATTTTCAATTGACTCTACTGTCATTCCTGCAACATCCGGTATTTTTATAATATTAGTGTTATTAGCACTATTATTAGTCTGCTTATCAATATTTAATACTGATTCGTTTTCACCATTTTCTCCGGATGTCTTTGTTTCTTCAGAAGATGGTAGTAATTCTTTCGATGCTTCCTGCGGCAACTTATGCTCATCATGACCATTTTTATTATCCAAGGCTGAGATATTATCAACTTTTCCTTCAATCAACTCACTTTGCTTGGAGCTGCTCTGTTCTTTATCAGGTTCTGAGTCCCGTTGATTGTTATTTGTGTCTTCTTTGGGCTTCTCCGGAACAGGAGATTCAATACAAGAGTCTGATACGGTAAATTCTTGGTTCATTACGTCAACGAATATTGGACTAAGCACCTCATTTCTGTCACTCTTATCAAGTCTTTCTACCTCATTTTTTAAAGTGACTTTAGCTCCTAAACCGGAGCTAGAGGCAATATTTGTGTCATCATCGGTATTCGATTTTGAAGACTCTCCTGGTCGCTCGTACAGATTGCTCACTCTTTTCTTAGCAACAGCATCAATCACATCCGTTAAATGTTTCGATACATGTTCGGATTCCACGGTGGACAATTTTTTATCGGTTTCTTGCATGTTCGGTAGACTTTGTTTTACGTTCAATTTTTTTGTATACAAGGTATTGAATGATTCGATTTCTTCCTCGGAGGACAAACCGTCCGGGGACTCCAAAGTTCTTGCCAATTGTTTTTTCCTGTCACGTTGCGCTTGAGCTTTTTTCTTCCGTAAGATAGCCTCATCCTTTTTGACAATCTCCTCTAACAAAGCAAGTCCAGATTGACGATTGGTTTTGTTTTCTTCAGAATTTTCAGTAGTTTTCAAATGCGTTTCGTCCATTGTACTCTCGTCCGAATAAATCATCAATTTGTGTTGTTTATTTTTAAAACGTGCGATTGGAGATTCTGTTCCGCCTTCATCATTATTCTTCGTTTCAGTCTCAGTTCTTGTCTCCAGTACTTCCATTTCAGACTTATTCAGCTCACCACTTAACTCGCTCTTCGGCTTTAGTTCCTCGTCTTCCAAAACTGTTGAGATTTTTATTTCCTGCCTACTCTCTGGTCTATTCGACTCAGACACTGATGAATCAGTTTTCATAGATTTATCTTGCGTTTTTGTGTCTTGTGTTATTTTTGGTTGGGTTTCCTTCGCGTCGATCGATGTTGGGCTTTTTGCCTCTGCTTCGTTCTTGGGCTTCAGCTGATCAACGAGAGAAACCTGCAGAGATTTTAAATTTGGCCCGCTTTGCACTTTGGTCTTTCCCTCGATTGTAATTTGTGTTAAAGAAACTTCTGTTGATTTTTGCAGTTTTGCGTCCTGACGATTCTTTGTTTTATTTTGTTCGATAGGGGATGCTCGAACATCCACCAATTTATGATTCTTCGCATCTTTGCTCTTACTTTTGACCTGATCCTCTAAGGATTTTCCAGCTTTCGTATCAGGTTTTGATTTCGATTTTTCAAAGTTGGTGTGCAAAGAGGACGGTTTATTAACTTTGGTTTCTGGCGTGTTTTTGTTTTTCTGTTGCTCACCGACAGATTGAGTCGAATGAGAATCGACAGGTTTATTAATTTTGCTTTCTTTCGATTTGTTCTTTGATTGGTCCACTGATACTTTAGACTGATGAAAATCGGAGCTCTTGCTGGCTTTTGTTTCTTTACTTTTGAACTTTGATTGATCAGTAGCACTTCTGGAGTCCTGAATATCCATAGGTTTGTGAATCTTGGAGTTCTTTTTCAAATTGCTTCGATGTTTATTGAAAATATTGTTAATGTCATTAACCACGTCCTTTTCTTTCAAAACAATCACAGGCATCTTTCGTTCCTTTTTCAGTGACTTGTCACCAAGACTCTTTTTGTGACGCTTTTTATCAGCTAAAAATCGTGAATCTTCGAACTTTACTGCTTTCTCTTCCTTAACACGTTTTCTTTGCTTGAAAGAATCTATCTGGTCTTCGGTCAAATCATCTAAGGCTAAAGATTTTCTTCGTTTTCGTTCTTTAACCATTGATTTAAATCTATCGGTTGATTTCTCGTCTAGATTATGTTCCGATGGCTTTGTTACATCATCCAAACTTGGCGTTTTAGACCGCTTTCGCTCTTTACTAATCGACTTGTGCTTCTCTGGATGTTTAGCAAAATTGTGCTCAAGTATTTTCGTGGAGTCTTCCAAACTTGGCGTTTTGGATCCCTTTCGCTGTTTAATAATTGTTTTCATCCTGTCAGATTGTTTTTCAACGTTGTGCTCTGAAATCTTGCTTACATCTTCAATGTTTGGTGTTTTAGGTCTTTTTCGTTCTTTGATAACAGGTTTGAGCTTATCACTTTTCTCGTCATCTTTTTTAGGTTCTGACACCTTTACTGATTCTTCCAAGCTTGGCGTTTTAGATCGTTTACGCTCTTTAATGATTGCTTTCGGCTTTTCCGCATTTTTATCATTAGCATTTTGCACCAATACATTTGTCGTATCTTCCAAACTTGGTGTTTTGGATTTTTTTCGTTGTTTAATAATTGTTTTGACCCTATCAGATTGTTTTTCAACGTCGTGTTCTGAAACCTTGCTTACATCTTCAAAGTTTGGTGTTTTAGGTCTTTTTCGTTCTTTGATAACAGCTTTGAGCTTATCACTTTTCTCGTCATCTTTTTTAGGTTCTGAAACCTTTATTGATTCTTCCAAACTGGGCGTTTTAGATCGTTTATGCTCTTTAATGATTGCTTTCAGTTTTTCCGCATTTTTGTCATTAGCATTTTGGTCTAGCGCATGCATTGTATCTTCCAAACTTGGTGTTTTGGATCCTTTTGGCTGCTTAATAATTGTTTTAACCCTATCAGATTGTTTGTCAACGTCGTGCTCTGAGACTTTGTTTATATCTTCACAACTTGGTGTTTTAGGTCTTTTTCGTTCTTTGATAAGAGCTTTGAGCCTATCAGTTTTTTCATTATCTTTTTTAGGTTCAGACGCCTTCGCTAATTCTTCCAAGCTTGGTGTTTTTGATCGCTTTCGTTCTTGAATAATCGCTTTTGGCTTATCAGTAGGTTTATCTTCAATTTCTTCTGATAATTTTGCTGGATCCTCCAAACTTGGCGTTTTAGGTCGTTTATGCTCGAAATCATTCGCAACATCTTCCAAACTTGGTGTTTTGGAACCCTTTGGTTCTTTGACAATAGCCTTAACTCTCTCTGGAGGCTTTTCATCCACGTTTTGGTGCGATACATTTAAAGAACCATCAGAATTTGGTGTATTATGATTTTCCAGTATTTTCTGTTTCGACATATTCTGTATTTCTATTTCAGCTACATTTTCATGAAGCTTTTCAGTCGAGGCATTGTTATCAGCGTCGAATTTTTGCAGCTGTTCATAAAGCGCCATTTTCTCGGTGACCAATTTGTGAATGGCCAAATCGATTTCTATCATTCTAGCCATAACTTCACTTCTGGTTTGACTTGCCGACTTTACTATAACCATATCGGAGGAAATGATTTCTTTGACAACTTTCCCATTGACGCTGTCGGTTAATGACTTTTCTGGCTTGGACTTCATTTTACGTTTATCCTTTACACCATGCAAATCGCTTCTTTTCTTTTTCTTCTTTTTCTTAGACTTAGCAATAGAACCTATATCAATCAATGAATTAGTATTTTCTACTTCTTTCAAATTAGTTTCATTCAATTCTTTCGTCTTACCTGACTGATCTTTTCGTAAACTATTAGTGTTTTTCAATGATTCAGTATTTTCTGGTCTTTTTTCAGTTACCTCTTTCACACTCTGCTCTTGTTTCTGCCTAGAGTCATCTTCCTTTAGAACCTCTGTTATTTGTTTCTCACTCGTCCCATCCAACTCTTTCGTAACCTTTGTCCTTGGAACAGATGCTTCTTGCATCCTCGGAATACTCAGCTTGTCGTAGTGGTCGTTCTCAGATAAATTTGAAATTTTCTCTGGCAAGGATCCCAAGGAGGACACGTCTTTGGTCGATCGGTCGTCAAGTTCATCAGCAGATTCGGTCGAGTCCGAATCTAAAACTCTGGCTTTTCTCCTTTTATGCTCAATGACATCTTGACTTGTTTCCTGATTTAAATTTTGCAGCGGGATATCTGTCAATTCTTTTAAAGCTGCCTTGGTCCTAATCGGTAATTTTTTAGGTACGTTATCCACACTGGTACCATGACTAGAAACGCTGTGAACTTTCCCTTCACCACGTATTTTAGAATTCTTGCTCTGAACTTCCAGCGATTCCATAGTTAAAATCCTTTCAGCAGTTCTCACAGCATCTTTACACTCTACTGTAGCACCAATGTTAGTGTCATCCTTCGAAGGTACAGTGTTCTTCGAATCGTTCAACAGAAACTCGTTTGTAATTGTTTTAGAAATATGCTTGTAAGAGCTGCTCGATTGAATTGGCAAATCAGGATTTTTTTGAGAGTCAACGCAAGCAGCAATATCAACTCGTTTATTCTGGACCGATTTTTCTCTAACTTGACTTTTCAACGGATGCTCAGTGGCCTCTCCAATTTTAATAGCAACCTGTGGATAATTTGAAGTTCCATTGTCGATTAATTTATCCTGCGCGTATTCATTTCTAACGACGAAGGGTTCGTCGTCATCGTCGAAAGTTTCCCTGCAAGAGAGCATACAAACCGAAGGACACAAAATATCGTTAACATCCAGTCTCGTCAGCTTGCAGAACGCCTCTTTCTTCAGCTTCTCATCATCTTGAAGGAAATTGAAGCCACCAGTTTCCCTCTCGTCGTTCTCCAAAAACTCAGGTACCTCATTAACGTTCTCATCGTTGTCCACGTTACTCACGCCTACATTATTAAAAAAGATACCATTATTACTCCCTGTTAACCACTCGAAAACTTTTCTACAATTATTAATTTTCAGCTTACCTTCCTCTACCGAATTTCCAGAGAACTCATTCCTACCATCAAAGTCCAGCTTTTGTTTGAACCAAGTGCTGGGGTAATTCTCTTGGTAAGATACTTGGTTACTTATCAGTGACTGCTTTATGGTGGTTCGCAGAAGCAGAGTTTGCGGACAGACCAGCACTTTTTCAGCAGCTGAGTAACCCTTGAAAGGACTGCAACTACTTTCTGGAGAATCAAAGTTACTACGTGTGAGTATAATTTGTCCCACGGTTGGATCATCCTCGGATTTGCTAGAATCCTCTAGAGTTTTGGCAGCACTTGGTTTAAGAGATTCACTGTTTAAGAAGGACTCGACGCTACTCTCGATGGACACTGACTTTTCGTCTTCTATAACCGTATGCTCGTTCAGCAACAGTGGATCCTTATCAGATATATCTTGGGTCACTGGGTTTTCTATAGCGGGTAATTCAAGAACCGTAGGTGAAATTATCAGACTATCAAGATAATTTTCATCGTTCTTATCAGGGCTACCTCTCGTATTATCATTCGACGTAGAATCCACAGCAGTAAGAAAAACGTCAGCGTGAGTCAAAGCCTCGCGTTCAACCTTCCGTTTTTCAGTCTCATCCGACATTGAACAGTTCAATGACTCTTCCTCGACCATTTTACTTTCTTTATCTATAATACTTTCATACTCGTTATCCATAATTGCCTCTATCGAATCATCCAATGATTTTTTCCCAGCGGATTCTTCAACGTCTTCTACATTATCTATTGGATCAGTCAGAACTTCTTTCCCGGCACTCTCTTCTTCATTTATCATATTGTTTATCGGATTAATCAACGATTTCTTTTTGTCCGATTCTGCCTCATCTACTGTGTTAAATGTTGTAACGTCGACAATCTTCGTTTTCACTTCCAATTCTTTGACTTTCATTAAATTTATTATGGGATCAGTAAGAGATTCCTTCTTCTCTGTTTCTTTCCTATCTATTAAATTTACCACAGGCTCATTCAACGACTCTTTCATTCCTGAGTCTTCTTCACTAATTAAATTATCTATCGGGGCAGCTAATGATCTCTTCCCTTCCGGTTCTTTCTCATTTATTACATTTTCCACTGGACTTTTGGGTGATACGATCACTTCAGGTTTTTCACTATCCATTGCGCTATCCAGTGATCCTTTCCCGCCATTATCTTCGTTCATAGCCTCACCTGCTTTGTCATCAGAAATTGATTCCTTTTCTCTTTCATCCTTTTCCACTCTTTCCTCCGTTGAATTGCAGATAAGAACTTCATCCACTCTTTGGTTTTCATTTTTCACAATGTTACCTGTACTGGATTTTGATAATTCTTGTGAATCTTCAATCGAACTTTCATTTGTCAGTTCCAACTCATCTTCACACAGTGTTCCAGTTCGTTCTTCATCGACTTCCAAGGGAACTTCGGTTTTCGTTAAGGTTGGGGAATACGTTATTATTTTACTATCAGCAGTCTTGTTATCTTTAAGTGCCAGTGACTGAGCGAGCGTTGGGTTATCTTTAGTACTTTGTAATATTGTCTTGGTATCACTTTCTATTGCCTTGTCATCGGTCTCTTTTTCTTCAGTAGTTGACAAGCCCGAATGTTTATCAATTTCCTTCACTCGTTCTACATTATTATCAATTTTTAAGGAGGGTTCCATAATGACCCTCGGGTTGATATTGATTAATTTGGTCGGTTTAACCGATATCACCGATTTATTACCAATTTGGCATCTTTCGTTCCTCTCTAGTGTTTCGTTAGAACTTTCCTTCTCCTTTTTCAATGACGAAGAATCAACGGTGTCCTCTATCAAGCATCCCTTATCAATCGCTGACGCTGCTCTCGCTTTCACCTTCATCGTTGCCCTCCTTTTTGACGATAAATTCTTCTCAATTGTTTCCAACGGTACATCTTTCTTCTCTTCCAGGTTTTCTTTTGTATTATGCGTTGTGAAAGACACGTTTTTGTCTAATATCACATCTTGCTTTATCGTTACTTTTGCTTTTTCAGGAACATCAGTCTTCTCTACCACGCTCGACGGCGAATTCTTCGGAGCTTTTCTATTCCTAATAAGTTTCGTAGCCTTCTTCTTCGTCTGCTTCGTAGAAATTTCGGGGACAACCGTATCGGCTTTTGAAACTTCTGCACTATTTTCTTGGGGTTGCTTGGAACCTTTGCTAAAAATTTCGGTTTTTGAAGTTTCGGATATACCAACCTCTGGTAGCTTGCTACTTTGGGGAATCGAATTTTCGGACGAGCTAGGATGTGGTTGCTCTGCACTTTGTACACCCGAAATATCAAGCACGCGAGATTCCAAAATTTTCGTACTTTGAAGGGTGGAATTTTCAGGCAACTTGTTGCTCTGGACAGTTGCAACACTCTTTTCCGTTTGTGGTACATCCTTATTTTCCACAGCTTTCGGAATAATTTTAACCACTCTAACAAATTTAGCATTTGATGTATTAGTAATATTAAAATTCGGAAACTTAAATTTATCCGTTTCCGGGCTGTTTGCTTCCAAAGGCTTGAAGCTTTTTAATTCCACATTATTCACTTTTGTAAGCTTCAAGTTCTTCATTTCTGGGCTACCAGGATCTATAACTTTAACGCCTTTCAACTCCACATTAGCCAGCTTCGCAGGTTTCAAGGCTTTCTGATCGAGATTAGTCGCTTCTATGGGTTTGAGATTTTTCACTTCCGTATTAACAAACTTTACAGATCTTACGTGTTTCGTCTCCGGAATGCAAGTTTCTCCTGCCTTTAAATTTTTTGATTCTACTTTCGGTTGTACTTTAGGTTCTACTAGTTTCAAATTTGGCGTTCTCAACGTTTTCTGAGATACTACTTCTTTTTGAGTCTGGGTTGTCTGCGTAATAGGATTCTTCAAGGTCGATGTGGATTGTTGAGAAATTATGGCGTGCTGATCAGAGGTAGAAGATTTTTGTGAGGCTGAAGAAGCTTTTTCGGGTATTAATAATTTGGCAGCTGCGCTTTGATTATTGGAGGTTTCGGGTTCCTCCTCCTTGACGATTACTTCCTTCTTAATCTCGTCCTCCCTGAGGAGTCTCAACGGAACGCCATAATCACTATCAGCATCAGAATTATCTGTCCATGCCTCTCTCCTCCTCCTCCTATGTTCTTTCCTAAATCTCTCCCTTCTCTCCTTCTTCCTTTTCTCCCTTCTCTTGCACTTGTGTATCTTCTTCTTGTTCTTCTCTCTCCAGGCCCTCTCAATTTCAGCAGTAACCTCGTCCCGGATAGTCTCATTGAGACTCAGTTGTTTCGCAATTTTTTCTTTCTCCTTGATCATCTTCAGTAATTTAGAGACCTTCTCGGATTCGCTGCGGGAAGAATCGTCATCAGTATCAGTCTCGGATCTGGTCATTCTTGGATTGTTGTTGTATTTTATTCCATTGCTCTCGTGACCATCCGAATTTATCACAGCCTGCCTCGTAGCGAAGTTTCTCTCATTATCCTCTACCTCGTCTTCTTCCCAACCTTCGTAATTGGAGAGTCGACCCTCCCAGGTTTTGTCCTGAGGAATTCCATGCCTGGCCATCCATTCCTCTTTGGTCAAGTTTCTGAAAGCATCGGGACTCACTGGATGCTGCTTCCGTCTCCATCTTTGGACCTTCTCCACTCGGGTCCAATCCTTCTCGAGAACGAGATCGAGGGCCCTCGTTCTATCAGATTCTTGACTCCTGTGTTGTCCCTTCGCCCTAGCTATGCCAGAGGAGAAGATTTCGTCGAGATCTATTGTCGTGCGACGAATAACATCAGGAGTGGCAAGCTCGTGTCTCTTGATAGGTGAGCGAGTTTTTGATATTAGGTAAGTACCCCCGCTGTCCTCCAGGGAGGCGCGGGCACCAGTCCTGGCATTCGCCAAGGCTGCTGACATGATGTCATCAAGATCAGCATCATCGAAGAGCCCCTTGTTGTTGCTGGAGCTAGATTCAAAATCATCTTTATCGGAATCTGTCAGATTTTCCTCCTGCTCCAATCTTGCTTTGAGGAGGTTAATGCGCTTCACAGCTACTTTCTTCACCTTCCTTACTTTCTGCGGGACTTTTTCTTGGCGGGATTTACTACTCATCTGAGGAGCTCGATGCACAGTGGAATAAGAGTTGGCCGTGTCCGTCATCGATTTACCTGGCACAACGGATGCAGCTGGCTCGTTCACACGCTGAGCAAAACTCCCCCTGCCACTTGTCTCACCGGAGCTCACCTTTTCCCTCGTCTCGGAAGCCGGAGTAGCTGCAAAATAATGTTCGTTAGTTTCCTGCGGCGATACGTCCAACTGTAAAACCTCGTTCAGGTGATGAATGAATTCTGCTGGCAAATTGTTTATGTCCACCACTGCTCCAGGGTCCAGCATTGCGTTCAGTTGATTCATAAACTCCTCCCTGTCATACAATTTGATCTTCTCGTCTTCCGTACTCCTTAGCTTCATGGACATCGACGGCTTGCGCTCCTTCACCAGGTGCTTCATAGCTATGTCGAACTTTCTCAGACTCGAGTTATTCACCATGTTGCAAATATCATTTTTGCTCATCTTTAGAAATTTGCTGATTACCCTGTTCTTCCAGGAGGACTCCGACTGCTTCGAGCATTTCTTCATTCTAGATCCAGGACTTTCTGGCTGATTGCTGCTGGACGCCTCTTCGTTCTCCAAAACCGCGGCTGGGACTCGTTTCCCACCACGAAAATCTGTAGCACTCGAATCTTGAAGCTGAGGCTTTGACTCGCTGAATTTTTTCTGGTCGTCAGATATTATATTCGCTTTTATCACTTTATCCTCGACTATTCTGGTACCTTTCAAAAACGGTATTGACTGAGCTTTACTATCCTCCGGTGTTTCTGCTTTCGCGAAGAGTATCGATGATGTTATGTCAGTTGTAAGATCTTGGCACGTTGCTGTAGATTTTTTTTGTAATATTAATTGATTCGAGTCAATTGAGGAACTTGTCAATTTGTGTTCCGTTTCCAGCCTTTTATTATCCCCAAGAATTTGACTCACTATTTGTGAAACAAATTGAGTCTGGTCCACAGTGGTAAAACAAGGAGCTATATTCGGTAGCCCTGATTTACCCTTTTCCTCAAAAACTTGAGTGTTTACCTGTAGAGCTTTAGAATTCTCGTCGCCAATAGAACTTTGGGAATTAAGCTCGATTTCAGATTTCTTTGGATCCTGCGCAACCAATTTCTCTTCAACAACAGAGCTGGAAGGATCAGATTTGCTGCTCGTACCTAATATCTCTTCCAAAATTTTCATCTTTACTGCTGCCTTTTTTTGCTGCTCCGTCTCTTCTTTATTTACAAATGTTTTATCAGATACTGAGATCTTTTTAAGTTTATTTAATTTAATCAAAAGTTTGCTCTTACTTGCATGATTATCCATGGCTTCCTCTGATTCCAATTCACAAGGTTCCTTCACCTGTATCTCTCTATCTGACCTTTCCTTCGTTTTTCTCAACGACAGTGATTGCACATCTGTAGCTTTGTCCTTGGTTGAAGTCAAAGATGCTGAATCTGAAGGCTCGTCATTTGTCATACTCATAACTTGATTGGCAAACTTCAGGGCTTCTTGCATGTCTTCTAACTCATCGGACATATTCAAACCTCGATTGTCCTTGTCTGAAACATTAGACACCTCTTCATTTACAATAGATGGAGGTGGCAAGGGTATCTCGAGATTTCTTGGTACTACTTTTTGCACCATCTCTGGTAAAACGCAGGGAAGGCTGGTCGAAAAACCCATCTGCATTGGAGGTGGCACAAATGATGGCATTCGAGGGCAACTAAAGCTCATTGGGCCAACCCCCATGTTAGGTATAGGATTCATCATATTCATGGTTATCATGCCTTGACAATGAGACGGCTGTACTTCCTGTAAACCTACACAGGGAGTTGGCCCATAGCTGTAAGGAGGTATAGTTGTTGCATCATTTTGCGTTACTTGAGGCACGCCAATTATCATTGGAGGCTGCCTTCTTGGGTCAAAAGCAGGAGGAACATGTAGAGGTGCTTCTACAATAGAATCCTTCTTTTCAATTTGTGTTGAATTTAAAGGAATTATATTAGTAGAATTATGCAACCTTGGCCCTTTAGAATGATTATTGGATTCACAACCAGATATTGACCACTTTGATTTTAATGATGATTGATTATCTTCTACATTATCATGTAGTTTATTGGCAATAGTGGGACAAGGCAAATTTTTATCTGAATTTGGTGAGGTTTGGCTTTCATCTAGAGAAGGGTCAAAAATTATGTCTGCATTAGCTACAACTTTCAGGGAAACAATTCTATCCTCATTATCATCTAAATTTGCTTCTTGATTTCGTTCAGCTGTTTCTTTTGTTTCTAATGATTCCTTGTCATGTGACAATGATACAGCTGAAATGGCTCGATTATTATCTTTACCAAAATCAATATGTTTCTCTTGATTTCCTATGCTTTCTTGTGAATTTTCAGATTTGTCAGATTTCAAATTATATTCTGTATCAATTCTACCTATGTCCCTTAAATCCCCAAAAGTAAGGTTGAGCTCTGGAGATTCATGTATTAACTCAGAAACACAGTTACCTTTGTCAACTGCTTGCTCTTCAATTCTAGGAGATGTAGACAAATCAACCTGCCAGTAATTTGTGATTTCTTCCTCTGTAATAGAAGACAGTTTCTGTCTTAACTTATCCACAGTGTCAACAATTTTTTTTTGACGCTCCTCTTCTGAGCCAAGAAGAGGAACTGGTGGTGGTCCACAAATATTATCCTCTGAGAAACGATTGGGGATAGGTCCCCTTGGCCTGATAGGAGGCCTACCTCTGTACATGTTGTGTCTAAATGGAGGCCTTCCAGGCCCAGAAAATCTAATACCACCATGTTCATTACGACCTCGTCCTCTGATGGAATGCTGGTAAGATCCATTGCCACGAAAACCCCGAGATAACTGTGCGTTGGGATATGGAGCTTGCCCATTATGAGACCATCGGTACTGTGGTACATTATATTTAGGATTTGGAAAGCGAGATCCATTAAATGGAGGAGATGGCCTGGCTGGATTTGCTCCCCTTGGTCCGAAACTGTTACCCCTATACCCACTTCCACTCATAACTTTATTATATTACTCTTAGTCCTCTCTATTCTTCAATAATCAGTTTTTAATTTACTATAGTACTTACTAATACGTATGCCTGAAGCGGCAAAGTAAAATGTCACTTACATCCTGTGCTCAAGTAATCATTAATGTATTTAAAAACACCATCCACAAAATACCATTTTTCAACCCGCTTCTTTCATCATTAAACATCATTACAGAGCCGAACACATGAATAACTGATCTTCTCAATAAATGTTCAATTACCACTGCACGTAGACGTAGTAGTTCCTTCCTGTTGCTCCTTTTCACTTTCTAGGTTATTCTCAGCCGTTTGTTATTGCCTTACGCGAACCACATCACAGTATCACAGACATCACACTCATCACTGTAAACAGCCACAACAGCGTGTAATAATCTTGTTGTAAATGAGAGAAGCGGCGCAATTTCAGTCTGCGGCGTTTCAAAATTCCAAAAGTCCACGAAGGCAGAGGAAAGGGGAGGGGGCAGGTAAATATTTTCACGAACAGGATCGACCAAACTCACGTTCGATCTTGTAAAAAGGGAGGGTAGAATCGAGAAAAATCAATTTTTTTCGTAATCACTGATTGCGATAAAAATGGAGAGGAAGAAGATTCGCGAGCTTTGATTGGAAATAATTGACGTGAAACAGATGTTGAATTAAGAAAATGTCAGTTAGGACTGGGTGGTCTCCGTACGGTATGAATATATTGAACGATTGAGTATGATCGGGGGGTCTCGGCTTTCTCCCACGCGTTTCTTGCCAATTTTCCGAGGACTTTCACTCGATTTCGGTTGGTGATATTCTAGGTTGGGGTGGAGCAAAGCAGTTTTTTTTCTTCTAATCCAATAACGGTATATCGAATACGAGATCTTGATTGACGCGAGAAGGAAATGGTCCGATTCCCCATAAGATACATCGGCTACTTGCTGGTCGATGAAAGCTCGGTACTCTAGTCTGCTCTAGTCTAATCGGTAATTCAGTTATTGCGTCTGTGTCCGTGACTCACGCGAATTGTTACCATTAACAATCTTTCGGTCGAATGACCTTGAAGCGTAAATGCATTATCTCGTCTATTTCCTTACGACGCACTCTTTGAAGTTCCGCTTTGTAGACTGAAATTCGGGAAACGCGGAGTTCTTTGGAGTCAATAAACACAAATCACATGTGTGATCGTGTATCGTCGGTGAGTTCGTGAATAGACTTTTTTAGGTTAGAATGCGCGCAAGGACGACTCTTCTGGCCAATCGTCAATGAATGGATTCCGACCTCATTTCTATCTTCTTAAATACTTTCAATCTTATTTCTCATCCCACACGGTTCTTCTTGGTTCACCATTACTACCTGCTAGTGGTGATAGGCTTCGGTTAAATACAGAAATTTTCAGAGAGACGATTATAAAAATATCAAATGTAATTGGTTGCGAATGGTAATTGTGATAATAGCACCTACACCTTACAGAGTATAGTTTATGTTACATTTCTTATAGAATTTATGCACGTATATTAATAATTCAAAAACAACTTGTTCATTATTCAGGTTTTTAGGTTAGGTTAGGGAACTATTGCACCTATTGCACCCATATAAGTCAAGTGAACCGAACTTCAATCTTCAAAGTTCAGTGTTCAGACTGTTCGATTTACGTTGAGTTAGGGAAGAAATGGGCTGACTGGGTAGGCACCTTTTTTTTACGTTCCTGTCGCGATCGTGCTGCCTGACTTTAACCAACCGTCACGAGTAGAGAATTAACATCACCGAGAGAATCCCCGGACCGGACCCCGAGTAGAATTTGCTGTTTAGGATGGCCGCGATGCTGTCCAACTGCTCGCGGGTTGCTCCCCGCGTCTTATCTCGAATTACTTTATCAAAAACTAAGGTATGTGCTTAATAAACCCATTTATCATTATTTCCAACTGCATCCTTGTTTTTAATAAACACGGAGAAAATTCTTAACCTCCCCTTCAAGACGGCTCTTGTTCTGTCCAAGTCTCGAAACCCTTACATTACACAGTGATTATATAATAGATTTAATGTATTCCTTATCTTCAGCTTTCAATGCTTTTTAACTGTCAATGAATACAAGCAGAATTCTATACAGCCTCTGCCAATTGCCTACTGCCATATCTTTTTCAAAGTTCTTTCTATTTTTTTTTTGTATGTTATACCTCAATTTATTTTTTTCCATAAACTTAAAGGCTCTATGAAATCGGTTTTGCTGTATCTCAAGCTTTTACACCTTTTGTTAGTTATTAAGTCTATTTTCTCTTATAAACCTAGATATGTTTTAGAATAAATTAGTATTTAGCATTATTTAGATAGTTGATTATTACTCAATAACATTCTCCCTTTCAGATTGTGAGAACTTTGCATGGTCAAGGTGAGTTCAAAAAGATTAGGTTATTTACCTGGTTATTCAATGATTTAATTATTGCTGAATTCTTTTCAGGGCGTATTTTATTTATTCATAGTAAATATGCTGTTGGCGTTAAAACTTCACTGTAAGTTGATTTGTAAGTCAGAGAATAAGATAACTGAGGCATATTATACTTATTTAACTAACAGTATCAGTGGAGAAATACTTTTTTTCTTGGTATTATGACTATCTCGTGTAAAAAATAATATGTTATTCTTTTGCAGATACTCAAAATATAACATAAGTCATCAATGGATATATCCTCTTAGAAATATTCAATCTACTTCTGCACTATGTAAGTTATTCCATTTAAATAATAGATCGTCAAAAAATAATATTAGAGTAGATGTTATAAAAACATAATCTGTTTATAGGGGAAATAAGGGAAGTAGTAGTTCCTGCATTTGCCGAGAGTGTTAGTGAAGGAGATGTAAGATGGGATAAGAAAGTAGGAGATCAAGTTAAAGAAGATGATGTCCTTTGTGAAATAGAAACAGATAAGGTAATATGTTACTTGGATTAGAATCTTATAATGCAATGCAAAAGAAAAATTATTGAGGGATAGTTTTTTTTTAGACTTCTGTACCTGTTCCATCCCCTGGCGCTGGTGTGATAAAAGAAATCTTTGCTCAAGATGGAGCTACTGTCAAGCCAGGGCAGAAGTTGTGTAGCATTGATATTGGTGCTACTGGAGGTGCTGCACCATCAGCTGCTTCACCACCAAAGGCAGCTGCTCCTCCTCCATCACCTCCACCACCACCTGCTGCAGCTCCTCCGAAACCAGCTGCTGCTGTTCCACCTACACCTCCACCAACTCCTCAACCGATTCCTCCTCCTGCAGCGCGTCCTCCACCTCCACGACCACCTGCAGCATCTATGCCTGTTGCAGCTATTAAACATGCTCAGGTATAAAAGATAAAAAATCAACCCAAGTTGCAAAATCTAATAAGGTAATTTAATATTATAGTCTTTGGAAGGAGCAAAAGTTCAGCTACCACCGGCCGACTATACTAGAGAAATTATAGGTACCAGGACGGAGCAACGAGTAAAAATGAATAGAATGCGTTTGCGCATCGCTGAGCGTTTGAAAGATGCGCAAAACACGAATGCTATGCTTACTACTTTTAACGAGATAGACATGAGGTAAGAATAGATAGAATTTAAGATTTCTTTGCAATGATACAATTTCTCTTACTTTTATATCGGTATTTTGTCGCAGTGGTATCATGGCGTTCCGAAAATCGAATCAAGAGTCGTTCCAAAAGAAGTATGGTTTGAAGCTAGGATTCATGAGTGCATTTATTGCAGCGAGTGCCTATGCGTTAAAGGACCAGCCTGTGGTAAATGCAGTAATTGATGGGGGCGATATAGTATACAGAGATTATGTCGATATTAGCGTTGCAGTGGCAACGCCTAAAGGCCTTGTTGTACCTGTGCTACGCAGCGTGGAGAACAAAAATTTTGCAGAGATAGAAATAGCATTGGCTGCCATTGGCGACAAAGCGAGAAAAGGAAAGATCTCGGTGGAAGATATGGATGGTGGTACTTTCACTATTAGTAATGGTGGCGTGTTCGGTTCCCTTATGGGAACACCTATTATCAATCCACCACAAAGTGCCATCCTTGGTATGCACGGTGTCTTTGATAGACCTGTAGCCAGGCAAGGACAAGTAAGAATTTAATTATTGATCTTTTTATCATTTTTAAAAAATTTTTAATAGTACGGATTAGTTAGCGTATTTTTAATATTTAAATGTTCCCGCAGGTTGTGATCCGGCCAATGATGTACATTGCTTTAACGTACGATCATCGACTGATAGATGGGCGCGAAGCAGTTATGTTTTTAAGAAAAATTAAAGATGCTGTTGAAGATCCCAAAATTATCTTAGCTGGTCTCTAAGAATTAAAAAAGAAAACATTCTCATTGAATCGCTTCAGCTGCGCCTCTAATAGCTTTCACAACTTTTTGTACAGTATATATCTTGTATTATATTCTGTTCACCTCGGTTACACCCAAAGATTTGAATCAGATTAAGAAACGGTCGACTTATTATTTGTAATTTTACATAAGACGAAAAATGTGTAACGAGTTGACGGATGACGATGCTAGTTTATTCTACCGTCAAGGTTCTTACACTTAGCTATTATTAGATTACATTCTTTAACTTATTATCCATACCTCACGGCAATGATTACTTTTTCGTTTAATTGTACCGTGACGACAATGTGCAAAGTATATTTATTCTGCTTTTCATTTTTTAAATTCTTACCGTTATAAATATGTCTGGCGCACGAATGATATGATATCCTGGGACCGGAAAGTATTGTAATGCAATATATAAGCTGCTCATGAGAAAGATGACATCTATAAAAATTGTACATAATAGAAACAAATCTGCATTATTAGATAAATTTTCATATTAATTACTCGTAGGAATCTAACGCAATGTTGATTTTCTTCGTTCTTTTAGCTGTTCAGTAATACTATGAATTTTGAAAGACCAGCAATGGAAACTAACAAGAGTTTGTTACGTAAAACTGAACTGAAATAAAATGAACAAATACTATATATTGTAAGAAGAATAATCTGTTGTCGCAGGGTGTGGGATTATATTATGCCAAAGCCGCGAATATTCAAAATATTGTTACTTCTTTGCGAATACAAACGCAGAAATTTGCAATAGTTGATTTTCTTATTTGATGCCAGATACAATTGGTGAAATACATTGGTCATTCTATCATTATACTCAACCATATATTCTCGAATTTAATTGTCCCATTGCGTAAAGTGGAATTTAAATAAAGAAAAGTATTAATAAAAATGATTTGAAATCATAGTACGAGGCCGTCTGCCAAAGCTGAATTCGGAGTATCAATAAAATCACAGTAGTGCAATTTTTTTTTTTTTTTTTTTAATTCAATTATGTAAGTGATCTTGAAGTTGGATTTTAACCATACGTTATGTGAAATCGAGGTAAATCAGAAAGATGATCTCATGCAGCGCAGCAGTGCTTGAAATCATCTGCCAAAGACAAATATGAAGTTCACCGAAGTTGCGCGAGAAGTTCAATATTGCGCAATTGCTGTTTTTCTAAGCACGAGTAGCTATTGAAAGCGGCAAGAAATCCTTGATTATTCTTGAACTTCAATTTTAATTTTACCGCGGCGGCCTTGAGTCGGCGCGAAGCGTTTTCAAGGAGCGATATTTAGTGGATATTTAAAAGAATAGATATATGTAATTTCTAAAAGGAAGAAAAATAAAGTTAAACCAAGTTGCTGTTTGCGAGCGTGTTCGATTAGTAATATCACTCGTAACAGGATATATAGATAATGATATATTGCACAATTTTCATAATTGAGGGAAAGAAAATAAATTGCACTTAAAAATCCTATTCTACAGTTTATCTTTTTTCTTTTTTGTAATCATACAGAATTTTGATAGAAGTAGAACAAATATATATATATATATATATATCACCGGTGAATTTTGGAAAATGAGCCGGGTGAAATTACTGATTTGAGACCAGGACCAGAGTTGAGACATTTTTAATTATTCTTAGGCTTCTGCATTTTACATCAGTTGATGGTGTGGTGACTGACGACCACTAGACTATTACTGCAATTCAATTTACCCGACCTGAAGTTAGCATTTTTCTGCGAAAATATCTTTCTGCGAAAATATCCTTCTGCGAAAATAATATCCTTCTGTTCTGCGTACCGACCCCGACCATGATATTATCACCACCAAAGCTAGCTAGCATAGCTGTCGGTAAAAATTTCAATCAGGGTTGAGTTGAGTCGTTTGTTAATTTACAGTTTTGCCGTTATTTACACGATGGCGTTGGCAATAGTAAGTATTCGTTTATTTTTTAACCTGCGTTAATAAGATCTGGTTGACGAATATCGAATAAGGTTTTCTAGTGGGTGCTCGTAGTGTCTAGTACTTTGCAGTTAAAGCATTTTATTTGTAATGGCAGAAAATCCCACCGAGGAAAGAACGGAATCCATGACGCCGGCTCCGCCCGTCGCGAATGTCGTTTCTGAAGCGGCGCACGTAAGCACAACTTAACCTACAAATATTTTCTTTTATGACATTTCATAATTTTTCAAATGATTCAAATATAATAAAATAATTATGTCATCACCGACCAGTCGATTATTTGGAAAAACAAGACACTTGGACATTCTTTCTAATGGTAATTTATGAAATTTCTGCAGCACAAATTATAATATTATTTAGATTTAAAAATTGTCAAATTAAAGTCAGAAAAGTATGTTTTTGTATTATATAAATTAATAGTGAGGTGCATTACGAGGTAAAATTTTTTGAAACTTTATTATAAGCTACATACTCTTGTATTAATGGTATGTTACAGTTTGTCGTTCTGTATACTTGATTTGTTTCCAATCTTTTAAGATAGATTTTAAATTTAATTTGCAGGCACTGGTAAAAATGGAGAAGGAACATGATGCTTCTGGAGTACCTGCGAAGAAGTCTAGAGTAGAAGTGCAATCATTACCGACTAGGCAGTATTTAGATCAGACGGTGGTACCAATCCTCCTGCAAGCATTATCCAGTCTAGCCAAGGAAAGGCCAGCGGATCCTATAAACTTCTTAGCTGGTTATTTAATGAAGAACAAGGGGCAATATGACAATGGCAACTCACCTCAGACTAGTTAATGAAATTCCCGCGCTTCCATTATTTAATTTCACTATTAAAGTCGATGAATTTATCCTTTACCGAAATTGTATATTTGCACTTTAAGTCGAATAAAATTGAATGAGTTTTTTTTTTGTACGTCTCCTGGTAATTTGCTTGCTGCTAGATGTTTTACATCCCTAGAAAGCCGACAGCGCTGCTAAAAGAGCAAGTATAACTTCCGGCAGAAACCTTAATTATTTATCCGAGTGCTTGTTTCTTCATTACTCCGCGTGGCTGAGAGAGAGAGAGAGAGAGAGAGAGAAGGAGAGGTAGAAAGGGGGTGGTAGGGGTTGGAAGGCAAAAGCCTTGCCTTCAAACGTGCGGGGGGAGAGAGATAGTGTGTGTGTGTGTGAGAGAGAGAGAGAGAGAGAGAGAGTAGTAGAGAGGAGTGCAAGAGAATGAAGCAGGCCCTTTCTCGAGGGAGTAACTTTCCGCGAAATGTGTTTGTGTAAGGAGTTTCTCTGCAGCAGTTGTGTACCGAGAAACTCTCGGGCACAACCAACGATAAACACCTGTCAGACATCAAAAGTGCGCGCGCTAGGCAAGCTCCTTGCTTGCCGTCTAATCGGAGAAAAGGGAATCCTCAAATGAATTGCACGCTTTTATCCTTCCGCAGCTTCAAAACCAACGCTTTGCCAGTAATGAGTACCTGGTTTCTCGGATTTTCAATGAAGAGGACTCACGGTTCCCGCTATCCATGCACGAGATCTCTCTACTGCCCAATTCACCTACGAGAGGCAATAGAAATTTACGAAACAAAAAATCATCAGACTGTACAAACTTTTGTAAGAAGAGTCGATAAATCGGTTCGAAGCTCCAGCAGCTGGATCTTTTGGATCGATCCGGTTGCAAGGGGAACACGAAGCTTCGTTGGAGGATTTAAGCAGAAGCAGTTGAGGCGAGAAGTTATTGGGGTAATCCCGGGGGCGGCTAACAATTCGCGCGGTAGCATCACCGGTCCTGGTTCAATTAACGAGACGCGAACTCAGCCTCGTATTTCCGATCTTCAATCCAGCCCGGCTCGTACATCTTCCGCAGGACCTCTTGCTGCTTTTATTTCACATCCTCCGCATTGCGCAGTGATATCTGGCAAAGCCGAGAACGGCAAGCTTGCCTGCGGCTTTATCTCTCGAGGCTTCCACTGTGGCTATATCGCTCCTTCGCAGACTGTGCGGCCTCTCACTTTTCTACAACTAAACTTGTCGAACTCGCAACTCCCTTCCAACTCCTCGTAATTAACGAGCAATTTCCTTGCTTCAGCTATGTTTACCCATTCCGAAAAGTCGCAAAATCGCGTTCGACTAATTCACCACGCGCGAATCGTCTTCCCTCCTTTTTACCTCCATCTAGAAATTATCGAGCGTATCAACCGTAACTATTTGGGTAGTATGAAAAAGCTTGTTAAAAGTGCTGCAAACTTTGTGACATGCTTTTATATATATACATATATACAGAGTTGAGTTTTTTTTTCCTCAAAAAATTTAAGGATCCTTCATAGAAAGAGGCTATTTGTCGATTAGTGATAGCGAGCGAAGTGGTAAACACATTTGAGCGTTTGTGCAGGCACTTGGCGTATGCATGCATGATGTCACAGAGAAGTAGGGGGATGGAGGGGGGGGGGGGTGGTGGAGGAGGATAGTGGATAGAGAGTAGGATGAGGATATGAGAGAGACAGAGAGCAAAGGGAGGAGGAGGGGGGGGGGGGGGGGAGGGTTGCAGGCAGCATCCTCGTGGCTAATGGCCGAACCATGTTACGGCGTTCACCGTTCGCGCACGACCTGCAGATTCACGCCCGCACGCTCGCACGAGGACTCGGTCCAATTGGCACGCATATTGGAATTCTATTACCCGGATTACGGCCAGTAATTGCTCGGTTTAGCGCAATATCGCACGAGACCCGCTGTCCCCGCGCGCTCTGGAGGTCCTCAGCGGCCGTCAAACGCGGATTAGGAACGCTAGTCCTCCTCCACCCCCGCTTTGCTTCGTGCAACCGGTTAGACGCCCAATTCCTCTCGTATAACCCCCTCCCCCCCCCCCCCCCCTCCTCCTTTAACCAACTCCAGATGCGACAGGAGACATTCGCTCCACGATTATTGCATCCTATTTCCATGCAACCTGACTCTGTCCGAACATAACCTAACCAGACCCATCGAGTCTCCCTCGAATTCTACCTCTGCGCCACGCCATTGCAGATTTTCGCCTACTACGTGCTGATTAATCTTACCAATTAAGAGCTTCGTTGACCATCTGTTCGAATTTCTACCGGCCACTTCGAAGCAATCGAAAATTTCAACGAAATACGGAGAGACGATGCTTATGCGACGCCATTTTGGGAACACGCACTGGCAGTGCCCTCTGGTAAAGAGGGAGGGATTTTCACTTTGAAAGTTTGAAACGTCTAATGGTCGTGACTCGACATTCGTCTTAATAGCAGCATTAAACTAAGTATGGTTAAGCAATCGAGGAGGGAAATGAGTTAAATCGGAGCATATTCTCCCCCGTTCGGTACATTAGCTTACGATATAGCATCAAGGTTAGAGAAGTTGCTGGAACTTTGATAGTTATGGTCATCATTGTGTTTTTCCGCGGGATAACTGGAGGATTACGAGAAAAAGTTTACCCTCCCCAAGAAAACTGCAATCCTCTAATTGGAGACTTAAAGGACCTTTTTAATGAATCGCATTAGGCTCCAATTACTCCGGAGTGTTTTAAACGAGTGATTCTAATGGGGTCTCGCGGAGTAAGATTTGAGTATTTCTCGTATATATGCCAATGATCATTTTACCACTTCATATTCCACCGCCGCTACTTTCTATAATCATTTTCCATCCATCCAGCCACATACATTTCGGGGTAATATAAAAATTGCCTGGATTTGCCGGGATTTGCGGAAGGTCTTGAAATTTTATGATGGCAGGTCTGCGAGAAATAAATGTGCTAGTGAATTAGATGGGAGAGCTTGGTTTATATTGCAATTTAACTTTCTCATGCGTCACGCTACATATTAGAAGACTCGCTTGATAAACAATCAATCTTCGAGGTCACATCTGCTCTTAAAGGTCCGGACTAATTTAAACTTTTATCCGACTACGCGTGGCGTTTTTCATTAAAATATTGTTGCAACTTTACAAATAGCTCGCCAGTTTCATTTTTTAACAGACCTCCACATTGAGACTAATATCTTTGCAGGTGTAAACCGATGCTACATTAGCTGATTAAATATTTTCCAAAAATCGATACGGGGATGAGCAAACGCGCTTACTTGCAACTTTGTATTTCTTAATTTCTTAGAAAATGCTGCACAGGCAAAGAGTATATACATATTTTTATAAAAAACATATTCAGAATAAAACAGGAAGGTGTGCATTATCCAATATGACGTTGGAGCAAATTTTTCCACGGCTGGAAACAGTACTGCCAATTAAAAGTCACAAAGCGAGCAAGGGCGTAAAATGCAGTTGTTTAAAATAACAACGATGAAGAGATAGTTTTTAGGTTTCAGGGGTCCGGTTAGTAGAGAATACTCTCTCATGTGTCACGGTTCATATTAAAAGTTTTCTCCATAACTGAAAATTCCTCGGATAGGTTTGTCCTGAGCGCGCCGGAGAGAGGCGCGAGGGGTTAAAAGCGCTTATGAGCGAGATTCTCGTAGCTCGCAGCTATATCGTTTTTGCTAGCGTACTTTTTTCCCCCCCCACGGGATTCCAGCGAGTAATGATGAAATTTTTATTCTTTCGCCTCTCCTTCCCACACTTTCTGCTACAACGAGCTGATATTTTAAATAACGATCGTACAAAGTTCGAAAGGCTTCGTATTTTTCAGTAAATGCATATTCGGTCAGGACTTGGCGTGCGCAGTTTCCGCACGTGTATATATATATGTGTGTGTATGCACGTATTAGGAGCATGAGTATTGGTGCAAAGTTTAATACGTTTAGGATTATTGGACTCTATATATACGGTCATTACTTTATTTCGCGTGCCTTGATAGCTCGCGTGCATATTTACGAAGAATAAAATGGGAGAGTTTGCCGCTTCTTCTGGAAGAAAGTTGTTCGCGCACTGGGCGAGGATTTTATCCTAGCCAGTCATAATCCAGTGTTACGCGATGCGCCGCGCCTCGGCAGCATCTCGGGTTAAAAATATTAATACGAGCGTACAGCCCCAGGCCGACTTTAATTTGAAAAACATTCTTCGTCGTGGGATTATACTGTTCGATTAAGGTGATGAAAAAGCACCCTCTTTTATACTGCACTGGCGTACAAACCCTTCCTATAGTTCCCTTTGAGCGAAATATTCATTTAGCCAGTTATGAGTTTTATTCAGTCAGTTTTCAAAAAAAAAAGAAAAGGAAAAAATGGCAGAAATCTTTTGTAGATTGACACGTATAAAATTATTGGTGAAAAATAAAAAGGGAGTAATGGGAGATAGAGGGGGATTCCTTGTGATTTTATAAGGCGGTATATATATATATATATATATGTATATAGAAAGAGAAGGGGTACGAGGGTTGGTATATCGGTCTGGAAATCTGCATTATTAGGAGAAGAGGAAAAGTTGAATTAGAAAAATTGTGGTGGGGGATAGGAAGGAAGGAAGGAAGGGGGTTATTTGGCGTTGGAGATGGTACAGGGTGATACGCATCGAAGGAGATCGGGAAATGGCGCTGTCGCATATCGCAGGGTCGAATTATGAGGGTCTCCAGACTCCTGGTGGATGTTAATTTAAAGGGAAGGTTGGTGGGGAGGGGAGGTTTCGCAAGGAAGGAGCTGGTCGTCTTCGTCGTCGTCGGTGGGAAGTACCGGTTGTTCTCCTTGGGAATTATCCGTGCTCGCGGGCCAGGCGCGCCGCAGATTTTCATTTCAGATCTGGCAGCGGCGCGGTCCAGGAAAATGGAAGTCGCTACCGTTGATTTCAATCTGTTTGACGGGGACGGCACAGGCATCGCTGGCGAAGACAACGAGACAAGATACCAACTCTACCGGGGACATTCTTTATCGTTCCGTGGCATCGGCGCCTTATGCCCCTTGCCCTTTGCCCCTCCCCCCTCCTCCCTCTCTCTTCGCGTCCAACGTCGCTTCAAGAACTGACTTATTGGTCCCGAAGTCACGGGGAACTTTAAAAATAATTCACGCCTCGCATCCCGCAAGCACAATAAAGCTTCCTTCTCCCAACAACACATCCCTCGTTCTTCTATATGCTCTCCCAATGCAGCATTATATTCACCATTTCACCCCCCCCCCCCCTCAACACCACCACCCATTTCCTCCCATATACGCGCGCACACATGCATAAACATCGTCACTCCGATCCACGAAAGGTCACCGCACTCTGACGAAATGGTGATTCATCGATGTTTCGCAAAGTCAATGAGATGAATCATGGGGAATTTGTCGTTGGTCGATCGAGTGAAAAATACAGTGGGTGGAAATATGCGTCGCTCACATAATTCATTCGTCAAATACGAGGCGAGCCATTTTGGCGGAAATTTGCAGAATGGCTTTTAAACGGGGAGGGAGAGGAAGTTGGTTGAGCGCGCATAATTATTGGTCGATGGGAGGAGGTAAGTTGTCATGTTCCAAGTTGGCTAATAAGCCGAGTGGCTGTTTCGTCCAACGAAAGCTTACTTGGGAGATCCAGCCGCACACACACACACACACACATACACACACAGACACAGTTGGAAATTTCGATCGCCGTAGGCAACATGCGTCTCTGTGGAAAAGCGCTTAATCCCCAGGTTTGCCATGAGAGCCCCTGCTCTGCCCCCCCCCCCCCCCCTCCCTCCTGGCCCCTACCCCATCCATGGTATTATGGCAAACGTTGATTTGTGGTCGGAGCAGCGACATTATTTATAATTTGTGGCCATTAAAAGCGGACACTCCGGTAGGTACGGTAGCGCGAGCCCTCCATCTGCTCTCTCCGACTATTACTACTTGCCCGGCCTGTATACAACCCTTACTTATCTTATCAGCGATTCGCATCGAATTGGATCATTAAGATTTATTCTCTTATTGGAATTTATACCTTCTGATCTCGCCAATCCTGACCGGCGTGACTTATGCCCTCGGCGCAATCTCGCCACATAGGCTCTAGTCTCTATTAAATTTAAATTGCTTTTTCGATGGCGCACCGAGAAGCTTCTAGCTTTATCAGAAATTTACTCCTGACTCTCCTCCTCTTATTTTCGGGTCACTGAGAAATATTGCTGATTTCGACGTAGGCAATTAGTTAGCATCCCGGCGGGGATAGTTTTGCTGCTACGATAAGTATAGGGGCATTATTTGTAATTTACAGAGATTCGGTATGGAAGTGCTCGCTCGGTTTGGGCTTTGGGGCCAACACATGCCCTACGTGTGCTATGTATATACGCGAGAGCACATATTCCATCGAATGCCCCTTTTGACCCGTGGCGCCCTCCTAACTCCATTTATCGCCATAGTTGCCCTCTTCTAATGGCTCTTTCAGATACTTCTTTTCCTCTCGCTTCCAGTCGAATCGCTGATCATTGATCACTCCCGGCCTCAACAAGCACGAAAGATGTAATTCTTCGAAACTATTAGAAACGTCTGCTGTTTTTTACGCCGCTTAATTATTGTAACTTTGCGAGCAATTTAACTCGAGCGCGGAGAGATTGAGGTTAGGAGTCGGTGGCGCCCTCCCAGTCTCTTATACAACTTTATCGATAGGATCGCGGTGCTTGTTTGGTTCGTATACGGGAAACGACTGAAAGGAGGAGCATGCGAGGAGCATCGGCATTCTCCGGAGTCTCGTTTCTTCCCTCATCTTCCACTGGCTCGATTGCGAAATACTTATACGACGCTCCCCGTTGTTTCGCGGTACGAAGCGAAGCAGAGCAGCAGTGGCGCCGCCTTGATAACGGAATCAGATAGCCGCTCTGCCATCCCTTATATGGAATGATACCTTACGGGCGCATAACTCACCGCCGGCAAACCAATATTTTCGCTGCGGAACCACTCCGAAAATCACTACCGCAAGCTCCGAGCCGCATCGACTTCTTCCGCCAAACTTTCCTACTCCTCGAACCTCTGGACGATATAATACATAGATATAGAAGAGCGCGCGCGCGCGCGCGCTCCCGGCACAGCCCATCCTCCAATGCAGTGTAAATATTCCGTATCCGATTGTCAGTGGCTCGCCTAAATCAGGCAGCGACCTGAAATATAGCAGCTCGAAATAAAAATGCAAAGCGTCCGGCACCACTTTTCTCCCCTTCCCATCACTTTAGCCGACCATTCGAAACTGACTCACCCTTGCAAATCTTGCCACCATGTAAGACGTATATATATATATATATATGTATACGGACGACAGCTTTAATATATATTTGTATTTTTATTAGCTTGCCCTCTACGTGTGTAGCGGCGAAGAGTATAAATGGATTACGTGTATGTACCACTGCGAGGGGCACCGAGCGCCGGTACGATTATCGATTTTTCCACTGATTTCACGAAGCGATTAAGAGGAAAAGCGCGGGGCGTTGCAATATTGAATATGTTAATCCCGGAAGACAAACGCCGGCGAGTGATAAGAGTTCGGCCAATGGCCGGGAATAACGAAACGTAAAAAATGGCAGGGAGGGTAAAAAGAGACTAATGAAAAAATATCCGTAAGCTCGTATTTAGCGTTGTGTTTCGCTCGATGGATATCTTTCCGACATATAATTCACGCGATATCTACTACGTAGACATTTATAATTACAGCGAAATGTTTATTAGGTTCGCTTTATTAGAAATTTTCCATAGTACGACGGCGTGTAATTTGCCGATAATGGATCTACACGGTTATTCGCTTACGGGGGTGTATAGTTACGTGGACGGGGGAGGGGGCAAGGCTGGAAGTGACATCGGCGCGATTTTCAGGAACGATAAGGGAGCGATGTCATCGGTAAAACAGGTGCGAAGGATGAAAGGTCACGCCGGAAGAAAAAATTCAGAAGCCCCTCCTGGTATCGCTCGATTACTCGACTCTTTTCTCCAGGAACGGTTACCCGGAGATGGCGAGTCGCGATAAAACTCGAACGACCTCGCGGCACACTAACCGAAGGCCTCTTTTTACCGTTGCCATATATCTCATTCGTTTGATCCGTGGGGGAGTCGTACATGGTATATACGCGACGCGTGCAGAAAAGTGGCGCCATCTGTTCGCCGAATCAGATGCGTTTCCGATTCTACAAGAAGATGGAACGTAACGGGTTTTCGTTGGGAGGGAGGAAAACGCCTACTGGCCTCATTCGTGCCAAATAGGCGGCTGGTGAGAAATAATTATGCGTCAGGATGGAGAAAATCCTTGAGTTGCCCCGAAGGCTCTGGTACCTCGCGAAAACCCGTGCCTCGGCGCGGCGCGGCGCGGCGGGGAGAGACTCGTGCAGGAATTGCATATACGTGGACGAGGAGCAAAGCCAAATAGGAAATCTTGCCCCTCGCCCGAGTCATCCCCCATGACGAATTCTGCCCCGGCTCACCGATATCGCCTAAGATATAGAGCTATTGCCAACAATGCGGTGAGCCAAGGAATAACATTGGACCGCTTACCAGCATCAGCTACGCTTCTCTCTGTCCTCCTTCGTATCTCCCAATTGCTTTTCGAAACTATCCTTCGCGATTTCTCATCTCCCACGCATAAATCACTAAATATCTCCGCTACGTTTAACCGTGCTTCTCAAATCTACCAAACCGGATTGGAATAAAACTCTAAATTCTTATTCCTGCGCTATGATAATAACCATAATCGTGATGTTAAATAATGGACGATCGGCTCGTTTCGTTCGTCTGTTTCTAGATTCTTTGATTTTCCTGTATCGCGCATTTCCCCGAATCTCTTCATCTATTCCTCTCTCTCTCTCTGTCTCTCTCTCTCTCTCTCTCTCGTGTACATGTACTGTATTGTATACGATAAGAGGAATATATATAGTTGATTTTTAATAAAAGGTAGATTATTGGTGGATCGTAAAACCATTTCAAAGCTTATTTACGAGTGCTTTTGGCAAAGTTGCATTATTGTCTGGGGATTGTAGTAAAAAGTTATGATTGGAAGTAAAGAAGCTCTCGGTCGAATCGACACTTCTCTGGCTAAATCGGATTGTCACAGGGGGAAGAGCGAAGATGTTTACGGGAGTCGAGTGCGGCGTACCGTAAATCAGGCCGCGAATTGGAATTCTCCACCTAATAAATCACAGCTGTATATATATATGTCTGGTCGACGAACAGCCTCGCCAGGATGCCCTCCCCCTCCCCTTCCCTCGCCAACCACGTTACCGATACTCGTCCCATCCCCAGAATGGTAATCGCAAGCGTTGTTTCGCTCTACTCCATTGCTGATTATGGCCGATGGATACCAGTTGAAAATAGTTGAGGCAGCACTCATGAAAATCGTCCGAAATCAAGCTGGTATTATACTGTTTATTCTGCCTAATGGCTGTTCGAGATTACTTTCAATATTTTAACGTACACCATTTCCCGACTGAAACATGTTTTTTCACTATCTGTCAGTGCATCCCGGGTTGCAGGAGAGATTGATAAACTCCCGTACATGCTCAATTAAATCAAACCGTACTCTGCATGGTCCAGCTATAAGCCGGATCCCTGCACGCGCTCACGCGGTATCCCCCCTATCTCCGATAGCATTTCACATGGCATTGCGGGTACTACGAGCTTTGGTTTTTATGCCAAAGCAGCCTTGAGAAATAGTTTCCATTAACTTTTACGATCAAGATCGACAGGTGCGAAGTTCAATGGTGGATTTCCGTTATAGGACATTTTTCAAGCCTATATCTGTGCGAGACATCACATCCGGTATGGTTAGTGGCGGGATACCATAAAGCACGAGCGAAACGATCGCCGTGTTTCTTTCCAGCCTTTTGTCGTCCAACTGCCTCGACATTTGAATTCGCAGTTAAACATGACCTACCTTATCTAAATGGATATTTAGCCGCCTTCCCGGTTTTTTCTTCATCGGAACATTGATTAAGATCCATTTAGGAATTATTTATAGTCGCAGGTGTGTACGTGCGAGTTTCTTCGATAAAATCCTAACGACTTTTTTCTATCGAGTGCGTTGGGTAAGAGTTTGCGTTTGGAAGGGGTAAGGGGTAAGATAAGGTGTAAGGGGGTGAAAACGGTAAAGTGTAAATGTAGGGTGTAGATAGTTATTATAATGGACGGTTGATGCGATCTCGAGCATTGGATGTGCCAGGATTGCAGGAGAAACCCGTTGAGAAGGGACTTTCCGACCGACTATGTCTCGGTCTTTGTCGTTGCTGAGAGTCCTTTCGGTGTTTCTGTCCCCGTTCACGTCGTCACCGTCATAAACAGCCGATAATGGGCAAACCATGTAGTCCGTTTCACGGCCTGGATCAAACACCAACCACCACCGACTCCCTGCACGTCCCAAACAAAAATCCTCCAGGCCTTTCCGGAGAAACATGGGACCCTTTCCCGTCCGTTCCTGCTTGCATTTTGTTTTTGCACACCGGATCGCTCGCGTGAAACTCCGCACGTGTTCAACCATACATGCTCTTTCCTCTTTCCCCCAGACAACCTGTGAAAAACAAATACTGTTTCAATTCAATCTTATTCTCTCTCTCTCTCTCCCCCTCTCTCCCTCTTCACTCATGCTGTCCCCAATGCAATAAATGAATTAGATAAATTCGCCGTTGCGCGAATTTTGATCCAATTCTCGACGTCTCATGAAAATTACATTCGATCATTTCAACAAATCGCGCTTCTGTATAATTTACGATGAGTTGTATTATAAATTATTTATATACCGTTTGATGTTGCACTATGATCGATATGCATCTGTCGCTTACGATCAAACAATTGTAAACGGAAAATTGATGAACGTTCGTAATAATGTTTGATGGTGAGAAGCGAGGGACATTATTGAAGCAGCAGCGAGAGAAATAATATCTCAGCGCGCGCGACGCCATTTGTCGGATGACAGTGCGATGTTCCGTTGATGTGTCACAGATGGCAAAGTCGTGGTCTCTTTGATGCACGCATTCTTAGCGTATCCCTTTTGTCAAGCTGTTCGCGCCGTTATTACTCCACCTACCTCTGTGGTTTTCGTATTATTTGCGCATTTCAACGGTTATAAGCCCGAGGGTCTCCGCCGTAGCGCATAATAAAATCCCTCGCTCAGCTTCCTCCTCTTCTTCTCACTCCACTTTTTCTTCCATCATCCTAGCTATCCCCCTGCTCCTCTCTCCGCACCTCTCATATATATATATATATATATAGACCAGAACACCAGACGCGACGCGCGTGTCTTAAATAATTTTATAACGCATCCTTTTTTCTAAAAAAAAAACAACAAAACCCGATCTTTCGCCGCTTAGTCGAGTTTGGTCGAACGGCCCGTCATTTTTATAACTTTATCGAAACGCTGCACATGCGACTCTTTTCACAGGAAACGATAACAGAGATTGCGTCGTGTAAATTGCGATTGGGATACTGTACATACGTTAGCGGGGAGGATTTGTGACGGTAAAATTTCAACGTGGTAGAATGAAAGCTTTCGGTAGAAGGTACGGTAAATATAATAGTTTTTTCGATCGACGCATCGTAATGATACAGATTGAAAGGCCGCGAGGAACAAAGAGTATTGTTGGGGAGTTGTTGGAACGGTAGGCTGTACGAGTGGTCCACGCTAATAGTCGTTCGGGGATGGGATATTTAGCGACTCGTAATTTACCATTGACAAAGCGGAGCAACCAACAACTTGGTGCCGCGATGCGAGATTACAGCGCATTGAAATGTTTCTTCCACTTGCCGATCCAATAAACCTTTGGTCATCGGTTTATATAGTTCTCGCAAGTTTGCATCAGCAGCGCCACCTGAAAAACCTCCGCGTCCCTACCGAAGCGCCCTCGTGTTTCGCTGGCGTTTACAACGGAGCGATGACTAAAATTTCATTTCCTCAATCTTCCTTTTCTTTGATGATTCCCTATAGTAGGATAGAAAGAGAGAGAGAGAGGGAGAGGGAGAGCCGGCCACGTCGTAAATTCGATCACTATCAGCTTATTTCTTCTTCCCTCGTTTCTTCCTAGCTTTCCCTGACATGGAAGCTCGTTGAAAGAACACGCCAAGTGGTTGGCACGTGGTATTACTTGCACATTTCGGCAAAACGTGCTCACCCGCGGCACGGATCCACGCGGTACTCTGCTTTTTTCGTCGAATTTTAATGCTGAATTCCGGAGTACACAATGTATAAAGTTACGCGGAGCACAATCGACTGCCCGAGGCGTTTTGTTTGGTTCGAACGAGTCGAGGGCGAGGCTTGCCGAGGATTAGTAGGAAGAGAGAGAGAGAGAGAGAGAGAGAGAGAGAGCGAGCGGGTAGGGGGGGGGGGAGCGAAAGGTAAACAGAAGAGGTCAGGAGAGACTGTCTAGCTGTGTTTACAACGGAGAGTCCGCGGTGTGTTCGCTTTCGGAATCACGATAGCCGGCTATTTGTCGATGAAACGATATCCAAGCGTAAGCGTAAGCTAATCGCGTACCAAACTGATAGTCAAGTGGAAGAGTCTTATAGGGAATTGGGCTGGTGGATCGGCGTTAGTTGGTCGGTTGGGTCGTGAGAAACCTTGTAAGCCGTCGGCTACAGGCTAATGAAGCTCGGATAAATCGAGTCGGTGGAAGTCATCCTCTTCCACCCCACCCCCTCCCCCCTCCGCCCCTCTTCCTTTGCAATACACCGGCTGGTGCCTCTGGCTCAAATTGTTTGTTGGTGCGCCAACTTGCCAGTTGCTCCACAGAGACTATTTCTATTTACATAATTCTATCGAGGATCCATATAGTTGTACGTGTACACGATGTCTCGTCTTCCTTTAATTCACTCGGATAAATCGCTCTTTCGATGCCCTCGGACGTCCAATCTATAAATAAATCTATAGTAATTTTTTCTTCCTCTTTTTTTTGCTCCAGCTTTTTACAAAGAAACAAGCTCGCGTCGTAAAGCGGCGAACGAGCGAATTATCTCGAGCGGTTCAAGCGCAAAGCTGCGAGGGCGAGTACAATGGGTCATTGTAAGAGGAAGAAGACTGTGGGGTTTTCCAGATTTTAATTGTGGTCCGCTCCGTTGTTCGGACGAGTCATTCGGTTAATTCGTAATTCGATTTCATGCTTAATAATAATTCGCCGACGTTTCGCGTGGGTTATTAGGGGCTCTTTGGCCAATTGTAGGGGTTTTTGCTTCGTATGGATGGAACGGATGGATGATTATATCCGGTAATGCGGCAGGGAGGAGGAGGGGGGAGGACGACCGTTGCACAACAAGTCGCAGAATTTCTGCTGGTTCTCCCTCGTGAAAAGGTCAAAGAGCACTTTTGACAACGAGGTCTCGTAATGGCATTCTTCAGACGACCTCGAAGACCATTATCCTTGGCTTGTTCTTCCGCCTCGGTCCAACCTGGCACGATGCCGCCGTCGCCGTCGACTTTGAAAGCAGCAAACATTCATGCGCGCGCGTCTTCATGCAAATTGATCCTCCAGACACATTATGAATCACTAAAATACTCACGCTAATACCCTACAATTTCGTTGTAGCGGGCAAAAAGCCTGAAACTCCCTCGTTTCTTGCACAAACAAGGATAAAAACGACGACGGTTTCTCGGACCGTGAACATCGCGCACACATGCACGCAATCCTTCCGGTTCCCTATATATATCCCACTTGTGTTCTTTTTAACAATAATTTGATCTCGCGTAACACGCGTAGGCGAGAGCTCTCGTTAAAAACATTTGTGATAAGAAGTACGAGTGGGCCGTGTTAATGATGGTAATTATTTAATTTAACTCGGAACGAGTTTTAAAGTGTAGCATGGACTTTTTTAAGTGCACTTCGCGTCGGCTCTTTTTTGATTTTCATCCAATTATATCACCCCCACCCTATACACATACATACACTCCTATATATAGCGTATAACGTTGAACACTTCTGGACTCGTGGGGCAAATAGGCGAGCTCGTCCGAGATGGAAAAGGTAATGTGATTTTTAAGGAACAAAAGTCGAAGATAAAACAGCACCGTTGCAAAAATATCAAATTACCGTTACTGCCTCGGCCAACAATTACGGAAGAAGAGCTTCCAAAGAGTCGCAGTCATTGTATTTCTGGTAAATTCGATATTTGAGCCGTTTTTACCCAGACGTCATGCTGATACGTCCTTCATCGATCGACGATGTTATAACTCGGATGGCGTAGGTTTTACCTCCCTGCAATTATTATGCAATTATCACCATGCTGACCCACATCCATCCAGTCGACGAGTCTGTGTTGTAATGCCAGACTGAGGGACGTGTGTGTGTGTGTGTATGTGTGTGTGTGTGTGTGTTTAATCGAATCTACCAAGAAATATAGATGATCCGATAAGTCGTCTCTGTTAATATTTTAATCGTCGTGCGGGAGAGAGCGACGAAACGGAGGATGCACGTGAGATATCTTTATCCGGAGCTGAAATTACATTTTTTTCCACGAGAAACATTGATATTTCCTATAGAGATCCGCAGGGGAATGCCATTGTTTTTAATGGCGTATTGACATAGTTGTTTTATGGAGTGCAACGCGCCAAGCGGGACCAAGAAAGCGGAGGTAGCCATCCGGCTCGATGAATGGACGAAGGAGGTCGGGTTAGGGAGGAGTGGTGGTGCTGTGGTGGTTGAGGAGGAGGAGGGGTGGGGGGGGGGGGGGGGGGGGGGGAGGGGGAAGAACTACAGGACAGGATTATGAAAAAGCATGAAAGGGTCTCAAAGCGCTCGGTTAAACCGGAAATCCGTAAAGCGGAAAATTCGAAAGCCGCGTATGGATCGATTCGAGTGACTCGTTATTACGCTACTTTGCTCCTGCGTCAAGGTACGTATACTCTCTCTCTCTCTCTCTATATATATATATATATATAAGCTGCCCTTAACTACACCCCCGTCCTTAATAATCGAGTGGCACGGTTAAACAGCATGCGAGAATCGACGAAACACAACTAAAACGCTCGATCTCGAGAAATTCGTTTAATCCGACGATTAAGCGTCGGCTTAACGATCAATTAAAGCCGTTTGCGACTTTCTCACGAGTGTTTGGTAATCATGTGACTTCCGCGATATATATACACCACTGTATCATACAGCGTTTTATATATATAGATATATACACACACACACACGAGTGAAATGCAGCGTCAGCATGTCGACGCAAAATCGGAAATCCGTTAAATATTCGAGTCGCCATTCGCGATACAAGAGATATTATTAAAATATTTAAACGAGTTCGCCAACCGGTCGTTAGGGGGGCTCTCAATTAAATGCTAACGAGCGAAGAGCTCTTTCCACCTGAATACTGCTTCGTCTCAACGTGCCCCTCCCCCTAGCCACAGCGACATTGTTCTAACGAGATCGGCAACGCGCAATTTGTCCTCGACCCATTCTCTCTCTCTCTCTCTATCCACCCCCCCCCCCCTCTGCCCTTTTCCCTGTTTTATCTATCTCCCTTCAACCAAACTGCAATCTTGTATCGCACAGCGATGCATTTACCCACCGTGAAATATTCCTGATTTTTCCAGCGTCACCCTCGCCTCGCCCTGCTTCGCTTTTACTCTTTCAATGCTGATTTCAGAATTGAAAAAAACCATTGATGCTGAGAGGCATTGTCACTCGGATCCAGTTCTTGATACGACGAAATTCCCCGATATTCATGAAACTTTGAATAAAGATTTTTCGCTGCGAGAACCTTTGAATAAAGATCTTATGCAGATCCCCCCACCCCCTTCGCTCCCCCTCCTGATGTAACTTTGGTCTTATACATCGATCGGCGCAAACGATCCGTCACGATTCCAATGGTAATTCGCTCTTAACTTTCGATACACACCTATACGTTATTATTATATGTTTACAGTGTTGGCAAGTATATATATATATATATATAGCACTGTAAATATGCCATAACTCGGGATGCGATAAAGTAACGAAATGATTGGAGGGGTGCAAGGGTGCATGGGTGTACACGGCTGCTCCGTCGGAACACTCGTGTTACACGATCGGTTTATATTCTTGAAAATTTGATGACTGCGCGGAAAACGAGAGACAAGCAAGCATAATATAAAATTTTCATATTTCTCGCAACACGAAATAGTTTTTCAACGTCCGAGTCGTGATGTGAATTTACGAGTGTTTCAAGCCCGTCCGAAAATGAGTAATATGGGACCACGAGTGCACTCCAGCCTCCGACTCGGACCACTAAATTTTATCAAGTTGACCTACTTGCACCTGTGGGTTTGTTAGCATCGCGATAAATATATGTTATTATTAGAGAGGCAAATGCGCATGGAAAAGCTCGAAAAAGAAGTGGATGCTGCGGGAGGAAGCGTTCCACGAATCGCTTTATCCCCATCTGTTACTCGTAGGAACTCGTATTATATTCCAGCGGAAGTACGTCGATGATACGTGGGATCTCCCGTAGGATCCGATTACGACACTGCGCATGGTAAAATCAATTTCTGCCCAACTCGACGCTATATTTTTTATTATCGACTCTTACCTCGCACTTTTACACAGTATTTATATATGTACATGTATATATTATACTTTATAGTCCGGAGGATTTTCCAAGGAGCCACTCACCGAGAGTTAAAAACGACTGAATAATTTGCCATTTTGCCAACGGTCTTACGCAAATTTACATATGACATAACTTTCCTGGAGATTAACGCCCCCGACAAGTTCGCGACGATTCAAACTTTGACAATTTAATCACGATACTCTCCCGCCGCCAGTCTACCTTCCAAAGCATATTTCAGGAGCTTTGGCGGAATGCAAAATTACGAGGTTATTTCTCGCGCTTCTGGAAAGCAGTGGAAGCATCGAGTTGTAAGCGGATAAGAACGAAGCGAACTGTTAAAACGACTTTTCCACGAGAGATTTTTTCTAACTATGACGACCCCCCCCCCCCCTCCCCCTCCCTCTTTGCACGAGTCGAGTCGAGGGACGACGCGAATCTTTCTCTCTCTCTCTCTCCCCCCGTCGATTATTATTCCACGGAAGAGGGAGAGATAGCTGAGAACTGTGTTTGCGATAAAATTTGCTTCGGGTCCATGGAAATTTAATAAAGTCCACGGTTTATGTACACGAAGATTGGTCTCGATTCAGTCCCTAGTTTAAACAATTTTACTAAATTAAGTTGCCGTTGGGGTTTAACTTGTTACTTTCGATCCTGACGCGACGACTTCCAGGATTACGAAAGCCAGCCAAACCTATTAACCTTGAGAAATTTGCTTTAGCAAGAGCCGGGCCTCGCATTACCGCTATAATAAGCAAACTAAACACTTCATTTCCATTATCAGTGCCATCGAAAGCTATCAGTTTCCGGTACCACCGAGCGCAATAGCGATTCACCACTTACATATATATATATATATATAAATAACAGATTTGTATCGCTGCGAATCTCCTCGAGTCTCGTCCCTGCACGATAAATCTAGCAAGAAAGATCCAATTGCACGAAACATCAAAATATTCGTATCCTCGGAGTGAAAATCAAAGTGCGGGAGAAAGAGCGAGGTCGAGGGAAGATTCGTGCGGGCGTTGGACGGTATAAAGCGTATCAGAGCGAGGAGCGTGGGTGAGACGCGAGTTAAATTTTAATTTGCAACTAGTTAAAAAGTTAAAGCGTCCGAAGGTGGCAGGAACGATAATGCAAGGAGACGGAGAAGCAAAGTTCCAGCGGAAGTCTGGCCATCGCGTGGGTAAATCGTATAAGATCGGCCGGGATATAGCGAGTGGAGTTTGGTTAATCGCGATTAAAGCCTCCCATCCAGACACGGTACGTCCTGCCGAGAAGAAAATTAAAAGGGGTGGCCTCTCGCAACCCCAAAAGTGTCCGCGTTTCTTCCATCCTCGAGTCAGCCGCACCACCACTGATGCAATAACGTTTCGCTCAAGGAAATCCTGGTCCCACGCTCCTATCCATTTGTGCGAGCAGCTCGCAAATTTACCTGCGCCAGAGAAGATCTCGTAATTAAAGGGACCATCGCGTGTTTGGTCATTGAAATTCCATTCGAGTTAACACGATCAATATACGTATAGCATATAGCCTAGTTAAATACGAGTCGCAGCTTCATCCGAAATTTTCGCCTCGTCCACTGGCTGCAGCTGCGGCTACCTGGACCGAGGAGACCCGGCGCGAGGTGCTCGGAATGTCGAGGACGTTTATTGATCGACGATAAATAAACCAAGAATAATAGCGTTTTACAAATTCTTAGCTACCCTCTTGTACAAACACTCAAGTTTTTTTTTTCACGGCTCATCTAGCTGACTCTCGAAAGTGTAAAAAACTGTAAGTTTGAAGTTGGTGCAGATTCGTTGCAAATCGCAGGACGTTATCGAAAGATAATTATGAGAGGTTGTGAAGAAAAGATTGTACTGCGGAGAGCTTTCGAGTCGTTCTCTTTCAAATCCAGCTTGTTTATCATTTTTAACAATGGGTGGCTCGATTCATTTGCGAATTATGAATAAAAATTTCTTTGGAGTTGCAGCGCAGTAAAGCTCTCGAAACAAAGCTCGCGCGTTGGCAAAATGGCCCTTGCAAAGGGAATTGTGGATCACGAAGATACGACCGTGCTAGTTGGTCTTTCCTCTCTTGTTGCAGGAGAGTGCAAGATAATGCCTCGCTAATGTTAGACATTTACATTAAAATTGTAAAAGCATTCTGCATCCATTCTCTCGAAGCTGTGCCTCTTAAAAATCCTACTACCTTTTTCTCAATGAAAAAGATTTTCCAGCATAGGATTATAGTCTGTTGGCTTTTAACCTAATTATACCGCAGTAACCCTTATCCCCTCCCCCCCCCCCCCCCCTCCTCTCCTTACAATAGTATAAAATCTCTTATCGCAATTGGCATTTCTATTTCCGAACACAATTAATGCTATATTCTAAACTAATAACGAATCCTTCTGTAATTCTACTTAACGCATCGAGTATCTTTGAGTCCACAAGAAAGGAACGATCGGTTTGCTCGAGTAGACCGGAAGTTACGTGCGTTAGATATTCTCGCGGGACGAAAGCTGCAAATGGTTCGCGTGTATATATATATGTATGTAGCTTTGATGTGTGGCTGCAAGGTTTGCTTGGGCGAACATCAAGCGGTTTCTCGGCTCGGAGGCGACGATTAATTAGTATGACCGATAATTGGTAGAGTCGAGGAGACTATATAACGTGCGCCTTAAATAATACAAATATAGCGATCGGAATTAGAGACGTTGCTGTGTGTGGCAGTTGCAAAGAGAAGAAGGACGGGACAAACGGTAAGTAAATAGTAAATAATCCACGTTTAACGTTCGTCTCGGTTAATTAATTGAGCGAGTGCGTAGCCATGTCTCTCTCGCTTCGGTTTCGGAGGAGCTATTGCGCCAAGGAAAAGCCGTACACCGCACCGTCGTCGTCGATGCTTATGCAAACTGGCAAACTGGAATTTTGGATAAGGACGACGACATCGTCGTAGTCGTTGTCCTATATAGCTATATATATATATACGCCTGCAAAGCCAACACGCAACGGAATTTCCACCAAGGTTTACCTATACATTCTATCGAATGCTTCAAATGGCTGGAAAGTGGCTCGCGATTCGCCTTGGCAAACTCATCGTTTCATCAACAAATTGTCTTCTATTAATTATCCAAGCAATCCAGTCCTCGTTCCAATAAACTGATTTACCTCTGCAGCAGCTAGCTCCATTTGTTTATTTCAAGCGCGCAGCGAGCTTCGTGAGACGAGTTATCGCTTTAGTCGTCTGGATTAATAAAAAGTTCAGGCGTTAAAGGGACCAACGCGAAACCCAAGCATTGAGAAGTCACTGCAAAACCAGTTGGAGGAGCTTATGACGCAGACAATGGAATAATACGTGCTGCGGCAGAGGCAAAAGGATCTCTAATGTACCGTGTTGCGTCTGGCAAAGTGCTGCCCATCTTGGTTTGGTTGTTTCGTTACTTATGTATGGAGATAATAGCCTTGTTTTACAGAGACCTTGCATCGTCGATGGAGCCATTTGTTCACCAGACGTATTCCTTGCTTTTCGAATAAGCCTGTAAACGCTTCGATCAAAGGAACTTGAAATGGAAAAGTTCGGTCGAATTATAGATTGCATTGCGATACAGTAATCGTGGAATTTTTGTGGTCGTAAAAGATAGATAGAGAAAAAAAGTGAAAGCATATCTCGAATGCACCGAGCTGCATCTGACAAAGTGCTGCCTATTTTGCTTCGGTTGTTTCGCTATATTTATACAGAGACGGTTTTGTTTCGCGTAGCTTAATTTTGCATCATCAGCGCACGGATATTTATTTTCAAAACACATTCCTCGATTGGAATAAAGCTTTGGAGGCTTCGATCAAGCAAATTTCAAATGGAGAAGTTTGGTTTAATTATAGATTAAATTACGGTACGGTAATAATGGAATTTTTGTGGTCGTAAAGAGAGCGGAAGTTTGAGTAGAGCCGAGTGGCGTGTGGTTGCCTCATAAACGTGGAGATGTATGCGTTTCTGTTAGGTGTACGAGAAAGTGGCGTTTTCACGTTTAGCGACTCGATAGGAGTCGATTGTAATCCTGCAGGGGAGGAGAAAATCGTAAGAGTGTTTGAATGCTTTCTTCGCCGAGTGTCTCGGGGCGTTAAGGGAGACATGGTAAGGATATGGAGGAGTGGGTTGTTGAGGAGGAGTAGGAGGGTAGACTGCAGTCGCTCTCCAACTCGTTTGTTCTCGCAGCGGCTTATTTTGCCACTGCGCCATGCCACGACCAGCCCCCCGTACACACCCCAGCTGTAATGCTGCGGTATTACTGCGGATAGTGTGCGGATGTCTGAGCTCGGGCTAACCGGTAAAGATGACTTTCTACTTTTGCCTCGCGCGCGTTCACGTTTCATACTCGTGCGCGTGCCTCGCGCTATGCTCTCCACCTTTTAATCAAACGAACGAACTATACGCGGCGCACGATTGATATTTTACACTTTGAAATAATCCCCGGGTGAATATTTCAATAGCCCGATAATCCGTTCCTTCCAGAAAGCTGCATTATTAATTGCCAAGAGTTTTCCAAGTCGAATGTTCCATCTCCGATGAAGATCCGACCATTTGGTTTTTTGCAGAAGGAGGAATCAGTGAAACGAGTGGATCCTCGTCGAGCACGGATCCACTCGTTCATATAATATTCAAAATGCTATCTCGCTCTCTGGCTTGAAAGTTCCGCTAAACGGAATTTCACGCTGCATTTTTGTCTCGCAAGTTTTGCATTCCGAAGCACCTCCCCCCTCTCCGTGATCCACGCGAGAGCTTAGAAGCGGCATAGATTTCTGGCAATTCCTAATTAAATAGGAGGTCGAATCAGAAATTCCCTATGCAGTTGCGGAACTCTGAATTTGAAATGGCTCAGGCTTGATTCTGGAAGTTAATATTTGTTGGCATCCCCTCCCCCCCTCTATCTCTCGTTCACCCTCTCAAGTTGAGAACCGCGATGACCTCAAGCGTAGCTCTTCGCATTTCGCTATAATTGAGAAATATTTTCCCTTTATTCTCATACTGTTTTATTGTTATATATATATATATATATATATGCATCTACTTGTGCTCCTCGCTGCGCGCTGCTCTTTCTCCCTTTCTTTAGACTCGCTCGATGTAAAGAGGGATAATAGTTGCCAGCATCCATCGAGCCAATTGTAGCGCAATCACGGCTATATAGCCGAAACTATATTTTCCGTTGAGAATTATTCCAATCATTGGATCTCGCGGCTATATACAAGTTTCACGAGAGCCAATCGTAGAAGCTCCCTGCTTACGCTCCTGAATTATTAATCCGGCTCGTTTCGGGAAAAAGATTTCTCTTATATACGCGATGATAATTTTTCTTTCTCTCCCTCGCGCGAGAGAATAGAGAATGCCTGTAATATCGATATAAACCGTGTAATGTGATTCTAACGTCGCGTATATTTTTAGTCAGAAATTACACGTACTTTTGGCGCATGAAAATATGAGTCTCTGTAAAAATTTTAGTGTCGCGAGGTTTCCATTCGGCGTTGAAGGTGTGATAAAGAAGAGTATAGCGTTTCGGAATGAAGGGGAGGGAGAGAGAAGGAAGAAAGTTGCAAGTTGAGCGAGTCAAGGCAATTCCGTAATGCGCAGTGTAGCTTATATACATGCACGTATATATAGTTATACTGTATAGAAAAGGGGGGCTAAATTAAAATCACTACTCGCGTCTAAGCAGGTTGGTACATAATATCGCGAGAGAGCATCTGGCTTGCAATTTGTTTTTATGCCGAGCCGTTTCTGTTTGTTTCATATAATAAGAAGGAGGAAAACGTGAGATTCTTATCCCTCATTATCGTTATCGCTGCGGTACGATCTAACGTCTGTCTGGGGGGTCGTAAGGGGGAGGGGGGGAGGGGGGTAGATAACTGGTCCTGAGTCCGTTGTTTGCAGCAGCATCGGGGCCAAGGTATTTCCAAGTGGCCTTGAGGGGCGCGTAAACTTACCAATGAAATCTGACGGTTCGATACACCTACATATATATAGTTGAAAGATCCCCGATTCATATATAAATTATCTCTGACCACAATGTGATTCCTCGTCCACTTAATCTCCAGGGATTTATCCGTCCATCCGGCTGACCTGCACATCCACCGTATAGAAATTTCTTCAACCTTCGTGCTATTTATTTCCGCTAAGAGACACGCGTGCTTGTTATTCGCCACCGTCAGTCGGGGGGCCTCGATAGCTATTAAACCGACGTCTCCGAGACGATAAATAAAAAGGCAGTTCTCTCGCGTGGACCACATGCACCTCTCCCTCAAATTGAATCATTCCTCGACTCCCTATTAATTTATAAGAGCTCTTATTCCGAATAAATATTTAACCTTGAAATGCATACGAGTATATATTTGAGTTGTACAATTGCAGCACTTGCTAAATTGTCAAGTGAAAATCCTCTAATTGAAGAAGTAATTAACGCGACGTCTGTTAGTATATTAAGTATTACTTAAACAGAGTAACGTTAATTACAAACGTTCATGATGTATTTGCAATTTAAATTTAAAAGTTTCGTTCAATTTGCACAGTGTAATAACTAAAACGTAATGCGTTTTCAATGTTTCGTATTTTGAAACAAATTCCTAGAAGCAACAAGTATTTTGTAACATGGACGCCTATCCTCGCTGCGAATGCATCGTGCGCGGTGTTCGAAGATAAAAATTCGGGCTAGCCGGAAAAAAGTCTATGAGAAATTTCTGGACAAGAATGGGAAGAGTGGATGCATGGATTTTGGGAAGTAGCATGGTAGAGCGTAGTTGGACACGTATTAACGACGTGTTCCCAGGTATTAACGACTGAATCCCATTGGCACAGATGCGCGTGTCGCCCGTGAAGGCTAATTGTTTAAACGCATCCGTTTTCAATCAACAAATTTACGAGCGATTTCAGCGTTATCCGTAGTTTGGTTTATCCCCGTCGTATAATAATCTACGTGCATCGCGCGCGAAAGATAACTATTCGAGTGAAATTTTGTAGAAAAGCGTGAAATTTCAGGAGGGATAATGTTGATTAATGATGGATATATATATATATATATATATAGCATACGTACTATATATGTATATAGTATAGGTACACGTACAGGAATGGAGCTGGACGAGAAAGTTGATGATGAAAGCGGGAGCGTTTCGGTTGAGATGTGACGGAGATTTTGGTGCGAGCGTAGGTAGAGTCGGACACAAATTAATGACGTGTCCCGGAGTCGCGTCCCATTGGTGCAGCTGCGCGTGTCATGCGGGAACGGTAATATACCGGGGTAACGTACGTATGTATAACAGGGAAGCATGTCGCGCGTGACTCGGGACTCTCGTGTCGAGCACAATGGTACACCGGAGCCCCATTTTTCGTGTACACGTAAAATCCATTTGGTCGTTCGACACACCGGCTTGTCACTCGGTACAATCGGCCGGCCGGCCGACCGGCGAGGCCCCCACCGAGTTAGCTTTATTGTCGCGAGAATTCCGGAAAACCAGCGCCAATTATTCTCGCGACTGGTAAGCTTTTAATTGCGAAACTTTGCCAAAGAAACCCGAGGCCGGTATACCTATATAGGTGTGTACTATATATATACCTATACCTGGCTGCATCGCACTTCGACCTGCATTTTCCACCTATAAAAACCAGCTTCTCGACCATACCGATCGAACATTATCGCATATTTATATACGATATTGCTCCGAAATAAGAAGCTTCCTTCCAGTAAATAGTTCGCGCAGCATTTTCATGAGGATTTATCAAGCTATTAATATGCATGAAGCAATGAATGTATAAATATGAGCGAGTTCAGAAGTGTAAGCTTCGAAGGTAGGTCGTGCGTGATAATTCTTTGCAAACCTCGAGCATTATAACGTGAAGGAGAAAACTTATGTTTGTAGAGAGCTAAGGAATAGGGTGTATATATACCGGAAGAGGAGTTCGAGGGCTTCGTCATTTTTTTAAAGATAAATTAGATTTTATAAGGAAAGAATTGCTTGTTTTATTCTGTTTTTAATTAATAGTTTGCTAATGAGGTATCTTATCAGATTAATATATTAGTGTATATATATATATATACTATATATTATAGTTGTGGCAAGAATTTTCATGTAAAGTTCGGGAGATTTTATGGAGCTTGGAAAGCGATTTGTCGCACGTTCGAGGAAAGGTAAATCATTCTCGTTGATAAAAATTACTAAAGTTACGGAGGCTGTGCCTTGATGAAGGAGAAAATCTTTTTGATAGGTAGGCGTGACGAGATTGATAAAACTTTCCCTTTCGCTTTGGGGAAAAGTTTCTCGTGTTCTCATGTCTGGATCGAGTATTGGTGTACTTAGCGGTGACTCGCGTGGGCTGAATAAAACTTTAATAGCTGCACGAGCGAATCTTCGACAAGATAGCCATATTTTCTCCCCTTTCTTTTTACCATTGGAAGTCAGAGTTTGGCAAATGCATCGGTTTTAATTATACGCCCACGAGGCAATCGGTCAATATTGACAATTCGCTAAAACGCTAAACCACCAGGTATCGACGCGTTTGTCCCCCATTATTTTTCTCCATCGACCAATGCAGTGACTCTCATCGTCGTTACAAAAAAATCCATTCGATTGGCGCATCGCTCTATCGATTTTTTCGCCAGTAATATAATATTTCCTTCACTATTCGATACGGACTTTATCGAAATTTTCTTTAATAATATTTTTAAAATTACAAAGTAGAAATATCTATGGGAGAGATTTGCAAGAAATAATAGAGGAAGAACGCCTTAATATTTGAAAAATGATGCAGCAAAGGGATGAAATCGAGAAGGGAAAACTGGAGAAAAAAGGTATTATAGCCGAGGGGCAAATTCTTATGCATTCCCAGGCTAGCCAGCATATATCGCAGGACTTTTCAGCGATCCAGCCTCTCGTCGGTATATCGTGCAGCGAGGTTGAGAAAAACCTCCTAATCGAAAGGATATTGAAATTTGTTAAGCGCGTATAAGTAAATTACAGTTTCCGTTGAACGACTGGTACCCAAATAGTTTTTCTTGAAATTACAATTGGCGATGATCACGGGAGACTGTGCGATTAATCCGTGATAGAGCTTCGAAGGATCCAGATTGGAGGTGAAAGAGAGGGTTTAAGAGGATCGACAAGGTACAGGGCGATGCGGGTGGATTCGTCAAAAAGCGTTTAGACCTGTCTGGGGGGGAGGTGAAAAAGACGAATGACTCGACGAATGAAAGTAGCCGGCTTCTCAGGTTGGCGGAAATGGCTTTGCTTGCTTCTCGGATCGAATTCCATTTTAATCCGGTGGCCGTCATCGTCGCGCAAACGAGCCTGCACGTGTAAACGCCGTCCGATAATAGATTCCCCATTTGGAGTTCAGAGTTCCTACGGCGAATCTGTAACTCCAGCGATCAAATTGCTTGCAAAGTTTGTCGCTCGAGAATCGAATGGGAGTTTGGGTAACTCGTACTGCCACTGTACCCCCCCCCCCCACCCCTCCCCACCTCCTCCAACCAGTTTATACCCTCTCTCTATCTCTCCCGCCCCTTTTCTCATCTCTTTCCCTTGTCCCTTGCTCGTTGCACGATCAAAGCGTTGCGTGTGTACCCCTTCCCTCTCCTTTTCCTTACAAACAGAGAGGGAGGGGGAGAGGGAGAGAGAGAGAGAGAGAGAGAGAGAGAGAGAGAGAGAGAGAGAGAGAGGGAGTTATCCAAATCACTCCGTCCTCTTCTGGAAACTTGGTCCCTCTCTTTCTTCCTATCGGTCACCCTTCCACTCCCCCTCTCTCCTGATTATCTTTCCATCTTAGTCTCTCCCTTTCTCAACGCGCAGAGAGTTTATCCTTTCTCCCTTTGCCTCTTGTTCCGAACTCAATTGCCGTTTGCCCTCCTCTTACAATACCGATAGAACGGAAAATGTTCCGAGTTTTTCCTCCCAGTCGTTAAAGTGTACAAACTAACGTCTCCTCATCTATCTCTCCCATCCACTTTTATTCTCCATCTGATACCATTTTTTCTTCTACCCAATACCGTCTCGCCCAACTTTGGTGCTCTCTCATTGAAAACGGAATAATTGGAGAAATAAGCGTCTTCTTTCAAGTGCACCTATGTATGTGCATGTTATAACATGTATATACAACCTATGTCTGATTTTTACGCTTCCTTCCTATTTCAGTCATTCGAGTTTTATTCTCGCGCGCTTCAGCATTATACAAGGGAAATGCTTTAAAGAAACATTCGCTTGTAGCACTGACCTTTATTTGCTATAATAAGAGCGTAAAGGGATGTTATTGTAATTGTCCGGAGTTATCGCGCATAAAGCAGAAAATTTGCCGGAGTGCTTCCTCAAGGCTGCATATAGGTGTGTTCTTATTATTAAGTAAAAGTACCATTGTGGATTTTCAATGAGACACCTTTTCTCTCGGTTGAATAAAAAATCAGTAATTTTACGTAATTGGGGCGGACGGTTTTAAAGGGCCCGGGACGGAGGTAAAGCAGACGGGTAACAAAGCTAAAAGATAATGAAACTAATCATGCCTAATAAAGAGGGTAGGTGGTGGTGGTGGTGGTGCAGGGGGATAGAGCTAGGGTGAAACAAATACGATGCAGTCCGTGAGCACCGTTAACCGTTGGGAATGCTGGGATCGCCTTTTGCTAGAAGGTCAATTCTCATTTAGCTCCGGGAACATTTTTATGTAGATTAAATGTAACCAGCTCGTTTGGTAGGGGCGGAAGCGATATTATATCCTATGATAGTCTTTGGGACCTTTCGTTCGGTATAGCCGAAATGGTCGAAAAGAGAAAAGCACCTGGGAGACCGGTACTTGCTGCTGCTTTCTTCGCGTCGAATATTTTAACACCTGCAGCGAAGCTTTCCTCTACTTTCCCACGTACCACGTTAGATTTGACACTGAAGAGCACTTATCGCCTTCGTTCTCCTATCCGAGTCTGACCCTTTGGCCATCCACCACCACTACCACCACCATCATCTCACCACTCCCGCGGAAACACCTATCTAATTTCTCGCAATACCAGCTCTGACTCAATTTCCACGCTGTCGAAGGGATGCGAGACAAAGGAGCAATATTTTAGAATTAAACGAATACCTCAAACGTCTTGCTGTTCGTTATGACGACCTGGAAGGACTCATCGAGATAATCGTATTTCCATTTGGCTTCCAAATAAAAATCCTTCGTGTGGCTTGAATCGACAATACGAGAGGACGGATGAGAATTTCATATAAATTTAATAGACCCCGAGACTTAATCCTCCGATCGATTAAGGAATTAATTGATTTTGGTCGAGGCAACGATCGTTTTTTCATTTGGATTGAGAATTTTCTCGAGGGTAAAAGATGCTTCGGTATTGCCGGCTTCGATTAATCGCTTTGCCAAGCGAAGAGGGATCGATAATAATAACCGAGCAAATCTCGTTAGGATGCTTTTAAGGAGCATCAAAATGAAACAGAGCAGTCGATCGAAGGGTGCTCTTTCTGGGTTTTTCAAGAATTTTCCAGATATCGATAAGGGGATTCCCCCACATCGGTATTAATTTGTCCAATCGAGAGAGGAACAATTTGGGAGGTGATTTTTTTTTCTCAACGACTGCGAGTCTGCTACGAGAGAGAGAGAGAGAGAGAGAGAAGCTAGGAGACGAATCGAAGGAGAGGATTATCGATGCTCGGTAAAAAGGAGAGACAAGTAACCCTCCATCCGAACTCCCCCCAACCCACTCCCTCCTCTCCCTCCTTCTTCATCCTATATATAGGAGCGTTCCAATCTCGTTCTGCCTGTATAAAGGATTCAAAAGAGATTGAAAAAGATTTGCTCGACTTGCCACGCGGAGACTGTGAGCCAACGTGGAAGGTTGGCGCGGAGGCCCACCCAAGAACGCGCTACCTTTGTCGATAAAATAACATTAAAACCGCGAGGAGTCGGGTTAATTCCGGTAGGGATCGCCCGGGAAAGAGAAGATGGCCGCTGGAGTAATGCTTACAGCTTAAATATAATTACAGCCATCTTGCTTCGCGCTCTAGCCTGGCTTTCAACTATCCTGGATAACCTACCATTTTCTTACATGCATAAAACTTGATGGGATTATCCGTGTAATGGTTCCTATCTTTTCATGCCCAACGGAGTTACTGACCAGAAAACTTCATTATTGTAAATTCGACTTTTACAATATAATTGATTAACTCCACGGCTAGCACCTTGCTTTTATGTCAATATATATATATATATACATGTATATGCATTGTACAATTTTATTAGCCATATTCCTTCTTTTAACCTCCTAAGGATTTTCCTGCAAGATTAGTCAGGAATAAAAACTTGAAAAACAATGAGATTCTTGTTTATGCGCACACTCCCAGCGTTTTCCTATTTAAATAAATTTCTCCCACGACTACCTTTTCCGTCTGGCTAATCTGCATTATAAAACCGCTGTGACGCAGGTGCGCCTAACACGTAAATACACTGGCAAGGCTTTAAACAGCCTTTCTTCGACCACACTTGGGCAATATTTTAACCAGCTTCCGCTATTCCCAAATGTCCTCCGCGAATTTATTCTACAAGGCTATAATCAGACCTTTCGTTCGATTTTCCCGTAAATTATATAATACGAGAGCAGCGGCGCGCGGCTTGTGGTATATACCTATATATATATATATTCGTAGACGAAGATGGCAAATTTTGCGTTGCACGGAATTGGCGCGAGTAATTTGGCCAATTTTTTCGTCATTACTGCCAGTGACCCCCACCGATGGAAATATTACGTCATGAAAGGGCCCTTCGGTCAGTATGGCTGCTACAAACGAGAGATTTTCCAAATGTTTCGGCAATGACTATAAATCAGTCGAATTGGCTAGGGTGCGCGTGACAAGCTCGCGGAAATATGAGCGTTTTACGTCTCTATTCGCCGCTCGTAAAAGCCGATGCTGATCGAATTGCGAGAACGCGAGCTTTCATGCCTGATAACCAAACGATCTGGCAGGAGAGATCTGCGCGATATTCCGTGCGAATCGTCGCCGCGCGTCTGCACTGCCCTTCGAATCGCGGCCATCTTTTTTCCACTATATACCTACTCTGCAGTCGAGCTAATAAACAGCACCGGCCAGTCGGACGAGAGTAAAAGTTTTGCTCGACGTACCGGTCATATAAATCTTATATATATATATCAAAGGCTTCCACTATTGTTTTATTAAATTCCAATATAAAACTATATTTATTCTTGACCTCCCCCCCTTCCGCCCCTCCTCTCTAAAATTACGAGCGCAATGATATTATAATAAAAGTATATATATATCATAGATGAAAATTGACGATAGTTGACGAGTGTATGGATCAGTGTGGCAATAAAAAGTCACGAGTGTTTCTGCAGATATTTTAGATCGAGCCCGAGTTTAATAGGCAAATGGCAGTTTTCACGGGGAGAGGAGGCGAGCTGGGAGGTTATTTCCGGAGTATTAAATGACGATTTAGCGAGAACAAGCCGGTATTCTGAACTGCAAAGTTCTCGTCATCCGGATACGATAACGGAACGATCGCCGGCGATCGACGAGCAATATTATATTCCGGCTCTTCGCACTGGCTCTTGCGAGTAGATTCCAATTTAGATTCGAACAGATTCAACGCTTACCGCTGGTGGCGCCCTCTACGCCGCTAATCTCGTCAGAGCCCGGCCACCTCGCCTCACCTCCACTTACCACTCGTAATAATCCCTAATTGCTATTATTTTCATCGATAGTCCACATCGAACTAGGTTAGTATTCCCCAACGTTTCCAACTTCATCTTCAACCGGTTCAACCCGAGATTATCTTCCTGCAAGGCAAATAATAGTATACACAAGCCTGAATTTCAGCAGCTCTTCTTATTTACCGTTTGGTGGTTATGTCGCGACGTTTTTTGCGCTTATCCTTGTTCATCCGGCAATATCAGTTAACAAGCATTAGCCGTGTGACATTTGGATCTTCCGTGGGGTAACTTCAGGGTCGTTAGCATAGTGCAGACCTCGCCAAGTCCTTCCTACCGTTATACCCGAGACCCTTAAGAGTCTCGGGTCGGTCTCTTTATTTCCGTTTACTGGCTGGTTTGTTATGTATACAAAATAAAATAAAATAAAATAGAAATTACAATAGCATAAACGAGTGTAAATTGATATTTGGAATGTTGAGCTTCCGGTACTTTGGACGATCGTAAATTAATTTTTAGCGAGGCTTGCCAGTGGTGCTTTGGAGGTTGCAACTTTTACCATGCAGCGTTATTTAGGTTTTAAAACTAGTTATGTGTAGTCTGAGGCTCGGTACTTTGAAGACAGGAACAGTAACTGTCGCCAGCGGCCATAGCAAGCTGAACACACCATAAAGAGGCGAGTACTCAACCAAATAGGAAGAAGCTATTTTCACTAGCGAGAACCATACACACGTGCGCGAAACATAATAAAGGATCGTGGACTTTGCTGGTAAAATTAATTAAAATGAAGTCAATATTCCATAGGGAGAGAGTATATAATAATTGAATGGCCCGACTGGGTTAATAAAGTTAAAAAACTGTATCAAAGGGCTACTTCGGATAAGCGCTCGTTCGAAAAATATATTTAGCGGGCGTCATCAAATTTCCGGGACCATCCGAGCATATCAGATTCATATATTCAGAAATGAAATAGCGCCATATAAAAAAGCCTTCGCTTTTGTGGGTGTTATGGATAATAGGGTGGAGGGGGGGGGGAGGTAGAGGGATGAAGAAGGGGGTGCTGGGGAATAGGAGTAGAGGTGGAATGGAACAAGGCAATGTGCGGTGGGGTCATCCGGTGTAAAAAAGCGAGAGAGAGAGAGAGAGAGAGAGAGAGATGGATGGAGAGAAAAAGCAGTGAAAGGGTGTAGGTGAGGCGTACGATATATTGCGACCAAGCCTTTATTAAAACTGCTTTCGGTATTATTGCTTTCCGGGGACGTCGAGCCTCGAAAATGGCATTTCCGCGAGATAGGCCGTGTGCACCGAAAAATATATAGTATATGTGCTATATATATACACATACCGTATATAGACTATATCTATATCTATATATAGAGCAACAAGCCCTCTCCCACAAGCTTTCTCCGTATCCTACACTTTTCAAACCCCTTGTCCGCTTCCACCCCTACCATTTGCTTCGTGCAACGTACACTATATATATATATATAGAGAGAGAGAGAGAGAGAGACGCGTAAGGACCGCTGTGGTTGGCAATAAATATGCTCTTCACTTTATACAAGTCGTTGCACTCTTATATTGCTACGCTGGTTATTGCAGCGGTACAAAAAACTGGCTCTTTATGTTAGGACGGTGCACGCTCGAAGGCCGCCATCTTGAAATTCGTATGTGTGCCGTGCCGTAGCAGCAGCAACCCGTATACTGCTCGCTTCGGCGTCGTCGTCGTCGTCTTCGTCGTCGTCGTCACAGGCACCTCTACAAGCCAGACAAACAGCGATTCTGAGAAACTGCTTGTGGAAACTTCATTCGAGCACACCCCACACAGCCCGCGTTACGCTTTATCGAACGCTTTCATAATAGCAGATGCGCCTAATTGGAATTTGAAATTTTGTGGGCCGCAGGTGCGATATGAAATTCCTTTATATCTCTTTAATAAGGGATGCCAAGCACAAGCAAGGGGCCCGTACCCGCGTGCCCGTTCCCGTCTTCCGTTCGTTTCAAACAACCCGGTAAAAAGATTCATTTAAAGGAGGCCGAAGCCTGGCGAAGAACCCTTGTATACGTGACGCGCGCGCGTTTCCCGCAACCCAACGGGGAGAAACTTTTCGTCTGCCATTCCGGAGGAATTGGTAAAAAATAATTTACGGTAGCGCGCGCGTCGTGCTGCTGTATATATAGCGAGGGGAAAATTTGATGGATGATTAGTGGAATGTAATCATGAAAAATGATGGCTGGAGAAGCTGTACTACGATACGGGCTCCATGGGAAGGGAGTTTTGAACGGTGCGTTTGACGGTTGGGTCCCTCGAGAATTATTATCAATGTCAAGAGAGCGTCCTGTTGTGGTATCGTCGGCACAAACACTCGGCCGAGTCGAGTCGAGTCGAGTCTTGCTATATTACACTATATATATATATATATATATATATATATATATAGTAATAAAGGCGTCACGGCTGTAATGGATGGTATTGACAAGCACTTTCCCAGCAGCACAGCAGGTCCGGCAGAGCGTCGAATAGTTTCCGTCGGATCCTTCGGAACAATGCAAATTGATGCGGAATCGATACTAAGCTCCTAGGAGTTTCTAATAAGATTCCAGCGCGATCCCTGCCTACGCTTTTGTCTCTACGTAAGACACGACCATCCCAACCGGAACTTCTCTCCTTGCACCTGTTTGCTCGCTTCGACGTTCATGAATTTTACTTCCGGTGGACACTCGGAATTATGCAAAATACCCATTTGTTGCTTTTCCGTACCACACCAACACTCATTCCCTCCTATTAAACTCTTTTACCACCTTCACCGCGCGCAAACTCTTAATATTCCAACACTGCTTTGCTTTGCGTGGAATAAGAAAATCTCTCGCCTTGGAACAAAGCTATACATATATATATATATACACGCATAGCTTTATTTTTACACGTAAACCATCCGTCTTCCCTCCTCGACGATAGAAAAACAATTCAACGCTTTCTTCTCCGAGCAACTCGAAATGATCTCCCGGAACAAAAGATAAATAAATAAACAAAAGAACTCGCGTGGAGCTCATCAGTGCAATAGAATTATTTCGTTAAATCGAGCAATTTTTAAAGCAGACTGCGTTGAGCCGAGTTATTTTGTCGACAAGCCGATTGAATTATTGTCCCAATCGAGCGAAAAGTCAGTGTCCGAGGACGCGCGCGGACGGACGCGGAGCGGAGGCAAAAGTAAACAGAGAGTGACGCGGCGAGCGAGCGAGGATGCTTGTAAAAACAGTGGATGCTTGTCCGGTCGACGCAACGCGTCTCTTTCCATTCCGTTTTATCCTCGCGCTCTCTGCCCTTTGTCATTATTATATTGGAACGCTGCCCCTTACGCCGAGCCGGCCGGCGGAATAATGTGTAATAACAAAATTATAAAGCTCGCAATTCGATAAGGAGGAGAGCGGCTATGAACCGGCGCATGAAAACTTGCGTTATTGCGTTCCGAGCGTAATGTACACTCGACTAAGCACCGAAGCGTCGTCGTCGCAACGACGAAATTCCCATCGAATAAACACGTTTCATCGCTCTCTTCAAGATCACCTTAGGTTTATTTTCGTGTATCCCGGCTTATCTGCCGCAAAATGGAACTGTATTTAAATTCGCTCAAGGGCATCCGGGACGATGTTTATTTCGCATTTTGGACCAGCCCTCGCATCTACGCGACAAGTTTAGTTTGTATTTTGAGTGCTCGCAGTGGGAATCATGACGAATGGGTTAATTAAGCGTTTCGCGTTCGGCGGTCATCGGCAGGCATGACTCCAAAGTGGCTGCGGATTTTGCGGTTTCTCCGGTGACATGCGCCGCACGCCTGTCCACCTCGCAACTATAACGAAGCGCTTTCCCAAAAATCGATATTCGTCACGCAAGCTGTCTTCCGGTATTCGTTGGATTCAAAATGCAAAAGCGTCGATTATAAATAACACGTTCGACTAAAATTATTCCGAGGAGACTTTCGAAATTACAAAATATTCTACTATTCTCAGAATAGTATCTATATATATATATATATATACCAATGCATATATGGAGAAGGGCTGTTATATCCTCGGTCTGTTTGTTGCGATATTGCTCGTTGAAGAAATGATATGCAATATCTCTATGCTACATATATATATATATACATATAAATACACGCTGGGTATATGGATTTCGGGGAAAATTTATTCTTCCCTTTTGGTTATTCTAATCAGCGAGTAATCATCGCTGTCGGAATGGCAAATTGGGGCCCCGTTTGGGAGGATGGAGTGCCTTTTCCAAGTCGCTTTGAGCATCGCATCGTAAGCTCCGAGGGAAATTTGATTATGGAGCAACACGCGAAATTAAGGCGCTTCGGGCGTAATCGTCTCGGGATCCTGTTGGCGAGTCACGTGCGAGAGGATCCGAGTAATTATCCTTCGAGAGTGGGAGACTCTCGGATATGCTATATATAACTATATATATATATATATATAGAGAGAGAGAGAGAGAGTCGGGTCAATCAGTGCAACCAGGCTCGTTAGTCCAGCTGCATCCAAGATCATTCTCGCGCGCCAATAACGAAGCCTTTCTTCGCCGACAAACTGGAGAACCAAGCCGGAGCGGAATATCCTTCGTAAATTAAACCTCAAAGGCGCAATCAGGGTAAACTTTATTAAACAAGAAAGGAAAAAGTTCAAGGGAGGGGAGGGGGAGGATTGAAAAATACAGGAAGGAAATTTTGACTGAATGGATAAATTCGATTCCGGGAGTAAATTGGTAGAGGCGTGATGGGCAGGGTTTGATATTCGGTCGAGGTGAGAAATCAACACGTAGGGATTAGAGGTAGTGTTGGGGAGGAGGAGGGGTGGTAGGGGGGTATTAGTGGTGGTGGCTTAATCCAGAGGGTGCACGTCCACGCGTGGGTCACGCAAGTGGCAGGTTTGCAGCGTGAGAGGGAGGGGGGGGGGGGGGGGGGAAGGGCGAGTTAACGGGCAATCCATTACGGGAATTAATATCTGGAGCAAATTGCGTTTCTCGCGGTAGGCATTCGGAGGACGAGCGTTGTCAGCGCGCGCCATTACTAATTCAGAAGGTGGCCGCGGCAACGTTATACGGCAGACTACGCATTCTGCATAGCGTATTCAGTGGGCACAATGCTTGGCGGATGCGAGTTTTCAAATATGAATATGAATACAGCTGAATGCTACGTCGAACGAAGCGGGCCACCGAGCAAGATCACGGGGGACCAACGATCGATGATACTCTACCCCTTTAAGCTCCTCCTCGAAGATTTTAATCTACCCGCTTGCATCGCTCGCATATATTCCCCACAATAAATTCCCTTGACATCGATTTTTTAATTAAAGTCACATTAGTTCACTCTCGCTCGCCTCCCTCCGTTGCTTTTCCAATTCTATATATATATATATATGTGTGTGTGTATATTTTTTCTGTCCTTTCATTTTTCTTTACTTCTTTTTTTTTTTTACTTTTGGGCGTGAAAAAAAATATCGCGTCGCGATATCTCGATAACAGCGTTTGCCGGAAAGTTTTTCCTTTTACAGGAGAGAGCCAGTCATTTCGCCAGGGACCGACGGGACGGGAGCGAGGGTTGATTTATACGTTCGTTAAAATCCAACTCGGTAAAAGTTGCGCCGGTCAACGGCTACGTGCCTATTGCCGGGCCAGAAAGTAAGTTGGCGGGCAAATTGGCTGACGCCACTCTTTCATCTTATCAGCTTGCTGCCTTGTACGCGAGACGGGTACGCGCGACGTTCTCCCCGGCCAGTTTTCTCTCTCGTCTCTCGTCATCTCCCAACTTCTCTATGTGTGTATTAAAGCCAAAGGTCTCTCGAGTACTCCTATTGTGGAACGACTCGGTAATTGCGTAGACCGGAATTGCCCGAGTGCCACTTCGCCTTTTGATCGATCGCCTCTAAAATAAAGAATCGCTGAATGGCCCAAAAGCCTTTTCGAATATTTTATATATATTCCACTCTCTCTCTCTCTCTCTCTCTCTTTCTCTCTGTACCTTTACAAGCATCTGTATATATATGGCACGCCGTCAAACTTCCTGTAATTTTCAATATTTCAGTATCTTGGCAAAAGCTATCCTTGTGAACACGGCAGATATCGCTATGGTGCAGTATAGACTGGAAAGGGCGAGGTGGAAATTGCGCTAGATAAGATCTCATTGCCATAACCTAAAACAGGCTCTGACGGCAACTTAGCGCGGGATCGCATTTTCGTAAATTCATGCTAAGTGTTGGGGAGTTGTTTGAAAGTCTTCGGTGGAGTCGATTTTATGGAGCATCGTTCGTGGTCGCTGCACGAGGTGCGCGCCAGTGGTACGAGCAGAGAATTGATTCGCCGGAGGAGAAAAAGTTGGAGCGCGCGTGTGGTGGATCGGCGCTGGTGGCGCGTTGCGCTGCAGCTTCTCTGCTGATCCGCCAGAGGACCCTGGAGAGCCCTCCTCTCGGCCCAAGCAAGATGCTGCCGGCAGCAATAACCGCTAACGTATTACCACTTCTGGTCGGTTGAGCGCATTTAGATCGCCTATTTGGCAAGCTACCGGAATAACTTTGCGTTTTACGCCGGAACCGGCACGAATCAAGCGCGAAAGCTGCTCGCGATTGCGAGGCAAACGCCGCCAATCCCAAACTGCGGCCTTTACGCGAATTAGCCGCGATCCCCCCCCCCCCCCCACCTCTATATATGTATATTGCTACTCTCTCCTTTTCGTACTCCATTCGCGATCCTACCAACGAAATACACCCAATAAAAATCCATCTCAACGACGAAAAACACTTATTTCCATCTTCTTATTATTTCCATTTTGTAGGCGAATGTAGAGATACTTTGGAGAAACAGGATTCAAAAATTGTCATTTTAACTTGAAAATTTTTTCTTTATCTACAGTAGAATTCAACGTGTACATACGACTATGAATTATAAGTCCAATTTATTGTTGCATTTCCAAAAGGAAAGATACACTTTTGCAGTAAAAAAATGTAAAAGTTTTCATAAAGAGATGTATATTCGTCTAAAATTCTATCACTTTGTTGAAAATATAGTAGAGAATTGTACGAAGAAATTACAAGCCGAATGGTAGAATTTTCCAGGAATGAAAAAGTAAAACTCTTTAGCGAATGAAGATTTCTAAATTGACTTTTACGAGGAGAGAAATACTATACCGAGAGAAAAAAATTGTCACATTTTGCCGGGTGTAGGAGAGAGAGAGAGAGACGCGTAATTACGAATTAGAATTGGGATCGTGCGATAGGGCGCGTGCTTGTTGCGATCGGTCTGCTCGATAAGCCGCGCGCGCTCGTTATACCCTGGTAAGCTACGATAATGGTGCGACGGGTCTGAAAAATACCGACAAGCCAGTTGTTTGTCTCTCGTTTCCTACGATCCATACAGGTATATCGTTCGATTTTCCTTCCAGCATAGGCTGACTAATGTACCACCATCCGTTCTACCCAATTGTCTCGTTTCCCGATTTTTTCCCACTCCCAATTCGTTCCTTCCGCTCTTAGCACTGAAAACGCGAAGATTGGGGGGGGGGGGGGGGGGAGAGCGAGTCATTTCTCGATAAATAATCGCCCGGCAAGATTACGTCGAGTCGATGTAACGGACGTAACAAATGTATCGATGAAAAACGACCTCTCCACTCTGTAATTGATTGGACATCTTTGTGAATAATTGCGAGGGAAGCATAGCGATATTTTCCAGATGAAATCAATGCGCCACTTTTGCTTTTTGCACGCGATACAGAAGCGTGCGAGGGTGGTTTGTATCGGTGGGATGTATAGCCGATGACGAATGGTATGGATGCGCGACGAAAAGTCGAGAGCATCGATTTTCGGCCAAGTTTTCGAGTAAGATACGATAATAGAGCAGTGGTGGAAGAGGACGAGGAGGAGGGGGAGGGGGAGGGGGTGAGATATCACCGGATGCGTGCCACCAACCCCCGAGAAGATCTATGCTACACTCGAGTTTACTCAAGAAATAACGTAATGCGATTGGAGCTCCTCTGCAATGCAAAGTAATGCGATTGTTTATCATAAATAATGTGATTGGATCCTGGCCCAATGAGATTAATCCGCGAACACGCTTTTCTAATACACAAAATTCGCTTATCCTGAAAGCTTTAAAACTTCTCTATATCTCTATACAATATATATATATATATATATATATATACACATATATACTCGCTCTCATATGGATAAACGAAAGTTTGCTCTACTCGCGATTGAGAGATACCACGCGATTTCTATCTCATTATTTTCTATTCGTTTCACACAAAGAATTTTCTTTTTTTGGCCCAGGGTAAAAACAGTTTTTTGCCAATTTTCCATTGGACAGAGGGATGGGGTGGTGCAATATTTCACGGTGGAGTTGATACGACTCGTTGATAGGAAGCAAGGCTGTATAGTTTGCGTGTCTCCTGAGCTGGTTGGTGTGCACAGATATAGAGTGGTATGTAGGGGGGTAAACGGATGGACAGAAACAGAGAGGGTGGATCGCGCAGATGACGAATAGACGGTTTGCTATCTGACGGGGGCAGCAAACCGCAGGAGAGCCGCTGCTGCCAGATTATCCCGGGGTAGCGAGACAAGCGCCAAAAGTGCATGTTCCCGATATCGTCGCGCCCAATTACCCTAACACGCCTATAACGACCCAATTAACCTCTTCCTTATCAAGCCCCGGTCCACTTTTCACCTCGCTCCTTTTACCACGATTAAAACCGCAAACCGCGCTGACAATTCAAACCCAAATCCAGAGAATATATTTGTAAGAATTGCTGCCGAGTCATCCTTGCTTCTTCCAGTGGAATATTCTCGTAGAATATTCTCATCCCTCGATGTAATTTTTTGAAAAACTTGTTCGATCGCGATTCGGCAATAATTGCGCTCACGCGCTTATCTAACGTTCAACCATTCAGAACGAATCGTGATTAAAAAAAACAACTGATAAGCTACTTTCAGGTTGAAATATATATTATCGCATCTTTACGCCCTATTAACCCAACGCATCGATGATAACCCAATTGTGTAGAGTCCTCCTTGTTATCGAGCCATGGTCCCAGTTTCAACTGGATATTTTTGATACTATCTTAAAAACTCCACGTTAAACGCGGAACAGACGATTCGAGGACTCAAAATTGTAGAAAATATACAATAATGATCAGTGCAAGAATTATACGATCGAGGATGAAATTTCAGGTAGAATATATTCGTGCAAAATATTTGGTTGAAACTTTATAGTCCAACAATAACAATAAACAATAGAGATATTTGTCTTATACAGGTATATATCCGTTCGGGACGAATCGTGATTTGAAAGGGAAGAAACGCGATACGCTTTCAGAGGCGCTGGAATTTGACGTATAACGGCAGACCGATATAATATTTGACTGGATCGATGAAATTCGCGATGCCGCAAACTCTTGGCAGACGGTATATATATATATAACTGCTTGTGTCGGTGCACCTGAGGATAGCAATCTTGCCAGGTACATCCGGTTTAATGATAACGGCAGAAGCTCCGGAAGTTCCTTGTTATTGCTCTCGGTGATCTCGCTAATAAAATAAATCGATGATAAAATACAAGTGGTGGCTTCCTCGAAATGGCCCGTTGGAAAATAAATATTCAGAATTCGTTCCGAGATTATTACAATAATGTGGGGAATCGTGTGGCTATAACTCGTTCGGCATTGTTTGAAGAAGGAGAGGGGAGTAGAGAACAAATAAAAAGTGCGAGGGAGAAAGAGAGTGGGAAAGTAAGATAGGGGGGTAGATCGAATAGCGAGCGCACGTATGTATGTACACCGGTTGCCCCGAATGCGATTCTTCGGCAGTTTACGTCTAACGTATCCGACGCACGTAGTTTCTACGTGCAGCGTCCCTCCATTTGCTACGTTCACAGCCATGAGACCAATGGCATTCTCAGCAGCCGGTGCGCGAAAAAATTGCCCATCGTCAATCGCTACGCAGATTCCCATTGTCCCTGACCCCAAGCGGCATCGCTGCTCCGAAAAACACATTCCCCTTTCTTATCTCATCCACCCCGAAGTAATAAACCGATCAAGGAACTCCCCGGCAAATTTCATCCGTAACGAGAAATTCCAGCCTGCTCCCGATATTTTTCCCTCGTACTTTGCCTTCGATATTCTAATTTGCATTTGATTAGAGTCTATCGTTTGGTTTGTGTTGTGCGTTATATATATATATATATATATATATATACTATTGTGTATTTTTTTGAATTCTAATTAACGGAGGTTATCGGGGTGTCTTTGCAGGATCGATCGGTCGTTCGGCGGCCTATCAGCCGGATGCATCCGTTAACGAAACTCCTCGTTAAGTTTTGTAGTGGTCGTTGTGGCTGTGGGAGGGGAGGGGGTATGGTCGTGACCAGGGTGATCTATCACGACAGCTCGAATATTGCGCGAGGTATTATCCAGACACGACAGGCTCATTTGTGCCGAGTGGCTCGGCTCCCTGCCACTCGATTTCGGATCGGTATGCATGAGTACTAATGGGTCGAAGGATCTCCAGCCCTGACACACGCTCGTAGACCAGGAGAACAGGTCGAGACAGTCGATTGAACGTGCATGCATACTATATATATATATATATGTACGTGTTAAGATGAAAGAGAGAGAGAGAGAGAGAGAGAGAGAGAGAGAGAGAGAGAGAGAGAGAGAGAGAGAGTTCTGTGCAGAATGGACCAAGATGGCTGGAAATTGTCGAGTGTGATGGATGGAGAATTGCTGGAAGCACAACCCTCTGGGAAGAGAGAAAGGGGTGGAGGATTGATACAGATACGAAGCCGATAAGATTTAGGATGAATCAGTGCAATAATACAGAGATAGAGATGTGGGAGCGTGTAGCAGTTGAGAAGCAGGCTGGACGATTATCAAGAGAAGCTAAGAGGATAAAGAGCAGATGGGGCTAAGATAGAAATGTCAAGAGAAGCGAGAGGATGGGAGTGCAGGTGGGGGGATGAAACGAGTGGTGAGAGATGAGACTGGAGGAAGATGGACGGTTAACCAGAGATGGATGAAAGTGGGGTGAGGGGGAGAAATGGCGCATGGTAAGGTGGGGGGGGGGGGTGGAGAGGAGATAGGGGCTTGATAGAGAGGGACGATGCGAGAGCTTCAAAGTGGAGAGGAAATGCGGTTAGGGAATTCTCGATGTCAGTCATGCGTGTGGACGTGTTGGAGATAAAGCGGAAGCCGTGTATTTCCACAATTATGCAAAGTAATCCTTGCCGTGTATGGTTTTTACGTCATACCGCACCATTTGCCCGGTTGGTCACTTTGAGAGCTCGAACTATGAAAATAACGTCCTTTTATACTTTGCGAATTAAAAAGTTTGCAAATTTCTCTGCCCCTCCATTCTCCCTCTCTCTCTCTCTCTCTCTCGCTCTAAACGATTCTTTTTTTCCAATATCGATATTCGTGTCGAAATAAAACAATTATATATATAGAATAACGCAAACTCGCGTATAGTTTTCAATTAAATTTTCCAAATTAATGCAATTGATGAGCGACGTGGTTAAATTATGCCAGTACGAATATAACTGTTGCATATAGAATCTGAATAATTTGTTTTGAAATTTATTAACGATTAATGGAACAATTAAAAGCTTACTCGTTTCTCATTAATGGGATCGAAGTGTCTGGTCATGTTGAATATTCTCGCGTTAAATAATCAAGGTGAGAGTTGGGTTTAAAACTAGTTGTAGTTTGAGTATGACTAAAAGGGAAATGGGAGGTCTCGTGTTATATGGTATATCGTATTCATTTTTCGCCACTGCGAAACAATAAATTAGCATGCAATTTTTTGAAGTAACATGAGCTAACGAGAAGGGCGGTTGTCTCGCTTAAGAATTATTGGGCTCGCGTTACAACTGGCTGTTGCGTGCATGCGTTCCTCTGCATGTTATGTAGTGGAAAATGTGAAGTGTGAGTGCGAATATGTATGTGTGTGTGTGCACGAGAGAGAGAGAGAGAGAAAAGAGAGACGAGTGAAGGAAACAACGCGTAAGACGAGTCAACGTAATCGAATAGTGGATTGAAATGACATCCGCCACTTACGAGTAACTCGAAGACACCCTCTGGCAAAAACCGGTACGTGGAAGGGAATACGGAACAAGATGGAAGCTATGTGCAATTTCTCCAGTGCTCCGCGTAGTATAGTATACTAGTTACCTATTATCGACTCTTCGGCCAAGAACGTCTCTATATACGACGAGCGGCGAAGCACGACAGGGCGGAGAGACAGAAATGAAATTCTCGATAAGACGTTTCGTGGGGAAAAAGTTTCATTGCGAGGGGTAGGGACTGGAAATATACTATATATATATATATATGTCTTGAAATACTGCAAGTTTCCTCTTATCTTTCATTAGGGCTGAAAAGTCTGCTTTGTCAGTTTTGAGGTTTCCCCTTATCTCTCCTGGCATGTACACAAACAAAGAGCACGTGGAAGGTTTTGGCAGTCGGCAGATTTTATAGGGCGATAATCTAGTGGGTTCCCACATACATACACACGTGCACGCATCTGTGTGTGTGTACTGGCAAAAGAGGCGAACAACAGTCAGCGTGGAAAATAGCCCCGAGCACGTTTCAGCAGGATTATCCGGCGCGCTGACCGTTTCACTCATGGTGGAAGAAGTCAATGGGGAAGATGACAATGGACCGATAAGACCAACTGGTAGGGAGGAATCGCTGCAGTAACAGATTGCCAGCAGAAATCATACATCAACTGTAAGAGTAATGCACTATATATATATTAGGGTGGTCGTTAAAAAAATTTTTTTTGACGGATCCCCAAAAACCACTAGTATTTGATGAGAAACTACAGTGGTTGAAACCTGTGGCCTGACAAATGATAGAAACACGTGCCTCATTGCGATCAAATATAATTTTCGAAGAATTTTACAGTTTTTCGCAGATAACTCATTAAATATTCGATTCTATGAAAAGATGCATATGACCTTTTCTCTGCAGAATTAAATTCTACATAATAAAGGTTCTATACATTTTTCTTCTAGAATGCATACTAATCGAGATATTGCTGAAAAATCGATCCTCTTTTTCGTTTATACACATTATATTGACATATGCTCATATGAGTAGTTATTCTTATTTCGCTGTAGTTACACATTTTATTTCTCTTAATTTAATAAAATATGTTAATTGTACGGTAAACTAAAAATAATTATTCATATAAACATATCAATATAATGTGTATAAACGAACAAGAGGATCGATTTTTCAGGAATATCTCGATTAGTATGCATTCTAGAAGAAAAATGTATAGAACCTTTATTATGTAGAATTTAATTCTGCAGATTAAAGGTCATATGCATCTTTTCATAGAATCGAATATTTAATGAGTTATCTGCGAAAAACTGTAAAATTCTTCGAAAATTGTATTTGATCGCATTGAGCCACGTGTTTCCATCATTTATCAGGCCACAGGTTTCAACCATTGTAGTTTCTCATCAAATACTAGTGGTTTTTGGGGATCCGTCAAAAAAATTTTTTTTAACGACCACCCTAATATATATAGTATGGAAGACTAAATATATATAGTTATATATTAGGAAGCATCGAGAGCTTGTTTACAAATCCTATTATCTAAGAATACACCTGCTTGTAATTTGAACTTTGCCTCGGTGCTTTGAATACAAAGTTTAAAGTCCATTGTAGAAACGCGTGTTCGACACTGCTACAGCTTCCACCTTGGTGCACTATTGTCCTTGGCTTTTTTTAGGGTAGTTTCCGCTTTTACGTTCATTTTATCGAACGATAAAAAGCATGGTTTAAAAGAATATCGAAACGGTAAGCGCTCGCGATAAAATGATATGCTTTGAAAGGCTGGATAGGATGAAATCTAGAAAATTGAAAGCTCTCAGTGGGATAGCGTTGCGGATTCTATTTTTGCGCCAACTTGTAGCGAGCTATTCGAAGCGTGAAACCTTCCTAATACGTTTAATTCGTACGTGCGATAACGATTTTTTTTAGGGTCAGGTTATAGTGCTGCCATTCGGGCTCTGGATCGAGCCTTATCAGTTGGCAATTATCAGTAATCGTTAGTCTCGGCTCGTGCGTTTATATGTGTGTGTGTGTGTGTGTGTGTGTGGGATTGTACAGTATGGGTACGTTGAGTGACGGCTCGTTCATAATTGTGGCACGGTGCTTATACTCCACTCGTGTTAATTATCGGCAAGATGGATTGACGGTGTTTGTCAAAAACAGTGGCGCTCGCGTTATTGTTCGCATGACAGAGCCCATTGATCCGGGGAATGACGGGGACCCCGGATCACTGCGGGTCACTCGGCTGCGGCATTGCCGATAACATTGATCAGCCACATCGGTGACGTCACCAGACAAAATGTGTCCGACCAAATCAGCGCAATCATTGTTCCACCTTTGCCAACTTGTCCCGACAACTAACTGGATTGCGGCTTCATTCTCCGAGTTGCACGAGGACGCGCATAGTTTCCTGCTACTATGCTGTTACTATCGCTACTATGCTGTGTATGTAGTATATATATATATATATATATTGGGATACCACCGGTGCAGTGGATAATAAAGAAGCTTTTCGATCTCTCAACGCTGAATTCTGAAAGCAAAAGAGGATGGTTGTTTAAGGCGAGGAGCAACTCTATAATCTTCGGGACTCGAGTGCACGAGGGAGCTAAAAGTGAAATACGATAAAGAAGAGGAGGGGGGGGGGGGAGGATGGGGGGGGTTAGAGGATCGGTGTTGTTAAATCGGTAAAATTTGACGTACTGCAACGTCACGTTGAAGGTATGACGTAATCGTGGTCGTTATTTAGACCCGTTTCGTCGGGGGGGGGGGGGGGGATTTTTTCAGGGTGGGGATGATTTTGAGAAAACCGAGAGGGTGGGGGGTGAAAGGATGGAAGATGGTGGCGAGGGGCAGAAAGTTTTTGCGCGCTGGAAAGGTGGAGACGGAGCGACAGATGGCGCTCAACAAGTCGCAGTGTTGCCCGAGGCTCTCTCTCTCTCTCTCTCTCTCTCTCGAATCCTCTCACCACCTATACGTGTGCCGAGGGACCGAAGTGTGTGCGTGCACTTCGCCACTCCGTACCACCACCGTAACCGTGCCACTTTCAACCCCCTCCGCGAGCGTACGTTCCACGAGCTAGGAACGAAAGTCTACTCTCCTGCTCTCCTACTGGAGGCGACGCCACTCGCTGGCTTTTCTCGTTTTCTCTACGACCCCTTTGTCCTCTCGCTGTATAACGTCTCGCGGTGCTTAACAGCTGGCGTAATTCACCATCTTCATTGCATAACTCGTTGCTTCCCCAATTCCAACTGCGGGAGGAATCGGACCCGTGCCACCCCTTCCCCCACCTTCCACCATACTTTAATTAGCACCTTTTATTTCTTTCTCATTCTCCCCTCCTTTTTCATACCCGAAGAGAACTCCCTTTTCAACACGCGTGCCTAAAAACATTTGAAAATCTCGAGGCTATTAATTTTCCGTTTATAAATAGAAATTTATTCCACTCTCGCGCTACCATATAGCATCGCGCCGCGAATGTTTTTGCGCCTCGATAGGTTTTTTCTATTTTTCAGTTTACCGTACAATGGTCGAGTTAATTAGTTATCGGGCTCATTAAGGTCCGCTTCAGAGCTCCGGAGTGACGCGACGGCCAGCGGGTTTAACTTAATACGTGTAAAAAATTGCCGCGCTTTCTCCATTAAAACGACTCGCTTGTTTCTGGAAATGTCAAGCTGGACCGAAATTAATTAGCACTTTTTCGGCCTAAGCGAATGCGGCATTAAGCTCCTCCCCCTTCTTCCCTCTTCGCGCGCGTCCCTCGGGGCCGCCCGGTGGGTCCAAAACAACCGACACACGTTCCACGATAATTTAATTAACCACTTTCGACTACTCTGTCCTCTTCTCACGCGAATCCTCTGTTTGCCCTTGCAATAAGAATTTATACGGTTTGTACCCTATATATATACACACACTATATTCATGCGCTAATTTCATCGACGCTCCTCTCCCCTCACACTGCCCCTCAATTCCTAAAGGTTTTTGGCGGTTTCGAGGTTAGGCACTGTCGTTCCGTTTTATGGATTCGTGACGTACGTGCGGCTTGGATACCTGTTGGCAGAACCAGCTGAAAAAAAAGGGAGGAGGCATCCGTCACGCGAATTGGCACGAAACGCGCCAACGCAAATTGGAAACGTGAGGTGAAAATGTTTCAGTGCCATTGCCATTTGCTCCAGTCGAAACCTCGTTTGCTCCTTCCCTATATATATATATATATATATGTCCTGTAAACCTCGCCCCCTCCACACAATCGTCACGATCGCGCAAAAAAATGCCCTCCCTCTCGTTCGTTAAGAATATCTATACAATTTGTAGCACGCCGTGAAAAATTCTCCGACAATTACGCGAAAAGCAGATTTGCCGCGGAGGATTTCGAAAGATCGCTTTTAACGCAATTTCATCGTAATAAGTCGAGTTTTGCAATGAAAATTTTGATCCTTAATCTGTTATTAGTCTGGAAATGCGCTTCCCTTACATATATATATAGTCCATACTATGCTTAACGGGTTCGGCGAAAAATATAGAGACGAGAGTGTTGAAGTGTTTCAAAGAGCCGCGCGTAGAATTTGTGTCGAGAGTATACTCAAAGGATTAAAACTCAAAGCGCTGAAACCGGAGTAAAATAAAAGTGGACCGACAATGGTGGAGCGCGAGGAAAATGTTGCTACTCCGCGGGAATTAGCATATATCTGCAGATAATTGTTGCAACATATATATTAATGCTTATTAGTGTCCGCGCCTCTGCACGTGTTTTCTAACTGTCTCTTTGACGACGCGCACCCTGCACGTTTAACCTTCGTGCATTATATATACAAGTGCTCGCTTCTTAATTAAATGCTACATTTTTAGCAAATCTATAATAAACGACTGGCATTCTTTATGCCTCCCACTTTCCTCTTTAATTGAAATATTCCCATTGAATTCCGATGCTTGCGCAAATTAATCGTTCACAGAAAATCCATCAAATTTCATTCCAAACCAACTATTTCGTAACTAGATATTGTTTAGCTCTCTCCGGGCTTTTGCCCAGTTTTCAACGCAGTTTTAACTCGAACGATAGATTTTTCATATTAGAGAAATCTATAACCAAACCAGGATGGGCTTGATCAATCAATGTACGCTCCAATTCTTTTTTTTTGTTCAAACGTTGGCAATTCCGTAAATAAATCGCCCGCGCTTTAAATACCAACATATTATCTACCGACCATTTCACTCGGCGCACTCGTTTCTCTCCTCGCGCGACCCCTTCTGCTTATCAATCATTCGTATCTCGCTATACTCTCGCGCAAAGGACAACTCGATGAATTATATAATAGAATCTCGAATTTTCCACCAACGCAACTTTCCGCCGAAAATTTTAACGCACATAAATTTCTTTTTCTCAATTAAACGTCACAGAGTCATAAGTGTGTAATTTGCTCAACTTTTTTCCAGAATTATTTTCCTCATAAATCGTCTCTTTATGTAACATGTTAAAAAACGTTCGTTGAAACAGATTTTTTGGTCACAGTTGTTATTAAATTAATTAAAGTGGTGGTTTTTATATGTTGCTGCTAGTGCAAAGTACCACCAGCGAAAAATTGAGCGAGGAGGAGAAAGTCTCTGCGCAGAAATCCGAATTGGAGGTGCGAAATGACAAAACGTTTAATTATTACATTCCTAACGGTATATTTGTATGTGACAAGCAGAGTTTGGTACAATGTGCGATTATAAGGTTTATACTCGCGTCAAGTGCACGTTAATAACCAAACTGGGGGGGGGGGGGAATAAAATACGACGCGCGTGGAACGTCGTCGTGTCCATCAGCATCGGGTTTACATTAGCGAATTACGTTTTTTCGCCGGAGCCTTCCTGAAAATTTCTCTAAAATTATACGCAAAGCGCGTATCTCGTGCACGCGTAAAAAATGATCTCCCGTTGAAACTTGGAAGCAAGATAAATTCGTTGGGTATATTTTCTATATATCGAATCGCGCGAGACACGAAACCATATTTTTTTGTAATATAATCTATATATTTAATCCCTCTCCACTTTTCATCCCGCAATGATAAGATTTCCCATTTCCATTTGATCTTTAACCCGTATTACATGGTATTCGATCGAGTTTTGGTCAAAGGCAAATGAGAAAAAGCGCAGTAGCCCGGCAAAGTGGTTTGATTTGAGTTCGTTTCGCGGTTCGTCGTTGCCAGCGGCACACATGCATAACCGCGCTGAACTTGTCAGCTGTCGAGTGTAATTCGAACGAAATTTGCACGTGGTACTTAAAATCGGAATTTTCCTTCCCGGAACGTTCTTCGTACTCCCTACGATTATCCCTGTACGAGTGTCTATAAAATATTCAGATTAAAAATTGGTCAACAATCGCGTAATACGCGTATGAAAATGTTATTACACGCGAGCGCATTTTTTACTCCTACCTGGTGTATAAATAAAATACTAGCTATATCGTCGATACAGGAAAATGCTTTTTTTGACCTTTTATACGGTTTTGCGGAGCGCCACACAGCTGTGCGAGATTCGCAGTCGTGGCTATCAGATGCGCGCAGGAGAGAGACTGCTGCTTTGAATAATACATTGTTCCGTTTGGCTGATTTATTAACGGATAACTACTTTCCGTCGAGTTGTCTGCGTTTGAATTACCGCCAAGTGATTTCAGTAGTATAATATAATTAAGCAACGCCTCGCTCTCCTCGTCGCGCTAAAATTTTAAAAGCAATTACACGCTATTTCTTGAAACTCCCGCTCACGAGTAAGCATTCGACAGTCTCAAGAACACGTATCGCACAAACAGAAATAATTCACAAGTTTACCAACCCAAAAACCCTTCGTGTTTATTACGCGGTATGCAATGTAATCGTTTGTTGCTGTTCTTAAAAAGGGCCATTGCATTATTTATTTTTATCCTTCTTACCTCTAGACTCTCTATCGTGCGGCTATTTATTATTAATTTTCGCGTTTCGTGATTGTTGCAAATTTTCAAATGGAGCCATTTTAGATCCCACAAGCTGTGTTTAGAGACAATTAAAGAATTTCTTTTAAAAAATGTAATGTATTATATGATCAAATTGAGTGTACGTAATTATAATTTTTGTATATTTCTTTCTAGCTGCGAGCAATGTACATACATCCTTCCTCATCTTTAATTGTTTACATTTTTAGAGACTGCAGAGCGTTAGTGAAATTCAGCAACCAAGTGGAGAAGAAGGCAAAAATCTCTCCACTTTCCACGTTTCACCACTTTTACCAACTTTTCCCTCTAGGCAAACGCGAGTAAACAGTTTTTCAAAATCTCTCGAAAAATTCTCGTGGAAATAATCGTCTTTAAAAATTGTCTGGCTACGTATAAAGAAGCGAAAGAGAATTCTTGGAAAAATGATACGAAGACGGTAAAAGTTTCAAGGTTGGACTCTCGCGTTAGGGGTCTGGACGTTATATTATGCATGAATTTTTCTCGTCTCGACGTTTTTCCAGCTGTTCAATTATGCAGTTCCAAACTCCTTGAATCTTCGCTTCGGATCTGATTCCGATACGATGGTCCGACGCGACAGGCTTTCCTATGCACTAATTCGTCAAGCCCCTATGTAATTCCGTCATTCCGCTAGGACGATCGATCAATTATTTACGAATTAACCCTCTGATCTATCTCAGCCCTGGATGGTACCAGCTGTCGTTGTTGGTTAACAACGTGTTTTTCTAATATATATCCACTCAACAAGACCATAACGAATGTCAATTACAAGCTTGCTGTCCGTGTGCTCCCAAGGTCACTGGTTTATCAGCAAAAACCGTAGTTGATAAATGACACGATGAGTTGATGGAAGGCTGGATGGACAAAAATATAATATATCGTCTCGATCAATTAACTCAAGGTCGCTTGAAACCAAGTTCGTGCTTCGCGATGAAAATTTATTGTTATACATATACACGTATAGTCGAGGAGCATTATTTCGAGGACAGAGTTATATCGACACAGATCCAGCGAGATTTAGGACTGTCAAGCATTTTGTAGAGACAACGAGTCAGGCATAAGACGTACGTCGCGGCTGGCATGGTACGTCGGCGGATTAACAAGTTTCTGACGGAGTTCGCAAGTGCGAATTCCCACGTTTCGTCGTTGGTTTTGCGCACATGCGCGCAGCTTGCTCGCGAATTCATTCGACACGACAGTACGTAATGAGCCATCTTCCTGATATACATCCGACTCGCTTTAGCCTCCTGTCGAGTTGTGCGGGTGAGACTGACACGAGAACATAGCGTTGCAACACTCCGAATTATGCTGTATGTATATATATATATAGATAAATAGATCCCCCAAATAACGCGTCCTTTATTAACGATTCGGGGTCAATGACCTTCCGGATAAGAAAGGGCTATATATAAGGGACAGGAATAATTTGTCATGCGAAGAGAATTAATTTCTCCACAACGAGGATAAAAACTGTGATCGACCTAGCTGTACAATAGCGAAGTCTCTCTTTTTATTCTGTAAACAGCATTAAACGTGCGCGAACCAACTCGGGTCGCACGCGTGCGATTCGCACGATAATTTCATTGCGTGCCTCCGGGTCGTAGAGTGCCACGCTCCACCCCCTTTTTCCTCTATCTCAATCTGCTGGTTCATGGGACAAATAACAGGGTACTACCGTCCTGTCATCCAAAAGAAAGCCACGTGCATTAATAATTGACGAATTGACTCATTCTATATATATATGTGTGTGTATACGTGTGGTTCTTTTAAATTTGTGATAAGTAAATATATATATGCGTTATATAACAGGGTTATTATATTCCTTGCGCAAGCTTTGCCTTATTTTTATCATATAGCATATCTCCCCCTCCCCCCCCCCCCCCCGTTCCCTTCGTACTTCGCTATATATATCGTTGTTAATTTACCACCAGTTCACTTGACCATCGCAGGATTGCACTTTGAGTGGAGTACGAATATACTGGAACAAATAAAACATTTGTGCATCAAAAGGTTAGACTCGTTACTCCCTTTGATATAAATATGTATCTTAAGTAAATTTCTTTTTCTACGTCGAGAGATAGTCCTATATATATATATAGCACGGAACCTTGTATTCCTCCAAGGTATAAATTACGAGCGCCTCCGTTCCTTTGCCACCGTGCCGTGCTTACCTTCCAATTTTTTGTCTTCGAACGGGAAGAGAGAGGCAGGATAATTTTCAGCTCTCAAAAGGAACACTCTCCCGCTGCTACTTTGTAATCAAATATTCCTAATGACTGCTATAAGCAGCATTATGCATTCCAACAAAACTTAAGAGACTAATTAAAAAAAAAGAAAAAGAAAAGAAAAACACGTTTAACAGAGAAACGCGCAAATGGCATTAATTATTCAATTGAAAGCAGCATTCCAGACTCGATTTTCCGACATCATTCCTGAAGTGAGCGAGCTCCTTGAAATTCTTTCAGTTAGCCTTCTCCATCCGCGAAATCTTATATCTAAATCCTTTATGGACGTAAAGGGTGTTCGCGCGAAACGCATTCGAGGCCAGCGCGCGTCATCCAGGAAGGAAAATGTCTTTGTTTGCACTTTTCACAGGGGTTCCAGCGTAACATTGAGTAGACTTACAGCGTCGATGAAAGGTTTTTTAGTATTCCGGTGGCGATGTCAGGGTAAAATAAATAGAATCGTCGTGAGAAGTTGGGCGAGGCTTTAATGAACCGGTCGGTCACCGAAGCGCGAATTGACGAGAAATATGAGGGTGTGGTAGAGGGGAGGAGCGACAGGGGTGTATAGTGTAGTGGATGAAGCGTCGCGAGACCTAATATGGCCAAACAATTCAGCACACGAAAAGGGTGTCGTGCGATTATATATACGAGTCTCGCGGGAAGTCTCGACCTTCTTGATGGGGGGGGGGGAGATCCGGTTGGGGGGAGGGGACCAACAAGCAGGCGAGTCTGCCTCTTCCTACGCTCCACGCGTGCTGACCTACGCCTCGAATACCCAGAACACGTAGGAGGACCCCTACCCCTTTTCCTATCCCTCGCACACTCCCAACCTTGCTACGTGCCACGCAATGTCCACAACGCTCGAATTTCTTTATTGCTCGGGGATTCGAACTTTATGACTTTAATCAGCCGCTAAGTAAACCCAGCAAATTTGCTAATTATTTCCCCACTGGATTTTCCTGAAAAGCAGTCCGGAAGCACTTCTCCATTATACGTTTCTTGCAGCCAACTTGGCTCGCGCAGCACACTTTCATTCTCACCGCACTTGTCTCGCATTTTTTCACGGGGGGATCTCTTTTCGCGATAAACCACAAACATCCATTCGGCTGCTTTAATCCCGCCCATCTCTGCAACGATAACAAACGTGCGAAATGGCTAATGACCAACGTTTTGCTATCCGCGTTATCAATTCAGTAGGCAAACAATACTGTACCAAACTAATGGTCAATCACTTTAACCGATATCGCGTTCCATCGAGGCTAATTAACAAATTAATCAATTAAAGTGCCGAATAATCCAATTACGACGTTCCCCTGCATTATAGATAAAATTCTTCGCAATGAGAAAAAAAGTTTGCAATATATATATATATAATGTGATAAAGTTTAAAGGATGTATAGGGGGTTGAAAAAATTCTTCGAGACAGAGCAGACTGGATCCTCGGACGCGCATATATATATATAGTATATATAATACCTTCACGAAGGATTGGAGAAAAATGGAATTCTATTAAAAATGCAAATCTTTGGTTTGATCGGGAGTGACGATCGTATTGCGTCTTGAGTGGAAAAAAAGGATCTGGGAGGAGAGCGGTGGAGGATGGAAGAGTGAGAGAGAGAGAGAGGGGGGGGGGTGGGGAGATGTAGAGAGGATCGTGGAGTGTAAAACGGTATTGCGAGGGAGAGGGAGAGAGAGAGAGAGAGAGAGAGAGAGAGAGAAGAGAGAAAGACGAGAGAAGCGCAAGCGCCCAGCCGATCGATGGCCTCCCGCGTATAAAGGCCTCGTCCACGGGGGGCGAGCGACAGTCGGCGTTCCGCATCCGGAACATGCGCCGCGCACCGGGTTCCGCGTGTTTTTTTCAATCTGTTCCCGACCCCGTCGTACCGAGGGAGGACAGGACACCCCGGGCGAGAAGGGCAATCGCGAGGTTTGGGAAGGGTTGGCTCGCAGGAGCGTGCTGCTAGCTCGTCCTTGAGGATCTCGAGTGAGGGGGAGAGGGAGAGGGTTGGGAGTCGGGGGGCCGAGGAACTCTGGTCGATCCGGAAAGGTCCTTGCCTCCTGGAAGAGAGAGCGTCCTCGTCTCCTGCGGTCCGAGTGTCAGTGATCCGTGCAATATCCGTGAGCATATATATATATATATATATATATATTTAGCTATATATATAGAAGAAAAGTTGATCGAGGAGAGTAGAGGCGAAAGCCGGCAAGCTGTTGGTGGATTTATCCGGACTGTCGCACCACCTGCGGGTGGGGTGCGACCAGGTGTCCGTGGTAGGATCGAGCAATCATCATCATCATCATCATCGGGATAGCAATAACAAGTGGCTCGCGCAATTGGAGAGGAGGCGAGCCTTTGGGAGAGGAAGCGCAGCCTCGGGGAAGGCCTCCCTCATCCGGAAGGTCTCCTGGTCCGTTGCGAGGTGCTGGAGACTGCTGTCGAAGGCCCTCGGAGAAGCCAACTGGTACTCGCTTCCGGGACTCCCGCAGGGTTTCCTGGGAATTGGCTCGAAGGAAAATTGCAGGCCTGTGCGCTTGGTGACCGATCGGCTTCCGGGCTCGATTCCAGCCTCGAGACGTGCAGGGCCGGCCGGCAGGGCTTGCGGGAGGGGGGCAAGGCCCGTGCAACAAGTTAAGAGGCCGTCGCCACCAGCACCGGTCGCCGACACCGCACCAGCAAAATGTGACATGGATATCCTAGCCCTAGTCTGCGCCCTCGTCGCCACTATCCTCTACTGCAACACTCTGCAAGCGGGCTTCGTCTACGATGATAGGTGAGTGTTTTCATCCCGTGTGTACCACTCGAGCTTATTTATTTTACAACTATTCGCCTGTTGGTTCTTCGTCGTATATATATGTATATAGAGTTTGACAGAAAAAAATATGCACCATTTTGGTATAGTCTCTCGAATATTTCTTACAACCCCCCATGACCATTTGGAAGAGAGTCGTAGGAAATTTGGACGCTTTTACCGTTTTACTCTCTCTCTCTCTCTCTCTCTCTCTCTCTCTAATCTCAAGAATCGTCGAGCGCGTTTGTTTATGCAAGCCGAGGTAGAGTTTTCGCGAGTTTTCATTGATTCCAGCTGTTGGGTAGCGGAATGATTGTAAAAGTTTCGCTCCTGTAGAAATAAAACCAATCGCTAATGGCGAGCCCAGCGTGGTACTATTGTCGGTGTAGCTGCGATTCATTGGCTAATGCGATTTGCAGTGCGATTTAATTTAATCCGGCCAGAAAGCAGCTTGATTTGTCAAGCATTACGAATAATATTAATACCGGGAATTGTCGAACGTCGATTTTAATCGACGCCCTTGTTATTTTTCGTTCCAATATTCTGCTGCAAAGGCATCGTCATCCTCGTTTCAATGGACCATTGTAAAACACAGCGCCCCTTTAAATGTTCATTAAAAATGCCATTTAAGCCCTACAAAACAAACACGACGCATCAAAGTTAATTACAGAACATTTCACGCGGACTGACCTTTCGTAAACAATGAGTGAAAAATTTCTGTGGCCATAACTGTTATGATTTCGTTTTCATTATTATCTCCTCTGGCTTTATCCCTTCTCGTTATATACGGTATATGTATAAGTATCTGTTATACTATACACAAGAGAACGTCGAATCTTCGTTAATCGAAAAAACGAACCATAATAGAAAATGAATTAAGATTAGTGGTTATATGGGGAAGAAGGAAGAGAGAGAGAGAGAGAGAGAGAGAGAGAGGGTTGGGGATAAGAAGGAGGTAAGATAAAAGATTGGGTTTACAATTTGAGTGAATTTTTGTAGAGGGAGAAAAAAGTAAAGCAGCTTAACGTCGGCCACAGGAGGTCCTGGAAGATCCTCGTTCCTGAGAAGCGACGTGACGGAAGTAGGTCGCGAGGGAACCATCTTTGCTCCGCATTCATTTTACCGTATCTTCCACAGGGAGTTGGCACCCCGTTTACCCATAATCCCAATTCGCTCCTCCGATAACCCTCCTTGATCCGAATCCTCTAATTGACCGTCCCACGACCCTCCGACGAAACATCTTTTCGATCGTCCACATTTCTCTTGTTTATAATAATAAATAAAGAAATATATAATTGCAAGAATCCTACGCGCCTATCGCCGAATAAACATCTCTCGAATTCCGTGCGCATTCGTAGAAAAATTCGATAAGCGTGCGTTACCGCAAGGTGTGTGTGCGCGCGCGATGGAAACGGTTAGGAAAAGCGAGGGAAAGAATGGCGCGAGGCTGCAGGATATCGGGGAGAGATTTTTCGCGTATTCCGATCGAGCTTATCGGTCGTTTTAATTACTGGATTAATTTTTCAGCGCGAATCTTGGCGTAATAAAAGGCGGGGGCGAGCGAGCATTAAGCCGAGATAATTTTTCATCCGTATCCGGTCCATTAGCGGGCGCCTCGCTCGATGCGGGGCCAAGGCTGCTGGACCATAATCAAGTCGAGTCCAGTTATTAACGGGAGTCTCCAAAGCGCCGGCCTTTTTCTACCCGCGCCCCCGCACCCCCGCACCGCCGCTCGCTTCTGTCCCATTTCACAGATACCATTTTGCCCGGCCGGCAAAAACCTGCCCAAGGATGATTTGTCCCAAGCTACGCCGGAAGCAAACAACGCTAATAAACGCGTAACCTGGCTATTACCGCCACTTTATCACCATTGTAAATCATAATCGACTCCTATTTCCCTTTGCCAAAATTACGACTTTATTAATTTATCGCCAATTATCAGCTAGGGCTCCCCGTTGAATAAAACGGGACTGCGGGAATCAAACTGTTCCGCGCGCGCGAGCAATCGAGAGCGCATTCCACGTTTTAGTTGCGGTATTTGCTAAGCGGGAGGTTGAAGGAGTGGGGGTTATTGGAGGGGGAGACCCACGTGGTAGTAGTTCTCCCCCCTGTTTATTTGGATTTTTCTCACGAGTTTAACGGAGATGAGCGAGCGTTGATAGCGTGTAAACGGTGGCGAGCGTGTTAAACAAGAACTGAACATTTGCGGGAATCTGCTAAACAGCGCGGTTGTTGGTAATGCTGAGATTTTTCACGGCTCGGTTCACCCAGCCTGGCCGCAATTCGTTGAATTCCCTCCCTGCTGGTTAACAAACTCGGCCGACGACCGCTCGTCGACCAAACGTCAACAGATTTGCGTTCAACTCGTATTTAATAATCGCGCGTCCAGCGAGAGTTAATAATCTCTCCGATATAGTGCCGTTTTCTCGTCCGAAACACTCGACATTCCCGAAACTTTACCGAAACATTCCCAGATTATACTCTCCCTCTCTCTCTATATATATATAGTACAGAGAGAGAGAGAGAGAGAGAGAGAGAGAGAGAGAGGACAAGTCGAGAGAGCCGAGAGAGCTCTCCCACTTTAAATCTTGCTCGTCGAATAACGATGCTCGGCGCATTCTCCTATCCAACGTTAAGTAAACTTTCTTTCGAAAAATCTCTCAGCCTCGACAAATTTCAGTAATTTCCCAAGCAACAGGTAGGTATTGCTATGCTGCTTCCGCTGGAAAAATCATTCCGGGAAATAAACTTTTTGATTCTCCGCAATAAAATAGAGAGCCGCTGCTCGAGCCGGTGAGAAAACGGTGTTTTCTTTAATCGCGAATACGTGTAAATAAGATATTAAAATGAACCCCCCGCGTGGTTATAATTCTCGCGAGAGAGATTTTATTGGACAGCCTTGGAGTGATTGATGGGAAAAAATTGGAGATTAAGCATCTTGATGAGGAATTTGTGTAAAACGCGAGCGCGATGGATAAAGAAATTGTTAATACATCTTTCGGGTAGTTTGAAGGGTTCCTTTGTGTATTAAGCGAGGCTAATGGATAGGAGGCTAGTAGGAAGCGGTTTATTGGAGTGGCGCACGATCTTTGCGTGAGTTCACTCGACCTAATCTTGTAAACAAGCGGCCACAAAATGTGACTGTGCATTGGAGAAGGAGGGCGCGTTTAACTCTCTCTCTCTCTCCCTTTCCATTCCACTTTTCTCTCTCCCCTCTGCTTCTGTTTCCTGGCCGATAGGAGGCAAAGTTAAGCGCAGCTCGACGTAGTGTAGTGTGTACACACACACACACATATATATATTTAGCAGTGGAGAGCCAAATAAGAAAGGGACCAGTTACCGACGGGCTAAGGGACTACCTTGAATAATATAATATCGCAGGTACCATTCAGCGAAACCGCACTTTCCGCGGCATTAAATGTAAAGCGAGTAGCATTATTATTTCACACGGAGCACGAACTCTCCTCCTCCTACTCCTCCTCCCCCCCCCCCCTTTACCCTCGCCACTATATACCGACTCTCTATGGTGTCCTGGCGTGCCCGTGTGCATAATTAACGCTGCATCTCTCTTATACACACGCTTGATGCTCGCATGCATAAATAAAGCCGAGGCTGCACGCACGTGCAACGCCCCACACCGTGCACTTATACCATCGTAACTTTTCGCGCTATAATCGCAATGTCACGTGAATCCTCGCTCCCTCCACTTCATTATGCACCGCTATATTTCGTCGCTCCACTCTTCCGAATACACCACTCGGGCTGAATCACGACTCGAACCCGTCCGAAAGATTGCCCCTCCCAATCCCTCATCCCCTCCACAATTTTGATATCCTCGAGTCTCCAATTTTTCCTCCGTAAATCAACGCACGCGTTGCTTCGGGAAGCAGCGAGGTTGGCGGCAAGCGGTTCGCCGGAAGTCCATTAATTCGTATCAAGCAATAATAGGTTTGCGGAGAGACTTCCTGGTCTTGGGTGAAAAAAAAAATGGTGTCAGGAAAAGTTACGGTTTGCGGTGTGTTTGCTCACGAGATTAGGTTGGGTGTAGAGATAGGAGGGTCGCAACTGAAATAAACTGATCACAACTCAGCGGGGTCTCGTTGCTCGTTTTGGCTTTCGGTGCTTTTGTCTACTTTCTTCGTGTGGAGGGGTTCCCCGAAAAAAAAAAAAAAAAAAAGAACGGCCTGAATAAATATGTCCCATGCGTGTGGGCCGACGGTATTACGCCACGCCACTACCTCCGTTAGCCCGGCTCTGAAATACAGCCGCTTTATTATCCAACGAGACTCGCTGGCAATAAGGTGGTACGTATAGTAAACTCTCGGTGACCTACAGCGAGGATAAACTACGGGTAATCTTTGCTTCTCCCCCTGTTTATTAGCTTGTTTGTGCTTCAGGTGTGAGCGAGTGTCCCGACAAATCACTCGAATCCGTTGGTTCCTAAACAAAAAACAAAAAAATAAACAACACGGTTGAATCGACGAGTCAACGAGCTTTTGTCCTCGCTATCGAAATCGATGTTTACCAGTGGAATCAGTCTGCTCGTGCGTTGTTCCGAGCGATGAACCGTGAAAAATCATTTGCGGAGGGGTGGAGGGGGGTGGGGGATGATGAGGATTGGTGGAATAACGTTCGCAGCAGCTAGGGTACTGTGCGAACCAAACACGTAGCGTCCTGGCTCGTTATTTAACGCCAACTGCTATGTTGGGAAAACGTTGGTTGTGTAGGATCTTGTTTCTTGAACAAGAGTGTGCACCGTGCGCGAAAATTCGCGTTCGGCTACGAATCGTTTTAGGTTGTCAGCTGCGACTGACAATGTTTCCCCGCGGGGACACCTACCACGGATTGTACATTGTAAATCTACGTTTCTCTTTGGCCGGTCCAATTGCAACAATGGCATACCCTAATGACCCCTTGCCATTTTCCGTAATTTATCGATTTCATTAAGCACGCTGCATTCCAGCCGTGACTATATGTTGGAAACTCTTCTGGGAGAACCCCGATATGTTCCCGTGCTGTTTATTTATCGCTCGCTTCTATATTTTGTCCACGGCCCCGCGCTCGACGCTTGATAAAATCGGACATTCGCCATTTATTAATCCACGCGAATCTATTTTCTCTGCGGCAACTTTGACCGTCGAGCTTGTTGATTTTTCGGCGCTGAAATAATTAATCTCGAGTTAATTTGCGGTATTCGACGGCGAGGCAGCTTCCGGTTATCAAAACTTTCCAATATTTTCCTCGTTATAGCTGGAAGAATGGGTAAAATACACAGCGTTACATCGCGGAGGGGCCCGTATCGAACCAGTTCGAATTCTCAAGAAAATATCGTGAGCTGCGGAATATGGCGAAAGGTCAGGTGCGCTGCAGCGAATCTTCGTGGCCGCCGGGAAAATATAATTACTGCGGCAGGGGGAGGAAAGAAGTGACTGGGGTATATAAGAAAGGAAGGCAGGCGTCCGAGAGTGCTGCGGCGGACTTCCGGTTTTACCGGGCGCTCTCGCAATTTCACCGCCGGTCTTATCGTTCCTTTTATTCATTTTTGTAGCGCTGCAAAGGACGAAGTTGGGGGATCGATGTTCTTTATCGCCTCGAAAAGCCTGTGTGTGTGTGTGTGTGTGTGTGGTTGAAAGGACCAGAAGGCCTTTATAGACACTCTTGATGGGTGAAGGAGGAGGAGGAGGAGGAGGAGGAGGGTAGGTGGGTGGATGATTTATCGCTAGACTACGGGACCTCTTAAACGGCAAAAAATATGTACACAGCATGATTGATACGAAGCAGGAGACATAATCGGTTCAGGTGCTCAGCAATAATAGTCTTGTCATTAATCGTCTTGCATCAATGTGCATAACAAGCTTGGAAGATCCCTCGCGTTCCGCATTATAGTACAATACCCCACAGAATATTCTCCGTTCTTGCAAATTGTAATCCATTACTGAAAATCTTGCAATTATTGAAAATCGATAAGATTCTTTAATAGATCCACTATAATAAAATAGCCTAGCTATATAGCAATCCAAGAATAAAAATGAGTCGCGCGAGACGTAACGAGGCAACATAGCTGTGTATTTTTTCAGATTTACGTCAGGAAAATTGAGGGAGTGGGAATGGTGCATGGGTAGGGGGTTTTCCATGGGGAAGGGTGTATAATCTCGGTGGTGCAGCGAACGATTCAAAAGGTGCGGGAAGAGTGGAGGAGAGGAGGGTTGGAAGGATGATTTAAAGTCGTGCGTGTAATTTGGTCGGCGCGATAAGTTAATTCAGCGACGAACTGCGCGAAATGAGGGTTTAGCAGGGTTTTAGGGTTAATCTCTACTCAACCAAACGAGCTCTGTCCCCTTCAAGTCCCGTGTAGGCTGCCGGAACTATCCGGAATTTATATTCCTCGGGTGTAGTAGGCTTTCTCTCTCCATCTCTCTCTCTCTCTCTCTCTCTCTCTCTCTCTCTCTCTCTCTATCGCTCGCCAATTGTATCGTGGGAAATAAGTTTAGAGAAATGGGTAGCAACTATTAATGTGTCTCTCCGACAACCTTTCGGACTTCCGGTTCGCCAATAGCCTCCGATGTAACCAAAGCGAAAAGCTGCCCTGTATATATATATATATATATATATATATGTATATCACTTCCCCACCTATACTGTGAAATAATTTTAAAAGCTCCAGCAGCCAACCCCCCTTTCAACCCTTTCAAACACTATCGAGCTTTCTCCAGGACTGACAAAACAAGCCTTTCATCCTCTATCCTAATTTTCCCTTCATTGGCCAAACTGCCATTCCAAATCATTTTACTCTCGAACGTGCAAAATAAGCATAGAAACTTGTATCGCACCTCCCATACATTTGCAAGTTGAAATTGCTATTATTGATACCTGGTGATCAATTGTAACGTGAAATAAATAGTAGTATTATCCGATTGTTTATTTGTACATGTTGTAAAATTTAATGGAGTATTACCGATCCTTCCTAACGTTTCTAATTTTAATTAAACATTCATCCATTATTTCCAATGGTGTCACGCATTTCCACTATTGACGAGAGCTTATCGCAGAATTTGAGATCGATGAGTATGAAAATTTAAATGGGGCCCACAATGTGATTTGCGCAATGACAAATCCATTTTAATTTCCACGCGGAAATTCTTCGTCCTTGCTCTATTCGCTTTAATTATTACATATGACTGTCCATATAATACATTCGTAATAGTGGCCAACGAAATAAATTTAAATCGGGTAAACCGTCGAACGAGTGATTTAATCGGAAACGCTCGGATTAGCGAGTAACATTTTTGATCGTTAAGCCCTGACGATATAAGCGACGCCATTTTCCGCAGTTGCAAATATTCTCTAACCAATCGAAACCTTTCCAATCTAATTTATAAAGGGCTAAGAGAGCTGAAATAATTTTAACCTTCAGTTCTATATAGAATACTGATTTATAGCTAATTGGCCCATCACATGTTTATAGGATTTAAAGTTTGCAATTTTTTTCGATCGAGTCTCTTTAAATTACGTTAGGGGTACGCCCGATGTATACAGGAGACATGTGCCAAAAATGAGACAATCTGATAAAACGACGTATGGAAGCTCTTGAACGTGCGATAAGACACCAGAAGACTCGATGAATTCTCGCGCCAAGTAGTAAGAGTCAAGCTATGAACCGTGCACGACGTCATTGTCATATGATTACTAGAATCCCTGAAAATCTCTCCTACGTTATTTTACCCGACAGTGTGTCATTTTTGGTACCGCACAGTTTCTATATTTAGAATTTCTTTTGCCTATTTAACTTCCTCTCTCTCTTATCATTTGGCGTACAAATTAAAAAACAAAAGTCTCTCTTCATAGACTTGCTTGAAAATCGTAATTGGCAGAAAGTGTTGTACCTGAGGTCCAAATATGGCAAAGAGCTCGAGTTTCGTTATTTTTGCAAAGTGAAAATCCGTTCATTGAAAGGAAGAGATAGAGGGGGGGGGGGGGGGGAGGGAGAGATTTTTCTTATCATTTCGCGGCAGAAGTTTTCGCAAGAGCAACAATAATGTTTCGTTGTTGAATTGGTAAGAAAAGGGAGTCTGGGAAAGGTGTGCGAACTGTCGTCAGAGTTCTGGAGAATTGCTCCGGTCCAGGGTTGCAATGTAGTTGTTGCTGGAGGTGAAGTGAGTGGGAGAGGGGGGAGGGAGGGGGGGGAGGGAGAGGGGTTAATAGTTGGCGAGGGGCAGGCAGGTAGGCGAGTGGTAGTAGATAGGTAGATAGGTATATATATATAGGTAGGTAGGTGTAAGTAAAGGTGGGCGGAGAGGTGAAATAGCAAATCCTCGAACAAACGGTGGCAGTCTTTGCGAATCGACTGAGCTTAAGGGTGGATTATCTTTGTCGCGTATAGCTCGCGTCAGCTCGGATGCTGAATGCAGCTTTTTGTTTCCAACCCCTCAGTCCCCTCACCCACCACCCCTTGAAATCTCTCCCAATTCCCAATTCCCCAGTCCTTCCCTTTCCATCCCGGTCTCGCTGTGTTGCGGATTCGAATCCCGGATTCCCTGAATAGACTCTGTGTTCTTGCATTTGCGCTGCACACATACAGAAAGAGAGACACGTGACTGCGCGCCCGTGTGTGCAATATATCCATGTGCGTGTGCGTGCATTTGCGCCTAGCTGCTACGTACGGCAAATGGAGCCTTACTTTCCACTATTTCACCTCTTTCCTCCGCGCAGGCAAGAAAGCCAATATCGACCAAAATACTGCAAGATATTTTTGCAGTGATCTCGCTGGATGAACTAATTGCTTTAAAAGCTCGCAGAATCCGACACTGCAGCTGAGAATTTCACAGAACTCTTATTATTAAACATTTAAGCTTTGGCAGGAAAGCTCTCGTTGAAGGTGAAGCGTTCCATGGAAGAAAACAAGGGAAAGGGGGGGGGGGGGTGGTGGGAGTTAGAGAGAGAGAGAGAGAGAGAGAGAGAGAGAGAGAGGGAAGTTTCAGTCTACGAGGTAAAAAGAATCGATTAATTTCTGACAGACTTTTTGCGAGTCTTCCATAAAGCTTATTAGGTTTCATTTATGAGAAGGTGACCTCGATCGTTTCGCGGGACTTTTATTATCCTCTCGGTCGTCGCAGGGGATGGAAATACCGAACCTTGAAAGCACGAGGGTTTTTTCGGTGGTTTTGAATTGTTATGACGCGGAATGACGAATGACTGCCCATATATATACATATAGTACAGAGCCATGCTTGCATTTAATTTGCGAGAGGGCTATTGGCATTCTTCTTTGGTAGAAAGAGATTGCAGGGGGAGGGGGGGGGGGGTATAGTTCGGAAAGCGGTGTTTCGCATAAATCATCAGTTATGCGGCCGATAAGAGAGCTGTAACTCAAGCATCCCCGTCAAAGTCCAACTAACTGGTGATACGCGGAAGTTTCAGCCGTCTTGTAATTAGCTTAAGTTATTCATGAGATGCAACGTCGCCCGAGGACTCGTCCAGCCTCCTAAGATACCCGCTTAGCTGCCATCCAGCGACTTAGCCTTATTCTACCGAAATGGCGGATGGCCTCGAGTGTGTGACCTTCATCGCCGTAGGCGTCTTAAAGCAACGCAACACGATTTTAGATTTTATCTCCTCAACCCCGAGCACGGCTATTATCAATGTCTAAATAATTCACTCGCGCGCCACCATCATTTTCTCAACGATCCAGCTTCTTTTCGAGTATATCCCACCACGTAGCTCCCGTACTGTTTATTTCCTAATATACCATTTGCCGATGTATATGTGTATATACATATATATATATATATATATATATATAGCTTTGAGCAAGAATTTCATCTTTATATCATAGTGCCCGCGTATCGCAAAGTTTCGGCTCCGGTTAAAATTGCATTCAGCTGCCATGCTCTTTGAAGTTGGACAGTTTTCAAATAGCAGAACGGGGAGCGCCTTGTGGAATTCGACCTAGAATCCAGAGATTCTCCATGATTATTTGAGAAGCTATGAGAATATTTGAATTTATCGATGGGCCAATGACGCTCGCGGCCATTCTGAATTGTTTAATGAAAATCTTTGCCATATATTCTCATTCGATTCTTATATGTATGACGCGTATATATATACTTTGGAGCAAGAGGGGCCGATTTTTAAGCTGTATCTCGTACGATCTTATTGGCGAGAGTGCATCGTTTGGTGGTTTGCTCTTTCGCGAGAAACGAAGGAGCGCGCGAGTAGGTGGCTCGGTAATGAAATCGAGTAATCTGGGAGTAATCGCAAGACGCGAATACTTTCCAGCCACTCCGAGTTTTACGAGCCCTTAAATCTTGCGCATTGTTCCGGAGGGCTTAAGGGTCGCTCGAACTTTCGAAAGCTTTCCGAACGATCTCGCAAGATGGCCCTCTCGAGGCATTTCGTGACTGCTTGGTAATTAACCGGATTATCAGCCCGCGACTCTGGAAAACCACACTCTTTTCACCGTAAAATTTGGTACTTCTGAATAAACTACATCCCGAAACGTGGATGTGCTCTCGAGGAATCGATATAACAGTCTCAACCTTATCCAAAGACTGACTCGATCAACCAGAATTTTATTTTTGCAATATTTTCCAACAAGTTACATAACTTGGACGCTCTTCGAATTGGACCAGTGTTCGCGACAGGACTAATTACGAATGGAATAATTAAATTCTAGACAAAATTCATATATATATATATATATATAGAAGCCTCGATCCTTACAAGTCTATTAACGCTTCTGGTGTTTTAATAATAGCCGCTGTATAAATAACGTTTATCCGTAACGCAGAGACATCCTGCAAAAAACTCATTAATGAAACACCCATCCGACAATTATATACACCCTTCCACTTAAGATTCCTTCCTATGCGAGGCTGAAGTTTTAATCGATCGACCATTTAACTTTCGAAAGCTGAATGATCGGAGCCCTCTGGAAAAGTGTTTGGCCCGCTTCGGTTTACGAAGGAAGTAACGGTTTGATGGAAAATGTCGAGCGACCGAGGTATTAGTTTGTTTTTATGGAACGGAGACTCGCGTCTTTGAGATTCATCTTCTGCCGGGGAGAAGCTCCTATTTTGGATTTTCTGCGGAAATATATCCATTTTGTAAAGACGGTTCGAGAGGGTGGGGCAGGAGGGGAGGGGGGGGGGGGTATTGCAGAGTTACGTAAGAATGCAGCACGGCATATTTACAGTAAACGTCCATCTTTGTGAAAATGCCATTGGCAATCTTATGCGCGGATTTGCGTAGGTGGGAGCTTTAAGGCGATTCTCGCGAGGTCGGTCTTGGATACACGGATAGAGTGAGATGGGGTTCGAAGAGGAGGAGGGGGGGGGGGGGGGGCGGAGTAAATGGCCGTGCTTACCCCGAGATGCGAAATCGATGCTGGGACGTGTCCATGCAAAAAGCTATTGGGGGCCACGTTATAGCCAAGCGAATCGGTCAGCTGAGACTGCGCCGTGATATTCAACAGTGGAACAGCTGTGCTCCATTCTCTTCCCGTACGTCTAAATCACACACACACACACACACACACACAATCGAACCTAAACCTACGTATACCTGTGGAATATAGCTGATACATCGATACACCCTCCCCTCTCTCCCTTTTTATCCCAAAACTTGTATATATGTACTATATATACACCGAAGAATATCCGGAAAAATACCAGGGACAGCCTGTAGCAGAGTCCTACTTATCGCAAACGTTTCCATTAGGGAGTCCTTGATCATTGTGTCGAAACATTATCGATCCCTCGTCCTATTAAATTCGATTAAAACTATAGCTAAAGTTCATTAAGAATATTCCAGTATATGTGCATGATTACGTGGATGAATTTATCGGTCGTATGGATAGTTTAGCAATTATGCCACTGGCCGCGTATACGTATATACTTATTTATAGAATATTCTAGTTTCACGAGACCAGCTCTTTCGCTCGCCATATATTATTTGAATTATTATTCGATCCCGTAACGAAGGAAACTCTCCGGCTAATAATCCGCAGCAGTCTTGGCGTTCAATTAAACTCCGATAAATTATTATCAAGGTGGTGGTGAGAGTATAAATATTCTTCACCTATATATTTATCGATCAATTATACCTTGTATTAATTATAACGCTGACTTTTAGGCTCCGCTTTAAATAATACCTGTGTGCTCCCCTGATTAGCATAATTATTAATCTTATACTCTGCAGGGTAGCAGCTGCAGTTTTAGCCGGGTTATGGCGAAATTATTGAATTTTGCGTAACGTGTCGTTGATTTTAGATAATTAGCGTAATTGGTGTAATTGCGGTTTCGTGGACGTTAATTAGCATTGATATTCCCGGAGCCTGAAATATGCGTTTGTTTGTCCATTCGTTACTCTAATACAGAATGCGAGCTAGCCCGGATGACTCTTTCGGGTCGTTGGCTCGGTGCAGCTGCACTCAAAAATGCGGCGATCATCAGAGTGGTGGAAAAATCTGTGAGATCTCGACAAAAGTCTGCATCTTTGGTCCCGATTCTTCGCATTTTATATCAAGTTTCTTCTCATAGAAATACATATATATATATATATACACTGCCAAGGTTTATCAACATTTTTCCAGCCAGTATATAGGTGCGTACACGCGTCGCGTGGAAAAATTCTGAACGGCTCTATGAAGCAGCCAGTGTAAATAAAAGCGGCGTTGTAATTTTTCGAGAGAATTTCTTTTGGCTCGAGTGGCAAAGAATTAGGGTAAATTAACGGAACGGATTGTTCATAATAAGGATTAATCGGGAGGTTTGTGCGGGAGGCGGCGGCGGCCATTTGATGGAGCGAACGGTGCGCGGTTGTAACGGCACCACCTCCGCCACCGGTACCAGAGCAAGCGCCTCTTTCACGGAACGAATACTGTTTGTGTAATCAACGGAACGAACGTGGGGACCTCCGAGGCTCCTCGGCGTGTAATTTGTAATTCTGCATGCTGCATTATTTTCCACTCTGCCGCCCCCACTCTGCCCCGCCCAACCCCTCTGATTTACAATCCACGTTCCATGCGACGCTCGCGCGAGCCCCGGAAAATTGCGGATTCGCTTGGCGAAAGGATACGCGCTTTCCCGGGGAATTGCGAAATTTTCACGTCAATCATAAGCACCGACCAGCTTTTGATCGACCCTCCAGCTTTTTCCCCCTTTTTATTTAACAATCGACAAATCACGCCGCATCGCCATTCTCAAAATTTTCCATTTTCCAAAAATCCGTCGGGGTTAACGCACCGCGTCAATTTTACGGCACACCCTCTTTAATTTTCCTCCTTCCTATGTATATATCTATTTGTGTGTGTGTGTGTGTGTATAAATAGTGTAGAAATTGCAAGTCAATAGTGTCATTATAGGGATTTGGCATGGATGATGTTCAATAAATTACTCGCAAAGTTTTTCAGCTGACTATATTTACTCTCTCGTACATCTACAAGGATGTCCTTTTTCTTCGAAAGTTGATTAATGGCGAGGGGACGTGTTTGATGGGATCGTCGGAATGTCATCCTGGATAATTAAAGCACGGTGTGTGTGTGTGGTGCGGCGTATAACGTTAGCCATAGAACACGAGGGTGGTGTTGGGGGAGGGGAGAGGGGCATCTTGCTTGGAAGGAGCTTGCAAGCCCGTGTCGAGCTTTAATAATGCGTATAGCGCGTCGCAGGTGTCGCCATTGCCACTCGAACCGCAAATAATCGATGGTAGCTCTACGTGATTGCCGTTATTATGCGTCTAACAGGTAGCTGGACGCCGTAGCCTCACGAAATTATATACACACAACGCCAATTTTGCCAAGCCTGACGTCGTTACCGTTTTACCTAAATTACCGTTTCCCGTACACATCGTTCTCGTTATTCTGGATTAGTTCCACCAATTCCTCCTGCGCGTCCTCTCTCGCTTTTCATCCACGAACACAAATTACACATTTCCAACCTTTTCATCCTCCCCCCTCTCTCTCTTCATATTCTATATATATATATATATATATAATATATACAGTAAATTAATTCATAACTCGTGGATCAATCCTCGGCAAGAAACTCGCGTTGTGCCAACGTTGAACTCACCGAGCGCGAAAATGTACTAAATTATCTAATAATACAAATAAAAGAAGGTTATAACGTGTCGCGTTGAAAGAACTCGACTGAAAGGTGCTCCTTTCATTAATACAGTGACGATTTTTATAGGAATGGTAGAGTTTTAATGGAAGAACGTGAAAGTCGTAATAGGGAATAAAAAACACTGGTAAAATTGGAAAGGATCGGGGTTTATTGGTAGAATAATAGATTGGGTTATTGCACGAGCAGTTGAGTCGAAATCACGCATAGGCTCACGGGCAATTAGCGTGAACGACGCCATTTTCATTAGCACCAGCGCCAATTGTACGTTTACGGCTCGATCGGGTATTATCGTTTACCTTAAATTATATCACTCGCGCGACGCATTGGAACGTCACTCGAACCTCGCGAGAATCCGTAAAAATTACGACGCGCTGCTATTGACGAATAAATTTAAATTAACTCTCTCTCTCTCTCTCTCCCTCGCTTTCCGTGATTTTCACGCGATACTAGCTTATATTCAAGCTGTGATAAGAGCGAAAATCAGTGATAAAGCCGTGCGGCTGTTGTCGCGAAGCCCTTAAATCGCGCTTGGCAATTCTACTCTTCGTTCCCAATACGTTCGATAAAGGTGTCGCTGGCATATTTATTAGAAAATAGTTCAGCCAACTCTCGCAATTAGCGTGCTTTATTAGGGAAATAAATCTTTGCCGGGGTAAAGCTATCCTGGATGGTGCTCCGGATATTAATAATGGCGAAATACAGGCAAGGATTATGCGTCCTTGCCAGTCTGCCAAGTTGAGCTGCAAAAAATCCTCCTATCCTTTTTTTCCTACCCTCTCTCCAAGAATAACACGTACACTGTTACGCGATAATCCACTGTACCTACAATCGATTTGTGAATGAATACTGACCCAAAAACTGTGCGCGTCGATATATATTACAAAGGTTTCTATTAAAAAACTATTACTTCGTTAAAAATGCTAATATATACGAACCTTCGTCTTTGCAAGATTTCTTTCGACACACCAGGGTCTATAGATCACTCTTATTTAACACTCTACATAGGAATAAAACTGTAAAAATTTCTGTTAATGTTCATAATCTTCTATTTTCTATACGAAAAATAAGGTAATTAAAAATATAATTGTGCTTAAAAGAGATTTTTTTTATAAAATAAGCTGCACGGCAGAACAATTGTGATGCGATCGTTTGCATTCGGCCACGAAAGATTTAGGTATAGGTTTAATAATTACATAATAAGAAAATTGTCAGTTTTCTCTCATGGAAATATTTAGGCTACGAATTAAATAATTAGCAGAGAACTCGTTATAGAGGCTGCTGCAGCGGCTCGAAACTGGAGGAATAATCGATTCCCCGAGATCTCGATATTGTTATTAATGAGCACGAAACATGTCGCAGGAATAACCGGATATTAGGTGGTTCGTATCCCTGCAGTATGCGAAATGACAGAATAGCTTGGCAAACATGCCGGCAGTTTCGCGTAAACGGTGTCATTATCATTTTAGCGTAATTACCATTCAGTAATTACCGAGCGTATTCATCACGTTACTGGCTCGCGTTACTGCCTTTCCCTGCTGCTCCTCTACGCTCGAATTCTCGCAAAAAATTCATAATGGCAACATTCCTGCCTGGCACGATTCACCCCGGCAAAATACGGGCCTTCGGATTCGCCGTTTACCCGGGGCCCCCCAGCTAGGATGATTGAATAGCTCGACGTTTATTGCTGAAAAACAGCAGATTTCTGCACAAGGTGTCGCATAAATCTCGCGGATCGTTAAAACGACCTACTCTTGTCGAAAGAGCGAAGATAATAAAACCTTTGCGGAAACATTGTTTTTTCACTATTTATATATCATACATTTCTAATATATATATGTATATAGTTGCATTGTCAGAAAATTCAGCTTCAGCCATATACATATACATATATATATATATATATATATATACGAGGGGTCGTGAAAATGGTTTGTTGGAGAAGCTGAATAAATTGAGCGTTGGCTAGGCTTGGCAAATAAAAAGGGAGGGTCTATTAGATGGACGAGAGTCGGAGTAAATTCTTGCGTATTTCACACGATAGCAAACGATGGAGTACAGAGAGAGAGAGGGAGAGAGAGAGAGAGAGAGCGTGTGCAGGTGAAAGCAGCATCGTAACGGCTTCTTTGTAGGTGGTCGCGGTGTATTTCTTGCAGGAGATATGATTCTTTAACGCGAAGGCTGCTGTTAACTCTCCCACTAACCCCCCCCCCCCCCCCCCCCCCCACCTTCCCCCTTACGGTCTCTCAACGCTCGTACGCAGGACGAATTTAAATATTGCTTTTTGGTATCCCAGTTGCTACGGGACTGGAATGCAAATCCCCAGGAGTGGGATAAAAGGGGGTGGGTGGTGTTAATAATGCCGACGCTAGCGGGGGTGTCGGCGTAGAACACGAATTTAAGTAGCGCATTTCGCCGCAGCGAATACCAACGAGATCGCCAACCCAACCTCTCGCTTTACCTTCAATTTCTGACACGAAACGCGTACACCCAACCGAGCGTCTTCCGCTTCTCCTTATTGAAACTCGATACCCGTTGACAGCCTTCCCTATAGCTCCATTTCGCACTCACTGTACCGTATTTACCTATAATACTCTACACTGTACGATGTAGGATGCTGTAGTGCACCTATATATATATATATATATATATATGTATATGTAGTGTCATCTAGGCTTCTACCTAAAACTCGCTGGTAATCGAGAGTTTATCGCGGATGTGGCGAAATTTCTGCATGCTGAAAGTGCAGGGGAACATCTGTCAGGAGCGTAGGTAAAGGGGGGAGGGGGGGGGGGGTGGACCAGCGGTCCTGTGGGATTTTACGAAACAACGGCATTGCGGCCAACGCGTTCGGATAAATTAGCGCGACATTTGCAGTTTCTTGCCACGGTCAACCACCCCTTTCTCTCTATATATATGCTGTATACGTACGCTATATATATATATATATACATATAGCGATATAGCCGTAGTGACCCGATGAACCGGAAATTTCGCCTTGGCCAGCGGAAATTGAGAAACGTGCGAATGAAACTGAAAAATGATTATTAAACGGGATAAGAAAGAGCGTTGTTTTATAATCACTCGTTAAGTTAGGACGATACTGCGCGCTGCTTGGTTAATGGATACAAAATGCCGGTAGCTTATCACCGGGCGTATAATTCTGCATGGTTGCCTGGCCGAATTATAATGCGCAATAACAACTCGATTCCATTGTTGTAACTATAAGTACACACCGGCGCAACGCTGAAAATCTCATTAAGCGCAGTCTTGACGATGGAGCGGTAGTTATTAAATTCTCCAAGGCAGATTGCGTTATAAAGGGATCCCCCGGTGACTTTATGCATCGCGTTATCACTAAAAAGTAACGAGGTGTCCGTTATCAGTCCGGGCTAACTTCATACCGATCGTCCCGCGTCTCATTGCGCTCTCCTGCACGACTGTAATCCGCAGTCAGTAGCCTCGTGAAAACACACTCGTATCGCGGGGTGAAAATAGCCGAGATACACCCCGAGCTTTTGTTTTCTCGAGGGGTTAACCGTCTCCTCTCGTTACTCCCTCCCCCTTTGACACGCGTGCTTTGGGATCGGCCCGTGAAAGTGAAATAAACCTCATTCTCCCGGAGATTCCATGCCGGAAGAGAGCCAAGGCTTCGCGATTGATGACCCCTCTCTCCTACCCTCCGTCCCTCACCCACCCCCTATAGTCCTCTCTTCTCTCATCTCTCTCCTTTACAACCCTTATTTCCTCCAGACTGTCCTGATGTTTGCATCGTAAATTTGCCGGCTCGCGTCACTCCGAGGATAAACAACACACTCCCTCGCTTGTGTGAAAATACCATTAGAATTATATGAAACGATGACTATCATTCTGAATAATATTCTGCAATTGTTCTGTGTCGATTGTTATTACAGTAGAGGAGTTTTAATCTGTTTTCTTTCCTTCGGTGTATCAAATTGAGAGAATAATTCGATTAAAGCTGGAGCTCGCAGTTCTTTTTCACAGTTTTCTATATATGTACATGTACAGGGGGTGTGTGTTATTATTTCTTGTTTAAGTCCATAGTACATTTTGTAGACGGGATGTAATTATCGTAAGGACATTATAGAGGTGGAAAGTGGGAGATTCGATTAGAAGGTACGTATATATATATATATATATATATATGCAAGGCTGCTTCAGTTGGGGAAAAGTGGGTCATCGATTCAAGTTTGTTAGTTTGCTCGGAGATTGTTTGCAAGGAGCTGCTGTTAAGCGAGAGTCTCCTCGCGCGATTCTTGTTAATTATCGAAATGGAAAAGTGACGAATGAGGCGCGCAAATTTATATAGTATGTTTAGCTGTGTTGCGTGTGTTGAAGGTTGGAGTAGCTTGAAGTAAACCACGACGTATGCTTTATCTGGTCGTTTTGGTTTACGAGCGACCTTAAATTCGCGACAGGATCCTCTTTGGTGCTGTCGACTTATTATTTTCATCCTCCGGCGCCCGGCAAATATTTGCATAGCCGTGCATGGAACAGACGCGTGTAAAGCTGAAGAAGGAAATATCGCCCGAGCATATAGGTAAAGAGCGAATTTTAGTTGGCAGATGTTAAAATCTTCCAGCATAGCCATCCAGCCATCTGGAGAAAAATATTTTCCGCGTATCATCGCTTTTTACTCGCGCATCGCATCCTTTTTCAAAAATAGTCCATGTATGTTCATATACGTATATATATGTAGCACGCACTCTCTCTCTCTCTCTCTCTCTCTCTCTCTCTGCTCGAGATATTAAAATCTCATCACGTTTTAGATTAAGAAGACGCGGCAATCGTTCTGGAAAGATTAGAGCATTCTCCAGGGAATTCTTCATTCTCCAAATAATCCTGCTCCGCTTCTCTTTTCAATCGACGTCCATGCCAATATTAAAATATTTGCAAAGAAATATTATATGGAGTCGTGAATCGAGAAATTGCCCGGCGAATTTTTAAAGCATGGGTGTAAAAATGAAATCCACCATCCAAGCAGAGAGTCGAGTGCTATAGCTGCTATATATATATATAGGCAAACGTATTAAAGGAAATATATCTCACACTGTTAGTACCTCTATCTATATATATTATTCTCCAAAGTTCATGTATACTTTTATGCTTTTTGGAGAAGCAGTTATTCAAAGCGAAATTTTAGCCGCGTTTTCGAATTTTACCGTAGTCCGGTCGAATCGATTAAAATTCAGTGAATAGTTTCGGGCGAAATTAATTATTGGAATGAAACGGTTTGCTGTTGGAGTAATGGATCGAGTCGGTCAGCGATTAATAAAGCATTTGGTTAGTCCGGGGCTAATTTTCTCATTGTTCTTATTGGCCGATTGATAAACTTTGCTGGCTCGCGTATTGTTGGACGTTGTTTGTTTATGGATAGAGGGGATAATTGACATAGTTCGGTAAATCAGCGACGGTGAAAGAATACAAAATGCTGGGGTGAAAGTTTCACGCGAACCGTCGGTTGCTTTCCCAGTCTAGGTGAGGAAGGAAAGGAGGGGGGGGGGGGGGGGGTAGAGAATTTGGGTGACGGCAATTTGGCGAGAACCGAGAAAACCTTTACTACCTTCCGTGCTTTGGCGAACATACCACGGTATTTGCAATGTAAATAGTCGACAGTTTCCTAGAGACCAGTGCTACTCGTGGCCCGGCACAGGAACACCGTCCCGATATATATCCAATCTTCATTGGGAACTCATCCATATACTGCACCTATCTTCCATTGCACAAACAAATAATAAATATATCACGAAAGTTTCAAACGTACCCTCTTCACTCCCGATACGTCATATATCCCACTTTTATATACACAAAAACCAACGAAAGAAAAAAAATGTACGAGCAATAATAAAAATTTGCAAATTAATTATGGCGGCTGCAGAGAAATTCATGGAAATCCTCAGTATATTCCTGATTAATTGATAGCCACTCGTTATAAATTTGATACGGTCGTTTCGATATAATATGATATTGATTTATCGTCTGCAGCTGGGAACGCAAACGTAATAAATACGCGAGAGCCATTGTTGTCCCTGAAACGCAACCTGACAATTCCGTAGTTTCCAGGATGCTCGCGAGAAGGTCCGATAAATTTTCATGGAAAACTCGAAGGTCGCTCATATTCCACGAAGCAAATTATTCGATCAAGCTTGTCTTTGCGAATATACCAAGGTACACGCGAATGCTGCTATTCGGTGATGAGGAAAAACTTGAATATAATCGAAATTTAAAAATGAATGAAACCGACCAAGTATATAGAGTCTCGTTGAATAATGGAGAGGGAGCGGAGAAATACAGACGCATAATTTTCCTTACAGTGTCTGCGAGTATACATATACATATATAGGAACCGAGGAGGATTCGTGAAAAAGGAATGAATCGAGCAAAGATGCGACGAGACATGGAAATTATTGAGAAGTTGCATCATCCCTGCTGTATATGCGCGAGTCGGTAAAAGATTTTGGGTCTGAAGCGGCAAGTTAATCCCATTAGGAGACGATAAACTGTTAACAAAGTGGATATCGACTTGGGAATGGGAATAGGATGGAAGGAGATGACGTGGTCAGAACGGTCCGCATTATCATCCGATGCAGCCGATCTGACGTAATCCTCCTACTTGGCTTGGCAACGTGCTGGTCCTTCGGCATAAATTTTCGAGCTACCCCTACCCCCCCCCCCCTCCCACCCCCCACTCTTCGCCCACCACCGTTCTCCGGGTTCCGGCGTCGAATCGAAATCAAAGCACGTAACAGCCCGGACGTAATGTAATGGACGGTCGTGCGGGTTCCTGCAAAAATGGAAAATCCAACCGAGTATCAGTTTAATGTCCAGACCAAATGGCGTCTGAGTCGCGTCAGTACAGGAGCTTCTTCGCTATATATACACACAGAGCAGGGTAAGGAGCAGCGCTAACTAAGGGAAGATGAAGACGGGGATGAAGAGATAGATAGGGTTGATGGAAATAGTGGGTGCAGGGAGTGGGGCTGAAGGATTTGAAGGGTGGAAAACGACGTTTGCAACAGGGTTTGCTGCTTCTGACATTATCTTCACGCACACTCTTATACGACGAGGGTGAAGCTGACGGTATTAGCAGGAAGAGACGATAGTTGCCGGTAGGTAGCGATATACATATATATATATATATATATATATATATACACCTTGGAGTATCTGTAGGCACATTGTAACACTGACAGCATGTTTACTGGTTGGAAGGTGGGAGGGGGTGGGGGGGGGGGTGAGATTCGAGGGTGGCAGGCTTGGAAATCTAGACGGATCGGATCCACCGGCGTAACGCTCAAAACAAAGGGCTCTGCCATGGATTTGCCAGCCTCGCACTTTCCTCTCGCGCGTAATCTCTCACTCCCTCCCTCTCTCACTCGTAATTGCAAATCGCTGTGCTATGCAGAACTGCGCGATAATCGAGAAATCCAGCGGACCGAGCGAATCTGCACGCAGGCAAGTCGGAGCGTAAACATTTCTCTTCCTCTTCTCCTTGGCTGGCCCGAAACCTGACGAACGCGCGTATCTCCTCCAGTGTCTATGTACCTATAGCTAAATACCTAGCGTCGAATGAAACGCTGCGAGTTTCCAATTAAAGCCCGATTAATTCTCTCTCCGTCTTAATAAAATTACGCTCCGTCTCGCTCTCTCGGGGTCTGCGCGATTCTCCCCCCCCCCCCCCTCCTCCTCCTCCCTTCCTCCCTTCCGCGTTCCCTTCTGAAAATAATTAATTTCGACACCTGTTGACGCGAACGGAACACAATCCAGCCTGCAGCGACGCGATTAAATTCTTTCCTACCAAACTCGACGAACGAATCAGCGAGCGAGAGCTCGCGACATAATTGCTTAATGAACGAGAACTCTGGAAACATCCAGCGACGCAAACTGCAAACAATTATCCATTTGTCTATGGGGCGGAGCAGTAAAGTGCAGGATTAAACTTTGCAACTGTAATTAATCCCGATTAAACTCGGGTAAGAACAGGGAGGAGACTGGCTGGCTGTATTCGCGCGTCAGCCAGTTGGCCCGCTCGCGAAGGGAGTCAAAAGGTAAATCTAACCACTCCCTTCTGCTTCTTTTTCCAGTTCTCCTATATGTATATAGTATAGGTGTGGTATGTGGTTATTGTCGACTGTTCGTACACATGCTACTGGACTCGAGAGAGAGAGAGAGAGAGAGGGGCATAGAAATAAAGAAACAAGTGCGAGTGAAGAGAGAGAGAGAGAGAGAGAGAGAGAGAGAGAGAGTAAATTGAGTGAGTGAGTAAGCGCTTTTTATCAGAAGAAGGAGTTCTTGAAGAGTAGAAGCAGAGACCTAGGTACCGCACTCTCTTCTCTACTTGCGATGGAACTCTCTGCAAAGCAGCCCCAGAAGCTACGTATTTCCCTGCCTACTCTATATTCTACCCAACGAGCGCACCTCTTCACTTGTAAAGCCACCCCGAGTATCGATGTCCCTTTTCCCTTCGCTTTCCTCTTTACCCCCTCCACCCTGCTCTTACCAACAACTCGGCCCCCTTGCTCACTCGTCCTTTCCTGTGTACCTTTGCTAGCACCCATTCAGATAGCTATTCTCTCTACTTCGTATCAGTTACCTCCTTCGATTCCCATCAATTTCGCTGATATATCCACCATTTTGTCCTATACCTACATATATATATATATATATATATATATATATATATAGCTTGACCCGAAAGCTATTTCCATAGGCCGATATATCGAAGCTTTCGTACTTGGAGTTTCTTCCGCTTTCGCCCACGGCCATACACCAAATTTATTTTGAATATACTACCACACCAATCACCCTTCTTCAATGTTTTTGTTTTCTTCATTCATACTTTTATCGAGTCGACCTCGTAGCCTCTCTTTTTTTATCGCTTTCCTCTCGATTCCCATCAATCATACACGATATAGTAGTGTATATATATAAATAGCTGTTGTTCACTTTCATTTTCATAAGGCGTAACCGCGTGAATCCAAAGGTAGTTCAACGACTTGGATAGTTGTCGAGGCATCTTTCCACTTTTCTCTCTCTCTCTCTCTCTCTCCTTTGTAATCAGTTCGACATGCTCCTATAAGCAAATTCACGAATATCTTTTACAGTTATTTTTCATCCATCCATCGTCGTTATCTCGTGGAGTATTTTTTTTTTATTTCGATTTCCAATAATCCCGCTAATAGATCCACCACTTGACAGTACCCATCTCACCCTCTCCAAGTGCTATTCCTACAGAAACTTATTACGAAGATACATTATGGTCGGTGGGTGATACCAAGCTGTAAGAGTATACTGTACGGTGTAAGTACTATATATCGATCGAATTTTATGTAATTCATGGCTCTTGTCTCGGTTTGTTGGCCGGTTGAATTTTTCATTAAATCGCCGTGTTTCTTATATATATATATATATATATATATATAGCGGCTATCAAGGGTCTGTTTCATTTCGCTCGTTAAGGTTCTTTGGTGAGTCGATTAGTTTGCGCAACTTTCGTTATATCGCTAAGATCATTAGGACAGGACGATGTTGAGATGACTAAAGCTTTGCAAGAGATCCGAAAATTTATTTTGGAAAACCATTAGGGCGTTCGCGAAGTAGGGTATAAATTATGCAATTACCAGAGAGCGACGCCTCTCCCTCTCTCTCTCTTTCTCTCTCTATAAAGCAGCTCCTAAGCGACGAGTCTAACCGTAAGCTTCTTAGAGCGTTGTCTATTTCAAGACAGATTAGTTTGTTTCATTTATTCACGCTGAGTGCTTCGTTACTCACCAATCGTGCACTTTGGACAACAGTTGGCAAGATTTGCCAAGGATACGGCTCGTCATACCTTTGTCTCTCCTAATGAAAATCTCTCTTGCCTACACAAATATATGTATATATACTCTATTGTATATAATGCAGAGTGTTGGTGGAGGAACGTTTGCCAAGAGACTCCGGATACTCCGAAAGTTTAACGTATAATATTCCATCGATTTGGATCGAGAGAAAGGATCGCAGGATTATCGATCTTCGATCGTTACGTAACTTTTAATATTTGTGGAAGAACATACAAAAAATTCTAAACACTGTACATCGACCGTTTACCACGACTAGAACGTTATTGGAACGACAGCATTAACACGACATAGAAAAGATCCCTTAAGAAATTTCTTCAATTGCTTTAACGATCTTTCTCCAAGATGCTTTCGTGCACGGTGCTATAATTCTATACACAATTGTACCGGAGAGTGTACTTTCTTCGCGGATAATCTTGGACTTAATTTTTTCTTTCTCTGCCTTCCCTCTTTCTCTCCGTAATTTTACAGCAATTCCGTAATCGTCCCGAGGGAGCAAAGTCGCCGGGAGGAGAAGGAAAGTGCAACTCTGCAACGATAACCAAAATCCATTTTGAAAATCCATTAACGCGCGGTGCGCCGTATCCAGGATAAATTATACAATTATGTGCCGTTACCGCCGGCTATCTCCCGAACGGTAAGCCTAAGGCTCTTAAGGGATAAGGCGAATGAATTTAATTTATGTCTCGTTCGATTCCGGCTTGATACCGATGTCACAGGAATTACTTATATCCATCAGAATCGCGTTATGCTCTCGGGACTCCCGTGGGAGGCCAGACTCGCGCGTCCTTTTGCAATTTGTTTAAAAGTCTGCGCGAATGGGAATTAGCGCGGAATCATCCGGTATATCGTTCTAGATGAATTTGGGGAAGGAGGAGGAGGGGGAGGGGTGGCAGTCGGACAATCGGAGAAGCTGGTTGGTCGGATCAGAGTCCGAAGCTTTGGAGGATGAGGTGGCGCGGTTTTGGAGGGTGGGGGAGAGCGACGTTGATTACACAGAGAGGCGAACAAAGGATGGGGACCGCTGGAGCTTCGCCGACAAGTAAATGCGCGGATTACCATCCGCAATGGCGGAAAGGGTTGACCCAGCTTGACTGGAAAGAAGAGAGAGGGAGTCCTCCCCCGGTAGCAGCGAGCGTGTCGTCCCATCCGTATGTATCCAGCGTCCGATGTTAACACCGCAGATCCTCTCCCTCCCCCCGCTCTCTCCGTATGATCCACTCTAATCCCGTAGGAACAAGCCTCTCTCCTACCTTCGCACAGCCCAACCTTGCTCCTCCAGGTCCCTCTTGGCGAACCCGTAATTAACGTTCGCTCTCTACGTGACCGACCGATCTACTCAGACCTGTCATACCTCTACCCCTCCCCCCCCCTCTCCCCCTTTCCCATCTACCACGTAGATCGATCCAATTTATCTACCCGCCACCCCCACCCCACCCCCAATTACCCCAACCCCAACCGCCAATCGAAATACGACTTACGAAGTGATTAGCAGTGAATTTAGCGCCCAGATTGTCGATTAACATCACCACGCACCCTCCCCCCCCCCCCCCCCCAACTTTATTCCTCATCGTGGCTTAACCGCAAGCGTTATCTTTCCGGGAAAATGAATGATCCTACGGATATATATCTTCGGGACGAGATGGGGTGCGCGAGAAGTCTCGGGAAATGATCCTGCAGAGTCGTCGTCGAGAGTGGAAGGATGAAATCTTTTGGCTGAGATTGATTAAAGCGCAAATCGGTCTTTGCTGGATGAAGTTTTTTGTCTCCGCAGGCTTTTGTCTTCCTCTCGCAGTAGTTACAGTCGGAATTGTGTCGGACAATAGGCGGCAAACCTATCGGTATATAGAGTCGATGCCCGGAGGACGCGTCTATTCCTGCCAGTGGCAGGACAATCCGAGCCAAAACAGCTCCATCTTTCCATCGCACGCTCGCCGCGGCGAAGCGAAGCCTCGTGAGTCGTCGGGGGCAGATGGACTTGCGCGGAAGGAACGCGAGGCGACCCGTGCAATGCACTTTTCAGCCAGTTCCGAGAAATGGAGCTGACAAAAAACCAGCAGAGGCCGTGCGTTTATACGTGTGCGGAAGCCTAGGTGGCGGCTAGGAAATGGAGAAGCTGCAAAGAAAATGAGAACACAGAGTCTCCCACTATTCAGCCTCCGGCTATATCCTACTGCGACCATCTGGACGTCTTTCACTCGGTTCTCCACCACCCCCCTCTCTCCTCTTTCTACAAACCTTTCTTCCTCCCTTCTCCCTCTCTCTCTCGCTACATTCTTTTCTCCTTTTTCCATCATTGAAGGTCTTTCTTTTTTTTTTTAGCAGAAATCTGGAACTCTCTTCCCGAATTAAAATGCCGCCTAACATTCTTTCGTCGCTCCCTTGTAACCGCTAACCGAGTTTTCCACGAACACCTCGTCTCCCGTAGACGCAATCTTATTCCCGAAGCCCGAAGAGAGCCGATACCCCCCGAGAATTCGCGACTAATGCCTGAAATTTACAGGGACCATACGGATCCTCCAGGAGCAAAGTTTGCAAGTGCTAATTAACCGTGCTGTATTGAATTCTTTCAAGAAGCGGAATACCGGATGATTGTCTTGGAAACTTCCGGGCCATTAATTGCCCTGTAAGATCCCTCTGGCTTCTTCTAGCCCCGCGGATCGGTTCTTCCTCGAATTAGAGCAGTCGATGAATTCGGCCAACATTAATCACTCGAACGCCCTATCAACCGGAGGAGACTCTAACGATCGATATCGTCCTACAAGAAGCAGCCTTGCTCTTCTTATGTTAAACTTTCAGCTCCATAATTGCTCGAAGCAGCATTTTTAGACTCCAACTCTGTCACCGGACTGTTGATCCTGATCGTCTATGTATACTCGCCAGTGTTTACACGATCGCTGACAAATCGTTATTGAAGGACGGTTCTCGGGGGCACTTGGGAAATTAACGAAATCCAGTAAAATAGTGCCCCTTCCTCGAAGAGGTGTTTTTATTTATCGAGAGGGCGAAGTGTTTTTAACCAACGAGAGTCACAAATTTGTTTTTTTTATAATACACCTTATTATAAAACAGATGCTCGTATAATCTTATTTTACAAATAAATATTTCAACTTTGCATACTCTTTTCATTTTAGTGCTGTTCACCTCAGGATGTAGCACACTGATACCAAACTTTTATGAAAAATATAAAAATTTCAAGCAACATCTTTAAACTGATATAATTCATCACCACCGTGTCTCGTTCGTCTCGTCTATTTTCGACACGGTTTACACACCTGCCGAGACAAATCGTTATATAGAACGTCTGACTGCAGAGAGCAGTCTGGAAAAGAACTCGATCGACACAAATCGTAGATTATCTTGAAAGATATTTTTATTTTATCGAAAAGTCGCGGTGGAAGCTTAACCGGGGACCTGCTGATTCAACAGCAACCTCGAGATTAAGGTAAATCTGCAGTTCCATAAGATATTTGGGTTCGGTTTCTTCGACGCGTTACGAATCAAGGGAGCACTCGTGCTAATCGCGTTTAAGAATAAACTTGGCAATCCTGCAGACTCTGGTCGTTTCGGTAGCGTTCGGCTGCGTGCTCGGCTCGACTCGGTGAGACATCCGGCCGAGAATACATTAGCATGATTACTTTTGTGTACAATGGGGCGGCAGCTGCGCGTACCTAAGACTCGTCTGGCGCGAACGGCAATATATCGGTGAGTCCGGGTGCATGGTAGCGCGGAGCTTCCTCCAGGATCGCTTATTCCAGCCGCGGCGCTCTGAATTATTCAGCCGGGAGCCTAAAATTGAGCCGCGCAGCACTCCCAGCTTCCTCCAATTCGAATTTCAAAGAGCGCGCCCACGCCACTCGAATTATTCCCCAAGAAACACTGGCGGACCTGGCTGGCTCTTCGCGGAAACCGAGCCTGCAGGTGCCGCTGATTCTGCCGCTGGTGCTTTTGCTGCTGGTGCTGTTGGGGGGCTTGACAAATTTTTCAAGTGGAATCCCCTTTTCCACTGGCGTAGCGCGTAATCGTTATTACCCCGCTGCTTCGCTGTTGCTCCATTTCCGAGGGAAAAGCTTTAGGGCTGAAAATGTTAATGGCGAACGCGCTCCACTCGTATATCTATATATATATATATATGTATACAGAATATAATACATATGTATTATAACCACGAGAAGTCTTGACACCGAGTTAATGGAGCGCGTGTGGAGTAGCGAATCTCGGTGAATTATCGGACAAGTGGAAGATTGGGCTATATTATCGGGCAGCGTGCGGACGTTGGCCATTTTCATAAGGTGAAAATCGATAGCTGCGGTACACTGTCCGAGGAATCGGCCGGAGCCAGTTTAACGGAAATATCTGAAAAGAGCCCCGTGTTCGCCGCTGAATGGGGCTTTGAAGCTGCCGAGGTCTGCGCTCCGGCCTCCCCCCCCCCCCCCCCTATCCTTTTTATCCTGCTCCACACCCACCCCCACCACCTTTCCGCTTTTCCATCCCTTGCCGAAACTTGTGTATGTGTCCGTTCTTCACGGCGAAACTTTCGGAGCCGCGCGCTGCCTTTTATTCCAAAGGCTCCCTGGTCCATCGGGAGAAGTTGTTGGATAAAGCCCGCTAATAAACTCCGGGCTGGAGCGACTAAAAGTCCATGGAACGATAGGCAGAAGGCAAACTGTGGCGCGCTGAGAGGGATGAAAGGGAGGAGGGAAAGAATGGGGTTAAAGGACAGGGTGGAGCAGGGGGTGGGACAGAAAGAAAGGGTTGAGAATGGAACGCGAGAGGAACTTTGTTGTAAAGCGTGCCAGCCGGCAGCTGAGAATAAATTGGAATGTCGTCGAAGTCGGTGTCGACGACGACGATGCTTCTGCTGCTGCTGGTGGGGGTATTAGGAGGGGGGGGGGGGAAGACCCGATGGATAAAGCACCCCCGGGAATTGGGTCGAGAGAGAGAGAGAACGAGGCTACACGAGCTCCTTCCAGCTACGTCTTCGCTGCTGATGCTGCACGACTACCGGCGTGTTTTCACCGAGCTATAGTGATTCTTTTTTATCAACCCCTCCGAGAAGCGTCTTTTGGGACTACCGAGAAATGCCATGCCGTAGCTGTCCTCCATCCTGACGAGATATTACACGAGATTTCCAGCAATCGCTGAAAACTACTCGCTGCGCGTTACCCCCTCTTATCCCTCTTCGACCCTCGGAACATTATTCACGCGATCCTTATTATTGCCGATCGTAATTCACCTTTTTCAGTAACCCCCACCCCTCGTGCCACAACCCACTCCGACCTTTCTTAAGAAATTAAAGTCATTTTTAATAAGCGCGAGCGCGACAGATTCTGGCGAACGATAAGGATTATAACACATGGGCAATTTCCTCCGAAGCGTGGCCATTGGTTTTGCTGGCGCGGCGCGGAGGAGGGGTGGTGGGGGTGGTCACGCGAGCTCCCGTCGGATCACTCGACACAGTGTTGCGTACGATTGGCCACAAAAGTCGCATTCGTTTTCGCTGCGTAGTCGGTACGAGTGGCCGCAGCTGCTGTTCTTGGCATTGGTCTATTTTCGCGTTTAATAACCTAGTGAAATATGGCCCGTACGGCAGCTCGCCTAGCTCGTTCGATCCAACTGTATATATATATACCGAGTCTGCCATTCGCGTCTTTATCCACTGGGAGACAATGACCCTGGGGGATTTTCTACTCCCTCGCGCGATGCCGGACAAAAATTATACCTCGACATTTCGACTAACATAACGTAAATCTAACCTGACATCTCGCAATTTTCTTTTTTATACTTTTCACCTACGTATACCACTCATAATCGTGCACCGAGTGAGTGGAAAAAACGGTTCGAATCGAAGACTCGTTATACATCGGACTCTTTGACGCAAAACTTTAAAGGCGAGCAAATTTTATCGAGTTTTGCAAGCACGCACTTGTATTAGGCAGCTCGAGTGCAATTCCGCTTGATTGCATTAATTGTTGGCCGACTTTATAAACGGAGTGCATATGCAATTAGTGTATCTAATGGTACGCTGCATGCATGGTTTGGAAGCGATGCTTTTAACGGAACTTCTCCGTGGGTTTTATCGAGTCCGCAGGTCGATTCGACGAAACGATCGTTGATCATGCGGGAGCGACTTGACAGCAATAATATAGGTACATTCTTGGTGGATTTCGTCAGCAGGTGAATTCAATGCAGCAAGAATGCTTCTCTGCTTTGGCTGGCTAATAGCGAGAGAGTTACGAAACTGCTTTGCAATTGTGATTCTTGCCCAAGAAAGTCTTGCTTAGCATCTGCTGTCATTTTCTGTCACGTACCACCGTTTCTCTCTCTCTCTCTCTCTCTCTCTCTCTTTTGCATGCAGATGCTATGTTATTTTATCTATATCTATATCTATATATATATATATATATATCGGTTTATTTCTCTCCATTTAAAGAACGAAACCTATAGATTTGTATACGTTTTTTAACCCGTTTTTAATCTTCCTTCCATCTCTCTCTCTCTCTCTCTCTCCCTTTCATTACTCTCCTTTTCCAGCTATTTTTCCTTTTCCACCATCTTGGTCTCGGCTTTGGTATACACTGCAGACAGATAGACAGATGGATATCCGAGCTTACCTCGCGTCCCACGGGAGACTCCCTCCCCAGCCGGAAACATCAAATTTACAAGAGCGCTCACGTAGACAGGGCGGTCGGAGAAAAACTAAAATATTCCGCTCGGAGCTCCTGATATCATTGGCGCCTAGAGAGATCGACCGAGATCGACAAAATCGCGGCGAAAGGACAACGGGCTTGTGCATCGGAATATCTGCGAATCCATTTTCCAAGTAAAATTCACCATTTCTCCCGAGGAGCTACATCCGAGCGTTCAGCGTTCTCATTTACCTTTTTATGCTTCGCTATACCGGGGAGAATAATTTCATTGGATACTTCGCCGTGCATATTGCGAATTTTCACTTAAATTTGACACGCGAAACAAGACAATGCTTCGAGAGTCTGCATTTTAGCCGCTCGCCATCTCACTCGGCTGGAATTTTTTTCCCTCGGAAAAGCAGAGAAGCGCGAGCAGCGATTTTCGTGGTTCGGGCTAACAGTGGAAAAGTTTACGTAGCTGCGGAAAAAGGTCGTCGGTCCCGTTTCGTAAAATTTGCAAAACCACGATAGACTCTTGAAGTAGCTAGTGCGGTTTGCCCTCGGCAAAGTATTTCTCCAGTACTTTCCGAGCTTTTACGGAAACCCATATGGTGTCACGGAAGATGCTCTACTATGTCCGCTACAAGAGCGAAACTTTTTAAATACTTTCAGCCTTTATTAAGCTCCAAATGAAACGCTTTGCCAAAAATAACGAGAAAACTGACCTTAATTAGAAATAGAAACTTTTCACATTTTTAAAACAGCTATATGCGATTTTTATCATGTCAACTTTTTTATTTCGTTCATTTGATCTTATTTATCGCGTCTTATATAGTATATTCGATCGATATCCAACTAATATAATCTCAAATATATCATGACGGTGAAGAAAATTGAGATATCGTGTAATATAAATATTGGGCGCGGTGAATGAATTTTAAATATCCGATGTATAGAGACTTTGAATGTCCATTTCAGTTTTTATACATCCATAATGATTGATGAGCGGTAGCACACTATGCTGTTCGTACACCAGGTTCATCTAAAATTTGCACGCTTTTTTTATACATTCGAGATTTAAAGATAAATAAAGCCAGCTGTTCTGGCATTAAACTATTCATTTGCAGAATTGTTAAATATATTCTCCGAGCTTATTTTTGACATTCGGTATATGTCTGGTTTGTTACGAAGCCATCCTGCGGAGTTAAATGTATTTTTGTTGAAAGAAATACAAATCTTGTACAAATGGGAAAAATTAGACTGTAGATATAGCTTTCCCTGAAAAAATTTCGTTAATATTTAGCATTTAGTCTGCTTATACGGTCATCGTGCACTGGGACACACGATCAATTGGTCCCAATCGCGAAAATCGACGGTAGATTATCAAATTTTTGGAAAATTCTGCCACGAATGAGATAACTACTCGTATATTATACTCGATACAGGAATATTTGGACCTTTGTTAATCGCTAAATTCATGCTATTCTGTTGCCAACCAATGCGACAATCTCCGTTGATTGATTATTGGCCGAAGGAATTATTGGAGTGGTCGCATGAAGCGTTTGAAATCTTTTTTCGTCGATTGGCTAGAATTTTCGTCACGGATGATATTTCGCTTTTAAACGGGATATTCGACCTATAGAGACGCGTCGAGTTTTATTCGACTTATTTCCATCGATAGTCGGTGGTGTCGCGTGCCGAAAATTTACACGTCGACATTTCTCGTCTGGTCATACACCAAGGGGAAAAAACGCGAGATATATTACAGTATATATATATATTTGTATATGTTTGTACATCGCAATACAATACCATCGCAACGGATAACGCGTAAGATGATGGATGGATAAAAAAAGCAAATAGAAATAATTAACTGTACAAAGCTGCACTCGATTATTATCAGCGTAAATGTTAAGATTTTCAAAGATCGAGTAACAGAAAGCACTGCAGTGGTCCAGGGATCAATAATAAATTTCGATGGTATTTCTGGAAAAGTTGATTCGTACCATAATGCGATACACCGGCCTAGCCAGAATTGAAGATGAAACGTCGAGTAAAATAAAATAAAGTTAAAGTGCCTCGACTCGTGGTAATAAAATTTTCTGAAATGCTAGAACTTCAGTGGATGTGATAGAGCATTTATTCTCGAGGGGAAAAAAATTTCTAGATATTTTCGCTGAAAGTTGGTAAACTATCGAGCAGGACAGAAGTCCACCAAGGAGTTTCTAAGAATATGCTTTGAGCGCAGGCATGAGTACTAGCGTGACAAGTGCTAAAGTTACTAAACTCAGGTGCGGATCTCCCAGAGGAGGCCAGGAAAAATGTGCAAGGACGAAGTACAGTCGGGAAGTTTCAGTCATACGATATACCAGTGCAATAACTCTGTAAAGATTAATCAACCGAAGAAAACCGCTCTTCTATATACGTGTATATATGTATACGCTTTGCGTAAATAAACATGGAGAAACTGGAAATCTATCGAAACTCTGCAAGGTACATATATATGTATCCACGTGAGGGACGAACGAGTGCAAAATCTCGTGCAAAAAATGGAAATTAATGCATGTCTCGGATTCGTGCAGGTGCGAAGTGTAAGTGGCAAGTGCAGCGACGAAGCAAAGTTTTTCCACTCGAGATACTTTTAAAATCACATTGTGGCACTTTGCGATGGAGGGGGGGGGGGGGGGGTAAACGGAGCGGGGGTGGTGAGAGTCGAAGGGGGTGGAGAAAGAGGTTGGGGGTTGAATCAACGCGTACAATTTAGATAGAATACAATCGCGGCTTGGTCTCACCTCGAGCTCGTGCTCGAAGAAAATTCGCGAGAACAAGCCTAGGAGGCGGAAGATTTAAAGGTGATAATGGCTTAAATGAAATTTCAGCTCTGCCATGTCCAGGGAAGCCATTAGGTTCCATCGGAATAATGGCGACTGGAAAAAAGAGAAAACTGGGACTTGATCGGGCGCGAGAAGACGATTAAAGTCAGTTGCCACGAGGAAGTTCGATTTATCGCGAGAGCGAAGCCAACTTGGTGTTGGTGTTTGGGGCGCTGGTGGGGGAGGAGGGTAGGGGGGGGGGGTATGTTGAAAAAGCTCGCTCGCGGCCTTTCCAATAACATGTTAAAACGTAAGTCCGCGCTAGAAGGGAGAGGGGGGGGGGGGGGAGGCTGACAAATGTGAAAGTTTGGAAACTGAGTTAGAGTCCTGAGGGTGCGTGGGTGGTGAGACGGGGTGGGGGTTGGGTTGGAAGGATTTGAAACGTTTGTCGGAGGGGACGAACTGCTGGAGGCAGCGAGATAGCAGGGGGAAACTCGCTATCGCGATCGGACAGCTTGGTGAGTATGGTTCTGGTGGGCCAGGTCACGAGGTGCTAATGTCTAGCAGCTTAAATCAAGTCCGCCATCGTCACCGAAAGCCTGGAGGCGTGGGAAAAAGTTTCTCGGCGAGGGACCACCACCACCACCACCACCACCACTACCAACGCAACTCTCTCGCTCCCTCACCCGAGTGACGCTCTGCTGCTGCTGCTACCCTCCTTCCTCTTTCCACGTGGAATTTCACCCCCCCCTCCCCCCCTCTACCTTTCGCCCGGTAGATATAGTCTCTTTCGGGCAACCTCGGGCCAACTTGCCGCGCTATAATTCGAGGGTCGGTGCATAAGAACTCGGCGGGAACAAGTATCCATTTCCATGGTGAGCCGCTGCTGTCTCTTTTCTCTCTCCCCCTCTTCCTTCTCCTCCCCCACCCCCAGTCAGCGAGGAACGCATTGTAAAACACCAATTAATTCGAAACGCTTTTTTCCAACGCGTTCTGTCTGCGATGTCCGCCATTTGCATATTTATTGCACGCCGCAGCTTGCATAATACACGACTACGCGCCAGCCAGCGTTAACCTGATCGGATTAACCCTTTGCCGTTAGCAATTTCGAGGAATTGGCTTCCTCTCTTAATTGTATTCCATATCACTGATTCTTCGCTCAACTATATATTTTCAGCCTGGCGTAAAATATTGTCTCCCCAACATCTCACGCGTTTATGTATATATGTATATATATATATGGTACACTGTGATGAAAAAATTTGACACGAGTCGGAAGATTCATCAAACCTTCGATGACCCTTCCTCGATCGTGGATCTTTCGATAAAACCTGGAAAAACAATAATGAGCAAAATGCGAGAATAAAAAAGAAGAAAATATCAGAATTTCCCATTATTTATTCCTTCAGGACGATTCCAGACGTTTTTCAAGCTGCGGAGTTAGGGGGAGTGGACTCTTTAGCAAATGTCAGCATGTAAAAAAGGTTAATGACACCGAAAGGAGTGGAGAAACTGGCACGGTAAAACAACAATGGTATCCAAGGCTTATTTTTCTAATAATTATTATAGCCAGCTCCTAGCCAACTGGTGCATGGCTCGAAATGAGCTTTCGGGAGTTGAAGTGGAGTGGTTGTTTTTTCAATATAGCCGAGGAAGGGTAGATTGGAGTCGAGAGGGTTATATCGGTCTAGCTGAACTTTTCGATGAAATGTCATATTATAAGAGTGAGAAGGTTAATGGCTCTACGAGGAATTGTATTGGCACATTCTCTCTATATAATATCGTAGAATGAAAAGAGGATCGTTGGGATTTCTTTCGTGTATAAATATGGTGCATGTATATATATATATGCGCGAGTACATAGCTATATATATATATATATATATAGAGTATAGGGGTGGGGGCTAGAGAGAGAGAGAGAGAGAGAGAGAGAGTGGAGCGTGCGCGATGGTTTGTTTGCGGAACATCGAGGAACGTGACCGTCGTTAAAGCGGCATGGCAGCGACGAAATTGCACGATTCGTGAACGTCCCTCTCGCGAGTTACAAAGCTGCGCCATTTTTCCCCGGGGCTTCGTAAAGCGAAGATAAATAATCGGTGGGCGCGAGCGAAGAGAGTATCTACGGCATCGTGCAAGCAGACGGCTCCTACGAATGTCGCGAGACTCTCTCCCGGCTATTTTTCATTCGCCAACCTAAAAAATGCTTCCATTCAATTTGACGTACGCCCAGCCATTTACTCTAATACTGATATGTTTGCCGATATTGCCTTCTGGCTTGCATGGCATGCTCCTCCCTTTGCATCCTCCGAGAAAGCCCTCTTTCAAAGCACCCTATAGCTGCGCCTGCGACGCATCTTTAATATTTCTCTCCCATCCATCCTCGGAATGCCTCCACCTTAGCCACAGGGACAAAAAGCGGACCTGGAAATTACGAAATGTTTCAGTTTTCAGTTTCTATCCGTGCTTCTTATTCTCCGAGATGTACCTCTATATATATATACTTAACAATGAAAATAAGAATACAACTCATCCCTTTCTTCCACGCCATTCCCAAGTTTACGTAAATTTTCAACTTTCACGACTATCAAGTTTTCATGTTTTCTTCCGTTATAACAAGTTAAATAAAGTTTGCTTATTGCTGCTGCAGCAAGATTTCAAGATGCAAAAAAGTAAAACTCAAGATAGTTTACTTTATACATATATATATATATCGTGTGCGGGAGCTATTATTATTCATACAAGCATGGACCAAGAGTGTATATAGCTGTACGCGTACAGGCTGGTTGGAAATAAAAATATAGCGAGTCTTATTCGTGCGGGTGAAATCAAAACAAAGTATCTGGTTAGCGGGTTAATGAAGAAAAATGAGTGATCGGGGAACTTTGAGGTAGTCGGCGCAAGAGAGAGAGAGAGAAAAAATTTTTTTCATCCCTTTACTTTATTTTCCTCTCAGCTCATTTTCAAGTTCCCTCAGTCGACTCATTTGCCTCCATCGAAACTTTCCATCGCGACTTTCCTGACTTTTTTCGTCGATTCTTCCCCGCCCTTGACGCTCATTGACTTTTCTTACGGCTGAAGGAAGGATATTCCAACTCGCTCGCTCTCCATACCGAGGCGAGCCACACTTTTCTTTTCTTTTCTTTTTTTTTCCAAGAGCTTCTCCATTCGACGCTCCGGCAAAACTTTTCTGCCGTGATATATCGCGTTACGAATGGGGTGCCACCGGGACTATATTCCCGAGTAGCTGTTACCCCGTTAGCTTCTTCGTACGCCCACGCGATTTATATCCCGCGACTGCAGCTGCGCTCATCCGATCACCCCCCCCCCCCCCTCCCCTTCCCCCTCTCCACCCTCCCATCACTGAATCGCACACTTATCACTGCACCGCCTTGCCAATATTTTTGATTATCCTCCAGCGTGATATGGCGCCTATGAATTCTATCGATCTATACGTGACATTAGCATCCGATTTATTCTCGCCTCATTTGATAATTCAGGCCCGTCGCATCTTCTCATTTCTGCAAATAGTATTAAAGTGTCGAGAGAGAGAGAGGCATGTTTCATTCATGGACCGTTGAACGTGGCACTCAACGTCTCGGAGATCTTATGGTTCTTTTAACAGAGTTTCCGACCTACGAGTTAATAACATTAGAGCCATCGAGAGCCATCGAGAGAGAGAGAGAGAGAGAGAGAGAGAAAGCTGTTTTCTTCGTATATATATATAGTGATGTATGATATATATATATCGAAAGGATCGAGGTACGTATGTTTGAACATGTTTTTAAAAATTAAAGGATTTATCAAAGATCATAGTTTACCGATGTAATATCGATTGGGATGATGATGAGGGGGAGGGGGAGGGGGGGGGGGGAGGATTTGCATGGCGAAAAGAGTGGTTGGAGCAAGGGCGTCGAAAGTAGTGGTGAAGCGACGTCGCTAGCGATGCACTTACCCATCAGAGGTAGTTCGCGCTGAACGGAGCAGCTATCGGGTGTCTGTGGCCATTACCACGTCGACCATTAGTAACGCGATAACCCAAGGAAAGGAGTTGGACGTGGGGAAAGGGGCCCCGACACACCTCTCGAAGCCATCCACGTTTAGACATACTATACTATATCTTACCTTGTCTTATCGTTCCTCGTGCCCTCGCCTCACCTTTACCTTCCTCCTTATTCCCAACAACTTCTTCGACATATCCACGACGAAGACGCGTCGTTATTCCTGCAGCCACACGGACCAATCTCTTACCTGCGGTAATTCTACCTAATTCTCCCCCGAATCGAATAACACTGCAGCCTGCAAATCGATATCTCGAATAACCCTATAACGAATAGCTCGCATGAAAATCCATCGCACGTAGCCTCGATTCTTCCGGCTATATTTATTCCGGGTATATATTCCGTTTTCGCGACATCAGCGGAACAGCTGAGCTCTCTCTGCAGAAAAACTTGATTTTCCACGTCATTTGTGTATATAGAGCGTGAGTTGTTTTCGGTACTGCTTCATTATTATTATTAACCGGGCGAGGAAGAATCGGGGTCAGTATGATTGTCGCGCGAGGTATATATGCAGCACTAGGAGGATGAAGAATCGCGGTGCATCGAACAGTGAGCCGCGCATGCAGCGACGATTACGGGATGACATCGCTTCTTTCTTAGCGAGCAGCGCGAGCGAGAAACACGAACGACTCGGCCCACCAGCGATAAAAATAGTTGGCCACTGGCCAGTCCGGTTTATTGCTGGAATTTCCACTCGCCAACCGTCGGACCTTGGACACCACCTCCTCCTCCCTCCCCCTCTCTCTCTCTTCCCTTCCATTCCATTCCCTTCTCGACCATCACCGCAGCTGCGCTTTCGCCCCCCTCCTCCTCCCCTCCACACGATCCCCGGGTCACTTGGGAATATTTTATAAAAAGTTTTAATTACTCCAAGGAACGGCACTCGATGATTAAAAAGTAATTAGCCAAATGTCCCTAATGAAAAAACGCTCGAGTACGTTTCGGAAACCAACACACCGAGAGCAACAAAATACATACAGATCTCGATATATTCATGGCCTTCGTTTTTCACTCGCTGCCGAAAATTACCGCTATTCCGAATCTCCCTGAATCTCCAATAACTCCTGGATCCTGTCGATACTCGAGATAATTTGTCGCTGCATCTTCCAGGAATGGTTTATTCCTGAGTGCGAGTAGTGAATATCCGTATATAGTCCGACGAACGTCGAGAAGGTTTATTTTCTCTCTGCTGCAGTCGAAAGGAAACAAACGAGGTAGGATAAACAGCGGGTGAAAATATTTAAAGGAAGCTGAAACTTTTGTGTGTCGCTCTCTGCTTTTTCGCGTCTCGGTGCCAATGACAGAAGCATGCAAGAATGTTTTATAATATACCTAACGTAAATAGCATTTGGAGATTTCAAAGTGGAGGAAGCTTAGGGCGGGTCGGACCTCGACGCGATTCGGGCTTTTATTCGGATGACCTTGAAATATTAATGGGCAGCATAGGAATAAGGTCCGGGCCAGTGATTTTCCTAGTCCGAATCTATTGAAACTCATTGGACCGTTTATATTCGCGAGATTTATTGTCACTCCGTCGGTATAGTCGCGAAGGGCCTTGTTTGCGACGTCGAGTGGCCTGGATAGTTGAAGAGGTCCATTGTACTACGAAGCACTATGACACTATCCGCTTTCCACCATCCTTCCCATCCATTTCCCCCACCACACCCCTGTCTCGCTTCAAACTCTCCGCATTTTGCGGTTTTGTGCCTTCGGCGAAACCAAAAGCAGTCACGGTGATTACGTTCGCTCCCCCCCCCCCCCCCCCTCTTATCCCTTCCCAATTCAGCCGGATCAGCCTAAAAAAAAAAGCTTGAAAATCTTTTCCATCGTTGAACCGAGCCCAGAAATTGCGCACAGTCAAAGAATCTTCGAATCTCTGCAGAAACAATGGGCAAAGCGAAACGAAATGAATCATAAAAATGAAAATTATTGAACGGGAGTGAGTTTTTCATGAATCTGGTCGGATAAATGGTTTGCTATTTAAGGATAAAGGATTTTCGAGCTTAATCTCTCTCTCTCTCTCTCTCTCTCTCTCTCTCTTCCTCTTCCACTTTGGTCGGTTAAAAGTTGGCGCGATTGGGGAATAAAAATTCAGGATTGAAATCAAAGCTGAAGGATTCATCGAGAATTGGCATTGCTGGAGATTACAGGAGAGAGATTGAAGGTGAATTTCGAACGAACGATAAAGATAATTGAATATTAACGACGGTTATGGGAGGAGGGGTGGGGGATAGGAAGAGGATGGGGCTGCGTGGAAGGTGATGGGATCTGGGTGAGGGAAATGATGGTAGAGGGGGGATAGGAGGGAGTCGGTAGAGAAACTCTTATCCGGCGAGCGGGATTTATGTGGCGGCCGACGAAAACGGAAAACACTTTCCGGCGAGTCTCTGGGCGATACAGCGCGGATCTAAATTGAATTCTTCCGTTTCATTTGACGATAAACCGCGTTAAACGAACGCGCGTGGCGCTTGCTGGAAACCAGCCATGACGCTGCACTTGCAACTCTGCTTCTCCCTCCCCCCCCCCCCTCCCTCAATCTTTTTCTCTCTCTCTCTCTCTCTCTCTCTTTCCATCTCTCTTTCCAGCCGCTCCGGTAAAACTTATGGCGCGCGGAAATAACTTTGGTGCGTTCAGAGAAAAGCACTCGCTGACCCGAAAGAATACTGCAGCTGGAGTTTTATATGCTTAAGAAAGCATTGCTTATGCCTCGCTTCTTTCGCCAAATTGCGCCATTTAATCTCAGCTCTTAAACGGCTACTACATAACCTCCAAATCTTTATCGAGGGAATACAATGACTTTCAATTTGTTGCCTCGATCTCTTTTGTTTCTCGCTAGAAGAGTTTTTCCACGCGAAACTGCATCCTTTTTCGACTGATTTTATACGCGAGCTCAGCGATTCTTCAACGTCCCTCGATCGCCACGAGCCATTTATTCCTCGGGGGTAAGAATATGGCCCGGAAATATTGTTTCGACCAATCCGTTTCCTAACGAAACGAGCGAGGAAAAATCGAGATAAACCAGTGGATTAAACTATCAATGAAATGCGGTTTGCTATAATTAGCGCGGTAATTAAATGTGCGAATATAGGGCGCACGTGGATAATTTTCTGCGGAGCCAACTCCGCGCGCAGCACCGAAAGCAAAAATGGATAAATAGATTTGAAGTTTGGAGCATGGTGGAAAAGAGGCCGCAAGTAGAACAAGCCCCCGAGTCGAGTCGCACGGTGAAAACGGAAACCATATTTCAAGTTGTCTCTCGGATGATTTTTCGCGTTTAGCCGCACTGCTGCAAATTGAGTTGCAACGTTTTACTTGACGCTCGCTCGGCACGGGCTACAATTAACGCCTGAATTTTACAATTAGTTCTAACAACGCCGTTATTGACTTTTAAACCCAGACTCTCCGCTCCTTTTCCGCTTTCTCCTAATTGAACAGTTTCAGCCTTGAAAAACTCCAGTTACTCGATGAAGTTCCGTGAGAAACACCTATTAATTTTTATCTATAGCAGCACAGCGCACTACACCAATTTCATTAACCACGCGTTGAAACGGTTATTGAATTTTTATGCAAGGCGTGTATATATGTATACCTGCGCGTCTCGAGCAATAAAGCTTATATCCATGCATATATGAAATTTCGAAAGTTGTATTTAGAGCGGAATTTATAGAAGAATGGATTGATAAATGATTCATGACGCGATGTAAGATTCTATTGATCAGTTTTCTTAAGGCCTCGGCGTGAAATGACATTTCTTGCACGTCATGCGATTCTCATGCCAAAGCACACAGTGACACGGCGGAGAGACGTCATGCGATTCGAAGAGCTCGGCAAACTAATCTTTGAAAAAACACCTCCCAACTTTTCGATGAAGCCCGCCCCTGTCGAGGCCTGAATAAATTATTGATTTCTCCTTTATGGAAGAAAAAAATTACGCGCTAAATAAATTTTTCCGGGGTGTAGTGCCAAAGCCCTTTCTGCTTTTTATCGTTTCAACTACACGTGCGTTAGTATATATATATATATATATATATGCAGCGCGGCTGGTCGAAAATTCAATATGAGACACGAATAATAATTTTCATTTAATTGCGAGTCGAAAAGTTAATAAACATTCGCATCGAATAATGGAGAGCGCGCGATATTCGTTCGTCCGTTTATTTACTTTGATGGTTAATCGGACTGAAAACTTTTCATGCACGCTTTCCGCTGGAAAACTTTGGAACCTATACAGATAGACGTTAAGAGAGGGAGGGGAGGGGGGGGGGGAGGGAGATAATAGCAGTTAGGAGCAACATATTTCTCGCTGGAACTACTCGCCATATCCTTTTCGTGGTTTCCGCGCCTACGCTCGTTAAAGCTCCAACGAAAATGTAATAAGAGAACATGCTCATAATTCAGTATGATGGATTTGAGAAAATAATTTAACGAAACGGTAATTTCGGATGAATATGTTGGCGAAAAGGACGAATATGTACAATGGGTAAAATATAAAATGTGCTAAACAGCGTTGTTTCACATTCCTCCTCTTCTCACCTATGTTACCAAAATATATATTTCCTCTATGTACTATATACATATATATATAGCTGTGTGGCGTAACCTACGAAAGGGGCAATGGGGTAGTTTTCTTGGAGATGGCAATAAAATTAATGGAAAATGGAGTAGTCGTTTGGCAGGAGGGAATGCGTGGCCATTAAACGTTATCCGTCGACCACATCGCTCGTTCTTTGACAATTATCAGGCTTGATTGATCAGCGCGTCGCACCAGGGCTAAAACGATCGATATTATCACGCGAAATCGATAAGCAAACGAAATTATTGCTGCACGATTATCGCTCCAGCCGATATTACGGATTGATACGATGACCCAGTGTAATTATAGCTCGCTAAGCAATTATTACAGTTCGCCAGGTACTGCCTCGTTGGACGCACACAGTTATCCATTAGATTCCCCCCTCCCCTCCCTAAACTTTTTTTCTGCAACAAATCATCTTTGCTATATAAGAATCGCATCCGCATTTGATCTTCCTTATTACTTTGCGATAAAAAATTCTTAAGGTTAATCGACCCCGTCAAAGGGAATATCGTTGTTGCGGACGATCGAATAAAAAATTGGCAAAAGAAACGTTAAATGGCTCGAGTGTATCGATAATCGAAGAATGACAACAGAGGCAAAACGAGACACAGGCAGATCACGTGGTTTATTAAATAGATTGGATATTCGGAGTTAATGCAGCGGGTTGGATTTTGTTGTTCACCTTTATGAACCGAGCAACATTGATGATGACGATGGTTATTATTATTATTAAGAGAAAAAACCCTATTCGCGTTTGACGCTTTAATTACGGCAGTCTGATTACCGGTTGGCTAACCGAGCCAACGACGATTAATCATCGGATAATGCCACGTGACGTGCATCTGGGTATTACTGCCGTTTGTGGATTATAGCCCCGGCGGCATTGTTGCGAAAACGGCCAATGAGCTGGCACAGCGGACCGGATGCTAAACAAAAGAGTCCACCTGAAGAGAGTGAACCATTCGCCTTTTATAAGGGAAACTCGGGCAAATGAGCGTGGATCAATTCCCAACGACCAAGTGGATATAACGCTATATATATAGAGGGCAGATGGAAAAAGATTGGTTTTCTTTTCAATTTGGCGAATACCGCGATAAGCGAAACGAGAGGTAAACAGCGAGTCCATTTTAATTGGAGAAACTTTCGCAGCTCCGACAAGACTCCGATGGATGTCCCGTTGGTTCTCCTGAATAGCAACTAGAACCCTTTGCACAAGCCCCTTACGCCTCACCTCCGGTCTAGCTCGATTTTAGATTCCGTCCAGAGCTGCCGCATAACTCCAGCCTAACCCCTCTCACCCCCCCCCCCTCCCCACTTCTCACACTGCGCCCCGCGACGCCTTGAATTATCGCGCGATAAGCTCGGATAAGCAGCCAAAGTTTCGCGCCACGAAAGAATCGTCCCAGCTATTATTTCTCTCGCGAAAACCGATTAGAAATTTCTTAATTCCTGCAATAAAATTGGACGCGTCGGAGCGTCAGCGAATTTCCTTCCGTACCGTGCGCGAATAGGGGGGTTTCAAGGTGTATTATATACGTAAGGTGGCAACGTCGACTCGGCGCATCGCATTAATTATGGCATGCAAGAGTATATCGCTCCACGAAACGCAGTCGTAATTAATCCTTTGATCAGTCTGCTGCTACTCAAGCGTATCTCAGTTCCTAGCAATTACACGTCATTACCTTAGGATGCTACGTCCAAGAGCTGCTAATATTGGTCTCCTTTGACATACAGTGACGTGACAGATATGAAACGTTGCTACATAATTATCTCACTTCGTTTTCTACACCCGTCTTGGAATTTAGTCTACATACATACATACATACATACATATATATATATATATAGGTTATAATAATTAACTATATTTTTGTTCAAATATATATTTTGCGTACAGCGCGAGTTTATGTTATAACAATGGAGGGTGTTGCTCGGAAGCTTATCGGGGGAAATTAACAGGATTAATTGTCCGATCGGCAAACGATACGTTGATAACGGGCAAATTGACAATAGCCAGTGTACACATAAGAAAGCAAACTGGGAGGATGCAGATACCGATGATACGTCCGACGAGCGAGAGCCAAAGCTGACAATCGATAATTAATGCGGAACAATGCTTGACGCAGATGTCAAGCGCGTTTATTATCGAGTTTCGGGAACAATGGCGGCAGCTGATAGGTCCAACCAGTTCAACTGGCTCGCATCGTTGCTCCCCCCGAATTGAGCTAATTATTATTATTAACAAAAAGTCAATTTCGGCCCCGTTGGAACCGGCGCGACGGCCGACGCTCCGCTCGAGCTTGATGGACGCGACAATCGGAAGCTCCGTTGATTAATCGCTCGCTTGCCAACCGTGTGCGTATGCTCATTGGTTCAACGTTCCCGTCATACGGACATCCGCCGATAAAACTTTGCTGGAAATTGCGAAATTTACCGCGATAAGATTATCGCGAGATTCACCTGTCAAATATATGCCGAAAGCACGCAAGTATAGCTGCGACTGATAAACATCCTCATAATTGCACAAACGCTTCTCACCAGAGTCTAAACACGGTCTTGTCTCCTCCAGTAATTTAACGTCATTGCGCAATTAAACTCGCACCGATGTACCAATGCCAATTTGCTAATCATGCTTTCGTCACTCTATAATCTTCCTAATTTTATGCTGTGTAATATTATTATATTTCTATATATATATATATATATATATATATATATATTGTACAATGTTATAATGATTAAATGTAAACGATAAACAACTGTATTTACGGGTTATTTTTCAATATTTCCCGAATAACGAGCAATTTGATCGCCCGGAGCAAATTTTGTTCCGTTTTGTAAACATCTGTTTGGAATTTTGAAACGTGTATGTTTCTCTAGTATTCTATCGGGAGTCTCGTGTCCGTGCCCAATGGCGAAACTGGTCATCATTGTGGAATAATTATCGGCTATATAGTCAGCGATATTTGGTAGGGGGGGGGGGGGGTTGTAATATAGGAAACGCGACATTTATTGCGCCCTCGTGAGTTTCCTCACGGTGGCAGAACTCGAATAGCGCAACCCTCTCGGAACCACCACCCTCCTACCTATTCTTTTCTAGGGACTATGGATTTTCATAATCCTCCGGCCATCATCGCTCGGAGTAGAAAGCCGTGGGGAGGGGGAAGACGGAATTACTAATAATGGTGAAAGCAGTCTGAGTCTCGGGACGAGCAGCCAAAAATAGAGAAGGGAGACTGCGACGAGCCAAGTAGCTGAGTGGAGGTAGGAGGCTTTATTATTCGCGAACGTTGAAACGGGGACGCTGAAATGTCAGACGATCGACTTTAAGTAGCAAAAAAAAACTATTAATAATACCCCTGTTTCGTACGCTTTATTATATATTCAATTTCTTCTCCTAAAAATCATATTTCTCCTGAAATTTCATTTAGTTTTTCCACCCCATCGAATTTTTGCATACCGCGTATACCGTAGAAATTTGTCGTTGTTGATTTTATTATCTCGGTGGATCGGTCGGGTCCAGAGGGGGACGTTGGGGGATCGATCCAAGGGGCGAAAAAAAAAATAATAACGAAAGTCCTTCTGGCGTACGGCTTTCGCGTAGTTGAATATTTGTGTAATAAAACGGGCAAGACGGTCTTGGAATCGCAATTTCGGATGGGAGCGTCGAAAATAGAGGAGAGAAAAAGTGGCCAGGGTCTGGAGAGGAGGGTATAGGATGAGAAAGGGAGGCGGAGTTGGAGGAGAGGGAGAAGGATCGCTTTATTATCCTGCAGAAGCAGACGTTCCGTATAAAGGCAATGAGATATTAAGCGCTCGACCTCGGGCGCGACATAAGTAATGGTAACAAAAGCACCTATACCCCCGGCCCACAACGAAGAATGGCGAGCAAAGCCGAAGATAAATATTTTCCAGCGAAGCCGCCTGCCGGCCTTGCCCGGGCGCGTCTTATGAAAATTACGCGACTCACAAAAGATCACCAAAACTTCCCTCGCAGTCTGCCTAAAACGCGAACGGATCTTAATTTTATATATATATATATATATATGCAAAAGTTAGAGGACCTTGATGAAAAAGGGCTAACCATTCGTTCCTTCGAGCAATGAAGCATCAAAATGAAAGGAGGTGTCGAGTCTCGACGCTGCGTTGTTCTTCAGGCTCGAATGGAAGATTGCGTGCATCGATTTAATTACAGATTGAGCGATAGCTGCAGTGTCCAATAGACTGGCTCTGTCCTCGTATCGATATATTAATAGGTGAACCTGACTCAGCTACACCACCCCTCCTTACGATCCCATCAAAAACGAACGAGCATACTGCGATCGACCAAAACTCCCCCCTCTTGTTCTCCAACAACATAAACCAACACGCGACCTGTCTCGAGTAATTAGTTTTAATCGACGTTATATCCCCGAGATTCGCTATCCAATCTAACCGGAAATACCACCTCTTTGAGGAGAAATTTTCTCTTGCGCAAGGTGACATTGCAAGAAGAGGAATCGACGTTGAGGAATTAACGGTGCTGGTGGTAGTAGTACAGGTTGAACTTCTATAACTACTTGAGCGATTAATTCGTTATTCGGGCTTTTACGTGTCCGTTTCTAGTCGTTAACGAGCTAAAAGCCGGTTCCGCGACAAAGAGCTTCGTCAAGAGTCTGAGTCTCCGCTGCGATCAACTCTAACTGGAGCACTTAATTGGTCTGCTTATCGAAGAGCCGGAATTTCCTTTATTGCCTTTCGTATCGGAACTCGACTTCCCGGCTGTAGAAAATCGATAAGAAGATTTGTGTATCGAGGGGCGATTTAAAAACGATATAGAAACAATGAAAAGGAGCGACGTTTCCATGCTAAGACTCTGGAGGGTGGTTGAGGAGTCGTTTGGGCGGTGGGTGGGGAAGAGGGAAGGTTTGCAGAGAGGACTTCTAAGGTCTCGAATCGAGAAGCAAAGCCAATTAGAGGTCGTTAGAGTTGCAAATAACTGCGAGGTAGCATGACTCCTCCGGCAAGGTTGTAATGTAACGCTTTGGCGTCAGTGCAGCTAGGCTGAGGTGCCGGTACCGCGCCGGTTCGCCCGGTAACTGACTGGTCCACGCGAAACATATTTCACTCTCTAATGGCCGACTTAGCATAATGTATGCCTAGAGCAGCCGACTCTGGCCTGTTCGGTCTCTGCTCTACCTGTTTCCATCCCCACACCACCACGCACCCCTTCGTTTTTTCCCACCCCTCCCCCCCCCACCCTTTCATCCCTCTACCAACCACATCTCTCACTTTCTACCTTTCATCCTCATTTTCCTCCATCATCCAGCGTCCTATCTACATGCCATCATCTCTTTCGCTAGATTTTCAACCCCCACCCCCTCCCTCCATCCCGCAACCACGTGCACAGCTTCCGAATATTCCAGCGCCTTCCACTCTGCAAGCCCCGTCGTTGGAATAGATATCCGAGTTACCTCGGCCTGAGTTATCCGCGCAGCCTGTCACCGGCAGGGTCACCCCATCCCTCCATCCCACACCGATACCTCGATTTATGCAAATCCTAATTCCGAAAAATTTAGGAACGCTGCTTTATTGGTCCACCCCTGACTATATATTTCTACAATTCTTCTCCTATTCGTTTCTATATATACCCCCCCCCCCCCCGTCCTATTCCTCTATTCACTTGGCAAAGGGGGAAAAACTGCAAATGTGGATAATCCCAGTATTGACTCGACTCGTCTTTTACACGATCCGAGGATTTCGCTGGAAATTCATTTCGCTCGTTGAACGACGACGAATCAGAAAGTTAAGTTGAGTAAATTGTACGGGGATGAATTTCGAGGGGAGGAGTATCAGGGTGAGGGGTGTGGTTCGCTTGGGTGGAATCGAATATTCCGGAAATGTAACATGGTTATTTAAGTCTGGTCGTTCGGTCGATCCAATCGGAATGGGCCAAATACGTCGGCATGAGCGGGCCTCGCTGAGGAATCCTCGGGATTTCATTGGCACCCGGGACCTGCAGGGTAATTTGTCGAGAAACCAATGAAGAGTAGCCATACGCTCTGCGCTGCCATGCAGTGGGATTTAAACAGGCCTGCGAAGGAAAATTCCGTTCATCCTCCCACATCTATAATTATATATATATTGTATATACACATGTATATATACCTCTATATAGCTACAACAATAGTTTTGCCAACTTACCGAACATTGTCCCATATTTCTTCTTTGACAAACCAGACAATGCATACGATTTATTGTATTCCTCTGCCTCGCCATAGTATTGACGCGGTGAAAAGCCACTTTGCCTAGAAAATGGATACATAGACTCTGCACTCTCGATCCAACAGACCGAATTTATGAAGTTTCGCTTACACGTAACTTCTCTCGCACCGAAATATTTCTCCAATCTTGTATCGTTCAAGTTTCCCTTTTAACTTTCATCGTATAACATTATTTTTCTCCGTACGTTACAGTGTTGGTATTCTAGCAACTTATTGGCTACACCCTGTGTTTGGTTTCACTGTGCTATAAATATATATATATATATATATATACATGTAGCAATGGCAACGGATTTGTAGGAGCATTCCAGGCTCGTTCTTGCGAATAAAGCTGGCATTAACTTGTCACCGGTTGACCAGTTCGGGATAAAGAAATACAGGCTCCATATATAGATGACGTTTTATTTCTCCCGGTATTATTATAAATCGGTTTTTCTCTTGTTTCGGGCGAAGGCAGAGGGGGGGGGGGGGGTTTGGGAGGATTAGGACAGCGTCTCCAGAGTCGTATAGTGGGGGATTCGATGGGATCGGAAGGCGGGTTTGTTGACGCGAAGGGGATCGCTGCAGGGAGTCATCGGAGTTTCCTCCTCTGTTACCCAGAACGCAATCACACGATCGGGTAACTTCCCAATCTCGCGAGTTAACGGGAAGCCTCGTCCCTATCGTCGTCCGTCTTCCTCGAAACTTCCTTTGTCCCACTGATCCTCCCATGAATTTCATCCCAACCCCCTCCCCACCTCTCTCTCTCTCTCTCTCTCTTTCTCGAGCTTTTTCCATAGCAAACTCGACTGGTCCTTTATACCGACGAATCAGAAATCGACCTATTATCGCATCCAATTAAATTTGTCGAATCTGGTCGAGGATACGACTATCGCTCCCACAGATTCCGAGATCTCGATCGAAAGTGGAAAGTTTGTCTGGCTATCCGCTCGATCTCGTTTGAAAATCATCCAAGTTTCCGGTGAGCGTCGGTACAGCCGCGAATCGGCGCCTGGGCGCAATTAGAACGATTTAACCGCGAAGCGAGGCTGCAGCTTTCGGGCCGCGGGGCATCGTTGTACTTTCCGAACTTCGGAGTCGAATCTCCGATCGGGCCGGAAAGGGGTGGCTATCGCGCCAAATCTCGGCATTCGGGGGTGTAATGGCTAAACCGATTCTGAGTCTTTGGCTTAAATTATTACCGTAAAAATGTGTGGAAGGTTAATACGGGTAAACTTGGCACGATAAATCAGGTTACGGTGACAAAAAATGTAATTTTAAGAAAATGTTACAACGATGCGATGGATGCGATAAAATTGCCATAAATTTTATTGAATTATCGTACACTAATCTGATAGTAGGTAAATATACAAAACGATATGACTTATTATATTTACATTGTATTGGAAAACTTTTTATCATTCGTGAGTTTACGAATAATAAATTCTGCAGGGTCCAACGGCACGAACCATTATTTCCCGCGTAATTGTGCAGAAAAATTTGTTACTTTACGTAACATCAATGACGTTCCTGTTTATAATTGTAAGAATATACCTTGTCGATTATTCGTACACGCGAATCCTCCGGCAGTAATTAAAAATCAACATAACGACCGGAAATAAACTGTTGGCCAGAGTTTTACAGTGACGAAACAAACGAACTCTCCAGAAAGAAGCTTCTTTGATGATTTTAGCAAAAGGAACAAGATTCGGTCTCGTGTCTACGGTCGGGCGATAAAGATAACGATCAATTAAGGTAGGCAGTAATTATTTTTCAAAGTCCGGGGCTTCCTTCCGCAGGGTTGGATCGATTTGTCCGCGTGGAGAGGGCACGCCGGAGCAATACATATGCGCGCAGCGAACAATGTCGCTCACCTGACAAACGAAAGAGAGGTCCCTTTTTCCGAGCGGATAAGGTTCGGTATTGAAAGGTGGGGGAAGGCGAGGAGAGGCGAATCCTTTTGTCCGCGGTGACTTCATTGTCCGCGTAGGGGAAAAATATTCGGCGGGCACGTACGATGGGAAAGAGAGACTAAGAGGGAGGGTCGGGTTGGGTTGGGTTTCTCTGGAAATCCGGCGCGGCTGGACGTGCGCGTCTCCTTTGTGCTCGCGGCGTTTATGGCATGCATAATTCATGCTGTAATGTCCCGATGTTTTTAATACATCGTAAATAAAGAAGTAAATATCGTCTCCCTTCTTAAAAGCTCGTCCCTGCCATTTCCCAAACGCACGCGAGTCGCGTAACTCGACTCGACTGGCTCCAATTGGCCGTTTGGTTTTAACGCTGTAGAAATTCCAACCACGAAACGAGTATTCGCCAGAGAAACACACATACGCGCTCTGCTCCTATACTAGACATAAAATGGCTCCGGAAAGATTACGACAGCCTCCGTTTTTCGCAAGTTTTCTAGTTACGCGTTCAGGTCTCGCGGTTCAATTTGCTCTTTATGCATAAGGCATTACGTGGCGGACAACAGAGAACCGGAATTTCCCGCCTCGAATCTCTCTCCCCTTGACGCGCTTCTACACACACATACACATTGCGAGGAGGATAGTGGAGAGACGTAGGCGCGCGCAAGGGATTGGAAGGTGAAAATATGCACGCTCAGTCGTAAGAAGTCGGAGAGGAGCGCGAAATGGATCTCACTTTTCCAAGGAAATGGCTTCTCCTCGTCGCGAAACCTACTACGAGCAGGATGCGCTTTGTACGATCAGCTAGGGTGGAAGCGCGTTGCGCGTGGCCTTCTCCCCCCTCTCCTTATACACAAGTACAAACTAGTATAAGCGTATACATGCACACACAGTCGCCTATACCCACCGGAACTCCATCGCACAGCGACCTTATCTTCCGCCGAGGCAGCCTCGACGAATAACTTTGCAAGTGCCGTAAGTCGACTGTACACCGACGACTCTCTGTATATACTTTCCGATAAACTCTCTCTCTCTCTCTCTCTCTCTCTCTCTCTCTCTCTCTCTATCTGACGCTAGCAAAACTATCTCGGTCAACTCGAACAATCTCACACATCGAAGCAAGAATACACATCTAGCTGGAAAATATTTATCTTATTTACCGTGGAAAAACCCTGAGTTAAAAATTAATTCTTCTCCCATTATACAGCAGACGCTCGGGGGGAAAGAGAAACTCGCTTATAGGTTTTTACGACGTTTTTAGTACGAGAGACTTTGCCCGGTGGGGCTAAGTAATATTAGTGCAGACTCGTGTAATTTAATACAGAATCGTTGCAATGGCTATTATTTTTGTTTTCTCATGTAATTTATATACGCGAGGAAAACATTCGTATCGGTTCTCCAACATTCGCTAATAAAGGCGAGATCTATTTGGTAGATTATTCGAGTCTTGCTCTCACTCTCTCTCTCTCTCTCTCAGGGGGTGCAGGGAGAGAGTGCAAGAAAAATCCGGTGGATTCTCGGGCTTCGAGTGGAAATAAAAAGTCGCGCGCGAGGTGACCACCGGCAGCTATAACGAACGAATCTTGCTCACGCGATGGCGAGTTCACACGTTTCAAGAATTTCCATGTTACACCCTCTCGAGAAACAGAGATAAACTCACACACGATTTGCCGACTTCGCGTGGTCGCAATTTTTAATAATACGAACGCCAGCCATTTTCTTCAGACTCGCGCGATTACACGGAATTAGACGCTTCCAGGGCAACCGGAGAACTTGCTATTTTTTTAGCTTATATATGCCGAAAGCAAACTCGTTTCGAGAGTGCGTTCTGCGCGAATAGCAAAGTTTTCCGAGTCCTCGCGCTGTGTTTTTCGGGGGATTACCCAGGCTGTCTAAAATGATAAATATATATATATATATGGGATAGAAGGAGAAGGGGAAGAGAGGGTGTCCTTGGTCGTGAGGTTGTCGGAATATTGTTCCCTGAAGAAGACAACTTTGTTCGTTGGCCAGTGTTATCCTTGATATGCGCGTCATGATCCTTTTAATTAGGAAATTGACCGTTGAAAGCTCGTAAACAAATTAATGGCTGTTTGGTATTCTCCAAACTAAACGTAAATCACTACTTTGCAAGTATCTATCTATCTATATATATAGGAGAAGGAGCTGTGTGCGATGTAGCGTTAAAGTTAATGTGGGAAAATCGGGGTTAACGATCCTGGATCTGGTTTGGTAAATGGATAACTGGGCAGCGAGTATCGTCGGTTGGTCACGAGGGGGGCACTAAAGCTCGGCATTGAATTTTAGTCCGAGCCAAGGTATAGCGAAAGTGCGGACAGGTGCGCGACTGCAGGTGCGTGACAAGCTAATGGGGGAGGGGTGCTAGTCGGGGGAGTGTGTTGGAAAGTAATGGAAGGAGTGGAAAGTGTGGAACGGGAAGGAGAGTGCTAATCGGTCGAGTCGAGTTTGCGTAAGGCATAAAACGTTGTCTCCCATTTCCCAAGCTCCGCTCTAACTACACTCTTACGTAAGCTGTTCTATACTACAGCTACTATATATAACTGTATACATCTATATCGCGAATTTTCACAGCAAAGTAACGCAATAATAGCCCTATAATTCATATATAATGCATATATATATCGAATCGAATTCCTTGCGTCATAAATTAATCGCGCGGCGATAATAATTTATCTTGTAAGAGGTTTTATTTATAGTTAAATAAATTCACTGCGAAGGATTAATTTGGATTTAATCTTGACAAAAATTGACCCGTACGTCAAAATAATAGAGGCAGGTGGAAACGGCTGTGTGGATAATTTACATGAAAAATGCAAGCGACATTCGCTTGCCTCGTTACGAGCGAGACGTCTTTCCATTGCATCGAAACGCGATTGGCTTGACACGAGATCGTATCGAGCCCGGCACCTCCGTGACTCCAAGCGCGAACCAAAAGACAAGAAGTTTCACGGTTTCGATAGGCTCGCGTGTCTCGACGAAATCGATCTGTATTTTCTCTCGCGTTTCGTTATCTTTTGCACATAAACAGTTGGAAAAAAGTCAACATATAGTCGCTGCGAAGCAGCTTGCCTCGCGAATCGATCAGCTATACATATATATATATATGCTAACACATACAAGTACACTATATTCTATTATTAGAACAGCAAACGTACAGCATTTTCAGCAATATTTGTTAGCGAATATTTTTATGATCGTTTTAATTGTCTCGTTGGGAGAAAGTGCATTAGTGCAAACGAGGTAAAACTCGTAATTTAATTCCAGGGGAAATCTGCAGCTTCGTATGGCTTCTTCTCTGTTTTACGGGAGCGAAATTGTTGCGTGCGCGAGGTAAATAGGATGTCGAGGATTTGGAGGAACAATTAATTTCATTGGGAGTATTTAGAGTGATCATTGGCGCTCCGCGTGGTTTTTACCGGTGTAGCTGATGGCGTTGCGGCTGCTTTTAAGCGGTTTCTGGCCGGGGTAGGTAAACATTGACGATTACGATCCGCAGTTGAATCGTCCGTACTGTAAATACTGGCGTAACGATTGCCAGTCGTGTCCCGGAGGGTGCCATTACCGGAAGCATCTCCATTCGCAGTCCTCGTCGTTCCGATAACCGTGCACCTTTCAGCAACGACCCGCGAGGAACATTCTCGCGAAAGAACGCGATCCGATTTCCATGAGCTCCTTGGAATTTTTATTCGCAAATTTCCCCAAGAGATCGAAAAACACACGAGGGAACAAAATTATCCATCCAGCCACCGCATTACGCTGAGCGAATGCCCCAAATTTCAGATGCACGAAAAATTCCCGCGCGCGCTTCCTTTCCTTTTAACTCTCTCTCTCTCTCTCTCTCTCTCTCTCTCTCTCTCTCTCTCTCTCTCTCTCTCTCTCCCTCCCTGTATTACCTCGTCCTACCTTTCCTCTCTGCTTCTGACTCGAATAAAAAAAATATCTATATATATGTACATTGCGGCTTAAAATTTAGTCGTGCTGCGGCGTAAGAAGAACGCGGAAAGCATACGCTCCTCGAGTTTTAAGAGAGAAAAAAGAGAAAACTGGCGCTCTTCCTCCGACAGATTTATAACTATTCAACAATCTCAGTGATGCGTTCATTTAGTTAAATAATAAATTCGGGTGAAAGTGCGAAGATTCTTCGGAAGGTCAATAATCCACGTTAGTCGTATACTGTAGTGACGCAAGAACAACGCATCAGAAATCACACATTATAGTTACTTTAACGAGAAACATAGGGCTATAGTTCCTCCTCGAACAGACTCAATTGCCAAAACCTTTCCATACAGCCCCGCGTATCGTTCAAAATAGAAAATTGAGATAAAAGTGTGAAAATTCACCGAAGAGTCAATCGCATAGACATAAATCGTTCTAATATGCAAGAGGAGCGAAGAAAAACAACACGTGACAAGTTTATGAAGAAGAAAGAGACGAGTGACGCGTTTGTCCTTGAAGAGATTTAATTATAGAAAATTCCCATAACCTCGTGCACCGCTAAATCGATTATTAGCAACAAAAATATTGAATAAATGGTGGGAAAGGGGAAAATGATCGATAAAGTTTGACCTATAGTCGGAGTCTTGGCCTGCTTTCTCTCGACTCGTGTCTATTTCGAGATTTCGCCATCGCTGCGGAATTCGCGCGCGCGTGTACGAAGCAGCGAAGAAAAAAGACTTTTATCGCCAGCTGTTTGTGGATCCGAGCTCGCGCACGGGCTAAAGCATTTTCTGGTCCTGCCTATATGGGCCGCCAACAAAAGGGATGCTCGCAGCAAAAAGAGAATGATATATTATACGCGTATACGTCGAGAAAGTATCCATTGAAAGAAGCGAACGCGGGGCTTTTCAAAGTCGAGACGTATCCCCGACACGCCGGCGGCGTGTAAGTCTCGGGAAGAAAAAACGCAGCGCTCTGCTGCTGGGGCAAAAAAAAAGCAACGCTCGCTCGCGCCAGGACGCGCCAGTCACGAAAAAACCACTGCCAGAGTCGTTCTCCGTTACAACTATATACATATATATATTGAGACACGCGCTTCTTCGCGATGCTTATATATTATTTCTCGATTTTCTACTCCCCCCCCCCCTTCTCTACCATTTTTTAATCCCTCCTCGCAATATCGCGCATTAAATTTTTCGCGAATTCCGCGTTGAAACGTTCCCTTCGACGAACGCCCGGTTCGCCAATTTACGCCTTTATTTTTTCGTCAGTTTTTGCAGGGAATTTTTTTGAAACGGCCGCACGTTATGATTTGTGCGCTGGCGTATACGAGCGCGCGTGGGAGCTAGAGGGGCATTGAAAAACGGTAAATTGCCAAAAATGTGGCGGAGGCGATGCTGTGTCGGGTGCATTCGTGTTCGTGCAACATCTCGTTGCAGCAGATTAAAGGGAGTTTTATGCGAGGCGCGCCATAGTGTTATTAATCTTCGGCGAGAAATAAAAGAGAATGAAGTGGTGTGTTGGGGGAGGGTAGGGAGTGGGGGTGTTGGCAGCCACCCTGGCTCTCCCTTTCATTTCGCCCGCTCCAGGCTCCCCCTTCGGCCCCTTTGGCCCCTTTACGGCCGCGCGTGGTGTCATATTCTTCACGCCGTCACGTCGACGGCCCAATTTTTCTCTACGCTTTCCGATCAATCTCAAGATCATCGCGTCCACCCTTATCCAAGCCATCGAACACTCGTTGCCTTGTGTGTGTGTGCGTGTATACATTTATATATATGCATCCTTTGCTCTACCATACTCTCATACAGCTTTTTTTATTATATATATATATATATATATATATATATAGCGTTAAATTATTCCAAGCCCTTTCGTCGCGCTCAAACTCACTCGAGACGTACGAAAATTATTGAAAAATCGCAAGAGAGAAAACCTGAGATTTTCCCTGCTAGCTGTTCTATATATATATATATATATATGTCGTATAATGAATTTTTATTCGAAATCCGGTTAATGCGGATGAAACGGAGGTTTCAACTTTGGCTTAACTATTCGAGATCGATAAGTTGGTCGAATCGGAGTCCATGCTTGTCATTGGTCGAATATCGATCGTTCCGAAATGGTCAGAATGCAGTCGGAGCGAATATCCCAGAGGAGTACCGGTTGGTGAACGACGGTGACGTTTCATTAAGACGACAAAGGCTCGTTTCGGGCGTCCCTTGATCGTATTCTGGGTGCGTGGCTGTCGCTGTACTGCAGCCTCGACCGCATTACCCTTCGAGAGACGTCCGTGTTAATTGCGATTTAACCGTGTACCACGAGAAAACCACTCGAAAGAATTTACTCCAATCACGCGCGGCTCCTGCACGCTAAAATTAATTTGCCATAAATTATAATACAAGCATTTAGCAATCGCTCATTATTGTACTTTTTGCTTTCAGGTACGTACATATATAGGAGAAGCACAGAAGCGGTGAATGGAGAAAGGATGACCGCGAGAGGTGTACTGGTGCGCCTGGTAATATAATTTTAAGCCGTATAACCAGAAGTTAAGTTATTATGGGACGAAATCTAAAGTTAGCTCAATCGAAAATTCACGGATGAGGGTGTATCATGATAATTGGGGCTTTCCAGACTAAAACGGCTGGGCTAATGCCGTCCATAGTTTTAATAGTCCAGTTTGTTTGCAAAGCGTCCGGGCGTGATTGTTAACGATAGCGGCGGGGAGGGGGGTACGGGTGAGCGTACGTGGCGCGTCTCTACGTTATTATTCAGCGTCCCTGCGCTGGGAGACGACTCGTACCCAATTTCGCTCAATTTGCGGCCGAACCATCCTCTGGCTCGTCCACCGTGCTGCACCAAGTACCACCCGCCCTGTCCGTATATATATATATACTCCGATCGGATGCACCCTCCACCGTCGAGCTAACAAAAGCTGCCACGGAACGAACAAAAAAAAAACATAAAAAAGAACAATACGATACTAAAATAAATATAAACAAAGAACGCGAAGCGTAATCAGAACGATCGCGCTATAAATCACTGGGTCCTGTGGAAAATGGCCGTGTCGCGTCCAGAAACACTTATGGGTCGAATCGATAGCGATCGTTGCTCGCGCCTGCTGCCAATTAAATTCATTTTATTAACACGCCTCGAGCCATAAGTTTGAAATTACTCACTATATATTTCGCTCTATCCGCCAAAAATGCCCGGAGCGCATCGCTGCGTCCTCCGACGGGATGCAAATCATTATTTGCACAGACGCACCCGAGCGTTATGGCCGAAAGTGTTTTTGCTGTGCCAGAAATTACTGGCGCTTAGCGCTGCCCGACGTTTTACGGTAAATATTTATCTTGTTAAGGGAGGGAGGGGTGAAGCGCGACACGCGAGCCGCTCGACACGATCGATTTCCGTATACGTAACGCGTGATATAACGGACGATCATCGCTCCGACAGGAAAGTATACTACTGGCCGTCGAAGAATCGCGCGCTCGTATAGCAGCTGGGATATAGAAAGGTTGCTGGAAAATTCGCAAAGTATCGCGTCCGCCAGTTTGCTCGAGGAGAACCCTGCTGCTCTTCCATCAATCTTCCTGACGAGCGTATAGCGACTCGGATGTTCCATGATTTCATTCATGAAATCGAATATCCGTTTGTCCGACAGGTAAACAGGCGATAACTATACACCCTTCGCCAACACCTGTAATCAATCGATCCTTTGATTCTCGAGAATTCGGTGTATTTTCTTCGGCATCCATTGTAGAGTAATCTTTAACATGTTTATTGTATAATAATAATATTTCACGAATGTGTGTTTCATTCTTGCGTCTCGTACTCCAAAGCTGTTCAAATATTGGACTGCAATTTTTAATTGTCGTTTGATTTTTGCCACGGAGAGCTTGCGAATCAAACGAAACCAAATTCCAAGTATCGAAGAGCGATAGAGCGTGGCTGATAAAACGAAGAAATATAGATAATTTAAAATTTTCAATGTAACGGCTGATTAGTCCCATTGCGATATGAATTACGATCCAGCGTTGCAACGAACGAAATAGTCTCGTCCATGAGATTCGTATCGTCAACGTTTATTTTCTTCGATAAATCATCGTGGATAGTGGATGATAGCGGAGCCATTGCTAAGATAATTGAACTTGATAAGGCGATATATGTTCTTTCATCGATTCGACTAATTTGGTCGGTAGGTACAACGCACACACACACACACACAGCAAAGGAGAGAGAGAGAGAGAGAGTAACGCGAATGGAACATCAAGGTTCGATCCAGTATTACGCTCCATTCTTATCTCGTTTTTGCTCTTATCAAGCTACAACGGGCATTAAAGCCAGCCCCGCTGGATCTGGCACTGATGTATGCAGCCCTTTTTGTTATAACGATACTCGCTGTACCGGAAATTCGGCCTCGCTCATTTTTCCCCTTTTTAAATGCGTCTGTCCCGATCGATGACGAGGAGGGAACACGGGTTGCTTCGATTTTGAGTGATCGAAGGGAACGATCTGGCGATGACGCGAGGAGAGCCCGGCTTTCGGGCCTATTTGCGCCGTTATGCCAGGCGAGATGAGTCCTCCGGGGTGATAACGACAGCAGCGTCGAGTCTTCCTGCACGAGGAAGATAAAGCGTTTCCAAAATCCCCGGAGAAGCCGATAAACAATTTCGCGCGCCACAAACGTTACTTTTTCCTCTCGGACCCTCGTCAAAAGCGCCAACTGTACATATATACACGATGCCCTTTAACTTGACCTACGAATAAATCCTTCGGGAAGAGGAAGACCGTCAAGGTCGCGCCGCTCCAAGCGGAATACAGCGGGACGGAGGCTCGTAAATCTTGATCGAATAAAGAAAAACGTCGAAGCAACAATTTTTATTCCACGGTTGCTCTACATTTCCACTGATATGTGTGAATACGGAGGACGATGAGTGATTATGGTAATCAAGGTTGATTGGGTTATAATTATACGATATATTAAATCTAATAACGGGGGCAGAACGGATATACGAGCAACAACGATTAGACGCTTCTTCTGGTGATCATTATTAGAAGAGGCCATATAGCGTCAGCATCGATATTACAGATGGGTACACGCCGTCATCGAAATCGCAGGGGAGCAGCCCTCTGGCTTTGGGGCTACCTCGTAACTCGGGTTTAACTCTCCATTGACTCGGGAATATAGGAGCCACAGCGACGGTCGACTGACTGGCGCATCAATCGGTTCCCAAGACCACCTCCACCACCACACCACCAGCAGTAGAGCAGCATTGGCAGCTTTAACCTTTGACACCGCCACTGGCACCATCAAAGCCACGGCAATATCGTAAAGAGAATACTCTTGGACGGATTTTTCAGCAGACTTAGGCCTTCGCGATGCCTCCAACTTCGAGGCATGAATCTTATCTGTGCGCCTCAGGCGGCCCTATTCCCAGCTCCTTATTTTCCCCGGCGATCAACCCAACCTCCCTTACTCTACCACCATCCGACTCCTCGTTTCATTTCATCAACTTGATCCGCGTCCCTCTCCCTCCCTCTACCTCCTTCCGTCTGCACACACTCGCACACTTACTTGTATATACACGCGGGGTTAGATCCGTGCAGGGGCGAAGTGTGCGCTATGTACACAAAACCCGCGGAGTCTCTGGTAAGATTGAGAATCTCCAGCATCATCCAGGAACCTCTCGCTAAGTTTCTCTCTTTGTTTATCTTTAACCCACCCAGTATTCTCGGAGTTGGTCCAGACCGCTTCTGCCTCGACTCTTACATACCATTTTTTTTCTCCCTGATTTGCCATTTCACCCTCGCGTCCCCTGGTACCACCCACCGCACCGCCCCTGCCCTGCACCCCCATCTCCTTCGACGAATAACTGTCATTAGAAACTCTCGATTACTCCGAATGAGATTTGTACTCGGGGCTCGTGTCTCTCCGGAGTTTTCAAGCAGTTTCCTCCTCCGGGTCTCTCCCCCACCCCCCTCCCCTATGGGACCCCTATGGAATTCCACCGAGATTCTTTTCCCTTTTGCTCGACGTTTTTTCCCCCCAACCCTCCACACAGGCCCTTTGACTCCGCCCTTTGGCTTTACGCGTTTCGAATATTCTCCCTTCTTCTCCCGGCTATAAATATGTATGATCGTGTATAGCCCGTACATCGTAGGCCATGTACTATACGTGTACCGTAGTACAGTATATTTTTCTCTCTATAATTGGCAATTTTTATTAAAGGATCGAAGGAACCACTCTCGCACTTGCTATATTTTCCAGCACCAAAGACAGCCCTGTCATCATGTATATGCTTTGTAATAACATTTTCGCAGTAACAATCTTCCTGGCAATTTTTGCCATCGGCTCTCCAACGGATAGTCTGGCCTCGTCAAGTTGATTAGTATCCAAGGTAACTTTGATATTTTCCAACTTTATACCCCCTATAACTTCCTGCCTCATCATCTTCGGTTCCCTCATTCTCAAATTCAACGTTCTATCTAAAGTAGAATCTCAAATGAAAGTTGGTGAAATCGGCGTCGGATCTCATTTAACAATACCTCGTGGCCTACCGAAGGATCCTCTCTCGGGATATTAAAAAACGTGCGAAATTTCCTGTGAAAAGTCTATGTAAAAAATGGTCTCTTCTACACTCGAAAATAATATTACAACTCCATCTGTAATAAGCAGTATATATATATATATATATATATAGTGACTGTGCAATAATTATCCATCGATCGTTCTATATATCACGAGGAAATAGCAGGGAAGTGTACAAATAAGACTTTTGGTAATTTCTCATTGGAATTGTGATGAATTCCCTCGGTTTGCTTGTTCCACCGAGACGAATAGGCAGGGGCAGAAGGGGTGGAAGGGGTGTGAGGGAGCAGGAGCCGGTCGTTCTGGAAATATTCAGAAGTACAAAAGCGTAATCCTACTCATCGATTTAAGAGTGGATCTGATCGCTGCTCGAGTTCTGCATTCTGCAGCACTTTTCAGTAGCTCTTTTCGCTGAGACGCCTGAGGGATGGAAGCGAGTCGAGGATCGGCGGGTATTAAGCGGATCCTCGCGGGCTGTGGAAAGTGGGAAGGGGTTGAGGGGGGGGGGTGGTAAAGTGGTAGAGTAGCTTTGAGCAATCATATGCGATACCCACTCCCGAAAGATCCGATCGCAATTTAAGGATCTCGATGCTGATGGCTAGAAGGAAACGAGACTCGTCCGATTTATTCGACGCTCGCTTTTCATCCAGGATGATTCCGATGGGATTGCATCCCACGACTGCACTTTTACTCGCCTATTGTCCTCTTTTTATCTCAATCGCATTGTGTCTCCCTCTTTCCTTCGAGCAAATATATACATTGACAAAATAGAAAGGAATCCTTCAAAATAATTCAACTCGATTTACACCGGATATGCCATAATGAATAATAAGCTTTATTTCTATAGTGCGCAATAATATAACCATTGCAATTGCAACACCTCTGTTCAATCAGATGCCTCTCCGAAGCTTTTCCATGTTTCCTCGTGTATATAAATAAGGCTTTCGACGAAGAGTATTTCTTAAGAGAATAATAAACCAGTCGGGGGAAAACTCGTTGAATTTCGTACCACGCGTCGCAGTATCTATCCATCCTGTCCTGGGAGATCGCGTTGCGCGAGGCGAGGCATCGATTATCCTGGCAGCGGAAGGATTCTGACTCGAGGGGGGGGGGGGGGGGGTGGAGGGTAGTAGTTGCTCGTGACGTCTGTGATTCGAAAAGGGGTATGATTTGCAAGACGTTCCTGGGAATCGATTGGAAATGCAACCCCGATGGCCTCTCCTGTGCCAAGGATCGAATCGAGCGTTTCTCAACGTCACAATCGACGCGTGTGGAGTCTCGATCGGGTCGAAAACGACGAAGAATAGACGCCTCGCTCACCGATCTCTTGTACACTCCACGTGAAATCCTCTGCTGATTCGATATAAAAAAACGGTAAACGATTCGACTATGGCGGAATCAGTGATAAACTTTTATCGAATATACAGAATATGCAGAGGTCATCCGAGAATAACTGAATATACTCTCAATGGAGATTTATTTTAATTTTTGAGAATTATGCATTTTTTCTAGATATTTGTATAGTGATTCGCTGTTACATCTACATTGACGTACATATATATATATATATATATATATATGTAGGACTGACCAAATCGAGTCAACAAGCCAGTTGTCGAGTTGTTACTTTATTTCAGCCACGTGCCCTTGCTTTATCCGAACGTCTCGGACAGGTTTAGTTTTCCATCCGACAACGCCAATCCAACTGCTATCGATATAAAGGGATTTATGCTAATCCTACTTCAACTCTATCGCCGGCTCAGAAGACATTTCGTTCAATTTGCCGAGCTTCTTTGAAAAATGACTCTTACGAGTGCAATCGACTTCTACTTAAGTTGAATCGAAGTCTTAAAAGTAGCTCGATTGATAGGAACCCCTACGCGAGGCCGAACTACTTTTGCGGTGTGCACTCGAAAATCCTTTGAAGCCCAAAAGGACAAGCGACCACTTGTATTTTCAATGCCAAACCCTCGAAAAACGTGCATAATATCGATACGATGAGACGGATATATGAGAGGGGAAAATTATTGTCGTCTTCGCGCGCGATCGTCATGACACGCTTCCGGATCGTGTCCTTCGTATTATAAAACGTACACTATACTTGGATTCTCAAAGATTCATCGGGTTTATTATTTCAGGTAAAAACTGCAATGTAAATACATTAAAAGGTCAAAGTTTTGGAGAAACGATAGGTAATAAAAGATTGCGTCATATAAAATAGCAGGGTAATAATTTTTATCGTAAAGTTGCCGATCTCTGATTTTATTTTGCCCGCCAAGTTTTCAAGGAAGCTTTTACACTCTTTCAAGATATTTTGCCGGTGTTGCTCGCTGCTGTTTATTGGGGGCTTAAAATTTTATATGAATTTTCTAGTAAGTAGGAAGAAAAAAGGGAGACGAGGAAGATAATTGAGTACAGCACACGCTACTTTGTAGGACATTTTCAAGAATATTGGCGCAAGGCAGTAGATATTACGAAATTATCTCTCGCGATGCCTGTAGCCGGTTAACGAAGCGGAATAATTGTATGTACGTTATCGATCGATTTTCGCAATTAATGGTACCTAGCAGAATTCTTTAGCAACTTTCCAGAAGCGAAGGGAGTTGCAGTTTTAAGAATGTTCAAAAGTTTCGACTCAATCAGCTATAGCCTGAATCATGCATCAAAAGAACTCGTCTGCGGCAGTTGGGATTCCCTCACAATTCATTCATGAAATCTCTGCGGACCCTCTCCAATCCCAGTCTTTGATTATTCATTTTTACATCCACCCCTAAAAATTACGTAACAGCCGTATTTTGAATTTATAATCTTTAATCAATTTTTCCCGATATACCTGCGAGATTCGCGATAAAGAACGGTCTTGTTACATAAAAAAAAAATGCTAAAACTCTTACGCAGGAGAATATTGGACAAGGTGGATTTTCACTGTTTGAAGAATAGAATGCTAAAACTAGGGATCAAAGGCTTAAGAGTAAAAATGATCTGAATAGTAAAGTACCAGTTTTCTTAAAATATCACTATATACGTATATACACCAAGCGGTTATTATACGTTGAAAATATATTAGAATTTCTCAAACACTCTGACATGCAAAAAAGTAACAAGAGAGGGCAAAGTCAAAGTGTCAACTGTTATACCTAAGTGGCTTTGGTAAGTACGAGTGGTGGTACTTTTTTAAAAAATGGATGCACTTTTGAATAAATAATAAAGAAGCTCTTCGTTGGAGCACGGAGATAATGAAAAGCTCGTGGATACGAGGGAAAGGAAGGAAAGAAGGGAGGTGAGGGAAGTGCTTTTGCCGAGGGTCTTCAAATTCTTTCCAAATAAACAAGTGGGATATTTCTCAAAGGATTATTTGTATCTTTTGGTCGATATGATTGGGGGAATGGGATTTGATAGCCATAATAGTCTACGTGGAAGGAGAGAACCTTGAGGTAGAATAATGGAAAAACATGAAAGGGAGGGAGGGAGAGACAGAGACAGAGAGAGAGAGAGAGAGAGGGATTGATCGAATGAAGCCTGATAAAACGGAAGCTGGAGAAGGTGGGACAAAGCTCAGTGTAAAGCGCTGTCGAGGGGAACCGGATGGCAGAGCTATTCAAACTATTCGAGTTGGGAGGAATTTCCTGCTGCAGCCGGTTACATGCTTCTATATATATATATATATATATATATATGTATGTATAGTCTACATATATATATAGCTACACTATTTATAGTTAGGGACGTAGGGCCGCAGGCCCGTCTATCCTTCCGCGCCACAGTTTCCTCGATGCAACCCACGATCGAAGCACGGCATTGTGGTCCATGTGACTCGGCCTTGCATCCAATAGGATTATGTGCACCCGGAATATCAGCCAGTTCACACCCAAGAATAGCGCGGAATAGCAAATATTCTCCACCACCTCCTCTTCCTCCTCCTCCTCCCCCCCCCTCAATCTATATACCCATTCTTCCTGTCCATCCCCCAACCCACCCTCCAACACCCCATCATCCTAGTGATTCCTGCCTCTCATAATGCAAACAACTTTGAATTGCCGGAAACTTTGAGCGAAGAACTTGGTAACATTTTGCCGCGGGATCAATTTTAGTGGGCCGCTCATTTTCCTGTGGATTAAGTGATTCAAGGCTAGGCAGCCACCATCACCACCACCCCAGCCCCAGCCCCTCCCCCTTCCCCTCCCACTCCTGCGGCTTCATTGTGCCAGCGGTGGCTGGAGGCCTTTTGAAGCTGCTAAAAGTGATTAATCGCGCGCGTTTTCAGACTTAAGAATAGCCGGACTCCACGGCTTGTTCTGCCTTTGAAAGTTACCACTCCCGCGGCTATTATGCGAATGCAATAAGTTTGCTTTGAAACGTTACAAACTCTGCCCCATCCTCCGACCGTGGAACGACCTTCCCTCGGTGAATCGATTTTAACACCACCTTCATTATAAACCAACTTATCATTGTCCTAATCGAATGATTTATCAACCGCTGCTACAAACTGCTCGTTTAACGCTCCGAACTTTTCTTTCATCCTCATTTATTTCATTTTATACTTACGCACCTTTTTCTCAACACTATTCCTCCTTTTTTTTCTCCAACCAAGCACGACAAATTGCTCTATCTCGCAGTCTCTCGCTCTCTATGTGTTTTTCTTATTTTATACTGTGGAAGGAAAGAGAGATGGAATCGAATCGTCTTATACATATATATATATATATATGTTACAGGGATAAAATAGAAAATCTTCAAAGGAGAAGAAAGGCTCGAAGCGATGGTCATTTTTGTCGATTATTGTCGAAAGGGAAAAGTTTGAAAACGAGATTTATTGGGAGAAAGAGGGGAGGGGAGGGGGATTTATGAGAAGCACGACCGGACAGTATCGGCTCTAAAAGGACTCGGAGGATTGATTAAAAAAAAAAGCGAAAACGGAACATCTGGAATATTCATGGAGCGCGGAGACTTAATGCCAACGCGGCTCCAATTATTTTTCAAGAAGCCGTGACTGTAAATGATAAACGCGATAAAAAAAAGAAGCGGATCCCCATCGCACCGTTTCCACAGTCGTAACTTATACGCTCTACGTTCCTTCTAACGACGCAATATAATGTTATACTTAGAAGTCAAAACGCGGCTAAGAAGAATGTACGCGATTTTATGCACCGTCCCTTATCCCCTTTTCCCTTTTACTCACGAATATTTTTATCCCTAAAGTTTGACTAAAACTTGGAAAAAATTGTTGTTGCGCAAACGAGGATAAATAAAAATTTCTAAAATCTATGCTTTCAAAGGATTTTTTTTTAACGTCTCTCGAATCTTTCACCATGGGCCCAATTGTCGTTCGTACAAGTGTTTTTTTTTTGTTTTTAATTAGCAAAAGTCGACTCACGCTTTATGCAGCTTGAAAACTACGCGAAAGCTGTAGATGCATCAAAAAAGTGTAGTTTGCTCGATGAGCCTTATTTCGAGGGGAGTTTGCGAATGATTAATTGGCACTTTTTGGGGGTACTTGGTATATATAGAGTAGGGAGGGGTGAGAGTAGAAATATTCGTGAGGGACATTACGCGGGCATCGGGGGGGTCGTAAAAGATTTTCTCGCGGGCCGCGAGCGAGCGAAATCCTCCCGTGATCGGAATAACGAGATCCCGTGGGACGACGTCGATCGGGCGTACGTGAATGGCACCCGCGGGACGGGAAACTTTTTTTCCGTGCGGGGAAAAACGTAGAATGGCTGCTCCAGCAACTCCACAGACTTATTCAACGAGCCTGGGCTATGAATCCTATTATAAAATTGGAATTACCTTCTCCGCCATAAAACGAGAGCTCCGAGGAATCTTCAGCAGACATTTCACTGGTACCCTTTTATTGCGATCGATCATAATTATTCACCAATCCCATTCAAGTTGCGGAGGGATCAAAGGCTAAAACCTTTCAACATTGCCGCCAGAAGTATCATTTCACTAGCCCCTCATTCTATCCCTAACCTCACTTCGATCTACAAACCTGCACCCAATTTTCAATGACGCACAACGTACAAACACACATAGCATTTGCAAAGCTTCGTTCGAAAAATGAAACATAAATATAACGATTGGTAATTCGATCAATGATGAATTCTAAATAATTTCATTGCTCCGATGGTTTCGATCAAATCATGCCAAAGAGTTTCACAGTTTTACATAGGAACAATAGGTATTAAACTTGTCATGCAAATATAAATACACACACTTAGATTTGCCAACTCGTCATTCTCATTGTTGAAAATGGTTTAACGTTCAATCTTTTTGGCGATGATCAATACAGTTTTTATTTAATAACATTAGAGGCAGCATTTCGCAGCAGTGCAGAATACGGGCGAACCGCGATCGGAATAACGAGATCCCCCGGGATCGAATCGATCGTTTTCGGGAGGGGTGGTGGTAGGGCTAAAGAGGAAAGAAGTATAGGAAGGAGAGGGAGAGGGGGGGGGGGGGGGGATTGGGCCCGCGGGAACTGAAAGTTTTTCGCGCATCGAAGGAAAGGAAAGCGTCGATCGGTGCCGATTCCAACGGAGCGATGAATTTTATTATAAGGCCACGAAAGCTCTGGAATTACGTTTTCCATCGATGCCGGAAGTTGAAGCTGAGCGAACTTTGCCGGGCGATTCGGGTCTCCCGCCATCGCGCTACTCACAGGCGTCACGACGCTCGCTCGCGCCATTGGTAATTCCTCCCTGAACAAGATGGAAGTGCACGAATGACTTTATTTAACTTTAACGAAAGTTTAATTGGAATTTTTCTTATTTCGCCTGCGCTTGCCCTTTTTCGCGGGTAATCGACGAGTGAAAAGAGCGAGTAGCTCTCCTTCCTCTTCTCACCCCCCCCCCCCCCATCCTTTCTCCCCCCACCCTAACACCGCCCATTTCAACCACATTTACCGCATCTTCCACGAACACCACTACTTTTCCCACTTTTTCTTCGTCTTTCTCCTCGTTTCTCTTTTTTCCACCCACTCCCTCTCACTCTCTCTCACATTCGCTCTTTTCCCTTTTCACGCCTTTTGTAAAAGCTTATTTTTCTCTGCTGCTCCGCAACTCAATTCTTCCAAAATCCCACCTCTCGCTACCACTTTATGAATATTGTTGTCGAATTTCCAAGATAAAATCGTATTCATACAAAAACTTTGCTCTGGTGTACGAATACCGATCTGCTCAAAGCTACACGAAGGGCTTGTCAAAAGTTTTTTAGTTCATCTGTTCCAATGCATCTCTCTCTCTCTCTCTCTCTCTCTCTATCTATATATATATATATATATTATACTATAACCTAATGTAGTGTGCATTAGGGTGATACTGTATTACAAGTTTAGAGCACTCTTTTCGCTCTTTTTACGAGGTGTTTTATGTTCAAGGGACGATCTAGTTCTCACCTGGCAAATGTACGAGTAACAATGAGAAGGTCCTTTAATAGCCAAAAAGAGTTCGTATTTAGCCGAACTTTAAGGGTGTGCTTGATTTTTATTTTATGAGAGATCCAGGTTTGGTAGTAAAGCCGATGTGGCTGCTACAAAAGATGCTGGATAAATTTAATCGAAGAACTAGAGAGCAACACCTGGGTATCAATCCTTATAAAACACACTGGTTTTACGACTGCTCGATATACTATAATTCCAAAGTGCCATTAAACTTTACTATCCAACCCGATGAAACATTCCTGTTTTTTAATTTTCGAGAACCTGCTTAATCAAGAACTCTGCAGGACTCTCTTGTATACATATATCCTGCCTGATCCGCACATTCTTTATCCACGGCATGCAACTTTTTTCCTAAACTTTTGTATAATTTTTTCATTCAGTTCCAGCGTTCTCCTTCATCGTGGAGTCTCGTAGCTTGGATCAATCCAATAATAATAATGTAAATCCATGCAAGCATCAATTCGATGGATTTAACGCGTGCTATCATTTTCAATATCAAAGTTGATAATACACACTACACATCGAGTTCTACAAGGCACATATTACACGACCATTGACTCTTCGATCGTAAAATTTGTCCGACAGACATTCGTACTAAATATATAAGCCATTTTCGTCAAGGTACCGCAAGGTACGAGTGAAAAAGATACGGGCTCGGCTGTCGTCGTTCCGTATTTATCGAAATGATATTTTCACACGTCTGGATTTTGTCGGGGTTGCAAGGGGAGGGTCGGGGTAGGTTAGAGGGGATGGCAGGAAATTCGTGATTAAATTTAATCGTGGTGCAATAAAGTCTCGATGATCGGGATGCATTATTCATAGTTGGATATTCGGCAAATAAAAAATCGATCAATTCCAAGGATTGGGTTGTAGGAGGACGAAATCTAAACGGGCAGAGAGAAGGATGGGGATCGATCGAGAGAGGATGTAGGTAGCACACGCGAGGCTCCTTTCACGGGGCCGCCGCGGCGTTGGCAAGAAATCTCGAACATTTATGATAGGATTCGTTGGGTGCGCTTGCTGCGAATCGATTATATAGGAAACGAAGCCAATCGAAAACGTCGAATCGACGAGGGAAAGCCGAACGGTGTGTTGCTGCGCGAGCCGAGGCTGCGACCGTAAATGGACGAGCGGGAAATATGTCGAAGAGGATGAAACAACGTTAGGAATGATGTCGAAGACGCTCCGTGGGAGCTGGTGCGATGGAACCGGTATAAAGCTATATATATATATAGGCTCTATGTGTCGTGGTATTACGCTACTGCACTGGGTCACGCGGAGGATGAGATATACCTTTATTGCTCGAAGGGGCCAAGCATGGTGTGGCAAACTGCCAGAAAACTACGCGAAAGAAAGGGAAACGGTCAACTGCGGCGCATCCCAGCTAGCCTAATCCCGAAAGCTCATTTTCCACCGAATATTGCTATTTGGCTACTAAAAATGCACTCCCATTCCTCTCGCGTTTTCCCCTCAACGGCTTTATCATCCCCCACCCTCCTGCACCCCTCCACCGGTGACCTTTTCTCCAATTTCCCTCCTGGTAATCCCTCGAATCATCGTGTACGTCCTGTCCCTTTTCCTCTGCAACCCCTGCACCGCATCTCGCATATATATATATATATATATATATGTACCAACGAACCTCCGCTCACAGCCTCAATTATTTAGCAGAAAAATCTCGTTGTTTTTGTCCCTTCCACGCAACAACTATACAAATTGAAATATCGAAACGTGTCACTCGATGAACAAAAATTCCCTCTTTTCCTCCAAAATCTGTCATTCCATCTTTTACTTTTCAACCACGTTCGCGTTACGTGTACAGCCTTGATCGATGAATTTTATATGGATTTTCCTTCGTTAGAAAAATCCAAGCCCTTGCTGCGCGAAATTGCCACGATTTTTCACCCCTGTAATATTCGATGTAGGTTCGAGTCGATGAAACATTTTATGTGAAACACCGATAGTACGCTATATATACATATATATATATATATAGGTATGGACCGTGCTCGAAGGTCGTACGGGAGAACTTTCGGTATCAGCAAAGGCAGGATGAGCTCTGGCTCTGGTTTGCGTGATATTAAGTGAACCGTGACGAAGAAAAATGAAAGGAAGAGAGATGGGAATAGGGGATACCTTTATTACGGACGGGACGAGCACGAGTGCTTAGCCACGTGGCATCCTGCCAGAATCCTTCGGAGGATCGCGAGGCCTTTCCTATATATATACGCGCGACACAACGAAATGCTGACGACCGTTTCCAATGTAAAATAAAATATACGCGCGAGTGCACAAAGCCCATCCATTCGATTTATAGGGCTGGAGGGGAGGGGGGGTGAAATAACAGATCTTCCGGCGCGATACAATCGTCCGTTTACTGGAATTTGGCATTATTGTAAAGCGTGGGACAACGCGACACTTCAAAGATTTTGACAATCTTTGTCGATCTCTCTCTCTCTCTATCTCGTTGCGTCTATATATATACAAACTTTGATTATTAATAAATATTTCAACAATATGTGTCACGTAAATAACACTAGCACGCAGCTATATTGTATTAATTGCATACTATTAATATCGCACTGACTCGCGACGGAAATGCCGAATTTATTACAAAATTAATTGAAATATTTTTGTTTCAATTTCGGGAACGTTGCCGCGCTCCCTCTTTTACGAGTACGCTTTATTTCATTTTGCGCGCAATATGCATTCTGGCTGATGTAACGCACTGCAATTAATATTGCACTTAAACGCTTTATAATTTGATTTTCCCTCCTGATATACATATATTACTTTTGGAGCGTTTGCTAAATCGAATCGTAATTTCCATTTTATTTTTAATCTCGCTAATCGATAATCATCTTGAGCGTTGCGATAATGATCGTACGTGTTTTCCGAAATTGACATTTCCTACTATATAAGCCATATATATATGTAAAATAGTATATTTTGCGAATCCGACGCAACGTGCGAAGGCATCGGCGCGTACTCGTGTGACTTTAATTGTCTGATTTATGCCAGGGGCAAACTACTGCCACGAGGCTCGATAATTTTAACATATTTTCAATGCTCCATACATATAGTGTATACATAAAGTTGCCTCGACTCGTGTTATGGGTAAGCAAATGAATCTGTAGCGTTATGGGGAAACATCGAGATCTTTGCACGACGTTGAAATTAAGCACGTGGCTAAGGTGAAGTTGATCAAAGACAGAGGGGCCGATGTAATGTAATTGCTAGAAATTGAAATTTGAAAGCTTGGAAGGACTAACTGTTGCATTAATTTCGCCGTAGCACAGAGTTCATGCTGGGTAAACACAAGTCGGGAATTTGTTGGAAGGCGAATCTGCTTGTACGAAATTTGATGCCTGTTAACATTTCTCGGAGAAAATCTGGAGTTGATTGCATACCGTGCAATGTTACGATGTAGGAGCTAGTGGCTTGTAAACAGTTTATTACGAAACTGCGAAATGCCTGCGAAGCACGTCTCAATTGGCTATATTAACAATGATTTACCCTTAATACCCTCGACCCTGTTATATTTCGATCCGGCTTACAGGTAAATAGCACCTGCTATTTTCGAATCATGTAACTCGAAATTTGTGCAGGAAGCTGCAGCCCGTAAACACTATCGGTTCATAATCACCAGCCATGGTCATCCACCGCCTCCCTGCGATCGTTCATAGATTATCTCAACCGTTTAATTTTGCCAAACTATATATATATATATATATATATGTATATACATATAGCTCGATCGGGCCAAATCCTCCATACCGTTTTAGCGTCCGTGAAAGCTTAAACCTGCAGCAGCAGTGGTGTCCTGCGATCGATCGTAATCGATAAGGCAAGTTCGGATTCATCATTTTATGACAAACGACACCACGGGATATTTTTTTCTACCATCGACCCACCTAACCCCTGTCGTTAAAAGTATTCCTTTCCAACGCTATTTTTCACGCTTCCCTAGTAATGAAAATCTATAACCAATCTATAACCGATCTTGAAATTGATAACTCGAGATAAATAGCTACGGCTCCGCTTTAGGAAAAGGTTTTAAAATTCGGCGAACATTAGTACAGGCATCGGTGGAGATTGCTGTATATGGCTCACTTAAGCCTATTTCTGAAACGAAATTCCATCGATCGCGCCGCAGTCGATCAATTTCTCTTTTCCTCCACAACCGTGATTTGGTATCGGACGACCCGTAAAATTGTCTAAATAGCGAGCGAGACCAGAAATATTCCGGTACTACGTCTTATGGGAAATTTATTAGTTTGAGAATTATTTTGAGCATGCAGCTTCCGAAGTTTCCCCGTGGAGTATGACTCTGGCAGTTAACTCAGCTTGACTTTCTGCCACATATATAAACGTCGCGCGTGTCGAATATTAATCGATGCGGCTAACCGGCGAACCGCGTCGACGAGCCAACATTTTGCCCAGCGGAATTTCGCCTCGCGGAACCAACTCCTTAAATTTAAATTTCCATACTAAATTAATTAAATACATCAGCCTTCAGCCCATTAAGATTCATGCAACTTGTTAGGTCACCAAAGTTACTTTTACACAAGCAGCAATGTGAAAGCTCGTTCTCCCGGCTCTCTCTCTCTCTCTCTCTCTCTCTCGGGATTATCCAAAGAGAAACACAAGTTTTTCATAAATTCAATTGCGTTATTATTGCTGTTGTTATTATCATTATTATAATATTAATAAACGCTGAAATTTTCGCGCGATAAAGGTATACCGTTGGTTGCGCATTCCTTACGCATAGTTTCTTCCGATACTTCTGCTATCGGGTTGGGTGGACTCGTTTCCTGGAGATTGGATAAGTTCCGTTATTTCAAAGTACACGAAAGTCCGCGGCTGTTACGACGGCCGGTGATGCATACCGAATAGCTCGACGAAGATCTTATTTGTGTTCGCCGGGAGTTGGCCGGGATATAGGATGGAGGATCCAGCACGACTTAACTGCGCGCTGCCCCCTCGCTTCAACGGAATGTAATCGTGCGCAATGTCAATCAGACTTCGCGAAGCCCCTACCGGATCCCATAACCTTCGACCCATTTTCAGTTACTTCGCCTTTGCCGGCTTTGCTTCTGTACCCTCTGATTTTTATCTCCGTCCAATTAAATATCCTGCTCTCTTATCCATTGATATACTATATATTTATATACACAAGTACTATAATAATAAATATATATATATATATATATATATATAGCATAAGGATTATTCGTCGCTTTTCGTAATGGAATTTTTGGGAAATCCCTAGGTCGCGTCGTGATAAATCATGGGGTTTCGACGAAAAGCTTTCTCATAAAGTAGAGAAGAAAAAAAAAGAAATCTTGACAGTGGACGCGCAATGCGAGTCTAGTGACGAATCTGAAGGATCCATCAAGTTCAGTCGCTTTCAGCGCTACTTTTTCAGTGTGCCTATATAGTAACCCTTGGAATCCAAGTGGCACTGTAATAGAAAGTCCTGACAGGGGTCAATCTCCTAACGGTCGATTCCGAAAAGTTAACCCAGCTACCTCCATCGATCACCGTCCCAACCTATTCCGACCTGGTGTGTTCCCTTCCTTCCTGCCTGCCTGCCTGCCACCCCCTCCGGCTGTGTCGCCTCTTCTACAAAACTTTCAGCTTTTTCCAAGATTCTACATAACATTATCGCCCAACCTCTTTCCCTTCCTCTGCCATGGATACTATTTATATTCGATTAAATATATAAATCCAAATTCTAAGCTCCCTCTCCCCTTTTGACTCGAATTTTATCCCATTTCCTTGTTTAATGAAAAAGCAGAGATAATGTCAATGGAACTTGCACAATACCATTTTCATGCTCCACTTTTATAAATATACATCCCTATATACCCTCCCCTGTCTTTTTCCATTTACCTGCCTCTTTTAAAGCAGTTCATTTAAGATTGTAAGATCTCGCTACAAACAGCATATTTCCCTTACAGTTTCTCATCGCCAAATATGGAACTTGCTTGTTTCCCGTCTTCCGAGCCTTTTTATCATTATTTGCCCATCCCCAGCATTACTACTTTGAAATCGTAAAACGCGTAATCGTGTTCAACTTTCGCCAAAGAAAGATTAATCATGATTTTAATGCAAAAAGTCCTGCATCGTTGCGATACGCTGGCTTCTTTGCAAGGAAAATAGAGTTCGTGTATACCTTTCGATATTTGTTCAAGAATTTTCCGAGAGAGAGAGAGAGAGAGAGAGAGAGATTATGCAGTTTCCATGCAATCGAAAGCAGGCTGCAGAGAGGATACTTGATTTGTCGTTGGGGACATTTTAATGCCGAAAGCGCCCCGTCCACTCCGACTGCAGCTTTATTGACGTAGTCCCTTTGAAGTGGCAAGACTTTGCAATTGAATCCTAAATAATATATATATTTCTTTCATTATAATACGAAAAGTTTGCTAAGCAGAATTAAACGATTAACGCTTCAATTATCATTCACCATTGTCCCAATGCTGCAATGTCCCGAATTCCCAACTCTCCATCCATGTTTATTTGCCGTTGCGAAATCGCAACCCTTATTGTCGAGAATTTAATCGAGTTCGACCGCTTCTTGTTTTTCCCTTATTACGGTATTTTTCCACAAAGTTCATTCGTGAAATTTATGAACCGCGATGCAATCAGTAAGGATCAGAGTGAATAATTGAAAATTAGATCGGTCATTGATGGATGATTGGAAGGTGAAATTGGCCAGAGTAACGGTAAGCATTATTAAGTTACATTGACTAATGATCCGGTGAGTCTAGAAATAACCTGTTTATACACCGAAGCTATTCTTCCGGCGAACACGAGGGATTTGGCAGGAACGCGATCGAAATTTCTCCGCATCGCAAAAGTTGTCCGAAAAGCTGGAGGAAAATTTTTCCGCGCGATTTCCCGCATTAGGGAATAAATTTTTCGCGCAGTCACCGTTGGAGGTTAGTGGTAGGAAAAGTTTCGTATAGATTGGACGAGGAGTGGCAGCCTGCTCTCATTCTTCGACGGATCGTGAGCTGCCAAGGTCGAATAACCTCGTCCTACATATATATATATATACAAATACATGTATATAGCACATTGGTCGCGACAGAATTGCCGGAGAAGCTTGCAGGAGCGTCGAGATATTATTGATATTATATAACATATATTAAATGAATTTCCATGAGAAAAATCGTTGGAATTTCGGGGCAAAGTGTCTCTAATAGGCGAGTGGTTGAAAGAGAGGAAGGAATAAGAGAGGAGGAGGGGGAGGGGGTGGAGAATTTTCCGAGCAATTTGTCGAATTGGAAAATAAATTTTAGCGCGAGTCACCGATCGGAATTGGTGGTAAGGAAAGTTTCGGTCGAGATTAAGGGGAAGGAGGTATCTTTTGACAGCGGTTTGGCCGTCAATGACAGGGCGTTCGGTCCCGGTAAAATCGCTCGTGGGGATGGAATGAGTTTTCCAGGCGATTTAGCCAGGTATTTATTCGGCCCTCCCTCGACGATAGCCGAGGGTGGCCGAGAGAGCTCCTAGGACCATCTTCGGGGAATGCCTAACATAATGTAGCAACCCTCTTCCTTTTCCTATCCTTCCTCCAACCTCCACCCCCCACCTTCCTCCCTCTCCAGAAGCTTCCAGCCGCTTGACTCTTGAACTTGCCCCTTTCTCTACTTGCATGGACGAGCCAGCCACCCCAGTTATTATCCATGCGTTAGCTCCACTCGAGCCAGCCAGCCAGCCAGGCCTCGCAGCACAGTGATTCTCATTCCCTCCTTGCCTCGCTTCGGCCCAGACCAGCTCTCTCTCTCTCTCTCTCTCTCTCTCAACCCCCAAATTCACCGCTTCCTCCTCAGATTTCTCTTTTCATCCACCAATTCCACCTGGGCAAAAGCCCACCAGATATTATTTCGCTTTGTTGCAGACGTTATTTAAGGACGACGGAATTTTAACATAATTAATTGCTGATTTCACTGGAGAAGCTCGCCAAGCGTGAAAACGTTCCTTCCACCTCCGTCCAGGAACTCTCCAGAATTAATGGATATAGTAATTTTATTTGGAGCGTTGAAATATATTTGCTAGAGAAATATTAATTCATTGAATTAGCCGAATTCAGTGAACCGTTTGATTAATCATAACAATTGCAAAGCAATTTAATCAGCCTATCGATGCAATACTTTGATTCGTACAATTAGCCGGAGTTCGGGCTAATTCGATCAGTCAATTTAATTGAATTTCATGGAAGAACGGTTAATTTTATTAAACTATTCCCCCGTAGTCTGAGAAACATGGTAATTAATCAGCTTGATGGGATTTGTAGGAATTAATGATTCGATCGAGGATGGAATTAGCATGGGCGAATATAAAATCATTTTATATACCATATTCCGCATGAAACTCCATTTTGAATGTCTGCAGGGGTGCGAGAGGAGTACGTAGGTTCTCTCCTAGTGCACAGACACGCGCATGCAGCCCCAAGCACATACACATGCAGATATTATAGTGTACTATATGGATCATGAAACTGCATGGATTTTCAGACCATTCTTGATCTTTCCCTATTCGAACGGTGAGAGCTTTAAGCCCGTCCATAATTTTGTAGCTTTTCTTCGATGCGTTTTATCATACCGCGCTCGTCATTCGTAATATCGTCGCCATGGATGATAATCCCGGCCGATATTCCTTCGGGATTTTATATCCGCCATCCCGTTCGTTCGTTCGGGCGAATTCTATTTATCGCGAAACGCGCAAAATTGCGTTACCATCGTAATGCAAGCAGCGCGCCATGAGACGTGAAAGGAAAGTAGCCTTTCCTATAGCCAAAGTAGTTGTAAAGTTTGCCAAGATTGCGGCTCCCCTCAACATCCAGCGGCCAAGAAATTTTCTGATATCGACCACTGACGCCAAATCGCTGCTACTCTCCTCGATCTTACCCTGCAGCTTTAATTGCAACTTTCAAAACCGCAGAGCCCACCTAGCTTCCCCAATCCCGAAGCGTCCAGATTAAAGAGGATTCTAATGAATCGCTTCTCATCACACACACACACACACACACACACACACACACACACACACATATATGAACCATTATCCGTTTCTCGTGAAAATTCCCATCTTTGAACGATTTAATAATTAAATTCAATACTGTATAATAATAAAATTTATGGATTCGACGCATCAAATTTGGTGAAATTTCTTTCGAGCTTTACAAATTTAAATATATGATTATGAATATATATATTGGTCAGGAAAGTGCATCGTGACGATTCGTCGAGACACGGAATGTATTGTTGAAACGATTTTATTAAGAGTGCATGTAATTGGAGCTGCTAAAACAGGCTGGGAGTTGGAATCGATTTTAATCCCCCCCCCCTTCCCCCTCCCCTTTCCTTTACGCGTAATGGTAAGAAGTTACATTCTGGTTATGAGCCCTATCGTGACTGCGCGATCTGCTTTTATCGAATTTGCACGATTCTCGCAAGCCCGACTCTCCTTTATTATTATCGCTCACAGCCATGAAGTGAAATAAAACTTTGATACTTTCGAGAGCTGCTGACACAATTTCGCGAAATATTCACGGTCGTTTGTAAAGCTTAATAAACAACGCTCGGATTATCGGCAAATTGGCCAGCTCGTACTCAAACTAATTTATGCGATTTTATATTATTATAATGCGAGATCCGCTAAAACACAGCAGGAATTAAATGCAAAGTACCATCGGCGATTAAGACCCACTTATGCTCTAACGCGAATTTACGTCTTTTCATATATGATTTCGCTAAATAAATTATATTCCATGTAAAATTTTGAATAAATCGTATACATACACCGTACGATCGTATAGCTACACGTGCGATTGTACGTTTTAACGAATAGCTTCGGTTCAGCTTGAACATTCCATTTTACTACAAAAGGTTTTTCCTTCTAACGCCGGCATATTGGATTTTCCGGTTATTTGACTATAATAACAGTTTTTACTATCAGCCTTAATGAAATCTTAAAGCGCTAGTTTTCTACTGCTGTATATAGTTTTTATCAACCCTCGCTACTCATTCTGCAAGCATCATTTGCTCCAAATTAAACTCGATCGTTATACGCTTAATGCTAAATTAAGGGAAATACAAAATTGCCATTGTATAGTGAAAAAATACCAAGTTAATTTTCACACACATATATAAATACATATACCTGCTGCACCGTTGGAAGGAAAAGCCTGTATGCTGCGAATTTTTTGTTTGGCCGGAGCGAGAGAGCATCGAGAAGTGAAGGGTCGAGCGATATTTGAAGAGAATATTCGACGTGCCTTGTGCCGTTTGCTCCCCCCCCCCCCCCTCCCCCCTCACGCTGGAATGCGACGTAATCGATGCGAACTGGCTTTTCCTGCCTCTCGCAGGCCCGGAACAAACCGGACGACCGCGAAGATTAATCATCGGTCGATTTTAATATCGAGACCGAATCGATACTGCCCCGTTCGCTGCCGGTGTAATTTATTAATTCATTTCTGCGCCGAAGCTGGCCCTGTTACCATTCTAATTCCAGCCAGCCACTTTATGCCCCGAGCCCCTAAAAATATTTTCCGAGCTATTCCGTTTCTCTCGCGACGAAAACTTTGCCGTTCCTCCATTCGCAAGTATCAAGATTAACGATATTTCATTATTAAATGGTAAAAATTTTCAAGTTCCTGGAAGAGATGGAGAAACGAAGAAATGTATTTTATCAGGAATAAGTGCACAGAGTCTCGTGGTGTTGTATAAAAATAGGACGGATCAACCGAGTATTAGAGGAAATATTGCTTTCGATAGAGGAGCTGAGTAAATGTTAGATAAAGTGAAAGAGGGAGAGAGATGGGAAATGGGAAGAAAAGAGGCCTTTAATTGCGATAAACAAAGTGTAGTTTACGAGAAGAGGGGCGGAGTGCTAGGGAGAGCTCCGCAGACTCTCTCTCTCTCTCTCTCTCTCTCTCTCTCTCTCACACACTAATGTTATTTCGCAAAATACACCGCTACACTTTTAACTACTCTAGAGTAGAGATTTAAAGGGGCTGGAGTGTCAAGGAGGACCCTTTTGCAGTCTTAACCCTCTCGAGATCCGTAAACTCGAGATCCGCCCCCGAGCAGCTTCATTAACGTCAGCAGCCCCGTCACGCTAGCCCCTCGAAGGACACCGCAAAAATATACCCCCATTCGTCTTCGCTTTCCTCAAATTGTTTTTAACTCGTGCAATTTCAGCCATTTCAACCCGAAGAGCCCTCTCGTGACAAATGCCGCTAACAAATTTACCGTCATTATGCTTTACTACCATTTGTTGCCTTTCCGTATCAAAGAACCTCGCTTTAACTAACTTTAACTCCGACTCCTTGGCTTGGAATTGTATTTTTCACAAGTGCCATTTATTATACTCCGAGTTCACCCCCCTACCCCTTCCCACCGACTCCCCACCCAATCTAAAATATATTTTTCCAGTTAAAACCACTGCAAAACCAAAGCATCCCAGCTTACGCGAAAACTGCAAGATTCCTCGTTTTTCCATCCTATTCTATACAAGATCTTGGCAAAGAATAATATAGTCGGGTACGTGGTATTCAAGATATGTAACGATAAGGAATTATGTGTGTGTATACCTACATAATGCACATCTGTAATAGGTTTATAATACGGTCGGAAAATCGAAGGATACGATAATTTGAAGAGCAAATGGATTTTTGGGATCCCCTCTATATATACATATATATATATATATATATATATATATACATAGAATAGGCAGAGGGCAGCGTGCTGTGGAGGACTGTGCTGCATTTTTTATCCGGGCAAGCAGAGACTTTTAATTTATCCAAGAGCATCTCCGCAAAGACACTGCAACGAGCTGGGTCCAGGAATGAATTTCCGGGCGGCGAGGACGAGGACGAGGACGACGACTGCGGTGCACTTGAGCATTAAAGCTCAGGCTGGCTCGAACACGATGCAGCTTTAATTTTTCTCGGGGTTTTAATGCCATCTAGCCAGGGCTCTCCCTGCAGTATTTCCCCTTTACCTTTCCTTTCCCGAAAGCACACGCCCCACCCGCTTCAGGAATTATCTCAATGAAGTCATTTCGCTGGTTTTATGAGAGCGATGAAGTTAAAGCAGGAAATGGCAGATGGGAGTGAGAAGCCCTTAGCGATACGCGTACCGATTACGCGTATACGAGCATTTTGGACTTTGCGCGTGTTTGCGTGTGTCGGTGGGTGCACGTCCTATACCGTGCATCCCCGATATACCGCATAGGCTGTCGTCATCGTACCATCCATGAAACGCGGGAGACTGGAAGCGTTGAAAACGCTCGGGATTGTAATTTTCGCTCTATCTTTCTGGCATTCTTCCCCGTCCCATCCCCCTCCCCCTCCACCTCCCCCTACCACTCCAGAAACCGCTTCAGCTTTCCGAGCCATTCGCTCTACGTTTTTAATCCACTCGGTAGCTCGTCGCGGAGGCCGTTGGAGGATGCGACAGTGGTTGAAAAAATCGAATAGCGTCGCTTCAGAAAAATAACTCCTGAACGAGAGAGCGACTAGATTTTCGAATGCTGCAATCGCCATGAATGGAGATTAATTGTCGCCCACCACCCCCCACTCCTCTCTCTCTCTCTCTACCCCATTCGACATTTTGCAAATTTTCTTTTACCCACACACACACACACACACACACGCGCGCGCGCGTACACAGGGAGTTTATTCTTGCAATAGTGGAAAAGCGTCGGGAAATATGCGCAGCGTTCCAACTTTTTCCATGTTTCTGTCTCTAGAAATAAGGGTGAAGCTTTTTATTCTTTCGCAGAGACAGTTTTTTGATAGATTCGCGTGTGTTTGTGTGGCCGCGCGTTCTCTCGTGTACAACGTATTGTAGAGAGCCTCGAAATGCCACGCGAGCTTGCGCCGATGCAAGTGGATATATATTACAGGAGTGGTGTGCGAATGTATCAGGATTGCGAAGCGGGAGGGGGTAGGGGGGAATGCGAGAAACGCCTACAACTCGCACGCGACAAAATGTTAATGCGCCGCCGGCCCGGCGAATTCGAGACAATAATTGAAGGCCTCGGAGAATATATCGTGCCGCGATGGAAATCCCACTGCAACTTGACGCCCCTCCTCCTCCCCATTCTCACTCTCATACGAGCCGCGCGAAAATGAGAATACTTGGAATACCACAGCGTCGCACCGTGTTCTAGTCGAGAAACAAGTAATTATTTAAACGCTTCTTCGATCGTTCGATAAGAATCGATTCTTCAAATACGCTTCTTTGGCTCTGATCGATGACTTTTCGAACGTGTATATACGATGAGAAATTAATATTTTTAATATACTAGAATATTACAGTATCGCGATGTGCGCTATTCGATGGAATAATAATTATTTAAACGCATTTTCAATTGTTCGATAAGAATCGATTTTTAAATTATACCCAATGGCAAATCTATGGTTTTAATATATACTAGAATATTACAGTATCACGCTGTGTGCTATTCGACAAAAACAAATAATTATTTAAAAATATTCCGGATTGATCCATGAGAGTCGATTCTTGAAAGTTACTTGATGGATGTTGAGTGATCGAGGTATTTGAGAATTTACTGAAAAATAAATGAATTTTTGTATATTTATATAATATATCGGAAAGCCACAGTATCGCGTAATGCGCGGTATTTTCGAGAAACAAATAATTATTATTTATCCATCAATCCAATTGCGTTGTAATTTCGAGAGAGTAACAGAATGTAAAAAAATACTCGATGAATAATCGAGAAGCCTGAGAATTGTCAAAAAATCATAGAAATATCATAGCACCGTTCTACATGAGAAATTCGAAAACAAATCATTATTGCAGCATCCAACGTGATGGAATTAATACAGAAAGAGTCGAATTTGGAAAAATGCTTGATGAGTGTGATCGAGGAGAAGTTGAGAATTTACGGAAGAGCAAATGAATGTTTACTCGAGTGGCTTTGAAGCTGCTGGTGGAATCCAATGAATTGGAATCGAATTTGGCGAGGGGGTGATTTCGGGAGACCGGTCCATTAGGTCGTAACAAGGACGCGTTGACGGTTTTACGATGCGAGTTCTGTGATGGAGGGTATCTCACTCTCGCGGATGCCTGATAGCTATATATATATATAAGTAGCGAGAGCGGTGCTGGCGTCGTCGTCGTCGAGGGAATTCCAGAGTTGCAGGTGCACGATCGAGTTTCGTCGTGGCTGGACCCGATTGGGGCGTGCGGCGTGTTTTGGGGTTTGGAAAATTAGTGGATGGAGCCGACCGCTTCCTCGGAAATGGCTCAGGTGTGTAAGCTCCGTGAGTATCGCTGTCCGGAAACGATCGGAGCTCGAAACCTTCCGCGACGCCCATGAATATTGATCGACTCTGCTTCTATTCTGTGTGTGTGTGTGTGTATATATATTATATCTATCGGCCGGAAATGTGCGTCTAACCGAACATCTCGCGACCGAAAGTACTGCTCGGGCCGCGCGGTTACGCATAATTTGCGGTGGCATCCATTTTTATCGGCCCAGAGGCCCGATCGATATAATCTCACCAGGACCCTTTCACTCTCCTATAGCTCTATATCCTTATAACATTGGCTCTGTAGCAATATTGACCCAGCCATCATTATATTACCTCCAATTAGCCACGCTAATTGCTCTCGCTTCACTTATTATCCAATATCGATCGATCGATCTCTCACCAACTTATTTACCTTATCAAAATTTTCAACCTTATTATCGTAGAGTTGCATGCCTGCTTCGCCCTCGGGATGAAATCCTTGCAAAGAATATCGGGCAGGCGAGCTGGCTGGAAAGTCGAGCATTTACGGGATTCTCCGGTATAAATCGTTGTATACACACGTAGCTAAGGTAATTTTTCGTTTTCATCCGGTGCACGGGCTGGTCACTCCGCAGGAAATAAAACTGATGGAGCCTGCGTTAAGTTTCTCTAATAACCGCCTTACGATTGAAACCATCGAAAAGCACCGTTAAAAGCAGCCCTTCTCTCTCGCTCGTTCCAGCTGAATCTGGTACAATCTCCCGGAGGAACGACGCGATCCGCGATTTTCCTCGTCATAAAAGATTTTCAAAAATGTTTTCATCCGGCATTAACTGCTCGCTAATTGCGAATATAAAAGGGAATATTCGTGAAATATTTAGCCGAGAGTCCTGCAAATTCCGAACATCGCGATTCAAGCCAATGCGGGCTTCTATATTAAAAAATCCTGCTTTCGGCCTCGCTGAATAATTACGCGAATTTTTGCAGCTCTTTTGTCCGTAAAATCTGCAATACATATATATATGTATATATACAAACGTTTTTCAAGCTTCTTATTATATGGATTGTTCAATAACGCCGCATAAATCGATAAAAGAATGGGAGCTTCGAAGCGAGCATAATTAGAGGCATTTGTGCAGCAGGAGGAGAAGCCGAGTAGTGGTTTAGAATTTCAAATGGAATATAATTGTATCTCCGCGACGTATAGTATTGACGGTTGAATATGGAATTGAATATAATGCGATACGACAAGAGATATCGCTTTGCTCCTGCGGGAATTCGCGGAAAATCGTTATGGTCGTGCTCTATATACATATATATATATATATATATATGTAGAAGCTTCCAGGGAAGCCTTCTTGGTCTTCGGGTTTCGCCGGAGAGTTAAGGAGCGAGGCTCCAACGACAATTTCGCGATAACAAGGGTAAAGTAGCTTTGGAATATTGTAGCGTTGGTACAACTGTGAAATAAGAGAGCTGTGGATGTATGGTATAGAGTCATGCAGTGGTCATGCTTGGGGAGAAATGGCCAATGCTCTTGGTTTCCCAGTGAATAGTGTGGACTCGGTGCAAACAGTGTGTTTCCGATAAAGAAAACGCAGGAAATGGGAGGAAGAAAGAGTTGTTTTTCCACGCGGTTCTGTATACTATACATATATATATATATATATATATATATAGGTTTACGGAGAATCAAGCACACGCAGGCTAAAGCACAGCTGGTGCCAGGCTGGTCTACTCCTCATAAGGAAGTTCCGGTGTAAGGTGATTTCGAGCCAACCCGTATAAAGTGTGGCCCACGAGTCGACTTAAGGTGGACTGATAAGACCAACGTCGTCCTATCGCAAACCGTTTTCGTAGGCCAACGCGCTTTACGAGCCTCGATCTTCTGCTAGTGTTCACCCACACTAAGAAAGAAGGTGGTGCCTCCACCTATAAAGATCCCTAACTAATTGCGTTTCCCGCTTGCCTCCTTCTTCTTGGCCCGAAACCCTCCTATCTACCCCAGTAATCGCCCACAATTTCCAGAATCTCCTTATTTTCTTTCCACACCTTCACGCTTGTGCTTTTAACCGAGTTTTCCTCCCTGAAAAATAGCAAATAACTCACCGACTCTCCCTTCCACTGCCTTTTCCCATCGCCATTGCATCCTCTTTATAATTATTTATGGCGATCGATAAACAATTTTAACCAGATGGATGAATTTCGATTTTTATTTATAGGCTATATGTGGGGGTGTAACTATTGTATATATAACGGTGTGTGCGTGGTGTAAACTGATTTTTAGTCAAGGATCGAAGTTAACCAGTGTGATTTCTGTTGTTGCAGGAGGGCCATCCTGACGAATCCTGATCTATTGGCAAGTACGTCATGGTACAAGCTGCTGGAGAACGATTTTTGGGGTACTCCACTCCGGGAGAGGGGTTCGCACGGGAGTTACAGGCCTCTGTGCGTGGCCACGTTCCGAATGAATCATATCCTAGGTGGTTTGGATCCCTGGGGCTATCATTTGGTGAACGTCGCGCTGCACGCAGCTTGCACGATGCTCGTCGTGAAAATCGCCAGGAAGGTTGGTAAAAAATTTTTCTACCCCCCCCCCCCTCCCCCACTCCTACACATCCCCCAACTCCCCACTTAATTCCTTCATTTCGCGAAAGACTCATCGCCTCTCTAAACTCACGAAGATAATAGTGACACCTGTAGAGTCCGCGTGCTCGTGATCGTGAAAATAACCACGAGTCATAATGTGGCTCGGGGATAAAATTCTACGACGCCATTTTGCGTGGTATTATTACGTTAATGACCGAGTCGCGTCATATTTGTGCCGGTGAGCGAGACGCGGAAATAGTTACTGCCTTGTTTGACCAGCAATGGCTGCGTCGCTAAAACTTTCACGAGGATCTTCAAGAGCGATCCCGTGGATTCCATAAGTGTCGCTAATTCAAAGAGAAACGCGGTTTACCGACATTTCTCGTTTATCAATTAATTGGCAATATTACGGTACGTGGATATAATTATATATATAGGAGAATTAACGAGACGCTATCTATATCTATATATATTGAAAAATGTATTTGGGATTTGCCGCAGGTTTTACCAGAGAGGAGCAGTTTGGGCCACGCTATAACGGGCTTCCTATTTGCGGTTCATCCGATTCATAGCGAGGCAGTGGCGGGGATAGTGGGGAGGGCGGATCTGCTGGCGTGTTTCTTGACTTTGCTCGCCTTCCTGGCATACTCGGCTCACTGCGAGCAACGCAGGTCGCCCTTTCTGCTTCTGCTGGCGCTAGTCTCCTCCGCTCTAGCAACCCTCGCCAAGGAGACCGGTATTTCCTCCTTAGCTCTCTGCCTTCTCTGGGAACTATGCCGTGGTGAGCCCAGTCGCAAGGTAAGGCCCCCTCCTCTTCTTGCACTAACTTAAGCCCCACCTGGGAAATCCCCCTTACATCCTAAGACGACCATCCAACTTCCCTTAAGAACCTTCAACTCCAGTTTCCTACCGTGCGAACTCCCTATACATATATTCGCAAATATCGATTCCCCACTTCTTGATGGAATTACATTTAAATCGAGAACTGCGCCGTCTCCGCCTCTTCCCTCTCTACAAATATTCCCTATTATATTAATTGAATGTGGAAAGTCTCTAACCGAGTCGTCGAGGGAAAGGATCCCTTTTCTGCATGCCTTTAACAATAATTATAATAATAGTAGCCAGACCACAGAGTACACAGTAATAGTACAATGGTGTTGAATAACAAACAGCACATTGATGAGGTAACAATGAACAATGGAGTATCGTGTATATATATTAAATATTGAATTAACAAAGTAAAACAAGGTGTGGTTCGAGGGATTTGTCGAAGGTAAAACTGCAGGAACAAAGAGAAAGTTTGCATGACGAGGAAACCAGCAGAGTTTTTCGGCGAGATACGATTCTCTTAAGATTTTGATGGATCTAATGGATCTTGGGATTTATGCTCGTTCGTCTTTCGACGGTTTCACTCAATGTCTAGGACGAGAAATCTAATCAGAAGCTACGAGAGAGATTCGCCAAATAGAACATCGCGTAAATCTCTCCTGGGAGCACGAAATATAACTACGATGACGGCCGAAGAGGCAAGTTCGGTCTGGAATCCTCGATTCTGGTTCACCAGCTGAATCAAATAAAACCCAGCGGTGTTGCCGGCAGAATTAATGGTCCCATCGGTTCTCCTAAGACTTTGCGCGTGGAGAACTTAATTTTCCACTGATCTCAGCCAGTTAACTCGAGAAATCAGGATTGATCAGACCTTATACGTGCCGGCTGGGTCATTCGCGACATATTCACTGGCTCGAGCCTGCCTCCTGGGAAACGAGGACCCTAACCGTATATATAACACAGCCGAGAGAGAGAGAGAGAGAGAGAGAGATATATACGAAACTTGATTCTCGTAAATCTTCGTGGTCCGAAGGTACAGGGCCTGTGGCCAAAAAAATTAGGACGCCAAAAGTTTGGAGAGAAGAATTTCCTTTGGTGATGAGGTTAGGGCGGGTGTTCGAGGGTGTTCGAGGCTTCCGGCAAATGTGACGGAGGACAAAGTTTCGCCATGGAATGGCAAGCTTACCTTTTGCCAGGCTCCGAAACTTATCGGGATGTCTCATAACATGCCGAGGAGAGCCTGATATAAGGAAAACTTTTCCATCGCGTGGGTCGTCCGTCGGTCGGTGCACGCGAAGGGAGGGACGCGAGGCCCGGCAGAAAAAGAGATCGGATCCCTGTACCGACATTTTATCGACTCATCCCCCCTGGAGGAAATTAAGCGTCGTTCTCCCACTCCGTCTCGCAGAAATTTCGGTTCCTTTGACCATCCTGACTTGTAATTTGCAAATCGTTCCACGCTTATTTGTTTTTTGCGCAGTCAAGATGATCAAAGGAAAATTCTTCCTCCTCTAATTGCTTCCCTGATTTGCACAGCTTCTGGAGAGATACTACCGTGTATACCTATATATATATATATATATGTATAGTGTACGAGTGTATATAGCATAGGAGCAAGAGTCGCTTTTTTTCAAGCTCTCTCAAGGTCTTTCGAGAAAAACGGTCATTCGAGTAGTACAATATATTTTCATGGACAATTTATCAGCCGAGGAAAAAAAAAGATGGAGGAAGCTGGCTTGTGAAAAGTTGCGAGTAGAGCCGTCGAGTAATCGGAACTGGTATCGAGCTGGTACTTGGAGGAAGCGGAGCAATTTCTTTGTCGAGGCAACGTGGAAATTTTCGTGCGCTCGTCTCGAGGCACTTGGAATTCCGCTAGACTGACTGCCGCAAGCCAATTGTCGAGTTACGGCGCGCCAACTTGTCGCCTCGTATCTGGGAAGACAACAAGTCAAAGTCTCGCAGGCTTGAAAGTTTAAGCGGGTAAATAGGACGGAAGCATAAGCAAGGGACCTAACGTGTGCGTAAGAGCGAGCCTGTCTGTGTGTCTGCGCTTCTCTCTCCAATGCTATATACGTATACGCATACATATAGCTAAGTATGTGCGGTAAACAGCGCGTGCATCATTGGAATTCCTCGTAAAATTGCTGTCGTACCTATATATATATATATATATAGTATACTCGCAGTCTCGAGAATAAGAGGGAAAAAACAGTAGTTTCGGTTATCATACTAAAACGAGTCACTAATAAGTTCGAAGCACGTGAAATATAGCATAGATAAACCGTGATATATATAGCGTTTTCACCGCGATCAATCGCGGAAAGTTTACAGCTACCGAATGACATTATATACATATATACACAAATGCAGAAAGAAAATTATGTTATTTCGATAGGAATTGGGAACGCGTGACTTTGAAGGGAAGAAGCAGGTTAGGTTCTTGTTTTTACCCGGAAGAAAAAGTAGGCGAGTGAGTAGCGATAAATGCTGAAGTGTGCGAGTGTGCGCATATATATATATATATATAGGGGAAAAGGATCGAGGTGGTATAGGAGCTGTACAGTTTGTGCATTCGAGTCGTTGCTGGCAGAGACAAGGAGCTGATACACGGTGAGCTCGAGACCCGACCAAGAAGTTGTACCCCCTACTCCAGAGGGTAGCATCTTCCTCCAGAGTAACCTGCAGCAGCCGGATGCGCTGGATGCAGCAGACGCCTCGCGTGATGCATGTCGCCCTCCTGCCGAGCACTGGAGGACTGCCAAGTCCCCTTCGCATTTTCCAACACCCTCAACCACCTCTTCCACCCCCCCCCCCCTCCCTCCCACCCCTTGCCCTACTCTGCTCGAGCTTTTATTCCAGCAGCACCCTTCCGGGGAGCCATCATCTTCACCGGACCACCCCCATCAACCCCCGTTCACCTTATTCCAAGGCCGATCCGGCGAGCGCAGTCGAACGCGACGCGTTCGGAAGCGGAAACGTCAGGCTCGCTTGCTCGCTCGCTGGAAAAGCTCCCGAGTACCTCCGGCCCTTTGTTCCCTGCGCGAGAAAATATGCAAGTAGACGGTGCCGTCTGCTCTCTCTCTCTCTCTCTCTTCTTCCTATCGCTTCGCACACGCCTATATTCTGCCAAACGCCAGCCCGCTCCACGTATATATATACATATATATACACCCCTTGAACTCGAGAACAGAAACCACTCGAAGCAGGTCGCGGCTGATTGATATACGAGCACGCTTTTATGGCTTTGTTTTCCCCCGATGTCAAAATACCAAAGAATTTATCGTATTTAAGAGGCGACTTTTTGCTTCGCCCCTTTTGAATAAAATGCTAATATCGGAGGCGGAGGAGCCGGGTATAATTCCTGCAGTCGAATCGAGAAGAGGGCATTAAAAATGGAGAGCGTAAAATCTTGAGAGCACTCGTAAAAGTACAGAATGTAACCAGTTTTATGGGGCGACAAATAGTTGGAGCAAACGTTCCAATGGGATTAAGAGAGGTCTCGGTTTCTCTTGGTTGAAATTCAATAAGCATCGAGAATATATACATATACACCACTGTTGTTGCACCTATATATATATATATATATATATTTCCACACAAAGATAATTATTTGCGGAGAATCACGATTATACTTATATCTCGACAAAACTATTTTTCAGCAGACCAGTTGCGGTTGGAACCGAGGAAGGAGCATCGGCATTCTGTCGGGGAGTCTGGTGCTGTTGGTTCTGGGTCGTTTGAGGATCGCCGGAAGTAGGCCGGAATTTGCCAGCGCTGACAACCCTACAGCCCGGAATCCTTCTCGTTTGACTCGGGGATTGACATTCCTGTACCTGCCTGCGGCCAGCGCAAGAATGTTGCTCTGCCCGAGCACGCTGAGCTTCGATTGGTCGATGGACGCGGTGCCACGTATCAGCAGCCTCGTGGACTCGAGGAACATCGAGTCGATTTTGCTGTACGCCTCGCTGGCCGGCGCCAGTTGGTGGGCGGTGAAAGAGATGAGGCGTGCCAATCGGAGGGAATCGACCAGCTGGTCCCACCACGTTTTCTATCCTCCGGCAGCACGGTGGTCCGTGTCGAGGTGCACGGTTTGCCCGAACAGACGCAGCAACGCTTACCACACGGACAGTTGCAGGGTCGCCAACAACAACAACAACGGACCAATCGGCGACTGCCACTGTGCCAAGCGACAGAACAGAGCCAGCCAATTGAACAATGAGATTTTGACGAATCGCAAACAAGTAGCCACCGCCTTGTCCCTCTCCCTCGGCTTCCTCGTGCTTCCCTTCCTCCCGGCCAGCAACCTCTTCTTCTACGTCGGTTTCGTCATCGCCGAGAGGATACTCTACCTGCCCAGCGTCGGCGCTTGCCTCGTCATTGGCACGGCCATCTCCACCAGCTACAGGATAGCCAGGAGAATATCCAGAACCAGGGGCAGAGCAGTCTTACTGGCAACTGCCATACTTATCGGCTTGATGTCCGTCAAGACCCTCGTGAGAAACGCCGATTGGCACGACGAGGAGAGCCTCTACAGGTCCGCGTTGCACGTCAATCCACCCAAAGGTAATTCACCCCCCTCTTAATCTCTTTGCTCGCTCTCTCTCTCTCTCTCTCTCTTCTTATCTCACTCGATTTTTCAAGCTTTTCACTTGATTTATCCTCCATTCTAGCGCCTCGACCAATTGCCAGACGATATCGCATATATTCTCAAACCCGAAGGAATGATATATGATTGTGGGGGGTCCGCTTGAAAAATGAGTCGAAAACTGACGCTGCGCTGAATGAGATATGAAAGTCGGGGGAGAGGGAGAGGAGGGAAGGGCCTCTTTTCGAAAATTACTCCTCTCCATTATCCGTCCCTTACAGTTATTTCCATAAGTAGGAAAACACTGGTACGACTGGGTATATTTGTCATGGCAGCTGCAGTATTTACACGAGAAGCCAGTGCTCCTGGCGATATTTACCGTGCTTCTTGGCATATTTGTCGAGGCACATTGGTACTTTAGAGAGAGAGAGAGAGAGAGAGTTTTCCTTTTTCGAGCTAACCGTCCAGCTCCTCCCCCCCCCCCCCCCTCCCTCCTTTTAAATCCACGGTATCTCGGTATCGACGACGAAACCACCCCCGCGGTACCACAACGCAGCGCAAAATGAAAATATCACTGTCGTCACGCTCGGATATAAAATAACGCACGGCCATTGTATTATCCGGCCAGGCTTGCCAGACGGAAGATAACGATAGAACAGGCCTGGCATGTTAATAATATAAAAGGCATTATATTCATCCACGGCCGTAATCAGATACGACCGCTGACTAAAGATAAACGATGTCGTAAAAATAAAATTCGTCGTTTTGCCGCGTTATGGATATTGTCGCTTTTTATCACCAAGACTGACCGAGCTGCCTGTCGCCAAAGCTCTGACTCGTGCCGTCGCGATAAAAATGGAAGAAGACAGGTGAGAGCGAGCGACAATTATCCGACAGGATGCGCGCACCTACATATATATATATATATATATATATGACAAGGAATAATCGTATTTCAATCGAGCAAAACAGAGGCCGAAAAACCTCTGATGCTTCACTCGAGATTCGATCGTAACGTTACGATTGAATGCCTCGTGTATATAGCCGAGCAAAAACGATCAGCGTTCGAGCGAGATTTCCCATCGATCCTTTTTTGCCAAGTCGAGCAAACGGGCCAATTATAATTAGAAACGCGCGCGCGAGAGACGCGAGAGAAGTTTGATAATCTTCGAGAGAAAATTATCGCAATTAACGAGTTTTCATTTGGAATTTCAGCTTACGGAAATTTGGGCAGCGTCCTCAGTGCGCAGGGTCGCTCGGCGGAAGCCGAGGAGGCATTCATGGAGGCGCTTCGACATCGACCAAACATGGCGGACGTGCATTACAATCTGTAAGTACAGCGCGAATAAATTATATCGATTATAGTCCTGCACGCATTGGCGACGAGAAACGGATCGCTCAGCTTTTTTGCTCCGGATTTGCCGGAGTTGCAGCGTGAACCAACGGCAATTGATTCGCATTGAGAGCTGCGTAACTGTGTGATATCTACCGTATTATATATACGGTCGAAATTATAATAACGTTATCTCTCCCATCTCGCGCACACACCGAGAAATATATATATATATATATATACGGAGGGATTCACCAAACGTACCGCGTTACTTTCAGTTAATTTAATACTGGCGAAACCTTCCCCACTGTCGATCATCCCTCCAAGAAATATTCTCTGACGATAAATCCTCTCCGAATCCCCCCCCCCCCCCCACTCCCCGCACCTTTATTCACCACACCCCATGCTGCGGGGCAGCAGCGTTAAAACCGTGATTCTGCCAATTAACGGCTCGACCCTGTGTATTGGTGAGATATGCTTGTTAATCCTCGACTAATCGTAACATTTGCGAACAATGCCCATTGCGTCAATTATTAATCTCGGGACTACCAATGGGAAAGCAGATTACTCCTCTATTTTCCTACGGTATACTTCCAGAGAAAATAAGAAGAAAAAAAACTCCTCTTTTCCAGAAGAAAGATTCTCCGCATTGCTTGTTATCTTTTGGAGAGAGGAGAGAGAAGTTGTTTTGAGTAGAAAATGACGTTATTGTGGAAAACGTTGGGGAGTGGAGTGTGAATGGTGGGAAGTTGCAAGTTCCGAGGGAGTTTGGATCGGTGCTCATCATCTTTAGGTATACTTCGACGCGACGTCGAGTCGATAAGTCGACTGCGTCCTCTGCGAGCTGGTGATAAGCTCTGGCACTCGGTACTACGCGCTACTTGACACATGTATACACTATATATATGTATATACTCGAAAGTACATATATACACAACTATATAGCAGTGTAGCAGAGCCATTATCCAAAGCGAAAAGCAGCTGATAGGAAGGAGAGGGAGAGAGAGAGAAAGCCTTAAAAGAAAGTAAAAAGCGAAGACACCGTACTGAGCCGGAATAATGCTGCATCCTCGTGAACCGCTGGTTGACCAAGAGTAAACAGACGGAAACTATCGAGATAAGCCGAGTGGCCACGATTTCGGCATTTCACGTGTCCAAAGTCAACCCCAGCGTCGTTTCAGAACTTGCTCGTATAGGACCGGACCTATTCTGGACTGGACTCTGCTTTATCGGATTCAGCGCACGGACCCTAATTAACTGTTATCTACCTACGACCTGATGAAGGCGCCCGACAGAATGTCGTGTCACAGGAAAACCATCATACACCCAGGAAATCCTCTAGAATTACCCTCTCCTACCTAACCTCTTCCTACCCCCCATCCCTCCTCGTACTTTATAATATACATTATAATAGCACACGCTTGTTAATGAATTTCATGGGAACGACCATTTTTATCTTTACCCATGAATAAGCTTCATTTTCCCTTTCCCTACCTCCTCCTCTCATCTCCATTTCCTGCTCCCCATGAGCAACGAAAGATTATCCGCGGTCATTCGTGTAACCCACCCGCCTAATTAGGAGTTCCCCCTGTTCATTAAGCCAAAGATAGCGCGGTTTTCGCAAAAATTATATACGATACTCTTGTCCGAGGAAAGGATCCATTTCTCATTTCACTACAAACGTGTTTCGCTGTAATTTGTTTGCTTCTCGGTCTTTCTTCTTTCTTGCGTGGCAAAAGCCGAATCACCTGTTCGATAGTAGGGTCTGCTATGTGTGTGTGTGTGTGTGTGTGTGTATATATATATATAGTGAAGAGTTTGGATAAGATCGATTCACCGAAAGCTTTTCCGGAGAGGAGACTGGATATTGACGTTTGACACCTTGCACAGGGGTCAACCTCTCCGATGTAGACTGATGACGTTTGCGGGTAGAGGCGCGAAGCTTGTTGATTTATTAAAACCATCTCAGCACCATCGTAGCCGGTTCCGTCAAGCGGCTATGAATAGAAAATTGATTAGTCTTGGTGGGAAAACTGACGCTCGGCGAACCCCTTCTCGCAAAAGTAACGGGTAATTAGGTATTACTTGTTCGTCACTATCGAGGGAATCGATACCCCCACCCCCCTCAAGTCTCTCGAACCTTCCCTTAATTAGTACAAAGCTTGGCCTTAGAGTTTAATTAACACGGGAGTTCGTGTAAAACTCGGAACGCGCGAAGGGTAATCGTGTAATTGGATAATGGGACTTCCAACTTCCGGTGCGAGTCACGAAGAAATTGCTCGTCAGATCGAATACTGCGGACCATTATCTCAACGTGCTTCAGTCCACTGCAACATTCGCCAAATCCTGTCTACGATAGGCCACGGTGAAAATCTCCGAAACGAAAATAGCATAATTCATTGAAAAAGCTTTAATCAGATTAGTTGCATCTTTGAAAGTTTCGGAAAGTTTCGGTATATAACCTTTACAATTGTCCGAGTTTAAAAATAATATACAAACTTTGTAATGCGCGAGAAACATCTTCATTTTATTAATTAACAGAAGTTCTTCAAATATACCGTTATACACAGGAGCTTCGAAACGATTACGAGCAATCTCGTGCAAGAGTTGCGTATTTGTTTCGCGCTCGTGCATTATTTTCGAATATATATATATATATATATAGTCTGAGGTTTGAAGCCATTATATAGTATACATAAAAGATTACTCAGACAACTCCTAATGGATTAATAATGTTAGCTTCCTGGAAACTGGGTAATTGATAACGAAAGTTAATTTTTCATTACCAATTTCTGCACGATCAATACCGTAATAGCCACGGAGCAATATAACTGTTATATACGTTACATAGTCTAGCGATGATGACGGATGGAAAGGTGTGCAGTGACTAAACGTAATTACTCCAGAAGCTAATGCAATAGGTAGATTAGGCGACGATATTGACATTAGATCAAAGGTGCTTCTCCGGCCACCTGATTGTCGGTCAGGATGTATGCACGATATAGGCCGAAACTGGATAGAGATTCATCCGAGCGAGAGCACAGTGGAAATTACCTGCACCAATGTCAAAAGCCAACTACGGCAATCTGTAAAAGCTTCCGACGATAATAGCTCCGTATATACATATATGTACATATATATGGTGATGGAAAATAATGAAAAGATTTATAGAAAATACGCGTAGGAGAGGAGGAAATGGGAAAAATGAGGGAAATTTGAAAAATGGCACAAATAATATAGAGTGTCGGAAGGGGATAGGTTGTACAAAGGGATGTTTAACGAATTATTAGAATAATTTGTTTATAGCGTAGAGAGGTATGCGGAGAGAGATTTCGGTACACAGAGGGGAAGCAGCTGGAGTTGGGCAGCCACAAGGTGGGTGGGTAAGAGAGGAAGTGGGGAGGGTGGAGGGAGGCTACGAATTGAATGGGAAATTGATGGGCTTCGGGCTGTCGGGCGTGTACGCGCATATCCGCCATAGACGCCAGGAATCCGTTGTCCAAGCGTGTATACAGCCTGTACTGTCGGCCCGGTAACCCCTTTGCGTCCCTTCAGCCCACAGCCCATCGCTATACTCGCACTACTTACACGCACGAGGCAATCCGAACATGCGTATACACTCACCAACACGAGCCTCCTACTCTTGGTACACGTCACTCACACTCTTGTACACTACGGGACACGCGTATATATATATATATATATAGTGTACAGATATACAGGGTAAGGTGGTCCATAGTTATGGGTCGGTGTCCGTACTGAGCTGGACTGGTTATGGAGAGGACCAGGTGGAAACACTTGGCCCGTTTGCTCTTCTGTTTGCCAGTGGTGACCACTTGAATATGTATCGGCCGACCGGTGCTTTGATTGTACGCCTCGTCGTATCTGCATACGGAAGTGTTCCGTCGCGAGAATCTCCCTCCCCCCCTACACCCGCTCTCTCTCTCTCTCTCTCTCTCTCTCTCTCTTACTCCCTATTCTCCTGTACAACCTCGAGATGCCTCCAGGTTCTCTACACGTATATATATGTATATATATACGGCATACTACACGCAAGGTCCCTTACGAGTCATCGCTCGAAATTTTAGAAGCTCGTTGTATATATATGTATATACAGAAACATTTAAAGCGCTATATTTTAGTCCTCTCGATTATTATCCTTTGCCTCCGACGAGAATTAAATGGCGAATGCACTTTACGCTCCATTTTAATATGTATATGGGTTTGCGGCCGCCCTCCATTTTGAAAGTTCATTCGGCGAGAATAGTTTGGCTTACCGAACATAGTAACAGTCACTCGTAAAATAACCCCACTTTCCTACCCGCTGTTCCTCATTTGAATTTTCAACAGCCCCGCGAGCAATTAATAAAATTGCTTGGGAAAAACACAAGCGTCATTAGCATCCCTTGGCAATCGGGCTAATAGACGCTCTTGGTGAGCGTCGATGCATAAAATATTCGGATTCGTCTGAGCGCGAATGTGCCTTTGGAAGGGGACCGTTTAGACAGTGGAGTTCAGTTTTTTTTTTTTTGAACAAGAACAAGAAGAAGAAGGGACTTTGGTGAAAAAGGGGATTATGAAAACAGGAGAAATGCAAAGTAAGCACGACTTATACGTATATATATATAAACGTATATATAGCGTAATATAGAAGCTTCCGTCTTCAGAGGATCCAGGTTAAAATCTTGGTGGATGTTACTTTAATTCGAATATCCGTGGGGTAAGCTCCTACAGGTGCGTCGGTTTCCAGGAGGAATCGATTTAGCGAGGAAAAGGGAGAGAAGGGGAGAGAGGACGCGTTTGCGTTTCATTCGAGTCGGCAAAGGGTGCATTAGTTCAAAGAGACTGCACTTGAATATAACCTGATAACGTTTGATCGCAGCTCGGCCGCGTCCTGCAAAGGGCGAAATTATCCAGCGCTTCGCAAGTTTCCGCGAGATATCCGCGAACCTTTCCAAGTATATACTTGCTAGTCAATTGCCACCCCCCCCCCCCGGCTCCCACCCTTTACCAAGCCCTAGCCAAGATCCTCGATTAACTAGCTAGAAATACACGCTCCTCCACCTTAACTCTCGCGTTTATCTTCAGACCTTATTTCTCTGTTTTGCCCCAAACCTACGAATTAATCCATTCCGACGTTTCACCGGAACTTTCCGGATGAGATTCAATTTATTTATCCGCCAATGATACTCCGTAATCATCAGTTTACCCTTGCTGCAGTTATTTCGTCGTGTCCTTATATATATAGGGCCATAGTTGTTATAATTTTCGCGGGGGATGGATGATATGGTTTTTTGTTTCCTTTGGCTCTTCTTACGGACGATCCGTATCTCCGGCGTGATGAGGTGCCCCGGAAAAGTTACGTCTCTCGACGCGCTCTAATTTGGAGCGGCCCACGTGCGCAAGTGGTTAACGTAGATTGTCTCTGGCGTGGCATTAACTCGGGCTCGCGTTTGTGTTATCAGATACTACCTCGTTAGCGTAACCATTTAACGTGACTGCGGTACACAAGGCTCCCTCAAACGCAGACGCCACTGCGTCATCGACCTACGACTTTCTTTGCTTTTCGGATAATCCCTGGTTACCCACACATGCTCTCTCTCTCTCTCTCTCTCTACCTATTATATTGGTGCATGCAGTCACCGTATACTCTGTAGTGCATATATAGTACACATGCGGTTTATTTCCAACATTTCGTCTCTCTCTCTCTCTCTCTCTCTCTCTATATATATATATATATATATATATAGTTATTATAATTCTCACCTGTAACGCTTCACCATGCCACGTTCAAGTTTCATTGATCCATCAAGCGAAAGTTCCAACGAGACTGGCCATTTCGACTCCACTGCAACGACATTCTCACCTTTTAATGTTTATACAGACACCTACTACTTTTTCACAAACTTAGTACTTTTGTTCGGAACAATTTTTTCCCTATACATACCCCGAGATAACTTGAAAAGTCCACTGGAACTTTTTATTTCTCAGAGAATTAGAATGCTGCATGATAAAAAGGTCCAGTCTGATAATCTTGTTTGTCTTTCAAATTTCGAACGTAAGGAGATAACTGATACGTATACGTATTAGTTGCAGCTGATGGTGTTGATGTTCCAGAAGATTTTCAAAATTCCTATCGAAATTTGTGCAGTAGCAGTATATATATAGAATATTTATGATATTGATGACTTAAGTACTTTACTCAATCGGGAAATGATCGTAATGAAATTGCCATCAGCCTCTGGCGTTATTTCCCTCAAGCATTCGCTAGAGTTCCGTTTCAATTATATGCCGACCTGGTTCTCCAACTTTAGTCGTCTCTCTCTCTCTCTCTCTCTTACAGTTCTTCTTATTCTAATAAAGAAACATCCACAATAAGTTGGCGTGCCGTGGCGCAAAAAGGAATCCGATGAAACTTGTTTCGCTGATACTTCAATTAAACTGTTGGCTCTGCTTCGGCGAGAATCTCTAGGACGTTTCACCGCGAAATATCATTTTCGAAGAATCGCCGCAACTCTCAAAGGAGCCGGGGTTATACAAGCTGAATGGGAATGCGGAGTGAAAGTGGATCCTGAAAGGCGAAAAACAAGGAGAAAAGTTTAGCTCGATCGCGAACTTTCCAGTCGAAAGTTTCGCTCGGGGACATTAGCGAAACAAGAATAGCGCGCCGCGGCAACTGCATGCGGAGATATTCGACTACCTATATATCTATATAGAGCCACTGTCAAAATTTACCTCTGATATTCTTCTGGCAGCGTGCATTAGTCGAGTTCCCGAATATGAGCTTTAATGTAGTCCACTCTCCGCTGCACTGCCAAGATAACCCGCTTTAAAATTTCCAACCCGTGTTTGAAACTGAAACTGATTTCATAAACGTGCCAAGAATATCGTTCCTTCCGCGCTCTACAAATTAAACGGCCACTGACTAGACGTATTTTCGCCGGAAGTCCAGACCTCGTTTCATTTTCCGCTCAAAATCACGACGAGGAGACGTACTCTTCAAAAGGGCCTCTGCATTGAAAACTCTATACATATACATATATATATATATACGACTCTCTCGTCGAGACTCGAATTTCAATCATGCTCTTCTCCCATCTATATACGAGCCTGGAATTTTCCAAAGAGAAAACTTTCAATGTCCCTCTTTTTTCTCCCCCTACGGTTTTGAGCGACAAGTGCAGGTTTTTCAAGATTTTTTTCGTGGTATATCCGAGACACGCTCGTTGGTCGCGAAGAAATCCCTTTTCTCCAAGTTGGCCTACGGGAGTTTACTGTCATCTCCACGCTGGGAAACTTTGGAGCTTCGCTAAACGCGTAACGACGTGTTGTCAGTATACCTAGGCAAAGTAGCAGAAAAATCCGCAAGCTTTCATTAACGAGGACAAACTTTATCGCGACGCGCAAACAGTTTCCTCTCGGTATAGCATTCATTGCATCAAAAAGCGAGCGAGACTTCTAAAACTTATTCGAGGAAAATTGGTCGAGAGACTTTCTTTTCTTTCTTTCTTTTTTTTCGACCTGTAAGAAAAATTTCAGAGCAGCTAAATGGGTGTTTTTGGTTTTCGGGCTGAGTATAAAAATAGTTGGAGTTCTTTCGACGAGATTTGGGAAAGGACGTGCGGGTGTTCCATCTGGGATTGAAGTTCTGCTGGAAAAGTGGGAGATTCTTGGCAATGGGAGAGAGTTGGCCGACCGCGATTTCCGTGTGTGGCTGGGGCTTCGAAAGTTCGGAACGTCCAAACGCGCTCTGACACGCTTCACAGTCGGTACTGTTCGACGGATTATGGAATCTTTGGAAACAGACAACGACAACGCGTCACGACTCCCCGGGGAGTTTGCACCGGCCTGGAAACGCTATGGCCAACTTCGAAATGCTCTTCACTCGGAAATCAAGTGTCGAATTTTACAACGACTCCCCCTCCATCTCCGCGCCCTCATCTCTCTCTTCTCACGTATCTCAATACTATCCACCGGCGGACCAAGCGTTGATTTTTTCACTTGAAAAACAAACAATCTTCCACCAAGGACACTTTCGGGGAGAATTTCTTCCTTTCCGCATATATTACACTATATATATATATATTCAAGTCAGAGAAACAGAGAGAGAGAGAGAGAGAGGATAAGAAACAAAAATTTTTCCCACGTACCTCGAAAATCCAATTGCCGAGCTTTCAGAGTTCCGCTGCTGCTAAGCGTTTGATCATTATTATATCAGCAAAGAGAGATACAGTGTACGAGGCAAATAAAGGGAATCAAATAAAAGTGGAAAGCGCATTTTTTTTTACAGAGAATCGTGTAGCTTTCACGCGTAATTTTCTTCCCTTTTTGCTGGTAATTGCGAATTGTCGGTTGACTAACGAACTGTCGGACTGCAGAAAAAAGCTCGCTAGCCGAGCAGTTAATCGCGCGGGGCTGAAAATGCGTGAAGCCCCGGATTAAAATGAGCGCGAAGCACTCGCGTTCCCGATGAACCTTCGCGTCTCGTGAATCATTTCGGAGCCCGCGAGCGCGCTAGTTTGATATATTAATCCAGCGAGTCGGAGAATTTATCGAGTTGGAACTGCTTTAATTCAAGTTCAAGCGTCGCTCTGCTAATATATGCGCGCTCGGTGGAATAATCGAAGAAACACCAGACTCGATCTTAAAATGCGCACTGCTGAAAAATAAACAGTGAAATTCCATTAGAACTCGAGTCGAGATGAAATCGTGCAGTTAAATCGATTAGGAGAGCAGATTTGACCTTTGACACGTAGCGACTATTCGTTGCGTCGGGTTTTAGCAACGAGTTTGATAGATTTTGCCTCTGATTATTAATGGATAAATATGAGTTTGGCTAATTAGGGTGATATATGTGTATAATAGAATTTGAATAATTTTGAAAGATTATTTATACGTATGGGGAAGATGACAAACAGATGCAAAGTGAGATACGACGGTACGGCGTTACATCCGTTGGAATTATCCGTAGCGTCTTGGACGTTGCCGCTGGATCATCAAGGTAAACCAACTCCGTGAATTAATTAGCCAGCAAACGCCTCATGACGGAAGGGCCCGTTACGCCAGCGTCACGGCCTGAAACACGTACACACGCACCAACACTCGTCCACTCCTGTAAGCCCCATAAACATACACACACATACACAACTATCACCGTAGAATTAACGGAAACATTAACCATAACTCGAAAATCCTGGAAGCGAGCCAAAAATACAGCAACGCGCGACCTAGAAAACAATTTCAGTGAAAATAAGGAAATCTCGAAGGCTGAAGCGTTGATACGTATCACTTGGCAAGTAGAATGAATCAGTATTTTCGATGGATTTTAGCTCTCGCCGAGGTGTCGAGTTGCAGAATATGCTGAAGCGTCACGAGGGAACCTGGAAACTTAAACCTGTGCGTTTTGCAACGGAAACTCTATTCGCCCAAAGAAAGCATACCTTTTTGTCAAACACCCTTGGCTCTTTTCAATGACGCACTGTACGGTTCAACGTTATACGTATTCACCTTGATGGGTACACGTTCCTGTCACTGCGACTGAATCCTACACACTTAAACTTTAACACTCCAGTGACAAGTCAGAATTTTTCGCGACATTCCTTTATTTTAACCGCAACCATACCCCCCTCCCTTACTCGCTGCTTTTTACAATTCACTCGTCAGTAGGTATATATATATATATATGTATACTATGCAATAGAGAGAAAGAGAGAGAGAGAGAGAGAGAGTGAGAGTCGCTTGCGAATTTATCGATCCACATCGAGAGAATTCCCATTTTTATTACAATCGATTGGAAAGCGTGAACTGGATAGATTATTGACAGAGAGCAACCAAAGGTATATCAGAGTTTTTGCTCGAGCGGGTCGTTAGCAAGCACCCCCCAAAGACACCCAATCCCCCCTACCATTTCCTCGTCATTCCGTTTCACACGGCTCGCGCGAGCTCTTTTTTCACCGATTCGAGATTCGATATCTCTCCTCCGTTGCAACCGCGGGTAACTTATCGACGAGCAGACCGCCCTTTCCAGGACTCTGCTCGGACCCTCGTAAATTCACCTCCCAACCATACCCTTTCACAGTGGAAATTTTCCAAGGACACTCGCAGCGCTACTTCGGCATTTCGCTGGAATTTTCATAAGGATGATTTCACGCGTCGGGTACTGTTGGAGCGCTTCTCCGCGTGTCGCAATAACGTACGGCTCCCTCGGGTACAGTTTTGAAAGTCTTGGAAGCACATCGCGAAGGGCTCGTAGGCGCTGGTCTTTTCACTGTTTTTTTTTTTTTTTCTATATTCGATTCGATATATAGTCGAGACTTGCTCTGTTTCGGCAGTGCGAATTTCTTTTTATGTGCTGCACGGTCGATGCTATCGGTACAGTTGTGAGAGTGGAATATAGGTATATAGATCTGTATTATTCACTGGTACATGATCTCGGGGAACGCCGGTGTTTCCTGCTACCAATAAATGCCGCCCTTCTAGCTCGCTCTGGCCCCACGCTAGACTGCCTCTCTCTCTCTCTCTCTCTCTCTCTCTCTCTCTGCTCTCCTTCCACACTGTTTACGTATTTACGCTCGGCACAGTGCTTTATACCCTCACTCCCCCCCCTCTCTCCCCTCGTCTCATCTCCCCTTTCACTATTTTCGACTTATCTCTCGCGCCATTCGCCTTCCGACGTCTTTCCACCGTCTTGCCTCCGCTCCTCAATCTACGCTTATCTTCCAGAGACACTGCGCGCATTTCCCTTCAAATCATTCCAGAAATTTTACAGATTTCTCGAAACATTTTCCAAAGTCCCTGATGCATTCGCAAATGTATGTGTATACTACATATATATATATATATATATATATGCGTATATAACGATACGTTTATTGTTCCTCGTGTTATTGCCGCTTTTACAGGCCATTATTCAACGGTGTTTGATATCGCGCCGCCGCTTTAAGGCAATTACATTGAGTGCAACTCAAGTGTGTTTACATAACGGCTGTATCCCGAGCAGTCTCGATGACTATATTTAAGCGGAGAGGCTTGCGATTCGAAGCAATAGTGTCCTGTTTCTGCTTTAGCGTTCTCTACGTGTGCCAGAATAGGATATCGGCTGAAGCTTACCAGCCTCTATACCATTGTAGTCTAATAGACTCCTGCCTGTGCTGTATGTACCAGTGTGCCTGCATAGCAACGAAATCCCCGACAGATCCCAGCCAACGACCGACCCGACGAAATTCCATTCTTTGACAATTTGTATAAATATAGTACTTGACGAAATATTCACTCTTTGGCTAAATCGATTTTTACTACCAAAATTTCTATTGTGCATTGTATCCGAAAGGAATTTCGATGCGTATATATATATATATATAGCTTTCAACTGTGGTTTTATTTATCCTTAATGGATTAATTAACGAACGTTCCGTATTAATGACAAATTAGGCAGCCTGGATTCGAAATTGGCGTTTGACCGAGCAGTCCGGTGCTGGCTGGAACGGTTTTAACGGGGGTATACACGTTGGCCACGATCCGGAAAGTTGAGTAAAAAATTCAGGAACACCGAAGCGAGACTTTTTGTTTCGAGAAGAGTTTTTCTATCCCCGGGAAAATGGGGTAGATGTGGGCAGAGAGAGAGAGAGAGAGAGAGAGAGGACGCAATGGGAAAGGCAAAGTCGAAGATTGGCAATGTGAAATCAGAGACGAGCGACAATTTGACCAATGAACATATCCTGTTATCTCTTCCGGTACGAGGACTTCTCGGTTCGGCATCAGCTGACCGCGTAATGGGTATATCCAATAACGGGACCCTTCCAGTACCGGCCAATCGAGTCTCGTGAAAACCACAGAATCGGAATCGCCGTTGCGGTACTCTCGCGAGTCCTGGCTTAAAATGCGATTATAATCCCCTGGCCACCCTCTCCATTTCAAGCCCGAAATCACCTCGACCCTTTCGACGTGTCTCTTTCCTGACGTCCAACTGGACCCGCCGTTCAATAATGCATGCGATGGAACGGCTGTTACGGCCATCCGTCCACTTCAACCTCTTCTTCCTCTCCGATACTCTCCTCTCTTTCCATTCAACCCCCTCCCCCTTTCCCAGCAACCTACCTCCTCCACACAGATCCGCTCGCCCGTCCGCACAAGTTCGCCAAAAGCAACGACAGATTGCGCTTAGTTTCCCTTTGGCCACACAAAACTTTCCTAACCACTACGTGTATCGAAATGGAAAACACGTTAGGTTTCTCTCCTGGCCAACTAGCGTCACTCACTCCGAACCGTTCTATCTCCTGCACGTGTATAGCATGCACATATACATCTATATAAAATTCTATTTTAAAGCACCAAGCGTTACATCATTATACGATAAATTTCCGGATAACTCTTTCGAGAGATTTTGTTAGAGTTTCGGATGAACGACGATGGATTTGACCAACTAAACGATGGAAGCATATGGTTCTGTTTGCGGAGCCAGGTGATTCGTCGAAAAGACTGTTTGTATGGCACGCACATTGATCCTTTGTACCGGACGGGCCATGCGCGTCTCGTTTCTAATCCAGCCCGTCTCCCCCCTCCCTCTATCCTCCCTCTTCCTGGATGTTGATGCGAATGTGGACGTAGATGCGCACACAGTGGAGCGTAACCCGGCTCTATTTAGACTATCTATAGCCTATCCGGGCCTTTGCAGTGTCAGATAATATCGGAATAAAGCGATGTAGCGTTCCCCTACCAATTTATTCTACCTCCCCCTCCACCCCATCCTCTCCCCCTCGCTCAATCCCAGCTCCGATCACGAAAGACTATAGCATATATATATATATATATATCCACCCCACTCGTTAACTATCGTTACAAATTACCGCGCAAATATCGCACGAATTAATTTCGAATAACGACTAATAACGTGCCAATTGAATTCTGCAAATCCTATTTTCGCGTCGTATCAAAAACTGCAGCTATAATCTTGGGAGATTTATCGCGAGAGACTGGCGAATGGCTTTAGCGCAGTGACAGATTCTCCTTCGAATCATCGTTTCGACGGTTTATTTCTGCAAGTTAATACGGTCAAATTTAGCTGATTTCCACCAAGCACATTTTCCCTCGTGCAAGGAAACACGTTGGATGAAGATAATTTTTTATCGAAACGGTCCTCGCCTTACCGCATCTTGTATAACGTCACTTTTAATTCGTTCAAGAGACAACCGCACCGTATCCAATCTCCTGATTAATATCAATCGAATTAACGTTCATAATATTGTTAAGGTCGCGGTGTCGTCCACTGATGTACGAGAAATCTGATTGGCCAGTGTCAATTTAACCCCGCGTATTCCCGTATCGCCAGCAGAACAGGTTTTAATGGGAATAACGTACTCGTGTCCGCGGAGACGAGTAGCTTTTATTTAGCGAGCAAGACAGTTGTATTTAGCTATCGCGGTATATTGGGTTAAAGCCTCGCACATTGGGTTAAAGCCGAATTATAGCAAAAGTTTTGCTTCCCCTGCGACCATATACGAGTCTGTCCCGTGTCTCGCGCATCGGCTGACAAAATTGAATATTCATGTCAAACTAAAAGCGGAATGAATATTTTCCGTATATTTATCTGGATTTTATAAAGCTTCACGCTGGAGCGGCGCAAAAGTTGATTAGAGTCGATAGTGAAAAAGGTTGAATGTGGATAATTTAAGAAGCGATAATTTCGTTGTCGTTCGGAGAGTTGGACGGGAAAGAAATTGGAAGAGTGGAGGCTGCGGAGTGTGGGACGCGTGCTCCGTCTGGCAGGAGCTAGGTAACGCGCCAACAGCAGCGAGCGGCAGCTGGGACCCGGGCGAGCGTCGCAAGAACTTGTTAGACAGCTACGTCGAAACTCGTGTTTTATTAGAAAAGTTATTGGAGAATTAGCCGAAAATAGCACGATAGGCGAGAACGGGGTCGCGAGAGTAAAAAAGAAAATATAGTTGGGGGAGGGAGTCATTACGTCGAAAGTTGCGGATCTGGGCAGAGACGGCCTTAATAAGCGCCTTAACATCCCGCCTATAAATTTTACGCCATGTAAAATTAGCAAAGTCAATGGTAGGTGGAGCTGCGTGGTGGCGGTGGTAGTGGTGATGCTGTAAATGTATATATATATATATATATATAGGAGCAATGGCGGCCTCGATCTACTTCTATCCCACAAACCTGGCCCACCTTCCGCATGGAAAGCTTCGAATAATAGGTTTGCCAGGGTGCAGCTCTCTTTATTCATCGCAACTAACCTCGACTCGCTGGCATCGCCATGTAGCACCGCGGAACCGCATGGTCTGACTGCACGTTATTAAGCCTCTCTCTCGTTCTATACAACCCTCCCATTACATTCACACGCAAAAGAAATTGCGCCCTCTCTCGTTAAGGCTGGCTAAACCAATTCTCCGAAAACTCCCGCTAAATTTACCCAGCCAATTACGCCGTTTGACAAATTTATTGGGACCGATCCCTTTAATGGTTTCGTTCAATCGACTTGGCCAATTGTTTCCTTTATTTCAGTTTATTCTCCTTCCCTCTTGCTCTATATATTTCTTTATCTCGTTCCTCTCGAGTTTCAACGACGACGACGACGACGACGACGAGTCATCGGCGTGTAATTAAAAGAGTCCGGATGTGGGAAAGGTGGAGAGGGAGGGGGGGGGGGTAAGGAGTTCAAGGTCAGATCGGGTAGAGGGGATTATTTGTTTTGCCAGAGAGCGCAGGGGGCGTAATTAGAAGCGATTCGAGGCTCCTTTAACGGATTGTAGCTCGTCTTGTTGGTTGACCGCATCAGTCGGGAAGTTGGCTGCGCTGTCGGCTGATTATTAAGCGTCGCGACGCTGAAGGCAATCCGACTTGGTTGCACGCCGACGGAATTGGCTACGAGCCTGGCGTACTGATGCACTTGCTGCTTCCACCGACGCTGCCCACGAGACGTGGTGTCAACGCTGCGAAACTTCGTTAAGTCCTTGCGCTTGATGAACTTTGATGATACATCACAGAAATGTTTTAAATTAACTGCCGTCTCTCTACCTACCTTTATATACCTATATATGTGTGTGTGTGTGTATATATAGTATATAGCATGGTACGCTTTTACTTCACTTTCCATATATAGCCCATCGCCAAAGGAAACTCCCACGCAGTTTACGAGCACGTCGATAACTCGTTATTATAATAAGAACTACGCCATGCAGCCAATATAGCATAGACGCAGTACGCTATGCATAAATGCATGAAACTCGCGCTTCTCTTTGGATATTTTATTTTTCTGCCCCGTATATAGATATATAAACCACCATAAACGAATAATTAAACTTTTTTTATTTCAACGCCCGGCCAAGCGACCTTTCCGGATGAACGATTGCACAAATCTTCCTAGGTTTTTTCCGGTAACGCTATTTCATCCTGTTTGTAATTCTGCCAAGTATATTTTTATAAGTTGCCAAGATTAGTCCGGGCTACTCGAGAAAAATGCGCGGGGTTAATTATGGTTAAGGCTTAATCATTACTCTTCCATTGTTTTTTTTTCTCGCCACTTTCTAAGAGCCGAGAGAGAGAGAGAGGCAGTAGGAAAATAACTTGCCAAAGTTTTTCACAGGGACTTTTCCTTGTAAAAGTTTAGGCATTGATACTCTCGTTTATCGAGAATTATATTGTTTGAAAATCTTCGTGTTATCGTAAAATAAATATCAGGAGTTTCCGTTGCGTTCTCCGCAAAGAGAGAGAGAGAGAGAGAGAGAGAGAGAGAGAGAGAGAGAGAGAGTCCAGGGAGAATAAGCACGCAAAGCCTGGCTTTGGAAAAATATACAGCGACTCGTTGAGATAAATTCGGTACCTTATATATAAGGTAACGCTTCGTTTTCCTCCTTCGAAAACGAAAACCTTAGCGAAAATGCTGGCTGAGAACGTCCGATGAATAATTCGTCAGTTTTGAGCGAAGAAATTTTTATTAGAGAAATTTTTATCCATCCAATTGAGGACGAATATTATTCTCCACGTCCCTCCTCTTCCCAGAGAGAAACTGTGAAATTAATTATGGTTTCTTCACATATATATATATATATATAGTTTCTCCATTAGATCGACCGTTACATCAGCTAGGGGCCGCATGTATTTTCGCGTTTTCGCGCTGCAGCATTGCCGCGCATCCAATGGAAAAAGTTGAGGACGGGGTAAGAATTATCGAGCGACGAATTTGCGGTAAATTGAGATTTGCTGGTGGGAAGAAGAGTTCTTGGCCCGATAAGAAAGGATGGTCCTCGAAATGCGGCCGAGTCGAGGGGTAGGGGGGAGGGGGGGGGGGGGGTTCTCGTTGGTAAACGTAGACCGGGACTGCGGGGACTCGCATGCCACTTGGCAGCGTTCCCGGTGAAAAAGCTTGTCGGAACTTTGAACTCGATCGACGACGATCACTGTGAAATCGGCCGGAAAGCCGAACGACGTGTACAAGCCTGATGCTGTCGCGACTAACGCGACACGATTGACTTTATACTTTCAATGCAACGGAATTTCTCTGTTATACTTCCCAAAGAACCACATTTCCCCAAACGTCGAGCCACTAAAATCCATTTTCATATTCGGCAAACTCCCCCGCAACTCTGGCACGTACACACCTACAAGTGCAACTCTCTTATATATATATATATATATATGTATACATTTATTGGATTCATTAAAGTTTTCATCTGATTAAATTCGTTAAGTCTATTCACGCAAGTTGGCTAAGCGACTAACGCGACGCGACAAACTTTACTCGCGCAGTACCGCGAGATTCTCTGCAGTTTCGCAGGATAAAGAACGAAACTTGAAATGTTAAATAGGTGCAGGGAGGCTTTTACTACTCCCTTGACTCGTTCGCGGAATCAATTAGTCTGACTGGATTTATGCACGGTAAGTACTATATTCTGCTGGAAATAACGCGAATGAAAAGGAACTATTTACGGTGATTGTATCTGATGAAAGTTTCAAGTTCAATTATATCCGATTCGAAGCTTTCCGTGCGAGGTTCGGGATAGCAGCTAGTCGAAGCACTTGTGGAAATTACTATTAGATATTGATGTATGTGCGGTTTGGAGAGGGGCCGAGCCGGGCCGAGCCGGAGTATTCTTGGACATAGATCGAGGCGCGATGCTGTAAATGATTTCGAAGGGTGAAACCGTTATAGTTTGGCTTTGTGCGTGCACGCAAGCTACATTCTCGTGGAACTTGATACGTCTGACTGCGTCATAAAGAGCCGAGTCACGCGAGCTCCTCGCATCGGTTTCCACTTTCCAAATGGAATCCCGTTTCTCACTTTTCGTCATCATTAATTTACCTCCCCCGAACGCTTTACCATAATTCATATATCCAACCAACCCCTCGACATTCGTTAAAATTCTCCCCCACTTGGTCCCATTCAGAACTTTGCCAATCTTCCCTACGCTTTCATCATTCACTTTATTTTTCCAATCTTCTGGCTACTGTATATGTATATATATATATATATATATATAGAAGTACAGTGATAATGGGCGAGGTGAGATTCACCGTCCCAAGTTTTAAAAAATTATTGAGAGTTAGAGTACAGTGGGGTATACGGTCCTTAGCCTCGAGAAGCGATTCAAGTGTAGAAATTTTGCAACGAAGGAACTAAATTAAGGAGAACGCGAAAGTTTCGTGCGTTACGCTTCGTTATGGTACGAGCACTATAGTGGTGAAAATCTATAATTATATATGTAATATAATTAGTGGTGGACAGCGATGATACTATTTTATGGATCATACGTTATTTCAGCTTAATACGTCAAATGTGTTAAAATTCAGGAATCGAATACTATATATAACACAGAGGTGAATTTATCATATACACTCGGTTGGACTTTGGCTTATGCGCGTTAATACAATTCGTCCAGGACTCTCCCGTTTCTTGTTTTTCAGCGCTTATTGGCCAAGTTTTGAATCAGGGCCGTAGACCCTGGTGGGCGCCTAGGTTCTATAGGGAACTTTGACGAAACAGAGCAAACTGGATCGTGCCAGTCGAGGCTCACCCGGAGCGTCGTTTGCAAAGTAAATCGTGCGAGCTTGAATTTCCATCCCTCGACCAGCGTCGGCTTCTTCCACTAAACACGCGATACAAAGCCTGACACCTGTTTACGCCAAACCAACAGAAGTCATAGTCTCCATCCAACGCAACCCTCATCATGCTACCCGACAAAACTATACGCTTTGATCCTGACTCTGGAAATTTCAATAATCAAGAAACTTTTAATTAAAGCACGCCCATGCACCGGACTCTCGCAATTTTTGTCTATCCCATCGCGAGGCTCTCGAATCAATTCGCCGCTCCGTCGTGGCGTCGCGTCGAGGCGAAAATCATGCGTGTGACAAAAAGAATGATTTTGTGGAAAAGCGTGGGTAATTCGTGAATGGGGGCTCGCCAAAGGCCAGGCCGAAGAGTATTTTCAAACAAAAGACCATCAGCGGTGGCATCCGAAAATCGAGGCTCGAATGGGGTTGGAGGCTAAAATATAATCATTCGAATATAAATCTATTGTCGAGTTGTATTGTTGGGGCTTCGATATTAGTATTGTCAGGAGAGAATTGCCACGCGCCGCAATGAGTCCATCGGAGAGCGTCGAGGGACCCGCTGACATTTCACAGCCCATCGTTTTGCATTCGCAGCTTTAATGATAAAGCTGAAAACGCGCTGGACTCGGTACAAATATTTCGCGCGTGAGATTCGTCGCGAGGGTTTTTTTTAAAGAAGAAAAAAGTGCATCCATTTTCGAGCCGACGAGACTCCAACGAAATATCGGTCCATTTAACTGGCTCCTCGATAAAATAGGACCAAACCATAAAGCGCGACGCCTATATAAATGCCCTCTCGCTCTCTCTGTACACTAAAAAAAAAGCCACCCTATCTTCAAATTATACGTCGTTTCTTTCGAAATGCCCATGTCTACTCGATTCACTCTCGTATATATGTATACTCGCCGTCCATGAAACTCCGAAGAAATTCCGTAGGAGTAAAAGGCAACTTCTATTCTTTTACTTGATAACAAAGTACAGCGTCATTGTTTTTGGTACCACTAAACGCATCGATTGCCAGAGTTCCTTCGAATTTTTCCCTTTTTTTACCGGTTCATTTTTCACGAACCGCACGATGATCGTAAAATGTTTCTCTTTTCGGTCGAAAGCTTTTTTGCGAGGTTTACAAGCGGCGAAATTTTATTGGCATCATAGCGGGGGTCACGTAGCGTGCTCGGGGAAAACGTCCCGAGCAACTGGAGGGGAATGCTTCTTGCTGGTGAAAAAGAAGAAGGCGGCAGGGTGAGGGGGGAGAGGGGGCTTGGCTTTGGTCACACCGGCTGTAAGTGATTTTTTTATTTTCCGTAATCCACGATGTTTATCCAGCGGGGAAACTTTAAGATCCGTAAGTCGCTGAAGGATCAACGATTAACGGCCGTGCCGGACCATCGGTTTTTGCTTTATCCACTTTAAGCCAGTCCACGCTGCGCGGTGCGCCTCTTTCTCCCCGAACCTCCCCCACACCCCCTTCCCTCATTCTCCTTCCTACTTCAATCTCTAAGCCTCTCCGATGTTAACCAAGATCCTCGACCAACTCTTAAATATCAAGCCCACCACCACCGACACATTGTCAATTTTCCTCGCAAATTTTCTCCACGCAACCCCTCGAGGACAAACGTACTGCAAAATTTTCCACTCGACCGTAAAAACCTCGCAATTTTAATTCGCACGAGTTACAGCGTATAAGATGCGCGAGTGCCGGAAAATGTCATTTACCTTCAACATAAAAGTGCTTTTATATCAAAGAAATTATAAAAATTAATAAATACCCCGGAAAAGCTCCGTATAAAAATACTCCACCGTCCGGAATGAAAATAGCTATATATACACCAGTGAATAATCTAAGAATAAAGAAATTTCTCCTCGCAGAATTTACATGTTTTTTCATAAATAACTTTGTCTCGGAGGATCCAAGAGGAAGCTCGAATTTCGGCAGAGTAAATTGGATTTCTGGGGAGTTCTTCTTTTAGCCAGGAACATTTCTGATATACGACGAGCGATGTTTATTCGTATAATATATAGAGAAGATCGAGGAGGAAAGTGTATAGCGGGACACGCGGAAGGGTGTTGCATGACAGAGGTGGAATTTTCCGGGAGGAGAGCGTCTAATGTGAGCTATTACAGAGTCTTTTAGCTGGCGTCCGTTGAAATGTCCGTTTATAGCGTCGGCGATGCGCGCTTAAGTCGATGTAGCTGACGCGATATCCAAGCCGCGTCGACACCTGCAGCAGCGTCGGTGCCTGGCAGAATCAATTTCCTCGGCACGACGGGAGAGCGAGATGCGTTGATCGCGTGCGATGCCTTGCCTCCTTCTTGTCGGTCGCGTTCAGCATTCTGCATTGTCATTTTCGACGTCTTCGCCTGACGCTACAGCTCGTTACGTCACCTGCGATTGACGCCAGACGATAATTGAATCCTCCCCCCTCTCTCTGTCCATCTGTCTCCACCCTTAACGATCACCCTTTAACGACGGCCTGACCCACCCCCATCTAGAATTCCAAAGGAGCTGATGTTTTCCGCTCGAAGCTTTACGATGTTCGTTGTGGAATTTCGGAAAGCGCCAGTGTGCCACGTGAAGCTATGTAAGAAGGTTTACTACCCACGGCTGGTGCTGCAGTTTATATTACGTTTGCTCGCGATAGCATAGCTCCCCCCCCCCCCCCCCCATCCACTCCTCTTCATCCTCCTCCACCACCCCTCCTCATCATCCTCCCCTTTCTACTCCACATGCTACTACTGCCACCGTCTTGTAAGAGAATATTATGTTTATGTTTTATTGACGCGTAATGCGATACTGAGAATGTGGATTATGCGAGACCAAGAGATACGATCGCGAGGATTGCGTCCGTGAAAATCTCCCTAAACTATTTCTGAAATTGTCGGTAAACGTGATTCACGACACTAATGTTACTTTCCAACTGGTCCAAGTATAAGATAAATGTTATAGATTTCTTTCGTTTTGGTTCACGTTTTCTTTATTGTGTTTTTTTTTTTTATTATTTCGATTCGAAATTTGCAACATCTCGTGTTATACGCAATATTTTAATCAGATTGATATATCAAGTATCTTAGGTTAGGTTTAGTTTTTCATGTTTTGAGCAAGAATTTACCGAGTTTCCATGATATATATGTATATGCATTTATTAGGTACTTTCGGGTAACTCTGAATAGAGGTTTGTTGACACGAATCGCCTACCCCCTAAAGGTTAATAATTGGTGATAAATCACGGATATGAGACTGCTGCATGTGTTTGTGAGAACCTGTTTACGATAACAGTTAAACAGTATAATACCGATATACTTGATAAAGTACAACTTCATTAATCATTAAGGGTAAACTGATGTAAGAGTTCGTAAACATGGTTCTTGAGATTTTGCCCCAGTATTTAGGTATTTTCAGCATTTAACAAAGATTCACATACACTTTTAATATTAAGTATATTATAGCATTAACGTTTAGATTTAATTATTAAAACCTTGGAACGATATACTGGTAACAGCTGAAGCATCTCTAAAGACGTTTATATTTTAAAAATGCTTACTAGAAAAACCAGAAAGATTTTTATATTCGCAGCACTTTTTTAGTATATCTCTGATTCTGCAAGTGATATAAATTCAAACATTTTTATTTAATCATGTTATTGGTATCGATGCAAACGTTAAAAAATCAACCCACAGGTCGTAATGAATTTTTGATCCAAGTGTAGACTCGGTTTAAAAATAAAATTACGCACAGTCTTAAACTAAATATTTAAACGTATAATATTCTGTGATTAATTTTTATAACGAATGTCAATCATTTTAACAATATAAGAAAATAAGTACTAAGGCTAATATCGGTTTGGTTAATTAACTCTGTCACTATTGAGATTAGTAAAAAAAAAAAATGATGTACTAGGTATCTCAAAAGTTATGGTCAACCCGGAAACTCTAGATAGATGACAAATTCAGAGAAGCAAACTCTTATAATTTTTTAATATTATCATTATTTACCAAGTTAAATTTAAATATATTATGGATAGGAATCTGTATAAATTGTTGAGTAATTTATTGTTAATTATTAATAATATTACACATTTTATAAAAATATTTCGCATACACGATAATAAGAATAAAATAAGCCTATTAACTTATTTCCATAATGTTAACCTTTGTCAAGTTACATAAAATTGATTAAAATTCTCAAGTTAAATGTACATAATTATATGCACAAGCTTCTAAAGTATTAATAATAAAATATTACTAAATTTGGCCACATGAAAAGTTTTATAAACGCTTTACACCAATTTCCTTTCTATATCGTCATTGACGTGGAAAACGGATTGCGAGAAATTTCAGAAAAGATACCACCTAGCGCCAGAATGATGAACTAATCCCAGTCAACGACCGGCCAGGAAACTGTAACGAGACTTGACACGACCCTAGTTAAATTTTGTAGTAACAGCACGCAATCGCTCATCGTTTTCACGGCTCGAAGGTAGTCTCTTGGGTTTTACGCGCTCTTTTGCGAGATGATCCCTGGCACGTTTGACAATAATAGCAGAAAACTCTGTCGCATAGTCCCAATACCGACATCCGCACGACTTCCTTCGTTTAACGAAGGGAACTTTAGTATTACATTGTCTCGGGAGTTGACCTATTTACGTCGGGAAAATCAATGTGAATTCAATCACGCAATATTTTCCCTCAAAAGTGAATCATGGCGGAATGTGTGTGTGTGTGTGTGTGTGTGAGGAGGCTACGATATAATAAAGCAGTAAGCATTAAAATCTGAAATAACAACACGGGCCCTTTTCGCTGGCGTGATTAACCGAGACTAAGCGAAGAAGTTAATCACGGACGATGTTGAATAATAAACTAAGCGGAATACCCCGAATAATTGCAAAGTAGAACAAACGCGCGAGATTACCGTTTATACTGGTAGGAGCTGCGTCTTGAAAGTTAACGAACGCGGAGTGGTGGCTCGTTACGGCCTGGAGAGCTCCCTTTTCCTGGTCGCTCGCACGTCTCTGGGAAGGGAATATATTCTATCCGTCTCAGTTCTTCGATGTGCGCGCGCGCGCGCGCGCGAGAGAGAGAGAGAGAGAGAGAGAGAGGGATGGGGGAGGGGGGGGGGGGTGCAATGGATCACAAAGGATGTCGTTAGTACAACTTTTCGCAATGCCCGAAGCCGATTCCTTCCTTATCGACCCTGCACCAAAGCCCAGACAGTCATTACAGAGTATTTAACTCCTAGTTGGCAGCTAAAAACTTTTCGAATCCAACGAAAGTCACTTTCCACTCACATATATATATATTTCTTCTTCGAGAATGTCTCCGCCAACTTCTTCCACTTGGGCGAATACCAACTCTCTCCCCTGCCTACACAAATTTTATGCAACATTGTACCTTCGTAGGAAAATCTCCTCCTTCCCCCCCCCCCCCCCCCCATATACCATCCAAGTTTCGCCAATTTTTCCTCCCTACGTTATTCCTATATATACAAGATTGGCCCAGCTTGGTTCCTCCCGTGGAAAATGTGTGGGAGAGTGGAATTTTCACGCGAGGCGCGCAGCGTATACCAAGGTCAACGGGGACAGGGATTTCGGGCTTTGACGATTAATCCTGTTTGAAGTGTGCTCGAAAAAATGATGGAAATACTACTTGTCCGGCAGTGACTTATCGCAGTAGGCGGGGATCTGGCGCTTTATCGCTAATATTTTTCCCCCGTACGTTATCGGACACGTAGCGCTTTGGACGATATCGCTCATAGTTGTTTTGCTTCGCTCACACACACACACACTGACGCGCGTTGTACCGTCGGGAAAAGCAGCGGAGAAGCTGCCGGAGCTTTTTTGACCGATCGATCGAGGCGTCAGTTGGTTATACGCGACGTTAACTTAGGAAAAAATTGCGCCATCCGCACGACCCTCCGTGCTTTTTCACCCCCAAAATTGAAAGCTACCATCAGGCCGATATGCCCCAGCAGCAGCCAAAAATCCCAATCCACCTTTCGCTCGCTCATATCCCACGTATACCGTACCAGCAGCATTCTATATAGCCGCTTCTCTTATTTCACTTGCAAAACTCCGCAAAATGTTTATTCAGACCTGCACCGACCTCATCAGATCAGCGAAACACGAAAAATCTAATTAATCCATAGAGCTCGCTCTATATATATGCAAAACAAACGGAAATATAGCGCGTGCACACACCGTACGTGTGAGAAGAATTCGTAGAATTGCACGGAACTTTAATCGAGCGCTTTACGAATGAAAATAAGATTAATCCTGCATCGAGGAAGAAGAAGTTTTTCGTGGTTACGGCAGAGTTTTCGTTATTAATGTTCAATTTTCGTTTTTCCCTCTTTTACAGGGGAATCCTGCAGCAGGGGAGGAAGAATTACGAAGAGGCTATCCTGAGCTACCAGCGAGCTATTCATTTCCGACCATCGCTAGCTCGTAAGTTCCATTTCTTTAATATTTAACCAATATCATCATTTTTAAATCATCCCCATAAGGCTAACGCGAGAAATGGGTCATTCGGATAATGTCATTTTATTTCACTATTATCGCGACCATAAAACTTTAAGAAGATTATGAAATAATTAATTCGGCCGACAGTCATTAGCGCGTTCATCCTGCTGAATAATTTCTTATCAGCGTCATCCGGCATCATAAATATTACTGTACAATTTTTTTGCCCGTAATTGCAGCAGAGATCCGTATTAAAGCAAATTGAAAAAAGGGATTCGATCCTTTAATTATTCAATCAATTATCGATTATTGGTCGTCCATTAGACCAAAGCTCTTATATGTGTGTGTATGCATGTGTATACTGATGTACCTGTATATGATCTTCTCATTGAATATATTTTCCCAATTGTGCAATTATCGTGCTAAAAAACAAATCTCATAAAGGAAGCAGTTTCGTATTAAAGCCGAAACTTACCGATCGAAGATTGATTTATTAAGAGCGTGAATCATTTAGTTTTATCGATACCATAAAACTTGGATGGCGTTCTTACGTTTTAAAGAGGCACTCCGGAGGTCCTCGTATATCCACATTTGGCCAATGAGGGAGTGACCATAGCAGAATACGCGCGAATCAGCAGCTTAACGAGCTATTTGTCGCCAGGGAGACCGGAACCTTTATTACTCGGAATGCACGTACCATCTACGCCAGGGTGGGACAAGAAATCTTCGTCGCCCTTGCCCACCGCACCTCAGGTGAAACCTACGTATATATGTAGCTATATACGATTCGCCAATGATTTACTTCAACCCTGGGAGCTCTTCGCAACCCAAACAAAATCCACAAAAATAACGAAAAATTATTATCAACTGGCTATTCGATTTCCCGTACCATAAAAAAAGTTTCATCATTCTCTGCGGATGATTGAACTTTGAAAGAGTGCAAGAGATAAATGTTAACGAGGAAAAAAATAACCTCTGAGGTATATGGAAAAGCTCGTATCTCGAGTAAAATCTATTCATCAGTATATGGAACGTCTTTGATTTCTCCATGCAGAGATGTATATATATATATATATATGTACCGTATGAAAATTCAGTAATCTCGTGGAAGATATTATCCCAGGACCAACCGTGTATATATATATATATACGGATTTCGATAGACCAGCGTATTCTATATTCTTTCAACGCATTCGAAATTCCAGGTCGGTCCTAAAAACGGCTACTATGCAATATGAAAATATCATCGCCATTCAGACTTTAAAATTTCGAATGAAGAATTCGAAGAATTTCTCGTAGAATATCTTACGCAAGATCGACGTGGTATTCCAGGGCCCAAACGATACTTTAAAATGGGTAAATTTAAAAAAATGTAAAATTACTTTTTGATGATATAATATCCTGCTTTCTGGTTATCCAAGATGGGGGGGGGGGGGGAGGGACAGAGGGAAAGTTTTTTCTTACGACTATCAGCTGCAGTCTTACAAGGTAAAGGGATTTTTCCAGTGGAAGAGAGGAAGAGAGATGGTGCGACGGGTGCTTTTTGAATTCCTCGAGACGGCATATAGCGCCGTTCTTGCCAATTTCTACGAGCTAGGGCGGAAAATTGGAAATCCCCTTGGGTATATTGGATTGATTGGAAGAATATTACGTACGCGCCGAGGCTCTTCGCATGGATCCATCGCCATTTTCCAATTGACGCTAAACACGCGTTCCCATCGTAATTAAAATCTGAGCTCATCCTTAAGGTCCATCGACGTAACGCATGAAATCACCGAAAATCTTACCGACTACAATCAAACTTTTCCTATCCACTCGAAAGTTTTTACTGTTAAGCCACCCTTAAAGATGAAATTCTTCTGCAGAAATATAACCAGGGTTAGTGCGGGCTTGCCATAAATTTCAAATGCCGGCTATTTTGGCTTTCCCAAACTTGCCCACGACTTATTTCCCCCCAGCGATTTTTCCGAAAATCCTTTACCCGCCCCTTCCCTCCCCGGACGATCCTTGTCGGTTAACTTTCAATCGCGCAATTAAATTATATGTTCACCCTATAAAAATGCCCCGTCTAGCTATATTTAGCTCCCATGCCCCCGTGCACCTTGGACTCGGGCTGCAAGTTCGAATGGCGCACTCTTCGAACTTATATCAACCAAGGGAAAATAATTTTTAAGCCAAGTGCAACGTGTAAAACTAAATTATTACGAGGCAGTAAATTAAACTGCTGGGAAACTTTGTTCGCGAAAGTGAGGTAGTATGAATTCGTAAGGAAGGTTATTTCCGTGCTTGGGTCTCCGCGATTTTTGCGGTGACGGGCGAACGTGCCGAAAGTATATTTTCACGAGTAACGAAAAATTCTCAGACTGGTTGCGTAAATTGTTCGTTCGTTGCTCGAAGGAAGCTACGTGACAAAACGAGACCATCTTCGGGCGTTCGGTAGTAAAATGCTGTAAAATAAATGAGAATGCCACGGGCTAAAAGAAAGCGACAGAAAAGTACTGTTTTATTTGGGATTTTATACGCTGTGTAATGGCGAGGGTATAGTATAATACGCTGGCTGCTGAGTGAAAAGAGAACCAGAGAGCCTGCTTCTCTCTCTCTCTCTCTCTCTCTCTCTCTATATATATATATATATATATATATGGAAAATCAGATATGGTGTAGTTGATGAAAAAAGGGTCTATAGGATACCGAATCACACTTTTTTCTCTTTTTTTTTCTTTCAACAGACTCTGATGGATATATTAAAATTTTCAAATATTCTTCTCTATATCTTTAAATAAACCTATATATGACTGGGTAGAGCAAGATTTTATTTGTAATTTCTCGTTAAGCGAAAAGTCTCTTATATGGCAGGACGAATCTGCAGCGAACGAATCTTTTGAGAGAAACGTCCCAAGGATCGATCCAATTTCGAAGAGAATGACGACTGTTTGTCCGGAAAGGTCCGATGCCATTCAGGATGCTTTATAATCGTACCGCTGCAGGTAAATACGTTCGATGGCCATCAATGTACGCTGTCCATTCCGCTCTTTGCATTCTTCAGTCCTCTCTTCCATCAAAGAGCTTCGTAATCCCAACAAATGCATCCTCTCAAGATTCCAGCCGAAACATCGAAAATTCCACGAAAACCCGAACCTCTCTGATCTTATCGTATACCTTCTACACTCGTATGTTGAGTCATAACAGTTGGATTATTGCACGATAAGCATGCAAAAGTGTAGAAATGTATATATATATATATATGCGAAAGGGAGTAATAATAATCATAGGAGAACGTATTGAAGCTAAATAAAAAAATATAAATAAAAGTTTGAAAAAATTATGAAAGGGCCGACGTCGTTGAGAAGTTGTACAAAGTGTATATTCGTGTAACGAGCTTTAATATTTACCAACTTCTCCGGAACAAAAAGTGATACTGTGAAAAAATGGCACTTGTACACCCTAGCTCCCACGTACTTTTCCCGCACCCTGGAGTTTTATAAACACGCTAATTGGAATGAATAAATCAAATATTTCTCGAATTATCGAACTAATTAGGAAATTAATGAAATTTCATTTTTGCGCTCTATGTGTACGCTGTATACAAAAACCGAGAAAATGCGATATAATATTAATATTTACATCGCGGCAGATCACACAGCGAAATGAACAAAACGAAATTTGTTTTCGATTCGAGGTTTTAATAGCGAAATTCCGAAATGGGTGAACGAGTCCGTGGGGAATTTCAATGAAACTTTTTTATGCCCCATAATAATCGAAATTCGGTGATTTCGCGATACGCCACGCCAGCAGTGCCGGAGATCCATTAAAATTTCGTTGTAACCGGCGCAATATGGTAGCGTTATTACGCTTTAGCAACCACGATTGCAATTTCTGCACGGACCGAACGTTTCGACTTAACAAAGTTACGGGTGTCACGTCGTTACGTCATTAACCCGTTGCATTTTCACCACCCACCCCCCCCCCCCTCCCTTCCCCCTTACCTTTACCACCTCTTCCAACAGCTCCGTTCGTCCAGGCGACGTTGGATTTCCGGCCACCGAGTATTAATATTCCACAGAGCCGCTCCGCGCGAGGTGCCAAAAGTATCCTACCACGTAAAAGAGGGAGGAAAAACGTAGAGAAAAAGCTAAAATCCACTAATTCTCCAACGAGCAAACGAGCCGTGAAAATTTCGAGAGTCGTGAAAAGTAAGGGAGCAAGGCCGACGAAATTTGGCGAATTTTTTCACGGGAATAAACGAGCGGGGAAAAAGCGCCAAATTTATCGGTGTAAAAATCAATTAATTGGGGAAAAAATCAACAGCGTTATGCCCGCTGCTAGATTTCACGCAGCGAGAACGACCAAACGAATTTTTTCACGGAAAAAAGGTGCACTGATAATTTCGTTATGCTTCCCAAAGAACAAAAGGTTCGCGATTACAATAAACTATTAACAATGGCAGGGCAAAATAATTGGAAAAATTGAAATATTTGCTGTCGAAATACAATGCACGCTTGCATATATTACGCGTGTTGATCAACGGTGCTTATATAAATACATAAAGGCAAGCATAAGTTGTGTTTGCTTGTAATATTTATAGAGCCAAATGCAAAACTATACTATATGACGAGCCAATTCGATTTGTGAATTTAAATGATGCTTAATATAGGTACTATAAAGTTAAATACACACACATACACACACACACACACACACACACACAGGTATATAAAACTTTTCAATATACGAAATTTCTGTCACGGTTAATCTATCTGTATTTTTGTGCGAGAATTTCGAAATCTTTCCCATTTATATACGTACATTATTGTGCTATTTCGAGCTGACCCGATAATTATTCTCAAATTAAACTCATGACTCTCGGAATGGGGAGCGAGCACCACTTAATTAAAACTCACGTTCGTTAAAACGTGTCGAAAGTGGAACAACTTTCGATTGTCGCCGCGCCGAGTGTCGAGTGATCCTCACTGCGATTTTCACGCCAAGTCTCCTGCTCGTATCGCGAAACTTTCCAGACCTCTAATCTATACTATACGATTAGACGCACACGCGGTACGCTCCAACAGCAATTAAATCTTAACACGCTGTAGCGTCGATGAACGCCTAACGCTTCGATTGAATTTATCACGCGAATCGCGTACAATTAAATTCCCCACATGAATTCCCTCATTCCCATAATTCGATCCATCATTCAGACCTATTACACACATATACACATGCAAGATTCTTGACACTCTCTGTACAATTATATATATATATATATATATAATTGTATTCTCACAGCGATCTGTAAATATACAAATTTACAAATGTATTAATTTTTACATTCCAAATGTTGATCCATAACGTAAAGTTTATACGGTGTATATATACGCGTGTATATATAGTTGCATACACACACGGATAAATTGATAGGGTATATATTTTGATTGAAGAGACATTTATCCGTCGGTCCGATAAAGATCGATTGATAATTTAACAAACGATACATTCGAATACAAAATCATTCACGCTGTACTAAGCTTCATATCCGCGAGCTGATATCGACATATTCTTTGTCGTCTCGCACGCCATTAAACGGAAAGATAGAGAGGAATGGAACGACGTGTGATATTTTGAATATTTTACAAATTTTATTCTCGCCGCGGATATCGCAGACGGAAGTGACGTTTAACAAAAACACGTATACACGCGCGTGCGCGGCTGGTCGAGAAAAATCACCCTCCGAAAAGGTATTAAAAGAAGAGGGGAGGCAAAATTTTCCATCGAACCGCCAATGAAAATTCACTGGAAAATTGAACTGTATCCGCAATGGCTCGTGAATGATAAAGACTTGGAACCATTGAAATTTCATTCCCGAGCCTGATATCGCATCAAAAATTCAGCAAATATTATTTACATACCGGGCATTAATAGCGAGCCTCGTGCGTCCTGCAAATACGATATTTCAACGTGAAAAAATTGCTTCACACAGCTATATATACATACATATAAAAGACATTGGCGTAATTCCACCGTGCAGCAAATATAGATTTGTCGTTTATGTGAAAACGTGCCACGTGTGCAAGCATATACATGCAAACGATCGGAGGGTGACGTTGGAACAAGATTTCAGCAATGGTAATTTGGCGTTAAACTGTGTATCGCGTTGAGCAGGGGTGCGCACCTTCGGTTCTCGTTTGGCTCGATGAAATTCGCCTGGAGTTTTCGCATCCGGATGAGAGGAAAGTGTTGCGGTCGCCAGTAGGAAAATAATGAAAAGTTTGCCCTGCGTTTGTTTGCACGATCCAGCTAAGCTCGTGTTCGGCCCGGGGTAATTGCATTTCATCCGCGTCTCCGCAGCTGCGTGCAGTTGCGTAAGCAAAATATTCGCAGCGTTTCCGACAAACGGAACGATAGGTCCGTCTGGAAAGTTGGCGGCTTTTCCACTTCCGCTCGGAGGATCCACCGAGAGACTTGGTTCTGTTCAACCCTTTCATCTTCGCTCCCTTATCCCTCTTCCCCCTATATTCTGGCTGTTTCTCGCACGAAGAAGAAATAAACGTGGCAAGGAATATGAAACCGTAAGAAACAAAAGTTTATGTATATATGTATATGTATATTGGAACACCGAGGGAACACTCGTCCAATATTTTTTCTGCTGGAAAGACACACTGCGATCCATCGAGGCAAAGGACCATCCTAAGAATAATGCTTCATTTTGCAAATTCGAATGAAAATTTATTGGCAATATTGCTGGAGCAGGGAGCAGCTAGGGAAAAAGGTTGGAATTCTTGGTAGAATTTCTATAATATATTTGGGTAATAAGGGGAAGAGTCAGGTTTTTCGAAGGATGACGCGGCTTTGATGCTTTTTCCAGGGTGTTACACCGGGAAATTTCAGCAGTGCTTTTTGCCCTAAGTGATCCCTGTAGCGAGCGTGGCACTCTCCTCCCGGAGCATGAACATGAATCCGGCACACGTGCCTATTGACACACTCGCACAGTTTTCCTCCGGAACGGTCGATAAGAGGCGGTCCTCTCGCACAGACGCTCTCTGCGCATTTCCACCCACGCATTATACATATTCCCACACTAACCCCCTCCACCCCCTCACGCTACACGTGCAAGATTAACGCTGTTGCGTTGCCACGCAATGGTTGCATAATGCGAAAGAATTGCGTTTCACCCAACTCTTCCACGCATTTACGAATTTTCGTGTTTGCACACATTTCTATGCCACGTATACACACATATATATATATATATATATATATATAAGCACATTCTATTCCTACGAAAAGAATCTATCTTTCAAACTCCAATTCAAATATCAAGCAAATTTATCGTGGAAATATTTCCACTCGATTTATACGAGGAACCTCGACAAATTCGAAAAGTCTCGCGAGACAAATCTTTGTGGCGTGTTTGGGAGGTTGGTTATATATATTTGCTGTATAAGTGGCAAAAATTTGGCGTGGTTGGGAAATGAAAATCTACCGGGGCTTAGGTAGAATGGTATATATGAACCGGTGCCATTAGTCTTATGGCGAAAACACGATACATCATTTCCCCAGCTTGGTATACAGCTGCAGTCACCCAGGCATTAGTACGAATACTCTTGTATATACATATATCGTGCGACGGAGCGTTTGTGAGCTTAACTGTTGCACTATTGTTCAGATATGTACATTATTGTCTATTTGCTCGTAGAAATATTCCGAGAGACGTGATTTCTTTCTTTCAGGAAAAATGGAAAACGAACGATATATACATATATATGTATATATGTATTCCTAAATTACATCACGCGTATATCCTGTAAAAGTATTTACATTCATCTGATATATCGATTTTGCCACGAAACGCCCATTAAAATGCATACGCGCACAGCTTTGGCACACTTTTTGCGCAAAATGCTGCTTCAATTGCGGGAAAATCTCAATTCTCGAATGGCTGAATGCGAAATTTCATTTCGCTACGTTTAAAGTACTGCTTTCCTCCTTTATAATTCCACGAGTAGTCTTAATATTATATTCTATCCACCTCGTTAAGCACGTTCTTAATTCGCTATTACGTTTCTGCAATTACCACGTATTTTCCTCACTTAATTGCTCACATTTAATTCTTTAGTGTGTATTTATTTCACTCGAGTACTGCACTCGTTCTATTTTCTTTCAACAATTAGTTCAACTTTGCGTTATTCTTACGCAGTGTCCTTAATGTACGTATACTATATAGGTGTATATATATATATATATATATATAGTGTCACCGAGGAAGGAGGTAGAACTGCATGGAAGGAGAGAGATACAAAAGAAATTGTGCAGAACCTTATTCAAAGTGCAAGAATTAACAGAGGTTACTGGAGGGGGAAAAAAAAGATTTGCACGGACCGCTAATTAAATTGCCAGATTCGTTCTGCAAACATTACTTTTCCGAATCTTGGAAATTCCTGGAGCAATAACGCACGGAGATCCAGATGCTGAAGGTGAAAATCCTAAAATTTTCCAGCCACCTTCCCGCTCGGTCAGCTTGGCTTAATTTACCCATTTTTACGCACGGGGCAATCCGGTTCGTGCTATTTTATTTTTACAGCATTCGGGCAGTATCAGTTTTTAAAAGTTTCAGTCATAAATCCAGCGATGGCAAGGGGAATAAATTTCAACGAACGAGCCTACGATATTTTGGTAAAAAAAGACTGGCGCATAAATAAAGGGACCGGTCTCGATTGGAGAATAACGAGGTAGTGGCTGCTGATGGAATTTATGGCCAGACACTTTTCTACATAATCGTGCAGGAGAGTATACTATACATATATATATATATTAATGTACACACGAATGAAGGAAGAGAGAGAGAGAGAGAGAGAGAGCTGGAACAAAAGAGAGTGTTTATTCGAGAGGAGAAAGGTGGAAAGTGTACGAGTGATAGATGCGAGTTTAAATAAGACGTGGAGAGGTTTCATTAGAAAATAGTGGAAGAATGGAGTGGAGGGGAACAGGTGAAGGATCGAATTGGCGTGGTGAAGTAAATGAGTGACGGAGTGCGAAGTTAAAGTAAAACAGAGAGTGGTGGTGGTGGTGGTGGTGGTGGCGAGGAAAGGAAAGAGGGATGGTGGACGGAAACTGCTGTTTCATCTCCGACTCCGCCAACTTGGTAAGACCGTCGTCGTTCTGTTTGCTTCCTAATTACGAAAGAGAGAGGATATATAAGGCGAGAGCCGGGGAGAATCGAAGAAGGACAAACGAATGAAAGAGACGAGAGTCCCTGCTATACGGCCTGCAGAGACCGAGAAAAGCGAATTCACTTCCACCAACGACCTACAGAATTAAGATTCCAACGTGCAACCGCGTTTTCTCTCTTGTGTACCTTACGATTCTACGCTTAAGCGCGATATTCACCATTCCTAATTCCCACTTTCGTCCAGGCGTGCATTTGGCTGTGTGTGTGTGTGTGTGTGTGTGTGCACGTCGAAAATCCACGAGCTAATTAGACAAATATAATTATGGATAAACAAAGCGTAATCTTGATTGGTAAATGTTTCGTCCGGTCCGAGAAACAAATTGAAATTATGTTTAGTCAATGGAGGAGCGAGGAGAGAAGAGAAGAAAGACACGCACGCAGCTTTCGGTCATTATATTCGCGATTCACTTTCACCTTGCATCGGGAAGCGGCTAGAGGGGAGCTAGAATATCGATCGTTCATTATCGAAGAGTGGAATTAAAGTGATTCGACTGCATAAATCATGCTTGCGTTTCTTTCGTGGATGGGCGGAGGTCGCGATGGTTCGTCGACGTAGCAATATCGAGCCTTTCATCAAGTACGGTCGATTATTCAAGGGATGACGATAAGTAAAATCAAAGTTTCATAAGCGTCGAGGGAGCCATCGCGAAATTCCGATGGAATTTCAGGTTCTTTCTCGCCCCAAAGCCAACGTACGCGCGGACCACTCTTACACCGCTGCTCTTGTGTGTACATATACATATATATAGCAATCTAATCCAGACTGGGTCGATTTCTCAATCTCCAGGACACGGATAATTCAGGAGAATCGCTCGGAATTTATATTTCAATAAAGTAAATTATTTCGTCTGGCTGGGATAAGGGAGGAAGGATCGTGTGTATGCGGTATCGTCGTAATTTATCAGAGAATATTGTTAGACGAGTGCTGCAATCTTTTTTGCCGGGCGAGCGAGCGACGGACCTGCCGTCGGTGAGTCGTGCATCACGATCTCCAAAGCTGCACGGTTTTCCCCCTCTAATTCCATAGAGTATCCCGTGGGAGTTGCGCCGAGCGAAATGGATTGCCCGTAGCCCGCCTCTCGACTGCGGACTTATTCAAAATATCCCCTGTACCACTACGACGAATCTGCCCTAGAACAGCTTTTTATACCGATTACCGACGGTTTCACGCTCCAACTCGAACCGCTTTATTCCTCGTCCGAACAATCTTCGAGCTTTCTTCCTCAAACTATATTTTCTACTCTATACGTATATATATATAGTATACAGTTGTGACTGGAAAATATTTAATTAACGTCAAAGCCGAGCGAGTGGTTCTCCTATTATAGAAGCTTTTATTCATTGACCGGAGCAATAACGCAACTCGGATAATAATCAGGATGACAATAATGATTTCACCGAGGCATGGGGAAGCTTTAATAAAGGCAGCTAGGAGTCGTTGGAACCGGCGTGTTTGCCGCGTTCCAATTCCGCGAGTCCGCGATACAAGCCTTTTTTAATTACACTCGCATAAAGGGACTCGCGAAAACGAGAAACGTGTACAATTTAAAGCCAGAAATGTTCTTCCGGAAAATCCTTGGATGGGATCCAAAGAGTTTCTTATCATCAGCGCTATTTGTTTGCTAAAGGGAGAGGAAAAAATAGGAGAGAGCTGTAATAAAACTGTAGGATCGAGTGACTCTCGGAATGACCCTGTATATATACCTTCGTCTGCCAGTATATATTTTCGTTTCTTGCGCTATGATAATTATTTGGTCGAGAGAGAAAAGTCAAAGTGGGGAAGACTCCTTATGTTGGGCGAAAAATCTGCCAGCCTTGAAGGCTTGGATCGGATCCAAATTGCTGCCCCTCTCACCTCGCAATCTGCTATTTCTTATCACGGCTGACGTTTGTTCTCCCAGCGATAACAGAGCTCGGCCAACTCCGAGAAATTTCCCCTTTTACCCTAATTTCATCCATTTCGTTGTCCTTTCATCTCCAAACACTGAATAATCTCAGGGGGGGACGAGGATGTGTACTCGTATCGAGATACAAATACGCCCGTACAAATAGGAATCGAGAAACAGATGTGCTATATAGCTATGCATATATATATACAGATATAGTAAGAAAAAGAAACTCTATCGATAAGAGTTATAATGGATGACGTGCATGAGCAGGAAGATACACACAAAGCGAGGGATGATCCCAAGGCTAAAATACGAAACTCGCTGAACCTTGAACCCCTGGAATGGATCCAAGCGTGATGCGAGTCGGCAATCAGAGCTTCCTTATCATTCGCCGTGATTGTTTTCGGAGCGAATAGAGTATACATATATATATATATATATATATACAGGGAGCATTTGAAAGTTGTCGTCAGCATTCCTGGCGAGTACAAGGAATCAGCAGTGGCTTGGAGGAGAGTCGTGGCTTAATTACAGTGAAAAAGGATGCGAAGGATGGCGAAAAGGAGGAAATGGGGTGGCGATGGTGGAGTTTGAAATGGGATTGTCTCTGGATCGAAGCTTGACGAACGAAGGTGCGGAGGAGACGAGTATAGAGACGACTTTATGGAACCGGAGGTCGAAGTACTCTTTGGACGGTTTCCAAAGCAAGGAGTCCTCGAAGCTCCTCTAAGCTACTCCACCCAGGAGTCCTCTCTCTCTCTCTCCCTCTCACACACACACACACACACGTATACACTGCGCAGCTAACACATTATAGAAGGACTCCGCAGCGGTCTATTCAAAACTATATTCCTGTTGAACGGCATTTGGATGGCGACCTGTGCGACTCCAAACGTGTTTCTTCATCTCTCCCGTTTGTCTTTTCAGAGGCTTACGCGAATCTCGGAGCGGCCCTGGTGTCTGTTGGACGTGGAACGGAAGCAGCGGCGGTTTTACGGGCCGGTGCATCCCTGGATGGTTCGGGACTCAAGGACAAAAGGGCTCACGAGGCAGCCAGGGTGCAGGCGTTGCTTCAATTAGGCGCTCTCTACGCTGATCAGGGTAGACTACAAAGGGCGCTATCCGCCTACAGGGAAGCCCTGCGCGCCTTGCCCGATCACTATCCACCTCAGGTTAGTACCATATATATGTCTATAACCAGCATAAACCACCCCCACCCCCTCTTCCCATTCCCACCTCTTTCGGTTCCTCGCTTCCTCTTCATTACACCATTAAAGCAGAATATCTCTATCGGAAGCTCTCCAACCAATAGGAATGTCTTCCCCCCCCCCCCTCCCCCTCTCCACCCCACTCTTATTCGATCAATCAACCGATCGGCCAAGGATCTCTCGAACATCTCGTTACTATTATCTACTAGCTCCCATCGACTCCTCCAAATTCCCCATTTCTCGTGTAACGAATAATGGCAAAGATTCTAAGCGCGAAGGAATCGAGATGTAAGTACTTTCGGGAACAAAGTGTGTTTCGCTCGGCGATTTCTGTAGCTGAAGAAAACCAGTATACTGGACTTGTTCATCGTTGTCAGTGTGCTGTATAGTGCAGGACACGATTCTTGTAGCAAGAGAGAGAGAGAGAGAGAGAAATTCCAGCATTGCAGGGGTGAAAAGGACGAAAAGGAGTACTAAGAAGAAAGTACGTCGACACGGTCGATGTTTCCGAATCACCAGGCATGTAGGCAGGACCGTATTCTTGGAGCTCGTCGAAGCGTCGCATTTACTCGCTTGGCCGGATAGATTCGCGCTCCTGCGATCTACCACGTTCCAATCCTCTCTTACCTTCCCCTCATTTTCTCTCCCGCTTCGAATTCCCTCGTCCCATTCGCATTCCGCGCCCCATTCCTTCGCCATTGCCCACTCCGGAATCAGCCCGGATCGACTTACCGTGTGCGCGAATCAACCAGCAGACAGAGATACAAAAACTCGCCTCTATTTTCAATCTCTCTCTCTCTCTCTCCTTTCTCTTTTCACCCCCTCCCCCCCCCCCCTAGCTGCGATCCCTCGCAATCCATACTCTTGTTACAATATAGTCAAAACTCTATCGGTTACACTGTGTACATACTTGGTCGCAACTATATATGTATATTTATATTCTTCATATTCTCTCGGCCCTCACCAACTTTCGTCCTTTCAGCTTTTTGCACTCTCTCCTCTATATTTTCCTCGCTAGTTTGCTTGCACAATTTCAGTGCCCTCTCCCTTTTCTCAGTAGCTCTCAACCAGTTCTTCCCTGGATCACTTTTCCTGGCTTGTTTTTATCCTGCCCTACATCTTTGTTCTCCCTCGTACTCCTTCTCACCCTCGGGCAACTTTCTCGAGTTTCCCTCGCACGCTCGTTTTCAACTCGCTTGCCTTTTTTCTTTTTCTTTATTCCATCCCTCTCTCTCTCTCTCTCTCTCTCTCTATCTCTCTCCTCTCTTGCAATCCGTGCCTGAGAACTTTTTGGTGGGCCGATCCGACAACAGCGCCGTTACGACCGGGTGTTCGCGCGAGCGCCTTGCCTCGGGGGGTGGCCCAGGGGTTTGCATTTTTACGACCCAGACACCCCCCCCCCTTTCCCTCTCCTCCTCACCAACCAACACACCTTGGCTCATCTCGCCGCAAACCACAACTACGTTTTGTTCCGCGCATCCTCCTGAAATACCTACACGACAATTTATACGAAAAGTACCCCACAGGTACACGTAAGAGGGAAACTACCGAGAAAAGAAAGAGAGACCCTCCTACGCTTCCAGCCACTTCCGGTCGTCCACGAATTTACACGAAGATTTCGCAATTTTCCATTTGTCGCTCCACTCGCCAAGCTCCTGCGGGATTTACGCTAACCTCCGCGTCCCCTTTCATCCTCTTATGTATTCTACCCATACACGTATCCCACAAATATTCCCTGACAAATTTCTCTCCCTCGGAAAAACAGGGATTAATGCCAAAACCAAATTCAAAGTCTCTCGGAAGATTCTCCAGGTGAGAGTCATTTTTTTCACATTTTTTTCTTTTGTTTACATATATATATATATATATATATATAATGTATATACCCCGAGAGAATTTAGTTAGGCGAATAAAGTAGCTCGCGCTTAAAATACAAGTTTTTAACCAATTTGCCCAGCACTCGAACGCTAATAATTCGATCGATTCGGCAACTTGGAGCACGAAGTTGCCTGAAAGCTTCCCGAAAGGAATTTCAAGTATTTAATATTATCCAGATTAAAATTTCTCCTTTCAAACTTTTCGTGTTCTTCTCCATCGTTCCAATCTCTAATAACTGACGATACTTACTTATTCCACTTGGAGCGATTGTGAGTTCTAGTTCCACCGCACCTTGCACCATCCCTCCTTGGCTTGGTTCCCTTCGAGCCAAAGAGGAATTCAATGACAAACCGAGAAAATTCTAGAAAATTTATAATCTACCAGGTCTCGAGGCTCGTCCGACGAATAAGCAAATTTTTACGAGATCTCTAGTTTTCTCAACGACTCCTATATACACAATATATATATATGGTCCTTTGTCGACTCTGCCGAAAAAAAGTCGACTAGACGACACGGTAAGAAAAGTATATATGCGGCAGTAATATGAAATTTGGCGCGGGGGGTAGCAGTACCTATATTTGGAAATCGTAAATTGAAATGGCGAGCTTTGCCAGGAGTCGTAAGTTTAAATTGGCCATCTAAGTGATATTGGTAGCTTAATCGGACAGTATCGCGAAGCAACGAAAATCTTCCAACGGAGTTATTGCCTCTCCTTTCTTCGCTAAAGCCGAGTGCAGCTAGACCCTGAGGAAACTTGGTCTGCATTCGCGTAACGAGTTATAATATCCCGCCAAGTACTTTGGCCAAACTTCTCGTCATTTAGAAGCGCGCGGCGACACCCTCGGGCAATTCCCTCTAGCCTCCAGTGCCAGAAATCGCCGAATACTTTGAACCAGCAGCAAGAAACTCTCCTACAATTTACGGAAAACCTCCTTCGTTTTGCCCCACTAGAACCTGATCGAATTTCTCCTCATCAACGACTACCCGGCCTACGGCAATCTTACTCATATTGCTCCTATCTATATATATATATATATATATATATATATATGTACTCGACGAAATCTTTCACACGATCCTCGACAACCCCCTCCACCCTCTGAATATTTCATTAATCCCGCTTTATTACATTATATTTCTAAAATTCTCCACTTTATATTTGAGAGAGCAAAAAAGAGTGCTAGGGATGATAAAGAGGCACAATTAATTACCCGAGTTATTTAAATGCTAATAACAAACAGTTTATAGGAGGGCCAAGTGCTATCAGCTTCTCGGTTGAATAGAAGTCAGCGAGACACGAAGCTTCGGGGGTTTACGTTAGAGTTTTACTTACGTATTATGACTTTCATGGGTGCTTAACCTGAACGACTCGCGATAGACCAGAAATGGTCGGAGGAGTCACTGCCAGAAATGCATTCGAGTGACTGGTTTAAGCTAAACGCTCCTCGACGTATATAATACCCTATCGCGAATTGGAAACGCATTATGGACAAATTTTGAGCCATCTCCGAGAAGACCGTGGAGCATAATGAGGCGGGGAGAAGTAGATCCGATCAAATATTTAACGATCGTGCGAAAAGAAACCAGGACTGCAGCCGGATTGTGAAGAAGAAGAAGAAGCCCTTATAACTTATCATTACTTTCTTCCGGTACTTTTACGCCAATTGATAGACCATCGAAGCAAAGTTTATCCTCCCTCAATGCCATTAATATCTCAGTCAAAACTCCTTAACAAGTTTGGCCTAAAAAGAAATCTCTCTTTTCCGCCTTATCTCTCCCATAGCGATAAAAGCCAAATTCATCCTGTTGCCCGTCGCGCTTATTCTTCGCTGACCGACCATCTCAGCCAACGAAACATTATTACCCAACGCCAATCTTAAACGTGTACACAGCTCTCTTGATTTATTATCCAACTATCGCGACGAGATCTTAGTCAGTCGAGTTCTTAACAAGTTTAGCCTGTAAGAAGCTTCGCCTAGGGTTTCCCCGACGAAGACCCGAGTCAACTGACTCTTGCAGTCTTTCCTTTGCTGCTTATTTTGTCATACCGATATGATAAAAAAGGGTTCCCTGCTGAAGAGCCGAGTCGACTGGTTCTTTCAGCCTTCCTCCGCTGTGCTTCTCTCATCGCGATATAATTAAAAAAAAGGTCACCCTGGCTGCAGAGACCAGAGTCTCAACTATGTTTCCCAGTCTTATTCCTCCACTGTTCTGCGGACATGTATCGATATAATTTTTAAAGGAGGACTCTCTCTGCCGAAGACTCGATAGTCAACTATATTTTTTAGACTTTCTTTGTTGTTTCTGTCACCAAGTGTGTCCCAGACGATAACTTAATTTTTCATCAATCGTATATAAACCCTTTACTCAATTTACTCGACACGCAGAGCAGCAACTTGTAACTTGTAATATTCCGGCTGTCCACGATTCAGCGAAGGATTGGTCGGTGAGAAAAACAAGTTAGGTTTTAATAGAGCTATACAGATTCGTCGGTTGAAGAATGTAGCGATCGCTCGGTAACGAGTGGAATTGAGATGAAATGAGTGTAGGGTGGGTCGGAGGTGGAAAAATTTGAGTAGTGTTCGCGTAGCACTCGAGTGGAGAGGGCTTGGAAGGTGCGCGTGGCTGGATCGGCATTACCGCAGCTGAGAATTACACGGAACGATGCGGTGGGTGAGAGAGATGGAAGCGGCGGCAGAAAATGAGTATATATACAGGAGCAGCTAAAAAGGGAATCCGAACTGCGGGGAAAGTTGAGCTCAACCATGCGGAAGTGGTAGGGGAGGGGGGGGGGGGGGGGTGAGCTGGAAACAGGAAAGCGAACGAGGGCCAGGAGCGAAAGGGCGAGGTTTGGCTTTGCAGGACGGAAAGCCTTGCAAATTTACCTTGGCCGGCATTGTATGCCAACCGGGGAACTGCAATCAGGCATCCTAATTAACTAGTCAAACATCGTCGCGTAATACCACTCCCATTATTAAAATGACAACGAAAAAAATCCCCCCTCATCCCCACTATCCCTGAAATCTCTCAAGAACATTCTCCCTAACGCAGAGGTACCTTGGCGATCTTTCACGCTCGGACGCGATCTTTGTCGCAGAAATTTTCATCCCTCGCCTCTCACCCCCCTCCCCTCAGGCTATTTTGAAATTCTAAATCACGGGGTGTAATTATGCGAAAAGTAGGAGAGTTTCGCAGCGGTATATTTCACAGTTAATAATACTCCCCGGCGGAAAGGGGCGTTTTTATCGTTGATGGAACAAGAGATAGCGCGTCCTTTTTTTCCCGGATCGAGAATATAAGGACGAGGAACGTCATAAGCATGCCTGACGTTTGCTCGGTGGATGAATGCGAGACGTAACTGCTTGGCTGCTGGATGATTCCGGCTAGCAGTTATAGAGCTGACGTAATATCGGCTGGCATTTGACGTCTCGCGGACGTGCGGAGCGTGTCCGGAATCTTCAGGGTAAAGCGGCACTCTCTCTCTCTCTCTCTCTCTCTCTCTCTCTCTCTCTCTCTCTCTCTCTCCACCCTCCACACTCATAAAGATCGATACGGTACCCGAGGCTTTTCAGATTTGTGCGCCATTCAATATTACCAAACTGCCGAGTTTTCTTCTCAATCCGGCCGATTAGCCAGCGATCGTTCCCCACTAAACTTTTCCGCTTATTAATTTTTTGTTGGCCGCGCCAAGTCCGCCGATCTTACCTCAACTTTCTCACCGCCACTTATCCCGCGGGATGAACGCAAAGTCCCGAAGTTTTCTCCTCCATAATTGATGCTTCGTGGCTTCTCGAGGAGAGCATGGCAAGTTTTTTTCTCCCCCCCCCCCCTCCCACTCCGAGCGGCGCACTCTCGACGAAATCAATCGCTGCTGTGGATAATTGATTGAGTATATACTATATATCTATATATATTTATATCCATGGTCGTTTGACTTCTCTCTCTCTCTCTCTCTCTCTCTCTCTCTCTCTCGCGCGCGCGCCCCTTTAAAAACGAGAAAGGAATTTTTCTATTTTCGATCATTGGAGAAAGGGGAGTATAATTTGAAGCAAGTCAATTTAATGATTTAGGGCGAGTAGGTAGGGGTGGGGGAGGGGGGGGGGGGAGGACGAGAAACGTGGAGAATCCCCGAAAGAAAATCAGGCTCGATAATAAGGTTGGGGGAGAGAGCGGAGGATTTTCATGGTAGCGAATTGGAATCAGTTGGCGAATCGGCTAAAAGGATTTGGCTGGTGCGGGGATCAAGTTGGGAACGGGCAATGAGGAGTCGTTGGTGTTCGTCCTGGAGGTTATGAGAACCGTCCAGCAGCGATGACCTCCTTTCTGCCGGTATTATTCACGAATTTCCCGACTTTCCAGAAGGATGCGTCGGCCCGGCGAGGGGCCATCGCGATAAAACATCGGAAACTGGCGAAACTCCGCTGTAATCTTGCCGGCGATGTTTTACCCCACAGCCGGCACATGGAAAACGACTCTACCGCTCTCGTGAAAGTGTGCAAGATTCTACATACGCGCGCACACCGATACACCGAAACTTTGTCCATTTCCACAAAGACGAGTTTCCCTTGACGGACTCGCGCTACGATTTTCCTCTGTGTGTGGACACCGACCAACACTGTAAAACTTTCAGCAATTTTCTCCTCCATTCAAATACACGTATACATACACGCACACATACACTTGTAACGAGATCACTTGTATTTGTCTTGCCACAAGGCGAAGCTTCTATTTCTCTTAATGAACGCAGCACCCTCATCCCTGCTCTGAATAAATACGTCGAGAAATTATTCTTATATAATTGCTGCTTCCTAGCCAAACAACACAATATATTTCTTAAAAGCGTCGAGTGGAGAAAAAGAAACGGCGAGAGAATAATTCCTGACTCCTGAGAGAAATGTTCCGGAGATTACGTGTTGTTACAAGTATTGGGAGTCTCGAGACAAGTTGCTTCGTGTTGGCGAAATTACGGGAGAAGAAAATTCGTCGAAACAGTAAAACAGATGCACGTGTTACACCGAAACTCTCTCCGTGATTGTGCCTTTAACAAGGTTGGCCCGAGCCTTAATACTGTATTGGTGAATGAGCTCTCGTGTAGGAGTTCGTCATACGTGGTTGAAAGTTCTCCGTGAGGATTTTCCATGTGTCGGTGAGGGTCCCCTTGTTCGTGGCCGAATCCTCGTAAAGTTCCGAGGGATATCGCGCCAGCGATTAGACCCTCGTTTCGAGAACTAAATTTCCCGTGGCCCACACACATCCGCGCAAATATCTTTCCAGATCGGAGAGCCGCAAGGATGGTGTTTGTTCGAGGCAGAGGGAGAGGGGGAGAGAGAGAGAGAGAGGGATGGAGATGGAGAGACTCTCTAGGACACGTGACGCCAAAGTTGGGCGATTTTTCCTAGCTGAGAAGCAGACGTGCGTCAAGGCCACCAGTGCCTCGAACGACGTATAATTTAGCCGACCCAAACCGGAAAGTAATCTACCCCTATCTCACCCCCTTCCCACTCCTCTCTCTCTTTCTCTTCGTCTCCCCTCCCCCCTTATCCATCCCAATGAGAAGGAAAATTCTGATTTGTATTCGCGATTCTCGCTTTTCTCGAATTTCCCAAGCATCTCCCTTGTTTTCTCTCGTTTTGGAATAATTTCAACGAGTACCTAAATCACTTCAGCGTTAACAGGAATTTATGATCCTGGTCGGTTATCCCAGGGGCAGTAGCAGCAGTGGTGCCTTTAATTCCAGGTAGGAAATGCAGATGCACGCTAGCAGTACGCGAGCATTGGTCGAAAAATACGTCTCTCCGGTGGCTCATTCGGCCAAGGACACTTTTCAACCTTGACGACAGCTCTCTCTTACATATATATATATATTTATATATATATATACCTATACACACACACTATATCCAGTTCTTTATCAACGGAAGTTACGGAAAAATCTGAATATAATCAAAACGAAGAAGAAATAAAAGAAAATTAGAAAAAACCATAACTGTATATACAGAATAATAGCAATAATAAAAGAAAAAAATGTAAAAGAAACTATAACAAGAGAATAGAGAAAAGAAACAATGTAAAAAACTAGGTAGTATTTCCACCGAAAGATAGATATTTTGAGGACGATCCGTGATGAAAAAAAAAGAGAGAAAAAGTTATATATATATATAGGAAAATAGAGTAAGAGATGCGACAATAGAAAAGTGCGACGATACAAAATGGACGCTCCTCTGGAAGATTAAAGTGCGCCAATGGGCTGAGGGAGGGAATGCCAGGAATAGAGAGTCGAGGGATGGGGGTAGCGTTAAAATTAAAATTGCGCAAAAAGCCGTCCAAGAACAGACGAGTATCCGGGGCTGTAATTTAAAAGCATCTCCTGGGACTGGTAGGAAAGACTTTACCTGTTATCCGCCTGTTAGTGAGTTGGGGTAGCGAAATCTATGTGAGGGAAGAGGGAAGGGGGAGGGGGGGGGGGCGTCCGCTCCAATTACCTGAACGATTTTCCAACCGGTGACAACCGATAGGCGAACGACGACGATAGGAATCGCGGAAACAAGCAGGAAATGAATTCCCGTAAGCAGGATTAGTCGAGCGTTCTCCTCATCCCATCGACAACCCTGCAGGATCGTCCGACTAGATAATCCAATGACGTTTTATTTTCTCAACTCCTCCATTATATTTCTCGTCGACGAGTCCTCTACCCTTCCCCACGATTCCACCCCCCCCCCCCTCCGCTTCTCTCTTCCTCTATCGATTTCAAAAGTGCAATTTTGAACCTTCCAACTTTCGTCGAATTTATTCCAGTCGATAATAGCGCCATTCGCAGTCCTTATTAGCAGGATTTATGTATTTACATTGGGCCCAGAGTATTCGAGTTTATTACATTGCGAGAGAATCCATTTGCCAGAGGTTCCTGGCGTGCAGGATAATTGTAGTTTCAGAGAGGAGAGAGACTCTAATCTTTGGGTATTATTCATCTGAGAAAGATCAAACAGAGAGAAGAGCGAGAGTCGAATCCGGGGGATTCCGAGTGGAGACTGATTATCTCATTGAAACAGAGGCAGTGGCGGAGTATAAACAGGGAGGAATTTTCGAGCTGTTCCCGAGGCTTGACTCCTTTGCGGCTGAGCCATCCCGGGGAATATGGAGAGACGGGACGCGATAGGGATCAGCGACGGTTTCAACGTTGGTTTAATGCATAAGCAAACTGGCCTGGCGCTATGGGCGCGTTCGGGATTACCTCGACCTAAGTACACAACTTCCTCTCCAGCTTGACTCGTATCCCGCACGATTTCCGATTAGCCCTATAATCGCATTTCTGAAACTCTGTCAAACAATTATGAAACTTTCGCACGAAAAAGAATAAGCTGAAAAAACGGCTGAACGATGCGCGAGTCCTGTACAGGTGTGCTTTTAACATCTCAGGTCCAAGGCAAGAACGTTTCGAAGGGTCTGAATTTCTAGGGAGATCTTCGTATATACCTAGCATATACTATATAATGAACATTTTGGGTATAGGAAACACAACAAGTGGAGAAAGCAACTAAACGATACACAGGTCCTGTACAGGTGTGGTTTTAACATTTAAGGCCCAAAGCAAGAAGATTTCGAAGGGCCTGAATTTCTAGGGAGATCTTCGTGTATACCTATAGCAAATACTGTATATGATGATCATTTTGGATATAGGAAACACAACAAGTGGAGAAAGCAACTAAACGATACACAGGTCCTGTACAGGTGTAGTTTTAGCACCTCAGGTAAAAACTAAGAAGATCCCGAAAAGACAGAATTTCTGGTGACCCCTATATATAGCATACACTATATAACACGCGACTCGGGTACAAGAAGTAACAAGTTGAAAAAGCAACTGAACGATGTAGGTCCTGTACAAGTGTAATTCTAGCACCTCGGGTCTCGAGCAAGAAAATTTCCAAGTGGCTGAGTTTCGCGAGACACACACACACACATTCACACGCAGTGTAAATACTATATATAATGAGCATCTCGCGAGAGTTCTGATTAAATCGAGTTTAATCCTCTCGCAGTAATCAGTCGACTGATTGTCCGGCGACTGGAGCTCGGAGGTCGGCGCTTCGCGTCCCGGGAACTCGACGGGAACGAACGGGAAGCCAGAGTGAGATCTATGCTCCATATCCGCGCGTTATTTGTATGCCGACTACTGTCGCCCGGACAGAACGTGTACCCACTACCAGATTAGAGGTACACTGGACCTCCCGTAATATTCGATTCACGACACCGAGCGATTCCATAAATTAGACGCGTAGCCACAACCGAAGGACCGACCTCTCCCTTGCCATTTCAATTTCCGCCTCTTCGCCTCAAATCAAAACAGTTTTCAGCCAAAGTCCGCTGTTTCATTCAATCAACTCTAGCTTATTCAATTATACTATAGTTTGCCTATTTGTTTGTTTACGGTCCACGCAGTGAAATAAATAGCTTTGAAAGTGAGGAGGGAGGGAATGGGGGGGGGGGGGGGGAGAAGAGAGGCCATGAAAATTGATCGAGGGATCCATCGATTATATATATATATATAACGAATCTCTGCAACTACGCAGTGTTCCGCTACTATAACTATTCCCAGTGGCTTCCGGTTGGTCGGCGCGTTTCTAGTTGGCCGTATTGTCTCACGCACGCCTCGATTAATCCTCGAGCTAATAGAGTTTCACGTGACCACATTACTGGCCCTCTGCGAAAGCCGAGCCGACCATAATCGCCGGGCCAATTGAAGCCACACGACACTCCCAACTGCTTGCCAAGCCCACCGCCGCTATTTCATACAGGATACACTATATTATATATATATTGTCTTTTCATTATATAATCTCGCCCAAGACACCAACTTCTCCTAATTATATCCCATATGCTTGATTTAGAGTGCGTTACTCTACCCGTGCACAGATGCCATAGTGTCGTTCTTGCGACGAATCCCAAACTTTCCACTTGCCCCATCGAGTTCCGTCCAATACGTTATTTCATACTATTCGTGCTTTTCATCTCAGTTTACGATTAACCATAGTGTATTGCTTGGAACATCGTACGACGAGTTAATAAACGCTTTCATACGTTGAATAAACTCGTCATCCGTAAAACGTGCGCGTTAATAAACGAGAAACGAGGTAAAACGATTAAGGTTTTCTGTTTTTTCAAGAGCGGTTCTGTTCCATAGTCGTCGCTTTACGGGATTTCTCGTGGCTCTGATTAATTTCACACTCACTCTTAGAATCCTCGTTTTATACTAATATTTTTTCATTTTTTCATTATCGAACATGTTTTATTCGATGCATCCAATGCGTTACTTTTTCATATTTGTTACACACACATTTACGTAATTTCGCGTGGCTCCGAAAAGCGCTGCTCCATAACATTATATATATATATATATATATATAAATATATACAGTGATAATGATAAGAGAAAAGCTCGCAATGGAGTTGAAATTTGTCGAGGTTTTATCCGTGGCTTGTAAATCATCTGGTTTATCCTGATTTGAATTTTGGTAGATTTCGGATCGTCGAATGGTTCCGTCTGGTGGAAGGAGCAAATATCCCATAGCGTTCCGCCAAATGCAAACAATTAGACTGGCAAGTCGAGCGGGCCAATCGAGTGACTGATTGTGTTCGAGAGAGCCGCCTAAAAGGAGAGCTGTGTATACATATATATATATATGTATATACGAAACAAGCAGAAGGCGTAATCGCGAGGAATGATTCGATTAGAGGCTGTCTCGCTTGCATTTCGCATTATAAGCGTCGGCTCGGGCGTCGCGACGCCCTTTTTTGTTTTGAAAAATAATTACACCGTCCAATCGAATCCGCGGGAAAAGTTGTCGGATTCGTTCGTATACAGAGTGGACGGCGCGAAATGGAAAAACACAAATAAATAAATTGCCGGAGGAAAAATAGCGTATATTATATTACCAGGAGGCAGCGATGCATTCGCGTATCAAACAAGCTAATGGTATTTTCATTCGCGAGAAATACAAACCTGCGCACTTTTTCCCCGTCAGATCCATTAAGATTATTAACTACGCCATCGCGTTTCTAAGCAAACTGCTATAGAGTGAGAGAAAGAAAAATAAATACCCGGCGTATATGCGTAAATATTTATTTGCACCGGGCAAACAGGGAGAGAAAAATGGCCGAAAATGACGGAGGAAAAATTTGACGATGTCGGGGGAAAATGGATTGTGCGATAGCTCGGACTCATTAAGGGTAGTTTTAGCGCGCAATGACTCGAGTAATTAAGGGAGAATACGCGCTCGTTAATGATATCGGCAGATAAATCGTTTAAATTATACCTCTTTGCTAATTATAGACAGGACCGGATTTACCGTTGCGTGATCTGTAATGCGCCAAATTAACAATAGTCCAGCGTTGTTAATTATGCAAATATAATTAGACTTTTCGTGCCAGCAATTTTACACGTGGAAAACTTTAGAAAGTCCGCGTGTGCGGCTATTCTCTCCTCCCCCTAGCGAGTTTCTCCGTTATAAGGTAAATGCTGTTCGTACTATATATATATATATATGTATAGTGGAATCTGGGAAAAATGGCGCGATACGATCTGCTTAATTAATTTTAACAAAGATGTAATATAGTTTTTCGTTAGGAATTTAATTTAACGTACGATTAATCATGGCGTGGCTCTTGCTAGATTTCGCGGATATTATACGAGCGTGTTATTATATATATACCGGCTGCTTATATATCCGTCAATTATCAAAATATGCCGGTAGCCGGAGCTCGTAACTGCACGGCGCGACAGAGCTAATTACTACACGGATCAAGAGTGACTAAGCGTTAAAAAGTCTAGTGGAGAGCGATCGACGCGAGCCCGGCGCGTTATTCATCTGTAATTAATACAGGAAATCGGGACTGATCGTAATGAAGCAGAAAAAATTGTATTAACAATTGACAGGACTGATTGCAGCTTTTGCCGCGTGCATTCGTTAGCATTTGCAATTTTAGCAGCTAATAGCCCAATGAATTTAATAATAATGCGATTTAAATGACTTGTTGATGTATGCGCGTTAGTTTTCCCACCGATTTAATATCCCTGATTGCAATCAAGTACGCATAATTGATTATTCATTAATCGTGTAGCAATCACAGAACTGTCGCCATTCTTTTTCCTGCCAACTGCAACCCCTCTTCCTTTTTCACCCCCAGGAATTCGGTCTAATATTCTTTCCATCGAATGAAACGCTCGCGAAAATCTGCAACGTCTCGCGAAGTAAGATTTTCAAATTAAAGCGAGGGAGAGAAACCACGAAAAGTACAATCGTGGAGGAATTTAGCTTGGGGATTTCGGGGAAATGTTTCCGGAGTGTCTGGAACAACAGGGAGACGTAGGTAAAAATGGGAATAAGTGAGTTGGGAGAGGAAAGGTGGCAAAATAATTGCTAATATTTTTCAGCAAACTGGTCTGCTTTGCGAAAAGGGCGAATACGTCTGGAACTGACCTGGAAGGGTGAGAGGGAGAAAAGTAAGAATTCCCCACGGAAACTCCAGCGCATTGTTTCCAGTCATTATTCACTCGTGCCACTTTTCAAGGATGCAAAGTGCGAAATGCCACTCGCTTTGTCTCGGAAATTTTCACATCACCTCGTGACACGTATTGCGCGACGCTGCTTCGGGAGGGGTGCCGTTTATGACCTAGCCTAACCTACCCTGCCTTGTCTTCCTCCCGCCCTACGCGTGTGCACCGCGGGCTCCAACAAAAATCTTTCCCCGGTCGAAGCAAGAAATATTTTTCTCAGTCAAAATTTTCTGACGCAACGCGACGATATAGTTTGCGATCGTCGATTGACATCGAACGACGTTGAAACCATCGGAAACGATTTTCTTATTCCTCATCCAGAATTTCAGTGGCAAAAAGTGAGAAATTGATCATATCGAAGGCAGGACTGTGGTTTCCTTGGAAAAGCCCTATATAAGCGACGCTCGTTTTTAAGGCGTTCAGGTGCACGCGTCCGTTAATTGCAGCTCCGAATGACCAGCGATTCGCCCGGACTGGAAATCTATCGAGCAGTGTGCCAGATAGTCGACCTCGTTTCTTTCCTGCCTCTCCCGCGCCATTTGTCTTCGCAGAGTGCTCCAACAAAATCATAAAACTTTTAGCCTATACAGTCGCGAAGAACTGCTACTACACATCAGCCGAAAAGAAACCTATTCCCCCATATAGAGAGTATTCCACGATGGCCGAACAAATGTACGCGTACCTGAATTTTAATAAGCACTTTCGACAATTTTCCTCGGAATACTGCAAACGAGTCTCGAGGCTGCTGCATAAAACGTATCTTACTAGTAATTACAGCATCGTATAACGCACTCTTTATCCTTTTCACCTTATATATACATATTACACTCTGCTACAGTGAAATATTCTCGATATGTAATGAAAATCTGAAAAAGAAATTCGAGGCAAAATCGGTAAATGTTCTATCAAAGTGGAAGCCTCGAGTGTCCATGCAGGGTAGTTTACGATTCCTGCTGGATGAATTTTCCTCCCAACGGAGACGATAGCTTGTTTGCACAGGCTTCGGATCGCGGAGGGATCGAGATTCGTGTAAAGCCGAGTAGAAGCAAAGCGACGATCGGAGCAATAAGGCTTGCTTTTGGAAAATCATTTCGTCGAATAATAATAGCGGAGCGAGGCAGCAGGGGGATTATTATAGGTGTCCCTTTTGTAATTCTATATCCTTCCTCATCATCAATCTCCTCCCACGATTTGCAAAGACTGCTTCTCCCTATTTCCGGTCCAAGGGACGTCAGTGGTAACGGTATGACTGTGTGAATTCGACCAAACTAATCATCGCTTTAATTGCATCGAAGGACCAATGAGACGCGAGCACGAGCCATTCAAACGCTAATTATAATTCGCCAAGCTCATAGAGCGCGCAGTAGCCGAGCCAACTTGCCGCATTCATGCCTGTTCCACGCTGGCTTGGCAAAGCCGTTAATAGATCTTACCGGTTGGCACGAAATTGCCAACCGTGAGATTCTCCCAAAACTGTGTTGACTGCGTGCGAACATTTCCATTCGTTTGTCTGGCTCAACCTGGCCCGAGTTTCGGCCGTCCATTAGCAGCAACCGTCAAAGCCTGCAAATCGGAAAACTTGACCACTCGATTCCTTCGAGCCTCGATTATTCGGAATTCCACCCCCTGTGACACCGCGATGACACTCTCCGATAAATCCACCGAATTCTCTTTTTCTCCATGTCCATAACGAATCCACTGCTGTCAGGTGTCAAGCTTCGTTAGCCACGATCAAACGCTATCAAAGATACAAAATTCTCATTGAACACTGCGCGAAAAATCCCTGATAAGCCCCTATGGAAAATTCCTCGTTCGATCGGTTTGAAGATTTAACGACGATTTTTCCATTGATTTGTTCGTACGAATTATTATTATTATTATTTGTGACATTTCTCCAGTAAATCCTGAGAAATATATTTCAGCTATATATATCGCAACCCCGAACACTATTTTCGCCTAGAAATATTATAGCGATTAATGTTACGTGGTCCACAGTATAGACCCTCGCACATGTATATATATATAGACTAGTCGATTGTTGGATGGCAGGTTGCTTTCAGAGCTTAACACCAGGATGGGGGTGATTAGTGTTTAGATTGCATGGACGAATCAAGGGAGAAGATTAACGCTTAATCGATGATGGTTTACAGAGCGTTTACAACCTGCTTGGGGAAACCTTGTCGAGGCTGCAGCAATACGCGGAGGCTGAGAGGTGGTTTCAGGCGAGCTTGGCCAGCCAGCCTGATCACGTACCGGCACACATCACTTACGGAAAACTTCTGGCTAGAAACGTAAGTATATATACTCGATCCTCGTTCGCGCTCCTATACCACCACTGCGATATCTCCGAGCACTAAAAACTGTATTATATATATATATATAGTATATAGCAGTCCTTTTCTACCTTCCTGCAGACTCGCATCTTTTATATAGGTTCTCTTGGATTCCATTTGAGGGAAAACTCGAATAATCGCGAATCTTAAGTGTCGCGCTGCTCTCCAAAAGGGATTCGAGAGAGATCTAATAATAGCGAATCTTAAATATCGCTCCTCTCCAAAGAGTATTGGAGTAGCATTGGATGGGAGTGGAGAGGCAATATCGGGATAAAATCATCGTGATTTCTCGCGACAATCGAATCTTGTATCGAGCTGCTTTAATCAATGGGCGACAAGGAACGTCCGATTTCTGGCAAGATCAAACGATTCTCGACCTTCCAAGCTCCACGCTGCGTTTAAGCCGATTTTCGTTATATTCGCGATCGCTTTGTACTCCCAAGAGACTCTGGTTTGTCATTCAGGATTTATCTCCTGCTTCTCGGAATACGCTAGTGCAAGTGTAATATATGACGAACAATGTTATTCGTGTACCAATTACTATATTTCTTTGCGAATTAAAAACACTGTTAATTTCGAGCGAGTATTTCGTAAAGAGAGGGATTGCTTTGTTCGCGTTAAAATGATCGAAGACTCGAAGCGTGGGTTCTCTATATATATATATATAGTGATAGGTTTGAAATAGGAGTATTCTGTGTCCGAAATTAGTGAAGGTAACTTGATAGAAGAAGTTTAAAGGGGGGGAGGGGGCGGGGAGGGGAGGCAGTGGAATGGATTCAGTATATATTATATGGATTTCATATTATTATTATATATATTGAAAATGATTGTCGAGGGATGGGAAAGGGGTAGGTTGGAAATAAGTTTGGTAGAATTGTTGGGTTAAAAGTTGAGGCGAGAGCCGGGGGCAGGAATCCAGAATCCAGGATGGCCTTTCTTCTCAAGTAGATTGAATTCTCGAGAGCTTAACGTCGTTTATCGTTTCTTTTGCAGTCCAGCCGCGTCCTGGAGGCCGAGAGATGGTTCCTGAGAGCCCGTAGGTTGGCGCCCGACGACCCGAGCGTGCACCATCACTACGGTAGGTGCACCGGAAGCCCTACTAATTACCAGACGAGGTCTCGTCGTCCTGGATCCGGCCATAGACGAGTCCCGGCCTGGCCGCTTTGCTCGCTTCTGCTTCATCCCTTGCAATCCTTCTTCCCTCCCCCCTGCCCCTCCCCCCGCCCGTCCACTTTCCCGCACCAACACCTCCGACTAAAACCAAATAAGCCCTGTCCTTCTTAAAGCGGATCAACTAGACTCTCTTTAAAAGCCAGAGCGATACAAAGCCTTTTCCAGGATTAATTCGTTTATCGAAAGTTCACCGCATCGTACTGTATTTTTTACACAAAGGTGGCGAGCTTGACGCGAAAGGGATCAAAGGTTTATTTTAATGCAAATCGAGTTACAACTGTACGCGTTTATTAAGGAACAAGGAGAAGGAGGATTGTGTCGAGGTTGCTCAAAAATTTATCACCATCGATTCGGAAACTTTCACCAGAACTATACGTATATATATATATATATATGCTGTAGTGTACACAGGCTTGTCTTTTGAATCACGCTTTGAAGGGAAATGCGCGTAAACTCTGTGCTTCAACGTACCTATATCAGCGACCAGTTAAAATCGACTTTTAAATTCCATTCGATGTCGGAGCCTCGATAAATTCAATTCAAGAGTCACTCCTCCTTGCTTCGCTATTTCGAGCCACGGACACGCTTCTGTCCGCCCTATTGGCGAACCCTAATAGAGTCACCCAACGGAAAACCAATCATTCGGTACTGTCGATCAGGCTTCTGGCCCGCGCTTTTTTGCCCAACGAGATTTTCAATCTTCCAAATCCTCTCCTCTCTCTTGGAATCTTATGACCCTATTAGACAAAAGAAACAAGTAAATCTATATATTCAGAGTCCCAAAGAACAATAGACGCACGAATATGTTAAAAATTACTGTTTTTGAGTACTTTAGAAAACTGCTGCGTGATTAAAATTCTGTGACCTTGGGAAGTACCCTTAAGGTCATGCCAAGGTCACGTATGTATTTTTAAAGAAGCTCTTATTATTTATCACATATTCTACGTAGTTTATCCGAAGAAATTTCCGAAACATCTTATGAATATAACATTTAATCCCAGACATTTACCAGATATATGGATTTGAAATTGCCCAAAGGTGTATAAGGTTTGGCCAAAGGGATGTGCTCGACCTTTACCCACACACTCTCAAATTAACTCACCCACGTATAATTTTAAATTCAAATACCTGATAAACGCTTGGATCGAATGTTAAACTCATAAAGTGTTTTGGAAAGTTCTTTATAGATAAACTGTATTAAAATATGAAAGAAAAACAAATGTATCATCGCTTAAAAAAGAAATCATTGTGAAATTTATATTACCTTCAAGGTCGTACAATTTTAATCACAAGACAGTTTATTTTGTAACCTAGTATTTTATTCGCTTCTTATTTAGTCAATTTTCCAAAGTTATATCCACTTTACGTAGTATACCATAGAAAATTGACCTTTGACCGCACGAAAATTGACTATAATCGATAACCTTTGATAGAGGAAAGAAAATAAAAGAATCTGTGTTGGTTCTGGGGCGCAGGTATGTTTCTAGCGTCGCAGGGTCGATTGGCGGAAGCGGCTAGCGAGCAGCTGCGCGCAGCGGAGCTTTCAAGGTCGGACTACGAGCTTGCAGTGGCAGCAGCTTCCGCGTTGCGTCAAGCCGACAGGAAAGAGGAGGCCGAAGGCTGGTACAAGCACGCGGCGAGCCTGAGGCCTCAGGAGGCCCGCAGTCACACAAATTTAGGAGCGATTCTCCACCTGAACGGGAAGTACAAGCAGGCAGCAGCCGCCTACAAGGAAGCCCTGAAGCTCCAACCTGGCGACGCAACGACCATCACCAATCTTCACAAATTGGCAGCCCTGCTGGCGTGACCCGAGCGACCGCTCTCTTCTTGTATCATACCACCAAGCCCACCACTTACGTGTCCTCATCCAATCCCCGAAAAACCTGACTCGACGTTCGTTTGTATCTGTCGGTGAACGCGTCGCAGTCATCGCAAAAACTCTCCGGGCTCTCGATAAACTTTTATCATCCAATACCGAGGTTTTTTCTATGACTGCGACACGAGACACCAACTCGTGTCGCCTGCTATGGTATGTAAAGAATAAAGCTTCCTTTATTTTTCTCTACGGACTTTTGCTCGTTTCATTCATCCCTATATATATATATATATGTATATCCGGTCACTATAACAGGTGAGTATAATTATATGTATATATAGTTTTATTTTATATCAAAAGCTGCATATATTCTTCAAATAATTTCCATCCGAGTCTTTTCACCTTAAAATTCATCCGAATCGATACTCTTCGACCGAAAGAGAGAGAGAGAGGAATATACTTTCCTCGCCATTCCTTTGCGCCAGTTATTAAATTGCGCAAAATCCACGATCACCCTGCGAGCTGCTGATAAAATCTTGCTGGAATGAAAAAACTTGGACAAATAACGGTATATCGTAATGGGAGAAACAAGGCGCGCGATGCATTTATTCATAAAAGCGTCTGAAACGTAGAAACGCGCGACGATCCTGCTAAGTTTTGGTAGTAAAAAGAAATGTTTATCGAGAAAGTTCACGGTGGAGAAAAATATTCAGGGAGTTTGAGGGCGAATTAATACAAAGGCATGCGCGCGCGAGTCGAGCAAACAAGCGCTCGAGACCTGGCGCGAGGTAATTTTACAAAAGACAAGGGGGATGCATTTAGCAGAAGCTAAAAATGCGTTTCAGGAAGGAAGTTCAAAGGCATGCATAGTGTATAAAGGTATGCGTATACAAAGGTAGCTGTTTGGTTCAGAAGCAGCGGTAAGAAATGTTTATTAAAGAGTTGAGGGGTGGGTAGGGGGAGTAGAGAGGGGGGGGGGGGTAGAAAGAGGAAGAGAGAGATTCTCACCGGTGAATCAGAGAGGACGGGATTTGATATGGGACAGAGAGCGAGAGAGAGAGAGAGAGAGAGAGGGAAGGGTGTGGGGTGGTGGTACCCGGGACGCTTGCGCCTCGACGCTCCATTAATATCGAATCTATTTGCTCAAAGGTGCCAGCTGGAATATTTAAGTTTACACTTTAAATCACACCCTCGAGCGAGTGGCAGACTCGCGGGCCACCTGTCGCTATCGCCAGAGACGCTCTCGGCAAACACTCCACGCCGGTTACCTGCCTTTATTCCGCGAAGAACTCGCTTCGTTATCTTTAAAGCTGAGCGTCCCAACCCCCCGCCATCCACCGTCATCGTCAAGCCACCTCGCACAGTCAACCAGCCGAACCACCCTCTTACAACCACAGCATTCCTTTTTACACATATTTATCACTCTTTTTCTCCATACATCTGTACTATAGCTCCGAAAAAATATTAAATTTTTCTAAATATAGACCTATATACTACACACCTGTCGAGTCCTCGAACCTCTCGATTTAGAGCTATCGCTTGGACAAGGATCATCCTTAAAAAATAAAATGATTAGAAAATTTTGAGAAACTCGGTCGGCCACTCCCTGGTGCAACCAGTGTTAATTTAAAAACTTTCCTCGCTTCACTTTCTACCAAGCTCGTTATACCAGTTTTTTTGTTTTAATATCAAGATCCTTTATCTTGGAATCTTTTCATTTACCTTTTTACACGACTGCGTGGAAGTTTCGTCTAATCTCGTCCGCCAGTCCCTTGTGCGAGTCTTGCATCGAGAGCTCTCGATGCTGTAATCATAATTGAACATTTCGAATATCGCAGGTATATATATCCTTGGAGGATTTCCATTTCGAGGCAATTCTCGAAACTCTTCTATTTTCCATTCTTCTCAGATCATCCCTGTCGAAGGTTATTGACAGGAATCTCCTCTTCGCACCCCATCGTTCCTCCGTTTATTTTCCAGCATGCAGGGTGTGGCTCTCTTTCCCTCCAGCCTCCCCTTCGACCCTCGCTGGTCCGACTCGCCAGGATCCCACTTTGTTATCCTTTCCGTATTCCTTTATCTTCATTCACATTTTGCCCTACTCCCTTTCTCCAACGCGAAGCTGCTCGGCGCAAGGTGGTCTAGAACTTGAAGTAGGAGATGGCCAGACTGGATAGGCGAACATTTATTATGCTCTAGCAGTCCCGCAGGGCCAGCCCGACTCACCCTTCTCCGTAGCCTCGATACAAAGAGACCTCGAGCGAGCCTGCAAACAAAGACTCGACTGTACGTAGTTGAGAAAATGAAGCTGCAGTCTCCTTCGTGCTACCAGATTAATTTCTCGCGAGTATCCGTCAAACGCGAACCTACTCATCCCCTCTTACAAAGATCAACTGGGCAAACGTGCTTTTATAATAACAATATAATTTAATTGATGGCTAGAAATAAGTGGCGCGGATAAAGCAGGACTTTAAACCGTGTTTTAAGGTGAAAAAGTGCAGATGTTGAAGTCATGCTACACCTCCTTGTCCGGATGTTGGAGGGGGCTGATTCCACGTTGACCCTAATCACTATGATTATATAGTGTAAGATTGAAGCTTAACGACTATTTAGCGGGTCAACTGGTCTGTAACGTTACACGTGTTAAGCCGTGCACGGTATAATCATGGAAGCATCGAAGGTGCCGATTAATCGATCAGATGGCCTGTCCGATAATCCAGCACCATTCTTAGGCACACTATCAATTTTCCCATTAGATAAATACTCCTCGGTTATACCAAAGAGGGAGAAGAGCTTCTTCAACAACGTCAATGGCGCGTAAATAAAAATAAGCGAAATAAAAGCTAGGGTGTCCTCTCCCTGGTGGTATATATAAGCTATAGGATGATGATGGAGCTGCTTCTCCGCGGGATTAAATGAACTTTACTCTCGAAATAATATTAATCCACAAAAGGGGATATCTTCTCTCTCTCTCTCTCTCTCTCTCTCTCTCTCCCTCCAGCTGGAAGGAGGGTCGATCGAAGGATCAAATAAAAATTCTCGAGGAAAGCTGCGTCTCTGTCGAAGCGAAGACAATTAAAGCGATCGAATGGATTAAATAAATTTTCATGCGCGATGTTGAAACGTTGGCCGGGAATAATGGCGATGGTTAAAAGGAATTTTTACGAAGCGAATGGGGAGGAACGGAGGAAAGAAGGACTCGCGCCACACTCCTCGGCTCTCAGCGTGGTGGTACACGCTCGGAAAAGTGGATTGAACAAGAAAGGGTCTTTTCGAAGGCGATGAGGCAGCGACGATAGCCTAAATGAATTTTCCTTTAATTTACGATCGTCGTTAGGCGTTTACGGACAAAATACCCATAGCACCGTCGCCATCCGGCGTCTTCGGGATTTAACGACGCGCGAGTTTCTTGCGAGGAACAACGCGTTCTCCTTCCTGAAAAGCAGCAAACAACTGCGATCGGGGATTTTATTGCGCGATCGATAAGTAATTAAACGACGACCGCTCGTCGTTTAATGAAACGGAGCGATAGCGGAGTCAAAGGTACAAGGAGGGTTGGGTGGGGGGAGGGGGGGGTTTGACAAGGAGTGGGGGAAGGGATCGGAGGGTAGCTAGAGTTTCCCGAGTCTTTCCGGGGACAACCCCACTTCCGTCATGCCACGCTGATCGCGCCTGAAATGAAGCGCTCCATTAGCCACCATCTGTCACCAGTCCCGCTAAACACTGAATATACCTACGGAAGATTAATGAAAAAGAACAAAGGGACACGCGCACACACACACACATGCGTATATATACAGGTACAACCAAGGACGATCAAACTGGACATCTTCGCGACCTGCACGGTCCATCGTAATTCCAGCTTTAAAAGAGTATTTGCGAGGACTGCGATAAGGTATGCTATATATGTATATAATAAAGGTGAAAAATTTACGTGGGACGAAAGAGCTGGAATGGGAGAGGAACGACCTCTCTGGCGAGAATCAGGCAAGGAGATTAACGATAATTAAGGTGGAAAATTTATGGAAATTTGCAGTGTTATGACTGCGAGTGCATGGAAGCTGGAGGATAATGATTTGCGGCAAGGTCAGGCCAAGGTCAAACGGTAGTTGGTTACAAATTCGGTCTGGCGTAAAAGCAGGCCAGAATTTATTCGGTGTGCAGCGGGGGATCGGGGCTGGCAGGGGAATAACGGGGTGTCCGCCTCGGGGCTTTTGCATATTTTATCCAACGCGCGAAAGATTAACGCTGGGATAACGCGAACGGTGTCGTCCTGCTCTGCAATGATAATTAATAGCTGCCATGCGTCTTTGCTACACCGAATTATATTTCGGCCCGGTCGATATGGATCGATCGACCCGACTGGATGCGCGCAGGGGAATAACTCCATCGAGGTACGACTTTAAGTAGAAAAATACCGTTTGTCACCGGCAGGTGTGGTGGCAGCTCGTCAACTCCTCCTTTTCTCCCTTGTCCTACGAATTAATTCTGTAACGAGGATGTTTCGTCATTGCATACATATACATATATATATATATATATGTAGCCTTCCATTCTTTGCTTTAGCGCTCTATATCCAAACACGATTAATCTGAATATCTTCTATGACGTCGAGATAACGAAAGGCGCAATAGCGATTTCAATGCAGCGAGCGATGAATAAAAAATGGAGAAAATTTCAATGCGGTGGAGGTGGGGGAAAGGGGGGGGGGAGTATAAAAAAAATAGGTTGAATGGGAGATCGAAGTAGGTGGAGCATCGCAGGTGTCGTTGGTTACTTTCGCATCGACGCGTCTCATCGACATTCACGTCGCAGGCCGGAAGTGGGCTTAACTGCGCCGAAAAAACCGGGGGTGAAATATAATAGTGATGGATCGACGCAGCAGCGCGACGATTCGCTTTTTGCCTCGACGCAACCTTTTTACGACGCGCTGACAATGCTCTTCACTGTTCTCTCTCGAACAAAACGCAAAAGAAATGCCCGTCTACCCAGATAAATCACCCCCCCCCCCCTCCTCCTCCTCCTCCTCCCTCTCCTACTTCGTCCACTTCAAGTAGTGCGCGCGATTTCACGCTAATTCTTTACAAGAATCCATAAATATTTGCCCAGACTCTCCCGACAGCTCGGTTTATACAACTCTTCATTGATCGCTCCACGGTTTTCTTAAAGTTTTCCTTGTAAACACGAATAAATTCTAGCCATTTTTTTTCTTCCAGGAAATGAACTTTTTGGCAAAGAGTGTACGGGGGTCGAGTGAAAAATTCGAACTGGAAATTGGCTCTCTCTCTCTCTCTCTCTCTTCTATGTATATACGGCTGTATAAATTATACACATGTATATATGCGTGGAAAATTAAGTTGCGCTGTTAGAGTGCATATAGAGGGGGGTGTCTAATCGAGCGTGTGTGGCAGTGACGTCGTATACGCTTAGACAAAACAAGCAGGGAATGTAACGCCAGGCCGGAAGTGCCGTATGGTGGAAACGTCCGCCTGAAATATTCCGAGCGACGAAGTAGTAACATCCGTGCATGGCAAAAGCGCCTTCAGACATTGTTTCGCGCTAACGACACGTGTGCAAATTAAGCCACGCTCGCGTTCAAGTTGCAAGCAGCCAATCGACGCCCTACAGCGAGCAGCAACCAGAGACCTCCTCGATAAAACTTATCCCCCTCTGATTTTCACCTGCTTTATACCTCCGAGCTTACATATATACGTTATACGTTCCAGCCTGAAACTAACGGGCGGAGAATGAAACATTGAATTATCGATCCTCGCGCGCGAAATTAAAGCAAATGTCACTGGGAGCGTAACATTCTTGCGCTTGGAATAACTTGAGACGTTTCGCAAGGTTCCACCAGTCGCGTACAAATTAGTATAAATGTTCGTCCGACCAACTCTTCCTCCACTGCGAAATCCCAGGGAGAAAATTCCAGCGACGCGACGCTCCATCGCAATCAGCCTCTAATTTCCAAACTCTGCAGGATTCTTCGGGAAAAAGTATCTCGATTCGAGGAAGCCGAGAGATTGCTTCGGACCGGTCTGCATTTTTTCCTCATCGCCGATGTCCTTGAAGAGACTCCAAGGGTCTCGGCTAAGTTCGACAAAGCTCGGGAAATTCGCGCCGTGTCCAGCTGGGTGGAAAAATCAGCGCTCTTCGGAAGATTGGAAATCGTCGGTTGCGTAACGGATCAAAGGGAATTCCTTCCTGTAGCCTGAGGGATTAACGCGAGGGAATTCATTTCCATTCGATATCCGGACTCTGCCGGAATGCCGATGCAGACGGCCGCACGCGTACTGCAAACCAGATGGATGAAGCATCCATTTCCGGCAGCGCCTATTCGCCATCCGCCAATGCCAATTCATCTCGAAGCCTATACCACCACCAACTATATATATATATATATATATGTAAGTCACCTATACCTCCTTGCACCAGAGAATATCTCTCTTCGGAAAGATACCTTATTATTCCTTTCGATACCAATAATCCTGCTTCCAAGAAATATAGCCGACGAATTTAAATCAAATTTTACATAAACACTGCACGGGCTTTCATTTCATCTCTCTCTCTCTCTCTCTCTCTCTATTGACTCGCTGGTGACGTAAATATATATGTATATAAGAAAAGCTTGGAATCAGCAGAGAAAATTGGGTCGAAATTTGGGATTAGATATCTATCGCACAATCGTCCCGATTGCTAATCCGCTAAAGGCAAATCCTGCTACGACACTTTGCTCTCAGCGACTTTTCCACATTTTCCAGGTTTTTTTTTGCCTACCCTCGGTCCAACCATTCTCCCTCGATTTTTCGTCCCTATATCGAAACTCCAATTTCCATTATTACAGCGATATTGCCGCGTTTGCTTTATATTCCGTTGGTTTTTTTTTCTCTTGCCCCTTTTGGACGGTTTGGAGAACCGAGGAATCAGTTTAAGCTAATCAGGTATGCTTGTATTTCCAAAGGCTGTTGAAGGATCGATGATCCGTCGATGCTACGGAAATTTATCATGGCTGGCTTGATTGATCGCGCGCACTATAAATACGCCGATAAAACTTAAAGCCACGCCACTCGATAATCAACGATAATAAATTTTCCCACGCGCTTCTTCCGGCTTGTTACATTTTAATAAATTATGCTTTATTCCTCCCCGAGAAGACCATCCAACATCATGGACAATGATGTATTTATGATTAAGCCGCCTATTATTTTTCTCCATGTATATATATATAATTCTCTTCGTGCAAGCTTCGATCAAAACGATATATATATAGCTCTACCACACTATATTATATATATGTAAAAGAATTAGCTTAACGAGAGTTTTCTGCTAAATTTCACGAGATACTTTTATGCAATTATTTTTATGATTTACCGTGTAAGAGCTATATATCTCAATGAGGAGAGCTTGTTTACGGGGGAAATTAGTTTTACGTCCGAGCGAATCTCGCGCATCAATTAATACAACGGTGCGCTTGCCCATGGTAAAATAATATATAAGACATGCATGCACGCTCGCAAAAGTCGTTGGCTTTATGAAAAGTGAGGATGATTATTGTCAATGATAAAATATATAGCGAGTGTCTGCGAACAAGAAGGAGGCCCAGGGTAATCTTAGCTTATGGTTGGCTGGATAATTAAAACGGGCCACCTCGTTAATGAAAACAATGTGAGCTGCTGGAACGACACCTGCAATGTGACATTACGTCTTTTCCGGAATAAACCGTGGCTGCAGGTGAAATGCCAACATTAAAACATGTCAGCGGGTGCGAAAATACTAATCTTGGCTTTTCCTCGACAATGCACCTAAGTGAGATTGACATTAGTACTTATGAATGAATGCCTCGCATACTATATTACCAGATTTACCCTTTCTCGAATAAGTCCGTTCATATTTTATCCCTACACAAAGCCATGTATAAAAAGCTATACAAAAGACCCGCTTTCTCCGCGCATTTCCTTGCCTTATTACGTAACATTAGACTTAGTCATTTATTTAGAAATTCAATAGACCAGCCCCAACCCCCCAGGCTACGCTCCTCGCCATTCCTTTTTCTCTCTAATTAGCCGGCCTTCTTAAAACCCAATTAGCTGGCGATATATAACGTCTAATTCCGCTACATTCACCGCGTACTTTACCTACCGATCCAATCGTTTTACATTTTCTTCGGGAAAATCGAAATTATCGCCCGAGTGGCACGCGCGTGCGCTCGTGGCTGGCAAGAAAACTGGCCCAAGGCGATGTCAGGGGTGCTGCTCTCGGGTTTGATAATTAAACCGGACCAGTCTTGTTAATGAAAGCAGGGCGCTGGCTTTTCCTCCATAAATCAACTCGACGGAAATCCGTAGCGGAACGGATGACGCATCCAGAGAGAACGGGCCACCGCGCGAAATCGTGAAACCCGCAAGCTGCCCAAAGATAACAACTTAACGATCAACCCTCCTATCCCCAAAGAGAAGAAAAAACACCCATAACCGAATTATCTCCATTCTTAATTGCCCCAAAAATCATTAATCAATGGAATTCTCCCCCCAAACGGAATCTCCGAAAAATGCTCCTTTTTCTCATAAACTCTGCCGGAAATAGATACATACACGAGTTTTTTCAGGTGAACGTTTTATATTAGGGTCAGCTATATATATATATAGTCCGATGGCATTTGGCAGTCGGTGAATACGCGGCAAACTCGAATAGTTAATAGAGACGAATTCGTCCGGTTTCCGGTTGTCCTTGCCTCCTGGGGCAGAAAGAGTTTCGCAGAATCTCGAGGATTAATTAAAGGCCGCGGAAAAGACGAGCGAGTCGTCGAGAAGAAAAGAAGCTATGCGAGCTGCCGCGAAGAAAAGTCGAAAAGCATAGAAGACGAGGTGGAAAAGGGATGGCAAGGGTGAGACGAAATTTCATTTTAGTGACGAGGTTGATAATTAAACGAGGGTTCCCGTTAATGAAAACAGCGACTCGCGACGAAGCACCACCAATGGCCTTTCCACCATAAATCAAGTCGATGAAAAGCTGAGCGTGAAACGCGAAAACTCGACATACACCCTGGTCGCCACTGAAATACTAATCTACGTGGCTGCCCTACCATAACGGGCCATTCAGATTGACGCTGGCATTCGGGAATTAATGTTTTTCAAGTTCCGCTTCAGCCTTCCTCAGCAACTTCTACTGACCACCAACCGGAAATTCTCGTTTTTCCACAAATTATTTTCATTAATATACACCGCGATCTCCGATTACCAGCCAGCAGAGCTATTCAATTTCACCCAACATCGAACCTCTTTTAGTTTCTCCAATTTTTCTGTTTTGCTTTTTTAATCAAATAACATCTCCTGCCCCGTCTATTTCATTTTACCTCACGACTGCAATTTTTGTACAATTCGATCTACGAATTAAGAAGGGAAATTTTCCCCGCTGCCTCCGCGCAAATTTACTCGCCGTGCACCGAGCGAGCGAATGATTTGTCCGTAGAATTTTAGGGATAATTAAATAGATATGTATATAACATATATATACGGCTCTTGGTTTTCTTTATATTTGTGCAAGAGAATATAGCGAAAATTCAGAGAAATCCTGGGATTTTTATTCGAGGGAGATTTTCGTAGCCCGAGGCAAAATGAGAATCTCGTGGTTTAAGAATGGAGGTAAAGTTTTTCTTAGCGACGTCCCGTGTCCGGGAGACTCGAAATGAAGTTTTAGCGCGTAATAACGCGAATTACACGATTTGTTAAGAGACGGCGAAATGTTTCTCGCATTTACAGGTAGCTGGTCCAGTGGTGTGGTCGTTGCTTGGGAATATTCAGTGGTGAGTCCAGTAATTTCTGTTGGCTTGTCAGGACAAGACTCCGAGGAAGTTTGCACGCTTGAATATTAGTTTAGCTTTGAATTCAAAGGAATTCGTTAATAACGAGGGCGGAAGTAGCTTTAATTAGCATCGATTAAATCCTACCCAGCTATTATCTTTCTCGTCCGACTCAATTAATTTAGCAACGATGCGCGCTTCGTTCGGATTTGTTCATCGATGCAGTGGCACGTTCGACCTTGAAAATCTCCAAGCAAATCCTATTGGAATTGTATAAAAATGGCCGAGCGCGAGTTACAATCCAGTTGAATTATTAGTCGCTCGTCAAATATGCATCCCGCAGCGGTAATCCTATCGCGTTACGCGTCTGTAACGGCACCGAGCGATTCACAGACCCATGCTGCACTCTGCCTAAGATAATAAAGCAATAACAACTCGCTTTAACATTGAAAACAATTCGGTCCTTGATAAGATTCGCCGATAAAGAATTCAACGCCATCGACGACGCTTGATGGATTCTCGAGGGGAGCTGGAACCGCAGGCACATTTATTTTCCAAGGTTTACATCTCGGGCGTATAGGATACATGGGGCGAAGGTGATTCGTAAACGAGAAAGGTATGGATAAAACGGATAAGCGTCACCAGGGGGTGGCTTAAAGTTGGCCCAGGCAAATCAAATGAAAACGATGGATCGATGGAGTATCGCGAATGGGGAATAAATGGGCTCGTTCGCCTCCTAATTCACCCTAATTGAATTCCTCCACGGACGTGAATTAGCGCGCTCGCTGGCTTCTTTTTGGCCGAACGACGTCCGTACCGGATTGCAACCGGAGATGGATCGTCGGAAAGTTTACGAGCGTCTTCCTCGGGCTAGAGAAAAGGGTAGTTCGTAAAGGTCAGATGGGAGTGGAACGGAGCGAACTGGGCGAAGGAAAAAAGGGTATGAAGTGAGAGGGCTGTAGAGGAGCGAAGGAGAGGATGAAGGGGGGGGGGGGATCAAGAGCCATGGAACTACCCACCGTGTTTCGTTTGAAAATTTAATTTCTGTAATTAAAGTGCTTGCTTGCGGGCACTTCCGGTAACCTCCGAGCCGGAAGTAACCCCGCGGTTTCCACGAATCACTAGTTTCATTAGGCTAATGAAAGTCTTCTTCGACGAACATCCCGCAACAATTTCGTGTACTGCCCCCACCCCCTCCCCTCCTTCTCAGCCCGCCAGTTAAACCGCACTGTAACAAAAAAATTGCTGAAATTACAACGACATTCGTCAGCAACTTTGTAGCCCATGTACGAATGTCTCGTTGTAAACGCACACTCGACTGCAAAGGAACAACTCGCTATAGTTATTACTACGAAATTGTTGTAAAATTAAAAACATAAATTTAAAACGACTCTGTAACGAGGCACAAAGTTGTCCACGATTGTCTTTGTAATTTTCCAGCAATGTTTTAGAGTGCACGGAGAGAATTAATGAATTAATTGTTTAATTTTACACAAATATTATTTTTATTTACATATACGTTAGAATGTTATGAAAGGGAACATCGAGATTGAAGCTTAAAGGACGTCAATGTTTGGGTTTCCGACTTGGTTCGTGCAATATCGATAAATTCATAATCGATCTCGAGTCGTTTACCGATATTATTATAGTGGAAGATATGAATAGGGGACGAATAAGTTTCATTGGCACTTTGTCATTGAAAGGCACTCCAACGGACGGGATTAAGATTCTTAGTGTGTTTTTCCTGCAGCGTCGTCAAACTTGACGTTTCATTTCCGGTTGTGGATCTCGGAGAAAAACAAGGGTTGTAGGAACGAATGAGGGTAGTCTAGGAGGGGGGGGGGGGGGGGAGGTTAGAGTGTCACTTATTCAATCAGGCTGGCATTACAGCGTATTACCGTTCCGGTTCGACCCCTCAGGGTTTTCCCGTCCCTCCCACACCAGGAGTCCACACGTTTGATGCCGAGGGTGACGAAAAAGGGACCGCTCTTCGTCGGGGAACTGATACTGGAAGCGATATCTTGATACGCTCCGATGCCATTAGCTTTTCATGAAGCTGCCACGGTGTTCAGATTTTTTGCGCCGCACGACCCTCTCTCGCTCATCCGCTTAGAGCCACGCGATTATTCCTCAGCTTTATTCACCGCGAATGATCCGTTCAACGGTAACCAAAAGAAGCAACGGATACTGGATAAATAAAATCCCACCTTGGTCGTTCGGTTTCGAAGAACCTGCAGCGGCTATATATCTATAGATATATAGTTTTATCGAGGAAACTTGCGTCAGGATTGATAATTTTTCATGGTCTCTCTCCTCCGTATAGCCATATATATATACGTAGTTGTTTAATGACTACGGAGGAAAAAGAAAGACGAACGCGATGTACAGTAACGAGTCGAAAGGCGTTTAGTACGAAGGGTGATTGGCGAGTTCATTATGCTACCACATCTGGCCCGTTAAACGTAGGATATAAGCTAATATCAGTAGGGAGATAGCAGGTTTAAGGGCTAATTTCGTGCGAGACGCTATTTTCGCGAAACGCGATACCTTCTCGGGCATCGGCGAACTCCTGGAGAAACCTCCGCTGGCGTCTAACGAGCTCCCAACTTGTTTCACTCACGATCTGCAACGGCAAACAAGATTACCCTGACGTGCTCAATTTCACTCTCTCGCGCGCTTGCTCGTTCGGCCTCGCCGACTCCCCCAGCCGGCGAGCAAATTCTAAGCGCGAGCGTAAATAAAGAAGCCCAGCGACCTCCCGAAGAATCTGCTCAAAAATCTAATTCTATAGCGATAACTCGGAAAGCTCGAAGCCTGTAGCCAAATACTCTCCCAGAGTCATTGATCCTGGATATTTGTGTGTATATATATATATAGAAATAGTCGAGCGACTTTATACAGAATCAGTTATTTGGGTGATAGGAAAAAGCAGGGATTGAAGTAAGAAAACGCTGATAAGGAGGGGAAAAAAGTGGAAGAATAAGATGAGGAAGACGGAAAAGTGTGGGTGAAGCCGGAAAAGGGGATTAATTCGAGAAGGGACACTCGATTGGACCCTCGAAGCCGAAAATCATTAGGGATTTCTCGACGGAGAGAAGGCAGGGGACTCGGGAAACTCGCTAATCGGAAAGTCGAGGAAAAGGGGAGGTACAGGGATTAATCCGAGAAGGGGTGAAAAGTGGCGAAAGGTCCGGGCGTTTCCTTCGGCTGGAAGCTCGATGTAGCCGGTCTTTGAGCAGGCGTCTAACGAGCTGGCAACTCGTTTTACTGAGCGATCTCGGCTACCAAACAAAGTTAGCAGGAGTTTTTCTCTCGACGGACACCCACCTGGTGGACGTTGAGTCGGATCGTGAGCTATATAGAGGGAGAGGGGGGATGGTTTTGGGAAGAAAAATCAAGAGAGGAGAGAGAAATTTTCAGGTGCGAGTCGAAACGTGTATCTATATATATATAGTACAGGTGTGGAATGTTGGCGGGAGGGATAGAAGGAAGGAAGGAAGGAAGGAAGGAAGGAAGAAGGAAGGAAAGAGCGTTGGCAGGGCTCTTTGGTCTGGGGTCTCGAGCGGTAACTCGATTTGTCGCCCGTCTTGAGCCAGATGGATCGGAAGTAGACGCGAACGCCGGCCGCATTTCAAGCAGTTGTACCCTCCGGCTTCGTCCACCTCCCCCTATCCACCCCATCTCTCTCTCTCTCTCTCTCTCTCTCTCTCTTTTATTCCGTATATGCTTCCACACTCGGGACACCAACTTCTGACCAGTGGCCTGCCGCCAGCCGGAAGCTAGCAAAACTTTTCGCAACACGCCAGTAATTCCTGTTCTAAGCGGCTGCTACCAGCTTCAACTTCCACCTTAGTCCAAAATGCAATGCCACTTCGTTGATGCTCCTATACTATAACCCCCCATCCCCTTCCTCTTTCACCCTTGTAACTCCATCCTTCAAATCAAAGTTCCTTGACGAACTTTTTTAACACCTGTAAGCCAGCCCGGCGCTGAAGAAGAACGTGGTGCAATCCTTTTTTCTCTCTCATACCCCCCCCCCCCCTCCCTCCTACTTTTCCGATACATGTATACTCCAGTCCATTTCGTAGCAGCATTCGGCCACCGCACTGTTTTTCGGTTAAAATCCTTGCAAGCTTTTACTGGAGGTACGAATCTTTCGACTAAGGAAATCAATCGTAGAGAAAATTCTTTCTCTCTGTCTCTCTCAAGATTTCGATGAATTTCGAGAATGAACAATTTCGAAAGAAGAGTATTCCAGCTAGCTCACTATTAATAATTTATTTCCAGACTACAGAGGCGAACTCGTTGAAAATCAATTGACCTACTAAAGGGAGTAGAAACTTTTATCCTATTTAACAATAAGAAGAAGAAGGTCCGATAATGCTGGAGAGGTAGTATTATCGAGAGAGAGAGAGAGAGAGAGAGAGATAAAAGAGTCTTATTGGTGGGGAAAAGTTGGAGTCTCGGTGGATTTCCTGGCTGCGAAAGCGACTGGTGAATAGTTGGCGAAAATATAAATAAATGCATCGGCGGAATCTCGTTTTTCCCCGGTCAAGTATAAACTGGGTCGTGAATGGTTCTTCCTTGATAACTTCGGGGTTCGAAGATTCACCGTGGGGATTTTCGTGGTGAACGCGCGCGGAGAAAAATCCATGCGAGAGGGTTGTTTAAGCAGAAATTCGAAAAAGACCTTTTGGACTTGATTATTTTTCTAGCACGGTGTTATCTGGCGTCCGCAGATACCCATTGCTGTGTGTGCGTGTGTGTACGTGTGCGTGCTATCTCGGGGACCTTTGGCAGCGGATGAAGTGGAAAGGCGAGGATGGTGCGCGGACGAAACGAGACGGAGAGTGGCGCGCGCGAAGAAAGGGAGATGATGGCGGAAGGAAGGAAGGAAGGAAGGATCGAAGCGAGGAGAGAGAGAGAGAGAGAGAGAGAGCGAAAGGGAACCGAAGCTGGACTGAAACGGGACGGGGATAAGGTAACGACGAGCTGATACTGGCTCGGTTTAGGTACCCATGGAAACAAGGCGGTGCCAAGTACGCTTTTATCTGGGATCTAAACTGTCGAAAGAAAATTTTCCATTATGAGCCCCGTCGTTTTCTCCTGTTTCGCCATTCCGCCTTTACTTAAGCGAGCATACACTGCCAGGTGTATCCAACAGTGAACAACCCGTCTCCTATTGAGAGAAATCCATTTATTCTTCGAGCGCTAATAACATTGCCATACTTGCGAGAAACCAACACGGCTGTAAGATTAATTAAACCGAGATAGGGCGAGGGGCCAGTGGAGAGAAAAAAACAACAAAAAGGGAAATAAAGCAAAATAAAAGTGAGACAAAAGCATGCATCCAGTGTCCAATGTGTTTATGAGTTAGAGGGGGGGGGGGGGGGGCTTTGTAATCCGCGTGAAAAAATAAATGAAGAGAAATGGACAGAAAATTAGAAAATGTTAGGTGGAATAAAGGTTGGAGGTATTTATTTCGACAATGAAGGTTGAATGGGAGAAAGGTAGCTGGGGGTCGGATGGAGCAAAGGAGAGATGTAAAAAGTGTTTTTTATTACACATAGTGTGGGACAAGTCCTCTTCAGTGGGAGAGAGAGTTTGCGATACGCAGATTGTTGGCTCTATACGGTTGGCCTGGAAACGCAAAGTGAAAGATGTATAGTGTGTTTACGAAGCGCAACGCATATAAAATGCATACAACACGCATGCAAACAAAAACTTTAACTGAAAATCGCAAACCTGTAACACATAGAAGCGCGATGAAAGCCAGCGCCAACATTGCCACGAGCCGGGAATAAAATTTCACAATGGCTGTACGAGCCGTGGCTAAACAAAAAAAAAACGTTCAAATCTCTCAAATGACGTAATACGGACTTAAATAAATAACTCGGTTAAAGGGTTCCGGTCGAAAGGGAGGACGGGGGCTGAAAAAATAGCTTAAAAATACGGTCGCGATTGGCAGCTGGAACGATGTAGAAGGAAGAATCTCAAAATCCGAATGACAATTGTTGCAAAAGCAAAGCTTTATTTTTGCGCGAGGCTATTTCCAAGGGTGGAGGACAAAGCTCGAATCTTCGAATGGAGGGTATCCAATAAAGCCGTGGATTTCGGCTGCGCACGGGCAATCGAGAAACCTAAAAAACAAATGGTACAATGGAAAACTGGCAGACTAAGTAGTACGAGCAGCAGTATGGTCGGACCAGGAGCGTTATCCGGATAGGTGGCTGCGGGGTAACGAGGGACGCGCACAGCTAGGTCTCCGGGGTGGAGGAGGGGTTGTATAGCATAAGGGAGGGTATCACCGGGAGAGGGAGAGAGAGAGAGAGAGCGGAGAGAGTGCCGGGGGTGCCATTAGCGGGGTGTGTTTTGCGCCCGGGTCGCGCGATCAACTGCGAGGCGCTTCACCGGGGGGACAAGCCAGGCTTGTGCGACGGGATTTCGGGGGTGTCGGGGGTGCCGGGGGTTCCCACCATTGTTGCCGCTTTACCCGGTATGCATATTTAACGCCCCGTCCTCTCCCCCAAACCACCCCTAACCCTATACACCTTCCCACTTGTATCTATCGCTCTTTAATTTCCGCATTTCGATCCTCGCCTCGTCCTAAACTATCCCTGTGCACGCACACTGCCATTCGTTCCACCAAATTGCCCTTATCCTTGCGAGTCTTGTGTATATATACATATACCGTCCTATATACATGTAGCGTTTATAGAATAGCATATATATAGTATGTAGAGGAAGATCAGTCAGGAGGATCTTTCTTAATATCCTCAAGTACATCCCTTATTTCCTCTTGGATCAAGTATCGGATTTCACTGTTATCTCTCATCAGTCTTTTATCTTTGAATCAAGCCCTCGGATCCTATCCCACGAAAGATCAAATATTATCTTTTTGTCTCTTTGTCAGTCTTTCAACGCTCGGTCTTTGCAGCGGACCTTGGCCTTATCGCGTTCGGCCATTTTCTTTGAACTTTTGTCCAAGCTCCTCTCGAAAGCCTTTATAACCACCTTCGCGCAGTTCTCTCCACCCTAGATCCTTGTCTAGCTAGGGCTTTTTCTACTTACAACGCTTTGCCAGTCCTACTTAGCCCACTTATCTCGCCATTCAGCCTCAAATCCTGTCTCCTCCTAATACACGCTTCGGCTTGAATTACATAAATGTATATCCACCGTACAACAGCGTGTGAAAACTAATCTCTTGATATTTAGCCTCCCTTTCATCCTTGGCTTAACGTCTATCTGAACTTTCGCAAAGTTTTTTTTCTTCTTTTTTTCACCTCTGCATGGATTTCAGAGATTCTCAGGTCGACGTGGAACCGGAGCTTTTTCACATTTCCTCTCTTTTTCGAGGAAAATCATTTTCACGCGTCGTACGAATCGAATAGCAAGATATTCGAGAAGAATGCGGAGCTTCGAATGAATCGAAGGGTTGCCGGTGCTGTGGTGCGAAGAAGAGACGAGCGGAACCGCGTCTCTCTGCAGCAGCGCGGAGAATGTGCGAAGTAGATAAGCTCGGGAAAATAGTGCAGCATCGAATACTACACGAGTCGAGTCGATAACTCGGTCAAATTGCCAAAAATTCTATAATCCCGCCGGAAACAAGTCGGCTTGGAAAACTACCCCCTGAATCTATACTATATATATATATATATATATATGGTATCTCGCGTCTGGAAGCTCATGAATATTTAGTTAGCGAAGGATATATATAGTTACTTTCGGAGAGTAGATCCGAGCGACGGTTTCAATTAAAAGATTTATTTGCCTCTTTGAGGGAATAGCTGGATAATTAATTTCATCAAAACATTGACGTGAAAATGTGCGAGAAAATGGACGAAGGGAGTCAAGGGATATGATGTGGAGGGTGAGGTGGTGGGGGGAGTGAAGTTTTGGAAGATAGCAGAGGAAAAAGATAAATATTTTCTTCGAAACGAGGTAGCGAGTGGAAGGAGCGCTTCAGCGACGGAAAATCACCGTCGCTAATTAGCGACTTTATGAATAGTAATTAGTGCGATGACGTAGGACGGTGCAATATTTACGCGAGATCACAAGTCCAATTCGTTCCTATCAATTTCTTGCAGATCCGAGGGTGCGTTAATAAATATGCAAATGTTCAATATCGATGCAGATTTATTAATACCGTAAATGTCACAAGAGAGCCGCAGTTTTCTTCCTTCCTTCCCGCCGCGCAACTCCCGTTCTCCCACCCCATGCCGCCCCGCTCCCTGCTTTTATATGTATGTTTTTAATATCGCGCGCAACCTGTCCGTCATCCCGAACCGAAAAGTTCATCCCTCAAGTTTATGACGTCACTAGTAAATTGGCCACACCCACGTTAAACACCGACGCCCCATCATTTTTGCTCGTCCACTTTTTTCTGCGCCCTTCGTGGCCGCTACAACTCGATCTCGTTCGCCGTTTCACACCGCGCATATATATTCGTCGAGTGCAATAAATTTAAACATCCTTCTTGCCTGCAGATTCGAATCTGGCCTTGCTGCGATGCGCTCGATAATGGGCTGCGCATTTACCGTTATCACAGTCACGTTTTTCCCTTTCTATTTTCGTTCCTAATCGCTCGTGTCAATTCGTTTTATCGAAATGCTTAAAATAGCGTGCTCGGATTATGTATAGAATATATAACGTCCGTGTCAATTTGCGTTGGGATAATTTTCCAGTGGTTCCCCTTTCTCGGTGGGAATAAACAGGTCCTTCGCCAGGATAAATAACTCTGGCGAACGTGCGCGATTCTAGGAATATCAATTAAACGAGGGACCAATGGGGTTGCTCGTGATCGATCGTTGGCTGTATTAATAATTGATTCGACATCGCTAGACGTGACTTACAATTAATTAACGCGTTTCACCTGCGGCGACCATCGGCTACGCGCACCTCGTATTGCCTGACCATTAGCACCGTTAATTATCGTCTAGGATTTTACACCCTGGATCATGGCAAGAGTTTACTACTCTATCGTTAAGAGACTTTCAACATTGGAAAATCTCCTCTAAGAGAAATTTAGAGAGCAGCAAGAAACTTTCCATGCTACATCCTTCAACTTGAAATTATATTCAGCTCTTATGTATATATATAGTAGGTATATGTATATAATCAATGATATTTATGTTTATTAAATATTCGATTATTCGATAAACTTGGTTTCGGCTATATTCGCACGATGCATTCTACTAATCGAATCATTCGCTTCCATATTTAGTTAATCGCACCGGGGCGCTGCGTGGTTTTAACCCGGATTAAAAATTGAATTTGCTGCTGAGCAATGGTTATAACCGGTGATACATAATAAAGGTTTAGTTATCTCGCAGTGGTTGAGAAATGGAACGAAATATGTTCGTCCGATGGAGAAAGGGCGAGAGAAGAGAGAGAGAGAGAGAGAGAAGAGTGGATAGAGGTGGGTGGGGGAGGGGGTGGAGAGACGTCAGTCTAGGATATTTCTCGAAGAACGTGTGGCAGCTTTCAATAAAAGTGCAAATGTTTCGATTTTTACGAGAATCGATTTGCGTATCTCGCTGGATGCGAACCGATACGAGGGCATCCGCGTGACAAGTAGAGACACTGGTGGTGGGACGTCAAGGGTTTGGAAAGATGGAGATGGGGAGGGGACATAAATTGATGTAATGAGCCTTTTACGCGTAGGTACACTCGTCTACTAACGGCGCGATGACAGTAAACACGCGACTATTGATTTTTCTGTCTACGCGCGTACTGCCTACACCCATTATCAGCCCTTTTGCCACTGCTTCCTGGATACCCCCACCAACCCTCTGAAAACCATCGCTAACCGTACACCTTTCTATTTTCTATGAACCCACCGACCCATCCGCATTACCACAAATGCGCAGTTGCCAGATCCAGCTATACGCTTTTGTTTCATTTTTTATCTAAAAAAAATCATTAACGATAATCATTCTCACATACATATAACTGTGTTAAGTTTCAATATATATAGCAATTGCGAGTTACGCAAGGGTCGAGAGATTGGCGAATATCGCGGATCTCTAAAGGCATTTTAAAATAACGTGTCTCGCAGGTTCGGTGGAAAATCAAACTATCTAGGGAAGATCTGTTTTCTTTGGTTGTTGACATTACGAGTCCGAGTAATTCTTGATCGCACTCGTGCGAATCGGGGTAGAAAAAAGGTCGACCTGGCCAGTCTCGATATTTCCACATATGGCGTTTGCACCCTCTAGCTCCTGTTTTCTCTTTGCCACCTCGGCAAACACGTTGCTAGCGTTGGATCGGTACTCGCGCGATAAAATATCGGCATGTCCCACTGCAAACCCGAAAAGCACTTTAGCCCTTCGCAAAAAAAACTCTCTCACCCTCTCTCTCTCTCTCTCCCTCGGTTCCCGTTTTTACAACGATAGATTTTTCATGCAAAAACTCATCTGCCATAACCAACGACACACGCAGCAGAAATAACGGGAAAATTTTGATGAAAAACACTCGAGGCATTGCTCAAAGATAAAACGTAAATATATATATATATATATATTAATGAGCAACTATTGGAGGAAGAGTAAGAGGAAAAATCTCACGATTATTATCCCGAATTCTGCTCGTTGGAGCTTGCGTAAGATTTGAAATGGTACATTTAGATTTTGCTATTACGCGGAAAGTCAGTTGTGACGGGCTATACGGCAATGTGGCCGTATGAAAACGCAGTAACGACCTGTTCCACGCGAATAGAGAATACATACGTATATATAGAGAGGAGGTCTGAACGATATAACGATGAGGATCCACGCGGTTTCTCGCTCGGCTATTTTCTTGCGTGGCCCCGCCAAGTGGAAAGTGGATCGAGCGAGAGCGCACGAAAAAATATCGGCGGCTCCTGGAAACCAGAAAAGCACTTTAGTTTTTCCAGAAAAGTGTCGTCGTGTTACGCTCCATGCTTTTCCGTGAGCACGAACACATCGTGGATGGCTAGCGTAAACTTTTAACGAGTAACCATATATATATATATATATATTCTATAAGTGTGTATGTATAGCGTAGCTGTGTGTATATACGGCAGCCGAGTAGCGCCTTGGGGCGAAAGGTGGTAGGGGAGAGGGGGTGGGGGAAAAAAGAGGAAAGAGAGGATCCGGAGCGGAATACGACAATGCAGTGCTTAACGTGGCGAAGCCTCTGCTGGAAAATAATAAGACCACCCTATAAGACGATTACTCCACTCTGAACCGGACTCACTCGCGTCCCCTGCCTGTCGAACAATTACCAGTAAGTTGTGGAAAAATTCCTCCAGCCTTGTTCCTGGCTCACCGTTGTCGACAAACTCGTGCCTCTCTCTCTCTCTCTCTGGCGAAAGAGACGACGCGAGGCGAAGCAACAAAATCCCAGGAAACCTTTGAAAAGCAGCCCCGGAAACATTTCCATCGTCTCTCGCGCAAATTAACTCTCCCTATATTATCGACTTTGCCATTTCACGCAGAGGAAACTCAAGACGTATATCTCGATATTTAATCAGGATGATGCAAATCGCACAATGTGCAATTAGAAGACTGCTGGGACGAGATGACTCGATCGTTCATTTTGGGGAAATTTTGCATGGGAGGCGAGGTATGAGATCGAGTTTTGCCGGGGAACGTTATTATTTTGCAAAAATGACGAATCTATCGCGACGGATATATATATATATATATATATATAGTAGCGATGAGCTTCGGCAGAATTTAACGCAATTAATGTTTATAGCCGTATCCGGCGTGGCTGACTAGAAATTCCGTTTCCACTGGATGCTTTTAACAGTTCGTTTGGACCTTGACTACTCGCTCTCGCAATAATCGCTGACTCTCGGGGAATCCAGTAATTTGCCTACGAATCTACAAGTTTCCATGGAACTTGTATGATTTTAGGTTCGCTAATGCCCAGCGTCAACTCGTTCCCTCCTCTTTATCGCATTACCCCCCCCCCCCCCCTCCTCCGAATTTCACTAATTCTGAACGGAACATCGCCAACCAACATTTTCCACGTTATCGTATTCTAATATTCTCGTATAACAACGTTATTTATGATATATGATATAAACTGGATCCTTCGAGTATAACCAGCGATATGACCGTTTTGTTCAAATTTACAATTATTGGTATATCGTCGATAAATATATAGTCCATTGTGGAAAAGTCAACAGAATATCGATAAATTCAATATGCAGAAACCACATTGGGTTTCATTACTCAAAACTGATACGTGATTTGCCAGAAATTCTGAAATTTCTACGTACCAGTCATGAATATTCGATGCGCTTTAATAAAATTCTTTGCTCTTCTCTCCTGCGTGCCTTCTCTCTTTACCTCTTTCTTCAGATCTCATTGAAAAAGAAGTAATTTCCAAGTAAGTCACGAGTGTACGGATCACGTATAAAGCCAAGAATCCACGATGAGATGTTTAACGAGATTCGTGTCTCGTGAAATAAACACCCATTGTGTAACTATGTTTTTACCTAAAATCTATGGTTTCTCTCGGCTATTCTTCCAGCGAATAAAGAGTCAGTTTCATCGAGAAATCTTGATTGAAATTTTTACACAAATTATACATTTCATTGATGTAATCGTGAATAATTTTAAGGCATGCAATTGTGAGATTTTTCAAGAGCATAAAATAGGATGGGGTATATGTATTTGGTATATAGCTAGAGGAAAATGTTCGCTTTAATTTAATGACAGCTGTAGGTTTGGAAAACGTGAATTAAATCCACCAATATTATCGACCATCGTTTGAAATAATTTCAATGCTAGGATATCTCGGCTGCACAATCGAGTTCTGCTGGAAAATATAGCATTCGATGTTACGGATAGCACGATAAACCGACCAACAGCTTCGTCAATAATTTGCTGAAATTTGCTAACAAAGTCTCTGGCGCCTCCGTGTTTCCCGGCAAATTTTCGAGGAAATTAATGAAATCGTCGGTATGGCCGCAAGTTTCGCGATGGGCGATACGCTTGATTTGCATAAAACGCCCGGAAAAACAATGGAAAATCGAGGAAGAGTATCGCGTGAATCATATATCTCCACAAATGAGATCAATCGATTGTTGATCGATGCATTATAATTCAAAGAAAGTAATCAGTCCTGCAGGACAATCAATGATCAATTTTACTGCTAACCGCGAGCGTCATCGGTTCATCGACGCAAATCTACCGAGACGCGAGTCACCAAAAAACAGGTTGTGTTATTTACATATTTCCTATATCGAGCACAATTATACTGAACGATATTTTAATTCCACCAAAAATCTGCTTTAATAGATTATTATAATACTCATCGAATTATCTTTCACAATCCTGAAATACGTTGTATCGCTCGTTTAAGGGCGTGCCCTCGGGGATTCAGGCGTGCCGTCAAATCTTGACTTTTAAATCGTGGATATAAAATGAGACTGTTTTATGATAAGATAAAATGAGGCGAGGGTGAAAGAGTTAAAAAGGGAGGTTGGCATACGGAAAAATTGAGGGTATATATAGGGAAAGGGAGAATCAAGTATCAGACAGCGAGATAATTGTAAATTGCTGCAGAGACCACGATCGACACCCACTTTAAACGACGTACAAATTTCCATGTTAGTGCAGCAAATAATATTCCAAATAGCAGCCTGCCAAGCAAACTTTCTTCATTTCCGTGGCACGGACCAAAGCCCCTTTGCAGAAAGTCAAAACTTCCTCTCTCTCTCTCTCTCTCTCTCTCTCTCTCTCTCTCTCAGACCTCCCTAACGCGCGTGCCCTTCTGTCACAATCTTTCCAAACGATAAAGCTCCAGACTTTTTTTATTGCTCGCAGCGCGAAGAGACTATAATTAATTTTTTGTTCGTTTTTGAAAACGAGCAATTTTAATGTATATAAAGAAGATAAAATTAACGAATATTCGCGCACGACGTGAAATAATTTTTCTCCAGGATCCGGATATCAGCGAGGGGAACTTTTTTTTCTCGCAAAGTCGTATCTTTTTCCTCGAAAGAAAGGGATCGAGGGGATAGGGGATAAGAGGTCGTTCGCGTGCAGCCTGGCTCAGTTTAATCGACGCGCCAACTAATCGTCGCTGAAAGTAATTTACTTCCACGCGTGCCGTCGACAAAGTGGCCAGCACTCGAAGCTCGGTACACATTTTAAAATTTAATTGAAAATCTAATTAAAGCGAAAGCTCTCGTCGCAGGGTCGACATCGGGTCGTCTCGCTCTGCTCCGGATCTACGTTGAGATGTAAGCCAACGGGGAAGAGGTAGAAGAATGGAATAGAGAAATCGCAGGGAAATCGTTGAAAGATCAAATTTATCCAAAATTATGGAGGAGAGCAATTTTAAATTCGGCGATACCAAAACAGCGAGGTTAACCCAATTATTCCACTAATAATAATATTATTTAATAAAGTCTATCAAATTGACACGTACCTGTGCGTTATCACTTCTAAAATTAAAATCAGCACGGTTGACGTAAAAGATAAATCATCGCGTAATTGTTAAATGTAATATTCGCGTAAATATGTCCCATCGTTCTATGATGGATAAGATATTATTACTGCAGGATTTTTAAATAAAAAAAAAAGTTGCGGATTTCCGATAGACGGAAAATTTTATTATCGCGTGACGCATCGTAGATAATTCGTCTCGGGTTGATGTTGAATATAAAAATCTAAAATGTTGCTTTCTTATAGTTATATATAGTATATATAGTGTAATACGAGAAGAGATAAAAGGTGTAAAAAATAAAGGACCGAGGGAGGTAGAGAGAGATCGGTGATACATATAGCACCAAGGCTAATCCATATTAATTTTTGTCTTGGCAGAGTGATCCATCTGTTTATCTTTAATTTCTCTACCAAGTAAACGCGACTCGTGATCCAAAGTTAGCGGCTCGCTGCTCGGGATTAGCTCGTCAATTTTCTACATCGTCGATCATTCTTTTATCAAAAAGAATAGGTGAACAAACATCCATCGAGTGGACTAACAGGGGGCATCCTTAATGCCTTAACACTACCAATTTCTCATCGTAAAATTCTTCAATCGCGTAAACTGAAAAAGAATAACAAAACACTTAATTATATAAGCACCAATAAGAAATACACAGCGAAATATCGAAACTTTGATCAATAAATAAAATTTCAAACTTATTTGCGAAACAATTTTTCCCATTTTCTCCAATCTTACTGCAAAACCACCTATCGCACAGTCCCATTAACTAGAAAATCCAGAACTAAACACTTTCCAGCAAACCTCATTTTTTGTAATTTTCCTTCATTAAAACATTCAATGGTAAATCGACGTTCGCCTCTCGCACTTGTCACCTGTTTTACCTAACAATCGTTCAATTCATTATTCGCAGAAATATTTAATTTTAAATCCAATAACTGGTTGCACAGCCGCAAATTCGAGCTCGAAACGCGAGGAGCTACCAGGTTCCAATTGAAAGCCTCGAGCAAGGTGCGAGCTGCTTAATGAATCAAAGCGAGCATCAAGGAAATTGTCGCTCAATGAGCATCCCATGCAGAGATTTACTCCAAACAAGTCTGTACATAGTGGTTCTCCAAAATGTGTAACACTCTTGCTCATCCAATTAACTTATTCGAAGGAAGAAAATAAATGAATGACACGGACCGAGTTGTGTTCAAAATTATTATACGCGGTAATAAAAAGTAAGTAGCAAGAGTAAAAATGAGGGAAACAGTGCTGTTTGTCCGGTGTTATCCTGGGTGAGATGCGAGGGGTAGTAGAGTGAGGGGGAGTACTGGGCAGATAGGAAAAAGCCATATGGCCCAACCAGACTGGATATTAGCTGGCTAATCGCTCTCTAACCACACTCTGCTGTTTTTCCCTGGATTTTTCCTCTATCTCCCTCGTCGTTTTGGACGTACCGCACGCCGGGAGGGTGAAATGGAAGAGGCGAGCTTGCGAAACAGGCACGGGCGCAGAGTAAGCAGGGCCATATTTGCTCGTGCTTGAGCGTATGCCACCCTTTTGTCTCGCAATGTTGATTTTCATCGTAAAATGAACAACGGTCCGCTATGTGGTCCGCACGCCACGCACGTAAACACGCTCAAGATTGCGCGTATCGAAGGATTCCAAACTCTCTACCCCCACCCCTTCCTCTCTCTCTCTCTCTCTCTCTTTATTCCTCGCCTTCACTCTCTTATTCCCTCGCTTTCCTCTCTGCGGCGTTAATTAATTTTCCAGCACCCGACCAGTTTAGATTTATCGTCTCCCTCAACCCCCCTACAGAATCGACTTTTAATCACAAACCGAGACATTTTCTCGAGAAATTTGTACAAACTTCGTTACCGGCTTACGAGTTCCTCGCGGTGCTTTCGAGAATAAAATATTCTGCTAAATAAACGAGATTGAACAGTTTTGATTCTAAGGTTAATTATAGCCAGCAGTTTTCGATGGGAGAGGGACGAGACGTTTGGGGATAAATCAGGTGTTGAGGAGGAGTCGAGAAGCAGCAGCCCAAGAAGAGGGGAAGAGGAGGGTAGGAGGGGGTTAGATTCAATTCGGTATTTCATTGGAAGCCGATGCGCCTGATAAGCATTCGTTTCAAAGAGAAGTCGTGTCCGATGAATTTTTCAACGTTTGCGCGTCCCCGTCCGATTTTCTATTTTATTGACCCCCCTCTCTCTACACCCATCCTCTCAACCTTACTCCGTCGTCACTCAGCCGTAGACCCCGGCTCGAGGCCCTTCTCGGAAAGACCGTCGTTCCAGCTCCGCGCGTCCGAAGTGCCAATTACGAACTGGCCGGAACTGGACTCGCTCGTCCTCCTCAGACGCGTCCTTTTCGTCCTTTAACTCCTCCTCGCTGAAAAACAGAAACACCCTGAAATAAATACTATCGCGATTAAGTCGAAATATACTTTCGCAGATTCGACCAAACAACTCGAATCGTTCATTATTGTCGCAGGGAAAACAGCATCTTTCTCGTGTGAGTCAATATTAATTATTAAACCAAACTACGCTGATTACGATCCATCTCTCATGGTACCAATTAACATTGTCCTCATCAGCTAATGTTAATTATTCAAATGTTTCGAGAGTACATAATTTTGCGATAAACTAATTTTATTCGAGCGGTCGATTAAACTGGACGATGCTGGACTCGAAGGAAAAAACTGAATAAGGCTCTGGAGGGGTGGACAAGATTTGGGGAGGACGAGACAATAAATCTTGTAGAGACCGCGAGGCGATCCAGGAGTTGGTACGGGACACGCCACCGACGCCACATCCGGCGTTTACCGCACTATAGAAAAGGCCCGTAGCGTCAGGAGCCCCCATTCCTTATTTCGAGGCTACCTCCGCTACCTTTTTTGTCTCAGCGACCGGAAATAACGAAAAGACCATGGAAGCCCTTGCCAGCGGCTGCTGTGTTTCTTTACAAATTGAATGCGACTCTCCTCGTCCGGACCTATGGGAACGAGGGTGAAAAAAGAGCAAGGTAAAGCAAAACTTAAGCGCACCCTGAAACCGGAAGTTACGCCAGGTTTCCGTCTGAATAACTGTCATACCGGAAACAACAGGATGGTTGACTATACTGGGTAAAAAATTAGCACAGAAGCGGAAGATTTTTTCCAGCTACGCTTTATGCAGATACTTTGTTCTTGCGCAATTTTGAACCACCGCGAGAAACCTACTAAAATTTCAAAAGAAACCCGAGACTGTAGGATTTTTTGTCACTTTCATCACGGGACTTTGCACATTTAGCCTGCGCATCGTTTCCGGTTTGACCATTATTCAGAGAGACTTTCGCGTAGAAATGGTTAAACTGAACCGGAAGTGGGATGAAACTGGCCCACCGGAAACATTCGATCGCCAGTGGCTCGTGACCGGAAGGAGCGAGTCTAGGAGGAGGAGGAGGAGGAGGGTGGGCCGTGGGGTTGAGGGGAGGGGTGAAGATTTTGCGATATTAAAAAGCCTCGAGATATGTGGGAATCAGTCGAAATCGATGCAGGGTGGTTGGCAGAGGATTGTGTGGATTTGAAAAACGACAAATGTTCGCTGATATTGGATGGGTGAAACCTGCGCTGTGGTAAGGGAGGGCTGGGGATGAAAACTTAGGAGTGAAACGGGCCGATGTAAAATAAGTGCGCGTTTCTGTGCAAACCAGAGACTAGCTCTGACAGATGTAAACAAAAGGACCGCATTTGAGAGTCAAAGTGGCAATTTTCATGTTTAAAAGGGGCCGGGGTTTTGGTGCGTTGGGACGATGAACCGGAAACGCGTGAAGGAAATATTAATAATTGCAAGAGAGGAGAGAGAAATTTCGGCGTGGCAAGGGAGTAGCGCATTTTGCCCGGATCGGATGGTGCACCTGAATACGGGAGCAGAAGCGTGCCGAAGTGGAGCGCGTGCGAGGAGCTTCGAAAGAGGGAATTAAAAATGGAAAAATAGGGGAGCGAATGGAAAATAGAGGAGCCGCGGTATATTCAAGATATATATATATATATGTATATACAATCTAGGAATATGGAGAAAAAAATGTAGTATGGAAAAATTGCAGCGATTTGTAGTGCGTGAGGGTGTTGAGCCGGAAGTGGGGAGGGTAAATGTGAAAAGAAGAAGGGTGCGAGTGGCGGGGATGAATGCAATCTGTTTCGTAGTGGGGGGAAGGGGATGGAAAAGGTGAAATTCAGAGAACGCGACGTTTCTCGATTTCTACGCGCGGCCTCTGGCGTTACTACATTGTCGAGAGACATTACGCGTTGCACGGAAACCAATATCGCCTCGAGAGAAATTTCCCTGATTCTCCCGTACAATTCTACTCCCCCAACCCTCGCCTCTTACCTCGCGTTGCCCCATCCTCAGTCTTCCCGGTAAACGGGTACCCCGCGAATAACGTAGTCCCCCAAGGCCACGCTCGTCCCATCAACCGACGTAGGACAATCTGCCAGTGCAAATATTTTGCTAGCCTCTGTGCCACGTCTAATCGCCTAACCCCCGTAAAACCGTAACCTCCGATACTAATTACTCCCGAAGACACTTTCATCCCTTATTTCCAGGAAATAATCGAAAATTTATGTAACAAGACAATTTAAAATACTCTGGCGTCTCTCGCCTACGGATTTGCTGCAGAATCAGAACAGCCGGTTTTTTATGTGCTTTAACATTATTCCTGATGGGGCGGAGCGCCACTTGGTCCCTAAGCTTCGTTCTTCGAGACGCTCGTAAGGTTAGCTCGGTGATTATTGTCACTTAGCTCTATTGTTTTTCGCCGTTTAGAAGGGATCCCTTTCCCAAACGCACAACGAGAGACTCGACCGAATCCACCATCGCCGCGGGACTACTTTAATTTCGCGGAAAAACCGTCCAACGGTCCAATAATAAATTCATTCGGCTAGGAAAATGAGTCTGGATTAGCGGAAATTAGCGGTTCATTCGGCGCTTGATTATTTTTCGAAAATCTACGGTCGTTTTCGCTCGCCGAGTGATAAAGTTCCAAAAACAAATTAAGGGAGGAAAATAAGAAGGGTGAAGAGGGGGTGGAGGGGGGAAGGGAAGTTTCCCCAGCAGCTTTTCGCATTTGGGTGGGAAATTCATAAGTTTTACTTCGCTCGTTAGCAAAGCCATATTTCGAGAAGTCGGGAGATGGCAAAAATGATCGTGACAAGCGAGGTGAATATTACTGCTTAGCAAGCCACGCCCGGCAAGCCCCGAGCACTCCAGACATTCAGCAATCGCGTAAATACTTCAATTTGCAGAGACGCACGTAGGGATGGAAATTGTGGCCGATTCGTCGTCGGGAATCGGCCGTAAATTGCGATACTGTCGTATTTCATAATTCGTGGAAAATTCACGAAGCGGAAGAACGAAAAGAGAGCAAAGACCACGATGCATTTATATCGATATACTCTGTACGGTATATAGTTATATATATAGTATATTATAGAAATGGTCGTTTCTCTCTCTCCCTCTATATATATAGAAGGTATCGACTGGACCGATAATTTAGCGGGGTGCAGCGGAGCATCCAGGTTGAAACGGTAGACAGCGTGGATCTTCGCAGAAATATTCGTGGCTGAATCGAGAATAAGGCCGAGGAAGCTGATTGGTCGATCGCAGTCAAAGGGATGATCGGGCATCGGTGTCTGCGTAAGATTTTCTATTTCTCCGACATCAAAAGGACCGACGGCGGCTGCACGGATGGAAAACAAATTTTTCCAGGATTCTTGAAAAATACCTCATTTCCGTGAAAGTAAGGCGATAGCGTGCGGGATGCTGCTGATGCTGATGCTACTCCGAGGGTATATCAGGACCGCATCGAATTCATTGGAATTTGTGTATTCTGGGATACGAAACGGGAGTCGGGACCCGCAGGTCTGGATCTAAAGAGAGAGAGAGAGAGAGGAGGAGTACGTGCGTGAGAGGAAGTCGATAAAAGGAAGAAAGATTGAGTACGAGAGGGAGAGAAACTTCTGGGTACATAAGCACTGTATAACCTACTCGAATGTTTGCTTGGTAGCGTCGCGGGGTGATCCCTCTCGCTCCTCGCGTACGCGAGAAGCAGACGGAAACCGACGGGAACTAACGAGAACTGACGGGAACCAGTCAGAGCAGCCAAGAGCCAATGGAAGACTCGATACACCCTCAACCATCAACCCCCCCCCCCCCCCCCATCCACAGACGGGGACGTTCCAGTTTCTCTTCTCTCACATTTAATACAAAAGCCAAAGCTTTCAGCTATTACTCCGAGCGATGCATTTAGGATATTTATTTGTTTAACCGAAACCTTTTCAAGATCTAAAAACAAGTCCGCTACAATCGCCCCTTTTTCCACGCCAGATCCTCGTTTCTTACTTTATTATATTATCTCGAAGGATCCCTCCACTCCTTTTTCGCTCTTCCGTGCCTTTCAATGTCTGTTTATTCTTCGCAAGTCCATAAATTTTGTATTCATCTATATAGTGGTTAAAATTGTGTTACCCATTTTGACTTTTGTTAATCTCGTTGGCAAGAGAGGCTTTAACCAAAAAATGCATTTTTCAATGTAAAGTTGGTCTGAATTATGTCATTTAATTCGCAGTGTTTATGTTTAAATTTACGCTCAGTGTTTCTTTGAAATTTTGTCCATATACAGGGACGATTGAATGATAATCGCAACGATTGATCGTAACTCGATCATCGCGATGGTTGAAAGAAAGGGTTCCGGGTGATTAATACCGACAAATGAAAACTGATGAGGGAAGGATCGAAGGGAGAGGGATGAATGATATTTTGTATCCAGCTGAGAGTGAAATTTGTGCAAATCGGTAAAAAAATGGAATTGCGCAGAAATGCAAGTCAGTCGTTGCTTGTTTTTTGCATTGACGAGTCGGATCGACGAAAGAGAGAGAAGTGAAGGGGGGGGGGGGTGGAGGCTTAGTTAATTATTAATTTTGGGCGATTAGCAGAAGCGGCGAAGAAGATCGATGCTACAATTTTAATATACAGAGATTCATTAAGAGCGAGAGTTTGCCTGACTAGCGAGGGAGCTGTGTCAAAGCACCGCTAACGAGCTAATTATCTCGGCCCTTCGAAACCACCCTGCACCCCCACCCCACCCCTTCCCCTCCCCCCTAATTATCCGGCTGCTTCTGTTCGCCATCGATCTGCCCAAGCACACGAGTACCTGTCACTTACCGAGCCGATTCTCATCCTTTCTAGTTTCCAGTCAATAGACCCTTCGTTTGATCACCCTCGATAAATCATACAAAGAGCACCCAGTTAACTCATCTCCAACGACTCCAACTCCCTTAAACACCACACCCCCTCCCCATCCACCATCTTACAATCCAACTCTCTATTTAACGATACATCTTTCTCGCGATTGAACCGATGAACCGGAAGTTCCATTTTCGTTGGATCAAACATTCCAATATCAAGTAGTACAAATATATTATACGTCAGACTTTTAAAGGAATTCCTTTACGAGGGAATTGTTACACAGTAAAATTAATGGCACACAGGGTGTTTATCGTAGCCAATTAGCGGGATTTAAAAATTCTGGCAGAGCTCGCTATATATTTCGTCGAGCTACATATCGAGCTTTTCACGAGAGACAATAATTATGGCAGATACTTTTTAGGTTGGTCGAAGCTTCAGTAAATAGTCGCGTCTGATTAAATTGACAATCCATATTGAATGCCGATGCTAATTTCGAGATTCAGTCTCTTTATCAAGCCCCGTTACACGATATTAGTTCCGCCCGGTGGATATTCCTCGAACAAATTAATTACCTATATTAATACGGTAGCAATGCGTCCGGCGTTATAGATTTCATAAATTTGTTTAATTAATTTGGACATGGAGCGGAATTAAAGCGACCACGGCCTTTCGATCGAACCGCGCGACACTCTGGAACCAAAATATTTCCGATGGAGACGCGAAAAAAGTCCCTCTGGCAACAAATTGGAATTCCATAATGTCAAACTTATTAATTTTTATGACTTTTATCGAGAAGACGTACATCCTAGCTAAAAACGGAAATACAAGGATAAAGAATTCGATAGAAATTTTTCTTTCGTCAATAAGGTAGGTTTCATAATTCGCGCACAAGCTGCTGTGTTATAAAGAATAGCAAAATTCAATTACGCAGCGTTCGAATGGAGAAGCCACAGTATTGTTAATATGTATTTTTCACCCCGAGAGAATAATTAAATTTCTTGGAAAATGTTGATTCGATAATTTGGTTTCAACGGGGTTGGAAATTTGGCTTCCGTCCATCGTTGATTGAATTTTTTCAATCACGATGCTGCTTCACATGGAAATTTAGGGAACATGGTGCTGAAGGGGGGGGGGGGGTGAGAAATATTGGAAAAATATTTTTCAGGATAATTTTGGAGATCTTTTAGAAGGTTCCAATGATGGGAGAGTCGTATAAGAAGGTATCGATTTGTAAGTAGAAATTACCGTCGGCTTATTTGCTCCGGAGGAAAAATCGCGAGATCAGATTCGAAAGAGTCGGGAAATTCGCAGGCGTTTATCCCGCATCGGTACCCTAGCGTTTATTGAAAATCGCGTTATTTTTTTCGATACAACGCTCTCTGAATACGTCAGAGCGTAATCGCAAAGCGGCCGGATAAAACGGATTTCCTACTTTTTGACATGTACGCGTTACGATTGATACGTACACCGGAAAATTCGATATATTTCCCAGTCGTGAATTTCTCCTCGTTTTCCTTCCGCACCACCTGTAAATAGAGCCGTTAAAAATATCCAAGAATTCAAAATAAACGCGTACATGCATACCTGTATCTATATATATATATATATATATATGGTATTTAAAATGTTGCATATATATTGTAAACATGAGAAATAAAGTAGAGAGAATAGATCGCGTTTAAAATAGGTGGTTTGGCAGCAAGTAGTTGAGGTAAAGCAAAGATCGGCCTATGAAAATCTTGATTGGACAAGATTTTATTTCTGATGCAAAATTTGTAAAGTTTTGAGAGCTCTGATAGGTAATACTAGTATTTTCTGGTAGCCTATTTGTATGATAGAAGGGAACTCTATGAACTAGGCTAGAATTAATCGGAGCTTCTGCTGTGGTAAATCCCTCGAGGTAACTTCCCCTGATATGTAAGTCAATAAAAGCTTTGCTCGGTGCATTATATGTATGACAGCAACTCGTGCATGGAAACTAAGCTTTTTCCCAAATATCGAAAACTAAGCAATCCTTCCTAAAAGTATTTAACTCGCAAATACTTTGTATTTGTGCAAAAGTTATTTTCCCCCCTCTGACCAACCATCAAATCAAGATTCTTATTTACTTTCGATTTAAGGTCGATTCACATGTATCCGTTCTGTTTCCAGTCCAGTACTGACAAAAAAATTTACATTGAAACTCGTATATCGAGCTACCGTCACGAATACGAGAAGGTGTAAACAGCTCCATTCCAGTCAATACTGTAATATTTTTCTTCAGTGCTGGACCGGAAACGAATATATCTAAAGCTTGATTCCCCATACTTTCCACACCGGTTCCATTACACCTTTTTGTCAAATATTATCGGCTATAAAAAAATGCATGATTTGTAATAGCCAATAATATTTGATAAAAGAGTAAACCGAAGCTTTATATAGGAGGTGCATAAGAGGAATCAACCTTAAATCGACCTTTGTATCACTGTTCGGTCAAATTATTCGTCCATAAATGAAAAAATAGAAAATGTTCTACGCTGCTGACCAAGCGCTCTACCGAATTTGCATTAATTCGAGAAACAAAAGCGTGCTGCTGAAATAATTTGCTTTCGTCAACGTGACTTTACGGAAAATTGAACAAAAGAACCACGTAACACAGCTCATTCGACAATTTCGAATAATTTCGACAATCTTCTTGATTCGCCGAGCGAGATATTTGCAACGCGTAATCTCGTAATGCAATACGACACGTGCAACTGCATCGGCGGAATTCGCACGTTATTACGTAAGCAGTCGCACTATAGTTTTCGCACAGTGGCGCGCATTTCGAAATTGTTTTTCTCCGTCATGCGAGCGAGGATAGCGAATTCCTGCAAATAGAAACGAGGAAATGTGCAATATCGGTGAATACAAAGGGGGAGTAACAATCTTAAATTAACTTCCGACTCTCGTAAAATCATATTTTTATTCGCATCAAAGCGAATCGTACGAGGTTACAGAAATTCCATGAATATTTCATGCACTTTATAACATTCTATGCTTGTACGACTGAAATAAAGACTGCAAACTTTTGTCGCGCGTGCCAACAGATCTATTCCTAATGACCGAATAAATGTTTAACGGATGAACGATCCCTCGTGAAATCTGCTCTGCTTCGAAATAACATTTCTAATTTTAAACCAATTATTCTCGTCGCTTGATATATAACTTTATAGTTGTTGCAATACTTGTGCTAGAAATAAAATCATTAAAAAAGAATTAAATTAATTTTTATCATTATTCTACGTTTATGCAATAAGCGGTAAAAGTATGTATATGTATATATATATAGACACAAACACAATGATTCGGTTGGATACGCAGTTGAGGGATGGAAAACGCGTGCGATATGCGACACCGTTAGATCGGAGGGGGCAAAGAGGTATGGGGTTGAAAGTTTGGTGCTGAGCGCGGTGGCGGGGAGGGGGGGAGGGGGGGGCGGCGGGGGGAACGACTCCGACAACGAGGTACACGCGTTATTACGTCTCCGCCGCGAGTCGAGCTTGGGCAATATGTTCCGAAATTGTTTTACTCCGGCATGAGGCAAGAAGTGGAAGAGCGGGAGCCGTATAGCGAGGGCTGCTAAGGGCGGGTCATGAGAGAGGGTGGAGAGGAGATAAAAATGTTCCGTCGCAGCGACGTCGCGCTGCTTCCTGGCCCCGACCGAGTAACTTTTGCGGGATGTGATGTGGAAAATTGGATTCAAGTTTGGGACGGAGTGGGCTGAGGAGTTGGAATTGAAGAAAAAGAGAGAAGGCGAAAAGTCGGTGTGGTTGAACGGTAAGGGTAGGGGGAGGGGGGGGGGGAGAGGGTAGAGCCAGAGACGCGTGGAGAAGCAACAGGACGGAGGAATGGGGGGGGGGGGGGGAGGGGGATTGCGAGGCTCACTGGCGAAGTAGCGGGATGGTCCGAGGGGTTGGGGGGGGGGGGGGAGAAAGAAAAGGGAAACGGGAGGGGAAAAGCAGATAGAGATAGATGGACACAGAGGGAAGAAGGATTCAACTCGAGAGAGGAAGGAGGAAGGTCGTCTGGCTCTACCGGAGGCTGGAACCTGGAACGCGAAGATGGGGTTAACTTGGAGTAAGGACACGTTCCTTTTATTGCACTCTCTCACCCTTCCACTTACAACACTCTCCTTCCTTCCATCCTTTCTTTTTCGCCATTCTTCGCATTCATCTTTCTCCCATCGCATTCACCCTTATTCGTTTCTTCTCGCTCCTTCGCCGCACCAACATTTCTACCAATACTCCATCTCTCGCTTCATATATACGAATATCGCACCAAATCTGAGTGGGTGCAGCTCTCCTCGCTATTGCTTTCGCTGTGGTTACTCTCTCTCTCTCTCTCTCTCTCTCTCTCTTACACACACACAGACACATATATATATATAGAACCCTGCACCGGACCATCTTGAAAAATTCACGTGTATATCGTACGACTGCTACAGGTATATCTTCGAGATGGTGGGGCTGGCTAGGTATTTGTCGTTCACTGTTGATACACAGAAGGATTTGGTCCCGATTCGACCTTACCCTCCGCGTTCCGTCTGCAATTTTCAACTCTGCGAAGCGGTTCGACCCGAGTAATTCCCTGGCGGCCGGAAGCAGAACCCCCCTCCCCCCCCCCCCTCCACCGCAAACCCACCCTTAACCGTTTCCGCCCCGCTCCACAGTCCAGCTACAAAAAAACCCTCCACTTTTAATTCAAACATTGATTCTGAAAAATGAAAAACCTCCGGCATCCCTCGACCCCTCGATCACCATCGCTTCATCATAGCGTTTTCATCGTACCCTCCCACGCCAAGAGGAACTATCGCCAACTATTCGAGACGACAAACAGACTTATCACTCTTTAGTCTCGCCATTAACTCTGAGAAATGGCAGTGTTCCATCGGGGATAACTCGGCCACTTGATAACGCTGTATTTATGTCCATGTTTTGTAAGTACGACCCGGAAAATTCCCTTTTCCCTGTAAAACTTGCGCGTCGGTTAAACGGAGCGCGATGAATTTATGATTCGGGCTGATTCCAGGCGAAATGGAATTTCTTGCAGTGGATCTATCGGCTTATCTATAATATCGCGATTGACGTGGGCCGTGGTGGTCGCGCGGAGAGGCCGGGGTACGCGTGCTCGCAGGGCGAGGGACAAGATTCACGAGGGCTCATTAATTTGTTGATTTATTGAAATTTATTCGCTTATTTATCGAGCCGTGAGACGCGAGGGGGTTGACATCATTGTTCCGATTTGGCAACAATGCCGCTGCTGTTGCTGCTACTGGACGCGAGGAAGATGAAGACACAGAGAGAGCCACACGTCACAAAGTGCTCACTGGCTTTGCGATAACGTGGATTTGCGAGCTGCCGACTCTCCTCTTCCGGCGTTCAATGTCGTGCCGATGATTGACGTGCTTTGATTTTACGCTCGGCACCGTCCATGCACCACCCCCAATTCCAACCCCCGACTCGCTTTCTTCCGGATAAGCGCTCGCCATTCCCATTCACCGAGTCCCCCGTGAAATTCAATTTATTCCCTCGCGGTACATTGAAAATGATCGATCTCCCTAACTCTTCCCTATTATTCCCACTCGTGTTTCCACGTTTTTATCAATTCACCCTTCTTCCCCTATGAACCTACTACTATTATTATTATCGTCATCTGCTGCTCATGTACCTTCTGCGTGTATACAATACCTATAGACATATATACAATGTTTATTGTCTATTCGGCTCGTTCCTATTTGAGTCGCGACCACATCTTTTTCAGCAGCAATTGTAAAACGAAGTAAAACTATTAAGCGAAGGGATGGTTTCTCCTGCAGCCAGGGCAATTTGGAGGATCCTGTCGGGCAATATCGGACAAGTTCGTGGGCCGATTACGAAAAACCCCATTTTCCCCCGGCCGAGTCGAGAAAACTGGACCGATGAAACGGGCGAAGCAGCTGGCAATCAACGAGGGGTGGATAAATTTTTGCACCAACCTAATCATTTTTATTCTTCATTTACCACGCGTTATCCTGAAAAGTATCCAAACGCGTGGCTCTTCACGATGCGAGGCAGGAAATTTACGGTATCGAATGAAATTTTTTCGTCAATCTGGATGTACGTATATAGGGTGGAGGAAAGAGGAGTCTAAGAAAAGGCTATATACGTGATGTGTTTGATGAGGATATAGGCGACACAGTGGCGTTGTAACGAAACAAGTTACGAGTTGGCAGTATAAATATTATATGACCGAGTGGGGTTGAAATCTTTGATGGTCGGGGCTTGTCTGGTATCGTTTACTAACCCATTATCGATGTCTACCGATACTCGACATCTCGTAAAACCAGCGTAAGTAGCTTTCCCGTGAAAAATCCTCCGATAGGAACGTTGATAAAAGGTATAGGAAAAACAGGAGACAGTTATTTCAGCAATGTTTTAAGCTCCGCACCCCGACCTCGTGGCTCGCCATGGGGAGCTCCTAGGGTGGCTCGTGGAAGTTGTCCAATGACGTACGTATTTTACAAATATAGTAAGGGGGGTGGGGGGTTAATAAAGAGGACAGGGTTATCGAAACGAAAATGCATAATGGCTGATCGAGCCGGACATTACTATCATTAGTGTGTCAACCTTCTTGTGGTTCTCAGCTATATATCGCCACTGTTACACATATATAGTCGCCTCGAATCCGAGGGGATCCATAGGACGATAACGAAACGAAATTGTCAAATGGCTGGCAGAGACAAACCTGCTGACGCGCGAAATATAAGAAGGTTTTGAAAAATCCGGGGAACGTGGCCGATGATAAGAATGAGCTAGGAAATGAAAGAATACGGTTATTTCTATACGTTCTTGGCTCGTGGCTCGGCGTGCCTCGATCGACGAGGACAGCGATAACGAAAGGAAAATATCGAGTGTCCGAGCGAAGCGAGCGGAACGGCCTTTGGAAAAATCCATGAACGTGGTGTTGGCGATAAAAAGGAGGGAAAAGGGGTGTTTCAGCGCGTTCTTCCCTCGCAGCTTGTCCATGCCTAGAATCGCTATGAATCGACAAGGACAGTAAAAACGAAACGAAAATTATCAAATGGTTGGCAAAGCCAAAGTTGCTGACGCGTCGAGCTTAACGACATTTTGAAAAATCCCCGCTCCATTGATCCTTCCAGGTCGGCTTGTCGCACGTCCCATCTGCCAGCCATCATTTCATACAGCACCACCAACTAAATTCCTTTCTCTACCTCAACAACCTCGTCGTCCCCTTCGTGAGGAAAATCAATCCGCCGTCTTATCGTTTAGTGTAAAAATCCTCCCTCACGACAAATCGCCTTCTCGACACTCTCTCTCTCTCTCTCTCTCTCTCTCTCTCTCTCTCTCTCTCTCTCTCTCTCTCTCAATGAATTACCGGAGAGCATTCGAGCTGCCGCACTGGCCGCAGCCTTTTATTTTGCGGAGAAGGCGATACACGCGCGGGAATGGAAAAGCGGAGAAACCTCGAAAGAATTAAGTATATTAAAGGCAAGTAATTAAAGGTTCGACATTGAAGGGTCGTTGGATTCAGGAAGGTGGAAGATAATTATACGAGGGAGCCTTTTGTCAGCGTGACTGGAGGAGGGGGGGGGGTGATAGGAGGAGGGACAGGGACGCAATTTCGGGCTTCTCTGCAGGAAACGGACGCATCTTAATAACAGGTACCACAAATCGTATCCGTGAATTCAGCGGAGCAAGACGGAGAAACGAGAAGTTGGCTGAGTGGTGGGTCGAGATGGAAAAAGTGGCTTGTTGGCCGAGAAAGAAGAGAGAGAGAGAGAGAGAGGTCAGTGGGGGAAAGGATAGGGTGAACTGTGTCTTGGGTAGAGAGACAAAGAGAGGGAGAGAGAGTTGTACTCTCTCAACGGCAATCTGTAACTTTGCCATTCGACGTAACAACCAACCAGCACGAAGAGAGCACTGGCTGCTCTCGAACTGCTTGAAACCCCTGGACATCCAACCTCTTCCCATACTCGCTACCAACCCCCCCCCCCCCCCCCCCCTCCAACTCCACCCCCCCGCTCACTCCCAACTTCCTTCCTCGCTCTACTCGAATAAACCACTAGCGATTCTCCACGAGAATCTTCCAACCATACAGGCTCCTTCCATCGAACTACACGAAGCAGCTTCCATCCTGCTGGCTGAATTTTATTAGTCCCCTGAAAATAAAATACTTGACCCGCTTTAAAGCCTGAAGAAATATCTGAGAAAATAAAATCGCCAACTATTTCATCCCTGTCTACGAATTTTCCTGTACACGCGCAATAATTTTCCACCAGCCACCTCGTTCTCCTACCAAAACCCCATTTGGCACAATTTTTCATATCCCCTACTCTCTCTCTCTCTCTCGACTTTTACAGCATCGGACGGAATTTCTAATTCGAGGGCAATCGCATTCGCGTAAAACAGCGAGATCCACGTGACGAAATAACGTGCTACGGAATTGGCCTTGCGATAAAATTCATATATGATTCGTGTTAAGCGACTTTTGTTTTTACGGTCAATAAAATAACAGCAATAACTGATATTAGCTATAATCGATAACAGGGCCAGTGTATCTGTAGGAATAACCGATCTTATTTCACTGAATTCTATGGATATAGAAGCTGCGAAATGAAATTGTGGCTGATTCATTGGCGACTATAAACCGCTGTCAGAAATCACCTGTTGCCATCCATCGATAATCTTTGGCGAATTCTACTTCCCAATTTTGCATATCGAAACTTTACATTTTCGCATGATAAGGTTTGTGTTTCTATTTTCAGTATCATGTATATCTGCTTATTGATTTTTTTTATTTAAAGAGACAGTTTGTTTTTGAGTACATTTCTATTAGAATTGTTTGATCTCTTCTCATGGTGGTATTTTAGGAAATGGTTTACTGGAAGGGTAAAGTGGACTAAGAGTGGTGTCAGTCTGTCCAGGGGAGGGGGGGTGGGGGTGCTCATCGGATATCACCTGTTGCCAGATACTGCTGTAAGCTGGTAAGAAATATTAATAAAACGTGTTCAATAATTACCTGTCGTCAATATGTATCGCCAAACGACAAAGTCGGGTGCCCGAGATCCAAACTGGAGAGGCCGAGTCAATCGAGCACCTGTTGCCCCCTTCCAGGGTTAGGATTTCCATTTGTAATGGATCAAAGATCCCCTTTTGCTACAGGAGTTTATAAGCCACTTGGCCAAAATTCCATACAGAATTCAATATACTTCTATATATATATATATACCCTCTTGTTTAATTTCATCCCCCCCAAGGAACCTTTTCTATTCGCAATAAAATTTATTCCAAATAAATATATCTGTAAAAGTGGGGTCAGTTTGCAAAAACCAAGAAAATGTCGAGGGTTGAATTAGCAAGGGTGCGTGTGTCAGGAAAAAGTCGAGAAGCAACAAAGTTTTCGCTTGTAATTTAAATATTGTATACAAAAGAATATATTTACGAGGTGGAATAAAAATTAGCGTCTGGTAGGCGTGTCTCGGTTGTAGTAGCACGTGTGACGGGCAAAAACTTCATTTTGCAAAAGGTCCGAGGCGAAAAGTATGAACCTGGAAAGAATGCAAAGTTTACAAAAGCACGGGGGGGGGGGGGATGACACGAAGCGGTGTTTCGTGGCGTTCTACCAACATAAGGGAAGTCCGCGCGTTTCAGCTCCGTTTGGTCGAATCGTTTATTGTTTACGTTATCCCTCCCACTACTCTCCACAGCAACACTGCCCTCGACGGAATTTAATTAACTTAATGAAATCCTCACTCGTGTTTTAGGGGTGTAATCTCGCGTAGACCGGAATTACTCCACTCGATAAATATAAAGTGGATGGATTGTATAATAAAATAATAAAATTTATTTATGCAATAACAACTGCGCGAAACGAATTCGTGACGTAACCGATATTTATCGGAGAAAATCGTGAGATATTTATGCTGCTTTTTAATTAGGTTTATCAGCCAGTGATCTCGTTATTGTCGTCCAGCGAAATCTGCCTCTGCGTTATGCAGGAGATTTAAAAGGCGCAGGACCAGTGTGATGTGCTCTGTCAAAAACATTGCTCTCTCTCTCTCTCTCTCTCTCTCTCTCTCTCTCTCTCTCTCTCTCTCTCTCTCTCTCTCTCTCTCTCTCTCTCTCTCTATCTCTATCTCTATCTCTATCTCTATCTCTCTCTAATTCACTCTGTGTCTCCTTCTCTTCAAACATTCCTCGCTTCAGTTTTTTGGCCCATTTAAACGCATTTCGTGCCGAGCAAAAATTCCTATTAATTATTCCATTTAAAATGTGAAGTTGCTCGAAAATTCGACAGACTCGAATCAACTCGATGTTCAAGCTTTATTACTTGATTTGTAAAACGTGCCAAATTTTTTTCCACATTTTTTCCCCTAAATTGCAATTTTTTTCTACGCAGAATTGAAATATTTTCGTGTGTAAACGATATACGCGCGCAGTAAAGTTAAAAGCTTTTGTTTATTCGGACATATTGGATACACTGATGTTTGCTATTATGCGAAATGTTTCGCGTGATTGTATTTTTCGCTATTCCATTTAAACTTTTCGTTTGTTTCCGCCCGAGTCCGTTAGGGAGGCATAGAACAATGTTAGCCTGGGGGGGGGGGGGGGGGGGGGGGGATGGGAGGGATGGAAATATCGATAGAAATTATGAAAAGTGCATAATAATTATGCAGCGGTGACACGCCGATTATTTTCACCGCACGTAAGCCTGGCCATTGTGCGCGGTAAATGAAAATTATCTAGCGCCAAGCACGTTAATAGGATATTGCATTAAAATTTTCGCTAGCTAATTCAATAGTTGGAGCACGATCGGAGCGAATAATTGAATATTTGATACTCGACTGTTCCACCACAATGAATTCCGAACAACAATCGTGCAATAATATGACGAATTTGCCCCTAATAATAGTAATAAATAAATTATCTCTCTCGTAATATTTACGACACTGGACGATTATTTTCCTGGCAAAAATTGTTCGCGAAAACGATTGACACTGGGCGGGAAACGCCTAATGGCAGAACCACATAAAAGCATAATTAATCTGTTTGTAGCTCGCAAAAGCTGATCGTGAGGCTGGAGATTGGCGGCCAATCGGCGAGCTGCATAGTGGACGCGTATATTCGAATAGCACATTCTGGTCGATGATGCTGAGGGGGGAAAAAGGGAGCAAATCGCATTCATGATTCAATCAGCAAAGTTAAAGCGAGCGCGAAATGACGCCACCCCTCTGGTACACCCCAAACCTTCCAGCTGTAACCACCCTCGGCGCGTTATTCCATGCTAGATTCGATCCAATCGCATTTTAACAGTCATCTCGTCATGAAACTCATCTTTTTTTCCCGTGTCGTCACCCTGAAGAGTTCCTCGCTAAAAATCTAAAGCAGAAAGAGTGGAAAAGAGGAATAAGACTCGGGTGGATAAATCGATGAGGTGGTCGTTGATGCATTCCAGACTCGATCCAATCGCACTGGAAGGATCATTTTGTCATGCACGAAACTCACCTTTTGTCCTGGACCATCCCGAATGATTCTTCGTTAAGAGCCTTCGAATATTATTGCAAAAATCTGAAAATAAAAATAAACGATCCACAGAGGGGACGAAGGCTCGTCAAACTGAGGTATTCGTTATATTTCGCTTTGGCCAATTTGATGGAATGGTACGTATTTATAAGAGGCTTCCCCTAGCCAAAGCAGTGGCCTTTTTTCAACGAAACATTTGTGCTTTTTGCTCGCTTTTCAATATAGCGCGTATTTGCTACGCGATAATCCTTGCCGATGCTCCTTTGAATTTCGACACCGATAGCGGTTTTGCGAGCTCGGCTCCCAAGTTTTTTTTTTTAACCCTTTGCCCGTAGCTTTTTGCCCCGTGGCTTTTGTGCGACGAGGTCATCCCGTCTCCGCTATTTCATGTTTATTTTCGAATGCTATTTATGGCACGAAAGTTCCTTCGATTTATCAAAAATATATATAGAAAAATCCAAAACTGCGAACTATTCGCAGATGTACGAAGAAAGGGCTGGCCGATCGCTTCTCTAATCATTGCCCCACTCCCTCTCACTCTCAGACACACACACACTCGGTCTCCATTGATAGCGATTATGGGAGATGGAAGGGGCCGAATAGCTGTATGAGCGTAATCAATTTTGCAGGAAATACATATTTTAACAAGCAAGCCATTTACAGGGTCATACAAGCGTATCCAGCGCCTATTATGCGAGAAATACATATTCATGGCAGGCTGCACGAGAGAGTTCCTATTGCTTTCTGTGAAACGATTGCGGCCGCCTGATTCATCGTGCGACGACACGATATTGCGTATCAACGTGATATCCTGGATCCTCGCTTTATCGATCCTTCTCAATCAAAGGGACCTTCTTCCCATAATTTATATCAAACCTATTCTCGTCTCTCTCTCTCTCTCTCTCTCTCTCTCTCCATCACTTTATCTATCTATCTATTTCCTCCTATCAGTCAAACTATATTTATACAATTTTTTCTCCTTATCACCGAAACCATCAACATCTCTTCCCACGCAGTTGCACAGATCCTTTCAAATAAATTTCCCCTTTCATATACACATTTCAATTTACCAAAATTCACTCAATTTCGCTCACGTGCTAATAATAGCGACACGAGAGGCAAGCTGACGACGAAGCACGACAATAAATGAGGTCACGGTGTCTCGACGCTTGTATCAAATGTTAAAAGTGGAAAAAATGCTCCGATGTGTACAGAAAGGAGCCTGCGAGATTTGGAAGATTTGATATATACACATGAAACGCGAATGAGAGTAGGATTTCCTTTTTTCGTCGATTTATTTATCGATGTATGAGTTTTTCCGAGATACGTGGAGGGGATGTTTCGAGATCAATATGGGCTTACACGGATGGTTCTCGATTCCGTCGATGATCGTGGAGAAAGGTATACACGGTTTACAATGGGAGGGAATATGAGGATTCCCTGATCCGAGATTTATCAAACAATGCCGGGAGTCCCGGGGCAGAAAGAGATTTTTCGTCCCGGATGTTGAGCGTAGGGGCGAGGTAAAGCGCGCGGGGGGGGGGGGGGGAGGCGGGGGAAAAGAAGATAAACTCAGGACTGGAGGAGGAAACGAGTCCTCCAGGAGAAAGGCGAGCAAAGAGGATAATGCAGCAAAGGTGGAACGGGATCATCCAGATTAGTATGATCTTTCCGCGTCTATATACGCTTGGATGCGAATACAGGCAGACTCGCGCGCGCACTGCGCACCTATCCCTCCGCCATTCGCCCTCGCGGCCCCCACAACCCTGCACACCTATCATTTCCTGCCCCGAGAAAACGAACATCCCTACCCAACAATGCCTTCGTAATTCCACGCCATTGTTACCTTAACTTACGAATTATTATACACCATCGTCATCGTTAAATTCTCTCTAATTTTATTTTCCTCCCTCATTAAGCTTCCCATCATTCTCCTCTATCTCCCTCTTTAACGTTCCAATGCCTCCGCGCGCGCGCACTGCGCAGCGAGGCGAGACGGTCCGGCAAATTTTCGTCTCCCAAGATGCGAATTCTCGAATATAGTGTCAATTTGCACGAGACTGCCACGTGGTTTTGCAAAGTTATATAGGAGGATCTTCGGGAGAGGAAAAGGCGTTTGAAAAAAGTTGTACGTCGCAAAAATTCTCCGAAACTCCAATCTTTGCGATTTAATGCCAGAGTCCCCCCCCCTCCAACCACTACCCGTGTTTCGATATTGCACGATACAGTTGGACGATTGATTTAAGCCACGGATAGCCGTCGCTCGTAATTCAATATCGCGGATCGCCAGACCTTTCGGCCGGTGTGGATACTCGGCGCGCCCCGCACCGCGAGAGAGATCTTATCGATCCTTGGATTTGAAGCTCGAATCGAACCTTTTGGAATTCTCCATGGAAAATCGCAAGGCTCCGGAATAAGAGGCGAGCGACGAGAGAACGAAAGCTCCACTCTCCGTGCAAATCCGATCTGCCGGACGCCAAATTGATTTAACGCATGATTAATAGTGCCTGGCCCGCTACGCGCGTATCCATTTTGAATATACAAGCTGCTAATTGTGAATTGTTTATCGATTTTCACATTACCCGTCATCCAGCCGCTCCTCCAAGTTCCGATAACTATAATAATGATATGCAGATAAACGTTTACCTGCAGCGTATTCCATAGTTGGAAACTCTGCATGCCAGCTATGCACTTGCACAATATTCCCAGCCATTTTGTTTCCCATCGAATAAACCGGTATTCCTCTTTTTCCCATCATGCGAAATTTGCATTTTTTATTAATTGTTATTTATTACGCAGGCTTTGATCCCGGATGGAATATTGTCGGGGAAACGCTGAACGGTGAAATTGAGCGTTTTTTCGGTGCCTACGAAAAATTGTCAGTCGATTCGTGGCCGGAGCGTGAAAATGAGGGAGCTTCGAAAGGTTCTGCTGGAAAATAATTCGTATGGAGGCCAGGAGATAAGTGGATGATAATCTGGCAAAAGAGTCGTCGCGGGATGATCCGGTTTAAAAGGATTTGGCGTTGGCGCGACAGAGGAGAAGATGACGCAGGTCGCAGCTGCGACGGACACTCTCATCCACGCAAAATTTCGCATCCGCGAAATTATCCCCGCGACAGAGTGAACGGATGAAACAATGAAGGGAGCTTTAAAGAAGGCTGCACCTCTCCTACATGCGGGAATACTTTTTAAGCTCTCGAAAGCATGCCAGCTGCATGTATTATTCCACCTATGCAAATGTGCTATCAAATCGTATAATTCTTATATTACGTACCTACCTTATTCGTATCAATAAAGCAGCCTCTCTCTCTCTCTCTCTTTGCTATAATTACAAACCAACCAGGTTTTAGCAAGTTCATCCGAACGAAGAGAGCAAATACACTGCTGTTGAATTTATGGTAAACGTCGCTTTTTTGCACGCGGACATTGATAATATTCTTTATCTCGCGAAACGTATTTTCCATGATACTTCTCGTCGTAATTTTGCTATAAAAAAATGTTTCGAGGCTTTTACGTGGAAAGTAATAATTTCGCTTTGCAAATGAAGTTTCCTACCTCGAAGGAAGGGGGGGGGGATAAAGGGAAATGGGATTTAAGGGGTTTGGCGGCAAATAAAGCAGACTTTGAGGAATTACTCGAAAAGAAAGTTTATTGTCAGAGAGAAGGTGTATTAACGATGATCTTTTGTTGTAGCAATGTAATCGGAGAAAGAGGGAGGGGGGGAAAGGGGTTTCCGCTCCTAGGTATGGATTGATATTGCGGAGAGTGTATCCTCCTTTCACGTATAGCCATGTTAAACTCGATCGATCTCTGTCGCTGCTGCGTTTCCGTTGTCATCGGCGAGGCCAGAGCGTTGCTGCTTGGGCAAGCACGAGCCGTTGTTATTGTTGCAGCTGCAATCGAGCCGGTTAGCAAAGCTCCCGGGTCACTTGGGAAATATCTCGTAATGCTCGCAAAGCTCGCTCTCCCAAGACCACCTTTTTCCACTTCCTCTTCTCATCCTCTCGCCTTTCGTCGATCCCTCCCCCCCCCCCCCCTAACACTCCTTTTCAACCAACTCTACCCTAACATTTTCCCCATCGTTTGTATCCACTAATTCTAATTCCAAATTCTCATCCACCGATCCAAATCACCATTCGCGACTCTCGTACCTTATTATTCATTCCCAAAACAGGAAACTCAAAGTTTCCCTCGAGACGCACTCCGCATCGTACGTCGAACGAAACGCGCGATTCATATTCAATTCCACTTGACGATTTCTAGCTACGGACTAACGAGAAACCGATACGCAGGAAATTACGCGGATCATTTACTTTCAACCGCTTGCTCGGCGTTAGACCTTGCATGCCGAGTCTCCTGCGGATATATAGAAACACGTTGGTCGGTCACTCAGGGATCGGACGGTTGTAAATGGATAATCGATAATTGATTATGGAAGTTGTTTTCAGTCTTTTTTGGATTTTTCCGAGGATCTCCTGCACCTCGAGGCGAAGGTTTTGAGGGCCTGGAAGAGTTTTCCTATCAGATAGAGGAGGGCTAGGGTCGAGAGGAGGAGGAACAGGCCCACGTCCAGCAATTCTCGCTGGTACCAGCTTAAATCCACACCGTCGTTACGCATGAATTCCAATCCGTTGCCCCTGCCAATGTACTCCGACCACCAAACTGCTTTCTCCAGTGGACTCTCCATCCGGTCCCTGTAGGCTCGCGATAGCACCTTGGCCCTCTCCGAGTACCTGAAATCACACAATAGAACCTTTTAATACCTCCTGAAATCCTTTTGAAGAATTTTCTTGCTCGACAAACGCGACGATAAAATTCAAACGATCGGAGGAGGGGCCTGGACCCGAGTGTCCTTGAAATTAAAGCGGAGGAGAATTTTTTAGTATAGAGAATCAATGGGGCGAAGCTCTATACGTTCCGCTTTATCAATCCTGCGCAAGGTAAGGAATCCCTCAACGATCCGAGACAATAGAGTGGCTCGATAAATCGTCTATATAGGAAAGCATACGCGGAAATGGACAGTTGTGGTAGTCAGGGAAAAATGTATGGTGCAATGTTTACTTGTCGACAATGCGGAAATTCACAAATCAGACTGCTACTGGTGCGACGATGACGAAGGTCAGCCGGAAATGAATATAGGCAGGAAATATTGCCAAGGTCGTAAATCAAAAATTACTCTCCGCTAATTCAGTGCTTATTAACATTTTCAATGAGAGGTTGGAACGAGTTTTCGAGGGGAGAATGGAAAAATGAATGATTAAAAGAGGGGAGGGGATAGTTGGGTGGTCCAAGTGAAAAAGAATAGAATTGAAGAGACGGGGTGACGCGCTGCTACCGCGCTTGATGACCCGAAGCACACAATTTACCAATCGGCGCTCTCCATTATTCGTGTTTACAGCCGGAGTCCACGAATCAACCCAGTCTCGTTATTTGCCATGGTCAAATTCATTCGCAGCCAGCGGCGGTTTTGAATTAACTATATCAGTTTTAAACGCATCCGACGAGCCCTTTCCACCCGACTCTCAGGATTCGCCCCTCGTCCATATGTACCCATACGCAGTACACATCTGCGTTCCCCACCCTCGAATCCCCATAACCAAGATACTTGGCCTAAAACTACCCACGCCCCTCTCCCCTGAGACACCGCGACATAAGGGAATTAATTAGGAACTATTAATTAAAACTCCAACCACCCAGGCTTCTTTTACTGGCAGATTAAAAAGCCCCACTTTCCTAGTCTCTAGCTCCCCCCCCCCCATCTCCTTTCTCTCTCAGCTTCGCCCGATAATTAATTAATTAATTTTAATTGGATTACGGCACAACGCTTGGAGGACCGCTCGCCAATTTATTTTTCTCATTTTCTAATTCGATTAATTATCGTCCCTCGATTCTTTTTACTTACCACTATCCTATCTGGCCATATATATAGCCAGCATGTGTATAGTATCTAGTAAAGTGCACATACGACTATAACCTCGTCTCACCGTCGGGGAAACTTGCGTATCCCGGATATGGAGGAAAAACTGGCGAATGAGAGTTATAAGCGGGCGTAATTAAAATCGAAATTAACGTTTCGCGTGTGCGTGTAATTTATTACGTATAGTACTGTCTGGCTGATCGATGGCGCTAAAATGACCACTGCGAAAAACCTGGCAAATGCGCTGGAATGGATCGTGAATCTAAAAAGCGGGCGAATCGTCTGGGGCGAAATTCGACGAAGCTCTCTCTCTCTCTCTCTCTCTCTCTCTCTCTCCCTGAATATATATTCATAAACAAAATTCTAATTTATCAATAACAGCTTCAAGCATCGTTAATTCCCTTTTTATTCGACGATTATAATGGTATATGTATACGTTACGAGGATAAATAATGTCTTCGCGTAATCAGATTAAGGAGCACGAAAGAATTTCTCAAGTTGGTAGCATTAACGAAGCGAGACGTAGAAAAAAAAAGCGGGAGAATAAAAAGCTGAGACATATTAGGTTATACGTACTGTCCGCAATTAGGGGCTTCGTAATTAGACAGTTTTTCGGGCTAGTGATAAGAGGAAGGTCGTTATCGAAAGGTTGAGAGGGAAATAAGAAAGAGCCTAAGGTATGGGCTTTGGGGGAATTATTCTGGAAAGTCTCTGGAATAGGAGGGGGGAGGGGGTGGGGGGTTGTAGGCGGAAAAGGTCGGAGTATCTCGAGGGTATCATAATTCGCGAGATATCTCGGATCTTTGTCGCTCGAGCACTCTGGGACTGCGTTATAAAGTTTCTTTCCTACTTGTAACGTTATTACACGAATGCCAAAGAGAAACTGAGAAACCGGCGGCGCATCGACGCCACTGCCAACTGGCGTAGGCGTGCCGACTACATGCGCAACATCCACACGTAGCGCGCTCCACGAAGAATTCAACTTGGAAACTTGGTTTTCCCACTTCCAATGTCATTTAACGTCATGACCCACCCTCCCCTCCCCCGTGAAAAAGTAAAATTGCAGAACAACGCGAAACGTCGATGAATCGACGGACGGAGAAACTCTTTTTGTTCGCCATTTTGCAGATTTTTCATCAGAAAATTGGTGAAACCTCGGCCGAAATATCAAGCGAATTTTCCGACCACGAGGCAGACGCCGGTGAAGAAAAAAATAGTAAAAGAGGGGGAGGATTTGGAGCAGAATGAAGCTGCTTCCCTTTAACTTCATTTGCTTTCGCCTGCAATCTCTCGACTCGAATTTATTTAGCGCGATTATTTAGCGCGATTCGCCAAGCTGCCAGCGTGCCAATTGATTTATACCGGGCAGTATTTCAAGAATTAGTTCCAATTAGCCGCAGATTTCCTGCGGAATTATTAGTCACGTAATTACACTTGAATCTTCTCGGAAAGTTCCGCGTTGAATCTCTCCCTCGCTCCCTCGCAATCTCCCCATCCATCTATCTTTCTCCTATTATCTTGAAAGATGTACGGCTGTATTCGAAATTAATGCGATGCAGCAGTCAGAATAAATGAGAGAAACGTCGCGAGGAAGTTTGGGGAGTCAAGGATCCGCAACGGATTTACGTGAGTTCGGTTGCACACATTCTTCCAAGGATATATACTATATATAGTGGAGGGAGGAGGGGTGGGGGGGGGGGGGGGGGGAGCCAAGGGGTGCGCAAGACTGCTGCGAAATGGCCCGCAGGGCCCCACTTCCAATTAGATTTTTAATAAAAGTTTAGCCATCCCGATCTGCCCGATTCCGCGAGTCACGTACCGATTCGCATCCCACGGGAAACCTCCGGAGAGATTAACACGAGACGAGGCAACCCATTCTTCGACATTTTCACCTTTTTCCTTCCATCCCCTAGAATTAACAACCCTGCATCGAGCCAAGAGATAAACTCGACTATATATATATATATATATATATTATCTCAGACTCGACGAATAATAAATTTCACCGAGAAATAATTTGCCTGAAAATCGATCATTTATACCGATACCGATCCGACTCGTTTGGATAGATCGACCGCTCGATAAATTCGACTCTGATTTTCTTTCCATCGAATAAATTGGAGTGGGATCTAGCGCCTCTCTCTCTCTCTCTCTCTCTCTCGTGTACAAAGGTGGATGGACGTAATTCTAGTCGAGTCCGTTTTGTTTATCCTTGAAAACGCTTGGTGTATAATTAATCCGAGCATTGGATGCGATCCTGTTGAATTTCGATCGCGTTCCAGCCAGCATCGAATGTCCCGCTCTCCTATAAATAAGACGGTTTGCGCGTTGTATACGCTCTCGGCCATCGCACACAAATCCACGTCTATCGGTGCCACGCAGCTTTGTCTTGATTAAGATTTTTTTTCCTTCGCTCGTGACCATGGAGAACGTAGCTGGTTATTCCCATCTATCCTCGTTAAACAAGAATGATCCGCAGCACGCTGTGGTCCGAGTTTAGCTTCATTTTACTTTTATATCGTGATCCGTCGACACGGTCAAAGCAAGCACAGCCGGGGAACACACTGTCAAAGGATCGACGAGCCATTGATCAATTTAATCAAATATTGAACAAATATCGATGGAGAAACTTGTTAATAGCGATTAAACAAATAGCATAGTCCAATTCGAGAGTTGATTACACAAATTCTCGAATTAATCTTGTTAAGTAAAGGGACGGGTGTCTCCAGTTTTAATCCCGATGCTCTATATATATATATATATATATATATATTTGATCGCGGTTGTTATATAAGATTAAAAGGAAATTGCCAGATTTTATATGTATACGTATATACCGTCCCCTCGATATTACGACTGGTCAGATTCGATTTGCAGATTTCACGATAAAATGTCTCTCTGCCACCTTTTTCCCGCGCCAAATCAAAGCAGACATTCTCAACTGTGGAAACTATTTATCCTTTGGCCGATCGATACCGTCTAGAGTACCCTCCGAGTAATGAGTAAATTTTCCCTGCGTCCATTTGTTTATGTCCCAGCTTTGCTTCTCCCACTCTCTCACCCTCCCCCACCCCCAACTCCTCGTTCTGTTAAGAAAATCTGCGTTTTGTCCAGGATCCGTGATTACGCAATCGAAACTCTTTTTCCCGATTGCCGAGGTATTTAAATTGCCAACAAAGCAATCCTTGCAAAAAGAATTTTATCCCCCTTTCGGCTCCGCCTCGACGGAGCAGTGGGGAAACTTTTCTCCCAGCCACTCTTATCGGGAGAAAGCTAAGAATCAATCTGGACAAGAGGACAGGAGAGATTTAAAATTCAATTAAACGAAAATGTAGATCCGCTGGGGTCGCCGCCCCGCACTGCCGCGCCACTTTTTCTAATCGAGCCTGACGAATGAAAATTTGTCTTGCGAGGGAGGAATGATCGAGTTATTATTTCGCGAATCGATCATCCGCATCGAAGACCTTTCGAGTAATGAGTAAATTTTCTTACGTCCCATTCGTCTTCGTCCACGTTCGCCAGAGCTCTACTTTGGATTTTCACCGGGAGAACACGTGTCACGCTCCAATAGGTCCCTCGACATCCCTCTTTTAACCTAACCTTCGCGCAAAAACACCCTTGCCCCCCCTCCCCCCTCTCCCTCTTCCACAATCGAACAAATCGGCCCCCGCCTCTCGACATTTTAATCGAGCCAACTCGCGCGCATAGCGTCCCGAAGCACCGATAATAATTATTAAAAATAAAACGCGATCCTAGAGCATCGTGCTCAACGCCACATTCCACACTTTGGACTTTGATATAACTGATTCGCATCCCGTTCAAACGAATCAGTCGAGTGCTTCATTATTGCTCCGGCTGGACGCAAAGTTTTTTATATGGCTATGCTGGAAAAAGAAGAGCAAAGAAATTTAATAACCACGGGAGAATCTTTACAGGACTGTGTTGCATGGAATAAATTTTGCTGGATTTGTGCATGTATATGTAGAAGAGGTAAAGGATATAAAAGGAGAGAGAGAGAGAGAGAGAGAGAGAGAGAGAGATTGGAAGATACTCGTGGCCATCGGGTGGGCGTGGCCTCGAGAAACGACGCTACAGGTTGATGAAGGTTGATTATGAAATAATAGAGGGTTCAGCGTTTGTGCGGGTATAAAATGTATACAGATAACGGGGATTGGAAAAATTTATACTGTTTACCATTGGTCGAGGTTAAATTCAAGAATTCCCTTCCTGTTTTCGTCCGGCGTGCGAGGATTTCGGGCCCAACAGGGCGGGTATTTTACGTTTGGACCAGCGGTGCTCGGATAAGTATTCCCAGACTGGGCGGGACCTTGGCAAGCGTTGCCGATGCATAAAGATCGGCCATCCTGTCCACGGCACAAGGATTCTAAATTATCACGTGGCGACGCGCAAGGGAAATAAAATCTACCTATACGCTCCCCGCTCACCCACTCGGTGTCCGATAAGATAAACCCGGCTATGATTTGCGAACGCCGCGCTATAAAAATCAACAGCGAGCCGGCGAACAAAAAGCAACGCGGCCAAACAACGCAGGAAAAGGAATACTTTAATAAAATCGTAAAAAATGGTTTTTTCGCGAGAATAGCGCATGAAAAATGATTGGAGGGAAATTTCGGGATGACGTCCATTCGCGTATAAAATTCTCATAGCTTATAAATTCCAGTGGAAAAGCAGCGTATAGAAGTGGAAGAAGACGAAAAGGGGGAAGAAGAAGTAAAAAAAAGGGGAAAAATAGAGAGAAGAGGGATTATGAGGCAAAGCTCTCATCGTCTAGCATTATAAAACGGGAGAAGCCACGAGGTGGAAAGGGAAAGGGAGATGAGTCCGGGGCTAAAATTGACAAAGATCGATGAAACAAAAAAAAGGGAGAGAGAGAGAAGGAGCGAATTGAAGAATACTAAATATTTTATTTTAATATATATATATATATATATATATATATATATAAGATTTGTGGGAGGGGCATCGTTGGTTCATAAGGGGGTAGATTTACCGAGGAGTGATAGAGTAAGGTCGGTGATCAATTTCTGCTGGATGGCAGGATCTGTCGCGGGTTGGTCTGACACTTGAAACATGGCTTCATATGGTAAACTCGAATATATATATATGTGTGTGTGTGTGTGTGTGTGTGTGTGTCCTCCTGCGATCGGCTTTCCACGCCTTCGTGAAGAGGCGAGCGGAGAGTCTGTAAGGAGAGAATAGTTTGGGGGGGGGGGGGAATGCGACCACGGAAAATGAGACACCCTGTAGAGTGTGGCGCGCGCGTATATATATATAGAAAAGCGATCTCGTTCCCTGAGGGCTCCTACAGCGGCTCCTGTTCGGTCGGGCGCTGCTAGACGACGGCGGTTGGGAAAATCCAATCGCTTCTCGACGATATACGTCTTTGTAACTCGATAAGTCGAGCGGGTAATGCGAAAGGGGTTGGAGAGGGAAAATTTCGTCGCACGGCATAAGATCGCAACGCGGAAATCCCATCTCCCATCCTGATCCTTGGACCCACCGCCAATCCTTTCGTCAACTGCGAGCGTTTAGGGCCTCGAACATAAAAAAAATAAACTCGGGCTATTTTCCAATTGGCCGGAAAAGTCTTTGGATCGTCGATAAAGGTTCGAGCGAGGCGTGAAATTCTTTGCTCCGCGGAGAATTGCACAGGGATATATATATATATATATAAGTGAGAGAGAGTTGTGGGGAAAGTGCAGGAGAATGAGAATTTATATATAGTAATATAATAGGGTGGTGCGTAGTTAGCAAGACGATAAGGGAAACCGCGATATTATCGAATAATCATTAAGGCGAAGTCGTGGTGGGAAGGAAATAAGTGGTATAGGTTATGTATTAGTAACCCTTAAGAATCTTAAGGTGAGCCGGCTGGCTGGCAAATATCCTCAATTCCGCGTAGACGGTCGAACGTGGGGGCGTTGGCTCCGGAGTCGTTACCGCGCGCTATTTCTCGTTCTGTGCCCCCGTCACGTGATCCCCTCCTGACCATAGTGGACCATTACATTCCTTACGCGCGAGAGCAGGTGCGCCAAAGCACACGAGGGGGAGGGGGTACGGGACAGCCAAGCCTGTGCAGATCCCCTTCGCAGGAACGAGCGCATTCTGCTTCGCGAATAAATCCACCAGCTGCGCCCCCACACCTACCATCAAGGGGAAAACTCATTTTTATTATCCGGAATGTGTGGAAGAGGGCGAGAAAGAATTAGTCGGAGCGTGGCGATAGCAGCTTTCTCTTTTGGCGGGGGAGGGGGAGGGGGTGGAAACGTTGCGAGTGGAAAGTGCAGGGGGTGGCTGGTGTTTATTACAGAAAAGGAAGAGGAGACATTGGCAAAGCCGGAAGTGGGTCTCAAAAGGGTTGGCTAGGACGAGAACAACAGGGCAATAAAGAAGCTGGCAAGGGACGTTGGGGGATTGGCTCCGGGTTGCGGTGGGCTTGCCTGTCGGACTAACTCCGCAGCCGTCTGCACTACGTTATCCCTCAGCCGTAACCGAAGAAGAAGCGCGGGGTAGCAGGGCTGCGTACCACCCCCACCCACCCCCTCCCCCCTATACCGCTTCTCCTTATCCCTATTTCCCTCTCCTTATCCTTCTCCATCTCCTGCACGGCTCCTACTTACAAACTATCCAAACTTTGACTACCCTTTCCTCCCCCTCACGTGCCAGCTTGTGCTCCCAAAATACACCTTCTCTCCGTAAACCCCCCGCCCACACCCGAACCCACACGCACTGCGTCATATTAATCCACTTTGCCGCATGAAAACAGCTAATGCACTCCCTGGAAATGTTATATATAAACTTATATCCGTGTCTCTCTATTTGTCTTTTATATAGAGAAAAATGAGGAAAAAATGCAATTTATGAATTTATAGTCGTTTCCGAGCTACCAACGAGAGAAACTAATTGGTAATTGGCCCAATTATACTTGCAGCGATAAATCGTATCTTGAGATCCGCATGAATTCTCGCGGTGAATCAGGTATTGTTTCATGCGATATTCAAAGGACGGAATTTGACGGAGAATTTAACAACAATTAGATCCCATTTGAAACTTCTCTTTTGTGTATTGGGTCGCTATAATATAGTCCCAGTAAATAACTGTTTTCATATTCGAATATTCAGGTAAATTTAGCAAATGCCACTGTGAGAATAACTAAATTGGATACACTTTTGTTTAATGTTTCGTCTCATTACACTGTTTATTATATCGGTGATATTATCGCGAATTTGAATTATATATCTCTCTCCAAATGTTTACTTAATTTACCTTTAAATATTAATATCAGCGTTATAATATATATATATATATATATATATATATATATATATACTTTCAGTCATTGTTACTTTTGTTTTATCATTGTTATTACAGTTTAATTATGGAATTTCGTACATTTTACAGGAAATTCTATATATATATATATATATATATATATATATATATATATATACAGGGGGAGGAAGAAGAGATGGAGAAGTTGTACATTGTAATTCTCTTGAAAACTGTCGAAACTTTGGCTTCTCCCATCGAAGAACAGCTTGTTACGTACCACATGACGCTTAATTAAGGCTCGCACGATAAAATCACCAAGCTAATTCAATAATCGATATTCTCGAGCGCCTTGCCTGCGAAATTGATTTCATCGCGCTTATCCGTTTCTTTTTCTACTCTGCCCGTCCTCTCAGCCCTTCTCTCGGGACGGTTTTTCACCGAGAAACAAATTTCCAAGGAAAGATGAAAATTTGTATAGATGGGTCGAGGAACGAGGAAATTTTACATGGTGCGAATGATGCGAGGCTCGTAAAGCAGGCTAAATTACACTCTGGCGTCAATGGGGTCGCGTTGGAATTGATTTACTGTGCAAGTTAAGTTTGGAATAGCGGCATATCAAACTTGTACTTTATGCGTGGTAACACCGCCAGTCAGAGTCCTTAACGATCGTGGCTGCATGGAAGTGAACTTGGCGAGTTTCTACCGGTATCCCGAGTACTTTCTCCAAGATGCCAGTGATTAGAGAGATGACGGCTATTGGTCCTATCATCCTGGGACGCCAAAGCTGATCGGTGCTCCCAAATTATTCCCCCAAATCTCTAGCACAATCACCAAACCAATCAGCGATATCCCCTTAAATTAAAACACGAAGAAACCTCCATTGAGTTTCTTCAGCCTATAGCCTATCGCGTCCCTCGAATCGATATACTTGCCAGCTCTTCGAACCGGACATAAAAAATCCCTCGTGTTTACTGCAGGCTAGAAAAATAATTTAATCAATAGGCCCGAGCAGTTTAAGGATTATACCGGCACTGTTTAACTTTTATAGCTGAATAAAGCTTTACGCTCGATCAACAGTCGAACTACCTCGGGAAAGGGATAAGTCGTAAACGTAGGTTAGATGGGACATTCGAGAATCTTGAGATGGCGGAAACTGCATCGGTCACGTGATGGCCGATGCATCCTTACCAGATGCGCCAACACTATATATATACATATATTTCCTCGAGCCTCTTTTGGGGCCCCGTAAAATCCACCTATATTTATATACTTACATACATTATTATACCGGTTTCGTCAAATCATCCATAACGCCATAATACTCCAAACTTTCGACAAATATAATCGTCCCGAGAGTCTTGCGATGATCCCCCAAATTAGGTTAGGTTAGGTCAGATTAAGTGCAGGAATATAGATGCACAACAACGTCTCGCATTGGGATTAGAGCGGAGAGGATGAACGATTAAAAGATACATTCTCCAGGCAAAATGGGAGTAACTGTGAACTAATTAGAGAAGCTTTATCGAGGCTAACGCGTCTGAGAGGACTGCGGCGAGCACTGGAGAGAGTGGTTATAGGGTGGGGGGGGATAACAACTTGTCGGGTGAGCCACTTGAATAATGTAACATTTAATTTCACGTGGTTCCTCGTCGTCATTGCCGTCCCGCCGACCGTTGATTCATGCCGTGAAACATTTACCAACTCGTGAAATTTCCCAGGCGACCCGCAGCCGCGGATATCACGCCGCGAGTTTTCCTACTTCTGCTCTTTCTCCGTGCATCTGCGCAAAATGGCTACCGCAACCTTCCTGCGCGACACCGCGCCACGATTCTTCCAAAGTTAACCCTTCGATCCCCGGCAATTTTCCATCAAAACTATATACATTTCGTTTGCCTCAATGAGTAATGCTCCTACCGTGTGAATTCTCCAGGGTTTTACGTGGTGCAAACATGGGTTAACCCGCCAATAGGCGTGGGAGGCGACGCGGACGCACAATTTACTTTTTATTACTTTTAGCGTAAATCATTTGTCAATTCAGATTTATTTTTTAGTAAATATCATCTATTTATCGTGTTCTCTGGGGTATGCAACACATCGGCAGTTGTTTCATTTATTTGTATTGATTAAATGCTCGTGCTTGTAAATGCCTGCCTGCGTAACGCTAGGCTGTACTACTGTGCCTGAAGTGCTCGGGATACCGCACGTGCCTATATATATTGATGGGTTAAAGATGAAGCCCTTGGATGACATTCTACGCATTTATATAGGAACGAATGTTCTACTTCATGTTAAATTTCTATTTGCCAAAAATTGTAAACTATAACATAAACTCTATTCAATTTCAAGATTTACCAAACAGATAAATTTACCAGAAGCTTTATCAATAAGTAGACAACCCAGCGTAATCACACATCCCCTTAAATACCAATACATTCATATCTTTTAATAATTTGTGTAAGCATGGATATTTAAGAACAATTTTAACATGCGCGCATAATGTAAGATTTCCATTTATAAAAAATTACAAACTGTAATATATATATAGTAAACTCTGTTCAATTTCCAGATTTGCAAAACAGATAAATTTATCAGAAGCTTATTTATCAATACAAGTAGAAAACCCAGCTTATAATTAAACATCCTTTTGGAAGTTCCTTAAATGTATATTTCACAATTAATTCTGTGTAAGTGTAAATCCAAAGTAGAACATTGGCTCGCACTTCGAGAGCCACGTTCGCACATTAATAATCTAACCTGTACAGATATTTTATAAGCATAAGAAATAAAAGAACACTATGGAACATTATCACGCGAATAGCGTTTTCACGCGTTTATACACTCATACTCCAGTCCGGATCCACGGCGTTCGTTCGTCAATCGTTTACCGAAATTTTCATTCGGAAACGGGAGCGCCAGGGGTGAATTTTTCAGAACGAAATTATGCAGAAGATTGCTGTAGAATTTCCGGATAAAAAGTGGGCGATACGCGGACTGCAGGAATGTAAGCGCGTCGGGGAGACACGTGTAAGGTTAGGTAAATGGACGTTTTTTTAAATGGATGATACGACTTGGAACGACACGTTGATTCACGACGCGAAACATTTACCGCTGCTGAAATTTCCCATGCGGCACGAGGACTCGGAGAGATACATGGATTTATAAAGATATATATGGAGAGTGTGGAGCTGGAGAGTGAGCGAGAGGGAAGAGGGGGGGGGGGGGGGGGTGCGCAGTCCGCACTGTGGCGCATCGTAGTTACCGATCGAGCTTAGAACCACCAGCAGCAGCGGAACACGTTCGCCCTTTCCGGCTCTGCGTGCCACGAATTTCCAAGGAAGCTGGAACGACGTGGAGAAAGCGGCAAGAAATTGGCTCGATGAGCCTCGCCGGGCCTCGCAATGAAAGATTTAACACTACGGATCTAAGGTCAATACTTACAAAGTAAGTACAATTTCCGATAAAAAAAATCAGCTAAAAAGAAATAGCCAAATAGACTGTATGCCATCTGTACACTCTACGAGCTATTAATTCCGCGTTCTACCCTGAATTCTATATCAGCTCGACTCTCTCTCTCTCTCTCTCTCTCTCTGTCGCTGCTATAAATTCGAACAAGATCCATGCATTTAAATCGTAACTTTACCACAGAGATTGTATACCGAGTAACGTGTACTGTTGTAAACATTAGCGGTATCTGATTCATATATACACACACATATATATATATATATGTATGTATTATGTTAATTGTTTTCGTTGAAATGTGAAAAAGAGTCTTAAGAGTTTTTTTTTCCCTCGTTCAGAGAGAATTTCTTTGAGAAAATCTAAGTTTACTTGGTATTATTGAAGACATCGTTCAGAGCGTTCCTGAGGTTGTCCTCGCTGAGTCTATCGAATGGGATCATTATGGCCACGCCTCTCGTTACAGCTGCAGCGGTATTGTGCATTTGATCGCCGTACATCGGTACCAGAATCATCGGGACTCCGTTGTAAACACCTTCGGATAATCCCAGGAGCCCCCCGTGGCCCAAGTAGCACTTGACGTTGGGATGTCCTGGAAAGAATGGATGAAAGAGTCATTGAAAAATTGCACCTTGCTATATTATATTTTTGCGTGTCAAGGCATTTTATCGGAGAGGAAGATCGATAAGCAATATCGATCGTTCGTTTACTCGTTCATCAAAACGACACACTGCACTCGCGAATAACGCAATGGCAAATAGTATCGACTTGACGAATGGCCTCGATCGCCTATATAAAAATGTCTTTCCTCTCGAAATTTCCACCTGTTTACAGACCCGACTTCACTCGTGAAACAACCCAAAGCACCCGACGTACCGCATAAAACATGAATTATAGCTTGGGTTATGCTCGGTGACATTGACGCATTATTATTATTTACATCCCTGCGAACTTTGCTGCATTATTCTGATTAATTTATAATAAGCACCAACCACTCTCTCTCTCTCTCTCTCTCTCTCTCTGTACAGCTTTGTTTAGCCGAATGGTACTCGGTTTTATTAAAAACTTTGCAGGCATAATTATGGAGTTGTAAATCGTTGATAATAATTTCGGGGAGAAGCGCGAACAATTATGATTTTTGTCTGAAATTATTTGTAGGGTGCACTGCAAGCATAGGGATGTAGCAGCAAGGTCGAGAGAGAATTTTTTGCAAGGGTATTTTGAGAAAATTAAGATAGCCATTGGAATTGCTCGGTTGGGGGTGGGGGAAAAGTCGAGCGAATAGGCAAATCCGTGGGAAATCGTGTGGGATTTGATATTCGACGGAGGAGAAATTTTTGACGCGGTGGCTGTAGCCGTTAGTGCCGATAGATATTCCATGTCACGTATCGACGTACAGCGATATGAGGTGTATCGAGTGCGAAAAGCTTCAGTCGTATACCCACGTTCTCGTTCTGTCCCCGCAGAGCAACTACGTGCGCCCGTAATATAAACCTTCCTCCTGCCTACAAGAAGATGGAACCGGAAGGCTACAGCCGACGACGGACGACACCTTTCGTGATACGAGATTCTCATCTGATATATCAATATACTTATATATATATATATATATATGTGTGTGTGTGTGTGAACGAAAAATTTCCATAGACCATAAACTATCATCCAAGTCTAAATAATTTTTCAGCTTCGAAAAGGAAGACAATTGGATTTTGATAAATCAGTGAAGAGAGACAAATGAACGTTACTCAAAGAGAATATCGATGCATTGCCTTTTCGACTAGATGAGATATGACGGACAAGAGACAGCGCATATAGCGAATCCAAAGAGTCCGATCAATTATTATATTAATAATATATAGGATTCCAAATGAAAAATTTCCATTAAAGGTTAAATAATTTTTCTGCTTCAGGAGGAGGTACTATATTGCATTTTGATAAATCAGTGAGGAAGACAAATGGACGCAATTCAAAGGGAATATCGATGCATTGCCACTTGGACTGGATATGACTGACAAGAAACAACACATTTCGCGTGACCAAATTCCAATCTGTTATTATATTAATATAGTGCTTCGAATAGAAATTTCCATTAAAGTCCAAATAATTTTTTTCAGGGCCTGAAGGATGTACTATTGCATTTTGATAAATCAGTGAAGAAGACAAATGGACGTAATACGAAAGGAATATCGATGCATTGACACCTCGGATATATGGAACTTTGATATGTGTGCGGTTATCTCGATGAAAGTGTCTGCAAACCAGCAAGACTGGAAGTCCTGTCGTCCTAATGTCAAATTCCATTACCTCTCTCCTGAAAATAGCACTCACACATCCCCGTCTCCACCTCCTGCCTGCCCAAGGTTTATTTAATATTATTGGCACAGGCATCGAACGTGGACGACGAATTTCGCACTGGATACACTCGTCCGACCAGACTCCTCATCTCTAACCGTAAAACGTACAGTGTTTTTTCACTATAAATCGAAAACGCTGCAATCATATATATATATATATAATTAGCGATACTCTTGCAAACTTTATATTATTCCAAGCGCAACTGCGCGAAAAGTCAAATTTGAACAAATTGAATCATCCACTCGTGCTCTTTTGCAAGATAAAAAAATTAAACACACCGAATAAATCATTGAATGTAAAAGAACTGTCCCAATAATTATATTCGAAGTTTACAGATATACCGGAAATACTTTTTGATAAAAATATCACGATATGCTATGCAGTACACTATATCTGAGGATTAGCGATGAAGCTGATGAAACGAATATTCCCATTTTGAACAATATTAACACAGTTAAGCAAAGAACCGAATATGGCTTTTAACGAAAGTGTCCAAATGAGATATTGATAATGAATTATTGATTTTCCTTCATATGCATGCACTCGTACACATACATATCTGTACATTGAGCCCGTAGAACGTTAAATATATCAAAGACCACAGGGGACTTTTTCTCGTGGAATCCCAGTCGGTTTTTGGAAAACGGAAAACACTTTTGGTTAATTGATATTTATGTTTAAGTTATTAGCACTGGGTTAGTCGTTTCGCTGTATGGCAGCTTTTTAGAAATTGCAACTCGTTAGCGCGGTGCGTTATAATAAATTAAGCGAGGTGGAACAACGGGCATGAGGCTATGAGCATATAATGGAATTTAAAATGAAGTTTCTCGTTACGCCTAGTGCTAACTGAAGAGTCGTATTTCTGACACGCAACGTGTTGGCTTCTCGATAACGTTGCGCGAGAGGGTGAGAGAGAGAGAGAGAGAGAGAGAGAGAGAGAGAATAAAGCTATATGGGATGAGTATATATAGGAGGGGGTCGGTAAACAAACAAAAGAGAAAAGGACAGGAATAGCCAGAGTTGCAGAAACGAGAACGGCCTAACATTCATCGATTTCCGTTCGCGCCACTTGTGTTACTTTCACGCTGCTCTTCGTTCGATTCGTTCGCAGCCGACTCGATTCCTATCGGATTCACTCGCGAAATCAGAGTTTACACACCACCGCTTGGCGCTTGGTGTGTTTCACGAAACGCCATAACACTTGATTTTCCGAAAGTCTCGCTTACCCAATGAAATTCTACCACAGCGCCCGATGAAATTTCCCCACAAAAATCAGAAGAAATAGTTTTGCTAGCAAAAGGAATATCAAGTGAATCGGCCGATTTCGAAATTTATTTAAACCGTGGGATTTTCGGATTTTGCACATGTGCTCCTTTCGCGAGATTTTTCGCTATTGTAGAAACTGTTGGGAAGCTTGACAGGCTTGGATAGTTGCAATAAAGCCGGCGTGCAGGCGGGAAGCTTGGGGAAATTGTAAAGTTTAATACTCTCTCTGGCTACTCTGGAGGAGGCGGGGGGGGGGGGGGGGGGGAAGGCATCTCGAGGTATTCCCGCGCAACTCATATATCGATGCAAGTCGAAACGCGCGAAGGGCGTAATCTAGGATTTTTTCCCACCGTCGAAATATCCTAGCGTGATTCCATTCACCCCCCCCCCCCCTCCCCCTCTCCCTCCAACGACACCGTTCCTGAAGATCCACTCCACGTTGGAAAAAAAGATTATAAACTCGATCACCCCAGAAAATATTCCGTTTGGACGGTGAAAACTATTTCTCATCTATCGAAATTTCCAAAGGAATTTGCAATTTGAATCCAACGTAAACGAAAAACAGCTTCCGCGGTGACTGCTTAATTTTTTTATCCAACGAATCGCAATTAAGAAAGAGCCCGATGCAAATTGCAAAGAGATTCATGGCAATAAAATTGAAATGCACCCTCTGAGATTTTCCTGGAGAATTAATGACGTGCAATAATTAATAAAGAGAGTCCGCTGGAAGGCCGTCCAAGACGCTGGAATTTTTGCATCGGAGCGAATAATGAACTATTAATAGGCGACTCATTACTATTAATTGGCTACTCTGCGAAACGAATCTTCCCGAAGAAAAGGTGATTGTTCTTTTCCGGAGAATATTTTATAATTTATAATTGCGTAATTTATCGCATCGCTGCATCAAGCTAGATACAAAATTGTCAAGCGTTCATATAACTATACCTTAAGAAATACTGTCTGCAGAGTAAGCAAAAAAAACTGGACCCCTGTAAAAAGGGAGTCTGCAAAAACACGTGCATAAGTATTCAAATTAGAAGAAAAAGTTATTAAGAAATATAGCGTAACGTTACTTGCTGTAATTTCTGGCAGAGATGTTATTTTTGTTTTGTCTCCTAAGGAAATTCCAAGGGATAAAGGAGAGAAACGTTCTTGAGCTTCAGCGTGTATATATATACATGTACATGCGCGTGACGTAACGGGTAAAATTAGTAAATTCGAAGTTAATTCGGGCAGTAAAACTTTAGACAACACATACACACTATAAATCTGCTATGTATGCAAAATCCCGAAGATTACAAGTCCTTTCCATGTGCGCAGCAGCGCCAGGCCGGGGAAGCACCGCCCGAAATACTTTGGCAGTTTTAGGCAGGAGAGACCGGTTGAAAATTTTCGCGTAAGCAGTTTTGCACTTCACCCCCGTCGAGCGAAACGACTTTAATTAGGCAACTCGCTAACGACCCGCCGGCAACATAAATCACCGTTAAGCCTTCCACAGCGACGAAAAGACCTTCTTCCACCCCCTTTATACCCTCTCTCGCCGCGCTTTCTCCATTCCCAAACTACCCCGTGACAGTCCCGCCACCGCAACCTACCAGCCAACTTTTCTAATCGATACGCACTTGCAACATTCTTACCCCCCACCCCTCCTCTAGAAAATAACAATTTTTCAATCGTCCTTAAAAAAACAAAGAAAAGAATCGAAGAACCACGAGGATTTTATTCGTGAGACTAAATGGTACTTTCGACCCTCTAGGACATTTTTTGCCAGGGTTCATGATAAGAATGGGGGCAAAACGCGAGTGGTCTATTTCCATGTCTCAATCGTAAATCGCGTATCATCTGGAAAGAGGGTGCAAGCGCTCCTCCCCTTCTCGATTTGCAGTCTGGATTTATAACGCTCTGATCTGGCCATCGATATTTTTCCCCGGCGATTCCCACAACCAAGGATATAGCGTTTCAAACAGATTTCTAGGGACTTGATTCTCTCCTCGCGAACCCGTCACTTTTATCATCCCCGATTCTCTCGATCCCTTCGCAGTACCACTCTCTTCCTCACTCGTGGGATAAAATTCAGAAATCTGAGCGTAGTGAATTTTCTTCTTTTTTTTTTTTCTTTACGCACGGAAATAAAAAAGGCAAACAATTATGACTATCGCCAGTCGAATGACAGAAATTTACATACTCTTGACACTCTCCCCGCACACAAACCCTTCACTCTTCTCGATCCCCCTCACAGTACCACTCTCATCTTAAATCAGTCGTGGCATAAAATTCAAAAATCTAAACGCCCAATAAATTTTCTTCTTTTAAACAACCGAAGCGAGACATACAGATATATAATTACGAATTTCACGAGTGGAATAACCGAAATATACGTAATTCAGGAGTGCTTGGATATAAACTGAATGGATATGGAGCATCCAGTTGGGCTTGAAAACTATTCGGAGCTGTTGGTTGGTGAACGAGAGAATGACGAGTTAATGGAACGTTTAAGAATTCGAGGATTTTGGGGAATTACCGGACAGCTGGGTCGATACGCAGATTTATTGTTTGTCAGTGTTCCAAAATTGTTCATCGAATTGTTTCACGTTCGCTAATATCACGTTGAATGCTAGGAATATTTTTGTTTATGTAATTTGAATAAGGAGGTGGTGGGGTGTCCCTGGTGATTTCCATAGTATTCCAGAATTAACATATCTACTTTGACAAGATAATTCGAGCAACACACACACACACACACACTCGCAGCATAATACCTTGCTACGTTATAAATTACCTCACTTTAGCCCCTCGCTATTGCCTTTCCGCCTACGATATTTCGCCAAGCACACGGACGCACTCGCACAAAATCATTCTACGATTTTTCTCGCAAGTTTTTTCCTTCGATCTCCAGTCAGGCTTTAGTAGAGAATTTTTGCTATTCCTGCCAGACTGAATCTCGCTTAGCTTCCATATAGCTTTGCTCTCTCTCTCTCTCTCTCTCTCACGCACGCATACCCTCTCTCGTCCTACCCCCCCCCCCCCCCTCCCTCGTTCTCTCTTTCACGGTTTCCCTCGCTCTCAATCATTTTCACCGAGCGTACGTTTGTTTGTAGAGAAACAAAAGATCCAACGTAAGCGCCGCTCGCGTTATAATCGCACGTGACACGCGTCCCAGACCCGTCCACATGAATTCTGAATAACGCCGGTTAATGTATCGTGCAACTGATGAGTTACTTGATTCATTGTACCGTGAAGCAAGATAGTGTGCGTAATGCAAATCCTACGTAATCCTTTGGCACTATATGTATTCCCTGTATTATACTCTTTCATACACAACTACAAACTCTTCTCGTGCCTGCGTGTTGCCAATGCTTCCCTATACAATTACTGATTACGGTTAATCGAAAATCTCAAATCATAATATTCTCTCTCTCTCTCTCTCTCTTTCCCTTTCTCTCATTTGTACTTAGTTTTCTAATTATATCCAGAAATTACTACTGCAATTTCGTAGTAAAACGTTCTATACTTTTATGATTCAACATATATATATATATATATATATATATATTGTAAATGAGATAAAATGGAAGGAAGTGACAAAACAGGGAATCTTAAAACGTATAGGATCGCAAACTTCCCAATGAGGAGCACAGGCAATGCAGGATTAAAAGAAAGCAAAATGATTCGTGAATGCGAACACTGCCTTTAATCAGTCTTAAATTTGTAGTCATCTGCCTGTCTTCACTCTCTCGTCATCTATCTCCAACTTTGTCTAATTTTTTCTCCTCACGACCTTTCCAAGGCATCCAATTGTTTTTGACTCCACAGAGGTCGAAACAATCTATCTGTGCTCGCTTATGTCCAAATATCAGCCGGCGAACATACCGCTTCCTTACAATATATATATATATATATATAGTATATGGGAAATCACTTTGATTCGGTAATCGAAATAAAATTATTTCTGACGCGTTGCAGCGCAGAGTTGATTATGTTGTTACGCATAGAGGAATTAACCAACGAACTAATCGCGAGCTCATGATAAATCTCTCTGTGTATGTTGACCGTCAGGAACTGGACCACTCCCCCCCCCCCCCCCCCCCCCCCCCACTCCCACCACTTGCAACAGTATTAACTGGCTTTGAGTGACGCTAAATTTCAAGCCGAATCGATAAACGTGCGAAAAAGAAGCTTTAAAAAAATTATAAACATGCGTGGAATCGGAATAATATTCATGCGTCGCAGCTGCAGCCTGGCGATCGATCAGCAAAGTGCGATAAAAACTATCCAGCCATCTGATATACTGCAAATTCTTTGTTCAAACATTCATAATCGGATTACCTAAAGGAGGCCCATCAGTTATCAAAAGGAAACTCGTTTCTAAAAATAAAATTATTGATTTTATAAGAAAATTTCTGAGATCCTGCAGCATTCGTAATGATGAGTTGTACGACTGACGTTTGGTTAATTTTTCAAGCAAGAAATCTTGTGAAAAAATAATGTTATTTGCTAACTCGATTTATAGCTCGCATCGGTGATTCGGAGAAAAATGTACTCTTAAAAATAATTATTTCTTTATAGAATGTCAGGGTTGCATGGTTATAGGGAAGAAAGGGGAGAAACTTGTGAATAGAAATTTGATCAGTGGTAAAGTTCCTTAAATCTAGTTCGAACGAAGCAACAGTTAATATATGGAATCGTTGAATTCAAACGAATCGCAGTCCGAGAAATGCAAATGAGACTTCTCGTGCATTTTATTAGCGAGGTCATTTCAAGATCATTACCAGCGAGTACGTGATAATTCAATTCCCCCACCCTCACCATTTTGCCATTAGTAGACTCCCCACTTCCCTACTTCATTGGTATCAATTACGCCACTTTACGCTCTCACAATTTATATTCTGCAACAATTTATCGCATCAATTATTTTTAGATCAAACACCGCGTCAATGCCATATGCACATAATGAAACAAAAAATAATTCCATTCGTTCCCAGATAAAAATGACGCGCGAAATTTCAGGAAATCACGCGTGACGATCAATTTTTGAATAGCTCCGCTCCAAATGTGACGGATGGAAATTCTTTGGGACGAAACGAAAATTCGCCCAACCTGCAAATGGATGGATAAAAAATTCATTAATGGCGAGCAGTGATCCGATGGGATAGAAAACCGATCATTATTTCTGTTTACAGTGTATCACTTCCGTGACGTTCACCGATGAATAACGAAATTCGCAGGGGCGAGGAATTTTTCTGAGGAAAATCATTTTTCCTCCGGTTTTTCTATCTGGATTAGGGGGAAAAGGTGGAGGGGGGGGGGGGGGGTTATAGCAGAGAGATACGCGACAGAGCTAAAATTCAAGTTGGCTCGACGCACGAATCGTGGCACCTTGGGATTGCATTAAACGACATCGTTACGTCATCTCGATTGTCACGTTGCGCAATTTCGCAGTGTAAGCTAATATCTGGTAATCCCCCTTGTGTGCACGTGTACAATATTACCGCATCAACAGACTTGCATAAATTACTCAAGAAGTTTCCACACTCACTCAGTACATCGAACTGCGGCAGCCATTTTCTAACCATCAGGTTCTTCAGGTTCCTTGGGAGTTGTTCGCTCTCCCATTTCCATATGACCTTCCTAGGGAGCGATTCAAGGACATTGAGAATCACCCGCAGTTTGTCATCCGGCATCGAGGACGCCCTGATCATGGATCCTAGATTAAAGTACAAAACACCCTCGGGCGAGTCATCCAGGAACCTCTGAATGTCCTTGGGAAGAGGCTTGCCTCTCGCATCGATGTGGAGACCACCCACATCAACGATGTTCGACAAACTAGACCTGAGCCCGTGCAACGAGAAATGTGTGTTCACCAAAATGGCCGATGCGTTCTTACCGATCTCCGACAAATCCGGCACATCGGGCCCAAAAGCTTCCCGAGCTATTTGTCGTGCTTGGGGCTCGAAATAGAATTCGTAGGCTATTTTGGTGACGATTAAATTGAGGAGATTGGATAGTCTGTCGAAAAAGTTCATTGGCCTGACGATTCCAAGGAAGATACTGGGCATGTAACCAGGGTCCTCGGCATTGCTGATCCTTTGGTTCACCCAGGGCATCACTTGGTGCGAGGACAAAGCTATGTAAGGTGCTTTGAAACGGTGCACGAAACCCAAGAAGCAGTCAGTGTTGAAGAATTCGGTGAGTATCAGGTCAAACTTCTCGTTGGAGGCTATCAGCTTTCTCACTTCCTGGTTACGCAAGCCCATCTCGCAGGCCAGTCCACCCATGTGTCTCAGCACCATCAGCTCCGTGAAGAGTCTCAAAGGCGAGTTGTCCACCATCTTCAGGTCCACCACGTTGAGCAACACTCCAATTTTAGGATCCACCAGACTGATGTCCCTGTAGGTGGGCAAGGGACGCTTCTGTTTGGCTTCTTCGCTGCGTGGGAAGTGGGAGACTACGGTGACCTCGTGACCTCGATCAGCCAACTCCTCCACCAATGGCCTAAACACGTCAAAGTGACTTTTCCCAAGGTGAGCGAAGGTTCCCAGGATCTTCAGCTTCCTCTCGCTCTTCCGGGTCCACAATTCCTCCGTCGCGGCCCACCCGGTACAAAGGATCGACAGAAAAATCAACCACCGCTTCATCATCGATACGAGTCTTCGAGGAACCAGAGAGGTCACTGAACTTTATACTCACAAATTTGCTTCTGATTCAAATCCGCGTGAGAAGTTGACGCTCGTACGAGTGTCAAATTGAATAACGAGCGTCGCAATTGTCTTGGCGATGCTTGTGCGGACGAGTGGTGCTCGAAATTGTTACGCAACAATCGAACGAGTCTCGACGTTCACGAGTGCGCGAGCCAGTAAGAAGATTGGCTCTCCAATGCTTTTCAAAGTTTTATCAGAGAATTATTATAAAAAGAGAAACTGGTTGAAGCTGGGAGAATCCCGTAAATCTTGATGGCTGAAGGAGACCACTGTATGAATTCGGCAATAATTCAATTGGGTAATCTTGGAGGATTTTCATTGGACTCACTGAGGAGATTTGGAGTTTCAACGGTTGAGGCCAGAAGAGACTGCGGAGTTTGCGAGTTATTCATTCAATGGCTTCTGACAGAGACCATAAATCCTCTTGGCTGCTGGATTTCCCGGAACTCGATACAATGACGATCCAGGCTGACGATCTTCCAAAATTTATCGATCCTCCAGGACTCCGGGACGAGTCTCTTTAAAATCAGAGGAGAGTGAGAAAAAGTGGAGGCGAGAGGATCAAATGGGAAAAGGAAAAGAGAGAGAGAGAGAGAGAGAGAGAGAGGGAAAGTAGGATTTTGGTGACTGGTTAACCGTGCATCCAATCTGGAGGGAAGATTGCCTGTTGGCCAAACGGTTCCGGATCGAGTAAGGTCTCCAGGCACGATCAGACACGATACGACACCACAGTCCACACGGCACGACACGACACGACGTATTCCCTGCTACCTCCCGACTCACTCTGGGCCCCGCAAAGCCCCACGAGAAGCCTCCACCTAATCCCACAATAATGCCACTACACTATTTAAAGCCAGCCGAAAGAGTGTTTAGTTCAAACCCATCTCCCGTAATCTCCGATCGATCGATTTTATCCGGATTACCCACACAGATTCCTGCAGGAGACCCACATATATGGATTATCCATTTATGCTTCAATTATCTCAGATCATCGATCAACAGTCTCTCAAATGCTATATACTCTGTGCAACTGCTCCGCTCGACACGGTTTTGCAAGAAATGCTTCTGCAGGAACCAAACTGATCCAACGATTACATATTGGACTCGCTACTGCCGCAGCTATAAACATACAACCTTTCTCTAAACCAAATGTCACATTCTACGAATCTTCAAATTCAATCGAACGTTCCACCATTTCTAAATGTCGCGTAAGAAGTTTTTATCGAACTATCTGCAATTTTTAGCAATTTTATACCTTCTTGGATAGAACATTCGCGAGTATAATACAGAATAGAACCCAAGTGTATGTGTGTGTGTGTAAGTTTTTACGACCTTAGGATCTTCAATGATGTAAAATTCAATCTGAAAAATATATAAAACTCTCCGCTGTACTACAGTTACGCAAATCAGGGCTGAATAAAATTAACGATCGACTATATAGTGTATGGTAAATTAAGTTGAGAGCGTTAGTTCGAGTATAGAGACACGAGAATTTGGCAAGTATAACCTGTACGGTTATTTTTGGAAGAGCGAGAAGTGCACTTGACACTGAAATAAAATTAGATTGTAAGTTTGGAAAATTAGGAATTTTCTTATGGATTAGTCAAGGTGCATTACTCGACTAAATGAGAAAAACGAGTTATGAAACTAGCGCTTAAAGCAGACTCGATTAGAGTTCAAGTTTGCAAATATAGATATAAAGCTGATAAGAGCTGGCTACAGTCATTCTCAATAACAATGACGACTGCTTTTCAGTAATCTATACGTTGCTACATCTGCCAAGGTTCAAGGCTTCGTCAAATACGAGGACAAATAAGAATTCAGAGAGGCTTTTATGTAACTGTAATGTCAAAATGGGGCGAGATCGGAGCTCAGGATTGAAAAATGAAATATTTATAAAAATGTGTAGCTGAAGATTTTTAGCGAACAATATCGTTGGATCTGACAAATATCATTACTCGGCTAAAGTAGAGAATCGAGTTATGTAACTAACGCTTGAACTAGGCCCCATTAGAGTTCAAATTTGTAAGTTTGGATATAAAGCTGATAAATGACTAGTAATTTTCAATATCAATGACAATTGTTTTTCAGCGATTTATATACGTTGATAGTTTTGCCAAGGGTACCAATAGTTCGCAGAATGCGAACGCAAGATAATATGTCAAAGAGCAGGTTATGTAATTGTATGTAAGGTTAAAATAGAGGATAAAGTTGGAGTTGAGGGTTGAAAATGGTAAATAGTGTGTATATAAAGCTGAAGAAATGTAAATTTTTAGTGACCAATGTTGGCAGATCTGGGAAGTTGCAATGGTCGATTAAAATGCGAACGCGAAGAGCGTGTTATACAATTGCAGACGCTGAGAACCGTTAAACAAGATTAGATTAGATCGAATTATTCTCGGTAGGTATGCTTTCGCGGTCGTCGCGCCCATCAGCTGTTCCCCTTTGTTATACCTATTTACTAACAGTCCGGAATAATTGCTACAATAACTTTCTAGAATGCGCGTTAAACTCTAAACTCCTTGGTAAATCAGGAGAGTACATCCTGCGATACACCGCGTTGAACCGAGCTAATAAAATTTTAATGAGACGAATAAGGAATTCTGCGGAAAAATGCGAAATTCCCTGATAACCCAGAAAGAAAGGAAAAATCTTGAAATTCTTGTAAAATCATAAAGTAATTTAATTTTATAAACTTTCCAAAGAATGTTCTCATTAATGTTGCTTCTCAACCATTCTTAAGGCTTACGGGCTTGCATTTTAATCCCTCTGAAATTGTAATAATTCAGAGTTTGTCTTTTCCTTTGGTCGAAGCATGCAGTACGTTGTTCCCCTTTTGATTTAATTAAACTTAATTAAGCTTACGGTCGTAACGCCCTATAGTTCATAGCGACAATCGACTCGTGACTCAAATTTCAATGAAAAGGAATAAAGAAGGATGCGACTCGCAGCCTGCACCTAATTAGTAATTAAATATATCGACGTAAAGTAAAATTTTTATTTAACTAATGGACGAATCTTTTGAAGCATTTGTATCTATATCCGTTTGAGCGAGAACTTTGCTAAGGGTACAAATTGCAGCTTTCAAATGGTATCAAAATATATGATACATTGGTTATCGGGAGATTAAAAACACACGATTATTTATAAAACCCGTATAATCTGTGTAAAACAACTGATAAACGCGGTAGAAAAAGTGACAATATTAAAGTTTAATCACGAGGAAGTTTTTTATTCGTCGAGCATTGCATGGGAATCTCATCAATTTTCGATAAAGGAATTATTATTGAATCGGAAGATTAACGATGCGGGGTGCGCGGAATTAAAAATGGAAAGAAAATAAGTGAAACAAATGGGTCCCGATGAAGATGAGATTTTATGGTAAGTAGTTTTTATGGGATATATGTATAAGGAAATTCGTAGCGGGAAAACCGGAAAAGGAATGGGAATAGGTGGCATCTTGAGCAGAGCTGTGTAAATTGTGGCGGTGAGCTCAGCTGTGAGTTCCCGTGATAGAGCGATACCGAAGGGTCGTCTACGTGCCAAAATTCACTTTTCCAAGATTAAGGAATATCTACGAGCAACAGCCATACATTAAAAATTTCTCAAAAACTCTCCGTCGCAAAACCAAACAAGACGATATTACGTATACGAGGAAATATCGAGGAAAATCTATACTATGGAGAGAACAAAATATCATACAAACTCTCAAATTTCCATTTTACTTTCTCTTCAAAAATTAATTATATTTTTGTTTAATTCATAAAAAGCTAGCGTTTGAAAAGATTATAACCTATAGTGATCGAGTAAAACCGTTTTAGCATGGCGATGGACGAAGATGCAAATCGTATTAGGAGTTTCTGGATGGATTTGGGAGATGAAGAGATGGCTGGATGACGGGGCTGACTGTAAGTAGCGGAGTTTGGCAGGATTGGGCTTAGAAGAGTGAAGTAGGGTGGCGTCGAAGAGTAATTACTCTAATGACACAGCTGGGATAGCAATGCGGTTTACCTCCTGACGCTTCTGCCTGCAGCGAACTTCGACGTTCAAGATCCTCAGCCAGAGTCCGCTTGGCCCTGTGTCGATATGCCACCAACAATTAAGCCCACGATTGCTCGTCACCCGTTTCCGTTTCCCCAAACCACAAAAATCAACCCCGACCTTCTCGAAGGAAGATTCGTGTTTGCAAAAATTCCAGAAAAAAAAGGTGAAGGGAGATTAATCAAAAGAAGTGGTGAAAGTGGATGAAATACAGGAGAGGCACGTATAGAGAGTATTGCAAACAATTTTTGTCGAAAGGATAACAATAATTATATACAAGTTCACGAATAGCTGTGACACATTTCCTTCAAGGTATTTCGCTCGTTGGATTCAGACTGTACTAATCAGACACATTTTAAAATTAAAATAATCAAAAGCCTGCTTTATATAATTGAATAAATAATGCTGAAATATCAAATAAAAGGTAGAACACAATGCAGAACAAAAGTTTGTAATTTTATATTTCTATCGAGTGCCGCATATATCATCTTTTAATTGTTTTTATAAGATTTTTATTTTTCGCTAGATTTTAATCATCGATAAGTCATATTGATTGTGAAAGCATACCAGAAAAATTCACTGAATCAATTCTTCAATTTATCTACAGAAACAATAATAATATCATTTTTCCTTATATCATTAAGCATATTTTTATGAAATAGAAAAGATTTCTGTGCAGCACGTTAATAATTACTTTGAAAAATCGAGTCGGTGAATTTGCAGAGTATGATTTTACAATTAATATGACACCTCAATAGCTAAAATCGAACGAAACATACAAATTTAAAAGAAAACCCAAGTTAATAAAATAATTAAAATATGATAGTCAATAAAATGGCATTAAATGCAAATATAAAAAATTCCAACCTTTGTTCTACATTATGTTCCACGAATTATTTTATATTTCAGCATTATTGATACGATTATAAAACAGGATTTTTTTTATTTCAAATTTAAAACATGTTAGTCTAGTATAGTCTGAATCCAGCGAGTGAATTAGCTTAAAGTGCAAAAATCAAGCGCTTTGAGAAAGATTCGTACGTGCGAAAAGTTGGAAAAAAGGAAGAGATGAGATTAATTAAAAGGACTGATGGAAGTGGATGAAAAACAGGAGAGATTCATAGGGAAAGTATTGGGAATATTGTTTGAAGGATGGAGAGTTGGTTAATGCGGGACTCAAAGGACAGTGGAGTATGAGGGCTCGGGATGGGTGCAGGCTATAGCCTTTCAGGCTGCAGGTACTTTCTCTCCGAGGGACTGGTATTATCGCGAGACCGTTATCGATTATTCTTGATAATGGAAAACTCGGTGGCAAAGAGGAGTAAAGCGATGGGCATAATACCGGGCACCAATGGGGGCTGCACATTCGAGTGGTTTTCTGGCCCTGCAGGTTAGCCAAAGATGTTCCAAGAATGGAGAAAATTGCGGACCCTTCGATGGGTAATTGGGGCTAGACTCAACATCATTCGGCTCTCTCTCTCTCTCGTACATAATCACTCACTCACTCTATCTGTCTATTATATCTCTTGTATTTTCTCTCCTTCCATTTTTCAAGGCTACTCACACTCGCTTTATCTCTCAACAAATGAGTGCCTAACGAAATCACACCCGTAACCTTTGCTGTATAATTCATGAATCCTAATACAAACGGATCTCTGAAAGTGATATGGATCGTCTACAAATTACAAGCGAAAGCCAATATATTAAAGCGTCCCATGGTCAAACACTCTCGAATAGGTATAAGATCCGATAAAATTTTTGCTTGTGATAACAAATTCTTCCTTGTTTTAATTTCAAGTGTTTTTAATCATTTGCTCTATATACGATAAGAAGTCTCGTGCGACGAAAAATTAATACAGCTTGAGTAATACCACTGATATTCGTGGTATCGCTGATGAGAATAACTCGTTCGTTCCTCCGTTCCTTTTTGCCAGCGATGAATGCGAGTCTCCCGCACGAGGCAAGCCAGAGTGTCGCGCCGCGTGATTAAAGTGCTCCTGAAAAAGTTTACTGCCAACCCACGTTCATCAGTCCCTAGACACAATAAGATACTCTCGTTTGTCGAATTTGACGCCAACTCTCTCATCCGGCCGGATAAAAAAGATCGGCAAATTTTGGAGCTCGTATCATCTCGTGCAATTTTTTCGCAGGGCCGTACAAATTCTGGCGAACCAAGGGGGATGGGGTAGGGGCCCAGCAATAGCAGTATAATTTCAACGCTTTGTTGTCCTTATCTTCTCCGTTCAAGAGTGTATAAAAAAAGGGGACGTAACGAGTGACTCATTACGAGATAGAATTTCAGATAAGTTTGAAATGGATCGTGCAATGGTAGTCGTCGATACGCTGTACAATAAGAGTCCTTATCTATTGGCTTGGCTATACTACTACAAGCATGTGATAGTACGCTAGGCGAACAAAGCGCTACCGTCCGTTTTATTCCTCGTATTATATTTTCCCCTGAACAAAGGAGCCTTTGCCGCCCTTTTCCGGAAAAAGAAACGCCCTCCCCCCCCCCCTTCCCTTCCCATATGCACGAAACGGGTCAAGTTTTAACGCTCCCGCGAGATTAGACGCTCGCATCGCGGCTTTAAAGCTTTGCGATATAATTTAACGCTCCTCCTTCCTTGCGCTATCGAACCGTACTAATTTATGAACGCCGATAACCAAACTATTAGCCTCCTCTCCTTCGGCTTTTCTCTTCTTTTTTTTCCAGAGAAAATTATCGATTCGCGTATAGGGATCGCGGGCTTAAATGAGAAGAGAAAAGGAGGAGGATTTTGTTAAATATTAAAAGCAAAATAAAAATGAAAGTTTTATAAGCGTTAAAAGCTTCTAGTCGATTCTTGCAGAGTTGTAGGGCTTGGGGATAGGATCCAGTGGTAAAGGGGAATCACGAAATTGCTGAATCGCCTCTGTTGGGGGGAAAAAGTGAGGTTAGAGTTGTTTTCCTCCGGAGAGGCAGGCACGTCCGCCTACGTGTGTAGCGCAGGAGGAAGCCTGCACGGTTATGACCCTGTCTAGAAATGTCGACACGCGTAAAATACCAGCCAAGGAAAGGTAAGTCGGTGGTAACAGACCCGAAACTCTAACTGGCAAGCTAATGCAACCCCCACCGGAAGTCCCTAAAAGAAAATGTGTCACGGCTATACGCACTCACCCCACCACCCTCCATCACCACCATCAACTTCCCTCAACCATCGTTACGGTTCTATCCATTCGAAGGAACTATATAAATCGAAGCAAAAATACCATACACTCCGCATGCAATGATATTCGCAATCGCGAAAAGGAAAAACTCGGACAACGAAAGCATTTTCTATCATCTGCCAGATTTCTGCACTCAACCAAAATTCAACGCAAATCAAACCAAAAAAGATCACTGAAGAATAATGACTTCCAGCATTAAAGCTATACCAGTGAACCTATTCATGAGACAATGAATAATTGTTTGCTGAAAGAAATTTCACGTTTTTTATGAATGCTGTAGATAAATCACATATAGATACGAATAAATTTATTAATTTAAAGCAATTTTTATCCATATAATTAAAACTTTTGCATCATAATTCTCAGTTTATAATATTTTCAATCGCTAAACAAGGATTTGTAATATCTATGAACGTGAAATTTATTGATTAACGAGACTTCGTTATATAACATTGCTTTTGATGAAAAACTCCATTGTCAGTATGAAATGGAGCTGATACTCGTTGTTAATTAATTTTATATATATAGTATTTGGTTCGACGTTTCGGTGGTTATCGTGCAGTGCCGTTGCTTCAGTCGCCATACTGCAGTATATCGTGAAAAAAAATTCAGCTCGTTAAATCAATCGCGAGGACGACACGCTGAAGCAAACGATATCCTTTAGAAAGTGTTGAAAATGTCAAGAATGCGCTGGAGAGAATAGCTCCGGGGATTCTATTAAAGGAAGACTGTGGGCACTTTGATATTATCGGGACGACGTGAGTCGTGAGTTGTGAGCGTGTTCATGATTTAAATATATGAGGAGGGGGGAGGGATTGAACGCAGAAAACAAAACGGGTTGCGAAAAGAGAGTAAAGAATTTTAGAGAAGAAGGATTGGATGGAGAAAGAGAGAGAGAGAGATAGGGATAACAGTCCAAAAAATAGAGATAGAAAGTAAGAGGGGGGGGGGGGGGTGGAGAAAAAAGAGAAAACACAGTAGGTTGCCGAGAGCCAGTGAGACGTATGACTCTCCGGGGAAATTTAGGTGCGACCTCCATGTATCACCAAACCTAACGTAAGTAGCTACGTAACCGACGTAGCTACGTTTCACGTATGTACTCGCATCGCACTCCTTTTCCCCTAGCGCACGCCAATCTCAGCCTACGCCAAATCGATCTCCCTCATGAAATTTCAACCCGTTAATGGATTCTCCTTCCAATAATTAATGCGACTCATTCTCCGATTTTGCACGACACCCGCCCGTATATCCTATTTAACTTCGACCCGAATTCCAACTCCAAATCTGATCAGCCTCGCACACTCTCTCCTTTAGATCCTTTGCTAATTATATCATTAAATCGCTTTTTATCGCGAGTGATGGGGCAAAACCTTCACTGACGTATATAGGTAATTAATTAATTATTCGTATAAATACACATTCTACATTCGTTCATAATAGTTCAATTTCGCATTAGTCGTTGTATGAAGCTGCTGGGGTATCAGGCATCTGCATCTATCCGTGACCGAAGTTACTGCGAAATGAAACGGCAGGGCTATCGATAATTTTAATGGAAGGAGATTTTATGAATGCCTGTTATATTGGTATTAGTGGTTTTTCGAATGTGTGTGAAAAAAGTACTGCCATGCTTCGAAGCTTTCATAACTTAACGTTTTCCTTATATCGTTCAATCATCTCTTGTAAAGGTTAGTAAATGAATCAAATTAATCACCCTAGCTGACCCAAAGCATCCAGCCTACTGTCACCCAGCTTCTCCAATTAATATCGAGACCACCACGCGTTTCGTCGGACTTTATAAAACCAATTCAATTACGAGCAGCCGTTTGTCAAAGACTCAAAGTACTACGTAGCCTCGACCTAGCCTGAAGTGGCGTTTTCCACCTTTTCCAAAGTTTTTCGGTAGATACAAACGTACCCCCGAAAACCATGATAAAAACTTCGTAGCAAGGACGAAAAGGGAACAACATTGTTTGTAAAAGAAATAGTTTAAAGGTAACGATTTTTGTAAGAAAAAAAAAGGTCTGCTAAAAGAAAATGTGAGTGTGTGATCAGGATCAGGATGCTAAATGAAGGATACCTGAATTGAAAAAAGTGACAGTTATAAACAGAAGATACTCTATTATTATATGTCAATGCTTAGACCGTGTAAATACAAGGCCGGAGGTTAAGAAACCTAACAGGGCACCGCAAAAGAAACAAGTCGTAAAGAAAAGCGCAAAAAACCTGAACAAAAATTGACCCAACTCCGCCATATAACCTAGACTCTACCCACCTTGAAAGGGATTGAGCAAGTAGTTCAAAGAAACCCCAAGAAATTAAGATGTAACGCAGTCGAATCTCCAGCGACGACACGGGTAAGGTAGGAAAATTCTCCTGGAGTGCACGAGAATTTGGAGGATGAGTGTGCGCGCAAAAAGCCCTTGCGGAGTAATATTGCTGAGTCGTAGAAGAGGAAGGATGAGACGTGGGAAAAAGCAAAGTCCCTAGTCTCGCAAGCAAGACTCAAAATTAAGTCGGTTTTGAAGACAAAAACAATTATGAGTGCGCCTAGCAGGCCTTTAAGTAATTACGGCTGTTTTTGGAAGCGAGAAAGACCATCGCCATCGCGCCAGTAGCCAATTCGCGGCGTCGCCGCGTTGCTGCGAACAAACATGGACAGAGACAGGGAGATAGTGAGAGCGAGACAACAACTCTCGACAGTCCCGCGAACCTCGCAACTCACTCTTCTCGACATTCAACAAAATAATAAAAGTAAAAAATACACTATAAAGTCAACACGCGTTTGCTATAATAGTTTATTTTTTAGTGAAAATAATATATCTTGGATGGTCATAAGCTTTTGCATAAACTTTATTTCATGTATTTTACTTAGTTATATGTATATCGAGTTGTTACGTTTAAATTGCATATTTTATTAAAATACTTCCATTGCGTTGTCCTGTATAACTTTCTTTCCTTATCTAAACTTTAGAATCTATATTCGCGTAGACATTTTCGCTTATTTAAAGTGTTTTAAATATCTGACAAGAGTTGACTTTATCAAGTCACATCATAGCCTCTGTAAATTTCACCTACTCAGCACAACTTACGCTGTGAAATGTTTACCGCTTCTTCATTGTTTTTCGAAAACAATGTAAGCCGCTAAGTCACCATTTGTAATGTTTTGTTCGTTTCAGCTATACTTCCCACATTTTCTTCAAATTCATACCGTCGAATTGTCTAAAGAGCAAAAATAAAAGTATTATTAGTGCTAAACACAGGCAAAATAAACAAATCAATATTCATCTTTTAATAATCTTTAAAAACACATTAAACCATTTTCTTGCCTAATAAGCACAATAACATTATAAATCCCATTAAATTCGAATAGACGCACTAATTTCTTTAATAAATAAAAACAATTTATTATTTTTGGTAATTATATTCTAATTATGTATTTCATATAGTTCTATGAACTTTCAAATATATCCGAAAAAAAATGAAATAAACATGTAGTAACAACAAGCAGTACGATCATATAAGTTTTTTTGACACTGAATAATTTATCTCAGATTTCTAAAAATATTAGATCGATATGCTTATTATATAAAAATTATTAGACTCAATTTACATTATATTTAAAGATTTTATAAAATCTAGTTTATAGTAGTTTTGGCTTATCAACGTATTGCTTTCCGTGATGGATGATTGTTGCAAATGTACCGGAGACCATTGCACCCCAGAACAGCATGTAGAGTAAAACCTCGGTCGTATACCGTGAAGGCATAATAATATGAGCAACTAACATTGCCGATGCTACTAAAAGAACAAGAGGGAATGTGGCGTAACGCCAATTTCTTTCAGATTCCAGTGGACATTGAATTAGAGTACACTCGCCTTCCTGTATAATGTAACGTCCCAGGAAAAGCTCTGTGGCGTCCTGTAAAAACGAATATTTTAAAATTCTAGTAATGGAAACTTCTAAAAAATAATACAATATTTTAATTTGAAAATGGTAGTTTAAAATTGCAGTATCAAACTTGCGGCATAGGAGACTATTATTGTATATATTAAATATAAACCTGTCTAAAGCCATCAGAAAAATTGTTCTTATAATATCTAGTTAAGGAATTCACGCCATCCTTTAATGCCCCTATTTTACTCCGCTTTCCAGTTCTTGTAAAATCAGTTTTTAATGCACCAGTTCCAGAATATTGGATACTGATTACATCTGCATTGTTTGTCCAAACCTAGATAAAAAGTTAATGAGTTATCAACTGTTATAATTAGTTGTAAAAATATATATGAATAAATGAGTACCTGTCTAAAAAAATCTTCCAGAAAAGGATGCTCCTCTATTTTTGTTAAAATATTAAATTTGCTTAACACTTCATTGAACACTCTTTTAGCTAGCATACTTTGAACTACGTTAGTTCGATCAAGGCAATCTATGCAATTTGTTCGGAAAACGCCATCCTGTGCCGAGATTAAAGTTCCATCCCTTAACAACAAGAAATACCCTATTTGCTCTTGATCTTGTGCTAGTCGATCCATAAGAACATTCAAACGATCCCATCTCATTCTTCTGCATTCAGCATGAAAGTCGAAAGCTTCGTAGCGCACATCTGGATTATTAATACGGTGAACTATATCCCGATAAGCTTTTTCCAGTACACCTTCTGGTCCATGTTGGTTTACCTAATAAAGAGTAATAAATAAAGCAGCAATATTAAAAGTATAAGTCATTATACAATCTGTTTTTATTACAACTTACCAAATTAACCAAAACTTGTTTACCATAATGAAAAATTTGTGCATCAAAATGCCTACTACAAACAGTTTGATGGTCCTCATGTTGAATCAACAATGGCTTAGGCTTGTACTTCAAATTTGGAATTTGTTGCCAAAATAGTGGAATTGAACCTCGTGTTTGTACAAACGAGCTTCGGTCGCCATTAAATTCAACTAATTGCTCTGTTTCTACATAATTTGACACATTTCCGTTGGAATCAATACCTCGCGAGAATAACCTAGTTCCTGCACGATGTATAGCTCGTCTTGAAACAATTCCCCAGTTAAATGCAATAGAATTAACAAATGCAGTCATTAATTCTACATCTTTTTAAAATAAGTTAAGGCAATAAATTTAAAAATAAGTAAACTGATTGGTCTAATGACCGGTGTAAGCATTATACTTTAAAGGATACAACCATGTATAATAGGTAAACAAAATTTGTACTGCTCAGGACTACTAGCTAAATCCTGCATGAGGAAAGAATTCCAAACAAACCTAGTGTCTGCCCTCTCATGAAGCGGCATCTAAAAAAACAATGAAGCATAAAAAAATCTTAAATTTTCTATCGAATATATCATTTCACTTTTTATTTGCAATTTACCTGTAAAAATTCTGGAGTTGTATTGTGTAACCTTTGCATAGTATGACTAAGGTCATAGGTGTAACTAAAATAAAAATGTGGTGTATTTAAAACAGTTTTAATCATTTGTAAATATGCATTATTATTCTGAATTTGTTTTTCACTCAAGTGTAATGTTGAAATAACATAAGGTATCACGTCTGTAGAAGTTATTTCATAAATATGTTCGCCTGCTATCATTCCAACCAATTTAGCAGCAGTAATTACTATTAAATAACGACAGGATATCAAACGAATAGTTCCTACAATTCCATATATTTTTCGTTTACTTGCGCTTACAGGAATTTGACTTGCGGAACCAACTGTAAAGAGAGATATAATATTAGTATTCTTAATAATGATTATTATAATGAATACAAACAAAAAAAGAAGCATAACCCTGCGTGTACATTTGCTGTCTGGGCCTGTCGATTATTAGCAGAACATTAGATGCATTAAGAGGTTCAATATAAAATTTCTCCAAAGTTGTGTACCTTTAAAAAAAAATAAAGAATAAAGGAACTGCTTAAAACACTGTTTAAATTTCGTTTATTATACTTTTGATACAACAAATTTATTATATTTTGCAGAAAATATATGGAAAAATTACTCACATGTTTAAGTTACTATACACAATAGCATTAGACTTCATTTTGTCTACAGATTATTGCAGGTTATTAAAAAAATTTATAGAGAATGAACAAATTGTGACATGTATAAAAATCGAACAAAATTTATAAGTAGGTAAATCAAATATTATGAAATGTATAACAATAATTGCAATAAGGACTATTTAATCACTGACAACTATAGTTCGAAGAATAAATTAATTACTCAATGCCACAAATCCAAATTTATTAAAATGATAATATTTTTGTTATAATCTTGCACTTTCATGCACTTCCAAACTTGCATTCACTTTGATCTGCAACTGCACTGCGCTATACTGGCTATAATACTAGAATACTAGTTAATTAGGGACGGCGACATTTTACAGAACGGCTTAAGTATTTTCTTATTAAACAGTTGGCAACGAACCTGGTGTTGATAGGGTGCTTTCCAGTGTATGTAATTCCAAACAATTCCAGTTTCCATTTCCCAATCCAGGGGATCCCTCTCTCAAACCCTCTGTTACCAACATTACGGAACAAAAGACGAGGAACAGTTGTCCAGCGTTATTTTTCGTCCGCTTTCAAGGTCGGTCGATAGATATGAAACTATGTTTTTAGGCTTGTTGGAATCGTTAGAACTCGCACGTTGTCATAAAAAAGCTGAATTTTTCAAAAAACGAAAAAAAAATAAAATTATTTAAAAGTTTGCATTAATAATAATTAAATCCAAAACAAAACGAAAAATCGGGCTTTTTTATGTCAAGGTGCCAGGCCAGACCTTACGTATACAACAATAATCCCAAGAACATTGAAATTGGTTGAAAAATAGAAACGTATATACCATTGTCCTGCGTTTTTGAGTTGGATGAAAACCAAAAATTGTCAGGAAGGCGACAAAGAGCGAATCTAGCCTCCTGGCTCCCGTCCCTCTCGCAAATCACGCTAGCGTGTTCCCCCACTCCAGCTTCGAAGCTTATTAGCTTACTGTGAAAGATCCTCATTTACACTATTCCTCTATCTGTAACTACATACACAAAAATATCGCTAAAACAATATTGAGAACATTTCATCTCGCCGATATAATTGAGATTACACACAAAATGTAATTGTCTCCTTGAAATAAAATTGTAGAAAAAGCGATTTCGTAACGCTTGAAATACATATAAGGCATACGGCGAAACGCAGTACAATGATACAGTCGTATTTTTCTATAGAATTTGATGAAATTAGTCATAATTAAAGCCATTCTTCATGTAGATTATCCTAAAAAACTCGCATTTTCAATAAAGCTTATAGTTTTCCAGTTATGAACGATTAGAGTCGCACGGCGCAAAAACATATTTCTTCTCTCGCGTAGATTAGCTGTTGCGCACGTTCATCTTCAATCGTTCATAACTGGAAAACTATAAATTTTATCGAAAATGGGAGATTTTAAGACAATCTACATGAAGAATGGCTTTAGTTATGACTAGTTTCATCAAATTTTGTTGAGAAATATGGCTGTACATATACTATTGTACCGCGTTTTGCCACAATTTCAGGTCTTCAAGCGTCACTGACTCATCCACTCTGCAATTTATTTCGAGAAAAGTAAAAATGCACAACAAGTTGGGTGATATCATTCAGTAGAGCGTGAAAAGGAGATGCTCTTATAATATTTTCATAATTTTTCAATGCTTCTTCTGGGAGTATAATACGAAGTACGAACTATAAAAAAATGCATACTCGAAGTAAATAAAGTTACCTTCCCCTCATCCCCTCTCCCCTTTGCAACTTGTTGACTTGTCCAGCGTAATTGTACTATACATACAATGTGGGAAATTGAATTCAATTGTCGGCTTCGTGCTATAGTGTGGTACATACACAGTGGGAAATTGAATCGTGTGTGTTTCGGCTAGTTTCACTCTGTAATTTAACATGGAAAATGATATACTACACTATAGTTAAAAGCACACACGATTCAATTTCCCACTGTGTACATAGGAGTCAGGCTGCCTTCACATGCGGTGTAAGATATATGTACGGCGTATGTACGATTAATTTAACATGGGTGCATTCAGCCTAGAAAAATGTTGAGGGAGCGATCGATGTATGTTATTGGCTATCGCTCTTAGATCCTACAATTTTAACCAATAGAAGTAAGAGTTTAAATAGAATTACTAAACACACAAACACACATACAGCTCCACAATTGTTGCTGGGTAAAAGCACCACATGTAAATACTTCTCCACAACAAAATGGCGGATGGGTCTCGTTTTTCGTATTCAACTATTGGTAACGGACTATTTTATGTTGGCACTAAACGATATTGACCAATCAATGCTCTCAGATCCCATCATTCGAAGCGCTATAGTCAACGAACACGAATCTTCTATATATCGCTGTTAGAGAAAGACCCTGATATGCCGCCGTTAGGATAAGACCTTGTATTTTGTTACGTAGTTCAGATAAATACTTACCATTTTACCCAAGGATTAAAATCAAAAATACTTTAATAATAACGATTAATAGAGATTATTAAGAATCAGAGCTGCGCCATAGTAGCATCATTCAAAATGGCGGAGTTGGGGACGCTGATGCGGTTGACGCCGCTGGACATTGTACTATTTGTTGCAGTTGAAGTGATTAAGAGTGATCCTAAATTTAGCGAAGTTAATCAAAAACTTTATCAGGAAGCAATAGAGATGAATAATGAGAAAGCAGACCGACCGTATGTGGAGATAGTGGAGCAGCCAGCGGGAAAGGCTGTCAGATTTCGCTATGAATGTGAAGGAAGATCTGCTGGAAGTATACCAGGGGTAAATAGTTCACCTGAACACCGAACATATCCTACTATAAAAGTAAGTTTTTTCACACGATTATTTATATTACAGTAAACATTAATCACTATTGCACTAATTGTAATAATCATTAGGTTGTGGGGTATAAAGGTCGAGCAGTGGTTATTGTCTCTTGTGTCACAAAAGATCCTCCTTACAGACCACATCCTCATAATTTAGTAGGTAAAGAGGCCTGTAAACAAGGAGTATGTGCATTGGAGTTTAACACTGACAATATGATTTTTACATTTGCCAATCTCGGTATTCAATGTGTAAAAAAGAAGGATATTGAGGATGCACTGAAGGCAAGAGAAGATATGCGAGTTGATCCTTACAGAAGTATGTTATTTTTTTAATAACTCTTTTATTAAAATAGTAATCAATCACTTTTTTTATAGCTGGATTTGAGCATAAAACACAGTCCAACTCTATAGATCTGAATGCTGTGAGACTGTGCTTTCAAGTGTTTGTGGAAGGAACCCAAAAAGGAAAAATGAATAAGCCTTTACTTCCTGTTGTATCAAATCCTATTTTTGACAAAAGTAATTCACTCATTGCCAAGTAATAAAAAATAATTACTTATGGAATAGAAGATATTCTGGTCTGAATTAATAAATTTTTACAGAAGCAATGTCAGACCTGGTAATTTGCAAGCTAAGTCACAGCTGTGCTTCTGTAGCGGGTGGCACAGAAATGATGCTACTATGTGAAAAAGTAGCAAAAGAAGACATTCAAGTAAAGTTTTTCGAAGAAAAGGATGGTCAAGTACTTTGGGAAGGCTATGGAGATTTTCAGCCAGCTCACGTTCATAAACAAGTAATACAACTTTTTAAGTATAAGCAAAAACAATTTGAAAGAATAATAGGAAAAAGTAAATATCTTATTAAATTTTATAGGTAGCAATAGCATTTAGGACACCGAGTTATCATCAGCAGCAAGTGGAACAGCCAGTTCAGGTTTTTATCCAACTAAGAAGGCCATCGAATGGGATGACTAGTGAAGCACTTCCGTTTCAGATGTTACCACTAGGTTCAGGTAGGTCTGTTTTTTGGTTATTGCAGAAAGCGTTCGCGGGGAAAAGAACGAATTATAACACTTTCAATAAGATTCTTCCCATGGAATCTGCTCCTTTCTCCAACTTTAATTCGAGACTCTGGTGAAACATCGATATTTTTAACAATAATGGCTTCAGTGTTAGAAGATCAAACAATAAAATGTCCACTTTAAGAACATTAAGCGATTTGCACAACCTTATAAGAAGTCTGAATTTAGATAACGATTCTATGTTCACCAGAGATAAATTGCAAGGCATTGAGATGAGCTTGTATAGTTAAAGGATTTTCTCGTTTTCTTTGATATAACGCTTGTTCCAATTAAAAAAGGGTGATGAAAGAAATTATGGAAAAAGTAAATTCTTTTTATTCGATGCTGAGCAGTCATTAATTTACAATCACTTGCAGATGATCTTGATTGGATGAGGCGTAAGAGGCAAAAGTTTAATGACAGCCCAAATGCTCTGGTCATGAGGCATCTTCAGAAGGAAGCAGAAAAGCGTGAGTACTTTCATGTAATTTACAAAAAAAGTTCTTCAGCTAGTACAGAGAATGGTTATTTGTACATTATCATTTGGTATATGCATGATACTGTCCTGAAATAATTTTTTGTGTACTGTTTGATATTAAACCCTTCAGGGATATATTTTTTGGCAGCAATATTTCTACATTTTTCTTAAAATTGTACAACAGACTAAGTTAACCATATGTTTCTACAAGCATATTATATTTATACTTTAATTAAAAAAAACACAATGATTCTTTTAACCAATTTTTACATTTTTTAGAACTTTCATTTTTCTTTTGAATATTCATTGACTGTTGTAAATTTAATAGTAAATTATTGAATTTTTGCACAATTAAAATATTAAATAAGTCGTGATTGAATTCGGCGCTTTTACAGTGAAAACCTATCCTTCTTCTGAGAAGTCAATATTGAAATAATTATCAGCAGCTTCATCATTAACTAACCAGCATTATTATACAAATTCCTTTGCATTGCAAAGATAATATTCGAAAAATAATTATTATAACAATCGAGTCAAATTTTAAATAAAAAATATAATACTTCTTTTTGTTTTTACAGTACACAGGGAGATATTCACGACTTAGAAAATCCATTGTAATAAGGTGTATTATATATACAGAGTCTTTTCCTAACAGCGGAGCATAGGAGATTCGTGTTAGTTGACTATAGCATTCGGGATGATGGAATCTGAGAGCGCTGATTGGTCAATATTGCGTAGTGCCAACAGATAATAGGCCGTTATCAATAGTTGGATACCAAAAATGAGATCCATCCGCCATTTTGGTGTGGAGTAATGTTTACATGCTAATCGTAGCAGAAAGAGGTGTAAAATGAAGAAATTTCAAATGGTAAGGTTACTAAAGTAAAAATCAAAAATAATGAATGGAAAGTACGAATATTCTTAATTTTCATTCATTGTATTAAATTTTTATTTTAGTAACGTTAACATTTTGATATTTTTCCATTTTACACTTCTTTCTGCTACAATTAGCATGTAAACACTTCTACACACCAAAATGGTGGACTCACTCATTTTCGTCATCCAACTGTTGGTAATGGCCGAGTTTAGGTTGGTACTATACGAGATTGACCAATCAGCGCTCTCGGATTTCATCATTCCGAGTGCTATAATCAACTAACACGAATCTCTTATGTATATGCCGCCGTTAGAAAAACACCCTGTAGTTACTAATAATTAGTTTTATGTTTATTCTCTTTAGTTGACTCCCTAATTGTACCACCGATTTCCTGCATTCCAATTATTGTATCATTCTATCCAATGGTGAAATAACGATTATCAGCAGCATTATTAATCCCTTCCCGTAATTTAACCCTTTCGCTGCGAATGTCACGGGTCTGTCACGTGCCAGTCTTTCGAAGGGTGCGAGCGGCACGGATTCGTGACGCAAGCCAAAAAACGTATATACATGCATTTACGTCTAAAAAAATTCTAAAATTATATAGATTAGGTTCAAAAATATTAAAAATCTGACCCGCTACTCGGTTACACCTATACATTTTTGTTCACAGCGAGAGGGTTAACGATTCTGACTCGTGCTGAAAATTTTGCCCAAACATAAACATCATAAATCAGGCTCGCGAACAGATAATTGTACCAAACGTAAATATAACAAGCCAAGCTCGCAGAATTATTTTGTACCAATTACAATCGTAATTGAATATTAGGTCCTGTCAATACCCTATGAAAGTTAGTCGCAATTCTTATAATTATTGTTACAAAGCAATTTAGTTATAGTTGAGATAAATGTTACAGGAATGGGTTAACAGCATTAAAATAAATGGTTTATGTTGGTGATCACTGGATCAAAGTAAATAATTTTTTATTAAATGTAATAACTTATAGGTGCAACGTTTCTACCTCATCAATATTATATACAACAGCCAGAATCAGTAGCGATTTCTCCTTATTCTAGTCCAGTGCCAAGTGGCTCCGGTTACCCACCACATGAAGGGGGAGATCCATCGCCTCAATCTAAAGCTAGTAAATACAGCCTAAGGTATGTATAACTTACTAAAATAATAAATAAAGATAGAATAGAAAAAACATTTCAACAAAAGAATAAAATTGTTTAGGCCAATAGCATCCCCACAATGCAAACTATCTCCAAAGGATTCTTTCACTTTACCTCCAATAACCCCGGAGCTGTTTCCACAGTGTTTGCCACCACAATTGGATCTTACATCATCATATCCCTTTTTGAAAGTATTGCAAGAATCAAATCCAGTACCTTCAACTAAGGTACGTCATGGACCAGTGGTTTCAAACCCAACAATTCCAGAACCCATGGGCATGAATGATGTAGCATCTGGAAACAGCTCGACACCACCCGTTATAAAAGGTTTCACAAGAATATAATTAATTGAACCTATTACTTCGTATTTTTAAAGACTGTTTGGATAATGCTTTTTTTAACTATAGCTGATACGGATGCGGGACCATCCAGCATTATGGACTTGGATAATCAACAGGATCAATTTGATCTAAATCAATTGGATTCAGCTGAACTAGCAATGTTTGACACAGAACTTTCAGAATATCTATCAAGTGGTCTTTCACTCACGGATAAGGTAATAACATTTTATTCTTTCTTGAGTAGTTTTAAATGTGTGATAATATTTACTTTTTGTTTACTATTTCATTATAGACAGAATTTGATAGCTTGGTCGCAGGACAATCTTCAATGCCAACTGAAAATATAAATATTTCCAATAACCCTTTATGGGATTATCGGACAACAGATCTCATAATTTAAGTTGTTTTAAAATTTTTCTCGGATTGTTGCAAGAAGGAAGCTATAAAGGACTAGGTCAATGACGAAAATGGATATTCTACGAAAGCACAATAGCGGCGTTTTACAAATCCTCAATAATTTGTTCAAAACATAATCAATTCACAATATCAATCATATGACAATCAACAAGTTGTTTGCTAGTTCAAAAGTCAAAAAGTGTTTTTGCTAAATTGTAATCGTCACAAAACCCTTCTTGCAATATTACAAGAGTCAATATTCATGATCTAATAGTCAACGTTTTGATATATATTTATATATGTCTTGACGTATTCTGGGCATTGGATTTCTTTTACCGTGCAACATGAGATTTTATTAACATCTGAAGCTTATTCGATTAGCTTATGCAATTGAAAAACTTGAAATACCGCAGCTGTGATTAATGAAAATGTAGATAAGCATGATACTGTATGTATAATATGAATTATAAGAAGTAAAGATTCCTTATAATTGCACATTTTAAATTGCTTTTTTGGTCAAATATTTTTGTACATATAGTTATATATATACGAATATTTGGCCTGGAAAAGTAGAGGATTCGTTCCGTCCAGGTTTTTCATTTTTAAATAAGGAATAGATACTTTAGTGTTATATTTTTTATATGTATATATTTATATTTATATATTTATATTTATATATAACTTCACTTAAAAAGCTTTATGAAATTCGTACCATAGCTTAATTTTAGATAATACTCGCATATTGGTGTGTCTCTGTAAAGGATACGAGTTTTTACCTGACGTTAAATTTTATCATATCAGCAAACATTACAATGATACACGCACTATGAGATTTATGAAACATTTCAAAAATAAGTTAACTTTTATTAAGTAATGGATTTTACACGAGAATTCAATCATTTTTATTTTGCCATCATTTTCATCAAGATATTATCTTAAGTGTAGTGTGGTACGTGGTGATACAAGTCATACGTGTTGTTCTGTACAGTTTTTTATCTTTTATTGTTAAATGCAACACTTATTGGGATCTGACACGTGGGCGGAGTCTATATATATAGATAAATAAAAAAACAAATATGGCGCATGAAAGCCTAAATATCTAAGGGCCGGTTTTTCCACTTATTGGTAAAATTTATCTGCTTGGTAAAATTGACAAACTGTAGTAAATTCTATTCAATTTCAAGCTTTACCAAACGGATAAATTTATCCAGACGTTTGCCAATAGGTGGAACAATCGGTCCTAAATGTCTATAGAAATTACAGGAAAGTTATAATGATTTCGATGAAAAATATCTGTACAAACTTTTCTCCCAAATTCAAAAGTTGTAAGGTTTTCAATAATAAATTACAATTTATTGAAAAATATCCATAAGAATCAATGTAAAACCTGGGCTTCCTCTGCTTTTTATTTTTTACCCCTTGGAGCGCTTCAACTATGTCAGATCCCAATAATACTCCTATAAATAATATAATTATACAAATACTCAAAATCACGGTCGTGCATGAGAATAAAATTTTTTCTAAAAACAGCGTCTTGTTTTTCAATGTTTTATACTCCATTAAGGACAAGACAAGTCTAACGAGGTTTATTATTTTGTATAGTTTTTATTGCGAAACGCGCATTTGTGATACTCCACTAATTAATGTAACTGTGACAACTTTCAACAAATCCAGTATAGTCAAATAAAGGAAGAGATATTTTAATCATTGATATTTTCAAAGGCGTAATTCCTGATTTATTCTTTTTTTTTTAGATTTTACACAACCTCTTTTCTTTTCAGTATTTAGCACAAATCTTAAATCAATTATATATGTTATGTATATATACAAGCAATATCAGATATGGATGGCAACAAAACAGAACAATAAGCTGACAGAGAAAAGAAATAAAAACTAGTCTTATTGTTTTGGAAAATGTATTTTCGTAAAAATACAATAAGTAGTTTGAATCAAGGACATATGAAACATACGAGCCAAATTTTTAGCCATCTTGTGTTTTTTTTTTAAATCTGAATATATTTGTGTATGTGATCTACGGAGGGATAAAACATTTGGTGACTTCAGTGTCACATACAAATTATTTTTCCTATATATCCCGCCTACCTAACGAACGTAAGGGTGATATATAAGTTTTTGCTTTTCTCACAATATCCAAACGATATTAGATTGATTGTGAAGCCTGTTAGTAGCAAAGGCAGTTCGCTCATTCGCCTAAAAAGAATCGCGTCAAATTAACGAGTAGTACTGTAAACTCCATTGCAAAATCGAATTTACTGAAGGGGAAATCAATATTTATTATTGTATAGAATTTTTAATGAACCACCCAGTGTGGGAGGAAACGTAGTTCTCTGGGTTGGATTATACGATAGTATAATTAAATAAAGAGGACCTAATCTCATCATGTATGTATAATAGCCTAAGTACTTAATTTTCCTTAGACACTTCTACTTTAAGATAGTTACTTGCCAGTCGCACCCGTCAAAGTATTATTTTGAAGCGAACATGTGTAATAAACACAGTAACAATGTTGTATATAAAATCATGGAGCATCGGAGGTTTCCGACGATACGTGGGTAATTGTTAATGGTAGCTCATCTACGTGCTTATCTTACGTAGTCAATACATTTCAGAATTCCCTTGACCTCTATTTTTGCAATAATAATAATCATTTTCGGAGCATCCGGATATACATAATTGTATATTGCTGAGTGTCGTCGTGCTAAAACGTCGGGTCGGATGCGTTTCAATCACTTGATAATTAAATGCACATAATCTGGTCAAGAAAGAAAAAAACAAGAACGGTTTTTCGTACCTTAGAGCCTTCGGGCATCTCCGAAATCAAGTCCATCTATTACACACCATACGTGAACCAATTATATTTTCACACCGATATCTATTATGTTTTGTTAAGTATCTCATTCGAAAATATTTTTACATTAAAACGTGGAATATCGTATCGCATTCAAATGATCATTACCTTTATTTAATTATTATGCAGCTATGGTACAATAGTATCGTAACTACAATGTCTCTTCATCTTACTCTCTATTTATTCTCTTTAGAATCTACATATAAGTGATTGCCAAGACACATCGATAGCAATGACTTATTGCTCCGCTCGATCACAGCACTGCACAGCACCTCGAGAGCGCCGGAGGGCGGAGGCCTTGTTTCAACTTTTTTCAAGAGAAACTCGATGTAAAATAAATATTAAATGACGAGGATACGCGCGCGCGAAAAAACGGAGACAAACGTTCTCTTGTATTGAGCATTCTCGCGGAAGAAAATATAATTAGCTTGAGGTGTCTTTCTCTTTCAGACAGCGGGGCAAGTCTATCAAGTTCGAAGTTCAGATTCAGATTTCTGAACTTGAAACAGTTTCAAAGACCAATATATTTATGGATGGCATAACACAAATTCCAAGTGTCCAGACTACTAAATCCACAAATGTCAATTTTACTTAATTCTTAAAAATATATCCTATTAATTAATAATTATGACTCACTTCATAAACAGATAAAAAATTATTCATAGAGACGGTTCGACTAATTCCGATAAACTAACCATTCGACTACAATGGTAAACTACCTATAGTTCCCATAATATAAAGTAAAACCATAACTGTTAATATTCAATATAAATAATAATTCGACCAGAACTGATCAGAGAGAGAAGCATGTATCAATATAGCATATCAGATTATGATTGTGTTTATATAATTGGCAATTTTAGAAAGAATTTATTGTTTATTTTTCATTGAAATATAAGTTTTTGTATGAAGAAAATGTTGCATTATGTAACAAAAATGATAAAAGAAATATTCACTATAGAAAAGCAATGATAACTAAGATTATATAGAGGTTAGGTTAGTATCTACTAAATTCAGAGAAGGTTAATTTCTATTGGTTGATAGCAGATAGTGAGTGTTGGGCTTGGGTCTCCGGCTCGAGCGTAATCTTTCGAGTTCCGAATATATTTTCCAGGCTACATCACATTACATACATATGTATGTATATAACGTAAAGCCATTGAAAGTATTGCTCCATAATCCATTCTGGTCAAGTGACCTTAGTACCTCTTCATTCAGGCCAAAGACATTGAATCAACGCAATTAATTCAACTTTTTTTTCTATTAAAATGGTAAGTAATTCAATAGTTTGCATAAATTTCATAAAATATCTAAAAAATAATTTTCCATCAATATATTGAGAAATGAATGCAGAACTTAATTGTTATAACCTACAGTCGACCTTCATTTATGTAGAATTAAAATTAAACAAATTTTATCCCCTTATTCCTTTATCCTAGATAAAAAAATATTTTTGAGATTGGATAATTTAACAAATGTATTAATTTGTATTAAGAAATTTGTTTAAAATAATTTTTTATAGGTTGAAGCAATTAACGTTGTTGTAACTGGAGCTGCTGGGCAAATTGCATATTCTCTACTTTATCAATTAGCTGCAGGATCAGTGTTTGGTCCTGATCAGCCAATAAATTTGAGACTATTAGACATACCACCAATGATGAAAGTATTAGATGGCGTTGTTATGGAATTGGAGGATCTTGCACTTCCTCTCCTCAGAGGCACAATCTGTTAATTTATTTATTGTTAAACTAATAAAAATATAATATTTAACTGAACAAATTACTTGCAGATGTGCAACCTACAGCTGATCCTGCTAAAGCCTTTAAGGATGTAGCAGCAGCCTTCCTAGTTGGAGCTATGCCTAGAAAGGAAGGAATGGAACGTAAAGATTTGCTTGCTGCCAATGTTGAAATTTTTAAAGTACAGGGTGATGCCCTCAATAAATATGCACGCAAAGATGTTAAAGTACTGGTTGTTGGAAACCCTGCCAATACCAATGCTCTTATCTGTTCTCACTACGCTCCATCCATTCCAAAAGAGAATTTCACTGCCATGACCAGATTGGATCAAAATCGTGCCCAAGCTGCTTTGGCTGCACGCATTGGTGTGCAGGTACTTTTTTGCAGTATTTACTTCACTAACTCTAATTTAAACAATTTATAAAATAATGATTATTCTGTAATGTTAAACAGGTGGATAAAGTGAAAAACATAACAATTTGGGGTAACCATAGCTCAACCCAATTCCCTGATGCTGCACATGCAATTGTAACTACATCCACCAGCACTAAACCAGTTGTTGCAGCTATAAATGATGAACAGTGGTTAAATACTACTTTCATTGAAACAATTCAAAAACGCGGTGCAGCAGTAATCGCTGCCAGAAAAATGTCATCTGCTATGTCGGCTGCTAAGGCTGCTGGAGACCACATGAGAGATTGGTGGCTTGGAACTAAGCCCAACGAATGGGTCAGCATGGGTGTGGTTTCTGATGGAAGCTATGGAATTCCCAAGGATATTGTATTTTCATTTCCTGTTACAGTTCAAAAAAAACAGTACAAAATTGTTCAGGTATGCGTATTTTTTACTTGATAATAAATTACTTACTATAAAATCAAATCATTGTTTTAATATCTTAGGGATTATCAATAAGCGATTTTGCACGATCAAAATTAAACGTAACGGCAGCGGAATTAGAAGAGGAACGTGCCGAAGCTAATAATGTTCTCAAGAAGTGACTAGGGATGGAGCATCGAAGTACAACTCAAGATAATAAAAGATTATGCACTCAAGCAAGATTATGAAACAATAAATAAAATTTATATGTTTAAGACAAACAAAGTATACAGCTAAGAACAATTCTTCAAAAGAATTCGTGATGTTATTTACGCTTAGACAACAAATGTTTAATTTTTTGAAAGATGTTTAAATGGTAAAACAATTGTGTACCAATATATGTATTTGTTAATAGAAAAGTAATTTGTGGATGTTATTTACCTTATATATATAAACACATTATATATGGTTTATATTCTTGATAGTAATTGTAATAATAATATTAGGAATCAGGTGGTCTTTATAACATATGTTTGTTTTATTCATCTCCCCAGGGATCAATAATAATTTATATTACAGTAATAATAGTAACTATTTTTTCATGTCAATATCATTAATTAATCAATCTCTTCTCACATTTATATTATATTTATATCTTTTTTCCTAGATGCTATCATTACAAGTATACTGATTTTTGTCTATAGTTAAAGTTATGGTGTGAGCATTAAGTAGCATAATGTACAAAGATGCAGAGTGCTCAGTTTTGCCAAATTTTCATGTTGTATTAAGATCATCATTTCCCTATGCTTGGTTCCTTAAATATTCTCTTCCTTTGACTTGTAAAACATCGGTGCCTTATAAGACCATATTGCGTAAAGACACTTGATGAAAAGGGATAAACACTCAAAAAACTGTAACAATTGGTCTCAATGGTAAGAAATATCTTAATTGCAATCTATAACTTAGCACTTTGCAATTATAATTACTTAATTTTGATAAATACCACTCAGTGAATTCACGTAACGCTTCAGATATTTGCGCATATCATGGGCGTAATTTATCAATGATAAAATTGAAGTTTTCGGCAAAATTGCATTTTTTTTCAAATCTTGTTTCTTTTTGTTTAAGAACCATCTTCTGAAGCATAATATTTCACAGAGAAGATAGTATACAAAGATCCATTCTAAAATAAGGAACTGTAAACGTTATGTTCCGTACGATTAAGAAATACACTCGAATATATTCGCAAATATGACTTCGTGAGAAAATAGTTTTCCTCGGTATTTTGGACTATACTGATACTCTAACGTGGTAGTACCTGGAACGGTTATTCGTAGATGTTTACCTTTTGCTAAAAAATATCTATCAATTTAATTTCTTATAATAAGAAAACATATTTTTAAGCAAAATATTAAATAAATCTATGTATATATGAAATTACATTCGAATCGTAAAAAAAGATTTTTAAAAAGACTTGTGATGTATTCATAACTATGCAAATTATTGAAAAGAAAAAATAGCATTAACCATACAAAAATCATTGGTGTTCTTCAGATATTGTAAATGAAATTAAAACGTTCACTAACAGCCTTAAGTATTAAAATATATACAAAATTAAATTTTTTCTAGCATGTTAATCTTCCACTCCAGGTAGCGTACTCAATTAGTTTACTTCTGCACTCAATCCTTAATATGTTAACTAATAATGTTAACGAGCTATTAGCCGCCAATTTTACGCTTTCTGCAACTACATTTTACAAATTCTCAAATATTTAACTAAACTTTTTCATCAAATTCACGAGCAAATAATTACGTTTGTCAAAAAGTAGTTTCTTGATTGGGCAGAAGCCGGTTTAATTTAAATGAAAACCTCTCTCCCTAGTAGCAGCTAAGAGTCTTTCCTTCAAAATCTCCTCAGTAGGATATTCTGGTAATTTCAAATAATGTACACAAGTGTTAACGGAAGGATAACCGCCGGAGCCAGCATCTACTTTTCTCACAACAGTTAGTCTGGGGTGTAAATTGCATAGGCCACCAGGAGGGAGAGCAGAACAGCCAGTTGCAAATTGCAAGAAGGCTTTTCGCTCTGAACCAGTCAGCGATAATAATACATTGACAAATCGCTGGAATCCCGGACTGAAATAAAGATATAGAAAATTATCAATCTGTAATAAATGTACAGAGCATCAGAAAAATAAGAAAGTGAAAAACAAAATTTATTACCTTTCCCTTGTATAACCAAGCTTTGGCTCTGTATAATTGAGTAAATCTTCCCTAGTCCACTGCGGCTTTTGTTCTCCACAAAGCATAGCTCTAACTTCTTCAGGACTGAAAGCATGTAATTTCTCCATTGGAAAAACTTTTGAAAAGCCAGATTTGAAGGCCTCTAGTTGCCTACTGATACCACGATCAAGACAATAATTAACAGTGAGATTTGCGTATTCCTTGGCATTTTCCACGGAGATGAAAACTTCCGATCCTCCCTCAACCAACTCTACGTGATCGTGCTCGAAAACTTTGGAGCTTGGCGAGTACGTCATCGTCAACGCCATGTCTTCTATAGCTACTGATGCACCAGAGGGATGAATGATACGAATGGAGTCCTCGTCATCTGAAGTCCTACCTTCTGAAAGCGTTCTCTCTCTTCTAGCTGCTGCATTCTGTATTTCCTTCAAAAATCCTCCTCTTACCGGATCCACGTGTACCAAATCATCAATATCCAACAATCCATCGTACCATGGTGACGGCTCAAATGTCGATGACACGGTGTCTGCCTCCCCTTCCTCGGATATAAAGCTGCTTGCCATACTAGACGATATACTTTCTTGGGTCACACCATTCAGGCCGATCCTCTCATTAACATTGTTCGTTATATCACCGCGGCACATTAGTTTTAAAAATGGACGAGATAATGGCAAATCTACTAATCTATTGTCTTGCAGGACTTTGGCTAGAAAAACGCCGAGGAACCAAAAGTATCTAACCGAACGGTCGCAAACTACTGAATCTTGGGGCAAAGGTGCGGGAAACAAGCCACTAGGCCGTGTCACGTAGTAGCCAGTAGGCCGGATTGCATCACCGGACAAGCAGTTTTGTTCTTCGTTGCTGTTAAGCTCCTCATCATCACACAACCACAAACCAAGATCTTTTCGTTGTAATTCTGCAGCGACTAATGCGAAGAACTCTAGTGTAGGACCCAATCCAGTACCCTCCTCTCCTACAAACTCAACTTCGAGTATGCTCTTGCGACTTGCATGTATCTGAAACAAAAAAACAAAAAGTAATGATATATATTAATTAATTCCTCATCCATTTGATATTAACTTGTTAAATAAGGCCAAGAACTCACCTTTAATACTTGCTCCGCCCAGTCTAGTAACTTGTCTCCTCTTGGCACACTTACTCTCTCGTGCTTAAGCCTGCCAACACGGAATTCATGACTATCGTCACGCCGAGGACTCAAACCAGGTGCTCTCTGTCTCTCCAAAATAGCGTCGCGTTGAGTCTGGAGCCATACAATTGATCGAGATGCACCAAAGGCAGTACAGCTGAAGTACAGTCGCCTCGTCTCAAAAGGTAGTAGAAACGGACAGCTTCGTGCTAATTCTTCGCACCAGTTTGGTAATGCACCCGCGGCTAATGCTAGTGGATCTTGAATTTGTTGTACTACTTTATTCGTGATCTTTTTGGACGTAAAATCATCTGGGTGTACCCAGCAGTCTCCCTCTTCGGATGCTTCTTCTTCTTTTATCAACTTTCCATCGTCTCTCATGGTACTTATGACAAACACATGTCTCAACAGTTGCAACACATCTTCCACTGTACATACACTTGAATTCTGACCAGGATTACGAGAATAGAGTGTAACGATAGGCGTTGCCCGACCTGATGATTCCTCATCCTTTGCTTCTCTATAGATAATTCTATGAACAAAATGCGGTACACATTACAACCATAATTCTAATGGTAAATATTCACGAATTCAGTATATATTGTTTTCTTTTAACTTACGTATATGTTGGTTCCCATATCCTTCGTAGTTTCTCCTGTCTAGTGCCTAATTCAGTTAACTGCATCAGTTCCTGAACTGCTTGGAATATACTTGCATGTGGTTCTAATAGAGGTAGCTCAACATCTGGCACACCGGGTAATCCTGGGCCTTTCAATATTAATGAAAGCCTTGGCATTGGTGCTGTACCTACGCGTGTAGTCGTTTGGGTTTCACTTCCTGGTGGAGGAACTTCTAAATCCGTTGTCTAATAAAGGGATAATTGGTACAATTAGTTTATATGACCACTAGAACCATAAGCTATTTGTAGAAACTGTTAACAGCATTAGCATACTTGATTAATATTTGTTCGTCCTGGTCGTGGATCGAAGGCAGGAATAAGAGCAGAGAACTGTCGTTTTAAAACAAATTCATCATCCCAAGCACGTCGTTTACTACTTGATGGCGTTTCTTCGTCCATAAATGAAGCCAAAAGATTGCGGCTGACCATCACTTCTTCGTATTCTCCTTCACATCCGTCCGCTTCTTCTTCGTTTTCTTCATCATCCTCCTAATATTTCGAATGAACAATAGATTGGTAAGAAATTTTTCCAATTATGTTTATTACAGAGGTACTATACTGAACATACCTCTTGATCATTTTCATCGTTATCCTCTTCCTCCTCCAAAGGACCGTCTTCATCGTCCTCTAGTTCTGTCAGAAGCGTCGGCCTTTCAACGGTTCGACATCCTCCGGCACTGGATCCAGGTACAACTCCGCAGGAATCCAAGAAGTCATCGAGACTAACCTGAAGCCACAACTGCTCATTACATTAAAGAGAAGTATCTTTTTCGCATTACTCGATTCCTTCTCATCAATAGTCTAAGTCATGCTTAAACTTTTGACAGCTAGTTCAAATTATAATTGAAACTAACAGTTTCAAAGTTACTACTCAGAGATACAAATATATATAAAGAGAAGTACAATCTTACCTGCTCACTTTCACTGCTCGTGCTAGTAAGGGACATGGTCAGTGCCTGGCCGAGACCTGCTCCAGTTGTAGTTGTAACACCACTACCAGCAACTTGACCACTACTCGTCAGACTTGGATAGCTCTGTGCAGTGCTAAGCAGGCCACCAGGGAAGTTAGAGCTCAATGCCAAACGAACCAGACTCGACACAGAGTTAGGTCCACGAGAGTTTGATCCAGTATTAGAATTAGAAGCTATATGCTGCCCACCTGTAGGTCCTAAAAACGTTATTTCTATTTCGTTGCACGATATGCATACTACTCTATACTTTTCCCCATTATAAATAATAAATTAAATTATGCATATTAGAATTTTATAAGCTATAATTTTCGATTTTACATTAGACCATATTAGATAAGTTAAAATAATTAATTGATACACAAAGGGTGAAAACTAACCGTAAGTTCGTCGTCTCGCCATGGCAGCAAACGTTTCTAGCAAACCAGTGGCTGATGCTGGCTCTAAAGTATTGTTAGCATCGGAGCAAGCAAGGTTGGGTACAGATACAGACATAGGATTTGTGACCACGACAGGACAACCACCAACAGTATTTTGGGTGGAGGAACTGGCTTCTTTGTCCCGACTACACTCTTTAGCAGCTAGTTAGAAGGAAAAAATCAAGGTTACGTCTAATATGGTAATTAATTAATCTGGATGAAATTGATTAATAATAGCATTTTCATGAGGATCATAAGATTAAGTTCAAAATTGGAAAACGTATTGTAGCAGGTCGTAAACTGCATGTCTTGTTGTTAACGTACCATCTGTTATTCCTGGATGATGTCTGGCTACGTTAAATGGTTTAATTCTCATTGAATTTTCATCTGCTTCGCCAGATACGCTAATACGTACTGGTACCAAGCCTAATAATTCACCACTCAAGAAACTATTTGTGTTATTTCGTAACCTATCAGCACCTTCTCGCATGCGGTCTAAAACCTCGGTAGCTTCAAGACTCAATAAGCTACTTCCAGACTGCTAAATTGGGAAACATATAATATTTATTATGATGTCTAAATGACAATTTATGTTTGATTTGATGAAATAATGATTATTCACCTTATTGGCTCGAACGGCAGAAAGAAACTTGGAACTACTAGACGCACGATTGCTGTTACTGTTAGTAGAACATTCAGTGTTAAGGGCAAGACTTTCAACAATAGTAGCTAAATCACTGGTTACAGTAGTATCAGGTCTTGGATGTAAAACAACAGAAAGCTCTCCTGTTGAATTAGCTCCACCCTCACCAGTTACGGCAACAACTGCTTCTGCTCGGGCTACTGATAATACACTTTCCGCAATTGACTCTGCCGCTTGCTGCCAATTGTAATAAAATAAATATATTTTAACATTTAGATTCATAATTTGCTATAAACCATGAGAACAATAACTTTTTGAAAAGATATTGATTCTAATAAATAACGTACCTTAGCTGCTAAATTATCTGCGCTCGCTGCTTGATCAGTAGAAGCAACCGAACTACGCAAACCAGTTTCCGTGCAATCGGGTAAGCTTGGCGTACTGCTAGATTTTCGACCAGTTAAAACTCCTGATCCACCTTTGGCTTTAGCACTTCCATCCGTTTCAACGCCAGTCCCAATAAGACGCAGATCAAATTTTCCTTCCGCACCCATTCTATAAGAATTCGATCCTCCGTGATCCCACGTTACATCTATCCAACCATTATGTAGCTCTCCTGTAACTGTACCTTCGCCTAAAACCAGAATTGTTTATAGTATATATATATATATATATATGGAAATTTATTTAGCTATAGGTAAAACCTAATTAAAGGTTTGCCTATTGTACCTACCTGGTGGTATACCGTCCTGATCTTTCCATTTCCAATCCAAACCTCTGGCCACTCGCGCTCCAGTAACCAGATGCCGAAGAACTTGAGTTTTAATAAATCTTCTCTGCTTTCGTACGCAGGCCTCAGCCTCTCTGGCTGTACGTCCCAAATCCTCACAGACGCCAGTTACATCTCCGTATACTTCAAATCCGGATACTGACAGATAGTGTGTTTGACCAGAAGCATTTTTTCCAATTTGTTGCAATCTGAGATGTCGCCAACCCTGAGTTTCATCAGCCGGCGGATCAAATGTCCATGTAGCAGTGCTACCAGGTTCATTTAAAGAGCCGTCATCGAGATGAGAATATAAAGTTGTCCAATTTACTCCATCTTTCGATGCTTGAAACTTCCAATTTCTCAAAGCACTTCTTCCATAGCCCCTCGCATGACGCAACGTGTAGGCGTTAGGAATAAGCCAAAGGCCTAAATCAATTGAAAACCATGCTCTTTCATCATCACTGGTATGACAATTTAAAGCTGATGGATCGCGACTAAGAATATCTTCGAGATGCCCGTATGGTAAGTTCCTTCCATTACTGGACGTAACTACGACTAGACCATATTGACCAGGATTTACCCATTCCGGACAAGTTCTGTAAATGAATAGTTTCAATTGTGTAAGTTAATAATAATAATTTATACAGACAAGTAGCAATATAAACTCATTGGCTTACTTTGCATTAGTTCCAATCCAATAAAGAACACCATTGTCGTCAAAATCATGCTGATATTTAAATGCTATTTTGTTTCCTTCTTTTAGTTTTTTAATAAAAGTAAATGTTGACCGTTCGTGATCATGCCATTGCTTAGCAACCATTTTTAGTAAGTGGTTTTCCAGTTGTTGAATCGTACTCAATGGCTCCATTTTTAAACTTCTACCCGATCTGTCTATTAAAGCACTTTCCCCTGCTGCCTTTTCAAGCCTAAAGCGTAACCTCCTTGTTAATATCTGTTCAAAAACAAAACATGTGATTTAATTACCTATTTTATTTTTTAAATATTACGAGTATTCATTTCTTTTAAATATTTACCTGTAATCCGTAACCAGAGCCTGGTGTATCATACAAGTATATGGGTAATTTTTCAATGGACTCTAAAACTGAAACAAGTTTATGCACTAATGTTTTGGCTGAATTATGATCCTTTTTAACATCGGTAGCTTGGAAACAGTTCTTAAATACAGCTATCCTCTGCATTCGTAATTTTGTTGCTCTTAACGTTGTGGGCTGTGGACCAGGTGATGCGGCTAATAATGAGAGTAACGTCTGTACAAGGCCGCTAGAATGTAATTCATAAGCTGAAACTCGTCCTTCCTCATTTAACAATATTTTTAGTTCCTCTAAAGCAGTTTGCAGTATGTTCCGCCACTCACGACGACCGGCCTGCTGTTTCTGACATGCTTTTTCAATTTGACTAACAATTGCACCAAGCTTAGCTACGACACCACGTGGCTGTGCTTGGGCAGCTTTGAAATATCGCTCGTAAATGTCTTGTGCCTGGACTTTAACCTTCTGTTTAATTGCTTCAATCTTTGAACGTAATCGTTTTCCTCTCTTTCCAGCCCAACCTGCTGCAAATTCTGGTCCTATTTTACGGAATAAAATTTAAAATAAATGGTAGTACAAATTAAATAACAAGCGTATCTATTTCGAAACATATCAAATTATAATTAGTTACCTAAGCTTGTTTCTGCTGTGAAAGAGTGTTTGGTACCACGATTTGATTCGAAAATAAAACCTGGCAGATCTTCTCTAAGTATGGTAGCTTGAGGATGACCCTCGCTGTTGTGAATGCAAAGCTCGCTCTCCTTTCTGCTCGATAGGGCCCAATTACCAACCAACAGCCTTGTAGTACCGGGTCGGGACAGCACTGGTTGGCTGACATAATTCTGTTTCACCTGCATACGAGCCCTCTGTAGTTTCTCCAAGAATTCTCCCCGGTTCTCTGAAAAATGACGAGAGAATGATACGGAAATGCTTTTTGGGAAATATTCAAAAGGTGAATATGATTGAGTCGAGATATGTTACAGCGATAGATGCTAAGGTCATGCTTAGATAAGGGAAAGCCTATGCATCACCCGCTGACTTTGAAGTGATGGATAAAAGACCATGCGCAGCTATAGGAGTTGAACATAGTACCTACCTTCGGTAGTAAGCGACTCTGTGTTCCTCCCCTTTCCTGTAGGCAGTTAGTAAAACCAGTTATTCACTAAACTATTCCCCTCGCAAACGTTAATTACAAATGAAATAGATAAACATTCGAGAAATAATTGGAGAAGAGCTAATATGCATAGCGCAAATGGTGAGGGGACTGCGGAAATATTACAAGAAGTAGAGAAACAGTGACAAAATGTACGATACACTGATCAATGAACTAAATGCTGCTGACAGTGATACGCAGCACCTACCTGTCGTATCTGTTCCTCCTTCGGGGCTTCCACTCGAGTACATTGTTGCCAATTTCCCATCCAGAATGAATCTGAACCATCCATTGCTCCCATTTGACAATTCTAAGGCGGCGGCATCCGACCAGACGTATAAACAATCTCGACCTCTGCATATACACCAGTCCCTCCAGTGATACGCTCGGCCAACCAACAATTCTCTCGCATCCTCCATTCTCTGTTCTTCGCTAGATTGATTCTGTTCAGTTTCAGGCTCAGGTACAGTCTCTTGTGGACCAGCCAGTGCTGCGACTTTTGAAAACACTCCTAATCGAGCAAAATGTTCCAAAAACTCATCCTTCCCCTTTATCATCAAATCTTGGATCATTTGCAGAACAATCAAGTGACCATCTTCGTCTTCCTGTTAATAAAGAAGACCATTTTTAAACTCTTGATGAAACAATAATTTTCAGCTTTCTTCTTTAATGAAACAAGATGATCATCGAGATTACATGGAATTATTTACTTCAAAGCAGTAGTGTCAATGACTGTTTTATATAGCCATGTTAAATATGACACAATATAACACAAATTTACGTTCGAGCCAACAAAGGTATTGTAGTTGACTCGAAATGAAGCAGGAGCTCTTAGATCCCACCAGTGGCAGGCAGACAGTCGACAGGAGTGGACAACTGGCTATTTGCTAAAAGAAGGGAATCACTTTTTAGTCTTGCCAATCCTTCATTTCTTTTCATTTTCCTCGTTTAGACTTTTCAGACATCTTTGCTCAATCTTCAATACAAAACAACAGCTGTCCTCAAATGCCAAGTTAAATGCCAAAATTATAACGCGTTACGCATCATTATTAATATTAGCACCATTGCTCATTGTTAACAATCTTCCACGCCATGGTATACAGTGCATACTATGGTGCTGCTGCAGATACTTGAGATTAAAGTCTATCAAGTAAACTTTTGAGCACAGTAATTGTGAGCCATGCGTAAGTATGTTAGATCTCACGCTTCGATTAAAATAAGTACTTTTTGTTAATGGTAAATAAATATAGACGTGATTCTAATGCAATGATAGTAATTAATAGTCATAATAAAATTTGTAGATTACGAACAGGGACGAAAGGGTAAACATAGGGCCTTCAGGATAGCGTGAGCAAATAGTATGCGTCGGATTTTACCGTCTTATCAATAATGTAGTACTGGGTACTGCAAGACTTGCGCGGCGTAAGGCAGGGCAATTTTGGGCCAATGATCGGCTTGAAAGGTGGAGGTGGTGGCGTTGACACCGTTACTATCTCAACCTCCTGCGAACAATCTTATCTAAATCACTTGTACCGTCTGTCTACTTGCCTGCCTGCCTGCACGCATTCTGGGACCTTAGAAACTTATTTCTATATAAATAAGAATTATTCATAATATATTGTAAATAAAATCTTTTAATTATTAACCCACCTCGTTATCTAACACATTAGCAATCACCTCTACCAAAATAGCACCGCAACCTGCAGTTTCATCAGAGCCACAAGTTTCTGTCAGTAGATCCGGTTGGATATAGTGCACCATCTTCCTAATTAAGCTCAAGCTCGCTTTTCTAACACTGGGTAGCATCGTCGATTGAAAAGTCGCACAAAATACTGGCAATAGTCTTTTCAAATATACAGGAGCCATTTCAGGATCACCCTTTGGTTCAGTGAATTCCTCTACCTCTGCTTCTTGCTTTCTGTGCTCTTGATTAGGTGGAAGCATCCATTCTCCCGGAGATTGTAAGATAGCTGCAACTTCTCTGTGTCCCTCATCGACGCGTTCTCTAGCCTTATCCAATGGCGTTTTCCCATCCTCATCGCGTAAATCTGGATTAGCTCCATGCCTCAGCAGAACTTTAGCTATTGCAGGCCTTCCAAAGCAGGCAGCATAATGTAAACTGGACGAGCGTTGTCCCTTATTCACATCTGCCCCTCTATCACACAGAAACTCCACCATTTCTTGTGTACCAAAAGCCGAAGCCCAATTCAAAAGAGTTTGACCAACGTCGTCCATAAAATTAACCTCAATATTTCCAGAATCGATTGCTTCTATTAGAGCATCTGTATCTTTCGACCTTATACAGTCTATTAGTTGTCTGTGAGATTTTTCACAAGCGCTGTCCAAGCGCCTCAGTCTTGGTAATAATGGACCCGAAGAGCCACCCGTTGGATTTCGACCAAGTGCAGATCTACCTTCGAATAGCAAGACCAATAAAAGGTCGACTAATCTCATAGAATCAAGGGCGCATCTTTCATCTCCCTTCAAAGCTTTTTCTATTGCATCGGGAAGTTCAGATCGTAAGAGATCGTGGGTAATAGAGGGCGATCCTCTACACAGAGTAGATAGAAGACTTATTATTGTTGAAACAGATGCACAAGACTTGGGTTCTGGAGCTGGTATTGTTGTTGCTGTACTTGATGGTGGAGGAGTCTTTGGATTGCCAGAAGTGGCAGCCACAGCTGTACCAGACCCTGCTGCATTTGATAACCTGAAAGAGCAAGTTACAGTTATTTTAATTATTCTCTTGAAGTAACAAGATATTTCATGACTATGAGAAGATCTTTACAATCGTTGGCATACCTATATAAAAGTTCAGAAACTAATCCATTAGATGCTAATGGTGCAGGATCGGTTCCCCTTCGAGAAAATCTATCAGCCAACGATGCGAAGCACCTAAGTGCTCCATCCGCAACATGCGCGTCCTCGTGTCTGAGTAACGTTGATAATGCCTCGACACAATCTGGTAAAGCCCGATCTTGGGGCTCAACTTTACCACACAGTCGCGATACCACAGCCATTGCTGAATGTAGAGTGTCACGATGGACACGTGCTCCATGCTCTCGAATAAAACATAACGCACATGGGAGACCACCAGCTTCAAAAACAGCACCAGCCTCCCTGGCACATACTAGTTCCAATACCTAAAATTGCATGCAAAGTAAATTATTTCACATCTAATATTTTGTTTCAAACATTGCCCTAAAAAATTCTATACAATACCTTTATACATTGTTCTGCCAAATCTCTACTCGCTCTTGAACCAAGACCAGCCCCAGAGAGACGGCCACAAATAGCTTTAACAGCACCATCTATAGCTACTACTCTGCGAGTACATTCTGCTGAAACATCCAGATAGTAAGTAATGGCCCTAGCAGTTACTTCCAAAACACTATCTGGTGCAAGTTCATCCAAAAAGATACGGCACAAAGCAGGAAGAAATGTGCGAGGAGGACAACTGTAGAAGAACAGAATTTTAATGTACAAGAAAGGTTCTGTCTCAAAATTTTCACTTACCATTCAAAACATCGATCAACATTATCCGACATAAGTAAAAGCATACACAATTGCTCCAAGGCAATTAATTGCATATCTCTTTCATCTCCTTGCCCCATACTGAGCCATTCCAACAATGTTTCTGGATCTACGTCAGCCATCTGTATAATAAATTAATTTAGTGAAAACTAATAATAAAATTATCCTATAAGATAAAATGCTATACTTTTATCAATCTATTATATTTCTAACAAACCATTAGTATATTTACTAGTAATAAAAAATTAATAATACATTTGGCTTTGCTAACCTTGTATTTTTAGTAGCACCAATAAATGAATTTCAGAGTGATAATCTGAAAAAGCAATGACACATCACAATGTAAATTCAACTTATGTCTTTTACATATATACATATATATTTTTTTAAAAATCTACAAATATGTGTATATACTATCAAGTAAGCATATGTATAAAGAAAAGAGTCTTTAATTATTTCAATCTCACTATAAGAAGGCGCCAAAACAATAAGCATTAAATTTCATGATGTATTTACATAAAGAATTTGACAACTTTCTCCTACTCATGTTCATGGCAATGAAAATATAGGTAGATATTCCAAGAGTTACAGGTCCTATGAATCATCGTACTCGACGATACGGTGTAACAATAGAAGCGATAATAGATATGGAATTGAAAACTTAATGCCTAACAAATAGACACACGTGGTTTGAAAAATACCGTAAAAAGCAGAGCATCACATTTGCCAATGGAGTACAAAGGATGACGAAAAAAAATTTATTGTAACGAGAAAAATAAAGTTGCAGCAAATTATGTCGGGTAGATTTTCTCAGCATTAAAAGATTTCAGCTCAATCATTAAATTTTCAATCAAATTTTCAAAAAGAAATTTATCCGTATTTCAACAGAGATGCGACCTTCTTGCACGTAGGAACACATACCGTTTAGCACAGTGCTCCATTCTTTCCGAAGGGTCAGGTCGCCATTCTTCGCAAGACGTTTTGTAAAAAAGCACGAAAGACAATTCAAGTTTATCAATCAAATCGGCCCGTTATCGATGCAAGTGTTTTAATGCACCAACGGACCGAATTAGCTCTCCTCCGAGCTCAAAACTTCTTATCTTCCTCTGGTGTCGTCTCGCATACACTTCGCCATTTACGTGACGTTCGGAGCACTTCGGAAATGGGACTATTTGTGATTGAAGGAGCCGAGCGAGCAGCCAATTACCAACAGGCAGCAACCAGCTTACCTTAAGCCGAATTTCCACGATTCCCCTAGATCCTACAATTTAAATATTTACCTTACGCTAATAATTCCTCGAAAAAAAATTAAATTTTGTATAAAAATTGTAAAGGCAAAAATAAAACTACCTTTTTTTATAAAAAAAATTTAGGGCTAATCATAATTGCCGCGTTATTCGTTTATTGCATTTTAAATAAGTAAAAAGGGCGCTGAATGCACCTGAAGGCCGTAAGCATGATACCAACCTATGAAAAGTTTTGGGGGAAATAATTCGGATATGACGTCAAAACTCACTATTTTTATGTTTTTAATTAAATTTGGTTAAGCCTAATATTTTTCATTAGTTTATGACTCCTACAAATTTAATTTTAATGAACAATTGTCCCAGTATTTTTTTACAAATAATTAAATTATACTTCAAAAGAGAAATTGACGATTGGGCGTAAAAAGCGCAAAATACATTTTATTAACACATTTCCTTTATAAATATTAACAATAGAACACGGAGGAATGTTCTAGATTTTTTCAATCTAAACGTTTTTGCAAGAATTTAATATTTCAAAAAAAAGAAAGTATGTCATATCTAAGAATCCAAATTTTAAGATAATTGTAAATAAAATAAGTAATGTGTTATTTTTCAATAATCACTCATGAATAGACCTCTTTTCTTCCTCTATTAAATTGATTTAAAAAGAATTGAAACGCACTTAAAAATTTTGCCTCCGAATTTTATGTAATTTTTAATACTGCTTTCAGAAAATTTTCTTCCTTTTCTCTGCAACTGAAATTCGAAAAAAGAAGTAAAGCTCTCTACATTCTTTTCATAGAAAAATGATTTAAAAGTAATAAAAGTACACACTGCTTCTCTCTTGAATAATTTCCTTTCTCTTTTCCTGTTTGTCTTTTGGCAAATTTTCCACAATGGTATCAATAAAATTGTCTAGAACTAAAGCCCTATTCATTGAAAAAATTTTGGCTCTACAAATAGGGCATTCCTTTTTCTTTTTATTCCAAGTATGTATGCAAAAATAGCAAAACGTGTGTGTGCAATTTAACGTTGTTGCTTTTATAAACAATTCAGCACAGATACTGCAGCCAAATTGTTCATCCATAATATCATTAACTTTATTAAATACACTCTCTTTTTGAGCAACAATTGGATTTGTAGGAGCTGGAGAATCAATTGTCAAATCAATAGTTTCCATTACCTCAAAATTTTGAATTTCACCAGCATTTATTATATCGAAAATGATGCAGTTACCTAAAATGTAAACATATAACATTATCTAATCATGAACGTATAAATATTGAATTATAAAGGTTTTAAAAATACCATTTATAGCCTGAAGTTCGGTAGCTTTGGCTTTCTCTTCATCTAAAGCCTTTTCAGTTTTCTTCAACTTTTGTTCAAGTTCATATTTCTCATTTAACAATTTAACCTGGATAGTTCTTTCTTTTCTCACCTTCATCTCCATCATAGTTTTCCACTCTATTTGTTGCTGCTCCCTCCATATTTCCATTTGTTGCTTCATCTTCACTTCAAGTTCTTCTTTCTCCTGCTTACTCAAATCTAAAGCTTCTTGCCACTTTGTTCTCTCTTCATTTAGACGAGCCTCAAACTTAACTCTTTCATTCTCTAATTCTTGTAGCAATTCTGTGTAGACTTTCTGTAAATTTTGTTCTTGGGCATTGACAGCATCTATTTGTGTTTTTAAAGCGGCAATTTGTCTTATTAAATCTTCTTTATCTTCTATAGCTGCATTTTGCTGCTTTAATAATTCTTCTAGTTGTGCTTTCAGATCTTCTTGCTCTTTTTGCTTAGTTTCTAATTTATCTTTGAGCTCCTTTCTCTGAAGAGCTTGATTCTCAGCAAATGTCTTTTGTTCTGTCAATACTGTTTCTAATATTTGCTCATCAACACGTTGTCTTTTAATAGGATGTTCTGGCATGGTAACGAATGTTACTACATATTTAAACTCTTCGGACGAACCAAATTGTACTTGATCACCTTTATTAAGTTTGAATTCTACTCCTTTTTCTAATACATTACCATTAATTAGTGTACCACTGGAGCTTTTATCTTTAATAATCCAATCATTATTACCAATGCTTCTTATAATACAATGGTTTCTTGATATGTTAATGTCTAATATAATCTCATCGTTTTCTTTAGCTCTACCAATACTAAACTGAAATAAAAATAAAAGTATAAAATTGCACAAACAAATGGCAATATTAAAAGCTAATTTATAACAAATATACCTCATCTTTGTCTATCATAATATCACGTGTTCTAGCATTTGGATCGATTTTTACTAAAACCGGCTTTAAGTCGCCGTAACCTTCTTCGGAAAAATTCCGTTTCTCAGATTTACTTGTGTCCATTTTAAGTTAATCAAATCGTTAACCAAAAGCCATAAGAAACTGTTGAAATAAAAATTGAAAGAGTACAGGAGTATATTTATGACATATTGTTAGCTTTGTTTGGTTAGGTTCGTTTATTTACCAAACATGCTTTTATGCACAAGGATACTACATTAGAATCCTTGCATATAATAAATTTTTATACTAAATGAACGCATAACTTTACGTACATTTGTTGCAAAAGTGTAAAAAATGTTCTCAACAACGCCGAATTATTCTAGCAAAACGTAAAGTGATGAAAGAAAACATGTCTTTTGTCACATTCTTTATATTTCAATCAAACCACAACAAATTCTAAAGACAAAGATATTAGAAAATACTAAACTTGTATTTCTTTATAACTATGATAAAAATTCAAAACTAATTAAAAATAAGACTCGGAGTGAGACAATTTCCTCGTATTATATTGTAACAGAAATGTATACATACAAACACAAATATTCGATATATACATATATATGTAATATATATCGAATACCCAGCTTTTATCCCTCAATCGGTATTTTGTATTGCCATACAGTTCTGAGAAGCGAATTCTGAAAGCTGATTGGCCGAAGCAGGCAGCAGCCCGGTAAATTTCTGCGAATTTAAATAAGCTAAGAAGGGATACATCAGGAGTCAAATGTTGCGTTGAAAGAATCCAACATATCAGTTCTCTCTGCGTCGTTCAGGTTTTCGTTAACGAGAAAAATGCTATCCACGAAAGCAACTAGTATCGCCATAGACAACACTAATCTTGGCGATGATTGCGAATTAACACTAAGATTATTAGAATTGTTAAAGCAAACCGATTACGAATTGGTGCAGGAAAATGGGCAGCGTCGTTTGACTGCACCAGAAATTGCTAGTGGTGAAAAACACAGGATAAAGGGTGCAGAAATCTTTCTGGGACGTTTACCCAGAGATTGTTACGAGGATGAATTGATGCCGATTTTGCAAAGGATTGGACGTTTGATGGAGCTTCGTTTGATGTTGGATTTTTCTGGTTCTACGCGGGGCTATGCATTCGTTCTTTATGCCGATACAAAAACTGCCAAAAAAGCTTGCCAAGAATTAGACGGTTACCAGATACGTCCAGGGCACCGTATAGGTGTAGTGAAATCAGTGGATAATTGCCGATTGTTCTTTGGCGGGGTGCCTAAGAACAAAGGGAAAGCGGAGTTTCTCGAGGAACTCAACAAAATTCTTGAGGGCATCACCGATATTTATCTATATCCCAGTGCGCACGATAAATCTTTGAATCGCGGATTTATCTTCGTAGAATTCAAGGATCATAGGGCCGCAGCCATGGCTAGAAGGAAACTGATTCCTGGCAGAGTTATGCTGTGGGATCACGAAATCGCTGTTGACTGGGCAGATCCTGAACCCGGGGATCCCATCGACGAGGACGTTATGCAAACGGTAACATATTTCTTCTCTCTTAATTTTAGATAATCTTCGCGTTTTTCGGAGTTTACTTTTTTCAACACGGCCTTTTTCAATTATGATGGGCAGGTTACGGCTCTATTCGTGAGAAATCTTTCACTGAATACATCCCAGCAAAAGATGCGCGAGATTTTTCAGCGGGATACTGGTATTCCAATTTTAAAATTGAAGAAAATCAATCACTTCGCGTTTATACATTACGAGAATCGCGAATCTGCTCATACAGTTTTTCAGATAATGTCGCGTAAGTTTGTTTTTATCATTTTTACGTCTTTTCAAGGACATAGAATTTGTTGTTTTAATGGGAATATAATTATTAAGGACCGGGCAGCGTAGCAGAAAAGGAAGGCTGGGAGATCCGCTGGGCGAAACCGATTGGAGCTACGAAACTTTTGGAACGACAAAAGTGTATAAATGAAGCTGTAGCACAATCAGGAAAAATCGAGAAAAAGAGCGAGAGGAAACTCACTAAAGATGCCTCGTCATTAAAAAACAAGATTTTAATCGATGAGGGTACTATTAGCAAAAGTACTGCCCATATGAACGCTTTGCAAACTTTGGTTCTTGAACGTTTCAATGCCTTTTGTACATTCGAGTGTCTCCGAGCAACGGACTACCAAGGATTTATGTGCAAAGTAAACATTTCTTTGTGTACATTGTTCGGTGTAGCTTTGTTTCTTTTAATGTTGATGAAATATTTTAAGAAATATATTTTTTTAGGTAACGATATTCAAAGATGGACATCAACAATTCGAGTATCTCGGAGATGTAATGCCGTCGAAGCACAAAGCGATAAGCGTCACTTCTCTGAAATTATACCATGATCTAAATCAAATACGGGAACATCCAGGTAAACATTTATTTTTCTTTTTTATTTATTCTTACTTCTAATGTAAAATTTTAAATCAATAAATTTTATTTTCTGTTTTAATAGACATTTTTCAAAATTGCACTACTTATTCTTATTAGAGGAGAATTTTATTAGGAACTTCAGTCTCGTTTCCGAAAATTTAAGAAACCTTCGCAATAAAAAGCAAACTTGCTACAGAGATTTCTATCCATTCTTAAATGTGCAAGTATAAATAATTTTAGTAGCAAGATGCATGATTTCAGCCGAGATAAATTTTATAAGCTGATTTTAAGAAGACTTTAGCAATGATTAAAAGTTATCATTTTTCTCTAAAAAAATTGACTTTTAGAATAAATTTTACGATTTTTATAGCACGGCTGAATCATATCTTTTTATTTATGTTATTTATAAACAATGAATTTCTGGCGAAAATATTTCATTTATCATATAATCTTAACAATTAGAATTAACTCAAAATATTTCCTACAAGTAAATTAATTTTTTATTTAATTATATTATCCATATCTTGAATATCTAAGTTTATCATATAAAAATTGTATCTAATTTATTTTTTATTTTAATTAAATGTAAATAAGGTATGGAAATTGTATAAGAATTTTAAAATAAAAGCTTTTAAAATTTTAACGATTGAGAGTGAAATTGGTTCAACCTGCACTCGAGGTAGCTAAAATTTTGAATGGTATTTCTACATAGCTCATAGGTGGCAAAATCTTTTCATAATTTTGAAGAATCATCCGTACAGATTGATTATCAGTATTCACTGTTCCATTAGTTGCTGGTAGTCTGACGCAGCGTACTAAATCTCTAGCCTGAGTAAAGCATTCGTTCTTGTCCGAAGAAAAAGTTTTACTAGCAAAGTTTAAAAGTTTGCCAATTGCACAATCGATTACATTATCGTTTGGTATTTCTCCTTGACCACTCTCTACACATTCTTTGATTGTTTTGCTCATCCAGTGCCAATCTTCCCAATCGTCATCGTAGCTCACATTCTGATTCTCCATTTGCCATGTTAAACGTGCTCGATATCTAATTGTTAATTTTATTGCAATAATAATAATAGCAGGATATTAAGAAATTGTAAATAAATATGTCCATATTACAAAGTACTTTTTTTCAGATTACTTACACCCAATTCCAAGGATTCTTTCCAAACTTCACCCTGCGCAATTTTCCCATATAGGAGAACATGTTGAAATCAATGGTCGTCAGTTGATTGTCATCAAAGTAAAATTCTTCCATAAATGGAAGCATCTGGTAAACAGGAAAATCTATTCCTTGGATGGCATTGAACGATATATCCAAAACTCGAAGTTCGTATGTATTTATAAACAAAAATCGGGATACCCATGTTAACTTATTCCCATATAGTATCAATTTTTCTAATTTCGTTAAGCCTATCAAAGCTTCTTTGTCGAAAGTTTGAATTCCACACGAATGTAAATCCAGTGACCGTAAAGTTTCGCTAAATTTAATGAAACTTTGCCTGTGTGCAAATAGACGTTAAATACGAGCAAATTTATTAATTAAAAAACGATTCATTTTAACGATAATTGTTCTTTCCAACTTTACCCAGGAACATTTAGTATATTTGAGTCATAGATTTTGATTGCTGTCGTATTGGCCAGTGCACGTTCCAAGCTTTTTTGTAGCAAATTTATTTCAGTGCAAATGAAATTCCTAGTTTGTCTCGACTTCGAATAAACTGACGTACAAGCAGATGAAACAAAAGAAATCGGAGATAGAAAAAGCACAAAAAGAAACACGTAATAGTTACTCATTTTTAAAATCTAAACTCTATCCAATTTTAATGAAGGAGCTGCGTCGACTGAACACAAATTTATTCTGTAATAGAGAGAAATAAAGATGCGTAGGCGTTCATTATCTTCAGTCTCTGTGGCTTCTTCCTTTGGATATCGGTGGAACGGATGTGAAAATTATTTCGTTACTAATCATTAATGTTTATCGTAAAAAATAATATCTACTGTTAAGAATATCGAAAACTATGATGCACAACATATATAATATTAGTAAAAAAAATAAAATAAAAGCCTGCATGAAGCGTCGTTGTGTGCTGATGATTAAATAAAAACAAATTATATTTTTCACAAACAAATGTATAATTTTTTGTCAGTAGAAATAGATCTACGTTTATTGTCATAAAAACAGTTGATATTTACACCATATGATTTAAAACTATGCTTTTAGATCTACATTTATGAATCAAAAAATAAATTCAATGAATAATTATTATTAGTATTAAAACGAGTTTAGCGGATAATTATTTATAGATAAACATTAATATGAAATTAATAGATAAGCAATAAGAATGTAGGATAAATTTGTTTGCATTATTTAATAAGTGAGTGGGTGATGAATGAGCTAGCGATGGATAAGAAGTTTTTGCTATTGATTCGTGGCTGGACAAATCTTTCCTGATTGGCGTCAATGTATGTGTCGAAATCGATCCTGATTTCGAAGTTGGTTTTGATTCCTCACGATTTTCGTATAAATAATTTTTACCTTTTCCTTCCTGCTTTCCCCATCTGTTACTCAACTTCACCTTTTCAATCGAACCTATGGTTCCTACCAGAGGCAACTCTGCGCTCAAAAAATAAATTAATTGAAGGTATGAATTATTTTTATAGGATTTCATCCACAATGTTTTACCTTGAAGTCTAACGCTCTCATCAGCTGTGCCAAATTCATTCTCTGATACGCACACGTAAGCACCGTAGTCCTGCTTCTTCAGGTTTCTAATCGTCAGGTTCATCAAGTAAGAGTAATCGCTGACCAGGACTTCTGACAAAACGTACTTTTCATCCGTTAAGATTTTTTCACCTATAATATAAGAATAAATATATTTCTTGTTATCTATATCTTGTTTTAATTTTCAGGAAAACGTGAAAGTTCATTTGATCTCACCGTTATCCCTGTGCCATGTGTTCATTGGTTTAGGCGAGGCCTCGACCAAGCATTGAAAGGTGACATCACTGTTAGCAGGTGCCGCTACCAGCTGGTTTGAAACTTTGATCAGAGGCTTAACTGTAAGCAAAGGAGAGCAATTAATCAGGAAAGTTCATCGGTGCCCTGCCAAGTTACGTTTATGACTCACAGCGAACGTTGACGTAATATCGTTTGCTGACCATTGGTGGTACCCCGTTTGATGCTATGCACAAATAGGAGCCCATTTCCTGCCGCTGAATTCCCCTCAAACGCAGCTCCTCACCTTCGTACGATTTCACTACCCAGTTCAAAGATCCAGAAATTTAATTCCAATATCACTCACCAACCCTCAACCAGAACAAAGAAAACTACCTATTCAATCAATTTAATTCAATAAACCTAACTCTGGACATTTAACAAAATATGTGGTATATATATTTCAAATGCATATTATATTTAGTTAACCATTGATCAAATTTAAACACCAGAAAAATTCTTTTTTCAGAATCCTATGAATATTATTTAAAAGAAAACAATGATTAAGAGGTAAATGATTGAACGAAAATACGGAAGTTACATCTTATGTTGGTAGAATGAAGTGAATATATTAGCAAAATGAGATGAAGGATAAGGCTAGTTGTCTATAGAATATAGAATAGAGCCACCATCAATCACTCAGAGTCAGAGAAGCTAATCGTATGTCTTTGTGGACGAACAGAACCTTAAAGAACTTGAATAATGAAAGGAGAAAATAAACCCCTTTTTTTACAAAGGAATTAAATTCCTGAATGGGAAAATAGTGGATAAGCACCTCGTTTTATCCCTTGGTCGTCTCTGATAGTGATGTTCCTACCGTCTTCGCGACGCCAAAGGACGACAGGCGTCGGAGTGCCCGTTGCATGACAAGTCAGTCGAACCTCACCATTCTCCTTCGTCGTAAGCAAGTCGGAATTTTCATCCTGGTCCATTATGTCTGGCGGTATCACTACTTTCATTCGTCCCGTCTGCATATAACTTACTGTTACTATTTAATATTATTTATACTTCCTATATACACACAAATTTCTCAAATCCTTCTTCAATATTAGTTAAAGCGATCATTGAAACAAAATTTGACCATTAAACTAAATTATCAATTGCAATTATCACAAAACTTTCTCACAGAAGGAACTTCATATTATTTGTCTGTGAGATTAATCCAATTAATCAATATTATGGTCTATATATTTTTTAGTAATATAACGAAAACATTACAGGAAAAATGTAGAAGAGTTAAACGATACAAACCAAACTTCTCATAGGGTCAGTGTTAATCTGGCACATGTAGGTACCAGAATCATTTGGATGGACGTTGCTCACGTGGAGCTTCCATGTATTGTGACCGTTGTGGGTAACGTGCAATCTTGGATTCTGTGCGACCATTCGCGTGTGAATTGCTAGGATTGCCCGAGAATCAGACTTTATCCAAGCAACCTGAAAAATCCGCATCCGAAAATTTCTCGATTAATCTATGTTTACGTCTCGATTAACAAGCTTTACAATTTCACCCCCTCTTGCTACTCCATTTTCCATCAAGTTGATGATTAATCGATTCGGCTTTAAGTAGATAAAAATGAACAAAATCTTGTATAGCCTGAACAGTAAATGCAATAAGTAAAAGCCATTAAAGTTTTATCAGAATTGGACACTTGTTGCTCTCTGCTTCTTTCCAAATGCTTTTAGTACTATCTTAAGTTAAACATTGCTATAGGCTATATATATTTGTAACTCTTGTAATTTTACAATTTTGTAATAATCGTGTAGTTTTATTGATTTTTTATTTATGTGAGAGACTGCAATCGATAGTCGAAAAACGTGCCTCGGGAGTGAACGAGTGCCGGAATGAAAGTCATTCACAATCAGTTTCCCCTATTTCCCTCGCTGGTTCCAACTGTTATATTTGAGACGAGCTACCCTATTGAACAGCTGAAAGGGCTTTTGGAACGCGAACAAAAGTGCATTTTTATCCTGAACCGATAAACCGTAAAGCGCCTATAAATGACCCTGATGAGATCCACTTGTCGTTTTTATTTTCCACCCCCTCGTTTCTCCATATATATGTACATATATACTTTTTATGAACTTTTAATGAACTATTAATCTCGTTTATATTGCCTTAAAATAATTCATTCATTTCTCATAATTTTTTAATATCATCTTCCTTTTAACTATAGCCTTAAAAATCATGCGTGAAATAAGATTTCGTGACGAATAATTATTATTTGAACAAATATAATCTATAATTTATATTTTAATTTTAAGTAAAAAGTATACTCTTACTGATTTCCTGTTTTTATCAATTTCAGTTCAAGCGGTATTCGAAGGAAGATTGTATCTGTAATCAGTTTCGATTGAGGGAAACCGTGTCTGGGATATTAGCAGCGGTGATTTGATATCCTTTCTTCCAGTGGTTGTCTGGCTAGTCGCTGTTATATCACGTGCCATCCGCTGGAGCTTCCAACAATTGTTGAATTCGCACGCAATCAAACTTGGACTTCATCCCGAAAGTGAATTACGCGCAGGTTGGCCAAGGAATTTTTCATTCATATCTATATCGAGTAAGACTACCTCTACGTCTAATTACATTGTTTGATTTACCCAAAATGAATTCTGATTTCCACCCTCCCAATCTTATTTACTTTTGTATACGATTGAAAGAGCTTTAATTGAGCCTATATTTTTGCAGATTAGAAACAAACGTAAAATTATAGAATAAGATAAAATATAAATATTGGATACAATGATATGATAAATCCATTAAATGCATTTACCTTGTAAGATTGAAGATGATTAACGACGCAGGTGAAGGACACGTCACGACCTTGAGTGACTGTGTGGTTCTCCAGGGGTGCCAGAAACTCGGGCTGCTGCTTGTACGTATGTAATATTTGACCTGTTTTGAAATGTTTTATTATTTGATTAAAAAAGTCCAATTTCATTTTCATAGACATACCAAAAGTCGACTGAAGAAGCAGGAGGAGAAAATAGATTTTAATGTCCCCTGATGCCATGCCATAGACCATACATGCTAAATGGAAGAAAAAGTTTACTATTAATCCAATCTGCAGCAATCATTATAAATTACAAGATTTGAAATCGGGTAGATTTAATATTTTCGGTGATATTAAGGGAAAGGTTTTAATTGACCTAATTAAACGGAGGTGTGATATTCTGGCATTAGTTATTTGGAGAAGTTTGGGGTAAGAGGTTTGGGTCGACTATTTTAGTCCTAACTCAGGAAGGAGAAGAAGAATGTCACGCCCTGAATCTCGCGTGAATATTATAATCTCGACAGTTGGTCGCCACATAAACGCCAACGGTTGATACTTCCCACCCTTCCAGCAAACCCTGCAGCTAAGCACCGTAATAATGCTCGAAGGTCACTTATTCCTCTCCCTATATTCAACGTAATCTTACGTACGCATTTATGATTTATGATATAGTGATGGCAGCAAGTTCAGATTGAAAGTTGATTGAATTGCATATCATATAGGGTCAGACTGTTTTAGCTGGCGTTGGCTGTAACTTCCCATATATAAGTTCATAAAGCGCCAGTTGTGACTTCGGGCACGTCCTCGTCAAACGGTAAAGGCTTCGCAAGACTTTGAAGAGAATATTACATTCTGTTGTAACAAGTTACTTTCAATTTCCTCTGATATACGATTGGGAACTCATGTGATAATGAATGTATACGTATATATCAATACTAGCATTGATACATTGAATGGACTGGAACATTAATTAATACGTAGAATACTAAATCTCAGAATGATTAAACTTAGATTTTAATTAACTATTAAAGGGTAAGATAAAAGTAAAAACTTTTCCTTTAAAGCACATCAAATTTTCTTTAAATATCGTTTTCTATATAGGTGTATATGGATCCTTAACGGTGGATCATATAAAACATTATATTTTTCAATTACTCGAAAGAAAATTATTTGTCATCGAAGTGCTAAAGTTTTAAACTCAAGTCTGTGGAGTTTCGAGCTTTCACCACTTGCGAAATATACCCCAGGGCGTTCTTAATTGGTTAAAAAATGACCAAGATGCGTCAATAAATGTTGCTATTTTCTTAATTGTGGGAAACGTATATAAAAACTTTCGTAACCTCGAAATTCTATTTAAACAAAACGACAATTAAGAAACTAAAAAATAGAAAAATAAATTCAATTTAGAAAATTTTATCAAAGAACAGGAAATTTTCCAGTTTGATACTAGTTTCTCCTCCCAAAAGAAAGTGGAGGGAATGGTGATAAAACTTGAAGCGAGGGAATAAATAAAAGTTGACGATTACTATCAGCTGTTCATTTGGACTTGGCTATGATAAGAAATTATTTATAAGCTCTTCAAGATTTCCTATTCTCAGACTTTTCCTACCCTCATTTGCTGAAATTGAGTACCGTGAAGATTCTTGGTGCGAATTTAAATTTTAATAAAGTTGCCAAGCTTTCGGATGGTTGATACTCGTCATTGGAATATTATAGTAATTTAAAAGGGTGAGAGTAGACAAATCAGAAAGAAATTAAGAATTGAATGTTGGCAATCAGAGATTTAATAGGTTATGGCGAGAGCAATTAGAAGTTCTTTTGGAACAATGTGGGAAAATGGAAGGGAGTAGAGAGAGAGAGAAAGAGAGAGAAACTTGTGGTACAGTTTGTTCTGTATCGGGCTAATCTTCTCACGAGATTAGCGAGAGTGACTCCATTGCAGCTAGTAAAGTCTGGGAGAACAAGGGTATCTAGCCCCAGTATTGCTTCAAATAAAAGTGCTTCCACCTATTCACACTCACCAGAAAATAGTAGACTTATTACTTTACGAGTTTTTTCACTCCCTTTCCTCCTCTTGTCAAAACTTTCATGCAATTAGCTACCTTCCTTAACGAAACAATAAAAAAAATTTCCAAGCCATTTCCAATTTCCTCTAAGATCCTTTAGCACGAATTAAATGAAACATAAAAAACTGTCTCATTTTTCAACAGGGAAATGCCGGCATTGATAAATTTGTTCAAAAATTAATAAAATATTTGTAGAAAAAAATTGGTTTCAAAACTAGCTTAAAGTATGTTGGTAGAAAAATTTGATTACAAATGAAATGAAATGAAAAATCGACTTTATTTTCAATTATGGGAAATTTATACATATTTTTTCTTGTTTGAGCTAAAATTTAATGTTATATTTGTAGAAGAAATTAAGTGCCAGGTTCAACTCGAATTACGTTAATAGAAAATTTTCATCATTTGTTATTGGAGAATGGTTCAGGCGAGCGTATCTAGATGAATTTTTAAGTCGATATCTTTCTTTCCATTATCTAAAGCGCATTTGAATTCCTACGTTTTTTGCTTTCTCAAATTCGCATTCTCCTGATCTTCCGTATTGGTCGATGGGTTTTTCGTCGTTGGGAAAGTAAAGCAGGTGGCGTAATTAGATATTCCGTGTCGTCTCGGAGAAAAACGCAACAGCTCCTGGATTACTTTGATCCCTCTGAATTTTCAACGTTTCCACCACCTAAATAAAACATCTCCGAATGCTAGGGAGAACTTTGGTAGCTCTGTCAATGATAAACGAGAAGCGAGCTAAATAATTATTAAATCCCGAAGATTAACAATTATATAATCACGTGATATATAAATTTATTAAAAGATTTTCTAATCGTATTTACACAGACTTTCATCATTTGAATATGAATTTTTCATCGAAGTGCAAAATTAAGGAGGAAGAAGGGGAGGGCTTAATTTATCGCTTCACTAAAATTTGTGAAGTTGTTTCGAAAAAATCGACCGGTTTCTGAATGAAACATATCGTCCTGTAAAAGTTAAGTCTGAGATGTACAGAAAATAATCAATCGTGACTATGATGGATTGGTTATGGTTCTCGCTGCTTAAGTGGCAATGACGTTTTCCCGATTCGCATAAAATTTCGTGCACCAAACTTGTACGACGGATCCATCTTACCACTGAAATCTCTTTCTCACTTCCACCTAACTCGCGAGAACTTATTCTTATATAAACTATAACGTTTATAGAGAGAACTACTTAAAATTAAGTGGTAAAATGGTTAAACTATAGAAAAGTTAAAATTAAAATCAGGAGACTCGATCATTTCCGCGCCAAGTGGTTATGGCTTATATAAATCGGACAATGCACATTACACTGTCGATTATGCTTTTTGATAAAAAAAAAAAAAACAGTTTGAAAGTTTAAAATTTGATCGTGACGTCACGCGGGAAGGATTTTGCCTCTCCAGAGTTGCCTCCTTCCAAATTTGGACTGCGCAAGTATCTCCATCGCGGTTGATCACTTTTCAGCCTTTATCCCGCTCCTGTGACATAATTTACATAGTTTCGCTTCGCTGGAGATCCAGTGGAAAACTCGATAAGTAGTCAGCCGAAAGCCGATTACCGCTCGGAGCTTCAATAATTAATCGCCAAGAAAATAGCAATTATTCAAAGCTCTATCCAGCCTTTCTCGGATTGGGATAGTGCACTGGTTGACAAAAATTAATGAAAAAAAGAACAGGAGGAAGGAATGACAGGAATCGATCGACTTGAAGGATTCGGTAAGGAAATTAAAAGAAACGCGCGGATAGAACGTAAATCGCGCGAGTGAAATGAGAAGAACGAGTGTGGTGTGTGGAACTTCTGGGAACCGAGGAAGAAAAAATAGGGCGTAGAAAATTGAACGAAGGAAGAAGGTTGGACAGGAGTGATTTGCAATTACGCAGGGCATTTTTCGTGCAATATTGAGCGAAATTAATCCTGGATGGGTTTGATTGGAAGCAGCTGTGACTTGAAAATGAGATCGACGGTCTGAAATAGGGACGTGGAGGGGTGAAAAAATTTGCAATTGGACAAATTCCCTTTTCGTAAGTTTTATTACTGATCCGCTTACTGTCCCTCGAGGATTGTATCGGAGTGTACGTCACAAGTGCACCTTATTCCATTGTGGACTTGGCTAATTCTATGGGAAATAAATCGGGAGGCGTAGTGAAAATGGCCAAGAGAAGAGCTTAATGCGTCTTGATGGCTTGAAATCGGATTAAAAACGTGATAAATGGCGTTTTCACTGGCGCTTCTTTCCTCGAGAGTGCGTCGTCTCTTTGATGCTTCGCAGATTGTCCAGCATAATCTTTCTCTATTTTCATGCACCACTCGTTCGCACGTTTCATTCTTATATTTCCACTTTGTTATCGTGAATCACGCGCGAGGCCTTTCTATATCTGTAAACGAATCGACCGTCCAGTTGGATCTTTCTCCAAGCGCACAATTTCAGATATGGAAATTGCGCAAGCAGATTCGTTAAAAGTTCTTAATCCGTGCCGAAGTTATCGCCCCTCGCGGTGCTCCTCCTTTTTTTTCGCTGCGGGAATAAAAGTCGAAGTATATCTCGATTGGCCGAGCTCGAGCTCGTCTCGAATCTTTCATATATTAGAAAAGCTCGAAAGCTGCGAAGAAAAAAAAATATATTTTTTTGCTGCAAGTTCAAAAACTACGTTGAGTGACAAATTCTATTTTTCTTTTGTTTGTTTCTTCTTTTTACGAGGAGAAACAGGACAATGAGTTATGGATGAAGTGAGAATGATATGTACACAGAAATTATATAAGGAGAGAAGAAAGTAGGATGTGAGAAGGATATAATTTTGAAAGGAACGGGTCGAGGGGGGAAGGGGGAGGCGGGGGGGGGGGATGAGAACGTGGTAGTCAGGAAGTACGGCAGGAAGCTCGTTTAGTTTGAAACGAGGAAGACTGCCATGCGCGTATTGGAGAAACGCAAGAGCTTACCATTCGTTAGCCAAGAAATTAAGACAGCGACGAGCAAAAACTCGCCGAGTTTTCAAAAGAATGTCCAATTATCAACAATAATACACACATGCACACACATATATATGTATATACATTTTATATTGAAAAAACAGTTTTAAGGGTCTTCCATAACATTTGTTGAGAATTAGAATTAAATTTTGAAATATACTTTCGTTATTCGTGCCAAAATTGATGTTTCGATTGGAATAATTGGATATTGGTAGAATAATAAATAGATAGGGGATTAGAAACCTATAAACAAAGCAAAGAACAAGAGATAATGGAGGGAACGAGGTAAACAACGTTTTCCTCCCTAACAGGGAAACGAGAAAAAATCGAATACGCGCTGAAATATTATCCAGGGGCAGGAACCTAGCGAGCATTAATTTTTACAGCGATGCTGGACGGTAAATTAAATCGTTAAAAATCTTAGGTTGGAATTTTAACGAGGAGCTGTAAAATAGAGTTATTTTTTGTTTTATACAAGAAAATTGGTCGAAGAAGAGAAGAATGATCGGAGTGGTATAAGTAAATATGGCAAAACATTGAGTACAGCACATCCGTGTTTTTTAATAATGGGGTTGAGCGACGAAAGTGAACAATGGGAATAATAATGGATAGGCTCGTGGCAGAGTGACTTCCGGTTTGTAGAGGCATTTGGTCAGTCTAGTCAGGACTAACGCGTTTTAGTAATAAACATGCCGTGCTGGAAGATTGACTGATGATACTGCTTTCCGGAAGCTGTTATTGGTTGTTCGAATAGCCACGTAAGCCCCCCCCCCCCCTCCCTTCCTCTCGCTTTCACCCATTCCATGATTACTATCCGACAGATGTCAGTAATTATCCAAACTCGCTCTTCTTTTCCCGCCAATCCTCCCCAAACCAACACTTTGCTTCTTTTTCTTTTCAATTCTACAACTCCCTGGATCGATCCTTATTTCGTCTTATGAAAAGAATTCAAACCAGAATATGATATTTGTACCCTCACCCCTTTCACCAGTTTCCCTCTTCAAACATTTAGCCCAGCCTCAGCAGGAATATACGAAGCGAAATTTTACGGACCAATTACAGTGCCAGTAGAAATCTCCGATATTAATCGGACGCAATGCTAGTTCTTACGTTAATATGCAAAATAATTGCGAAAAGAATTGCAATGTTTTCAAAGATGTCGCTCGTTCGCGAGTAACTTTTTTTTGCTGTCCCTCTTGAACGAGTTGAAAAAAGGGATTTTCACGTTTCTTCGAACCAGCGGCAAGGTAGTTCATGATTTATCCGAAGAGCTTAACGCCGGTCGAGGTTTGAAATGAAATTACAATGGTACCTTTATTATCTGACTCGTCGGGACGAGATAACTGGTCCGTTAGTCCCTTTTGTTACAAAAGGTCCGAATTATTCCGTTAATAAAGCGCGCCACTCTGGAATTTTGATTTTTAAGCGGGAAGAAAATCGGTAAATCCGTTAGCGACATTTACCCACCGTTTCTCCATAAATCTCAGGCCGAATGAAAATTGAATCTCCCTGGAATTGAATTGTAACGCATAATGCGGTGCCGGTTTCCTTTCTTTTCCAACGGATTTTGAAAGGGGGGAGGGGGACGTAGCTTATTTCTTTTAGGTAAACGTCAAGCGGAGCTTTGATCCTTTGAAAAACAATTTACATTAGGAAAATTCATGTTTTCACAGAGTTTCTTCTCTCTATCAAGAAAAAATGCGCCTATACCGAATTGTTTTCCAATACTCTTACGTTTTTCTCGTCCGTTCTCAAAAGGATCAATCTACTCGCGTATTGGTTTTAGGACGGTTTATCGGATATAACGATAAGAAATAAATGTGATATTTAGTAGTTTCTGTAAATAGAAGAAGCAAAATTTGGAAAAATCATGAAAATCTGTTGAGCTGGCGATAAAGCACGCTGGTCCAACGCGACGAGTCGTAAAAACCTTAAATAAATAAAGACTATGGTTGACCGAGCCACCAACGTCACAGCGCGCTTTATGCCTTTACCCTTTCTCTCTCGCGTCTCTCCCTCTTTCTCTCTTGAAAATTTCGTTTAGTATCCTCGAAGGACGAATAGAAACAAGCGCGACAAAATTTCCATAAGCCAGATAGATCAGCAAAGACAAAGCACCAACATTAATCATTGAAAAATATTTATTTCGAAACCAACTCGAAATTAACGTAAAAATTACAAACAATCTATGTTCTCGCTTTCATTTTATTCTTATAAGTTTATCAATACTCGCTGAAATGTTTATGATTTTTTCAGGATATATTTTTGTCGCCTTAAATAATATATTAGGGTGTTACGGTAAGATAAACTTTTCAAGGAGAGTCCTTTAAATCTATATTCAACACCCGCATCAATTTACCCAACGAATTTGCTCGATGTAAATAAGTTTTGTACTTGCATACTGATGTTCACCGTGTGCTTCAATAATATTACCAAATTTTTATATATTTTAATGATAATAATAAAAGCAATAATATATCGAAACGCGAAATAATTCTATTTTATATTTTGTTAAATAAAAATTGCTGGAATTTCGTTATTTATTCATTAAATTCCAGCTATTTCGTTAAAAGCTCTTAACAGAAATCCGATAGGATCTTTATTATAGATGTTTTTTCTTGAAATTGCTAGTGTATAGCTCGAATGTTATTCTAATTATAGGAAAAAATTGACATCGACAAGACAGAAATGTCCTCGAGCGAATTTCATTATCGAGATGGGGAAGGAGCAGATAAAATGTATCGCATCTGTATACGGAAAGGGAAAACAAGATTTCACCCCCATCCCCCCTCCTTTCTCTCTCTCTCTCTCTCTCTCTCACCCCTCCATTTACTATTAGATAAAAAAGGACATGAAGCTTATTTCCATTTTCTACTTACATCTACATGATTGCCTATTTGTATGCGCGAAGACATTTCTTCGTCACCTTTTACCAATTTCTTGTACATCGATATACATCTAGTGGATTGATTTAAAAAAAATATTGTCTTATTCCTTACAACAGTACAATCATGCGAAAAGATCGCACATGCATGGGGGACCTTTTTTACCAAACAATGCAAATTTCATATCGGCGGATGACTCCAACCCTGCTATATGTTTTTTCATAAGATAAAACAAAATTCATCTTATATATATATATAAATGTTTCTTATTTTTTCTTTTCAAATTATTAATTAAATGATAACGAAAAAATTGGATATTACGAATTATACAAAATAGTGTAGAAAGGTATAAAGGAGTCAAATGTGGAGGTAATATATCTACAAATTAGCGGAGATTCTAAGTAGGTGCACAAGGGTAGTTATGTGTGTGTGTGCAGAGAGTACTCGTGTTAAATGACCCGAGATACTAATGTTCGTAAAATTTGAGACAGTTCACCTAGTGATTATAAAGTAGAGGCGGGTAAGTATATTAGCTATACTAATCCTAATCAGATTTGTCATCATATTAAGAGGATTCACCTGTGCAACGACCAATTTTCGAATATTTTTTTAGACATTTTGGATGGAGGAACTACTACAGATTTTTCAACAATTTTTACCACATTTTATTCGTTTGTTATCTAAAATTCTACATACATTTGGTTGAGAACATAAAAATATTTGAGAAACGCTATTTTTGTTTCAGATGACCAATCCGTGATGTATCTCGTACACTATTTGGCACTATCATTTCTACGAAGTTCCATTTCGGCTCCTACCGGAGACATTAATTTAACTACACCCTCAACCAAATTTATGTAGGATATTAAATAATAAACGAACAAAGTTATGTATATATATATATATAAGAATTGAAATTCTTCCCACAAAAAATTCCAAGAAATCTTTTCGAAAATCGATCGTTATATACAGTGGTGAACCCCTTTAAGAAATAAATGAATATAAACGAAGAGTGGAAATGTGTGCTAAACTTATTTAAAAGTTAAAAAGTAGCAAAAGAGATATATAGAATAGTAGGAATTTCCACTTTTCAAATTATTATTCTTCTTCCACAAGTTTCATTAAGTTAAAATAAATTTTATATTTAAATAAGTTTTAATTCTTTAATAAAATTCATATTATAATAACGTAATGAATTACGATTTATTTATTGAGGGTAAAATTTGGAAATTGTTTATTGCATATAATAATGATTATTATAAAACTTGTTGGAAAATAATAGAGATTATATTGAAGGGACATTACCGCAAAAACAGTCTGGAAACATTCAGATGTATTCCATGAGGTAGACTGGAATCTGCATTGTCTTCCGTAAGATGATGGGGATTAGTGAAAAGAATCGCGTGTGAAATGCACGTGGAACAATGAACTGAACTTGCTTGAAGGATGCACCACGCTCGACTGTGCGAATCTCGCGCGCGGGTTTCTTCATTATCACTTCTGTGTCCCTCCCTTCTCTGCAACCCCACCTACGCGGTCACACAATCCCCTCTCAATGTAAATAGGAACAAACGTGTTACAATTTCAACATAGCAGAATAAACTATACCGATATGTCATTCAATTATAGCTGAGTAATAAAAATATTGCATTACTGTAAAGAAAAATAAATTCGATTATTACACTGTAATTTTTAGCAGTTTTCTGAAAATAATTCGTCTCAATTTGATTTTTTCAATTGTACAAAAGGAAATATAAAGTTGTGACTGATTGGTTTTCTAGTATTTGAGTGAATTTGTTTAATTAAAGATTATTTTTATCAAATGTAATTTACCTTATTATTACATAACCACCTTAAAAGACCGATACAGGGATGGTAAAATTTTCAAAAGAGCATATTTTGTTGTATTGCTATGATTTTATCGTAATTGAAAAGAGGAGAGGTAAGAACAGAGTTTGTAATAAATAATTACGAAAAACAATATAGCAGTTTCAGCGGTTGTACTAATTTTATTGTATATACAAATTTTATTAATAATATTGTTTCTAAGCTACTTTTCGTTTCGACGGTTCTTCGAGTACTCTAACTTGAAGAGTGGATCGTGGTCCGCATTTCCATACATTGCCCTCCTTGTCTAAAATACTAGCACTAGCCGTAACTTGATATTGGCCACCTGCGTTACCTTGAGCCGTGTTACTGGACATTGCTGTTGCGCAATTTTGGGACGAGGAGTTACTTCCTAGGGAAAGTAAAAATTCACAAGCAAAGAAATCTCTGTGTGGTGTAACTGTTTGCTGCAACTCGTTCATAGGAGTTTCCTAAAGAGAAAAAGTGGTAAAGAAACAAAAATGCTTTAGTAAGCGAACTGAATAAATAGATGTAAAAACTACCTTTTGGTCAGAATTAGCCTTTGGCGGTGGAGCAGTAGAAATAGAGATGCAAACCGAAGCAACCGAACGAAAAAGTGAAGCTCGTCTGCCATGACGTAAAACACCCTCAACTTTCAGTGCCAATTGACTACCTTGAGGTACTGAAACGGGCTCACCGAGTACTCGCGGTTGTGGAGACACTGAGAGCTTCACACTGGTCGTTTGGAGAGTTTGGAAGAAATATCGAGGAATCGGCAGTCTCATTTTACCACTGCCAACCAGCATCACCTGCGAAATCAAACAGCCAACTCTAGCGTGACTGATTGATCCGGATTTTCCCTCTCCTGGACAGGACGGTGCTAACCTTCGTAGTTCCGTGCAGTAGCGTGCTAATTGACGCATCTCCACTGTACGCCCAAAATCAAAATTCACCTCATTTTGCTGATAATTGCCGATTCCAGAGCCTCCGCAAACTCGTTCCACGCTATTTGCCATTAGTCGACACATTTCTTGCAATCTGTATTGTCACATTCATTAAAGATAATAAAAGAATACAATGTTATAATTCTCTTTTTTTATGTTTTACAAAGGATACGCTCGAATATTCATTAGTGATCCGGGATCAGCATCGAAAGCAGATTGATAAAGTTTTTGGTAATTCTCTGCACAGGTTTTCAATTCTTGCGCTGATTTTCGCAACTACAAAATATAGTTATTTTCATGTTTTAATTATTAACAGTATACTTTTTCCATCATACCTGTTGAGTAACACGGCCATAACGCTGAAGATCATCTTTTGTTGCGATGACCACAGTAACTGCTATTGCTGGTGGTGGTGCTGTGCACAAAGATCTAAAAAAGATTCAATGAAGCCCCAGTACATTATATCAAAAATAAATCTACGTAAATGGAAAATTTACCTGCAAGAATGCAAGAGTTGTACCACACTTTGAAGAAATTCACAACGTAATTTCGCGTATTCGCTAGGGAATTGTAGACTTCTTAAAGGTGTACTGGCTGCTTTCAGAGAAGCACAAGCACTTGCGTATCTTGAAACTGCTAAATTCAATCTTTCAACGATATCCATTTCTTTATCCGAGTTTTCGGGGTGATCTTCCCTAAAACATCACTTTTTCATTAACATCTAGTATGTACTAAGGTTATACTACTCTACTTCCTAGATTATTTATTATTATCACATTAAATAGCTTTCTGCTTTTGTAATCAACTCCAATCCAGACAGCCAGAAATGCAATTGTTCCGATGCCACGGCTTCCTTAAGATTTTTGAATATACGAGTGGCGATTATATGATGACCATATCTCATTGCGCTACGTGCTATCCTATATTTACTCCAGCCATCCACATTTCGTAATACCTCATCAACAATCTCTAAACATTCTACATTCCATTCATATCCTCCTACTATTATTTGAAAAAGCAGAGTACACAGCATTACCTGAAATTTAACATAATTATATACTTAAATCTCTTCAATATTGAATCTACAAATTTCGTGTAGGTTAAAAAAGAAATACTTTTGCATGAACAGGAGTTGTCTGCTTAAGTTTTAATAATATGTCAGGCAACAGTGATAGCAAAACGTTGTCAGCTAAACTGCCAATAGCTCCAAGAGCTTCACATAGTATGACAGCTTGTTGCTCATTCTGGCCATTCTCTGTGTTAGCATTTATTAAGGTAGATCCAATAGCATCAACAAAAACATTACAATGACTTGGTTGTGATTCACAAAGTTTAACAGTAGAGCGTAAACAAACTTTGAATTGATTGATATATTTATCATCTAAAGCCAGTAGCATGATAAGGGATTCTAAACATGATATGACGTCTTGCGTATTGTAAACTGGCAAATTTTCCTCATAACTGAAATCAAATGTTTTAATAAAGTTTAGTATTCTATAACTAAGTGCAATACTGAAAAGACTTATTACCAATAGCAGGCAACTCTAGCTAGTATTGTTACAGCTTTCACTGCAACAAAAGGGTCAGGAGAATAACAAGCATTTACGCAGAGAGCTAAAAGTGCATTGCCTTCTTCTTTATTTGCATCACAAGTAACTGCACTCTGACTGAGAACCTCGATTACATCCAAAGTACGAATGAGAAGATCTTTATTCTCTCCCCCATCTTCTAAAAGAGTTGTAGTACTTTCTAAAATAAGACAGAGTTGTTAGATATTTCTTTGCAATTTTGTCAATAGTGCCCAAAATTTACTTTACATACCTATTAAATTATTCAATGCACCCTGAGGCCAAAGATGAGCGCCTTTTCTCGCTAATATATGTAGTAGTTGTAAAGCATTACGTTTTACAGATAAACGTGGGTCATCTTGTAAATAGCTTAACAGAAGAACAACCTGCCCTGGTACATCAACCAATGTTGCTGAAGCTAGTGTAGTCAATGCACTTAAAGTTACTCTTACAAATTCTACTGCTGGATAGCTAGCCAGAAGCTCCATACACAATTCATTTACCATTGAAGCAGTAGATATGTCATGATGCATGTATTGTAAAATTGGAATTAGCTGTAATTTCATAGATGATGGAGTAGCCTGGCCTTTGATCATATCAGAAATTTTACTACACATAGAAACAGCAAATAATTTGGACTGGGCAGCAAACATTCTAGCTGCATAAATAGCAGCTTCTACTTCAACTGAATCGTGAGAATCTAAAGATTTTCTAATACTGTGATGAACCTATTAAAGAAAAATGATACATAATAAATAATTACAGTTTTATACACAAATCTTAGAAGATTTGTACCTGCTGTCTCTCTGGGATAATACCAGCTACACTTCCCAAAGTACGTAAAGTAAGTGCTCTAGCCACAGGATCATTTGAATGCATAACGCTATAAATACGTCTCACAAATTCATCAACATTTAATATTTTATCTAGATGCTTTTCACTTTGTTGACAAACTCTTAATACCCAGACTCGCAAAAAATTGGTTCCCATTCGAAAAACCTCTGCCAACTTCAATAAAGATGAGTTAATTAATATAGGAAATGGATATTTCTCAAATAACCTTGGAAAACGAACGATCGCTTCACATTGCTCTCCAATTTTCGTGGAACGTAAACCTAAAAACATAAAATTCAATTAAAAAAACTTATAATTATCTATAAATTCAAATTATTTTTTGATACTCTAATTTCTAACCTTTATCAAGTTCAATTAATGCGGTATTAGCATCTTGCTCGGGCTCGCCAAGTCCAATATCGTTAAAGGTGTTCATTTTTATGTAAATTAATTTTCTATAATAAGTTTAACGACTATAACACGTTAGTAAATTTTTTAAACAACATAAATATCTATACAACTACACTACAGTGCTCCATCATGCCCCATTAAAAAAAGCTGTGATGCCAATTGCCAATTCCCTAATGTCTCCGGCCTCTACAGTACACTCTGCACCTGCAGACCTGCAGTCCGATTATCAGCTGGCCCTAGTCCAGTGAAAAGTGATGCCGCGTAAAAGTTGAGTGAAAGATAAACCAATTTGAAAAAACGGTCCTATATATTTTTATGCTTCTAGTACTTTCGTTACGTTATTGTATATTATACCTTCATTCATAACCTAGGCTGACACAATTAAACAATTGTGTTTAAAATCTTCGAAATTTCTTATTTCATCTTATCTACTCCAGTTTCCTCACAGCAAACAAAGCATCAGACTGCTGAAAAAATAGAATATGGCAAAATTCCGACGAGCCGTCTGGGAATTTTCTTCTAATTTTTCATCAAACCGTTATTTTTCTCGTCTTTTAACGTAAGTGTTTATAAATAATTAAAAATCCCAATTTATTATATCCTAAAACATATTAACCTCAATATTTGTCAAAGCTCCTTGAATTCATATTTTGTCCATTGATAAATATTAATTATAATTATTTTTCTCTTTTAATTTTAGCTTTATGTATTAAAGTAAATATAATATTACATTAAATAGTTACTATTGTATTAATTAATGAATTTATAAATACAGCTCATCTTGGAATAATTTCAATTCATCCTCACCAAAAGAATTGTCTACTGAGGCTGCAGCAAAAACAAAAGATATTTTAATAATAAGCGATAGTTGTGTGAAGCGTTTAAAAGAAATAACGGATGAATTAACATGTTTAAGAGTTACAATAGAAGGTGGAGGATGCTCCGGATTTCAATATAAATTTGATTTAGACTCTAATATACAAGAGGATGACAAGTATGTCAGAAATTTCTTGATAATATTTTTTATTTAATAATAATTATTTTATCATACTGCAGAGTATTTCAAAGAGATGGTGCAAAAGTTGTGATAGACGAAGCATCTTTAGAATATGTTAAAGGAGCAACTATAGAATATCACACTGAATTAATACGCTCAGCATTTAGGATAACAAATAATCCTTTAGCAGAACAAGGCTGTAGCTGTGGTGCTAGCTTTACAATTAAAATGGAGTAATTAGTAACAATTAAATTATGTAGATAAATCAATATAGCCTCTATGTTGTGTGTACATTGTAACCAATTTATTTTAATAGGTAAATTAAATGAATACTTTTATTCAGCAGCCTTTTCAGATAAATTTACCTATTAAATTTATGATTGTAAAGAAAATGATATGTATATATTAGGAGTTATAGTTTTAAGATTATGACCTGTTACGACTAATAAATATTTATATTTTTGGTTGTTATTAAATACTTAGTTGAACAAATTATATTGTAGAAATAAGATTTATTTAAATTTCATAAATAATAATACATAAGCTCGCACATTTTCAATCTAATACTAAATATGCTATTATACATTCATTTGCTATTTCAGAATAAGAATTTTTTCTACACATGATTATTAGATTTGTCAACATTATTCTGTTATCTCAGTATTTTTTACTGATGGATGTAGTCAATAATTTATTTTTAAACATATTTGAATTACTTACCTTTATTTTTTTTGTTATTCTGAAATTGTTTAAATGTTTAAAGAAAATGAATTGATATTAAGATTCATAAATTCAATTGTATTTTATAACATTTACCTTTTTAGCTAATTCAAATTTTAAATGCTGTATTTCCTCAGTCTGATTAATTAATTTTTCATTCATATTGGCAAGATGTTCACTCATGGTACTGAGCTGGGTTTTATAGTTTCCTTCCTGCAATTCTTTATCTTTTTGTAAACTTGAACAATCAGACAAAGCTTCATTTAAAGCTGTTTCACACTTTTCTCTTTTAGATTCACTGCTGTTTAAGTGAACATGCATAACTTCGCTCTAAACAAACAGAAATATATGTTTGAAGAAACATTGAAAAATCCTAAATCAAATTAATTGAGAAATTTTTATACATTAGCAGCCATGACTAAATTCTTTGCATGATAAATATGTTTTTCTGTGATAAGTTTATCAATTTCGTTCAAGAAATATTCCTTTATTTTTGATTCCCTGGCTTCTACCTCATCAGGAATTGGAAATGGAGAGCTCAGCCTGCCAAGCTATTAAAAAGATTATTAAATTGATACAGTAAAAACCAACATTTTTTACTTAAAAATATAAAGTACCATATTACTGATTTCTACTGGCTGTAAACTATTCATTTCTGCTTCATTGACAGTTTGTTCTTTCTGTTCTACTTCATCATGTTTTATTTTAACTATGTGATATTGAGCCTTCCAATGGTTCAGTTCCTTTTCCAATTCATAAAATTTTGAAATATCAAGCCCATTGTTATCACCATGCTTATGAGATCGTATTTCTACAGTAGATTTTGAAGATCTACGGGAAGTTGATGGTGAGGAATATGGTGAATGTTCAATTTTGTGTGTCAATAATACTCTAGAATCGGAATCACTTATATCTCTTTTCCCTTCATTACTGGACCACGAGGCAGTTTCTTCCTGCTTTTGTTTCTCATTTAACTTTTTTTGCAGATCACTTCTTTCCCTTTCCAATTTATCTATTGTACTTTGACATTGAGCATTTAATTCTACCTTAGATTTTTCAGAAGAGTCTAATCTATATTCTAATTGGGATATTCTATCATTTAATATATCAATCTCACTGTCCTTGTCGCTGATTTGAGATAATAACTGAGCATTCTCCACTATTTTTTTCTGAAACTCTTCATCTAAAATATGATTTTGTGATAAAGAAGCTGCATTCCTATTTTCTGATGATTTACTTCTTCCTTTTTTAGACTTATTCTGGGATTTCTCCAGCTCATCTTGTAGAACAGTAATTCTTTTCATTAGTTGTTGATTACGAAATGTTAAACTGTCTAATTCTTGCTCTGTCCTTCTCAACTCTATCTCCTTCATCTTCAGTTGCTCACGAATCGTGGTATTACGAGCTTGTTCATCAATTACAGCTTTTTTTAAAACATTTGCTTGTGCCCAGACCTGAAAGACATGGTCAATCCATAAGAATGATAATTAAATGATTATTATTTACTGAATTAGAAAATTAAACGAACTTTTGAATACTCTGTGGCAATTTTTTGATATTTTATTTCTAGTTGTCCGTTTACGCCTTCCATACTGATTGATAATTAATACGATTTTCGAAATACAGCAGAATTTAAAGAATTAACATTGTAGAAAGCAATATTTCCCAAGAGTCCGTTTCTAAAATAATTTTAAATACCAAATGTGAATATCACTTTAAGAAAAGTAGTCATGGAAACCTTTCGCTCCTTGCGCACTCCATTTCGATCATTGTATAACCCGCCCTACTTGTTCAACAATATTTTATTACAAACACATAAACCTTTAAATCGAAATAGATAAGTGTGTACGTAGTGTGCAATACGCGATACGCCCCTAATAAATTATGAATTTTTATGTATATACAAAACTTCCTACTCAGCACTCACATTAGTACTACACTACACACCTACACCTAATTAGTGGCTTAGTGGCTACTGGACTGGACAGTGGACTGTCTGGACTTGTCTAAACTGGCTCTAATTCTTTATTTACCTTTTACTACACAATTACTAATCACAGCACACTACCCCTTGCCACTTATGTACCAGCTGATACAATTATATAAACATTAAAAATACGACACCAATAGCGGACTCTGATTATTATTATACTGATTGTTAATTGTCAAGATAACCAATGAGAGAGTTTATGATAGAAAGAAAATGGAATGAATAAACATATGTATGTGCACTGGTGTGTATGTACACTTTGTTGGCCAATATACATACATACACGTGTCAGGTAATGGATGCGTACAAAATAACGTGCTTTGCATCGGTTCTGATAGATGGCGCGAGGACATAACTATCTACAGAGACAGAGTTGCCACTGCCTGGCCTGGCGGCTCCATTCATAGTCCATGGTGAAACTCAATTTACCCAATTCAAGGAAAGAAAAATATGAAGAAGCCATAAATCATTTTAAATGCAAAATGGAAATTTTAAAAGCAGAAATTATGAAAAAAAGAAAGGAATTAGAAGAAAGCTATACACAGGTAGTGTTATATTTAAAATCAAATATAATCTGACATAAACAGTAACATAAACCTTAATTTTATTTTTTTTTTTGATAGAATAATAAAAAGTATTTTAAAAGAAGCGAACTATCATCAAAGGATAACGATAAAAAGATCGATAATAAAAGTAGTAACATAGTTGAAAAATCTAATGAAAATTGTCAGCTAGAGCAATCTATAGGAAACATTAATACAGAACAACTTACATTGTCCAGAGCAGAAGTTATTCGTCGATTAAGAGAACGAGGAGAGCCAATTAAGCTTTATGGAGAAACAGAAATTGAAGCTTTTAAACGGTTAAGGAAATGTGAAATCCAAGAACCAGAGGTTAATAAGGTAATGTTGGAAACATTGTTTTATCATTTTTCCTTTTTGTTATTTTATAACATTATAAATATATTTTAGGGTTTTCGAAATGACTTTCAAGAAGCAATGGAGCAAGTGGATCAGGCTTATTTAAATGAAATCTTGGCATCTTCGAAACCTCATGACAGGGATAGGAAAGGCGATGTAAATGTACCTGATGAAGAAGTTACATATGAAGATATACAAAAGATGTCCATTAAATTGAATAAAGGCGATAGAGATTTCGATATGAATGTAATCACACAATTTCTACAATTTTTAGTTCAAATTTGGGGAAATCAGTTGAACAGCAGAACTGCTACTGAAAAGATGAGCACAAGAGGAAAGATGGCTAGTGCAACATATGCACAAACTAGAGAATATTTAAAACCACTTTTGAGAAAACTGAAGAATAAGTCTTTGCCAGAAGACATTACAGATAGTTTAACAGAGATTGTAAAGCATTTGTTAGAAAGAAATTATATTTTAGCAAGTGATGCTTACTTACAAATGGCTATTGGAAATTCCCCTTGGCCTATTGGAGTAACAATGGTTGGTATTCATGCTCGTACAGGAAGAGAAAAAATTTTCTCTAAAAATGTCGCGCACGTAATGAACGACGAAACTCAGAGGAAATATATTCAAGCTTTGAAACGATTAATGACAAAGTGTCAGGAGTATTATCCTACAGATCCATCTAGATGTGTTGAGTATTCAAAGCAATGAATGTAGCAATACAGAATATGTAAATAGATGTAAAATCGGAATGAAAAGTAGATTCAATAAATAAATCTTGTTTAAATCTAATTTACTTAGTAGCCATAAAAAACATTAAGACATTTTTAAAATACTCTTATATTTTTTATATTTAAAATCATACTATTTTTTACAATGAAATTAAAATTTGGATGCTAACTCATTTGATTTATTTACTGCAGCTTCAACAGCACTCATTACAGACCCTCTGAAAATTAACTCTTTATATATGATAGTAATGATTAATTTATTCTCAAACAAATATTTTTTTTTAAGTACCTCACATTACCAAGCTCCAAAGCATGAATTCCTGCAATAGAAGTCCCACCAGGTGAGCAAACTTCGTCTTTCAATTGTCCAGGATGCCTACAAGTTTCTAGAACCATTTTTCCAGCTCCTATTAAAACCTGAGCAGCAAATTTTGTTGCCATTGGTCTTGGTACACCCATTTTAACTGCACCATCTGCTAAAGCTTCTGTAATAAGATAGGCCTGCAAAAAAATCATTTGTTTATATTTTCACACTTAATAGTACGTTTTAAATACTTACGTAAGCAGGTCCTGATCCTGATAAACCTCCTATTGGCCCAATTAAAGATTCTGGAATTCTTTCACTTATGCCAATATATGAAAATAGTGTATCTACTAAGTTCATATCTGAGATAGTAGCATTTTCACTACAATATACTTTAAAATAAAGAGCTTAATTACTATACTTGATGGAGCTTTGTGCTATTTAAATAATTACCTGTGATACCTTCACCAACCATCATCGGAGTGTTTGGCATGGACCTGACTACCCTAGGTTCCCCTATAATAAGAGATAATTTCTACAAAAAAATTGTAAACTGTTGTTATTAATTATAATTTTAAATAAATTATATGTAAATGCTTTTTTACCAAATATAATGTGGTTAATGAAACTCCAACAAGAACCGAAATAAAAAGTTTACTTTTAACTTCTTTTGATAGAGTTTGCTTGGCTCCTGAAAGAGCTTCATCCAACATGTGTGGCTTCATTGCTAAAAATATTACATCACAATTCTCTATAACTTCTCCATTTTTCAATGTTACTTTGGCACCTATATCAGACCAAAATTTAAGGGTTTTCTCTGTACGTGCAGAAACCCACACATTTTTTGGACATAGTATTTCTACAAAATTAATGTTAATAATGTTAGCAAGTACTTACATGTAAATTGTATAGTGTATTTAAAAAATTATTCTACCTTTATGAATTAAACCTGCTCCTATGGCACTAGCCATATTACCACCTCCAATAAATCCTACTTTAAGGGACTTAAGATCTGGGATTTTTTCCATTTTTTATTTAATAAATTTATCTTTCCTAAATTAACAAAATCACAAAGAATTTCTTAAATTTATATTTGTCATTAAATTTTATGTAACTATATTTTCTATATTATTTTTCATAAATGTTGTATCAAAATTGAAGGTGTTAATTGAAATAATCAAATAATATTTACAAGAACGTTGTTCCAATTTTTAATTAATAATAACGGAGGTGTATATAAAACAAACCACAGTGTGTGATAACTGCAGATAAATGCGATTAGTATTAGTAAACAGAATTCAAGAATTCAATGCGCAACAATGCGCATGTTACAATTGTCACAATAGAATTGATAATGGACTGGAAATAGTGGAAATAGCAGGGTGAAGTTCGGTGAAGGAGTCGAAGGAGGATCCCCCTCTCTCTCTCCCTATCAACTCCAACACTCCATAGTATATTTATTTACTTTTAACTGCTTTTAACAACGCACTATTTTGACAGCTACCGTTTAATATGATTTATTTATGAATTTTGTTGTTAAAAATAAATTAATCATGCAATTCATAGGAGTACAATTATATTTTATAATTATTTAATAGAATAAATACATGCAATTATTGTTTTTAGTGAAAATGGGCAATTGTATTCGAAAAGTTTTGAAGAGGTTACCTGCTAAAAATGATTCGGAAAAGTATAATTTATACTATACTTTTATTCATTCATATGAAATTTTTATTATTAATTAATATTCCAGAACTATTGTTTTACTGATTGTGGGGCTTGACAATGCTGGAAAAACATTAATTTTAAATAATTTACAAAATAGTGAGTTTTTATTTATGTATTGTAAGCTTTTCGTGATGTTTATAGTAGCAATTAATATTCATTTGTATGAATGTAGATCCTGATAAAAATGTTTTGCCTACAATGGGATTTCGCATAATTTCATTAAGATATAAGGGTTTTGCAGTAAAGATATATGATATAGGTGGTAGCAACCAAATTAGATCTTTATGGTCAAAATATTATACTGATGTAAGTAGCAAAAATTCAGAAAAATTATTAGTACTACTAAAATTAAAATAAATGTTTTAGATCCATGGCATAATTTATGTAGTGGATTCAACTGATATATCAAGGCTTACAGAAAACAGACTTGTATTTAGTGAATTGGTTTCTAATGAGAATATTGCTGGAAAACCTTTGTTATTGTAAGAAATTTTTTATTTTGTTTTATTTTTACAAATAGATTAGACTATAGTTATTTTCAGGCTTGCTAACAAACAAGATTTGAATGGAGCAATTGATGAACTAGACCTTGTAGAAAATTTAGATGTTGAATATGTAGCTAACACAATGCAATGTCCAACAAGAGTTGAAACATGTACCTGTTTTCAGGATAAAATTCAGTTCAAAACAAATGTAAATGGGATTTTTAATGGATACAGGTATGTATTCAAAAACAATATTTGAATAATTTATCTCTAATAATTGTTTTAATAACACATGTACAGGTGGTTATTAGATACAATAATAAAAAATTATACAGTCCTAAATGCTAGAGTTAAAGAATCACAAAATTTGAACAACGAAAGAGTGGTAGAAAGTGCATTCAATAATACTAATACTCCATCCAAACTTTCCATTCATTCAAATCCCTTTAAGCCAATTAAAGAGCTTCTGGCTAAAAAGGTAGAATATTACAATCAAGAATATTTTTTTATTTTTTCATTTCAATTAATTTCAACTTTGTTATTTGATAGGCAAATATAGCTGTGAACTCGGCTGTCAGTCATAATGGAATTGGTACTGATAAAGTTGTAAAAAATGTTTTTTCAAGGAAAAATAAAACAGTACCATATTCTACTGAAAACTTAATAGCTGACATTGAAGATACAACACAAAGTAATAAACCTAACAGGGCATTATTTGAATCACAGAATACTCAAACTGATATGATATATCATATAACAGTACCATGTTCTACCAAAAACTTAATAGCTGATATTGAAGAAAAAGCAAAAAGTATTAAATATAAAAGAGCTGCATTTGAATCACAGAACACTCAAACTGATATAATGTTGGACCCTATGAGATTCAACACACCTGTACACATCCGTCCACATACTGCCCCAGGAAGAACACAAATAATCAATAATAAAGTAGCCTGTATCATACCTGGCCAAGTGCCTCAAAAATATTAATAATTAATATTAATAAACGGGACCAATTTAACTCAACATTTAATGGTCCTTTGGAATATTCTTATATTTAATTATACCCAAAAGAAAATGCATTTAAAAGTGTAAAGTCAGATATTAAGTTTTAATTATTTGGTTAGTTTTTTTAAATAAATACTATTTTAAAAATTTTAAATATCTTAAATTTTATTAAAACAAGTATAAAAGTGGACATAATTGAAGTCCACAAAACAATACGAACTTCTTTGATACCTAAAACAACAAAAAGCAATGATAGGGGGAGTTTAATTAACGTTTCCTTTTTTTTTTTTTTTTGGTAAAATGATTAAAACATGCACAATGTAAGATACAATTATAATTTATAAATTTACATTTACAAGGCTTATAGTATAATTTTAATATTAAAATAAACTTACGTGTTATAATGCTATTTTAAATATTGTTAGAATTACAAGAAATCCTAACACTGAGAATCAATAATCTTAAACTGAGATAGGTATGACTCTTAAAATGATTGTACAAAGTTAAAACCTCCTATTACTATACAACAAATCATCTAGTCTGGCAAGAGGCTCGCTGCTCATCTTGGCAGTCCCAATGTTAAAAAACCTTTCATTGAATTAATTCAATTCATTATAATTTGTTTTTTTTATAATAACAATAATTCTAATACGTGCTCTTTATCCGTACTTACAACACGTGGGTTTATATTCTTTAAGTTGATTTGTTTCTCATACTTAAGTAACAATTAGATCTTAAACTCTAAGGCTGTCGTGAAATAGATAATAATTCAAATTAATGCTAATAATGGGTCGTACAGCAATAAATTACGTAAATGAATAAATACATATCAAAATATATGATCAATATGGGATAAGTCCAAGCAGTGAAATAAATTTTGTTTCTCGGACACACGTAGCTTTGGCTCTTTCTGTATATCAAAAGAACAAAAAAATGCTGTCAAGTGTTTACGGGATATATCGATCAAGATGAACTTAAATCGAGCATTATGGTAGTATCTTCTAATGCTGGTAACGGTAATTCGTTCTTTTCCTCTTCTATTCTGGCATCTGATAGCTTTAGGAACTTGATCACTTTATCAGTAGCGGCTATGCCACAACTACTTGCTTCGTTCTGTAATTTGAATAATATTAAATTAGCTGTGTTTTTTACTACAGTGTTAAAAATATTGGGTAGAATTCAATAAAATTACCGATGCCGTTAAGTTCATGAAGTTGAAGAATTTTTGAAGTACAGAGACCATTGTCTTAAAGTTACTGTCTGGAAGCCTACTGCGCACTGACATTTCGTAATCCTATGAATAATAACTCAGTGTTAATAAAAAAAGTCAAACAACCTCTATGATACAAATAACAGTTGATATTATTACCTTATTATCCATGATTAAATAACCAATTAATAACACTAAATATGCGCCAATTAGTGTGTGCTCCATATGACGACCAGCTTTTTGCAATACTGTAAAATTAAAGAAAAAATTTTGTGTAAACGCAAATTTATTAATTAATCAAGTTTCTTCCTTTACTGAAGAAATATACAAACATTTTGTAACAGTTTCTTCAATAAATTCTTCTTGAGATTTGGTAGTGGTGGACACCGTTTCGGGTTGTCCGGAATCTTTCTTTCCATCAAGAATTGCATCTGTCTTTTGCTCCTCGGCTCGTGCAAGCTCTTCTTGCTTATGAAATAGATCAATTAAAGATTCCAACCCACTTTCTTCGGCTGAAAGATAAATAAATAAGTAATAAAATAATTATAGACAGATAAAAATTAAAATGATTAAAAACGTATTTCTGATAAATACCATCGAAAATATTTTCTGCCGATGAAGGAGCCTTCGATTCAATAAGAAGTTTTTTATTATCATCACATTGCTCTACTAAGTTAATTAATAAAATTAAAGCCAACATCATCAAGTCAAAACGTTTTTCCTCCGGTATAGATTCTGGCACACGCAACAATAAACTTAAACTACAATCCAAAACACCCGGTTGTGATCCAAATGATTTGCTTCCGAATGCTAAAATAAAAGATATGTTATTATTCACAATTATTAACATCGGCATAAATAAATTATATAAAAAAGATTATTCTTACATTGCCGGTTAAATCGATGTGTCAGATTTATAAGAACTTTGATAATAGCGAAAAGACATTCTCTAAGAACAGCGCCTGTTGAAGTTTTATCACTTTGATCTCTTGTCGGATACATTGGAATTTCTTGTTCGCATAAATGATAAAGACTCGCTAAAGTAGTTACAAGGACTCCATTATCATATTTTAATAAATAAATCTGATTTTCCTCATTCATATGGGTTACCTATAAAATATATTTAAAGTAAAAAAATTTCTGTCGTTACTTTTTTCTGTCGCACATAATTAGAAATAACCTACTTACATTTTCTAAAACGCGCAAGCATCTGTCTACTTTACGTAATTTATCTAATACAGAATCCGACCAACCACTTCTAGATACATCCCAATTGTTAATATGACGATGGCATTCTTTAAGCGTTTTAACAATGTGTTCTAAACCACCTAGTTCTCGAAGCTCTTCCTTGAACCATTCTCCAGCACGTCTTGATGTTAAGCTAAGAAGAGTTTCCATTGCAAGCTGTCCTACCTATAAATAAAAGAATATCTTAAAATGTAGAGTATACATAAGATTGCCAATAATGAATGTAATAACAATAATAATAACAATTACCGTGATATTATCAAGGTTCAAATGTTTTGCATGTCCCTGAGCTTGAATGTCAGCACATAATTGCCGAACCTTCTCTTTATTCTTCAATAATTCAGCACGACTTAAGCCACAATCGTCCAGGGCATCTTTGTGACTTGCATCAGATTCAAGCAAACTTAACATTAACTCCAAACAATCGCGATCTAAATCCATGGCTAAGCGATCTTGGCTCAACACAAACATTACCGTTGCTGTACATAAACCAAGACTCTATAACAGATAAAAGTTAGTTTTCTCTTTTGTACTGATATTTACTTACTAACAATTACCTGATCCTTAGTTGCATCATGTAGCGCTTTAAAAAACTTGGCGACAGTTCCATGGGCGCGTACGTGCATGCGAAATGCAGGAGCCATACATTTGCTAGCCAATCGAATGGCTGAAAGGCAACGAGTAGCATTCGGATTGTTTTCTCTTAACGTGTCTAAGATATATTCAACGTCATCGTTAAATTCTTGAAATTCACCACTCTCTTGAATTTGGTGAGCCTTTTTAACATTTTTCACAACTGTATAAAACTAAAATAAAACGCATAAAATATTAAATCAATAAAATAAAGTAAACAAACAAGTATATTGTATGGAAGTATAGATTCTTCATCGTACGTACGCCTTTAACTTTTCTACCGCAACGTACACTAGTAACAGCGTCAGACTCATCTGTAAAATCAACATCGGCTTCGGGATAAGTAACAACTCTTGTAAGCGGAGATTGATCAAAATCCTGATCATACATTGAAGTTAGAGCATTACTCGAACCAGAGGCAGTATTTGGCGTATTATTCCCTGTATTCGGAGCATCTGTAGCGGTGGACTCTTTATCGTTGTCCGACCATTTGTGTTTGTACAAAGCGCGTCTTTTGTTCCCATTAGCAGCTCCCGCGGAGCGACTCTTGAAAATACTGCCCTTCTTCGTGATAGCTGGTTTAGTTAAAATAGTTGCGGTCATCGATGCAGTCGTTGGCTGTGTCTCTGAAACAGTGCTAGTCACGTGTAGGGAAATGTCGTTATCGGCATTTCCACTGGTACCTTCGCTATCATCAGATCCGGAGAACCAATCCTGATCAACGAGCGTCTTGGCTACTGAGCTATCGTTCTCTACTGCAGTAGAACAAGACTCCATTACCGACTCCCGTTCAAAATCTGGTTCGTTCTCGGGTTCGTGCTCTTGCTCATGCCTGATTTCCGATTCTGGATCCGGCTCCGTTTCCATTTCAGCATCCGTCTCATGCGTCGACTCTCTTCCCAAACTTGAGGTCGAAACCACCTCGTTAGTAGAAATATCGATGGAACAATGCTGTATTTGGTCTTGGATCTCCGCAGACTCCTCAGTTTTCATTTTCTCCTCTGTTAATTTGACATTAGCCGCATCTGCATCACTCGACAAGATGTCAATTAGTTCTTGCGTTGTCGTTGGCAGTGGCTGATCTCGACCAATCAAAGGCTCGACAGCAGGTTTGCAGGAGTAAGTTGAGTTGCAATCAGTCTTTACAATATCGTAATGAGATATCAGGGTGTTATTAGAGTCTGTTACCGATTTTCTTAGAGTCAAAGAGAGGCCAGAACTGTGAGAATTTGGGGTGATCGCTGTTGTAGTTTGAGGAGACGTTGGTATCAAGTCCATATGCATATGTTTAGAACGACTACGTGTGGTTCTTCGTGTTTCAGAATTTTCTAATGGGATAGATACTGTTGATACTAAAGTTGTATGTGTACGAACAGATTTAAGATCCAGTTTGAGTGTGTCAGTACCAGAGCTCTTTTTTTCAATATCTACTTTAGTCGGACTAGCAAGGGGTGTGGAAATTCTATAAGTTTCTGGTTCTGACTCCATATTATCCTGTGAATCTCCACATACCAACCTTGCAGTGCCCTTGCATATTCTTAAAACAATAGGAGGCTTGCCTTCCTCTCGGCTAGGTGTATCTACCAGTGACCCTTCTAAGCTTTCATTTGCCTTTTTAACTGTAGATTTTGGCATTGATTGTTTACCCAGAGGTGACTGTGATTGTTTCTGAGTCCGTGCTCTTCCATATTGAGAATCAGGTACTTGTTTGTAAATTGCTACATCTTTACGCGGCTCTTCAACTACCGAAGGAGCATTTCTGCTTTTAAAAAACTTTTTTGGCTTAACTACCGGTGGTGCTGTATCTGACTTATTGTCAGGATCTGTATCAAAAGAAAATGGATCTTTCCCAGAACTTACTCTTGCATTTTGATTACCATAATCTAGCTTCATTTTCTTTGCTCCAAAGCTATGAATGTCATCTCTTCGTCCTAAAATTAGATCATTAAAAAAAGATAAATCAAACTTAAAGTATAATTAATAATATACACAAATTTTAAAACATTGAATACAGCTAGGAAAACTGTTTCATAAGTAGATATAGAAAAAAGGATATATATCTTTACCATTGATATTTGTGCTTCTGATTGATGTAAAAGATGTTATGCCCCATTTTCCAACAGTCCCTGCTGATTTGGCTGCAGATGGCCTATTACTATTTTCCCTGAAAAGCTTGTCGAACTGAATACTTCCAGGTATCGCGCTGTTAACCTTGCGGCTATAAGATTTTGTATAGCTGCGAGACGTCATTTTAAGTTGTTTGATATTTCAAAAACTGTCCATACCCCGAGAGACACAAATAACGATATTTCTCTTCATTCTTTCCAAATCTAAAAGATCTGTTACTTGTCTAGCTTCATATACAGTCTAAATTAACACTGTTTATTATAGTATACGATACAGCTTGAGAAAATTGCATGAAAAGAAAATACGTTTTAGGTGGGAAGTTACGAAAGCATTAAGTCAAATAGCAGCAGCATCTTCGGAACATATGAAAGAAACAAACGCCATGTTTTGTTCGCTATTTCCCCCGATGCACACAAAATTTATGGAATAAAATCTTCGAAATCAACTAATAAGCGGAACCATAACTTCCCGTTAATAGACAAACTTGTCTATTCACTTGTTCAATCATACTATTTGATACGCAACCAATAAGTAACTACATAAATTTAACTAGAATTCTTAAATCATAACATGATCTTGAGCCATCTGTCGATGTTTTTCGTTTAAGTTCGGTTGGGTGTTCGGATTGGTTCGGATTTCTTGGATAGAATACAGCCACACAACACAACCTAAAATACCCGAGTATTAAATGTATATTGTATATATATGTATATACTGCTGAGCTGATTGAAGAAATACATATACGTATACATCATTCACGTATACTAATTACCATCAACTAAACTACACTCATACATATATTATACATACGGAAGCAATTGTATTAACCTTTTCACACATATCTCGATTCAACAGAAGATTGATTAGAAACCCAAACTGTTTTACCTACTGGTTTTTCTAGACAAATGGGGATGATCTAAATAATAAAAGATTCTCTTATTAATTTATTAAAACAAATATACATTACAGTTTTAATAGCTACTAGTACAAATAATATAATTTATTAACAAATCGTTAATTTGGTTGTTTAAAATTACATTCATGGATTTTTCTGCAGTAGCAAATATCAATATTTTTAGTAAGCATGTAATTTCAAATTTTTGAAAATGGTTTAAAACCCTAATAAAAGGAATATATATATATATATACTTTTTTATTTACAAATAATCAGGAGATCGCACTGACATTTCTCCACTTTTAAAGAACAAGACCTTCGTAGGAAAGGCCGTCCGATTCTGGTGAATCCATTCGATTTCGTAAATGTTCTAATGTATTTCCTAAATGTTTCTGAATTTGCTCTGTTTCTTCACTGATTTCCAGGTTCGGAAGCTCCTCCCTAATTTTAGCAATAACTTGATTTAATATCTGAACAGTGACTGCTCTGTTACCCTTCTCGTAAAAATAGATATAATGATTTAAAAGCTCTACATAAAGTTGTACTTGAACCGATGTGTCCATGCACTGGCTTGCTATTCTGATTCCTTTCTTCAAACAATCTAAGACCTTATTACTATCTTGCATCTGAAAGAGGTTATTGTTAGTTTACAAGTAACCTAAAACGTTACATATCTCATATGAATTTTTAAGAAACTTACTTCTTTACCGCCAGTAGCCAATGATTTTCCTGACCAAAATATGTGAGAGCAAGTAGCGACTCCTCTGCACTGATCAGGTTTTCTTAATAATTTGCTGGCATATAAAGCACATTGATTTCTAACGGGTTCGGCATTTTCCTCGCTGAAGCAACTCATTTGCTCAAACGTAGCAATTATTAATGTAATTGCCGCAAGTTGTGCTTTGGAATCGCTGATCTCATCTTCGTAAATTGAAAAGGCTTGACTCATAAATTCATACGCAACCACTTCAAAATTATCAAATCGAATTTCACCAATAGCTATGGCGCCTTGAAGAAATAATCTAAGTGGTAATTCTGCTAATTCGGCTTTCATTAATGCTGTTATCGTTGTGTAACAAAACTGGAAAATTTTCTGACACTTCTTCTGCCACATTTCATCCTTTCAATAAAAAAAAAAATATAATAAAAAATTATAAAAGATTTAATACAAAGTAGACATAGCTATACTATAAAAAATTACATATAGAACTAACGTGATTTTTTAATTCTTTGTAGATAAAGGCCAATTGATACGCCTGGAAAACGATAGGCGGTAATGTATACTTTATCCTTTTATTTCCACCCGCACTAAAATGTTTTCTCGCGGCGCTTAATATCATATATTGTTGATCCGCAATTTCGGATCTAAAGTGATGGATTAATCTGCCCAGCAAACCCTGTTCTTCAGCAAAATCCTCGGGATCTTCTTCTACTCCTGGTTGATCCGGTTGATCCTGAACTAACGGAGATACCATAGAAAGTATTGCATCAACTTGCTCTTGGGTTGGAATCAATGTTTCATTCTCTAAAATATTTGTTATAATATAAATAGCTAATAGCTTTCTGCCTTCAAAATCAAAATATTCAAGTAACGGTGAAAAATGATCCAATTTTAGAACAGTTAAGATGTTTTTATAGTTATCTATAGGAATTTTCAGTAGTCTTACTAATTCTCTAGAAACTGCGCTATTATATTCCAATCTATAAAAATATAAAACATTTTATTATAGAAATAATCAAACACATTCCAACTTTTACTTTTTTTACACTTACTTATCAACATCTTGCTTTTGAAATATTTGCACTGTTGTTAACAAAACTTTATCTACATAGTCTACTCTTTCAGGATAACACTTGTGAGCTAAATTAATTAAAGCAACTTGAAGAGAAACTGTATCTTCAGCTGGCATATCCTGCCTAGTCTGCAGAAAATAATATTATTTTTAATACAGAGTACAAAAATATTGTATAAGTTAAAATTGTTCATTATTTTATTATTCTCAGACTTAAACTAGATGAGTAATGGAGTTATTAAGTACATCATTAAATTTTCATAATAGTGTAGTATCTAATCATCACAGAATAAAGAAGACTAATGTACAATTTATAAAAGAGAAACTTAATTTACATACCTCTATAATGGTAGCTATTTGATCACTGAAAACATCAAATAATTTTACATCTTGTGGAATTCCAGGTATTTGACTAGGGCTTCCAGGTCCACCTACACCATCTGATCTTTGACTAAATGCAGCAAGTCTATCTATTAATGATATTATAATATTTTTTACATTAACTCCAGTTTGTAATTCAGCGCAAGATTTAAGGAAAGCATTTAGTGTTTGTAAATGAAATTCATCAGGGAAAACCTAAAAAATATTGTTTAAATAAAATATGTACTTTTATTATTTTTATAAAATAATAAGAAAAAATAATACCTGAATAATACATTCCATTAAATATTCTTGAGCAATTGCATCTCTGCAGCTCACAACTTGTTCCAAAATTCCTGGTAATACCAACTGAAAACAAATACACTTATTACGATAGTCAAAAACTTTTGTTAATAATATTTTATAAATTATAGCTTTTTTATTACTTTTTTATATTTGTCTAAAGTAACAGATTCCAATTGGCTTAGTCTAACCAAGTTTGTCCCAACTAGAATTCTGAGCTCTTCTCTTTCTCTTTCTCTTCTTTCCTTGTCTCTACTATGGCCTTGGTGTTGCATACGTACCCACAATTTATTCATTTCAGCAAAATTCATCAGTACAAAGTCAATACTGTCACGAACCTAAATAATAAGGGTCTCTGAATATTGTACTTACTTTTCTTAATAACTTACTACATACAGTTCCTTCTTCATCATCTCCTTCTGCAACATCTGGCAAGATATTTCTCGTACATTGTAAAAGATAATTTCTCAAAAATAAGCCTCTTAATGGATGTTGAACACCTCTACACATTTCAACTAAGTCTCTTAATAAATCTCTTTTTAATCCTGGTGTTGTTTTTATATAAACTAATCCAACAGTAATTAAAAGATACCTATAATTTTAATTAAATAAAATTTTGTGCGACAGTTTAATATATGTTTATCATTATAATCAAAAATATATACATACAATCTTGGTACAATATTACTAACATATTGTACTAATTCATATAAATCAGTTACTTTTCTGCCTTTTTGAAATTCATCTAATAAATATAGCTCCAAATGTCTAAGCTCATCTGTAATTGCCATATACAGCTCATAATAACTTTTAGGACTTAACAAGGAGGTTCTTAGCTCTCCAAGCATAGTAGATGCATGTTTTAAAGCATCCATTAATTTTGTTTTATCTAAATTGTGTTTCATCTGTAGAGCTTGAACTTTAACTACTCCAATTGCATCTTCTAATAACTTCTCTTGTTCCTCTATGCCTGTCATTGCAGGTGTTGATGGCTGTGAGAAAAATAAAGATACCTGCCAGCAAATATCAAGTAATATGATGCCAGGTAAGCATCTGTTTATACATGCATTGACATAACATAACTTATTGACAGCACAATATAAACTTATAAAAGAAAACTAATAAAGCACAATGTGAAAGTTGATTAGTATAGTGTATTAATCATGCTAAAAAATAAAAATCATCTATTTTAAATAATTGCTGAATAAGAAGAGAAAATAAAACTTCTTTACTGAATGACTTGACATGAGAACAATATGCTGTAACTAATAACAAAAGAATTTTAGAGAGATAATCAAACAAACAAAATGTAAGTAGCAATTGCAATTAGAATTTGAAGATTGATAACCTACGTGTGTATGCAACAAAATGTATAACACACTTAGTTACAGTTGTTTTTTATAATCAGTTCAACAATGGAGTTCAAACTTCAAATTTGGCCCACATGCAGTTAAAGTTTGTTATTTAATGTTTATGTAATTGCTTACCATTAATTCGAAAAAAAAACAGTTCTTTTACGGACAATAAATTGAAATAACGCCCTTACAATGAATACGATAATCGTCTTTATTGCTTTATTTGCTATCCCAACAACACCAACACGACCAACAAAGGGCGCGTTCGTTTTTGTGCTGGCAGTACTGGCAGTACTACGTCATCACAGTGTATGTGTTTTAATAAGCGCATGTATGTATGTACATATACATAGTATACTGCATTGCGTGCGTCTGCATAGTTGTATTTTCGAACGGTTGACAGAGTAGCAGTACATACTATACTATATAATACAGTGCCAGTTACCCATCAGTTACCGTGGGGTGGGAAATAGCAGCCTATCACATCAAGTAATTACTACTACTATTTACGTGAGCTATCAGAAAGGAAGAGGGGGAAAGGTCTAGTAATTCGGATTGATCATTAGAATGTAATAAATCCTTTTTTTTACTTTGCTTGAAAAAAAAAATTTGATAACATTTTTTGTATTTAAAGTAATACTGAAAAAGTCTGAAAAATTTAAGAAATTAACAAGTTAACGGGAACCCTCACGCGTGCTTTACCGACAGTACAAGTCAATAAACATTTCGTTTAATAAAAGTAAAATGCGAAGCAAATTGAACAATCGGGCGTTTGCTGGACAATGTGCCAGTCCTAACGAGTCAAACGAACTTAAAAACACTCAAATTAGTTGAAAAATAACGCTGTACCATTGTGCCGTGTTCTTGAAGAGAGGTTACTTTTGGTTATTTCCACTTCAAGAACGCGGGACAGTGGTACAGCGTTATTCTTCGTCCGATTTGAGTTTTTTTAAGCTGGATTGACTCGTTAGAATTGGCACCTTGTCATAAAGAAGCCCGTTTTTGCAATTTGGTTCGCATTTTACTTTTATTAAACGAATTGTTTATTAACTTGTAATGTCGGTAAAGCACGCGTGAGGGATCCCGTTAAACTAATTGTTTATCGACAGTTCGGGGTCAAAAACTTGCTAGCGAGAATGCTCCGCGCTGTAGCCACCTAGTGGTGTTGAGTAGAGAAGTAGGAAAGAAAAGGGTTTTGGATGAGCGAGTGGAGTGGAGTGAGGAAAGGACTGAAAGGAGACAAGTGCGCAGCGAGACCGGAGACGTCAGACGGCCCCACCACCGTGCCCCGCGGACCAACCCAACCCGAGATTGAAGCCTGAAGCCAGTCCCGGACTGCTCACGCTCACCACGACACATCTCTAATTTCCAATAATATTTATTGATCAGTCATTTACGGGTAATAACGAATTAGAAAAAAATAACTTTTTCGAACGATTTGAAAATCCCAGATAAATTTAAAAATCCCCCCGGACGTTCCCGTAAGGTTAATACAAGAAATCAGTGTCCGGGGAAAAGAGGACAGATGGCAACCCTACCTTGAGTAACGGCTCTTTTTTTCCTGACGGCCGTCGATTTGCACGGTATGCTTTTCCGTTAAAAATCTTTTAAATTACGTACCTTTCTTTACCGTAGAGATTACTCTCTTAACCCCATAATAGATGCCGATTATTGGTTGTGTTTTGTCTATAAATACTTTACTGATTTGGTTTTCACAAAGAATTTAAAAGAAATCGTTATTGGTGCTATTAAAAAAATAGTTGTGACTTTGTTTAATTAATTCTCATTTGATTTTTTTACTATTTATGGTCATGGTCGTGCTATTTACCTTTTAAAAATAATTTTATGTTTCATTAATTAACTAAATATAACTCAATTTGGGTTGTCTTTTAGCATTTAAGAATATGTTTTAAAATTTGTGTTAAATATTTTATATAAAGGCAGAATAAGAAAATTGAATTACAAGGTATTTCAGAAATAAAAATGGAACAAGATACTGATTATATCAAATTACCATTGGAAGAGCGCTGCACACACAAGGTAATAGCTAATAAATATTGTTTATTTAATAGAATTATTCTAGTTTTAGTGTTAGAAATATTGTTTATTAATTTTGTTGTACTTAGCTATGGAGGGCCCGTTTACATGGTTATGGAGAGTGTGTGCAAATATTTCAGTGTATTGATAATGAAAAGTCACCAGAGTGGAATAAATATGTTGGACTTATTAAGAAATTTGTTAGTGATAGTAATGCTGCAGCTCAAGAAAAAGGACTAGAAGCTGCCCTAGCTTTTGTAGAAAATGCAGCCGTTGCTGGAAAGTAAGTCTTTAACATGTATTTTATTTGGATTTTATATGTGATTATTTGTATTTGGTTATTTTTTTAGAACCGTTGGAGAAGTAATGAGTGGAATTATTAATAAATGCATTGCTGCTCCAAAAGCAAAGACAAAAGAATTAGCTGTACAAATTACATTAATGTATATAGAAATTGAAAAGCATGAAGCTGTACAAGAAGAACTGCTTAAAGGAGCAGAGGCAAAAAATCCAAAAATTGTTTCTGCCTGTATTGCTGCATTGACCTTGGCTTTGAGGTAATTATAAACTTTGCTTCTTCCTATTAGCTTTACTTTTCAAACTGCACTTTTTATACTACAAACTCATAGAAATAGCAAAGACAAATTATAAAAATACAGGAAATATAGCTGATACAAACAAGCTTATTAAAGAGAATGAAGAATTAATATTTTTCACATTTGTTTTCAAATTTCTATTTTTCTGTACAGAGAGTTTGGGCCTAAAGTTATTAACTTAAAACCTTTAATTAAGAAAATGCCAAGTTTTTTAGAAGATAGAGATAAGATTGTTAGAGATGAAGGGAAGGCAATGGTTATTGAAATGTATAGGTGAGTAAACAGAAATGATTAATAATTTTGTTATTTAAATATACTTAACTCATTAACGACGAAAACGGTCAATTTTAAACTATATTTTTGTAGCTGAATTTCAGGTATTTAACGAAGTAGTAACTGGGTCTAAGGTGTAATTCTTTATGATATTTTAGGTGTGTTAAATCAGAATCCCGACTCAAAATCCAAAAATTTTGACCACAAAATTAAATATAGTGGTTTTTTTTTGCAAAAAAATATCAAAAAAATTTGTCATTTTCAAAGATTATAATTTTTTTCAGACGTAAAACGCATAAATATATGGAGATTTGTTCAACCATCGGTGCAAAAATGTCTTGAAGTTTAACAGTGAATTTTTACGTACTTACTTTATTCGCCAAAATGGCCGGTAAAATGTAAAATCCAAAAAATTGAATTTTTTTAAAATAATTTTTTCCTTAAGAAGTAAAGGCTTAAATAGAAATTGTTTAAGCATAAAAATATCTTAAAATTGATTGAGAAACAGTCTCTTATTTTTTTTTTTTTTTAGATTGTTTTTTATTTTTGGAATAATTGCAAAATTAAAATATTCGAAAAATTTCTCCAAACAATTTAAGACGAATTCTTTAATCAATTTAAAGATTTTTTAATGCTTAAACAATTTCTATTTAAGCCTTTACTTCTTAAGGAAAAAATTAATTAAGAAAAAATTCAATATTTTGGACTTTACATTTTACCGGCCACTTTGGCAAATAAGTATGTACGTAAAAATTCACCGTCAAACCTCAGAAAATTTTCGCACTGATGGTTGAACAAATCTCCATATATTTATGCGTTTTATGTTTGAAAATAATTATAAACTTTGAAAATGACTAATTTTTTTACATTTCATTGCAAAAAACGCCATATTTAATTTTATGGACAAAATCTTCAGATTTTGAGTCAGGATTCTGATTTAATACACCGAAAATATCATAAAGTATCATACTCTAAACCCAATTACTATTTCGTTAAATACCTAAAATTCAGCTATAAAAACATAGTCTAAAATCAACTGTCCTCGTCGTTAATGGATTAAAATTATTAATATTTTCATACACCCAATCCACTCACATTTGATTTTTAGATGGATTGGAGCACCCTTAAAACAACAATTAAATACTTTAAAACCAGTACAGCTTACAGAGCTAGAAGCAGAATTTAACAGTATAAAAACTGAGAAAGTGGTACCAATTCGTTATTTAAAATCACAAAAGAAGATAAACAGTAATGTAGAATCCATGGATGGTGAAGAAGGTGAAGGTAGTATCATTCATTGTTCTTTTTTATTATACAAAATTATATGTAATAATATAAGCCAAACTTTTTTTTGCAAAAGAGGCTAACTATGATGACAAAGATGCTAGTGCTCCGGAAATAGATCCGTATGAGTTATTACAACCAGTTGATATTCTATCTCAGCTTCCAAAAGACTTTTATGAAAAAGTAGAAGCTAAAAAATGGCTAGAGAGAAAGGAAGCCCTTGAAACACTGGAAGTTCTTACAAAAAATCCAAAACTAGAAAATGGTGATTATGCAGATGTTGTGAGAGTATTGAAAAAGGTAAAAGTTTGATTTTCCATTGGTAATGATTCCTTATAAATAATAACATTTTATTATAGATGATAACAAAAGACAGCAATGTAGTAGTGGTAGCATTAGCAGGAAAATGCTTAGCAGGTTTGGCCAGTGGTTTGAAAAAAAGATTCCAACCTTATGCACTATCTTGTTTGTCTACGATTTATGAAAAGTTTAAAGAAAAAAAGCAAAATGTTGTTCATGCCCTTAAAGAGGCTGCAGATGCACTATTTCCAAGTGTAAGTTTACACAAGTTTTTCTTAATTTTAAAGTTTCGTATATATTTATGCAGGATGGATCATATATCATGTTCAGTCTAAATAATTTCTGATGTGCAGATTATATTTAATTAAAACTTTTAAATATCTGAAGCTTTTGCACTTTTAAAAGTTGAAAATTAATTGCATAACATAAACATACAACTTTTCTATAAGCAAAAATGTAATGTAATTCATACTTTAGAGAGAACATGTTGTGTGGACAACATGGTATATGATTGGAGTAATCTATTTTAAAATATAATTTTGGCTCTATTTTAAGAAAAGCGACATAGAGAAAGAAATGCTTACATATGAATTATAAAAGGTTGGTTTTCTTTTAACAGAAACTTACAATAATTTTTAAGCTTTGCGTTTTTTTACATTGTCAATTTGCACAAGAGGTAAAGACAAAAATGAAAAAGTGCAGAAAGTGTAAAAAGTATGTTTTTAAAGAAAACATAAGGTTTTGGGAAAGAAATAAGATAATGTCATTGATTTCACTTTGAGAGGTCACACAAAGGTTACCTTTGATTTATTTAAATGGACCCTTTATTTTTTTATTCATATTTGTAGCTTGTGTTAAGAGGTTTTCTAAATAAATATTTAATATATCATTTTCTTCAGTGTATTACTAAATAATTTTATTTGAAATTATATGTGTCTGTAAGATTAGCTTAAGTAGTATCTGATCTCTACATACACACAAAAATTGTTATTTATCTACTTATATAATTTTAAATTCTAATGTTTAGTAAATGATTAAATGATATGATATGCTTATTTAACATTTTAAAAGTTCTTTAGGTAAGTAACCATTATATGCAGTACAGAATAAGGAAGAGGTTTTATTTAAATAATTCAAATAGACCTTCACATGACTTTTTAAGTTTGAACCAATAGCATTATATTATGTGCTTTGAAATTATATAAATCTTTTGCACTGCTTCCTCTATTTTGCCTTTCTTATGTGTATTATACACAAGATATTTGAGAATATAAATTAAGATAAGTCACATAGAGACAGACAGACAGAGAGAGTGTATAATCGAGTGTACGGTAACCATTATTTGGATTGTTGTCATTAGTTCCCTAGCATTTCGTTCTTTCACTTTTGATTTCTACGCATTAGCAGTATAAGCCTAAAAAAAAATACTGAAAACAGTTATGTCCTGCCAATATATATTAGTTTTTTGTGAATGAGGATATATTGTAGATGGAATGGCAACTTAGGAAACTAGCAGAGGCAACTGAAATGTATAGCCTTCCGTGCTTCCGACTGTATGTACTAGGTGTAATAGACCACTCGCGTCACTCAAATATCTCTAAAACTAAATATTTTTCGAAAAAATCTGTTGTCTGTAATTTTTTTAGGTTTAAAATGATATATTTGATAGTGTGATATTAGTTTGACTTTGAAATGTCAATTTAAAGTATCATGAAACTCATCTTAAGTTTTTTAAGAGAAATAATGTATTCTTAATTGCATTAGCTTATAGTTAATCATGAAAGCTTTCTAAACCCTTACAGTAACATATCATTTCACCGAAAGGCTTACAAGATCTACCTTATTAGACTTTTCCATAGATTTTCAAATTACATTACCATTAATATTAAAATTACTCACAAGATGCATCACAAAGAGGGTGCATGTTCAGATTTTGATACCTTCTGTGTAAGTGCATTTGTAGTCATTTTTCGATCATAATAAGGAGGATATGCTCACGCGCACATAAAATCTGTAGAAAACCTATGGGAAAATTTAATAAGACGTATCTCGTAAACATTTTAATTAAAAAATAAATTATTGTTGAGTTTTGTAAAGCTTTTAAAATTAGCTACAAGAATTCACTATAAAAAATATATCAATCCGTTTAACAAATTCGAGGAGATCTACATGTCACATATAACTATCTTCTCAAGATCAAAATAATATTACCTTCTGATAGAATCTTTGAAATATGAAAAATACTTTCATAATAGATTTTTTCGATAAACAATTAGTTTTAAAGATATTTGACCTACACAGATGGTCTGTTACATACGGTATGTTAGACTACATTAATATTAATAAATATCTTGTTACAGATTAATATTGAAGTTATGTTAGACGATACTTTAGCAGCTTTAGAAAATAAAAATCCTTCTGTAAAAGCTGAAACGGCTGCTTATTTAGCGAGATGTTTTGCTCACACTCCTCCAGCAAGTTTAAATAAAAAACTGCTGAAAAGTTATACCGGAGCTCTTTTAAAAACGTTGAATGAACCAGATCCAATAGTGCGTGATAATTCTGCAGAGGCTCTCGGCACAGCAATGAAATTGATTGGAGAGAAGGCAATGTTACCATTTCTCACAGATATAGATAACTTAAAGACAATGAAGATCAAAGAATGTGCGGAAAAGGCTGTAATTTTGGTTAAGGTTTCTAGCAGCAAACCAACAGTTGAAAGACCCAGCTCTGCGCCAGCAAAAAGTGCAATAAAATCTAAGGATACCGAAGGTCAAGGTAAAATAATGAAGAGGCCAAACACTACAATTATAACAAAGAAAACTACTACTAAAAAGTCTTCTATTGTTCCTGCAATAAATTCTTCAAATTCAAGGAAGACTACTGTAAAGCCTAAAGTTGAAAACAATTTGAGTATTGAAGAAGTTGACGAGATTGCTGCACAGATTTTACCTGCTGAAGTAATTTCTGGGTTAAGTGATAGTAATTGGAAAACTCGATTAAACGCAGTGGAGCAGTTTTCCGATAATATAAAACAAATGAATGCAGAGGACATTAACGTACAAGTTTTAGTTCGAATCCTGGCAAAGAAGCCAGGTTTTAAGGATACAAATTTTCAAGTGTTAAAACAGAGATTGGAGATAGTGAAAACGTTAGCAGAAAACTATCCGTTTTCGACTACCGTTGTTGAATGCTGTATAATGGATATAACTGAAAAGTTAGGAGATCCTAAAAATAGTGCGGTAGCTGCTGATGCTTTAACAAGTATTGCCGAAGCTACGAGTTTGGAATATGTTGCAGACGAAATAATGGAATTTGCATTTAACCAAAAGAACCCGAAGGTACAGCAGGAAACATTGCTCTGGTTGTCCAAAGCATTAATGGAATTTGGCTGCACAGTGAATGTTAAATCACTAATAGAACATGTAAAAAGAGCAGTAGCAGCAACTAATCCCGCTGTCCGTACAGCAGCAATAACTTTTGTTGGAACTCTGTATATATTTATGGGAAAACCTTTGTTAATGTTTTTTGAGAATGAGAAACCATCATTGAAGCAGCAAATAGAGCAGGAATGTGAAAAGAATAATGGGCAAACACCTCCTACAGCCTGTCGTGGGAGAAACAAAAAGGCAGCAGAGGACGATGATGATGGAGATGATGCTGAAGAAAAATTTGTAGAAATTGAATCGGATATAAATGACCTTATTCCTCGAACAAATATCGGTAATCAAATTACAGAAGCTTTGCTAAACGAATTGGCTGACAAAAATTGGAAGGTTCGTAATGAGGGTTTACAAAAGGTCAGTACAATTCTCATTGAAGCTAAATTCATAAAAGGATCAGTTGGTGATTTACCTCAAAGCTTAGCTTTACGTTTAGTGGACAGTAATAGTAAAATTGCTCAGTCAACTTTAGGTATTTGCCAGAATTTAGCAATAGCTATGGGTCCAGCAGCGAAACCTCATGTCAGGACACTGTTTCCCGGGTTTCTACAGTGTCTTGGAGACAACAAAAATTGGATCAGAGCTGCTGCGATAACTTGTATTGATACATGGGGCGATCAATGTGGTTATAAAGAGTTTTTCGACGGAGAAATGATTGGCGATGCTTTAAAAACTGGTTCTCCAGTATTGAGAGCCGAACTTTGGAACTGGTTGGCACAAAAACTACCTCTCATTCCTCCTAAGCAGATATCTAAGGAGGAGCTTTTCGTTTGTTTGCCTTATTTGTATAATAATTTGGAGGATAGAAACTCTGATGTGCGAAAGAATGCTCAAGAAGCGGTTCTTGGTTTTATGATACACCTTTCATTTGAAGCTATGTCGAGAAATACTGAAAAATTGAAGCCAGGCTCAAAAACCGTGGTTTTAGCTGCTCTGAATAAATCCAGACCGCTTTTACCAGTAAAGCCTTTACCTAAAAAAGTAGCACTTGAAGAAGATATCAAGGTAGTAAAAAGTAAAGGAGCTATTAAAGCTTCGAAGGCCGTTTTGAAGACTAAAAGCACAAGTGCCAAAATTAGTAATGGAAAAAAGAAGGATGATGCTGCTGCAGCTCCACTTCTGGTCGTTAATAACTTAAAACACCAGAGATTCATAGACGAGCAAAAACTTAAAATTCTTAAATGGAACTTTACTACGCCTAGAGAAGAATTTGTCGAGCTTTTGAAAGAGTTGATGACTGCAGCGAATGTCAATAAGTCGTTGATGGCTAACATGTTCCATGCTGATTTTCGTTATCATCTTAAGGCGATCGAGTCTTTGACGGAAGTAAGTAAATTGGTAATTTCTTTTCCATTAGTCAAAAGTTAACTTTAACAAGCTTAATGTGATTTTTGTTTACAGGATTTACCCGAAAATAGCAAGGCCTTGGTATCTAATTTAGATTTAATTTTGAAATGGTTAACTTTAAGATTCTTTGATACAAATCCTTCTGTCTTATTAAAAGGCTTAGATTATTTGCAAATAGTTTTTAACTTATTAATAGAAGATCAGTATCATATGCTGGACCATGAGGCCACTTCATTTATACCATATTTAATCATTAAGGTAATAAATTTATTCTTGTGCATTGTGGGAAGGCCATTTTCTGATTTTCTCTCATTTAAAGATTGGTGATCCAAAAGATGCTGTGCGAAATGGTGTAAGGGCTTTATTTAAACAAATAGCTTTAGTTTATCCTGTAAGTAAATTATTCCCTTATGTAATGGAAGGATTGAAATCAAAGAATGCAAGACAGAGAACAGGTAGTTAATAATTGAATAAAAAAATGTCAATTAATCAGTTATATTTGTGTTATTATATTAAATCTTTTTTTTTTTAGAATGTCTTGATCAAGTGGGCTCTCTTATCGAAAATTATGGAGTGACTATTTGTCAACCATCCCCATCTGTGGCTTTAAAAGAAGTGGCTAAACAAATAGCGGATCGTGATAATTCTGTACGAAACGCAGCACTTAATTGTATTGTTCAAGCGTTCTTCCTTGAAGGAGATCGTGTGCTTAAACTTATTGGACAGGTAACAAATGATATGTATAATAGGGGGATCGATAAATAATAAATTTTTCAGTGGCACCCCATGAAACGTTAATATTTTATAAAAAAAAAACTATACAGGCTTCAATATTTTCATAGAAAAATAACAGGGACTAGTGCCTCAGTACCTTCGAAATACGTTTTTTGAGGAACTTTATAGGTTTTCGAATTTGGTTCGTTAAATAGCATATTTTTCTAAAAAAATGTATAAAATATTTTATCTGGAGAATTAAATATTACTTCAAATATATTTTATACAAATTTGTTCATAAAACGCATACTTGTAAAAATATTTCAAACGAAATTATTCGTTGCTTACGGTAAAATACCTTTTTCTCAATTTTTAACTTTTTATTTTTAAAAATATCAATGTACTATGGTAGTGTGAATATTGATGTGTTATTTCATACGCTGAAATAAAGAAAAGTGGATGATTCTACATTTTATCTGCAGTACTTTTAAGTTTAATCTATTTTTTTTCAATTTAATTTACTACACTTCTTACGATTATTTCAATAAATGTAATGTTTATGACAAAAAAATGTAGAGAACCTTTTCATATAATATTTAACTCTCTAAGGAAAGAATTTTGTATATCTTTTTAGAAAAATGTATTATTTAACGAACTATCTTTAAGAAACTTCAACATTCTTTAAAAATCGCATTTCGAAAACAAGGTACGGATTCCTATTATTCTTCCGCAAAAAGATTAAAACCTCTCTAACTTCTTATCAAATACTAACATTTTATGGAGTAATGCTATAAAAATAATTTTTAACAAACACCCTAATGCATAATAATAATATTTGGTCATAATAAAGACATTAATATTGATAATACATCTGATTATTAATAACATATTGATAATTAAACAATTATTTAAATTACGTTTTCTTTTATTTCTTTTTTTCTAGATTTCAGAAAAAGATCGTTCATTATTGGATGAGCGTATTAAAAGAGCAGCTAAAAATCGACCAACTAAAGTTTCAGCACAAATCGTTGTACCACCAATTGCTTCCATTGCTTCTATCAGCTCTGCTACTGCTGCTGCTGATGAAGTTGAGGAAGAATATGAAGAAGAGGATGAGGAAATACCAGAGCAGCCAAATGAATTCATCAATGACCTGTAAGTATATTTGAATATAAGGTATTTAATTTCAATAATATCAGTATAAAATTGGCTTTTATTAATCATTATAATTTGGATGAGCTTTCCATACTAAAAATATTTACCACTAATATCGTTTATTGTCGTAAAACATAATAATATAAATTATACTGCTTCTATTTTTTTGATATCACAAGGCATAACTAAAGTTTGTTTTAATTTCTTCTGTGTATCATAAATAACATCTATCACCCCTTTTTTGACTAACTTACAGGGAGAAAGAAAAAATAAGCAATGAATCTGGCATCAATTTAAATAATAATGAAGCACATTTTGAATCTACCCAGCCATCTTCTGATCTAGAAGAAACCAAAAATGATCTTAGTCATGAAATTAACATAGAAATAATTTCATCTCACATTAAACAGGATACCGATAATCTTGAAAAACGCGAAGCTGACTCTAACACGTTTGTTTAATTTTTTCTTTATTTTCATAAATTATTTACAGATATCTTTCGTACATATATTTCGTATTACATTTGAAATATTAATTGGTGTTGGTTTTTAGCTTTGCAAAATTTAAAAGTGCATGAAAGTTTATTGCTTCAAGGGGAAAATAAAAAAGTTATCTTTTTATTAATCGATTTTTTATAATATAATGAGGTGTATTTTTTTAGAAACAGTCCAACATCAACACAAAAGATATCCGGGCCGTTTGGTCTTGATATGGAGTTCTTAAAGAAAATTGAAAGTGCACCTGCAAAATGTCGAAATCCTAAACTTTTAGAACCTAATTATACGGATTTGAGTGAAACTATAAACCTGTTAAACCCACCAAAAGTCCAGTATGTTGAATTTATTTTGATAAATTTAATTCAAAACTTTAATTAATAAGTTTGCATTTGTTCTATAAGACAATGATAATATAATTGTGAATTTTATAGAATGATACCCATATCTCCACCTAAATTGCTGGTGCCAAAATCAGCATCAATGTCACCCATAGGACCACCTAAAGAAGAAAGTTTAGAACGCAATATTCTTGCTATGGCTAGTCTGGACCTTCCCTTGGCACTCCAGGCTTTAAATAGTTTAGAGAACGTAAATATTGTTTACAATCTTTAATTTAAAGCATATATTTGTTTGAATTAATGACACAAAATTTATTGGTCAGGTACTAAAATCGAATCAAGCTACAATGTTACAGTCAAAAGAGGATAAATTTATCGGTTCTGTGAACATGCAATTAAAACTTTTGCAAACCTATTTGGTGAATCAAGGAAATGCCCAAATATCTAAAGCATTTAGGTCAACATTTTTAGTTACACTTCTGGTATGATGAATTCATTATTATAATTGATAATATTGAATATATTTAAAATTAATTTTTAAATACCGTTTTTAATAATTATTCAAAATTTTTAGTTTTATGATTCTGGCGTGCTAGGAAAAAATGTTCCATTTATTCATTTGAAAGAGCTAGTCGATTTAATGATAAGTTTTCTAGCTGAAAAGAAATTTTCCCGTTTCCACGAGGAGGAAGTGTATTATCGTGTAATTAATACGATAATGATTAAAATAATTGATAATTCAAACCACACTACTATTACATGGTAAATAATTTCTTCAATATTATATTTAATCCAACTTCATTTACTTAAAAGAAATAATTTTTGTTTTATGCCTTTTTCAGTGTTTTGATCAAATTATTACATGAATGCGCTGAGTCAAATAACCCTCCTAAATATGAAGAATTAGTAATGAAGTGTTTATGGAAAATAGTCAAAACAATACCTAATTATGCTGCAGACTTAGATTATGACACTATTCTTTTAGAAGTTCATCATTTCTTTAAAGTAATTTATTTCAAGCATGTTATTCAGCAATTTTTGTCTTATTTTATTGTTTTTTTTTTACTTGAAGGACTATCCATCTTCATGGTGGAAAACTAGGAAATCGGACACTCCATTGAGGACAATTAAAACTGTTCTTCACAGTATGACGAGAGTAAAGGGAAGTACCATATTAAGTCATTTAACGCAAATCAATAACACAAATGAATCAGAGCTGCATTCTTACTTAATAAGACTAATAGCGGTGAGACTTTTAAAATGTTTCAATATTTTGAACTTCAAAGAAAGATATATTAAATTAAATAAAAATTGCATATGGTTTTTTAGGCAGTTAAACCCGACGACATTAACAACATATCAAAGCCAAATGCGGAGAAAAATCAAAAGTCTGGAAGTACTGTAAAATCTCAAAAGCATTTGTCTAAGCTGACCCATCAACAGCTCTCTGAAATTTTTAAGAAAATTGGATCAAAACACCATATTCAGGAAGTATGCAATTAAATTTAGGAACATCACTATTAATATGCAATATCTGACATAATATTATCTAATTGTACGTTGCAATTTGAAGGGATTGACACAACTATACGACTTCAAACTTCAGTATCCAGAGGCAGATGTACAACCCTTTCTAGTAAAGTCTCACCAATTCTTTCAAGATTTTATTGAAAAAGGATTACGCGATATTGATCAAGCTCGAAAAAATCAAACTCTCATTAAGCAAGAAAATATTCAGTATACAACAGGTGAGTGTGTACTCAATTTGGTATTTTAAAACTTTGCTTTAATGACAGAAGTGTTAATTGAACATTCTTTGTAGGGACTTCTGATTCTCCAACAACAATTTCTGAAGAAAAAAGCCTAATGGATCCAATGCATAGGCTTGAAAAGTTGAAAGCTCTAGAAGCTCAGTGCAGAACAACCCAGAATCCACCAAGTCCAACATGAATGTATCAACTTCATTATGCTAGGTATAGATATTTATATCAACCATCATAATTATTCTATTTCATAAACAACCACTAAAACATTATTATCTAGGCAAAAGTATTTGTTTTATATTTTAATTAATTTCATACGTGAAAATGATTTTACAGGATAATAATGCTTGCTGTTTAGAATCAGAATTATTGTACTACCAAAACCAGTCCAATATATATCTGATATGACTATCCAGTGCGAGATTAACTGTAGTTTAAGATTCAAGCCCTTGATAGTTGTGTATAGTCTATATTCTTATTATCGATATACAATTCTCGTGTTAATATTATATTTATAATTAAGTAAGCAGACAAATTAAAAAAAAATATATATATATATCAAATGGAGTATTACGATTTTCGACTGACTCCACAGGACATTTATTCTATACTCTGTTGTCTTTAATAAATCGTTTCATCTCTTTGTCGGAATTTTGTTCTGTTTGTAAATCTTTTACTATTTATTATTCATTTCATAATAATAGAGTTATTAGATAGTGTTTTTATAAAGAATAGAATTTGCTTTGATTCCAGTCTTTTTATGTTTGTCTTATGTTATATCTAAGTATGATTAATAAACATTTTGTACTTAATATAATTAGTTTTAGTTCACCTGACTATGTAAACAAAATACACGTTTTACTTTAAAAAGATAAGAATAGCTACGAATGTAAAGGTGTTTAAAAATATTCAACGTTAAGTATGTTACTGGATATTCAATACAATGCTGAGCAACGGCAAGGTGGAACTATTCTTATTATCAAATTATGTACAAAATTTTCAATAAATTGTTTTAAGGGAGAATTAATATTTTTTAAGACAATTTCTTTACATATTTAATTTCAAACACATTTGTCATAAATCATTGTATTTATTATCCTGTTTAGTGTTTAATAATATTTAATAGTACAAGACATATTCCTTTTAGAGAGTATGTTGATTAAATTTTATGTCATTAACGGGATCCCTCACGCCTACTTTACCGACAGTACAAGTCAATAAACAATTAGTTTAATAAAATTCAAATGCGAAGCAAATTGAACAATCGGGCGTTTGTAGGACAATGTGCCAGTCCTAACGAGTCAAACGAACTTAAAAACACTCAAATTAGTTGAAAAATAACGCTGTACCATTGTGCCGCGTTCTTGAAGAGAGGTTACTTTTGGTTATTTCCACTTCAAGAACGCGGCACAATGTTACAGCGTTATTTTTCAACTAATTTGAGTGTTTTTAAGTCCGTTTGACTCGTTAGGACTGGCACATTGTCCTACAAACGCCCGATTGTTCAATTTGCTTCGCATTTGAATTTTATTAAACTAATTGTTTATTGACTTTTACTGTCGGCAAAGTAGGCGTGAGGTATCCCGTTAAGAAACGATCAGAGCTAGCTAGAGGTTTGCCAGCATGCATGCCTGCAGGTGCATGCAGGTTTGCCAGGTTTGCCAACTATAGTTCAAGACTTCAATTCAATCTGCTTCAAGGCACTTCAAGTTGTTCAAGCCAGTTCAAGCAGCGTTGCCAAGTGTAGTAGTATAATTATATACTACCGTAGTATAATTTGGGTGCGTTCCGAGCCACGCATACTGCGCCCAATAAACGCTTAAATTATATTTCAAGCCTCGTACTTCGAGATTACAATGTAGTACGCTTTGTACTCACTAGGTGTCGCAACGTTTTTAGAGTAAAAAACACTCTTCAGAGTTCTATAACACTATAGTTTATGTTAAACAAACTATATGTTGAAAACGAAACTGTACTATCCACTACCTCTAACAACCCTTGGACCCTGGGAACTCCCGGATCTCATTCGTTTTTGTTGCGAGCTAGGTGAAGCACGTTCAGTAAAATGGAGTCGAGGAAGAGGAAATTTGAGAAGTTAGGAGAGGAAATTAAGTTAATGGAGAAATATGTAAAACTAAAGAAGAAAATTGCAGAGATGGGAGAATCAGAGTTAATTCCGGGAATGGAGCCTGATTTGCAACCTAATGAGGGAGTCCAGGCTGAAGGAGATTCAAGGCATGATGAGGGAAGCCATTTTGAAGATGAGATGGAAAGCATAATGCCCGTTGGAGGTAAAATCATATTACTGAGAGTGCTGAAACGAGTGTTCAGTCAGTTCGGTTGATCTGTGGGTAGTGCCAGTACGGGTGACTGGTCATCCCCAGATTTTAGGAAGGTTTTGTTGTTACATACCTTTTCTAATTTTCCTCACATGTTGCCAATAGGTGAATATGCTGAGAATATTCTAAATCAGAAGGAGGTGGATCAGTTTGACCCCCTAGATGAGGACATATTGAAGATTCTTGGAGAGGACCCTACTTCATCGAAAGCCTTAAAATTATCTCTTAATCCATCTGTGGAAAGAAGATGGGTTTATTGGCTTCAGAAAGGTATAAGTAAGGAGAGTAAAGAAGAACTTCTTAAGAAATATGAAAGACCTAGTCTTTTTGAAGCACCCAAGTTGAATCTAGAGATAAAATCATCACTAAGTGAGTCAATACTTAGGAAAGATGATTATTTTTGTAATCAACAAAATTCTGTCGGAACGGCGTTAGCAGCGTTAGGAACTGCATTTACAATGTTGCTGAATTTGGACGAAAGCGGCATGAATAAGTTGGAATTCCTGGAAAAATTAGGAGATATGGGTAAAATATTAACTAATTTGCAATTTGAACTATGTAAAGCAAGGAAAGCCTTTATTTTACCTGGTTTGGAGAAGGATATGAAAATAGTCTTAGCGGAATGCACATCAGATGAGTGGCTTTTCGGAGATCAGTTGGCTGATAAAATTAAAGAAGTTAAGGTAGCAAAGAAGCTTAGTCAGGAGATAAAAACAATTACTTCTAGGAAACCATTAAGAGAAAACAACAATAATCATTTAAACTCCAAGAACCTGTCCTTGAAGAAGCCCCCTTACTTGAGGTCAGGTTGGAAAAGAGGGGAAATGAATCGACCAGAATCGTCAGTGAGGAAATCAGAGATGAGGAGATATTCTTCGTCTCGGAACCAGAAACCATACAGGAATCCATCCAGGAGGAGCTGAATGTAAGGTTATATGCTGGCAGATTATATAATTTCTACAGTCAATGGGAGAATATTACTTCGGATCCCTTTATCCTAGAGATAATTAGGGGATATAAAATTAATGTCAGAGATATTATTTCTAAGTCAGAGAGCTCTCTAGAACCAAATTGTTTTGGGTTGAATACAAGGGAGGTAGAATTAGCATTAGAGAATTTGTTGGAAATTGGGGCAATTCAATGTTGTTCAAATGAAAGTGGGCAGTTCTTGTCACCATTCTTTTTAGTACCGAAACAAAATGGTAATAATAGGTTTGTTCTAAATTTAAAGAGACTTAACCAAAAAATTCAAACAGATCACTTTAAAATGGAAGACATAAGAACAGCACAGAGATTACTAAGGAGGGGTGATTTCATGGCTTCAATTGATTTGCAAGATGCCTACTTTGCTGTGCCAGTACATAAGAATTCGAGGAAATTGTTGAAGTTTAAATTTAAGGAAGTGTTATATCAGTTCACTTGTCTTCCATTTGGATTGTGTAGTAGTCCTTATGTTTTTACAAAGTTAATGAAACCAGTGATCAGTCACTTGCGTGAGTTAGGTTTCTTGTCTGTGATTTATCTGGATGATATTCTATGTATAGGCGAAAGTTTTGAAGACTGTTTAAGAAATGTTAGGGCCTCGATAAAAACTTTGGAAAGTTTGGGTTTTTTGATTAATTACGAAAAAAGTAAGTTAGTCCCGTTAAAAATAAGAAAATTTCTAGGGTTCGAATTGGATTCAGAGAAAATGATGTTATATATACCTCAAGAAAGGAAAAGAGAGATAAGAATGCTGGTGACAAAGTTTCTTAGGTTAGAAAAAATTCAGATAAGAAAGTTTGCGAGTCTAATTGGCTCATTAGTGGCAGTAAGCCATGCTGTTAGATATGCTTGGCTCTACATTAAAAGAATGGAGAGGTTAAGATATATCAGTTTATTGAAAAATAATGGAAGGTACGAAAGTGTGTTGAGGTTATCGATAGAAGCTAGAGAAGATTTAATTTGGTGGAGAGATAACATTTTAAATGCGGAAAGTCCGATTAAAGAAGACATTTTTGATTGTGTGATATTTACTGATGCGTCTACCACAGGTTGGGGAGCAGTTCTTGGAGATAAAAGAATTTTTGGTTTTTGGTCAAAATCGGAGGTAAATTTACACATAAATAGGCTAGAATTACTGGCAGTTTATTATGCTTTACTAGAGTTTACGCCTTATGTAACAAACAAGAAAATTTTATTAAGAGTAGATAACATTACTGCGATTAGTTATATTAATAAAATGGGGGGTGTAAGATTTAAAACACTTAGTGAGACTGCAAGGAATATTTGGTTATGGGCAGAAAGACACAGAGCTTGGATTTTTGCGTCTTATATTGCTTCAAAAGAAAATGTTACAGCTGATATGCTATCCAGAATTAAGAATATTGATATAGAGTGGGAATTAAATTGGCGTTATTTTAAAATTATAACTAAGAATTTTGGATATCCCGATGTCGACCTTTTTGCTACTGCAAATAATTCCAAATGTAGAGATTTTTGTTCCTGGTACCCAGATAGAGGGGCTTTCGCAGTAGATGCGTTTACGATCTGTTGGACTGGCATTCGATTTTATGCTTTCCCACCGTTCGCGGTGATATTGAGAATGATAAGAAAGATTATAAATGAAAAAGCAGAAGGGATAATAGTAGTACCTAGGTGGTTGGGACAACCGTGGTATCCATTATTTCAAAAGATTAAATTGAGTTCGATAGATTTAGGACCAGAAAGGGACTTATTATGTCATACTTCCAGATCGAGTGTTCATCCATTGGCCGAGAATCTAACTTTAACAGTAGCGATGGTATCAGGGAGACGTTAGTAAGAAGAGGTTATGGTCAGGAGGTAATAAATATCCTTCTTGCGTCGTTAGCGGAAAGTACACGTAAACAATATAATTTAGCGCTAAGGAAATGGTTCGTATTTTGTGAAACTGAGCATTGTGATCCTTTTAAAACATCTCAGGATATTATCATAAAATTCTTATTGAAACAGTTTGATACGGGTGCGTCGTTTAGTGTTATAAATACCCATAGGGCGGCTATTTCATTTATTAACGAACTTGATGTAACGAATAATAAGATTATATCGAGATTTATGAAAGGAATTTATAGATTAAGACCACCAAGACCAAGGTACGAAAATGTTTGGGATACGTCAGTAGTAATTGATACTTTGAAAACATGGTTTCCGCTAGAGGAATTATCTTTCAGGGTACTAGCACAGAAAACTTTAATGCTTTTAGCATTAGTATCGGGGCAAAGGATACAAACATTAGCTGCCATAAAAGTTTCTAATATTATATTTGGTATAGATAATATCGTTATAAGGATAACAGAGATGTTAAAAACCTCAGGTCCGGGAAAAGCTCAACCCTTTATTTCAGTACCTTGGTTTAAGGAAAAACCAGAAATATGTGTGGGTAAGACACTGATGGAGTACCTAAAGGCTTCGAATGATTTGAGGGGGGAGATTGATAATCTTTTTATTACATGTAAGAAACCAATCAAAGCGGCATCTACGCAGACATTAAGTAGGTGGTTAAAAGAGACCTTAGAGATATGTGGAATAAATACACAAATGTTTAAAGGGTACTCTACACGGCATGCATCCACGTCGGCAGCCTTTGCGAAAGGCGTAGATATAAGTACAATAAGGAAAACTGCAGGCTGGTCTAATTCTTCAAATATGTTTGCTAAGTTTTATAATAGGCCAGTATTAGATGATAAGGGTTTGTTTGTAAAAGCCGTGTTAGACAGTTTGTGATAAATATATAACAAGATGTGTTACGTAATAAAGACATGCTACTAAGAGTTACTACTCTAAACAACTACATTGTAATCTCGAAGTACGAGGCTTGAAATATAATTGGAAGATTGATCGAGCTTCGCGAAGCGAAGCGAAGGTCGATCAAAATTATATGAAGAGCCTCGTACGAGATGATTACAACCCTCCCTCTTTCTTGTTTTTGTGGAAACAAGTAAAACCCACCCCAAGGGTTACTATGTACTCTAAAAATAATGAGATCCGGGAGTTCCCAGGGTCCAAGGGTTGTTAGAGGTAGTGGATAGTACAGTTTCGTTTTCAACATATAGTTTGTTTAACATAAACTATAGTGTTATAGAACTCTGAAGAGTGTTTTTTACTCTAAAAACGTTGCGACACCTAGTGAGTACAAAGCGTACTACATTGTAATCATCTCGTACGAGGCTCTTCATATAATTTTGATCGACCTTCGCTTCGCTTCGCGAAGCTCGATCAATCTTCCAATTCTTTAATAAATGTGACATAAACTGTACATTCCATGCACTTCACGCGTGACTTGGAATGCACCCCAAAACACGTCCGAAGCACTGAGGGCCAGTTGTTCCACCTATTGGCAAACGTCTGGATAAATTTATCCGTTTGGTAAAGCTTGAAATTGAATAGAATTTACTATAGTTTGTAAATTTTACCAAGCAGATAAATTTTACCAATAGGTGGAAAAACCGGCCCTGAGAGCTTATTATAACTAAAACACTGAAAACACTATACTTCGTTTCTTCTCTGTGAATCATCTGTGAACATTCTGTGAATCACACTTACTATACATTTTGCGTGGTATATTCAATTCTCGCCAACAAACTATATAGCGTAGTATCTTCCAGCATGGCGGACTTGGCAACGCTGAGTTCAAGCGACTTCAAGCACTTCAAAGCGAGTGACCGTTGACCGCTTATGCGGTAACAGATTTGTGAACTAAACATTTAAATTGTAATATATTTGATTTTTAATAATTACAAAGTACTTTTCAAATTTATTTAATTCGTTTTTATTTTCTAGATTATTTTTTACAAATAGATCAAGTATGCCACGTTTTCCGAAGGATTCTGATGATGAAACGGAGAGCAAGACTGGTATATATTTTTTTTATTATTTTTTAAACATTCAAGATAGCAAATTTCTATTTCTGAAAAGAATGTTCCATAGTTGTCACAGTAATTAATAATTGAATTTCTTTTCTCTACACAAGTGTGTATAAGTATGTTATTAATTCAAAAAATTTTGTGTAAAGAGCAAAGAATATATTTCCTTATTAAACTACAGTTACTTTGTATCTTATGAATCGTAACAATTTTCAACAAATCGATTTATGGCATCTTTAAGTAATTAATGTATAAAAAATGAATATAAGTCCTTATATTTTTTAAATTTCTCTTATATTTATAGCTCGCAGAAGCCGTACAATATCAAATCTCACTGTAGCAGGATCACCTCTTCGTCGCAGTCACAGAATCAAACAAAACATTGATTCTTCTCCAGAATCGTGTATTAGTGACTCTAGTACTACACAAAGTAAACGCATAACTACGAGGTCTCAGAAAAACGCAGAACGTATAGAAATGGACAAAAATGTTTTAACAATGCCTAGTCCAGAAGTTTTAGCCACAAGTCCCCAAAAAAGAAAAAGGAAAAGAAATATTAAAGCAAGTGGTGTGGAGTCTCCAAAAGTTACTGTCGTGTAAGTTGAGTTTTTAATTTCCCAAGTTCAGGAATTGTTAAACTCTAGTTGTAATAAGAAAATGTTAATCATAATTTTTTAGTAAACGCTTGACAAGAGCTGGCTCAGAGTCAAGGTCACCAATAGTTATTGGTAGAGTTACACGCAATACAAGATCTAAATCTGTTGACCTTGAAAATGAATCTGAACCAGAGATAAAGGAGCCTATTAAAAATACAAGATTATACAGAAGAGCTTCAGTTCTGCCCTCTGAACCAGCAGTAGCTGAGAAAGATGAGGAAATATCTGACATGACAGAAGACATAGCTGAGATTGGTAAAAAAAATGGATCAAGTATATCTATATTTATTTTTTTTCCTGTTTTTGCTTATTATTTTGTAATGTTTTTTCTTTATATTTTTTAGAAACTAGTTTTGCAAAAAATGAACAAAAAACAATGGAAACTGAAGCTAAATTAAATTCTTTAAATATTGATTTGAAAGGCATAGAAGCTGAAGAAATGGTTGATGCTTCAGAAACCAATAGTTCAAGATCACAAGGAAATAACATTGTAAGAGATAGTAGCAGCATAGAAGAAGTAGAACCAACTTTAAATAAATCGAAAAAATCAATAATTAATGATGTGAATAATCAAAACAATTTACCTATATCTGAACCAAAGGATATCTCCAGATCAGTGAACGAAATTAGTGGAAATAAAGAGAATCAAACAATGAACATAATACAGAAAGATTCATCCCTAACTATTTCACAAATAAGTACTGCAGCTGTAAAGAAAACAGTGGAGGAAAATATGATTTTGAGTGCAGTTAATAGGACTAGAAAGTATGATAGCATAATAACTATTAATGATTCTCCAATGATTCACACGAAATCAAAAAAACGTTTAAATCCCAAAATAAATTCTATATTTGATGAAACTATAGATTTAGAAACTGAAGAGGACAGTTCTCTAAAAGGTATGGGTAAAATTGATGAATCAAGTACTAGTAAGCAGGACAATGTAGAGTTGGGTTTAAATAATAAGGCTCCAAGTGAAAGTAGCTTTGATAAAAGTTTAACGCATAATTTGAGCAAAGAAACCTCATCAACTGAAGGCATGAAAATAAAAAATAAAGAAACAGAAGATGTTGGAACTAAATCTAATAACAGCTCCTCTATGGCAAATATTGTTTTAAATACTGAAGTAGAAAATAGTGCTAAAGAGATTATTGAAATTAAAGAAGCTGAGAAACCCATGGATAGATTTGAATCGCAAAATCATAATGAGGCTAAGATAAAAGATTACTTTCAAGAAGAACCTATGGAGGTAGATGAAGATCAGAATTCGATAAACGCTTCAGAAGGTTTGGAAGAAGATTCAGTAGATTCACCACAAGAATCAAACTGTGTGTCATCTGAATTATTAACTTCCTCTCATAATCCGAAAATAGTTGTTTCAATGTTTAATGAAACTGCAGAAGAGCTTGGTTTAGAAATAAAAACCACATCACCATCTAGAAAACATGAAACGGAAAGTTCAAATTCGAGTGATACTCGAAGAAAAGACGAAATTGGTGATGAAATAGTGAAACATTTTTTCAAAGATATAATAGCTGATGAATGGAGTACCAATAACTCCAACATAAATAGTTCCAATCGCTCACTGTCAATGAAAAATTTAGAAAATGATACTGAAATTGATATTACATCTACTAAACGGACATCTGCACATTCTGATAAGCCTAATAAGGAAAGTTCAGATTACGAATCGGAGGATACTGTCGATTTAAAATATCAAGAGTATAACAATGAAAATGATGAAAAAAATGAAGAGCTTCGAGAAAATGACTTTAATAGTGATACAAATAAAAACGGCAACAGTGATATTACCACAGAAGAAGAAATCAGTCCGTTTACTATATCGGAACAAAATAAATTACTTAATTCGAAGGTTGATGTATCAGAGAAACAAAAGAGGATTAAGAAACGATCTAACAAAAGCGATAGTTTCTTGATTACATCCCATAATTTTCTAGGGAAAACTAATAATTTTTCGTTTAATGCTGAGAATATCTCAAATACGAAAAATGCACCAGAAATATCAGAATTGTTAAATAATAATGATGTATTAGAAAAATCAACTGCTTCGACTGAAACATCACCGTCAACAATATCAAATGAGCATTTTAAAAGCTCGACTGAAGATTCTGTGAAAAAGCTGGAGAGTGAACCAAAAGAAGAAATTGCAATTTCATTAGGAAAAATAGTATCAAAGGAAAGTACTTTAAATAGTGCTATTAAATCAGTTAAAAGCCCTGAAGACGCGTTAAACATAAATAAAGACATTAAAAGTCCAATAAAAAGAAATAAGCCAGGACTACAGTTCAAGTTAATAGATTCTGCTAGTTCAGATGATGAACAAAAGGAAAAAACAGATTTTAGAAAAGCTGGTTTAATAAAGAAGCTATCATTAAAGGAAAAAATAAGAGAAAAAAAGAGCTTTAGTGAGTTACTTGCTATAGTGTCAGAGGATGATTCATCGAGCGACGAAGGAAGTATAGATGAAGATATTAGAAATGAATATAATTTGGATGGAAACAGCAATATGTCACATTCAGATGACAATGTTATGGCAGATGACTGCAGAGCTTCAGAATCTGAATACTCTGATGTTAATGATAAAGGGTCAGATCTAGAAGATTTTATTGTAGACGATGAAGAGGAGACTGATGATGAAGACGAGGATGATGATGAAGATAATGCTACCGATAAAGACGAAGATGATGATGAAGATAATGCTATCAATAAAGACGAAGATGATGATGAAGATAATGCTATCGATAAAAACGAAGATGATGATGAAGATAATGCTATCGATAAAGACGAAGATGATGATGAAGGTAATGCTATCGATAAAAACGAAGATGATGACGAAGATAATGCTATCGATAAAGACGAAGATGATGATGAAGATAATACAAAGATCAACAAAATGATAGATGAACAGCAGAATGATATTCATGAAGTTATAAAAAATGATCATAAAAGCAGCGGTGAAAAAATGAATGAGGGTGAAATTGGATATAATGAAAACTTAGGAGGTGTAAAAAATACTGATACAGATAACCTAGATGATGAACGGGTTGAGATTAGAATTGAAGATAACAGTTCAATTCCCAGAGAAGCTCCCTCTGATGCCAAGAAACATATAAGAAGGATGAATTTAAATACATCCACGTCTACTCCAAATAAAGATTTTATTGGCGAAAGCAAAGAAATTGCTTATAAAAGATTTATGGAAGATGATAACAAAACCTCAGTTAACGCTAATGCCAGCTTAAAAGATGACAACCAGCCACCGCAACAAAATGCAACGCCCGAACTGAATAGCTTGAGAAATAAAACACTTAGAACAAAACTTATTATTGATAATATTTTAAAGAAAAGACCTAAAATCAATTTCAACAGTACATATACATGTGAATATGAATCGCCAACGACTAAATTTTTAAAAAAAGAAAAGTTGAATGAAAGCGCTCCTTCTGCTCTTCCCTCGGCACCGTCTTGCTGTAAAAAATCAGGAAAGAGTTTTCAAGAAGAGCACACTGGTTCTGGAAATTTTGATAAGAAAGATTTGTTAGAGAGTAGTTTAAAGACCGAGAAAAATAGAAAAAGCAAGGAGCAAAAGGATAATTTTGATATTCCTGATACGGATTCGAACAATACGGATTTGGCTATGAAGTCAACCAATAAAAGCTCTCAATCTTTCTTTGAAAAAAAGGTAGATGAACAATTAAATAGCAAAGAAATCATAAAAAAGAAGGAAAAGCAAATTTCTGGGTTATTGTCGAAATTTACAGAAGAATCGGCTGTTGAAGAAAAATGTGAAGCTGCGGCTAATATAATTGGAAACGGCGTAAAAATTAATAGTGCAGATCTCTCATTAAATAATTCTAAAAAAGAACAATCTTGCTTAAAGAGCAAGAAACAAATGCAATTTAATATGGACAAAATTTCAGAAAATATATTAGAAATGAATAATTCAAAGAAACTAAATAATAATACACAGGAGAAGGTTAACCAGTTGTTAGAATTAAATACGCGAGACGAGAATACCAATGAATTTAAGAAAAAGAAAAAGGGGAAAAAACATAGTAAAGAATCAATGGAGAACAAAACTGTACATTCTGTGTCTTGTTTTGTAGAAGACGAGACTTCTGAATGCCTAGAGATTTCTAGCAAAAAGAAGAAGAATAAGAAGAAAAACTATAATATATTAGAGGAAGAATCGTATGTAATTTATTCAGAGATTTCACAGAGTTCAAAAGATGATAAAGGTAAGAGAAAGAAACGAAGGAATGAACAGGATATTGATGAAACTAAGGAAATATTAAAGCACAGATCGAATCTAGAAATATCTGGAAGCTCAAAAAACAAGAAACAACAAGTCGAAGAAAACCCGATGATTTACGATAGCAAGCAAATTGTAAAAAAACGGATAGATTCAGAAAACTCACAGCTTTTGAAAAAAAATAAAAATAAGGGAAAACAAGTAAAAGAAGAGGAGAATGATAAGTCTATGAAAGTAGATACAGAGATGAGATCGCAGGAGATTAAATTGAAAGGCAAAAAACGTAATAAAGGAGAAGTTGCAGAAGAAGCCAATGCTAAACCACAATTGGAAAATAAAACAGAAACAAATTCCTCGCAGAACAAGTTAAAAGAGAAAAAGAAAAATAAGAAAAAAGAAGAGCTTAGTGTTAAAGTTATAGAAGACGATGAAGTATCTGGAAATGTATCATTCTCAGAGACAAGACTGGCAGTACAAAAGACACTTAAGGACACATTAGACGCTATTAAAGCTAAAAAAGAGCAGAAAAAGAAAGAGCTACAGAGATACGCCGAAGAAGAGGTAAAAAGTAAAAAAGCATCAACTTCTGAATTTCCTTTAGGTGCTAAACGTATCAAGAGACTTCCGGAAACAGTCCTCGAAGAGCTTTCGGATGCACCGATTCATCCTACGAAGAAGCAAAAGAAAAGTAAGGAATCTGAGCATATCATACCCATTGCAATTACTTCCGTCGCTGCTAAAGGTATTAAAAGACTTCCGGATACAATTCTTGAAGAGCTTTCGTGTGCGCCGATTCGTCCTTTAAAGAGACAGAAAAGAAAGAAGGAACCTGAGCAAATTATGCACACTAGTACTATGTTTACCTTTAATGTATTTAAGGATTGTAAATTTAAAGTGAAGAATTGTGATTTTATTCATCCAAGTAAGTCCGGTAGTGTCACCGAGTTCAAAGCTAGCCCTGTAAAAGTGAAGACTTGTTTGCCCAAAAAAGCAGCGATTGCATCTAGTTTTAGAAACAATATGCTTTCGAGAAACTCTAGACATCCAATGTCAATGCATTTAATGCATCTGCAGAAGCAGAAAGCTTCTAGTAAGAGTAAAATTTACTAAAGCTCTGTTTGTTAATAAAGTACGTTTATTGAACAAAACTCTTCAGAAATCAAGAATTTGAGAAAAATAAAAGCGTCTTCATACGTATCTACAAAATTATCCGATTTAAAAAATTTTCGTGGTATTTTCATACAATTCCAAAAAGAGCACAAGAATTTTTGCACCAGAGAAACCCTGTTGTTAAATAAATCTGAGAAATTTCGTTCTATAAATACTTGATAAGTTTGTACAGTTTGTATCATATAAAGGTTTTGAATTTAAAATAATATCCATATCAAAACATAAGTAATTATGATTTTAATAATATAATAATTTTCATGATAATTGAATAATAATCAGGGCTGAGTCCTCTTAGGAGGAATTGAAAAAGTTCGGAATAAAAAGTGATAATATTTCCCGTTACATAAACTATACCACTTTAATCCAGAAATTTTCAATCCCACATGGTAGGACTATCAGCCTCGAGTTAAAATACATTTTTATTTGTATTGTCAGTAGTCATAAATTAACACCTGCATTTTTTATCAAGTTAATACACAATATTTACTTCGAGTAAATTATATCTCGTCTGCTAGCAATGTAGATTAATTCTCATACAATTTTGTTAAGTCACCTGTATTTCGTTCTTTATTTGACCGTTTTGTCTCATCATTTTATATTTCTCATTCACCGTGCTAAAAGTAACGTTGTTTAAATAAATATTTTCAATTAAAATGTTTACTGCTGTAATTTTATACAATTGTCCTTGCATTATTTTAGTTAAATTAGATATTTATCGTTATTGTAACTAAAATAATATTGCTTGGATTTTTTTAAAACAGACTAATTCATAAATGGTGCTCATACATATGTTAGTTGCTCGGTGTGTCTCAAGCCTTTAATGAGAGCTAAATTGACTTAATTATTTTATATTATACGTTAAATAAAATATAGTATAATTAATTTAATCAAGGCATATTACACCGGGCCTTAAGCTTGACATTATATGGGAGCCTTCAAGATGTGTAACATAGACTATAGTTATTGCCGAACACACACATAAGCTTAAGGCTTCGATTAAAAATTCCGCTACAATCTTGCATCTCATGACTGTTCAAGATTACTAAACATAAAGGTTTTACTCATTACTGTTCAAGCAGTTAGCTGAATGCACGGCAACGAAAGCACGCGACGTGCGTGGAACAAACGCGTGCGACTTTGGAACTGTGGCCTGTGGGTGAAGTGGATACATCCTAAGCGTGTATTTCACGTGCCATGTATCTGTACCCGCAAAGGAAAAAAAGAATAGCAAGGTGATAGAGTTGGGTAGAAATATATAATTAGAAGATCCTGAATTCTCCATGCATGAGCCCGCGGCGCTCGCGCAGCGCGCATGTCTCGATCGAGATCTTGACGTCGAATCGATCTTCGACCTTCGATCTATTTCAACTATCGAGAGTTCACACTTCACACACCTCGAGCGATCAACGAATAGGGGCGTTTTCGTGCGACTCCTCGAGCGAAAGTACTGTTGGGTTGGCTGGGTTGGTTGATGAGTGTTGGCTGTTGGCTTCATCTTATTATCGAAATTGATCTAAGGTCGTGAGAAATAGAGTGGAATAGAGAGTAATATCAATTATTTGCTGCTTCTTCCGAAGCAGTGATTTTTAGTGGAACGTAAAAATGACGGCGCACGATCAAATGCGAGCTCTGCTCGATCAACTAATGGGTACAGGGCGTAATGGTGAGCATTTTCTTATAAAGAATACAGCTTTGCATAGATAAAAATTAATGATGTACGTAAGGTTTTTTCAATGCTGGCTGACAATAAATACAATTTTATGCACATATGTGTAGCCATATTGTAACTGTTTGATAAAATTTATGGCAAATATCTCAGTTGAGTACTTATTTTTAGGTGAAAATAACAAATTCCAAGTGAAATATTCGGATCCAAAGGTCTGCAAGAGTTTTCTCCTGGCATGCTGTCCTCACGAAATTCTCTCTTCGACGGTGAGTAGAAATGAAAGCAATAGAAATTGCAAGATTTACATGACACACCGTCAGCACCCACATAATATACCTCCTTTAAACGCGTCTAATTCTTTTAAAAGACCTTTCGATTAAGCAGTCTTGTAATAGGTTTCCTGCCATATGTATACTTCATATGACGTTTAGTTGATTTCTATCATAATACTAATGGATTTTGCAAAAGCGATGCAGAAAGGCCCCATGATTTAAGAGGTAATTCTGATTTAGGTATAAGGGAAGTAGTAAAATAGGCAGCATAGTTTTATTATACAAATCAATAATAGAAACAACTTCTACTTGATAATATACATATAAAGGTGCTAAATGGTGTGTCTTACAAAATAAGCTACAAAGCATCTCCACAAAACTTCCATCAATTAACACATATTACCAGTATACGGTCTTTAGAACTAAGATGAATTCACACTAGCATTTATCAAACAATTGTACATTCTCCATTATTAATTTATATTAATAAATTATACAAGGTGTCCGCTCTATGGAAGCGAACTTGGAAATTTTAAAAGTTTTAAGAGATTAAAGATTCTTTAATTAAAGATACTTGGCTAATCAATGGTTTGTACTTAAGATGTCTGGCTGATACAATAGAATCACTGTATTGTTCGATCAAAGACAAGTCTTAAATCAAAGAAATTTTAATCCTTGATTCTTCACTGCACTGTCATATATATGCAATACCTTTTTTTTTTTTTTTTGATAAATTATTTATATTCCAGTTTCTCTTTCAAGTTTTACTTTTTACATTTAATTTTTATTTGGTTCTAATATATTAAATATAGAGATGTAAATGAATATACCTTGAAGTTGAAGTGGGAATATAAGAAAACAATCAAGAAAAGGGTGTCACATATACTTGACAAAACATAGTGAAGAGTTAACAGCTTTTATCATAAGGGCTAGATATACAGATTTTATAAGAGTTTTACATCCCCCCTCCTCTATCTAGACCTTTGGATTGGTATCCTTAGATCGGACACCCCATATAGGCTTAACAAATATTTTAAACTAACCAGCTTGCATTGCTTATCAATAATTGTCTAGTGAGAATTGATCTTCAAGGATTAACACAGGTAGTTATTGACATATTGAGAATGGGAAAAAATAATGTGAAGTTACTAACGTAGCCGCGGAGAGTTGATGATACCTACAGGTTACTAATGCCAACGTTACTACAGTTCTATTTCCAGAGTCTCTGGAAAAAGCAATTCCAATCAGATCCAATGTACAATATTGTTACGAGTATTGTCCGCTCATAAGTCCGTGTCGTACTTGTCACTCTCACACGCGCGTTACTGTAAGTACTGAAAGCGAAGAGGACGTACGTATAACATCTCTACCATTTGATTAATTCAATTAATTCACCAAGTATTAGGACGTATTACAACTCTCATGATGAAATATATTAAAACTCTTATGATCTCAAGTACCTTAGGTAATAATTTGACCGAGAGAATATGTATTGGACCGAGTGTACCTTGATTAGCGCGTTACTACTGTAAGTACTAAATACAAACGAGGAGGACGTACGTATTATAATAATTATCTCATTTGATTACCTAATATTGCAAGTAACTTGGACATTTAACCAACGTCTGTTACAATGCAATTAACTTTTTCGCCTTCAAGCGCTAATAAGTATCAAGAGCAATTCTGACGTACGTATTACAACATTTGATTACTTTTCTTTCGTTAAAGTATCAGGCTATGTATACTACTTGCATTTTGTCAATTCAACTATACTAGGCGTTATATCATTCGAGAGGTTGATTGATTGATCATTGAGGGAGGGAGAATGAAAGAAGATAAAGTGTTGAAATGAATGTTTTTAGTCGTTTGTTGCGCGTTATGTGGTCTTAATGTCAAGAGAATGAAAGAATAGAGAGAAAGAGAGAGTGAGAGAATGGGGGTGGGATGGGGTGGGGGTGTGAAACAGAGATAAAAGGACGTACGTATAAATTGATTACTTGCATTTTTTTCCCCTTTTAATTATTTAAAGTTTATGGCTCTGGATTTAATTGTCTTCTACTGTTTGTTTACTTATATTTATTTTTCTTTCCTTCTACTATTTTTTCTATCTAATTATGAATGAAGTACTAGGTATTAATTTAATCAAGAGACTAAAATTTAACTGCCATGCTGATTCAGCTAAATTTTGCTAGTCCCGTACTAAGGCCCGTACTTTTGTGGTGAGTAGCGCCAGTTTCATCATAAAAATTTACTGATGACGCTGTCTCTTCTTATAATTGTCGCTTTCTTCTTACAATCAGAATCAGGCATTTTCCAGATTCAGAGCTAATCCAGTGAATTTATTGGTTTAAGAGAAAAACTTGCGATATTTACTCGAAGAATGTTTTGATTTGTCTTTAAAAGATTCTAAATTATCACAAGTAATTTATCAGTGTTTTCTTTTTCTGTTAAATAATTATTTTAAGCAAAGTAGCGGAACTCTTGAAAAATCAATGTTTACCTTATGTTTTTATTGTATTTTTCGAGCTTCAGTCAGGTTTTTCTCTTTTTTAGAAATTCGCTGAGGCTTCAAAGTTTTGCGATTGAGTTTTACATACACGATCGACAAAGTTTGAACCTATAGTACTGGATTATACTTATATCTAAACAAATAAACTGATATTACAGCGAGATACTTGTTATTCCGAACGGTCGTAGTAGGCAAAAAATTGTTGTATTCACCGAACGCTTATTTAAGAGATTTCTTGAAAGTTTTTTCAGGATTTCTCAACCATCCATAGAATGTATCGCCAAGAAATTGACATAATTCCTATTTGGAGTTTTCGATAAAACTATAGAAAAGCAAGAATGATATCTCTTAATTAATATATAATAATTGTCGAGATATTAAGAAACTTTTTGCCAGCTACCACGATAATTAGCCACGCAATTGACGCAATGATACTAATAGGGAAGAGCACATCGTAAAACCAGGATTTGATTAATTTAGACCATGTAAATATTAAGTACCAAAATAAACTCCTAGCATTGAAAACGAACGATACAAACTTAAGGTATGTGCTGATTGTAGCTTCGTTACCATCACATTGTCAGGCGGAGAGGTGGTTCCACTCTGTAAGTGTAAATCAATAAAATAATCTTTCTATAAAAAATTCTCCATTATTTCCACTGCTCGACGTTAATCTATAAGGTGCGTTTAAAAACCAGATTCACAAAAAGACGAAATACAATCAGTCCAAAGTGCTCATAAAAACGGTTAAACATAATCGAGCAAGATATATTACCATTCTGTTTTTTTCTCTTTTCTTTGTTTCTTCGCTGTTCTGTAGATGTTATGAGGTACGTTTGCTGGGTGCATAAACAGCGCACGATGTCAACAAACATCTATTATGGTACGCTTAAATAAAGATAATCTGAAACCTGATATCTTTTGGATGTTATTGAAACTCAATGGGGACTAACTCTCGAACAATAGAATGACGTTCTTCGACGAGGCATTGTAGTTATCCGTACGAATGAGCAAACGGTGATGAAATACGTATATACTAATAAAATACATCCAGAAGATTTCTTTTCAAGTATCGATTATGAAGCATGAGTATTTTGGGTATTCGTGCCTTTAATTTTCCATTGACGACGTAGCTTGACGGTAAATTCCCAGCGAGATCACGATGAGTTGGATCGGTCAAGGTGTATATTCTCTGAATGACCTTGAAAAATCTTCCTCGGATATCGGCGATAATAGAAGCAACCGGTCGCTTATCTCCCACGCTAACAGTCGAATCGATGAAATCTTCTGACGACCCTTATGCGAATTCGAAGCCCTTAGCTACGCGGTAGCCTACCAAACTTATAGGCGTCTCTCTCTTTTAAGATACCCGGGATATCCTTGAAACTAGGACGTCCAAGTGGCAAATATAAACTTATAGCGCATAAGGCGATAAAATTCTTTAACTATAAATTCGTGGATCTCTCTAATATTGATTGATTTATAAATCGCAGCGCATGGACATGGGAGAATGCCCTCAAATCCACGACTTGGCTTTGCGTGCCGACTACGAGGCAGCGCAGAAGAAGAAGGATCACTTCTATGACATTGACGTAAGTTTAAAAGAAAAGAAATAAAGAGATCGGTTATATTGCCGCTGGTGAAATTTTTCCATGTATATATATATATATATATATATATATATATATATAATTATAGAGCAATTAGTAATAACAATTGCTTGTTTTCAGGCAATGGAGCACCTGCAGAACTTCATTGCGGATTGTGACCGCCGCACGGAACAGGCGAAGCAGCGACTAGCGGAGACGCAGGAGGAGCTCAGCGCGGAGGTAGCGGTAAAGTTAAATAATGTGCATGTGCTAGCCGAGGAGATTGGAAAGAAACTGGCGAAAGCCGAGCAATTGGGCGAGGAGGGTTTTGTCGAGGAGTCGATGAAGCTGATGGGTGAGATAGACGAGCTGCGTAAGAAGAAGAACGAGGCTGAACAGGAATACAGGAATAGCATGCCAGCCTCCAGCTATCAGCAACAGAAGCTGAGAGTTTGCGAGGTCTGCAGCGCCTATTTGGGAATCCACGATAACGACAGACGATTGGCTGATCATTTCGGGGGAAAGTTGCACTTGGGATTCATCAAGATCAGGGAGAAATTGGCGGAATTGCAAAAGACGGTGGAGGAAAGAAGGAAGGAGAAGAGGGAATCTTTGATGGATCGATCACGGGACAGGGAAGACAGAGACAGGGACAGGGATCGTGAAAGGGATAGGGGAAGGGATAGAGATGGGGACAGGGATAGGGACAGGGACAGGGACAGGAGTCGTGGAGGATTGGGTGGATACAGAGATCGAGACAGGGACAGAGACAGAGATCATGATCGAGATCGGGATCGCGACCGCAGAAGAAGAAGATCCCGATCTCGCAGCCACAGTCGTGGAAAGAGGTACGTTCCTCATGTTTATAAATAAGCGATCTCTCTTTTTTCCTTTTTAATACTCGATTGATGGTAAAAATGATGAATAACATGCAGGCCGAACTGAGACTCTTTAAAAGTCGAGCCTTTTACTAGTCGTCTCCTTTTATTCATTTCTATGATCTGGCAAACGAAGCGTAATTCTGAAGAAGTAATGGTTTTGTTTCTTTTTTTAAATTCAATGGCTCGAGATATAATTATGGTCGTTAACGAAAGTTATTTCTCGATTTTTCAGATCCAAACGCTCCCGCAGTGGCAGTCGTGGTCGTCGTTCACGCTCACGCCGAAGTGGTTCCAACGACCGTAAAAGATAAAGTGACAAACAAGTGCTAAAACTCGTGCTCACACTTGTTCCTCCTCTTTTCTCTTTCACTTAGCTATAATTATAAACATATACACTTACGCACACATTCGTGCACATTCTGTACCAATGGACTCCTTCGGTTTTCCTGGATCTTCACAGAATTGCTCGTGAAAATAACAGGCTCTTGAATTATTCATTGGAATTTTAGACTTTGTACAATTACGTAGCGTAATTCGATTCTCGAGACATTTTTAGGCCTAGTCGAGTCATAGGTATAATCACGAAGGATCGCGAAGTCTATCGAATCAATCGACATTTTCGAATGATTCGTGATTATATCTTTGACACGATAAATTCGTGTATAAAATTGAAATGTTTCAATCCATAATTCTTGGATAAGTATCGTAAGGTTTCATAATGAAACTCAATCAAACATTGGAAAAGTAACTTGATCATCGCTTTAATTGACTATTCTTCGTTATTCTCAATTAATTCACTTATCAATTTACTATCAATTTCGTGATTAAACTAAACAATTAAATTTATTAATGAATTTCATTACATTACAATTGGTAATTTAATGAGCGAGATCACTTTCACTTGCTATCTACACCCTTCAATTACCTTAACACCTGGAAATTGTTCGCTTCACCGTTTTATTATGATTTTCTTTTGGTGTGTCCTGTTTTACTTATATATTTACGCGTTCCCTATCTGCTGTAAATAAGAGTAGTATCTTTCCCATATATGGTATTAGATATTTATAATATTGGAAATATTGTAATAACTATGATCTAGTATAATTAATAAAGATTCATTTACGAGTATATTAGTGCTTACGGTTTAATGTAGTTTAAAGGAGTAACAATTTTTGTCAAGAGTCATCACTATTCTTCTCTAGTTTTCAGCCAAAGTATCTGTGAAGTGCATTAGCCCGATTACACTCCATGATGCATGTCATCCAAAGTATTACTAAGCTCCCAGATAATTTATACAATATTTTTTCAACCATGATAACAATGGTATGAGGTAAAAAGCCTGTCGTAACTGTTTCTCTGCCAATCATTTTAATGGCACTTTCTACGTAAGTTTCTGCTGTTGGTATCATCCATCCAGGTTGTGGTGAGTTTAAAGTATGATGGGCGATAATACCTGGTAGCAGACATTGAATTATAATGCCTCTCTTGCCATATTCAGACTGCAGATCCATGCTAAACTTCAAAACGTATGCTTTGGTTGCTGCGAAGACAGCAAGAAGAGGACTTGGTAGAACAGCAACACTGGATGCTATGTTAACAATAACTCCTCTGCCTTTTACTACCATTCGAGGCATAATGATTCTGCACATATTTGTGATACCTACCACATTACATTGAATTATATTCATGTAAATTTTTTCCTTATGTGGTAAATCCAGAAAATATTCAGGATGAGGGTAGCAAATACTTAGATTGTTAACCAATATTCCGACGTCTAGACCAATAATTTCTTTCTCTATTATCATATAGCTTTCCAAGCCTCCAGAAGTATCTAGCTTCATTACTTTTGTCCTAATATTGTAGAGTTGCTCGATTTCCTCAGATATCGTTTGAAGCTTCTCAAAGTCTGAACCTATCAGTACAAGATTTATGCCTAGCTTGGCTAAAACTTCTGCATAAGCTCTTCCTATGCCTTGTGAGCAACCAGTTATTACTCCCCATCTCCCTAGAGAGTATAAATCGACACTTGAGTAGAAGAGCATTTTAAAGATGCGATAAACAATACGGTAACTGAAGTATAAAACTGTTATGTAGCCTATTCTTTCTAAAACTGGCATAATTTCTTAAATGATTTTACATTTAGAGGCCTTGCTATCCATTTAGTAATAATTAATTTTAAATGATTTCATGTTTTGTGAATTACACTATAACGAGAACGTAGCTGTAAAGTGAAATTAGCACATTATTCTTTTGATAAATACTATTCAGAAAATATTGAATATCGATTCATCTTCACCAAGGTACACCGCGGCGGGTGCAAGTGTACTTGCGAATTACGATCAGCGATGCCAGTATTATTGATACGTTCCGACCTGACACATACAATCACCTTACAGAGAGCAGTGGAGCAGTCATTAGTATACGTTTATGAAGTTCCCTTCAGCTCCATTTAGCCTTTTGGCAGCAAACTATTACAAATGTTGTGTTCTGGTATAACTAGGTGCAATTTGCATTTTATTTATGTTAAAGATCAGTGGTGATTGATCGTGATTATAAATATGCATATGTATATATATATATATATATATATATATATCTGGTACACATACATCTAATCCATACTGTCAAGAAAGGAAAAAGGGATTTTTAAAAGAAAATTTAACATTTCTATCTCATACTAAAAGTTTATTAAAATTTAAGTATTTTTCAATTTTTGTCAACTTGTTAATCAATTAACGGATTGCCATAAGATAAATGATGCTCAGGAAGCTTTAATTTATAGAACTTTTTTCATTATATGATAGACCGGATTATAAGCTGTATAAGAGCTTTCTTTTTAAACTTCTTTTTATCCACCGGTTTTTGGGTTTGGCATGATTTCATTTCACACTTAACATAAGAACAAAGGATACAAAATAGAAAATTACGAAAAAAAAAAAAACAATTTTAGGCGTTCACAAAATAAAATTTAATAATGTACACATGTTTCTTACAAATTGTTGCTATGATGTAATCACTCTTTTTGAGGTTCACCAAATTCTTTAAATGTCTTGTTTTCTTTTTAAAACTACTCAATGAGTAAATTCATTTCAGATCTAAGAAAACTGAAAGCTAATCTCTCGGCATACAAAGCCTTCAATGGTTTTATATTCTTGCAAATAAATTAATCTCTATAAAATTGGTATTTTTCAAGCATGCATTCTTTTTCAGGCACTTACATCTCGCGTTCTTTTTATTAATTTATAACAAATTTTTACTAAATTTGATATACTTCATAAACAGTAATTACCGTTCAACACTATTTAAAATTTATGTGGTTTCAATTGGCATTAGGATAAATTAGAAGAGAAGCTGTTAACTCCATCAAAACTGTGTATAGTTGATGTGAAAGCTCAGCCTTGGAATGAACAATAACTATAAGAGATTAATACATAAAAGATATTGCCGTCCTTAAACGTGTATACATAATTTTCGGAGGCAAAGTGCAAAAAAAAATTAATGTAAAAAAAATTAAATATATATTCAAGCACTTCTTAATTTAGATGTAACATTAACAATAAGCAACTTTTTAATCAGGGATCCCCACACTTCTCTTAAAATATCAATGTGCAACTTTTTTCCTATAGAAACCTAACGTTGAAAATTTGTATGTGCGCAATAATAGAAAGATGGATCTATGTTATAAAAGAAAGCAACATTATTGTCATTCATATATATATGTACACATATATATGCATATAATTATGCGGCGCGCAGTTTGAAGATACCTGACTCTCTCAACATCGTATTGGCAAAAACAGTACAAAAGAAGTTTTAAATCAACAACAGTAAGATTCTCAAAAAAATGATTTACATTTTAAATATTGCGTAATTTTGTTTCTTCTTAATTTTCTATGCACGTTTACATGTATGTATGAATATCCTATTTTCAACTGAAATTCACAATTTGACTAAGAACGTGTATGTAAATATAGCGTCTGTATAGCATTTGTTTTGAATCTCATGCTATCTAGGAATTCACCGATGGCTTTTCATGCTTGATTTACAGCAGTATGAAAATATGCTCGAATTCCGAAAAGAAAATAGCATGCTACATTTGGTCCGAGCAAGAAGAGTTGCTATCTAATCGCATTATCGATTAACATTTCGATTTAACATTTTCCTCGTCATCATCATCACTGTATTCGTCACTTATGTAACGACTATTTTTAGGATACTCAAATCGACCAGTCTTTTTTGGCGGTGGACTAAAACAAATAACGTTTCATTATTTCAAGTGTATAAACAATTGTTTTTGTTATCTCCCTCCCTCCCTCTCTCTCTCTCTCTCTCTCTCTCTCTCTTTAAAGGTATTAAAGATTTAGTCACTTATACATAAATTGACAATTATATATACCTTATTTGGTCCTCGTCGCCGACACTACTATGACTACTATTTGGACTTCCGTCCCGCTTTGGACTTGCTGGTGGAGAGAGTGCTTGCATCAACCGACCTTTACTCTCATTCCAAATCGTTGACTGTAAAAAAAAGAAAATATCTCAATGCAATTTAAAATTTACTATTTTTATGTATTTAAATGCCTATAATATTGAAGTACTTATTATACCTATATCAGTTTCTATGAAAAATTTACCAAAGAATATAAAGAAACTAAAAACAATCATGAATACCTTTGAAAAACTTTTTATTTTGAGGAACAAAAAAGCATTATAGCATATCAGAGAAGTGAAATCATAAGTCCTAAGTATAAAATAAGAAATCTTATGTACATCATGCAATTATGAGTGCCTATTGCTGAAAGTTCACTGGTGCTGCTCACATATCTGACATTGAAGCATTAAGGCTAAATATAAAACTGTGAGCAAAAGCATTCCTGCATATAAACTACCCACCAGTCTGCCTTCCCTTCCAAAAAGCAAAAGGAACGTATCAATAAAATCTCGTGACTTTTCCTCCCATTTGCTGATCATGTCCATTCGTTTCTCTCCTATATTTTCCATAACTCTCTTTCCTTTATCCTTCAAATCATCAAACTTATTTTGTAGACGGAATTTCTTTTCCTGCAAATACAGTCCAATAACACAAATTGTTAACAGTTGTAGAAAAAAGAAAAAAATATTATGTACATGTTTTAATACAAATCAATGAATACTGAAAACGATTCGATCAATATAGTTCATATCTCATCGTATCGATCGATATTCTGTCAAGTGTATGAGTCATTTTTACGCTTATTACACCATACCTCTCATTAAGAATGTTTCTTACCAACTTGATTGTTGATATGATAAAAGAATATCGCAATTTCTTGTCACGATGAGATATGATTATCGTTTCTTGATAATAATGATAATTGTCATTTGTATTTACTTACATTCAAGAATGAAACATTGAGCTCTTTAGCGCTATATCCTCTGGCTAGATTTCTCCTAACATAAATATCGTAGTCTTTAACTATCCTAGCCACTATGTCTGAGGTGGATACCCCTTCAGTCCTTTGTGTTGCTACAAACATACCCTTTGCTTTTAATTCAGCATAGACATCATCACCATCGTCTGTCATATAAGGAATATCATCATGTGCAACAAAGTCTATCTATTATATAAAAATATTAAGCATTAGTTAATATATATGCTATATGTAATTAATTTAATAGAATATCAAAGAAACCTTGTTCTTAGTGATAAACTCATTGTCTAACTCCCAAGGTGCATCTCTAACAACTTCATCTACATAACGACAGTGTCGAATGGCATCGTATCTTTCGATATCTGTCATTACAGTTCTACCCTTCTTTTGATGCGTCAGTTCATCATTGCAAACTATTTTAAAAAAATATATTTGCTGTCTTAATAATTAGCTGAATGACATATAGATAAATTAATACGTATGTGCATGTAAAAATCTTACCACCAACAATGAGATAAACATTAGGAAAAATATTTTTGGCTTGCATCAATTGTCTAGCATGCCCTTGATGAAAAAGATCATAAATGCCATCAGCATATACTCGGACTCTCCTAGGAACTTTAGAAAATACACTCAAAGATAAGACAAATTATTACAAATAAATTAAAATAATATGTATATATATTAACCTTTTCCACTTCTTGCCATTTTCAGAGTAATCTTTTCATTATAATCACATGTATTCCTTTCCTCTATTGCTTCAGGGTCATCACTGAAGGGTGCCTCTTTACATATTGACTAAAATATATGCAAAATATATGACATTAAAGCAATTTACAATTTGTCCTTAAGAAAAATAATTAATTAACTATTATATTATTTTTTATATTAATAGAAAGCTTCTCTAAAATAATCATTTAATATGAAAGAATTGAATGATAGCCTTTGACACAATTCAATGAGTATAGCATGTATAGAAAATAAATAGAGCATTGAAAGGTTCATTAAAGAGTAACCATATCACATACTTTAGTCTACATGTCATATACAGTTTTTATTTATAATCTAAGAGCGATGCCTATGGATAGTTATATTACATCATTAAAAACCAATTTTAAATTATTCCTATCGTCTTAAATATTTAGAGTTTGCTTCTTTGACCATAAATCACAATAAGTTTGGAAATGGCTACTTACAGGATAAATTGGTAAATCTTCCACAGATTTTCTTTCTTTCGAGCAGGCAGCATCTACTCCGTTCTGTTTTGTTAAACAGGTTACAGAATTCAGCATAGTGTCTTCTCTAGTTCGCTTTCTGGACATTGTTTTTATTTATGGTTTCAGAAACATATAGCCTCTATACCTGTATAAAAGAATACAGTACATATATTCACAAATCAGAGAAAAGATTGCCACTGAAAAATTTGTATGTCTGATCAAAGTAAATGACACAAAGAAAATGCATACATGTACCACTTTGACAGAACTAAAAATGACAAACTCTTATCTAATCTTAAACTTTATGAAGTAATATAAACTTTAGTAATCATTGGTAAAATATATGAAACTTGTAAAACTGTGGCATATCAAAGACTATGATACAATGAATGATAGTTTATAATCAGAAGCCACAAAGTATGCTGGACATGGAAAATACAAAACTTGATTTCTAATACTATATAATACATTCGTGCTAATTATCATATATGAATATTACGATATGTAACATATAACCTTAATACGATATTACGCCGATCGACATAGAATTTCTTATTTTATCCATAGAAAAAGTGTCATTCACCGCATTAAAGGACATCAAAATCATTTTTAAAGAAATTCATTGGAGGCAAAGTATAAATCAAAAAATTTCACGCATTATATTAACTGTCACAATAAATTTTCTCTTTAGTAGTGGCCGAAAATCTCCAAATACTTTACACTTCCATCTCTGCTAGCATTAATCTTATAGAGTTCTTATACATGTCAGAATCTCTGATGAATTATCGGATACGGAAGCGTGGCGTGGCGTGTTTGATGAGTAATAGATTTATCGATTCATTAGCCAGATTATCATCTGTCATTTTTAAATTTTCACTATCGAATTACATATATTTCTATGCTCTTCAATGTGTGTTCTCGCATAACAGTAAAGAAAATATACTTACAAAAGAATGGCGCAGACTCCCAATTTTACAAAATGCAAAGCATTATTTGATGTGACAATAAGATTTACTACATACGTAGTATTACGTGCTTTTCCTTGTATTAGTCGGCAGCAATTAGGCCTTTTATTAACACAAATTAGCGACAGCTGACCTAGCAGACCATCGTAAAGCAGACGCCCTCCTTAACGTGACACATAAGCGATTTTTTTAAAAGCACAAGACGGAACTCTAAGAATCTCGCTTATTGCACGAAATACAACGGGACTCTCACTGATTTTGCGTTGCTAGAACTGATGATGCTTACTGCTGCTACGGTAAAATTACTCGTCAATTTTGTGCTTTTGAATTCGAGAATTTCTCGAGCATGCCAAAGAAGCGGATGCCCCGATAACTTTTACGCAATAGCCGCGACAGACGTTTCAGCACCGTTTTATCTCTGATACGTAGAGAAGGATAAAGCAGTTTAGCTATGTATTGACTGCATCACGCGATGCCACGTTTCACCCTCGATCAATTTACGAACTAACCTCAAACCATCGAATCCTGAGTTTCTCACTTGATCGCCAACTCTTCGAACCCATCGAATTCGTATTCTTTCATTTATTTAGAAAACAATCTCCACTAAATAAATTGATGTTTGTCTCACTTGGATGCTGGTTGTCCATTTATTTTGTACGTTATGACAGTATCATGTCTTTCTCTATCCCAACGGTTAATTTTCGAACACATTTCAAAATGCCGGGCCCCACGTGGCTTCTTATAACCGTTATTCCTCATGACGCAATAATATTCAATTTTTACTAGGAAAAAAGGATGACGCGATGAAAGAATTACCATTGTTCCCCTCGTATTACTCGTATAAGAAGTTGAATATTAATAGTTTGTTATACGTTAGCCAACGCAGTTTTGCTCGGAGGAAGATATTTTCTCAAGTATTGCGCACCGTGTCACAAGGATTTTCTGATTCAAATGTGTATATTTGTATTCCAAAATCTGACAATCGTTCAATTTTAATAGATTACAATAAAAGAGGAGAAAACTGTACAAAATTGCATGAATATACGTTTCTCTATAAATAAATTGTATTCTACAATATGCGAATTATCTAATATAATAATATATATATATATATATAACATAAATGCATAAAATGGTGTATTTAACAGTCTTAATGACGTAATTATATATATTATACATATATACTATATAATTTATATTAAGGAGAAAAAATATCAGACTTTACAAAAGATTAGGGCCTTAAAGGCTCTATTGGGCGGTTGAAACAAGGTTAAAAACGTTCGACTTAATGCTCTGCTGTAAAAATTGTTACAGTAAAAAATACTATGCTATAGAATATCGTAGAAGAGAGTGTTTTTGTTTCTTGCCAAGGGGCATAGAATAAAACTGGATTATTAATGATAATCCGTCCTGCTCTTCTACAGCGCATGGAAAATGGAACTTGTGTCTTTTCCATTGGTTTATAGCCTCAAACGTCGATAATACTGCTACGTTTTTTATCAATGTCCGTCGAATCCAAATCGTTTCCAAGACTACCCACTCTTCCCCTAAGACCGATTCCTCCACCCGTATGCTCCGTTGCCTTCAATTTCTCCTGCATTTGTGCTAAAATATCCTGCATCCTACGAATCTGTCAAAAGGAATATTATCAGTGTTTTTAAGAAAAATCCACTTCACCCTGTAGTCGCTATAGTGTCGACTCCGCCCAATTCAGAAAATGGGCGGAGCTTTTATATCACTGGTAAACCAATAAGATCGACAAATCTCTCATTCGAAGCGAATTTCTATTGAAAAATACGTCTATCGAATGCACGTTTTAATTTAAAATTTCTCAGATAACGAAACGTGACTTAAAGAAATTGTATCGACCATGTGTATTTATACACGCAATTTGTGCAAAACCAATGTAATCATTAGATAAGTTGCGATAATCCATATAGTCTGACCGGAAATTCATGAGCATTCGATAAACACATTATGTTTGTAATTGTGACATGAAAATTTCCATTAATACCATTCATCTTTTCGCTCAATCAAAATTCTGTCCAAGTATAGTATTTACCTCTTCGTCCTTTTGCAGCAAGAGTCTGTCAGTATCCGATATGCTGTTTTCAAAATGTGGCCCGGAGTCCCTCTTGAGTTTACTGCAGCAATGAAAATATTATTTATATCTCTCGCTTTCTATTTATCTTTTTTTCAGTGCCTCCACACACCATAATGCAATAATTTATGCAATCCATAAATACCTCCGTTCTCGAATGGCCTGCTGGGATATCTGCGAGATGCACTGAGCCCGGAAATTTTCATAATGAACGTCCTGCGTGACATCCTTCAAATCTTGCATGTGCGTTGATATCAGCATCGTTCGCAATTTCACGAAATCACTGTGCTTCGGATTTTCAACTACAACAATCATTCGCAAAACCTTGATAACAAATTTTTTTCAAATCAGTCTTCGAGTCATTCCCACCGACCATTTATACTATATTAATTACAAAAATTCCTCTTCAACAAGTTATCAAACAGATTCGAATTAAACTATTAAAAAGCAGCAGAATTTACTGAAATTTCTTTTTTTTTTATTGCGAATAGAAGCAAGTAGATACTGCATCGAGTACCTTCGACGACGCCCCAAGGATATTGGCGTCCACGAACTTTTCTTCCAGCGACTTCAAGAACGGTGGAACTGCCAACAACGGCGAAAGGAATGCAAGCCTTTAACTCTTTGTCTTGCTGTTTGAACTCCTCGTCCTCGTCGCTGTCGCAGTCTGGAAACTGATAAATCTGCCCGCGCATTCAACATTACGAATTTGACAGAGACCGAAACAATTTCCATCCAAATTGACCGATTGTTCAATCTACCTGTATATCGTGCTCCTCTATGTCCTTGAGAATTCTCTCCTTCAGCTTCTTCACTTCCTGAGTCGTCAGTGTGTCAGCTTTGGCTATCACTGGTACCACGTTCACCTTTCTGTGCAACCGGCGTAAAACTTCCAGGTCCAATTGTCGTAAACTGTGAAAAAATCCAATTCATGGAATATATATATATACTATTTCTCTCTCTCTCTCTCTCTCTCTCTCTCTCTGTGCTTGCTTAATATCCTCGATAGCGAAGGACAATCGACTAAAGCAATTGGCAATAGCGCAATAATTATATTTATTAACTAACGGCTGACCATTGTATATATAACTCTGTAAAACCTGCGTTTATTTCTCTCAATCTTTATGCACACTTTTTATTATTAAAAAAATACCCAAGTGTTTTATAGCGAGGATTGATAAACAATCGTGAATGATTTAAAGAATTCTTCGTAAAAAAGTATAGTTTATCCAGTTTGGAAAAATCTTTTGGACGAATCCGTGTGAAAAGAAGTGAGATAAATAATTACCCATGTCCATAAGGAGGTATAAAGTACAGGCAACAGTGCACCCTATTATCTTGAATGTTTTTTCTATTCAATCCACTCTCATCCGTGAAATATTGCCTGAATTGTTCGTCGATGTACGCGGTACAAGCTTTCCACGTGTCCTCGCAATTTACCGCGTCGCCGAAACCTTTGGAATTTAAGAAAAATGTCGTAAAATTTGCGTATATAATTGATTTAATTAAAATGACAAATGGGACTTCACCTGGTGTATCTACAATTGTCAGTCTTAAGCGAACTCCGCGTTCTTCTATGTCCATCGTCTTCTTCTCGATGCTCGTTGTTTTCTCCACGCGTTCTATAAATCGGTAATAAATATATGTAGACACGTTTATTTTGATGGAGAGAATCAAACGTGAAACAATCGAATTCGAATGATTTCTCTTGGAAGCATAACAAAATTAAGACTGATTTTGCAAGATATCGCAGGACGAACCTGCAGCATCGGGGATCCTTCGCTCTTTGTACAAATCTCCGAGGAAGAGGCTGTTGATGAGAGTCGATTTTCCCAATCCGATTTCCCCAAGAACCATCAGAGTAAATTCGAATCCTCGTTTCACTGATTTCCTGTGTACTTGCTCCGGCAGGGTGGCGAAGCCGATATAGTCCCTGTCTTACTAAGTAAAACGAACATTCTGTCAAGACTGTAAAACTTTCCAATCGCGACGATTCAACGTCGCGATTGACATAAATAAATGAATATATAATGGAGTTTTACATTGAAATAAGAGGAAAGCTCGAAAATTGTGCAGCTGCTTCCGCGAGAGACTATAGATTTTAGTTATTTATACGACGGTCCGAAACAATAAAGATAAGACGTTTTATCTCAGCACGAAAACACGCCAACTAATAAATTTCCTATTATCGATAACGATGCGTGCAAACGGAGGGGGAGGAATAATGATGGCGAGGAAAAGGGAACGGTTACGCGCGAGATTTTTACAAAAAGCTTATTGAACAGTGAAAGTGGCGTTGAAGATAAACGTTAAAAAACAAAGTACTCTTCGGATTGCAAAAGTAAAATTAATTATTCGGACAATTTTCCAAAAGGAGCGTCAAAGTTTACTCGCGAGATTTTCTACCCAAGAGCTTCTTAAACGATGAAAGCAGTGTTAACGATAAATTTGAAACAAAATAGCATATATTCCTCGGATTAGAAAAATAAAATTAATTATTCGGAGAATTTTCCAAGGAAAATATCAAAGAGGGTGTCGAGGTTTCTCCGTCGAGTGTTGGATTCATGGAAGGGGAGTGGAGGAAAGGGACGTTGCTTTGGATTTGTTGGACGCAGCGAAAAGAAGAGAATGATGGATTTTAATAGATTTTTTTCGACAAGTTTTGTGTGTGAATTTTTGCACGTACCACCAGACATAACTACCGGCGGGGGTTCTGTCAATGCTGACTGGCTGGCTGGGCGATACCCTTGGGGTGCCGGTTTCGTTCGTGACAGCTTCCGTGCGCGGGGATCGAAAACGAAAACGTAAACGCAAACGCAAAGTTGCAACTCCGACCTGTATACGACACAGCCACCCCCTCCTTCTCTTCTACCCACCACCCCCGTCCCTTTTGCAGAGCCTACGCCTGCGCACTCCAACGTCACCGATCAATAATTTCACACAAAAGCCCTCTACCGCTTTTCCAATTCATCCGTGCATGGCCCTTTCGGACCCCCCCCCCCCTAACTCCCCACTTCCTCGCTCACTTTATGCTACTTTCCTATATAGCTACTTCGTCGTCATCCTCTTCCTCCCCTCCTGATCCGAAAGAACCAACAGAACAATCGCTTACACACTTTATACTAATTACGAGTCGTTACATCGTTATCCCCTTTTATTTATATTTCGCTTCTCCACTCTTGTTAAAATCTTCATTTTCCTTGAGAACGTTATGTACATAGAAAATTGTGTCATTCTATTTAAATAAATCTTCCTTTTAACAGTCTTATAACAAAATTACTCGCTTAACTGATTTACTTAGTTGACTCGACAGTTTTTATTAATAGCTATGATTTAGTAAAGATAATTATTCGAGTCGAATCAAATTTAATCCATTTAAATTAGAGTAATATATTGATTGACGTACCCTTAATGATTTTAACGCTCTCAGTCACGACTTCTTAACTTAGGTAATCACCCTGCAAAGTTTGAAAATTAATATTCTAGCTTTTTTTGAGAATGATTTTTACATTTTTTTTATTTAGACTATTTATTCTAAATTTTTTAAAGTTTCATGCAGAATTTATAAATATATTCTACTTAATGATTATATATATAGGACACATTGTGAAAATTGACGTATTATAGTCATTCGAGACTACACAGCGACTGAAAGGGTTAATTTTATTTTGAAGAGGATAAATACAAGTTTTATTTTGTTTTGTTATTTTGTCAGGATGGATCGTTCGATGTACACGCAATATACGCAATTTTAGGCCGAGGCACTAAGCCGCAAAAATGTTTTCTTGTGGCAAATTTGTGTGGTTTTGGCTTATAATGGCGAATGATAATGGGGAGAAGGGGATTGCGACAAGAGTTGCCTCTGCACAGGTCCATCGATTAATTAAACATAAAATAAAATCGAATGTTGAGCAAGTCTCGGTTGAAGAGCGTATAATCAGCGGTGCCGATGAGGCAAAAGGAAAGATGGATTTTTCTCGATAAGAATGGAAAACTGGCAAGCCCATTCGCGGATCTTTTCGAATAATAGACGATATTCCGCATAGAGCTGCGGTTTTATTATGATATCTAATTGTATGCTTATATACAGTGCCACGATGCGGTTTTTAAATCGTTTCCCCCAATTTCCCTTTCTAGCATCCATTACAGGTATAAATCCTGCAGCTATATAACTGTCAAATGATGTAATGTTCTTTTATTAAGTTTCATGAGACGCTGCGAACAGTGCCGAACTGCCGATGATTCCAACGGTAAGCCCTAATTTTATTCAAACGATAAACCTTCAAGGCCACTTTAACGCATTTCGACCCAAAACGCCACAATTTTATCTTCTTTTTGCATTACTGGAAATGATAGAAAACATAGACGGATATTTTTGCCGCTTATATATATTCTTATGGTTTTCGAGTGTAATCTTTCAGAATCTGTCGTTATTTTTTATCTATTCCAACGTATTTTTTTCAAAATTTAAAAAATCATATTGTAAAAATACGTTGAGATAGATAAAATATAATAACAGATTCTAAAAGAGCACACTCCAAAATCATAAGAGCACGCGTGAAAAAAAGATCTGTGTTTTCTATCGATCATTTCCACTGAAAGTTAAATTTGTGCCGTTTTAACCGGAAACGAATTGATTTAATAGTTTTTTCATCTTTAAAATGAAATCAATGAGACCTGCAGGATGCGAGAGTCCTTGAGACCTTTGCCTTTCGCGCGCTTGCAGCGGCCAAAGGCAAAGATCTCAAGGACTACTCACATCCTGTAAGTCTCAATGATTTCATTTTAAAGTTGAATAAGCTATTAAGTTAAAGAAAACCAATGACCGCAATTTGCACGATACTCTATCGGCTATTGTGCTCGTAATTTTCTGATCTGCCGTTATATATATTGATAATTGGAAGAGTGTCAAATTTTCATTTTCTTATTATATAGTTTCAATCAAAATTCGTTTTGAATGGCTGTATAATAGAAATTATAGATTTTAATGTAAATAATAAGTCTAGCAAGGAGAGGGGGGGGGGATGTATAAATGTGTATTTAATCTTGTGATTTGGTTTTAATTAAAGAATATCGTTGTTTCAGTTTAAACAATTCAATTGATTTATATATTTTGGCTGCTTTTAAATATTTATCGCTAATAATTTATAATATGTATTTAGAAATTCATGCATGTAGATTTATATAAGTAATTTGTTTCTTAATATTGCAGGCACTGTTGTTTTCCACAATGTTGATAGGGATTTGGAGTGAACCACAAGGACCTGGTTATCTCCCGCCGAATGGTGCTTCGCCAGCAAAACCCGCACCCGCCCCTGGAGGTGGGGGAAACACGGGTCATCCAGACGAATGGGCTGGTGTGAGTAAACAAACTAATACATTCATTCTTACACTTTTCTTTTAATCCAATTTAATTTTTGCTAAAAAAAAAATCTAATTTAATTATCCTGAAATTATTTAACGATCGTCTTTGACACTCGGTTGTACAGGACCCAGCGAATTACGAGTTTTCGTACGAAGTGCAGGACACTGGGGCGGGTTTGAATTTCGGACACCGCGAGATGCGGAAGGACATGGAAGCAACCGGAAGTTACCACGTGCTACTGCCCGATGGGAGGATGCAATTTGTAGATTACATTGCCGACGCCGCTGGTTACCGACCGATGATACGTTACGAGGGCACAGCCACGTATCCAGCTCCAGCTCCTGCGCGACCTGCGGCCCCTTCAACCGGAAGTGCCCCAGACGAAGGATACAAATATTAAAATCTTCGAGAACCAATCACACTAATTTTTAGCTTTACCGCGAATTAAAATCTACTGACTTTTACACAAAATTACTCGTAAAATCTTTACAGTTTACCAAAGCCAACTAAATTTCAATGGCCTCTGCAAATACCAAAAAATACAGTTGAATTATTTTTGCAGAAACCGGAAGTAATGGGCGAGGGATATTGAAATCTTTGCTTCCATGGAAACATTTTCTTTATTATAACTACTTATTTATCTTTATATTATTACAACGCTGTCGATAAATACATAAATACTTTGTTTATTCTATATATCTGCAATATTATCGTCTATGTTTGGTCTCTATGTCGCCAGGAAACAGGCTTCGAACATTTAATGGAATATACAATACTCGAAAATATCTCTAATTCACGCGTGGATTGTAAAAACTAACGGTTTTACATAAATGCGCCGTTGATATAACGATATGTTGGCTGTGTCTCTTTTTTAGCAATTGATCGATGATGGATTATACGAGAAATCTATTACCTCCTCCCCTTTCCTCACTATATAGTTCTTCAACATTCGAATCCTTTCAACGCAAGAGAATTATCTCCAAGGATATGTAATCATCGCTCGATCGAATTGCACTCCGTAAAACTTAACCAATCACAATGAATATCTCTAATATATATATATATATATATAAACTAATTAAACTTTTCATTTAACAATTAAGTGTAAATATTGATACATTGGCGAGCTTTTAACGTTCGATTGCACGAAAATTAATTAAAATCCTCTCTCACTAACGATGAACACTTTGATGTCAGGAAAGAACTCTATTCGATGAATCGACTTATTATTGTTATAGTAAAATCAATTATCGACGTCTTCGATAAATATTCGTTATTATTTAGAATTGTTCGAGGGATCGAATCGAGTAGAAGCCTTATATAATATATAGTACGTTTTAATTAATTTTTTTGCAGTCGTTCGTCGAACCTCTCGAGTGGTCTCAAGTGTGAGCTGCGTGCATTTCTTCGTTAATTGGTTTATTATTCGTGGCTCTTCATACTCGTTTCGTGTCGGAATCGTCAACCAAAAAGGTTGCTGACCAGGGAGTTGAATCCATTGCTGATGGATGAGAAGATACCGGAATTGGTATCCGAGGCAGTGTTAGCTCCTGAATTTGGCCGGAAGTGCGAAATGTAGTCTCGATGCGGGTGAGATTTTATCACTGCGTTTCCACTGTACGGCGAAGCTGCAGAATCTTCGATCCCTGCGTGCCTCTGCTTTTCAAGAAACAAATAGATTTATCTCTCACAATTAACTCATTCGCGTCTACACGAGAACGTGATTGTGTTTTTACTGCAAAATATTCGATTCCGCGGAACGTCACCGTGTGCAACCACACTGACGTCACCAAATCGATGGAACCGAAAGAAAATTGACAGTTTCACTTTAATCTTTCATAATAAAGTACAGAATGAAAATGTTGAATTTAATCAAATTTAAATTATTATATTATTTACGGTTTTAAAAGTCTCTGCTCGACGATAAATTTTAGAATCGGGATTTAAATTGTTTATATATATATATAAGAAACTTTAATGTAAGATTTTTTGATTTGACTGTACAGAAATGTAAACTTACCCTCTCCGCGTACAAAGTGACGTTTAACAATGTAGGATGCTGTTCTATGACCATGAATTCGACTTCACGAGGTGCGTAGCCATTTGCGTAAACCTGCGGAAATGATTTTCAAGGTCGTTACGGAATAATAAACGTTGCACAAAGTGGCAAATATACATAATTATTCGTATCATTCACTGTCTACTCACCTCGAGCTTGTATATTCCTGGCAGGAGAATTCTCCAGAATTCTCCATACTTGGTAGTTAAGAAACTAACGTCACGGTGTTTAACTTTAACCGACGCACGTTCGATCGGATTTCCATTCTCGTCTATGACGAAACCGTGAACACCTCTGTGAGCCTCCGCCAAAAATTTCACCAGTGCCTGAAATCGTTAAATATTTTTTTTTTTCAAGAAGGATGGACAATAAAAATGACAATAATGAAAAGAGAAATATTACTCGATTCGAGTCGATCATGCTTGAAATATTTCCACTGAAACGATAATTTATTTCGCATTAATAAGCTTTTATTTAAATTTATTAATTTGATTGCAAAATGAAATAATTGTTTTAATTCAATTTTTTATTTACCAAAACCAAATCAATTGTTTCATTGGCACTATTCGATGCAAGATTTATTTAAATATTTATTTTTCCAGTCGATTATATAACGATCGAATGAAATACTCTCTACGCGTTATCATTGATCATTGGGAGAAAAACAAAGTATCGTTTCCATGAAATATTTTAGCGTTCGAAGATTGGAAAAATTTAAGATACGAACCACTCGATTTTCTTCCCAGTAATGGGGCAGATCGTCAGCTGGAGGATATTTGCAGCAGGAAAGTTCAAGGGTTATTTCCATACAACCGTTCCAAACGTAGTTGAAATCCTGCATACCACCGGTAAGTGGGTACCATTCGGCGCCATTTGTGATTCCATTCTTGAATCCAGGCTGAGATGGGGAGCAGGGTGCTCCTTGGTGCATCGAGCCATGATTTTGCGAATAAGTTAGGGACAAGTGACGGAAAACGTCATCATCCGGTGAAACACTGGGCATGGATGAGTAACTCTGAAACACTATCGAAACATTTGCTATTGTTCCTCTGATATATATATATATATATATAAGCTATCGTGTTCACTCTTCTTCAATTAAAACTATATGTCGCTTCTTCGATAGAGTTTCGTGTCGATAAGAAGCAACCGTTTACTTTCGAGATCAAAGCGAGACTGAATATACACAATTCTATGTAGAGTGATTCATTAATGAACAAATCGGTTAAAAATAAAGATTTCATACACTGCCGAGAAAGCTTTATTGTTTATGCCAATCGAAGCAAAATCATTACTATATGATCTGTCAACAAATTTTTGTTAGAGTTTTCTGTCGATAAAAGGAGATCGATTTCTTTCGAGATAAAAACAAGATTTACTGTATAGTTCTACAGGATGATTTTTTAAATGAACGATTTACTTAAAAATAAAGATTTAATCGATTTCATGCACAGCTTGGAAAGCTTTATTGTTTACATCAATCGAAGCAATATCATTACAATGGTATTCCAAAAAATTTTTGTGAAAGCTTCGCATCAATGAAAATAAATCGGTTTGTTTCGAGACGAAAGCGAGATTTATTATACAGTTCTATGGAATGATTCATAAGTAAAAGATTCTTCAATAAAAAACAGTATTAAGTGGTCTCATACATAGTCTATAGAAAGCTTTTTCATTGCTAAACTTGGCAAAAGTTTCGTGCCAATAAAAAGCGATATGGTCGTTTTATTCGAATGCGAGAATGCAATTTAATTCTACAGGGTGCTACATAAATAAATGATTTGGAAAAAAGTAACTAGTTTCATACATGTACACACCGGAAAGCTGCTTTCTATCTATAAACTAAGTTAAAATTTCGTGTTAATAATAAACAATCGGTTGGTTACTAGATGAAAGTGATATTGTCAGAGTTCTACTGGATGATTTAGAAATAAAATATTCTATTATAAAAATAAATATTTTGCTTGTTTCATATGCATGCAGTATAAAAAGCACAGTCATTGCTAAATTTGGCAAAAATGTTGTGCAAATCAAAAGCAATAAACTCGCTCAATCTGAGAGCGAGACAGTCGGTGCAGTTGTACAAAGTGATATTGAGAAATCAAAGATTCTATTACAAAAATAAAGCTTTCGCTTGTTTCATATGCCCTATAATAAGCTGCTAATTCACTGCTAAACTTGGCAAAAGTTTTGTTTAAATCAGAAGCGATAAACCGGCTGAATCTCTAGAAACGAAACTGCCAGTAAAGTTGTACAGGATGATTCATGAAAGGAGTACTCCATCAAAGCTAAAGATTTCTAAAGTCGTCCCTGGAGAAGCTAACCAGGAGTAATTACACGAGCATCTTATAAAAAACTCAGGAAAGCATAACTTTATTACCATTACATCTACCGTGTCAAACTATAAATTTCCTTAGCATAGTTTCAGAAACTTTTTATGCATGCATTTAAGTAGTAAAATTTTATTTCTTTATACTTGATAAAAAATCTTCTGAATAAGAGAACAGCGAGCTAAGCAGATTACAGGGAGGAAAATCATTCGCATTCGTGTAAAGCTTAAAGTTTCAAGGCACGAGAAGAAAAAAGTGGAAATATTAGGCAAGCAGATAAGGAAAGTTATTTACAATACCTGCACAAAGAGGCGCTGATCGACATATTCCTGACGGCATGAAAATTTACACACTGTTATACATAAGGGTACATAAAGCAAATTAATCCAAGCTCAAAATCAAATTACATCAGGGTTATAATTGACATTTGTATAGAATAATGCGTGTATATTGTAGTGTATATATGTTTAAAGAAATCTGCATGGGCTTGCGAGGAAAAATCTTTATAGGCAACTTACGTGAATTGGGCGTATTGTCGAATGGATAGCTGGCGACGAGTGCCCCTCCGTGTAAACTACCGGAAAGTACAAATTGGATTTTCGAAACCCATTCTTTCACCGCCTCCGTTTCCGGCTGGCTCTTCTTATTGTTCTGTTTGAAGTAATCCGGAAAGTTGCGATTCAAATCGAAGCCCCGAGCATTGTACCTGCGACAATACATCGTTACTACCCCCTTAAACATTCTTCACACTCGTTGAACAAATATAGTAAAACCACGCAATTTGAAATTCTGCAAAATTTTCACAAAATTAAAATCTTTATCAAACGTACGCTTTTTATCGCACAAAGTTGTAATTTGTTTATGCAGGATGGAAGGTTTGTATCGAACTGAATGGAAAGTGCGACAGTTTGAAAATTTGTCCTCTACATTGTAAAGTTACAAACCTGCCCTGACCACCCTCGCAATATCCTTCTTTGGAAACTTCGAATCCATCAGGATTCATGGACGGTAAAATGTGGATCCTTGTGTTATCCAGCAGCCACGTGATGTATGGATCTGTCCCGTAAGTGGTCACCAATAACTGTCGAGAAATAACAATTTAATTGGACCATCGAAGAAGATTATTGTCTATATTTGGTATAAATAATGAATTAATGATGGAATTTTGTTGGAAAACTCGGGAAAATAGTTGAAAGTCGATGAAGGGGTGGTTGAAGGAAAGTTGAAGGGTAAATCGTGATTATCGAGTCATTTTTGTAGTGGGTAAATTTATACATACGTGAATCAGGTGCAGCATGAGTTCGCGACCCACAGCTTCGTTCCCGTGTATGTTGGCTACGTACTTCACATCCGGTTTGCCAATCATGTGTTCGTACGGTGAGGAAGATACGACTATCACCCATAAATCTCGACCTTTTAAACAAGATAACAGAGTTGTCCATTTAGCTCAGCTAATAAAGCACCCTTTAAGCTTATACAGGGTGGTCCAATAACTATATTACCACCTTGACTATCTTCGAGAATGGAAGGTTAAGAAAAAAAAGTGCTATCAAAGTTGCTTCGTATGAAAGAACAAATCGTACAGTAACAACGATTTTTTTTTAAGGTGGAGATGCTTCGGAGATATCAAAATTTATTTTTTTGTTATGAAAAACCCTATTTTTATTACATATTTTTGGTAGTTGTTTCGAGGACCTACCACAATACTTTAAAATATTGTATTATTTAAGCTACCCCTTTTTACGATATATATATATATATATATATAAAATTAAAGCTCTTACATCGATGTGTATGTGCTAAATGGTGAGTTTGGATGATAAGAACACAAGTGTTTGTCACATCACTTACATATTACTCTGAATGTACGAAAATCTCGTAAGCAGTTGCAAAAATATTTAATAAAAAATAGAAATCTGCATTAAAAAAAGGCACGAATGACCTTGAAATCTTCAAATCATTTCCATACATAAAAAAACTGTTTTCACAATACAATGTTCTCCTTTGTACAAAGTAAATTTGATTGCACTTTCTCGCTAAATCTTCTACTTTCAGAGGTAACCAAGATGGTGATTGTTACTGGGCCACCCTATAAGTACAGCATGTATTTTATTTCTACATCGTATATATAGGTTCAAGGCGAAAGAAACTCGCGAATCAAGGATAACCGATCGGTCCAATTTTATTGTTTTAATTTCTACAATTCAATTAGATCCGGAGATGACAGTGTATTTTTTATAAAAAAAAAAAAAAAGTAAAACTAACAAGGGGGTGATTTTTCTCGATCTCAGATTAAATGGCAGACGGCCAAGGTGGTCGAGGATTGATCGATCGATAAAAGTGGGCAACGCTGATGAAGATTTACGCGTGTTTTACGAGTGACCTTGAACTGGAAACAGTTAGGATTTCAATAGAGAGAGAGAGAGAGAGAGAGAGAGGGAGAAAGAGATGAAGAGAGAGCCTTAACTGTATTAAAAATTACTGTTAGACTCGCGCGGAGAGGTTGGAAAAAGTGAGTATAGATATGTATGTGAGGTATACCTTTGACGGATTTTCCTATGGAGTACAAGGCAGTGAGATTTTGAAATCTTAAGGAAGTGGTCCTGAGAAACCTGCTCATCTGTTCGTAATTGTGGTATTTGAACTCGATGTTGTAAGGGTCCTCGTAAATGGAGTAACGAGAGTTGTAATGCCTCGGCAGGTCACCCTTGTTCGCATTTGGTAACACGGCCGTGCTTTGTACCCTTCCGTAGAGGGAAACCAGGAAAAACAGCAGGTAGTACATTCTGAAACTGGAAAGTGTTACGTTCCATTAGCAAGTGAAGCAATTGCACAATCCTCTGCTTGCTTCACTATTTCTCTCTTCGCGATCATTTCTATGCCCAAATTCGCGAATCGAACATTTGCCAAATTTCAGAATAAATGTCACCCTTTCGCTCTTCTCGGATAAATTCTCATTCAGACAACGTCACGAAAATTCCAATAAAATATCAAAGGTCTTAGAACACTCGAATAATTAATCCGGATAAATATGGTCACGTGAAAATAACATATGTCAACTATAATAAGACGTCGAAATGTGGGTTTATAAAAGTATCAAAGACACAGATGCACAATGAAATATATAGTAGAATATGTACAATAATTTTAGATTTTGCGAAATATAAAACTTTTTAATAATTCCATTGATCAAAGAAAAAATTGTATAGGTATATGTATTTATTCGAGCCATAAGACTTTATATGCACTTAAAACGTCGAATTGACAAAATAATTAAACTATTAAGACTGGTTTAAGAGAAAAGTGAAGGTAAAAGGATGAAAAATTCTTTTCAGTCGAGGATTAAAACCGCAATTGTAAATAAAACTATTTATCAATCTAATTCAATTCGAGCACAAATTGAACATAGAGCCATATTAGAGGTCAGAGCTTGAACAGCTGGATTTTAAATAGAGAAGAAATGAAAAATTATTTTAATTTGAAAATTAATCGTCACGCGTGTTTAAATATGTAAAAAGCACGTAGAGAGATATACTTCGTTAAAAGCCACGTTAGCACCGAGTTCCAATAACCAAACTGTATATACAGTTTATTACATTGACCGAGAGACGAAGGTAGATAAAAATTGAATGAAAATTATTTTTCAGTCGAGGGTTAAGGACGAGCGCAGAGATAAGAGTAATTTGTTATTACAGTGATTAAATTTTAACCGAGTATAGATACGCAGAGTTAGTTTTAGGGTTGTCGATGACTCGCACGTATCCGAGGATGACGAGTGGAGAAAATCGAGCCGAACTCGAATAATAATAACAAACAACCAAGGAGTAACAATAAAAAAGGATCAACCAAGAATAATCGTGTATCACCTGGCAAACGTGCCGCGTCACCGATGAAAGCGAGATAACAAAGTGTGCAAGTTGAAAAAAATGGACAAAGTGGAAAAGTTTGGGGCACAATTCATTCGTCGAGTCAGCGAGCAACAATACTGCGGCTTCTTGCCCTTTTCATCCCTCGCGTATCACCGCACCCTTCCTTTACCCCCTACGACTATTCTCTCCTCGAACGTTCGCACATTCCACACAACTATCCTGGTATCACACCCGCAGATCCACTGCAACTTTCCCGCAAAAACACACACTGGCGTCTGATGAAAAGAAAAACAAGCTACGCGGGCGGAGGCAGCGCAGAAGGAACCGGAAATAAACGGCTTCTCTCTCTCTCTCTCTCTATATATATATATATATATATATATATATAACTAGAATGGACTCGGCAGCTCGTTCCAACCCTACGTCCTTTTTCCTTCGCCGCTCTCCGATCGAATTTCGATATATTTCCTCGCTCGATCTCTCAGATCTGGGTTAAGCTCTTCTCACGATTCGGCATCCGTGTGATTTTTACATCGCCGATCCGTTTCCGGTGGCCGCGCACGACTCCTTCGACCTTGCTTCGAGCACGGAGGCTTTCGGTGTTTCGAGTTTCGACGAGCAGCGAGTGGTGGGCCACGACGGCCCGCGACGACCAGGAGTAGGAAATGAATTGGCGAAGATAGTGTGGAGAGGTTGCAGGGAGGGAGGACGAGGTATTGGGACAGGAGGAGGGAGAGGAGATTGGAAAAGGGCAAAAAAGGGGGCAAAGCCGGCAGTGGCCGATGGACGGAACTTGCGTGGCGACTGGCGTGGCGTGGCGTGGCGTGGAGTCACGGGAGTAACGCGAGAGGTGCGTGGATACTGTGAACTTTCCAAGAGAGGCAAAGTGTGCCATGCATTCGCTACCACCACCGCTACTACCACTACCACCACTATCATCGTGCCTGTTACCACCACAGACGCTCTTCCTCCTGCAACGCTCGCTCGCCCGGAAAAATCCTCCTTCACGCCCAACAACAAAACACCCTAACCGGTTGCCCCCTCCACCTCTTTATTCTCGCTTTTATCGCCCTCTAACCTTGACCGATCTCTTCCACACCTCCCCATTCCTTCAAAGCCATTCTTCCCCCCTGATCATGTGGCTCACGCATTTTCTCTCTTTCATCCATTCCGTCAATTTCTCCCTATCTCTTTCGGTCGCTACTCGTTTCTAACTATTATTAACCTTTGATCTTGACATTATCAGCAGCTTATCATTATAACGCTATTTCCTTCTCCCGCTGGACTCTCCTCTCTCCCTCTCTCTTCACTTTCTTCCTCTGCACTTATCAAGGTATTTCCGTCCGTTGCTCGTTAATTTCGAGAGAGAAAGAGAGAGAGAGAGAGAGAGCTCGGTGCTAAATATTTTCACCCTCCCTTTTTCTGCTTTTAGTAGAATAGAAAGTGGATCTGTGGAAGGAAGCGTCGAATTTGTTCTGCTACTGTCGCGCATTGTTCCAGAGTTTTGTCATGCAGAAACTATATCGTTCGTTAAATCTCAAAATTGCTCCAACGTTCTCTCGTTTCCTGTGTAAACAAAGAATCGGAATTATTTTTATATAACGCATGTACGAGAATCACTTTCGATATCTCTACCAGCTTCCTGTGTGCGAGTCTACTCTCGTTTTTTTATTTATTATCAGCCTTCGGATATTATTGTATAATTTTTGCTTTGCAACGCATAATTCCTCTTGCTGCACTGTTCGATGCAGATTAATTTCTGCGATTAAAAAGATGAACGTATAAATGAGTCTTCCAATTTGCGAGGAACAATTTATCTCGCGATGGTCGGTTTATATCTGGGCAGCTAATTACCGTTGGTAATTCGTGTCCAGCACGGTGCAGTTTTTTTAATTGCTTAATTGCAACGGGTAAGTTGTCCGTGATCATTAGCTCCATATGGTACCTTGCAAACTTGGTGGTCTATTAGTCGCCAAGTCAAGCAAAACTCCAACTTACCTGACATGCACCTTTAATGTAAAGGAGATTCGACTTAAGTGTCAATTAAATCATCCAAGAGCATTTCCGGCTTAATTTTCATTAGCACGTCCCACGACTCGTCTTGGAGAAAGGTCGAAACTTACAATATTAGAGTCTTCCTCGATGAAGAGATACTGCAGGGTAGGAGGTACAGTTTCACGAAACAAAATTGATCGTTCCATTATTGGAACCGACACGGATTAATAACTGAAATCAATGTTCCATGTAGTGTTGGGACAAAGGACCTTTGACTATTTTCTATTTAAATTTAAGCGAATACTCTGTCATCTTGATAATTGTGGATTCAATTCAGTGCAACGAGAGCGATTATTGAAAATGTTGAGAAAAAGGAAATAATAAATTTGAGATTATAGCAAATTCATGGAAATAACGAGGAATGCCCTCCAGTGGTATTATTAGTTTTTTTAAAATTAAATATATACTTATGTAATACTCCTGTTTCATTTTATTGACATCAATTAATAACATTTAAAAATTAACCGATACATTATCATTATTATCAATAATATTTACATTTGTTAGCTCTGCGTGTTTTGTAACAAATGTAATGTAATAAAGGCATATTTGATGAATTTTAATTGAAAGAATTTTGTTGCGTTAGATATCTACTACGTTAGTCAAACATGTTTTGTATTCGAAGTATAAACAAAAAAAATATACTCTAAAAGTTCGCTACATTCGATTTTCTCAAAATAATTTATTAATATATTTTTCTTCTTTTACGAAAAAATGAATTGTTAAATAAGAAAAATTAATGTTTTATATTGTGTTTCATTTATTTGTCAACGTTGCAGCATTGTTTATTTCAAAAAAAAAAACTTGTCCGACTAGCACAGTAGATATCTACTACGATGATGTCCTTAATTGAAGTCCTGTTTTTATTTGTGTGGGCAATCCTGACTCTTTTCTCTCTCACTCTCACCCAGATTGTTTTAATCATAGCATGCAACGTGGGACCACCTGCTCTAATAGCATCAAACTTGCAGAAATATATTTCAGGAATATCGCTGAAACATTACTGTCATTTTACTGTAATAATTGAGCAAGTCTTTAATACTGTTAGTTTGTCTTCCCGAAACAACGTTTCGTCCCGTTATTAAATTTGATCACTTTATAATGTATATCAAAACACTTAAAGCCAGTTGAATTTCATTTGAAAAATTGCATCACAGGTCTGTCGGACAGAGAATTCGCGTCTATTATTTCCTCGCTGATACCGAGACTACCTCGAAACGAGAGATGAAAAGCTTTCAAGGTCACGCCTGGACATTTTCAATCTTGGGAATTGAGAAGCAGCGATGGAGCCTGATACAGAGACGAGGGAGGTTTTTCATCATCTCCAAGTGGTTTTCAATGGAAGCACCGAGCGTTAATTTGGGCCAAAGAAGATGGGTAAATCCTGCCAGGAGATTTTTTTTCCAGAGCTATGGCAATTGTGGAGAGGAGGATCTTGGCGATGCCGAAGTGACTTGCGGTCTGAGCCGGGACAAAACATTTGGTGATATTACTTAAAGGTAGAAGAAAAAAGCAGGAACAACGCGAGTGCGAGCACAGCGGATTGGATTTGGATCCCCTCCATTCCTCTAGTCACGTGTCCCCTTGGCCGTTAAAGTAGCAGATATGGGTGTGTTGGTGGAAGAGTGTAGCAGCAGCTCGGTGGTTGAGGGTCATAATAGGGGGAGATGGTAGAATGAAGCAGAAGAGAAGCTATTGAGGACGGTGTCCTACTAGCGGATTGGCTCGACGAGCTTGGATCGTACGTGATTTCGGATGGATCGTTGAACCTACGTGTATATGTGTGTATACTGTATATACCTAGTGTGAAACACGTTTCAAGAGAATTTCAAGTAAGAAGTGTGTCAGCGTGGCACACGTGACGTCGTTGGTGCAAGTGGAGGAAAGATAGGGGCCAAGCCAAGTGAGGTTAGGTTCTGCTGGGTTGGTCGACTGGACGATGACGTCATTGTTATGTACGAGGCGTTGGGGGACCAGGGGGAAGAAACGATGGGCTCGTCAACGGAGCATCGCTAAATGCCCGGCTCACGGTCGATCATCCACCTTGAGATTATCATCAGGGGACCTCGATACCAAAGCGCGCCTATTTTAAACCCAGAAACCCCCTTTCGCTCTTTACCTCAATTCTCCTGACAAAAAGCTAACCTAAAATCTTAATCTAAATTAGTTCTCGATCGTGTTACAGGAATTTATAACAGCATCCATTGAATTAACTGCGGATCATTATTTTTTGAACATCGTCTACTATGGGCGATATCCATTCTAAGGAAGGAAGAAGAAGAACTATGGACACGCAATATGTTTTATTTCCAATTTCAATTCTATATTACAAACCACGTCTAGTCCCCCACATAGCACATATAATTTCAAAGCGTTCCCAAAACGTTTCTGCGGACACACATCAGCACATTTTAGGAATACATTTTATTCTTTTATTACTGCTAGATATACTGAGATTGTTGAATATTTGTAAAATAGTTTAACAAAAATTATTAAACGAAAAAAACTTGTCGGTATTAGATCATTTTCAAGTTATTTGCTTTGCGTGGTTTAACCTTTGATACGCAGATGATTCAATTCAATGTTTATTCAGCGTGTATGTTAAATTCTCCACTTATGTTTTAATTGACGGAAGACCATTTAGTTAATGATGATTGCGATCAAATTTCACTTCAAACAGATTTCATAAATATTTATGCAGCTACAGAAATAACTTATGGATGCAGCTCTTGGAGTAATCATTCCGTGACGTTACTCGGAGCTGTTGATGAATTTTACTTGCGCACAGAGAACATAGGTGAATTTAAATTTCTAGCAGAAATACTTCATACCGGTACTTTTATCTTACTCCCCCTCTCTTATTTTCTCTTTGGTCCCACGTTCCCCTGTAATTTTAATATAACCTATAAATATAGAGTCTCCGTCTACTTTGAGCATCAACTTCACTTATTCATCTCTCAAAGTGGGTCATTTTTTCAGCCACTGACCTCTGCATGCCAAAGATAAACAAACGCGAAATTAGTTTATTGTTCGTACAAGTTTGTCATTTTATTTATAGAAAAGATTAGAAAGAGCAATCATAATAAAAGCCATTCCCACGCTTTACAAATTTCTGGATATTTTCAGACAATAAACTTTGTGGTCTAGTTTGCATAGAATCGTACTAATAAAAGCTCTAATGTAATGAATAATACATTCGCGATAATAAAACATGGTATACTATTTGCATTATAAATATATAGTCGAAAGATTAAAATTGTTATAATCTTTATTGTTAGATGACGTCCGGTGAATATTTCTAGTGCAATGAATAATTAAAAAGATAAAAGAGGACATTTCACAGTTATTAAAAATAGGAAAGGGATATTTGAGTAGAAAGTGTTTTATTTAGAATGATATTTCAAGCAATTCAAAAGAATTTAATTAACAAGGGCATCATCATTTTGGTTGCACGGAATAATTTAGCATCATCGAGAAGTTATTAAAGTAATAACAAAAAATAATATGTATATAAAAAAAAGGTTCTATTCAGTGATTCGTTTTAAAATTTTCAAATGAAGGGCACTGGAAATAATTGAAAGCGATGATAAAAATCTGGAATGACAATTATTTTGTTTTATTGAAAATAGATAAAAACAGTAGGTAAGTCTAAATCAATGATAACAAAATTTGTTGGGTTTATTTGTCATATTTTTGTATGAGCTGCAACACATCTTGAACATCTTCCGTTGATCCTAGGAAAATAGGCGATCTTTGGTGAATCTGCTCCGGAACAATGTCTAGGATGTCGATGTTTCCATTTGATGCAAGACCACCGGCTTCTTTCACCAGGAAGGCCATCGGTATGCACTCGTACAAAAGTCGAAGCTAGAATTTCATAATAATCATCGTTTATTTAAAGTCATTACAGAATCTTACACACAATAATATTCAGGATTACGGGACTATCGATATCTTATAAATTATTCATTGATCACGTCTCTTCATTTAATACGGTTCTATACCGGTTTACTTATTAATTTAAGAACAGTTTGAAAGGAAAAAACATTCGACATTAAAATTAATTAGTTTAGCCGATCGTTAAATAAATAAAGAATACAGACATATTTTGGTAATATCTGTTGAGCTAGAATAAATATAAGTATAATTATTACAATTTTATTTTGCTGAAAAAGCTTAGTAGCGTTTATCTCTAAATATTTTTTATCTTTGATTTTTTCGTAATGTTTTAGTCTTGTTATTGCAATTTTAATGATTAAGAGAGACGAATTTGCTTATTTATCCAGCTACATTGGTAATCTTTGATAACAATGGGCTTGACCCCTCGAGCCCTATCAAGTGGCAAACGAGCTACTCCAATGTGCGTCCGAGCGGGGTGTGCATGTTTAAGGGAATGGACGCGAGTGTAATTGTGCCATGTGCGGTAGATCGGGTAGAGTAGCTCCAAGGTCCGCTAATTCGAGAGAAAAGTAGGTGAAAGTAAAGAGACCATCAGTGTACGTCAACAGAACGCTCTCTCAAATTTCACTAATTGTTATCTTTTCCCTCCTCTTTTAAGAAAATAAAGAATGCAGCGAAACACGTTCAAGACTTTCTTCAAACACTTCAAAGGTCGTTTACCGGGTTAATACAAAATAATCACAACCATAATATCAATAGAGTTAAGAAAAGTAACCAAACAATAAAACCCCCCAAAGAGTCGAGTGAATTACAAAGAAAATTATGAAGAAATGTAAACATCGATGGAAAATTTTGTTGTGATTATTCGGGTTACGGAATTCAAAATAATTATTTCTGGGTATTACGAGCGTATTTGAAGTACGAGTGGGTAATCGAGGTTGGTAAAGGAGCCACACTGAAAGCGTTACTTCGGCGAACTGTAAATCCGGTTTATTTCTGTTGTTTACAGTAATTTCTAGGAGATGCTTGCGAGTGCGATGGCTCACCTTTCCATTGGGACTGGTTTGCGAAGCGGGATAGAGGAAGATTCCACCGTACTTGATGGTCCTGTGGACATCGGCTACCATCGAACCAACGTATCTGGCGCTGTAAGCTTTACCGCTATTTGGATATTTCTTCGAACGCACGTACTCTTTGATAGCTTCGCTCCACGTGGCTTCGTTCCCCTCGTTGATACTGTCACATTCAACATTGTATTATTTTTGCTCGCTCCTTTAAATCTATTTTCACCATCCACCCTTGCTCTTCTTTATACTACGATATAAACTCCAATATACCAACTCTTATCCTTAACAATTTACCTTTCTCTTGAGTAAATTAAATAAATACATCAGCTAAAATACATTCGCCTTCAGCCAACCTTTGCTTCATTGTTTTGTCTTACTTTTCATACTATCTTAATTATTTAACTTGCATAATCCAGAAAGTTAACAATTCAAAAATAATGAGTAAAACAAATCCCTCAGTCATTTACAGGTTGAATAATATATATTTATATAGAATTATTAAAATAATCCCTATACTAATATAAAGAGAGTTAAGTATCTTTAAACAAGGTCTGTTTTTGAGTTTCTTACTCTACCTTACCTATAAATCTTTCCTCTGGAGGGTATTTTCATATTTTTCTCGGTTAAAATAAATTCTCCTATGGCTGGGTCGTAGGTGAATCCATTGACACCGTGCCCGGTGCTAAGAACGATCATGGTTGCTGATCCATAAAGAGCATAACCTGCAGCGACGAGATTCTTCCCAGGCTGTAATGCTGTGACTTCCGATTCAGCTTGCTCGCTTTTGTGATAAATTCCAAAAATCGAGCCAACGGATACTAAACAGTCGATGTTTGAGGAACCATCTAGGGGATCGAAGCAAACTATGTATTTGCCTCGTTTCTCAGCATCAACTTCGATCGCGCATTCATTCTCCTCGCTAATTAAACGATGAGTGGTGAACGAAGACGTCAACATGTTTATAAACAGTTCGTTGCTCAAAACATCCAGTTTCTTAACTTCTTCGCCTTGCACGTTCGTATTACCAGCAATTCCATACCTTTCACAAAAATAAATGTTTATTTATTTAATGCATTTGTAGATATACATTAAAATTTAGAATCGATGGCTTGTAAAAATTAGTACGGTTCTTAATTATCGAATAAAAATATTTCAGCAAAATTAATTAGGTGTGACGGGAATCAAGTGACCTAATAAGTATAAAAAATGCTTTTTGATAAGTCAACAAAATTACAAAAATATACGACTGCACTAATATAAAGACTAGAGATTGATAGAGCGCTACAATTCTGAAGTTCTCCTTAAGGTATATAGTTCTCGTGCAAATGTATGTTCTTAAGAATTTATGGTTGAATTAGCATATAAGAACTTCGTTGAATCTTTTGCTAGCAATAGGTGGAAGGGATAAAGCTTTACTCACATATTAGCAATGCCAGCTTTTCTGACGGCAGAGCTGACAGCTTTCACCGCGGTCTGTATACTATTTAACAATTGGCTAAGATCACCGGTAGCCTTTGGAAACTTTTGCTGCTCAGCCAGAACAAATCTGGTCAAAGTCATGCAATCCGCGTCAAAACTGTGTCCTTTCGAAGCCATCTTATAAATTTCACCTGTCTTTTTAAATGGACCACTGGTTTGGTTCTTTTTTGCTCTTAGTTTCTTCCTTTCTTACTCCACCAACTTATTGCAACGTCTACGATACCGGATACACCACTCGCCGCCCATACCAGCCCAGACTGGCCCCCAGACTGAAAATATTTTCTTTCTAACTTTAGATTACATAAGTTTATTCCGCAACACGTCCTTATCTTATATTCGGACATATACCAATATTAAATTCATTGCTATAGATCCAAACACTTTTCAATAACATAACTCGAAACTTTAATAACTTTTTTTATGCTCTGTTTAGTCATTTACTCACGCACGTTGTCTTATCTATTTTTCTCTTCGTAATAACAACAGATTCTTGATACACCCGTTTTATTCAACTCTTTATAGGTTTCCAAGTTGAACATTCTCGCTCACTTTTTAACTCACCTGAAAAAAATCCATTATTTTTAGTGTAATAGTGTAAATATATGTATACGTAATGACAATTTCATTAACAATTCCTCTTTATACCTATTATATTTGAGCTGTTTAATTTATTTCTACTATATAAGTAGTTTTGAGGTTAAGTATCGTAACTATTATAGGTATGTATATACATACACGAAAAAACTTTGATGAGAAGAAAAAAAATTTTGGTAAATAATTATTTATGGTATAAATGAATAAAATTTGCATGTACATTCATCTTTTTGATGGTTTTACATGATTTTCCGTAACAAAAACAGTTGAAGCAGACAAAAGCTGAATAAAGTTTAAATTACGCGCCATTAAAAATTGCAAATGGACTCGATGGAGTCGGTGCGTCAGTATTGTCACTCAGTAACCTACATACATAAGACGCACAAGTCTATGAGAAGTTATTTGTTTCAAGACTTTCAAATTCAGCGTCTAAATGTCTAATTCGTCGTAAATTTCAATGTATTTGCCTGCTATATGTATAAACTATCACCTACTCTCACCACTTATCATCACAGTTTATCACTCCATGTGTGAGTGCTCTACACATAATAAAGCTAAGCAAAAGTCAAGTTAGCTATTGTGTTGAATTTGTTGTCCATGTGCTAAATTGGATGGATGGACGTAAGGAAGGTGTTGCGTTGTTGCATGGTGGTACCGTGGTATTTCATTTCGTCACAATTACATGAAAATAAACATCATTATGATAACTTAATGTCGATAAAATTGCCACTCTTCAACAGCAGCATCAGCTGTTAAATATACTAGTGCCTCGATTCATTTGTAAATAATTTTCTAACAATGAAACACTAACTTAATAATAATATGTCATAGTGATACATTAAGACATCTTCGCTGCAGCTTTTATCCATGGTACGTATACAAATTTTCCTTTTTTAAATTTATTCACAAACTGCAAACAGTTTGCAATATTATGTTCATTTTACGATTTTACAACGATCGTTATCGAAAACTTATTTATTGCTGCTTCTATTATACTCTTTGTTTCGTTTCCTGCTTGAGCATTGTTGCAAGTCAGTCTTAAATTGAGCCTAATCTACATGTAATTAATGCGAGCTAACCATTAAACATTATTTCAAAGGTTTTATCGGTTCCATTGTAAATCAATTCTTTTAAAATGAAAGTGTCTTATACTTTTTTATAACCTTTTTTTATTTTATGTATAAAATATAGCATTTTCTGTTATTTTTTCAATAACGTATGACAATGTTTTACTGAAAAACAGAAATTCTATATCTTCTCCTTAAATTATAATAACAAAATTATTTGTTATAGGCCCTGCGTATGATGTCAGCGATAGTTCCACATGCAACAGATAATCAGAATATTGATCATGAGGCTGAAAAACAAAAATTATTAGAAGATGTTCTCTCTGCTGCAAAAAAATGCCATATCAGATTTGGAGGACGCACAGAACTAGCCACTGAATCTGATATCTGTGTAGTTGAATTATGTAATATATTAGAAACCATTTTTAGCCATGGTTTACATACTAACTGTTTAGAAAAAATTAATTCTGCTTTAAGGTATTGCATTTTGATATACTACTTATATCTTGTTTCATGGTTTCAAGTATTATCATAATATTTCAATACTGATATTTCCACCCACCTATTATCACTTATGTGATTCATATTATTTTGATAAATAAAACATTTATTTTATTCTGTGAATACTCTTAATCGAAAAATATTCCATGCATTTCTTATAACAGTACTTTGAGAATGATGATTTATAAGCAATTTTTAATCTGAAGTAGACATATAAGGTATAATAATTTCTTTGTTTTTTTAATAGGCATGTATCTGATTTGGTATCAAGTGGCATTACAAGGCCTCCTAATGTGATTGATGCAGCCTTTTGGCCTTGTATTAAACAACAGCTCACCTGGCATGAGCAAGAGCGTTTTTCTGTATTAAAAAAAGTACATACTGATTATGGTAGAGGTAGAGCATGGCTTCGAGCTGTTTTAAATGAAAAGTCCCTTGAACGTCATTTACATGCTATTCTCAGCCCTGAAGTATTATCCAGCTATTATGAGGATTGGGCATTTTTGCTTGATCAAGAAACAAGTAGTGTTTTACCAAATGTTGCTGCCGGTTAGACACCTTTTTTATATTTTAATTTTTTTTTGTCTAATATTTGTATTATGACATTCGGTGATGATTGTTTGATATTAATACTATATTTTTTGTAGGATTAGCATCCATTTTATTTGCAATACGGGTGGATAACGAGGAATTAGATTATCATAGGGATACAGATAAGCTTAGAACTTCACATACAGAGCCTGTCATCCCATGTGTTCTTCAAGGTACTTTCTTATTTTAAATTGTATGCAGCCTTGTAAAAATTGAATTGAGAAAAATAAAAATAAATCTTGTATATAGGTCCACGTACAAAAGAGAAACACCGTAAGAAAGTACCAACTATAATTTCTTTCGATAACGACGACGAGCAGGAGTCAACTTCGAAAAACACAGTATCAATGAGTGCGCCAGCTACGTGTTTAAATTCGCCTACAGCTACGGAGACGAAAAATTTTTCTTCTCCATCCCCATCACCACCACCAAGTCTGAATATCCATTTAGATTGCAATAATGTAGCTAAGAACGAATCTGTGGATTGGCAACAAGAGTATTTATCTCTCTTCTTCTATTATTGCATAAATATTCATTGCAGGCACAGAATTGACACTAATACACTACACTTTTATAGTAAACCCATCAATGAAGGAAATGTATTAACACCATTAACGGATACTGACAACATGGGTGTTTTGGTTCCTGTATCTCCACTAGAGCCCACTCTGGATGACATGATAATTTCTCTGCCAAATTATTTAGATGCAAGTGGCTATGTTCAAATAAATATCTATATTTAAGAATATATAATTTGAATATAATTTTTTCAATAGGACGCTTCAGAAACTCCAGAGCCTGCGCTAGAAGCAGTTGAGCCACTGACAGGCACGGACGTCAGATTAGATATCGATAAACTTGATGTAGAGTCTTTGCGAAATAAATTAATTATAATGAACGAAGTTTTGGAAATGACAAGAGAAGATGCCGTCACTAGTAAACTACAACTTACTCGGTTTCAAAGACAACATCAGAATCATCTTGAGAGACACGAACTGCAACTGCAAACTTTAAACCGGTTAGCTCTTTTGGACAAATTGCTGGCATAATTTAATTTTAGTTAATAATATTTATATTTTTATAAATATAATAATATTCGTCTAGAGAAAATGAACTACTGAGGCAACAGTTACGAAAATACGTAACGGCGGTGCAAATGTTACGGAAAGATTCAGACACCACTGCTTTAACCGACGAAGATGCTACGTTGGATTATCATAACGAAGCACAGCAGTATGAAGAAAAATTAATTCAAGTTGCAGATATGCACGCTGAATTGATGGAGTTTAATTCAAGATTAACAATGCAATTAACAAACAAGTAATCTTTCGCTTTTCTTTTTTTTTTATTATATGTTTACCCATTTACTCTCCTTATTATTTATTGATTATGATTTGTAATATTCAGGGATAAATTATTAAAGATGTTGCAAGCTGAATTGGAATGTCTTCGCGGGCCTTTAAACGAGGATGGGTTCCCTTCTGAACCGCCTTGTTTGATTCATATTTGGATTCCTTCAGCCTTTTTAACTGGTCAGACATCGGATATTCATCACGTCTATCAGGTAACATGATCAGTTAATATAATTCTCTTGTTTTTTATGTTAGGTTTTTTTAAAAATGTATATTCATAACAGATTTCACGCTGTCTTTAAAATCAGTCAATGCAATTTTTTAGATTTATATACGAATTCGAGAATCGGAATGGAACATTTATAGAAGATACGCACAGTTTTATGCACTGTACAGGGAGTTGAAAAAGCACGATACAGTTGTCACTACTTTTGAATTTCCACCAAAAAAGACAATTGGAAATAAGGTAGGAATTTTTAAAATTAATAACTTTTTGATGGATCATCATTTAAAATTTATTTAAACATTTATTTAGGATGCAAAATTTGTCGAAGAAAGAAGACAAAAATTGCAACAATGGTTAAGACGCGTCGTTGGCCGACTGGCTCAATGTTCACCTGCATTCTCTTCTAGACCAAGCAGGCAAACTCTTATCTCCCTGCTTCCCTTTTTTGGGTAATTAATGAAATTATTGATTAACTCTCACTTATAATAGCTACGTTATAATGCAAGATTTTAATTTCAGCGATACTCCAGTTTTCGACGACTCAAAAAAGAATAATTCAGCAAAGAGAACGTATTCCAATTCACCCCAATATATGGGGCTATAATATATGAGTCATTTTATAGGAAATTTGTATATACATAAATTTATTTTATTTAATTGTTATTACTATTTCTATAAGCTTGTGCTTACCATAGAGACCTAATTTATATTGTTGATCTTTTGTACTAAAGTCTTGCACGGATCATTTGTCAAATCATTGACTAAAGTAAAAACAGCGTAAATTATTTTCAATAAAATATTAAACATATTTTATTTTTTTAATATTTCATTATGTCTATGATGTCAATGCTTGGCAAATCTTCCGACTATAATGATATTATTCGTACCTTATGAAATGGAAAGAATATGTATGTATATAAATAAATATATAATTTTAATGAAAAGTTTGTTGGGTGTCAAAGTGCGTCTGCGTGTGAGTGCTTTGTGAATTTTCTAGAAAGAGGCAGAAGTGACAGTGCCACCTGGTGACAATTTTCAGAAGGAAATGGCGAAAAGCAGATCACCAGAAGTAGAAATCCACCCAGCAGCAGCAATAGGGCAATAGCTGGTGGAACTGGGTGGAACGGTAGGAGCAATCAAAACCACCAGAATTCAGAAAGAGAAGGAAAAACTCGCGGTAGCAGCAGCAGTTATAAAATAGACATTTTTCTCATGTTAGCAATAACTGCACTCAGCATAAAATAAACTGTCCAAGGTCTATAAGTGAGGCCCCAGTAAAGCAAGTTAAGAAAAGAGAGAGAGAGTCACATATAGAGCCGAACGAACCATTAAGGATCATACAGGAAGGAACGGGAAACTAAAGGAAAAGGAACCCTTTCGTTCCTCCGTTTTGTTCTCCCTACAGTTGTCCTGTAACTCCCGTATTCATCCGCGGGTGTATGTTGTTCTCTGTGTAATGTGTATTTTTCTCGCAACATACATATGTGTGTGTGCGCGCACTAATCTCGTAGTTGGTACTACTACACATTACACTCTCTTTACACCTCTACACTAATAGTGGTGCAGGTAGAGTAGAGCTACAATTTTCAGGTGTTCGCAGTCTTGTGGTAAACGAAGAAAGAAAAATTTTTTTAATTAATGTTGAGTTAAGATTTGTGATAAGATAAGTGTGTGGAAAGCGGTAATTGTGGGATAGGGTACTCGTAACTATTTAATGGATCCGACTATCGGTTGGTATCAACCGGAGCAGTTCGGCCCCGCAAAGAACTTGTGGTTACAAATTTGGGAAGCCGAGAAGGGTCTCGACACCTTAACTCTCAAGAACGACACATCTTCCAATGTGATGATGGGCCTTAAGCTACAGCAACAGGACTACATAGCACTGGATACAATGAACACTCGTACTGATAATCGCGTACAGCATAATACCTGCAACAATTACTACAATCCTTCCAAGAGGAAAAGTGATAACCGTGCTAGTACATACGGCATGAACTACAATTACGAAAATTTGGTTGGGGTATATGGTGGCTGCCCATGGCGTGTACCCAACAAGCATTACTCCAAAGGAGTCATTGGGTAATTATTCATCAAATTTTTGTCTTATCTCTCTCTTATATATATATTAACTTTTACCGTTTACATTTATTTTCCATAAGTCCCCCATATGGAACACGCTTAGGTTATGTATTCTTTATCTCAACCTGAACACCTACTGCTTTCTCTACCCAACATGTCTCCCTCGCGGATTTAACACTAATACTACTCAATAGTGGTAAATCGTTCAAAGTAACGGAAAATAACCACACAAGAGACATAGCACCACTTCTTCTTTCTTTGAATTTTTTTTATTCCCTTTTCAAAGCTCCTTATTAACAATTAACTTAGTGTTTATCTTAACTATATTTTTGTTTTCAGACTTCATGAGGAGATTGAAGATTTTTTTATTTACATGTGCCCTTCCAATGAGGAACATATCCTACGAACAAGAGTGGTTAAAAGAATAGAACAAATTATTCACGATTTATGGCCAAATTCAAAAGTTGAGGTTTTTGGAAGTTTCCGAACAGGCTTATATTTGCCAACAAGGTATTGTATGATGCTACATATATTGAAGAAATCTAAAATGAGATTCTCCTTAATTGATACTTATTTTTTCAAATCATATTTCAGCGATATAGATTTAGTAGTAATAGGTATGTGGGAAAACCTTCCATTGTGGACTCTGGAGCGTGCTTTATTAGATCAAAATGTAGCCGAGCCATCTTCCATAAAAGTACTGGATAAAGCCACTGTACCAATAGTTAAGCTCACGGATAAAGAAACAGAGATTAAGATAGATATCAGTTTTAATATGAGTAATGGTGTTAAATCAGCTGAATTAATTAACTTTTTTAAAAGAAAATATCCAGTGCTAGACAAACTGGTAATGGTGCTGAAGCAATTTTTACTTCAAAGAGACTTAAATGAAGTTTTCACTGGTGGCATTTCATCTTATAGTTTAATTTTAATGACCATCAGCTTTTTACAGGTTAGCTAAAGGAATGAAAGTTCATTTAAATATACAAATGAAAATATATGACTGTTGAAGATGGTACAAAAATTTGGTCTCTTTTTTAGTTACACCCAAGGGAAAATGCTCATTGCGCAAGTGCCAATCTTGGCGTATTGTTAATTGAATTTTTGGAATTATATGGGAGGAATTTTAATTATGTAAAAACTGGAATTCGTGTAAAAGATGGTGGTACATACATATCTAAGGAAGAGGTGTGTTTCTTTGTTTAACTGTGATGGAAATGTTTTTATTCTCTTATTTCATTTATTTAATTTTATCTGCTAGGTTCAAAGGGATATGATCGATGGTCATAGGCCATCTTTACTTTGTATAGAAGATCCACTTACACCTGGTAATGATATTGGACGTAGTAGCTATGGTGCTTTATATGTTAAAGACGCGTTTGATTGGGCTTATTATGTCTTATCTCAAGCAGTTAGCCCTCTTAATGTTTTAATTAATGACGCAAATAAAGTCAGGTAAGAGTAAATATAATTTTTTATATTTTAAATGAATATGTTTAAACAATTAAAACATAATTACTAAAAAGAATATTGGTTGTTTACAGTATATTAGGAAGAATAATTCGCATAACTGATGAAGTAATAGAATATCGTAAGTGGATCAAAGAAACATTCCCACTAACTTTGAGTGAAATTGATTCTCTATCCAACAACTCTACTGGATCTGACACTTCAACCCTTTCTGCTCCAGCTAGTGATACTGTAATTAAAAATACTTACTCATTATAATCATTCTGATAATAGAGGGTTAATTACTATATTTGCAAGATTTACTTTTAATTTAAGGATTCTGAGTGCAGCAGAGGAAATTCTCCAAATACTGGAGGAAATCGAGAGGATAAAACGAAAGACAGGCAAGCGCACAATAATCAACAACCACATCACTGCAAAAAATCATATAAATTAGGAGGTCATGGTATGTAGTGTCAATTTTTGATTATAAACATTATATTTTTAAAAAATTGATCACAAGCTGTATGTTATAACGATTTTTAGGTAATCATCAGCATAGCTCAAAAGGAAACTGTCATCGCGGTATAAATAATAATAACATAGGTAGCCAAAATAAAACGAAACATTCACTTCACACTAATGGTAACAACAACAACATCATGAACCATAATACAAGTTCAAGGTCACAGGTAATGAAAAGAAAAAAGTCTTCGCCAGGTTTAACTCCTCGTGCACCTGGAGATTGTATACGGTGATGAATCGTCCATCCCGGGATAAACTTTAATAATATTATTCTTGTCATTTAAAAGTAGCGAACTCGATAATCACCCGCGACATCAGATTCTGACGATATTTCCGTGGCATCAAGAGTAATCTTCTCGCGTGTCACAGTCGGACAACTTGTATATTTTTTCGATTTAGACTTGCAGAGGGATAACATTTATGATTAAGCATTTGCAATTTAGAAGTAATACTATTCTTGTCAGTACAAAAGATATCCCTCTAAGTAGCTTTCATTTTGTAAATCGTACTCACTTTCATTCTCTATATTTCTCCTTCCAGTCTAAACCTTTATTTTTTCTGCTTCCCTTGAATGTCTGTCTCTCTATTTCTAACTAATTACCTACATACCTACCTATCCATCCATCTATCTATCTATCTATCTACCAATCAATCAATCAATCAATCAATTTATCTATCTATCTATTCGTATTCTCCTCACTGTACGATATTTCATTTATCATAGGCCGTACAGACTTGTAATAATGATAATTACCCCTTTTGCATTGATGCACTAGTAGCGCATAAAAATATGTGTAATTTTATCAAATATGGTTTATCAAGATCTAGTTTTTCAAGCTTGAGAACGGTGTAGATATAATAATACGAGAATTTTGCTGGGAGAATACAACATGCTTGTTGAGGTTAATGATTAAGTCTATGTATATATATATATTTGTTAATATATATACGTGTATGTGTACACGGATACACGAATGAACAAGCTTGAAGAACTGCGGCCAATTTTTTTTTTAAAAATTATGCACTTGACGCCACCTTCGAATAGCAATCGTGTTCATAGTCACAAATGAAACTCATTGTAATACATTTACCTGTGTATGTGTGCGCGTGTGTGTATGCGGCGTTGGTGGAATGTACATACACAAAGCATATTAATTGCGGTACATTTTTATTAAGAATTTTCACTAAGAATGTGTAAAATGTAAAACATACTCTTGTAGTTGCGATAAAGACTTAGTTTTCTATATGAAACTATATTCTTGTAACGAGGTGGTAGCAGCAAAAATTGGTATTATCGAAACTTACCTAATGTAAATAATGTAACATACGTCGTCATACATAGAAAAATAAGTCTAACCGTTATCTACTGAATCTTTTTTATGTTATAAGTATCTAAAAAAGTGCTGTTTATTGAAATGATTTTATAATGGCAAGTATTCGACGCTTTCATTTTCTTATGCGCCCGGTATTTTGTCAAACCGTTCTATTTTTTGTTTCTCCTCTTTTTGGTATATTTTGCAATTTTAATAAAGCCGCCGGTTTAACTCATTAGTAGCATTCCGAAATTATATTTGTCATCAAAGATGTGTTTAGCAAAACTGAATTAATTCTTTCCTAATTATCCAACAAGGAGAACTACCACACGAGGTACTTTTTTATCATGCTACGGATCTTTTTATTCGAAATCTAGTTCAAAATGAACTTAATCCTATGCGATAATCAAATAACTTCATCTGATGCTATGCATCTTAAATGTTTGCTTGATAAGGTTTTCATATTTTTCAGAACTGGTGTACATTCTGAATTATCTAAGAGTTTAAGAGAATCTTGATTTACTAATAGTGAAGCTATGATAGAGAAAGAAACGTTACAATGGATACACATTAATTTTATAGCATTGCATTTCAAAGAGAATTTTCTATACGGCAATATAGTTTGGAAAAGCCTTGATATTATTTTATTGCTCATACTATTATTATTATTGTTGTTGTTACTACAATAATTATTTTATTTTTATTTTTAAAATCAGAAAATTTTATGTTACAGCAAAAATGTGATTAATATAATTTTGTACAACAGGACGCAAATGTAAAGAATTTACAAGTGGATTCACGTGAAATTAATTTATACTAGAGTTTACATTCCTTGTATGATTTTTTTTTCATTCGTAATATTTATTGCAGATTATTAATATTATAAATGTTCAGTATTTAAGAGAATAAATCTTTTATTTATTGCGACTGTGTTTGGTAGGGAGCCATATTTATTTATTTTCAAAAACTTGTCATATCAAGACTATCAAATGCGATGAAAGTTAAGAATTAAATTGGCCTTTGGAAGAAATCTGTTATACCGTCTATTTAGTATCAATGCGCTGTAAAACGAATTAAAGGAATTTTCTATTCTGTGATTCAGTAAATGAATAATATAAAACTTCATTTTGTCTGTTGTTTCTAATAAACAAATTATCACCTGGTATTTTACTCTAAGAAATCTTAAGGGTTCTTTGAGATCTTTAAGAAATTTGCTTTAACCATTTTCTCAAGAAACGTGTAATAATATATCCCTTTTTTATTCCTAACAATTGATATTTTCGTATCTATCATTGCTTAAAACGTCTAATTTCATTCAAATTATAACTGACAATTATTTTTTAATTGAGTCAAAAAGTTTCTGATTTAGTCATCTCATGTGCTTTTTAAAGATTTTCCTCTTGTAACGTACACGTTATCAATTATCATACCGATAACACCATTTTTTTTATTCACGAGCTCGCTTGATTTTCGCAAGAGCTTTAAGACTTTTAAAATACGATATGGTATAAATATTCATAAATCAGTTATCGTCGAGGAAAGTAGGGGTCTGTGGAATCAAAATGTTGCCAGCTCGAGTAAGTTTATGCGTAAATAAGAATACATTAATATAGATGCTGCGTCTTATCTCTCTTAACGGAGCTTTTAATTAGAATTATCAATATTACCGATTTTAGAATTCTAAGCTGTGGGGTGGACGTTTCTCAAAAGACACGGATCTTGAATTTACTAAGCTAAATGCATCTATTGATATTGATAAGAGACTTTACGCCGAAGACATAGAGGTCAGTTGATCAACGAATTGGATGATAAGCTCTACTAATTTTTCCTCATTTAGAAATATTTACTTATATAAAGTATAATCTATCCTATATTTAACTTTGAAGGGAAGTATTGTCTACGCGAAAGCTTTATGGAAGTCTGGCATATTGACAGAGGAAGAACTAAATCTTTTGATAGATGGTCTACAGCAGGTTTTTAGTTTTTATTTTTTTATTATTTCTATTCTCGTTAATGTTTTATGATTTTCTTAGTATTCGCGTAAAACGAAGAACATTATGATTATCCGTTAAAGGGCCGCTTAAAGCGTAAATCTTGTATTTAGGTACGCAATGAATGGGAAGAAAATCAGTTTAAGATCCTGTCGGAAGATGAAGATATTCATACAGCTAATGAGCGTAGGCTTTCGGTATTTATTTGTTTCATTAGATTCTATGTATTTTTTTAACAATAGCCCTTTATTAAACAATATAAGCGTATATTTTCTTCTGGCCTTTCAATATATATATATATAAAAGGAGCTAATAGGCGAGACTGCACACAAACTTCATACTGGCAGAAGCCGCAATGATCAATCCGTAACAGACACTAAACTTTGGCTTCGAAAGTCCATCGAAAAGCTTATATCGGCTATAGTTCAGCTGATTCAGGTAAACTTTTCTAAAACTTATCGAGTTTATACATTTTTAAAATTATAATAAATTTTCAAGGTGATCGTTACGCGCGCGCAAGAAAATCAAGATATTTTGATGCCGGGATACACGCATCTGCAACGTGCTCAACCAGTAAAATGGAGCCATTGGATTCTTAGGTAATCTTTATAGGAGGATTTAAGTCTATAAAATTATTTTCATTAATATTAACCTTTCTTGTACGTTTTAGCTATGCGTGGTACTTGAAAAGCGATGCTGAAAAATTGCAGCAAATTAAGAAAAGTGTGAATGTTTTACCATTAGGAAGCGGGGCTATAGCAGGAAACCCTTTTGAGATCGATCGAGAATTTTTAGCAGTCGTTCTTGGCTTTAGTAGCGTTTCCCAAAACAGTATGCATGCTGTGGGGGATCGCGATTTTATCGGTACACTCGTTTCCTTTTTCTCATATATAATATTCCCAATTGTTAAATACGCTATAAGATTACTAATGATTTCTGTACATTTTAGCGGAATTTCTATTTTGGGCATCTTTAACATCCGTTCATTTAAGCAAATTAAGCGAGGATCTAATAATATTTAGCACGGATGAGTTTGGTCTTATACGTCTGTCGGATGAATTTTCTACTGGTAGCAGTTTGATGCCACAAAAGCGAAACCCAGATTCAATGGAATTGATACGTGGAAAAACTGGTACTTTAATTGGAAAGGTTAATTTAAAGTTAAAGAACTAAATCACTGCCATTAGTTTTTAAAGTCTTAATTTTAATTATGAGTAATTAATTTTTGGTATTTCAGTGTACGGGATTTCTAACGACGTTAAAAGGTCTTCCATCAACTTATAATAAGGACCTGCAGGAGGATAAGGAAGTTCTGTTTTCAACTTTTGATTCGATATATAATATGATTAATATCACTAGAAAAGTAATAGAGACTTTAACGATAAATGCAAAAAATTGTCAAGAAGCTTTAAATGCCAATATGCTAGCTACTGACATGGCCTATTATCTTGTACGGAAAGGAGTAAGTTTCTAGTATAATAAACTAATATCATACAGCAAATGCAGTAAGTCTTCCAATCATTTATAGATTGCATAGTATATTAATTATTGATTTATTTAGATTCCATTTAGGAAAGCGCATCATTTAATAGGACAAGTAGTTGCTTTATCAGAAGCTAAAGGTATTTCTTTAAATGAATTGTCCTTGGAGGATTTGCGATCAATAAGGTAAATTTAGTAGTTCAATGTTTAAGGCACCTAATTTATTACTTTGTTTAATAATTATTTATATGCTTTTCAGTGATAATTTGGATAAGAATGTTATCTATTTACATGATTTTGTTAATAGTATTGAACAATATAAAACAATTGGAGGAACGAGTTCCACAGCTGTTCAACATCAAATACAACAATTCAATGAATGGCTGCCACATTTTTCTCATAAAAATCTGTAGGATTGACTCGATAAGTATCAAACGTTCAACTTATTATTTTTGTGTATTAATAGCAGCTATTAATATTTTGTATTTTGCTTTTTTTTCAAATATTTAAAGGAATCTATTATAAAAGGTAATTCTATTATTTATAAAAAAGATTAATGAAACAATATTTCTCTTTTCTGTATTATGAGCTAATAATTAAAATACAAGATGTCCTCAAAAACTCAAGAACTTTATTAATTGGATGACTCTTAAGAATTTAACGAGTGATAATCCATTTAAAAATTGAAGTGCTGTCAACATTTTTCAAATTATTTCGACTTTGAAAAGAACGTAGATTTTAATTTTTTTCTCGAATCTAGATCTGAAGGAAGCTCTTGGAATGCGTTATAGCAACAAAATGTTTATTGCGGTAGTAATATTGCCACTGTCAATTTTGACATCTCACTCTTCATAAATCGTACTGCATCCCTTCTGAATTTTAAAATAAACACGTTCTCTCTCTTTTCTTAAATATATACCTCATATACATAGACCCACATAATAGTTATTCAAATCCTATTTCTTTTCCCCTAGAATATTTTGGCTTTCTAATATTTCTAGATTATTGAAATTATATATATATATTGTTGTTGTTTTCCACTAATTATTGTTCTATATGAAACAAACTCAAAGATTCTCTTTTGCACCAAATATATTATTAAATCACTTTGACACATTACTGCTAAAAATAGCATATTTACATTTCGCATGATGAACAAAACGACAGAACTGTTGCACATATCATAAACAATTACAAAATTATAATGATAGAGATAAACTTAATATAAAATATTTTTAGGCACTAGGCATAGAAAAATATATTGCATATGTTTACCACTCAAACACATTTACATTTAAATATTTCTTGATAGTACTTCATTTAATTTAATGTCTTTTAAAATAATACAGATTATGAATGAAAATAATTTTTTAAGATTATATTTAATGAATATATATATATATATATAGGGTATACCTTATATAACGAGGGATGGTTATATATGGGGTAACAAAAATCTATTTGAATGTGTTTTTTGCTTTGGTGCAGTGGTAGCTTATTAGTGTTTCCACTTTTTATGAATGGCAAATAATTAGATTAGTCAATCGGTTTGTAGGGTGAATATGGAGCTGATGGTTGTTCGGATATTCGTTAAATGGGCCAAGCTTATTAGTAAGAACTATGTGAGGAAATATTTTTTATCGAATATATCGAGTCGAATGAATCAATAGGTAAGTATCGACGCTATCATGGATGTGGTAACTTTGTATTCAGTTGATATTTATTTTTTCATGTGTCATTTTTCTGCATGTATAGTACTATATATATGCTATGGGCGTTTAACTATTAAAAACCATTACAATATTAAAAATATTAATACAATACATTTAATGTATACAGAGTGTCTCAGAATTGATGGTGAACCATAAACCTTGAACAAAAGAGCCGATTCTGCGAAGAAAAATTTTATACTATTTCTTAATATGGTTGATAGTTATCAAGTTACATAATACTTTATGTAGCCTAAAACTATCAATTTTTAACCCAATAAATATCAATAACATAAAAAAAATCATTAAAGTTTGTTATTGTTTATTACCATACCCATAAAAAATTATCCGACACTATTTTTAATATTGTTCATATTTAACGAGTTACATAATAATGTTTGTAAGCTATAGATTTAACCAATTTATACCTAAACGAATTTTTATGCAATTTGAAAAAATTAGAAATATGACGAAAGTTATAAATTCTTTTATCATTATTATCATATCTAAAAATAACTCTTATAAATCTTTTCAATATTATTAATATTTACCAACTCGCATAACAATTTATGCAGACTCTTGGATTGAACATATTGTTATGTAACTCTGGAAACATTAACAATAATAATATATTGTGTATGTATGAGTTTTCTTCCCAGTTGAACCCTTCTATTTAGTGTTGAGCATTGTGGTCATCAATTTACAGATACCCTGTAAAATCAAAAAGCTAATAAATATTAAAGTATATCTTTAATCCAACTACTTAGATCTAACAGTGCCTAAATAATAGGATGCCTCGAATTAAAGAATATTTTAATAATTAATAACTTTTTAATTAAGGGTCAAAACTTATGTAACAATCATTTTTATGTTGAATAGAGGCTAAAGAATTTTAGCATAAACATAGTGACTCGCTCTCAAATGTTTTGACATATTGATATCGGACGGATTGTGTTAAAGGTGTATAAACTACCTGATATCTATTCTGCTCCCAAAAAATTGACAATCCAGGTATTTTAGTCAATGCGGCCTCTTTCTTTCTAATACAGGTCGCCAAATCGATGCAGGTCAGTTTACATACTCTGAGCTTCATCAACTTCACTCCGCCAAATTAGAATTGTAGAGACCTTATTGTTTAAAATATATCAATCGTCAATTTTTTGGAAGCAGAATCGATGCAGGCTATGTTAGACTGCCAGAGTCAGTGATGCTAGAATTTAAATTTTTTAAAGCAAAAAGACGAGTGGATGAAGATATATACACGTATTGCAAACGTGCAAATCTTCTACATGAGAACGATCTTGTGTTTTTGAAGCCAAAAGTTCAATTCTGGCACCATTAGCCAATGTAGAGTACGTCAGAAAATCACACAGTTTGCGCGCAAAAATTCATTAGCTAGTACCCAAAAACCTTTGAATCGGCTCTCCTTTACCAAATTTTCAGATTCATTATAATTAAGCGCACATAGTGTATATTTCTGTCGAGGAAAAGATCTAATACAACAATAACTTTTCGCTTTTGTATTATATTTCACATATAGCATGTCTATTCGTACATGTACCAAAGTACAATAAATATCTCAGCGGGAGCCCTTCCTATCATATGAAAAATTTCTCTATAATATTATTGATATAATAAAAATATATCACTATAAATAGCGTAAATGGCTTTCATATAGATAACAACATAATTTGTTTTAACAATTTTTTAACGAGAATATAATAAAACGATGCTGAAAAATAGCACCTTCTTGTTGCTCATTAAATGTATTATAGATCAACAGTATTTTAAACAATTTTTTGAAATAAAAAAAAATGTTTGAAAAAATTAGATTAGTTATAGATTTGTCGATAATAACAGAGGCTGCCGCTGAAAATGTCTCTTATCAAATTACAGTATTCGTAATACAATTATTTAGCTTCACACAAAGATGACGTGCATATTTACATATAAAAATGCAAGAAATCTCATATAACTCTTTTAATGATAACACAATATTTCATTGTTCTTCTAAAGCATACAAAATTATGAAATAGGCAGGTTCATATTAAAATATATTGCACATTCGTAAAGCCAATTATTGTGTTTTTTAATTATTTACCACAATACTTTAGGTTTGTTCATTTTAGCTACACTTCTTACACTTTCTGCGCTTTTAGTACTTCTGTCATTTTCCGTTTTATAAGTTGATACCGTAAGAAGGGCACAAAGTACAAAAGGTACAGCGACTTTCTGCTAAACCGAACAGATCCTATGAAACTTAACGAGTTCGTAGAGATTCTAAAAATATTTTGCTAAAGAATATCTTTACTATGAAGGATAAGGCACTTAATATCCACCAGAACATAGAGGAATAGGGATAAGAATATGTTATCCCGTTAAATATAAGAGATGTAAATTTTGTTATATAAGTCATTTTTGAAGTTACTTTCTACTTACATTGAAACAGGTTCTACACAAAAAATTGATTATACATAAATTTACGAAGATACATGAATTTTTACTTTCTAGCTCTGGGACGTCATAAGTGCCTCTCATCCTGTATAAATATGATGCATCAAAAAGAAATACTCTAAAAATATGCTTAAACACACATAAGTGCCTATAAAAAAACTTTAAACTAAGTCGTTGTAATAGTAGGAAAATAAAGAGCAAAAGTCATGGATCCAGATTTTTCTAAAACATATTTGCCACAGAAAAAATATACTTTAAACTAATACCTATATATAGTTTTAATATTTAATAAAAATTAAATTACTGGCATAATTGTAATAATAGGTAGTAATGCCACTCTTTGTATTTACTAATATATGAAATTGGTCGAAGCATGTTAAACCATATCCTTCAATTTAATTAGGATAATTTTAAATCCGAATTCCGGAATAAATAATAAATATCAACAATTTACAGCTTCCCTATTGCATCAATATAAATGAAAATGTTGTGCATTTGAAAATATTTGTATATCATATATTTTCATTAAAAAAATTTATATTTATAGAAAGATTTTAACCTTGACTTAACAGGCAGTTATTAAATATTTGGAAACAAACCTTCCCCAAAATATTAATTTTAACAATTATAATTATTATTGTGTGCATTGATTAAATAAATGTATATAATACAACTGTTATCCACGATTAACTTTGTGCTATTTGGTAATAACAAAGTAAAACACGTTGTGAATGGCAATTTTTAAATATCCCCTAAGCATAAATCGATCATTCCGAATCGTTATGAGAAAAATATATATTTTGAACATAATGTTATTGTAACTTATGTTAAAATTGCAAGGTGTCGTCTGCGGATACTAGCAGCTCATCGTCACTCCAATTATTAGCTAGTCCAACATGTCCGTGGAAACTTTGCGATCTTGCAACATGACTAAAAATTAAAGAGAATATTTTTATAGACTCAAAGGTTTATATAATAAACATTTTTTTAATTAATAAAGTAATAGACATGTAAATAATCTAAAAAAATTGATTATAGTTTGATAAATCGTTAAGAAGCATTGATTATTTAAAAATTCAAGAGTGATGTAAATTTCATAATTAAAAAAGTGCAAACCATGTTAGAAGCTGTTAGTAGAAAACATTCTTGTACAAAGCAACATTTTACCAAAGCGTGTGTCATTAAAAGTTAATTAAAGCTTTTACATTTTTAAAATTGCAATATCACGAATATATGTGAGAAGCAATAACACAAAAACAATAGGATGAGAACAATTTTTCAGGAGATCGATAACGAGTTTTTATAATATTTTTTTTATAAATAATATAACTCTTGAAAAAAAGTTTTTCGAAAAATCATGTTTCTTTTATTAAACCACTTGCCTATATCAACCATCATTATCTAAGACTACCGATCGCTATCAGTCCTACCAACATAGTAAAAACGTTAATCTTGTAATAAGAGAATTAAAAATAAGTTTACATGTGTGTAAAGTGTAAAGAAAGAAAAATTTAACATTACCTCGGAGAAAGACTGGAGCTTGCATTTAATTTAGCTAAATTAGCCTTCCTTCTACCTTCCATAGCAGCTTTCATAGGATCATAACTCTTACGACGCGTCCAGTTTTGCATTTCCACTTCTTTTGTATTTGGAAGTAATTTCAATTTAGACTTAGGAGTCTAATAACAAAATTTCGTTAATATCTATTTATATTCTAAGATCAATTAAAATAGTATTGAATATTTTGTCAGTTGTTGAATTAAGAAGCTTACAATATTGGAAGCTCTGCTGGCTCGCATACTAAAGCGTCCAGAATCAGTTCTTGAAATACTTGGAGTAGTCTCCGATTTGGCACGCGATTCATGAACATTTTTAGTCTTAACAGATGTAGTAGATGGTCTTAAAGAAGGTGAATCCAATCTGTTTCTACGTAAACTGAAACCATTAAAAGAAACAGTAATTTTATATAATTTCTAATATTTAATATATTTAGATTGAGTTAATTTTAATTATCAAATAACCTGAGCGCCCTGTTATGCTTAGTATTGGAAAATGGAGACTGAACAATTGGATGACGTTCGTCGCTACTTTCTGTATCGCTACCTGGATGAACTTTAGACGTATTCTGATGTAAACTATGGCTTGTATCCTCATCAGTTTCTCCATCAGAATCAGCTGGTTGAGGCCGATATACTGTAATTCGTGCCGACATTGCAGACACAACGTTTTGAGTTGTTTTCAAATAGGAAGACGTTTCGAGATCGCTATCACTTTCCTACAATTATTATTTATAAGAAAACAATATCTTGACAAATTTTTCTATGTTATTAAGTTATACAAACCACTCGAGGGCTGCAAGGCGGAGCACCGTGATTGTCCACTATATTTTCGTTGTCCGACCAATCATCGGCTAATGATAAAACACCACCAGTTCCGTGAAAGCTGGCCGATCTCAAAACTGAACTATCAGGACTAGCAAAATAATTTATACTAATTTAAAAAAAAAACAAATCAGTCTTAATATTTTAATCAATATCCAATACTTACTTTCCCGAGCTATCTTCGGTACTTTGCAGCTTTCTTGATCCGTCAATAATTTTTTTTCTACCTTCCGCAGCAGCTTTCATGGGATCATAACTTGTTCTTCGCTTCCAGTTTTGAAATTCTACCTCTTTGGATGTGAGAGTGGAATTACTTCGAATAGACTTTTTATGATCTTTTGTGGCCTTTGGATTAGGCCTTTGTAAAGCAGATCCGTGCTGTAAACGAAGTAAAAAATAGTTATTTTCCTTTCATATTTTGAATCGATTAAAATGACCGTGTTTGATTACGGATATTCATTAGCTTACAAATGAATTTTTAGGTGCTCTCATGCTTGATCTGCCGGTATCTGTTCTAGAGATGGACGGTGTTCTAGGCTTCACTGATTCAGACTTTTTTAATAATTCTTTGCTATAACTGCCTACACTACTCGTTCTATTACGGTGATAACTTTGTTGCTTAATTGGCGCTGATAGGGACTTAACATCTACTTGAGATCTTCTGCGTCTTTCTTCCGGGGTTGTATTAGGTGTTGTGTCAGACTCACAAGTTAATCTATATCATAATTATTTGTCAGTGAATTGTGGACTCAATTAATAAATTTAAATTAAAGTATAATTTTATTTTTTAAATTACTTACCTAGAACGTCTAATACTAAAGGTTCGATTCAATTTAATTCCTGAGGAGATGGGAAGCGCCGAAGATTTAGTGTGATAATCCCCAGTTTCGCTGCTGCTGTCCGAAACCACCTGATATTTGCCTCTTATAAATGGTGTACCAATATCATTGGCATTGAAGCTACTATGCCGGGATATAGCAGTTTTTGGCTTAGAACTTCTAACGTTAGCATTACTCGCTGATCTCTGAATATTCGGATAGGCTTGAAACTCGAAGTCGTTTTTTAAGTCGCCAATTTGTCGTGGCGATTGGTCTCTATTGCGCATCAAACCAGTTTCATGATAATTTGATGTGCTATTAGATTTCCTTAACATATATGGGCTAAAAAAATGAAAAATATGAATATAAGAGGGAATTTTATCTAATTATGTACTATAAACATTTATAAATATATGTACCTATTTTCAACACAGGTAAAATATCCAACATTTTTTGCTGGTGAAGTTTTTAATGGATTTTTATTCCTCTCTAGTGCAGATGGGTGAATATTTTTCGTTGTAGTAGTTTTACGTGATACTATAGGGCTATTTGTAAGTCTGGATGTAGTCGATCGAAGATGACTTAAACTAAGGCTGTTTGTATGTTTGGAATCTTCTTCCTGATACTTTAATTTATCTTTTCTAGATATATTGGATTCAGTGGTATTGGAAGCACACTCTTTTCTGTCTAAGGAGCTGCTTCTCCTTCCCAATTGGCAGGAAGCAATTGCACGGGACGGAGAGCTTAATACGTCTGGAGTGGTATCCTCATACTTTGGCTTTTCTTGACTAAAATATTTTCGACCACTCCTTCGATTTTCATTGGCATTTATTCTTTTAAATAATGACTCTGATAAACTACTCCTCCGAGCTGAACCTGTATGAACTGGCGTACGCTGGCAGCTGTGGGGCGGGGTATTATAGCTATTGCTAGTATCGTCATCTGATTCACCACCAGAGTCTATTAAAGTATGTTGATTTGTTACAACAATTCTCTCCTTTACACGCAGATAAGACTCTGTATCCAGACTGCTATCGCTTTGCTCCTATTTTAATATTTTATCAAAAATCATTTCTATACACTATAATAAACATATCCTTTCATATTGAAAATATACGTACACATCGATTACGTAGAGACCTTTGCAAATAGATTGGAGAGGGAATTTTTGTGGGTGTTAAAGGTGATGTGCGTCCTGTACTTCCTCCAATTGCAGGTGGTAGGGAATTATGTTCTGCTACCTGAGTAGCCCATTCTGATATCCACATATTATTATCTCTTGAAACACTCATCTGATAAAATTAATAGTAACCATAAAGTTTAATTGATATTAGTAGTTTTAACCAAATAAGAGTATCTGTAGTTTATTCTGCATACCTTAAAGTTATGTACATATGACTCATTACTTTCTTCCTCGGTTAAAACACCTACACTAAATACTTTATCAATATCCATTCTAGCTTTTTCTTCATCTGTATAATCTTTATGAACTGTGTAGGTTTCTGCAGCACTAGCTGCACCATCAGACCCAACGTCAGCAGTGCTAACATTGAAGACATCTAAATTTGAATTTGATGCATCTTCAGTATTGATATCCACAGAACAACTAATACTTGAAAGATTGCTATCTTTTTCAGTCATATTATCAAACTTATATTCTTGCAGTGTACAATTAATATTAGACAGCTTATCCGAAATTTTATCAATAGAGTTTCTCAGCTTTTCTTCATTCTCTGATTTACTATTATTTTCAACATATTCTATATTTTTTGTATAAGATTTTTCACTTTCAATATCATAATTACAAGCTTCAACACGGCTAAGATCATTAAAAGTAGTTGCCTTTTCTGATGTCCAATAACCTTTTTTATTCATTTTACAAGTATTAGAGTTTAACTCTAATGAAAAATTGTGACTTGATAATTTGTTATATCTTAGTTGTTCACTGCTAAAAGATGCATCAGATTCAACACTATTTTCTATTGGATGTTTAGAACCTAAAAATATAAATAAATATAATTAACTATAAAAATAGTTTATAGTTAATAGCAGCTTATGCCATAAATAGCATAAATTTAATGCTGCTGGATTTTAGGAGCTTATGAATTATGAAAAGGATGTTCAAAGTATTTGAAAGGAATATTAAATAGTGTGTTAAGGATGACTTCATAGTGAGTCATATACTATGTAAATAGCATAGGCATTCAATATAGACATTAACTGTTAATTTTTATTAGTTTAGAAATAATGAAATATTTACCTAAGCTTTTCAATTTATCTGATATATCAACTTTTCTTTTTGTGTCATCTTCATTGCTAAAGTAACCTTCTGAGTGTGTACTTGGAACATTTTGTATTTGAATTTTATTCGGAGAGAGCACCGGCCCACATTTCTTAGCACTTATTTCAATCTAAATACAACAGTATAAGCAATAAAAATTTAATAAATTTTTTGTACTTAGTAATATACTAATAGCTGTGTTATATTTATAATCAAAATTTTTACTGCAAGCACAGTAGAAGCTAATATGGAGAAAAAATACCTTTGAAGCAGATAAATTTCTTTTGTGCCTTGCATTATATTTTTCAAAGAGATTTTGAAACTTTGTCGTATCAGTATTCTTGTTATTACCAAAGTCAATTGTAAAAGCTAATGCAGGCTGGGTTGGTTGACTATTTACGATATCAGACAAAATTCTCTCTGAAACTTCTTCATTGCTAGAAATATTATCCTTTAAATGGTCTATTACATTCAATTTCTCTCCTCTCACTGATTCCCCTGATATTTGATTCACTTTGGTGGACTGTTCAGAATTGGTAGATTCAACAAGTATATCTATGGACTGTCCTTCATTATTTGACGTAGTGGTTACGGACAATAATAGATCTGTTTTCTGCGTATTTTTTTTCGCAATATCACTTACTGATGATCCTGTTAAGAGTTTAGCGTCTACGTCTTCGCTTGAATTTTCCACTTCCATATTCACAGCCATTGAACATTTTGTTTGGTACATGCATTCATAATTTTATTACCACTAAATACCCTTCCACATTTAGATGAATCGGTTATAAATGGTTTCATTAATTGTTATTTTATAAAATGAGACTTGGGCTTGGGCAACGGTAGTTGAAAAGTTCAATATAACATGCGATTTCTTTAATGTACGAAAAAGTGCAGATCAGACAACAGTCAGTCAGTGTTAGCACTTAGCAGTCCACAAGTTCAGTCAGGTTCTATACTGATCAATTCTGATCGTTCTGATTGGTCTGATCTGATTGAGGATTGTATGTGTTGCGTATGAGCGGAGTGTTTACTACAGTTAAGAAGACCTAATGTACATACATACGTGTGCACACCAACCCTACGATATTGAATTTGAATTCAGAATTTAGGCGCTGTATACATACATACGTATACGCAAAACTCTGTCAAATATGACAAAATTTATCGATAGATAATAATGATAGTATGTGTACATACATACGCACTACTCCACATTCTCACATCACTTTCATTGTGTGCCGATTGTGCCAGTTCACACGGAGTGACATGGACCTTACACATAAAAAACAGCAGGTGTGTTCTTGTCATTATGACAGTAATGTGTCAAAATACAGTCCTACCAACTTGGAAACAATTAAAGCTAGTTTAGAATTTTTTTTATTTTAAAGTTGTTAATGGCTAGCGGCATGAAGTGTAAAAATGAATGCCATATGAATCTGTAAATTTAGATTAATTTTCCATTAGAAGGAAAACAGATGGAAAATGGAACCAATCAGTATATTAAATTAGATTAGCAGAATTATATTATTGATATTTTGAATACTGTCCAATTGATATATGTAAATCGGTCAGATAATAGAAGACAAATGCCCAACAGTTTTCCGATTCCCATGTGTATTATTCTGCGAAGAATAACTGCTAATAAGAATTAAGGCCAAAATCCATAGACGAAAATTGATATAAGCTTAAAGCTCATGCTTAAGAACAGAAAATTCTACAGTCTATGTAACATACATATAGGTTTCAAAATGCTGAAGTCTCATCTATGGATTCCGACTATTCCGAGAATCCACCGAAGAAGTTGAAGTAGTAATTGATGTACATACATATATTCTTAAAATTTCCTTCTCTTTTCTACAATAATAACTATTGTACCAGTTGTCAAATCTTATAACCTGAAAAACTCCAAAACTATTAAAAAATCCAAACTTTTTGTAAAATATTGTCGCTAAATCTCGATCATATTCCTTTTTTTAATTATTGATATTGAGAGACTTTTAGAGCTTTAATTTAATAATATAGTTGATTTTTGGAACTTTTCAAAGAAATTTGTATAGTTTGCGTGACGCAAAATGTAGAAAGATTTAGGCAAAGGGACAAGAGGGGATCGAGGGAAAGATGAAGAAAGAGGAAAGAAAATATCACTCAAGATTCAAGAACAAGGCTTCGTGTGTATACTAAAGTGGTAAAAAGATACATGCAGTTTGTAAATTACAGAAAAGCTGGAGTAAATGCGCTTCTAAAAGTATAGATAACAATAGTTTACAATATATACATACATACGTAACAGTATCGGAGAGTATATATACATATAACACAAGTGGAGAAAGAAAGAGAGAGAGAGAGAGGAAGAGATAGAACATCAGTGATTACTTAAGTTTGTACACACAGACAGCTCCGTTGCTCCAGTCTTAGCATTTACGTGATTATTGTGGATTTTTTGATTGAGCTCGGTACACGGAACATCCTTAAAGGGATTGATAATAAGTGCGCACTAGTTAAACTACTTAAACTAGTAAATCATCAGCAATGGGGGACGCAGCGATGAATGTCGCAGCGTCCGGTACTGGAAGTCAGCGTGTCGTCAAGGAAGGCTGGCTCCAAAAACGCGGTACCAAAACAAAATCTCTCTTTACTATTTCTCGCCACCTTCTCCAAAACCTTTCGGAGCGAGATTCCATTTAACAAACTTGCTCTTTCCTGTTGCCTGTCGCTACGACTACGATTCATCTTACGAGCTCTCGTTTGCTCCTTTCCTATTTTTGCCATCCATAGCCAAATCAAGATTATTCACGAGCAAAAGAATCAAGTCACTCGCGTAATCTCAATAGACGGGCCCGTGCAATTTTTCACCAAAAACTGTCACTTTTTCTTTGTTTAAGGCGAGGTCGGATATTTTCAGAGAGAAAGCTTGCTTACATGATTTTTTCAATGTTTCCCTTATTGATTTTTATGTTAAAATGCTGTATCATTAATCGTCCCTTGTATCGTTACAAGGCGACTTCGATCGTGATCCTTAACCCCCCCCCCCCCTCTTATATATTCCGTTGTATTTTTTAAACATGCATTAAACGATTTTGTTTTGATCTTTGTTTTCTACTATTAGCTCTGCTATTTATAAAATTTATGTAAAAATCCAAATGGCTCTGAATCTATTGTATAATCTTGAGAAACTTTGACATTTAATAAAAATCTTATTAAACAGATGCTGCTTAGTTTATGTTTCTTTGAACATAGTATTTTTGCACAGTTCTTTACTGATACCTTCTGGTTTCTGAGATAATCATGAGAGTGTGACAGCTAATGTAAACATTTTGTCTTATAGGGGAGCATATAAAAAATTGGAGATCAAGATATTTTGTGTTACGGGATGATGGTACTTTGGTTGGTTTCAAAGCGAAACCTGATCAACAAATGGCTACGAGTGCCCAGCCTCTAAATAATTTTACAGTTAGAGGTTGTCAAATCATGTCCATGGACAGGCCGAAACCTTTTACTTTTGTTATTAGAGGTTTACAATGGACAACTGTTATAGAAAGAACTTTTCATGTAGATACTGAACAGGAAAGAGAAGACTGGGTAGCAGCTATTAGGTATGTGTGTTCTGGAAAATTTAAATATTTTGCTTTATTAAAAGTATTAATGCAACATGCATAATATTTATCAACAGATATGTGGCAGATAGATTAGCAAATGAAGAGCAACAACAGCAGCAGCAACCACATATACAACAGTCATCATCAACAGAGGATGTTGATATGGAATCAAATATTGATGGTAGGTCTGATTCTTGTGGTTCCCTTGGAGTAATCAGCTCAGATATTGATAGTGGAATAATAGATGAACTATCAGCCAAATTCAGTGTTCAGGGTACTTCTAGTAGTAGAAGTACTGGCAAAAAGAAAGTGGTAAGTTTTATATCTAGCTTGTATCACGTAAGCTCCTTATTACTAATCAATAAAACTTTCAAAATTTTTTTTGTAATTTTTGTATCTCTTTTTAGACACTTGAAAATTTTGAGTTTTTGAAAGTCTTAGGTAAAGGAACATTTGGTAAAGTAATTTTATGTAGAGAAAAGGCAACTGGTCATTTATACGCTATAAAAATATTACGAAAGGAAGTGATTATACGAAAAGATGAAGTAGCACACACGCTTACAGAAAACAGAGTTTTAAGAACTACGAATCATCCCTTTTTAATAGTAAGTAAATAAATTAAATTACTTGTCTAAATGCTAAAAAATATAATGTCTAATACAAAATGATTTTAGTCGTTAAAGTACAGTTTTCAAACAGCGGATCGTTTATGCTTTGTCATGGAATATGTAAATGGTGGAGAATTATTCTTTCATTTGAGCCGTTCGAGAATGTTTGGGGAGGATAGAACCAGATTCTACGGTGCCGAAATTATCTCAGCTCTGAGCTATTTACACTCGCAAGGTATAATTTATCGTGACGTAAAACTCGAAAATCTTCTATTGGACAAAGATGGACACATCAAGATCGCTGATTTTGGATTGTGCAAAGAGGATATTACTTATGGTATTTACGATTTTGCTCATTTAACAGTTATTTTTCTAAGCGCTATATTGGTATACATGTAAAAAACTTATGAAATATTTTATGAGATTCTATTATAATTGTGAGTTAAATCGAATCATGTAATTTTAGGAAGGACGACGAAAACATTTTGCGGTACTCCAGAGTACCTGGCGCCTGAGGTACTCGAAGATAATGACTATGGACGTGCCGTCGATTGGTGGAGTGTAGGAGTTGTTATGTATGAAATGATGTGCGGTAGACTACCATTTTATAATAGAGATCACGAAAAGCTTTTTATCCTTATCCTCTTAGAAGAAGTCAAGTTTCCGAGAACGATGAGTACCGAGGCTAAAGATATGCTTGGCGGTAAGCAAACTTCAACTGTTAAATGATTACAATGAGTAGAAAAGATTTGATCAGTTATAGTTAATTACCGATTATGACTATTTACAGGATTATTAATGAAAGACCCGAGTAGAAGATTGGGCGGTGGTCCCAACGATGCGAAAGATATAATGAATCATGCATTTTTCTCGTCTATCGATTGGTCCGATTTGGTCCAGAAGAAAATCCCACCACCGTTCAAGCCTCAAGTCACCTCAGATACGGACACGCGGTATTTTGATAGTGAGTTTACTGGAGAAAGTGTGGAGTTAACGCCACCTGATCAAGGCTGTTTAGGTAGCGGGGGCGGATTAAATTCAATAGCCGAGGAGCAAGAACATTTTTCACAATTCTCTTATCAAGAGAGTCACTCAGCGGCAACATCGTCGATCGCTTCCATCAATCACTGACAGTTCTCAATATATTTTAGATCATATATCGTGACGAACGCCCGTATGATACTTATTTCAAATCCGCATGCTTATTCCGAAAAAGTTTCTCGTTACGAATCACGTTGCACAGAAAACCATCCTTAAGTTACTGCGAGATGAGACCGTTTGTATTAAAAACTATTGAAACTCTTGAGTTTTCTATACATAGACGGTAGATTTTTGAGGCTAGCTGTACTCTAGAGAAAACAGACTGGGGTGTTTGATAATAATTTTTCTCGAATCAAGGCTGCTACATGGCACGAGCGGTGTTTTTCTACACGAAACAAACGCATTCGTTCCACGCGTTCAATTGCCAATTGCAATGTAATATTTGAAATTCCAGATTTCCAAAGGTTTTTAACACATATCTAAAGTCTATTCGTTTACAACATATTTCTTTATAAACAAGGGTACACGTACAAAGTGTCTTTAAAAAAATGGTCAAGTTGAAAATAATATCTTATAATTCAGGTTAAGGGTTGTGGGGTTAGAGAGAGAGAGAGAGAGAGACAAGTAATCTGTATAATCGGCTCATGCATGGTATCTCTTCTTTCTCGTCTCCTTAAGATTACATTGCACATTGTATACTGCCTAGATGAATTATTTTAATTCTTAAAGAAATCCATTTGCTGCAAAATATCGAAAGACACATGCTTTTATTCGTCTTCGTCTCATTTGTTGATAGTTTTCAACTTGACCATTATTTCAATGACCCCCTTTATTGTATACATATAAAAATGTAATCCACTGCTGGATACAGTTTGAAAGAACTTCGATGAAAGTTGCCTCGTTCTCGGATAGTCGAAGCTACTTGAGAACGCCGTAAGCCGTTCGTTACATTCTGTAAGTAGTACATTAGAGAAGTAACAGCTTTAATTGAATTATTATATATATATATATACATATATGTATATATATATATATAAAAACAAAAATTTAATGACAACGTTTTAGCATTATGAATTATTCTTTATTATATTACCGAGTAATATTGTTCCCGAATGTAGAGATGCCCCGCGATATAAGACTACATTGTGCATCATGTTTTAATATGCTGGGGTGTATCTAAGATGAAATTTATTTTATTCAAAGTCAGAAGTCGGTCAATTAATTGGTATCCCTCTATTTTAAACGCCTAGATACCAACTTTGCCGACTTCTGTCTTTGACAGAATGCAACTTCATTTTTAACCGAATCACCGCTGATGAACGATGAGCATATATCATCAGCGATTTCGTTGAGGCAAATTGCTGTACTAATATTATATTAATATTGTAATTAGTATAAGCTGTAATGATTATATATACATATATTTATATTTTAACAATTAAAGGAAGAACTGTATATTCGTATTATTGATTTGTGCTCGATTTCGACGTACCCTATGAATCTCAGAGTTACAGTTCAAGACGAACGATTCTGTTTCTTTAGATTTCACCGGGCAAGAAATCACGCGCAATATTGTTGAATGCTTCAAATATACTTTTAAAATGTTCAAACAAGTGCAAATTACAATACACCTTGTACAATTAATTTTTAGTAAATTGGACAGTTCAATAATCGATAGTGTACAATTTTGAATGTAGCAATCTTTATTTCGCAGATCACAGGTCAGTGCTATACAATAAACTAGACGTGTAAAAAAGAATGAGATAGGTTATTGAAGAGCTGGATTTAAGCAGCTGGCGCACAGCCGATGGCCACTTCAATATCTTTCTCTTCGGATTTTTGTTTTTGACTGAAGTCAGGATTGGCACCATCTTCGATGCGTTTCTTCATGTTTCTCGCAGCCTCGCTGTTTGGCATACAGTGCAAGTCGTACTTCTTCATCTTCATGTTAACGGGCATGCAGTTGTGTCCACAAGTAACCACTGGCCTCATTGTGAAGCAGATCTGTCCGTTCTCCTCGATGACTTTGGTTCGGTGACTGGCGCAATGTTTGCTTTCGCTACGAAGACGTTGCTGTGTGGCGTGGTGACCCCACTTTTCATTGTTCTCGCGTCTACCAGCTTCACGCTCGCTGATTACGTTACTAAAGCGGGTGTTCATGCGTAGACAAGAGGCCTCCTTCGCCTTCTGTGCATTCTGTACAGCTGGACCTTCGCACTTTTCGTTCGTCAGTGCATAAGTAGCGGTGAACTCTTCAGCTTTCTTCATAACACAGTTTCTCGGGGTCAACAAATCGTTCTCCGAGTGACCATCGTAGTTTCCACAAAGTCCTCGAATGGAGTTGCGGTAGTCGTCGGAAAGCTGGAAAAGTATCGTCAAGTTATGATCGGATCTTCAAATTATAGCCGCGCGTTCAAAATTATTTCTAATTAATACCGTGTATATATATACTGATTCTCTCACCTTAAGTAGAACACGTTCTCCATCGAACACTACGCTGACTCCAAAGCGATCAGAAATGAGTTTAACAATTTTATCTCCCATCGGTTTGAATATCTCGAATTCAGTTTCTTCCTCCTGACTTTCCTCGTCCATCCTGGTCTTCCTGAAGTAGTGACCAATTTTAACATTTCCTCCGTTCAACGTTACTGTTGGCATCGGAGAGTCACCAGTCATCTCTATCGTGTTATCATCGAGAGCGATCTTCAGTGTTTTGGTACCGTCGGGTCTGTCCTTGACAATCAAGGATACTCTGTGTTCTCTTGGGATGGGCAGGCGTTCCTTGTTATTATCAGGATTCGTCATCTGGAAGGCGGTCATCATTACGTGGGAGCATTGGCCAAGTTTCAGCGAGTATGACCTGCCGTCGAAAGTGAGTGCTTCGTTCTTGTCGATCACACAAATTTCTGAAAGATAATCGCGTACCGTTCAATACCTGCTTTTCCTCTCTAATCAAACGATAAAGCTTAATTAATCAGAAAAAGAATTATTCACCTCGTCTATTATGTTCGGGATAATAGTTCAGTTCCAAGTTATCGCTACTGCTGAATATAGCCTCAGGGTCGATTTCCCATTTCTTAAGGTTGATGTTTTTCCATTGACGGGCCGTTGGAGCTGTTTGGACTCCGATGTTAACCATTTCTGTATCATACTCGATATCGGCGTAAATATCGATGACCTGCTTTCCACCCGGTGGGTTGAAAGATGAAAACATTTTGGTAACGGTTGTAGTTTTATCCTCGATAGATTCAAGTGCGATTTCGATCATCTGCATGATCGCGTTTGAGGGTTGACCATCGAGCAAAACGGTAGCTATAAACGAATCCATCATCATTGTTTTCCTCATGGCATCCTGACAGGCTTGCGTAGCTTTGTTGCCTCTCTCCATCTCCCTCTTGCATTTCTTCGTAACTTTTTCTTCTTCCAGCCACTGGTCCCATGAACCGGTTTTCCTCATCAAGGAATCGATCTCAATTTTGAGACTCTGTTCGTCGTAACAAGTTGGTCCAACTCTTATCTCAGCTTCGTAAGTCATCTCAGGCCTGGATTTCAATGCCTCATCGAAGTTTATTTGTGGTACCATCGGTGAGCTCGATCTGCCACTGAAGCACATCTCTGCAGTAATTGGTGTATCTGGTACCGTTTTGTCCTCGAACCGTAGGGCCATTAAAGTGCGAGTTCTGTTGTCGACGAAACTGTTGGCGTGAGCAACGGTCATGAAATACTTGCTATTCACGAGCCTTGGTATCTGAAGGCCAATGTCCAGAGCACCAGCGCTGACGGATTTTATGCCACGAGCTGATTCCGTCAACAATTCTTTAATACGATCTTCATCATTCTGTTCTGCTTTGATCTTGGGAGCTTTTGGTTTACCGTTGAAGTCACTGGGTCCTTCCACATCCTTGTTCAAACTGTCCCAGTTGAAGGTCAGGACCAATGGCTCGAATTTTCCATCACTCGATGTGTAAAGAAGGTCCATCTTGCGGTAGGTACTATGTTCTACATTGGACCATGGGAAGAGAAGACTCTTGGTGAATTTCTTGTTGCTTATACTATCGTATATCGGATCAGGTACATCCATCTCAGTGGACAGAACGAAGGTTTCTACCTTGTTGTTGACAACATTCAAGCTTATTTTCTGTGGTTCAATGGTAATGTGGATCGGGTGAGTGTTCTTGTCCTTGGAAAGACACTTGAGATCCAGGATGTTATGTCTGCTGGTGAACGGAACAATGCTACTGTGCATAAGTTTAATTTGCTTCTCATCACTGATTGGTCTGATCTTGACCTCGGCGCTCGTCATCGTTGGTTTAATATCGAAATCCATTTGAATTGGCAAATTAAACTGTCTGTTCATATCGACACCTGCCATGTAGTGATGGTGCTCGAATGGTGCTACGAAACCAATTCGTCCTTGGAATTGAGTGGCAAAAGTCATATGAAGTTTCGAGTGAGCTGCTATTGGTTTCTCGATCGATTCAAATCCTAATTTAGCATGCAATTTAGATTTCCACATTACAGGGTTCTTCATGGTGTACACGAAAGGCAGACCAGACTCCATCGGGAAGCTCATGGTAAGTTCGCGACTGATGAATCTGGTTAATCGCCATTGGTGACCGTCCTTCATGGATGACATTGCATCTCTGAACGCTGTGAAAAAATTGATAATTTTTATTCACCAACCCCAAGCTAAGCATTAAAGTACACAGAAAAATTTAGCAATTAGTAAACAGTTTTCAGCATCAGAATATTTAACAAAACTTATTAATATAATGAAATTATTCGTTATTCATTATATCGATAAATTTTGTATATTATTTCAATGAAAAATGCTTGCTGGTAGCAAAATTTATCCAACTGAAGCTGTACTTACCATTGCCTAATCTCTCAATGGTGTGATTGTCGTATGGCAGGAACCATCTGTTAGCGAAGAAGTTTCCTTCCAGCTGTTCCGGTTCATCGTCCTGGATTTTCAATAACTTGGAGATCGTTTCGGTCATGCTTTCTTTACTGTCGCTCTTTTCTTTCTTCGTGAACATTGATTCTATGGCGTGTATGTATCTTTCAGGGCTGGAGACCATGTAACCCAAGGACATGTCCGGAGCGTTGAATTTTCCAGCGAACAAGGCTACAGCGATGTACCAGGCACGAGGGATTTCGCTGTCGTCTGAACCGATGTAACTGTGGATGATGCTGTATGCAAGGTCATCGCTCAAAACGGCGTCCTTTATCGAAGAGTGCGATAAGATGTAAGAGTCCTCATCGTTCGACAGGAGTTCAGAAGCGGTGCGAGCGTTACGAGCCAACTGCTGCGATTCTGGTCGTCGCAATTTCGCCAGGCTGTTGATCGAGGACCTTACAACGGAGTTTACGTGTCTGCTGTGATCGTAACTCGTGAAATCGGCCATCCTCTGGAGCATGACAAGGTCAGGATTGGTCGTCATCAAAAGTAACACAGCGGCGCATCTGAGGTCGTGGTACTCCTGGGTGTTCTTGTAAATCTTGTACAGAACCGATCTGGCCAATTTTGGATGAACCATGGCAAGATTGTTCAAGGACAGGACCATAAGGAGACGTTGGAATCTGGAGATGGCGTGTTTGCCTTCTAGGTAGGGCTCGAAAACGCTGAGGATCCTTGGATGTCCAACGTTACCCAATGCCACTATGTAGGTTTGGATCTTGGGACTGTTTCCTTCCTTCACAGCATTCTTCAGTTGCTGTTCCAAGTGAGGGATGACCTTCTCCAGGACGAACTTGTTGTGTTTGGATACCATACGACCAAAACTGTGAACTGGGTAGTGATTGTGAAGACTCCTACTGTCAACTAGGGCCGAATGTACAAGGTCGGTGAAGGATATGATGGCAGACGTGTTGACGAAGTAGTGTTCGGTCACTTCGGGTCTATTGATCAGTTCCTAAAGAGAAAATGTCGGATATTAGAGAATTTCAATCTTTAGGGAATGTTGCAATGGGAAATTAATTAACTTACGAAGAAGGTTTCCAAGTATTCGATGGTCGGAGTGCGAACAGTTTGGGAAAGTCTGCTCAGGATGTTGCAAGCGTCCATGGAGCTGATGTGCTTCTTCTCGATCCAGTCCTTGATGACCATTAGAGCAGGTCCTGTACCAGTTTGAGCAATAGCATCACGGGTCACTTCCCAAGCGGCTTGCTTCTTGCTCTCCATTTTGTGGTTTCCGTTCAATTGGTTCTCAGATTCAGGCGAGTGGTCCTTGACGATCTCCTTCAGCTGCTTGGTGCTCATGGTGCGCATCAGTCTCGTCAGGATGGTGAATTTTTCCAAAGTTTGGTCTTCGGTCATTCTTGAGGGGTGTTCGATCTCTTCAGCGATTTCCATGATGAGGTCCTTGCTGGATTTGATAATGTCGACCTTGGATTTTCCGATGGACTTTCCTTTGTAGCCTATGAAATATGGCAGCAATGGGCTCTCAGGAGCCTCGTTCATGCTTGGTCTGTTCTGCCAGAAATTATCTTCTTCGCTGCTGGAGATTGAGTTCATGGAAGCAGAGTCGTCCCAGGATTCTGGAATGAATTCAATGGTTCCGAGTTAGTGATATGTCAAGTGAAAAATTATATTGTATGAAATACCTGATCTGCGATCATCACCGCGTGAGCTCGTGAATCGCCTGCTGTCACCTGTGGCTTCTTTCGAGCTCCAGCTGACGCTGGGTTTCCTGCTCTTGCGTTCCTCTCCATCGGAGAATGGATTGCTGTAGGTGTAGACAAGGTTTCCGGTTGACTCTGGCTCGTTAGGGCTTTCCAGAGGCTGGCTAATTCCTTCAACACGCGCGAGGGTCAAGTTCATCACGGCTATTACCAATCCGTTGTTGTCGTACATCATGGGACTGACGGTCAACATGTTGGTCGTCACTGAAGACTGAATGGTGTACTTGTGAAGTTTACCGGAAAGGATGATGCGGCTGTTGGAGGCTTTCTGTAAATGGAATATTTCATTAATACATCCTATTTTATTTCTCATTGTGACCTTGAAGGGTAAACTTACGGTAAGAAGATCGGAGTTGTCGTTGGTGCCTGGCTCCCATTCAGTGGATCCAGTGATACCAAAATGGTAGCCCATCCTCTGCTCGCATTTCGTGTAGTTCTTCGTCTTGAATACTTCGATGTATTGTTGGTCGTCCAAATGTGGCAATGGCACCAATTCTGGGTTACTTTGGAGGATCAATTGTGGTAGCGGAGTGATATCATAGAGGACTTCGCATTTTCCTCCAACGGTATCTTCCATGGCCTTGAACGTGGCATATGGCTGGTCGTCCCTGGGAACCTGAATTTGTAACGTTAAAAATTATATCGTTGATATAATTAACAAAATTCATTAACTATTGATCGTAGAAGCAATTATTACTTGAGTGTGGGGAGAGTCTTTGGCATTTTCAGCCTGAGTGTCAACCTGAAGTTGGCTGACGATACTCTTGAGCAGATTGACTTCCCAGGTTGGAACACTCTTGTCAACGACGAGATCTCGGATCACACCGTGTTTCATCTTGATCTCGAAGGGCTTTCCAGTCAACGGAAGCTCACGGAGCTGCATATTTGACTCCGGGATTGGAGTATCCCAACCCTCCTCGAGCTCAGTGTGAATCGGCGCGTATTTGGCCCCGTAGATGGAAGCCGCCAGAACGTCCTCATTGTCCTGTCTAGGTTGAATCTTCAGCAAGGCCTTTATCACTATTCCAGAGTATCGATCGTTCAATTTGTCCAAGGCCGTCATCGTTCTACTCCGCACCAAATACTGGTACTCCTGTCCAGTTTTCCAAGCATGGTTGTTACCCAAAGCTGCTCCAACTAAAAACACACGAGCACGATTAAAAACTCAAGAGAACTTTATATATAGAAGCGTATAGGTGAGACTAATTTCCGGTGGAGAACGAAGAGAATGTGCAGGACGTGCTGCGTAGATCCCAGGGACTTACCGAGGAGCAGAAGGATGAAAGGGGACCACATGGTTCTAATTGACAGCTTGTGTGGTGTGTGAGGCAGTGAATCGTTAGCAGGATGAATTTATATCCGTCGGATTGCAGGCTCAGCTTGACCTCGTGAACTTTGCGTCTGCAATTATTGAAGAAAATTTTCTCCCCAACTTCCGTGAATCCCCCTACGACTGCCAGCTGAATAGATTTTTCTGCCTAGCAGATAAATTCACGGTCACAGAGTTCGCGACATTTCCGCCCTGTCCGGGGTCAGACTTCCGGTTCCCGTCATTATCACTTTCACTGATACGAAATTTCTTGTCCAAATAGCGCGTGCACTATAATCTCTCGACTTCCTCTCGATCGGACCTTTTTGCAAATCCCGCAGAATCACACGTGTGCTCTTGCATCTACTATGAATGAAAATTGCTTGCGCGTTATTATTCCAATCGAATTTAGATGATATGTGTGGAAGTCTTATCGAGGCGGATTTTTTCACAGCTCCTTTCAGTGGCACGTGTACGAATGTTTTGCAGTGGCAAATGCCGATCGTACTTTGAATGGACGGATCTAAAGGTGGATCCAGACATGCAACGCAGCAGCGTTTATTGTCATTTCTTGCGGAGTGCCTAATGCAGTGTCGTTCATACTTATTGTTGCGAGATAAAGTTAGGTTACTCTGATCCGTTGCATGTCTGGATCCACCTTAATGTGACGTTTGGAAGGGTGAGTATAAAATTTCATTTTTTTTTCCTATTTCAATGACATTTTGTAACTATTGTTATTCGTACTGTTTCAACGTCCAGTGAAACTGGGTCATATGTCACGAATAAAGTGTCAATTAATGAAACTGCACTTTAATTAAGTATAATTGGAAGATTCTGAGTATTATACGCTTTAATTTGAAAATTTTCAAACTATGTAATTGAAGGTAAGGTAGGGTCGGCTAACTGCGAACGTCCGGTATGATGCTGGGTTTGTTATTTTAAGTAGGGGAATTAGGTAAAAGATGGTAGAAGTGATTCATTGATACATCGCGTATTAGCTATGATCAAATAGTCCATCATACGTCAGATAACGTTTAATCTTATGAGGCAAAGTTATTTAAATATTTGTGGGTATAGTTTCTTGTAATCTATTACCCTATTTAGAAGAATTTATATTTTGTTGTTTGTATCATATTAAAGTATCGATAGGAAGTTTAACAAGATTTTTCCTCTTTAAATATATTAGGTGAGTGCAAAAGTTATGCATATCATTATCGATTAGAAAATTAACGTTTAAATAATTTTGGGCATCGTGGGGCAAAAAGAAGAAAGGTTGTACAGATTCAAAAAATATTTTTAGAACATTCAAATTCAATATTTAATGCTTGACAATTTTTTCAGATAGCTTGCAGGAAGTAAAAGATGGAAATATTGCATTAGGCAGAGCGGCTTCCACCTTTTTGATACCTAAAAATACACTTCATATGCAAATTAGGAAATTAATAGTGAACAAATTAAAAAGAGAGAAAAAGTGCAATATTACAATTAAAGAAAAATACTAAAAAGAAAAATAAAAAATCTAAAAAGGAGTGAACCATAGGGTATAAGAGAGGAAGCTTTGGTGATGATCAGAATTGCCTGCCTACGTTCGTAATTTGCTCATTTATTTTTTAATAATTTATATTTTATCAGATAATACGGTAATATTTTTACAGTAAATACATTGACATATGTATACCGTCGAAGTACTGCCACTAAGTTGTAAAGCTTTCAGTTTGTCTCAAATGTTATTTTAAAAATTCATTTGTTATAAGTCGATATTTATTAAAACAATGTACTTACATATTTTTGAAATTAAATATATATTCTTTGAACGTTTCTCGTTAGGTGTGTCCCCAATTAGTCAACTCTCTTTTATGGCTTTAATATATTTATATTGTTTCATATTTTTATCTAATGGTTTCATAATAAGTAATTTTTTGTTGTTGTTAAAAATTGCTGATTTTAAATTAGCAGGTACTCTTATTAATTAATATCTGCTTTCTTTGATGGCTATTATAAGATAAAGCTATATAGGGAACCAAAAAATAATTTTTATTAAACAAGAAGACAAAAAAAACAATTGGAGTAACAATGAAGTACATTTTATTTTAAAATACTATTTATGTTTCATATTAAATGGAAGTAGGGCATATTTATTAAATAAAAGGTCAAGTTTGGAAATACGTCAGAGACAGAAATCTCTAGGAGGTTAGCTGGAAAAGTAATCAGATAATGCTGAACTTTGTAAGTGAGTCATAGAGCATCTGTCTTCTCAATTTGCATAGTTCCAAGAATTTTAGTATTAATTCAACGAAATAATCTCAAAAGTATTTATTGCACATGCAAAAATACACTGAAAATGTGTTATTTATAAAGCCTGTGGCTTTTTCTGAATTACAACTAATCATTTCAAAGAATCAAAGTTTCTTAAAGAGTATTTCTATTGTATTTCAATTGTAGAATAAACTTTTCATTAAAATAGCCTATCCCAAAAGCAAAAATACAGATAATCATGGATGAGAATAGATAAATAATAAGTACACAAGTTTTAGACTTAAAAATAATTTCCATTTTAATAACAAATTCTTTTACAGCAGATCATTCATACATTTTATCTTACATGCTACTTTGTATGTTTGTCAATTAACGCATACGTAAAAAGTCATATTTACAAATTATATCCTCTGTACATAAGAAAAATAAATTTATACAAAAAATGAATCTGTTAGATATTTTTTAACATTACAAGTTACGTCACATAATAATACTTTGGAGTACATAAATGATAGTTATTAATGATAATTTTTGTTAAGTGCGATACAATGATTAGTTTCTCATTAAAAATACGAATCTACATTTTAAATTAGCTTTGAACGCTAGCACGAACGAGAAGAGGTTTTGTTTTGGAGCACGTGCTTTCCCTCTCGATATCCATTGTGGAAATGGTCGCTTTCAGAATAGTCGTGGTGGTTTCCTGCTCCTGCAAACATTCAAGCATTAACGACAGGTAAATATTAATCAGTCAACAATTCTCTTATTGACCGAGAACTAGCAGTGGAAACATTTCCATGAATGAAACAAGTTACTTGGCAAAATATTGATTTTTATCTCTCGTTGCTTCAAGATAATATAAAACTGTCTGCAAATACACCAATAAAAGACCGTCTATCAAACGTCTGATGATCCAGTTACGTAATCGATGCTTCGCAGTGATCATGAAACTGAGACCAAGGATAAAAATTACCTCCTCGTCCTCGTCAACCTCGACTTCCCGCAGGACCTCGTCGAGGGTCGAGACCAGATGGTCGACGTTCTCCTCGTTGAAGACCATCGGTGGTTTGAGTTTCAGGATGTTGTTATCGGGTCCATCGCTGCTTATCAAAATCTTCATATCCTTCATTCTGGAGACCACGTGTTTCGCCTCAGCCGTGGCAGGAGTCCTCTTCGCCTTGTCAAGGACGAGTTCGATCCCGACGAAGAGGCCGACGCCACGAATATCACCGATTATCGAGTGTCTCTGGGCGAGCTTCGTCAGCTCGGACAAAAGGTAACGACCGACCACCAAGGCGCGTTCCTGAAGATTCTCACGTTCGATCACTTCCATCACGGCATTGGCCACAGCGCAGGAGACTGGATTGCCGCCATACTGAATTATTCGATAAGAAATTAATAAATTAAAATTGCATACTATATATAGACTTTAATAAAAACAATTCCACTCAGCAATCCCCTACCGTATTGAAATATTCCACTCCAGTGTTGCGGAAGCTGGTAGCTATAGCTTGGGTGGTGATAACGGCAGCAACCGGATGTCCATTGCCCATGGGCTTACCGACGGTCACGATGTCCGGTACGACATCCTCCCCGAAGGTCTGGAAGGCCCACATGTGGGTCCCGACTCGACCAAAACCAACTTGAACTTCGTCCGCGATGCAAACCCCACCAGCCTCGCGCACGTGCCTGAAGAAATTGCATAAATCACATCGGTCGAATATACAAGCCCTTGATTATTTTCCACAGACCCAGCTAAAATCCCCAGATAAACTTGCTTATTTGCCTGCGAGTATTTTCAACACAACCAATCCGATATTATTTTTTCTCTCTTTTCAATCTAATTAATTCTACGCTTATCAGTGGCGCGTTATAATCTTTCAAGGCGAGGGACGTTGGTTAGGGGGGGGGGGGTGGTTTAGTTGGAAAGCTGTTAATATTTAATGTTGCTATTATGGAGCACTCACTTGTAGACATTTTTGAAGTAATTCTTAGGTGGAATAATTTGGCCACCAACGGAGATCAAGCTCTCAGCGATGAAGGCACAGACACCCTTCCCCTGGGACTTGACGTTCTCGCAGATCTCTTTAACGTCGTTCGAGTATTTCTCACCCAAGTCCTCGTCAGGGTAATCGCAGTCGCGATATTTTCCTCTGTAGGCATCGGGACACGGGGCCTTTGGAGAACGGAAAAAAGAAATTATTCGAATGATGGTTCGCCAGTATAGATAAAGGTCGAGAGAGATTTCCTAAAAATGATTGAAAAACTTACCACGTGAACCCAATCCTTCTTTCCGGTACTTCCGGGCAACTTGAATTTGAAGGGGGAGATGTCGATCATGGACGTGAGGTGACCATGGTAAGCGCTAAAATCAAAAGAAAAGGGCAATTTGAGAAAGGTAAATCGTCGATTCAATTATCCTTTCGTGCTTTCTCTATAACCACTCCTGGAAGAGAATGGGAAAAACAAAAAGGCGTGGCCTGCAAAGATTGCTCGATTAATAAAAATAATCGATGAATTCATGATAATAATTTATCATCGAGCTACGGACATCGTGAATGACAAAAAGCATACTTTGGACGCACCTGGAAAATAGCGAAAGCAACGGTGATCCTGAGTTGCAAAAAATTCGTCCTTGATTAATAAAGTATTATCAATGAATTCGCGATGGTAAATGTTAAATGGATTGCTGGGATGATTGAGTGATAAAATTGGTAAAAGATGAGAGAGAAAGAGAGAGAGAGAGAGACAGAGGGAGGGGGAGATAGATAGAAAGAGATAGAAATAGGTTCCAAAATGGAGGAGAGAAGATCCTTCGTCAATGCCAAGAATGCCAATGGCGCCTGACAATTCCGAAGAGTCGTTTCCTTCCTTTCAATCTAATCCTTTTTATCCTAAATTTGTATCAATCGACCTACGTAATCCTCCTTAATCACCTAAAACGAGAAGAGCTTTATGCGCACTTCCGCTTTGAGGCGGAAGCTTCTTCCGAGTATCCAAGGCCTCTTCCACTCGTCGACTTCAGGCTCGTCCGGATGATTTTTGCTTTTACGAATTCTCCTTACGCCGCTGTACGCTGTAAACAAGCAAAAGAGACACCAACTCGATTAGCCTTTTCCATTTACTATACGGGCCTCTTCGGTTTTGTTCAAGGGACAGCCTGAAAGTTTTGCGAAACATTTTTTCTTTCTCCTTTTCACAAAAAGGTGATTTGCGTGATTGCAAAGCCAAATGAGCTGATTCGTCATTGCATCCCAGGATAAAGGGTAATTGCTTCCTTCCATTCAATGGCAATAATTATTCTCGTAAATGAATTATCGATAAATCACTATTTTCAGCATTCGTAAGTCTCTTTCAAGCACTTTAACAGTGTTTAAAAAAAACCCCATTAGGGCAGATGCCGAGAGATATCGAAACCTGAACAATCGTCTTAAATCCACCTTTGTTTATTTCTCAGAATTGAAACAGATCTTCTCTGACAGCTATTCACTGAAAGTCTATAATGATATAATCTTTAATTGGATATAAGTATATATAATTTTTTTATCACAAAATAAAAATAATTACAAATCGATCCAAGGGTACTAGATGAATTTTATTGGAAACTTCGAGTGGATAAATTCATCCGACGGAGTTATTATTGCCATTGTACAAGGGCTTGAAGAGAGAAGAAGACCCGAGGACCTATGACGTCACGTAGTAAAAAACAAAAGAAAATGTAAGCTCCGTAAGGTGTAACAGTGCTACGCATCAATGCGCACTCGATAAAACTACATGACGTCATACGTTAGACGTACGCTTCTATACGTCTTCGTCCCTGTCCAAACCTAAAAAGTATTTATTTTGCTAGATTGCACGACTTACTGGTCCACAACGATCATGTCCTTGTTTCGCGTGTAGGTGTGGGCGAGGCGAAGAGCAAGGTCGTTCGCTTCACTTCCGGAATTGACGAGGTAGCAGACGGAAAGAGGCTCCGGGAGCATCGAGGTCAAACGTCTCGCACAAATCACCAAATTGTCGTGCAAGAATCGATTGTTGGTGTACAAAAGCGCCATTTGATCTTGTCCCGCCTTTACCACGTCCGGATGACAGTGGCCAACTGTGTGATTCGTTGGGAAACTTTTAGTTCGCTCATCCCATTAATTTAATCGATTGATTAAATTTAATCAAGACTTATTAATTACCGTGCGCAACATTGTTTATGCAATCCAAGTATTTGTTGCCCCTTTCGTCGTACATGAACTGACCCTCCGCTCTTACGATCTTCAGAGGACTCGACTTGTAGAACAACTTGCACGATTGTCTGAAATTATGCAATAATTATCGATGATCAGTCATTGACGAATAGCCTTGTTAAACAATTTTATACCAAGCAGATTTTCGTACGAAAAGTGGACAGAAACAGTCTTATACGGGTCAAAGTGTCACTCGTACTTATCTATATTTACATAGATATTAAGATTATCTTAATATATTGAACGTTATCAAATTAATTGAATATTTGGATAATTATTGCTAGTGCGAAGGTAACATCGATTTTATGGGATAACCTCGCAGATACACGTTGACGAGGTTTTTTGGAAAATTTAATCAAATTCTGCCTTTATCGGACAATCCTCGTCATTATCGAACCGTGAAATTTCTGCTGTCGATAATTTTCGCGTGTAATTTGGGGATAATCAGTTTTTTTCAGATGTGAACAGTAACAGATACGATCTAATCGTGGCCCACGTGTTAAAGACTTAGCGCGTGCTCTCTATTTATTTTCTCTACAGATTATTACTTTAATTTTGTTACAATAATTATTTAATAAATGTTCGTATTATTTTTTGTTTTTACTTACCCAATGTGACGCTCGCGTAATTTTATGGTATCGTTTTTTGGCATATGCTCCAGTGTAGTCGACATTTTAGATTCCTTCTTTCGTGCCAGTGATATCTGCAAATGTCATTAGTTTATCTTTAAGCAAATTTATCAACGATCCAATGAAATGAGTGCAATCGCCCCTTAAGATACGTCGACAATCGAGTGATATTCAAAAATCTTTGGGAACGTTTTGCAAAATTTTACAATAATTTTATTTTTCCACAAAAAATGTTGACAATGAAATTGAGCAATTTAGTCGCAGGGGTGAAGCAACGAAATGGGAATAAAAGTGGGGAGAAAGTCGATAAAGCGGTGCTAATTCTGGGTAGGTCCAAGTTCGAGGTTACTGAGAATTCAAGGTCAACAGATTCAATAATCAATCACGAAGGAATTAACGAAAATTCTTGTGCTCTAATTACGTATATTATATTTTCCAGAGTCGATCTAAATTTTCTACATTACTTATTTTAATTATTTATAACTTTGCGAGATTCAGAGAGAATGTCACATGTCAGAGGTAGGATTTTTCGAGCAAATAATTCGTCACTTGCGAAAGCGACGATGAAAATAACTGCGAACGAAACAACAGCGCTAATAATATTCAACGAACGTGTATAAGCAATGTTAAAAATATTCACAAGAGAAACTTTTTCAATGTCAACGAAAATCTCCTTCGAGAAGCCGCGCTGTTTTTAATCGTTAAAGAAAATTTTGGCAAACAATTGAATTTAAAAATGTTATTTCCAAGCAAAAAGATCGCGAGAAAGAATGTGGGTGAAGAATGGAGTATATTTGTCTGTGGATGGACGATGAATGGAATGCGTCGAGAGACTGTCCGAAGAAAATGAAAATGGAAAATATAAAAAAGTGCAAAACGATGAAATTTGGTTAACGTACCTGAAGCCGAAAAATTGACAAAGTACCGAGAAACGGAGCGTAAGAGAGATCGGAAGAGAAACAAAGAGTGAGGAAGATAGAGAGGAAGAGAGGAAGAGAGAGAGAGAGAGAGAGAGAAAGTGCGGAAGTTGATTTTGGTACCTCGACTTCTGAATGCAGCTGTCAGCTGAGAGTGCTGCGACCTACTCCGGTGACGTCATATATAGAGCTCGAAACTTGGCGGGAAAAAGAAGCGGGGGGTGCGCGCGCGCACACACACACCCACCCATTCGAAGAACCACTCCCCTTGATTACCAATCGTCCCCCTTCCTCCTCATCATTTTCCACCCCTTCCAAACGCTCGGATTTTACCCTCTTCTCTTGGTTCTCTTCAGCTTTCACTTCCTCCACTTCTTCTCCTTCTCACACGTTGAACGAACCACGACTGACGATAGGCCGAACAAAACTTCAAATGGAAAATTACCAATCCACCCATTACCTCCCCCCTCTCCCTCCCCCTACGATCCTTTCCAAATCCTCAACAATTGATACGAGGTCCTCCTTCCATCGTCCTCTGCACAATTAATTTTTATTTGTCCTTTGCCTCGCCAGGATAAAAGATCGACCCCCGAAGGAAGCTCAATTTTTATTTTTATCACTCTACAAATTTTTTTAATACTAAAATTATCGAATCAGTAGTTTAACAAAATATCATTTAGGGTTACTGACTCTAAAGTAGAAGCATAGTTGCAATAATTGATCATTTCTTATACAGAAACGAAAGCTAATTGAATGGATAATGAGATATTTGTAAAAAGTTGATTTTATTGGAAGTTGGATTTAGCTGAAAGAATTGAATTGATAAGAGCGTTTGATTTTTATTGTAAATCGACAATTTTGCTATACTATCTGTCGACTCGGAGAGATAACGAGGCCTCTGTCTCTAATAGATATTCGTCGAACTAGTATGTCGTTCCAATGATTTTACTGGAGTGGGATGGGGGGGGGGGGGGAGTGATGGAGGGAAAGCACGAGATAGCACACAGGCCGAAAAATAATCGACGTTTCCATAAACAATTTTTGTATAGGTTTCGATCATTACCAAGGAGCGTGAACCGAAGCTTTCGATCAACATTAGCCAACGTAGCGTTGATTCTGCAAAGAAATCTTATAAGATTAGAGGCTGCAGCACGCGTTACGTCAATATAGCATAAGATCGTTTGCGCATCACGATACCGCAAGGTTTGCTCAAGCATACAAATCATCCAGGAAGCAGGAAAATCTCCATCGAGAATAAGAAACGCAGAAGAAGTACAACTCTTGCATTGCTTCGACCGTTTCGTATACTTTTCCAGATGTTGAAGAGTCCTCGGTTCACTCGTACCGATCAAGATACTTCATACTCGCCTTGTCAGTATTTGTACTGATTACGCACACTCTGCTTCGAGATTACGCATTGTAAACACGTGACTATAAGCGTGCTGTCTTTCCATTCGTATACCGGAGAAGAAACGTGTTATCATTGTCGATAGGCGCCACATATATGTAACATTATATTTAGCACTGGAGTCCATTAAACGGGTCAAATGACCAATTATAACACGACCATCCCCCCGATTACAGCATCGACAGCGTCGTCCAAATATATATCACCCGTCCCAATCACTCTTGATCCTTCTTCATTTTTTCTTTCAAGAAAATTACGAAATCGTTGACGTTTTTCCACTGGTTCTTAAATTGGAAGTAACAGTTATAAAATGTATAGGGTTAGAAAGTGGGAATAGTTTGAAATAATAATAATAAACGTGTAAAAATGTCAATATACATCGGGAAATTATTAAAGGAAAAATACTAGTAAACGGTAGACAATAGTTTTTTGGTGGAAATATCGAAGAAGAGATGGAAAAAAGTGAAGGACGAAAATGTGGGAATAGCCCAGACGAAGAAGGCGCGTCATCGATCGAATGTATACGCACGTGAATCGGTGATCGGTATAGATAAGGATGAAGTTCATCGGTAAGTGTGATCACGAGCATGCATCGAAACGTGCCGCACGCGGATGATAGTGATATGCACGTGAAAATTCTTATCACCTGTTACCACTGACGTTAACGATCTTCCGATAATCGTTATACACGCTCCGTTATAATTCTTTGTGTGGACGGAGTAGTACGAATCACACTCGTCCCAGCTGTCACGTGACCAGAAATCCTCCACTGTGCTTTTCGAGCAAAGATTTCTATAAGATTTTCTTCAGTCTTTCTCTCTCGCTCGGTTATAGTCGACTGCAAAACGATATTGGGAGAATAATGCTTAATATTTAATCGAGATTAAACGAAGACTGATGCTGCACAAAACTTTTCCAAAGACTTTTTCTCCCTGGTTCAATGAACCAGCTTTAACGATGACAGAAACAGATAATAAGGGCAATTTAATCAACGAAATAGACGCAAAATCTTCCACCGGCTTATTAACGATATCGAGAGGAAGATTTTCTTCTCCAGACACTGTGCTCCCTCGAGCAATGAACCATCGTTTGAAAAAAAAATCCAAGATAATTCGATTGATCTATACCGGAGGATTTCTGAATTTAAAGAATTTTCGCATCGTGGAAAAATCCTGGAAACTTCGTGTGGAACGATCGACGAATGCTCAGGTGGGTCGAAGGAAGAGGAATGGGCTGGAGAGTTTTATTTGCTCGGACTCGTTTTTCCAGTCGACGCTCGCTCGAGCCTCTTAAAGTGCGTGGAATATACACAAGTCGACCGAAGGATTTCTTTTTCTTTAAAATTGAAACGTTTGCCACGTGCGTTGAACCGTTCGTGATCGGATTGTACAATCGAAGGGAAGGGTCGAATGGTAGAGATGTGTTCGAAGGTTGTTATTGCTGAGTAGGCTAGATCGGTGATCGATAATCAAGCAAGGCCAAATAAAACTATTATTCGCGTCTTCTTTAATAAAACTTCGGTCAAAACGATAGCAAACACGTTTCACGCTTATAAAATTTATTTCAAGCACTATCGCTCGATTAACAAACATTCGAACGACGTCAATAGCTTCGAAGATTGGGATTAAATGATTTTAACGCTTCTGTCGCACACATAATCTTCTAATACGCACGTAGGCGAGCGCGATATCATCTGGATAGGCTCAAGAACCACTTATTCTCATTTGCTCTGCAGCGCTAATTAATTAAAAAAAAGCTTCTTGCAAGAAAGTTTGCCAACCACTTTGTTACCATCTACCACAATGTTCGTGAGAGATAAAATGCAATTATCACGCGATACTTAACATTTTTAAGCACGATAAATCTGCAAAACATTATATTTTTGTTTTTCGACCTACCTCTCGAGAGCAAGCATCCATTTTGTTTATCTGCGCGTTTATTCTTGCGAGTTTCCGCGACGCCAAAAGTCTTCTTTGATGTCTACCGTAATTAGCGCCAGTCTAAACTGCTCATAAATTAAGCCACCCATTTATGGTCTGGCAATTACCAGCGGGTATATGAGCCGAGGCTCGCTATCGCTAATTAGTTATCGTTCATTATGCAACTTAATTACGTCAAGACAAAGATGAAGCATTTTTTCTGATAACGATTTACTAATCTACCCTAATTGTTTGCCTTCATTGTGGAGCCACGAGGATGGAATTTTTTTTCACAAACCAGTCGAGCTTTTTTTAAAGCACTTTGGATTGATAAGGCTAATTATTGGCGATGTTTCGAGTTTTCGTTGAATGGCGAAAAAAAACGGAACCGCAGTCGGTAGGACTCGAACCTACGCTCCCAGAGGGAATCTGATTTCTAGTCAGACGCCTTAACCACTCGGCCACGACTGCTCCTCACTCCGAGCGCGCGCCTTACGCGTCGTATTCCCGCCAATTATGAATTTCTCCAAGACGATTCGTTCTAATCTTTGTTGTAATCGAATTAGCATTTAAATTAAAGTTAAATGCAGCGGTAAAATTAAGTGTAACATAAAATCCACCAAATTAACATGGTAAAAATCTCTGAGCGGTAAGTAAGATGGATCTTTCTCCTCTGTAATCACGATTCATGCTATGACGATGATGATGATGATGGTGTGCTGCAAGAGAGAAAGAGTGAGAAGAGTAAAAAAGCAAACACAGCCGACTGAAGTGTTCTATTAAGAATCACGTAGAACACGTGTGTTTACATCGACAATATAATAATAAATCCACTCGACAACATTCATAATGAACCCATAATATCGACCTATATATATATATATATATCTGTGTGTGGATATATACGCAACGGTGCTTATATGGGGTGAAAACGGTGTGCGATGGGTCTCAGAAATTCTGGCGCAGACGATTAAGAGTAGGCGATGGTGGGCTCTCCTTTTATTCGATCCATATCGTAACGGACGAGACCACACTTATACATTTATACTTATTTATTTATAGTTTAGTTATAGTTTCCCGCATAGCACGCATCAGAAATGTTCTTAAATCGTTGCCAGACTCAATTTGACACGTTGGAACGTTTTAGGAACGTTTCTGACCTCACGCGTAGGCTATATGGGCTATATCGTAACAGCTTGTTCACATTGACGTCAGATTTGCACACTTGTGCGTGCATGTATGTACAGAAATAATTCTACGTGAACAAATACAAAAGTTTCACTCGCACCCTGTATATAATCCAAATCACTTTACGCAAATTTTCGCACGGACGAAAAAAAATCGCTCACTCGTCTATATTTTCTTCCTCCTACATCTGTATTTATTCACGCAAAATATCCATCTGTCGTGCGTGTAATTTAAAATTCGCTCCCAACAGCTCGTTCTTCTAAATTTACACGCACGAATTTTTATACTAATTCCATCATATAATATACCCTATATTTTTACATATATATATTTATATTTCATATGATGCGCAACTGTAAGATTATAAAATATTCCCGCGCAAAACACTCAGAAGATGAAAAAAGCTACGACCTATTCAATTGCACCATCTGAAGAGTATGATAGTATAATTAATATAACCATATTACAGTTCTTTGTTATCTATATATATATATTTATATATATATATATATATATATAATCATCTCTTTTTATAGTATAAATCTGTAGACATTTCCAGTAATTCAATATTAAACTGCGTTATAGGATCAATGATAAAGTACATTACGAGTCTGTAGAAATTGCATCTTCGCATGGGCATTGTTTAAACAATTTTCTATTGAATCGTATTATTATATGTTGCAAACTTTTGCTGCATGGCTAAACTTTCTAGTCTCTATAATGCTCTAACGTGGAATGTGTCTAATAATAATTAGTATATTTTGAAAATGTAGAACAGCGAACATTTTATATCTAGAACATTGTCTTTTACATTATATGTATATATGTTACAAGATTTTGTTTACTTTATTCAACGCAATCTTTTATTTCGGACTTTACGTATCATTCTGCAATTATTTATCGCTGTACCAACGTATCTCCCCTTCAGTTTGATGCCATTTTTTTCGCTTTTTAAGAATTACACTATATAATTTTGTCCTTTATACCGAACACAGAGTTTAGTGTCCTATTTTGATTATTATTAACCCATTAAATCCGTTTCTTCTGATTTAAAAAAAACAAATTCAAACCGTGCACGCATCAAGCAATTATACAGCGAAGCGAGAATTTCTGACTGTACGCGTATATGTGAAACAAAGTCCACCTAAAATAACAGAATTCACCTATGGAAAATGCATGCAACAGAATTCATATATGCACTACCATACACACATTCTCACTTCGCTGTCACTGTGTGACTATAACGCACGAGAAAAATACGATGTATTTAAAAAAAATCTATTTTACCCAATTAAAAACGAACATAGATTAGACAGAATTTTCTCGACGTTAATTCTAAGTGTTGAAAGCAGTCAACAAAGTCGTTCAAATCTACATTGTGAAAATAATTTAATATAATTCAATTGGATGGAATTAATGGTACAGTTCTCACCCGGATTTAGAGGGTTAAACGAAACTAACATATTACGCAAAGAGCAATTCTCGCTATTCTACAATCACGAATTTTTATCTAAGAATACAGTAAGACTATATAGAGGCTAAATTTCTTCTTTTCTCGGCGTTCTCCTATTAGCAAAGCGATTCACCCTCGTTTACCTCCGATCATGTGAAAAAATAGATTTTCTATCGTCTCACTCTAGTTTTTTTTTAGCTTTTCGAAATTTTTGCAAACCAAAGGAATGGGGAGTGGGTTTACTAGATTCTCTTTTCTTGTTCTCTCTATATCCTTCGTTTCCATAAGAACGCGTGCCAATCGGATATCTTGTTGAATTGACAGAAATTTGATAAATAAATCACAGTAATGAAAAATATACTAATGCGAATGAAAAAAAAAAATCCAGGCATTATCCGTTGTTCGCATTGTAATCGAGAAAATCTCTTCGTGAAATTGACAGAGAATTTGTCGATGCGTTGCAAAATTTAAGCGATCCGTAGATCTATTGTAAGATTATTTTGAGGAGTAAAAGTGGTCGAGGCTGTCGATGAAAAGCTTTCTTTCACTGCTGGAGTGCCGATAAGTATATATATATACACATTTTGCAGGTGGAATAAGTGGAGCATAATAATAAGTAGAGCGTTTACCTGACGAATTGCTTGTAACATCGCTTCGATGAAATGATGTTTACCGAACCAGATGAGATATTACCGATGCGCTTACAAGATTATTCAAGATACGTCGAGATAAAAGTGTCACAAACGTATATGTATCTATATCTTACTTAAATCTTCAGCGAAAGCAAAGAAACATTTTTTAATTTGAATTTATCTCTTTAACAAATATGTTGTAACAAAAATTACCGATTACACAGATTTTCTTGTAACGATGTAATACCTCAAAGTGATTTTATAAATAATTTCATCCTTGCGCCATCCTTTTATTCTCTCACCTCACATAATTTCAATGATTTTAACGTCACACGCTCCTTATCTCTCGTCTACGCTGCTCATCAAACGAATGAAAGAAGAATTATGTTTAGTTTGGATAAACTTAGTAAAATTATTTATTGTTGGATAATTTGCTTTAGCTGTGCGTCGATAGTACGAACAAAGATCCAGCGATAGCGTAAAATTTTCCGTGAAAGGCGCGACAGCCTTATCGTAAGAAATTACAGCGACCGTTTCCCCAGAAGCCAATCGGACAAACTTCCACCTCGCTTCAAATAATTCCATGGAAAATCGACTTTGAATCCTCGAAACACGAAATTTCCTCGCAAACAAGAGTTAAATATATTGGTTTAAACGCTATTGTTGGAAAGGTGACTCACATAGCCTTCAGATATAAAAATTAGCTATTATATATAATTTCGCTTCTTTATTCATATTTCAAATTATCTTAATTAAAAAATTACAGAGATCATTTCGTTCATGAATTGTTCATAATGACAAATGATAAAATACTATCATTACGTGCAGCACGATTACGTCAATGTCAATAAAAAGAGAGAAAAAGGGTGAAAGAGTGAGAGAAAGTAAGTGGTAGGGAGCAAAGAATGAGAGAGGACAAAAGGTGGAGTGATAGTGACAGTGATATCAATAAAAAAATAGTAGGAATAAAAAAGATGTGAGAAAATAAACAGGCAGAATACGGAGAAAACTGAAAGTAGGCTTAAGTATGAGATGAAGGGAATAGAAAATTATTCATAGGAACCAGAATGAAATCGTGGATGGGAAATGGTGAAAATTTTGTATGTAAGCTTTAAGTAATTATCGCTCGGGCTGGGCCCTATAATCTGTTTATATAAATAGACGTTATCGACTTGTTAAAATTTCTTGCTTGTTTACAAAAATAAAACAAGACGTGAGAATTTATCCTATCTAGAATCGAAATAAAATTTTCTATCTAATTCAAGCTGAGAACGCTTGCTCTAACTAAAAGAAATGGTTCAGCGCATTCGATGATTTCGCATTTTCCTTTTTCTTCCACGTTTACGCGCTGCTGTGGAACGTTAATTTTGATTTGGTGACCGACAACGACGCTTCGTTTGTGTTCTGGTCGATTATCCTCGACCATGAAATATCTATTCCTATTCAAAATACGATAGAAATACGCACCTGGCTACGATCGATTAAATTGATACATTAAGAAAATTTACTTATTCGATTACAGTAAGTATTAACGCTGTCAAGGAAAAGAGTAAAAAAATAACAATTTAAAATGAGTGATTTGTCATCTAATATAGAACTTATTATGAATGAAGCTATTCAACCAGTTAATAATATTCTAGTAACAATTTTGAGCGTATTTCCAGTTAACATGGTTTGTTCAAACTTGATGTTGAAGAGCCAGGACGTTTCCTTTGCTTCTCAGACAAATCCTACCGAATGTAAGACAGCTATTGTGGTGCACGATGCTGATGTTGTGGATTGTGATGTTGATTGAATAGGAGTTGCTGTTGCTGATGTCGATAATGGTGATGATGGTGGTGATTATTCAGGTAAGTCTGAATATCATGTGAATTCTGGTGATGGTGATGGTGGTGCGGTTGCGTTGGACCGTGAAGCTGCATCGGAGCTCGGCCTTGAATTGCAAGGTGATTCTGTGGCTGGGCGTGAACGTGAACCGGAAGGTGGCCTTGGGCCTGAGCTTGCAGCTGCTGATGATCTTGCGAATGAGCTGGTAGCTGCGACTGTAGTGGTCGTTGAGCCTGCGGTGGCTCTTCGACGATACAAGGAATGGAGATTTTTTCCCAAGGAGACTTGCTGAATGTCTGCACCACGAGCATTGCCGTTGTAGGATGTAAAGGGGTAGGTAGAGGCGGCGGTGGCGGTGGCGGTGGAGGTCCTACTGGATGCGGCATAGAACTCACCCACGTCACGCCAGACTCTGCTCTGTGTCATTTACCGTTCTGCTGAAGCGCCGTGTTGATTTGTGTCCACAAATCCTTGTTGCATGATTGAGATCTATAAATTAAAATTCATTTTACACGTTGACTACCGAAGATTAGTCAACTTGCCCACACGTGTTAGGCTTGTATCCCAATAGTGAGCAAATTATATTTTCTACTGTATTATAAATAGTATTACTTAATTTTAATAATGATTAAACGTCATTTTACATAATTGGCTCAGCTGTTATCCAGTATATAAATCACCTGACGAGGTAAGTTTTTAAATTTGCTAAATAGTAGTCAACGTGTTAGCCCATATTAGAAAAACTCATAGATTTCCTCTCAATAACAATCCGTAAGATTAATGATTTTACCTTTTGATCGATGTGAGCCATTCTTTGAATTGCGTGGGACCTTCAGGCGTTAGATGAAAAGCTGCTCTGGCCGCGCAAACCACATTGGCAAAGTCTTCGTACTCGCCGGCTGCCAAATGGTAAAGTTTTTGGTGCATGCACTGTATGTACATTTGTTGACATTTGTGAACCAGCGGAGCTAGCAAAGCCGAGCGCAGATGTTGATTAACCATAGCCAGATTGTTTCTGGAAAGGTAGTGCGCTGCCTCCATGGCAACGTCATGAAGAATGAATGGACTGACAATGCTATTGACGGTGCATATGCAAAGCTGATGAAGATACTGCGTGCCCAATCGTTTTGATACTCGCAGCAACCATTTTACATCCTCCCCATATGGAGGGTTTCGCGCATATTTGGCTTGTGGTCTGTCGTCGTGCACTCTACGAGCCAGTGTCTCCAGTGCCAGCATACCTACGCGATATGCTGCTACTAATGCCCGCGACTGTTGCTGGCTGAACGTTTGGTTTTGTCTATGCACCTAATTATTGAAAAATAAAAAAATATAGTACTGTCCTCGAACATCAGAGTTCAAACCAAGTTAACTTTTGTAACTAATACTTGCCTGCGGTTGAGTTCTTACTGTTGAGATAATCGGTTGAGCTTGAACCAATCCTGGACCCGGTCCAGGCATGGGACCAGTCACTCCTGCTTGTACCTAATTAAATCGATGACAACGAATAATATAATAATGACACTACCATTTACTAATATAATTATTAAACTTACATTGATTGGTAATGATTGCTGCATAGCGAACATATGATGAGTCCCAGGTGGAGGTGGTGGTTGTGGTGTATAATATTGTGGGACAGGAGGAGGCTGCGATACGGGTGGTGGATGATGTGGATGTGGTGGATGTTGTGGATGCTGATGATGGCCTGGATGAGGGAACGCCGCATGATACATTTGCATGTGCGAGTGTACCGGTGGTAATGTGACTCGATGAGAAGGCATTGCTGCACCAAATCCTGGGATTGTATGAGGGTGATGAAGGAAGCTGTATGGGCCCATTGCATACGGCATTCCGACTCCTTTGATCATTGCAGAAAACAAAAATACGTCATTTTCAATTGTTAAATTTAAATTCTGATTTAATTTAATTAATAAAATTTTACGTATAGACTAATTGGATAATAATTTTTCATAAGCTTACCCAATGGTGCCAGAGTGTTAGGATACGCTTGTGGTGGAGGTGGCGGTTGCGTGCTAGTTACAACAACAGCTTGAGCTGGACCAGCCATCATTTGACCAGCTGATATGTCTATTGGAGGCCCAGGTTCTACCAAAAGTGTATTATTCAAGTCTAATTGCATAGATTCGTGTGGCATTTCATCGACTTGTGTCTCCCCACCAGGTATATGCTATGGAGAAATCATTAGTATAATAAAGACTATCGAATCAATTAATTTGATTAATTGGCTAAACACGATATTACTTACCCTAAGATATAGCTCGTACCAATATTTAGCAACTTGAAATAGGACTTCAGGATAGACACCGCCACCCTTTGCTGTATTTTCCACAGTGATGCATGCCTTTTCTAACATGAGTTCGCTTTGCTCTTTACACTGAAAAAGAAACATGAAAGTGTAAAATAGTATAAACATTTGTGTCATCTAACTTAGAGTATAACTAAAATTACCTGAAGAATGGCTCGCTGAACTTCATTGGGGTTTAAAGCATGAGCATGTGGTAAACAAGATAAGGCCAATTCCGCAGCTGCTCTAACCATATTAGGATCACTACCTCTAGAAGATTTATCGGCAATGCTGACTGCCTCGGGAGGTGTCAAATGGCCTTCCCAGCTTTCAATCAAAAAACAAATGGCTGGTGCTCCAATCTCCATCGCCTGGCCAGTGATCCATGAAACATGACTCGAGTATGTCCTGCTCAGCCAATTGGGAATCACACAATTTTGCAATCCAAGGGCATAAAGCCCAAGTTGAAAAGCACACATGTGCAGTGCTCTATGAGGCCCATGATGATTTTGACTGGTGGATGCTTGAGTGAATAAGGACGTTGAGCTATTTCCTCCAGCTTTAGCCAGAACAGTTTTTGCTAATTCGAACATAAAGTGCGATCCTGCTTCCGATGGCTGATTAGGAATCGATGGGTAGACCCTCTTACTCTTATATCTGAAAATAAAACCATTAATTTTACTTAGCATGATGGTATTCACGATGTACACAATGTAGAATGAATAACGTTGATAGATTTACCTTGTGTCTTTAGTCCTTGTTGGAACAGAAATTTGAACCATCGGTAATGGAACGGTTAAAGCACTCATACCACTCTCCAATTCAGCACTAGTGCTACTGTGCGGTCTACTACCTCCACCTGCAACGTTCTCCCCGCTACAACCAGGTTCAGCTCCGGTCAAAGGCGAGGAGCGTTCTTCTTCTTGAAGAAATCTCAACTAAACAATAAATTATAAACTATAACATTTTATAATACCATTAATTAAATTCTTCAAGTTGATAATTAAGTATGAGTTAAGTGTACCTCGCTTTTTGTAGGAGGATTAGAAGTATAATAACTACTAAGAATAGGTGATTTTATTAATCGATGTACATCACGGTCTAGAAGTTTATCCATTATTTTGGCCACCTTCTTAGGCTCGTCTTTGTAATGTACTAAAAGAGTGATAGCTAAATCCCCTCTAAAATCAGATAAATGTAACACTTTAAAATTCTGTCCTGAAAGGTGATGAAAAACGATTAAAAGGCTAGATTAATGATATTACCTTTGACGCCTAGTTCCTTCGCAAAGAATTGGATGGTCCGCCTCACTGACGTTCGCTTTTAATCCTAAAGCAGCAACAGCAGCATCGAAGCCAAGGTTCTCGTCAACGTCTGTGGGCAGTTTCAGTCCTGCGAATCATTCCGTACTGTTTTCATTTTCCGTTTACAATATTAAACCATTAACTCTTCTCTTTCTGAAAAGCGGCTAAGCTAACTTAGAAATGATTGTCATTTGAATCATCAATTAGAGTCCGCGCGAGACTTATAATGGTAGATAATATTTGAATATTTATAAGAATTTGTAAAAATCGTCCCTGGAAAAAAGAAAGCATACTTGGTGTATTGAGCGAGTCAAATACGAAGCTCGCCAGCATTATCGGCAACAAGGCGTGTCCCCTTGAACGTAGCACTCCATCTCGTAATTGTTCTGCTCTTTGTCGGATCATAGTGAGCTCCAAAGGTCCTAAGGGAATCCTCTTCAACAGCGTGACAAGCTCGCTTTCTTGATGCGCAAGTTTAACCTGAGAAGCAAAATTATATTATTAATTATTTAAATTTAAAAAGTCTAAGGCGTATTGAAAAAAACATTACCTCCAGAGGTTTGGTATTTGCTGGAGGTCGAGCCATTTCCAATCCAAAAAGTCCAACTCTAAACGCAAGATTATGATAGTCTGGATTTTCTGCTAAAACTGTGCACAAGAATGCACATTTGGCCAAAGTAGCAGAAGCTAAACAAGTCAAGTGGTGGGAAGCCGAAATAACTTGTTGCTGAAAATAAAGCTCACGTTAATAATTTGAATACGGAGACTAATAGAAGCACAATAGAATTTATATTGGAAATCTCACTTTCTTCCTTTTTCCTTTAACCGATACTGGTGGCTCTTCAAACATTAGATCTGGAGGATTGGCCAAGAGTTCTTCGGCAAGTTGCACTCCTAAGATACAAGCCTCTCTGGTATGTCCGTGAGCATAGAGGCCCTCTGCTCTGGCAAATAAAACGTCCCAAGGATCCTCGGTCTTCTTTAAATTGGCCAAAACTGTACTAGCATTGGCCGCTGCAGCTGCAAGAGCATCGGCTCTGGATTCTTTGTTGGCAACCCCAGAATTATTGACTGCAGCTTTCGAATCATAATAATAGACGTTGTATTCGTCACCAGATGGACTGTCACTACTGGATGATGAACTTTCGTCCTTGGACGGCCTTCGACGAGGTTCTTTCTCGTTATCGGACTGCTGCTTGGATTTCGATGACGAACGTGCGCGCGATTTTTCACGATATTCAGCCCCTTTTCTAGAACACTTGGCCTCGCATGCACCTTTATTATTAGAACTATCACTACTATCACTGTGTGTCTCGGCTGACAAATTTGATTGACGCTTCTCGTGGTCCTGAGAACGACTACCATTATTCGACGATGATTCGCTTCCACCTCCTTCCTATAATCCAAACAGTTAAACTTGGTTAGTATACAATGACAATTATAATCATAAAAGCCAATAGTCAATACCCTTCATTCCCCAAATTTAGTGAATTTGCTTAATCAACATTCAAAGCTTTATAAGATTACTGAATTTACTCAATTTGATTTGTACTATAGAACGATTTCTTTTGTCGTAGAAATTATCATTGATTTTATTAATGTTGTGAATGTATTGATAAAATTCATTAAATTCTTTGAAACGGTTTTGGCCACATTGCTGTCAGCTCTCCGGTGTTTCTTCTGGTAAAACAAACCTGCGAGTCGGTATCCCCGCAATTTGTATGGTGGGCGCATCCTCGCCTGTTGATATCTACCTGAGGAATATCGGGCATATCGGCATCATTTTCACAGAAACCTTCGGAGCTGACACTGCTACGATTTCCGTCGAAGCCGCTTCTTACTGTCATGTAATCATGGAAACTTCGAGGAAATAATCGCGCCCAAGCAGTGCCTTCCAATCCGTGTTCTCTGAGCTCTGCGAAACTTGGCGGATCAAAAGTCCATACTGGCCTTCTACCATGATGATGCGATGATGATGGTTGTAAGTTTAACACGGCTAAGCTCGAATTCACCTGGAAACAATATTTTCTTATGACAATCCACATATAATTAGGTTGAATCGAGAAGTCGAATTTAACAAATACCTGATTAACTTCATTTTTGGCATCTCCAGTATGACGGAAACAAGTGAATGGGCAATGATACATTGGATTGCTTCCTTCGGTGTAGGTAATTCCAGGCAAATTGTATTCATCCCAGTCCAAGTAGCAAGCTTCTAAAGCTGACTTGAATCCAGTGAACAGTGCTAGATCGTTCTTCAGCGAATCCTTGTGACCACCGCTGTTGTTTCTGTTATGAGAGCTATGAGCTACAGATGCCCCACGCCGTTTTGTTACCTTAACAAGAACAAAACAGTCAAAAATCTTAATATAATGGAAAGAGCAATGGTACGCGACACAAGAAGATATTCACAAGGATTTTGATAACGAATAAATTAATCGTTGCTTACTTTGTCAATAATTTTCATATGCCAAGCTGTAAACTGACTGTGAAGCATTTCGCGCTCACTGGGTGACAAGCCAGGATTAAGAGCGGCAAGCCGCCAAAGTACGACGATTTCATCGCACAAAGAGGAGCAAGCGTGTTGCGAAGCGTGAACATTGCTGTTTACATTCCCATGTTTTCCGCTTCCATGTCCATTACCATTGAGCAAAGCTACTTTTGTGTTAAACCACCAAATGATAATTTGTTCACAGGCTATGCACTCCTCAGTGATAATTTCCAAGAGTGGAATAGCGTTCCGATCGGTTCTCTTGAACATCTCCCGTACGATCGACAGAAGGTTCCACATCCCTTCCGGTTCTCTTCCGCGCAGAGGTCGCAGCAGTGACGTCCATTCCGAAGCAGCTGGTGGAGCTGCCGCGCTCAGATAATTCACATCGCTGAAAATTGTGTTAAATGAAGCAAAACTGATCTAGTGAAAAGGACGAGAGAATTTTTATTTCATTTACCTGAAGACTATTGGCGCTGGAACACAGAACTTGATCAGAATCTTTTTGATGTTGTCGTGAAGAGTTTTCTCATCCAGATACCAAGAAGTTTGGTCGTGCGCCGAGGCTCCCGCTGTTGGATCAGGAGCACCGCAATAACTGTTGATAGCGCTAGGTTGTGCTGACAACAGCTCGTCCAGGAGTCGCTGAGCAGTCGGTAGTATCTGTTGCGGCAACTCGCTTATGAGATACTGCGCGAATTTCTGTAACTGTTCTCGGTGCAGTCGCGATAGAGACTCACTGACCGGAGCTCTTAGGCACACTTGGTTTGGCTAAAAAAATCATTGTATTTACAATAATTGGAATATTGTTACAACATTTTTTCTTTACACTTACCATGTGTATTCTATAAAGACAAACCGCTACCACGTGGGCGCACCAATAAGCTGTCGACGAGCAGGTACAGTTGCAGGATGTGATTCTTCGTCGGTCAAAGGTCACCGCAACGTTGAATTGCGGCCTTCCTCCACTCGCCGAGGGCAGCACTTGGGGATTTACGCTAGCACTAAGGTGGAAACCTAAAATTCAATTGTTGTTTATGATAGTTCATATAGAGTGAACGACTTATAATTGGAATTTATTGAAAAATCTATTAACCAATTTGCAGAGGATCCTTGACGCTCCTGGAGCGAAATAAATTTTCGCCACGCTGGAATTCGTCAGCACTGCCGTTTGCGAGGCAGGAGTACAAACGGATATCCTCCTCATTATCAGGAAAACTCCAAAAAGCTATCCTCAACTGAAGCTGCTCCGGTACCGGTGGGAATACGTGCTCCACCATCTCGAACGGGATGTAAGCCGCGACACATCTCGCCGCCAGTTCGCACAGTGTTGGTACCGTTTGTCCATCTACAGCATCGGTCAATTTAATCACTTTATCTCTAAAACTATCTATTTTCAATATAGTGGATAAATAAATTATTTATTCAATTATTATCATTCGTTAAAATCATCACGCGACGGTCTTTGTAACAAAGGACTCTTCATTTGATCTTCAACAGTTTTAACTTATGTCAGTTAAAAGTGAAAAATGTTTCTTTTTACAAATAAATACAAATACGAGTTATTTGATGCGGAAATGGTTCAAGGTAAAGAGCTCTTTAATATTATTCTTTGGGTTCCCTTGTTTGACTCTTTTGGCCTCCTATTTAAAGCGTACGGTCTATTTGGAAGACACGCGAGCGAAACTCGTGCTGCTCAAGTTCTTTGGCAGAGGAGAAGTTTCGCATGAATTGGGACCGGTTCTAGGTGGCATGCCGGTTTTTTAAAAGGACCAGAAAGGGACCTGCGCGATCTCGTCAATCCGGTTTTGGAAAAAGGCAAACGGCAAAGGTACTTTTGTTTAGTCTGAGACGTTAATCGCTGCGTGTTTTGCACCTGGGGCACTAAAGGCACACGACCTTGGCACTCCAGTAACCAGCTGAGACAGAGAATTGGACTCAGATCAGATCAGCTGTCGCACCTGCGCCAAGCCAGCTAATTTCATTCCTCTTTGGTCTTCGGAAGCAAAACATTCTCGTATCCAAACACCGGGACAGTCAACTTTTTATTTTTAGACTCCAAATATTCAACATCTCTTCTCTAACAATAGCTTTTCAATGCATTCTTTAACTTGTTCCATCATGAAAACACTGTTGGTTTTACTAAATTTGTTTCAGTAGTTTAATATATTTATATGCACATAAATTTATAATATTTACTTTATTAACCATGCTTTGTTTTAAGCGAAAGGAACAGTATACAGGTATAAGTAGAGTGTGTAACCGGTAACCGATCATCCAAAGCAAGTAATTGCCAGAAAGCCTATTGTTAATTAATGACAGTTTAGGTATATACTGCAGGGATTGAGACCAGTATATGGTACAGAATAGTGATATTGATAAAGTACTTATAAGCTTTAAACGATAACGACTTGGTGTTATAAATTAAATGATAGGAATAAAATTTGCCGAGAATCGTTTCATACATCTCGGGGTGCTAGGATCGATACGCTGTTGCTATGGGAACACGAAGCTCTTCTATAGGAATCAGGGAACAGGAATACATCTCAATACGCCCTTCGTTCCCTGTTTTCAGCTCTTCACTTCTTAATTTTCATTTTTCTTTCGCGACCTAATACTCCGATATAACTCAAGGACCAGTAATGCATAATTTCTTCCCTAGGGCATAGGAAAAACTTGTACCAATTAAATACGAAAGTTACATTTGCTGAGATTAGGGACTACATGGTATATTTATGTAATAATTATAATTAATCGAAGTCTAATAAATCATTGCATTTGCTTTTTTGTGTTCCATTTACTTCGAATTGATAACAATCAAACACTACCTGTTTATTATATTCTTATATTATACAATATTTGGCCTCTGTGAATTAAAATAGGCCTGTTTTAAATAAGTATTCGAATTATAAACGTGATCAGTTATAATATCAGTTGGCGCAAGGGTACATGCCGTGGGAGATTCTACACCTGTGTGCCATGGCAGTTACACTTTTTGCGTCAAAGGAGTTCGTGTGTTCGAGGAGTAATCATTTATTCATCAGATACAGGGGCTCCTCCAGCAAATTATTGTACGCCGTATTGCAAAAGAACCTTAATGTCGTAACAAAAGCTTTTAATATCGAACACCAGTAAATCGATACTACTTTTAGTTTAAAATAAAACTACCAATATTACATGTTCATTTGCTTTTAAGTTACTCTAGTTATTGTTTTAAACTAAGCCTCATTTGTTACTATAGAGTAGGGGTACACACTACTATACAGATTTCCGAAATCTTATTTTCACTGCGTAATATTGTCATAAGTTTTTAAATTACCAAATATTTCTTATTTAATTTTTAAAGCAATCTATTTTAATCATTATTAAAGGTGGAAGAAACAAAGAAAATGTTATCCGTCACCTTATCCCCTCGCTACTGTAGCTGTTCTTTTTTACGACTTTCTTTTCTTGCGACTTGTTATTTTAGTTCTCCTCCCTCTTCTTCTAGAAAGAAGGACGCGAAGCAGAAACACGAGTTCGGCTTGAGTTTGTTCCCCTCGAATCTCGTTGTAGCATCGATCCTGCGGTTTCTGAAAGGAGACGGCCCTGAACCTCCTGCTAAGTTGCCCTTACACTTGATATTTATCATAAGTTCTTTTTTTCAGATAAATATTGCATTTTGGTTCTTATCATTATATCTTATCTTTAACCTTATCTTCCAAAATTGCTTCATAACTCGCTTATAAAAAGGATTTGTGTAATAATCTTGATTTATAAATTGTTAAAAATTTTTTAGTAAAATGTTTGTAGAGCTGTGTTTAGACCGTAAAAGGACTTTTTGTTTCTTAAAACGTCAAGCACATTTTTTAACTCATAATGACTTACTAAAGTGTAACCTGAATTCCTTCAAGAATCATACTAATGATTGGTTTTCTAGAAACCAAGTAATGGCAAACTCGAAGAAAAATATTAATTATTCAGAGAGAAACATGAATAAAAATAAACTGATCCACCGTGGAAATACAGATATTTGTACTTATAAATGGTTCAAATTCAAAATAGCATGTACTTTAAGGGTTAAATCTTTTTATTCATTCAGGTCAATCTAAAATCAATTATTCATGGAACTAACTTGTTGCAATGTGTTCCATTAATGTATAATATTGATTAAATTCTTATAAAAGCATTACTTAAGCCTCAGGTTGTTTTTCTCTCCCTCACTGAACACAAGTAAAAAAAGTGCAATGTTCGGCCTTGAACCGCAGTCCCTAGAAAGATTCAGCGTATTGTTGCATTTTATTCGTCGGGTTACTACATTGCATTTAATTAACCCTTGTAACTATACGTATTAATTAAAAGGCAACGTTTTTAAATACATTTTTTCAATAAAAATTCCAAGTATATAGTTTATATTTCCAAAAATTATCAAGACTGCTTTACCTTACAGTTGAAGAACTTCTTGAAAATTAAGAGAAAATATAAATATATCAAGAATGTGTGTGTGTGTGTGTGTGTGCGCGCGCGCGCGCGATCCACAAATGATTCAAATACTCCGCAGTATTTTTTGTAGGTAGCCATTAAAAAATATAACACCAAAATTATACATGCAAATAGTTTAAAGGTTTACTTATTATTTATAAATTGTAGCACTTTATTAAAAAGAACAATTATCAATAAAGTAGAATTTATTGAAACATTAATTGAGAGGGAGCAGAGCATTTTAGAGTTTGTAAATGAATAATTTACTCACACACGGAAAAAAGTAGGTTCGTGTCGAATTATCAATAGTATAATGGTTAGTACCCTTGGAAGACTGAAAATTGTACTTTTGAGTGATCGATATGAATTATTTCTTAATTATTTTAACCAAAATTTATTATACTAACGCGAAGAAATTGATAATATATTTTTTATCATTCTGCTGAAGTTTTTATTTCGATCAAATTAAAGATTATTTTTAAATGTTTATACCTTGAGTACAACAAATTAATAAGAATAAACTTGTGGTTTGGATTAAAACGGAAAACAAAGAACAAACGATGGGAAGAAACGTACGAGCTTTGATAAGTAAAGGAGCATGTAAATTTATAACATAATGAAGGAACATGTATGTGATATTATATCGTGTAGGTGATAAAAGAGTATTTAAAAAAGGCAAAAAAATTATTACAGGTTTGACTTTGTTTTTTCCGCGTGCCGATTTTATCTACTCACATATTTTATTTTTATGTAATTTAAATTCATTTAAAAATTAGAGTGCTTAAAAAAGTTTTGTTTTTAGTCATTTTCAGATAAATTTTATTAAATTAAATTATTTTATTTTTCCCAGGTTAATCTCACCAATAGTCAAGTGATTTAAGAAATTAAAACGTCAATAAATTTTCCAGAAGAGCTACTGACCTTCGGATGATTTTCTCGAAGGGCCGAAACCGGCTGTAGGCCTACGCCAACCTCTCCAATTGTTGCATACGGACTCGGGCTCGCTGCTCCAGCTGCAAAGCGAATCTTCCTCAAACCGATCTGAATCGTCAAATGAGTATCGATCGTTTTCATCCGCCCATTCAGGTGCGGGTTGGCCACCTTCCCCAGCCTCTCCAGCCGCCCCATCACCATTTGCAGCATCGTTTGCTGCACCAGGTCCGACACCAGATCTACCACCAGGTCTGGCGTTTGGACCGGCGACCGGTGGTGCAGCATTGCCGGCCCCACGACCTGCACCTCCATTTCCCTCACATCCACCACTTCCGCCGCCACTACCCACCGGCACGGAGGATCGAGCCAGATTGCCCGCCAGTTTTGATCGTCGCACGTATCGGCACACGCAACCCCACAAGCGCGAGCCCGACGACGTCTTCCTCCTCCTCCTCCTCCTCCACCACTACTCACTTATTTAACCCTCAAAATCCTTTTCTCCTTTCTTTGCCCTCAAATGTAGGTCCAATGGAGTTGTTGTGCTCGAATAACACTCCTTATCACTGATCTTATTTCCAACTTCCACCCTAAACAAAAATAAATTCCTTCTTCATTTATGCAAAATTACACTCAGAATTATGATATTATTTACAAACTATAACCAGTAAACTCAAGTTCGTTACTTAATTATTTAATATTTGCATAAACTATCGTAAATTTAACTGTAGAACTGAATAAGAACAAATTCTTATGAATGAATCAAAATCATACATTACGATCATTTAAGGTCTTCACATTGTTTTAACGTAGAACTAATTAAAAATAAGAAATGTTTCTATTTAAATTGTAATAATGAAGTTTTGCTTTATGCATCGCTAAACTATGTTCAGTTTGCAGATCAGGAAATTGATAGCCCTGAATTTTTTCTTTTCAAGGAATTTCGACATTGGTTGACAGATTCAAGAACTATTTAAATAAATAGCATCAAAGCATAAAGATTTATGGTAGAATTTCATAAGCTAAAATAAAATAACGATCAGCTGATTCATGTTGATCTCTAATAATAGCTAAATTGATTATGCTTGCGTAAAATAAAATTCTAATCTTGTTGTTTTTTTAAATTGTACAAACATTGCTACATGCTGATATATTTGTATACATTATTAGAGAGAAAAAGCACCATAAATGAGAATCGAGTGTGTCGCAAGAAAAAAGTGACGGCACTCGGTCAGGATTATCTCGTGTCAAGCGAAGCTAGCGAGCATCGTATTTAGGTTAGGTTGGGTAAGGTTATGTTAAGCACAAACGAAGCTTCTCTCGCATACGCGATCAACGTAAAAACCTTCTGTCCGGACCACCTTAATAAGTAGTCAGAATGATTCACTATGATCAATTGAAAGTTACGGTTTAAATGCCACGATGAATCATGGAAATAGTTTTATAGATCTTAATTATTAGAAATAAAAGATAAATGAGCTTGGTGGAAAAGGTCGGGATAGAATGATACCGATTGGTTTTCATCTATTATGAAAATGTTTAAAACAATTGATTCAAGACTAGAGTGTCGGGTACATACAGATAGCAAGGCCGAGAGGCTGAAACAAAGGGAGCGAAGGAAGTCTAGAAAGGACAAAGGGGATGTAAGAGCAACATGAGACTAACGCAGGAAAGGTCCTTGCTGGGTCGACATACTCACTTCAAGAACGTACGACGACCCCGGACAGGAGAGGAGCAACCCCTATTTCCCTCCCTCTTTCTCTATTCCTCTTCCACCCGCTTCTTCTTCTCTCTACAATCACTCTCTCTTTTTCACATTAGTTACTATTTTCATTCCGTTCTTTTCAAGGTGTCTTTTCACATTTTGCTTACCTTGCTCCCTCTGACAAGCCCTTTTCGTTTTTTTCACCACTGTGCACTGTGTGCACTATTACCCCATCCCCCCCCTTGACCACTATTTTTTGGCCCCTTCCGCCCGTGTGTCACTTGAACATTGTCTGGCCTTCCTTTACCTCGAAAGAAGTACAGAAGGAATCAAATGGCATTGGGCTGAAACGGGCAACTCATGCGAGGTGTAGCAATAAGAGCAGCAGGTCCAGCGCAACAACGTCAACAACACGCGACGGCCAAGAGAACACACTACGGAACGGAACCAAAGGCAGAGAATGGGGAAATAGGGAATAGCACCACCAAACATACATACTACCTCCGCATCGAGCACTCACTCACACGCACGCACGCATGCATGCACACAGTCTTGTGCCGTAGCGTTTCGACACAAGAAACAGAGTGTATACAGAGTAGGACAGCTGAGCCACAGCAGCCACAGTGTCCTACGAGTTTTTATATAAGAGACATTTCGAATAAGGGAAGTCAATCGCTGTCAGGTCGACCCGTTGATTCACATACGATTGTCCCACCCCTTGCACGACAATGAATTGCGCACTACCTGGCCCGGGCACAACTACTGTTTGCCGAATATCACCAATTTCAATTTCACTAGCCTACCCCATTGGCGACAACAACAAATATGGCGAGCAGACCCACTCCTGCTGCTTTGCCTGAATCTTGCGATTTTCACTGTTAATTGCTCCGACAGGAGGCGCCACTTTCTTCTCCTCTCTATCCCCTTCCTTCCTTTCAAACCAACTTCTACCGACCAATCCTGATCTTTCCCGAGTCATTCCGAACGTTCCTCCGAACTATTCCGAATATGTTCCAATTTTTTGTGTCAATTCGATTGAGTTGAGCCGTCGCCAGCTGCCCTCTACTGCCGCTACTGTCGCCAGTTGCTCCGATGTTGCATCCATCGAATTTAAAACAAGCACTTACCTTTACTATGCCTCTTTGTTACCTTCGCAAACTACATTACTTTTAACCATTTTTACATTTATTTATACATGGTTTATACACATCTACAGATCTTAACATTTTTGTATTTTATATACTTTTTTTATCGACTCCCAAATCCCAAAGTAATCTAAATGAAATAGCAATTGACTCAGGTGAAACTATTTTAAATACAAATTGTAGGGTGAAGAATATCAAAAAAGCTTTTAAATTTATTCATAATATATACTCATTATATATTCATCTTAATTTATACATTAAAATTTTAGATTGTTATTGCTTATGATTTGTTTATATACATCTAATTAATGGCATAATTATTCAGTCATGAATAAAAATTACAAAGAATGTCAAATATACCCAGTGAAATATGGAGAGACAACATTAATTCTTACATTTAAAAAATAATTAAATAATGTTGAAAAAAAATATTTTCTTTGTCAAAGTAGAATTATTATTCAGAGCATAATTCAATCAAAACTAAAAAAGGAGCATTTGATCGTATAAAATTTGTTCACATATTGCATCAAAATTTTAATAAATGAAACAAGATTTTACGATCTTAAGTAAAGTTGATTTTACGCTCTCACAATAATTACACATAATTTAATACATTTATATGCAAATTTCAATTTTTAATTGATTTTTAGTCAAAAAAGTTTTATATGTAAAAATTTTGAATCTGTACAATGATTGTACTTACATTTGTGATCATAAATGTAAGCTTAAAAAGTCAATCAATTGACTAATCAATTGTAAATAGTTTTCTAAATAAGCGCAATTAATGAAATTAAGTAATCAGCGAAAATGAAATTGAATTCATAAATGCTATATCAGTTATAGCTGATCTATTATTTTCAATACATTTTTCTGATATCATGACTAAATAATTAAACTTAACTTAGAGAAGCATTAATTTATATGACAAATATGCGTCGCATATTTGATGTGTAAAATATATATTAACATAACGATCTACGCTATGATAATAGAAGCAGGCTTGAAACAAAGTATTACGATGAAGAAGTATTTCCCCAAGCGCGTATTAAATTTAATGTTTTGTTAAGCTTCGAACACCATTCTAGTCTATCTTCTTTCGTGTCCGCAGATAAAAGGTACCTATAGTAAGACATTATATATATTATCTTTTATTATCTAGACAATCTTTTACTTGCAAACATATATTAATACCTTATTGTAGTTTCTGAGCCATTTCTAACCACTACCAAACTATCAACGTCGTCTGGCTGTGCGGGTCTTACTGTTTCAAGTAAAAATGTATTTGGTCTTGCACAAATATCGCGTGATACCAAACTAACATTGTTTGTATTAATATCTGCGTTATTCAAAATCATTATAAATTAATTATTAGGTATCAACATTTTTTAACAAAATATTAATACAGATGTGTACTTACTTTGTAAGTCTATTGTACCAATAGGAGTCTTTTTACGTTCATCATCGGGATATTTCCAATAAGAAAGCAATGCTCCTTTAAGTAAACACCATCTGCGGTGCCACGCTCCAAAACCTGAAACATCCTCGAACATTGTAAGGAAGCCATGATGCTCTACGGAAACTGAAAGTTCGCAAGACACATGCATTTGCAATCGTCCTTCCAGCATTGATTGTCGTGTAACCTGAAGGTAAAAACATATTTGCTATATATTAAAATCTACTGTAATTAGTATATCAAATGAATAAAATAATTATTTCAATACTTTGTTCAAGGTAAATTGTTGCCGATGAACTTCTTTCAAGCTAAAAATCACATAACCGGCTAATGCAAATGCTGGAGACCGAACAGCGGAAGGTCCTGCTGGACTTTGTACTGCTGGCATTATTAAACGATTGTCATGCTTTGAAAGCTTCTTCGGCGTTTTATGGCTTATCTGAATAAAAAATTGTAGTTAATAAAATCCACACTAAAACATTTCTATGATTATTAGCTACTGAAAAAACGAATACCTTCTTATTGCTATTGTGGCTGCTACTAGACTGGTGACCATTGTTGTTTATATGATATTTTATTTCATGTGGTAAAATCTCTGCTTGGGTTTGCAAAAAATATACTTCGATTGTAACTTTAAAATCGCTATATAAATTTTGAAATTTTAATGTTGAAGGAAATCGAACACAAGAATCTCTTGCTGAAGCTTCAACGACTGGAGTAGCAAGTACCTCATCTAAGTGCCGTATTAAGCAAACATAATGGAGTCGTGTATCTAAAACATGCAAATAACTTTAAGCTACAAAACATATTTGAAATTAATCTTTTCTTATATCACGGTAAAAAAATAAAATTACCTGGATCCATACAACGAATATAATCTCGTTTAAACGGTAAAGAAATTGCGGAAATAGTTAAAGATCCTTTTTCTTGAACTTCAGGGGAGCCAGGTGTTATAGGTCTTAAAGTTCCTTCTACTTTTAATCGTTGAACCTCGTTTAACGCTGCTTGCCTTTTATGAGCTGATTTCAAATAAAATGTTGTAATCTATATTCTATTTACGTTTTGTATATAAAATAAAAATATATGTAGTTACTTGCAACAAGCAGCAATCTTTCTCCTTCTACTTGTTCCCTTGAACCACTAAACTCAACTGTAGAAGTACATAAGTTTAACGCTTGACTGGCTTGTCCAATAATTGTTTGTTGTTTGCTCACTTCATCCAACAAGCGTTTAATGGTTTCTTCAACCTTTATTGATTCCTCTTCATCATTATCCTGAGTTGACTTTGATTCTGATTCTAAATAGTTTGCAACTCTTGATACTTGACGACAAGGGGTCTTGGGCGTCTAAATTTAAAATGTTATAAGATGTTGATTCTAATGACTGATTCATTACAATTGAACCATAAAATTTAATTGCTAAAACTTACTTGTGACTGCTGACGTCTGTAGAAGCTTACACTATGCATTAAAGGCATACAATTATCACCTTCTATGACATAGACATCATTTTCCTTATTAGTTGCTTTGGGAGAAGTAATTGCAATCGGTGATCGGTATTGAGACCTACTAAATGATCGAAATTTTACATTCATTATAATTACGTAATGTAGCAAAATGAACTTTACCCTTGCGTGTATTTAAAACTCGAGGATGAAACTTCTGAATTTTTAACGGGTTTATTTAATTTCGGTGGAGTGGGCCCCTCTTGTTGCATATTTTTTACATTTCCTTCTTGAACAGCAAGACATTCGTCTAAATATTCGTCCATTTCCTCAAGAACAGAAATGTCTGACGCGTTACTTTCCGAATCAGGTTCAATGTTTCTCTGTATTATCATACGACAAAATTGATTAAAATAAAAGTTACTTAACTAAACGTGAAAAATATTACTGTGTGTTATGTATATATTCTCTGACAGTGAAATATAATTCTTTGGAAATAGAAGTCAAACTCCTTCTTTCTAATATTACATTCTATGCCTTTACTACCGGTAACTATAAGTTAATTTAATGTACCTTCTTATTTAAACCGGACTGAAGCTTTACTACGCGCATAATACTTCTTCCAAAACTCGTATTAATTTCTTCACTTTCTTCAGTACTATCATAATCATCTTCATTCTTTAAAACAAAAATATATTAATTTTAATAATAGAAATAATAATATTAATTTTAAATTACAGTAAGTACCTGATTATAATAGTCACTTTCTGCCTCAGTTTCTACATTTTCGTTAAAGGTAGCGATCTCTGGTTCTGTACTGTCAGCAGTTTGTTCTAGATCACTGTTGCTAACATCAATATCTGATAGGTTGGGATACAAATTTCCAGATTTGGGAGGAGATACGCGAATTCTTTTAACATCGGATAATAATTTAATTTGTTGAATTTTCGGTGGACTTGCAGCCACTATAAACATAAACAAATATGATTAATTTTTTTAAAAACTACAAAATTCTGTAAAGGTAAGATTGCAAAATTATATATTCTAAAATTGTTAAAAGTAACAAAATTTGATACCTTGTCTTTTACTTGGTGATCCTTTGTTTTGTGTTATGTTACTATTTTTACAACTGTTCTGCATTTGAAGTGGGAATGGCGGTGGTGGTGGTGGTGCTGCTGCTGCTGCTGCGGGTACAGGATGATCCTATAAATTGCAAAAAGTTCTTGTAATGACTTCCATTTATATATAATAAAAGTAAAAAACCTAGTCTAATTAATAATCATATATTTACAGGAGCAGGTGTTGGCTTTACTGAACAAACAAGAGAATTTTTGGGCGAATTTGATTTTGCTCTTTCGCTACTATTGTTGGCTCTAATACAAGAGCCAGCAGCAACTTGAACTACTTCTTTATTTCCATTAAATCGTGAACGCAACATATCCAATTCTCGTTGTCGTTCAACATGAACATTACGTAAAATATTGTTTTCCAATTCTTGTACAGTACCACCTTGTTCAAATATAGCACGTTGTGCGCCTACTTTATTGCTAGTATCCATTTTTGCATGGCTAAAAGCTGTTAAAAAACTGCTTTAAACTTTTCTCAATTTTATTAGTACATATAAAATAAATTAATTCAAATTATAGCAATACCTGAATTAGTATATGGCTTATCTGTTTCATACAACTTCTTTGGTGGTATAGACATTGTAAGAGGTGCCTTTGGTAACAAAGGAGCTTCTCCTTTATTTTTTTCAAAAAGCGCCATTCTTTCCGAAAGAGACATTTGTGCTGGGTCTTTTACTTTTACCTCACTGCCTTTAGCTTCAAACAGTGATGCCTTACTTAGCACAGAGCCAGGAGACTGATGAGGGGAGTTCTTTGGCGAACCAAATTTGGATGCTAAACCTTTATTATCCACATTAGTAGTAGTTTCTCTCAATAACTTCTCTGAAGTAGTAGAAAATTTGTTTGAACTTATTTTAACTGGGCTAATGTATGTATTATTTTCATTTGGTTTTTTCTTTTCAACTTGAATAATCTCACAGCTAGTAGCAGACACTGGTAGATCTTGTGTTCCTATAGTTGCTAAAGATTTTTGAGGTGATGAATAACATGAAATTCTATTTTTTTCCTGAGGACTTTTGTAGTTTTCTAGTAAACGAGAATTACTTTGCCCGTGAGTAAGGCCTTGAGTCTCCTAAAAATATTATGTTTCATATTAAAATTATATTAACATTTTCATAAAACTAGGATGTTATTAACCCTGAAATCATTTACCAGGTTATCTAAACTATTTTCGCTTGATTTCAATTGTCTTGGTTGATTTGCATCTATATTTAACTGACCATTAACTGGTAAAGTATGTTCAATGGTAGTAGGCTGGGTTTCAATTGTATTTTTAACCTGCTCATTAAATTTTGCTTGAGCTTTTTCAGCTCTAGTTGTGGTTGTTGCCTTTACCTGTAGCAATGATTGGTTCAGTTATACACATTAAGCTTTACAGCTAATATCTAATTAAAAAAGAATAATTGGTTATTACCAAGGATGGATGAGATAAATCATCTTCCCAATTATTTATGGTTGATGCAAGTGCTGCAAACCTATTAAGTCTTGCCCCCTTTTTAATTACTTTTGATTCAGTAAAATCTTCTGCAGTGAATTTTTCTTCTGTCCTATGTATTGGTGAGCTTAACTCCTGGCTACAGTCGTCTAAAAGAAAAATAGTTTATTTTTGATTAATTCATTTAAAATATATAATTTTATTAAGTATTTCAAATTTATTAATAAGAAGTGGCATTTTAATCTAATTATTATATATTGAAATAAATAACTAGTTTTCTGAATTATATAAATGAAATAGTATAATATAGCTAACCAGAATACAGTTTGCCCAGTCTTTGTAATTTTGATTTTACATTATGAATCCCAGCCTCCCCATTTTCTTTATTCTCTTGTTCATCATTATCACCAAAGTTATTTTTAGGTGATTTCTTAGCTAAATTAGAAGATGACAGTCCTCCATCCGTTAATTTTGTTGATAATTTAGTTGGAGTTTTGCTTTTAGTTACTAAATGTATGAAAACTTCAATTAGTATTTACTCAAAAAATACTTTAACAGCCTTAAGTATTACATAATTTAAATTAGCATTTTGATCAAGTACCACCTGAAGCTTGTGCTAATATGGTATTTGCATCCTTTAAAGGGCTATGCCTTTTATTTACATCATGTCCAGCATTAGATAGTTGTGTATTAAGCTTTTCTCTCCTAGCTCTAGCACGTTCAAGCATTCTCTATACAGGGTTAAAAAAATTACTTGAAAAACATATACTGTAATATTTAATGGATACATTTATTCAGCTAAAATAGTAGCATGACTTTCTTAAGTTTCAATAGTAATACAGTAAAACTTCATTCAAATTAAAAGAACTATAGAAAAAAAGAGATAAAAGAAATAATATAATGATATAAATATAGAAAATAATACAAAAACAATTTTTATGATATTTTAAAAATTAAAGAATCTTATGTGGCGCGATATCAAATATGCAAGCTATAAATATAAATTTATAAATAATAATAAACATATTCAAATTTAAATTCTTCAAAAAAAATTTATTTGCTATAATAGATTCTCCTTAAAATTGAGTTTTGAAGGATAGCAAGAAGCAAAAGATCAAAGAAAATTGGAAAGTTTCTTACCTGCGTAAAAGGGTCCATTGTTCTAACTCCCGTATTATCTTACCCAAACAGATACTATTTAGACGTGCAACACTTAAATTGAATTTCCGTATCTTATAAACAACAGCAAATTAAAGCTATTACTTTAAAATAATGTAAAAATCCAAATCTTGTTCAGATTTGTCGTCCGATTGCTGTGAATACACGAATGACTAATGCTATATTACATTCGACCGTTAAGTTTAAATACAACCGCCATGATACTATATATGTATAAAACTGAACGTCTGTCAGTAAACTCAGAGTTCAGACCTGATTTTCAACTGAAAGATGCCAACAATTATTAATTCGTCGCATTAAAAAAAATCATTTTCGTAATTTCTTGTATTAAAAATGGTTGTTTATTTTTCACAATGAATAGATTTGACAGAGTCGCTTTATCATGCTTTACCTGATGTAAACAATAGCCAATCTATACAGAACGCAGCAGCATCCCAAAATTCAAATAGCGTTTGTGTGGCGTCTATCCCCTCCCCACCCTTGGAAAAGTGAGATTATCAATGAAGTAACAGTAACGAATAACGATGTAACAGAATGTAACGTACTTCACTATGCTTAAAAAGTTTTAAGTTATAATGTTTATCATAAGCATACAAATAAGGTTATAACTAACAGAATAGGCAATCAACAGTAATAGCAGAATCAGATAAAACCTCTGGTAAATAGTAGTAGCAACAGTAACGTTTCAATTTAAACTGCGAAGTGCGAAAAGCGAGATGTGATTATTAACACTGAGCCTTGAGCTGAGTTGAGCTTCCCTTCGTTATATTGCCTATGCAGCTAGTACAGCCCAGTACAGCCCACTACAGACAAAGTATATACAGGACAGGCTCCGGTAAGCGGTTAAATATAAGTTTGAATTCAAGCAATTTCATTGGTAGTTTTGTAAATATTACGGACAGGAAGGGGGATTAGCCTGACACCACTGGGGTATGGGCTCCATTCAATGGTCATGTCTGAATACTCTGAGTCTCTGAATCACTCTGAATTCTGATGTCATGGAACAATCTGCACTCTACGGAGCAGGGCAGTGCAATGTGCAGGTCGCAGGACTGTTTAATATTGGCCTGTCACTAATGTCACTCCTGTCAGTAGTAGTCAGTACAGACGGTACAGATTGAGTAGAAATTATTCAGTATGACTTTTTTGATAGAAAAATAAATTGATGAAAACAAGGAAGCTTCATTTTTTTAAAAGATATTCAATAAGGAAATGTATAGTATTTCCACATCAAAGATTCTTACAGGTTAGCTATGCTTCCATTAAAAGTCGACGAGACCCGATTTTGAAATTCGAGGGCATTCGAGTTAAAATCGGGCTTATGTGTGATAGGGTTAAAGTAAATTAAAGTCAACGTTCCACCAATAGAAATAGTTGGAGTTTAATTTTAGATTTCCATTGGTGGAACAACAACTCTAAAGGTTTGTTTTCATGGTGACGTTTCGTCAATTTGTCACTTGTCGCTAGCGACAAGCGGTCAGTGGTCACGTGAGACAATTTTTCTCCCTGTTGCTTATTTGCTTTTTATTCACTTCATCACTGACGAAGAAGTAAAGAGTGCAGAAAACGGGAGAAAATTTGATTTACATGATTGTTTATCACTAGCGACGAATGTCGGAGCGACATCATGAAAATGAAAAAACTATACCTCAACTGCACCTGATCAGCTGGTAGTAATTATGAGCCCTGATCAGCCTCAACAAGCTAGACTAGAATATATTTTTTAATTATAATCAATGCACATTCGTTTGTTGGAAAAATGTAGAGTAGAAGTATAGAATACTTGGAGCCAGAGGCAAGATACAAAAGTGTAGGCGGTAGACAAGCTTGCAAATGTTATGAAAAAAATAACGAGAAAAACGAGATATCATATCGCTTAGTTGGGCCGACCGAATAGAAATAGGAAAATGGCTGTCTGCTATTGGAAAAGTTAACCCCGGGGTGCCCGTGGTGGTGAAGCGGGAGGGGTAGAAGGGGTGGGCGCATCCCCTGTCGTGTTTACGTGATTGTCGTGATCGCGTCCAAGTATGAATTGTTTACTTTGTTTCATTGTCAGCGAATTTCTATTAAACCACACACGTAATAATCAAAACGAAAAGTGAAAGATGGCATATACAGATGCTGTCGAACGCAAATATCGCCATTCGCAGCGAAAAGGGATGTTATAATTTGCATTGATGTAAACTCTGCAGGACAACAAAGCTTCGATGTATATCGAATCTTTTTGTACCCTGTAAATCAGTTCCTTCTTGGAATATTTTTTATTGGCTGATAAGATTACTTTTCTTCCTTCATTGTGAATAAATCTTGTGGCGAGTAAACAAAAAGCGTTCGGTGACGTATATATAGCCTTTGTATTTCCTGTGGAGGAAAAAAATGCACAAAGATTGCACTCAATGAAATGAAACAACTTCGCTGCGAGACAATGCTACCTCGAGCGTTATATCCAGGAGGTAAGAGTTTTAGCACAAATTTTGTTTAATACCTCAAAATATTTGTTCTACTGTGCTATTAAGAATTTATTGTTCTCTTATCCTAATAAGCTATTTTTCTTTTTATTTCTGAAAGTACCATTTTTCTATTTTGTTTCATTTTTATAAATTCCACAAAATTTAGTGAAGTAGGAGCTGCAAAAATTGTAGTTGTTTGGCAAATAAGTTTAATTTTGCATCAAGCTTGAAAGTATCATAAATATTTCATTTTTGTACTGGCTTTGTTGTGGAATGTTGTCCTTCCTGATTCGCTGATAGCCTTGATTTTATTATGGAAGCACTGCGTTTGGCTATACAGTAAGTTTTGTTTCACTAGTTTTATATTTGTTAACTACCATGTTTAAATTTTGTTTAGACTTTGTAAGAAAAGCTTGCTATAACAAAGAACATTCATTTTAATTGTTAGGACACGTTTAGGAGAAAGGATGGTTACCATGAGTTCCATGTTAGTAGAAACAGTTAGTATAAACTATGAAGATTTTAATGAAAGTTTTCTAACGTGTGGTACATGCCTTTGTATTTATGATGGGAGTGAGCGTACACCTAAGTTATTGCCTTGTTCGCACACAGTATGTATTTTTTTATTTAATCATTATTCATTTTATTAAATATATAGTTAGTTAATTAATATTCGTGTTTGGTAGGTATGCTTACATTGTTTAACAAGAATAGCAGCATCTCAAACTCGGGAAACTGGGGCATTTCGATGTCCAATATGCAGAGAATTAATTACAATACCTCGTGGTGGGGTCCCGGCACTACCACCAAGTTTCCTTGTCAACCAGCTTCTTGATCTTATGTCCCGCCAAAGAAGAGAGGTATTTTAAGCAACATTTTATTAATTTTATTTATATAAAATTAATATGACAAATTTTATAGGTCATTCCAAAATGCTCAGTTCACATAAATCAAGACTTACTGTTTTGTGAAACCTGTGATACAGTCTTTTGTACAGTATGTACAGGAGGCAGCCATGCAGGTACATCCCCTGGCTGTACTGAACATACAATTATCCCATTTAGTATTGCAATTAAAAGAATGTCAGAGATATTACTTTATAAAGCTAACGAGTGTATATCTAAGGTAAATATTTTACAATAGAAATCATTACATAATGCAGTTTTATAGCAATTTACATGATTGCTCCTTAGTTAACCCAGGCTCAAGATTCTGTAAGCACAGAGTTACAACGTTTGGAGACTGCCATGGAAAGATGTTTGAATACTGTAGATGCTGAATTTGCTGAAATAATAGCAAAAATAGAAAATAGACGAGCAGAACTACAAGCTGCTGTTACTGCTGCAGCTAGAGATAAAAGAATAGTTTTGGAGGAGCAACAAGCTCTTATACAAGCTGAAAAAAGTAAAGTAGAAGGGGAATGTGAAGGTTTACAATATCAGGTAATTTTTTAGTAAATTAATTTTTATTTTTTCTATAAATTCAAAGATAAATATTTTTTTGGCAGGTGGAAGTGCGGAATATTACGGAACGTATAGAAAGTTTATCTGAAAGACTAGATGCTGCTGTTGCACTTAAAGAACCCAAAGAAAATGCGTTTATCATTTCTGAGTTCAATCACAATCTCGCCATATCCCAATTGGAGCAAGCTCTTGATATATTCGGTCGAGTACGATCGAGTACAACATTGCCAGGTATCCTGAGGATTTCTTGTACAGTAAAGTAATTGCTTTAACATCTCAGTTTAAATATTGTAAACTACTTAACTTACTCTCACCAATATTGTAACATGTGTTTTCATTTAATAAGATTTTCTTTTTTTCAGGTTTATGTCGAGCAAAGTTGAAAGATGAGCCTGTTGTAAAACTATTATCAAGTGTCATATTAGAGACCGTTGATTATCATGGGCATCCAAGAAATATTGGTGGAGATCCAATAGGAGCAGAGTTATCTTATACAGAGACTGGCCAGTCAGATAATCAATCCACCTCTGTAGAAACAGAAATTAAAGATTTGGAGAATGGAACATATGAGATTTTATTTAGGCCACCTCGCGCATGTCGGTATACTTTAAAGCTATCCGTATTTGAGAGGCCTATTAAAGATTATCCTTTATCATTCGAAGCTACTGAGCATAACGAGCCGATTAAAGTGTATGGGAAACATGGAAATGGGAAGGATGAGTTTCACCAACCAGTTACTGTTGCTATTGATAATGATAATACAATTTATATACTAGATACAGGAAATTCGCGAATAAAGGTAAGAATTTTATTTATTTATAAACTCATCATTCTTTATGCAAAATAATGCAAGTACACTTTAATTATTCCATTATAAATTTTTGTTTAAATTACAAGGTACTCAGCTGTGATCTAGAGTTTCAAAGGCATATCACAAATGAGGGATTAGAAGGTCGTAGTTGTACAGGAATCGATGTATCACAGCAAGGGTTAGTGGTTGTTAACTGGAGGATAAAAACAGTTACAGAAATGACTAAATATGGAGAAACTATCAAATCTTTTACTCACAGCGATTTCTTTGTCAGTATCTGGGGTACTAGTTTTAGTTTACTAAGGCGAAAAATACATTGTGGATTTTAGTAACATTAATGTTGTCTTTTCTTAATCATAGGAGCCTATAGATGTTGCTGTAGAAAAAAGTTATGGACATATACTTATTGCTGATAATGGGAAAAGCTGCGTATTTGTTTTTGATTCTGATGGAAGGATACTCTTCCAGGTAAATATTTGTTTTAAGAATATATTAATTTGATACGAACTTTTTTTGTTTAAACAATTGATATACTAACAGGTGGGTAAAAGAGGAAGCTTCAAGTTAATAAGTTCTGTAACAATTGGTCCAGCTGGAGAAATTTTAGTCGCAGATAATAGAATACAGGTCTTTTCTGCAAAGGGGGATTTTACGGAATTAATAAGCAATGATAGCAAAGGTAAATAAGTTTTTTTAAATATGTATTTGAAGATCAAAAAATTAATGTTTATTGGTTTTTATAGGGAAAGGTACGTATAGCGGAATTGCTGTAGATTCAGAAGGACGAATTCTCGCTACTCACACAGACAAAGGTCGTAGTATAATACAAGTTTTAAAATTAGGCGGAGGGAACGTATTAACTGAAATCGATTCTCACAGCTCGAAGCTTCGACGACCTGCAGGCATCGCAGTGTTGCCTAACAATCATCTAATCGTTGTAGATTTAGGAAATGACTGCATTAAAAAGTACAGATACTGGTAAAAATTACTGATATTAGGTTTCATGCCTACAATTATGCCAAACATTTTGTGTTAGGTAGCACTATTTATTTTGTATTATATATAATTTAACTGTGTGTGTAACCGAAGTACATACACCTTACCGCAAGTGTAGCACATATGGTTAATACTACTCTAGTCACTGCCTATTTTTAAATAATCATTTGGTGAGAAATGACATGCTCATCTTTTAATTTAATCAAGTTTCACAAGTTTATTTTTAAGCAAACCATAAGACTGTAGATAGTATGCTCAATTTACGAGTGTCATGGTACACAAAATTTTGCCCATATTATTCTGAGAGATCTGTGCACATATGCTTAATCAGCCCTCAGAGTGGCGGTGTAAGATATTAGTTAGACAATTAGTACACATTTATAAGTATGTCATTTTTTGTCAACTGGCAGTTTACTCAATATTTTATTTTTTACAACAGCCATGTAAAGCACACAAATTCGTCAATACAGAAGAATGCTATTCTTTTGTCAAGAGCACTGTTTAAATATTTGGTCTAATACAGGTTTTTTTTCTATTGACTGCATATAGAAACTGACTTCATGTTATTTGACTATAGCATTTACTGTTTTATATTTCGTTTAATTTATTATTAAAAGTAGTAAGAAAGATTAGTTAAGAGAAAATGATACTTATAAGGAACAGTGATGGTTAATAAATGAAACGGTAGAAAATTAGCACTTTAAGATTTTATTAAAAGCAATAGTAGGCAGTACTATTATAGTCAAATAACTCGATTCCAATGTCAGGGTATGCTGGCAAACATCGTCCAAGCGAATTCGGGGGACCTTGATTGTGTGACCCGCAGCTATATACAGTGCGCGACACTAAGTTATATGGAGGGTCTCTGAGTAAGCTCCGGTGATATTAACGAACGCAAGTTCACCTTTGGTAAAGAAAGCCTGTATGATAACAAAATAATCAGATTTTCAATTAAACCTTTAGTGCATTTACTATTAAGAAAGGTACGAATACACTTAAAAAAAACTGATTTGTATCTGATGTAGATGATAAATTCACACATAAATAAAATTGTAAATAAAATGTTGCCGTGTACGCTGGTTTACCTAGAATCCTTTGGACATTTTATTATCATTTTGAAATGATTATTGCATTTAATATTTTGAGTGGAAATAAATTGCGTTTAATTAATCCGTCAATGGGCGCGCATGGTGGCCAGATAGAAATCTATCGGTAACTTGGCAAAAAATTTGTGCAGTAATTTACAAGTATTAAAGTTTAATTAATAGAAATAAATTAAAGAAATCCAAGTGCTATAATATATACCAAAGAGAACATCGCATAGATGATATTTATTGAGAAATAAATCAGAATTCGTAAATATTTTACGTTAAGTAACGGAAAACAAGTGGGGTGTCTGTGGCACCCCATGTGTTTACCTACGTAAAAAAAACGCGTCTATTGGCCGGTTAAACAATACCACAAAAAGATAGAGATAAAAAACTTATAATTCGTTCACAGAAGTATAACCCACCTAGCTAGCATGAAGAACTCCTTTGGACTTCCATTTTACGAGATTAAAAATGGATTCTTTCTGAGCTTCTAATTCCTTAGAAAAAATTTTAGAATTCGTAAGGGCTAGAGAAGGGTCCCCCTTTTTTTGTCTCATGAAATCGAACTCCAAAACTTGTCTGAACGAACTCCTGGGGCTAGTTGGGAAGGTTTTGAAATTGGAGAAGAAAGTAAACTGAAATGCGCATATCAGTATTACAGAGCACTTTCACTTAAAATTTTGGTTTTCAGAAATCGTTATGTAACAATTTCGTTGTTTAATGAAAATAAAGATTTAAAGTGAAGTTGCTTTGTACGTCGGTATGCGCCTTAAAGTTAAGGAAAAGATCTATATGTATGTTAAAATGCTGGATATTCGATGATGTAATAAAAAAACCATTATTGGATTACTGATTACTTGTGGTTGTGATTTGTGATACCGGTGTCACTGGAGACTAGAAATTTAGAAGAGATGTTGCTATTGACAATTTCAAATAATTTATCCAGTTTTTAGATAATATTTTTATAATTTAGGCCGGTATTTTTACAGGAAACTAAGCTCAAGCTTAAATTTAGCATTGCCTAGAATATATATAATTTTGTTTGAATATTCCGAATTTTTTCAGAGGGATGTGACGCGGTAATATTTTAAGCGAGGCAAAGAGTGTGAAGCAGTGTGAAGTTTGCTCTTCAGGTTTTCAACAGTTTAGCTACAAGCAGACAAAAAAATATGCATGGTGGTAGCAGCGTTCCGAAATGCATCAAACAATTTCAAAATACCATGTCTTATAATTGTACTACTTTCAAATATCATATTTATTTTAATTGAATGATTATTATATTTTTTAACATACAACACACGTATGTGACCATATATTTGTTGAGATCCATGATTTGGAATAGAGGTAAGTTTCAAGTGTTAAATCGTTGCTAGTTTTGAAATAAAAAAATGACATTGCCTCTACAATGCTCTACATTATATATTCATCACCTGAATATTATCTTAACCCCATGAACCATCTTATCAGAAAATTGGCCGGAGAACACTTGCTCACACAGCTACATATGCTGTGGTATTTTAGTAGTGGTGTATACGGGCGGCCTGAAAATAGTCTGTACTGCGCATGCGACAAATGGATGAGGTGGGTCAGGTGGGTTTTGTTCATATACACAATTATATAAAAAAGTATATATACATATATATTTATTGTACATCTTTTTATGTATGAAGAGGGACTAGAAATTTGGAATAGAGGCATAGAGCAGAGATTACTCGCTGTATGCTATAGTCTGTATTGAAACAAATATGTATGTATATACAGTAGTTACAAATGTTACAATACGCTTTTTCTCCGTGGGTCATCACTGGTCAGTCCGGTCAGTGGCGTCAGTGCGCCCTGGTGTTAAAGGGAGAAAACTTTCCGGCTTGACATTGTTTGAAAAGAGATAGAGATATGACGCTAGGTAGAACATGTTAGGTGGTAGTGATGGTGGTGATGGTAGTGAATGGAATCGGTTCCCACGTTCGAACGTAGTACGAAGCACAGGAAAGCGTATAAAGGGTAGGTGGAGGTGGTTGGAGGGTACGGTGGTGTACCAATGGAAGGCCTTGGTGCTCGGTCACGTGATTCGTGTGCGTACTAAGAGAAAAAGAGAGAAAGAGGTAGAGAGAAACGGGAGAGAGAGAGAGAGAGAGAGGGAGAGCGAGAAAGCGAGAGAGAGAAAGCGAGAAAGAGAGAGCCAGAGCAGAACACTAGACACTGCAAGTACAAGTAAATGACAAGACGCGTAGAGTATTGTCGCCGACACTTGTAAGATCATATCCGAGGCAAGGAACGCTCGGAGCCGCTGTACGCGGCTGTCAGTGGAGATAACAGTAGATTCCGTAGGTTACCGAAGAGGTTTGGCCCTGTGGTGATTCTGGACTCTGGTTGTGATCGTTCACTCCACGGCGGCTACCCGGAGTCGGCCGGAGCTTTCCGGACGTGCTCGGAGGTTCCCGGAGCTCCCCGGAGCCGAGTTTGCTGAGAAAATGTCGGGTTCCCAAAGGATGCGGAAGTCTTCGCCGTGTTCGACGGCGAAGCAAGGTCCTATGAGGGCGACGCTACCAGTGAGTTCTCTTCTTAGGCAAGGAAGGCAAGCCACCGGCCTCAGGAAGAGCAACAGCAACAGCCCCACCGTCTCCCCGACCAACGCCAGCTCATGGCGCGCTAGAATTTCCCCGGAAACTTCTTCCTCCTCAGGACAGCGTAGTCCTGGATCTCTCTCATACAAAGGTATGCCTTCTTATTCTAAACATATTTTTTCACTTGACTAACTTGCTTAAGGCATTTCCTTTGTTGCAACTGTCACCGCTTTTTATTTTTCTCTCTATTTTCATAGGTTAAGAACCATTCAAATCTGTACTGTTTTTTCAATTCTATGAATTCTATTTGCTCATTTCACCTAGTTTATCTTTGAGCTTTTCTTTCAAGCTGGTATTGTTATTTCTGTACCGCAAATTTTACTTGCATTGATTGCATTATTGTATTTTGGAAGTACTTAAAAGTTTCCAGTAGTGAACTAGGTATTGTAGGTACACTCAATGTAAATTATGTATATAAATATTAATTTATATATTGATTTAAGTTCTATATTTTTAAGACTTTAAAAGTCCCTAGTACATATTGTTCTGTAAACAGTCTTATGTTTGTTTTGAAGCTTTGTATGATTGCTTTCATATATTTTTGGAAACCGAACAATTGTTTCTTGGCTCGGATCCTTTTTTTGATTGTATTAATACAGTGCATAAGTTATGGTTTGATTATGAATTTCATATATATCAATTTTTAAATGGTTTATTATTAATTTTTTTATGATTGAATTCCATAAATTGCTCTTTTATTTTCAGCAAAATCAAAAACACTTAGTGGTCGGTGTAGCGATAGTTTAAGTGGAAGCCAAAATATTCGTAGGACAGCATCTTTAGACACTATTTATTTGAAAGGACAATGGCCTCGAGATTCATATTATATTCATTCCAGTCTTCTTTTGGTAGACAAATCTACTCAGGTAAATCATTAACAGTATAATTATAAAGAATCTACCAAATATATTTTAAATGATGTATAACTTTATTATTGCTATTCAGACAGAAGAATGGTCGGTAGAACAAAGAAAAACACATACTCGGCACCCACCAGAACAAACAACGACCGATGAGAAGTTAGAAAAATACTTCAGGCATCGGTTTGTAATTTTAATTTCTGTATGAAGGCTTAATTTTAATTACATACATTTTATTGTATATTCTAGTAACTTTTTATTCTTGTATGGTTTCTTGCTGTAGAGATTATTAATACAGAGAGATTTTTGATTGTTAATTAAAGGTTACAGCGTACAAATAAAGAAGGCACCAGTAGTAGAGAAAGAACTGCTGCATTTGGATTAATAATGCCTGGAGGACCACCACCTGCTCTACCAGGGGATCATACTGTGCTATTACCCAGTATTGCATCGCAAACATCCATACGTAAGTCTGACAAATAATGAAGAAATTGCAAAGTCTTACATATTTTTATTAACCGGGTGTGCCTTTTTCTATTAGACAATCAGTTTAGCTTAAGTACAAAGGCAAGTCCCATGAACATACCTGTTAAACCAATGAGGCCACCGATGCGTTCATCAATCGAAGGTTTAAACCAAGAGATAGAAGGATTGGTATTAAAATCTTCAGCCAATACTAACGATTCCGACCATGCTGTTGAAGACAAAGTAATCTATAAAATTCATTAAATCGATTAGTTTCGTATTTGAAAATAATTATAATTCGACGAGTCATGTTTACTTAATTTAATATTGTTTTAGTATGCCAGATATCGAGAACAAATTACGCCGGAAGGACATCGCGCACCTCTCGCAGATCTGTTGCGAGCTACGCGTAGTGTAAACACGCAAACTCCAGCAACGGATCTTCCTTCCAGTTCATATTCCTCTGGTAACGTAACGATTTTTTTTATCGAGTATAATAAAGTGTACAAATATTGAAACATTTAACAAATAGGCTTTAGATCTTGTTGGAGTCCATTTGAAATAATATAATACTTTAATTGTTATGTGTGTATGCCTGTTAAACAGGCCCTCCATCTAGGAATTCTGAGTCTCCGTTGATTCCTGGCCTTATGGATGCATCCCGTCCGTCAAGCGAGCTTCTACAAGGTTTGGCGATACACCATGTCGATTTTTTCAGTTTATGTTACGTACAACGTAGTGTTAATGTGTAATTTATTTTTTTATATTTTTTTAATCGTATTGTATAGAATATCATAAAGCATGCATAGCGTTAAAGTTTTATTTTGTGCAGAGTAATTTGGCTTCAAAGTGAGAAACATTTATTTTTTTTCTTTTTTTTTTTTTTTTTTTAAGGATTGAACATTTAAGGAATGTGGAAAAAATGGAGTGTGGCGAAGTTGGTGCTGATTGATTGGATTAAATCCAGGTCTTGGGCAAAATGAAATGCAATCTGTTTTATTCAATTCGATGTGTACTTAGTTTTTATGAATAGTATTTAGAAAGCATTAATTTATTAAAAAATGTATTTAATTGTATTTGAATGTTATTGAAAATTATTAGGGTTAGCGAGACTGCTAAAGTTTAAAAGATCAGAGCATGTGATTGATTTCTCTTAATCGTGAAATAGACATTGATGTTATAATATGAATTTTCTTAATGTAAATGATGTATATTTGGTTTATTAATTTGCAGGTGGAAGTCGTGGCTCAACTCCAGAACACGACCGGGACGGGCGACTTGGCACATCACCTCACATCAACAGGTTCCTTGCCAGAGAACCACCTGATGGCTGTGAAAAAGTCAATCTTAAATTTGTTGAAGATGTTAGGTAATTGAAAAATTATACGAAGGTTATGACCATGAAATATTAAAACGGATAGGATGTGATTTTGTTAGCTTTCAATTGTTATATTTAATGGAATAAATTTTTATTGATCCAATAGGAGGCCCATGATAGATTTGAGCAAACTAGACTACTGCCCGAAACCTTGCGTAGCATTTCAGCTGAAGCCAAGCCTGGGTTCAGCATTTCTACCATTACAGCAACAAGCCAGTCCGACAATTGTCACCGGTGCATCAGCTTCATCGCACACGACACCTACAACTCCACCTCCTAATCCATAGTCCAACTGTTTTCCTATCATTATAAGATTATTGAGCCCGCTCGATATATTCACGTATATCCTTCTCCTTAATTTTAGTTTTCTGTCTTTATAACGCAAACCCAGTTGTGTGGTCGACGCAGGGAATAACGTCGTCACGAAGACAATTATCAGAAGATCACATAAAAAATTGTGTGAATAATATTTTACCTAGACTGGTATTTTCTTTACTATTTGGAACAATAATGAATACGAGGAACAATAATTTGTGATAACTGAAAATGACATTTAGGAATGAACATTGTGTTCGGCCAGGGAAAAGACTAATAAAATTGTGTATTCTAAATTTAGTGCTAGGAAGTACTAAACGACTTTAGTTTTGTATGCACGAATGAAATATTAAAAAAGACGAAAAGTATTAGAATTCGAATGTCGGATGAAGCAAACGTGAGCAATGGATCATTCTCTCTGTAAACGATTGATTATACTTATTCTTAGAAAGTTAAAGAAATGAAGGACAGTGCGAAAGTGGCAAATGTGCTTTGTAGAAGATAATTGAAAGCTTTGATTTGAAATTTTTGAACAGGTTTAATAAACTTTAACGAAGTTTTTGGTCTGAGAACAGGCTTGTAAAGGGGTACGAGTGCTTAGATATATATATATATATATATATATATATATATATATTCATTAATACATATTCAGTTTTCCTTAGACATTTTAATTCAGCTATATAGCGACAGCGTATAAATTTTTAATCTTTTGTATTATTACTTTTATTTTAAAAATATTCAAATTATTATTAACTAAGAAGGTGAATGAAATTTTTTGGATCCCTATGGTTATCTATAAGTAAAACGACTTTATCTTTGTTAAGTATAAATTTCTATTTTCATTATACATTTGGAATAATGCTTAAAATCTTAATCCTATCATGTAAAATTACACTTTTAAGAATTGTTACTTTTCAAAATTTATAATTGATAAGATTTACTATTTGATAAGGATTTAATCTTCGATCTTCTATTTGTCGTTAATGCCATAGGGATTGCAATGTTTCCAGTTGAGCGTGCATTAATTTAGAATTACAGTCTGAACACGTACAAGCAGAGTATGTCAGGCTGCAATATGAACGATAGAGTGTATTCATCGATATAATAATCGAGGAAAAGTAACTGTTGAATGATATTATGGAGTACGAAAATAAGAATGTGTAGTTCGGCTAGAGTTGTATCGAATGCGTGTACAGGTTGCTCCTTAATTTTGCAAGGAATGATGTGTGTGAATGCCATTTCTTTTGTATAAAAATGAAATTGAAATAAGTATATGCATAACAAAAATATATATATATAAATATATATTTTCAACAACAGCAGTGTGCATGCGTTATGATATCACAATTTTTAATAAGCCATATACGAGTAATATTTTATAGTACAGTATTTTCCATAAAGAAAAGAACAGTGTTCATTTGGACTATTTAGTATTATTTATATATATTTTTTCACGTTTTGATCTTATTTGCGACAATTAGTTTAACTTATTGATCGAGTAAATTTTTTAATGTATTAAACTGTTACCTTCCCAAAAAATTCATGTTCAGCCTCAATATTGTGTAGCGACTTAAACTGATAGTTTCTACGCGACAGCGTTTCAAGGCGTTCAATATATTTTTGGCTTTCTGAACGTTTTATATTTATACACTGATAAGGTCAATGAGTAAAATTAAGGAAGGAAGGCAATCTTTTTAGCGTAATAGTCAAACCTTTTAGACGGTTTTGCAAACAGTAGTGAAAAATGCTAACACATGAGTACCTGGCACACTGGTTCATGCTGTCTTTTGTCCTGCTTCCAAGGAAGTTTGTGCCTTGGAGCGTGTGATATAGTGTGCTTAAACTGGGAAGGTTAACCAAGGGCTTTTGTAGCAGTTATTATTTTTAATTAAATCTGGAAATAAGTTTTATTCTTATTTGCCTGAATACAAGCAAAAACAATGTGCATTTTATTATACGTACTTAAAGAAATGCCTTGGAATCATTTTACTTAATTTATTTCACCAGATTCTGGATAAAACTGATAAAAAAAAAACGAATCTTGGTGTATTGTAAATTGTATAAATCGAAGAAGCTTGACTTTTTAACCTTCCTAATCGCATAATGTGTTACCATTATTGGTTTTTTTTTGTTGTTGTTCACAATTTAAGATGTAAAATAACGCGTGCGAAGACTGCTAAACGTTAACTGTTGTTCGGCTATACCTAAAAGCAGATGAAATTAAATAAATTAGGCTCAAATTTTACAGGTTTACCTATGAACCAATATAGGTATTTTCATAATTCAAGCTAGTAAATGATTCTTAAGTCATTACTGTTCGCTACATTGTTTACATATCTAAATTAATCTGAGCAGGTTTCAGAATGACAAAATGATTATGTCAATTATAAATTCAGTTAATCCTAGGATTGTCCAGATAATGTACTATTGCAATATCTTGCACACAATGAAACACATTGTTGAACATATATTGTAATTTGTAAGATGCTCAGAACTATGCAACTTTCCAGAACATAAAACTTGTATGTTGTGTAAAATATCTTGAAGATTTTATATACCTACTGAAATTAAGTGCAACTTTTATTCACTGTTTTATAAATAAACGTACAAAACATTTTTCATCGTTCTTAATATTTGTCAATATAAACTCCTATAACACCTTTATTATATAGAGAGGATTTTATCGAAGCTAACTAAATTCGACAAAGTGAAATTAATTGCTTTATACAGTTCTTTTGTTTTGTTCGTAACTGAGGCAGAGTATTATTTCTTGCACAGATTCGTTATTTCGTTGAGTGGATACTGAAATGAATCGACTAGATTGAATAAGCAAGCGATCAATATGAATGCGCAGCGTGTAGTACAATAAAGTACGTTTGGTATAAAAGCTGGATAAATAATATAATTAATAGTAAATACAAGTTTTTGAGGATTGTCGATTTTTCGTTGCAAGAAGCATATTTTCTGTTAAATCGGGAGATTATGGGGCCATATCGGCTCTATCGTAGTTATGGATTATCATGAAATATTCAATCCAATAAAGCGTAATCCTCGCTATCCACGTTATATTTACGTTCGGTCCATTATATTCATTTAGCCAAATAACTCTCCGCTCTTATACAATCTCACGTTATTTGCTGCTCTAAAAACTTGATTTTCAAGCGTATTCTTTTCAACGGTTTCTCAGGATAATTTTTTGAATATCACCTTGTCAACGCAGCGAGTTGTACATTGATAAAGAGGGAAAACGTGTAAGACGATAGGCTGGCAAAAATATTCGTCTCGGAGCTCAAGAGCGAGAAAAAGAATGAAAATAGAAAAGCAGAGGAAATTTAACAAACTTTTTTGGGTTTACCTATATATATATATATATATATATATACACATACTATCGCGTTCAATTAATATTGGAGTACGAGGGTTGTTACGGGCAAGAGTGAAGCGGGTAAAGTCGAAAAAGGAAGGGTAAGGTAGAAATCCTGAGGTGGTTTCCTGGCAGGTCGGCTTCCTGGATACTAGGATCTATAGGTATCCCGCGACTCTCTTGCTCGGAATTATGTATCCGAAAGGCGCGCACGTCAGACTCGTAAGACTGGCTCTCCACGTGCCAAGGGGAGTCTGCGATGATTATTTATTCATCTCAGGACGCGTTATCTCGACGTTTCGCTGGAAAAAATGCCATCCCGCTTGGTGTAACTCGCTGGTTTGATTATTTAGATTGCCCGCGTGCGCGCAGTCGGTCTACATACAAATTGGTGCAATCAAACAACAAAAACATTGAGAAGCGGCGAATAAAGAAGTTGGCGGTAGCTGTCCTTGGGAATAAGTGCAAGCCGCGCTCGCTTTAGGGGCGGATAACCCGGTCGGTCGTTTGTTCGGGGCGCCAAAATTTAGGGGCGGCATTTTTCTTATGAGTTTCAAAAAGAATATTAATATCTCGAATACTGTATATAAATTAGTTGAAATTTATGTACATCAATTTTACTTTTGTATTGCTTTAAGATTATTGCTAACTCTACCGATTACTGTAGAAAGTGGCGAAAGTAGTTTCTCGAAGTTAGAAAAAGAATTTTTTATGTTCGACAATTATAGAAAATCGCCTTGATAATCAAGCCACTTTGGCGATTGAACATGAAATTCTGATAAAACACATTTAAAAGATGTTATTAAAAATTTGGCAGAAATAAAAGTGAGACAAGAATTTTTCGTATGATTTTAGAGCGTAGTTGATGTTATTTTTATATAATTACGTAGTAACAGATTTATTTCTCATATAGTCAGAAATATAAGAAATAATGTGATTAAAAAAAGGGTCTTATTATATTTTTGCAGATGCTTAAAAATGCGTTTGTATTAACAGTATGACATTATTTGGTGTTGGAGATCGGAGATGTGTCCGGATGAAGGCGGTCGGGGACTCTCTGGTTCCGGCCGTCTCGCTTCGGCACAGTTTCCATCATCACTTTCCTCTTTCTCTACTTCAACTCATCGCTACCAGGTGGCTAACGCGAGGAGCATACTCGCTGCTTAGTTGTTGCCCGCGCAATACTCATGTGTGCCACCGTATTAGCTCATGCCTCATCATATCATGCTGTTCTTACCATACTGCTCACATTTGGTATAACCCTTTCCATGATAGCGAGATGTATACATCCTATCTTTCTTCTATTGAGTTTTCCTACATTTCTAATCGATTTTAATATTTGCGATGCGTATGAAGTACCCTTTAAACTCTAAAGTATTATCCAAGTTATACAAATTTTATACAGAATTGGATTAGTTGTTCATGTTTATATTTTTTATAAGTAAAGCTAAAAAACTCGTTTTTTTTTTTAGAAATTAATCGGATTTTCTTCATCGCGATAATTTATAGATCTGATTATTTTTTTACGTCTTTTAACTGTATATTGTATTTTCATAATTTTCGATATCCTAGTTTTTCTGAAGAAAATTTAAATACAGGAAATTTTAATTATTTTATAATTTATCTTGGATAATATACAAAGCTGTTCAAAATTAGGATGGCAACTTATCTAAATTTTGTTGGAGATAGCGTTAATTTCTATTCTAAAATCTGCTCAGCTTCTTATTTATCTTTGCACTAATTAATAAAGAAAAGAAAAACACAAATTTATACAAATTATTCATCACATTGAATTAGTAATTTAGAATTTTAAAATTCCAATCATAGAATTTTAAACAACAATCCCAAAAATTATTTTATTACCAATGATTTTCAAGATATATTTATTACAAATAAATGCCCTTGAAAGGGTTAACCTTTGTCCCATTGACACGAGGTGAGTATTACCAATCATTCATCCCACTTGTGACTCCGCTAAGGATCCTATTTCGCTTTCCCACCCTTAAAGCTCTTGTGGACTCCAGAAGAATTTTCCCTAAATTTTTACGTGTCGTTGCCCTGGGACTCTCAGGCACGGCACATCCTTTCTTGGGGTCCCGAGCTTTGCTCACTTAAGGTTGGGGTAACTTTGGTACATACTTCGGTACATTTTGCGGGTTGGGACGCTCTCCGAGCGTTTGTTTTCACATTGAAGCAATTCTTCCACAGTTTCAGCGCATTCGCTTTTCCTATAAACACATGTAATCATTCCTTAGCAGCTTTCGGGTAATATCATAGTTATAATACTAAAAATTTTGTTCAAATTTGTTAATTTTGAACAAACGTTTTATTTTTTGTTAACATTTAAAACCCACTTTCATTTATCGTAACCCCTTTCCTCCTCTTTTCACTTACAGCAGGATCATACTGAATGAGTTCTCTCAAATTTGGAGACAGATCTCAAGCGCTAGGATTCTTTTGACGCATAACGATCAAATCGTTCAAGACACAGCATCGAAAACTTTCCATAAAATGTGAAATTCGTCTTAACTTAAAGCCGTACTTTTGGAACGAGTTTTTCTTCCTTAATGTCTGCAATTTTACGTTACATTACATGTTTATTTTAAAATTTATGAATTTCTTATAATAAAAAATGATATTTGAGTTTTCCCTAAAATAGAAAATATAATATGTGTTTAGAAACAAAATATTCAGGGGGCGGTAATGTGTCTCTTTGTCCGGGACGATAAAATAACTAGAGCGGGGGTTGGTCCAGGGTGGCGGGGGGGGGGGGGGGGGGGGAGAGCTGGGTCCGTAATTTTATGGAGTTGCTGTGCTCGCTTGTACTATGTATGTTATATATATATATATATATAGAAGAGCGCGCGCGTATTGTTGCAAATGTTTAAAAGCGTATATCGTATGACTGTCATATTAGAAGCTGTGGAAACGTGGAGTAAGTGGCTGCATGAATTTCAGCACATTTACCTACCCCAGCTTCGCGAGCTTCTTCTCCCATTCTCCGTAAGTCGGCCTCGGTAATTAATTACTCCGTTTTAATTATCTGACAGCTAATTACGCGCACAATTATGAGGAGCAAACACGCCGGGGAATATTGAAAAGAGGGTTATCCGCTCCTACCCCTCACCACCCCTGCCAAACCTCTCGCCGAGCAACCCCTTGCAATCCCCGTTACCAACTCCCCCTCCCCCTCCTCCACTCCACCCACCACACAGAATCGGCGGAATTATAGACGAGAGAAATCCAACATCTGCGAGAACTGCTGAAAAACTTGCGTTGAAAAATCAGACGAGAACGCGTTTTACTGCGGAATTCATCGAGACTTATCTGCAGAATTTTCCAGTTGTCTGATGAATGAAATAAAAAAAGATGGAGGGGGGGGGGGGAGCAAAAGAAATCTGGCAAATTGGCGTTAATTTGCACTCTTATCCTACCGTTTCGCAATTAGTTCCGTTCCTCGTTGTTCCGTTCGCTTTAATTTCTCTCGGTAGACGCAATAACGATTACTTGGCGCAAAAATATATTTTTCATATCGGTGGATTGATGTTTTGGCGAGTATTGCGCTCGAGTAAAAAACGACGAGTGAGGGTGGGGAGAGAAAAGGATCCGGATGAAATTGAATGGTTGTTTTTCATTGAAACGCAAACGACAGTAGCACCGGGAGTGGAATAGGTAGGTGGAAAAGTGGTCCTGGGGGTTGAGTAGGGCGGGCAAGAGGAGGAGTACAGAGGGGGGGGGGGGGAGGAGTGAAGTTGAAGCGAGAGAAGGCAATTATTATTTTGAGTGCCTGGTGACCGGATCTGGGTGATATTTTATTTAAGGTACAATCGCCTAATAGCTCGCTTCAAGCGGATAGATAACTTTCCCCTGGTGCTGGAGGGAGAAAGAGGGGTGTTGGGTGAGGAGGGTGGTCTATAGGTTAGTCAGACGGAGGAGTCTGAAAGAGAGAGAGAGAGAGAGAGAGAGAGAGAGAGAGAGAGAGAGAGGTAGGATGGTGTGCGATGCGAAACGCGATAGAAGGAGGAGTGAGAGATAAGAGTGGTTGGAGGATTGCATCGTGGGGTATGAAGGGGTGGAAAGAGGTTTAAAGGGGGTGGAAGCTTCACATTAGTAAATTACTCACGCTGCTGCACAGCGTTCGTGTGCGGCCCGATACGTATTGCTTTTCTTTCAACCCTTTAATGGTTTTAAAGCATGTAACGGACTCAATTCCGATTTACCAGCGGCACACTTCAAGCATTTTTTCTTCTCTTCCCCGAGACTCAACACTACTTATCACTCGTCGCTCTCTTGATCAATAAACGCACTCTGATAACAATTATTATATATGAGAAGATTTTATCAATTTTGACACAACGGTTGTAAAGTATAAATATTAATATACAGGGACGAAGATGTAATTAAAGGTTAATTTTTCTCGTCGATTAAGAATTCGCGTTGTTACACGGGAAAAAGTATTACTCGACTCAAATAGATCTGGCATTGAATGGCACTGTTGAAATAATTTACTTAGTTTTAATTAATAACGGTTTGAATTGAAAGAAAAAATGGATTCAAACCAAATTTAATGAAATTCGATTAAAGTTGATTGATAATATTAAGTATAAATAATTTCAATGGGACTGTTCAAAGCGTGATTGATTGGAATGAAAAAATTTGTTTCTTAGCGTAGGGGTGACTTTTTTCGGAAATGAAACGAGACTCTGTTTATTAACGGCGGAGACGTGTCGCGTCGGTAGTGCGCGGTGGTGGAAAAGAGTGATGAAGGGGTTGATAGAAATTTCACGAACGAGCTATCGGCACGACACGGCAGGCCAAAGTACTCGGTCGGATGCGCACGGCAAACGCTTTGTCACGTGCTATGAAATCAATTTGCCATTTTAATATAAAACTTGCCAAATGCTCTCAGGTCTTATCGTTTCGACGAATCGTCGCATCAGCCGCTGCTTTTCAAATCGCCCACCCTCCTCCTCTCGCCTCTTTCACTATTTTTACGTATTAATAAATTATAGCACCGTTCGATTGATCGGAGACGAATAGATTTGGAATTAAATAAGCGATATTATAGCAACAGGACTCGAGAGGCACTAGGAATCGAGTCTGATTCGACATGAACCGATCGTTATAGATAAAAAATTATAAACGAGAAGCGAGAGATTTTTCGCATAAAGGAAAACAGTGAAAATTCAGTTATATCGAAAATTCTGGATTATGTGGCAATAATAATGCATGATATGTATACGAGTATAGTTTTAAAAAATGGCCAGTACGTGGATGAATATTAACCAGAGTGTTTTATAATGATTTGGTTGGGAAAAAGGGGGGAAAATAAGCCATAAAGCGTAAACCGTCGGTTCGTTCATGTAGGTCAGGGGAAACCTGCTGTTTTCGTCACCTGTCCACTCAGCGTGTGTTCATTAAATCCCCCTATCCATATAGATATCGTGTTGCAAACGAGAAATTAAACGAGAAAGAATAAGTGGAGGAACATTAAAACAACGAGGCATTTCTATAAGTAAGACCCTCCCCCCCTTCTCTCTATATCAGTGTTCCATCCACTTCATCCTCTGTTTATTATTTTTTCAGTTAATCAATTTATCCACACAAGAGTTTCGGAGCGATAAGAGGAAAACCTTGAAATACGACGAGTACAAAGAAAGCTTTCCCGCAGAGGAAAGAAAGAGAAGAGCTGGATGAAAGAGTTTCGATCCTATATATATATATACCTATATATACATCAGTCTAACAAAACTGACTTTAATTGTGCGATGGATCTAATTTATTATGTATTCATGACTTATTTGTTATAATTACACACGCACACAAGTGTGTTATTCCCGCAGAGTTTCTCGACAATTAAATACGTGGTTCCACTCGGCGGAGCGCGAAATAAATTCGCAGGAGGATTTTAATTTCCCTCTCCAGCCTTATCAGTCGTTACGCAGCTATAGCGTTAATTAACTGTTAAAGATTAATCGCACAATGGCGCAATTACAGGAAGGAGGATACCTCCCCCCTCTCCCCTCCCTCTGGCCCTTTCCCCCATTCGTTCGCCATCCTCGCGCGTCTCACGTTTCACCACCACCACTCTGCCACGAAGCAATACCACCACCACCACCACCACCACCACCACTACCATCGTCAAATCCTTTTGCCACGATGAAGAGAATGCACTGAATATTCGTTAGTCGCTGCTAATTGAGCGCCAAGTCCAATGTGATTATCGAAGTTAGTTTTGATCACCGATTCAAGTTTCTTGCCTGGCTTAGAGAACGAATATTCGGGGCTACGAGCTCCATACGCTGAATTACGAATGAGCGTTGTAAAATCTGAATTTACGATTAATCTCGACTATTATACCAGTGGCGGAACAGTTACGAGATGCCCCCACTCTCTTAACGTCTATTAAAAACCCACCCCTCCCACAGCCCCCTCTCTCGGATCCATTTACAGCTTAAGCTGCGGGAAATTTCGATTTTCGTCGAGAGAGTCACAACGTTTGTCAATCGTCCTTTTCTTTGTTTAAGCAGCCCGGCCCTCGTGCAGGGCCGCGTTTGCCGGATGCGTGCATGTGCTCGCGTATACTTTTGTTCGTCCTTTTTTTTTTTCTTCCCGTAGTCACAGAGCTCAAGCTGCTTTCGATTAGGCCGAAGGACAATGGCGTCGTGCTGCAGGAAGCTCGGCGCACAAAGGTATAGCTTTTTAATTGGATAACGCCACGTCGGCGTTATATTCTCACACGCGTGCTGCTATCCGCGCGCTTTCGATCTGTCGGGACGAGTATGCATAACCTGCACCCTAACCGGCCCCTTTTTGCCCCTCATCGTGCGCGGTCGCGTCATCCTTATCCACCTCTGCACGCCAATCCCCTTTCTCTCTCTCTCCCTTGGCGGAACAATTTAACCTTCGTCGATATCGAAACAATGTGCGAACTCGTTAAGCGTCGTCCTATATAGAGTCCCCGTATACGGATGAAAAAGAAAAGGCAAATTCGATATATCCAACCGCATCCGTGTCCTGCAAGATTTTCCCTCCCATTTTCCTCCAATTCCGCATGAAAATCTCTTCTTACACATTCGTGTATGTGCATTATACCGCTGAAACAATTTTCAATCGTATCTCCTTTCTGTAATTTGGTTGAACAGCGTCTATTGAAAACGACAAGTTTCTCTGGTTCGTCGGCCGAACGATATGAAATTTCTTGGGTATCGCGACAAGTACGGATGTAATTGTTTATTTATTGAAGAAAAGCATGTTTTTTTGTTTCGAGTGCCTTTGCCTCGGCTATGCGTCGAGAATTTTGCGAAAAATGTTATTTAAAAAGGGTGGAAAAACATGGGATAAAGCTATCGTTCGGCAGCGTTTGCTAATAAATTTTTATCCTCTGTAATAAGCGCTTGAATTTGCACGTGGGATCAAAAAATTCGTAATAATTTCGAATATTTTAGTGCATTACGGCGAATTCGCGTTTCATATCTGCACTTTGAAGAGGCGAGCCTGACGTGTGCAGCACGCTATAGGTTTGCATGTATGCGCGCACGACGCACACCCGCGTCCACGGTGATAAACCCGCTGGTTTGTGTGAGTTCGCACCGACAGGTTTGCTAAGCCGTATTACTGCATAAAATATGACGATTAAAAATGTTTAAAAATTACCACCTATTCTGCTCGGCAGCGCTGAAACATTCGGAAAATTTGCGCGCAAATTATTTTCTCCCGCTGTGCCGCGCTGGTGCAGCTGAAATTAAACCAGGATTTTCATCATTAAGGAACTATTGAAAATCCATCGATAATGACGAATCCAGAGAAATTATGCAATTTTATATCGATTGCTACATTCTTCCGCTGCAACGTCTATCCAGCATTCTATTATAGTGTAACGGGAATAAGTCGATTTCACAACATAATATAAGCTGCGCAGGAGTCGCGACGCTTTCTTTCAAGAACAGTCGCGAGCGGTATAATTAATCTATACTCGTGTCTGTATATACAGAGTGTCCCAAGCGAGCCGGAACAACAAATAAATTTCGAATATTAGGAATTTTAGAAAATTAAAGCTCAGCGATAATTCGCAGTAATTTTAAAACTATGTTAAATGGTAAAGTTGGTTGGATCTTGGGTGGAGTTTTGAAGGTCGTATAAAGGTCGTTCTGAATTTTTTCAAATATAGAATCCAGTATTTTCTAATGTATATTCTTGTAGCTGATCTCAAGTGCTTTCTGAAATACTATGCTAAAGTATGATTTCATCCAGTCGTTTGCTAGGTATTCGAGTTGAAATTATAAGTATAGATGAGCGCGACCAAGCGCGCGTACGTGTATGTCGCGTATAGTGGCTGCTCACACTACTTCAGTCAAATTCACACCTATATACGCAATTATAAATCAATAGATCTATCGAACGAATGGGTAAAATCATACTTAACAAAGTGTTTTGTAAAGCTTTTCAGCCGAGATGAGCTACAAAAATATCCAAAAAAATGTAGTTTCATTTAAAAAAATTCAAGGTGACCTTCGAGCGATCTTTGACACACGTACTCAAGACAAAACCGATTTTACCTTCTAACAGAGTATCGAGAATACTCCTATATATATATATATATATGAATTATCATTGAGTTATTGTTTTCTAAAACGCTTAATTTTCGAGATTCTCTTGTCATCGCAGCTCTTTTTCTGAGACACCCTGTATATAAAATTTGTATACCTGCTGTGCGACCAGCTCACTTACTTTTATACCCTTGAAGCAGAAGGTTGACGTAAAGAGATAAGCTTCTAAAGTTTCAGAAGGATCTTGAGATAGAGGGATAAATGAAAATAAGGATTGAATTTTCTAAAAATTTGTATTTTCATTAATTAATAAATGTGTTCGTGTGTGTAGCGCCTCGCAATTGCACGCTCGTGTGGATTTATGTATAGGGGTATATTACAAGAGTACTATTTTACACGAGGCAGCACCCTCTTAACAGGGAGTTTTTACGCCCCGGTAAGAGATGTCAAAGTTAACCAAATAACAGCTTTAACTAAACGCGAAAAACGCGCGCGCATTTACGAACCGGGAACGGGACGTCCGGCAAAACTGTCCTTACACTCGATTTATCAGTCGGAAATATATCTGTACAATATATACTATGCGCTATATAGCTCGATTGTTAATGTTCAATCGAGGGAATTTCATCTTGAGATCAAATTATAGGTTAAGGTCGGTAATAAGAATCGCAATGACGAGGTTTCGTGCAGGACGATCATGGGCTTGCCGCCGCACAAGTAGTCTCGCAGTCTCTGAAATTGTTGCATCAATAATCAGATGAACGTAATTGCTTGTTCGGTTCGTCCAATACTTTAATAGGAGCAATCGTTGGCTTAATTGATTCGATTTCCGTTTAATAAATCGAGTGAAAGCACCCGGGGAACCATGATACATCGGCGTCCCGCAGGAAGGATCGGCTGTCCCGTACCCGGTGATCAATTGTAAATACATAATCGTATCACACAAACTTTTAACAATATACAAAATGTACCATATTTACAGATTTAAATTACATGATTATCCTCATTGAGCCATTCCGGCCGAATGCATCGCATCAGTTTTTCTTTCCTTAATTCTTTTAACCTGATTCGCTCACCCTCCTCTCCTATCTCTCCACGTCTCTCCATCCCTCTCCCCTCTCACTCTCGCTCTCTCTCTCTCTCTCTCTCGCCGCTCCTTTCAATCTCTGTCCACAAGATTTTACTTGGGAGGAACAACGAAAAACCTCCGGGTCAATTTTGATTTTCCGGAGGCTCGCGGTAATTCCTCCGAACGAGCACCGTTTATATATCTCCTCCTTCATCCGCACATCGTCCTTTCCCTTGAAAATTACAACAGATCGGTTTGAGCACGCGAGAATCGCCATAATCTAAACACGCGCGAACGATGGCGTCCTGTCTTATCAATTTCACTCGAGTACGCGACAAAGAGATTTTCTCGCAAACAGCGAAACGGGAAGAAAATTGTTTGGACAGCCAACGATAACGTCGTCGGTACGCCGAATCAGGTGTAATAACAGTCTCGAGTGCAGTGGGAGTGAACGATTAAATAATTATTCAAGCTCGAAAGAAGAAAGAGGCGGAAGTTGCGCAGTCGGCGGCCGCAATGTTGTTCTCTAAATATTTTCTATCGATTTGAAGAATCTGCGCGAAATATCCGCGATACCGACAATAATAATTTTATGCACCGTTGCTCGCTTTAAATATCAATCGTTGAGCGTCTCGTTTCGTTTAATTGACCAGAAAATTCCTGACTGACTGACTTCAATTTTCTTCCCAGAAATGCCGCGAATAATGTATGCGGTTAACAAAGAAACGAGCAAACAAAGAACAATTAATCGTACAGTACAAATTCAACTCGAAGTTTGCAATTAAATTTGTTATTGAGCCTTGGCGTGTCCGCTATTATTATTACTCTCTTCTCTCTCTCTCTCTCTCTCTCTCTGTCGTTTTAGCATTTGCTGTTAAATCTTGCGCAACAACGCGAAATCTTCAAGGACGATCCTTTAAATAGTTTAACAATCTTTAAATTAATAAAACAATCTTTGTTTGTGAAAACAGGTGTCCAGTGTAACGAAACGATTCGTACAGGATAATACAATAATCAATGGCATATATATATATATATATATATATACGATATTTAGTCAAATATCCAATATCATATAGCTGTTCTGCAGTTTTATCCACGTTTCAAGAAAGGAAGAATAGTGCTGGTTTCGCATTGCGCACAGATACATGTCATGGATGTTTGGTTAAACAATACAAGTTGAAATCATTTTTCTGCTACTTTTGTTGTTTCGATTTAAACTTTTATTTTTACATTCACAGCCGTTAGTTGAAATAAGTGGTAAAACTAACGATTTAACAATTTAAAAAGCTAGATAATTACTATGAATGCGATGCTCAAGCGTTCGTCGCAAAGAAACCAGAAATATACAACACGCACTTACATATTTAATGTACATTTAGTCGGTGATTTATGGTCATGCTCTTTATTGCTTGTAACGGTGAATTTGTGTTAGTATTAATGTCAGCATGGCTGGGTTGTTCTCTCGCTGTCTCTCTGTCAACTGTCAGCCTGTCACGAGAATGCCATTTTTTAGCTTCTCCAGAATTCTCGTGGAATCCAGTTCATATTTTTGATATGTAGCGCGAATTACAGTTTTACCAAGTCGTATAGACGGAACCAGCGTGCTCAGCCCCCTCCCTCCTCTTCAGGAACGACATGAATCGCGAGGATGCTTGTATACCGGTAAATTTCTACGTTTAAAATTAATCTCAAATACGGCGGACAAACTTGATATTTTACATTTAGATCTACATTATTATTGTTAAGGCAAAAAAGTATGAATTTTTGATACGCGAGTCATCGGGTGCAGCTCGAACGAGATTTTCGTGTCGGTCGTTGAGAAGAGGGAGACCAAGAGGAGAAAGCCTCTTTTTCGGTTCATTCTAATGACGGTTGACAAGAGCGAGACTGTCTGTGTGTGGGCTTTTAGGAGATTATGAGCAAACGTTAGAAGAAGTCGAAGAAAACTGGCTGTCTGGTACGCCCCGTAGTGCCTTCTTCGTTCTTTCCATCATTGAGCAATGTGGTTATTATCAGGAGAGGCTCAAACACTAGCTGTGTCCCACTTTTTCACAAATCGGACTCGAATAAAAGTCCTCCTTCTTCATCATCGCTTTCTTCGGCAATTGTCTAGAGAGGCCGCATAGAGAGACGTTTCTTAAATCGATATTTGATGAAACGATGGATAAACCAATGATGATTGTTAATCGATAGCTATATATATATATATATATATATATTAAAAGGACTTCCTGACAGTTAAATCAGTCGACTATATTGATTCGTAATTTTATTAGAAATAAAGATATCGTTTCTCTATACGCTCTCTCTCTCTCTTTCTCTCTCGCACACACTCACTGTTCAACATAACAAGAATAAAGATCTTCGTTCCGCTTTGGATCTCTGACTCGTCGATCACAAGACACTGCACTCGAAGAAACGGAAATTGTCGTTCCACAAAATAATTCCATGAGATTCGAACAGAGTCGAATCGTCACAGAGAATCGTCCAGAATGTGGGCGATCGTTAAATGTTTATATACCACGAGGATCCCTAGAAACCTTTCTGAGAAGAGTGATCCACGCTTGGGATACACTAGGAGCCGACCTAAAGATGAGCCTAATCCCGTGTCACCGACTCTCTGGAGCATCGATGAAATTTGCTAGACTAAATAATATAATTCGAGTGGCGAAAGTGTTTAATTTGAAAATGTTTCGCAAACGCAACGGCCTGGTCCCCTAGGACAGCAGCAATATTCAGGCTTGTTCTCGAAGCGTGGAGGAATCAATGAGGGATTCAGTCGGGTTAACCAGAGAGTCCAGTCATCAGTCGAACACTTATATATTTGAAAATTCTACGATCACAGAGTTCTCGCGTTATTCGAGGACACGAAGCTTTGTCACACCTATAGAAGATCTACACCAGATTTACACCAGATTTACACAGCGTCCGATCGTTCCGTTTTGGGTATTCTAGTCGCAGGACTCCTGGGTGGTCCAGGGCGACCACTCCTGATGGTACTGCGGCGTTATTTGTACATGTTGCACAGGTGGAGGAGGAGGAGGGGCGGGGTGGACGATGGGAGGCATGTGTTGGTGGTGGTGCAGCTGGTGATGCAGTTGGTGATGGTAGTGTTGATGACCCGGCGGAGGCGGCGAATAGGGATCCCCCCCAACGGCGACGTCGACGACATCAACGACGTCCACCTGGGCTGGCAGCAAAACTGGATTTGGCTGCTGAGGGGAGGGTTGAACCTTCTTCGGGCGACCGACCGGGTTGGCGCCTCATTCTCGGCTCCTCCGCGGCCTGCCCACCTTGCCCTTCCTCACCGGTGCTCCTCCGTTTCCGGCTGCCGCCGTTGTTGCCGCTGCCGACGCCATGCTCGACGACTTCATAATTTTGTGCCAGTCCGTCTCGCATACCGGCGAACCCGAAAGAAGGTAATACCTGAAAACAAGATGGTCGTTCAACAATTAATCATAACCATTCTTTGCGTTTGAATCTTCAGCAGCGATATAGTAATCGGGGAGCAGGATTCATTATAGAAACCCCGCGACTCAGCGATAGGGAAGGGAATAAATTGGGAGGCAAGAAATTCGGCTACTTATAATTTTATTCATTAATCGCGAATGAGTAGATTTTATGCGGAACGGGGGGAAGAAGCTAGATAACAAGATGAAGAGTCGCCTTGCCTGGTCTCACGTACACCTATTATACAACTTGGCCATTTTTAATTCGCACCATACGACAATCACACTACGGGAAGGGGTGGGGAGATGGAAAATGGGGGGAAAAAATTGGAAAGTCGTGGGAAAAATCGGGGAGGAACGCAAGGGCGAGGAAAGATACAGTCCCCGCTTCACGACATCAATACTAAACAGCCAGTTGTAAAGTAGCAAGAAATTGATAAACAATTCGCGGGTCGGCCCACAATCGCTCCTTACAATTTCGGCGAGATCGGCAAAAAAATATCTGTCACGGCGTAAGGAGACTCAGAGTACGACGAGAAACACTGCATCACAGAGAATAGTCCTGTTCTTCCTTTTTCACCTCTTCCGTATCTTGTTTTCAATTCTGTATACCCTTCATTTTCGTAATCCACCAATCGATCCTTGTCATCGTCCCTTAGCTTTGATCCAGATCTCATTACACTAATCAATATTCATAATCGATTCTCGTTCTATTCCGTTTCCACAGTTTAGCAATGTAAGTGAGTTGGCTGCCCTGCCATGGAGTGGATTGGCCGGACTGTCCTATACCAACTGCAGCGAGATTCGAATGTGTCCAGGCGTCTAAATTCTACAGTGTTAGCGCTAGTGAGGAGGAGATCCTACGGAAGTGAACACAAAAGGGGAAAATATGGGAAGGGAATAGAATAATTTCAAAAGGAAAATATTATATGATATTATAGACCACGCATCCATCCACGTTTCCTAAAACCAATCCCTCCTGTGTCGTGCGCGGCAATTACAATGCTCTTATTTTAGAGGACTACATTATCGACATGCGGAAGATTGTTCCACTCACATTCGATCAGCGGCAATGTCAATATTGACTACGGTGCAGTGCCCGACCTCCGCAGCACTTTTGTTACGTCGAGCCCGAGTAACGTTACTTCTCCAGTGCGCTATAAAATCTTAGCCTATATGAAAAGTGTTGATATTTACGGTAAAAAGGGAAAACAGGGTGGCATCACAGTAAAGGGGGGGGGGGATAGATGAGGAAGTTATATGCTTTGTAACGTTTTCGCCATGTTACAATAATATATATATATATATAACTAATCGCTATACAATTATCACGAATTTCCCTCGTTTCTAGAACACTATATACACGTATGCGCTATTACGTGACTGGATGTGATAAGGCTTCTGACGTAACGCCAAGAAAAAGTATATGAAATATGAAATAGTTATCGCTATATAGATAACCGTGTGCTGGTTTTCCACAAGGCGGAAATAAATTAGGTGGGTAAAGTTTTCGCAATTTTTGCGTTATTTGCTTAGTCGCAGTCCTGCTCCTTCTCGCTGTTTATGATAATTAAAGAAATCTTGCAGGGGGATTATGTGGGGAGGGTTGATAAAGGGAAAAGGAGGGGAAGGAAAAAAAAATTTTTAATAGGGTGATGAAAAGCTGAGATTGCATTGAAAAAGCTCAGAAGCCATTACCTGTCGCCCGAGACGAGAGCACCACCACATTTTGTGCATGTGAAGCACTTGAGGTGAAACACCGATGCACCTGCTCTCATAACCAATTCGTTTGCAGGTATCGTTGAACCGCAGCTCGAACAGGCACCGCTATTGCCGAACATTCTGCAACAAAAGAAACAAACACATTTCAATGAGAAACATTGATGTATCAGTTCAACGATGTACTATATATATATATATATATATATCGTTTGTCCAGTATCAAACAATTCTTTATAAATAATTGACGGAATTTCAATTATTCTATTGAAAAAATATTCTAAAGTATTTGAAATCCGACTGTTTCGGATTCTTAGTTGATTCCTTCCAAGTTCAGTGGATAAATCCTCTGCCGGACTCTGCCTTCTCAAGGATTGTAATCGGATTTGTAGAATATTCTATACTTTCTACTCCGCCCAATCCTAGCATTGAAATGCTAACTTATCTATTGTTCTCGCCTGCAGCCTTATCCCAGAGCTTTGCTTTCGCTAAATTATCACGAAAAGTTACGAATACCAAAATAAGAAAAAAGAAGTATTTGCAAAGTATCCCGAGACTCTGCGGAGCTCCAAGATAATTACTGTAGAAGGTAGAAGCTTCGAAAATTAATCGACGGTGCGACTAAAATGAGGTCTTCCGATTGGTGAGATCAGTGCGAATCCAACTCTGTTTGGTCAACTCTTATATATATATATATATATATATATAGAATTATCTAAGCTTCACACACAAGAAAATTTTACTTATTCGTATATATAATGGTTATAAAACGTGCTTGAGAGAGAAATTCCTTGCTTATAACTATATCTTTCGAAGAAGTATAACGTATTTGCTTGATTGATCGATGCTTTATTCGGTTTGTATTTGTATATTTTGTGACGTTACTGTCTACCCCAAGGGATGGAATAGAAAGAGAGGGGGAAGTGACCACCCACAACCCACGCAAACGCTCCAATCAGCAGCGACCTAAAAAGAGAGCCGGGTGCCTTCACGAATATCTTCCGCGAATATTAATATCATCATAGGGGATTCTAACCCTCGTATACTAATTAGAGGCAGTGGTGCCTCGAAAACTACTAATAATAACTCAATTTACTATAAAAACCCCATTTTTTTAAAGCTAGTGCAGTTATCACGCTACAATAATCTATTCAACGCTATTTACGCGGTCTAAACTATGTTAACACGTCTTCGCCTAGGTAGACGCTGCCTAAATTGTGCGGATACGGCTTGATGATCGACCACGTGGCCGGTCGGATCTCGTGCGCGAGCCACCAGTTGGCGTTCGCGATTTCATCTACCGAGTCGCGTGCCATTTCCGCGCGCCACCAGCGGATCCTTCGTCTAACTACGACGTATGACGTCACGCGAATGAGTCCCTTCCTTCGCCAGTCTGCGCGTCATCCCATCGCGGTTACCAACGGTCTAGTCTAACTCTCGCTCCGGTTCGATCAAAACAAACGACTAGCGTTGTTTTGAATTGGGTCTACTAAGGGCGAGGACCACCAAGCCCGCCTTGGGGCTAGCCGGGCTAAACTCATAAAGCTCACGTAACGGAAACTATACTACTTTAGCGCTAAACTATACCACTTTAGCCCGGCTAGCCCTCAAGCCGGACTTGGTGGTCCTCACCGTAAGTTGTCGAATACCCAGAAAACTGCTACAATATGTCCAAGCCTTGATACGTTCAAGGGGAAGTGTCAATCTAAACTGTCGGAATCACTATTTTATGCTACACTCGCGTAATAACAATCTTATTCGGGTCTGACACACAAAACTATGAATTTACTTATGGGACGTCCGATGGATTGACTCCTCCCTAGAAGCCCTGCGGAACCAGTGAAAATTCGCAAGGGCCAGTGCTTCCCTATGGAACAGATAGTTGCTCAATAGCAAATTGGGGGCTAGCGATTACCCGAACGTCACAGAACAAAAATGCACAAAACGAATGTTTACCCTAACTTGTGCCGTCCGATTCTTTCTCTCTGTTTCTTTTGAAAGGTATAACGAGTAAGAGTGTGTGTGTGTGTGTGTGTGTGTGTTGGTGTGATCGATATAGCGAGAGAGGCGTCAGTTCCCGTGAAAACGTTGCAAGAGACACTTGTAAATACGACGCCTTGAGGCCTAGAATAAAGACGCGTGCTTGATTGCGAAATGAGGATTGTGGAGTTTGTTTCCCTTTTCTGTTTACCCCCTTAATCGAACCACTAAAAAGGGAAATATCCTACACTCGTCCTCTTTCTGTTTCTTGCCCCGCTGTGCTTGCCCTTAGGACACTGTAGGTCATCTTTGCCGATAAGATAAGAGTTCGCGGCTCGGTTGGCAATATCGTTGCACTTATCGACTTTATTCGATTTCCGAATGCAACGACTGCTGCTCTGTCGCGGACTTTATATTGGCGGGGGCAGTCACTATAGTTGGTCTCTGTCACTAATAATATTAAAATTACGAGTGATAGGGCAGCGTGCGCGGGAGCAGGTCATGCCCTGCGTCTGTCCCTCTACGTACTCATCTCCCAACACTAAAGGGAATCGATAAGTCATTGGTGAATAATCGATGACTTATCGACCGATTACTCCCTATCTCATGAGAACGATCCGCTGACCTAGCGTTTAAGATCAGCAAAGCGCTAGGTAGCAACTTTTGTAACACTACAGGAACGCAACATTATAATATATATATATATAAAAGAGAAGATTTTAGGAGGGGAGGTTCGCGTGGTTGATTCAGGAGTAACGAGGAGGGTAGAAATAACGAGTAGGAGGAGGGGCAACGGGAGAAATAGGTAAAAAAGAGGAGAATTAACGCAGGGAAGAATTGAAACGTCATTCCACGAGCATTCATCGTGTGGCTATATAGGGTCTAGTTGGCCTGCAGCTTGCTACACGCGTTCGATCAGATCTCGCGACAGATAAATTAGCGATTTAATTATAGAACTGACGGGTAGTAATTAAATTAATATCGAGAAACCGCGAATCCAGTTCGATGCGAGTGAGCTACAATGCCGCGCTTTTTCTATATTTATATATATATACATGAATTTATGTACGCGCGCGTGTGGGTGAATCGGAAATACGAATACGCAGAGCGGTGCACGCGTGCAAGTTGCGCGGTTCGCCTGGTCTCTCTCTCTCCCTCTATCTATCGCTGCATCCCCCATCCTTATTCCTCCTTCTTCCCTCGAAAACAATAACGCGTAGCGCCAATTAGTTTTTTTTCCAAGCAAATTGCTCGATCACACTCCAGCGCTCGGAAACTACAGTTCAAATACAATATATGCATTGTAATTAAACATTTGTTTGCTTTTGAAAAATCAATGCGAAACACGATCGTACGTTCAACTCTTGCAAATCAGTTAGTTACAACGTTTCAGAGAAGTGTTCGTCGGATTATGCCTTTGTAAGTTTTTGAACAACGGCTGCTATTCGTTGCATTGGAAAAGTAGGAAGAGTGAGAGGGGCAGGAGGGGGGGGGGGGGAGGGGAGGTATGTACGTATGGGTTCATTTGTAGCGTGCAGAATGCCACGAGAGGCACTAATTGGATCAAAATGCAATATCAATTAGGACGCGATTCTTGCCGGTTGAAAATTGAGAGAAAAATAAATCGACGAATGGCTTTGCTCGATTAGCGAGGGAGGGTTGATTGTTCAACAAAATTTCCAGAGGAGTAATTTTATTTAAAGTTAAGCGTTAAGTTTTAATCCCCGGCTTGCTGTCGGACGTATAATTCAATTTTCTTCCGCGGAGTTGTCAGAGTGCGCAATGCTAGAAAGGCGAGCGAAACGTGTGTGTATTTTCTTGCTCCTAGGAAGCTACGTGTCTCTTTTCAGTCCCTTGCAGCCTGTTTTAACCACCGTCCCCCCTCCTCCTCCTTGCCCCTCCGACATCCCCATCCAAAGCAGGATCCCCTGCAACATTTTCGACAAAGGGAAAGGGAAAGCCAGGAAGAAAGAGACAACAGTGGCTCCTGCGATAGAAAAGGAAGGGTCCTTTTAGTTGGTAGCAATGGCGATGACGTTGGGTTGGGGGTAGGGCCAGGAAGGTAGAAATAGGTTTCAGCATATACTCGCGCGCACACGCACACACGCGCGCCTTGCACCACCACCGAGCTAGATGGAAAGATAAATTTGCGCGCGTATACGCGTTTGCGAGTGTGCGTGCGCGCGCATGTAGAGTTCGCCTGCTAATGAGTTGATCCCCCTTGCTCCCCCTCCCACTTTAATTGTATAAAGCGCAAATTGGGCGGCTTTAATTAGCGTAATTATTTGGTCCGCCCGGCCGTTTACCAAGATTCCTACATTGCCCGGAAGAGTCCCATGAATGCAATGCAAATAATTCAGCTGAATGTACATCGAGATCTCGTACCCGCACCCCCTGCAAACCCTCGTCGTTCTCTTTTATTTCCATTGAAATCGAAATTTCTTCCTCTACCCCCTCCCCCTCCCTCGCTTGCCCCTTTCCCCTCCCTCAACTCCTCCTCTTCATCCACCACCACCACCCCATTATTCCCCCTTCTCCGTGCGTCTACTTTCCTCATATACACGCTCGCGAAATTTCATTAATTAATTCTACTACGCGACTACACTCCCAACTTGGCCAATCATTTTCGAATAATGGCCCTCGTTTAATTTTCAAACAGTTGCTTAAAAAGGATTAGCTTGGGTTTCGCTATACGATTTAATCGATTTGATAAGTTTATCGGATCAATATATATATATATATGATATTATTATTATAACAAAACTTGATTGATCTCCGCGCGCGACTTTAAGAAAATTCTCTCTCCGTGTTGCCTAACACGAATTTCGATGGAGGATCGAATCAGTCGCACAAGTAGATCGATAAAATATGATCCATGAACAATTAATCGAATTACATTTTGCATTGAGATTCTCTGGCTAGCTAATGAGATTGCATCGGAGGACAAGGAAAATTTAACGAAACTTCTTAAATTACCGATGAAGCTTCTCTCCCCGGGATATCCTCTGACGTAGGAATATAGCGCAAATAATTCAGGCGGACGTGTAAGGAGTAAAGGGAATGGAAGGGAGGGGAGAGGAGGGAAGGCTCCTTTTATTCTAATTGAAATCGAAATTTCGCCTTCTTTTTGGCCAGAGCGCGCCCAATGCTCGATTTGGCTTCACTCGGGCTTTTGTATCGAGATCCCAATCTACGGAAGCCTCCTAATAGCTGGAATTAATTATTTTCGGATTAACGCAAGCCAGTTCCTTACTGGCATCCAGTAATCTCGTTGTGTTTTCTACATTCCCTGCAGCTTCGTCCACACACAAAAATCTTCTTCGTTTCTCTAACGGTGAAACCTTTTCTCGTATATTTTCTTGCGTAAGAATTTTCTTCGATGGCTTCATGCGACATGAAATATAATACATATATCGAATTATTTATATTTAATGAACGAAGATCTATATGGTAATCAGTGGGTAATGGTCGCCAGTTTACATTGAAGAATTACAATGTTAAATTGATGAGAAGACGCTCGACGAAGGTAAATCTTGGTCCTTAGAGCTTGGGGATATAATAACGATCAGTTATGTTCTCGAGTTTTGCGATTAATTAAAAGCTATTGTATATATATATATATGTAGTATACATATACACATATAAGCTAGCTGCGATAATTGGCGGCATACGATGACGCTCCAAGACGGAATTTGCTGATGAATTAAATTGGAATCGGTTGTGCGTTCGGTAATGATGTAGCTTGTTGGAAAATACGGACGGGAAAATTAACTGGCTCTCTTCAGCAATCTCTGGCCTCTCCTTTGGCCGTGCAGAAAATGATTGGAGACTTAGCAACAATTTGCCCCTCGCGACAAAACTTTTTGCGCGCAAAGTTCCGTGCCGTTCCCGGAATCGGGCTTAATAAAGCCAATCGAAATAAAAAAGGAGGCAGCGGCAGCAGGTTCTGCACTGGTGGCGCTGCTGTTGCTGTTGCTGCCGCTGCTGCTTTCCGCTAACCATTTAATTCAGTCAATCAAAATACCTATTAGCCCGCGAGTTCAATTTGGTCGGATCCCACCGAACATTGCTGCCATATTAAAAGATGTCTGAGATATTGGACGGCCCCCGCAGCAATGGCTACGAAACCGGATCGTCCTGACCGAACAAATTAGCCGAGAGACCCACCCTGGGCCCGATCATCGCACAAATCCGTCTCAAACATTTTAACGAACTCGCTCTCCTACATCCCTCCCTGTATAGCTCTGCAGCTTTCCACTTTTCCTACGCGCGTATCGAGTCCCAATAATTATGCCTCTCTCTCTCTCTCTCTCTCTCTATATATATATATATATAGCTATATAACTTTGATAATTGAATCGGCAATATTCAAAAATACCTCTCTACGTCTCTTATATTTTATTTTTCAATTATTTGCCAATACTTCAATAAATATCGTCGTAAATTAAATCTCTATAACTCTCTCGACCTTTCATATATGTGTTTCCCGAATGGCTTTTATTAGATTTCAGGTTAAATAAACAAATTGAAGGGGGCGCCACAGAGCAGTAAAAACTTTCGAATATTTCGATGTTTATCGTCGCATTAATGAGATTGCGGAATTATGCAAGGGAGAGGAGAAAGGCAGGAGGTGGGGTAGGAGGGGGATCGTGGCAGAAGAAAGAGACTCTGCTCACGCGTATCTATGTGTGTGTGTGTGTGTGTGTGCATGCGTGTGCGCGCGTACGAGCGTGCGATTTGATAGTGGAAGAGATTCGATATACCAAAAAGTTGGAAAACATTTTCGTTATAACATTTATAGGTACGTTTTACGAGATTGGCCACTTTGTCGTTGGAACGGAGCAGTTCGTCCTTCGGGAATGGCGAAATGGATCCAAACAATGTAATTACTTATTGGCAATAAGTAAATGGAGAGCGCTGGCTCGGGGTAAGTGGGGAATGCTCGAGGCTTTTGAGGTCGGGGCGAGACCCGAGCCAAAGGGGGAATAGGACTATCGATGTTGCCACTGGAATAAGAAACTCTCTCTGATCTATCATTTCTTCAAAATTCGCGTGAATTTTGGATAACATTCTATCAGTGCTGATGCACATTTAATCTCTCTCTCTCTCTCTCTTTATATATATATATATATATAGCAATTTCTTAAAGCTCGCAGGCCCCCCTCGAGAATTTTACCAAATATTACAAATTATTACTGCAGAGGATATAGCTTTAAAAGATTAATTGGAAGATCAAAAGATCTCTATCTCGAAATTAAGCAATGACTGCCAAAGTATATTCTCATTAAATTTTATTATACCACATATATATATATATATATATATATATATATATATATACTTATATACCGCTTCCTTTTTTACTTTGCGCTAATTATTGGAGAGTAATTGGCCATTGAGCGAAATATAATCAGTTGGAAAAATTTCATTGGAGCACGTTTTGAAGTATTTCGAACAAGTGCGGAAGAGATGCACAGACTCGCATTATTCAACGGGGAAGAAGCTGTTAATTTAAATGAATTAATTAAAGCGAACGGGGCCCAGGCAGGTTCTACGAAATCGAGTAATTATTGCGAGCTCGTGCTGCGTTCACGAGTCCTCCGTGTCTGCGTTTACCAAATCTACCCAGGAAAACCCTTTCCTTTTAAATTTCCCCTTATAGCTAAAGCCTTCTCTCTTTGCTCTCCTTCTCCTCCCTGCACACAGCTGTAAGGAGTCAAACCATTTTTCATACAGATATAGCTATTTATACCGCTAGTTGTATATACGTATACGTGTAACACTATCGACTGTGTGAAGCATGCTATAATTTATTTCATTTAGCTTGATATCGTGCCATCAATCAGTGTTCGATCGAGAGCTAAATATTTTAAAATAGAGAAGATCGATCGATATATATATATATGTAGTTGAATTTATAAATTCTTTTCTGTGTAAACTTTTCCAGTACTCTGCATGGACACTGCAAACATCCAGAGAACAGGTTCTTCATACGTGTCTGTGCACAACGAATTTCTCTACGAGTGTATTGGTACGTGTGTGCTGGTATAGAGTATCTCTAGGAGTAATAAACTCTACGCGTTTGTAAAGATGCTCGGTGGATTAATATTTCAAACGTTCGTTAATAAGTGGTACGAGGGGGGGGGGGGGGAGGTCTTTGCGGAAGAGGGAAGCTTTGCGATCGATTTGGGCTTCTTTGCGTGACTAGTCTGATTACACGAAGCAATGTAAATAAAAAAGAAAACAAGAAAATTGCCAGTGGATGTAGCTGCTCCCAGGGCTCCGCGAATCCCCTATCTCTCTCCACTCGCGTTAGTTAACCAATGATTGAAATCATTCATTAATCCAACTCCTACGGGGAATTTGTTTACCGTATACCCACATTCGTCATTCGCGTAGGAGTTTCGAATCTAGAAACGTTTATTGTCGGTTGATTTTGATTTATAATTCGTCGGAGAAGGAAATAAAGCAAAATGGAGGAACACGATTGTTTTTAATTAGCGGCAACTTAGTTTCTCCCGAGGTTTTCTAAATCCTTATCTCACCCACTGGAATTAGTTGAGCAAGCAATAATTTAAATTATTCATTAATCCAATTCACGACAGGTATATTTCTTTATACCAAATTTCTATTTTTCTAAAGGACTTGACATAATTCTAAAAATATTTTTTTATCATCAACAGATTTTCATCTACAATATAATTCGTTGGAAAATAAGAGAGTACATGAAAAGGGGAGTAATGTGCGATTGTTGTTAATTAGCGAAAAGTCGGCAGTGTTTGGAAGAAAAGAGTGGTATAGAGACGCGATAACAGCTGGGTGATATTATCGTTCTATTTTGCACGTGGCGGCTAGCCTGGGGAAAAATATTTTCGTAGCCATTTACATATAGTTACTAGCGAGCCGAAGCAAGCCGAGCAGAGCCGAGTGCTGGCGCAGCGTGTGGAATCGAAGAGCGAACCGGTTCATAGCCGCCGTAGCATGCAAACGATAGTCTCTTACTCTACAATCCACGCTTCCATAGTATACATGTGTGTATGTATAGGTAACGCAGGCGGAAGAGACGAAACACAGGCGGATCTCGGCTCCATTCGTGCAGCTGCGCACGTTTCACGTGTTCCCGGATGAGTAGCAGGAGTGCACTGCACTATACAACGCATAACCCGCATTTCACCATTTTAATTCCTGACTCTTAGACTGCTTTAATATCCAAATTAATGCTCCTTCCTCGCTTTTAATTCCATTGAGTAACGAAATTATAGCGGGGGCGGTATTGACAAAACGAGACTTTTAGTTGGCAGCAGTGGGGTTGGAATCGTGGCTTGAGATTTCTTCGAGGAAGGGAGAAAAGTGAGAGAGAGAGAGAGAGAGAGAGAGAGAGAGAGAGAGAGAGGGAAAACTGTAGAAAAAGTGAAAAAATGCAGCATTAATGCTATACACAGGTAGAAAAAAACGAGGCTAAGTAGAAAAGCCCCGGTAATAAAGGCGGATAACAGAAACTCGAAGGAAGTTGCTTCTTGCAAATATGTAAAATACCGCTTGTTATTACTAGGTGTACATGTGTACTTGCCTATAAAGTGCGCAGTTTTTCTATACGAGCCAGGAAGATCCGGCCGATATTCTTGGTCGGCCGTGGCTATAGGTACACCGGGTATATTTAAGCGTGCTTATTATCATATAAATACAAGTTGGACTTTCAATTTACGCACTGGAAGCCTCTCTTTCTCTCTTTCCCTCTGTTTTACTATAAAACCTATACCGAGCAACACACCCATAATTACAAAGTTGCAAAAGTTATTATTGTTATTACCGTATCGTTTAGAAACTTTCGTTGCCTCCGATGGACACATAACCCACTCCCCTGCGCCACGACCGCACCTCTGCAAAATCATCCCCTACGTTCTCCACAAAAATTTACTCCGTCCCACGGATCCCCTCCCCCCCCCCCCCCCTTTACTGCAAACATCCATTCGTTTTCGATTTTTACTCGATCGGGGATGACGAGTTTCGTCAAAGGTATATGTCTTCCACCTCGTATCTCTGAGATTTTGAAGGAATATCTCGCTAAATTTTGGAGAGATCGTTGGATTCCAGCCGAATCGGCAGGTATCGCGTGCAAATGGGAGCACCTGCTGGGTCGCTTAAATATATACAGCTCGTTGGAGTCCTGGGGGGATGGAGGCGTCTTCGAGTGGACTGCACGAGCGAGTTTTCTCCAAAGCAGTTTGACTGACGCGGATAAGTGGGTTGCGTTGATCAAAAGTATGCACTCGGAGTAAATTGGACAGATGCAACGGTGACCAGTTGGTGTTGACCAAAAAGGGGGGAGGGGGTGGAGCACACGGAGGCGCAGTTTGGATGGTTGGGCTGTAGGAAGGAGCTGCGTATGGGGTGTGGGGGATTCGAGATACAGCGAAGGAGGAGGTAGAGGGGCAGGGGAAAGTCCGTACACAGGGGTGAATAGGGTTAGGATGGGAAAAAGGGGTTGGGGTACGCTCGTAGAGGCCCGGTAATGAGGGAATGCGTGCCACCCTCCTGATAAGGGTGTATCTCTCGGCGCAGTGGTTGCACACTCCTGTTTACATCGTCGACCAGACCCTGTTACGCAACCTTAGGATATCCCACCCCCTTCCCCATTCTTTTCCCTCCTCGGCTCTCCCCACCCCTTCGATCGGACAAACCGCGGTGACCAGTCGCTGCTGGTCGTTCACCAATTTCCAGCAGCGATCGTCGAAAAAATTCCCATATTTCCCCTGCAATTATTTATATACGAGAGGACGAATGCTGTGCGCGATGAAGGTGCGTGTGGGGAAGAAGAGTACAATTTCTAAGCCTCGTTAAAGGGCAGCGCTGAAAAGGTGCAGATGTGCAAAGGCAGAGGCAGAGGAAAAGACTAGAGGTGTATAATGCGCGAGCGAGGCGTTTAAAGTGCGGAGGAGGAGGGGTCGTTTGTTTCTCATGGAGAATCTCCCGCCTCCTGACTTCATCAGTGCTCGATTAAACGGATACATTCAACAATTTTCACGAACGAGTTGGGTTTTGAGTCGAAAAGGGACGAATGGAAGATGCGGGAGCGTGACGAGGCGTGTAGCAAGAGGAAAATGTGGGTGGGGAGGCGAGGTGGGAGGAGAGGCGAGGGAGGTTGTCACGGAGGTTGGTTATAATTTTAATGACGGCATGTCCGCGCGCAGACTATTAAGAATACGCGTCGCTAGAAACTTTTAACGAGACGCTACCACCCCCTGAACTCCATTTGGTCTATCTCTCTCTAGCTCGCTCCTGCTCCCCCCCCCCTACGGCTCCTTCCCTCCTCCTTACTCCTATTTTACCACTGTAACCATCTACCGCGCGCTCTCTATCCAATTTGCGTCACTCCTTATTCCTCCACATCGCCCTCTGTCTTCATCATTTCCCCTTTATCTTTCTCTAACCGTTTTGCTTTATCTCTTTCGACTCGTTCGTCCTCGCTCTGTCTCCCTTTTCGACCCGCGTCCTCCCCTCCTGCCTTGGTTTAGTTTACCCCCTCCCCCCTCCCCTCCTCTCCCACCTTATCACCTCCCTCTTCCACCATCCGCCTATGTCGCTGTCGCGTAAATAGCGCAACGAGGAAAAAGGACAGCAATCATCCGCAGCGACCTTTGTGTACGGGAGAAGGAAGCTAGAAGAAGAAGAAGAGGGGGGAGGGAACCACCACCCGACTCGGCATTATGTATTTTATAATGATCTCACAACAAAATTGTAATTTGCAACACCCACCCGATGTCGCCCTCCATGTTCGTTTTCTTTGCGCTCTTTTCGTCATCCTTTCGTCGTCTCCTCTACTCCCCCTTCCCCCTCCTCCCCTCTACTTTAAACCCCACCGCGGAAAAGTTCTAGTTTTCTCTCGCCTCTCGAATAACAAACGTTGAACCGTTGGAATAAATACCGATAGTATTCGTCGCTCGCGATATTCTCCGTTCTTTCTTCTACACAGTCCCGGTGTATAGTGCATTAAATTGATCAAACACAGCGAATGAATTAGATGAAGAGCAAGGAGGGATATAGTGGGGGGATGGATCCCTCGACCAAGAGGGTTTGGGCTTCGGCCCTTTAGCATCTTTTTCTCGAATCGATCGACCTCCTCCGGAAGGGTGCCCCCTCCCGCGAGGGGCAATTATCCTTAATTCTGTCATGCTATATATATATATATATATATATATATATATATAAAGAGTTCCTCCATCGTTGTGCACGATATGACGACGAAAAAGGACAACGAGGAATGGCCCGGACACTCCGGAGAAGAAATGTCGTTCAATCTACATAATCATTAATAGAAAGAAAATTTATTTAACCCTGTAGGCGAAGAGCTCGTTATTTCCTGCGAGCTAATTTGAATACATTTGCCCCGCAGATGGTAAATTAAAATCCAATTTCGGTGTAATTTCGTGCTATTAAATGCGATTGGACCCCCTACTCCACCTTACCCTGTGCCCTTATCCTTCCGCACAACGCCTTACAGTCTCGTCTGCTTTCTTTTTCCTCTGCCGCTCCCCTCCCCCCAAGCCCCCTATACCTCCACCTGCGTCTACCATTCTTCATTCTTCCTCCAATCCCCTCTCTCTGCCCCCCCCCCCCCCACCTTTTCCTCTCCGGCGCACAGATCCCACACCGACTCTTTTTTTTTAATTCTACCAGATACTTAACCCACTTCCTTACCTCGCAGCGAAAGATTCATCGTCAAACAATCTGCTATTATCCAATAATCGAGTTGGCAAATAAGAGTCTCCAGGATGCCCAATTCTCAAACTCTATCCAGCTATTATTCATTCTGCGTTTTTCGTGTCTTTGTGTCATCCGATGAATTTATTAAACAACCTTTGCGAAATTACTGCTCGGGTGCCGAAGAAAACTTATAATGAGTTTAATTCGGAGACAAATTCCGGTAAACAACGTCATCCAGAAAGCAATTAGTTTAATGGCAATGAGATAAAGTTTTTTCCTGCTCGGTAATAAAGGAGATTTCTTGATAAATTCTCGCATAAATAATGATTTTATTATTGGACGATAATCCTGGTTGGAAAATATGTGTGGTATTGGGTTGGATAATTATTTCCGCTAGACAATACACAGGATGAATAATGGTAAACGTCAACATTCCGGCAAGCCTGTCGAGCAATACAATCTATAATAACAAAGCAACGCGTAACGTTTATAATGATAGTTGTGGCTAGGTGTAACATGATGGTATACATATATATATATATATAAGTGCATATACCGTGTACAGGAATCTAACATGTAGAATATTTATATAATATAGAACGAGAGAGAGAGAGGTGGGTGGAAATGGGAGGGGGTTACGGACGACTTAATGTGTTGAAAACAACAATGCTAAAGATAGCATAATTTGAACATGGGAAAGCTGGCGCACGGTTAGAATCACAATAAGCAGAAGCAACAGTAGCAGAAGCTTGCACAATTTTGGATAATAAAGCAGATAAACTGTAGACTTACATGTTTACATTTGGACGCACTCTCCGTTACATTATACGTGTGTATAGTGTATTCAATGTCGGTAAGTAAACGTACCGCGCGCGCGGAAACTACGTTATTCCCTACTAAAGTTGCTCGAGTGGCTGAATTGATTGCTGGATTTATTTTCATTTAATTTCCCTCCATTTCAATTGGAATTAAGCTCGACTCATCGCAGACACTCGTCGACCAGCTTTAACGTACAATTGTTCATTATGTCGAGCCCCACCCTCTCCTCGGCAAATTAATTTCACGAATTTATTTGAACTTGCTATGCATTAAATAGATTAATCCAATTCGGTGCTTATCAATTTATCAGAACAATAGCGTCGCTTTAATCGACGAATCGCGCAAATTTCATAGATTCGTTAAAAACTTGGCGCGATATATATATATATATATATATATATATATATATATCTATAGTACCAAGATTATTAATTAATTTGTCAAGTATGTATAACAATTCCGCAAGGTTATTCCGTTCAATTTCTGAGTTTAACGTCGATTACAGCGGGATTGATAATTATGCAGCTGTTTAAATCTGCGAGATTACGGTAATTGATTCGAAGCTTGCGAATTTTTGTAGCTCTTTTGCGAGCTAAGTGTTTGCTCTGTTGACGAGATGATCTCGAGGAAGGTAATTTTATACGTGCGCGCGCACACACACACACACACACATATAGAGAGAGAGAGAGGGTTGAATAAGAATGGCAAGAGTCGATGAAGTAGCAGGTGAGTATAATTGCGGATAATGCAGTTCTTAGCGACGAAGATGAACTGCGCGACCGCGAGGAAAAAGAGTTAATTATATACCAACGCACACATATACACGTACAAACCGATACATCTATATATAAATACAGTTGCTCCTACATTTTTCCCTCTCTCGCTATTATTTTACAATTGTTTTTATATCGAGGGTTGATGCTTCGAACAAGCGAGAATCGTTCATCTCTCGCAGCAAGCAGCAACGTGATCCTATGCGTACACCCCCCCCCCCCTTGTTCACTTTCCCCCCATCTACCAAAATCACAGCCCGCGACAGCAATCATTTCATCCATGCGAAAGTCTCCCGAACGTCAACAAAGTTTTTTCCAAGTTTAAACCGAATAACCAACGCTATATTATATATATACACGTCAGTTTCATATAATCATTTGTCGAATCGAACGATCCTTCTCTCTGGCTGAACGATTGATCATTCGAGACTGTGCGCGAGACTATCAAAGGAATGACAGTAGTTTCTCGAATGAACTTCCAAGGCAAGTTTGTCAATTAAATTTGATCTATATTTGTGTGAGAGTGGACAGATACGGTATTGCAGGTTTTTCCGTCGTTTGTCGCGTCCGTGTCTCTAAATAAGCGAGCGCGTGCACACACACTCGTGCGCGTATAAGAATGTAAGTAAATACTGTACGGTGGAGCTCGTATATATACAATCGGTATACCAACGAATGGTAGGACGAGATATCAAATAATTGTCCGAGCGGCAAAGAGCTCGTACGATTTGCATAAAGTGCGATTAACGCTACTTTTCGTTAAACTGAATGTGCTCCTCTTGGCCTCCGACCTCCGACCTCTTCCATCTCTTTTCATCCTTCATAAACCGTGCACTTGAGATTGTCCATTCTTCTCCTTAATCAAATTTCGTGTTTTGTCACGCTACCAAAAACTGGCTTGAAATTAATGCATTCGCTTATTTCGTTAGACTAGACGCGAGCCATTGAAAGTTCTACAAACGACGTCATTCCCGATGGTGGGAATTCGTCTCCACGAGGAAAATATTTATTTGGGAGGGGAGAGAGAGGCAGACGGGGAAAATGATTAAACGTAAATGACTTGTTTATTCTGGGTAAAATGATTTCGTCTGTTACCGGCAATTGCTTAGAGTTTATTGTATATCTTGAATTAGTATGTAGAGAGAGGGTGGAGGTGGGGGGGTAGTGATAGAAAGAGAGAGGGCATGTGTCTGATAGGAGAGAGAGAGAGAGAGAGAAGTAGGTTCATCCTGTGCTTCCGTCAATGTAAATATTTTGTTTTCTTGTGCCTTCCCCTCGGTTCTTTGTCTTCTGCTCGACTATAACGCTCTCGCCCTCAACCTTACCCTTTCAGTCGCTCCACTCACTCACTCTCATTATACAAGTACACAGATGCATCTCGTTTCATCCCTGGTAATTACTTATTAAATTCCTAGGGGTTGGGGTTCCCAGACCTTCCCCCAACTCCCCTCTCTTTCTGGTCTGCTCTATAGTCTGAGGGTATTATATATATGTATATGAAGGAGAGAGGGGGGAGAGGGAAATACAAGGTCCGACCGAATTGTTTTCCCCGTTACCGTGAAAATATGCCGGGCAACGATCTTGCCGCGTAATTGGATTATTAATTAGATTGTTAATGAGACAGATTTCTCGTGAAAAGCTCTCTTCCACCCTTGCTGCAGCTACCAGCAGCCAGCCAGCCAGCCTCCCCATCAGCAGCACTCCGATTTCACGGATTCTCCCCAAGTTTCCGAGGCATCATCGGCTTGCTCGCGCAACTTCCGCGTGACGTTCCCAATTCAAATAGCGAATTCTAACCTGTTGTGTGTGCTCTCTCCCTCCAACCATCACCGCAACGCGCGCATTCGATATACTATAATAGACGAAAGTTTTCAAGAGGCATAATAAGTTCGTCAACTTGAATTCTGCCGCATGATAAATAATTGGGAAATTGCAAGTGTATAGGCATCAATTGCAAAACTTTTCGAATAGTTAGAGAGTAATTGCTTGTTTATATGTTAAAAGGAAATTTAGTGCCGCGCGTCTTTATTAGCGGTCTTGATAAGGATAAAAGGATTACATATAAAGATTTGTGTATCGAAGGAGAGAGGATAGGTTTTGCTTGCGGATAAATGTTGAGGAGGAGCGAAGGAATATAAGGGTGGCTTGACTCTCTCGACATCGAAGCAGCAGCAACGGGTGAAGCAAGAGGAGGGAAGGTAGATAAGGGGGGTGGGGGATAGTTTGGTAGTACCTGCTCTTTCTCTCCCGATGGTTTGTCATTCCAGTCACACGACCATAATTTGATATATTAGGTACACATAAGCGGTGGCTGATCGCGGTTATTAGGTTGGGTAGAGAAGGTAGAACCGTGCCCAAGCCCCACTGGAACGACCCCTGACCCGTTCGTCAAGCCAATCTAGCCCTCCCTCCCACCCCCGAGGACACCGACAGGGCCCTTCAACCCTCGCCTCGCCGCACAGCCCGCCGCCAATTCGCATGGCTCGACTAGTTGCTATGCCGCTCACAGCCGCGAAATAGGATTATTATTATAGTCGTGCACCCCGTCAGCGACCCTCCTCACCCCCCCCCCCCCCCTTCTATACATACAGCCTATACTTGGCATTTTCACTTTTTTCTCTCCTCCCAATAACTTTCCATGCCTCGGTGTCCCTCCCTCCCTCCTGCACCCTTTGGTCATCAAGCAGCCCTTTCAATCAGTCCCTTCGTCATTTTTCTTTCTCTCCTAATTTTCTTAAAATACCTATTCGTTAAATTCACAGGTAAAACGTCAGAGTCCCTTTATACGTACGTTAACCCCTTTATTCGTTCGCTCCTCTACAATAGCCAAGCCATCGCGCACCCTCTTCCATGTACACTTAACCGAAACCCTTTTAAACCTTCGTGTCCCTTTTCGTTCTTCGATCCAATTAAAAGTAACCGCACAAGATATACGGGGAGTAAGACGTGCCAGTCCTTCCGCTCCTCGGGAGAGGGATCTCGACCATATAAACTGCAATTTATCGACGTGTTTTTTCGTCGAATATGCAAAGTGAAATATCGTAATAGCAGTTTTTGCAAATTGCGCAAAGACAAAAACGAGATGGAATCTATAATAAAGAGAGAGAGAGAGAGAGAGAGAGAGAGGGAGGGAGATGCTCGATTTATAGCGAAGTGGTCTGTTTACGGTGGGAAACATAATAGAGGTTGGCACGCGATGATGAAGGAGGACACACTGTTGCCAGATCGATGGGGCTATAGCTGTTGGCTTGTTTCACACGCGCCTCGTGACGAGAAGTGGACAAAAAGAAGAGTGAGAGTGAACGTACATAGGAGAAGAGGTGGAGGGGGTGGAGTGCAGGGGGAGGGTGTTCCCTCTAACGTATGTGCAAGTTTGACGTAGGAAAAGAGCTAGGAGAATGAGGAAATGAGGGGGGAGGGGGAAGCTGATGAATTTTCAGGACTTGATTCGTCGAAGGAGGAGGTGGGGGCGGTAGCGGCGGCGGCGATGGGGTTTGCAGCTAAAGAAGAAGGCAGAGGGTGGCTCGGCACAAGCGATAAGGGGTTCATTAGAGGCAGTTTATTACTACCTTTGAAGTCTCTCCCGTGTTGCCGTTAAGTCGCTCGATATCTTGTAATATCTCGCTCTAATCTCGCGAGGAGAAGTTAATTGCTACCTCCACCCCACCTTCTCACCTTCGAACCTTCGACTCACCGCCGCCCCCTCCCCCGGCGCCTCCCCGGCTCCCACAACCCCTACTCCCGCCTCTCCAACCTTGTACTTCCTACCCTGAACCCTCCCCCCACCTACCCCCTCCCACCCCCCCTTCCACCACCGACGACCTTTCCAACCCCCAACATTTCCATCCACTCGAAACTTGCACGTGTCGCCTTCACAATTAGACGCTTAATTTGGGCCACCGGGGGTGAATTTTCACCCCCTGCCCCACCGTCACCTCCGCCTTCTTCACACTCCCCACTCTATTCATCCCCTTGCCAATCATCGTACAGACAGACCGCTGTCGCGGCTTGCCTCGGATATTACCCAGACCTGCCTGACCCTTTACACTTGCCAATTTCCACACTCGATGTACTATATATACTCCATCTATCTCCTCCAAGTTTATCACGTCCTTCTTCTTATCGCTATTGCTCTGTGCATGCAAATATTTCACATTTCTATATATATATATATATATACTTCAATTATATATTATATTTACGCCGGAGGAACTATTGGATCTCGCGCGATTGTCGAATATTTCGCTATGGGCGCACTTCTATATATATATGTATGTACCGGAGAGACACTGCAGGTATACGTACGCGCGTGCACTAACTATGCTCACTCGCGTTATCGCATTGACATACCAATTGTACTAACGAATATCGATGTTTTCTACTTTTTATTCTGGTTTTGCGAATCCAAGCCCACAGATTTTCCAAAGCTTCCCTTTTCGTTTTCATCAAGAAGCGACGCGACGCGGAGCAGCCTGCAGTATTTTCGTTTTTGTCACGAAACGATCCTTAATGAAATATACAAGGGAATTTTCGAGTTGCACTACTACATGGAAAGAAAAGAGGCAGTATATAGGATTAATCTCAAGTATAGGGCGTTGCGTTTATATACATATGATCGAACGAAAGCAACGAGGAGTAAGAGGTGAAAATGTTCCACTCGTGTTTTTCATATTCCAATTTAATTTTGCTTCGCCAAGCCTAACCAGCGTTAACTACCCTAATATAATTTTACGAGAGCACAGGTTGGCAGGGGACTAGAATACACGGTGAAATGTTAGGTAAATTAGCGAAGATTATTAAATGAACCTTGTGTGCGGTGTTTGCCATGCCGCGCAGACGATCGATTTTCCTCTACATAAATCGGCATTCATTTTCCAAAGACAATTTCGTATCGAGCGTTTCTTCCACGTACTCCGACTAATAAAGGAAGCAACAATCGATTGCGAGGGAGAGTGTTTAGTTATAGAATTATATAAAATATAGAGAGGAGGGAGGTCTGTGTATATACTAAAGTCTCGGTTGGTTTTAAATACAGACGGTATATATATATATATATATATATATATATATAGAGAGAGAGAGAGAGAGAGAGGAGAAAGTTACACAGAAGGGCTAAAAATCTCGAGTTCCGGTGAGAGACGTTTGGGGCAGATTTCGCAACATCCAGCGTGTCGCGTCGTTCGCTCTTCCTCCTCGTCGTCCGTAGGGCTCGATTATGTTGATTCAACAAAGTACCACCTCCAAATTGCTGGAATTTGGTATTCGGCCAGGAGGTTGTGGCGTGGCGAGGGTTGATGCTACGAAGAAAGACAGCGCGAGTAAGGTTGACTGTGGAACGAGGGTGAGAGAGACGAGAGGAGGAGGAGGAGGAGGAGGAGGAGGAGGAGGATGGTGCAAACGGGGAGGGGGTTGCAGGAGAAGGAGGATAAGGGGTTTGAAGCGGACTGATTGCACATCTAGGCCAAACCAGCAGCAGCAGCACGACGAGGACGTTGCTCCAGCGGAAAGCGGAGCGATGATTGGCCGGTGGAACCCCTTGAATCCCTACAACCCTCGTTGGGTACAACCGAAACTCCGGTGATGGGGGTGGGCCCGGGGATCAGGGGGTGATTGGACGCATCTCGGTGATTGTGGCACCCCTGGCCTCTCCCCGCCTCGCCTCACCCTGTCCCCCACTCCTCGCTCTCGGCACCGCAGGACCCATCCTCTACCTCTTCCTGATCGCGCCACCCCCTCCCTCTGCCTTCCCTCCCCCAATCCACTTACTCACCCCCGGCCACCTATACCTCTCCTACACGGCTGTAAATCGAGTTTACCCTCTTGCCGTGGCTCAGCCCTTCAATCAAACTGATTGAAACATTCCTTGAATCCAAAAGAAACGAACCACCACCACCACCACTACTTCCATCGCTCCCTCTTCCTCCTTTTCCTCCCTCCCCTCTCCTCTCCCTCGTTGAATACACATGTGTGCTCCGATCAGCCCGTGTCTGAGCCCGTGCAACGTCGCTATCCTTTACTTTCCTAACTTTTCACGATCCTATTTTGCCTCTTCAGTTATATATATATACATACATATACATATACATGTACATGTGTGTCTATAGACACGGACGACTCTCCCATCCTTATTCCGCACGTTTGAACGTTACCACACACACACACGCACGCGATAAATTCGCTTGTGTATCGAATGGGCCATGACTGTATACGAAAACTGCCGACGTTTCCCCTGCGTCACGCCAATTCCTCCCTCGCTCCCACCTCTTCATTCTCCACAAATTTTAGCCTAAGCGTAATCTTGCGAGACCAGCTGTGATTGCACCAAATTCATCGTTCTTCTCTCCCGTCTGGCGACGAGCAATTTTTCCTTCGCCAAGGCGAAGGATTTTATTTTTTAAACATTACGTACCGTATACAACGCGAGATATTGATCTAAGAGATTTTTATATGGATCGTATATGTATGTATTTATAGAGGAGAGAATAAAATGGTGAACGCGTGCGCGCGTATACGATATATATATATATATATAATAGAGGAAGTCTTTCACTGCACAGAGGAGAGAAACACAGCGAGAGCTATATACATATATAGCGTATAGAGAAGGTATCGAGCGAAGGCGTCTGTCTCGTGGTCAAATATTGATACTACGCTAGACTAAATCGTTCGACTTTGCCAACAGATTAGAAGGTACGCGCGTGTGTGTGTGTGTGTGTGTGTGCCGCGAACGGAACTCACTCCCGACTGTCGTGGCCGTCGTCGCGCGTCTAACGAGAAAATCCAAAGAAGGATGCAAATTAAAGGCGAGCTAGGGGGACAGTCCAATCGCGAATTTTAATGAACCAATTAACTCCGCGAGTCGTACCAATTAACACGCAGAAAAACAACGCAATAACACGCCGGTTCGTCGTCCGTCCGGAGAGTTACTTAAACCAGATCCCGGTCCCGGCTGCCAGTAGTATTCCGAGGAATGGATAAACTTGAGGATGATGAAATACGCTTGAAGAGCTTGAGCTAATTAACGGCGAAAAGTAGGAGGCCGAAATATGCAACTATTGCATAAAGTAAAACCAATTAGTATGAGACGGTTGTGAGAGTTATAAAAGCGGGTAATATTTAGCTGCGTGATTGAAAATGTCTTGAAGAAATATTACACGAAGCGGAGATAGGGACGATGTAGAAAAAACGGAGTAACGTTAATTAATGAGAAAAATCTAATCCATTAGCGTGCGAGATGGGTAATTGGAGTGTGTATATAGCTGGGAAATGAATTGCACGTGGGTGCCCGTATAGTACCTATATATGTATGTATTATTGGCAACGGCGATGTTAAGTTTCGAGCAAATTAATAACGCGTTTGGGGAGGGGGAGAGGGTGTAGGAGGGGGGTTGGAAGATTTTAGCGAACGTCCGACAAAGTCAATAGAGGTAATTCATGATAATCGTATTCAGGAGAGTGAATTGGTAAACACGATTTGGCTAGCTTAATTGGATTTGATTTTGAAGATGACTTTTCATCGGAGCAATCATTCGGATGATAATGATGTTTGCGATGACTGGGCTCGTTAATTTGGACGCGAAATGAAAGAGATCCGCTGGTAGTTGCGTTCTATAGACACTGGTGAGTAGGTTGTGTCAATCTATTCCGGGATAAGTAACTAAGTTCAACGTCTGTTTCTCATTAAACGCCGTTCTGACCTCGAATCCTCTAAATTTGGAACAGTCTCCTACGATTAGGTGTGTATTCACCGCGGCAAGAAACACGCCTTTATAAATGTCCTCGTCGCAATCTTAATTCCTTCGGTATAATTTATCGAGTGCCTGAAAACCTATATAGGTATATGTATATATTATATATATATATATATATATATATATATATATACCTTTGGAACGACCGATGCTTCTCGATATAATATATATAGGAATTTCCTACAAACCGAGCGACCGCAAGCCACTTATTGCGCGCTTCGCGCGGCTAGGACCACGCGCCTCGCGCGATATACCAACTATATACATATATATGTAAGAGTGAGAGAGGAGCGATGAAAAATTATTTGCCACTCGGTCAAATGCCAGCGAAACGATTTGTCACTCGTCGTCGATGAAAATGGATCAATTTTCCACTCTCTATTTGCTTCGAAACGTTCTCGAGACCAGATGCGGCAAAAATATTTGTCTAATTATCCCGGTATACACCGTAGCAATAAATCAGCTTAGAAACTCAAGGCTAAGACGAATAAATAGGGAACAGCTCGAAGAAATAATTTGCGCTTAGAATTCTAGTTTGAAGCGTAACAGTGGCACTGGATTTTCAGGGTTACTTCCAAAAGATTGCGAAATAATTTTATTCTTAGATTCTTAGAATCTTGGCATGGAATATCAATCCCTTCCTAGATTCTAATACGCGGAGCTCCATTTGTCTCGGTTTTCACGTATTATTCCTTACAATGGACGATGAGTCATTGCGTCTAGTCGTGTCAAGAAATGTTCATAATTTTTCCTTTGCGTTCGTCGTAGCGTAAAAACTTTCGAGCAAACTCTAAAATCATATTCTTTTTCTACTTTTTTTTTTCTTCTATTCTTTGATTAACTCTTTTGTAAACAGCAGCAAAGTTCGAAGCGAGAAAATTGGAAGTGTGCCAATATCTGACAGTTATATACGCACAAAGTATCTTCGCTAAAGTTCTAAGCTGCGATATAGTTCGCGCCCGCTGCGATTTTATTGCGAAAATATGATGAAAACTTGTATTTATTTATACCTGGACGATACAATTTATGCCACTTCAATTATACGCTTATATATAATATACATGCTATTGCAAATTATTTCCTTTTTTTATTATGTAAGTTCGCCGGCACGCTAATCCGGCGATCTTTATCTTTCTCCATTGCCTATTCAGCAAATATTCACAGCAAGGTAAATGCTTATAGATTAGTTCCCTGATTGCACACGTGCTCCTACAATTAGTTTTCCTTGTACCATTTGACTATAAATCTATTATTACGTAATATTTCGTTATTTTCATCGGTTTCTTTTCCTAATGCCACACGAGGAGCCTTGTATATGTATATGATACAAGTACAATCGTGAGATTATTTTAAAATTCAGCTCTTGAATTTTGTCTATATACTTTACGTCTATGACGACGAAGGGGAAATAAGATGAATGTTAAAAAAATTGTAAATGAAAAAAAAAAAAAAAAAGAAAGGAAAGACGAGTGTTGATTCGGGGCAGTTGCTTACCTTCTGTAATCATTTCGGCAGAGGATCATGCCACTTCTAAAGTAACACGATCGTGCGATTTCCGCCAACGCCGCACCACAATATGAGCACTTGAGGCAACCGTTGTGCCAATAGCGCTCCATCGCGAATAAAAGCCATCTTTCCATTATCTGTCCACCGCAACCCGCACACTGCTGTATCCCATTAGGCCCACTCGGACCACCTTCTTGCTGCAACAGAAAATCCAAACACTTTTTATTAACTCTGCTGTACGACGAAAAAAGAAAAATCTACACGAATTATTAACGACACAACCACGAACATTGACATATACACACACACACACACACGACTAAACTATAAAATACGTACTACACCTACACACAATGCACACATGTACGATTGCTCCTAAATAGTTTTCGAATTTTCCACAATTCAACGCACTCGTGCACTACGATGGCAGCTTATATAAAACCTGTATTATGTTTTTTCTTCTTAATAAAGCAATTAACGCAATTAGAAACTGGCGATGGTTGTATAAATTCCTCGAGATAAGCTCGGGCAACGTAGATTGCATTTCGCGTTGGACTGTGGTATTTAAATTTTTCAGTTTTGCGCATAAATTAATAGGAAAGGGGTGAGTGAATAAATTATTATTTGAGATAAATGAATATACGCAAAGAGGAATAATTACATTCCGTATACGAGAGACTCGTTCGATCAAGATTCGGAGGACCGAGCAATCGTTGTTGTCTTATCGATAATTGAACGTCGCGAGCATTTTGGTTATAATTAGGTTGAGTATCGAAATGGGGTAGCGGTACCGTTGCGAGCGAGAGGGGTCGATCTTCAAAAGCGAAGCATGCCATACGAGGGAATAAGCTGTTGTGCGAGCTTGGGTCTTACAATTTTGTCGTTGGTAAAGCACTTAATCTGATTCATCCTGGACGCGAGGTCGCTGTAGTGGTGGTGGTGAGGGTGCACCTCCATGATGAGTGCACGCGAGCTCTCGAGTCGCGAGAAAGGTTCACCCCTTGAAATTAGCCGATCGATAAAAGCAACGATAAGTCGCCTTCTCATCCACGCACTTTTACACAATTCGAGCAGTTTCAACGGCCACTCGACCGAAGGGAGAGGAAGCACGTTGCGGCACAAGTTTCCGAAAAATCACGTTGGCACGGGCCTGGCTTGATTCCTAATCACCGATTAGCCAGCAACAGAGCAGGCCTTACGATCCGAGCAGGTACTCCTCCGGCTAATAATAATAATTGGCCTTCATCAAAAGTAACGAAGAAACTCGATACGATCTCTCATTTAAATCCAACCAGCTCTTGGTTTACTCCGTTGATTGGGGAATATGCCGTACTTTCTGCCTAATTAGATCCTAATTAGTCCAATTAATACACAAATGATCCCTCATGAGATCACTCGCCACAGCTTCCACTCATAAAGTCCAATGAAATTCAATCTTAATTCACTTGGTCCAATTAACTCCAGGATGATATCCACAGTCATTGGCTGATGCTGAATCGAGAAATGTTTGCTCGCGCAGGAGAAACTGTATAGCGATAGGTGTTCGGCAATTAAGCTTTTGCTTTTAATTCGAGCCAGTTGACGCGATGCTAATGATTGAAAGAGAGGAAACTTTCTATCTGGCGAATCAGCTATTAAATCCAGGAAGACCGTTGTTAATTGGTCATTTTGGACTTTAATCGATCATCGTTAAATCCTTCTTCTTCTTCTTCTGCAAGATGTGCTATTTCTGCACAATCCTTTTCCTCCAATTTGCTTAATGTTTATCGCAGCGAGTTCAACGTTGAAGAATCGATGTGCGCACGATCGTCATCGCATAGTCAAAATCACCAGTGACAATAATTCTGCACCAGTGCAAAGGTCTCAGCTGTGACAAGAGAGAGAGAGAGAGAGAGAGAGAGAGAGAGAGAGAGAGAGAGAGAGAGACGAGGTTGGCTCATCCTTTGCGGACCGACGGCAACGATCCAAGAGGCTCCATCTCCGCGAGCCTCCTTTAACTTTGCTTTATTACGCTCAACTTCGAATTCAGCAAGTGGTAGAAGAAAAGAAACGACGAGCGTCTGCCGAGTGAAAGGACTGGGCTGGGCCCACCTTCTTCGAGAATGTTAATGCGTTGGACACACAAACTGGTCGCAGGCCGAGACTTTAACTCGTTAACAGGCTGGACCAGTACTGAATCATCACCAGGATGCGATCATCGAGCACACCACATGCCGAATTCCTTGCGTGAAACGGTATGGAACGTTGCACGGGTAATATATATATATATATATATATATATATAGAGAGAGAGAGAGAGAGAGAAAATAAAGCACTCTTTTGAGAACACACTTTGAATCCTTTTGCTACACGAACCTCTCTCTCTCCCACACACACACACACACACACTCGCGCGCGCGCGCGCGTGGAATGATTTTGCGAATTGATTCGAGCGAAGGCTGGCCAATATTTGTTTGGCGAGACAAACAAGAGGGAGGTGGGGAAGAAGAGGGTGGGAGTGGATGTAGAGAGCGAGATGGAGATAGGTCCGTCCGATTGGGCCCCCGTGTAAGATCCTGACCCGACCGGAGTCAGAAGGCAACTGAGCGGCCAAGACCAACTGCCGCTTGGTTCGGGGCCTCGCGCGCGGTCCGTGGCCTCTCTCAGGTACGGCGGAACGAGTGTACCGGTATGGTGGGGGAAATAAAAAGGACCAGCCTAGAAAGGACCTAACTAACGCTGAAAGGGAAGGTAGGGGGGGGGAGGAGGAGAAATGGAAGGGAACGGACGGAACACGGAGCAAAGCTGGAGTGGAACGGTCCCAGCCAGACTACACTCGAGTTGGAGGGGCCCAGCGGGGCCCACGGTCCCCTCCGCCCCTATTCAATTATATTTCTCCATGGTAAATGCCCATATTGTTACGTTTGTCAATGGCCGCCTAAGCGAGGGTCGCATAAGCGAATAATACCTGCACCACCTTTTCGTCCCTCTTCTTTTTCATCGAATCCGGTACCCTATCCTCTCTCTCTCTCTCTCTCTCTCTCTCTCTCTCACTCTCCCCCGTTTGCCATATCTTCACAGCCTCGACTCTCATCGTCCTCCTGCCTGTGCCTCGTCCATGTTGCCGCGGCCACCGAGATGACGTCTCTTTCTGCTTTACGGCAACGGTACTCCGTTACCTTCGTCCAGTCTTCCAGACTCTATATAGATACCGAGAAATAAACTAATGAATTTCATTCCCAACGAACATCTCCGAATAACGAGGTGAGACTTTCTCTCTACGGGCGTTCTTGCGTGACGGCATAGCGTATAGAAAGTGGGCCTACGCAAGGATAGCAGAATTTCAGGACTCGCTTTAGGTACATAATATACATATACGTGCACTCTGCAGGATTCGATAAACAACGATTACTCGTATCGGTGTAAACGCGTAATTAAGCTGGTCGAGCGAGATTGGAGCGGTACCTCTGATCCTGACGCTCTCTCTCTCTCTCTCTCTCTATATATATATATATATATATATATAGTACCACGTTGCACTCGAATCCGCATAGCTCAGTGTACTATCCACACATATAAACTATATAACACAAACACTGAATTCGTTAGGCAGGGAAAAATTGAGCGACCGCGAACGCTCAGGAGCAGTGTGTTTCGTTCCAAGATGAACTATATATATATATATATATGTAAGAATGATGAAATTCGGGTGGATGGGATGACTTACCGTTCGAGCGCCGATATAAAATTCAATGGGATATACAAGTGTAAGAAGGTTGATGAGAATTCGAGAGAAAAGAAAAAAACGAGATGCGAGGGAATTAAAGTAAAAAAAGGGGTGTGGGGAGGGGAGGGGAGAAACTGCTAGGTAATCGAAAGAGTAATTACCTTAAGCGTGCAGTTGTTGTTATGATTGACGGACGAGTAAGCCGGGTGAGCCGGAATGTGGGAGTGCGAGTGTCCCGGATGGTGCTGATGATCGGGCATGATGGAGCCCTGTTGCGGGCCAGGTTGGTGGTGGTGGTGGCCGTTACTGCCAATTCCCTGGCTGACCTGTAGCGACGAGTAGGGGGTGTTAGGTTGTTCGTTGGAAAGTCCGTGGTTGGGTGAGTGCGGACTCGGTAGATCGGGGGTGGTGGTGGTGGCATTGGAGGTATTTTGTGGACCCCCGCCGCCAGTGGGTCCTCCAGCCCCGCCGGCAGGGCCGTATCCGTGGTGGGTCTGGCCGGGCCCGGGATGGTGAGGGCTGCTCGACAGCGAAGGGTGATGGGGGTAGGCCGCGGGGTGAGCCGGGTGGTGGGGGTTCATACCAGCGGTCAATGCGCTCGCCAGCTTGCACGATGTGAGGGGTGGGCCCAAATAGCCCACCGACTACTTCACCACGAAAATTTCACTCTCTCTCTCTCTCTTTCTCTCTCTCTCTCTCTCTCTCCCTCTCCCTCTCGCTTTTCTCTCTCGCTTTTCGTTTCTTTGCTTCGCTACCTTCGCTCACAGGCCAGTACTGCCCGGATCCCGAGCTGGACTGAGCTTCCGGCTCTCTTGCGTTATCTGTAACCAGAAACAGTCAACGTTACCACCAGTTACGTACCCTTTGACCTGTCTCTCGTCATTCTCAATCTCCCCATAAAATTCATAGATTTTCTATAAATATTTACTCTACTTTGCTATATATACTCTTTCTCGATACAACCTGCGTTAGTCGAGATAACGATCAAACGGTATCATCTGAATGAGTGGTAGGTTGTATATATATATACTGGTTGGTTGTGCAGAGACCGAGTGGGCCACTGACCAAAACAGATGTCCCTGGCCCTCTCGTATAATAAGAAACAAAAACAAAGGGGGGGGGGGGGGGGGAAGAAAACACTTTGGGAAAACTTTGGAAGACTTTACAGTTCCCTCACGTTTTTCGGTCTCCTTTTTACAGTCTGCCAAGAAAAGTACCTGAAGATTTTATGACGCATAGAGTTTACAGCCAGACTGACTGGTAACAGATGTTAAGGTCCAACTGGAAATGGTGTATAAAGTATAGGAATTAACCTGCGGAACTTATATTGGGAAGGTCAAAACTCGAACGATTGTGAGTAAAACCTGATGCGAAGGCACTATAGTGCACTCTCTCTCTCTCTATCTCTCTGTATAATCTACTTGGTGGATAATGACGAGGAAGGCAAGGACTAGGAAAGAAAATATAGAAAAGACAGAGTCGCGTGCAAAAAGTGCATCGATGGTGTGTAGTTTGGAGAGACAAGGGAAGATGAGGCTTAGAGAGATTCTCGAGGCAAATGCAAATGCAAATGAAGGCAGCCTGTGGATTCTTAGGGGAGCATTAAAATTCGTCAAATACCAGCCCTAACCAGCTTCTTTGTTAAGAAAGCTCGTGAAAACGGTACGTAACCTACTAGGAACGCCTATCTTAATTAAGGATAATCGTCCTTCCTGGTAGCTCAGCGGGTGTCGCTTGCAGCTTGTCTACCTGTACAAACACTTTGAATGTTTCACCTTTATACACTCGCATTGTTCGACCGAAATCTTTGACCGTCCCGTATCTTCGAGTCCCTTTCTAACCTAACGGCCCCCCTCTCCCTTCAACTCCTCAATACATACGCATATACATATATATATATATATAGACAATACTAATTAAATTAAATCTCATTAATCCACCGATCGATCCATTCCACTTTGAAAAATCGAATTAAATACAAACGGGTGATTTATGAAATTCTCGGAACTCGACTGAAAGCAGCGAGTGATATATCATAAGCGATTTAATTAAATTGAAGGGGACGCTGCTTTGTCCTCCGCGTGTATTAAAAAGTGCCTGCGGAATGATTTGTGGAGCTCGTAAAATGAGATTGCAAAAGTGTTTTAGTTTTGAAAAGTATTTTTTTCGGTAAATATTAGCGTGACGCGTGTGTTTCTGTATTATATATATATATATATATATAGCACAGACGGGGGGATAAATTGGTTGGAAACAATACGGAATTGCGTAATGGCGAGTGGGGGTAAGATGGTTGTTGTTGTTGTTGTTGCTGCAAGAGCAGCGTATATTGTTGCTGGTGGAATTTTTTCGTCTTAATTGTTAATCAGAGAGAAAGTTTATCGCAGTCGGGTCTTACGAGGTATTCGTGGAGCGGTGGCTTCTCTCATTAGGCGATGCCGGCAAAAGGAAAAGGCAGAGGGAAAACGCACGACACAGTTCGTAAAGATAGGAACGGCCACGTCGAAATGGCGTCGCGACGTTAATTAAGAAGATGCAGCGCGCGAGCTTCAAATATATTTCTTTAGACAGCCATTATTTTGGCCCCCGCCGGCTTTAACGAGTTGCTTTCCTCCGCTTCGAATACCTTTGCCTCTTCGCAAGCCAAATGCTTCCTGACGTCGGCTAATGATGGAATCGCCAAGAAATAGAATCTTCGATAGCAAATATAGTTTATGTCACACGACAGATATAAATTAACCGCGCAGCTAAATCTCATACCTTACGACTATCACTGATTTTGACACGTTCTATTCGTTTAATAACCGCAAAATGTCACGGCTACTCCTGCTTTAATTTATCGCGCGTCATGTCGACAGAGAGAGAGAGAGAGAGAGAGAGAGAGAGAGAGAGAGAGCAACCTTTCAAAATTCCTCTGCCTCTCTTTTCTCTATTACTGCACTTTTTTTAACCATGTCCTGTATCATTAGATTAAAAACACTGCAAGTACCATTGGCAAATACGAGGAATCGGTCGATAATATAGATTCGATTTACTCGGGGCTCTTTGAGGTTTCTTTGTCGAGTGCCTTTTAAAGGGGTCTTCGCAGGGGCTTTTGAAGGGGGTATAAAAACCGAAGAAGAAGAAGAAGAAGAAGAAGAGGACGATGAGTCGCGATAGGGATAATTAACGATCGCAATCGTACGAAAATGAGGACGGTTCGACTACGATGGCGAGGACGTCGATGTCGAGCAGGAGTAAGCCTGTAGGAAGACAACGACGACGACGACGACGAAGAAGACGACGACGAAGAAGAAGCAGAGGAGGAGGAGGAGGGAGAAGAGGAAAGCGATAACGAGCGGTCCAGCGATCGCATTAGAGATAAGCGACGATAACGAGGACGCCTATCCTTCCCTGCGATAACGATGACGCCACCGTGGCCACACTCACCGAATCACCACAAGATTGATACAGTTCACCTTGGAGGTTCCCCACCCCCCCCCCCTCCCACCTCCCTCAGCAACATTCGACAAATCATCATTCTTTTCCTACACGATACTTCGATCGATCCAAGCTACACAAAAAAAACACAAAATATCCCAGCAAAACCCTCTAATTAAATTTAAATAAGCTCCAAACTCTTCGAACCGACCGTCTATTCAGCTTTAATTGGTAGCTTATTCTTCGTTCGCAGAGAAGGGGGGGGGGGAGGGATAAATAAATGCGATGAAACGGTAGGAATTACAAAACTTGAATAACTTTCAACGGTATGTATATATATATATATATATTTATAATAACAATATTAGAAATAAGAAAGATTTGCAATCTTCAAAATAACGTCAAGTTTGCTCGAATGTGACGTGGAGTATATATATAGTGTGTATACCAGAAACGTCCTTTTTCCTTCCCCTTCGTTTTCAGCCTTTGTGCATCCATACCGCGCGCGTGTATGTTACACACACACAGACACAATGTGCGCTATAATAGGGAGGGGGGATGGGGAAATGCGTCTGGCCGGACGATCGGATCGGGTCGAAAGCGGAATTGGCAATCGAGCGAAATACAAAGTTGTTTTGGGAGGAGGAAAATGTCTCGAAAATTACACGGCGCGTTCCGAGGAAAGGGGCACGGTTCTTCGAAAAAGGAGGTCTTTGCCGGGGGGTCTATGCCTTTTCATTTGAGGCTGACCTCGTCGGGGATACCTGTAATAATAACCATCCCCGCGGCACTCCGAGCCGGAGAGCTCGCCAGGCTCACCTCTCCGACTTGGCCATCGCGCGTCGCACGCATATAATTACTATAATCGCTTTCAATAATAATTAGATTATTCCCAATGCTCTCTGTCTTCCAGCCGCGCACGCGGCCATTATATCCAACCCGAACTTATCATTATAGGCCGCTCGTCGTATTAATACCGACTACAACGTGTGTTTGTCCCGGTCCCTTTGCCCCCTCCTGACCCCCGCCATTATACACCCCCCCCCCCCCCCCCCCACTGTCGTCCTCTCAGACGATCCGCTTGTTTCTCTAACTGGCTTATCAATCGGTGCACGCGTTTACATCTTCCTTCGTTTATATCGTATATATACATTTAACCGAGAGAATGAATGACAGTGTTAACGCGAACGGTGAAAGAATCTCTTCTTTGGTAAGGAGGGGTGAGATTTGGAGAACGGGTGATTTTACAGACTTTAATTTCCTGAAATTCGACCGCGGGTGATATAAGGGAGATAGCGTGGGAGGCGATCGCGCGTCTCGTATAGGGGAGGCTGTGGGCCAAGAATTATGGTGACCCTTGCTGATATCCGGTGCCGTAAACCCGGCGCAATCCCGGCATACACTTAATTAAATACGTATTAAGGACCAGAGTGTGTTTCGATGTACGGATTTACGCTCGTATCGCGAATGATGTATGCCCGCGAGCGTACGGACCTATTGCGTGGGTGTTGGTGCGACTACCTTATATAGAATCCCTCTCTACTCCCCCCCCTATCCCCCTCCCCTCCTCCCCATCCCCCACTCCGAATAGAAGATTCAACCCACGCGCTCAACCGAAGTGCCTCGTTCTATGAAAACGCGAATCTGGATCGATCTCCTCCTCGTAAAATCTACACAGGAGTTTACTGATTATTCTAATTAATTACCTCGTTCCAGTAAACTTTTGTAATGAACTCTGATGGAGCGATCGAGAATGATGCTTCTGTGAAAGCCTCTTATATTATAACTTTACATATATATATATATATATATATAGCTGCATTTTGTATATTCTTGGGTGTTTGATTTTTAATACGAATATAATTTTTTTATTCTACACTTTTCGTTGGAATGTATATATGTATATAGCGTATACGTGTGATTTTGGTGCACCGTGCAGAGAGAGAGAGAGAGAAGAGGAGAGGGAGGCAAATGGAGTGAACGATAACATCGCGTTGACGTGACTACATATTTTAAAAGAGCGGGAAGAACGAGGCTGATTGGTCGCGTTTGATAATTTTTATTTATCACTGTTTCGCGGTGGCAGTGCGCTCGGTGTGGATAATGCAAAATGGATGGCGGATACATATCGCGAACGCGACTATTAAGCTGTAAAATGCTCGAGGCAGGCATCGGTAAATGCTGGAAATAAAATCAAGTGAATTGAGAGCTCCGACAAACGCTGTTAGCTCAATTGGAAAATTCAGATCGAACGGTATTATGGTCTACGGTGGCACGCGATATACATACGTAACAACATTACACCTACACACACACATATATATATATATATGTATATATAATATACCCAGAACCACGGCCTTTCCACGATTCTACGGGTCGGAAGTAGCGAGAAAGTTGAATTTATTCGATTGGCCGATCTCCAACGACGAGAATTTCGAGCAGCTGTGAGATCGCCTTAAGGTCGTCGCGGGTAGTCCGCAGCTCGAGAGTCTCTCGTTAAATCCGCGTTGCGCGTGTGCTCGTGTCGGTGCGTTGTTTGGGGAATCGATCGTTCGGAGACTCGAGCGATTTTCTCGAAACAAGGCGCAATTTATTGAACGATCGGCGAGGATCGCTCATCGGAAAAAAGGGGAAGATCGTATTTAGGCGTAGGGAGCAGGTACTTAAGGCTGCGCCGGGCTAAGGTGCAAGGTGCAAACCGCAGGAATCCAATGGAAACAGTTATTTGCGGTCTCTTGGCACAGAGCAGTTGGCTCTGCACAATTCGAGAGGGAAGGGTTGCTTCTGCTGCTGCTGCTCGGTAGACTGGGTAGACACGAGACGCTATATGTCGGCTAGGTAACCGATGGTAGCTGTACACACCTTCCTTCCGCGCTTCCTCGCTCTCGGGAAGTGAAGTCAAGTGGACCCACCGCCACTGCCGGAAACTCCACTAATGACTAAACTTGCTAATTTCGACCAATTAGGCGCCAGACCTCCCCTCGTCCTTCCCATCAACCACCCAACCAACCAGCCAACCACCCTCTGCGGAGCATCTAACCTTCCTTCCTGCTCATGCTGCCCGTTTATCTTGACCGGTGCCTGCTCTCTTCTATATTATTATTGTATATATGGAACGTTAAACCCGGACTTTGCGCGGTTTACCAAAAAACCCCCTCCTCTCCCACGCCTTTCTTACATTCCTCCGCGAATCATCCAGTGCAAAGTTGGGGGAAATCCTAGAGCTATATATAGTAAATCGAGATGATTCGCTTTTAATAATCAAAGTTCATCCATCAAGGTTCGTTAATTTTAATTCATCGGCTCGTTGGTGCATGACTGATTGCCATAGGCGAGTAATGGCATCGAGTTGAGAGGATTTTGCTGGAGATCTCGGTGTGCAGCTAGGAGGAGGAGGAAGCTACGCATCATCCGCAGGTACACGCGTGCACTCTGGTACGGATGGAAGATGGTACGCCGAGGGATTTCACGTAGCATCGGGAGTAGCAGTAGTGGCGAAAGCCACGGCAGAAGCCGCGGCAGGAGGGCTGAGATTAATCTTTAACAATTAATTTGCGCCGTGGCTGGATTATTTATCGCGCGTTTAGCCCGGAATAAACGTTCGAGGAGGAGGAGGAAGAAGAAGAAGTCGGGCTTGGGCGAGAAAATATCCCGAAGAACGAGTAGCCGTGTGCGTGGTGGTGGTGGTGGTGGAGGAAAGGATACAAGTATATCGAGAGTAGTCGGTTTGCACGAGTAACAAGCTGCCGACGCTGGATATTTATGGGTGCCATCGGGGGTCGAATCCTTCACCCTTTCCCGTACCCTCGAGCGCATCACCTCCTTCGCTTCCCCATCAGCAAATAACAGTTTTACGCTTGGCCAACCTAAAAGCCGACCGCTTCGATTTTTACGCCCACTATTTCTCTCGCCAACTTTGTATATATACCATTGGCCATCGAGCTTCGACTCTTCAACATGTTATTATTGTCTATTATTCTCTATCCTTCGAGGCTGCCCGCCACGATTTTTCCGAGGACGGGCAATAATTTTGCGATTTTTCTCAGCAGGAGAATGTCGTTGTTCGATATTCACACCGCGCTGGTATCTCTGGCTGGGTATTCGCCGGAGAATCGTTACCTCGTGCAGCAAATCGTATTTGGAGTCAGTAAACGTTGCAACTAAACTGCGTTCTTCCTTTCTTTGGGCGTTTACGAGCAACCGCGTGGCTTCCCCCCTCCCCCTCCCATCCCTCAACCCCTCTATATAACCCCACTATACCCACCACTCCCCCTCGTGAATCCTCCAGCGTCCCGCGCAAGAGATGCCGGCAAAGAAAATTGCGTAGCAATTTTGTTGCCTCTCCCGCTGCCGGCAACTCTCCTCCAGCCATTTCCAATTCTGACTTAACGACCTATGCAACTCTTCGACTTTCCGATTTTTGCCCGCAGAAAACGCACTCGCCACTCCAAACTCTCCCTAGCCAAACCTTCCAGCTTTCTCACTTTTTTCCAACAATTATTTCCATCTCTTCCCCATCAGGATCTACACCCCCCCCCCCCCCCTCTCTCTTTTAACACACACGAATTACAAATCACTCACTCTCGTGTGTATCGTCGATCGCACCACGCACTCTCGTCCCTATCGTATATATACGTATATTCTTATCATTAGCCTTAACGCACACGTTAATGGTTAATTTATATTCGTTTGTTTTCATACACTCGTATCGATTACTCTTCTCGTGGTCTCTCTCTCTCTCTCTCAGGCTTCCGCGAAGATAAATCAAAATTTAGTCCCATTCCAGTTGCGTCGGAAAGATATAAAGGGCTTTACAGCTGTAGAGAGAGAAATGGCGAGAGTACCCGTCTGGATTTCTGCTGCAGCTGTGTGTGGTGTCTCCGTGTGTCTGTGTGCGTGCGTGCGTGCGTGCGTGTGTTAATGCTGTATAGTAGCGACGCTTAAGTGACGTTCTCAAGCAAATTCGGCGCAGTTCAATCTCCTCTTCGACACAATGAATTTACGGAGCCATTCTGCCTTGTCCCCCAAGCGAGCGTGCATTACAATGAGTCCGCGGCCTGTTTAATAGTATAATTAAGGACCGTTGCCTGAGAGTGCACGCGTGCGCGCTACACGACAGCTGATGCCATATAGCTTCAAATTTACCCAACACGCACAAAACTCTCCCCTTTTCACCCTAAACCACCACCACCAACATTATCCCCGCCACGTTCCTTTAGAAAAGCCATGTACCAGTCGCTCTATATATATATATATATATATATATATGTTTCTTTCTCCCTTATAATGGAAACAATTACTGCAATACGACCATCCCCTCCTTAATGGAGAATTACGTAACAATATTATTCCCCCCTCCCCTCTACATGTAGGAAAATATCAAATCAAAACCGTTACTCGATCTTCGCTTTTATCGTACATTAATGTTGCAGGCACACTTTACGTCCATCGAGATTACACGAATGAGAATTATATATATATGTATATAAAAGGCGAAATAAATTTGAGCAATCTCTTATTTCAGGAGTTTCATTAGCTATTGGAGAAAAAATCGTAGGGCAATTTTCTTGCCGTGGGAGAATTTGTCGGTGAGCGAAAGGAGGGGTTGCGTCGTTTCTTGGCATTCTTCGCAGTTACGTGATTGGTCGTAAATGCCAAAAATATGCGTCGATTGGCGGGGCATCCGGCCAGCTTTATGGTAGCGTCGGTATGCCGGGTCCAGTTTTATGGTTAATTTTTGCAATTTTGTAATTGCCTCTGGCTGCCGGCCACGCTAGTAACAACGGACTCGCTCACTCCCTCTCTACCATCTTTATCCACCCCACCTGCAATTCTATACCTTACACTACTAGGTATTTTCCATGCAAACCGAAACTCGACACTAACGGGAAATATCTCAACCAAGCACTGTATATACCTGATGGCTACAACCCTCGTCTTATTCCTCGAGAATCTCCATTCACCCACGTAAAACTCGAGTTGTTTCTCCAAAACGTGAAAAGAGCATGAAATCTTGGAGGATTTCGCCATTCGATTTGTCTGCAAAAATTAAATCGTACGGTGGTTTTGTTCACGACTGTCTATATATATATATATATATATATAGCTTGACCGAACAATAATCATCGTAATGTCCGTTGGCCTATGAAAATCATTGCCTTTGGCAGAGAGTAGTTAATTTATGCGGATGGATAAGTAGAGAATATCAGCGCAGTTATAGTCAAACGGTAGGTTTGGTATTGTTATTGAGTGGTGATGAATGATTAGCATTCGCGTTACAATTCAGTGGTTGTAGCGGGATGCTGGACGCATACTGATTAGCGCTTGGCCAGCAGACGTCATTGTCATCCAGCAATGCAACACGTGGCTGCGAATTATCGAAATATCAGGTTACTTAATTAAACGGAATACTAATTTCTGCCACGCGAACGCGTTTCGATTCAGCCCCTTTTATGTCCCTTTGGTTTATTATTCTCTCTCTCTCTCTCACACTCGATATATATATATATATATATATACATATACATGAAACTCTCTTCTTGGAGAAGTTGAAAACAGTATAACTCGCGTGAGGGTATATATTTTTTCTCGCTTTATTTCTCTGTAGTATCGATGCTTAAATGTTACATTATATATATATATATATATATATATATATATATATAGATGGACAGAGAAAGAGGTTGTACGAGTGAAAGAGAGACAAGTATATGGTATCTTTGAGAATTTTATAGCGAATCATCCGGTATAACCAATTTCGCCTGCTGGCGTTCGTAAAGTAATGATTTCAATTTCGCAAGATCGTTGCAGCAAGCTATTTTACCCACTGGCAGTCCTTCTACCCCCTCCACGAGCTATGCGCCAAGTTTCAACCCCCTCGAGCCTCTCCCGACTCCCGGCAAGTCCCGTTTGTTCGAGCATTCGGATTAAGCGACTAAGGAAATTCAATATCAGTCGCTGAGATGAGAACATAAAACTACCGACTGCCACTTTCCCTTAATTTGCGTAGTACAGCCTTTCGACCCTCCCATTCATTTCCACCCTCTGCCCAGGCCCGTATAAACCAAAACCTTCGATCCATTTGTTTTTTCTTTAATGAATCAACGGGGAGCCTAGTATGATCGTAGTTGTTGGAATTAACGTTAAAACTTGGGAATATAGTTTGAATTTATTTTGTCTCGAAAAAAGAAAAAACCACAATGGTTTTCCATCTGGACTCGTGGGCAGGTGTCGCACGTGATCGCGCGCTAGTGCGCGTGCAATAGTTGGGGGTAGATAGGGTGGTATACACCAACACACACACACACACAAGATGTACACGTAAGGAAGGAAGGAAGGCCGTGCAGAGGGCCTAGCGTGGCGTGGGAAATTGAAATTGCCAAAGTGTCGGCTACGGTAGACGATGGCCTGAGGTAGAGGGGGTGGTTGGGAGGGGGGAGGGGGTGTAAGGGACGGGTGAATACGTAATGCGAAAACCATAGAATTCGCAATATCGCGCGGTGTTTTCGCGTTATATATTTCTCTGCTTCGACGAGGGTGGCAAGGGGTGCGTCGTTGAGTTTTCGGGGTGGTTTTTTTCCCTATCACCGCCCGCACTATCAGTTTATCAGGCAGTGGTCGACGCTGCGGCAGCTGTCACGCGACGAGATCCGCTAGACTTTTCGGCGAAAGATGCGGATCACGTGGGCTTTTACAGGGTGTCGCGGGGGTCAATAACCCCCTCCTCCGCATTGCGCCCTTCTTTATTCAAGGGAGAACTTAAATAAAGCACGCGAATGCTCGAGATTGGCTGGGATGAAGATAAACAACGGTGCGGACGATATCTGTCAAACGCACACGCGTACTTTATTGTACATTTATCACGCGAGACCCTTATATTTATTTCCTTCCTTCCTTCCTTCTTTCTTTCATACTCGCGCGGTGCGCTTTAAAGTCGCTTCACTGTACAAACTTTACCGACCCGCGCATGTACCTTACGCTTTGACATATTAATCGGAAATAATGGAACCAAGTTCGCGACAGAAAAAATTTGTAATGATTTTTTTTAAAGCTCTTCAAATTCTGCAGATAAGGAGAGGGAGGGGGTTGAAGGCAATTCAGCGCGATGCTTCTTTCCACTCGCTCGTGGCTTTCCGACATTTGTCGGTTCTCAGCTTACCATCTTGCATCAGCCACTCTGTGTGTGCCTCGAGTGAGCGCCGACTTCCAATGACACGCACACGCGTTGCATAGATTTGCCAGGGACTATATACGAAAGCAGGAGGGGGGGGGGGGGGTGTTCGGTTTTTGGTGCGCGCGCGAATATTCACATACGTGGCCGCTTACGAAACAGGAAATAATGTGTGTATTAGCAAACGGCAGCTGTCATGGAACCCTAGATTCAACTGTTATTCGCAGGACCGTGAAAGACCCCGAAGGGTAAACCACCCCCTTATTGTTGCTTTTGTTACTGTTCTGTGGTGTCGCGTTTGTTGCTATCGTCATCGTCCTTTCTCCATTTACAATCTTGCAACGCTTTACGAAAGCTCGTATTATACACGCGAAACGATGGCTTTTCATTCCCGATGAATTAATCGAAATGGAATATAACGAAGGGAGTGGAAGGTGGTTGGTGGTCAGAGGTATGCGCGAGATTCAATCGAGAGATTGGCTCGATTGAAAAAGTTGGGACTTCTGCCTCAAATGGGGACTGCTGTAATAAGTTTTAATGAAATCAACAAATTTTCCGCACGATAAAGTATCGAGCGAGCCAGCTGTTTTCACATACACACACACACACGTACTAACACTCACTGGGAGCTTTGTATCCAGCCGATTTGAGGATGCAGTGGCAGTTCCGGTCAACATTTTAATTAGTCCTGAGTGGTTTTTTAATTCAAGTGCCGGAGGGCAGTGGGATCGCGAGGGAACGAAGGAGGGATGCGAAGCGAGGTAGTGAGCGAGAGTAGGACAATAACATTTGACTCGAGCACCGGACAGGGAATGAAAAGGATTTCGCTTTTCTGCCGGAGGAACTCCAGTAACGAAATAAAAAGTGCCCCAGGAGTGTTTAGAGGGAGGGGAGTATTCTCGCACCGCGCTTTGTTCGTGGAATCAGTCGAAAGTTGTACCGTACGCAGACGTTATATCCACGAATCGCCTTGAGTGCCGAGATAACGATTATTCCTCTCTAATTACGTGGCCAGCTTATTATAATGCGATGTACCGAGCCAAGGCTTCTATATACCCAACCTTCCTGCTGCGATATGAATCTTTTACCCTCCGCCCTCCAACATTTAAATTCCTCTCCCTTCGACACACAAACAGCAATTTGGATAATCCAACTAATACTTCGAATTACAGCTCGAAACTGATGATATCTATCTATATATATGTACGTCAGTGTATAAGGATAAAAAGAGCGGAGAGCACTCGCAGCGGCACAAGTGTTCTTAATTACTGACCAGAACAAATGTCTGTTTATCAGTGCAATAAAGAGTACCAAGCCATAATTAGAATAGTTTAGCGAGCCTCTAAATTATAACTCCGAATAGTGCACGATATTCGTACAGTGGAATAATCTCAGCTGGAAGAATAGAATTCCTGCAGGGAGGGAAGAAACGAGAGAGTTCGAACGAATATACAGGGTGGGGCAATAACCTTGTCCATCTTCGGTGTCTCAGTCGTTTGTGAAAATATGGGAAAATACTGTACGACACAGAGACAGTCTTATTACGATACGAGTAATGTTTGTACGAATGGAGACATGGAACAGGATCGAAGCTCATCATTTGTTCGTATTCTCACAAAAAACACGAATTTTTAAGTTGGACAAATTCGCAGTCTCACCCTGTATATAAGAAAATTGGCCTTTGGCGAGTAACAATGGGAAAGAGTATTACGTATCGGAAGAAACAGTCGGAAGAACGTGGCCCTTGAGCGAAAATACCTCAGTCGCTTCTGTACCAGGTATAACAGTCGTTATCACAGACTGTACAAAGTAAACATTTTTCCATACTTTTACAAACGACGCAAAATATTAAAGAACGACAAAGTTTAACCGTCCCATCCTGCACAGTACAAAACATCGAGCAATAATGACGAGAAAAAGTATCAAACGTATATTGAAAGTTACAGTGTCGGAGGAACGTGGGCCTTGAAGCAGCGTCTCAGCTGGTTTCGTTTGTATCGGGTGTAGCAATCGTTTCCACCGACTGTACAAAGTTCGTCGATCGATATCAGTTTTAGAGCAGCTTACGTAAGGGGCTGCTGCATTGGTATTCACTAATTAATTGACATTATGCGCGAGATAGTAAACAATCTCTCGCCATCTCTCAGGCTGCTTTTCCGTACGAGCTTTCTCTCTCCACCTCCCGCGTTGCTCCTTCCCCCACCAAGACGACCGAAGTCCATTAGAATATTAATGCGAATTGATGCATACGTGTCATTACCGTAATGAGTCGGTTGCCGCTCTCTCCGCTATTCGTCGCTGTGTGTACAAAGTGTCGTCTGAAAAGCAATCACGATATTGCGGCCTCCACCCCCGCCAACCCCCCCCCCTCCCCCTACATCCAACTCTCTTTCTCCCCTGCATGTCTCTTTCCTCCCCCCCCCCCCCACCCACCACGCTGCAGTTACTCTTTCACCCCCCTTCACCTCCCCCCTCCTCCTCCTTTCCTCTCCAACACACGTTTTCACAGAAACTTGAATTTATATACTTGATTCTCGCGCAAGCATGCAGCTTAAAATCTGCGTGAAATTGCAATGGACTTTTCAGTCGGTCTTCCATCGCTGGTCTTGATAATCAAACGAACGAAATAATGGAATTTGGCGATAGACGAGTGGGGAGTGGAGTCTAACGGTCTCGGGGGTTGCCTGGCTGCTTTATTGAATTATGAAGGGATCGTTAAGGGAGGCGTGCCTGCATTGATCAAGCGCGACAAAGGAGTTTGTCACAGGTTTCGTTTTGAGAGATCTCTCTTCTACTATCAACGATGCTTGGAGAAAAGTAAACGATTCGAAACGAAGGCTCTCTCTCTCTCTCTCTCTCTCTTTGGAGCAAAACGCACGTCATCGCGCGTAATGACCGATTGTGAGACGCGCGCGCGCGCGAGTGTCATCGGTACGACCGGCTGGCCATGACTGTCACGCCTAAACTGGCAAACGTGCTAGCACACCGATCGTTATTCAATTACACCACCTGCCCATAAACGAATAATCCTTGATGCTTTAACCAGCAGCTTTAACCCCTGCGTGTCCTTTTGTACCATTGCTATCACTCCAATTTGTTTCTTCAAATTCTCTCTTTGTCCCTCGAGTAGAATCGCAATCGCTACTTTACGGCATTTTTTAAGTAATATATATATATATATATATATATATATATATGGACGTGTGTCTCTGTTTTCACTTGTTTTTAAAGCTATGTATAGCTCCTTGGAGAGTCAAGTTTTCTCACCGAGTATTTCAAGAAATATTCCGCTCGTTTGTTTAACAATGTTCGTGTAATTTGCCGGTGCTATAGAATTGTAAGTTCGAGTGGGAGAAAGACAGAGAGAGAGAGAGAGAGAGAGAGAAAGAGAGTTGGTTGTGGGAGGGAAAGGTCCGAGTTTCTAAAGTGTGGGCAGTAACGCGAAACCCTTTTCAATATACGCCGAGTATATTGAATGCTCAATAATCTATTATCTCGTTGCATCCTAATAGCTCCATTATCTAAATAGCTTTTAGCCAGCATTAATAACCGAGTGACTGTGGGATTAAGAAGGAAATATTCACTTGGAAAATGTTACTGGACAAAAACTTGGAAGGAATGGCACCTGATTAAATAAAACTATATATATATCTCGAAATGGATTTGTCGGATGTTATTTTGGGGGAGGGGGGGGGGGGGGGGTCCGATGATTTTGCTGGAAGTATCAAAGGGTTGATTTATGAAATAAGCAGATGAGGGGGATTGGCATATCGAGAGTGGTGCTCGGGGAAGCGTTAAATCGAGTAAAGTTTCGCGCTATGAGCATTTTCAATGCGAGCGTTATTTTCGCTCTCCTCCTCTCTCTCTCTCTCTCCCTCTCTCTCACGTCGAGTCGCTTAATCTCAGCACGGAATCTTTCACGAGATGTCTTAAGAACACAGAATCAATTACCGCGACTTTCACCGCGTGGGCGCGCCACATCTGGTCCCCGCGCGCACACTTCTCCCACATGCACCAATGTGTACTCGATGCCTGCATTAGCCGCCACTCGTGTGCAACACTTGACGATTTATTTTGAAAATTTAATTAAATTACTTGAATAAATTAGTCGTGCTCGCGGCACCATTAAATCCCACGAAAAATCACATGAAAGTATCAAAGCTTAGATACTTCCTTAAATTGCTGGCATAAATTAATGCCACGAACTTTCATTAATTACTGCAATGGAATTAAACGCACTTGACGTTAAAGTAATTAAGTTGGACGTGAAAGGGGTGAACAATGAAAAGAAGGAAAAAAAAGTGGTGGAAATAGGAATATAAGGAGCGTCGAGGAGCGAGATGGACGCGAGAGAACGAGAGAGAGAGAGAGAGAGAGAGAAATTATAAATAAATGAAGGGTGTCGTAGAATGCTGTGGGATAAATGGAGAAGTTTAGAATTATTAGAATTTAGGCTATATATATATATGTCGAGTGAAAGAGGAAGTGGAATAAATTCGTTAATTAGTGATTGTGGGCAGTGGCGTCTTTTCACTCCGTTAGGATTAGTTTTATTCCCGATAATTACAGTTAATTAGCCGTAGTGGTGTGTGCCAGCTGCAGAAACGGATGAATGCGAGGATCGATGTGCCAGTGGAAAATGCAAATCTACCGTTAAACGCGTGAGAAAGTTAATAGGCCTCTTGTAAAACTAACAGGGGACTATCGGCCTACAACGAAACCGATAAGTTTTCTTAGAATTTCTGCCAAGTCTGGAATCATCCTCGTTAACTCTTAATAAATGTACGTTCCTTCACACTTGCCTATCTACTTAATAGATATACACAATAAACATCACATTCTCCACGATAATTAATCCAATCGATATAAATCCTGCCATTTAATTTATGCCCATTTAATTTTCTTTTAAAATCAAATCCGTGTAGTCTCTCTCTATCTCTGTCCCCCCCCCCCTCCCGCCCCTCTCTCTCTCTCCTCCTCCTCCTCCTAGAATAGATTCCAATTGATTCGAACCGACTGGATAGCTGATATTATGACAGAGTTTGATCAAACCTGGATTCTCATTAGAATTTATTAGCTTCCTGCGAATTCTCATTTTCATCGAGTGTTCCACTGTGTGTGTGTGACGTCATACCAATAGTATTATATATATTTATAAACGAAACGGGAAAACTGTTGAACCGAGTTACAAGGGTCCCCCATTATACTTTGGTGTTTCCATTGTGGTCTCTTGATAGTTGTGGCATTTTTACGAGCAGCCTATTAACTTTCTCACGCGTTTAACGGGATTCACTTTTTAGTCCTATGCAGCAAGAGCGAAGAGTTTGCAATTGCTAATGCAATTAATCGTTGGAGAATGTGGGGAAAATATTCTGCAACCTTTAAAGAGACACGCGGACTTTATATTCTCCAATTGCAATTGTAAGCGAAATTAGTTCGAGAGTAGAACGCAATTAATCGCTGGTGGACGTTGGACGGGAAATTCTTCCGCAGTCTCGCAGCTGCATAAAGTCTAGGAAATTATTTAAAAGGCATCCGCGCGAGATTTAAGGAAAGTTTACCATATAAGAGACCGAAGCAGCTATAGGCTCGTTCTTGCAAAAGCTGCAAAATTCTTTTTGCAATGCAATCTCCAGTTGCATGGGTGAAATTAAACGTAATGCTGCGACTGTGTAATTAATCGCCGAAGGATAAATAGAAAATATTTTTCAGCGCTCGTGCAGCTGCGCCGAGTTTCGGATTTGTTTTCGAAGAAAGACTCGGGCTTCCGCTCGGTTACTTTCGAATGCTTCGATCCGAGGGTTCGGGATACGCGTATGCGAGATATTAACAAAACCTTCATTCATTCCGGCCCGAAGCTTTCCGTTCGCATCAGCGTCGTTACCCGAAACCAAAACCCTCGCATCGTCCATGTCCACTTGTGTGTGTGTGTGTGTGTGTGTGTGTACGTGTGTAGTAGTAGGTGTGTTATGGAAGGCCAGGCAGCCTAGAAGAAGCGAGGGGAGTACGAGTATAGATTTCGTGCCTCGTTGCTTTCTTTCATTTAATTTCAAATGTCCGCGCGTTCCAAGAATCATCGGTATAAGGATCCCAATGAGACGCGCGCCATCAAAGAATATCATTCAATGACGTAGAATATTATAAATCTCTGACATCTACGATCTCTTTTGAAAATTCTCTGTACAATTATAGAGAAAAACGTGTGTATATATATATATATATATATATATAAATTCTATGGATACTACAAAGATAATTGTTGCATTAAAAATAATTTGTTTCCTTTCGGTGGCAATATCACCTGTTGTAGAGCGTATACCATTGTCACATCCGGTTGCCAGTTGGCGCATTTGACATGATTCGTGTCCTGTGATATCAGGGTCAGATAATACTAGTTTGCATAAGCGCGGAATTACATTTGTCCGGTTATCGAGGCTAGCGAGCGAGGCAGCGAGCAAATTTCGATAGCAGCACCGAGAAACCGCACAACTATTTTTCAATTCAACGATACTCCGATAAAATCGAGCGCTGACTGGACAAGCGCGATTGATTCGAACGGTGAATTAATTTATTGTACCTATATGGCGTCGAGGCAGTAGTACATATATATATATATATATATAGCTAATCTAGGTGGGAAATGGTTGCTGGATCGGTCCTGAAGGGAGAGACTGTCTGGGGGGTGGATGGGACAAAGGTAATAAATAAGATTGTGGAAAAAAGTGCATTTGGGTGAGGGATATACGTTTGAGGTTAGGATAGAGTAGTGTAACGTAAGGTGGTGGGGTGGAGGAGGGAGGGTGCAAGGGTATAATAGAGTGAATGGTGGTAGAGGGGTGTATTCAAGACCGATAATCCCTCCGGTGTTTTTCTTCAGGCATCCAGTAGTTCCAGCAGAGACTCGAGCCTGCAACCTCTCTTCGCCCACCCCTTTCTCCTCCTTCTACCCCCCCCCCCCCCACCCCACCTCCTTCTCATCCCTGTCTTCTCTACAAGCCGTTTTATCGAGTGTCGCCGCGGGTTATCGTCGTGGTTGCTACCACGACACAGTGTTAGAGATGGTTGCCACCACCTGTTGAAAGGACAACGTCTTAGCTCCCTTATCCACCTTCTCTCCTTCGTGCTTCTATATACGTTTCGTCCATTCTTTCTTATGTATATATATATCCACCCCTCTCCTTGCTCCCTCGCCCAACCATCTACAGCCCCATTGTGTTTTTCTTCTACCCTTGGAATCACTGGCCGCGATCTGCACCCTGACGTCTTTATTTCGCCTTCTACTCGCGTTAAATAGGATTTACCTACAAGCAAATGTCACTTTAGCACGAAACTCTTTCTTTCTGTGTGTTTGTGTGTGTGTGTATATATATACGATCTCCTTAACCACGCACGCTCTTTATTTCACTTAGTCAAATGGCTCGATAAATTCCTTAAATCTACCCCTTGATACAATTCAACGGGTTATTTCTTTGATTCTTTTTCACCGCAACTACGACCCCGACGTCTCTCGTTCGTCTCGTTTACTTCGTTAACTGTCTTGTATATATAGTGACATTCGGTTGTGGTCTCGATAAACAAGCTTTCGTCTTTAATAATTTAGAGAGAGAGAGAGAGAGAGAATGCGTTGAAACTAAACAAACAATAAGTTTAATTTGGCAAAAGGAACGTTTCCAATTCTCGAGTGTGGTCTTCGAAGCCCCCTCCCCCAGCTCTTTAACGCACAAAGGTCCGTTTGTTGCCTCATTGGGACCGACCTTACAAAGGATTTCACGCCAGCTATATTTCTCCAGCGGATCGTGGAGAACTTCTTTTCTTCCTTGCACTCCTTCAAACTGACGTCAATATCGACAAAATATTTTCTCCTTCTCTTCTCAACAATTTCTATTCTTACGGATTGCCAAACAATCCACCACTCGTCATTACCGATATTCTCCAAATTTTCGTGTCCATTATCGATAAATGCGGAATTTGCTTTATTTACGCAATTACCATTGATTTGTCGTTGTCCCTTTTACAACGGTGAAATAATTTACGGGCCTGAAGTAATAACGCGTCGTTTAAATTGAAATGTAACAAGGCGGCATTTTCCTAGCTTAGTTAGTTACTTTTCTCTTACCCCTTCCCACCGATCTTTTCCCCCGGTGGAAAAGGGAAGAGATGGGATGGTTGCAGAGAATGGGAGAGCGGAGGGTGGAGCAGGGAGGGACAGACCGGATAAGCGTAGGTGATTTACTGCTTCGGGCTTAATGGAGGCTGTTTACTGCTAATTAAAACGAAGCTTCCATTTAGAGCATATCCTGCTCCGAAAACCGATTCCACGGATTCGTGTCGCTCACGGGTACATTGTGAATTTCAAGGCCCGCAAAATTGTCCCTTTTCATTGCCAAGGGAAAGTCCTGCCCATCGATCGATAATCGGTAATTCATTGCTCTGCTCCTCCTAGCATTCGATCCTTTTCATATATAAACAATCTTCCTCTTTTTGTCAATCAAGCTTTTCGCATCTTTCATCCAAATTATTCTTAATTATACGAGTGGAGGTAAAAATGTCGAGCGTTTTACCCCTTTCGCGCGGTTTTCTCCGAAACCGTCGAGGTTTACGAGGGGCATGTTATTTTCGAAACGACGAAGAAATAATTTGACAAGCGGAGTTATTTCAATTAGTGCGATCGTGACTTTGTTCTCTGTATTTATATAGGTGGTAATCCTGGCGAATCCGATACGCGCGGGGCTTCCCTGTATTTTTCGTTCCGCAATCTCTACCCCTCCCCCCTCCCCTCTCCTCTTCCACACTTTCCCCACTCCAGCCCTAGCCTAACCACTCGTTGTTTCTTCTCAATTAAACTGTGCTGAATCCGTACGCGCGTACTGCCTACCAATATCAATTACTTAGCGACTCGCTGCGGCAGGTTTGACAAAAAAAAAAAAAAAAGAAAAACGAACACATCGGACTACTGAAATGGCAGAGAGGAGAGAATGAAAAGGTACGAGACGCTATATTATGGGAAACGAATCCAATCGGAGCTTAACGAGCTTTTCTCTAATAACGGTGCCAGTTGGCTGATGGCCGGTGCTTGTAATTAACGTCACTAATCAACTGCGTTCATATTACACGATTCATCCTATTTTCCACACGATTGATTCATTATTTCATTTCTAACGTCCTCGAGAGCCACTTTATTCCAGTACTGTGACAACTTGAATGATCTCCGTGAAACCGATTAGCTCGAAGAATCGAAGAGACGCGACGGACGCGATCCTCATCGGGTAATCAAGTTGGTCGAATCGGTTTTGCAAATTATTTTCCTCTCGCGTTGAGAAGTGGGTGAAACGGGGATTTTGTTTATTTCGCACGTGTGTTTAACGTGGAATTTTCATTGAAATAAGAATTCGAAGAGGTATTTCTTGGAAATAGGATCTGGAGGAATACGAATTATTGTATATATATATATATATATATTGTCCTAGGTGAAGTAGGAGTGAAATGAACGAAATAAAGGCGGTGGGGTTCGTTGAAGGAGGCACGGAGGAGGAAAAGAAGAAGAGGAGGAGAGGAGGGATATTGATACAGTGGGATAGTTGTGGGAGGGTAGGGGGGGATCGAAACTAGAGGATAGAAGAAGTGGATGGGAGTAAAGTAGGGGGAGAGGAAAACGAAATGGACGAGTCTTGTTGAGGATGGAAAGAGGCAAGCGAGAGGGTAAATCTTAAATAAAGTGATATGGAGTACTTTTGTATAAAAGCTCCATTTCCACTGCTACTCTCTCTCTCTCTCTCTCTCTCGCTATAGCACTCTCCTAGCTGCAAGTTTGTAAAGATTCCACCCTCGCACCAGCTTACCAACAAAGCCTTCCATTAACATTTTTTTCATTTAATCAAGCAATAGAGAGCTTCGACAAACTTATCGAATTAATATCCAGCCTCCCCGCGACTGTCATCCTAGATAAATAACAACGGAAGAGAGAGAGAGAGAGTCTGGCTGATTTTAGAAATTAGTTTGGAAGAGTTTGCGAGGGATGAGAGGAGGCAGGAGGGGAAACATAGCTGCTTTTGTTTATCGTCAGTAGGGTAGTGGCGCTTTGGCGCAGCGGAGATCCACCAGGTAGTGGAGCCGTCGAGAAAGTCCGATGACTGGTAAAAGTTTCTCCAACGTGACTAATTAATTTATTATTAATTGTTAATTATAATTAATTACCGAGGATCCAGGGAGAGCGCCTGCTAATTGACATTGATTTATGGCTTTAATTAAACGGGCCGACGCGACGCACACAGAGTGTCTTACATGGCGGAGGGAGGTTTTAACAACACCTTTTAAGAGCTGCAGCCCCTTTGTGCAATGGCCGTTAGCTACGGTCTCTCTTTCGGGGAATACCAAAGTCACCCATTGTCCCGACAAACTCGCACTCTTTTCATTCTCCGCCAGTACCCCGCGTAATCGCCGCCGTCCTCTTCTCTCACCCTCCCCCCTCCCCCCCCTTCAACATCCACCTTGGTCTCCGCGTCGTCTGCACTCGCTACGGACCCCCCCCCCCCCCTCCCCCCTCCTTCAACTCTGCTTATATAGCTCCACTACCCGAGAGCGCTATAGCATTTGCGCTCCACTATATTGTCGCGGTCATAAATTAATTACTTAATGAGATTCGAATACCTCGGCACAGCGCCATCTAGAGAGAGGGCGCAGCCCGATACGAACCACCACAACAACAGCTTTAAGAATCTAATTTAATGGAAGAAACGCACGCGCGCGCGCGAGGTCGTCCGAGAGCCGCCGCCTCTCAAACGGCTAACGAAATACAAAGAATCCCGGTTGCCCGTGTAAATCCAATACAAAAGTCTTAAGATCCTATCGGGAAATTTAGTGTAACTGGATTAATGTCGTTGCGGTTAATGGCGAACTTTGAGCCCTTCTACCGTAAGATAAATAAAGTTAATTAGGTGCCGGGGAAAAAAAGCCTCGTGTTCTCCGAGGAGGAGAGGAGCATTGAAAAAGCTAAATAAGGATTATGGGAAATTTTCAGCGGACCATTTCCCCCCCCCCCCCCTAACAAGTCTCCGATGATAATGATTTGTAGAAATGACCGAGTATTATGATACTTTGCCTCGGCTGGAATTAATTAAAAATCCTTTTGGGCAACGCTCTACGCTCATTAAGTTTCACGTATGAGGAGATCGCGCGAGCGAGCGCAAGTGGCCGAGGTATAACGGCTCCGCTGCTCCGGAAAGACGGGGGAGGGGAGGGGGGGGGTGCGGGGTATTGCGTGAAATAAATCGGTCCTCGTTAATACGAGGAATGAATTTGGGCGGATATTCTCGCTGATATTCGAATAAATACGCGTATAATGGCGGGTGAGTCTGCGGCGAGGATCGGGCCCAAAAGGGTCCCTCTGGCAGGTTCTCGGGGAGGCAGCGTCATGGAGAGATGCAGAGGAGGAGGGGACCAGACCAACCGGTTTACATGGCTGGAGATCTAGAGATCCCCCTCAGCCTCGTCCTGAAATCGTGAAGCGGAACCAGAAAGTGGTGGGAAGTGGGCAATGAGCAGGAGAAGAGCTTGGAACGGGGGTAAAGGGGGGGGGGGGGGTGGAGTGAAGGAAAGCAAAGGAACACTCCTGTGATGAAAGCTCCTGTAAAAGACTCTCGTGAATCCAGAAGAGACTCGTCTGTACCATACTCTTAATTTATATATATATATATATAATTACAGCCAATATCCTCTTTTATCAAAGAATTCCAAGCTATATATATATATATATATATATATATATATATGTATACTCGACATTTTTCAGCATATACGGATTAAACTCTTATAGTTCCTATTTTTCCTCCATTATTATTACATACGTATATGTATATATATATAGCGTTTCTTGCATTAATTTAGGTCGAGAGTGAATGATCCATCAACTAATAATATAGGCGCAGTTTAAGAGCTTTCTACCATTGGGCAGAATTTTCCCACAGTGAGTAACGAGTGAGACTCGCTGTATGAATTTTCACAATGAATTCAAGTTTGAGAGAGTCCGCGTAGTATGCAAGATACGCGTCACGTGAAAGCGAGCGAGCCATTTACGTCATTAGCGTGCATAATCATGCAGGCCTTAACGTATGGTTGTTTACGCGTGTGTTGGTCCAGAAATTAGACCTTTGCCCTTCCGAATGCGGCCCTCGTCTGGGACTGGAAAGTCCCGGACCTCGGCTGAATTCATTAAGTCGCTGATTTACCGGCTACTTCCGGCGTAAACGAAATTACGCGCGCTCTCTGCTAATGCGTGTGAACACATGTACGTGTCCGGCTGGCTTCCTACCTCGTCTTCGCAAGCATCCAGCTTATTAACAGTTGAATTTTTTATTTATCCTACAAATGAAATTCTCCCTTCGTTCCAGTCAGACATTTCTTACTCCGCATCCTGCATTAACTTGATTTATCTCCCGTTTCAAGAGCACCTTCCAACACTTATTAGTATATTGACTCATGGGTATATTACACTCGGTCTTAATTGTCCTTTTCTATCCCCCCCCCCCTCCCCCTCCGCCTTTACCATGCACCCTTGGAAATTATCCTTCGGTACGATCGAATGTTTACAAGTACAATACGTGCCATTTTATTTTTTCTCGCACACTGCAACGGAACTTTGCTCTTCGAGGTCCTCTCCTCGCGTTGCAAATGACGCAAGCGAACGATCAGAAATTTAAATATTGCATCTATTGCCTCGCCTTGGGAAATGTAATACAACAGCAACATCGGGTTACTAGTCAAGAGTTTCGCATGGGTGTGTACGTGTCCATTTGGAGAAAAAAATTGGAAATTTGCGTGATTTTCTGATATTCAGAGAGACGATAGGAGGAAGAGGAGCGTTGTCGAGGATGTCGCACGACGGGAGGTGGACGACGCGGGACACGTTGATTAGGAAACATAACGGCGAGTGTGATTCGTCATATTTAGCAGCTGCCACGCGAGCGTGTAAGCACCAGTCTTCGTAATGAGCGCGTGTTACGCTAATGTCAAGCTGCCCCCGCGATTTCATTAATGCCTCTAGCCTCCTCGCATACGAAGAAATACTGGCGATGGGGGACATCACTCTTGTCGAACAACCTTCATTAATTTACTCCCTACATCCTCCAATCTCCTCCTCGCTCTTGCCCTTATCTCCCATCCTTATTTACTTTATTAATCAGATATATAACACACGTATAGCATATATACATACACGAGCGAAGAATAATCCCATCAATTAACTCGAGGGCCTAATTTATCAGTTGGACTAATGAAACACGAAATATCCGCACATATCGTTAGGCTGAAAATTCTTTGGCCAAGTTGGCTGGAGCCGAGAGGCGAGACGCGGGGTGGTAAAGAGGGGGTGTAGGAATTAAAATGAAACGTTGGTGTCTCGCGTGTACGTGTGTGAGTGTGTGTGCGTGTGTACGTAGGGTAGATTTTACGGGCGCTTAAAGGACGAGCGTGAAACAATCCGGAAGTTGAGATTGAGTTTTATTATAGTTTTCCGAATGGCTGAGGCACGAGATTATTGTAGATGTAGGATTTGGGGGAGGGATGAGTCTCTGACGTATCGGTGCTGGGATATCCGAGCATTAATTTAAAGCTCCCCCCTCCCCCTCTCTCAACCCTCTCTCCTTCACTCTCCAGTCTTTCTCTCTTCCTGATGCGACCGATCAATCTTCCAGCAGCTCGAGCTGGCACATATCATTTCACTGGGCATCCATGTGCCCGTTTATCTGCCCATAGCTCCCACCCCCGCTTACCTCATCCCCCTCCCCCTCTTCCAGCACTTTTGTATCAAAGCCAGTGCAAGCACCCTCCCCCCACTCTTCCCTCGCCATGCTGCTGGAGCATGTCGCGGCACGTAATGATACTTTTACACACGGATAATGGGGCTTCAAAGGCACGCACAATGTGGCACAAAGAGTGACTGCGGAGCCCTCCAGCTGCTATAAAAACAGCGAGCACGAAAATGAGGAGGACCGATGGTAACGGGAAGAAGAGTACGAAAGGAAAAGGAAGTGGAAGGGGGAGCAGAAAAACAGCGAAGAGGAGAGCTTGGAGGATCCGGTGAGAGAAAAACAGAAGTCGACGGGCAAAAAGGAAGCTGAGAAAGACCTCGCAGAAAAACAGAGCAGAACAGCTTTCGATCTTGGAAAGGCTGTAGCCAGTTATAATGACGAGTAAAAACGGAAATCAAGGGATGTAGGTAAATAGGCGTTTGGGCATGGGTAAGGTTAGGTGCGGGAGGAAGGAGTGTGCTAACCTTGGCAGGGCTAGGGAACGTATATGCATATGTATGTATATTTATATCTGCAGGATATTTGCGAATTTGAGGAATGAAAATGAATAGAGACGCAAAAAGTGGAAAGAGTGGTTGAAGAGAGAGAGAGAGAGAGAGAGGCGAGCCGCGCGCACGCTCATGGCACGCGCGCGTGTAAAAAAGAAAATGAAGAAGAAGGGGTTAGAGGAAAGCCAGTGGTGGAGAGGGAAAAAGAGTAGACGATGCCGAAAAAGGAGCAGCGCGTTACCCGAGCAAAAGGGAACTAAACTCATTTCCGGGGCATTAACCAATTACTTTTTGCGAAAGGGTGTCGGTTACCTTCAACTTTTCTCTTGCACCACGAACCCTCCCTTTCACCCTCTCGCTTCTCTCTGCCGAGCTTTCGATCCAACGTTCCTCATCCAACCCCCACCATCGCAGGCTTGCGTCCCCCCCCCCCCCCCCGCCTTCTCTCTACCTCGTCATCCGTTAACTAACTCACCCCTTTGCTGACGAGCCGTAATGAAGAAAAATATACACGCTGCCATACATTCCACCCTCCCCCCCCCCCTCCACCCCTCCACCACGGTATCCTCTCACCTTCTTTCCGCCAAACGCGATTCCAACACGTCTCACCACCACTACCCAACACATTTCCCAGCACCTACAATTTTCCTCGTTATACTCCATTGTGCGAGGAATTTCTTTGCTGGAAGAAACGCCGCCCGTTTGGAAGCTCGACAATTCTCGTGGCTGCTGATTGTATACGACGAGTTGATGCTCGTGTATAGGACGAGGCGAGAGAGGTGAATTTTTGGAAGAAGGTATAGCAACATTGTTTGGTAAGTGGTGGGAAGAGGGTGGCGGGAGGCAGTGGGGTGGAGGGGGGGGGGGGAAGTACGAAGGTCGTAACGCAGAAATTCAGGGAGAAAGCAGAAAATTCGAATGTGGCGAGACCACGTGAACTAATATCATCCTCGGGCCCGGTTACATCGTTAATTTGCAAACCGCGCGTATAAGAATCCACTTAATGAAATTTCCGGCGTAGCCGGGCCGGATGCGCCGATTGGTGGAGGTAGGGTTTGAGGGGGGGGGGGGGGCGGGTGGAGAAAGGAGGAGGATGGGGTGGGAGGATCGTGGTTCGTACTTGGCGTACAGCATTGTGCAGCAATTAATAATGTCATATTGCGCCCCTTTGCTGCCATGCCGTTGCGCCAACAGGACTCGTTCCAGGATCGGAGCGCAGGACTACCAGATTCTCTTGCCGGCCTTCGCCACTACCATAACCAAATCTTACAATGCGCCTAAACCCACGCCTACTGCGCACGTCCATCTTAAATTAAATCGTAATTAATCAATATACATATATATATATATATATATATATATATATATATACGTGTGGTACATGGTCTTACAATTAGCGAGACTCTTGCGAAGCTTTTCCATTACACGAGATCAACTCTCCTACACATTTACGGACACACTTTCCACGTTACAGCCTAAACTCTTGTACCACGAAAACTCGCTAACAATACACTAGTACAAAGATAGTTACCACTTACTTTGGACTAAATGGCACGTATGTATGGTGTATAGCGTTTATATATATGTATACTATATACGTGTGCTTATATATAGTACAGTGAGAGAGAGAGAGAGAGAGAGGTGAGGAGGGGGGATGACTGAGAGAGGTGGAGTGGTATAGTTAGCTACGGTTACGCTACATCCGAAACTTTAGCGGAGCACGAGAGAGAGAGAGAGAGACTAACAATACACCACTACGAAGAGAGTGGCCGGTTACTCGAGGCTAAACACAACGCACACATGGAAGGCGAAGGGATCCGTAGACCACTGTTAAATGCAAGAGGAGAGAGCGAAGGTGAATGCGTGCGCGTGTTTGCGTGCAAGTAAGGTGGAGGTGGAGGTACAAGCCGGCACACTGGAGCTAGCTAGCGTAGAGAGTTGAAACTAGGGACGCGGAGAGAGGTGGGCACCCTGACTGTTAGCTCGGATATAGGCTGTTGTGAATATTACATTCCCCGTATATATAGACGGTGCGTGTCCCCCGTAATGCTCCCAGGCACGTGAGGAGCTCGAGTGAGTGAAACGAAGGGGGAGGGAGGGAGACACAAGAGTTGGAGAGAGAGAGAAAGAACACAATAAGACGGGGCAAGCTATTAATTTTCGAGCTTTTGCTAATTAAATTTTTGCCCCATAGCTCGTAGCATCGTCTCAAGGCAAATATTATAGCCCTGTGTTATTATGTCATTTACCTGTACTATATATATGCGTATGTGTATGTATTCGCTTTCTCTACACCCCCCTCCTCTATACACTCCAGACCGAAAGTATTTTGGTCTGGAGCTCGAGCCAATCGATTTTCAGATATAGCAGTAAAAGCAAGAATTCTTACGACACGCGGGACACTTTTAGCCAATCGATTTGCTCGGAAAGCATTGGCATTCGGGTTAAAAGTCTCCGCGAATCGTCGGGAGTTCCTCTTACCGATCAGCGCCCAGAGGTTTTTCAACGAAGCGGCTAGTTAGACAATTTTTATGCCATCCATATCGCTCGTTCCGCGAACAATTCCCCACGGGTCTTTCATAATAATATTCCTCGGGGTTCTCTTAAAGTTGAGAGAGGGACGGGAGGGGGGGGGGGGGGGAAGGACGGGGACGGAGCCGGTACTGCGCCCTCAAGCGTGAGACGGTAACGAGAAGTTCAAGGTTAGAGCTGGCAAACCAAAGTAAAGGAAAGGAAAGGAAAGGAGTGGAAAGAAAGGATGGCAAATTTGAGGGATAAGGAGGAAGACACACTCGCACACATATATAGACTCTTATTCTCATAAAAATGATCAATCGTGTACCAGCAGACTTTCCGTGCTACGTACCTCACAGTTAAATCGCGTAGGATGAAATTTTGTCGGGAGAGGGAGGAAAGGAGGCCCCCCACGTCTGGACTCGTCCCGAAATAATTACAGCCTCAGGTGTTTCATCGAGCGTCCGTGCCTGTGGTACACCTGTATTCGCTCGTATTTACCTGAGTAAATATACTCGTTACTTATATCGAGTAAGACGAAAAGGAGGAGATGGATAGATGGTTGTGTAGATGGATAGATAGATAGAGAAGAGAGAGAGAGAGAGAGAGAGAGGAGGAAGAAACGAAAGGGAACAGAGGGAGGGGGGGGGGGTGTACACGTCGATATAATACATATACTCCACAGTAAGCAAAGTCAACAAGATAGCAATCCCAAGAGCCGTTGGCAGCAGCAATAATACCAAGGAGGCGCATAGTCTCTTCTACGATAATACGGGAGAACCGTGTATATACGTACGGTTGACGTTGATGCAAACACTCGCTAAATAATTATTAAGAAAAATCCAAATTCAATTACAGATTTATATATATATATATATATATAGATTCTCCTGAGTATAATTCGTAAAGTCAGAGGAGCAACGTGTGCGAAACACGAATAATGATATATCGATGTAGAATATAGAGAAGGATAAAAGGATCGCGGTCTCGACTCTCAAGGGATGAGGTTGGCGAAGGAGGATGAAAAGCAGGATCATTTGGGCCAATTGGGCCAGGTCCACGCGATTCTCCTCGGTTGTAAACAGAGTCGAGAGAGGCCTGTGCGGCTTCTCGCGTTTCAAATGGCCGCGAGCAATATAGGTCAGACAAAAACAGCGGGCCTCGCCAGTGTTAATCGCCAATGAAGACATTGTCGCTATTGCCTATCCCTTTTGCCCCTTTCGATAACGACTCTCGACTTTTTGCACGTACTCTCTATATACGAGAGACCTCCACATACAAAGCCAGCAAACCTATACAGTTATATACTCCAGTTTAAAACTGGTCGCGCGAGGTACCCTGGCCGCTGCCCTCCGCTCTCGACCGTCTCTCTTTCATGTCCCTTTTGCTCCCTTCCCTCCCCCCCCCCCCCCAACCCCGCCTCGCCACGCCGCCTCTCTTTCATCTTATATACATACTCGCTCTCTCGCTCCTACCTCGCCAATCTCCTTGTTTACATTATCCCCGCGATTCGTGTAATTGAATTTCGTGGAATACCTCGACGTAATTGGCGCGAATGATTAATAGCCCTTAACCGCGTCTCGACCAAGGTGTCATTTTTCATCCATCGAGTGACACAATGCTAAATGACGATGCAAAGCTTTGCAGTTTCAGGAAAAATCTCATTTTCTTCGGGAAATTCAGATTTCTCCGCGGAAATTTGTCTGATCAAGCGTCCATCCTCCATCTTTATTTTATTGTTATGCAACGGTCGAGCAAAAATCTGTCGAGACGAGACAATTTCTCGATCAAACGTTACAGCAGACTTATCCGAATTAATAGCCTCAGCGACAAATTTATTATCCGTCGAATTACAATATGAAAATGTGTCAAAAGTTTTATCGTTGCTGCGATAGAATCAGATGCAAAAGTGTGCGTGTATTAATTTTATTTTTATTTCTATGTGTACGTGCGGTGCTGTCGCCGTGGTTTGCAAGGGGAAATTGATAAAAATCAATTGGAAGGCGTAGGAGCCCGGGCGTTGAGACGTGGATGAGTGGAGATTAGCAGAAATTGGACGTTGGGTTGGGGGCGTCGGCGTCGGCTTCGGCGTCGGCTTCGGCGTCGGGGTACCGGGACACACTGGTAATCCGCCATGCCTCATGGTTTTCCCGTACGAGGGGAAGAGGGGGAAAAGGGTGATGCCAGCTAATTAAAACCACGGATAGTAATTAATTAAGCAGACGTCAGAGGACGTCGAAGAATTTTACACGTTTCCTCTCGCCAATCGAATTGAAATCCATGTCGAATCCATTCCATCGATTTGCTCTTTCCTCTCTCCAACCATTCCCCACAGCCCTCTCCCCCTCCTCCCGCTCAAAAACCCCCAACTGCTAATGGAATACAATGTTCCCTATCGATTTTAGTTCGACGACTGATTTCTATTTATTTTGTTCTTCTCCGCCACCACATCCCTCCCCCCCCCCCCTCTATCCCCCTCGCGTACATAACGCCGCTCGACAAACTTTGCACGCATTACTCGCGTCATTAGCTTCAATTAGCAGACATCGGCGATGTATGGGCATTTTTCGAGGCGATTAAAAGAAAAAATGCACCGTACGTTTAACGAAGGTTCGAAGCCACGCAAAGTACCATTAGCCGCGAGCTCTTTCAGCGTGCACCGGCCACTATTACCGCGCGCCTAGAAACAAACTAAATGGCAGGGAGGAGTTGTCGATAATTCGAGTGAAGCAGCAGCAGCACAGCAACGGAATATAATAGGGGGGGGGGGGGGGGGGGGGAAAGTTATGGTTTTCGGTAATATCTCGAAAGGTGGCGGCTCGGTGAGGAACGTCGCAGGGCGCTGCTGGCGTTTGCGATCGCGCTCGACATCGAGGCTACTCGTGAGACTAATTACGTCGTGTTATCTAAACGTCTTTGCTTAGCGGTAAATATTTATAACTCCGTTTTAATAGCGTCTTTGAAGAGACAGGGCGCGTTATGGCTAGCGCAGTAAAACTTAAAGAGGCAGCGAGAGACAGGCCAGATACAGTATTCATAGTATAATTTAACGGCTCTGACCAACCAAAAAGAGTATGGAATGCGGTAATAATAAGCTGTTGGCGATAACAGAAGCAAATGGTTTGCTCGTAAAGCAGCTGAGAGACACTGTGTATCAAAGCTACATATATATATATATATATATACACATTATAATCCTATAAATCTATCGCACACATTTTGGAGTAAGATTAATGTTGCTCGACGATCGAGTTTTGAATAATCCTGGCAAGGAGAAGAGGCGCGTTTGTCGAGTTAAAGCGAGCGAAGGACAAACAAGCAAATAAGTGGATATAGGCAAGATAGACGATTAGCTCGATAAGTATTAGGTCTGTAATGGGAAAATGCATAAGCAATGAGGCTTAACGCAATAAGTATACTATGGCTTCGGTGTATTATGTACGGGGTGGGAGAGTCAGAGCTTGAAAAGGATACGGAGGAAGAGGAGGGGGGGGGGGGGGGGGTAATACGATACATAAAATACAGTATAACGAGCAAAGTCGAAGAGGACATCGGACCTGATCGGATGGGCTTACGAGGCAGAAAAGTAGATGTTGAATCTCAATCCGGTCACCCTGTAGAGAGCATGGAGAGTATACGGGGCTTGGGATAATGTATGGTAACAGAACACCTAAGTAAGAGCCGTTTCCTGTGTGTGTATGCTCGATAGAAGGGGAGTGTGCGAGTGCGGGAGGAAGGGAGAAGGCGCGCGCGGCGGACTGATGTGAGTGAGTGGAATTGGCGAAAGAGCCGGGAGGGGAAGGGAGCGAGGGTGAAGGAGGCACACGCACACACACAGGCGCAAGCGCACGTGAGTATATTACGGGGATGGCCAGAGGGCAGCTAACGTTTATAATATTAACGCTAATGGACTACCTTATACCTTATATACTGGCCGACCCCTCGGCGGTCTTCCCTCCGCGTCTCTGAATCCCCTACCCTCTCTCCCTTAACCTGGCCACCAAAGTACGGGATAATATTCATGGATGTATTCAAGCTAATGCACCAAGTCGCTCGACAGAGTATAATAACGAACCAAGTCCGAAAGCAGCAAGCTGCGCACTAGCCCCGGTTAGATCGCCTCACCGATTCCAAATTATCTTATTACTCGACGACAATGCGCACACTTGTCTCTTCTTCCATTTTCAAAATACCTACTTTTCTTTACTTTGCTTCATCTCTCTCTCTCTCTCTCTCTCTCTCTCTCTCTCTCTCTCTATATATATATATACGTTTAACAATCGTGCAGGGAAATGCCTTGCAAAAGTCCTAACCAGGAGAAAGAGGATTTTTTGTGCCGGAGCAAAGTTTAACGAAGGAAATAAGGATGAGATTGGCGATTGAACATGGAAGGAGAATAATGGGTTTTCTTCTCTCGTTTATCAGAAACAGCGACTTGTATCTTCTATTATCGACGAGCTATAAGAATCTAACAGTCGAGTGTTATACGAGCTCAGACTGGACGCTGAGGTGTACTTAACTTTTAATTAACGCCATATAACTAATTAGCCCCGTTGGGCCAAGGTTTTGTGTATTAATTTAATTTTCAATCTCGCGGGGTAATTCTTGGTGCGACGTTAGTTTTAATCAACTCCTCCCCAACCCATTCTCCACGAAGCGCCAGTACGCCGGGCGCACTTGGAGTGGGGTAGAAGGGGGAGAGGATGGGGTGGTGGTGGTGGTGAAGGAACGAGAGAGGAGAGGGGCAAAGAGTGCTCGGAAAGGGAGCAAGATGCACCTATTCGGCTAATAAAAACCAGCAATAAAAAGCAGCCCTTAAGACTATTACAACCACCGCCCCTCTACATCCTTATTTACTATTTTACTTGTATCCACTTTTTATTGCGGCTGCCTCGGCCAGAATGAACTTTTGGCACATGGCTTTTCATCGCGGTAATAATTGCATTACCATACGGGAGAAATTATGAGAGTAACGAGATAGAGACGGGGGGTGTAGAAATACAATTGGCAAGTCGGAGGGGGATCTGGAGGATATATCGCGTTTTCGACGAATATACGAGAGGCGAATCGCGTTGCGTGAGGCCAGGTGGATCGAGAGAGAGAGAAGGAAAAGCAGGTATCGGTCGGATCGATGGTCGAGTCTCTCGCGTGTCGCACGACGTTTCACGGAGCCACGTCATTGAAAAAATCGTGTGACCGTCGGGGTTCTCGATAAGAAACTAATTACGCACCAGTGGCGCGGTTGCGGTATCTGGCATCGGGATCGAATCGGGCATACGAGGGTTAGGCTAATTGGCGACGGGAAGGAGGGAAACTCGTTGAAAAGCGAGAGAAGCTCGGGAAAACGTGGAAATGGAAGATGGGGCCACTTTGCCATGGCCACGGAAAAGAAATACTATCCCGGTCGCTCTCTTTTGGCCTTTGGCCAGCAGCAGTCACGTAACTGGCTACTTGTTTAACTCTCGTCGCCCGACAGAATTTTAGCTCGGAATTCCTCGGGCCAACGCAGATTCGAGTGCCTAAAATGACGAGAGGCGGAAGGGGGAGGAGGAAGGGGAGGGCGAGCATATATATATATATATATATATGGGCTTCCGGCTGGACGCGAGGGATTCCGAAAAAAAAGCAAGAAAAAAAAGTGCTCTCGCGCGTCTTGCCATGGTCCTCGTCCTCCTCCGCGTCGAAGCACGTGGCGACGGTTGCGCCTGCGTGATCTAGCCGGGATCCAACGCGAAAATCTCTTCTGTCAGTCTTTCCGCAGTCTTTGCACCGCGACATTCCTGCGATCCTCGCGCGCACGGCGTACGAGGAAACTCTGGAAATCCCTGCGTAACTCGTGTGGAGGCGAAGACCGCGAGAGATAAACGGCATCGGGCAACGCGTTGAAGGCGCGTTCTTAATCCTTATCGAGCGATATTGTTCGATCAGATAGAGAGTCGACCGAGATAATAAAATCTCTTTAATCCTCTTCTTCTGCCCCCCCCCCATCGCAATAATAACTCGTATAGCGTACAATTGACATTCGCGACTTACCTTGATCCACGACATGCGTAGGTTGTATCGAGCCAAAAGTCCTTGGCTCCGTTATTGTGTAAATCAATGATAATATTTGCGCACTTTCTGCTAAATCCTAATAAACGCTCGTCTGAAGAAGACGAGGACGAAGAAGAAGAAGAGCAGCAGCAGCAGCAGTAGCAGCAGGCACAACAAGAACAAGCGGAGGAACAACACTGTTGAGACACTTGGAGGGGCGGAAGGGTATACGGGGGGTGGGGAGAGAGCGAGCACGGATATAAGAGTCCGTAAGCGTGTCCCGATAGGATCCAAGTCCCATTTCTTATTTCGAGTATAGTTGGGACGATGCTTCACGTATCTGACAGGCTTTTATTGATTCTAAGGTCCGCGCCGAAACGCCTGCTCTTGCCAAAGCAGAGTTGCAACCGCTGGGATCTGAACTGGCACGACGACGACGAAGAGGCAGAGGCAGAGGCAGACGAAGCGGAAGAAGAGGACTCGACTCCAAACTCCTCCGGCCTTCTCGCGTTAAGAAGGCAACAACGCGTCCCGTTGTCCTCGCCTTCCATCTGACACGAGATCCCAGAGACTGTTCGTCTCCGAAGCACACTGACACACCGCTCGAACAATCCTGGCCAATGTGCACTGTTGCAAGCTCCTCGCCGCCGCTTACTTCCTCTCGGAATAACTCACTGCTCGAGCAAAAACTCACTTTCGCGCACTGTCACTCCTTCAGGTCGATTCATCGTGTCGTCGACGAGCTGCTGGCTGGCCTCCTCTTTCGCTCCTCGGAAGGCATGAAGAGCTAGGAGGGGGGACAGGGGGGTGGGGGGACGGGGGAGAAGAGTATTTTGGAGGAAAAAAAAAAGAAGCTTCGCTCGTTGCTTCGATCGACGATACGAACGAGGGAGAGAGAGAGAGAGAGAGAGAGAGAGAGAGAGCGAGTGGAGAATGTGTGGAGAGAGAGAAAACACACCGCGCGCGCGACGAGCCCAGAATCGAGCCGCGAACAGTGCGAACTGCACGGCACGGAGGTAGACGAGCGAATGGCTCGGTCGGAGCCTCCTCCCCACCCTGCCGTGGGGCAGCCGTGGCGCGGTGCACGCGGGACGAGGTGGGAGCCGGGGGGTGGTGGGGTAGTCTCCCCCTCCCTTATCTCCCTCCCTCTCTCTCTCTCTCTCTCTCTCGCACCCACGCTCCTTATATTCGTCTATCTATCTATCTATCTCGAGTGGAGGAGGAAGGTGAACTCGGATGTTGCGGAGGGACGAGGAAACCAGATAGACGGACGTCAGGGGCGTGAGTGAAGGAGGGGCGGCGACCACCTTCCCCTTCGCGCTCCTCATCCTCCACCACCACCACCACTTCAGCTTTTCCCCTTCCAACCGTTCCAATTCCACTCATTCCGTTCCCGTTCCTCCTCGTTTCGTTTGGTACCGTTGGCCTCCTTCTCCCCCTCCTACCCCCTCCCCACCAGGCGCGTCGCGTCGCGTCGCGTCGCCCACCAAAGCACGGAGAAGGCTACACGCGCACATGGACAGAGACTCGCGCACACACGCGCGAGTACTCACGGATGTGCAGTTGGAGTGTCGGTGTGCAGCACGCGGTTACGGTCGTGGTGTTTCGCGGGTTTCGCGCCACGTAGGTGGGTTTGGGGGTGGGGTGGAGGGGGAGGAGGAGCAGAGAGGCAAGGCATCGGACGAGCAAAAGGGAGGACAACGGTATTCCCGTTAAACTAACGAGTTTAACGACTATCGGCCGGTGGTAGGGGTATTACTTGCAGTAATTACTTATTTTTATTATACTCTGCCCGCCCATTTCACTACTCCCTCCACTTTCCGGCCGTCCCTCTTCTTCGACTTCTCTCTCTCTCTCTTCTTCCTTCCTTCCATCCTCCGTGGAGTGCCTCTTCGCTCCTGACAGCGCGCGGGATGATTGGTCATTTATTAAAGCTCGATGTCAATGCGGAGTGGTCCTGCTGCCACGTCTCGTCTCCTCTCCTCTCTTTCTCTCTATCGCGTGGCCAATTCGAATAATCCATTCTCACGTTCCATCCTCCACTTCTTCTTCTCCACTCTCTATTCCGGTCTATCCTATATCGGTATTATTTCAAATATTAAACAACGCATCTCCTGCAGGAATCCTTTTCTCCTCTCTCTCTCTCTCTCTCCCTCTATATATATATATAGATATATTAGAGAGCTTGGTGTTTTCCTTCTCTTTTTCCTGTCCCCACCTCCAGCCTCTTTTTTTTATTTTCTTTCGTTGCTCATTTTGAATGGGAAGAATTTTTAAATTGCATCTAGTACGGTGAATATGGATGATATTATGTTGTAATTGAAGTCCGCCTTGGATCCTCGAGTGCCGCGAGATTGCTCGCTCTAATTACTTATTTTCATTAGCCTCGGCCTTTTTACTCCAGGGTTCTCTCGTTTTTAAGCAGTTATTGCGCGCACGCGCTCTACCAGGGAGCTGGTCTTGCACCTCCGGCAGCTTTTCTTTTACTTATTTTCCACGCTGAGCCCTGCCCTTCGTCTCTCTTTCACCCCCTTTTTTTATTTTGCGGAAACTGCGGGGGTCGCATTGTCGTAAAAAGTAAAGTTATGGCACCTGAAGTAGTAGTAGGAGGAAGCGTCGGTATTCGGCCTGGACGAAAACTGCTTCGGAAACAATGGAGTTCCTCTTCCAGCGGAGAAAGAGAGAGAGAGAGAGAGAGAGAGAGAGAGAGAGATTCAGGTTAAAAGAAGCGGGGAAGATGGGCCAAGTACGAGTGGAAGAAGAAGAAGAAGGCGTGTCGTGATTAAGCTCCCTCGGGGTTTTCGGGAGAAATTAGAGCGGATTGTTTTTGCGACAGCCACCTGACGATCGGGAAGGACGCGCTTGTCATGATAAATCAGAATAGCTCGAGAGAAAAGGTAAGAATGACCAGGGTGCCATTTCCTCTTATTCCTCTAATCCGATAAAAAGTGGCGCGTGTTGTCGCGACGAGGTAGTCGAAAGGGGAATAATATCGACAACGGGGAGAGAGAGAGAGAGAGAGAGAGAGAGAGAAAAGAACAAATACATATACACACCATAGCGGAGGATTTTGGGACGGATATAAATATCCACGCGTTGGTCGCGAACTTGTTGTTGGGTCCTTTCCTTCGAGGCTGCTTATTTGGTTCCTGTGGATTTCTCACTGTGCTGGCCTGGCAACTGGCGAATGAGTAGAACCACGACAGTTATAAATTCTACGCGGAAACCTCTGATTTTTAGTGGCAATCATTTTACACGGACATGACACCCGCCCACGTGACGCTACCATGTAAGGTGCGTGTATTTTGCGACCTTTACGATGTGATTTTACGATTCACCGGTCTCCTCCTCCTCGACAACTTCGTAATGATCTTCGGAAGTTTGCGGAAAAAAGGTCGAGCAAGGCGAGGCTCGATGGTATAGGAAGGAAGGAAGGGAGGAAGGATGGAGTGCAGGGCACCAAAGACTATCGAGTAGTACGACTTAAAATACTTATAATAACACATATATACTTATACATAAGCAGGGTATAGAGCGTGGAAAAATTTTCCTATAAGAGGTAGAAATGGATCGAGCAGTTTGTATACAATCCTTGTTGGTAGCTAACGGTGTACGTGTGTACACATTGATACGTATACAGTAGCTATATGGTAGCTAGTTCCCCCCCCCCTACTTGCTTCCGTCGAGTTTACCAGTTAAAGGCCGTTAAACGTCGAGTGGAGATGGTGGAGCTGTCCAAAAATTCGTGCAAACGATTTGTGAAAATACGGCGATATAATGAAAAGGAGTGTTGTAATGGGGTAACAAGGAGGATTGGTTGGTTGGCTGGTTGGTTGGTTGGCTGACTGGTGGGCTCTCCCTGAAGCGAGGAATATTGAAAAATGGTCCCAGGAACGAGGCTCGCGATCAAGAGGGCCAATTACCTGGGACTAAGCTCGCTATATACGCGTACCACGTCGAATATATTTTTCCAACGTACGTTGCGCGAATACTCGAAGCGTACTTGAGCCACCAAGTACCTACATACGAGTTGTACATTTGAATGCGTGTTCGCCTATGGATAGTTAGCTATATATACGTTCGCTTCGTTCGTTTCACTCGTTCGAAGAGTGCGCACACTATAATGCCTCATAGCTTTCGAGATCTATGCACGTACAGAGCTTATAACGGGGGTAGCCATAGATTGTCGCGGCTATAATAAATCACCAACTACCAATTTACCACACGATTCAAACCATTTTATGACGCAAGCCTCTGCATCTCCAACAAACTATCTTTCATGCTAATAAACAATCATTTATCACGCATCTATATATATATATATATATAGGATCGTTCCTCTTGTACTCCTTTAAAAGCCACGTTGCACTGATCCTTATACTATATATATATATATATATATATATATATATATATATATAGAATAGAACTGGCAATTCAAAGTACAAACATCTGCACCGAATTCTCTCCTCCCTTTGTACACCAACTTGGTTCTTTAATCCGTACAGACCGATCGTGGAATCTTCAATCGCTACCTCGAATCTCGACATTTTTCCAGCAGCAGAGTGTACGTTATACGCGGGAGCGATTGTCGTGGTTTGATAGCGGGCGGTATTATGCACGGGCCATAGCAATAATCGTAATAACAGCGCGAAACAATAAAGATTGGACGAAAATTGTAAAACTGTCTGCGCGACGTCCCGTGTGTGTGTGGCGCGGATGGGGGAGGCGTTAAGAGCCGCGGATGGGTAGGGGGAGGGGGGCTTTGCGGTCATTTCGCACGCAAAATCATATCCGAATACACGAATAACAATGCCGAACCGGAATATGATGCATGTAATGCAACGCGTAATATAGCGACTGGCCGCGCTAAGCTATTATATCCCGGCTCTATTACAGCCACGAAACTATGCTGCTGTAGAAATACGTCCAGGGGTTGTTTCGCGGATAAAACAGCAAAAAAAAAACAAAAACAGGTACGAAAGGCTCTAGGAACGAGTGTGAAAGAGATAGCGGACTGCATTTTGTTATACATATATATATATATATACCGATGGTCGAGCCGTGTTCTCTACTGTTTATATATATATATATCTACGAATACCACCCCCCGTTTCTTTGTGAGGAGGATCAATCTATACCTATATACATAAAAGCATTCATGTAATATTTTTAATTTTCATCTATATGGGCTCGATATCAACATTGAAGTATCAGGTATCGTTGCTTCGTTGGATGGAACGCATAAATATAACGAAAGGATGTTGCGCGTGTGTTTGTGTATACTAATGATATATATATATATATATATATATATAGCAGAGAGAGTACAAAGTTGGTGGTTTTGGTATTTGGTTGGAAGTTTTTCAAGTACCGATGCGTGGGTTGCGTAGGTTGGTCCTTAACAGTATTGTTGACGTAGGAGAAGGGAGAGTGGAGGGTGGGGGGTGGAGGGTTAGTGGGAGGAGGGGGGATAGGAAGGAATAGCACAGGTAAGGACAAATCTGCTTGTCTGTGCAGCGGAAGTGACGACGCAGCCTCTCCCTGGGACGGAAATTCGAGCTGGAAATTCCAATGGATCGGTCGATCGTTCGGTCTGTCGGTCTGTCGGTCGGTCGGTCGGTGGGTGTTAGGGTGGATGAGTAGATGGTTGGGTCCAGGGATTGCAGAGAGTTGAGAGGGTGGTAAGGGGAGGGGGCATCAATCAAGATAGTCCCGGCATTACGCCCCATTCATCCCCTGGCAACACCCCTCACCACCCTCCAACTGTATTTGGCTGACAATTCTTCATTTGCGTGCAGTAAACTCGCCCCCCCCCCCCTCCACCCCTCCCAGCCCAACCCACCCACCTCTGCCATCAAGCTCCCTCGCAGAATCCCTCAACCCCTTCCGCGCGCAACCCTAGCGCAAAAGGTCCAAACCGACTCGCTCCGAAGCCCTTCGTGCCCAATTTCAACCCGCTCTCCTCTTCTTTTTCTTAATTCTTCTTTCACCATTACGTATATCCCCCCCCCCCCCCCCACCATCCATTTTCTTTAATAAGCCTGATTGAAATTCATCATTGATATATAAATCACTCTCTCGACTCACTCGGTCTATATCTGCCACACACTCGACCCTCCATTAAAACTCAGTTTTCTCTGAAATCTCTCTCTCTCTCTCTCTATATATATATATATATATATGTGTGTGTGTAGGCAGATTCTGGCGTTGGCACTATTCGTTACGGTACTTTCAATAGAGATCGTTTACTTTCCGTGCGTGCGGAAAATTCCTTTTCCGACTTTTTCTAATCGAAGCTTTCGGCCCGAATTGCGAGCGGCATAAATGTATATTATTTTGATTTATTTTCGGTGGCGGCGCAGTGCCGTTGCGTCGTGCAGCGCGCGCTCTCCACCGTTCTCTACATGTTTCGCCACGGCACGGCGTTGAATTCGTTACAGCGTTTACACGAAGAAAACTTCGGAATTATTCGCGATTATTCAAATTTACAGCTCTTGTCGTGCGCGGCGAGGAGCCGATTTAAATTTATGCAAAAATCCGACAACGCAAACGTCCGTTCTTATTAATATGCAAGATCAATTTGACGGTCTCCTGCCTCCTTCTTCATTTTCTTCTACCCCCTCCTCCACGTTCACCTGCTCCACCTCCGCGTCCCACCTTCGCGTCCTCCATTTTTTTCTTCTTCCTTTTTTTATATATATATATATACATATACCTACACGAGGCGTTCCTCCAGCGCACGATACACGCGCTTTTAGCGCAGATCTTGCCGATCCGGGCTTTGCAACGCAATATATGCGTATATGTGCATGCACCGAAGAGAAAAACACGTGTACGCCGTAAGATATTTTCTATTTAAATCGTTTGCCTTTTATAAATCGTTCCATAACTCATGCGCGATCTCCTATAATTCAGCCGGTGATATTTAACCGGAGCTTTCCCAGAGCTTTTCTGCAAGTTCCTTCCCTTTTTTCCTTGTTTTTCTCCAGTCGAGGAGAACCGGCGTTCTTTTTTATCAAGATTTGAAAAATGCATAGTTAATTTTCTAATTAGCCCGTGTCTCAGGCCATATTAAAGACGACGCTCTTATTATGGCGGAACGGGAGATGGCACGATCAATCATAAAGAAACAGAACAGAACTATCGCGCACCGTGGCGGAATGGACAGGGACGACGATAATCGAGAAACGGACCACCCGTGGAGACCGAGGAATGTGAAACTGTACCGACATGATCACCTATGCCCAATATCCATCCTTCCAATCCCCCTCGCTCTCTCTCTCTCTCTCTCTCTCTCCTTCCCTCACTCCCGCGTGTGTGCATCACCACAATATCCCATTCCTCTCTCGGATATCAATCGTCCTGTCCGTTTTGTCTACACTGCCATTCTTGTGATTATTATGATTATGAATTTTATTATTAGCATTATGATGATCCCCCACTGCCCCCACTCGCCTCCCTCCGCGCAACACCCCAAAAACTCACGACTGGAAATTAGCGCTTCGAGCTCGCGTTCGGCCAGCTCCTCCTCCCCTTGTAAAGGAAAATTACCATGATAGCGCAATTTTAACATTTTTAATGCTCCTGACTTAACACGATACTTTTTCAGCACCTCGAACCAATGAGAGAGAGAGATGCTTTCGACGAAATCCCCCCCCCCCCCCGCTCCCCCTAATTTATCACGCGATTTCATCTTACTGGGAAAGCAATTTTTTTCAGCCACAAACTTATAAATAGTTTCGGCGGAATCCTTTCTGCGAAAGGAGCTCGCTATAAAAATGATTTCCTTCTGCCAATAAGCTGGGCAGTTTGAACAAAATAATGAAGGTTCCTGGCAAAAACATCCTGACGTATGATCGTGTCCTTTTTGGACCGCTGGGGGAATTTATCAAAGTTATTATTAACTTAAACCCACCCAATTAACTGGGCGAAATAAATTATGGTAAGCTTCTGATAGGATAGGATTAATTAAACGCTCCAATTTGCTTGATTAAATTGAATTTAATTATTCATTCGATAATTGACTTTCTTACATAATAACCTATGCATTATTATTTGTTGGCTGCCTACAAGCAGTATCGATCGGTTCGTTCTGCCCAACGAAGGTAATTCGAGAAGTAAATAGAGGTCTTGCAATGAAATTAATTAGGGCATGAGTATAACAACGTGTAATATGTATTATGCGGAAATGAGCTGTGTATAGCTATAGCCATAAAATACACATTTCTTCGCGTATATCTCGTTTCCTCCACTTTCATTTGTTCCTTTTTCGCCCAATGCGAAAGAATACAGTCGGAGAGGAGAGAATGATTTTTTCGTGACATTCATTCGCACAGGCCGCTCCTAATTTCCTCCTAATACGTTTTTTCAACTTTGTTGTAATGCAAAGTGGCCCTATTAGTCCTGCCCTCTCTCGCGTACGTAATTCAGAGGAACGAAATGAAGCCTCGACCACCTGAACAGCGTCGAGTTTAGCCGAGCATTGTCGGTAGACAAATATGAGTTAATACGTCATCCGGAGATCCATTCAAGCTCCGAAGCCGACGTGAATTGTGATCACAAATTAGTCTGTGTACAAATGGCTTTTAATTGTTCCTTCCTTCACTTCCCACGTCTCTTTCTCCGCCATTCCCCGCCATTACCCCCCTTTGCCTACCCTTCGTTACTGTAGCCAAGCTTATTGAATGCCACAGCTATTTCTCAAATCATTGTGTACGAGGAATAACGGTTCGTGGGACTTGTGGGAGGAGAGGAGGGGGTGGGGGGCGGGGATACTTGGAAGGAAAATATTCAATAATTTCTTGTCCCTTTTCATCGTTTCTAGGTTCAACGCGAGTAATAACGATACTATAACATCTACCGGAACGCTGCAGGCATTGACGGATAACGACTACAGGTTTATTGGTAAGACATTAAACTGCTGGGAAGCTCGAGTGGAAGGAATGCGATTTAATTCCGTTTCATGGATTCTTTGGGTACCTGAAAGAGAGAGAGAGAGAGAGAGAGAGAGAGAGAACGCGTCGTGCTGCTTTCGAGGGACCACGTGGGGCAGCCCGCTGCGACACCGAAGCGATGATTTAATATCCTAGGAAAATGAAGGGTCCACCCTTAATTTAGTCTCAGCGTAGATGGACCCGTGTTCCAGGCAGCGGGATATCCGTGCGGGATGCCATTAGAGAAGGAGGTTCGATTTGAAACTCGAGGAATGTTTTCGTATCCCCCCTCCCCCACACTTGACTCCTCCACTCTATCGTTTCATCAAACTTGGCCCATGTCCTTATTTCATCCCACATGATAACTCTTCGTGACGAGTGCACTCGAGATTCCAAGATTTCGGCCAACTGGCCACTCGAGATTTAAAGAATTCTGACCGTCACTCTTTTCAGGCACGTAGGGCCTTTTAATCCAAACACTTCGCGTCTTTGGCATTCCCGGCTCGCGTTACTCGCTCAACATGTTTCATTGAAAACAATGCCGAGATTGTTATATATGCTTGACCCTAGCTCCCATGTGTCTCTATCCGATGAACCGAGCCTCTCCCTCCCCTTTTCCCATGCATTATATCCTCCACGCGCGTTCTACTCTTAATTAATAATAGCATTAACATCAGCCTTACTTTCACCTTTAATGTCCCCTTTATGTAAATGCTTCCGAAACATATTTATCAAACTTAACGATGCGAGTCGTTATCCTTGCCGCTTATCGAACGAAACTTTAACAGCTGACCGTTTCTTTCGCTGCTTAATTGGAGCTGTTATAGCTGCTCGAATCCTCGATCGTTACTCTTATACCGAGGATATATATATATATATATATATATATATACTTGGAACGATTGACCTTATTATGTACATCGTACTCCATATTACACTTGAGCAGCTTATCATTGATCACTCGATTCGTTTTTCATGTGTGTATATATATTTATACACAAGGGAGTTGTCTGTATTATTATTTTGTTGAAAAATAAATCCACTATATATATATATATGTATAATACTAGAGTGCAATGCGCCGCAGGTCGCAAGATTACATGCTTTTTCTTAATTAGCACTGATAAACGGATCTGATAAGTTTGGCAGTCTTTGTCTCCCAGGGACGCTCCGAAGGATTGTTAGCGCGTTGAATTGTTAATTAATCATTTGTTTAGGACACAAAAGGCTGGCTAGGTCTCGAATTCTATTGCAGAGCTCCGTTCCCAACGATAAAGATCGAAACAGTCGGACACTGGCATATTTATAATGATTGCCAGCACACAAGGTTGAGCAAACTTTTGCGACACGGCGCGATAGCTGCATGAAAATAAATTGGCGCGCTGCTTTTGCCCCGCAATAAAAATGCTAAATGAAGCTAGTTAAGGGACAAATGGTATAGGGAATTTTCAGAAACCTAATGCGCCATAAATCCTTTCTTGCCTTCGAATCATTAAAAATCACGAAATAATGCCATTATAATGAACCATTAGCCAAATGAATAAAGACACGTGCCGTACGGACTTGTTTTGCGTGCGATTTAAAACCTGTCTGTCTTTCGTTCAATGACAAAGAAACAAGCAATTATTTACTATATATATACATAATCGATATAGAATTAAAACGTCCGACCGAGCCTAGGTCCAATTGCAAGAGTGGTCTATCGTACGCTTTTGGGACGATATGATAAATGTATTGTTGCAGGTGGACTATTGTTAGGTGAATAGGATGCTGGTAGTGTGTGCGGCTGGATTGGGCTGTGCAGGGATGCATCAGGTTGAGTCTGAAGAACGCATTCCACGCACCTGAAAGAGAAAGTGGAAGGGGGTCTGCGACAAGGGACATTATAAGGGACGATTCCTTTGCTCCGACTGGCCCGTGCACGTGTGCGTGCCCGTGCGCTCCTATCTATACAGGCGCCCCCGTGAAGGAGTGTGCGTGGATCGCTGTGTCCTTTTCTCCTCAACTACGCGAGAGTGAGAGAAACGCCGAACAACAGCGATCCAACGTTGCCGGTTCGGCCACTTTGCCTCCTTATATCGTTGCATATACGCAACCTAACCTTATCTGCCACGAAAGCAATGTTGCATCTTGCCACAACATTTCCTGAATTCGTTAATACCCTATGTTTAGATTTCCCATGCAAACTATCCCTTCCTCAGCCCTCCCCTCCTCTCTACCTCACTCTTACATACTCCCTCCCTCGCACCGTCACTTTTGCCTTATCTTGTTTAGATTTAGATTACAGCGAATCCTGCCTCGAGACCCGTTCACCAGATGATTTATCCAACGATAAGTTAAACTCTAATACTTGTAGCTTTGACACCTTTTAAGTAACGGTAACATCCTAACTTGATGGATAAATGAAACGCTTGAATCTGAAAGCTCTATCAGCTGATTTTGAATATTATCTGACACGGAAAATCTCACGAGCCTATAACGTCGTGCTTACGTTATTATTCCATAACGATGAGTATACGTCAGTAACGGAGAAGGAATCGTAATATCAACTTTGACGGTTGAAAGAATTAATATACTTTTCGGTTCGTTCTCCACCCGATTCGAATGATCCTAATATCCTCTTCTGCACGTGTATAATTACGAGTGCTGATTGCTCTATCGAGGTGCGCGCTCGTGGGACAAGAGACGCGTTCCACGTGGGAAAAGATTAGAAATAACCTCCTAACCCGTCGGTTTTTAATCGTTAATAACACGCGTGACACCGCATAAAGAGAGAGCGCGGTGCGCGCGACAATAGGAAATTAAGCGGGCAAACGAAAGATTTGATTAAGGGATGGAAAATAGCGGAGCGTCGAGCTTATGATTGGAATGGTCATTGCGGCATGCGTCAAGCGTACGTTTCTGGCGGATGTAATTGAAACGTAACCTGCACTCTCGGGCACAAAATTGCCTGACACAGTCCTCGTTGCGTAGGATGGGCAACGATTTGATCCGATCTGTTCCGATTCGACGCCGATCCAGGCAAAAACGCCAATCAGGATGCTCGGGACAAAAAACCGGACTCGCTTTTGCTTTTCCTCCTTCGCTTCTTTCGCAGCTTCTTCGTCTTCGGCTTCTCTCCCCCTCCCTCCCTCGCCCCGTTCCTCTCCTCTTCGCCAAAGTCCATTGTCGCTGACCAATGTTATCCCGCGGCCCTTCTCCCTCGCATTGTGTTTGCCACCGACCGGAAAAATCCATTTATGTCTAGCACCTAACCACTTCCGACTCTAAGTGGCAAAAAGATAGCCAAGCCAGTTACTTGTCAATATCGTGAGAAGTTTGCGACATTGCGTCTGACAGACTTTTATCGAGTCTCTCTCTCTCTCTCTCTCTCTCGACTCTCTTAATATTAACACCGTGTGCTGCCGCTACGATATAGCCTCGCGTCCTTTTCTTTCTCGCATTATGACCCTCGCGCCGATTCGCTCCTCGCTTATATTGACCAGTATTTTATTCCAATGCCAAATGTACACCCGGTTTAACGAGGATCTCCTTGGAAGAATAAGTGGAGGATCTCGACCAATCGGTGGAATTTCAACAGGTGCGATGAAAAAGCTGTGGAAACTGGCGAAGGTGGGGTGGAGTTGAAACCGAGTAGTGGTGTAAGGAGGGTGAGGGGGAGGTGAGGGGTTAATGAAGACGTTCGAGGTATACATATAGGATCGATAGAAGATGAATAAGAAGAGAGGACGAGGTTATGTAGAGTGCATCGTGGAGGGGAAAGAGAGGAGACAGGGATGTACGCGTTTGCGAGTGAATACTGCTACGATAGTAGTGGAGTTGTACGAGTGGTGATGGTGGGAGGGGGGGGGGGGTGAGGCTACAGAAGCTATCTGAGATCGAACGGAGTCCAATTACGGACGTTATTAATTAATACCCAGCCGGCCCATCGCCTCTCACCTCCATTCTCAAGCCCATCGTCGTAGTCCGTCTGTCCGCCAGAGATATCTGCCAGGGATATCCACCTCTTCGGCTCGCACGAGCCCATTCTCCTTCGAAAATCCGATGCCCGCATACCAGGCCCGTCGCTCCGTGCTTAATTAATTACTAATCACACGGTCATCGGCCGCTACCCCAGCTAAAATACGTCCGAAATCCCCTCCCCCCCCCACCGCTACTCACCCTCCTTCCACTGTATGCTATACATAACAGTATAGCATACGTATATATATATATAAGCAACATTGTCGAACCTCCGACCATACCTCATTTCACACACAGCGGAATAATACACACCGTATCTTTAAACTCGTTCGATCCTTCCTAAAACGGCGAGAATTTTCTCGGCCATCGAGCGCGAAACGAGATAAATTTTTTCCCATTCGATAAACGAACATGGTTCGTCGACGTTTGATTCGCTTAATTAATTAAGCCAATAAAGGCAATCCTTTTCATTTCATGCTGAAAGCCACTTATTGAATTCAATTAAAGTTTTTGCCGGCGCTAATCGTGTAATTCCTGGAAGATTTAAGGGGGGAACGTGTAAAATGGGATGTAGTAGTGTGGGAAGGAGGGGGGGGGGGATAGGGGTGCTGGTGGCGAGGCTAAAAGTTGATGCGAAGACGGACAAGCGAGCGAGCGAGAGAGAGAGAGAGAGCACGCAGCTGACTGGTGTAATAAATCGAGCGGTCGGGCGTTGGTTATGCAGACGCAAATCTTGTTTGTAGTAGATAAGATAGCTCGGCCAGCCGACGAGACTGGTACCGGCGAGGATGTGAAATCGCGAGAGGGTGAGGAGGGGGGAGGGGCAGCTACAGCTTTATCTGGCTAGCTTATCTCCCGAGGAAGCTGTCGGATCCTCGGATCCAGAGACGAATTTCCCGGCAGGTACGCAGAACCGACAGTTTTCAAGGTTAAAGCCACGCGGCAAAACTCCGGCCTCTTTGTTCGAGCGGCCGACAAAGTATAATCGGCGTGAAATAAAACTTTGCCGGCGAGTTTCAGGGGAAAACAATGTAGAGTCTGAAAACACACGGCGAGTCTCGCAAGTTCGCCGAGCACTCTAATAACTCGTTCGCGATTCGAGTTCCAATTGGGAACTTTGTCCCCTTCGATGTTTCCTATATATATACGTGCATATACATGCGTGCATCAGGAGAGAGAAGAAAGGTGGACGATTTTTATTTCGAGATAAGATTTTCGGCGGAAGTGGAAAGGGCGAGAGGCTAAAAAGGTCGGCCGTCGCGTCGCAGGGGAGTCGCCGAGCCTAGCGACCCTCGAACAACTCAAACAACTTTAAGCCGTGTGTACCCGTGCAAACAAAACAGCGCACTAATTGCTTACGTCACTCGCCAAGAGTCAATGGACTTCTTGACTGAGCACTCCGAGTCATGCAACCAGAGCTGCCTGCTCGAACTACCTTGGCTTTCAATTAAATCACGTCCACGCACTGTTTATCTCGCACAAACCTGCTGCGAAAATGACCGCGCGCGTTAGCTCGCTTTCACGCACACACGTGAACGTGCACGTATACACGGAGTACGTCGGGTAGACCAAACCTTTGCCGAGAATTTTCCGCGCCGCGGTTTGAATTTTCCGAAAGATCCAACTGCGGGAGATACAGTGATAAAAACCAACGACTGCTGCTTTTGTAACGAACCCCTCCCCCCCCCCCCCCCCCCGATCTTACGGCGAGACTAGACGAGCAGAAGGCTGGAAGTAATTTGTTATTAGTGGACTGTGGCGATGAGTGCTGGAGGGCCGGATAGTTGCATTAATCGTGGCTCTTCCGGCTGTTTATCGCAGGCTCGTCGTCGGCCAAAAGGGAAATAACACAATGGCGGGGAAGGTGGAACAAAGAACCGGTGTATATAGCTCCCTCGTAACTTTGCTGCCAAAGTACATTCGGTGATACGGCACGCGGACGTTCGCTAAACTCTCCCGAGTCCAATGACGACAACGCTTATCAAAAAACACTTCCTTTATCGCGATCTTTTTCCACCGATAGTTCCGACAAGTTCCTGAACGTCTTTCGCTCGAGAGATTTACATGCTAGTAGTGGTACCGTATATAATAGCACACTGGCTTTGTAACAGCTTCGTTAATATTAAGTATTTTTGTGGATGGGGGGGGGGGGGGGTTCTTCATTGTTGCAGAAGCGTAGAAAAACATTGGCGGAAACGAGGAAGAGTAACGAGCAGCTGGTGTCCGAGTTTTCCGTATGGTTGAGGTAAAATGAAGAGTTGCATTTTTTGGAAAAAATTCCTAGTTTTCGAAGAATGAGAATATTGGACCGAGAGGAGAGTGACTGGTGGGTTGCTTGGAGGGACGTTAGAGTTGTTTTGGGGAATCAGCTTTCGGTGCTCGGTGGCACTAATGACAGCAATATTCCGGGGCGAGCAGCGAATGACAGTGCAGTGGTGTAGGGCCTGGGGTAAGTTTAAGGGTAGAGGGGCTGTGCTGGCGAGCGAGGGCCAGGTGTACCGTGCGGCGCGGCTGCGCCATTTCTTCACTCCTTTTCTCTCGCAACAATTTAACTTCATAACGTTAGCGTTGTGGCCGTAGTCGGCGCGTGGGCTCTCGCCATAATTACTCGGCCGGTAATACAGAGCGGACCTTGAGTGGCAGCTCATATTACTCGCCTAACCCGCGTGAAAACTAACCCCTTGGGGATCGAGTCGGAATGGGAATTACCGAACGTCCATCCGTGCAAGAGGGAACGAGAGGGACGGAGAAGGTGGAAGAGGGGGGGGGGGGGGGAGTGAGAAAAAAACTCTCGAAGCGTGGCTTTCAGCAACCTCCTCCTCTCCTTCGCCTCTCACGATTTTTTTACCGATTCACCGTTTTCGTCCGAACCAAATTAATTTTCGAACATCGAAAGCTCCATTTGTACACCTGGCCTGTTAAAATTAACCGCAATTATATATTTGGCTGATTATCGCGTTTCACGTAAATTACTATACTGAGAAACGTGAGTGACTTTTTATTCGATCCTTTCGATATATCCTCGCTTTGAAAATTACACTTGTAACGAATGTTCTTTGGATCGCTGGGATAATTTGATTAATTCGTCGATAAGACTGATAAAAAAGGCTAATTGTGGAAAAAAGTAGTTGTTGAAAATCGTGCATTTGCAATTTATGGTAATGGCTCTTTTTGTTTCTCTCCTCTTCTAAATAAATGATGTAAGCATCCTATTACCGAAGGTTTTGCAGAACAGCCGAATATCCGAAATAAGTAGCTCATAAATCTTTCCATTCATCCCGAAAAAAAGAAAAAAACATTTGAAGCTCGAAGATTGAAAGCAATTGACGTATATACGTTTTCAGATAAATCTCATTATACGGAGCATTGGCATTTTTTTGTCACTCTTCCACTGATCAAAGTCGATCATAATTTGAATCGGTCCATCCAGCTCGAGCAGGCATAACGAAAAGATGGAAAAATTAAAAGAATTTAATTAACGAGATAGCGCGCGGCGACTGGATCGGAATGATTTAGTCGATGATTCGAGAAAATAATGCTCGCTTGTCATTCAGAAACCTAAGAAATAATCGTCCCGATGATGGGAGAGATTGAACTTTACACTGGAATTAATTGATATAACCGAAATGTAAATTTAATCAATCATCATAAGCGAACGTAAAAGAATTTTATTGCTCGGTTGGTTGGACGAGAGTGAGCGTGTGTGTGTGTGTGTGTGTGTGTGTCTGTGTGTGCTCAAAATGGGTTCCAATAAAAATGATTTAAGCGCGTTATTCGGAGGCTAATTATTTAGGCTCGTGGGCAATAAACATAAATATAAAAATTATGCCACGCCTTAACGTTAAATGGCAAACCGTTCGGGAAATAAAATTTCCTTTCATCCTGTCCCCCCCCCCCCCCCCCTCCCCGTGGCATTTGAGGCCGAAGGTGCCGAGGACAGGAGGACCCCGCGACTTTTATTTCACGTCGTGCGAAACCAGTTTGTAAATAATGTAAATCCGAAGAAAACGACCACGCGGAATCCGTGAGTTGGCGCGGCTTTTTAAAAGTGGAATGTCGGTTGGCAGATCCATCCGTGGGAGGAAGGATGGTGGGAAGGGGGAAAGGAGAGAGAGAGAGAGAGAGAGAGAGAGAGAGAGAGAGTGAGAGAGGTGGGTATATATATATATAGGTACGGATAGGTAGGTAAAGGTAGGTAGGTAGGTTGGGATAAGGGGGGGGGGGGACACGGAGGGTAGGTGAGAGAACCTCCAACTATACGAGAGAGTGCGAGCAAGAGGGAAGGGGAGTAAAAGAAGAGATTGCGGGTGTACAGCGTTGTATTCCATGGGAATACCACGGTGTACCATGTCCGATACACCACGGCAAGCAGATTATAGCCATACTTTACTGTTTTTCTTGTTCCTCGCTGTCTTCTCGCGTTTATCCCATTTCCAATCGAATACTCGATATTTTTTGCCAACTACTTCACGGAATCCTCTCTTTATCCCGAAGAGACTTTTTCGCGAATCGCGTAAAGAGAGAGAGAGAGAGAGAGAGAGAGCAACGAATCAAGGTAGAAAAATAATTTGTCTGCGGTGCGCGTGGTGGCTGATGACGCCGCGAATTTTCTCCGGTTGCTCCGAGCGAGATTTCTAGATCCTTAAGGGGATCTCGAATCGATTTGCATCATCGACTGAGTAAACGAGTTTTAATTGACTCACGTTCGCCATTGGCGTGTTCATTCTCATTCCATAAGACAGTTTGATTATTCTCGAGTGGAAACAGGTGGGAGATATCTCGAGTGCTCTTCGACACGATCGTGAGATTATAGCTACACCCACGCCGCCACAGATAATACATAGTAATTGCAGGGTTATGCGAACCGGTCCGGAATCGAGCGGCCGATCGTTCGATCTCGCGCATCGATCGCTGCCGGAGCAGAAGAGCTGAAAGTCGAAAAGAGAGCCAAAGATATAACGATGCGCGTCCGCCAACTCAGAAGAAATCGTTCTCACATTATTTTCTCGCTATTAGAGCGCCCTCGGAATGATTATATACGCATTCCCGGATCAGAGATCTATCACGGGCCCGCGTGCTACAAAAAACTCAATGCTGCATTTTGCTCGTTACTATATATATACCTATACTCTCTCCATGTCATTTTATATCCCCCCTCCAATTTACTTTACGTGATTCCCACGTGAAAAACTTTTTCCCCTGTGAAATCAGCCCTTTGCTTCTTCCTCCTCCTCTCTCTTCAGCATATATATATATATATATAACGTTATACTCGAATAGTCGAGTAAATAATCGAGTATAATATTTTACCAAGCACTCGAATGATATTTCCATAGATAATTTGGATAACGTGGCTGCTGCCAATGTGTAAGTATATAAAGAGTACGTCGTCACACTCGGTCTGCACGAATGTTGAGGATGGAGAAATAAGGGGTAGAAGAGATGGATGTAGATATCGAAATAGTCGGCTGAGTCTGTGAAATCGATGAACCGCACGACACAATTAGTCTATCGATGATTGGTGCGTGTAAACCGAATAGCGGCGCGACGATGACGATGACGTAGCTGCAGGCTGATGCCGAATCGGGCCAGCCGGCTGCTGCGCAGTGCAGGCGCTCTGGCTGCTGACTGGCTGGTTCCTGGCGTTAACGGTTACAGCTTCCCGCTAATGGAATTGATTAAAATGTGTTCGATCAACCAACTAACTCTCCGCGCCATCCACGATTGTCCGACGAATATTTGCGTGAGCAGACACGGAAGCGGCGCGCGGAAAATGTTGTCTTTATCAATTAATTTAACCTGTTGTCGAGCGACCTTCGATGGCTCCGAACGCTCCTGCCATCGACCGAGCCCAAAATTGGCGGTTTTGCGGCAATTCCGACCATCAATGAGAATTTTTCCACCCCCACTCCAACTGCGAATTCAACACCCTCGCACCTTTCTCCCTGGGAACCTCCCATAAATCCCAACTCTGATCGCGATCGAGTCGATCATCCTGCAATTACACGTCTTTGCTTTATTTGATTACTAAACGCCCTAAATAGTTTAATTTTTAAGTCGGATGAAGGAAGTATCGCAACTTTATTGTTATTATATATAAATTAATAAAAATTGTTTTTTATGTAATATTGCAAATTAATTGTCAGATTACTTTATTAGGAAATATATCCTGTGAAAATGACGGTTCGAGATTTTCCACTGGAGCTTCTGTTTGGTCGACTGTTATTGGCGGAATATTAATATAAAACATATATAGGAGAAGTTTGAAGGAGCGGACAGTCTCGGGCGTTAAATATATTCGAATACCTGGGAGATTCGGCGGGCTGACGACGTAGGAGCGCAGGACTCATTTTCATAAATTACATTAATTCGCTACGGGGCGAGTCGGGAGCAGCCAAGCCGATTGGATGACACGAACCTCGATCATTCGCAGCACCCCTTAGCCTTTCGGCGGTTTGCGGTATGTCACGTTTTTACTGTATCGTAAAAATCCCGAAATGCTGCGTGAATTATGGTGCTGGTCCGATGGGAATCGAGATGATCTTAATGCCGACCGAGTTCTCCCGCTCTTCGACGTTTCCACTTGTGCCGTGGACATTGCTTAAAGGATAATGCCAAGAAGTTGGTCCCTTTAAATTTTGCATCAAACATCCACATCTCGCAATTGTCACATTTCTCTCCTCTGCGAAATTCACCGTATCGTTACAGGAATAAATTCTATAATAATAATAATTTCGAAACAAACAGAAGCAAAGCGTACGCCAGCGAACAATTAAATAACGGATTATCGCAGCGTTATTGTAATCCAAATTAGCGATCATCGAGCGTCTGCGGTCATTTAGGAAAATTAGCTGTAAAATTGTCGTCTATTTTGCCGATGATGGTTCGCCGGGTTTGTATAAAAAGTGATTAATGTATAAAGTTTGGGAAGGCGCGGGAGGAGTGGCAAGCAACGATAGAGAGAATTTCCCATGTGTGGCAGCAGGAGTTATGCTGTTTGGTGGGGCAGAGCTTCACGATTCTGGTGCTACGAGCGCAATCAACGGCTGGAGATCGAATCGAATCGAATGGTATCTGGCGAGAGATCGGCCGTTGACCGCACGAAGAGCATTCGGTATATCTGTTTGCTCGGAGAATTAACATATAAATTAAGAAGGAACCGTTGCGCGCACGGATTCGTCATTATTTCAAGCCTTTTCCATCATATTTCTCCTCCAAGATAGTCCAGTAAAATTCGATGCTTCTCTCATTTATATCATTCCTGTATATATATATATATATGTATATATATATATACACCACATTATATCGAATTTCTTAGAATTTTCCGCAAGAATATATCGTTCGACTTTTTCAATCCATCTCCCATCCATCCAGCAATCTGATTTGAACGAATGCTGCGATGCAGTTATATAAACAAAGCCACTGAAGTGTCGATGATTATACATTTTATCAAATTTATCATCGAGCGAGCGGCGAACGATCGATGTGTCTAATCGAGAAATTTCTCTTCTTATTTTCTACATTTTTTCTGTAGCGCTCGAGTGAAGCGGACTAAGAAAGAGAGAGAGAGGGAGAGAGGGAACGATCGATTTCTTCTTCCGGTAAGAGTGAAAAAGGTCGGAGGATATCGGATCCAGTGGGTGTCGCGCAGCACCTGCAACCACCGGCAATAATCAAGCAATAACTATTTGTCAGTTCCCCGGGCAACCTAAATCCAAGCTAATTCGACATCCGTGTCGGACACAGATTCGCTATCGCGTATCTCTTTCTATCTGGACGACAGCATATTCGCATTAGCCTGGCTCGCAACCCACGCCCGATCGACTCACCCGACCACCATTGCCAGTTCTCTCTCTCTCCCCCTCCCCACCCTTTTATCTCGCCCACTCCCTCCCTCTTACTACGAACAACCCCGCGCGTTCCCTCGACCCATGGAACAAGTACCCCATATATACTTGGCAGGATCGCATCGCACCACGCGCGGACTCGGATCTCTCTCTCTCTCTCTCTCTCTCTCTCGATGCCATTAGGTTCATACTCAATTCCACCTTCGCTAAAATCAGACCCCTCCCTGACGTATACACATATAGTACACGACTCTATACCAGCTATATGTATATATATATATAGACACACGCTCACCCCAAGGTCTCGTTTTCTTCGACGCTCAAATCTCTCCCGGCTCACCTATGATGATCCACTTGTCAACTTGTACCCTAAAAGCCCTTAAGATAAGGCTCGCTCTCCTCCCTATACGCTTCCAGCAGATTTCACCAGGAATCTGGAAGCGGGATTTCACTGGCTTGATCCCTTGATCGCTCGATTCGTGTTGCCTTGAGAATATGCTCTGTATATGTTACACACACACACACACACACACACTACACACATATAGCACAATAAGGGTATATATATAGCTTTAACTAGTTGCTTTTGATGGACAATCTCGTATTTCATCGAGTGATTCGCGATCCTCGCTCGCTAATTAATGGAGGCTCGCTTACACGGATTCGCCTATGGTTTTTTCGGTTAAACTCTCAGCTTGAGTTCGGGCCGAAGGTACGGAATAAGGTTACTGCATGGAGGCGAAGGTGGAGGTGCTTCTCGGAGCAAAATCAAGTCCCCATTACAGTTTTACAAGAGAGCGCATTAAAAGGCACAGCTGGTCGAGGAGCTAGGTATTATTTATCGGTTAAGTTACGCGTTGCTCATTTGCCTGACAAAGGTGCCGTAGAGTCGTGATTGGTGGATCCACCGTAAATCTCGTCAGCGATTGGTGGAGAGTGGAGTTGTTGGAGAAGTCCAGTCACCAGGGTGGCTGTACCATCGGAGATGATAGAATATCTTATTAGTCGAACAATGGGCAATCAGAGATGCCACACAGTTCTCTCTCTCTCTCTCTCTCTCTTGCCCCACCCCACACCCTCGTCCTCTTCCACTCTGCTAGCTGTCTTCCATATATATATATATACACCATATACTCGGCAGGCCAAGGTCGTCCGGTATCACACAGCGACGGGATGCCTCGAAACAAACCCACTATGCAATGGATTTTAAATCTATAATTGCTTCTCCAAATTCCAGAGTACAATATTCAAAAGTGAGCATCGTTCTTTTTCCACGGCCGCAGTTCTTCTTTAATTTCGCGTAACAGAGCTCGCTTTTTATTTAAGGGTATATACGACGCAATGAACCCTCGCTCGTCAAAGCATTTGTCGAACGAAGCAAGTTTGCGAAAAAAACAGGCGTTGATGGCATAATCGATGGGAACGTTCACCGATGAGTCCTCGCGATTTTTCATCCTGATCCCACTCGACAGTTGCGAAGCCCCCGAAGAAGCTACTCGCTTGATCCCAGATTCATTCGTCACGCAGTTTCTGCTTCCCGGAATCACATTCGATATCTCGGCTTAGCACTTTTAACTACATCGACTCGTCCGAAACTGCCTAGGACTTTGGGACCCCGAAGCTTTTCCCCTCGAAGGAATCTTTCTTATCAACCATACCGATCTACCAGCAAGATTTTCCAGCTTTGCCCTCGCCACGATCAGCACCCTCCGCGCCCTACAGTAACCACCCACCATTGTACCTCGCTCCGATTATCAAGATTTGCGATGAATAACTCCTTCGAGAAGTGTTAAACCAGTGTTCGAATCCTCTTTGCCAGATATAGTCCCGCGAGCGAGGGACCAGCTTATCGGCCAAGCTTTTAGATAACTCTGTTATATAGCTGTACAAGTTACGCGTTTATATATGTATATATATATATATATAGGATAATATAAGTATATCGTTACGACGGAAATCCCTATATCTCGTCACGCGAGTTATCTTTAGTACCGATGATGATGCAAAAGACATCTTTACCGAAGTAAGTTAATTATGAAAATTTTCGAGAGGTTTTATATAAGAGAGTGGCGAAGAATTAGAGAAGCGCGCGTAAAGGAGATTGCAACGGTGCGGTTAAATGAATTTCCGTGTGGAGAGATAAATAAAATCGGAGCAATTTGTCGGAGCAATAATTTCGATAAGAAATCCAGATTTCAGGGGGAATAGTGCCTCGAAGATTTGATACACGAGTGATTTTCAATTTTCTCGTTATCCTTGAGAAGAGTCGGTGTGCGCGAGTGCAAACGCGAGCGCACGCTTCGCCCGCTCCATTCATTAACGTAACACGATTTATCAATTAGCGTAAAAGGCAACGATAGATGGTCCTTCCGATATGTTGGCCCCCTCGCGACCCCCGGCAATTACCCCTCCCCCTCCTACACCGTTACCCTGCCTCGAACCCTTCCACCCTCTACACCAGGTACCCCTCCGCTCACTCTCTCCCTTCAACAACCCTCTCCGCGCGCACAGTATTTTTCTACCTCGCAATTTTCTCCGTTTTGTTATCCCGTCATCCAAAACTATATAGACTCGCGTGCGAAACAACAACCCTAACTCGATATCTACCACTATACTATAGATTTAGATATATATATATATATATATGTATAAAATTCGCACGCATGCACACACTCCAAAGATATCATATATGCTAAAATAATAATCGATCGCGAAGCTCGGGTCATTAAACGCGTAATTTCTTAATTTATCGCAAGCTCGAGAAACTCGCAGGTTATCGATCAATCATATAGGAATATCAGCTATATAGATATAGGCTGCTGCACGGGACATGGTGGACATATGCAGCTGGTTTACTCGTAACGAGTTCCAGTGGATTTAATTAAACGTTAAAAGTCTTCTCTGAAATTTTAACGCAGGGAATTGGTAGTATAAGTTTATGGGAATAAATGCGGTGGGGTTGAAGCGCGGCGAACAATAGTATAACGGTATAAGGAGTGGAGTGGAGGGGTTTATTGTAATTTTGCAGAATAAACTGCAATTATGCAGGATTGCAGGCACTGACGCGTCGAATCTATTCTTCACGGGCGAGTGAGACAAAGGCAAATGGAAAAAATGAAGAAGCTTCGGGATATAAACGTGCGCGCGAACGCCCATTTAATTTAACCTACGGGATTCTCCTGAGCTAGCTATCCAATTACACATACAGTACTAATCATGCAATTAATCTCAATCTATTTAATAACACCTTCATTACGAGATGAGAGTATAAAGGCCCAAGATTCTTTCTTGCTTCGCTCCCTCATTTGTTTTCTTCATTCCCTTTTTATCTCTCGCTGCCATCTATACACACACACACACACACACACATTTTCCCCTTATGCACTTTGGTCTTTCTTATTATTAACCACCGCATCCACGTATCCGCATCATCTACCACAGGAAATCTTTTTCTGATTTCACTTTGCTACACCGAACACCCCCCCCCCCCCCCCACCCCACTCCCCTTCTTTCAACCCTTTCCTTCGTTTTTCGTTTAATGAACTTTAATTAAATGAAACAAGTTAATTACAGCTACGAATGAAATGAGATTTTTCAGTTACGATTCGGTAATTGGATTTTTCCAACTACTCCAATAGCAATAGTATGTACGAGTCCGTCGAAGGTGTGTAAACACATATCGTACACGCGCGTACGTGATTAATTGCGAAGAAAATGCATTTATTAGATTAATCTTGGAAATTGTCTGCTCGCGCGCAGGCTTATTTATTTTATCCGGTATAAACTGAACGTGCGGAGAGTGTCGTACAATACGTGTGCATGCACGTGGACGGATGATGGGACGGCAAGTTTCGGTGAAAATCGAAAATCCGGTGCAAAAGTCCGAGGGACGTACATGGTAAACGACGACAAAGCAGCGGGGAATCGCGTCGATTTTCTCATTTTACGCGCATTTGGGCCGACGAAAGTCTCTTTTAATTTGAAAATTCGAATAAAGTTAGAAGGGTGGGGGGGGGGGGGGGGGTAGCGCGGGACGCGACGCGACGCGACGCGACGCGGCTTGGCGGCTGGCGCGAGGCAAGTAGTCCGGTATTAGGTCCTACGTGCGGCATTTTAAACTCTCCTTTACCAGGCTTACCTAACTTTATCTCCGGGATTCCGAAGCCGTAGAGACAACGTGTACCATCAAAATGCCATTCGTCGAAAAACTTTGTCCACCCTCGAATTTCCGCCAGGCATCATCTTTCCACGATCATCCCCTACGAGAACTTTCCGCATTCGCTGCTCGCTGTTTCACTTTTGTAATCCATGTTGAATGGAAACTGTTCCGATTGTCAGCTACTCCACCGAATGCTCCATTTTCCCAATTAATTTTACAACACACTTTTCCTTCGCGAATTATTCACCGAGCTTTATTTCATCAAACAAGTGTACGCAAATTAATTATATTACCCAACCGTATGAATATGCCAAACATTACCAAATTAATTTATTTATCAATTTACTTCACGTTCCTGTTTGCACTGTAAGCATTACGTAATCACGTAAAAGCGAGTATTTCCTAATGAGTTCCTTTTTCGAAAAACTGCAGATTTATCGAGTGAGATTTAATGAATCGTTAAATGTGCAAGGGGGGTGGGGATGTGATAAAATAGACATGGATATAGGGGCGAGGGAGGGGTGGGGGTGGGAGTGGGGGGGGGGGGGAGGGAGAAAGCGAAGACGGAAGGCACAGATAAAGAGTAAAAGGGGTGTTGTGTGCAGGAAGGGGTACAGTATACCTATATATATATATATACGTGGATGATGATAGGGGGGAGGGGAGGAGGAGAGGTAGATAAAGGTAGCGAGAGGGAGAGGGAACGAGGATCGGCTCCTCCGCGAGGCTCTATTAAAAAGCCCGTTTCCGCCTCCGTTTCTGAAAGCCTCTTACGGCACTCGAGGCAACTGCGAAAGCACTTGAAAGCTCCTGAAAAGCCCGACAACACTTCCCTCGTTGAGTGCCGCGAGAGCCTCTGTGCGGCCAAGCGGCGTAGGGACTGCCTCTTCGCACCGTGTCATTGAAATACTTGATGATGAGCTCCCCCCCCCCCCCTCCCCCTCCCCCTTCCTTCCACATCTGTCCAGCCCCTTCCACCATCATTCCTTATCAGACCTTAACAACGCCGCGTGGATATACCCACACCGCGAGAGCACGACAAAAAAATTACTACTTTGCACGATAATTAATTCTTCCACCCCCCCCCCCCCCCCCAAACTATAAAAATATCAATCGATTCAATTTATTTGACGTTCTCGCAATTAAATTGTTCCTAACAGTTCCGATGTTTAATTGAAGCTGCAGATATTCGTAACGTTGTATAATTACTGTATTTAACCGCTTGAGTAAAATGCACGGTGTTGCAACACAATAAAGTTCGTTCCGTTTTATATTCTCGCGCTATAATAAAAGAATTGCAAGAATTCAATCAAGACGCTGAGGAAAGGGAAGAGGGACTATACTCAATACCGAATGATAAATAAAATTCTTTCCACCAAATTTCTCATGGTTTATGCAAATTTTACTGGATTAATTTATTGAACTCTCTGGTATATATATATATATATACATATAATTTTGTATATTAATTACTAATAAATTTATTACACACTGTACATAATCATTGCACAGTCTGCATCGCGAGTGAGGTCACGCAGTGTTTTATCAAGGAGATATCAAAGCTCCGAGTTTACGATCCCATTATATATATCGCAAAGTGCTAGTTTAATTATGAATTATTGAAATTAGCAATATATATATATATATATATAGAAAGTAGCGTATATATATATACGTGTAAAGAGGCCATCCAAAGTGTCGCAAAGTCACACAGTTTTCATTCCAATAAGCGCGCACGACCGAAGACTTGGTCCGCAGGGTTAACGTTCCAAGGTCAGGGGTTCTCAGTTTGCCCGGAGAGATAAGGAGACGCACGAGAGAGCCGGTGGTGGAAGGTTCGGCAAGAAATTGGGCACCCCTTCGTGGAGTATGTGTCTAGGGGTGGTTATTTTAATTACTGTCCAGTGGCTTTAAATTAAAGAGCCGGGTTATTTTGGCTCGCCCCTTCTCGCTCGGGGTAAGCATCCCCCACCAGGACGCCATCTTGTTCCCTCGTTGCTTGGACCAACATTACGGTCGCCATTCTTTACACCCGGCCAAGTGGCGAGGTTATGTTTGACGCTAACCGACTAACCGCGCTAAATTGTCTAAACTGCGCCAGATTAAGCGGATCCGCCACCTCCTCGCCTCTTGACCACCCACACCCACCCTCCGTGTCCAGAAATTAACCGGGGGCTTCCCTCTTCGACCCACCGATGAGAGCCGAGAAGAATTTGCCAGGGAATTGTTTCATTTCGGCCATCCCCATTGCACGAACGCGCTACTATTGCCTACACCCCCCTTTCGCCGATCCACTTTTTCTCTTAACTGTTTTGACCGCGGATTATAACCAGCCAGATTCAATTAGCCAACTAATCGATTGCCTAGCTTCTGCGAGTGGAAATAATACATTCGCTTCATGCTATTTCCTGTAAATAAAGCGATACGCGGATGCGCACTTTTATTCCAAAGTTTAATTAAAAATATTGAAGAATTTTTTATACTATATGTATATATATATATATATATATATATATAGAGAGAGAGAGAGAGAGAGAGAAATTTATGGCGAGCTTTGAATATCATTGTGGCTTCCACATTTCAATAGATTTTTCTTTCGCGATAGAATAAAGTCATTTTAAAGGAACAAGTCTCTCGCCTTCTTTTTTTTCACTTGGCATAGCTCAGCTTTCCAACGGACCATGTCCCGTAATTTTCAGAAAAGCAGGAAAATCCGACTTATTTCGGATCCGGATACATTTATTCATTACGTTATTAGCTTGTTAAAAACATTTTTCCCGGATATTAGCGCGAGTAGAGAAAATCGAGGAAATACTCTACATCTCTACTCCCATCTTCTTCCCACTCTCCTTCCTCTCCATTCCTCTTTTCCTCTCGTCGCTGGTGCGTTTCTAAAGTGGATTTGCCTGCTCCAACGTTTTATCGATCCTGTCTATTAGTATTTTGGGAGAGCGGCATCAAAAATTCATTGGCCATGCAAACTGGCCCCGGCTTGCCCAACGAAAATACGTGACTCTCCCCAAAGTGCCATTTATGCTTTTAAGAAAAATACTAAATTCCTATATTTCGCTATGTTAAATCTCTTTCCTTTTTATCAATTAATTTATTCACCCCGTTTTTCATCGAGGAGAATGAAGCAAGTTGCTCGAGGCACAAATTAATACAAATTACAAAATATTACATCAATTTGAATTTTGTCTTTAATCCCGAAGCTTCTTTCTTGCAATTCTTATCCCCAATTATAATGTTTCTTGCACATTGCTTTAATATATTTGCAATTTTAGACATATAAATCCTAAATAAACGAACAATTTTTAAATAATTTACGCAATAAATGAGAAATTATTATTTGGAAAAATATCAATATATCTCGGTGAATTTTAGAGGACAAAATTGATAAGACTCGGAAATTACACTAGGATATAGGTAGAATGTGCCGTCCGTGTTCTGGTATGCGACGCTAGTTTCAACTGGCGTGCTAGTGTTGTCACATACATCAACGTGACCTTGTTACCCCAGTACCTTGCCAAATATAATGCAATCCTATTTAGATTATACGTAAACCCAGCCTTCAATGTATTACTATATAGAATTTTTTATATTAACAGTCAAATAGCTTCGTTATACAAAACTTTTAGCATTAAATTTAAATTTATACGAATTAGACTTATATATAGAGTTAAAAATAAACCAAAGGAAAAACACTGTTTTACGTTATTGTATATTGACAACATAATAATGTGAGTCGAGGGCTAAAAAATCTGAAAATGCTCGACAATTATTTTCGCAGCTAATTAAGCGTTACCGGTTATTAATAATGAGTAAAAAGCTGCAAGAATGAATATCGACGTGATATATTTGCTGGAAAATGGTATTTGGGACATTGCGTCATAGCGGAAGGATCACTCGAAGGTTGGGAAGAACAAAGTATAGCGATATTTTCATCCCCATCGTGGGCCTCGGGATTATTATTTTTTCATCAAGCCACCCAGGCGTCCGGCAAGGTCCAGACGTGCATGGTTGGGGAGTAAAGGGGGTTTCGAGGGGGAGAGCCCGAGAAATTACATCTCGAAGCAACCCCACCGGCTGGCCAGCCACCCTCCAGAGCGGCTTTCGCGAAATTTATACGAGCCGGCAAATTTAAAACTAGCCATTGGGCCGCTTGAATAAAATATCGTCGAAATTTATTGTAACACCTGCTATATCGGCAACGAACCACGCGAAATACTAAATTTCCCATTCCTCTTCAAAATAAGATGCCACCTTGCTGATAGCCTTGTAAACGCGTGCCTTTATTCGAACCGAGTGAAATTTTCCTCGTGCTAAAATGTTTGCAGAACCGAAGGAACGACACTATATATATATATATATATATATATATATATATGTAAATGCTAGCTCGATGATTCGCAATTGGTAAATGATTCTTACGTTTGGAAATTCATCTCTCGCACACACACATATATATATATACGCGTGTAGTTAGCGAAGCACAGAGATCCCCTGCAAAAGGAGAAGATTCGAGGGATGCGGGGGTGGGTTAGAAGAGAGGTCGTTGGTTAAACGTTGCCAGTGGCTAGTACCAGCAAGAGTTGTAGATGTTTGGCTTCTACTGAAATTAAAAATATCGATTCCCATTCGCACGCCGGGCTTCATAGAAGCTCAATTCGTTTCTCTCCTGCAAGACAATACCCATTCTTTTCGCGGACAGTAAGAGGTACAAATTGCAGTTGCGTCCCCTTTACTCCCTTCGCCCCCTTGCAACATCCCCGAGTCATCGCTAGCCAGAAATCCCAAATACAAAAGCTCTTTTCATTTGGTTTTGCCCTCCCCTCGAACGTCCCGATCTTTCTGGCCCAGGACCTCTTCCCGTGTTCCTCCTTCTCTTCTCCCCCCCCCCCTCCCCCGCCCCATCAAAAAATTTGTACTTGTTTAGACACACCGATCTATCCAAATGTCCATCGGAGAACCTTGCACATACTATTTGCCCTTCTTGTATTCGACCAACAATCATCCTCCATTTACCCTCTTCGAGTGACTTTGTCATCTTGATCATCGCCGCTACAACCCTCTTTGCAGATTCTCAAAAAACCTCGAAAGACTATAACATACCGATGCTTCGTCTAAAAACATCACCTAAACTATATATACGCAAAGTATATATATGCGTGGAGAATTGCAAAGGTCGTTTTTCGCAAGGCACTACAGGAGGTATTGTATTTTGATAAAGTGGAGTGTTCTGGAGGGTTTAATTTAGCGAGCTGCGTGATACGTAAGTGATTATTTTCCTGGGATAGATCGGGTTTATTGTGGATCGAAGCTGTGCGGGCATGGTAGTTGTGGGGGGAGGGTGGAGTTTCGAGAGAGTTTCGACGATGGGAAGCGGCTGCTACCCCCTTCGACTAGCAGCTTTGATTAGGCTTCCGGCTAATTAATAACCTCTCGTGCACACACCGGTACAGGCCGCGTATGAATATGCATGCTGGCTGTTGTGCGTTTCGCGGTGTGAGCCCGCCGAGTATATTTACACGCGGCCATGCAAGCAGCGGGACTTGCGGGGCTGCCACGTCCGAAAGGATAGATGGTTAAGGCTATACTTATTTGCATTGAGAAAATAAAGGGTGACGCAATCCAAGCCTGTCCTTCGATTTCTACCCCTCTCCCAAACCTCTTCGCTCATCCTCCGCACTTGCCCCATTCGCCAACTTCGTTAACACCTTAAAACTAACCCCCGTTAAACTTGGAATATAACATAGAATTTCCACTCACCCTTCAATTCTCGCAAATTTCATAAAACCTTCCGAATCCCTGCTGAATTTTGGCCAGTATAAACCATGCAACGAGGAGTATGAAGCTTTCTGTTCTCCGGAAAATTTCAGCCAATTTCTCCATGTTCCTATATATATATATATATATATATATATATAGGGTGATCGGTTATATCTCGTGTCGATCCGATGAATCCGAAAAGTGGATGAGATTTGAAGAAGAAAGTTCTGATACAAAATTTCCCTAGTTCCTTGGTATAGGATCGATCATTAATTGTAAATAAAAATATCATGAAATTATTAAATCCCCCCTCCCCCCCTGTACAATAGTTGCAGAAGCTGAGAATTTGCTTCAATCGTTTTTATCACCGCGACCACTCGACACTCAAACTAGGCTCCTCGCAAAAACACATCGAGAAGATGTTTTGTAATTACATTTTTGTCAGTCCAAGTGTTTATTATACTACTCCACTATAGTCCCCTCCCCCTCGATTATCAACCAATAGCAAAGCTGCTCATTAATAAAATTAAACGAATGATTACTCCTAAACTAAGCGAGCTAGAAAAATCTTTTATCAAAACTTTCTTCCTTAAATCCTCTCCTCTTTTCGGATCCATCGCTTCGGCACGAGATAACCGAGCACCCTGTATATAGTACGGTAAGCGAGAAGGATCGATGCATTATGAGAGCGATCGTACGAGCAATCCGACCTATTGTGTTTCCTTAAAGCGTGTAATTAGCAGGTTCCCCACCGGACGATGAGAACCCCTGCGGCGTAATATTCCGGTATCGAGGTAAAAACGCTGAAAATGAATTAACTTTTTGCCGGAGCCGAAGGCGACGCGACGGCCAAGCTCTCGAGTCACATTGCGAGGAGACTCGCTCCGAAGCTTCATTGTGTGTGCCTTACCCACACGCTGAATCCCCTCTACGCCTCCTCCCACCATCCTAGCGTTATTTCTCGCTGGCGAGGGCCCGCTATCCTGGCATCGCGAATTAACCGGCCATATTCCCTCGATGGGCATCGAGCTTGACCTCGAGAAGATTGCCCGCGAGAAAGGCGAGTTGGATCGGCGTCGCGAGGCCTTAATCGAGGTCACGCCTTCGGAGATTTCTCCCCCCCCCCCCCTCCTCCTCTCTTCTTCGCAACACGAGACTCCCCGAATGCCTCAAAAAAACCCATCTTCCTTCGTTACTCCATCCTCCAACACACCCTGTATACACACGAGAATATATTCTCGCTATATATAGCAGCAAACCTCTCTTCTATATATATATATATATATATATTTGTTCAATCGGACGAAACGAAAATACCGATGATATTTAAGAAGATTTTCTGAAATTAATAGAGAAGGCGAAGATCGCTCTCGCCTCTGTGTATCTATATATATATATATATATAGGAGGAGGAGATTACTGCACCTGCTCCAGTTTATTCTCATGGAAAGAAGAGTGGCGCGTTGTGCGGCGAGAGAGCTGATTGCTCAATATTGGCCACGGATGATTCAGGCTGGATGGTCTCTTCCGAGAAATTGATACATCAGGCGAGATGAATACACGCTCTCGCGTATCCTGGCCGAGTAGACCGTGCGTCTCGCGCTATTACGATCACATAATAATGATCGTTATTTCGGAGCACAATTCTCCATTGCACTCGGTGCATCAGTGATTCTCAAACTTCAAACACTCGACAATTTAAAGTATTACGCTCTGTTACCTCCTGACCAACCTGACCACATCGTAAATTTTCAGCTCTCCCCCCCCCCTCCTCTCTCTCTCTCTCATCTTAGTCTAGCCTTTGGCACTATACCTATACTAAATTATCTAATCCCCCCACTGTGTAATTTCACATCGTTACAAGGATTGATAAAATGACCACATCAAAGACTCGCACAACCAGCTGGGCTTTACTCCATTAATATATTTCCTTGGTAGCCCGATAAACATTGAATTTCAGCAATGACGCATGCACCAACCTTGGAAATATACCCTACACTGCAGGATATGTATTTCGAAACACGGTGGAAAAATGACGAAATAATTGGAGAAAATATCAATGGCGCGTTATCAGTTATTCTTACCTCGACGCGTGGAAGTTTGTCCGAATAGAAAATCAGGTTGTAACGAGGGGTCGATCGCAATCGGTCGTATTTATCCAAGAGGCAACGGTCGACCGCAAAAGGCAAATAGAAGTTTTGGCCGTTCGCGCCGCTGCGCGATTGCCGATCGAATTGCGGTCGGTCTCGATCGGATCGTATCGATCATGCAAACCGGTCGCGCATTATTAACTACAAACGAGGTACGGCCGGTAATTCGCCAAGATCCCTTCGCTCCCCTCGTTGACACTTGCCGATTAAATCGTGAGTCGGAGGTTGAACGTAACGCTTATCGTGGAGAGTCGCGAGTGGGATTTTCTCTAGGGAAAAATTGTGTGGATCTGGTGGGGGGGTGGGGGTGCAGGGGGTGATCCAAAAGGCAATTTTCTTTGTTGGATGTGGCGGAGAGGGAGGTTTGGAAACAATATAAAACAATATAGCGGCTCGTTACCATAACTGCGGGTTTTCGCAGGAACAGACGGCTTGGTGGTACTGCGGCGATATTGTATCTGGTATTGGCCAAGCCCGTAAAGGGGGTGAGTCGCGGGGGTCAGTTGTCTAATATATGTGATAATAACTTCGGCTCGGGAATCGAACCGGCAGCGGCGCGCGAATCTCGGATCTGCATATATGGATTGCTCGCTTCCTTTCCACAACCATTTCTTCTTCTACCCCTGTACGCCGAACCACTTTTCAACCCATAACGTCTTCCATTCCTCCCTTCTTTACGCCGGTATAACGATATTTGAAAAATTCCTGGAAAAAAGTATGATTTAGAAATCATTCTCGGTTCCCCATCAGCTGGCTTTTTATAGTAATACAGTTCTGACGATCGATCAATGAACGTATAGTTTGCCAGTCAGTCGTACCTTTGACAAAGTAGAATAATCCATCAAAGCTCTGAGATGGGAATAATGGCGTCATTGAATTTCAGACTATAGCTATATATATATATATATACGTATATATGTATCGGAATCTCCTATTGGCTATATCGTATTTAAGTTGGCAATGCTAATTCTTGTCAATTTAACAACGTCATCATCGAGCGAAACTTGGAAACACCGACGGTAAAGGTATATAAAAGCGGGGATTGAAACGGGTCAAATTTGATTGGCGTATGACGCTTTCCCTTTATCGCCTTTAATTATTTAGCCGGCCGAATCGCGGTTAATGCATTTTTCCAGGTTTTATCGGAACAAAATGGGAAGCATTAGTTGCTTACCGTACATTATTAACAGAATATATTTCGAGTTTTCTTCCTTCCACACCCTCGCCTCTTGCCCACATGCCCATTTTTCTCATCACAGTACCTCGCTGTATTTTCCAAGAGAACCAAAGCTTTTTAAAGGGCTGAAAGAAGAGGAATTTCCATGCATACATTTATGTTCCGGTTAACACATGTTTATTTAGTATTGTATGTTTTAAAGTAAAAAATCCTAACCCCACGGACATTATAGGATGAAAGCTTTCAACAGTTCACAAATTAATTAACCAAATGAATTTCGATATCCGTCTTTCCTTTATGGCGAATGAAAATTAAAACTTTCAATAATTATACATATTGCAGACCATACTTTTTACCTTTCTTTTTTCGCAAATAAATTTCAGGAGCTATGTCAAAATTATCCTCATTAAATATAATTAAAATATAATAGTTTTAAAGTTGTACAAAATTTTATGAAAAGAGTATTCGAGTAAGAAAATAATTGTACAAGGGAATTCCATCGATGATTTGGATATTGATCTTTGCCAAGTAAAATGTTTTAATCGGGCCGTTTAGTCAGAAGTGTAACTTATTGTTCCGAGCCGTGATAACGACATGGACGGTGGGGGAGAGAGGGTGGGGGTAGAAAAGATCAAGTGTGCTGGGAAGGAAGAGGAGAGAAAAGGATAAAGAGGTGTGGGTGTAACGTAGAAATGTAGAAAGGTAAAACAAATGAGAAAAAGAGAGAGAGAGAGAGAGAGGAATGGAGGGGGGGGGGGGAGGGCAGAGTGAGTGAAAAAGAACGTGGAGTGGGGATGATGGAGACTTGGGAGGCAAGGGTAAAACACTAATGAGCAAATAAGGCAAAAAAGGTGAAAATTCATTAGCAGTCAGCTAGCAATGGACGGCACGATGGAAAGGGTTACCGAGAATCGGCGTAACTCCTTTCCCAGTAAAGGACTGCAGCTCGACAAAGGCTACTAAAAATAAATACATAATTAAACGTCGCGATAATGAACTTCTTTATGCCTCTACGGATTCCTCTATATGTTGGTGTACGCATGTTTTGTGTACACGCACAATCCTAAGCAGTTCGGACAAAAAATTCTAACCGATCCATTCATCAGGTTATATTTCGTTTAATCATGGACACAATTTTGCCAAAATAATTACCCCTTCGTATATTTATAAGTGATATTATTCAATTCGCATATAACAAGTACACTGCTCGTGAAGTTCTCCAAGCATTAACTTATCACGTTGGTACTATAAATTTATTCAAAGAGCCCGTTGGAGTATAATTTATACATTATATAAGCCCACCGAAATTATCACTGAAAATAATGTAGAATCATAAGTTAAGCTGATTATATCTATATTCGCATTACGAAATCATTGAACTGCACTGTATCGTAAGGTAGGATTAAAAATCAAATTTTCAAAACCGAGCTTTAAAATGAAACAGTGTAAGAGGAGGGAGAGTCTCTATAAATGGCACACACCAAATATGGAGGATATAAAGGATGAAAAATTACAAATGCATAACAGTTTGATTAGGAGAAACAAATATGTATATAGAACAAATGTGTTTAGGATATAAGATGTAAAAGCGAGGGGGGGGGGGGGGGGGGTGATCGGAGAGTTACAGGAACGTTTTGGATGAATAGAAGTATAAAAAAACAGGAGGGAGCGAGAAAAGGAGGAATTACGGAAACAAAGTCGAAGGGAATAGAGAATAAGGAGAGACTGGGAAGAAGGAGGAAAACGAGAGGTGGAATCAGTGCAAAGAAATATCGTCGGTCAGCCGGGAAAATCCGTATCCTGGCAGTAACGACCGGACTGCGAGTGGACGAACGCGCTGGAAAGAAATAGGGCCGGTAAGGGGATGGAGCGGTAGGGAAAGAGTCAGAGAGACGAGGTACCCTTAGCTGCTTTCCCTCAGGAGGTTTTATAATGGCGTCCAGTTATTACCGCAGGACTCCCATCCTGCAGGACAAGGGACCTTCGATTTAATAACTAACAAGCAACTACTAACGCGTTCTCCCTCTCCATCCCTTCCTCCTCTCTTTTACCTTATTTTTCGAATACAAACACAGCCAAACAAAAACTTATTACGTTCTCAAAACATGACTCACGTTATAGAAAATAAGAAAATAATATTGCACAGTTATATGGATAAATATTTGCTATATATATATATATCTCCCTGATAAGATTCAACAAAGATTTTTGGATAGATGATAGTCCGATTGAAAAAGAGCTTATTGACGAAAGCACGTTGATCCATAAATAAATATGGTAACTGAAATAGCTGGAATAACAAGTGGAGAAGAAAAAGGTATAGGAGAGAGCTTTTGGTCGGTGTGCTCTGACTTCTTTAAGTTATTTTATCAGGCAGAAATAGCGTTGGAGCTCGCGCGAGCTCGGTTTTGCATGTGTCGCGACTAATTAACATACGCGAAAACTCTGTTAATTGGGTGATTAAACGGATGCGAGGACATTTTAATGACGAGAGGTTGCTCGGTTTCCTACGCGCACGCTGTGTCCGTCTTTTCTTTTTACCTTTATCTTCCTACGCTCCTCTCTCGGCTAACACCTTGTTAACCTGTCTGGACAAGCGGAAGCTCGCTAACCGGAAGTCTTCTACCGTGAACTCGATTATCCTGTTTTCCGAACACCCCCCCCCTCCCCTCCCCTCCCTCCACCCTTCCTTCCTCCATTCCACTATCACCCACCAGCATCATTTTGCGAAAAGAAAATTTGCAGGCGCATAAACCCAATTGGCGAATCCGCGAGATTCTATAATATTTATATTATTAATATTGTATATCTTCTACATATATTAAAAAACTTTCTCATCTCTCGTATATTTTTATCATCGCGACTCCTAAACTCCCTCTTTTAAATAAATACGTATATATATTGATTGTACGCTACATAGAGAATACGCTGGAAAAAAATCACGTTACTCGTGTGTGGTAGCGGTAGGAGAAATCCTGTTTAGCAAGAGGTTTTCGGCGTGTAATTTGGATTTGTTAATATATTATTAAATGGAGCTATATAGTTTGAATTGTAGTAAACCCCTTTCTTTCGCAGTATTAATCGGCTTGCGCTGAATTCTGATTTCACCTGAAAATGATTGTATACCCGAGTGATTATTGCGGATTTATTCGCAATTGTTTCATTCGAGTTCTTCCTTTGATCAGCTTTGGAATTATTCGCGGATTTCTTTCCCATTTCGCGCGTTATCCAGCGGATCATTATTTGCTCGCACAATCCGTATTGATTCCTTTTCATGCGGAATAATTAAATTATGAAAAACGTATGATGCTCCACGAATATTCTTAACGATAATTCGCAACGAATTTCGTTGAAAGGAAAACGAAATAGTAATTGCGAGTATTACGAGCAACGGTATATGTATATACACACGTGTGTGTATAGAAGCGGTGCGTTTTGCGCTGCTTGAAAAACCTGGCGTAAGGGTTTTTTAAGTCGTGCAAAATGACCAGGGGTTTGTAACGAATTTAATTGAGGCGATAAAAAATTTGTTGCGATCCGCAATTAAGTTCAGTCGTGGTAGGTGAGTCGTGGAAGAGAGTGGCAGTGAAATGTCGCAGGTGTACGTATAGCTTAATGAAGGAAAATCGAAAGAGGGCTCGTGCAGTAAGAAACAACAGGGTTATCTATTCAATTATCACCTCGGCAAGGTACAGCATATATACTGCATGTATACGCATGCACGGACGTGTAGTCCCATTTCACGACTTCCGGCCATTCTCATGCTTTTCAGTACGACGTGTCCCGTAATCGCGTTAGAATCGCTGCTTCTTCGACGTTTTATTAAGGTTTCGCCTCTTCGCACACCGATCCCTAATAAACACCTACGTCGACCTATTTTTCCAAAATTTCTTTCGCCCAGTCATCGTCCGTTTTATCAATCCGTCCATCGATTTAAAAAAGCCCACCGTCCCCCCTTCCCCCCTACCCCGCCAGTCTCAATTAATTTTCTACATTTCCTACCATCTATTCGTTCAAACAATCATCTCGTCGAGCTATAGTAATTTAATCTCGCCTCTCAATAAACCAGTTTAAATTATTTTTTCACGATTCTCATTCGCTATAGCGCATATTCCAGGCAGAGTAATTAAAAGGCAATTTTTAATTAGCTATTTGCAATTGGTTTTATTATTAGCTGTATTTCGCTAGCCTCGTGCTTTACAGCGTATTAATGGATCGCTCGATCGGCCTAACAGAGAATATTTTTACTAATTGAAGTAAAATCGGCATCGTCCGAGCGCTCTAGGGTTTTATTTATCGTTGTTTGCTGAAATAGTATTTGCGGTTGTAGTAATGGTATTATCCGATCTCCCCCTATTAGTTTCGATATAGTATATGCGCAGAGTTTCGATTATAACTCATTTTAGAAAATTCAATTAAATATTTTGTCGAGGCACAAATTCAATCAGCCTTTTGAATAAAAATCGTGCAGTAATGCGACTATATATTTTCTACCGCGCGAGCTTCATTTACATGCGCCTATTAATAAATTCATTGAAGGTCTAAGAGGTAAAAAGAAGAGTAATAATTTTAGCAGAATTTAACGAGGAAGTAAAAATACTAAGTTGCCGGAGGCCTAACGGTTCTCATGCAACATGGTGACAGCTGTATACGAGCGTGAAGAAAGATAAAGATAGGGAGGTGGCTTGGACATGGGAGTTTGCGAGGAGGTGGCCGTAACCGCGGCAAGCTGAGCTAGGGGAGAGCCCGAAGAAAGAAGAAAAGAACGTAAAGGCAAAGCCGTGAAACGCCTTGAGATGCGCATATATTACGGACACGCGATGTACCCCCAGAAAACACTGAAAATTACTATTTGAACGACCAACGATCGATAATCAACTCATTTTCATCTAAACATCTCATTTTTATTCACCGCTCCAATTTCATCCGTGCGCCCTCCCCTTTATTTATTGTCACGCCAACCACTCACCCCTTTTCTTGCGAATTTCTTCGCCCTTTATTGTTACTCCGCTGTGTATACATATATATATATATATACATTTATTCGTCAAACTCCTCATTCTCGCGATCCACGCGCGTCCTATATACACGAAGCATTGATTTATAGAAATATATATAGGTTAACGAATGAAAATTGCGATAACGAGGCCAATTTCTCTCGATCATTTTGGATCACGATCGAATTTTTACGATCGAGAATACCCGATGAAATTTTTAATGGCAGATCTCGTCGACGTTATGATTTACAAGTTGATATTCCCTCTCCTCTCTTTCTCGCTCTTCTACCATCCCTCCGTCGCATGTGCGCATGCGCGGCATAAATTATGCCAGCAAATTTATAATCCCAATTACCATAAAAATTGTCACACGATAAAATATTCGGAGGTATTTACGAGCCTGACCATCAGACTTTTAGGACCCGAAACGAGACGAATGCAAAATATTGATCCCCACCATATTTTATCCCCTCTCGCCGAAAAAACAATCCCAATGCTTAATTATCCTCCCCCAATCGTCTCTTAGTTCTATATATATATATATATATATATATATATATACTCACGAGCACATCTTTCTTAATTCCTTTACTCGTCGTTTCTCTCGAACAATTATTATATAATCGACTAATAAATATTTGTGCTCGTTGCGAACGCAGAGTTTTATTCAAATAGAAACGAGAGAGATTCAAGGACGAATCGTGCAAGAGATTTTGGGACAAAAACTGAGGGAAAATAGAATCAGTGAAATGGAGGCTGGTGAATGGCGATGTCGCAAAACCGAGTAATTGGTTCGCTATTACATTCTTGGTGAGCTTTGGAAGCTCTGGCTTACAAGGGAGGATAACGTCTTATTGCCGTCAGCGAATCTTCTTTCGGTCTCTTCGAGTTTCGGATGAAAAAAGAAACCGGCGCAAAAGAATACAACGACGCCACATCCGCTGGCTTCGTCGATTAAATCCCTGAGAATTTTCACTTTCCGGATGTGACGGCTGCAAATTCTCCGATGCACGAACCTTGACCCTACACTATATATATATATATATATATATATATATACTAAATCACACAAAGCGAGTTTAATCGACTTTGAGAGTGAACGGTGAAATGAAGAAAAACAGACGGAGAGTCATCGAGAGAAGAGAGTATTTCACGAGAAATTTGAGGATATAATAACCGACGTTAATTGCGGATGGTTTAAATTTCCTCGAGGTCGCTATATATATACAAGTAGCAAAATTTTTGCAGGCGGCCATTTTTAATAGCGCAAGTCGTAGTAATTTTGTGAAGCGGGTCGTACGCACAAATGGCTGGTTTCCTTCGACAATTTTCCTCGCGGAGATACTAATTTCGTAACGTCTTCGTCTAATCATCCTAAAGGTCTCGCGCTGTGTTGGCCCGACACGCACGAGTACCGTTGGCCAGGAATGAGAAGGGGTTGCCTGTTGGGATGAGGGAAGAAACACGGTGAGGGGGGGGGGGAGAGGGATTGAAGGGGAGAAGAGAATGCGCAACGGGGGGAAAGAGCCGAGTATAATTAAAACAGCGCAGAGGTGAGTCTACGAGAGGAGACAGACACTGTGCTGATTTCATTAAACGTCTTACCTCAGTGCCGCCTGCCTCTGACTGCCAGCCTGCCAGCTTTCCGTTTAGCTTCGTACCGAGAGACTTATATTATTTCCTTTTCCGTAGCGAGGAAAATACCCGAAACATTGAGTCACGGTGCGTGCCGCTCCGCACTTATTTCGATCGTCTATATATATATATATATATGTATATTGAAAAAAGTATCCGAAAGATTCATCGATCGTTTAATTTTTCTCATAGATCCGTCGTGTGCGCGATATTTCAAGGGAAATTGCATTTTTCATATGAGTTTAGAATTGGGAATAAGCGCGGGCAAAAGGATGAAGGGTGATATTGCTGCTGCAGCTCGCTCGCTCTTTCGAAATAAGTCGCGAAACACGTACGCGGAAACGTGAAGCGTTCTATATAGCGATGCTAGGCGGATTTAATTCTAACAAATTAATTCCATTTTCTCGGAGCATCGCGCATTCTCTGTGTTTCGTCCTTCATCAGCTTGGTTATGTGACCCCTTCCACCATTCCTCCTCTGCCTCTTCCTTCTTCTTCTTCGTAGGCGGCGGCGGCAGCGGCGGCGGCGGACCTGGTGCAAGCTCCTCCTGCCAGGAGAACCTATAGAGCAACGGTCTACAAGGAATTGTTAATTGCTCGTGCAGCGCCAATTTGCATAAATCAATTTTAAATCAACCCCAAACCCTATTCGCGCGACTACTCCCTCCACCCACCCTTACTCCCACCCCTCTTACGCCCCGGGAAGGTTATACGCGTTTTCCGAAATGCTGCGAAAGCTTTTCCGAAGCTCGCTGCTTTTCGCTAAATACATCGTTCATCCCTGCTCACTCCCCCCCCCCCCTCCATCCCGTTTCTTCCCAATAGCAGCCCAGCAAGGTTATCCCTTTTCTCCTTTGCCGCGCGCTGCTCCCTTCATGCTGCACGATCAATCTTGTCCCACCCAACCAGGACCACTAGCTGATTCCTACCTTTAATACTCGCAATCTGCTTTCGATTGTTCTCCAATCCCCCTTTTTTTCCTCCAAAGAAGAAATTTCTTTAGCTTAATTTGTAAACGTTTAGCTGTTAGCTCTCATTCCACCGCGGGGAAAGAATTCCGTATATATATAGATTAAATCGATTCCGCCAGTCTAACTCACCTGGTCAGACTCGACCATGATATTACTTTGTTATTTTTTTCTTCTCTCTTTTATCACTGCAATGTTTACTGAATTTTCTCAGCATTGTCGTTTTGGTCCCGAAGTACAAAAATTAGAGGATGGGAGGAAGTTTATTTGATTGCCTCGGTTAGAAAGGGCATTAATTATCGTGGATAATTGTTTACCGGTACTAAACACAGCTGGATCAATATTTAATTGAATAGCTGATAAAATGACAGCTGTAGCACTGCGACACTCGAATCGACCTTTGGCACTCTCATAACGCTTAAACTTGGACACAATGAGCGGGGGGTGAGCCGGGGTGGCGATGCACCCAGTCCAACCCTTTCATATCGCTGTAAATTCTCCTTCGCCCAGGCTCCCCTCCCAAAACTCCTTAACACCTGCCTCTATATTTTTACGTCAACTCGTCCTCTCTCGAGCGGTCCAAACACTCGTTGATTCCTCGTCACTGACACGTGATACGGCAAAATATATATTACCAACGTAATCTTGCGTAACAATCGTGAAATTTAGAAATAAGTGACGCGATAAGAGGGGAAAAAAACGTGTTAAAATGTTGGGAGAATTCGATAAATTCCCACGAGTGCATAACTGTTTTTCACACCGATAACTGCTATGCAAAGATCGACTTGACGAAGCTTTCGAAGAAACGATTGGGGTTTGCGAGCGAGAAATGGGCGGTCGGTAGAAAATCTTCAAAATTGTTGTAACGATAGCGGCGCGGCAGCCTCTGGGGTTTGCTTCCCCTTAATTAGAGGCCGAAGCCCTCCCCACCAGCGCTAATAATTATAGAAAACGCTGCGTGTCAGCAATCGCGATCGTAACACGCGAGAGTCCCTGGGGCACCAGGAATCCGCCATTTCTCACTATATATCCCGCTCGAAACCCGCCATTCAATACCTATTACCAACAAAATTCATTTAACGCTTAAATTATATCTAATCCTATGTACGAGACGAATGATCCATTATTAATAATTTGTTATGAAAGTCGCGCAGCATATTTTTATAACGATTAAAATGCGAAGCTTGAGCGAGGAAAATAATCAGATTTAAGGGTTGGAGGGGGGAAGAGAGCCTGTGTGCGAGTGGAATAAACCCGTTGGTATTGTTAATAAAGACAGTTTGGAGCAGAGGGCTGAACGAATTGCATGGGTGTAATAATAAGAAAAGAATATATATATATATATATATATAAGAGAGGCGTTGGAGAGGGATGTTTTAATTAATAGGCATGAATCGGTTAAAGAAGACTCTGAACAAACAAGTATACAAGTCGGTTGAACATAGACCCGTTTGAAAATTCCTTTTAACATATCGCTTCTGCTGGGGCTATAGCCCCTTTCAAAGCAACCGGCCGCCCCTCCCACCCCTAACCCCTGCCAGCCAGTCCACGCGTCTCTCTGTTTAATGCAGTCCATTAGAGTGCATTTAGATCGAGGGATAGTTAAAGCGCAGCTCGAGGACGCCATGGCACACGGCCCTATTCCCGCAGCGCGGAAAATTCTATGCTGTGTGTGTGTGTGTGGCCCCTTTCCTTCCCCTTTACCACCCCTCGTCCCATCCCTTTCCACCCTCTCTCTCTCTCTCTCTCTCTCTCCACGATAAAGCTGTATGCTTAGAAATGACGTTATTCTCGTGATCTATCCTTCCTCTTCCCTCTGTTTTCCTCATTCAACCCATTTACACAAAGTATTTACCCACATTTTTCCATCAAACAGTGTTTTTCCAGAAAAAATACAATCTCGTTGATTCGCCCAGAGTATATCTACTCGTCGGTTGATAAAAGTCATCCGTATATATAATGCAGGCTGTGCAATGCAACAACCTTATTATTTATTATTATGAGGAAAGAAGTACTCTATATATATATATATATATATAAGAGTAGAACTCACCTCAGACTGGAAATACGTCATGGCTGCTGAATTTTCCCAGGATGAAATCAGAATCGGCTCTCGCTGTGTGCTGGAAAGATAAAGAAAAGAAGAGATTGGCTGGTCCAATATATAAATGACAGAGGGGATGGGCTTGTAGGTGAAAATAGCCGCGGAAAACGCGGCCGGGCCAGCGCTACTTAACTAAATGAGTTCAATATCTGGGAATAAATACATTGATAAATCAGCCACTTTGCTAAAAGCTTACTTTACTTTGGCGAGCTCGGGAAAGCGGGCGCGCGGGCGCGCGCGCGCGTTCTCTAGCTCGTGCGATATTGGCAACTGTAGCGAGCGAGCAGGCAGGCGGGCAGGCAGGAACCATCCGGCTCGAGAGGGAGAGGAGCAACGAGAGACCGAGAGAGACAGACAATGTTTTATTACATACTACGAATCCCCCTAAAAGCTACGCAAAAAAATTCTCAACGGAAAGATCGAAAGTAATTTTTCACCCAATTACACTGTATTACGTAACGACCAAAATCATTTTATTCGTTATAGCTTTGTTTGCCTATCGATTTCTTTAACGAGAAAGCATCGCTGCTGCTGCTGCTGCTGCTGCTGTGCAAATAGTGTACTGCAGAAATAGCAGCAGCATATATATATATATATATAGTTGCTCAATAATCATGCATAACAAAGAAGGAAAATATTTGTATACTCTATTATTACATCTATAACGGAGAAACAAATGGGATTTCGTTATAGCTAACCATATAAGGATATGTAAGATGGTCAATTTGTAAAATAAATTTCATTCTGTAAGAAAAGGAATATAGTGGAGGAAAAAAGCTTGATAAATTCTTGTTAGTGTGCGTGAATAAATGTGTGTTGGCTGGGAGAATTCGGGAGGAAAAAGAGAAAGATGAAATGCTGGGAAAGAGTTTGGAGAAGGATGGGATGGGGCTGCGGGTGGATCGACGTCTCGCCGTCAATGTGGTGGGGGATGAAAGGTGGAGGAGGAGGGGGGGGGGGTGAATCGAGAGTGCGAGGGATGAAAGAGAGGTACGGCTGTACTTATAGAAGAGTAGTTCGCTTCGTCTATAAAGAATCCTGTTTGTTTCTGACCCACCGATATCGAAGAAAAACTATTTACTTTCGAGATTTAGAGTGTTTTGTCTCTCCCACCCCCTGCCCCTCCCACGCGAATAATACAGAAGGCAAATAAAATTTCATTCCTGCCGATTTCTCAGTCCAATTCGCCAGATGAACGGAATCCTCCTGAGGAACGACCTTTGGATACCGGAAGCTAGACTCGAGTGGGTGATCGAGCTGAAAATAATCAAACTGTATCGATCGTATAGAGGAAGAAATCTGATTGAAGCTGTGTTTTTTTTCGACACACTCGAATTAACCATACGATCTGATACAAAGCGAGAGAGACGTATATATATAGGAATAACGTCGAGGCACGCTTAAAGTTTTTTGGGAATGGCCAAAATCGAAGGGCGCGTCTTTCGTGTATACGGAGACCGAGTACTCTTAAGGGGAAGCAGGGAGCAGGGGGTGAGTTGGCAAAATTTAAAAGCGCTTTTAGCTTTTAACCCGGGTAATACCGGTAAGAAAACGTTTTAACGGATTTCATTTGTTCGGCCTTGCGGTCCTCGTCCTCCCGGCATGGCTCGGGTAGGGGCTGAGGGAGGAGGGGGGGGGGGGGTGGAAATAGCGGGAGGAGTGAGCGCGCGCGCTGCTGCTGCTGCTTCTCCTTCTCGCCTGCAGTGGAATGAGAAAAGAAGAAATGGCAAATGGGGAATGGGGAAGGAAAAATGACACCGCGACACTCGCTCCCGGCTACGGGCCGATAATACCGCTGATTAAGTAGACGCTACATCGAGGGATGAATATTTAAGACGTTCAACAAGTTGCAGATTTTTCTTTAATCGGTCTCCGTCGACTTTTCGCTTTTATCTTCTGGAATTACAGCGCATTCTGCCAGAGAGAACTGCAAAAATCCGCGAGTGCTAATTGAACCGTGTAGACACGCCTCTGAAAACTCTCATAATCTTTGCCATTTGTTAAAGCTCCGCGAGGAAAGATCCTCCAACCATGTCCTTTCCAGCTTAATTTTATTATATAAATTCAACTTTAAACGAATCTATACGAAATCCATACCTCTTGCACAATTCCACAGCGCTGCATAGCCTGACCCGGGCCTTTTTTTGTCAAATTTTCCCAAATCGTAAATTCAATTTGCGTTTGTTACTCGGCTTGACGTTCGACGAATTTCATCGATCGAATTAGAAGTTAAATAAATGTTGCGTTTGGGAGGAGGAGAGTAAAATGGATTGGAATGGAACAGGAAGGAAACACAAGTGGGAGAGCGGGGATGGCTTTGGACTAGGGGGAGGGGGAGGGGGTGGTAGAGCCGAGCAGAGTAGGGTAGGGAGTGTTAAGTGGGTGCACCTACGCCGGATAAAACGGAGCAGTCTCCGAATAAAGCCTGGCAACGGTCCAGCCTAATGGAGACTCTTAGCGTAATTAAACGTAAACACATTCGAGGCGTCGCGCTAATCTGAATGCTTATCGAGGTCTGCCGGTGTTGCCTCAGCTCGGCTCCGTGTGCCTACCTTGCTCCAGTCTTTTCAAAAGTTAACACCGTTCAGCTCCGCGTCCCTTTCACTCTCCTCCCTGTCCCCTTATCCCTTCTTCCTCCTAATCTCGATCACGATAAAAGAGATCTCTGTGTGTGTGTGTATATATATATATATATATATATATAGCTTCAAAGTCAGTCTCGTCGAACAACGTTTCGTCGTCTTCTCTCCTTTCCAATAATTTCAAGCGTTTTGTCGAATTTTAGCCGCACGCCAATGTGGCCAGTCTAATAGCTTAATAAATTGCCTGATTTAGAGCATTGATATTTGTTGCTGCTCCATTCTCCAATTTAATTAATTCCGGCAAATTGCCCGACTTATATTTATACAACGAAACAATGAGAATTATTCTGGTCGAGGACGAAAGCCAAGCTGGGGTCAGTGAAAATTTATGTTAGAACTCCGTGTGTGTGTGTGTGTTCCACGAAGAAGTGGAAACTGTAAAGCTGACAAATTGTAGATGAGCCGCGGAAGAAAAGCGAATATCAACATCTCATTGTTGAAAGCGACGTGTCCCATCGAATGGGGCGAATAGCGAATTGCGAGTGTACGGTACGTGCATTTGAGTGCAAGCTGAAAAGCACGAATGAAAAATGTCGTTGCGCAGCGAAGGGGGCCGTACAATATGCGAATACAAATTAACTCGGACGGCCATTAGCGGAACGAGCGTTGTTATGAAAATTAAAAAATCAGATCTTGATACAGGAGCGTAATGCGCGACAGAAATAATATTGGCAGTAAAAATAAAGTATCGTTTTAATTTCCAACGGATAGAGAGATAGGGTGGGACCGCCATTTCGAATCTTGCACGTGGCAAATTTATATCGCGCTGTTCAATTTTTGTTTGGTATTATCGCAAACTCTTCAATTATAACAATTCCAGAATTTTTTACACATTTTCCTTTTTAAGTAATATCTCATCTGTGCATGTTTTGGTACATATGTGTGTGTGTGTGCTCGAAAATTTTACCTCGTACACTTGGATGTGGTATATGATATTGAATCAACTATATGGTGAATGTAGATTTTTCGTGATTCGTACACAAGAGCTGAGAGAGAGAGAGAGAGAGCAGAGGAATAAAAAGGAGGTTTTGTTTATAGAATCGAAGGAGTCGGTGGGGTCGCGAATCGGGGTGAAACGGCGAAAGAAGCGAGGATCGAGAATGCTTTTGGCTATTAACTAAACACGTCGACATGGAACGGGCGCGTCGATCCATACATCAGTGTCCTTCTTCGTCGAATGCTTCTTGGAAACCGCTTTGGGACCACTCCTCTTTAAAGTTAGCTTCTTCGCCTAGCTGCATCAGCCTCGTTTCATTCTATTTTGATGTTTCTACGATTGCTATTGATGAGACTCTTCGATACTTGTTACTGTCGCAGGATTGAACGAAATCAAGCGTGTATTTAAGCGGACAGCGAGAACTTCTTGCACGTAAAATATACTACTTATAATAAAAAGTACGAAAGTCCGCATATAAACTTCCATGAAACCAGCCAATTGTAATAAAATCTTTGAAATAACTTTAGTGGATTTTTGCGACGAATGAGAAAGCGTAGTGGCGCGCTCGGTGGAAATAGGATTTTTGAAACTGAATCGTATTAATGGACAAAACGAAAAACTCTGTGGAACAAATATTGAAAAAGCCAACAAACTATATATCCTCTTTAACCTTAGAGCACTCGAAAAAACTACGCTTTCGCACTCGGCCAGCATTTTCTGCCACTCGTTAAATAAATCACAACACAGTGGACAGTGATACCATCGGGAGGGTGGATATTATCAGGATGGGGTTTGGGGTTTGCTTCAAAATTCGACATGATTTGGCTCGATCACCTTCGCATCAGAAATGGTTACGCGCGATAAGAGTAACTATTTTTCAGATCAGAGAGATTAAAGTGCTCGTACAGGCATTGATCGGATGCGACGAATTAGTTTAGAATTGCTCCGCTCCATTTCCAACGCAGGGATCTTCGCGTAACGAATGAAGCTGTCCGCAGGAAGGTTCGACGTCGCACTTGCCAGCCGCTGGACTTTGCAGCGTGTGTACGTGGGATAAGAGAGGCACGAGGCAGAGGGAACCCAACACACACACACGTATATATACAGGGAGGACTAGATAAAGTGTGGAAAGGAGTATGGGAGTGGCAGAGAGTATCGTTAAAAGGTAAAAAATGTAGGCAGGAATGGGGAGTGACGAGTAGTTGCGATGTAAATAGAAAGCTCTTTAGGAGCATAACTCGAAGCACATAGTCCGTGAAAGACACACGGGCTTTGGAGAGGGCGTCACCGAAACGCACGTTCCGTGTCTCCTCGTAACTGGGTCTGACGGATAGCGCCGGAAATAGCGAGTCGGAAACGCGTTCTCTCTTGGATATCGCTAGTCGTCTGGGAATCCGAGTGTCAACGTGAAAAATTTACCCGACACTCGTCTCTTCATTATCGACGAATCGAGAGCCCCAGAAACCATGCAATTAGCATAATCCATTAGGATAATGAGTCCGAACTCGGATGAAGATCTCACTCGCTCTCTCTCTCTACTATATATATATATATACATGCAGACGCGCGCGTTTCGTCCAATACTCCGACCAATGGGTTTCTCGTTAAATATCCAACTCTTCCTTCAAATTACTTTGCTCGTTCCCTTATCGATAATATCCGCACTGTCCAAATATATGTATAGCAGGTTACTAGCAATTTCCATAGTGCAAAATTAAAAAGACAGAGAGAGAGAGAGAGAGAGACTAGAAAGTATGAGAAGAAAGTTATTATTTTGGAGAAAATTATATTTATAGGTAAGTACGGAGAGTGACGAGTGTTGGACAGTGGACCGTTTGCAAGGGTACCTGCACACATATATAACTCTATGGGACGAGGCCATGGTTTTTCAAAGGGCTCTAAACGTACGGCAAACAAGAGAGTTAACAGTTTTCACGCGGGCAGAGTTCAGCTTATTATTCTTAAGTGGTATGATTATTGACTCATGTCCTTGGCACCCCTTCCCCATCTCGCTCCTCCTCGGTGTTCCTCATCTTTTAGCCCTCGCCTCTCGTGGTACATAATATCTTCTCGCGCGCGTCCCGTACTGCAGCGAGATGCCCTCTCCACTGCGCACACTCTTCGGGATTCTCTCTCTCTCTCTCTCTCTCTCTCAGTGTTTGCCGGAGAAAGGACACGTATCATCATCCGAGTACTTGTATACCATGCATTAGCGACGAGTTGAGTGCTAATGCAGAAATCTGGTATCGGATAATTAATAACCGTAAAACTCGAAGCTGCGTCGTGCTCCCGCGCATTATTTGATTTCCGGTAGATACACTCTCGGCCTTGCCGCAGCTTCCTGGCCGTGTTCGAAGCCATCAGTGCGACGACATCCACCACTGGTTCGATCAACTTTTCCATTAATGCCTTCTTTTTCATCCGTTCGGAAAATCTCCTCTATCCAGCCCAACTAACGAACCTCGATGAAAGCACGCCTAATCACTTTTGTCACGCGGTTAGTTTGGCAAAATAATATCCAGCGGAAATATACAGACTCGCCGCTTTTGCAGTCTTCCATATATATAGTTAGACTTTCCAATTTTCTCCAAAAGATAATTGTGTATCGCGTAAATTAATATTGTAGAAGATTTTTCATGGACTCGATGTATCGTGTATAGATATATACATGTATATAAATATGCGCAGGGTTGATTGGGAAGATCGAGATTGGAAGAAAAGAGGATGCATTTGGATATTTTCACGAGCGACGAGGCTTGGTACTGTACGGTAAATTGTCTACAATGTAAGCGTGCGCGCGTAAACGCAGATTGGCGTCTTGGTGCTGATTAGTTGGTCGCATCGGTGAGGTTTCCCTCCCCTAAAGAGAAGCCATTACGAACGAGTACCTTTAGCTAGTGGAAAGCCTTTAAGTCCTGATTAACAGGGTCTGAATTCTCCACTAATGTCGTAATCCCTTTGATAAAGCCATTCCATGATTATTATATGCCTGTCATATTCGGTAAAACGTCGTTTCCTTCGGGCTTTCTTGCTAGTGTGGTCTCCAAGTTGTAAAAAAGGCCTCGAAAGTAGGATTAGTTCTGTAATAATGTAGCGACTCGAGACGCTTCGTTAAATCGATCGATTTTGCAAGAGTTTCATCGTGGAAAATGTATAAGGATGGAAGAATCAATGTAATATATAGTTGATTAGGTTTTATGGGAGTACAAGGGTTGCTATATATACATATACATGTGTATATATATATATATAATCTGGCCGGAGATAAAATCGAACGTGGACGTTCCTGAAGACAAAGGAAGATTCGGCGTTGGATCGCAATTAATTCGCGAGTGCGGAGCCCGCGGGAGGGGGTGGGGTATAGGGAGGGGGGGGGGGGGGTTAATGGATTTCCACGCCGCCATCCGTACTGTCGTTCCCTGGAAGCTCGTCAGAGGTTCCATAATGCAGCACTGTGTGCAATTTTAAGCAACCCTTTATCCTTGCAGCCACTCCTCCCCCACCAGGACCCTACACGTATAAGACTCCGGTCCAATTACCTCCTTGCTACGCCGGCTGCCGCTGTTGGAGAAGGGGTTGCATGATAGTTAATTACACCCCCTTGCACCCCTGTACCACCACTAGGCATTACCACCTACAAACCCAGCTCTCCCTCCACATCTACCGCTACCACTACCACTAGTATATATCCACCGCCCTGCTTCCCCACCCCCTCCTTTCTCCCTCTCTATCACACCCCTTCAAACAACCCCAACTTTCCTCCCCCCACTTTCACAACCCCTTTCACTCTCCTCCTCTCTCCTCCTCTCTCCTCCACTTCCTCCTCTTCCTCCTCTTCCTCCTCCTCCACCTCCTCTTTCTTCTTCTTCTCTTGCCGCCACTGCTAATTACTATTTTTAAAACATTAAAAGTAAAGTTTGTTAAATGAGTGGGAGTTAATTATGAAGCTACCGGGAGAGGCTGGAGGTAATTGGAGCGAACGACAAACAAAGGCTCGTAGCCACGGCCGCGCGGCTCCTACACTATAGCAGTCTGGCTGCTGTTGCTGGTGTGCTGCTCCTGCTGGCTGCCTCGCCTGCCTCCAGCCTGCAGAGTTTGCTCGCCTTCTTGGCTGCCTATCTACCTAATACGTATATATAGAAGACCCCATCACCATTACACGAGATCGCGCGCGGGGCACACACTGTGTGCCGCCTACTTTATTTTCCATGGAGAATTTCTGCTCCATTCGCCATCGTTAATCCCGAGACCACTCGTCCTTGTCCGCGGGGTTCTTTCATTCGTCCTGCCAATTACGAGACGCGAATGTCGAACCGGTTAAATTGCGCGCGCTGCCCCACTGCTGCCCCGGGCACCCCAGAACCCATGCACCGCACCACCACCACCACCACCACCACTATACTACCACCACCACCATCATCATCGCAGCCCTTCTCGCCTCTTCGTCTCTTCTATGCGTGTTAATGGCTGTTTCTATGTGTACCTGTCAAAGAACGACTATATATACATGTATATATACCCATATACGCTTGTGGCAGTATGCGTCTGCGCCTATGTAGTTGTGTTTGCGCACCAAGCCCCTCCAGGCCACCCACCTACGAGTACCTCTTAGCTACAATTTCCCTTTCCCGGTTATCAATACGAGCGCGATCGTTAATCGCGGCTCAAAACACCCAACTTATTTATTTTAACCAGCTGCACTGGGACTCTCCCTCCCTCCCTCGCCTTTTTCTTCCCTTTTCTTGCACCATGCACAGCCTCTATTATACATACTATAGGTATACTATACACACTTGCTTTATTAACATCCTCGCGCATTTCAATCGTACCTTTCCCCATTTCCAGCCTCCACCGTGTCTTTTTATTACAACCCTCTATATACGAATTAGCCTCGTAATTAATTTTACACCCAAGTGTTCCTTCACACATATACATATATATATATATATATATATATATCTGATAGAGAAGGACATGACGTTAACGAGTTAATTAATTATACCACGCGCTTCATTATCTATATATAAATGTTTATATTTTTTAGAGGTATAAGAAAGGTGGAAAAGTGGGGAGGATATTGGAGGGACGAATTTGTCCTCGCGGAGAGCGGAGCATCCGACGTGGCGTGTGTCGGCGTCCGAGCTTTAATCATAAGCGATGGCGGCCATATTAAGTCTCGTCGTGTCACCGTCTCGTCATTCTCCGGCTGGGTGCGCGTTACATCCGGTTTCCACGCGTGCTCACCTGCCACTCGTTTACATAATCTCACGTAATTTACAAAGGAATGCCCATGTTCTTGCTAGTTTTTACGCCAACCCACTCTATTCTGGCCTGCTAATTAACCAGAATGAAGCGATTAGCCGTAATTGGTCAATTTAGATCGGAATATTCATTTAGCGTTCGTTAAAGCACTTAAACTTTGCCGTAGTCCCCTTGAAACGTTGATTTTTATTCATTTATGATTTTAAAGGGTAATCTCGCTCCTTTTGTTGCAGAGATTGCGGCTTGTTCAACAAGCGTTTATATGTATGGCTTTTACCTATAGCATACATATATATATACCACGCTATACGGAGAATTGCGTTGAATTTTTGAGAAACCGATAATCATCGCGCTGGCTGCTACACACGAGCATCTATTACGAGGCGTGTTATAGTCGACCCGTGTTGGTCATAGTTTCTGATTAAGCGATCTAGTAATAATAGCAAGAACCAGGTCGTAACTGCACTTCGTCAAATGCTAGGAGTTCACCTTAATTGAACCGATTCCATGCACGAAACTAAACTGGCGATAACTATAAAGGATTAAATTAAACCGTCCAGCTGGAGAAACAAGTTACAGAATTGAAAAGCGAGCCTTCATTTGCCTTTCGCTATATATGTCTATATATATATATATATATATATATATATATATATATATACACGTATATAGCATATAGCTACCGATTCTTCCTCGTGAAATTTATCGATCGCTTTGCCGCAATTCGAATGGCACCTGCTCATATACCAGACACGATTTAACCCTCGGCAATAAAATTCTTCTTCTTAAATTCCCCTTTAATATCTTTTCTTTTTCTCACGCGAAATATCGAAATACTTCTCGATCGATCTGTAATTCTATTTGAGAGTTCACGTGTTATACGAGCGTATGTTATGCTATATATATATATATATATATATATGTAGTACAGAGAGACTATATATAGGAGAGGATAGAGCGAGACGATATTTGGGAAATTATTTAGAGATCTGTGGAGAGCATGAGAGAGTGAGAGGGGGGGGGGGGGAGGAGTGAGGGGAATCTTTGGACAATAAGTCTGTTTATCGGTGTAGTGTGGCATCTACTATATGTGCAGGTTGCGGATAGCCAATTTCGTGGTGAACACGTAGTGGAAAACGTGAAAGTCTCGCGGGGCCGTAGGCTTCGCGTGTCCTTTTGCAGGACGAAACATTTTAATGATTCAGAGGAGGCTGTCGGCAGAAGCGCACCTTTAAACGGTCCACCTGAAATTCGTCCGGACGTCCAGCGTCCGAATTTAAATCCTCTCAAATATTGAACGTACATCCGGCATATGTAAGCACATACATGTATACATTTATCTACACACGGTACTTTTATACCTATATATACATGTACATCCATGTGTATACGTAAATGTACACATATACCATATATAGTATATATACATCCGTATAACTTCTTTTCTCCCCAACGCCACTATAGTATATCGCTCTGCTCCCAGTCAACCGTGTTAAATTCGAAGGGAAATACGTGTACTACCTGCCCAGGTATGTCCATTTTCACATCTCTAAACGGCTTACGAAATACCTTACATCCAAATTTATTCTCCCAGATCAATAGCTCTTATCCAAACAAAAATTCACCGATCAAATGCAAAATGCCTTCTACATATATATATATATATATATATAGAAAAAAGAGAAAGAATCTTCTCTCTTCAGAAATTTTTACTCGTGCAACAATTATCAGATTGAATAATATTCGTATAATGTGTTTTTACAAATATTTTCAGAGAGATCGGAAAAGGTGGAGCAACGAGGGTGGTGGCATATGATATTGAAGAAAGAAAAAAGTTGGCAAATAACAAAAATGATTACCTATCCGTGCACTCCCCTCCCCCCTTTCATACTTTTTCCATATCCCATCGCGCGTATATAGCGTTTACGCTCCGAACGCGAAGAGATATTGGCCTACGCGCACGGTCACTGCGATGTTTTGTAATTTAAATTAATTGAAAAATATGCATCGTCCGCGTTCTATCAAAAATGGTGGCGGAGGGGGGAGGGGGAGTCGGATGGAGGTTTGTACGTATAGCACGTGATTTCGCGAAAGCCAATCATTCGCGCTAGTCGCCCAATAACTTATTGGTTTTTCACATGCGATTTGATTCATTATCATTCCGTTATTTATATTTGCTCGCGCTCCGTCCTGATGGAGAGGAACGCTCGATCCTCTTACTGCATAGCCGGTGTGCTTCAATCCCCTGATAACACTAACGAAAAATCAATCTTCACAAATTTCCACTGCTCTATATATAGGTTTTTCCTCTTCCGATAAATTCATTTATTCCACTTTAATCAATGTAAACGGGTGCTTACTGCAGCACGCTCTGTGTGTAGTGAAAAAATTATCGACCGAGCCACACTGTATTATCGACCAACCTTAAGGCAATGCCGCATCAATTTTAATCTTACACCGAGCGCGCTCGCGCGCGCGAGCTCTCTTTTTCTGTTCATATTTTCATTCCACGAAAATGCTCATCTATAAAGAGGCTATCCCGCGTCCTTTGATGGTAACAGGGAATATCCAGGCTTTAATGGGCCGTTTCAAGTTGGTTCTCAGGAACACATATAGGTGAGTTTCGGCCATATCCTTCCAATAGTTTAGTCGCATTTCGTAGCTCGTCGAGTAAAAGCGATTCACAGCCACGATAGAACACGGTATTTTGGGGGGTGGTTCTGCAGGGTCATCAACCCTGCTGCAGAGCGAAGGGGGAGGGACGGAAGTCAAAAAATCGTCCCCACAAATCACGTAGCACAATGGCCCCGATTGTGTACGGCACTGCGTTGCCCGGACTCGCTTTAACCCCTAACTAACTACCTCCCCCTCCCTCCTGCCCCGACCCCTTTGCCAGCCCATTCCGTCCCTTCACTTTGAGGAAGGGGTGGTGCGCGGGGGACGGAAGGTGGAAGGGAGGGGGTGGGTTAGAGAGGAGAACTCGATGTGCAGCACCAACGATGGAAGGGAGGGGGCAAGGGGAGGGGGAGAAAATCTATTGCCGGAAGTGAGTATATCCAGCGCCGGTTTGCGGTGCGTGTATGGAAATTCAAGCCTTCCTCGGGAAGGAACGGAAGGAAGGGGCAACCCTCCTCCACCTCCGCCTCCTCCTCCACCTCCTCACTCTCCCCCCTCCCCCCCGTACACCACGAAACTGAGAATCCGCACGCGACGACAATTTGCTTGGGGGGGGGGGAGGGGGGGGGGACTTGTGGAAAGGGGAATTTCATTGATTCTTACCCTCTTTGATTTTTGCCCAGTGTTTATAGGAACCTCCAAATGCCAGCTTGATTAGTTCAAATCTCTCCGAGATGAAGCTGAACTTGCCAACGACTTTGCCGGCAGCAAGTTTCGCATCGTGTAACAAGGATGTAAAATTACTCACTGGTACATACGTTCCTCGCTTCTTTTATAATTAGTTTTTGTAAAGCAGCTGATTTATTAATTTTAAAAACTGTGCAATTTTGTACACAATTAAATCCCTAATCCATATTACTATCACTTTTTTTGGATATTCTTTCAATAATAAACCAGTTTGCAATAACGAATTTGCTGCCGTTATAATTACCTTGTTTCTCACGTGGCAGGACAATCTTTAATTTATTTAAACTATACGCTCTTATAAAGAAATAAATGACGAATATCAAGGATCTCGATCGCCTTAACATTTTTTTTAGAGAAATTTGTAAGGTATGACGCAGGAAATTCACATTTTTTTAGTTTCCGCTAAGTAATTTACATAGCAGAAAGTTACATTTTTTTTAAGTATACGCTCTTAGAGATATATAATTAAATGACGAATTTAGTCGTACCATCTTTACTAGAGATCTCGATACCCCTAAGAATTTATTCTTGGTAAAATTGGAAGGTACGTAACAGAAAAGTCAAGTTTTTCGTATTTTTCATTGGGTAATTCACATAGCAGGAGACATAAAATATTTTAACATGCGAATTTTCTAAGTAATTCCTTCTTATATTGTTGATAAAAATTGTTAAGGTGATCGAGATTCTTGATACAAATGATACCAATATATAAATTCCTCATTTGATTCTCTATAAGGGCATATTGTTAACAAAAATGTCCTGCTATTTGAATAACATGCTGATATCGGGAGAAAATGCGTTATTGCACGTTATAGTTTAGTATTAGAAAAATGTCGAATAAAAGTGATACTGATGGATTCGGAATTCAATTTTTTACAATATTGCATATTTTTTAATAATTAATAAATTCTAGCTGCTTTATGATTACTCACCGTCAAAGAAGCAGGGAACGTACGATCGAGCAATAGTATACACGTCCATGGTACACGATGTGAAACTCGCTGCACAAATTTAGCGTTACCTCAGCAAGCAAATGGCTGTTCCGTCAAATATCGCGCAATATTGGTATATATATGCTACCCATCTTTCTCGAGTTTATGATAAATTGTTTGGAATGTGTAGGATCGTTTAGCTGTTAAATTGTACGTTTCCCATGAGACTGATCCGCGTACGAGAACATTCTCGATAGTCTCAAGAGTCGGTGAGATGTAATTTCAATGAGAAATTATAACTTTAAAAATATCGGACAGTGGGGAATAAAAAGAATTTAAGTAGTAAAAAATGATGTAGAAGAAGGAAGTGGTTTGGTGTAAAGACGCGTTGTAAGAGAACAAAGATAGAAAGGCCATCAGCAGGCTAAAGTGTGTAAAGCAGAAAAGGATGAAATATTGTGAAAGGAAGGAGAAGATGGAAAGCTAGTTAAAGGCGAAGACTGGGGCGGGGGGAAGGGACAGGGAGGTAAGAATATGCGAAGAAGAGATATTATAGAAGGACAGAGAGAGAGATAGAGAGAAGAAGTAAGAAAGACGGGCCCGTTCTCTGATTCACATAATGAAATGTCTGTGAGATGATGAGCTCGGAGGCTCCTAAGTATAGCGTTGATCCTGGCCCTTGTGACCCCTTGAGGGAGGCCCTCTCACGAATAGATGGGGTGAGGCAGGGTGAGCATAGTAGAGCCGGCCCAGTCACGCAAGAACGTGTGCGTCCTTCATCTCCCAGCCCCCCCCCCCCTCCCACCCTCCTCAACATCTGGTTTATTCGATATGTTTATTCGTGTCCCTTTGATACCGAGCTCGCGTCATTATCGGCCTAATTAAAAGCTTCTCTTAATAAATATGCCCGTCGACACGTGTTTCTTATACATATATATATATATATATCCTCCCAATCTCCCCCGTGCCTCCCCTTCCGACACGAAACGAGGAAACACAACCACTGAGCCACCATGAAATTCGACTTTTCTATACACTCAAACCGATTTATCTATACGAGAAAATTCGAATGGAAAGTAGAGAGTATATATGAGAAAGTCTTGGAAGATGTTGTTACTGTGGTAAAGGAGACATATCGACTGGAACCTCAAATTCGCTATAATCCTATTGTTATTTATCAGAGACCCTTCGATAGGAAACGCACAATTATCAGGGTAATTAAAAGGGAACCGTTCGTAAATGTAATTGGTGATACACTTGTGCATGTGTTAGGATTTCGCACAGCTGTCCGTGTGCTTGTACGAGTTTGTACAACGTGCTGCACTTGTGTGCGGGACTGAAACTGCAGGGATGTGTCTATGTTAGTGTAGGCGCTGAGTTTGTCATATGGGAGTGTGTGTGTGTGTGTGATGGGAGGAGGAAAGGGCGGGGGGGGGGGGGGACTCTCTCTCGTGCTTGGTAGGTACCTGCTCGTGTAATCAGTGCTAATGCGTCCCTAATGGTGACTAAATACCAAATCATAGTTTGATGTACTCCCATCAACGGTGGTCCACCGTCACCGGAGTGTAACACCGACAAACAAAATCAAACCGACCGTCGCGCTAATTGGAAAAATTATTTGCCTCTGCCTCATCGACCGGCTGTACTCTCTTCTTCATCCTCCCGGATTTTCAGCGTTAAATAATTTCCCCCTCGTCGCGATCCAGCAATCGAATTTTCACGTTCTGCTTTCTTCCCATTGTTCCCGCTGTTTCCCCAATCTGACTTGAGCGGCAATTATTAATGGCTTTGCCTGATTCCATTTCATCGTTCCCACAATGTTCATTATTATCCATTGAAAGTTTCAGCAAAGTCCGTATACCGTCAAATGCATAATCTTTCGCCGAATTTTTTCCACTTTTACAAGCTACAACGATTAATAATATCTGCACGATGCTATTAAAGTCATTTATCATTTGTAATTTGATCATTTTACCGAATAATTTCCTGTCCGTCGTTAAGTTTTGCTTTTCTTATATCTAATATAGCTCGTGATATACCGTCCTTTCAATAATAAGGATGACGCGGCAGTGAAAGTGTTAAATGGCGATTTGAGCTGGCAGCTTTTTCTTTTTTCCTTATTATTGCAGCAGCGTTCCCTGCTTCGCCTCGGCGTTGGAGGGAGAAGAGGTGCGCGCTGGATACCGAGGGGTTGGTGTGGGGGGGGGGGGGGGATATATGTACAGAGGAGAGCTAGGCTGTGTGTGTGCAGGCCTGTGCTGGCTGTTTCGCAGCCGCTCCGCGCGCGATATCGGTCGATTTGTATCGTGCCGTCTCGCGGAATAATAACGTCCGATCAGAGTTTGCGGCGAAAAGTGGCAAAACGAGTGAGGTTCGGTGAGCATCGGCGAGATATTCGCAAGAATATTCCGGTTATGGCTTAATATCGCCAAGTCGTATGTTCTCGTAGCACCCCTCGCGAGGGAGTGAAAGACGGGGTTGGAAGGGCTGCAGACACCGAGTGTCTTGTTTACATCTTTTCAAATGCTCCAATAACGTACAACGAGCAAATAGGCTCCGTCTGATTATCGAGCTTAAATTCAGCCTTCTGTACTGCACATAAGGACACACGATTCGATTTGGCAAACAAAAATTGCAACATTCTGCACTATCGATTATGAATAAGCAGAATTTTCATGGTCCTCTCGCGAGTCTTCTTTTCTCCTATATATTCAGTTATTTCCTACGTTTCAAGGCCATTGAGAATTATCGAGCTCAAATATATATTTCTCTACGTAATAATTCGATTTGTCAAACAAAAATTGCAACATTCCGGAGTATCAATTATGAATAAGTAGAATTTTCATGGTCCTGTCACGAGTTTTCTTTTATCCCATATATATACTTATTCCCAATGTTTCAAGGTCGTTGAGAATTATCCAGCTTGCATATATATTTCTCTGTGTATATAATAATTCGATTTGGCAAAGAAAAATTGCAACATTCGTGAGTGTGATCGATTATAAAAGCTGGAGAATTTTCGTGGTCCCACCTCGAGAGCTCCTCTCTTTCCCCCAGTAGCTCTCACTCGAAGCCTGTTGAGAATTATATTGTTGATGAAAAAACGTTGAATAAGGTTGAATAAATGGCAGCTCTTTATGAGACCAAGTTAAACAGCGAAGTAGCCCCGTTAGCACACTTGCTTCTCATTAGGGACATTCCACATGGGAGTTGGGAACGATTACCACCGCCTCCGAGCTGGTCAAAGTTTTCTTTCTAATTAAGAAACAGATAGCCATGGAGCCGCGATATTGGTCGGCTTTCGGCTCGTTACTTAAATCGACCAACTCGTTAAAAAACAAACTCAATTTTTTTTTCTACGTCAAAGTAACAAAATTACCCGAGTGGAAGCGATCTCGTCCCAAGAAAATGTTGCTCTCGAATGGCGGACAATTAAAACCACCTACATATATATAGTATACTTGCCGCCGCTGCTGCAGACTTTGCAACAAATGTAGAGAGGGTTCTAGATGCCGCGCGGAGAACGTCGTATTTTCTGACAATTTTGCGTTCTCGTAAAAATGACAAAAGAGCGTCATTTAAATATTATGAACATATTTTTTAATTGCGCAACGAGACTTATATTTTCGTCACGCGAACACGCCAGCATCTGGATTCGCTGGAAATTTATGGAAAGGCATGTAGAAATTTATATGCAGGTTAATAATGACGAGTGGGTACTATTTGAGGGAGAAGATGAGAAAGTTAGTTTGTCGTATAGCCTTATATATATATATATATACATACATATACATACGTACGTACCGTACATGTGGGAAGTTTGAAATTTCTAAATGAGTGATTCTCGCAGCTGGGTAGATTAGATTATTAACGAGAAGATGAAGCAAACGTCTTTTGGCTGAATGGTTGACGTTTAAGTAGCCTCGTTGTCGCATAAAAGCGGTCTCTCGTATGTACAAGTCGTTTACGGCCTCGGGCTTAGTTAGGATAAGGCACGTTCTCTGTAATTATGTCGGACGTGATAATTACGAGGATGCAGGGCACTTGTCGCCCTGTAACGAGCTTTCTTTCATCTGCCTTTCACACTCACGCACCGTGCACACCGGCGGCACCCTTTCTCCTGTTATACACCGCGCGGGAATCTCGCAAAGCGGATCCAACATCGATTTTCCGGAAATTACTTAAACCACCGCGATACTCCTCCTGTACCTATAGCTGGAAAACTACTCAATCACACGGAATCCCATCCATCGCGCAATTAAAGCCTCTCCCTCTGCATGCGAGTCTACGCGTCTAGTCCAAATCAAAGTAAAGTAAATGGCATTGAAAAATAATCATCTCATCTGCTTTTTCAATATGCCATCCCCCGTTCAGGAAGATGGTATTTGGGAAAAGCCTTGCAAACGTGTTGCCAAAGAGCCCGATGGCAAACCCACGTGTGTGCCAGTACTTTCGAACGTCTGTGAGAGATGGATGGTAAATCCAGGAAAATATTCCAAGAAGAGCTGGGAAAAGCCTGGCGAAAACTTGGCGAGTCCAGCGAATATACCTGACAAGTGTATATGTATCTTGCATCAACCATATTGCTCCAGTGATTGCGCAATATGCACCGCCAGACTCTTCCCAGATCTTTGCGATACTCTTTCTACTACTTTTGCAAGAATTTCATAGACTATACTCTTTTTCTATATACACGTATAATAGATATATAAATATGCACTATACTAGTTTTGTCACAAGGATTTTTACTTGTGTTCGATACGCAGTTTCGGTCTCAATTTCGAGTACACGCGGCTCTCTGACGATCGTGTTGAACCGAGGGGAAGGAGATGGAATTTCTGGGTAAGAAAAAGATATAGACAGAGGGGAGAGGAGTTGGGAGAGGAGGGAAGTGGGGGATGGGAGTTTATGGGTGCGAGAGCAGGACGAAGGAGGGGAGCGGAGCAGAATAGGGGCGAGAATATTGGTTGACTTGTAATACCGACGGTGAGAGGAGGAAGGGAATCTGAGAATATTAAATATATTATTACATTCATTCTCATTTTCCTTTAGCTCCGACATATACTTGCCTGCCTCTCTATTCTAGCGATGGCATCGAATCTTACGTGAGCACAAATAAATATTCGATGCAATCTCTGAACATTCCTTATATTACTATAAAAACCTCTCTCTCTCTCGTGTTTATATACCTACAAATAAGTAAAACACTATAGTATCGAGTAGAATAATTAGAAAAAATATAATTTTACTTACACGCAGAGTGTAATAACACATAATTACTTTGCAGAGAGAGAGAGAGAGATGCAATGGGTTGTTACGAGGGTATACACCTAATACGTAAGGACAAAGAGACAAGGTCCTGTCAATATATCGATTGGCCATAAACTAAACGGCAAAGTACCTTCCATTAGTGAGTTCCATCAACCTCTCGAGCAAGAGAAAAAAATGACTTTTAATTGCAGTTCATTTTTCCAGCGCGTCCCATAACTCGCATTTATTGCGCTTATGATTTTTATTGGAAAAATGTGCAAGCGAGAGTGATGACGAATCGGAGATGCGGTTTGTCCCGGTTCGCGTCCAGTTGCACAGTTGGAGGATAAGCGGTGTAGAGAAAGTCGGCGGGGGGAGGAGAGAATGGTAAAAATAGGACATAACGAGGGATAAAGGAACGTTATGTTTTGACTGTCGTCCCACGGTCGTCCCTCCCTCCTGCACCAGCTATGGGCACACATCTCGTTGACTCGTTCCTCGTATTCGTCGTAGCAAAACTGTCGAGTTATGCCCTGCAACTGGAGAGGATCGAGCTTTACGATCGGTTTATTCGCTGCTGCCTCGTCAGACGTTTCTGCCAAGTGCCATCTTAACTCTTGCATTATACCACGTAGCCGATGATTCATTCAAGCCTCATCAAAGTAACTCGCGCTACTATACATACATATATATATATATATATATATAGTGTACTATACCGCTACTGCAGAATCCATACGTGCATGCGTATCATAAGAGTGAAATATCGATCATTTTTTGTGGCCTAGCTGAATTCCTGGATACTAAACGTTTTCTTGTAAATGCAAGAAATAACGGGTGTTGGCGAGACGAGGAAGGATATAGCAAGGGGAGTTAGGTAAAATAGAACGTAAAAGTAGCTGGTCTCGCGATAACCGGCAAGAGAAGAGCACGTATTTGATGTAAACTATAAAACCCAGTACCTCCAGTAGCAGCAGCAGCAGAAGCAGAAGCAGCAGCAGCCGACTTCCTCCCCTAACCCCTTGTCGACCCCCCTCCCCTGCCTCTCATCCCAGCTGGTTGGCAACACGGTTTCCCGTTCCTGTGGCAACTCTCGCTCGCCTAGCATATTGAATCTTATGAATTTGTGGCTCGCGTGGTCGGGGCATCTTGGGGGAAAATTTAATTTCCAACGATTTCAGTCTCATAGCTGACGCAGCCAGTGTCGATCGGCATTCTTTCATTCGTCCTTCGCTCAGGTGCACCTCATGGTCCTACCGCGATAACTATTCTCATCCCAACATCTCCAAAGACTCGCTGAAAATAGCCTACTCTCCTTTAATTAAACGTCCAATCTACCTTCTCCCTTTTTTTTAACACGCTGCTTTTTCAAATACTTTGTCCTATATTGCCTCTAGTTTTAATTTTCCCCTTCGCATCTATATATATAGCTATGATATTAGGAGCCTTCTTTTATTTTTTACAATTGCTCCTGCACTCTCGAGCTATTTGTCCGAGCAAACTTGTGGCGATCCATAAAACGAGTTTCATGCTTATTCGCGACTGGTTCGGTCTGAAATGTTCGGCGAACGAATGAAATAAAAGGTTCGATTCGTAGAAAGACACTCCTAATGTTGAATTATGGCTGTTTCGCCCCTTTGCTTTTGGGAATAGAGATTCGTCAAGGCAGGTAGTAAATATTTGAGACTGGAGCAGTGCTTAAAGTAGCACACTCGTGACTTAAAGGAGGCTGCGTTCGTCGCCTGCGACGCCTTGGCTTGATTTACGCGAGGGGGCGTGTACCCAACGGAAGCCGCAATTAGTTTATTGATAATTAGTAAACGAGCTGCCGCTCGCACCAATGCATGCATGCATGCATGCATTCACGCACACACGCACGCTCCTTGCACCGTACTGCTGCACCTTCCACCGTTATCGAAAAAACCATCAAAACTATAATTTCTTCACCGCGTACCATATTACAATCTCCACCGGCTCCGCAAGAAACTCGCAAATTACCATCGAGCCGCTTATATATATATATATATATATATATATACATATTACTTATTCATACTCTAATTTCAATAACTTATAAGGTTACTATATATATATATACATATATATACCTGTACATTGTGAGTCGGTCGACTGGCGAGTTAAACCGATCATTCTCGATATGAGCTATATGCAATAATGAAGCAGTAGCGGTAGAAGAGGAAGAGGAGAAACTATATAAGCCGAAGAAGAAAGAATTTTTTCACCCATGCATCTCTCCCCCACCGCTCATCCTCCTTATTTCCATTTGCACTAAATAGGCCAAAATAGAGGCTCTAGCTGGATAGATCAGTGGATGATTCGATTATCGCGTGGTATCGAACTTTCGAATTTCCCCTGCAATTTCCCTTGCACGAGCCTGCCACGTTTCGCACTTCCGGTACACGCGCACTCCCATTGAAAATCGCGCCGAAAATTCGCCGCGTCTCGTCTTATACTTTGTTAAAACTCGCTTTCGAATAATCCTAATGTAATCGCGAGGCGAGTCAAAGAGCTACGTGATTTTTATACCATTTGTACAGCGTCTATTGCATATACATATATATATATAGCCTAGCTTATTCGTCCAGGAATAACAGTGGTTGTATATTTTGCGGTAATATCGCTTTTGGAAGATTTTTTTCTATTCGCAATTGAGAGTTTGGAGCGGAGGAAAGGTAATCAGTTGTCGAGGCAAGCCTCCCGTTGGCTTATAGAAAAAATAGAATTGGTATTGTAAGTAACACACAGAGAGAGACGATATTGGAAAGCGGATTGAGAACAATGAAAATATGAATGGAAGGGGAGGGGGAGGGTGGGTTGGAAGGGTTAACGATTCGGTATCGCGCGCGTACGTCCTGTCGAAATCCGATAAACCGCAAAAGGCTATTTATTAGAATAAAAAAGAACTTCCTGATGCGTGCACAAACGATAAACGCGCCGCCGGCGACGGATCCTATCGGCCGCGATACGTCAAAACAGAAGTGGCGTGAATTCAATATCCCGATTTCCAAGTGCACTCCCCCCCCCCCTCTTCCCCTCTTCTCCTATTCCACTCGATAATTCGACACGCAACGCACCTCACCTCTACCTACACTCTAAAATATCTTTTTGCCCGTCTCAACTCCAAATTAGTTTTCCCAAACTAACCAATTTTCCACCAATTTCTCTCGTTTTCTTTGACGTCGATTTTCCACCTCTGTCTATATATACGATATACGCGCGTACACGGTCGATATATATATATATAATATATACATATAGCGTAGTACCGCACACTCTTCTAGAAAAATCTTCCATTGTCTATCCGTATAGACTCTTCGTTAATGCAACGATTTCCATTTTTGCAACTCTATTTTCGAGCAGAGATTTTCACGGGGTGAAAAGAAGAGTGGTGGAACGAGGTGGGGGGTGGCAGTAAGAAAACGAGGTCCGTTGATGAGAGCATGCGTTGCGTGAATAGACCTTAATTGAGCGTATTCAATTATCGCAACGAATGAAGCAATTCAGCATAGCTACCTTTATTTTCGAAAACGAAAGTCCAAGCAATTCCACTGTCTCACAAAATCATCGCGCTTTATTAGCGAACATTGCAGCAAATCGTACGATGAAATTCAATGAGAATATATTTCGCGTCGTTATAAACAATCGTTAATTGGGGAATCCTTGTGAACGATTCCATAAAATATCAATAAATATATATTGTTGGAGAATCCCTTATATATATATAGCGAATATTTATTGCTTTTCCTTAAATTGCGATGAATTTCAATTAAAACTATACAGCGTTCTTCTTTCTCCATTTTTTATAAACACTGTTTATTCGGTCGATTTGACGCTGAATCAATGAGACTCGGTGAGCAATGTTCTTTCGGAGAGCAGCAACTATATCATTGGAATAGTCGCAGTGCTTTTATGGTTCCTTTACCCTTTTACCCTCGCCGTGGCGGAGCGTTCATTAAGGATGGATTCATCCCCGAAATTAAATCAATTACCGCACCAAGACGGATTTTCGGAAAGCTCCCTCACCGCGCGCCACTCATCCCTTTCTCCCGAGCCTGTCGCAAGCTGTTTTCCTTCAATCTTCCAAGCACCGATTGTTTCGCTCCAGGAGAAAATAGAGCGTGCAGTGCGAATGTAGACAAACTTTCTTACATACCAGTACATATACACTTTGGTATACCTATACCTGTATAGGAGAACACGTCCGAGAACAATTGGAAAGAAAAGCACACGTTGTTCCTATTGCTCTCTCTCTCTCTCTCTCTCTCTCTCTCTCTCTTGCTCTCTCTCTCTCTAGATCCAGGCAGAAAGTAACACGACCATCCTTAAATAATCGTCGAGTGAAATGATAGCGCGTTCGGCAAGATTGTTTGCTTGATAAAGAGAAAAAAAGTGGAGCCAATTGCGTGGTAGATTTAGCTTAGAAAGTGAAAGGAGAGGTCTGGGGTAGGAGGAGAGAGTGCGCGGAGAAAGGACATTTACGACTGAGGATAATGAAATTTAGCGAGAAAAGAGTTCCGGTTAGCGAGAGAGAAGCAGCATTCGAAGGTAGTAAAGTCCACAAATCACTCCGGTTCGTGGCGTAGGATGGGAATGGTGAAGAGGGGGTGGGGGTGGGAGGGGGGGGGGTGAGGATGGGAAGCAGAGAGCCGGGGCTGAATAATGCCGGTGCGCGCGGGGCTCGAGGGTGGTTTACCCTGACGCGATCGTAGAAACGAAACGAAAAGCATGCCGCTTGACGATAAATTTGTCCGCGGAGTCAATAACAGAGGCTGTTTCTGTGATTTAATGATGTCTGCCGGCGCGCATGTCGGATATCAGCCAGTCCTGTCTGCGCTCGTTTTCACTTTTCATGCCGCCCCTTCAAAAGCACTTCTTCCGTTTTGCTTTCCTGCTTTGTGTGTGCTCGCGGGGATAACAGCAATTATACCCTGCACCAGTCGCCAGCTTTTCACAACCAGCTTACCAGATCAATTTGCCCTGCTCCCCTCCCCCCCCCCCCCCCCTTCTCTTCGCAAACTCCAACTTTATTTCCATAAACCAAATAGAGAAATCCTTAACGGACATTCAGCGAGTAATCATGCGATTGTGGCAAGAACAAATATGAATTAATTTCCGAGGTTGTACAGCGCGCGTGGGGGGACACCTCTGCGAGTATATACATATATATATATATATACATCGTACTTATATAGATGCAGAAGCGACAAGAAAAAAAATCCAAGTTGGTAATTTCTAAGGTGAGAAGCTGCGAAAGCGCTAAACCGCGCGCGGCGGGAAAAGAAGTCGAGTCGAGTCGGGTCGAGTCGAGTCGAGCCGAGGCGAAGCGAGGCGGCCACGTTTTATCGTGAATGTGCTAAAAGCAAAATATCCACGATACATCGCGCAGCCTTTTAGCGTCTCTCGGAGTGAAAGTCAAACGAGAGGCGAAGACCTTTTATCGGGACTCCTTATCCCGAAGGCGTATAGCGGCCTTTTGGCAAATTCGCGTGGGAATGGCTCTTCTTGAAAAAAGGAAAACTACAATGAAAGTCCCAATCATCGTTTGCCCTCTTCAACATCGTGTTTCTATTTGTCTTTCTCGCGCAGACTTTTCCTCCGGGCGAATTCCAACGGCATATATAGTATATGACAGATTTTTTAATTGTTACGTGATTATTTCTACGATAGCACCGCGGTGATTTTCCAATGGATATCGTGTCATTTTTGGAGAACAATCGGTTCGGTATATATACATATATAGGGAAGACCGGGGTAAAACGGTACCCTTAAGGATAAAGGCTTATATTTAGGTTATTATTAAAAAATAATTGAAAATAAAACGACTTTGATTTAATATAAACCTTCTTTAAAATGGTGACAAAAAATTAAATAATTATTTTTATTTTTGATCAATCAAATCTTAATTTAAAAAAAACATAACAATTTACGGTTTTACCCCGACCCATGGGTAAAATAGGGTACTCCACGGATTCAAATTGGATACAAAAAATTGATACAAGCTTAGCATGTATTACATGAGAAATTATGTAAATCTTCAATTTTCTAGTCAGTTCATCCTTCATGATCCCATTTTAAATTTTGTATGCATTGTACTCATCCTTCTTGTAATTTTGTTAATGCGCATATTTTTTTACAATAAATACATTTATTAGGGGAAACCCAGGTAAAATAAGGTACCAGGGTAAAACCAGAACCCATTAATATAACAAAAATTATATTCCTGATTCAGTCATTAATGAAGGTATGAGGTCCGATTTTACCCCGTACGGTTTTGCCCCTTAACCATACAAAGTGTATTTAAATATTATACAGACATATATCGTATGTAAATTAAAAATACGACTAACGAAATTATAGTTAAACATATTACAAATTAAGTGACTTAAGTGAAAATTTACTCTATTAGTCCAGATTTTGTACTGAACACTTGAAAATGATCGGAAACTTTTACGAATTATGTGCAAAAATGAAAAATAAAGCGTTTGGAAAGTAATCAAGCGCCAATGTTTAGAAATTTTTGCTGACAAATATCTTTAAGTAGCACCATTACATACCTTAATTAATGACTGAATCAGAAATGTAGTTTATGTTATATTATTGGGTCCTTGTTTTACCCCGGTACCCTATTTTACCCCGGTCTCCCCTATATATATAGATATATAGCTCATTCGAAGGAAGGAATAAAAAGTTGGAGAAGAAAAATAGAAAAGACCTTATGTGGGGAGAGGTGGTACATATATATATAGAGGGAAGCTAGAGGAAAGTGGTGGTGGTATAGATGGAAATTTCGGAAAATTATGCTGGGGCCGTTGGTTTTCTGGCTGGCGGCACGTGCATTTCGCGAATGACCGATCGCTATTAGGGGAACGATGCGGGGTGCTGCGCGCCGGAATGAGAATCTGGCAGAGGGAGGGGAGGAAAGGCTGAAGAAGTAAAGCGAAGTGGAGAGAAGAGGCGAGGCGTAGCAGGACGAAGAGGGAAAAGGGGAGAGGGAGGCATACCACACCGGCACTTAGGCCCGGCTTTTAATCTTCGAGCCTCGAGAAGAGCTCTAATTAGAGCTGGCTCTAGTTCTAGCAAACCCGGACTCACCGCTATATAAGCGCACGAGCTGTACCTTCCACCCCGCGCGCGGCGAGGTGGGGATTTCGATGGGGGCCGGATGGGGATGGGGATGCCAGTGGGCTGGGGGTTACCGGGACTGTTTAGTTTTTAGACCTGTAGTTACAAGCTGTGGTAATTAAAAGCTTGATTAATGCGCGTGTCCATCAGGGGGGAACTAACGAGTAACGTTCCCACCGTGATTTCCGATTCGTAAAATCACTCAAAGACGATTCATTCCAATATATATATATATATATATATTACTATAATTGCTTGGCATGAATAACAGACGTGTCGTTTGATCTTTGTGCAGTGTACAAGGATTTAAAACTATATATATACTTGAATTACACTTATATTTCATAATGCTTTCTCTCTCTCTTTCTCTCTCTCTCTCTGTCTCTTTCTATAGCTACTCGAACTTATTCGTTTTCCGTTTAAAAGTAGGAAGAAAAGAGACGGAGGAGTAAAGAGAAAAAAGAAGTAGATTTTATCGCGAGTGTTACGTGCCGAGACTGGAAAAAGTGACGGCACGCCGGCTTTTATGATGGGAAAATAAAAAGACGCGTCTGAGTAAACAAGCGGAAAACTCGTCTGATTCTATAACAAGCACCTTTGGCCCGTATCTACGGTGCATAACACAGCAAGTACAACAGCGGTCCGCTCGATCTAATACTTCTATGGATTTAGCAACAACCGTTTGAACTCACACAGGCGAAAGGGTCGACACGAACGTGGTTAAGGGTAGTTTAATATCGGATAATTGAATCCGAGCCTGCAGCCTTCCACCTTCCACCTTCCACCTGCCACCTTCCACCCGCCTCCACCACCACCACCACTACTACTACCGCATGGTCGTCCCTGCTGTGTGCTGCTGCTGCTGCTGCTACTTGCTGCTAGTGCTGCCAGTGGTGCTGCTTCGGGAGGGGTCGTATCGTTCTACGAGAGAGAGAGAGAGAGAGAGAGAGAGAGAGAGAGAGGGGTTGCTGGCACAGAACTGGTGGGGAACAACGAGAACTACAGAGGGTGTTGAGAAGCGACAAGAACGGGTTGGAGCTGCTGAAGAGCGAGCAAGACACGATACGGTCGAAACGAGACGGTATCCAGGAGGTAGGGAAATTGAAAGACGAAAGGAGATAGTTGCGAAGAGAGAGAAAGCGCGAGGGGAAGGGAGGAGAGCTTGTAGAACAGAATGAAAGAAGTATAAAAAGAAACGGGAGGCGATCCGAATCGGTCGAATCAGAGAGAGAGAGAAAATAAAAACAAAAGGTTGTTTCTGAGGTGATGGAAGGAGAGGAAAGATGGTGTAGCTGTGATAGTGAAAGACAAGAATCCCCGATAAGAGATGGAAAACTTGTAGCGAGTTATAGGACGAGGATGCCAAATGCTGAGGAAGAGAGAAAGAGAAGGAGAGCCATGGAAGAGGAAGGAGGATAACTGGACGCGAGTGAGCTATATAAGTGAAAGGACGATATGGCAAATGGACAAGGAAGGAGTGCAAGGAATAGGAATTTTCAAGGGTTTCGAGCCAAAGGGTTATACAAGGTGCACGATGAAACCTGAAGAAACAGGAGTGCACGATGAGAGATGAAATTATAGGATTTTAAGTTGTACAGAGGCCAAGGACACTGGTACGAGGTAAACTCGAGTCGAGGATTCGGAGCGCTGGTGTCGGATGAAGAAGGGAGAGATACTGGGCTCGATGGGGTGGAGGAGAAAATTGGTGGAGGGGGGAGGGAGGACCAAAGATCAAGACAAGTTAAAGCGAGACGGCGAGAATCTGACTTAAAGTGGGATGATGAGGTTTGGATGGGGGTAGAGGGCGAGATGATAGGGAAAGGGAAAGGGTAAGACGCAAGAGTGGACAGAAGCAGCCGCTACCCTCTTATTACAAGCCAAGCCACTGCAACGTCCAATGGAAAATGAAGAAAAGAGGGAGAGATGCTCTTCCGGCCCTTTCCTAATTTCTGATACAACGGCAGATCGTTCTGGCAAAGTTCATTGCGAAATACCGCGGCAAGGTCATGCTTCGTTTGCCTCTCGGCCATTACATTTACTGCTGGGTCAATCTCATTATGCGGCATACTAGGAAAGAAACAGAAATGAGAGCAGGAGTGCGCGCGCGCGCGCTAGCAACCGAGCAACGATGATACTCTACCGCGCACTTATAGATCGGGCATAATAAAGCGAATAATCATAAATAATTCTGGATATCGCCAAGCAATGCCATGATTTACCACCGGCAATGAAACGCTGGCTTTTTCTACTTTTTCGCTTTATTGTAACGGCAGCAGTCAGTTTTATTAATATTCATGGTCGGAGGATGGGTAAAGTAAAATGTTACTCGCGCCACAGGATACCAATGCCAAATAAATCGACCATAGGCAATTATGCGAATGCGGGGGAGGAATCGTCGACGGCCACGCGGGCAGGGGATAGGGAAAGGGTAGAAAGGGGGTTGCTTAAATCCAGCCGATATAATGACCTCGCGCGCACACTGTCAATACGCACAATGACGCCGAGAATATTGCACGAAAAAATCATCGACCATCCGGATTTCGTTTAATTAATTTTTTAATTACAAACTCATCCAGACGATTTGAAGCGTGCCAGCCGAAACGCGTGGGTCGACTCTCCTCTGATCAATAGCACCCGATAAGCAGATCCACCACTTTTTATATATCTCCCTATATATATGTTATTCTATATTTTCTCCTTTTTCATCATTCATCCAGTTTGCATAGTCAGGGCTTTTTTGTATCTTTTTAACTTTGCTCTTTTTTTATCTCGATATTTTTGAAATTCTGCATTTGCGCCGAGTACATTGATCGCGGGGACGTATAATTTTTAAAATGTAAAAATATGAAAGAACAATGATGCTACCCAGTGCCCTCTGTTTCTGTATTCTCGAAAACGTGACCCAGCTTGCCTTCTCGACAGACCTCTGCTATACCGACGTTTTACCCTATCGCCCCTCGTGGTCTTTCAAAACTTCCCGACGGTGTCCTTTGAAATAAGAATCTTTACGAGAGTAAGCAATTTTCCTTTGTCAATTTTTGCAATTGGAATACTATATAGTTGGATGAACGACTACCTATCTCTTTTCGAGGCCCAAAAGTCGAGTTTTCAGAGAGAGAAAAATAAATATTTTTCGGTCGAGTGTTAACCCAAAACGCGATTCATTGCACGTGTTTCGAAAATTCAATTGATCAAGAGAGAGAGAGAGAGAGAGAGCAATTTCTCGGTAAGTGCGTCCTGCGTATGTGGCCTCGAGCTGCTTCGCCTCTTTCTACGGGAATTCGTTAAAAATCAAGTACAGGAAGCACGTTGTTGGAAAAAGTAAAAAGAAACACAATTTTCCTCTCACGTCCCTCTCCTTAATTATCCATAAGAAGCTGAAAATTGCCTAATAATTTCTGCAATAAATTTTGTCCCGCGGAGAATCGAACCCCTATTAGATTTTTAGTATACTTAAAACCTACATGAGATACACAAGCAGAAGAAAAACAACAGAGAAGAACGATGTGGCTGTGTGAAAAATGTGAGAAAATTTGGAAGAAAAAAAGTCAAGGAGTCTTTTGTTGTTTCGCGGTTCTAATCAGGTTAGGGTGGGAAGCGAGGGGTGTCTTTGGGGTTTCGGTTGTAGAACATTTCCACTAAAATATAAAGTGGCTTTCGGGTGGCATAGCAATGGGGTGCCTATCGTATGCATTCAGCCAGGGACGCGAACGTGGGAGTGCTATTGATCGACTGGAGAGCCAGTCAACCCTCTCGACCCTACACATATAGGCAAACGTTGCATGTAAAATCATGAATACACATACATGACACAAGCGCAACCCTCTCACTCACACTCGTCTCCCGTGCACTTATAAATGTGCGCCTCCTCCCCCTCCTCCTACTCGTACGAGTGTTCGAACGTGTGTTTTCGTTCGTTTCTCCATGTGTGAGTATATTCCTTCCTATTCCTCCGTGTAAAATCATAAATACACGCAAGCGCGCGTATTTCCTTTTTTCGCGTTAGCACACTCGTAGGTGTGGGACTGTCTATGTTTACTCGTGTGTGTCAATATGCGTGAGTAAACAGTACACGTAAAATTATGCTCCATCGTGTACGTGTATTGCTTTATATTTGTACACGTATGGGTAAACTTTGCATGTGAAACACAAGGCACGAGCAACTGCGCGTGTATGGAACTCGATCAGAAATTTACTCGTGCATCCAGTGGATCCTCGTGATACGTTTCTTCGTCATATCTGCTTCGAAGATTTAGATGGCTCGTCGATATAGTGCGATATATCGAGCTTTCGTATTTCTCTCTCGTTGTTTACGAAATAACCGATGCTGTATAAGAGTATTAGTTTTTCTCTTCTCAAGTATATATAATTATATATCACTAATCCTCGTTACTCGACGCGTCCTTACTTTGTTTGTCATTTCTTCTTTGTATGGAAAAAATGTCCCCGGTGTTTTTAGAGAAATTTCTGCCATGGCTCGCGCACACTTTGAGCAGTGCACGAGTGTGCGAGTACACTCGACACGCTACTTGTGTGTAGGAGCACGTAGATTGTACAAACGAATACGGCGCGAACGGTGAAGGGTTTAATGTTCAACTATAGTCGTTCAGTACGTAATTAAGACTCCGTAATTAGGAATCCATTGCCGAGTACCGTGAGAAGCTTCCAATGCTAAAAATGTCCTCGCAATAAAGCTCGAAATTAAAAGCAATTTATTATATGCTCTTATATTTGCCCTCCTTTCCAAATGTTAATAAATTATAATTTAGTCAAATCCTTTTAGAGATATCGCAACAACTTTATTAATTAAATTTGTTCATGAATTAACTTGATACTGGATGGAATTTAATCAAAGCATTTCTTTCAAAGGATAATGGGATTAATTCAATTTGCAAGTCGAAATTTGAGAGGTTCTCTTGTTATCGATTGAAAGTGTAAAACAGGTGTTATCGCGTTTTCAGTTTTTGGTATAAAGGAAGCGAGTAAGGGACTGAAGCTGCAGGGTACAAAGGCCAGAAAGTGATAAGGATCACCTCGTCCCATGGCTGAGGTGGCCAAGTCCTCGAGAGGGCCAATGATATTGCACTCATCGTGTGAAATTAAATATTAATCCTCTGCCTGGGTAATACGAGGGAGCACAGTGATGCTCAACTCTGATCAAAGGAAATATTAGACTCTATGCTATATTTCTTAGCGCGCGACAGCTAAGATTAATTATTTCTCAACGAGTCCCCCATAACGCTTCAAATTTACCCGTAAATTCTTCACGATTTTTCTCCACTCTCCTCGATCACACATCTTCAGCATTTCGTTCGATAAACGAACCTTCCTGCAATTTTTCCATTCTTCCTTTAAGCAGCTTTTCATGCACGAGTCGCTGATGCGTATAGTTTTAGCAATGTAAACATTAACAGGTGGTGGTCGGAGCTCGACAAGTAGCTGGGTCACATTGGTTCAAAAACTAATCTACCATCATCAATCGCTATGGTGCTATCACATTTAATCGATATATAAACAACAACTACTTACCAGAATGAAGAACAGTGTGACTTTAAGAAGGATCGTCACATGTTTCGCACCCAGTGCTGTCGCTCACTAAATTTCTACTGCCACGTGACTATCAACCTTTCCAATATCTCAATACACGTATACTGTACATAGACTCGTGGCAATAAACGAGAGACAATCTTACAATTACAAATTATCACAATTATGATTATTGCCCACGTTTTTCAAAATCTTTAATTCCGAACCTCCCAATTTCTCATCAAGTTATGACCAATCCGACTCTCCTCGACTTTAAAAGTTCGATATTAATCATTTCAGCTCGGAGACAAATTGTTGCAGACTGTCAAGAGCGACAAGGTTTCTCAACTTGCTGGATCTTACAACTTCGGCATGAGACTCTTCTTCGCGCAACTCTAATCATGCGCTTCAGCCAGCCAGCGTTATTATTATCGGAGCAAAAGTTTAATACGACGCCAACTAAACCTGCTATGGCAAAGCAGAGGAAAAAATTGAATTGGATTACTCTCGAGGTTAGTACGATGGCCAAGATTCCCCCAGTTCTTTTACCGTCACAGTGTTTTCTATATACGAATGACAATAATCCCAAAGCACAACGATTGGCCAAAACGGTTAATACATGCGTTTCGCAGATTGTTAAAATCGACGCATAGGTTCGCATGGACGAGACATTGCAGCTGTCAGACTCCCAGCGTGCTTTGGATCGTCTGGATCGCACATGGAGACGATGGGACGTTTACAGACGTGAATCCGCGTCGGGAGCTCGCGGCAAACTGGCAATGAAAAAGCAGAGGATACCGAGCGTGCGCCTCGTGTCTCGCGACGCGACGCGACTCTCCAAGGATGCGGGGAGAACCTCCAGCTGAGTATGACCGGCGCACTGAATTTCCACCAAAACTCAACTTTCCTCCACTCGCCACTGGCAATCCCCTAAAAGTGCCAAAGCTCCAACTCCCCCTCGATCATGCGTGTCCACGTACCTAACGCGGAAACCTCTGTCTCGGCTTAAAATCTTAAAAAAAAAAAAGAAAGGAAAATTGCTGCAAAATTCAAAAGTACACCGGAAGCAGTATTGCTTCCACCGTGAGTGAGACCCTGAGGAGTGATTGACGTTGATGAGGCACGAGACGGTGGGAGATTCGAAAGAGAAGTGCAGGACGAAGGAGGCGATGCGAGGGCACGTGGAGGTTAGAATGGAAGGGGGGGGGGGGGGTAAGAGTAGGCGCGCGGGTGGCGGATGGAAAAGGTCGTGCGAAAAGTGCGGGAAAGCAGCAGGTGTGAAGAGAGGCGGGGCGTGTAGCGCAAGCGCAGGTGCAAACCACACCTCCCGCAGCTTCGCCAGGGAGGAGCGAGACTGAATCCGCGAGCAGAACCTTCACCGATTGGCGACTCGCACCTACTTGCATTTCAAATCCCCCCAAGATACCTTTCCAAACATCCTACGAAAGAATCCTGTATTAATGCACCTGCGTCCTGTCTCGCGCCAACCATCATCAAGCGATTCCCTTGGAATCATCGCTGCCTCGGATCCTAATTTCTCCCATCAACCTCATCCCCCGTATCGACTGAATTTCAAGACAAACAAAATAAGGCGCGCTCCGAGACCCTATTGCGATATCTATTCCTAGCTGAAACTTTGGCTCAATCGAAACTCATCAAACGTCCTTTCAATAAATCACGAGTTCATCTACAAGTTTTTTTTTTTACTGAATAATTTAACCATTCGCCGTTGTCGTCTTGTTTTCATCAATTTTTTGCTCGACTTCCCTTAAATTTTCATGAATCGCGTGACATTTTACTGGCAGGTAAGCTCCGTTATGTAGGATCGTCGCTGTAAGTAATAATAATAAAGATGCCTGGGGCACGCGTCTTTTCCATTTTGCACGATTAGCGCAGGAACATTTTTCTTGTGTAAAAAGACAATTATATGCTGTTTTAGTGTTTAATGGTGCATGTAATTCTGTAATGTTACTTAATTATTCATTTTTCATTTCGAGCAGTTATATTCTCTGGTTTTTTCCTAAATTTGTTTCCTGCATCCTCTATTCGGACGATTAATTATTAATAATAACACTGCAGTCGGATTTACAAGCTTACAGAACCGGTTGCAGCGTTTCAAATTTCATCGATTTTTTGACGTAGTGTATTAAATTTAAACTTAATATTTTCATTCGTAAGTGAGCTATTCTGAGAAAAGTGAAGAGATATGTGTGAAAAGGCATCTGTCATATAGGCATTTTGAGTATTTCAAAATTAATTAAACTAAAAATTCTATAAAATGAGCTAGTTTGCTCCAACCCAACATAGTAGCTCGAGGTTATTATTATAATTTTTGAATAAAGTGTATATCAAAATATACAAGAGTAATATAGAAAAAAAATCCTCAAATTTCATAGCCTTGCAATTTTTCAAACATTTATTTATAGTGTATTCTCGACGTGTCCGCAGGGTGCTGAGAAGAACAAACTTAAAGAATCTCAAAGAGAGTGATATATTTCAACACTTGAATAGATTTTTATTAAAAAAGAGAAAAAAGGATGAATTAAAGTATATAAAATTCTACTCGCGTTTAGAGGGCTATCCCCTGTGTGAATATGATGGTTGAATAGGCGGCCATTGGTGTGTGCAGGTTGGGCTTATTAGAATAATATAGTAGCTAAATGTGTCGTAGTGAGCGGAGGAGACGGTAGGCTAAATACAAAGGTAATTGTTCGAGGGATTGTTGTTCCAGGTTATTCTTATGTAAATCTTGACCAAGCTGGTTGCGCGCGCATGAATTCTGCCGTAAGCGTCTATGAATATTTGCAGGAGGTAATTATTTCGCCCCTCATGAGGAAATCTGGACTTTGGCGTGTTATTGTAACGCTATATATATATATATATATCGTCCATCCCTTTCCGTACTTCTTCAACTATCCTTCCTTCGTATACGTTTTCTCCGATATCTTTTTGCATATGGTTGAGAGAAAGGATATAATTGCTCCTCTGGATCGATTATACTCATCAATTTCGAATAATCCCTCTTGGTCGTAGTCGGACCTTTCCTTCCTGCAGAGCGGGCGGGCGCGCGCGATAGTTTTAAAGTCAGCTTACAAGTCGCGCTATAAACATGAAAAAGCACACACGCGAGCATTTTAATCTCTCAATGGCCCTGTTCCTTTTCTCCTTCTCTTTATCCCTCTTGAAGTTTCATCCCACTTGAGCGCTGCATTACCTGCTGTTCGCCGATATATTTACATATTTTCGTGATATTTTCCAAGTTAATCCCTTCCTCTCATAGCAAATCCTCTCGTGTCCTCTCTTTTTATATAAAATTCGGCCCCGAGAATTAAATGCGAAAATCCAGCTTGGAATATTTTTTCTTCCTCCCCCCTCCACCCTCCCCACGAGCCCTCCCCCTTATACTGATTCAGCTCTCCGCTAGTTTCAATTGTCAAAATTGCGCGCCAGTTTTCCTTTCCAGCACAATCCTCCTTTTGCTTCTTGCTTCCTACGGGATATAAAGGATTGCGCTTTCGGGAACGGATCACTCCGGTCCAGCGGTTTTCTTTCTCTTTTCTTTTTTTTTTTTAACCCACCGTCGACGTCGAGTTACGGATTTTCACGAACGAACGAGAGAAAATAAACAAGTATAGCGGAGTATAATATTTCGAGGAGAGTTCGGGCGATTGAAGTTGCAATCGCAGGGAATTCTCCGTAAATTATCCTTTTCCTTCAAGGAGCGAAAAGCAGTGTAAAAGGGGGGGGGGGGGAGGGAGAGGTACAGTGAACAAGGATTACAAGTGACAAGAATATTTTTGTCTGGATGAAAATGCGATAACGACTCGAAATTGGCAAATCGACGGCACAGCTGGCGGGTAGAATTGTCGTATTAAAGCTATCGACTGGCGGTAATCTCATTAAGGAAGTCCCTGAGGAAGCTGGAATGGGTTAGGCCATGCATCCCTACGTCTTATCTCGGTGTCTTGATCGTCCGTCTCTCCCCGTTATCGCCGAATCGCTCGTAAATCGAGCATATAAGGACTTGGACTGCTCGTACGTCCGTTCGATTCCAGATCGAATTTGGTCGTGTTCGCTCCCAGATTGGCCCACGATAGCTGCTGATCCTCCGGGAACAAGAATCAGGAACAAGCCCGATCCCCCGATTTGCCCATGTCGCGGATAAAAAGCTTTTAATGGGTGTGAAGGAAATCCCAACTGGCCACCATTTACGCTTTACGCTATTTTTTACTTACTCCTCGTCAAATCAACAAATTCGATCCCTTCCTGTCTTTATTTTTATGTACATGTACGTCTCTATTTTATTTTAATTAACCTATACACACACACACACACACACATATATATATATATATAGAGAGAGAGAGAGAGAGAGAGCAAAGGTCGATGGTGTTGAATAGTAACAAAAATGAAGCCTCTGAAAGTCTTCGAGTTATTCCTGAAATTTCAAAGGTCTCGCGTGAGACGCGAAAGGTCAAGCCGATGAAAGAGCTTCGGCCAATGGGGAATAGGCTTTCATCGGGCATAAAAAATGAGCCGTGGATTGGATGGTATGTAAAAAGAGTTGGCGCTTGGAAAGTTTCAACTTGCGGAATTAGGAAAAGATGGGCGTGCATGTTGGACGGTAAGGGGGCTTGGAGGGGTAGCTGTGCAGGAAAAGGGATTGAAGCTGTAGAAAATGGGTGAGAAAGGGCTGATGGGCTTCTGTAATGGTTTGAATATTAAGCCGCGTTTTCGAGAACGTTAGAAGCTTACCCGCCACTGAGAAGCTGAACAATGACGAGATTTCGCGTGAGCTCACGCGTGTGCGACCACCCAACGCCGAGGCTTCCGCTATATAAAATCACGCTAGAATTCCGAGCGAAATCTGCTGCTTTCTATATAATACCTTTAAAAAAGAACGCTGGAAGTACCGGATGTGTACTTAACTCCGGAATGTAAAATTGGCCAAATGCTCTCCCAGTTAAATACTTGAGCTTTTTCCGCTTTTTTGTGTATGTGTGTGTTTCCTTTTAACTTCATATATTCCTTAGCTTCTTTTATTCCTATAGGCCACATAGCTTTTCCTTGGATCTATTTTTCATCTCTCCTATCGCGCGTAGTTTCCTCTCCATTTTTCGACTATTTTTCCATCTATTTGTTTCTCCTCTCTCCCACTCACTTTCTGAGCCATTTGCATTCTTCGCTTCTTCGCTCCAATTCACTTTAACAATGAAACTACATTCCTCTGCATTATTTTTTGAATAAATTATTTGATACTTCTATCAAAACTTTGCTTGCATATGTGTGTGCACTCGGAAAAGTAATATTATCGTTACAGTGATTAGCAAGTAGTCATTTAGAAGATTATTATTAATATTACGAAGGGCTTGTAGCTATTTTGTCATTTATTTTATCAATAGAATGAAGCAACGTTTATTGTTTATAAATAAATAGGACGATATATTGGTTCTTGGATTATATGAACAGAGAATTTATACAGACATTTAATAATGTTATGTATAATATGAATATGTTGATATAACATTAATATATCTTTTGAATCTATTATAAATGTGTTGTAAAACAATACATTTATTAATATAGTGTTAATAAGACAATTATATGGAATAAGTTTGTATTTACTACTAAACTCACCGCAAATCTAAAAAAGTATTATTTTAACACAAAACGCATAGTTATTTATACATATTATTATGTATGGTTTTTATATTATAAATTTGTGTAAGTGTAATACACACACACACACACATTACAAAGCATGATTGGCTAAAAGAATAAAACTCTCAAACAGTAACGTGTTATAATTACATAAATTTAAAATTCGAATAACACATTTCATAATGTGTCTATACAAATTAAGAATATGCTTTTGTGTTATAATATATTATTTGAATTTGCGCGGTGTAGTCTTGGCTTTGAGTATCTTGATTAATATTGTTAATTACAAACACTGACTAGAGAAACAATATAATAATACACACAATAATAAGTTAATTTATCGATGTATTATAAAACCGATGGACTTTTTAATAAGTAGTAATGTTAAAGTTAGTGAAATAGATTAATTAAATAACAATATTTATTATCAATTCATACACTATTTATGTATTACATGAATAGCATGTATTGATTAATAAGTGTATTCATTGATTGAGAGACAAACATTTACTCAGTACAGACTCCATAAAACAGGTTACTGATTGGATTTTAATAATCAACCTCATTGTCTTAATGAACATTATATAATAGATATTATATATATTATCATGTCCTTTATCGATGTGAGCATAGGCAGAAAAAAAGCGAACTATATATATATATATATATATATATATATATATATATATATACCTAAGCAAAAACATTACTTTCTAGGCCCTAGAATATGATCCACTGCGTAAAAAGTAAAGCAAAGTTTTATCAGCTGAAACGGAGCGTCAAATTGAGCTCAACGACGATTTTTTTCGTATCGGATCAATCTTCGCGTTAAAAGCCTTCGCTAAACTTTCGACAGCTCCCGTTTACGCCGTACCGCAGAAGAAAATGGTCGATAACTTAATTAAGACGTCGGAACGGAAATTAATTGATCAAAGCTGCAATCTCAAATTACTCATGATTGATCAATGCTCAACATTTACCGCTTTTCGATTGTTTGAAAAATTCATCGTGCAGTTGGACGAAGGAAAAAAGAAGGACTCGTAGAGAGAGAGAGAGATTAATAAAAAGGGTTTAAACTGGAGTGTATATGAAAGAGCTTTTGATCAATAAGATATGAGATTGTATTAAAATACCGTAGCACGGATATTATGTATAACACGCAAGGATTTTGGAATTATAAATTTAATAGTAGGCAGATACGATATAGGTATATATGTATAAGTAGAGAAGAGAGGAAGGAAGGAAGTTATATTAAATTATTACAGGCAATAAATTCGATGTAAATTAGAGTTTATGGTATAGGAAACAGTTTCTTGAACGAAGCAAAGCTAGTATATACGAGCAATTGGCATTGGTATTGGCTCGTGGAAAATCGTGCGGGAATAGAGTGGGAGGGAAGATTCCGATCTATGGAACTATCATCAACGCGTATAATGCCAGAGAGACGTATTCCAGTTCACCCTCTATCGAAGTACTCGCGCGTAATAACCGCGGACGGTTTGTTCCTGGTATTTCCTGGATCAGATTAGCCCACCCCAGGAAAACGCTACGAGGACTCTAAGAGAGAGGAGGAGTGGGGAGGTGCATGGCAGCGAGAGAATTCAGAAGAGTGGCTGGCTGGGCTTGGTTGGGGGTAGATCTTATCGGTTTCATGTTAAAGAGGAAGCGATTCCCGAAGAGGGTTCCTTCCAACGATCGTCGATCGGCCGATTTTAGGTGTCGCGTAAAACGGCTCGATTAACTTTCGCATCCCCCCCCCCCCTCTCTCTAAACCCTCACCCCTCCTGCAACATCCCATTCTACGTCCAACTATCCAACTGATAAACCGCTAAGCACCAAACTCGACAATCCAGATATTTAGCCTCTCTGTTAATTTTCTCGAACGGCGTGTGCACGGGATATGTGACCAATGTAATCGCGAAATTAAATCTCATCGTACAAACGAGTCGATTTGATCGAATTAATTAGACGCTTGATGCAAATCGGACGAAGAGCCGTGCAGTCTTCTTCGAGAGCGAAGCTAAGGGGTGGTTGGAATTATTTGTCTCATTGCTATGGGGATAATTTGTTTATTCAGGGCTACACGGGTCTGGGGATGACGATGCTGAGGAATTTCGTGTAAGAGTTTAACGGATAAGGATGGTTTTAGGGGATTGGAAACGGGGGGGGGGGAAGTGGTGTAACAATGAAGAGTCCTGCTGGACAAGAGCCGAGAGAGGGAGAGGGAAAGGAGAGTCTCTCCTAACGGCAGACTGCTGCAGAGGACTCGGTATGCGCAAGCAGGGCATAAACCGAGACAATAGCTGCCTCGGGCCATTCGAGATGACCGCCATTAGGCGGCTGTTCCTCACTTCTCTCGTACCACGTAGTCCGAACCTCCTACTACACGTACCGTCCACCCTTCGCTTCCCCTAAAACTGCACTGTCTGTAGCCCCGAGCGCCACCGCCGTTAATCGGAATGCACTTGCATCACGCGCATTACGAATTCTCTCTTCTTCGATCCACTCTATTCATAATTAACGTCTACCCTACTGCCCTCCAAATTTCCCTATATACGCTATGCATGCACTCGACTTTCATTTTTTCTTTACAAGGTCACTATATATATATAGGTACAGTGCATATTTCCAGCGAGCAAATTTCTCGCCAGAGTCCACTGTATCGAGCATCTTATATCGCAAGCTGGAATGCGTTCCAAGGGCGAGATATATTTTGACGAAAGGATGCAATGCAGTTGGGAGTAACGTGGGAGGGTTTTTTCACGACGGTGCGAAGGGGGAAAGGTACGCGAAGAAAGCTGATTCTACGAGTAAGTAATAAGCACCTGACCAACTTCGGAGCGTGGATTTGATTCATTTGCCGCGGTAAGTACAGACCGCGTCGACCTCTGCTCGCCGCCGCAGGCTTTTACCCCTCCCCTCCCCCTCCCAGTTATGCACCTTACCCTACCATGCCATGCAGCTATCGCTCTGCCCTTTTCTTCCTTCCTCGAGAATACTCTTGCAGCGAGGTAAAAAAATGTTGAATCTTTGCGAACGAAGCTCCGCTGAAAACGCGTTAGAATTCTGCTTAGAAAAATATATAGCTTATATACACCTTGAGGGAAATTAATATACGAGAGATGAAAAAACGAGGTACGTGTTATCCTTTCAGGAATAACATTTCGGATATATCCTTAATTCAAGGGACGCTCCATTTGATCTTTAAATACGCCACGCGTTAAGGTATGTTTTTCGCGTGGATGCAGCGTGTGCTATATATAGTATATATGGGGATAGAAAAGGAAAGGGGTAGTGGGAAAAGGGAAAAGGAAAAAGGAAAACTAGTGCCCTCTCTCTGGAGAGTGGTTGTTATATAAAAGAAACGGGAGAGACTCGTTTTTAATTCATCGCTATCAGTCCCGTCAAAACTTCCTACATTCGCCCGTCAAACGTTTTTCCCGTCGAGTTTCCCGCCGTCTAACGCCATGTGCTTCCGTATACGATTGACGGCTCTTATCCCACGGAAAATGATAACCCATGGCTTTCTTCCTCCTATATATATATATATATATATATATATATACTTTGTCCACCCTCCTCAATCACTTAATCCTCGCACACGCGAATAAACAATTCACTTTATTAATATTATTCTTATCAAACTTCTTTGATAACGGTAGATCCTGCAACGATAGAATTTTCCATTTTCACTCTGTGTATATACCACCTCGACGCGACGGAGTTTCGAGGTTTTTAAGACGCGTGGCTGGGCAGAATTTGTATTTATGATTGGGAGAAAGACGATATAGTACAGCGGGAGAAATATTCGCGAGAGTCACGTATGTCTTGGGTGGTATTTTGCAAAATTCAAGGTGATTCGGCAAAAGTTCCTGGGTGGGCACTAAACGGCCTGTAACGGCTTGGTGTAAATGGAGCACCCTTGGCAAGCTTTAGGTGCGCTTTACTCCCTCCGCGGAAGCCCCGGAATATTTCACGATCCCGCGAAACGATCGCGCCAACTACGCCAGGAGACTTTATCGCGAGCTTCTCTTCCTATAAGACTCTGCAAAAATAACTTTTTCTTTTTACACCCAACCACCTCCTCGGTAACATGGTTATTTCCTGCATTTCGATGACGTTCCTGTGAATCGACGCGTCAAAACAGTTCCTCGATGGTTTAACTTTTAAATTCTTTATTTGTATATATATAACGATCATTCGATGAATATGGTTCGAGACTCTGACAGCTCTCAACGTGTTTATATATATATATTATATATAGCATTTGATCGTACGACAAATGAGCGTTTCGAGGGTTCTTGAAACGAACGAATGTTTCTTGGAAATAGCTAAAATTTGTGGTATTTATTTGTTAAAATTTAATAGTCGTTGTATAATATATAGTGGAATGTAATTAACGGTCAAAGTCACACTCGGCAAATGCAATTGTGCCGTGGAATTTCGAGACAAAAATCCAGTGAATTGAGTTTGGAGTAGAGTTTGAGTTGGAGGAAGAAGAGGGAGCATAAAGTATAAAGCATAAAGCAGGTAAATTCGAGGGGCGCCACACTTGATAGGGGCCCGAGCCGAGCCGAGTGGATAGGAGAGCTCGCTCTATCGTTTTAAGTACGCGCCCGCGCGCGCTGTTAAATGTTCTGATGCCGAATATTCACCGTCGCTTTATTCCCCACCGTCATAAACTCCCGATTAAAAAAAAAAAAAAAAAGAAAAGAAAAAAGAACAACTCTTCAGAAAACTGAGAAATTCCCAAATTTTCGTACAAAGCAAAATTAACGTGAAATGTAGCTTGTGTACTGGGAAAATTAAAGCTATGCTTATGAGAGACAGGTAAATTCTCAGAGCGAGATATTAGAGATTCTAATTGAGCGTAATAATCAATCTGGGTAAAAAGAAAATTGATAAAATATTTAAGTTAAAAATTGAAAATGAATTAAAAGCGATTTCTTCGTTCAAATTAGCGCTTTTATCTGATATATTAGAGCGTATGAATTTGATATTTTCTCTGTTTCCTCTCATTTTCCTGTTTTCCGAGTAACAAGCGTTAGTCCGTTAATTCGAGCAACTTGGCATCGTCGAGTGGTCCGGTTTTTTCTTGTTTGGCCGATTATCGAAGTAATCTGGAGGATAAAATAGGGGTGGGAGAGAGAGAGAGAGAGAGAGAGAGAGAGAGAGAGAGAGAGAAGTGGTTGAATAGAAGAGGAGGAGGAGGAAGGGGTCTGGGGGTATGAACGGGTTGAGGGAAGTGAACTACGGTGGTGAGGAATGAAAGGGGTTGTCTCTTGGAGTTGCATTATGGGACGCGCGAGAGCGTTTTTAACGGTCCTCACCCCTATCTCTTCTCTCTCTCTCTCTCTCTCTCTCTCTTCCTCCCCCTAATCGGGAGTTTATGCTCCAGAAATAAAACGGAATATTCGGCAACATCGGAACATTTAACTGCAGCGAGCGCTTGAAACGAGTGCGCTTTTATCCATTTCACCGGTAGAATTTGCACCACTATAGTTTTTCCCGAAATATTTATAATTCGTTGAAACGGTTTTTGCTATATTTATCGCGCGCATTTTTATCATTCAGCCTTGATTAGCTCGTTGAGAGCTACGTCCGTTTTTTCGGGATCGGCACAATTAGAGTGTTTTCTTTTGAAAAGAATTTTGCAAAGATAAAAAGGGGAGAAAGGAGAAGAGATTGGTATCTATTTAAGTGCAAATTGGAATAGACGCTTTGGCAAATAAACTAGCGAGCAGAGGGAATTTGGGCTACTGGCGTTAGTTCCTGAACGAATGCGCATCAAGCCCCTTCACCCTCCGCTCCCTGGTTTATCCTGAACAAATTCCTGTAGCCAGTCTCTGGTCAAAATCCAGGCGTGCCTATCTTGTTACTGGCTAATTAATTAGTTCCTTACATTCCGCTGGAAAAGATCGCCAGAAGCACGTTCCACTCTTCGAATTAAGAGATTTCATCACGAATCTTTCTCGTATATATATAGGAAAAGCTCTTGCAAAACTTATGCAAAATACACTCGCATGAATCGATTCATCGATCATTTTTATATATTCAAATACGTTATTTCCAATATATTCTATATTCTATTAGCGAAATTTTTGTCATGCGATAATTAAACGTTTTCTACAGAGTTTGGTTCCTTGCCAGAATAACTCGAAGAAACGAAGAAAATATTTTTGCAAATGGAACAATTTCTACGTCTCTCTCAATATTTTGCTAAAGATAACCGAGGGAGACCCGAGCAGTGACTACAATTATCGTAATTACACAATTATAATAATGACAGGTAGTGCTTAATTTACTTATATGCTAATCCCACATATACTGCTGTCTTACAGAGGCCACCCATACTGTGGCTTATGAATTATTAATTGCTAAAATTCTTCTGGCCATTGAAAGACAGGGTATTAGAGTTGCAAGCACGAAAGAAATTTGCCAAAAATTTTTATGTAGGAATATAATATCTGATTTTTTAATCGTTTCCGAATGCTCGCCACAGCTACAAAGCAATTAACAATATTTACGAACTCACGAAATTCAGTAAATAGAGAAACGGGTAAAACGATGCTGATATGAAAAAGTATGGCTATAAACAGGAATAAAAATATCAAATGCGGTAGGTAGATTTAAAAAAATGTATAAACGTGTTGGCAAATATATATGTAACGTATATCGGCGTGTCTATAAAAGCTATACAGATGTAGTGTTGCGGGTGTATGAATGTGGTATGTATATATATGTATGGGGATGGTAGTTGGACCCGCGAGGCTTATCAGGATCGAGAGAATCGTGAAAATCAGGGGAGGGGGGAGGGATTGATTTTGACGGGGGTTGGGGGTTGTGAGGGGGGAGGGGGAGGGAGGGACAGGCTTTGTGAAATGAAACCTGCTCGAGCCATCGCCATTAACAACGATAAAAATAATCCAATCCGACGTTTGTTTGATCTAGCAGTTCCGGATGCATGTATATTTCACGTGCGAGCTATTCGTTGCTCTTGCTGCGCTGGCTGATTACGCTTCGCGGCTGTTTCACGCGTGCAATAGAAATCAATGATCGATTAAAAGGTAAAGCAAGGAACTGCGGCAATAGCAATAATAACGTGCAACGTTGCCACCACCACCAATTCGATGAAACAAAACGATCGGTGGAAAACTGGTTCCTTCCAGTATATATATATATATATATATATATATATATACGCAACGATCTCCTTCCAACTAAAATACCTGGCCTCTGAGGAAATACCTCTCTAACCAGCGATGATCTTCATGAAAATTGCTTGCTCATTAAAATTCCTCTTTCTTTGCTTATATGTAGACACGAACGACTGGCAGGAATTATTTAAATAAAATACTCACTCTCTCTTTAATTAGAAACGAAAAGGAGATGCTTGTTAGTTGAAAAATTACTCGACTGAGATCTCGGGGTCGTCCAATCGCGAATAAACTTTGCCTTTCTCAGCGTGCGAGTGTATATAGATAAGGATAGATGTGTGGACGAGGATGACTCATCGGATTGCTTATAAAATTTCGAAAAAATTATTCGAATTAACTTTGCTTCCTTCGGTTCGATAGAATATTGTAATCGTTTCGAGCGAATCATAGTTAGAGAGAGAGAGAGAGATGGAGTGAGAATTAAAGGGTGGATGCAAAGAGGAAAGGAAGAAAAGATGGTGGTATAGTGATGGTAAAGAGGAAAAGAGACAAAGAGAATTTGGTTAATTAACTATATAAACGTACGCACGCTCGGAGGACTAATTACTTACTTACTTACTTGTCTAGCATGCTTGCTTAATTCGAGACACAGAGAGAGGTCGGCTCTCATTTGCAATCGTAAAGTGGAATTCGTGCAGGAGGCATTAAGCCGAAAGCGTGCTCGCGAGGTTAATTGCAAATATAATTAGCGGTTCGAGTCATAAGCACGGCCGTTCGTATTTGAATGACTGTCTTTCCCCTACCCACCCCCCCCCCTCTCTCCACCCCCCCCCACCCCTCCACAACCCTTTCTCATGCCATTCTCACGACTCCGATTGTCTGCCGAGCGAATCTGGGAGGGTACGTGGCAAAAGTAGCAAAACTCATTGCTAATTATCTGTGGAACGCCGTTTAATTAAGGTCGCAGTAATGACGGAGGTATCCGGGAATAGACACGAGCCCTGACTTGCATGTATGGGTGAGTCTTCTCGAAGATTGTGCAAGACGTGTTAAACGGGTTAGTCCGGATGGACTATGGGAAACTCGACTTAAACTTCGCCATGCAGAGACCACGTAAGGGAATGGAATTTTTTCTACCGTCTTTTCAGGCCCCACACTCGCGCAACGATACACAATCAGGCCTCCGCTCCGCTCCGCGTTCCTCTCTCAAATCATTCGATCGGACGTCTCATTAATATGCATTCCACTAAACATTTCGCTGCTTCGACCGATTAAACACAACGAATGCTGCTCGAGGAATGATCTACGGTGTATATATATAGATATATGCTTCGTTATACAATTTATGAAATTCTCACACCACCTTGTATAATGTGAAGATTAAATTAAATTGATTTAAAAGATTATTCTTACACGTGGCTTGCAAACTTTGGTTTCTTTCAGGCTTATATTGTATAGATATACAATATAATAGACGCATAGAGGAGGATCTAGAATTTTTGACGAGCAGTAGACTCCCAACCGCAAATTGAAAATGCAATTGACGAATCGAGTTGCGAAACTATGGCGTCAGAGTATAGCGTCGCCTCTTTTCCTTTCTCCTCCCTATCTTCGTATTGTCTTTTTTATTTTTTGAAAAATTGGCCGAGCTTCCTCAAATATTTGACTATTTGTCTTGCATTGGCAAGATTCCTGTTGACACGACATGGAACCATCGCATTTTTGCCTCCAATCGAATTATTCACGACGTCTCATTGTCCTCTACGAGCCGATATATCGATTAAGCGTTTCAATTCCGTTCATTTACCTCCCCCCCCCCCCCCGCTCACCCCTTGACCATCCGCCTGCTCCCCGACCCCAAATCGATTCCGCTCGATTGTTTTCGCCACCGGAAGTCGATTTGGGGCAGATCCGAACAAAGAAACGGCTTGTTCGCATCAGCCGATCGGGATTGGACATCAAAAGTGTCGCTATACCATTTAGTCCACACAAAAGTATGTTTTGCCCAAGGTAAATCGATTGAGCAAATTATTCGACAATACTGCTTTCTGTAATATTTTATGCATCCATTCATATTCCGCAATTATAATCCGCTTACAAAAGCGTATAATAATGAACGAATTAATTTAGGGAGCCGATTTTGGTCGACGAATTCATCGCAGTTGTTAAGAAATAAACGCGTATTAAACCCTTATTACTAATTTTTTTTTTTTTTTTTTTTTTACTAGAGTATTCAGCTTTTTTAAATTGTTTGTTTGTTTTTTGTTTAAACATCTACCGTATACCAGTGATAATAACCGAGTGTACTGAATAAACCATTTCCGTGGTATTTACGATGTGAGCATTTTCTCCTTTACTCCTTCGGTCGAATTGATGTGTGAATGATTAATAATAGATAAAATGCCATGGTGCTCAAAGGTCCTGCTCCCACAGGACCAGATACGTCTGACAAGGCTACAAACTCGTCTAAATAAAAAAGCAGCGTGCCACGGAAATACCTACGTTGATATTTCTTCGCGTAGATTCACCTCTGACAAACTGGAGCCTGGCATTACTAACGTACAAGTAAACTCATTTGTTTGAGATGTATAAATGTAAAGAAAATTGCAAGAGAATAAAGAAAATTAATAAAGACAATTTTTCAGTGTACAATATTATGAAAATATGCATATACGTATACATATAGATATGGGTTTAAAGGAAAAGAATAAGGAGAAATGGAAGGTTTGTAAAAATAAGCTGTAGCATGTTGATTTAGGAGTTATGGGAGCAGTAAATTTTAACGTAGGGCCAGCAATTTGGCAGTAATTGGGAGGAAAAAGAGGCAAGGATTCGCACACATCTTTAGGGTGAAGTAGCCCATAGCGAGCAAGGGGTGATTAACAGTGGAAAATATTCGGTGGAGCTCGACTTGATTCGATTAAACTGCTCGGTCCGTGTATTTGCCTTGCTGAAGAATTATTACTCTTGCCCAGGACATTTGGTCCTTCGGGTCCCAAAGGAAATGAAAATATCACACAATCTCACGGCTCTCGGTGTACAGAGGTAGCCACGAGATGAAGCAGGAAAAACATTGAGAACAATTTGGCAATTCCCTCAGTCATAAAAGGAAATTGGTGGCATTTAGATTCGCACGGTACGAAAAGATGCGTCAAGTCGAATGCGCAGTGATGAGAAAGAGAGTAGAGCGAGGAGAGAGGGGAACGATGAGTCTGTTTGCTCCTATAGCGGTAAAACTAACGTCCGGAGAACACATCGAGTTCTCTCTGCGAGTCCTGCTAAAAGGAGGAATCCTTGCCGAAATGAAAATTTCACATTCTCGCTCGATTCGCTGAGATTCGAAAGAAGATTTGCTGTTGTGGGAGTTTTAAGGGCAGCCGAGGGGGGATGGAGGGGTAGTTTCAGGGGGTTCCTGGTCCGCCCCTTTCAGCTTCCGGGAGCGTCGCGTCGACGCGTGTACGCTTAATCGGATAAAAAGGCTCCCGTCGGTGAAGGAAGGAAAAATGAGGAGCGCCTCCTCTCCCGTGTCACGCTTGCCCACCGTTGAAATAAACGTCCACCTCATTTTCCCCGGATATCCCGAGGATCTCCCAACCTTCCTCTCGATCTCTCCTTTTCGATCGACCGCAAACGATCGTCCACCTTCGTCCTGTTACTCGCGCGATAAATTCCGATTGGCACATGTTCTCCGATTGGACGAGCCAACAAAAAACCCACTGGCAAAAAACGCGCCATTTCATTTACGAGCGGATAACTTTGCGTAATTCTTCATTTTATTGGCGAGGGTGCGGGAGCTTGCACCGAGATAATATATATAGCCATCGACACAGCCGTATCGAGAGTAGTAGAGTCGCTTTCTCTGCTTTAACCTCTCTACTATATATTGATATAGTTTACGCGTTTATCATACGAGTCAGTAACTATTTCATAATGGAAGCTATAATATAATAGGCTACATTTATTTAATAAAGCTAATGCAAGTTGAACTATATAACGAGAACGAGTCGAACTCTAAACGAGATTGGCGAATCCGGTGATTCGAGTTCCGAGCGGGTCCTCGGTTGACCATATCGGCATATATCGAGTGCCTAATCGAGAAACGACTGACGACAGTTTTAGATAACTTTCCTTTCCTATCCCGGTCCGATCCATTAGTGTAATTGCAATTTATTTAGTAATTACTTTAATTAGGGAGCAGCGAGCTTTACGAGATTCGCCGAACACGGAAGAAGTGTCTGTAAGGGGAAGAAGCTTCCCCCTGATAGGAGTGCAAAGGGGGAGGGGAGGGGAGGGGGTAACGGAATTAATTAATGAATTAGCCTTAAGGGATGAGGCGTAAAAACAAGCGGAAATTGGGCTGACGCGCGATTAAACTAAGTGGACGAGGAACAAGTTACAGATTGACTGGAGGACTATCGCTGTAACTACCTTGAAAGAAAACTTGACGAAGAGCCTGCCAGAAAAAAAACTGACTGATCGTCCGCAACGTCCCTTCCTTAAATCTCCTCTCTCCTTTCTTTTCTCGCACCTTCACCCTTCCTACCCTCACTTTTTCACTTGCCCTCCTCCCACCGTGTTTATCCTTATCTCGTAGAGTCTACAACACTCCATTTAAACTCGACTAAACCTGCTTAACGTTAGTATTATTACAATTATCAATGAAAAGTTGAAGGACTTTATTGTTGACGAAAAGAAAGTTGACGAAATTTCCTCGATATAAATCTGACTTTATCGAATTTTATTATACTTCATGCTTATTCCTACAATATAAATTGAGACATAATATTTTCCTTTCTGAACCTGCTTAACTCTAGCATTATTACAATTATTTACAATTATCAATGAAAAGTTGCAGGACTTTGTTGACGAAAAGAAAGCTGACGAAATTTCCTCGATATAAATCTGAGTTTATTGAATTTTCCTCTGCTCCATGCTTATATTCCTACGATATAAATTGAGACGTATTATTTGCGTTTTGGCACGCTGCTTCGGCATAAGCTGTCATGAATTGAAAGAAGCAAAGGTAGAAGCAGGAAGTGAAGTAGAATGAAGCTGAGAAAGAGGAAGCGTAACCGATCAGAAGCATCGCTCGAAACCTCCTATAGCAGTAGCACCCCCAGCGAATCTCTCTCGCAGCATGAAAAGAGTCAAACGTGACAGACATAATTCCCCGGTAAGCAGGACTTAAGGGGGTGGCTGTGTTGCCTTACGCAAAAACACCTGTCGATTCTCACAGCGAAATATTACCACTGCGCGATATAAATAACATATAACGCAAATGTTCTCGGAAATCCCCGTGAAACTTTATATACATATATATATCTATATATATATTCTCGTAGGAGATCCAATGAGAAAGCATAAACGCGCAATAGAAATGTTTATTTGGAGAAACTGAAATTTATCTCGTTGAAGGAACGAAAAACTGGCGAAATGAACCGAGGCACATTACGTTCCATTTAGTTAACCAGACGGTTTTTAAAGTTCTTGGCTCTGGTGCTCGCGTTGTGTTGAAACTCGTTGCAGTAGAGGAGTAACGTGGCACATTGAGGTAGGAAAAAAAGGCCGCGAACTTGTGTTATTCTTGGGCGAAACGTTTGGGCGAAATAAAAGATAATATAAGCAGAGAGATGGAGAGGAGGTGTAGGAGTGAAGAGAAGAGAGAGGGGGCTGGGGGGTGGATAAAAGGGGTAGTAGAAAAACGGGAGGCAGTAACACGGTTAATTAATTATGCTCGTAGCCCTTTTGGTGAAGAGAGCAGCGGAGTCTCCTCTAATTTGAGAGTGGAAATTCCGCTAAGGTGCAACTCATAGCCAAATGACATAATTCGCGTGCGGCCAGGGCAATTGGCAGTAATTAAAGCGGAGCCCGGGGGGCCCGGGACATGAATGAAATTAAGGTGGGTAGCGAAGATGGCCGTTTACACGAATGCCCGTCTAGCTGGACCCCACTCTGCGCACCCCCTCTTTTCTCTGCCCAACACAATAAAATGAATTTGCATACGAGACAACTCGTCCGATCCGTGTCCCGTTCACCGCCGTCGCCGCCGACGCCGTCACTGACGCCACGTTACGTTACGTTACGTTACGCTACGTTATATGTTACGTGTTGCGTCGCGCCTCGCCATCCCATAGATACCACAAGCCTTTGATACAACCGTTCACGTTTTCGTTGCAGCAAAGCAAAAAATTCTCTAAACGAACACTCTGCCTGCTTTTATCCTGCCCCTTCTCTCTCTCTCTCTCTCTCTCTCTCTCTCTTGGACTCTATTTTTCTTTCTCGGCGCGAATGCCTCTTTACTCGCTTTCCGATCATCTCTCTATTATCTATACTACCGGCTGACTCGTGCACGCTCGCTTATTTTCATTCCACGACAAAAGCCACGCGCCTGTTTAAACGCGCTACTTTGACGTACATAAAAAAGCCACAAAGTAATTCCATGGGTTTCGTATTTGCAGCTTCTCCTCTTATATAGTCCTAGAGTTTATAAAGTCATATAGGGGAGACCGGAATCAATTTTAACAAAACGTGTCACAGTTTTTTCCGAGAATCCTACTAGTGTTAAAAATGTCAAAAAATTCGTGAAACTTACTTGTTGGATGTCGGAGGTGTGTCGGGTTGAGTGGTCCGGGACTCTAGGGCCGGTCGTCTCGCTCCGGCACGGGCGCATTCTCCGTCTCCTTTCCTCGCTCCCTACTTCTACCCAATGCCGCCAGATGGCCGCCTCGCGGAGCGTTCTCGCTCATGAGATGTCGCCTACACAGTACGTAAGTACTCCAGCCGCACCAGTCTACGGCTCGCTCGAACTTCTTGAACTTCGAAGTTCGAAGTCCGAACTAGGCCCGTACTGCTCGGCTCCAGGACCCTATGCTTTCTATTAATATTTTTGGTTAACCCTTCTGCGATTCCACTTGGAACTGTAGTCTTTTCCAACCCATCCTTACTCCCCTTTTCAATTTTTACCGGAACTATACCGGGTCAATTCTCTCACATTACTACATGCCTAGAATGCAAATATATTTTTATTGAAGTGATATTTTAATAAATGCATACGCAAACAATTAATATAGTACCATGTGCAAGTTATTACATTCAACACCACAAAGGTGTCAATTTTAACACCGATTTTCAATTATAAAATGATGCGTAATTCTCATAATGCATGGATAAAAGAGTAGTTGAAGATACTTTGATAAACGGAGTATGTTATCTATAGGTTAACATGTATTAAAAAATAAAATTTACTTGTAATTGATTAAAATAACAATTATTGACTGTTTCATAAAAATAAAATTCTTGTCACAAAAAATATTTTTATTTCTTGTAAGATTTTAACATTTACTTGATCAGAACGATGCTTATTGCAATATATAATGAATCATTATTGGCGCGATATAGAAACTTATATAATTTTCCTATTCAATTAGAGCATGGTACAATCGACATCAGTTTACTTGTTACAATTGACCCCACACGCTCCAAATTAATATGTATTAAAATTTAGCCAAGATAATTTCATATTTAAAAATCGTTCGACATTGAAAAATTTACTCAAAAAATGACGATTTCAGGCATGTATTGAATTTTAATATTTACACAATAGTAACTGAACAATTCAAAGTTAAAAAGTAAGTAAAATATTTTCAATAGAGTCAGAAAACTTATTTTCTTATTTCTACAAACAGTGGCTTAACATTGGGAACTATTGTAACTACAGTGTCTATAGTACACTCAAGGAATGTACTAAATGATTTTAAAATTCACTAACGGACAGAGCCACAAATTTGAATGTTACAAATGAGACGGAGCAAATAACTCCGGTTTCCCCTATATCTATATATACACATAATACAAGTTACTGACTGCAGTAACCTAAAAATGTAATAGTATGTGTATGTATAAATAAATAATCTATTTATCTTTATTTTGACGCGCAAATGTCATAGTATTCTATAGCTCTCCCATATGAAGCGAAGTATCATCCGCAGAAGGCTTGCAGGAGTATGTACATGTATCGAGCCCCAAAATGTGGTCGTAGATCGGCGTCCAGTCTTCCTGACCAAGCAAGTGAATGGCCGTGGTTGGCGTATTTCAAAACGGTAAAATTGGGGTTATATATACCCGTTTCAGCTAGGTCAGCTATATTGCTCTAAAAAGGGCAGATGGCAGATAATAGATTTATTTTTTTGCCCTGCACTGCTGCATTAGTTCAATGAGTTAGAGTGTGAAAACAATACGTTTGTCTTATTTCAATTAAATTGCATCAGTTCAATAGTGCAGCGAACAAAATCAGACCTAATAGTCGATGGATGCTGCGGACAGATATAATTCCGCGGCACTATTTTGAGTAGCGAGAGAGCTCGCCATCGCGGTGTCCACCTAGCGACCAAGCAGGTAAGCTGTGTGCTTGCGTGCCGCGCCAGGACACCGCGGCAGGAGCGGTCTCGCTGAGAGAGAGAGAGAGAGAGAGAGAGAGAGAGAGAGAAAGTGACTGGAAGGGAGTGTGGAGTGAAAGCCAGCACAGCCGCTGGCGGTGCTCTCGACTCTCAACTCTCTTAAAAGAAGAAAGATGTTAAGTGAAAGACGGAGAGGGAGCAAGCACTGACGCTGTTAGTCACCTCACCTCTCCGCTCCCCCCGATCACGAATAATAATATATTTTTGTAAAGAAATTATAGCGAAATTGAATTTATGGTCTGATATACGAGGCGTATTTTTGGGTGCATTGCAGGCGGAGATTTTTTGCCCGATTCTTTAGATGACAGAGGAACGAGGGAGCAGGGGCAGGGGGAGGGGGTGGTAGAGCAAACGTTGTGCCAGATTGAAACAAGCCAAGGAACGTTATTGCGTGCGAACTACGCTACGATACGAAGGCACGTGGAGCAGGCAGATGAGTTTCGATTCTCAGACATGCCAGTAAACACGAATAGTGCGTCAGCGTGTTAATGGAGCTATCAGTCAGCATACACGGTTGAGTGACGTCTTGATCAAACATCGATGCATCCTGACCGACGCTGAAAATCCCCTTCCCTGATTTAGCATCGCATTTAGCATCAACGAGATTCCCAGCGCCATCTCTTACCGCATTATGCTCCCCGATTAGATTCTCTCCTTTAGCTCGTAATTAACACTATTACCTACAAATGGCCCCATTACGAACGAACACCCATTCATTGCTTTCCACCAACCACTGACCATATCTCTAGGAATACTCAACGATCGAGTTATCCTAATCGTTGGAAACGAAATATTTGAAACCACATATATAGTTTTTCAAATGCAGAAATAAAGAATACAATAGAAGAATCGTTAATTAAGAAAATAATTTGTATAGATATATATTTATAAACTTGTATAGGTGTTGTTTATAATGGACGAATGAAAATGAATAAAGGAAATAAGAGGCGAGAAAGAAGCGTGTATATCGAGTTGATGTTAATCCGTTAGAATATTGGGCAGAAGGGATTCTATTGGAGGAAAATCGGTATAGACGGGAAGCCAGAGTAGAGTGCACGTTGACTGGCAGTTTCGCGGATCGCGATCGACAATCGCAATTATCCTAAAGGCAAGTTGCCCGCGGGTGGCTGCTAATTAATATAACCGGCGACGATTCGTTCGCGATTGACAGTAAAACGCGTCGAGCTCGGCGGTTGTGTCCAAAGGGTAAGGGGTTGGAGGGAGGTTCGAGCTGGATGGTGGGGTTCGAGCGGAGCGGAGGGCGAAGCTGGCAATCTGTCAGGTGACAGACGAGAGACGGGAATAAATGGACAATTACACAAATACAATGTTTGACGTCATTTCAATGACGCGAGAGACACCTGTGATTGATTGTTAATTGCCTCGGTTTGTTACCCCACCGACAATGGTCGACCGGTTTGGGTGAGAGGAGGAGGAGGGGGGGGGGGGGAGGGTGAAAAGAGAACGAGGAGGAAAGCTGCGAGGGAGAGGTTGGTTGTATGGTGCATGCAAATAATTTAATTGAACCGATCGATGCACCGGTTATATTCATCGTTTTAACCCGAGCGAATACTTGTTGTCGCTTACTCTTCTATACCTGCGTGGCTGCCCGACTGGATGTCTTATTGTACATTCCACCTTGTAACTCAATCTTGTCTCTGCTTTATCTTGCCTCGCTGATCCGGCCGATCCGATACGTATCTTTAATGAACCGATCCAGCTCTCAAAGAAAACGCTCTCGATATAACAGATTACTCCAAAGATCCTGCACTCCAGCCCTAATCGACCCGACTTTATACTTTCCCTTTTCAACGGCTCTGACAAATGGCAATGTTTTCATTCAACCGGAGTAAACTAATCGAAACAAATCATTATGGATGCTTCGATCCTTTCAACGACCGAAAAACATTTTCATCGAGAGATTTCCATAATCATTTTAATATACTATTTACGTATAGGTTAATTATGCGAGAGGCATTGTTCGACGAGGTAGAGAAACGAAAAAAAAAACATCTATATAAAAGGGAAAAGAGAGATTGTTTTTAGTCGAGGAGTATTACTTTTGCGTTTAAAGAAAGGATGGTAAAAGGACGCGAAAAGATTTTCTAACGAGACTCGCTCAAAGTTGCACCTGGCGATTAAACGAGTCGTCGTTAATAAAGAAGCGCGCCACTCAGTGAATGCTAAAGCCGAGCTTTGGATATGCAAATCGAGATTCGCCGAGTAGTTTGTAGCTCTGCGAGACTCCCCTGTAACTAACTCTTCCCTCCGTCGTCTTCCATCTCCCCCTCCCCCCCCCCCCCCCCTCAACCCCCTATCACCCTACTACTTCTCCTCCCTCCTCTCTTCAAGCTCAGTATTTTCCTGACGTATTTATGACCTTTCTCTTTCCTGTTACCCTCATCCCCTATCCCCCCCCCCCCCCGCCTTACCCACCTAGCTTCCTTCTTCCGCTCCGGTCTTTTCTTGACACCCTAGACCTCCTGCCATTCTTCTCGCACATCTCTCCCGTCGCCCTGTAAGTAATCACTTTTCTTGAAATTTAATTTAATTGCTCTCTTCTATCCTCTCCTTCCTTATTTAAACATTTCTTACTGCTCCTCGTGATCGCTTTAACAATTGTAATAATTCACTGCTAGACTCTCCTATGAAAGAATCTTTTTATTCGCATTGTTTAAACAAAAGTCAAACAGGTGTAAACTGTTTTCTTCGAAATTCCGTATAAGAAATCGTTATTTCTGTGCTGGTGAAAAATTAATCGATTCATTAGTCTGGTTTATTAAGCAGAGGAGCAATGGGAGGTTTGGGTGGAGAGTGTACAGACCATGTAGGCGCCAGAGGACCTCAGGACTGGTACCGAGACTGGAATTGCTAGAAATAAGCTTCCTCCTTAGGAAATCTGAGAAACTCACGAGACACCGCTGTGTTTGCTTTCCGTTTTACGCGGTACCCTTGCTTATGTTTCCTACAAGCCTAATATAGTACCCCTCCCCCCCCCCCCCCTCTTCCTCTTTACTCCTACCACTCATAGAGAACTGATATCTCGTATAAATATTAATGCGCCACCTTTATAGCTATCGATTCTCACCCAGGCAAACAGTTTTGCGTGTCAACTCGAAATCGATCCTCCAAATAGCTAGCCGATCCATGATAGTATATTTTTCTAGTATTTAAGTAGTAATGAAACAATTTGGCCAGCCATGCATCCCCGAACAAGCAACAATAATAACGATCATTCGGTGTCTCTCTTCGCGTATCGAGCAACAATTTAAAAAGCGAATTAATACATTCGCAGAGTGGAATAAATTTTCGCCTAATCTCGAGGTATTAGTAAAATATTTCCATGAAACTCATTAAGTTTGCCTTTATTATCCGTCTGGCTTAGGGAAAATGTTAAAATGGCGAAAAATGACGCTCCACGGTAATTTTCTCGCGCAAGTATGTTATTATATCCTGAGCAAACAAAGGTACGCGTCTGGTACATCCTACAAACAATCGAGTCAAGGGAAGATATCTAATCCCCGCAGTTTAATCCCGCGACATTTACACCGGGAATCCCGGAAAGTCAGTGCTGAAACAAGGGATCCACGGGAAATGAGTAAATTAATTAATGTATTTTAAACAAAACATTGTATTCCAAGGGAAACTAGTTAAATTACAAAGATTAGATACCTGCAACGATGTGTTTATACAGGCAAAATTAATTCATGGTTAAAATTCGTCTACGATACTCCGCGCGTTTGATAAATGACTGCATTATCAATATATTCATCATGATTTTCTGGTTAACGAGCATAAAGAGATAGTCGCAGATATTTTATCGTTCAAAATTTGCGAGGGAATAAATTTCAATCAATACTATATATTATACAGAAATGTGTGTGTGTGTTTGTATATATATGTGTGTGTGTGCGTGTGCTCCTAATTTCATTAGATCGACACAATGAGGGATAGAATGATCCTGCATGATGACGAGCATGGCGCAGCAAGGCTATGATTTTGGGCACAGCGGACAAACAATGCCTAATTACATAATTATTGTCCCGCGGCTTAGTAATTAAGACACATTACTCCGACTGGCTGGCAATTCATTACGCTTAATGTCTTCCCTGCCTCCGTTTCATCGCGGCATGGCAGTCCCGCGACGTTTTCGTTTCCGTTAGATACGGTTGCTGTGAAATATCACGCGAGACCTCGTCTATCGCGAATTATACACTATTCCCGATAGAAAAATCTCAGAGAACACCCTATATACTTTTCTTAATGATCTGACTTGTCAAACATACAACTTTCCTTCTCATGATTTTCCAAGGAGTACCATGTGTGTCATTTCTTTATACATTGATCCTTATCGTTTCTTCGCATAAGTATTCCCGAGTCGAAATTTTAACCCTACGTTAGTCCTTAAACATCTCAAAAAGAACCTCATTTTATCCTATTTTGTTCTACAATCGTACTTTCCTTCTTCACAGAACTATCTAACTTCTTTCTAAATATTAAAGTATTCTTCAATGTGAATGAAGTAATATCAATTCCTTTTGTAGGATGTTTTAGGATTTTTATAGACTTTTCATTGAACTTTGCACGTATATTATTGTGAATTGATTTGGTACGTCTGTGGTACATGTCCTAGCAGTTGCTTTAAAATATCCACATGGAATCAAAACTATCACAAATTACAATATATCGTTCGTATAGCATTTTTAAAATATCTCGTCGATATTTCAATGCATACAGAAAGGTTTGTTTTCTTTAAACAGGGGGGGGGGGGGTGATGCTCGCTGTGCATTTAGCGAAAGAGCTAGCAATGGATTTGATCAAATTCGTCGGAGCTTAACGAAATAAAGCTCTCGGTGTATATATAGCAGAATTTGTTTAGGATTAGTCATGGTAGTTTAGGTGTAAGAGGCAAGAGACAGCAGGAAACGGCGCTCCTCGGCCTCGACAAATAGCACAGAAACCAAGAGATCCTTATTTGCGCGCGATGTTCGCAAATACGCGAGGTAATCGAAGCCAACCGAAGCGAAGAATTAATAAATTAGCTATTCCGTCAGTCGCCCAGCTATATATATTTATCTATTTGATCCAGAGATTCCGTTTCGATCAGTGCACATCGAATTCCTTCAGAGGATCCAGTCGCATGTTTTATCAGGAGTGTTTCCGAGACATATAGCATAAGATATATATATAGTTTACATTTTTCAAAACATTACACGAATGATGGTGGATACAGCAATAACACATGGGACATGTGATAAACCATCGATGAAATCAACGCTAAAACTACCATTTATAGTCCTGAAATAACACTTTTTAAATATAAATATATAGGTTTATAAAAAATTCATCGACGCAAATTTGGTGTTAAAGAAACGTGTAAGATATTAGCTCGGTAGTAAAATTTAGGTGCATCGCGCGTATAGTTTAAAATTAGAAAAGAAAAAACCAATCAGTGAGATGGTGCATACATCAGAGATGGTGCGTGCGGGACAAGTGGGAAACTATCGATAAAATTAAAGTTGCAGGTAAGATATTTTTTCAGTGGCGCAATTGTAGGTGCCGGATAGTATACGCTAACGTATTTGCAAGATGCAGCACACTGATGGACATATAATGCGACGTGTGATTGTAGGCCCGCCAATCGTGGCCGATTGTGCCTCTGAAGGCCCGCTAACTATCTCAAACTAGCTCCATTCAAGCCTCACGACCTCTCTCTATTCGACCCTGCCAGCCCCCTCCCCCCACTCCTCCTCTCTATCACCCTACATCCACCACCACCACCCTCTCCCTTCTCTCTCTCTATCCCTCAACCTCTTTCTCCATCACTCCCACACACACACACACACACACACACAGAAGAAGAAATACTCGTGAGCGCAATTACGCTTACGTCTGGCCTCTACCCACGCGCGAGTATATACACGTCTCCATCGAATTCTCCATCGCGAACGTGCGTGCGGACCCTCTCCTCCCTCTCTACATGTGTGCGAGGGACGAAATTTCAAAACGAACCTCGAATGCCACGGCCGAATGCAAATCTCGTATGAAGCGCGTTTAACAAAGCGCACCGTTCGTTGCGCAAGCTGCAATTTTCTTTCATCGATGCCCCGCACCATGGAGCGACTGCTGCTGCTCGCTCTCTCGCTACCATGCTCCATGCACGCCATGAAAAACCGTAGCGTATTTCTAGCGGAGCAATGTCCACTTAATATTAAATATGGGGCAAACTTGCGCCGCGCCGCTGCACTGATTAGCCGCGATAAAGAATTGATGAACGACGAATGTAAGCTCTAATTGGCGCAAGTGCCACGGATGAAAATGCTTATCCGTATATAAGTCTCGACTCTGAAAACTGCTCTGGTGCATGGGTGGGTAAGCTCACCTGCCCCTGCAAAGCACTCGCAGCCCTATATATGTATATGGATTGCCACGTGCAAACAAGAAGCTCTATTTGTGCGTATGTGTATATACATATATACGCACGTGTGTGAGAGCATATGTCAGGTGAGCGTTAGGCAAGCAGCAACACTGGGTATTCAGAAAAGCTAGACGAGGCATTTGCTGCTGTTAATTAAAAGAGACATATGCGCACATACAGAGGGTGAAAGTAGTCTCGCTAGATTTTATATACTATATGTATATATATATATATATATATATATACATTGGTACACTCTAGAAAATCGAATCGGTTCAAAACATAAACAGAATTTAAAAGGGCCTTAGTTAACTGGTGGACAAGACTTTTTCACGTCGCGCTGCTTAGCAGGTCTAGCACTGAATCCCAAGCGATAAACCAATGGCAATAAACCGATCGAAAGTAAAGAGCCTTTATACGGGGTTTTCTCTAATGGAGAAGTATAGGAGATTCGTGTAGTGGTATAGTTGACTATAGCACTCGGAATGATAGAATTTGAAAGCGCTGATTGGTCAATATTGTGTAGTGCCAACTTAAAATAAGTCGTTACCGATAGTTGGATACGAAAAATAAGACCCGTCATTTTGATGCGTAGAAGTATTACATGTGCTAATCGTAGCAGAATTATGTATAAAATGTAGAAATGTTAAAATAATGAATTGAAAGTATGAATATTCGTAACTTTTAATTCAATATTTTCAAGTTTTACTTTAGTGACATCACCCTTTTGACATTTCTCAATTTTACATCCATTCCTGCTACGATTAGCACGTAACACTTTTGTACACCAAAATGGCGGATTGGTCTCATTTTTCGTATCCAACTATTGCTAACAGCTTATTTTGAGTTGGCACTACACAATATTGACCAATCAGCGCTTTCAAATTCCATCATTCCGAGTGCTATAGTCAACTAACACAAATCTCATATGCTCCTTCGTTAGAGAAAATGTATACATACTACTAATCCGTACTACATTCCGTATATAGAAGGCTAATGCACCATTAGGCTATCCTTTTTCAAATGACAAAAGTACTTTGCAGAGTTTTTTCTTCGAATGGAGGAAACCGAAGTGACGCATTCTCGTAGGATTCAAGTAAAGAACAGTGTTATGTACTAATTTTCACGAAATGCCATTAGCCACACTGAAAAAATAGTCCCTTTTATCCAAGTCCGGCATATTATTATTTTTCAACAACATTTTGTTATTCTAGTTCCAACCAGAATGACAATCTTACAGAACATTAATCTCTTCGAATTTTTTGTTTCGGATTACCCAAACAAGAGATGTCCTCCAAGCCAGTGACCTGTGTTCTTTTCAGGCACCTACTTTGTCGTTGTATAATCTGAATAAAATATTGTAAAAATAAACAAAATCAAAATAATGTGGACATTGTGTATAGCATTGATTGGGGAACTCAAGGTAGACGCATATCCGGAAAATTTATGTCTATATAATATTTGGACGGTGAAAGACTATACGAAGAAATTCTTTAAATAAAGATTCTAACTATCATAATATAAATTGCATCATAACGTTACACATTATATGTGATACATTAAATATTAATATACTGTTATATAAAAATGAAAAAATTCACACAATCGTTGCTATAACAGTAATAAATATATACTTCAAATATAAATATAGTATGGCTTAAAAGAAGTATTCGGTAATATAATATGCAATACACTGTAAAAGACTTAAATTTTTATTCCAAACAAAATAAAAATTTTGAAAATTATAAACATTTTATTTGACAATTTTTCAACATCATTTATTTCTCACATGTTTTGCCTGACAAATTTTTTTAGCACCCTGTATGCTACTGTAAACTTATAAATTGAATGTAACTGCTATTTAAGTGAAACGGTTTGCTAAAGCCAGATAGAAAAGATCGCATACTTAACAAGCCTTCCTCATTGTTTCGTTAGCATCAATGGATTTTCATGCGTTAACCGTGCATTGAAATATAAATAAAATTAACAGCGACGATTGCTACAATAAAGAAAGATCACTAGTTACATTATTTAATGTTAAACCTACAAAATATTTAATTATAAAACTATTACTATCTATATTTCTTTGGAACACATTCTCGTAAGGAGTAAACAATAATCATACTTGAGCTGCTCGCATCACACGGCATATCAATTAAAAAAAATTATGTATTTATGTCGCTTAGAAGCCAAGATATTAATAATTTTTCACTGGGTCTAAGATCGAAGGTACGCGGTTTGATTTTCGCTCACTCTCAGCCGCATCTTCCACCACGCTGCCTACTAGGACTTGACGGATTTTCCAGTCGATCGCATACTTTTAAATAAGATTTTTTCATAAGAAGTACTCCAGATACGCAAATGACAATTTGGGCCTAAAAAGTGACTGCGTAACTGCACCGAGACTTTAAGCTTCATTATTTCAGAAACCAAAAGCCTAAATGCAAAGAGACTAGTTTTAAAAATTGGGGAATACAGCAATCTTTCTGTATGTGCTTTCAGAACGTTGAAAAATCATTATTTTGAGAGTTGTAGGCTTAATAAGCAATTATAAATTACGAGGGCGCGAGAAAAAAATCACTGTGCTTTTGGTAAAGATTTTTTTCGATCAAATATAATTGGGGTTGATTATTGAATATCTGAAAGGGTCTGGAAAAAATTGAGACCAAGTTGATTGCAGCCAAACAAAAGTTATGCAATTAGTAACATGGGGCGAGTCGATGTGACAATATTAATTAATTAATGCATTGCATTGAATCTATTTGTAAAATCGAAATAATCCTTTGTATACCTACCAATGATAATATAAAGAAATCGTCTATAACATTTCAAGGTCATCTATATTTAGCATCTTTTGGAAATCTCATTGTGAAATACACGTCGATTTATCAGTTTTTGTTTTACGTAAATTACTCCTATGTCTCTTACATTTGAGTTTAGTAAATAAAACCATACACGTCTTCTTATATGAAATTTATTTAGGAACACAAAACTCCTAGTAAAATTTCTTTCTACCTCTTACCATTAATGAGTTATAGAGCAAAGTTTAGTCGAAAACACTGCGTTTTTCACCCTCTCAACTACATTTTAATTTTTTATTTGCGAAGCGGCGGTCGCTCAACGTCTGCAAACTTATTGGTCATGCCTTACCACATTTCGGAGAAATTTCAAATATTTTCAACTGTCTACCTCTTACATCCTGAATCGACTACTATTTCGACTAATATAACTGTACTCTAGGCCGAAATCGTCGAAAAGGATTTTCTCGGGGCTCATTGGCTAAACTGTAAGTGAAATAGAGAGCGAAAGAGAGGTCTGAGAAAAATATACCACGCTACCCATGAAGGTACGAAATACCTGGAGGGAGCATAAAGTCCTACTTTAGACTAGGGGGGTTATGCTACTAAGGTGAGAGGAAGGAAGGCTGGCCGCTATTTTTGTGGCATATTTGTCTATGGGTCTTTTCCTAATAACAGCGAAACAAAGTATCCGATTTCATGTTACTTGACTGTAGCACTCAAACATTTTATATTTGGATTAATTTGGTATTAAACTATGTAATTAATATCAATTAACGATAACTAATAGTTATAACAAACATTGAAGATTATCGAACTAAAATTGTGTAAAATTAGCACTTTTCAGTTATTATTAAAAGTGATTGAAAAAAGTGCTATAGTCAAATAACTCAACTCCTATATATGTTTCGCCCTTAGAAAAAGACCGTATGCAAAACCTATATATGCCACAAACTGACACAAAGATGGCGATTGTCGTTCTTTCCCCTCACTCTTCAGGCTTCAATCCCATAAGAGTTTATACTCTTTCTCAAGGCACATTGTACCTTCATGGGCCGGATATATAAACGTCCCTCGAAGTTAAAGAAGCCTCGAAATTTATTGTATTTATCGAGTAGTAGGACCATGTACCTTGAGAGAGCAAAAGGTTACGGGGTTGAAGCCTGAAGAGTGAGGGGAAAGAGGGCCGGCCAAAACATCTTTCTCCCCTCATCCTTCAGGCTTCAACCCCACATAAGCTTACGCTTCCTTAAAGTACTTCGTACCTCCATGTAGCTACCTTTCGCAGTGTGCTTTACCGAACCTAAATGTAGTTGAGCGATGGAAGCTGAGAATGCTGAGACATGCACGCATCGACGTAAATGTATGCGTGACCAACGAGCGGCGACAGAAGTGAGGGTGGCTCACCGACATACCGCCGTTGCTCTGTGTGCGTGTCAGCTAGCGTTGACGTAGTGGGGGTAGCAAATTCCCACAAGGCCCGGCATAAATGAATACCACTCAACCACTGCAGACACAAGGTGGGCCAGGGACTAGCCTATGCTACAGTACGCTCAGTGTCTATTTGCAAATTTATCAACACAACAGTAGTCTCTTCTTACATTTCGTTGTTTGAGATCGTTATTAACTGTTCATATTAAAATAATCGCACTATTTTACCGACAAAACTTTACATTCCAAGTTTATGATAAAATTTATATAAAAACCATATTCGCATAGTAAGCTTCATTCTTCGGAATCATGACACCCGAAAGATTAGTAGTTCTCTATTTCTTGATCAGTTTAACTTTGATTTATTATTGACCATAGTGTTATTATCATTACCATGCATATATGTATAAATGATAAAATATTTCGTAACTATACTTTTTATCTGCAATATATTCTTCGAATATTTTTATTACTATTTATTTATATCCTTTTTAATACTTTTCAATTATATCTTTTGTTTCATTCATTACCTACTTCTTCATTATCCACACACAATTTATACTGATACATAATATATCTTTCTCTCTCTCATTTCCCACAAACAAATATACAATTATGATAATCATTAAACTACAATTTATTTTTGTAGTTTTCATTGTACGTACTACATACTCAATCTTTTATATTTATCTTTCGATTCTCCTGTATACGTCTCTATTACCATTATACGTACTCTCCTTTTATTTGCTCTTTTTTACATTTTCTCTATGTTTAACTATGTTCTATATCTGTATGTATAACTCTACTTTTTCTTAAGAACATTGTTTTTTATTTTGTTAGTTCTTACGACTCTGGAAGGAAAAAACTTTGGAATACCGTACTAATGAGTTTTAAAATGATCGACATGTGCACACAAAACCATATTCCTAAGAAACTTAATTTAAATAGAAAATGGATGAAATAAAAAAATATTAATGTATTACATTTAGCACTTATACTTCGCAATATGCAGTACAAATACAAGGATAGTAGAGATGTATTGTCACCGACTTATATTTTTATATCATTTTATCCGTGAAGTTACGAAGCTGGTACAAAGTACATACCTGTAGGGGGCATATGGCCTGTTTCGAGTTATAACTGTGAAGTTGAGGGGTGGGGGTAAAATGGATGGCTGCCATCTTTACCTGTATAATTGTGACACACATATATATATATATATAATGTATGTGTGTGTGTTATATTGCGCATTTTGATTCACCATGAATGTATAGCCCAAACTTTTAAATAATGTATTTTTTAAATGTATAATGTATATAGCTTATTAAAAAAGTTTTAGGTGCCTATATACCGCTTTCGTATTTCTGTGCTCATTTAATTTGTCTTCATTCACGGTAATCGAATTGAACTAAATATATTAAATTTTCATACACATAATATATATATACAATGTAAAAGATGATGGAATTGACTTCATCTTTTGGGTATATGCTCCCTCCTGGTATACTTCGTACTTCCATGATTTCATTTTTCACTCTCAATATTTAAGTGTATACACATAATATCTCCATATTTATTTTATTTCTTTCTCTTATAGTTTATGTAATTACTTACATTTCTTTCATGATAGTTCGCAGATGGATTGTGCGATTATACAAAAGATATAGCTATTCATATGCTCGAAGATACCAACAATTTATTAAATTTAGAACTTTCGATTCAAAACACATTTAGACTGAAAAATCACCAAAGGATTTCCATGGTAGACTTTAATTAATATACATATCTTATCATTAGAGCATAATAAACTAGTTTTCATTTGTTCCATGTTACTGTTCTATTTACTGCTTCTATATAGACATTTATTTTTTAACACAAAATAACGATTAAACATGTATCATTTTCCAACTTTGATTTTCTCCATTTTCTTGTCTATGAATTTATTTCGATTTAATATTTGCATGTACATATATAAATATAACTCTATTTTTATATAAACATTCTTTCCTCTTTATTGTTACTCATTTATCATTTTACTATTTATTTATAGAATAATATGCTTACCGAACTTCTGCAAGGGAATTACGAAAATTGGATAGATCGCATGGCATCTGTTACTGGTGTATTGGTATAGGTTTCTTCTTTAAATTATTTACTCATTACTCATTATTATCGTCATTAACTAACTATTCGTTTTATTTTATATCATCTACCATTATTTACATCCATTGCAATTTATAAGCTGGAATCTATATCACTCTTTATCGAACACCTAGAAAGTAAATGGTTGCAACCGAATGAATACTTAAAATATAGAAAATTCGTCATCGAATTAAGAAAATATATGTCGAAAATTCCAAATCCAGAAATGAAACTACAATCGGAAAACGTTAAATCCATTAAGGCACTACAATCTGCACAAAAGGCAAGGATCATTGATTGAAACGAAAAATTGAATTTCGCAAAGAAACTGTCGGAGAGTCTGCCAGCGGAGCATCTGGAAATAGAGGACCAAGAGAAGTGATGTTGAGTGATTCAAGTTCTGAGGATGAGGAACAATCAAAGGCTTCAGTAAAAATCAGACAAAGGCGCATTTTGGATTCCATAATACATAGTTACTTTGCATATGAAGCAAGTTCCCATCTGGACAATGATTCATCACTTTAAGTAAAAAAATGAAAAATAGAGATTGTTTTGAATAAAAAGGTCGATTTTGTTATGTAGAAGCGGTAAAAAAATAAATTTATAATCGTTTTTTAATTAAATTTGAAGTATATACCGAAGTCAATAAGTTAACAAATATCTGTGCAAAATTTCAAGTGAATCTGTCAAATACTTTTTGAGTTACATTCCACAGCGCGGAAATTTGGTTAACGTTTTGAGAAAAATGCGTTTCAAATTTTTGAACTTAAAAGTTCTCCTTACTAACAATTCTATAGATTTCATCCTTATCAATGTTTAATTTTGCTTACCTCATATACATATATGTATGGAATATTATTTAAACAGCTAATTATGTACAAACCTTATTAGGCCAAAAAAATCATAAGACAAAACTGCGCACTCGTTTTCTTATTTCAAGCCCTACATGCATTTTAAGAGTGTAGCTTCGATAGCTTTATAAAGACTCTTAAATTATGTTTAGGCTTAAAACATTGGAAATATATTCTTCAGATATGTTAAAGAAATTTTTTACACGAGTCTCCCCCTCTAATTGCGTAAACTTATGAATGTATTAATGCGATTTGTATATGTATGCGTCCCCCGAATCTCCCCTAGAAAGTATTACATAGATTTCTTCCAATTTATTTCGTTTAATTGCATATATATTAATTCATTGATGCGATGCTCACATTAAAAAAAAAAAATGATTTATTATCAAACGAAATATACTTGGCCGAACTATGTCGTGATTTTAAATACGTCGAAATAAATGTAGTTTTTGCTTATACCGCCAAATATAGTTGAAAGATCTCGCTGTCTCAAACACGCGAATAAATTGACATACCTATTAATCTGTATTTTACCACGACAATTTATTTTCGTATTTGAGACAACGAAATCTTTCAACTGTATCCAGCGATATAAGCAAAAACCACATTTATTTCGGCGCATTTAACCTCACTACGTAGTTCAGTCAACTACATTTCGGTTGATAATAAAACATTTTTTTGTCAGTGCAGGGGCAAGAGGTAAGAAAGAGGAGGAGTAGTGTGAGTTTGGCTGGTCGGTTGGTTGCTCCGGGCAAAAAGCTGGCGAAGCGTATGAAGCTAGTGGGTGACCGGCGGCGTGAACAATATCGAACTGTCGGCTCGAGTAAGCAGCGCGTCTCGCTTTTGACCGACCGCATTTCGGCTTGGCGAAAATTGAATTTCCAGTATAGGGGCAGGCAGGCAGGCAGGCAGGCAGGCTGGCAGAGTGCAGACCAGGGACAGCGGTAAGAGCGTGCAGGAGAACAGAAGCAGGAGCGAATACAAGCAGCAGCGGCAGCGGTAAGGTTTGCCAGGGAGACTGAGCTATTTGCGCGGCTTTAATAAGCACGTTTGACGGCGTTTGCTTAACCTTAACAAGCCGGCTAATATCCTGGGGCCTTGCCGTTGCTCGTCGAAACGCGCTCCTAGCTCGCGTCTTCCTATGAACGCTCTTCGTGTGTCTCCGCCGACGCCGCCGACGGCCACCGTCCTCACCACCGTCGGGAATCACCAAAGCTTTTCAAAAGCGAACAAACTCAGTTAGAGAAAGTTGTGCACGCTCTCGGCTAGCCAGCCAACCGGACCCCCGCTTGTGTCTCCGGGACCCACTATATGGATCTAGATACACGGTGCTCGGTGTGCTATAGCTATATATATACATACACCCATCGAGCAGCACGCGTCCACTCGTTGAGCGCTCCTTCCTCCTCCTCGTTTCGAGCCCTGCTGATCCTCGACCCTCCCAACGCGCTCATCCTTCTCTATGTATATATACATATATATATATATGTATGTATATATAGCATACTTGAAACTTGATGCTATCATGCGTGGCCCACATCACCGCACTGCACCCTCGGTAATCCCTAATTAGCTCTCTATACTATAACGCCATTTCTCCTAGAAACACTGCGTGGAAATGTTTAGCGGAACAGCGGCTCTTAATTATTCATCAGCCACCGCAAGAAAGCCTTAATGAACTACGTAACATAACGCAATCCCTGCTAGCTTCCATCTACAGGCTTTCCTTTCACCACCATCATCCCTCCACCCCCACCCCCTTCTTCTTTATCCGTCTCTCTTTCTCTCTTGGATTCTCTTGGAAATTATGCTATGGTAAGTTTATATATATATATGTATATGCGTATTCCGTGTGATACTCAACTATTTACCACTAACGTAGCAAATTATCGATCTCTCCCTCTCGCCCAATGAGCCTTTCGACTATTGATTTTCTTCCGAGCTACGGCAAAAACTGATAGCTTCGGACGATGGACTTATTACGTCCTGTCGTTCCGAGGATTTATTACTTCGGAGAAAATAGGGATCCGTGACCTCTGTCAGAAATGTCTTCCACCACTTCTAGGTTAATTGTCCCCGCATTGTGCGTTATTAACTTTTGACATGGCAAAGAACTGACTTGATCCATTTCAAAAGTTTTTTATTTGCAAAATTCTTTTCGTATAAAAGCGAGAAATCTTAGGGCTCAACGGTGTACTGTATATAGTAAGTTTGTACAGGCGTGAGACTCCTGTGATTATAGGTATTATTTAGTTTACAGGCGAGTGATGTAGCTCTAGCTGCAAATGGGGATCCTCTCTATAGCACACCTTTGTCATTTACAGCAAGTTGTTCGACGTTGGAGTCACCTCGGGGAGCCGAAGCTTCCCACGAGTTCATTTTATTTGCAGTTCGAGGCTTGGGTAACCATCTAAAAATTATAAGAATTAGTATATCGAAATTGATATAGGCTATCGTATAGTATAGAGGGTACCTGTGAATTATTGGGGAAAAGAGGTTTATGTCGACGGACGCAGGATCCCTTGGTCCAGTGAGGAAAGAGACCAAAAGTCCTGTAATAATACTGAATAGCACTCCTATCAAGGACACCCAATGGTAGGACAACCTGTACATTGGGAATACATCGTCCTCGCTGGAAAAAGAAAGCAGGTTGAATTTATAACAAAGTACAGCATAGGTACGCGTCCAATATTTGCCTGATTCTCGGTTCATCGTTATTGTTATTGTTAATTAACAGCAATGGTCGGAATATTACAAATGAAGTGAGCGTTAATAATTTTTCATCGTCACGCATGAGCAACTAATTTGTTAGCGATCACGCTTGGCCTAATAATATTCATTGGGAGCTGCTCACTTGTGATAAATAAATTGGTCGAGGAACGCTTGGCTGACATTTCCTGGACATTGGTCGACCGGTACGGGCAGCTTTTTTGCAACTATCGTTCCGGCACTAACTGACGCGTTCGCGCCAAAACTTGCCCAGCCGGCAATCGCGAATCCAACGATGGTACCGACGAATGCACCCTGATTGGAAAAAAAGGGCAAAATAGATTTAATAGCATGAACCGTTTTACTAGCAGAATAATTGCGCGAGCTTCAAATTGTTTTTTCACCTTGGAATTTGACCAGGGAAACAGCATGCCCAGAGTGAAAACACCGAAGGAGGTGCCAGCGGCTATAGCTGCCAGTCCATTAGTCACCTAAAACAATAATAAGAAAAAAGAAGAATAGAGAAACTTTTGCAGTAATAACCACCTCGACGCTCGGGATACTCGTGTATAGGCGCAGCTGGGCATTTCTTATTGGACACTTTTGACTCGGGCTTACCACCAAGACTCCGCCGAGCCTTTCGACGAAAAACACCAGTCCCAGAGCGATAAAACCCAGCAAGACTACTATGCTTTTCACGAAAATCGACGCACACCGCTCATTAGGCTTCATTTTGAAGGATCCTTTCACAAAATCCTCCAGCAATACCACGGACGTCGAGTTCAGGCCCACTGACAGGGTACTGTGAAAACGATAAGCAACGTTTAAAAGCATATCGGTTTATTAATTAATATAAACATATATTTGCACCCATAACGATTGAAATAACGCTACTAATTTATAATAAAACGTGTCAGGTGGTGGCTTTGTCTTTAATGAGCAACTAATTATTAATAATTTTACGTAATTGTTACGCGTAATTAATCCTTGTACCTGTTAACTTTTCAATTATAAACTCGTGGCTGGCAGCTTGTAAAATAAATTATTATTAAACGAGTTGGGTATTTGATTAATTAAGGTCGTTTGATAATTGGCAAAACATTCTATTAATTATGCATAAATGTTGGCGTGATACTCACCTGAGCGCAGCTCCGAAGATACCGGAAATAAAAAGGCCGGGTATTCCATATAAATTACCAGCTATTTCCATGACAAAAGCCGGTAGCATCTGATCGTCGGCCGCGACCAGACCACTAGCCCGAGGATCGCATTTCGGCGGGGCCCACCAGGCTAATAGAACTAATCCGCACCAGCAACAAATTGATTGGAACGTGATTACGCCAATGGTGAACAGCACGATGGATCTATAACACACGCGTGTTCAGTCGATCCAACTTTTGCGAACCTCTGGTAAAAATCCTATACAAAAAGAGAAGAAAATACTTACAATTGGCAGCTTTTTAAATCTTTCAAAGCTGTGTAACGCTGTACCATGGTCTGATTGACAGCGATGTAAGAGGCGCAATAGAAGAAGGAGCCGAACAAAACTGACCAAACGGTGTGTCTCGTGTAAAGCGACGGATCGAAACTGAAACATTTTTCATTCAACTTCCTTGTCGAGAATGAAAATTTTTCCAAAATCTACCCAAACGTCTTACTTGAAAAATTCTATCCTGTTCATTTCTTCGGCTGTCTTCCAGATTCGAGTTGGGCCGTCCAGCGACCAAGTGCCTATAATCGCCACTGCCAGCATGGCCAATATCATTATTGCTACTTGAAGGGTGTCCGTCCATACCACAGCTCTGATGCCTCCCTAAAAATCATACAATTTTCCCCTACATCTCATTTTCTTCCCTATACATTAAGAATCTTGCGCTCAATCCTCTTATTTATTCCCTCGCCAAAAACTCGCCGTTTACTCTTAAGTACTCTGATTTAATCAAGGATCTAGGTTGGATGAAGCGCGCCCGGCTGCACGTCTATAAGAAAATATTTGCATTGGAGGGCGAAAATGGCCAAAATGGCGGAGAGAGTATGACTATCGTGCTAATTTCGCGCTAGCGGGGAATCCTCATCGTGAAATTCTCCAGAGATAACTGGAGTTCCTGGTCGATGGCGGAGTAGGGATTCAGGGGTAGAGAGCCAGGAGAGTCCGAGCAAAACAATTTTCGGGAGACAATGCCGCGAAGAAACTCGCGAACCCACCGAAATGTTTATGGACGGAAACTGAAAGCTCGACAATGGCTGGTGGGAAACAATAGCGAAGCTAGCGGCGGCCCGTCGAGTGCCTCTTGGAGAACGGCGCGCCGGCAAATCACAAAGCTACCCGCTCAACTGATTAATCACGCCCTCGCACGCGTCTAATTATACCAGCAATTTGTTAAACCTCCAATTAATTAGAATTTATCGCGTTAGAGTGACTCTTTTGCACAGTTGTTTCCTGCTATATACAGCGGCGCACCACCACATCCCGCCCCTGTTCTCTCATGCTCCTCAATTTTAATTAATTACTGTTTACCATAAGACCGCGAGCAAAACCTTAAGGCGTTCTTTCATCCCCCTCTCTTTCCAGCCTCCGATTTTTTCCTTTTTTAACCAAGCGTCAATAGTTTTCACTCGTTATAAATATATCATAGCAGAGCTTCGGAAGAGACCGAACGCGATCTAAAGTTTTCGATATGGAGAGATTTGAATATTTTTTTGCAGATTTCCATCGTTATCGATCGTCGGTACGAGGAACGCTCTGCAATACCTACCGGCTGGAGAACGCGCGAGGTCGCGGGAAAGAGGATAGCTGCTATATCGCGTTATCTCTCGAATCGCTCGAATCTCTCTCATTCTCTCTTTTGACTCGGCTTACTTTGGTTTGGTTGGCTTCTTTCTCCCCACTACCCACTGCCACTTGATGGCGTCTCTGGAGTGTAGCCACCTCCAGAGATCCGTTAGTCAACTTTTTAGGATTCAGTGCTCGATTTTCAGATATCAGCCTTACGCTACTGCTTGTAAATACGATAAATATTGTACGTAAGAACGAACCGAGGAGGTCTGTGAGAAAATTGTGAATTCTTCGTTTCGCGATAAAGTCTGACGTGCGTTTGTCATCGAGGTAAACTGTTTGTTTATATAGATTCAAAGTCCGGTCAGATAAATATGCAATAGTTTATCATAGAGTTAGTGATCTTTCATTATGGAGAAATATAAAGTTGAATTGTCGTTCTTGTAAAGCCATTTGTTTTCCATAATTGTTGTTTTACATGTGTATACATTCTCGTGTGCAAGTGTATAGAAGAAACAACTGGAGTTACGTGTGAAGCAATTTATAGATACTCTTAGGTCGAGATACGAGCAGGTTCTATGCTGAATGAATAAAGTACGGCTTTGTTCTACCCGAACTCTTCTTCGTTGGAATTCCAATAGAATATTTACGTAGTTGTAAATAGTATATCAATCAGGGTCATCTAATTCAATTAAAAAAAAATAACCTATTTAGCATTTTCATGATTGCCTCTCTTGATAATTTGTATGTACTTAAGTATGATTTAACCAAACGCGCCATCTTTGTTTTCGAACAACATTATCTAGACTAATTGAATGCCCGTGTTTGCTTCTTGCACAATAATTATTTATTCGCTTTTGATCGTGTCAGATTCAATATTGTTTTATTTAAATTTCAGCACGTTCCAATTTGAAATTGATTAATTTTTATTATTTAATTTTGTCTTGTCTGTTTGTGCACTGCCTCTTACGAACTTTGCCCTCTTTTTTCTCCCCAGAATATTAACTAGCTAATTGTGTTGATTGTTGTGTGAAAATGGCACTTTCCAAGCCATCGCAAATGTTTTACAATCTCGCTGCTGCATATTTCGACCAACTTTACACGCATCCGCTCAGGACCAAAGCACTAACTAGGTGAATTGTATTTTTGCTTCTTAAACCGTCTACTTTTCGTAACACAGATATCGTTATTGAAATCTGAAGAATCGAAAATTACCTGGTAAATCATAATTAAATATATGTTCCGACAGGAAAATCTAACCATAAATATCTTTCAGTTGCGTAATTGCGGCACTGGGGAATTATGTATCGCAACATATCGTCGGTGTAAAAAAAATTAGCGAGGATAGCATACTAGCGTTTGGATTATTTGGGTAGGTTTGCAAATAGAACAGTACATATATAGTGATTTGAGAAAGATAAAGAAATATTTTGTGCGAAAATATACATTGAAATTTTGCAGATTACTCTTCGGGGGTCCTTTGCCACACTATTTTTATCAATACGTATTTAAATTGGTGAAAAATCCTTATGGTGTTCTGTTAATAGAGAGGCTTATCTATACACCATGTTTCCAAGCGCTCTCTCTGTATCTGTTATCAAGATTCGAGGTAAATATGAAATAAATTAGGAGATCAAAAACTCGGCGGACTCGAAATCTACAATAGATAATTAAATTCTGCGAATTACAGGGGAAAACACACGCTGCGGCCAGTGAACAGCTGAAAAAGCTGTACTTGCCTGTTCTTGCCGCTAATTTGGAGATCATCACGTTACTACAATACATCAATATTAAATTCGTCCCTCCTATGGTAATAATTTATTTAGCGAATCTATTACGGCATAAGAGAAAAATCACGGAAGTAAAAAAAAAAACGATTTTGCTTAATTTCAGCTACGAGTTTTAGTATCCAATTTGATTGGCTTTTTCTGGGTGATTTATTTGGCAAAGAAGAGAGCAAGAGCCGCCACTGCCAAGGACTGTCCGGAGAAGAAAAAGCCTGGTATCGACCGCCGGTAAACTGCTATGCCTATTTGTTTATAATTTATAAAGCTATTTTTACTTGTGTGATTTTTGTATCTGAATGCTGATGTTTTTAATGTTATCTACACATTTTTATATGCTCAGGTTTAATAAATTGTTGATCGAAAATGAACACTTTTATAACATACTTATCTTTATTACTTACCAAAACTGTGTAGAACACGCAAATCCCGCACACGACGGCTCCAATTATGTGTATATTTATCCCACTCACTGAAACAATACACATTCTTTGGAATAAAACGTGAATTTTAATTATTTTCGAAGCAGTTCAATGAATTTTATCAATTCTTTTGTTTTAATTTAAAATTGATAAGCCTGCTCATATTGCTTTTATTAAATAATACCTTCGTTCAGAGCCAGTGCGGGTACGTAGATTACTATTGATTGGTAGAGTACCTAAATTTTTTTTATAAAAGCAGGATGTAATTCAGTTTTAAAACCTCCTAAAATTTTATTCTTTTAATACTTACTATGTCGAAGACGAAAATGAATGATATTAATAGTCGCACTTCTCTGCTAAATCTTATCTCGAGGTACTGAAACGAATAAATAATCTTGTTGAAGAGCAGTTTGGTATAGCGAGTACATTAAAAAAAATTTTAAACAGCGATCGACTGAAACATACCTCGTAAACCGAGTTGAGTTGTAGTTTGACAAAAACTGGTAGGTAAATCGTCATTACGACCAAACCAGCCATTATCATCGAGATGATAGTTATCCAATACTGGGTACCGAAATTGTAGATCTCTGATGGCGTGCCCAAAATCGTTACACCGGATATAAAGCTAAAATATAAAAAAATTATATGAGGGAAAAGTGTGCAGAAAAAACTTTGTTACTTGGTGCACTCATACCTGGCAATGAGTGATGCAGAAACTGGGACCAAGGACATGCTCTTGCCCCCTAACAAATAATCCATGGTAGTGATTTTTTTTACCCTCCTGTATTGCCATATTCCAGCGGCTGCAGAAACCGTCAGCATAAGTCCGAAAACCAACCAGTCTGCCCAGTGAAAATATTTCCGTATTTCTTCAGCCATGTTGATCTTTATCCAGATAATAGGAAAATGTTATTAAGCTCTCTGGTCTACAAAAGATAAACGATAAGGTGGGAATGAAATTTCTGTCATAATATCAATCTTTTATGCTTGGAGAAATATTCCTTTACGTTTTAGTGTGTCCTTTTTATCCTCTCTCTTTCATCACGGATCTAATCTGCAATAAATAAATCAAATCAAATGAAATTATTACAGCATTACCCATGACCATTGTTTCAATTGTAATAATTTTAATCGAAGATAATTCACGCACAGCCTCTCTTGGTTTTTATCTAATTCTACTTAAAAACCAATCGCATACCTCATTTATATTCTTTCAAAATGATATTTCGCGGCGCTACACTGTTATTTCAAACTAATCAGGATGGTACCTCGTTAACTACTGCAGAAACAGCAGATGAGTACCGGAATATTAGCCTTAACGTTCGTAATTGAACTCTATAAAATGAAGGAAGATAACGGTGACGATGCGAAATGATTTCTCTTTCCCTCTCTCTCTCTCCATCTCGCTTCTCTGCTTAATAGATTGTAAGATTACCAAACCTTTAACGAGCATTGCAATAAAGTGTCAAATGGTTGTATACAAGACAGCGACCAGTTCAAGTGTGCACAGTTCTGCTCTATATTTTCTTCTTTTAGATAATGAAAGCAAACTTTATTCTTGTTTAACTATTGAGTTCATCGATAACGCTTCATTAACCCTATCAAGGATAATATTGTCACACGTGTTTGTGTGTGTGTGCTGGTCATTCTAATTTTATCTATTTTTTTTTTTCAAGTATTCCACGTGCAAAAAGTTAAAACCTTTTGGAGAACAACTCACTATAAAAGTACTTGCTGCAATGAAGGAGAAAAAAAAATCTCTTATGACGTTACGAAGGAAACTAATGAAATAAAGAATGCAACGACTTTCTATCACTTTAGAATTCATCCCTAAAAGATATAATGCAAATAATTCTTTGACGTTTCGATAAATTTAAAAATATTACAATGCACCGTTTGAGGTAATTATTAAGGTCGTCTTATTGAGTAAAATATTTAGAGAATGACTTTAGATTGGCATTCAAATCTTCAAACTATTAATGTGGAATAATTAAACCATTGAAAAATAAAATGGAGATAAGCAACAGCTGGTATACTCCTGCACTTACCGACAAATCTCATATGCTGAAGAAACCTCGACAGTAGGTATCACTATAGTTAAATTTAGCTTCTTTGGAAATGACACGTGAAGAGTCGAATCTACTAAAAAATAAGAAGTTAGAGTAGACGTGAACCGAGTATTGGAGAAAACGTTTTCGACCGATTATACTACTTTCTTCCTTACGCTCAACTATTTTTATCAATTGTTCAACGATACTTGTTAAGGAGATAAAGTCTAGAGTGAAAATTGTTTTCAGTCTTTGGTCTATCTAACAATGGCCAATATGTTTGATTAGTTGTGAATTTATTTGACTTGCCTCATGCGCCGAGATTACGTGGTGCTGCAATTAGGAAAGACCTTGAAATGATCAGCTGTTGATACAATGTATAAGTTCTGGCTTCCTGCCTCTAAAATTCATCAAAATTTAATAAAAATCTTTAAGTAAGATTTTGAGAAATTTCTCCTCTTTGAAGTAAACATGAAAATCTCTGTCGCGTTCATCAAATGAAATGTAAAGAGATTAATTTGATTCTTATTTCTAACAGAGTGAGATTTTTCATATAGGATCTAAAAAGAATTTGAATTCCAGTGTCTGACAAAGTCTCACCTAATTTGAACTATAGCACAAAACTCGTTTCTCCAGCCACTAAGTATTTGGTGGAAAGAGGATAGCCTCTAAGCCCATTTGGTTCAAATTTCTTGCAATTGCTTATTTAGCAATCATTTAATTAAATCGAAAGTTGGCATTTTTTTTTACTTTACAACACTTGATTCTAAACGAAATTGTTAAAATACCGAATTTGGTAATTATTATTATTTTACGTAAAATTATCTTAACAATATTAATAAAATCAACAATTAAAAATGTTTAAAAATAACAAAAAACATTATACTGCTCAATTTAAAATATACAATAGACGGTCGCACTATTAAAATTTATTGTTTAAAGTCCGGAATGAAATTTATTTACAAAATTTTTAGTTGAAAAGATTGTTAAAAAGGAACATCTAATTTCGTAAGTATTCCTTGCACGTTCCACTCATTCTTGTAATTTTTAAAATATCGTCTTTATCAATTATTAACGATTATCGAAGATCTATCTTCAGGGTTAATGCACACGAGTCTTTGCACCGTCACTTTCCAACAAACTATCCTGCTTCACCGTAAACCGTTACGTTTTGTATCTCGAAGTTAAGTCAGTTAAGGTGTACCGAACGACCATTCTCAATCCCCACCATTCACTTGCGCGACAGCTATCATTTGTACTTACTGAGATAAAGCAAAACATAAACCTCGTTGAAAGAAACGGAAAAAACAATCTTCATTTAAAGCGACAATTTTGATTGGCAAATTAATAATTAACCATTGCTTTGTCAATAGGAAAAAAAATTCAGAATTGGCCAGAAGCTATGGTGATGAGATAATTGGTTCGTTTTAACTTTCACTTGTATTGAAATAACTCTATTGAAAACGTAACAATTACAAAAGAATTAGATAATTGACGCATAACAATGATAGTTTAAAGAAACATAAATAATTTTATCTTTTGTACAGGATGCGTGCACTACCGCACAAATGAAAAATGCCGTATCGGTAGTAAACACAAGATCGATCAAATCGAAATTTAAATTATTACTACCATTTATTAAAATATTAGTAATGCATGTCCTGCACATTTAAAGCCTTATGATGAAGAGCGAGTTCACTAAAAATTTTAATAAACGTTGGTAATTACTTAAAATTAGTCTTTATCCATTTCGTATTTGCTCTGGGGATACAACATTCTTCTGCCGTACGATAGCGCAACAAAAAGTATTAACGCCGATAAAACATTGTATTTCTGAAATGTTTTTATTAAAAATTGCACTTATAATGAGATTGTGTATATTAATTATTACTATTTAAATGCAAACAATTAAATACAATCAAATGATCTCATTAGGTGTAAAGGATGACTCTTTATGCGATGAAATTTTCATATGCATGACTTTAGGCCATGGTCACTTATAAATAATACACGAACTATTGTTTTCAGAAAGTTTTGATAATCTTATAATATACAAATATAAAAAGTTTCTGCAGTATGTTCATGTACGCGACTTCAATTCTCTTTCATATACTATAAATTATTAATTTTCTTTTATACTCATCTATTATTTTCAACCATAAATATTTATTAATAAATTCGTAATGTTACAATGACAAACACACACCTAGTTTAAAAAACGCTCCTAGTGATAAATATTAAAGTAAATGATATTCGCTTCATTTCAAGAGATTTTTAATTTATCGCTCGGAATGTTTGCATTGTTAAATCATAATTCCCAAAAGTGTCTTTGCAATTTCCTGAAATTAAAGTAGCAAATGGAATGTATTTGCAATTAAATTTTTGGATTAAAAATGTTCAGCGCGTTTCTATAAACATTCATGAGCTGTTTTGAGTAGCACATGGTATATACATATCACTTTAATGAAATAGTAAATTAACTGAAAACTGTTGTTTACGCTAAATTTAGATATATTCATGAATAAAAATACTAAGATTATTTCTTGGTTGATTTATAAAGACACGTATATGAGAGTGATGAATTCTGTATACGTTCATATCATTTTATGAATAATCAATCACAGTCTTTGATGTCTCCCTTCTCCGAATAACCAGAGACAGGCCCTGTCTACAATGTAGGCGAACGCAAAATCCGCAATTAATATTTGTACAAGTGTCATGCGGAACTGTAAAAGGAAGTATTTTTGAATGAAAAGAAATTCTTTGGAAATTTAAGTAAATTATTAGCAAGACTTACTTGAGACGGGAAATCTATAATTTCGAATTGTACAGCAAGCCCTGGAAAAATTCCACAAGCCAAAGAAAGGATAACTGCAGCACTACCTATGAGGCTGTATAACAATGATTTGTTTTGCAGCAAACTCTCCATATATGGCTGCCCCTATGGATAATCAAAATAAATATACATAGTAAAAAAAATATTTTAATTAATTTAATGATTTACCCTGTAATTAATGGCAAATGTGGAAACTTGAAGTGCCATAGATATAATATAAACTGTACTATTGATCAAATTAGCTTCAAAAGGCTCTTCTTCTTTAGTGCTAGGTGTAGAAGCACTTTCCGTTGCGTTATTTTTTAAATCGAAAATTGAAGATAATTTTTCATCTCTAAACAAAAAAATATATACTTTTAAAGTTTTTACTACTTTGGTTTGATATTCTTCTGTAAAAAGTAATACACTTACTTCGGAGATAAGATTGTAGCTTCTCTAACTAAATAAACGAGACACAAGAAATGAACAGCAAACTGTAGTAAAACTGTTGCGATAGTGTATAAATTAAAGATATTAGGCAATGGCCTTTGTTTGGATAAAACTTTCAAAGGCTTGGAGCGTGATATGAATAGGAAACAAGCAGCTAATAAGATACCCTGCAACGTTGCTTGGGCATCACTGAATTTAATTCCATCTAAATATAATACTGACTGACTATAAGCTAAAACTAAGGCGTTCAACGCTAAAATTTTAAACATTTGCAGCGTTGTAACTAATGTGCACCTTCCTTGTTTTATTACATGACATACTGAAAAATATAATCAAATTGGTTAGCATTTAAAACTAGTTTGGTTATATAGCCAAAAGGAAAAAGTACTCACTGCACTGAATAGAAGACATTTTACTGGTAAAAGGAGCAGCGATGGAAGCATCTCCTAATTTTATAACAAGAGATTGGTCTTGCTCCTCCATTTCTTTCAATATTTTTTGTATTTTTGCCTGCGCGTTGGCATGCTGTTGCTGCCGAGAAGTAAGTCTTGGTCCGTTTATACTTGCTGGATTATTGGTAATTGAAGTAGAACTTGGGTTATTGGATGACTCTTGCTTGTCCGATCCAGTACGCTCAGTAGGGCTAGATAAGATAGCAACACCTGTAGAAAATAATTATAATGCTATATATATGATTTCTCTCAATTACTAGTAACAAATGAATTAAAATCTTATTAACGTACCAACTTGTGCGTGCTTCAAAGCTCCAACATCATTGGTTCCATCACCACACATTAATGTATTATATCCTAAACTTTGCAAAGTCACAATAATAAATTCTTTTTGTTTAGGAGCACAGCGTGCAAAGATAACAATATGTGGCAACAATTTATGAAGCAGCTCTTTCTCTTTATTTTTAAGATAAGCTAAGCCTTCGCCTGTAACGCATAAAGCGAATTCTTTCCAAATTTCTTTGCCTTTTATACTCACATTAGTAGATTCTAAAGGTATTTTTTTGGTTTGATCTACACTTTCCCAGAACCATTCTCCGATACTCTCCGTAAGAATAAGAGTAACTGGTTTTTTAGTAAAATGTAATTCTCGGCTAACATGACAAGCTGTTAATGGATTGTCCCCAGTTATCATTACCACCTAGAAAACATTTTGTTCTTTAAATCAACAGACCTTTATAACTCAAAATATTAAGCAGTAGTATGAGAATTGAAACCTTATGCGATGCGTTTAAAATTTCTTTTACAACAGCCTTAGAATCATGTTTTAGAGGACAGCTGATTATAACGAATCCGGCAAAACTGAGATTTTTTTCTATATCTTTACGAGACAGTTCTCTAACTTCTTGTGCGGTTAAATTACTAGGAAGCTTGCAGTATCCTAACGCCAGTACTCGAGCTCCACGTCGAGAGAGGGATAAATAAATAGAATCATAATTATTAGGTATGGAAGACAGCTGAAAAATGTTTATACGTTATTTACAATTTGTAATGCAATATTATTTACAAGACATACCATAGTCTTAAGAGTTTCCGGGGCTCCTTTAACAGTTACGATATATTGAATTTCCGAAGATCCAGGCAGCGAATACCCTGCAATGACCGACATCCTTTTCAAAGATGATGAGAAATGGTGTCTATGAAAAATTTTTAAGACTGAGTATTTCCCTCTTCTCGCTATCACAGAATCACCTAAAAATTATTAAATTTTTAAGATAAATTCAGTACTGGGATAGACGTACTATGGTATAGCTTACAATACGGACCTTTAGTGAGATGCCAATCTACAGCATTTAATGTAGCTTTCTCAAGTGGATCCCCAACTATTCCATCCTCTAATTGAACTAACGAATGGCACGTTGCTAAAACTTGTATACTTTCCGTGGGAGCGTCTGATAATTGTACCACTTCTTCTTTGCCACTGAGCAATTGATAAAAAATTAGACATTAAAATATAAAACAATTGAAAAATGAAAATTCGTACTTAATGCCAGCCACGCCCTCCACAATAAGATTATCACTAGTTAGAGTACCAGTTTTATCAAAACAGCAAATTTGAACTTTACCAGCAAATGGAATTCTAAAAGGTTCTGTACAAAATACTCCTAAAATATATCAGGATTATTATAAATATTTGAAAAATAAATGTACTAAAAAAACTTACAGTTTTTGATAATTACCTAGTTTAGATAGAGCTAATAAAGATGTATTTACAGCTAAAGAGAGTTCAATCGGAAGTTCTGGTGGTATTACAGATGTTAAAATTAGAGTACACTCCAAAAATAAGTCATATTTATTTCTGTTAGGATCCGCACTTCCTACAAATTAAAATTATTTTTCAATTCTACGATGCCATTACCGAAGAACTTTTAATGCTTACCTTTAATCCAAACATAAGCAGCAGCTGCAATCGCAAAGATGAGAAGAAATAGAATGAAACCGAATGTCTCTAAATTATTTGCAGTGACACGTTTAACACCAAATAAAATTGTTCTCAATAGTTTTCCTTGGGATGTTGAAAATCCAGTACGTAACACATAAGCAATACAACCATTGTCAGTAGCTGTTCCAATAATTTTTAATAAAAAATATTAGCAAAGCTGCTGAATTATAATTATAAGTCAATGACATGTTTAATACCTCTAAAACCGCCATTATTTTTACTTGGTGGTGTATGCTGAACTACTTTTGTGCCACCAAAAAGCACATGTAATTTGTCATCTCCTTCTATATCTAGGTCTTTATCTAAATCTATTTCTTCTATCGACTCTTTCATTTGGGGTACAGATTCACCTTAAATGAATTAAAGTTTAATTAATATTTTATATTTAAAATCATTGTTCATTTCTTAATTTTATGATTACCAGTTAACATGCTTTCATCCACAATACAAGGACCTCTTAAAAGTAACATATCACATGGCACTAAATTGTCATTCTGAGATCTGGTTATTGAGACTATATCTCCAGGAACCAATTTATCTGTATATATCTGCCTCCAGCGTCTATTTCTGTAAACCTTTAAAGAATAAACTTTTAAAATGGAAAATATATGTTGAAAAAGGTCTTAAAATGAAACAAAATACTAACATTTATCATGTACGGTACATTTCCCATTTTTCTAATTTCAGCCATATTTCTGATTTGCTGCTGTACAAGCGTACATTCGAACATTATTAACATAACAAGAGTAAAAATGCTATAATACCAATATTTATCCAAACACCACAAGGCTACACAGAATACTTGAAATACAAAAAATGGTGCAATAGCTCTTTCTTTAAAAAGTTCTCTAAATTCTGGAATAACCATATCCAACCTATAAAAATACATTCATTAAAAAATATCTGATACTATAGCATACAGTATGTATGATATTTTATTATCAGCTTACTTATTTTGTCCATATTTTTCCTCTGCAGCAGCAACTTCCTTCTCGTCCAAATATCCTTTCCATTCGTGATATTGACGTGCAGATTTATCAATAGGAAATTGCAGACCTCTGAAGGACTCTTTTGCAGGATCCCAATAGTATTTGGTTTTTTGAAAAATGAACCAAGGATCTTGTTCATTCTTGTGGTACAAAAAGACCAATTCTGAACTGCCATTATTCGGAGTAGGAACCACCTTTGCTACTGTTGCTTTGTAAGGATTTTTCTCCTATAACACATAACATACATAGCACATAATAGAATGTTAGAGTAATTGATCTGCCATTCCACCTATGAAAACAACATCAACCACACAACAAAATATAAAAATATCCTTAGGGGAGCTAATGAAACTCAAATTTCGCGCGTTAAAACCACGTGATAGAAAATTTAGCAGAAGATTCAGGCTGCCACGTTTACATAGCCAGCTGGTTTGAAAAGAATCTGAGAGATTAAGCACTATAAGAGCGTTGTCACGCAGTAATTGAGAAGGCAAAAACTCACCGAGTTAAAATTCAACAAAGTGTGTACGTGCACGGACCACTGGCAACAGAGGCAGATGAAAATGTGAAAGACGCCAAGAGCAGCAATGCCAGCTAAGCCAGCATCGTAATATTCTTCGACGCCATAGACAAAAATCCAGCTATAAATCCACACAGAATACAGAATTAGGAACGGTAAAACGTAGCCATTAAACAATAATTTTCGTTGATTGTAAAGGCTGACGGATTGCACGAGATCGTCAATTCGATACGATGAACCAGCCGCCATGATTACGCTTCGTTTCCAGCAACAGCGCTACGAGCGTTTCACGTTTCACCGAGGAATCAACCGAATTAACGCCGAACGAAGATTCTGTCCCTTTCTCGCTCTCTCACTCTTTCCCTCTCTCTAATATGACTTGTCGATTTTAAGCCACCTCTCTAATTTTCTAATATTGAAGTATTTTTAATTTTTATAATATTAACTTTTGAAATTTATTTTATGACGAAGCTTTTGCCTTAATATTTATTCGAAAAACTTGGTGAATCCTTGTTGTCGGATGAGTGCATTACTCGGTCGGTATTCCTTTAAATAAATTACCCCCTCCAACAACAACAACCCTTTGGTAACTAATTCGTATCGACACACGAAGGTGGGTTTACCAACGTTTTCCTAAAATTTGTTGGCACTAAATTTAATATTTCAATTAGATGCTCAAACGATAAATAAAATTATAAAGGATTTTTTACTTTAGTAATATGAGTATTCGTGGATGCATTAAAAAGCGAGAAGGTAATTGGAAAAATCGCTATTGGCTTGTGGAAAATCCACAAATAGCCCACGTTGCATTTTCATATGACTCACGTATCGTTTCTGATATCATCGATTAGAGACTGTATTACATTTCAGTATAATTAAATTTCACGCTATACCATGCGTTTCTTTTTATGAGAAAAGGCTTTTGTGATTACGTACAGGGCTTTGTTCAAAATTACAGAGGAAAATCCATCATCGTATCTTTTTTTAAAAAGAATATAACGCTAAGAAAAACAATAATAGTAGAATAGAAAATAAGAATGTAAAAGAGTTTAGTAAGGTTGGAAAGAGGTTGTGGTAGGGGAATAAACAGAGATCTGAGAGTATTTAGCGTTAATAGCGTAAAAACTGAGCGTAATGGGCTGCAGAAAAAGTGCAAGAGGCGAGATGGCTGAAGGTCGTGCAATCGTTGTTACGAAGTAAGATGTACAAAATTACTTCAACTATTGGAGTAGGGCGTTAAGTTAAACAGCGAAGCTTATATGGGGGGATACGAGTACACACAGTAGTAGTAGACCAGTGAAAGTGTAGCCCCACCTCCAAGGATGTATCTGGAAGTCGTGCACACGTTTGGTCTGGGTAAGATCGGGCAGCGTCAACGCATCTAACTCGCTAAGGTAGGCAGTCGGGCGCAGGTAAGGTCGTCGTTCTTGAATTCGACGAACGCAAATCGCGTTCAACTCTGGTCACGACGACAGCCCGGGCTTTTACCGCTCTGCGATAAATTTCAATACTGTCAAATAAAGTCAATTTCAACGGGTCGCTCAGTTACTAGTCATTTCCCTATTCTTATATATATATATATATATATATATCTATACAAGTGCAGTATGCGTTGTTGGTGAAACCAGAGAAAAAAGGGAATACACGAAAACTATAAATATTACAAGATTTAGTTTCGTCGTGACAAATATTCTATGGAAGAACAATAGTTGACCAGGGACTAATGAAAAAGTGAAGAAGTTGGAACTATGAACCAAATCGGTTGGCTTCGAATAAACTGGAGGTCGTTGATCATCGAAAACTCTTCTTCCGGTTTAGCGCTAATTAGTTTCTAGCGGTGCCATTCTCCACGTGTTCATCGCCGTTAAATTTCGGCGGGATTTTTGTGGATTAAACAGTGTTCGATTCCGCTAAACGTGGCCGGACGCGTAATAATCGGTATCTCGGTCTTCCCCAGCGTTTCTGTCACGCAAACTTAATTATGCGATCAGGTATCTCGTCGTTGCTTAAAACACCTGCGTCCAACTGAAAGAGTACCAGACAAAAGTGCACATTGGACGACACAAACAAATATTCTGCTTGGTTCTTATCTCTCTTCGTAAACAAGTGAATCAAATTTTAATCCTGTAGCCTCCTGCATTCCGATCGATATCCGGAAGAAAATCTACTCGCTTGTTGTTTCTTCGCCGAAATGATATTGGACCCAAGCTGGTCTTTGCTTCTGGTAAGACTCGACACTTTTTTATTATTAAATTTGCAAAAATCCGTATAATCTTGTGCTGCACTATGATCGATACCCTGAAGAAAGCCAACTTTTCTGTTATCTCTTCGCCGAAATGATATTGAACCCAAGTGATGTTTGTTTCTGGTATAAGATTCGATACTTTTTTCAGTTAAACTTGCAAACAAGAGGGATTGTAAGGTAGAAGAATAGAAGAGAAAAGTTAGAGGACGTTTCTTGGAAATGTTTAGCAGCGCACGCGCGTGAAAGTTTATCATTTGGGCCACTCGGGCTTGGCGGTCAAACGTGCTATATACATTAGCTCTGTGTTTAACCCGGTCAGGGAATAACAAACGGATTGGCCCGGCCGGCGTAAAAGCCCAGCCATCGAACTATAAATCTACTAGCATTGGAGTATACGCGCGGCGCGTCGATCTATGTCGTTTGAAACAGCATGATGATAATGCAGAAATAATAATTAATTTCGCATCGAATCTTTCACTCCTCGCTATTCCCATTCGATAAATTAGTCATGCCCTCTCGGTTCGATTATTTGAAATGCAAATAAGCTCGCGTCAAAGTTTTTCTCTTGGCGAGAAAGGTTTATTGCTAATGAAGAATGAAGGTACCATAAGAAGCTGTAAAAGCTAATGGATCCTTGTAGAGGATTTTTTTATGGCAGATTAGAGGAGAGGTAAAATCTGATTTCTCCGCTAGGTACTTTTTACGAGCTGCTGGGCAGAACCCTGCACGAAGTATGGATGTCCTGGACGACCGCATTACGAGTCTTTTGTGCCGGCGCCTCCTGGACATACGCCAAGATGCGCCAAACCAGGGGATACATTTTGCGAGACCATAGATCATTACCCAAAGTAAGACGAAGCTTGTATATTTCAAAGAGGTATTTTAGTAGTATTATAATTTTATTAGGAATACATATATATTCTATTACTGAATATAAAAGCCACAGCTATACTTATAAAACATTATCCAAAGTAAAATGAAGCTTGTAAGTTTGAAAAAACTATTTTAGTAGTTGCTGTAAATGTGTATTAGAAATACATGCATTGTATTAGTTGCACAGAATCAGGTGTATTGAAAGATTATCCAAATTAAGATGAAGCTTCTATGCTTGAGAGACATTTAAGTACTAATTTTATTAAAAATACATATATTCTATCGCTTGATGAATATATAAAAAGTCAGTTGCGTTGAAAAGATTATTCAATATAAAAAAAAGTTTGTAAGTTTGAGAGATATATGTTTTAATAGTTCCTGCAGTCGTATAAAAAATACATGTATCAGCGACACAGAGTCAAGTTGGAAGAATCATGCATCCAAAGTATATAAGAAGAAACCAGCTTGTAAGGTTGAGAGAACAATTGCCGCAGTTCTAATCGTCTTAGAAGAAATACGTACATTTTATCATTGGTATAGAGGTTAGGTAGGTTGAGAAGAGGAGCGAAAGTAGTCATGAGTAAAGAGAGAGGGAAAGCACGTTTCCCAAAGGATTGTTCATGATTCGCAGAACGTCCGCACGCGGTACATTACGTAAAATCCGCGACTGAGAGATTTATGTCCGCCATACGTGTGGGATTCGTTGATCAGCGTACCATGACCGTGGCCTTGACGATGATTCGCCCTGCTTCCATTGAGCAAATCTGCAAAGAATTGATTTTTTTTTGCAAAAATTACTATTGAATTCTGATAAACCCGTTAAAAATCGGTCTCGCAGCACACGTTGCAGACTGAATTAGACGTAGAATGGAAAACTCGTTAAAATCTTATGATCGATCGATCATGTACAGAGGGAAAAATCTTTTGATCCAAAGAATTCTTTATTTTAATAACGTAAATAAATGTTTATTTAAATTATAGAATTTTGTTCCCGGTGCATTCCTCTACGAGTCTCTCTCTCTCTCTCTCTCTATATATATATATAAATATATATGTATATATGTATATATATATAAGTCAACTAGTCTCTGAATGATCAACGTGTCCTGATCCGAAATATCAAATTATCCAGCAACTCGATTTTTACCCATTTTCTGCTTAATCGCGGAATTAAAAAGAAAAGAATCCAAAGAGAAGTGAAAAAACTTTCGATCGGGCCTTGAGTCACTTTGAAGAAGTAACGGTGTCGAAAAAATAGGAACGTACGCTTCAAACGAGGAGGCATGAATTAAACATTGGCACGATAACTCGTGTTCAGCCGGATATTTCTCGGTTTGGAGAAAGTTCGTTGACCACAACCTTTGATCTTTCTCTCGATCTTGACAAATTTTTGTAATAGGTTTTAACCGATGTGTAACCCTTAGACTCTGATCGTGACAAATTCATTTGGATCTATCGCGTTAAATCTATTCGGAGAAATGTTGAAACTATACGTTAAATATACGTAAAAATATTTCGCTTGAGTTGTTTCGATTCGTAAAATGCTAAATACATTGAACGAGCAAATGGGTTTTGTCCGATACATATATAGCCTGTTGATTCACGTGACAAATTCATTTAGATCTATCGCGTTGAATCTACTCGAAGCAATGTTGAAACTGCGTTAAATATATGTAAAAATATCTTGTTCTAGTTGTAACGTTTCGCAAGAAACAGATAAACTGAACGATAGAATTTGTAATAAATTTTACTCGATATGCAACCCTTTGATTCTCGTGACCAATTCATTTGGATCTATCGCATTAAATCTATCGAAAACAATGTTAAACGAAATACGTAAAAATATATCGTTCGAGTTGTTCCGATTCGTAAAAGCAAAAGACATTGAACGAGCAAAGTGGACTGGTTGCAAAACAGAGCGACGCCATGTGCGGATAATAAAAGGTTTCAAAGTGTACAAAGACTGTTTTCCAATCATCAATTTCACCGTTTTTTTCCTCGTAAAGCGTAAATCGGTTAGGAATGACACTACGCGCATGAAAATTGTCTGATCTTTGACATTGACAGCGTAATATGGCGATTTGTGTCATGCAGATGACGATTAATTTGCATTCGCCACGCCTTGACTGCGATTAGAATTGGCCATTGTCACAGCTCTATGTATACAATCGACCTGAACATTTTTACTTTCACGTTGCAGGCAACTCATCAAATTTCTCGTGGATAAGTGCAGTCTGGATTTTTCTTCGATTTTGAGGGACGAGAGCAGCGAAGACTTCCAAATTTACAGGTGACGATTGACAAAATCTTGATAAAATAATATAACTATAGATGACCTGCAAAATCCTTAATCGACGAACGAGAAGTCGATAAGATGAGTCGATGATAAAATTGTGTAAGGAGAGAATTAAACGGTAGTTTATACATTGCACAAACACATAAAATTTTAATTACGTTGTAATGCAGAGTGATTATACTATTTTTAATAGGCCGCATCCTGGGGAACACGCAGCAGGTGATTACGAGCCACTGCAACCTCCACGAGCTCACTCACCCATTCTACCGCCTTACATCCCTTTTCGTTATCCTGCCAGTACTGGACCACCGGCCTTGGCTTATGGCCCCGCGTCCAATGACACGCAATGGCAAGGGTACGTGTATAATTGCTCTCATTTTAATATACTTATCAATATTAATTTCACATATGAGCAGTATAGTAACTCTTTCACATTAACGTTTTCTTGTTTGTTCCCACCAAACAGCTACGTCTACTCCACCCCTCAACGACCACAAAAAACAGCAGCCACATCGGAGACAATAGCAAATCCACCAAAATTTAATCCCAGCTTTCGGCCTCACCCCGCAATTTATCAGCCAACTCAGCACGTGGATCCCTTCAAAGAAAGGCAGAATCGATGGACCAACAGGTAATTGAGCGATGGTCGACGGAAATAAAGCCTTAACGATATTATATATATATATATATATATATATATATCAGAGTGAAAATCGAAGGATACAAAGCTTATCGACTCTTTCCTCGAGAATATTTGTATAATTGGATATACGACGATAAGCCGTAGGATTGAAATTGCGTGTATTTCTTTTTACGAGGTACACGAGCACCCCAGCACCACGAACAACGTTCTGGGAGAACCCCTTTCTGCAATTTAGAAACTCGCAGGAGCGTCGCCGTGCGAAGAGACAGACTGACCTGGATTTCATCGATATTTGTCCCACCAGTCCACAATACATTACACCCAGAGCCGCTTTAAACAATCAGGGTAATTGGATGTACGTGGTCAACCTCGAGAATCAGAACGAGAAATATAAGCAAATCGTGCGTAGCGAGGTTTGCTCGTAAGTTGCGATCCCTTTCGGATTGCCCACATTTACAGCTATACTCTTAGAATTAAGCCTTAAAATTGTACTCTCCGCGTTAGTTTTATTATAATTGTTTTACGGTAATTCGTTATCGCACCCGAGCGATCTTGGCGAAGAGGTCGTCAGCTTCGTTGCCCGCGTGGATCGCTCTTTTTTTCATTTGGATGCAAGTTTTTTCAAGAATGATTCATGTGATAATCGTCGATACGTTTATCAGATATACTTTGGTGGCTGGCCAATTATTTCCAGTGCTCCGCGGAGAGTCCTTTTAGCGAGCGTTTACCATTCTTGGCTTTTTACGATGCTTCAAATGTTTTTGCAAAATTTGATTTCAGGACCACCGACTGCAACGGCCTGTGCTCCTTGCCGGAAGGCTACACGAGCAAATGCCAGCAACAATACGTGCAAAAAAGATTAGTTGCCCTGGAAGGAAGTGGGGATCGATTATACACAGACGTATTCTGGTTTCCTCATGGTTGTTCTTGCCAAGTTACCTTAACCGGTTAAAAAACTCTTGCAAGAAGAATCCAACCAAGCTATATCATTCGAATTTCTGACAAAGCACTGGAGAAACGTACTCTTGCAGAATTCTTCCAGAACTGCTGATGGTAACATAGAAAAATGTACCGGCAACCTATCCTCCTAGCCACTCTATAGCTGCTATATAATATATAGTTAATAGATACCAATTTTCCCACCAAAATCTAGCTCTCTTTTAACGTTCAAAATGCTCTCTCTCTCTATCTCAATTTTTTAGAGCATCCGGTATTCCGTTGATTGCAATTGGTAGATTAATAATTTATAAATGCTGCTGAAAGCGTTCCAGCGAAACGCTGTATACTTAACTATATATAAAACGATAAAGGCTGTGTAATAAGAACGTCGGGTGTTATTACGTATGTCCATTATTTAGCATATTTTTTGCGCTGCGAATTATTATCGCGATACGACACAAACCCATAAATGTAGCCCGAGTTGTGCATATTTTGTTTAATCACCCGGCGAGATCGTCGCTTTATTATACCCTGCTACCATCGCGAGATTCCTGTCATTCCCTATATAACAATCGCAAATAATAATAACTTTTCCTCAAATTACGAATCCATCTTAATATATTCTACGTTATATTATTCCACCCTAAATTCTAAGTTAAAATTCAATTATCTATATCGTAAATTATAATCCAAATGACACTAATTAGATTTTGTATAAGTTCTCCTCTCTCGTAAATTATATAAATAATTTATATACCATTCTTGCTGCTATGTATCGTACTATTGTATCACATTTGTAAGTCAATAAAACATGACCTATGATTGTACGTACGTATAAAGTGTATACGTGCAAAAGAGATTCGTCGGGAGCGATGAATTTTATTCCACGAGTTTTGAGAAAATTAGGAAAAGAAATGAAACTTGAGTGGGGGCGTAGAGAAAAGAATGGTGGAGCGTCGATAGTAAAACATATATATATATATATATATATAGTAAAACACGATATATAGGTGGAGGAGACACGATGAAGGTGCGGGGGAGGATAATTTCCGGGTTTTTCGCGTGTATGGTAGGAGGGGGGAGGGATGTTTGGAAAACGTGGCGTGTGTCGATGAAAAACAATAGAAGTTGCGTAGATGCGCGAAAAAGCGTCGCGCAGTACGCGTGTCTGACCCGATCTCGGCGCTCCGTTCCTCTCCGCTTTTTCGTTTCCTCCTACCTCTCTCCCCCTTTTATTTTACGAGGCTAGCCGAGCCGCTTCCGTGTTTTCGAGATATCCCGGTTATCCCCAAAGACTCGCTTGATAAGCTGCCACGATTAGTCTTCCACGCCAACTTTTCCTATGACAATCTGTCCATCGAATCTCCTCCGTGAATAAAGAAATTTTACGGACCAACTTTCCTGCTATATCATCGATATTTTACCTCGTACGAAAACCATGGCTAATATTATCGTACCGTGCTGCGTTTATATTATGTGGATAAGCCACGAAGAGAGGCTCTCCGTTAAACCCATCTATAAATATATGCATATATACTTATCGGCGCGTATAATTTTATAAAAACGAGCCACTATAGCGTATTTGTACAATTGCATTTTGAGAGGCAGAGTGCATTGGAAGGAAGATTTGAAAATAATGATGCCATTCGGAGGGACGCGGATCAAAGCGAGAGATTTCCAGTTGCGAGGAGACGTTGAAGCTGAAGAATGCACGTGTAGGAAGAAAAAATATGCAGCCTGAGTTGGCCAGAGTTGAAGGATTGAAAGCTCTCGAGGCACTCGGACGTTGGCACGCATACACGCATAAATGCACCCTGCAAATTTGCCCTCCGCGATACGCGTGCACTTGTACGTGCCTTGCACGCGAGTATTCTCCGCACAATCCTCACCCTCACCGACCCCTATAAGGGGGCTGGATTTCTAGGTATTACGTAGGTGCACCCTACCTGATGCACTCACACCAAAGCTGAAACCCCTTCTCTTCGCCCATCTTCCCCCCACACGCACACGCACACACTCTCGCGAGAAAGGGTACACTTTTCTCCTATAGGCTATGGATCGCCTCGTACAACCCCCCCCCCCCCCCGCCCTATCCTCTATTCCTATACTCTCACACACGCAGTCATCTACACACGCATGCACCCTATTGCAGAATATTAGCCAAAGCCCTCAGCGATCCTAGCAAGAATCCTAGCAATTATTTTCTTTTCCCTGTGCGCTTTTACATAGCCTCCATGTATATATATATATATATATGTGTGTGTGTGTATGTGTGTATAGCTTCGTACAGGTTTTTTGCACGAGTTGAGAAATTTCACGTGCCTAGAGCTTCGAGGGGAAGGGGTAAGAGTCTTTTCCACTTGGTTTTTTTGCCCCTAGCAATCCAGCAACACAAATGCAAGTACACACGTTGCGTACACATACTAACGAGAGAATGGCAACGTACTCGTAGGGGGTACTTGTAGGCTTTCCATTTATATGCGTGCACGCACCCCCCGAAGAGGTGAAGTGCACGAGCAACCAACGGGAAGAAGCTGTGGATGACGCCGATTGTACCTGGACTCGCAATTATCCTCCAGGAACACTCTCCACCGGACTTCAACTTTTTATTATTTTTTTTTCTTCTTCTTCATTGTTCTTCTTTAATATTCATTCGAGATTTCCCACGACTTTTTAATAAAGCAAAGCGCGCACGGAACATTGTTCCACGAATGTACCAGCAAATTTTTTTTTCCCTCCGAGTGAAACGTCTGGAAATTTCATGACGATTTTGTAACTTCGTGTGAGATTTTTTAAAATGACATTTTTTTCAACGACTTCTCTCTGCAAGCATATACATATATATATATATATATATATATGAAAGATACTCGCTATTGGAAATTAAATCTCTCTTTTGACCCTTTTGCGGTTATGAATGGATCGAGCTTGGCGCAGAATGTTTCCAAAGATATTCAGTTTGCCGACATAGCATCGACGGGATAAAGTCACGAGCGGTAATTATGAACGATAGTAGGGGAGAGAGAGGATATAATTGTGATTGATGGAGAGGCCAGGAGGGAGCAGGGAGATGACTTCCTTTTAATCTCCAAGCTAACCCTATCGCCCGTTCATTGCCGCTTCTGCTCACCCATCAGCACACACTTTCAGACTCAAAACTTTCTACTTTTTAACCAAAATCATTCGTTGCGTTTGAATGTTTGCGTAGAATAGATGGATACAATATTTTTTAATTGGAAAAAAATGCAGAAATCTCATCGGAACTGCTAGTGTATATTTGTGGGGGTTACATTAGAATCGGATTTTTTTCTTCGGGAGAAATATAGCCTGTTCAGTGAAAATCCTGGACTAAGCAGTTCATCATTTCGAGGTTTATCGTCTTGAAAGTCTGTGGTATGAATTGGAAATTCAGATCAGGCCAGATAGGTCAAGCATGCGAGATTGTACGAGCCCCAAGCAGCTTAACGCGAAACATCCCCTGCCCTCTGCCTAACGTGATATCTGCAACCCTCTTAAGCAGAAATCATGCAGAAATTCAATTTCGACTTTGGCAGAAATAATCGATCCTTAATTGATGCAATTTTTCCAAACCCAACTTATCTCTATACCAAATGTAATAATATCAATTCGGATGAAAATATAGTTATGGATTAATATTTATTAACAATGTATACCAACAGCCTCTATATACTTGTATAATATGATTTATTCAATTATTGCAATAAACTATAACATTTACTATTTATACAAATTACACGTAAAACTGGATTCCTTTTGATAATCAAGTTTATTTTTTCGTTGAATATTTTCAGGGATAATTACGTACATTGCTGTTGCGTCAAGTCTACGCTCCCATTATACCCTCGTACAATTCGATAGAAACGACAATTTTCAACATTGATTAACATATTTACAAAAAAGTATCGTCGTCGAAGAATATATTACAGTGATTGCGAATAATAATAGCAAGAGGTAAGAGAATATATATATATATATATATACTGTAAGAGTGAGAATGGAAAATCATTGGCGCAGAGGCAAAGGTAAAATGCGTCGTGGGTGTGGAGAGTAAAAATTGGTTGGATATCACGGTTTAGCACCCTCGGAATGACCTTGGAAATGAGGAGTTGGAGTGCGAGTAGCCTGGGGCAAGTTGGCGCGTTGGAGCGTCATGGAATGGAAGAGCGAGAGAGTGAGAAAGCACGGTCGAGCACCAAACGTCAAGCGCCAGAGGCACCTGTGCATTTCATCCTTTCGGACGGTGTCGCGGGAAAATATCGCTTTGGCCCGCTCCCACGCGCTCCCCCCCCCCCCCCCCCCTCCACCTCTAACCAGCGTTAATGCGCGAGTTCGTGCATACTAGGTGCCATGTATATATATGTAATATCTATATATATGTATATACTCTCTCTTGTGTACGTTGGAACCGCCACGTGCTCGCTTCTTGGCTCGAGCTCAGTTTACGGGGCATCGATCGTTTTGCCTGGCTTGCCCGTTCGCCTGTTTCCCTGTTTCCCTGCTTCTCCACTGCGTCCCATCCTATATAGTCCTGCATCAACGATATACTATATATATATACTGACAAGTACCACCGATATACACACATTTTCTCACACGATTTACTCTCCTTCTATATTTTTTACACCCTATTTTTCATTAATAACAAACAAGCATAAATTCGCTGTGAAAAATCTCCTGAAAAATTGATTGTTTCATTGAAACGAAAATGTTCGCCTTTTCACACGCGAAATTCTTGTTCGACTTTTTATACATAGAGTTCGACGTGAAATCTATGTCCTGATAAAATATACTGTGTCCTCGTGAAATTTAGTAGAAAATTTAATACTTATTTTGACAAGTAAAACTCTCGAGCGAAACGCTTCATTCGGAGAATACCAATAGAAAATTCCCTTTGATTCGCTTGCGGAGCCTTCCGTACCCCCGCTGATGCTTTCTTGTAGAAAACCATGGCAAAAGAAATTTTCTTTCGAAGCGACTGGAATAAGAATATAAAAGGGAACGTTGCCCAATGTCATGGATGACGTAATTCATCCTCCGTCTCCTGCCAAGTATGCCTCTTGAATTATCGTTATTAAGAAAATTTTTGTCAACGAAGAAGGAAGATTGGCGCGAAATAATCTTACGGTGTGCAGGATGAGAAAATAAAAAGAAAATTGGAATTATTCTAGACGTACGGAGAGGAGAAGGAAGCGAGTGAAGAAATGGGGGAAAAATCTGTGTATCGAGCGTGTGTGTTCGTACAGAGTGGTAAAGTTCGGTGCGTGTGAGCAGCGAGCAGGGGCAGTTTCTGGTCTTGGGGCGTCTCTCCCCACCTCCCCCCCCCCTCTCTCTCTCTCTCTCTCTCTCTCTATCTACGATCTTTGTCGGTCTGTACGCACTCGACTCGACGCACCGGGAGTCTGCGATCAATGCGTGGCACTGGCATCGGTTGCCATGGGAACGGTGCGCTTAGCACGCGCAGCTCGGAGAACTCGGCAAACGATCCGCCTCGATCGTGCGTAAGTGCGTGACCCGCGCGCGGCACGCACGCACGCACACGCACCTACCCTACGCGCAGCTCCAACTCACCCCCTTTCCCTCCCCTATACGCGTCCTCTTTCACCCCCCCCCCCCTCCACCCAATCGTCGACGTCATCTTCTTCTTCAGCTTCTTCCTCCTCCACCACCTCCCTCTCTTCTTCTTCTTCTTCTTCTTCTGCTCCTCGTACACCTCTGCTCCGGCCCTCTCCTAACCCCTTTCGCACCCCAACGACCCCTCGACTATCCAACTACCCTCCTCCTCGCCCCTTCTCTCTCAACGCAGGATCGAGTCTTGTACGCGCAGCTACAAGCCGGAATTTTCGATGTATTACTTTTAAAAATAGACCTATACTCCTCCTTACGCACTTTACGCAACTTTACGCACTCTTGTACCTTCGGCGCCGTATTATTTTCTCGGCGCTTTTCCACCCTCCGCTTTGTTAACCAATTTATCGCTGGATCAAGTCCTACGAAATTTGCGATTTTCTACGAGGAAAATCTTGCTATCCCATTTGTCCCGTATTTTAACTCAGCATCTCTGCGAAGACCTCTTTATGGCATTTTATGTAACAGTGAATTTTCTTTATTAATATTCATAATTTATATTTAAACTCTGTACACGCATTTTGCGTATCATTTAACTTTCCCGTTAGATATTTTCTGCCTCGATACTCGGCTCCCCGTTCGTTTTTAAAAGCAACGTTTCTTAAATAATCTTGCTTAAACTCGAGCCCCTTCAGCAGTTGGGCTCGGTCGCAATGTGCTTTTTGCTCGAATTAGACTCTTCTCGCTAAATTTTCAAATTCATTGCATTAAATTTGGTCGATCTTTTCTTGCTTATCAACAAAATTCCTTCCAACTAATGAAAGCTTCGAATTAACGAGTTAATTTGCTACACGAATCTTCCTAGCGAGAGTTTTAAAGGTGAGCGTTGATCTCTGACAAAGTAGATTGTGATTTAGCGAGAACACGGCGTCGGGACGCCGACTCGAGCGCGCCTGCGTGCTCGAATACACGACTGGTTATAGTATAGCGACCTGAAATTTATAATCGTATTAAAACTTGAAAACTTGCTTGTCGACTCAACTTTAAGGGAGCTTCAAAGATGCTCCCAGCTTCAAAAGCTTCCTTTCAAAATGTTAATAAAATTCTCAGCGAAGGAACTTTGTTGTTGTTTTTCTCGTTGATCGTATAAAGTTTGTATATAATTATAGATTAAAGAGAGATATTATTATGTGTATATATACATATATATATGGGATATATTATGAAAAACTAGAATAAGAGACGAGATATTCGTAAGGCGTTTGTTAATGAAAACAAGAAACACTAACGATGCTACGCAGGATAACGAGAGCGATGAGCTGTAAGGGTGCCAAATGGCGCTGTTCCACGGGAGCCGAGGCAATAATTCACGATCGTAACTTCCTCCGCATCTGTGTCCTGACGCCACGATTCCCGAACCGTAAGACTCGAAATCCTGGAAGCGGCCTGCTACCATATACCAATAGCACGTGCACTCTCCGCAGACATTTATTAATTTTATTTCTAAAACTTTCTGCTCCTTATCAAAATTAGACGAAAAAACTTTTTTAATTTTCACTCTCCCTCTCTCTTATATATATATATATATATAAGATAACTTCATTGGATGAAATTAATTGAGATAAACGGTTTTGAATCTGAAACGAAACTACTATAGTACCTTTAATCCTCAGTTTTATAATTTGATAAAAATTGAGGCTCATATTTGAAACTATGACTTTTTGTCTAATCTTCCTATGAAGAAAACTTCCTGCTCCTTATTATCAAAATTAGAAGAAAACCCTTTTTAATTTTCAATACCTTCTTCCCCCTCGTATACCTGTACGAAATACAAAAATAATTGGAACGAATGATTTTTTTTAATCCTGAAACAAATCTGATAGTACCTTTAACTCACGGTGTTAATTTGACCTAACCTGAGCTGTACCTAACACTTTGGCTTTTTGTCTAATCCTTTTATAAAGCAAACCAGCTGATGCCGAAGAAAATCGAGATTCGACAAAAGGAGAGCATGGTCTGGAATCGGAAGCTGAGAAAAATCATTCTCGACCAGCAGCCGGGCGGAAATTCTGAACAGCTGAAAACAAGCTGGTCCGGAGTGAGAAAGAGATGGAAAGAGCGACGAGAGAGAAGCGAGCGTGTGTGCATTTGTGTTCAAGCAAGCAAGCGCTCGCGCTCCAGTGTGCGTGTGTGTGTGTGAGAGAGAGAGAAGCCAGTCGGACGGGAAACTGGGGTGTACGAGTAATTTTAGTGTCCTGGCGGCACGCGGAACACGAACTGGCAGGATTCCCTGGGATAAAGCCTATACTGATCCTCGTCCATGATCGGAAGGCGCGTGGCTAGAATCTCGTTGTCGAGATTAACGGAAATGCAACGATGCGTGTCTCTTACTACTGTTACGCGATACGGTTTGAGTCTAAGGACCTACAGGATAGCCGTTATACTTTAAAAAATCACTCTTTCCATTTACCATTCTATGTGCAATTTGCCAATCTCCTCAATACTATATATATACTAATCTTATACGTACGTGTTAAGAAAAAAGAAATAATATAAATGACATTTATGATATTTCAAAATATAATGCATGCATATTCATGCATGAGGCGAAAGAAGTTTAAGATGATAAAAATTAGTGAAAAAGGGCAGAAATGCAATGCTGGAATTTTAAGAATACATATAGAGTATAAAGGTGGATAACGCGGCAGCATGCGGGTTATGTCTGCACAAGTATCTATCGGATTGTCGTTAATTGTTTACGTTACTAAAAGAAAAATCACTTTTTTCATTTAGAATTCTTTGAATAATTTGTCTCAGTCTCTTACTACGATTACACAATTTCATTTGTGTCTAAGGACCTACCAAATAGCCGTTAAACTAAAAATTTATTTCTTCAAATTTCAAAAATTTTATGCGTAATCTACTAATTAACTTGAAAATAAGATAATTCTGATGTAACTGCCTAGTAGAATTTTGTCCAAGAAATATATCGATCGAATTGTTTGAAAAGGAAAAATATCCTAGATGCGATTCGATTGGTTGCGAGCCACGCGCCAACCAAGCTGTAGTACGATACGACGGAACCACGTCACATCGCGTCACGTCACGGCACGGCACGGCACGGCACGGAACAGCAGATGTTTCTAACGAGCGACTAAAGCTCTAGGATGAGTATCGACCGCAGTAGGCACTGTACTACCGGTTCACGCTAACAGCTCCAGTAATAATGAATCTAAGATATTTTATCTTTTCATCGTCCAAAATTCAATTCTGACCCAAGAGTCTCTACTATGATTGGATCTACCATATACCACAAGATTATGATAAACAGAAAAGTTTCTCGTAACAGTTTTATATCACTTTGAGAGATCTACAAACGCACCAGAGCATAAATGTATATATAAGAAAACTTTAATATTTATCTTCACAATTATACATGAAACATACGAAACAATTTTTCTCAAGACTCTTCTCAATAAAATTTAGCTGAAAATTTTAATAAAGTCCTATAACAAAATTTAATAATATACAAATATATATAGTGCTATGGAAATATACATATCTTCTTGCATATACGATACAAGGTGTTTTAAAAGGTGGATCCTGCAGATACCATAAGGATCAGATTTCAATTGACTCTCATTGCAACTAGTACGAGACACTTGCAGCTCTTCAGGGCCATCCAATAAGTCTCCGTCTTCGAAGATCATCCGTGGGGCGAAAAAAGAGCATTTAAACCCTTTCCGATAGGGCACAGAGCTAATTCACCGGTGGGCTACTCCATTGAAGAGGGCACGCGTCGTGGGTCCGGGGGTGCACGACCCCCAATTTGCTTCAACACCTAGAGCAACCTCTGCACCCTCGCATTAGGGCTCTCCGTAGACGGATCCACTGACTTTTCAGAGACTCCGGCACCCTCTTTCTCAACCCTTACTCCGCGCAAGGTGCCGAAACCTTGGGCCCGTTTATCAACTTCCGGTACTGGAACCCTCCCCAATATATATATATATATATATATACCAATCGGCCAATTTTCCCTCAAATTTCTCCGATAGACCGGCGACGCCACGGTACAAGCGAGCAACATCTGTCTTGGCTCATATTTAAGTATATATAACGCGTCAATCTGATAATTTTTATCCGCGAAAGCTGAGAAATGATAAAAGTGTTTCTAACTTTTGGTAATTTCAGTTATCGATCTTTCCCACGATACTGTGGTGGATTGTTAATATTTATAGCCATATACAGGATTTGCCATAATTTTGAATAGGTCGATCAGAGTAGAATTAATGGAAGGCTTTTAATGGCGTTTGACGATGGGATATCTGCGATGATCTAAGCTGGAGATGGCTTGGGTCAGCGTGCCATGTGTGCGGGACAAATAGGCAGTGGCGAAAGCAGCTGCAGCGTCCTGACACGCGTCTATTGTCAGTGCTTCGTGGCAGCGGGAAATGAAAAATCGATCTACTCTGCCGAATGGAGCAGCGGGGACATTCACCTGGACCGTTTCGTTCCTTAGAGGTTCTCCAAAAGAAATCCGTTTCGCGACGAGTCACATAGGACATTTCAGCTTTCTCGCTCTCTGCCGTATAGCCGCACATATCACCTGCGGCAAAAGCCATTTTTGCCATCGGAACAAACGCGACGCGGTCCTGTGTTATAAAACTATAATCCTGGAAAATCTCGAATATGTCCAAATGAGCGATTTTCATTAAGAATCCCTTTTTTTCCAACGCATCGTGATTCCTAATAATGCGACTGCTGACTCATCGATCGATTTGGGAAATCTTACCGCTAAACTTTCACCGCGAGGAAAACACACCCTGCCGATAAGAATAACTCGAAAGAACTGATATATATATATATATTTACTTACTAGATTTTTTCAAGACACGACCAGGTGAAGTTGGGAATTAGCATTGCAAATGTACGAGCAAAAAATTATTAGAAAAGAAAGGCAGTCGACCCTTTTCGACCTATTTAAAATTACCATGCAAAGTCTGTACGTACTATGATAGTATAACCTCGGTATTTATTGATATATATTTACAAGAAATAAATGGATTTGAAAACTATTAGAAATTCTCTCTCGACGCGAAGAATATAAAGTTAGATTTTGATCGTCACAATATTTTCTGCTTATAATAACTCTTTGTACGTATATAAGAGTGTATGCACACGCAAGACGTGTTTTTTAGAATACTAGAATCATCAAGGGTTGATTCAACGAAAGAAAAAGTTGCGTGAGAAAATGAAAATGAGATGAAAGCTTGGATGCATCTCGGTGGATATGCGGCATCGTTTGTCAGTCCCTCGTCTCTTCTCCTCTCCCTCCCTTTCTCGCTTTGACGTGGTAGAAGAATACGTATTAATTTATATCTGCATGCATCGACCATTATTATGATAATGAGTCCGGTCGGCCACCAACGTCACCATGTACCAGATATTCCGGTAGCACGTTTTGCGTTCTCGCGCATGCGCCTCTCCCTACGCGAGAGCGTGCAATAAAGGAAAAAAGCACGTTCCGCAAAGCAACGCTATAAACCTTCTTTATATATATATATATATATGTGTGTATATAAAATGTGTTTGCATGAAAATCGAACGAATAATATATATATATATATATATATATAAATTCAGCTTATATAAATTAAAACTAATACGTTTGAAAGAATTGCATTCCCAACGCTCGTGTGTGCGTGTATATACGATACACGAAGAAAGAAGCCACCGCAAGACTCTGCAGCGTATGGGTATAGATTCGTTACGGCGTGGACGAAGAAGAAATCGGACGAGAGGAAAGATTAAAACGCAATGGGAAAAGTTGGCAGGTCCTTGGGTGGTGCTTCGCAGCATCCCCCGTGAATAGTCCGTGGATACTTGGTGCTACTTCGTAGGCCGTGGTCGCGGTGGCGGGGCGCAAAAGGCGAAACGTCGACGGGGATTGGGCCGATCGGGGGGGTTGTTGCCGATGAGCATCCAGGAGCAAAAGAACCAAGAGAGAGAGAGAGAGAGAGAGAGAGAGGCGCACGCGCATGCGCAACCTCCCCCTGTAAGCGTGCATCGACACCCCCCGACATCGGGATCCTGACGTTCCTCCCGAGGTTGGACGATCGGAGCCGAGCGGCGGCGAGGAGAGCCGAGCAGGCGCGAAGTTTGCCGAAGCGGATATTTCGGGGCTATTTCCGTCTCTCTCGGACTCGGGGTGTAATTGGCCTTTCGGGAGGCGATCCTTGCCGAGTCCTGAGTTCCCGCCACGGAGGCGGGTGGCCGACGAAGTTTCGCGGAGACTGCCGAGCGGTTACGAGCGGCGAAACGCGGGCAGCTGCGACTCGCATCGGACAAAGAATATTCTTCGAGCATACAGTCACCGCGCGGCGAGCACACTCAGCACGGCGCAGCCCGCCGAACCAAAGGTATAAACTCTACTCTCCTCTTCCACGGAGCCCAAACCAACCAACCACTTTTCACATTTTCTCTCTCTCTCTCTCTCTCTCTCTCTCTCTCTTATCATCATTACTGTTCTTCTTCTTGTCGTTGTTGTTGTTTTTTTCAATCCTCTTTGACTACCGAGATCCAACGTGTACAACTACACCTCGACTCGATCGATCGATGATGCATGCTGGATGCTTTCGGTTTGATCAGTTTGATGGATGATTCGGATGGATGGATGAGATTTGGATGGATCGAGTCGGAGTGAATTGTTTCTCGAGAGTGAGAGTGAGAAGTGAGAGTGAGCAAGAGAGCTACAGTGGGTTCGTTGAGAAAAACTTGGCGGAATTGGAGAAGGAAGGAAGGGTGTGAGGGAGGGTGAGGGGGAGGGAAGGGGGGGAGGGGAGGGGAGGGAGAGGAGCGCGCGACGGAAATCGAGAGAGAGAGAGAGAGAGAGAGATGCCGGTACACGAGGCTCCAGGATTCTTTTTATCGATGTGCAAGTGCGCCGCCGCCGCCACCGCCACCGCCGCTGCTTTTCAAACCACCCAACGTTTCTTCCTTTGCGTCTCGCATCGCTCCTCCCGAGGCTCCATCCACCACGACGACGACCTGCGCCACACACACCCGCCTCCAAAAGTGAGAAACCCATATGAGAAAAAAGTGCGGATTTCAGTTCGGAGGCCAGTTTCGCTAAAATTCTTCCTTGGCCCGTCACGCGACAGTATATTCGAGAACGTCGAGCACACCGTGCGGAGAGCTCGCGGGTGTAAAGTGCAGCAGTCGACTCTCTCGGACACTTTTTCCCTCTTGATTCGATCCTCCTTCGTCCATGTATAGTATACACTCTCTCCTTATATATATATATATATATATATACGTATACATACACGCATGTATATCCATCGGTGAGAGCACGAGTGTACGTGTGTGTACGTGTGTGCGTGTGTGTTAATAGAGCCTTTTTCAAGTTCATCGCCGAGGAGAGAATCAGTCTCTCGTTTTAGCGGATCGAGACAGTTTAGGATCAAGCGCGCCACAGTGCAGGATTTTATCTCCTCGGGTTTCCAATCGATCGGTGAGAAACAAGTGCGAATTTTCAGCCCGAATTTCACTCTCCGTTTATCGCGAAGAAAGAGAGCAGTCTCGTTGGAGCGAGGAATTGCAAAAGGATGGAGTTTTCGAGTGCGGCCTTTTCTCGCGATTTTCGAGGGATGAGCTACTGTATAAATGTATATAGATATATACTGTGCATGATCAGCCGGTGAGAGAAAGCGGGAGAAAGGGAATTCACTCTCGCTTTCGTTATCCCTTTCGTTCCCACTCGTAACCGGGGTGAGAAGTACTCTGCAGTGAAAATTATGGCAAAAAACAAGAGTCGAGAGTCCAGTTTATTGCGTGTTTCACTGTGACGAGATGCTTCTTAAACTTGCTAATCTCTCTTGTTAAGAATTTATCATTCGTTTTTGCGATAAAGCAACTCGTGCAACTTGCTGGAAATTTCATGAAATTTGTGTTTATTGAAAAAAACTGGGACTTTGATGATTTTGAAATTGTACCAGCTTTTACCATGCCAGACATTCTCGGAAATTTTATTAGCTCACCAGCGTTTTCTTAATCTTCTTGGATGCGAGTAATTTTGTCACATTACGAGCTTTTCCTCTCTCTCTCTCTCGCGCTCTCGCTCTTTTCCTCGCCAATTTTGATCAATGCACGTAATTAAATGTCTGCCGCGCGTTTTTACGTCTTTCGTCCAAGAAATTCACGTTTAACGATTTGCATCGTTCGTGTCTAGGAGTATACGATAACTGGGTTGCTTTTGTTCAAGGTTGTTTTCAATAATTTTTATTTTAACTTTACTGTGTAATATTTACAAAAATTATAATTGTTTATATCTACATGGATGACGCGTTGTACACGTCGAAGCTAAAGAGTGCTCGATTTTATTTCCAAGAAGGATCTTTTTGATCTCGTGCGGGGTTTATTTTGATTGGCTAAAGTCGAGTCGAGTTTTTACATTGATTTTCGTTAATCTGCCATAACGTCAACGTTGGTTTTGTTGCCATTACGTTCGCAGCAGCCGAAGAGAGCTTCCTCGCTGGCTCGATTATCAGCACCATCGCTGCACCATATAATCTTCTGCTCGATTCGGGCCGCTCGAAAATCATCCGTCAGTTTTCTCCATGTGTACGCAGCGTGTCAATAAAGCTCGTTCCACTCTGGTTTGCCAAAAGTCTGCGCGATATACGCGACCAAGTCGGAACTGATCCATCGGCTTCGACTTGGACTTTGACTTTGAACGACACAGGCCCTTTGCGTTTTCCAATATTCTAGATACTCCCGAGGGAGTCTTCCTGCAAGCCAATACGAGTTTGCGCGTGTATGTGTGTGTGTGTGTGTGTGTGTGTGTGTGAAAAACAGGTTCTTTGCCTGCGCTTTGCCTAAATTTTTTTTTGTCCGCGAGACCTTGCTAGACTTGCATCGTAGATTTTACGTGGAGCCCCGAAAGTCAAATCGCAAAGGGTTATAATTTAGACGAAACAAAATACAATATACTTGAATAATTGAATTGAAACTATGGATACCTTAAAACGATCTAAATTACTCTTACCGGATATTGGTAATAATGAACAAATTCGCGCAAAATCAGTAAAAAAGTATCGCATTCGTTTAGCAAAATAACGAATAAAAATTAAGCAAAATAATATGAAATGACAATAACTCGAAAAGTTGCAAAGAGTCGCATCGAGAGAACAAAACGTGCACAGTAGTTGATAACTAAGGATCGTGCCTCGTCCTCCGTTTAGGAAGTTTATAGTTTGCCAAATTTTGCCAGGGACCGAGAATGGAAGAAGGAATTGAAAATGCCGAAGGAAGCAGCGAATCGTGGGCCGCGAGAGCACAACGGCTACCAAAAGATTTACGAACTCGTACCAGACCCCCTCGGCTTGCCCTTTCTCGGCTCTCTCTCTCTCTCTCTCTCTCCCCCCTCCCCCTTTACCCTTTCCTCCTCCTCTATTCCCCTCGTTATTCTCTCTTTATGTTTTCGGTCGACTTTTATTCGCTCGTAGTTATCGAGATCGTGCACCGGCCGCGAATATTTGGAAGCGTATCCTACGGCTATACCAGAGACGGCGTTCCTAAATCCACTTTATTCCAACTGAATTTGCCGCCTGCGAGAGGATCCAAAGAATACCCCCCCCCCCCCCCCCCTTTCAAATCGATGCGACTCGCGAACGAGTACAGTGCAAAATGCATCGATTCCTTTTTCCGAATCAAACAACAACAATGACCGAATAAAAGCAATGGTGCAACGCTAAAGATATACGGCAACTCGCCAAGCAGGGTTTTTGAAACGCCCTTATCTATGCACCCGAGTGATAACGAAGAAAGCTGTGAAACGAATGACGGAAGACGCGAAGCTCGAGATTGAAAATAAGCAATGGTCGAATAAAAGGAGAGCAACGAGCGAGGATATAAAATGTAAACTCTGTGCAAGATACTCGCTAATGATAAGCTGCGGTATATACGCGTACTATTATTCGTTAAAATAGACCGATGGAAAGAAAGCGCTTCCATTGGCCGAGAGAGACTCTATTTTTATCGCGTGTTTACACCGTTAAAAGAAAAAACGAGCAAAGCTTTATTGATAAATCAAACTGCTTAACTGCGCAGAGTTGACGTAGCGACTAATACTGCATCCACGGTGAAAGAGAGAGAGGGGGGATAAAAATTTCGATGCATTAATTATGCAAGAAAACTGCATTGGAACACGCTCGATCGACGTCTCTCTCGAGATCGAGCGCGCCGCGGTAATTTTACAATGAATTCGATTAAACGATTTTACGTAGCTCATAGAACGTAATACGTTGCAGGAAGCTTTTTTAAAGCCCATGCGTGGGCTTGAGCGTAGTCGCGCGCATTAATCCGTGGTTTAGCGAACCAATTTAAATATCAGCGGCGTGCTCGACGCAATTTTATATCATTTCCGATATGACTTGGGTGTATGGGTGGGTTTAACAGTGGCCCAAGCCCCCCCCCCCCCCCCCCGCCGAATGTCCCCCTTTGCTCATCGTTGCGCATCCACACAAAGCATCGCGTACGTTCGAGGCTCCTACGTCTGTCAATGCATCCCCCCCCCCCCCCTCCTCCTCCTCCTCCTCTCTTTCTTTTACGCGAGCACACGAAAACACGCGAGCAACGCAACACGCTCGTGCACGTACGCGGGTTCCGAGCTTTTACACACGCGCACGTTCGTTTAATCCCGCACACACGTCCGTTACCCCCTCCAGTGCACCGCACGAAACTCGTACGCACACACGGGACCCAGAGCCGAGCTCGTTTATTCTCACCAATGCTCCAACACGCTCTCGCTCTGGCACAAGAACTCCGACACGCACACACACAAGCTTGCCCTCGCTCATTTATTGGCCTATACGCGAAAGCACGCACATGGACTTACTTGGAGCGCCGAACTTCGCAACGTTCTCCAACCCGACTTACGGGATATCCCGATATGCAGTTATACCCGTGTGCGTGTGTGCCGGAATGCTCGGCTCTGTGTGCGTGACTAACACGCTGCCGGGGCGAGAGCTCGGTGTGTGCACGCGCGTACACGCGTCTAGTTCGCGCAGTGCTGTAAAAACGCGAAAGGCGTCCTGTACGAAAATTCCCTCTCGAGGTTTGCGCGGGAAAAATACTCGCTATTCTTGGAGGCCGCTCGGTACCTATGGCGAATTACGTTTGGCAAGCGTGCCGTTGCAAATATTCATTATTTATACGAGTAATTGGATGGAAGAATGATCGCAGAAATAAATAAAACTTTCGTTCTCGTTTATTCGCGCGTATTGAATTAAATTGGCATTGATTTTTCTCGCGTTGGGGTGGAATAGGGTGAGATATGGGGAGGGGGGGGGATGAATGAGAGGCGATAAATAGGAGATTTAGATAAAAAAGGAAATTCGTGCGTTCGTTGATAGCGGGGTTCGCGTGGTAAGTGGGCGAAATGGGGAGGAGGGAGTTTAGGAAATTCGGTCGTGTTTGGCCAGTGAGTGTTCTGGCTTTTGCCGGGCTAGGAGGGGAAGGGGGGGGGGGACGCGTGCGTGAATTTGTGCGCGCGCGTTCACGCGTATGCGTGGGACCTTGAATCAAGCAGCCTTTGTCGCGCGAGACAGCGCAGCGGCACGAGCTTGGCGAAAGTCTAAGCGGAGCTTTTTGCTCTGGACCGCCTCGCCGCGCCGCGCCGCGCCTCGACGTGGAAAGCACTCCTTCTCCTTCTTCTTTTTTTTTTTTCTTTACCCTTGCTCTCTCTCTCTCTCTCTCTCTCTCTCTCTCTCTCTCTCTTGGAGCCGGTCGAACCCTTCTCCTCCACCAAACTCTCTTTTTTCTTCCTCTTTCTCCCCCCTCCCCCCTCAACCCCTTTTGTCTTTCCTCTTCCTCTTTTGTGCACGGTCCTCCAATTCGCTATTCGTTCTTCTTCTTCTTCTTCTTTCATCGTCTTCCCTTTGTCTCTTGTATCGATCCTGCTCCTTGGACCTATCCTCCTCATTCCTCATCGTCCTTCTCACTTTTCGCGTTTCTTCGTCCTCTCTCATTGTCCTCCCAGCTTTGTACTACCCAATCTTCTTTGTCTCCCGTATATATCGATAACGATTCTTCGTCTATCTTCCCTCTCTCTCTCTCGCGAGATCCGGTCGAATTTAGCGGCTTGTAAAAATGCCGCCGGGACGACTATGACGATCGGGGAAGTACGCGTTAAATGCTCTCCCAGTCGAGCGAAATAATCAACATTCAAAATTCCACAGACCCACGTCAACTTTCGCATCGATAAAATAACCGAGGAGGTCGATCGAGCGCTGCCGAAGGAAAATCCCAGCGAGAAACTGTCGTTGTATATCGTGTTGCTTCTGCGGGCACGAATCTGTACACCAGGTTCTTCGACAGCTGGTTTATGTGCATTTCTCGGAATGCCAGTTTCGCCGGGTGCTGAGTGCAGCGCGCGTGTGTAGCCGCGCGCACGCGCGCTCTCTCGCTCTCGCCCGCTTTCGAAAGAATCTCATCGTCGTATCGTTCGGTCGCACCGGGTATATAGCCGGGAACGTGCACTATGGCTCGCCGAGCAAGAGGCGGTATTGAATTTTTGTGCGTTGCCTATAGTCGATTCGACGAAAGCGCAAGGTCTGCTTGGCTGGCTGACGCCTGCCCGCCTGCTTGCTCGCCTTTCATCCGACTAGCAAGCAGCCAGCCTACCAGAGCCGCAGCACCACCAACCAGCCTTCCTTCCTCCTTCCTGTCTGCACTGCAGAGTGCAACCCACTACCGTCTTCCGCAGCCGAACCACGCGCTGACCAGCCGATCTTTTTTTCTCCCCTATAGAACCAACCTCCACGTTTCGAATTATCCTCGCGATCGCTCTTCTACGTGGCCAATGAGGTGTACCAATCTCTGGTTCCTCTTGTCTCGCTTATACGAATAGTGGATTTCTTTATATTCTTGTGTCCAGGACCAAAACGTATTCAGCGTAATATCTGTATATGTGGAACTGGTAGCTTTCCTCTTTTTCATTCTACGTACTGTGCCCTTTGCTCGTGGAGCCACCAATCGTATTCTCGACCAGAACCAACGACGCTTCGAAACCACGAAAATCACTCCTACGCACCTCTGATTCTATCCTCCGTTCCATTCTACGCCCCGAACGACACGCCTCGTCGACCATTATTTATACGCAAGGACCCTCAAAAAATATCAATTCCTCTGCTCGAAAGAATTCTCATAAAGCTTGTACAAATAGATCGCGTTTAACGCTTCGCGCAGCCTCTATTTATAGTAGATTTATGTTGAGACAATGAAGCTGGAAAACGAGCAAGATTAATGAAGATTTGTAAGATTCTTGTCAAGAATCGTGCGGACCTTTAAAGATTAAAGTTCGCGCTCTATAAACTCAGAGTTGGGATTTATGAATTATAGAAAATTATAGTTGTTCTCGCGTGGTCCTCGAGTACTTTGAACAACCGACCTCTGCTTCCACAAAATTCTACAGAATTTTCTTTGAAATGTGTAATTTGGAGAGATGGAGTACTCGGAGTTGAGATTTATGAATTACAGAAAGATATATAGTTAACCCTCGTGGTCCTTGAGAAGTTTAAACGACCTAACTTTGCATTTACAAAAAACTCCAAAAATTTCATCATATAAATACAGTTTAAACGGCTTAGATTCAGACGAGGATATCGAGAATCCTATGGTAATTTTATAATATCGAGGTATACTTCCTTTGAAAATTTCTTGATTAATTAATTCGTATTGAATTATTTCACGTTGGAGAGAAAGTTATAAGGACTGATGTGACGCGCTTTAAGGGAGATTGGCGAGAAGATTGTAGGAAAATCGATGTTGATATTAGGAACTGGCGCAAACGGGTGGCAGGGTTAAAAGCGCGGGCGGACAAGCTCGTGAGGGAGTAGGTGAGGGTGGAGAGCGGCAGAGGGAGGGGGGAGTGTAGCGCAAGCGAAAGTGCAAGCGAACGACAGTGCAAGTTGTTGGGAGCGATAGCGAAAGCTCCGGAGAGCGGACCGCGCGAATCTATCGGGGGGGGAGAGAGAGAGAGAGAGAGAGAGAGAGAGAGAGAGAGAGAGAGGATAGTGAGAGTGCACGCGCAGGGATGAAAGCAAACGTGGGGGCGGGGGTGAAAGTGAGATGGAGCGAGCGGGGGGAGTTACCGGGAGAACCGCGTCAGTCTCTCTCTCTCTCTCTCGCTGGCTGAGACAGGAACGTTTTGGCTTCTGTATGACGCAGCATTCGATACTCGTACATTCACACGTATTTCCCATCCACACGCGGCTCGGCGTGGAAAACAAATACATTTGTTGGCTCGTGCGTGTGAACGGGTGCTTTGGTGTGCGCGGTGTTGCCAGTAGATCGAGCTCGGCTTGCACGTAGTACGAGCTGAGAGAGGGAGAAGAGAGTAGGAGGGGGTAGATAGACGAATGGCGCTGGCGAAGGGGGTGAGTGAGCGAGGGGGAGGGGTGGAAGGGGTGGGGTAGGGGCTAAAGAGCGGTCGATATTTCAGCAAGGCCCGCCGTCGTCTCTTTGGTTTCCGGGGATGGGTCGAAACCTCTTTCGAGCACGAAGCATATAAACTCTGCAGATGTATGGGAAAAAGAAAAATTTCCTCTTTTGCTGCTCTCCTCGACAACTATTCTTTGACTAATTTAAATAAATATTTGGATTTTTCAAGGGAGGAAACGCGCTCGAAACGCTGAGAGATGTTGTAATGTATATATATATATATATATGTATATATATATATATATATAGCAAGTTGAGAGAATGATGGAATCGCTCGAATTGTTAGATACACACACACACACGATGGCTGCAATGGTGGGACGTGTTTTGGAGTGAATGGAACTAGGAAGTAGCCTGGAATAGCCAGTATAGTACACGAGCGTAATAGTAACCTTGACGTTGGTCTTGTTACACCGAGACCGAGATATCCGACGTATTTGTCCTGTTGGAAGTTCGCGTGCCACTCCGTGGGTTCGCGTGACGCGCGAGAAAGTCAACCAAGCTAGCAATTTCCACCTCCCCCCCCCCCCCTCCCTCCCTCCAATTCTCTCCGATGGCGCTCGCCTCGTAGCTCACCAGACTCACCTCGTCCACCCCTTTAACCAGCTTAGAAACTCCTCTCTAATTTCAATGTCCCCTTCTATGTTTCAGATCGTACAAATCAACCGCCTTCTAACAAGCCACATTAACCTCAAGTGATTTATATTTTCTTACGAAGCGCATAAGAAGTAATTAGTGTGTTTATATTGATCAATAACGAGACGAAGAGGAACTAGAGGTATAGGAGAGGACGAGAAAAGAAAAATACAAAAGAAAAGATATCCCAAGAGCTTAGAGAGATTCGCGAGAGGAACGGGAGATCGAGAGCTATAGTATCTAATTATTGTACAAAATATATATATCTGAAGAAAAGTCCGCCAGTGCCAAATCGAGATAGTAGGAGGAGAAGAGAGGGAGGAAGGGTAATTATAGTAGATTGCAACGTGAGAGAGTACGCACCAGAAACCAAAGAATCTACCATTTTCTCTGCTGGTTCAGCGAGTAAGGATATTGTTTAAAGGAAAGGAGAGAGAGAGAGAGAGAGAGAGAGAGCTACACACAGAAGAAGAATTAAAAACAAATGAAAACGCGAAGAAAGCAGTAAAACAGCAGAAAGCAAGAGCTAACTGGGAAGACACGCGAGCTACCGAAGAAAAGCCCACGACTATCCATGAGAGGAAGAGTTGGCGAGCAACGCGCTTAGGAATTTATATGCCAGCCATTAGTAGGAGAATGTTTAGTGCATCTTGAGCAAAGTTGCGAAAAGTGAGATTCGAAGGGACTATAAATAGTGCGAGGAGCTGGAGGAGCGAGAGATAGTTAGAGATATAGACGCGTGAACGGAACCGAGAGTAACCGATCTACTTCAATTCGTAGCCTAAACCTGTCGAGTACAAAGAGAGTGACCAAGGTTGAGAGAGTGGGAGAGAGTGTGAACTGAGTGAGCGTGTGTTCTTGCGCATTGCTGTTATATTGCGGGAGGGTGGGGGGGGGGGGGGGGAAGAACGTGAAAAAATCGCAAATGTCGTCAGCCGCGTCGAGGTCCTCGGGGTTCCGCGAGAGCTGGTAAGGAGGCTGAAGAGGGGTGGGAAGAAGAGGTGAGATCGCAGAAGAAGAAGAAGAGGAGGAGGAGGAGGAGGAGAAAGCAGTTGGAAAGGCGAACCGAAGGATCGCGGGTTGCGGCGGTGAAATTGGGCAGAAAAGCAAAAAAGAGCTGACGAGAGTAAGAGGGGGGAGGATGAGGACGGATAAAGGAAGATGAGCGCGGCGGAGGTGACTAAGGAGGTGGTCGGCACCGAGCACAGGGTGCCGAGCCCTCCGGCTAGGTCGCCCCCGGGTGGTGGTGGAGGTGGTGGTGGTGCTGGAGGCGGTGGAGGACCCGGAGACTCAGTGTCACGCCACCTGCCGCCCTTCAGCAGCTTTGCAGGAGATTCCATGGACAGTTCGACGACCTTGACGAGCCTTCAGGCCCACGAGGTGAGCCTGGGCCTCACCTCTTCCTGGGACTACTACGAAGGCCTCACCGGAAGATTGATAGACGCGAGAGGGGAAGTCGTGCTCGCTTCGCAGTATCGACCTTGGGAGTCGAAGAACGCAGGGAATGGCACGAACGGTCCCGAAGGTCTGCCGAGCTTCGCGTCCCAGTTCACCGCACCGAGCGAGGCGGAACCACAATTGACCGCCCTGACGCCGCTCTCGCCAGCCTCCATCAGTCACTCGCCGCCGGTGAGCTCGGCGGTTGGCTTACCGAGCTTTCACACCCTGGGCTCGGCCTTGCCGGGACCACCGCACCCTCACGTGCACCCGCACAGGCCGGCCGGTCCCGTTGGTTACCCACTGGTACCGGCTCCGGTCCAAGCCAGGGAGGTGCCGGCTCTGCAGCAGCAACTCCTCGACGAGAGACACATCCAGCTTCTCGGGTCCAGCCCCGTGCAAGCCTTCGCGGCTCCGCCTGGACACCCCGGAGCCGGTGGGGTCCATCATCCCCACCACACGGTGCTGACCGTCGTGAAATCCGAGTACCCGCAGCTGCACCATGCCAACTTCCAGAATCCAATGTCCACGGTTCTGGACTCGACGCCGAACACGCGGCCGATTGGGATCGACGGGCGCAAGAAGGAGCGCAGAAAAATACGTGCAGGCTCCATGGAGTCGGAGGATGGTGTCGGAGGACCTGGTAACTCTGTGGAGAACTCTGGCCAGGTGGCTGCTGTCTCCTCCACTGCCAATAGGGGTCCTCATCATTTGGGTGGTGGCCTCGGGGACCAAGATGGAGATGGAAATTTGGGAGACAAGCCGGCCAAGAAGAAGCGCAAGAGGTGCGGCGAGTGCATCGGATGTCAGCGCAAGGACAACTGTGGGGATTGCGCGCCTTGCAGGAACGACAAGAGTCACCAGATCTGCAAGATGAGGCGGTGCGAGAAGCTCACCGAGAAGAAGGTAAGTTTCTTCGTCTTCTTCTTTCACGCATATATATATATATATATATAGCGAGTATCATCATAAATATATATGCATGCAGCGTCATACGCGCGGTATTGACTCTTAACGGCGAACCTATATGCACCTGTTGCTGCTGTTCCATGCAAACCAGTCCCTTTTTATTCGAGCTCTCCCTCGCTTCATCCCCACTGCACGACAGAGAGACTCGACGATATTCCGAACAAAAATAGCAAAACTGTCAGAAGCAAATATTTTTGCGGTTCCATTTCCATCAGAGCAGGAGTCTTTGATTTTTTGTGGCTTATATTTGCTCCTTCGTTTCTGCATCGGAGGGTTAAATCGAAAATGGAGAATTACACTGGTTGGTATACGCTCTCGAGTTGGCCTTGATACGAGAGAGCAATGGCGCAGCGAAATGTGCTAGAGGGAGAGGCGGCAGAGGCAGGAGCAGGAATGCAGATAACGGTGGAGGTTTATTGTTGCAGTGACACTGAATAGAGATCGGGGAAGGGTTGTTTGGTGGGTTGTGACACGACGAGTCGATTGGCTGTTTTCGGCATTGAAAGGGAACGAGTGGCTCGAAACGGCTCGCTCCGACATCGATAAAGAGCGAGCTGGAATTTACTAAGACTCGCAGTATCTTGGAAGGAGATTTGAATAATGCACCAATACATTTCGCAGTAGTCTTATCGTAGGACAAGTTCAAGGCTTGGGTCATAATAATCACGTATCGGCTTGGCTGAGAAACAAACGTGTTGTTCGCTGATACCTTCTCTCTCCTCTCCTTCTTCCTTTCTTCCTTGGCTGTCTCGAGATAAAACCTCGGTGTAGTATATATATATATATATATATATATATACACACATACTCTATATAGACTGCTAATTAACTCGAATCTGCCAACCATTTTCATCGGATCGAGAACGCCGCGCGCGTTTTGAAGTTTCTGGACGCGCCGATTGTTAATTCGAGCATGGACTTTTCATGGAAAGCAAGTCATCCCCCCCCCCCCTCCCTCCCCCTCCTATATAACTCTCCCGTGATATCGCGTATACGAAGGAGAAGAATGGAGACCTTCCGAAGGCACGGACAGCGTTTCGTGACGAGCAGCGATTAGTCCGAAAAGATTATTGCACCGTCCGGCAACAGTACAATGGCCCAAAATAACGTGCAAACTTGACCGTTTACTCGCACGATGCTCCTTGTCAGTTTCACCTTACCCCAGCATTAACCAGACCTGTCAAATTATACCTTGTAATTTCTATAATTTTAACATTTATCTTTCTCCTCTTTGCCAATTATGCATTATAATGCCGAAGCGTATCATTAGCGCACGTATCACAAGGCAGAAATTCTCATCACTCTACGGTATTAGCTAATACCGTTCGAGCAGTCTCGAGTTTTGAGGAATTTTGGATTTAAAGAGTGCTGAAATGCGTCGATTGAGAATAACGAGTGTCGGTGGGTCTCGTATAGGTGCTCGGGAGCGAGTGGAAGAGTATATGCAATAAGGTCTGGTGGCGAAACAGGTGAATGGGACTGGGCGAAAGGGTCGAAAGGGCTAGGAGCGAAGGGAAAAGGGGGAAGAGAGGGATAGAGAGGCCGTTGGATGGATGGTCGCGAGTCGAAGACCGAAGTATATAGGCTCGCCGTCACAACAACGCCACCCCCGACAGGATTTAACACCCTCTTTATCCCGAGGGAAGGCTAACCCCGCACGCTCTGTCTTTCGTTGTGCAACAGACGCGTACGACCCTCCACTCCGTAGCTCCTCTCTCTTGCCTTTGCCCCGTGCACCGGCACCTGGCCCAGAAATTCAGCTACTTTCGCTCCACAGAGCCCCTTTTCCCCGGTGCTCCGATTTTCCAGCCTTGTGCCCCCCGTTCCCCCCTCCTCCCACACCTTACCCTTCGACCTCCTTTCGTGGAAAACGTTGCAGCGTTGCTCTCTTAACAATTATCTACGCTTTTATGACACTCGTGCTTCCATTGACACTCGATAAGAGGTCGAACACTCTCGAGAAATTTCGATCTCGCGCGGGGTTAATGCACCGGTGCATCGTGCTCTTCGTCAATAATAGTCGATAACGAATTTTCATACCATGTAAACAATTCGCTAGTCTCATTAGTCAGCCTTGTCCATTCTCTGAAAACAACCGAACGATCATCTTTTCTCACTATATATATATATATATTGATGTTTAATTACTAAATTCTATGCAGTTGAGTTTGCTGCGGTTCGTTTAGCGAAACAATAAAAGTTTATTTCGATTTATTTTTGGTATTCAACACTCTATTGTTATACGAAACTTTAATATTTTTATCGAGAACAAGCGAAGAACCATTCGCATAAAATTTTTAGTTGTTCAAATGTTTATCGACCAGAGCCAATAGCCTTGAATAAAATTAATGAACAAGTTTATCTTTTCGATTCATGAATAATATACAGGCTATTCACAATATTTTCCGTTTCTATATACTTGCGAGAAAGAGAGGAAAGCTGGCAGCATTATTTTCCTCCGGCAAGTACACAGTGAACGAGTTGATTGGCCGGCCAGAAGATAACCCTGAGGAATTATATCCGGTTATCGTTTGCGGTTATCGTCGTGAAATGCAAAAACCAGTCGAGTCACGAGAATCGACGAAGAATCGACCAAATTCACTGCAATTGTGCATCAAGAAAAATTGCACAATCAAATTTAACGCATCCGATCGCGACTGATCTTTTCACGCTTTTTTTACTCTTTTTTCTGGAACATTAATAAAGATACCTTTCCGAGGCGTGGATGAAGAAACAATTGCTATTTCTCGTTTCTTTCACCCGAGGATCATTTTCCGTCGGTATTACAACGTCTGAAAGGGTTTTTGGTTTCGATAGCTCGATAAATCGAAGAAGAAGCCCGTCAAAGTTTAGGACGTGAGAAAAAGGATCCGACTGGACGAGTGTTTGGTTACCTACGGGGGGTATCCTCACCCCCCCCCCCCTCCCTCCTCCTCTTCCCTTCGAGGTAATGCCCCGGATACTTTACTGCGCGAAATAATTCACTTAGCAGAATTAAGCATGTAACTAAGTTTAACCAAGTTTCAGCTTCAATTACTTCTTATCGCATTTTTACGAATAAAGCTTTTTTTTCCCCCCCAGCGAACGAGAGTGACTAATATAATTGTATCGCGTTTGGGGCTCTTAGACGACGAAGAGTTTACGAGGCAGTTTTTGATTTTCCAGGCTATGAGAGAGAGAGAGAGAGAGAGAGAAGGAGCGGAGATATTTTCTCTCGTGGAATCTCGATAGGTGGTAGGAATGGCAATAGGAGAGAAATTCATAATTCGGGGAAATGAGATTGGCACGATTTTCGGCGGTGAAAAAGCTTCTCGCGAATGGTGGAGTAAGAGAAGGAGGGGGAGGGGGGAGGAGCGAGTGGAGGGAGGGGATTCAATTTCAGCTCACGGCTGAATTTGCGCGGCGCAATAATGGAAATTGAAAGTCTGCGAGAGGCACGTGGTAGGATCGATCGAGCCAGTTGCTCCACTTCCTAGTAAGCCGAAATATTTTGCGACCTCTGACTCCGTCCCTTCTTAGCCGGGGGGGAAGAGGGGAAAGCCCTGGGGAGCTGGAAAACTTGATTTTCTTCGCTAACGCACCACCGATCGATTTTCTCGTCAAACGTAATTGGAGAGACTTACATTTGCAGCTTTTCCCTGCCAGGTAATCTTTACGCCCACCCATAAATAATTAAAAAGCTTTGATTGATAAGCATCTGGCTCAATCTGATCTCTCCCAGACCTACATGCAACAAATCCGCACAGCATTGACTTTGGCTAACAATAATATCTTTGTTATTTTTTACTCGCTACATTTATCTACGATAGACCTTGTTGTTGTATTGGTAACATCCAATTGTTCGTTGTATCGTTGAATTTTTAGATCAAACTTTAAGTGGATAATTTGCATTATATAGTTTTATTATTTGAATTTTTTTTATAGCGATCGAGCGTCCATGACGTTTTTATATTTTAATATATATATGGTTGAAGTTTATTGCTGGAGTTTTGAGAGAAAAAGGGTTTGTTAAAATGGGAGTAAGAAAGATGGATGAAATAAGTGAAAGACTGGGGAACGCAGTTTCTGGCTAGTGGCAGGAGCATTTCTCGAGTCGATATATCGATCCTAACCCCCACCGTTGCTTCCTGCCACGGAAACAGGACTTTCCCTTCCTCCTACCGCCGTTACCTCCCCCTAAAAACCTCGTTCACCCTCCTCACACCCCTCGCTCTCTCTCTCTCTCTCTCACCCTCCAACCAAAGGATGAGTCACAGCCTCCCCGTCGTAACACACCATTCACGCTGCCTCTGTGTATGTGCGTATACGCTGTTTTCTCTTCGCACATGTGTGTGCGTCTACACGTGTATATCTCTGTACATACACCATTTTTCCTCTGCGCACTTTTGCCAAACTAATTCGCTGCGCACGAATAGTCAGTGCCAGTAAAATCGAGCTCATTTCAGCTCTTAACTCTTTCGTCATTTTCTTCGTTTCTCCAAAACTTTAAACTATATTAAATTTTATCGAAGCCTGTCGTTTTCTGGCAATTCCAACAAAAATTTAAATGTATTGCAAAAATAAGTCCTTCTTCTGTATATTCTTCGGCTTCATCCCCCCACGTTGCTATAATTATTTTTCAAATAGTTTAATAATTTTATATGTTAATAAAGCGATATAATATAATTTTGTATGATTTTATAGATAAGTCTTGAATATAATTCCAGACTTTTTGAAAATATTATTCCAAGAACCGTGGCTCGTTTAGTATTTATGCTAATGTTGAGAGACTCCGTCGATATAGTCTGGCATAATTGGAAAGATCAATAAATATGAAATATAGCTTTTGTAGGGATTTGGCTGGGATTAAAGTTTTGAGGTATTTTTTTTTCAATTTTCTTTAGGATCCTTGGTCCTTTTCGAGGCAAAGGCACTCGGCAACTATTTGTCCAGGCGCAGGACCAAACTATAGAACGTCGCTGGTCGTCATTCAACACGATCCTTCTGCATGCTTAGTGTAAACATCCTTGCGACAGTCGAGCTTTTCTCTCCCTCTCTCGATGAATGCCTCTCGTAAATTCTCTCGCGGCCATGCAGAAATTGGAAGAATTTATAAATCATCGCGTGACACGCTTGATAAATGATTTGACGAATCTCTTTCGAGCACCGAGAAACTCCTATTTTCCATGCACAACGAACTAACCGGAGTAAGTCAGAAATGTCGTTCCTTTATCGAAGCAAAGTCCACAATAGCGAAGAGATTCGGTGAGAAAATCCTCGGGTCCAGAATCATAGAAAAATCGAGTTAGTCGAATCACCTTGAGGCTCGATCGATGCAAAAAGGGAGGCAAAATTGCAGAAAATAGAAAAACAGCGGCAGTGCGCACGTGCATTTGCTCACGTGCATTTAATGACAAGGTGGCAGTCCCGGTGTAGCGTGCAATTACCAGTGAAAAATGCAAAGTACACCCACGTGGTAGTGTACATGCATGTGTCCGCATCGGATTACTATCTGAAAAGGAACTCTCCCGACCAACGTCCCGTTTCGTCGTTTTTCCTGCGCAAAACGCTTTTCATTTCAAGCCATTGTGCCTCCCCGGACAAACGTACGATGTAATAATTCGCTAATTAGTGGTAATTTGGCTCTAAAAAAAGTCAATTTTTTCTCCTGTATTTTGGGAGTTGGGAAAATATCGCCCGTTGCTTTTCGCATGTTCCATATATAGGCATACGCGTACGTAGGCGCGTATAGTGGGGGTATCTAGGGGGTCAGCAATCGTAGGAGGGGTGGGGGGGGGGGGGGGGAGACGAACCGTCGCGGTCGCATAGAGAAGAGCTGCACGTCAAAATCGATACGGCGAATTCAGAGGAGGATTATATCCTTTACGGGGCTTCGCGCAATGCTCGTAATCCCCCATAAACCGCGACCGCAGTTTAGATTCGCTTCTCCATATATATATTCACCATCGATTTTGGATTAGCCCGCCAGCCAATTGACTCGCAGGAAGTGGATGTTTCGCGCACGATTTCAACTCTGGCCTCTCCTCGTTCACATTTCCCATCGATATAGGCGCGAACCTTTAATTACGAACCCTGCACTCGATTTCTCTCCTATATCCATGGAAGAAGAATTCTTTTTCCCAAAGCGTCCGCGAACTATGAGAGAATTACGAGGACGTTGAATAATAAGATTGTTGTGTGTATATAAATGGAGAGTACGAGTGCTTTTGTGCGCGCGCGGCTAACAATTTAATGGGAGGGACGGTAAATTCTGACGAAAGGGAGGTGAAACGGAGCATTCTTCGAAAGTGCGGAGTACAATTATTATTGCGAGAATTAAAAAAAAGGCCAGAGATGGAAATCTTTCGTCGAAACATAAACACGGCACAGTGGCAGGGCGCGGAACAAGAAATGCAGCGACGTAAATAAGCATCGTAAAGAGCGCGCGGGCCCTGCAGTCTGCACTGCAGCTACTATACAGCCGATGTGACTGGCACTATATAACGTACTGCTGTGCAGATGCGTGTATGGAGAATACGTATATATATACAGTATATATGTTAAACACTACACGTTGCTTATATTTTATACCGTCCTGGTATTCCGTATACTTTATACCGTACATGTAGCAAATACTACACGCTATACGTGTATAATTATATTTCGTGTTTGCTATACTATTTTACAATACACTGTATATATGTATATATATATAGTATAGTATAGTACGTATAGCACCGAGCCGAACGATTCGACTGCTACGAGAGAATGACTCAGCCACCACGCACACACACGTGCGTATCCGGAGAAAATACGCACGCGTGCACACAACACACGATACGTTTCGGTAAATAAATTTCTATCAGCATCGGCCCAAGCATTAGTCATTCGATTTTTCTCAATCAATAACTTTTCCCTCCATTTTCCTCGTCAACGAAAATCATGGAATTTTCCGTAATACTGATCGAACGTTTTTGTTTGGTAAATAAATTTTTGGTCAGTAGCGAAACAAGCTTTAATTTTTTCTATTTTCATCGAGAATGATGAATTTTTCAGTGTTTTTTTTTTTTTTTTGCCTTATCAGCCAACGTTGCGAATTTCAGCAGTTGTTTCACTCGACGATTGTTAGATTTGTATGTGTGTGTTTAAAAAGGAATTGTTGTAGGTTTTTACGATGAAACTTCTTTTTCCGCGCGGGAGATTTCGCCAGGGTGCCTTCGGTTTCCCTTTCACGGGATATACGTGCGCGAGCTCAAGGTCTTTTCTTGGCTTCAGGGTCGCGGCAGGCTCTCTCGCATATCGATCGCCGCATCTTGCCGAGTTCGCGAGTACTCACGATTATTCGGAATTTCACTTTTCAATGTCGCCCGGCTCACGAGAATTTCGCGCGCGGAGTATTATTTTACATTATATATATATATCTACTTCGTATAAAGCAGGAAATATGTTTCCTCTGCAATCGTAAAACGTATCGAGTGAGTTACTGTACATAATTCTTGCGATTTGGTAAAAAAAAAAAAAAAACTATTTATAGGAAAAGTTACGAGAGGAAAAATAAAACGCGGAAGAATATATCTGTGCGATTTTGGAATAATGTTTTTTGCAGAGAAAACACGAGAAACTCTGTGATTTTTTCTTACGAGTCGTGGTAAAATAATAACAATGCAGTATCAGGCTCGAGACTTGTCTTTCAGTGTCGAGATAACGAAATTACTTTTGCCCTGTAATATCAAAAGGTACTGCGTAAGGGTTGTGCGAAGCTGGAAGCCCGTTTCAAGTAAACTCTTTTATTTCGAAGAGTTTTCAGTTCTCTTACAATCCTGACGAAATTCAAAAAGAGTCCCACTGATTTACCTGAGAAAATGTAAATTTAAAAATATGCTTCCAGCTTCGCACATTCCTGCGTAAGCAATAATTCTTATGTTTTAACGAAAAACAAATAATAGAAAAGCTTTTACGAGACAAATTCCAATGACGATGGATGAATAAAAATGGAGACAAATTAAAAAACACAGAAGGTATGATATATTAGCGCAAGTTTCTAAGAATTTACTGACAAAAAAAAAAGAGGAAAAATTAAAATACAGCAAAAAATAATTCATATAGAAAACCCTATGCGACAGTTTTCAATAGGAATACATCAAAGAAATGCCATCGAGGGACATGGAAATTCTTAAAGTGTTTACGTGTTTGGGACACTGTTCATCGAAGAGAGATGACGGTAAATTCTGGGATTTTTTCGTATACCAGTCGCGGTAAAGGAATAATAATGGTATCAAGCTCGAATCTTGTCGATGTCGAGATAGCGGGAAGAGTAGCGGCAAGGATACTTTTATAGCAGCGTTGTCCGACCGTTGAGGTCGTGCCTCTTCTTTTTTCACGCACTCCGCTACTGGACGGACTCTCGTACGGCGCGGCGTACGCACGATGGACGACGATACAGGTAAAAAGGGCCCTACAGCTGTCTGACAGCTGCTCTGTCCTACATACATAGGCGATCAACCGCCTCACGCACACCAATCCACGCACGCACTCTCGCAGCTCGCCAGAGTACATATTCTCTTCCATTTCGTTTCGTTCCATTCCATTCCGTTCCGTCCCGTTTTCTACGCTGCACGTGCGTAATGTACCTTCGCAGCTTTCCTCGCGCCCATACGATAAACACACACGCGCGCCCGATCGAACCAACACACTCACGCGCACAGTGTGTTCCACTCCCGTATATACTGCACTGCCATTGCGAAATACAAGAGGCTCGTTTATTCACTTATTATTTAGTACCGCCAGTATCATCCATAGTTCGATACCCTTGGATCAATCGCTTTTCATAGTTGTGCTTAAAATCAGCTGCGAAGCAATGATAATTGTTGCTGTAGTCTGCTTTCTCCATTCCTCGAGCAGTCATGACGATATAATGATTTTTTGGAAATTTTATGAGTGGATTTGCACGCACTCGTGTTTTCACTCGTCGAGGGCCTGCAGTGTTTTCTTTTTTATGTTTTTATTGCTCCGCTTTAAACTTTGAAAAATATACGTGACTCTCTTGCTGGAAGCAAGATAACCTTTCAGATTTTTACGTTTGTTGGACAGAACATATTGTCGATTTTATTTAGCTAATTTAAATCACATGGTAGATATGACTTTTTTGTATAAATATAATAGAAAAAGAGAGAATCAGTCGTTAACCGAAGATATGCTTCGGCTGCGGTTATGTGTTAATCAATATAGATTTTAGTATATAGGATTTGGTTCAGTTTGTTTATTACCACCAATATCATCTCCATAGTCGAATCCCTCGGATCAATTGTTTTTTATTCTTTCAGACTTGACCTCAGCAGCAAAAACATAACAATTTTATTCCTGCAAATTAGTTTTTCCATTCCTCAACAGGAGTAACAGCGATACACAAAAATGTGTAAAGCTCGAAACAACTTTTATACTCGTGTTTCGAGTTAACGATCAAATTAATAATATTTTAATTGTAAATAAGTATCATATACGATTAGTTTTGCGAGTTTCCATTGAAAATCATGCAAGTTGTATATACGGTAGGTTTCAAGGAAGCTGGCTTTCAATTGAGCTCGCGAGCTTTGTAGAGGAGAGGTCTGTACGAGCCTCCAAGTCGATTATCTTCTATCGTCGATGTTGGTACCAACTAAATTCGCTTTTATGACGTCATAATGAACCGACAATCAGCAGCATTGTCGAGATAATTCCCATACAGCGTTCTCGCTCTCGATTCATTTTGCTCTCTCAATACTCTCGATCCGCGCGCCTCTCTCTCCTCCTCCTCCTCCTCCTCCTCCTTATTCTTCCTCCTCCTCCACCCCCACCTCCACCGGGACCAACTTCATTGTCCACCTCGGGGACACGTAACGTCTTCTTTGTCCCGGCCTCTTTCGAGAATCGAGAAAACAAAGTCGAGAAGGGCCAAGGACGATAGGAATTGTTATATATATATATATATATATATATATACCCTTGGCGAGAAACTGGACCACGGAGTCTGTGGATGGTGCACCGCAAAATGGCCACTTTGAATATGGCCAAAGCCCGCCGCGTATACCGAAATTCAATCGACGGCCAATCCCGTAATATATATATATATATATATACAACACCACGTTTATCGAATCTCGCAAATTACTGGCGGAGGAGGATTCCACCGCCACGCGGATTTATCGTGCACGCGCGATTTGCAAAATTCAATCGAATAATTGAAATAATCGTTAGGCCCGATGAAAGGGTGATTTGTTCTACTCAATTGCACGCGGCAGCTATCGCGTTGCGATTTAAAGAAAAACCGGAGAATAAAAGGAACGAAATAATTTCGCGACTCGGCCAGCCGATGCAATTTAATTAAGTGGAAAAAAAATGACACCCTCGGAAGCTTCGATGGAAAATCTAATTACGGACGATAATTTGAATTCCTCGCTCGATGTAAATGAGCGTAATCAGACCGGAGTATAAATCTGCGCGCTGTATCGATTAGGCCGGGAGAAGAAGAAGAAAGAGCGAGGCGCGCGAGAAATAAAACTAATGGCCTCCCGTAATTGGGATTAGCCGGGCCCGAAAAGGGTGGCCCGCTCGAATTTAAATTAGGATTAGAATTAGAATCGGAGACTCGCCGCCATTCAAATCCGCGCGCACACATGACAACTGCAGCGACTCGCGTACATATTGTCGCACGGGCCTTGTTTCGATTTAACACGCGCCTCGCCCCTTATTCCTCCACCCCTATATACGCATCGCGCCATTTTTAATCAAACTTTTTATCCCACATTTCGCGCTTTATTGCTCCATGCCACTCGCGTTCTCGAAAAGAACTAAATATTTATATTAATTCTGCATATATTTAGATTGCTTTCAAAGACCGTTAATATATAGATATATAGTGTATAGAAAATGGAGGACCGTCGAACGTTGGTTCGAAACGGGCAAAGATGGACTTTGAGGATTCGTTAAATATTTGAGATGAGAGGAGAATGGCAAATAGTGGCTGATTAGGTAGCGGGCAACTGCGGGAGAAGCTTAATCGGATTAATCGGTTCTTGCATGCGACATCTGGCGGCACAAAGCCCCCGGGATAAAGAGAAAAGGGTGGGGGGTATAGGAGGTCATAAATTCTGGAAATCTAAAAGCAATCTTTCCCGATTTTCCTGCGGTGCTGCAAACATCGGCCCCCATCGGCTTACCAAAGAAACTCCCATGGCTACCATGGTTACAGTGCAAACAAAATGGCCGGCGCTTCCGGTTTCGGAATTCGGATCAGCCTGGCAGCTGCGCGGATCTAGTTTCTCTAGTCGAGCCAAAGTATTTCCTCACCGAATTATTCGATAGTAACGTGCAAACACATTGGTAGAAAATCCATTTTTCCCCTCTCTCTCTCTCTCTCTCTCTCTCTCTCTTGTACATCCACGCGTGTGTTAGGTATATTGCCTCTTCTATATAATTTTCTCATATTGTTCTCCACTTCCACTTAATATTTCCAGTGAAACTCGATCTGCTACTGAAATTTTTCTACTACACAAAGTATTGTATATTATTCTCGATATCGTTAGATCTTTGCATTTTATAATCTTTCTTGAACTCTTCTCCAAAAGATCCACATGGAAAAAGTGAAATTTTGGGGAAACATTCGAAAGTAAAGTGCAAACACATTGGCATAGGGAATTAATTTTTCTTCTTTCCCTTTTATATATATTCCCATGTCATATTGCTTTTTCTATCTTTTTTTTTACATTATTCTCTCCTTCCACTTGACAATTCCATCGACCCCAAATTCGTAGCTCGACTCCGCGTAGCTATAAAATATTATTGCCAAGAGTAAACTATCCTCGGTATCGTTAAATTTGGTCATTTCTGGCATATCGTATAATCGTTCTTAAAATTTCCCCCAAAATTCCACTTGGAAAGGGAAATTTCACTATGAATTATTCAAAGCTTCTCTGCACGGATGATGTTCGGCTGCGCTTCGACACACGGGCGTGAAGCGTCAGAGAAAATCTGGCTGAGGCACGCAACTGTTCCAGTTGGACAGATGTTAACGCGAGTCGCACATGCGGAGGAAATTCATTTCCTCTCTCCTTCATGGTCCTCTACACGAAAACTTTTACGAAAAATCTCACTATAATCACATGGAAAAAAAACATCTCTCTCTCTCTCTCTCTCTCTGCCTAAATAAGGTCAGCCTCGAGGTCATCGAAGCTTTAATAATCAAGCGAAATGAAAATAAATCCATGGAGATTTTGTCTAGTGTGTAAAATCAGAACTAATTAGGATAGCGATAGGGAGGGAGGAGTGAGAGGGGGAGGGGCACACAAAGTTTTGCTCAACCGAATTTAAAGCAAGAAACTGTACAATTTCTCCGACGCACCACACAGCTGGCAACAATTACATTTTTCAACCGACGAACTTGCTATAATCGCGTGTGTAGGAAGAAACACACACCTCTCTGTGCCCAAATAAAGTCAGCTTCGAAGTCAATGCAGTTTTTTTTTTTTTTTTTTTAATAATAAGGCAGAATGCAAATAATCGAAGAATATTTTGCTTAATATAAAATCGAAGCTAATTAGTGTAGTAGCAACATATAAAAAATTTAGACGAATCGAATTTGAAGCAACCAACTCTGCAAATTCTCCAAAATGGCAGCTTCAATAATTAATAGAGATGCAAATAAATCGACGTAAATTTTGTGCAGGGTAAAATCAGAGGTAATTAGGGTATAAAGAATGTAGTGTGTACTAAATTGATGAGAAGAAGCTTTACACGCAGAAATCGTCGAAGATAACACACACAGCTGGGAAGAATGATATTTTTCAGCGAGGACGAAGCTTTCTTCTCGCTCCTTCGCTCGCGGCTTCTTCCTCTTCGCTTTTTCCGCGCACGTTTTACCTGCGTTTTTGCCGTCTCTGCCCGGCCATTTCGCCCGGGAATCAATGACGCGTATCGACCCTGGCTCCTTTGTCATGTTAAACGCGTTAGACGCATCCTGTTACTTGCCGCCACGCCGCGAAACAGCCACGCGAACTCGTTGCTGCCGACCTTACCGAAATTACCGGCTACCACGTGCATTTTATCCAATTAAATTGCTAATTCGAACGAAACATGCAAAATACTCGGAATTTCGCACATCCAACGATCCTCGCTCCGCAGGTTCAAAACGACGACTGTACAGTATATACACACATATAGCTGGCGCATGCAGCTAACGAATCGGACAATTTCCACGAGCAAACCTCCTCTCGAGGAGTTTCGATGAAATTGCAAGGCTGCAGAGGAGTTTCGTCGGGGCTAAATGCGAAGTTTGGGGAAAGGAGAGTTTTTGCAGGGTGTTTTAGGAGCTTTTGTGAAAATTCGAGGGTAGCGTGTAATATTCGATTGAGAGGGAGAGAGAGAGAGAGAGAGAGAGAGGCATGCGCAAGGGACGTGGAGGAATCGCCAAGATAAATGGCTGAGGTGAAAGATTAATAAAAAAGAGAGAGAGAGAGAGGGAAAAAAATCAGGAAAGGGGGTATAAAGGAGGAGGAGAGGTATATAGCGATGAGGAAGAGTGGGGGTAGGGTAGCAAAAACGATTGGGTGTCTTTCTTCGGGGCCGTTACGAGCTTAAGCAACGTACACAATGGCGGATATTTTTATAGCGATTCGCGACGGCAGCTACATCAACACGACCGGTTTTCCACTCTACCTTTTGAACATCTGCCGCACTCCCGAACTATATTCCTCTCTCGCTCTCTCATTGCGTCTATACGTATCTTCCTCCGTATATAAGTGTGCGTGCACGTGCACTCGCGCACACGTTTCTACATCTGTATTGTATATTTGTACACACGTACGAGCACAAATACAATTTCTACGCGCGAATGTATATGTATATAAAACGTGTATTACAGTTGTCCAACTCACACACACGTACAGAAACGTAACGTCGATTCAGCGAGCGTGCAAGATAGCGAAATTCTATTTGTTCTCGTACAGCCTCTGCTTTTCAAACTGATGCCTGTCGGATTTTCGGCTTTAAGGGCTTGGTATTTCCAAGCCCTATACGTATCAAAACCATTCGAGAGAACCTTCCATTTTCTATACCTATCATATACATATACATATATATATATATATATATATATATATATATATGGCTTTTAATAATTAATGAAATCACAATTAATCTCGCTCTAATTGCATAAAATACGTTGAGTCAATTTTTGTACAATTTCGAGTAGAAATTTGTCGCGGTCATTTCCCTTTCTTATATATATATATATATATATATATAGAGAGAGAGAGAGAGAGAGAGAGAGAGAGAGAGAATAGGGGATAGAGGTAGCTATCACAGCGTATCTGCAGTTAATAGCCAGGGAGAAGGTGAGAAAGTTGTGTGAAAGAGTAGAGTAGAATGGCGCGTGATTCGAATTTTCATCAGCTGTTGGAGAATCTGGCTAGGGTCAGGGGCGCGAAAGGTTATAGTTACGATTGGTGCAATGGAGTATACTGCACGTATGTACATATATATATATGTATATCCAGGTTATTATCGTTTTCACGCTGACGGGCGCGCAACGCGCAACGTGCGGTGAGCATTCGTGCGCGGCGTATTCATGGTACGGGTCCCGAGATGAAAGAGCCAATCAATCAATTCCCCGGCGTGCAACAACTCTGACAATGAGATCGCAGTGAATTGCATTAACCTACAGACATATATTACGCTTATATATATATATATATATATATATTTCTCCCTTTCTCTCTCTCTTTATCTCTCAATTCACTTCTACAGAATTACAGAGCGCCCACAATTTTCACAATCCCTGCAAACGACCAAATTTTAATCTCCCAAAAAATCAAACTCCTTTCACCCAAATATATCCCCTATACCCCTTCTCTCCGCTATATCTCTCGAATCTCTTGGTCGATGGTGGGGAGCATCGTGGAATTATATCGAGCAGAGAAAAAATCGTTACGTTCGCATCACTTTCGGTGCGGCTGGAAAATCGTTCTTTGTTTCTTTTTGTATACGCTTATCAAATTTGTATATATATATATATATATACGTTGGTAACGTAGAAGAGTTGGATAGTTTCTGGGTGAACCAAGTATACACATCCCCTACTCCTTCTCTCTTCCATATCTTTGGAATCTCTTATTAGATGCTGGGGAGCTTCGTGGAATTGTATTAAATTTAGAAAATATCTTTTCATTTGTATTAATTTCAATGAAGCTGGGAAAGAATGTTCTTTTTCTGTTTTAACGAAAATGAGTTGAATTGTTCCCAAAAGATCCAAGTACACATTCCCTACTTCTTCTCTCTTCTATATCTTTGAAATCTCTTGTTGAACGCTGGGGAGCTTCGTAGAATTATATTTGATGTAGAAAAAATCGTTTTATTTGTCTTAATTTCAGTGATAATGCTATATAGGAAAGAATGTTCTTTTTCTTTCTTACATATATACATTTATTAAATTTGTGCGTTTGACGAAGATGAGTTAAACAGTTTCCGAACGATCCAAGTAAACAAAGGTATCTTAGGGTATATATCTTTGGAGTCTTATCAGGGCTCTCGGGATTAAGTTTGTACTCCTGGTATCGACTATCTCGCACCAAGGTCGTAAAGAAAATAGAGGTACGCGTGAAGAAGCACGACGCGTTGTTTGAGAAATTTCCCACGATACTTTTCGTACCCGCATTAGTTGTTATTTAATTCTTTTTCTCGTTCCTCCATTCGACTCTGCCTGATTTTTACACCGGGCTTCTTCACACTCAGCCGCGCGTCGTTCCTTAATCCGAAAGAAAGGATCATCCCTCTTCCCGTAATCTCACCTCCTCGACACGAGCGCACGAGTGTTCCACCGCCTAATAATTTCTCGATACGAGGCCACTTGCCTAATTTCGCCTAAATTTCTCGACAAAGACTCGCCCTTGACGATCGTGCAGCGGAGTTTCGTCGAACGGGGGAATCGGACGAAAAATTCTTCGCACCCCGCGCTCGATTTTGCGTTTCGATCCTTTTTCGGTGCGTCGGAGCTCATTTAATTAAAATCGCCGGGATTCTTGCGCTGGATGTGCATAGCGTCTGAAGAATTTCTTTATAGGTCCATGCAAATGTCGGGCAAACCAGTTGCAGCGAATTCCTGAGGACCCGGCTGGAAATGCCTGGAATCCATTTTTCATTTTCGTCTTCTGCTATTATAATTGGAAGTGGAAGATAGATCCTAAAAATGGAAACACTATAGGTTCCCTTAACATTTTTTTAACGGTCCTCCGAGATTGTTGTTGCTGCATTTTTTCTTATGGAATTTTTCGAATGCCGTTATTCAATCGAGGCACAATTGGATGGTATATATTGAATAGTATATGGACGGAGCATGTAGACAAAAACAAAGCGGATAATCACGAGTGTGATCAGGTTTTATGAACCTGCAACGTGTACGACGGAAGCCGTACTCAAGAGCATGGTCCCCCCCCCCCCATCACCCTCTTCTCTCACTCTCTCTCTCTCTCTCTCTCTCTACATTTCTCCATCTCCGTTGATCGTTCGTTCCGTCTCTCTCTCTCTCTCTCTCTCTGTGGCGAAAGGGAAAGAAAGAGAGACGGAATGATCGTTGATGGAGAACGAGCGAGTGGTGGGGGTTGACCAACGACATAAATTGATTAGATGGCCCGAGTCTGTAGCTGACTCGCTCGCTCGTTCGTTCGATCGTGGATAGAAAAATCCTGGGAACGAACCCCCCCTCGAGCACCAAGAGTGTACTCGGCCGAGCCAATGAAAATAAAAAGGATGTCAGATTGCCGCAGCAGCGTCGGAAGTTACGGATTAAGTTAGGAAGTAGACTGTTAGCGTTGCTCTCCTCTGCGGGGGTGAGGGGGGATTGAAAAAATTTATTGCCTCCATTGCGAAGGAAATGCTAGGAATTCACCTGAAAAATTACTGTCGTTCCAGATAGAAAAAATCCCATCCTATTCCGCGCTCCGGATTTTTCTGGATCTCGACCTGAATTGATCGATTGAAAATTATTCATTGAAATGGTCGTGGTTCGGATGACTGTGGAGGCGTCATCGAGTCGGTAAGAGAGGGTGTTGTAGAAATATTCCATTAGAGCGAGAGGAATTGGCTAAAATGAGCGAGGGAAAGAGAGAAGATTGATAAAAATCTGGTAATTTCCATTTTGGTGAGAGCTTCTGGTTTGGGCAGAAGGAGAATAGCGCCCACGTGGTTATCCACGTGGACGTGTTATTGTTTTGAACAGAAGGATATTTTCCTGGGCCAGTGTTGCGGTGTGGGGATGGGTGCGAAGGGTCAGGCACCCCAGGGCCGACCCTCCGCAGGAGGGATTTCATTCATGATCTCGAAGCTCGTGTCCCCTCTATGCCTCTTCGTTCCTCCACTCGACACTCGACTCAACTCGACTCCTCCGCGAATGTGTTGGCCCGTCCGATACCTTCCTATCCGAAAAAGGGTAGCGAAAAATCCCCCTCCTCTTCCTCCTCTCTCCCTTACTCATTCCCTGTCTCCTCGACCACTTGATATCTTAATTTTATACCGTGCAGAGTCGCCCACTCACTCGCTCCCCCATCCCTCTTATTCTCACCTCCCAATCCCCTTCTCACCTTTCCTTCCCACACACAGTACATCACTCTCTCGAGCAAAACCTCGTAAAAAATGCTGGTCACTCGTGCTAACACCAATTGTTATTTCTTTTTGCTATTCCCACGTGTGTTTATTATTTTTTTCTCCTTACACAATTATCGAAAACCCAATTGCTACTGCAGTCTCAGCCCAGGTATACACTCGTAATTTGTATATACGAGTTAAACATAAGTGTGTATATATATATAGCCATCGTTCCTTCAGTCCTTTTCCACGATTGCCAAGGTCAGCTCGGAGAAGCTTCGAGAAAAGTGAGCCACACGCTTACTCATTATATTGTATTCAAGAGGGGAGAGTGGAACAGGTGTAACCAAGGTAATCTAATGTCGGAAGGGGAGAATTCTTATCGGTTCTCATCAGTTACTTAACGTTGTAGCAAATAAAGAAAATGTGCTTGTAAATAGGACTGTATAAAATATCGTGGAATATAATGGGAAAGACGATGAAAAGGATTTAATTTCGTCGAGTGAACGAGAGAGGGGGAGGGGGGGGGGGGTTATTGATGAAATGGGAAAAACAGAAAATAAGAAGAGTGCATACATATATATATATATATATATGGTACGTGTGACGTAGAGATGCTACATAATGGTACAGGGGAGATGTACATTAGGATGATCCACGTGGGTTTTGGTAGATAGACTGGATCAGCATTTCCGTATAAAGTGGCTCGGTGGAGCGTCGGGCAGTGACCTTTAGGGATGGACGAGTTGGCGCGTTACGTCCGAGGTGGAACCTTGACCTTCGGGTCGAGGCTTTATTTGGGTTGCACGGCATATATCGAGCGCCACCCTGTTACAACGTTTCGTCTTACCATTTCCAAGTTCAATGCCAAAAATACGACGAATCCTTTTTCAACGGATCAACGACTCCACCGATCGTGCACTGTGGCCGATAATCGAAGCGAACGATTCACGAGCGTTGCAGCGAACGAACAATTTTCCGCGATAATTGAATTTTGGATGAAAATTGCGGGAAATGCGAGAAACGCGGGAATAACAGTGTATTTTTCAGGAGAGAATTGAAGTTTGTTCCCGTGCAGGTTCACATAAAGGGACGCCCCTGTGTCAGGGGGTTAGCCAGGCCGAATGGGAGCCAGCTGCGAGGCGGCCAGGCGTGACCGAGACACCGCGTATACTCGGAAACGTTGCGAAAATAATTATTAAAGCCGTTACCAGTCCGAACTATACGCCGACATGTGCATCGGCCAACCTACTTTCGCCTTGCAATTCTTCTTCTTCTTCTTCTTCTTCTTCTTCTCAAACTCTTCTTATTTCAATCATTTGAAAACTATATATATATATATATATGTGTGTGTGTGTGTGTGTGTAGCACCAACGGCAGAAAAAATTATTCCTGGGAGATTGATATACAGCGTTGGAAAATGATACGAGAGCTATATTTTTATATATATAGGACATTTATTAGCCTGACTTGATTTATCCAATTTGAGTGCGTTTTACGACTTTACGCGTGCGCGGTTTCGATGTTTCGACTGCGAGTTTGTTAGCAGTACAGCGCGCATCTATTAGATTTCCACGCACGCGTCAACGTTTAATATGGTTTCGGGCACCGAATGTGTGGCGAATCGACAGGAGTCATCAATTCGACCCGGCGATGCGGGGATAATTCGAAATTATTACTTTCTTTCTCGAATGGCAAGCCGCACCCTTCCCTAGCTCTGTGCCAAACGCACGTGAAATCAAATCGATTCGACGTAAAGCCCTCCGAATCATTCTTTCTGCCCGATATATCAAATATATCCACTGCTTTTCCGGCCTTCTACATAAATTCCATTTAATCGAGTAACCAGGCGCAAAGATTTCTCGATCGGTCGAGACAAGATATTTTGAAATTTTTCAATGATTTCATATATTCGTGTAAAATTTCTCAAAGCCAAATCAGTATACTGGTTGTTTGCTCGTCTACTTTATAGCCATTTAAAAAGGAAAATGATCTGTAATTAGTTTCAGAGAAATTTTCAGTGCAGCGATAAGGAACTTAACAACCTGTCTTTTTTTTCTTTCTCTCTTTTTTCGAAAGTACCATTTTTAACCGACCTCGGTCTAATGGGTGCAACGGTAAAAGGGCCATTCGCCGTCGGCCACCGCTGGCCATCTGTTTCCGAACAAAATGGTTTGTCGAAATTTGTATCAGCTGACCGAGCACGATCATCGATCAGAAACTACAAATTGCTTCAATAGAACCATACTCGTGTAAATAAAGCGCCAAAGCTTACCTATTAAAATTAACGCTATTCAAAATCAGGAGCGTTACGATTTTTCTAACGCACCATTATTATATATCGACGGTTGAATATTTTCAAGGTAAAACATGTGGAGCTGCCTAATTTTGTATCCATTAAATTAACAAAATTAATATAGTGATCGGGGAAAGGAAGCTGCGTTTACACATACGCGAAGAGATTTAATAAGACTTGTCATCGAGACAAATTTTTCTCGATGATAAAAGATCGAATCGATACTTTTTCCCCTTGAAAGGATCATTACCTTCTTAAACTCTTCTTAAACGTTCTTAATTCAACTTAATTAGGATTGATTCAATGAATATTCGCTATTTTCGATCAGATATTTACTCGATTGCAAATCACTATACTTGATTTGATTAATGTATATCATATCTAATGTATCTATATATACAATTCGAAATGGTTTTCAATGTCGCGTAAAGGAGAAGCTGTCAATAAGGCAAAAAGTTAAAATCGACGTGGATGCAGAGCTTTTGACTATTTATTCGTGTGAGAAAGAGCGGAAATCCGAGATTTTCAGTTTGTATGGGTGGGCTACCTTTTTTTAGGGCTTTTTCAGGCCTTTTTTAGTCCGTATCCCCAGCCCCGCGTTTGGTTATAATTCTATCTGGCCGTCGGTGGAGTGTTTGTGCGTCATAAACAAAGAGACCCGGCTGGTAGCATGCTGTTTCCTTTCCTTGGTTATTTAAAAACTTGGTCCCCGTACGTCCAGTGTTTGGCAGCTCTGCTACAGTCAGACACGCCATCAAAACTCATAAATATATTACGTTAATTAAACAAGCTTGAAAGAAAAACTTGAATTTCCGTTGCGTACATCTCTTACACACATACATACATATATATATATATATATATATATATATATATTCCATCAAGCTTAATTTCGGTCTTAATCCAAAAGCTGCGAAGAAGGCTCGTGAACCTTATCGCAATTCGTACATCTGCCAATTGGGAGCTCAAAGCAGCGAAATTATAAAATATTTTAATTAGCTTATCGGCGAATCGGTGACAGCTGCTAAGACGGCACGTGTGCGCCTAATTGTCGATCCAGATCCTGCCGTCGCGTCTTTATTCGAAAGTAGGATACAGCCTGGAAACGTACTAAAGCAGAGAGACTTCGGAACGTAGTTCGTCATAAACGCTCGCATCTGTTAATCCCTATCGACCAATCACAAGACAATTATACTGCCTGAAGAGACGAGCTGAAAAATACTGCAATCCTCCTGGGGTCGTGCGATGCTGATCCAAAGTCCAATATAAAAAAAAACATAAACAAATGTGTGTGTCTCCCTCGAAACAACAAAGCACAAGGATAGAATTATGTTGATTGATAAAAGTGTGGAGAAATAACGAGGGATTGGTGCACGTAGCGTTCGAAATGAAAAGTTTTCAGACTTGGCTATATATATATATATATATATATATACTACTGCACGTATAACATGAATAATGACAGAGGATTGTCGTACGTAAAACAGTAAAAGAGGGAAAGTATTATAATTATGGTTGACGAGGCTTTCAAGAGAAATACGTACGCGGAGAATAATGCATGCATGCCCCCTGTTTGAACGCATTCTTTATTTTGCAAAGGTAGCCGCACAGAGATACATGCATATATATGTGTGTAAGGGGCAAGGAAATATACAGTTCACTTTCAAGTATACATACGTGTGGTAAGTAAGGAGAAATGTGAGAAAGCTGTGTACGCAGCGTGTAACCCCTGTCGTTGAAGCGTGGATTATCGACAGTAGCTTTGCTCGTTGCTGGCAAGATGGCAGGAGGGTGGTGGGGAGCAGGTAGAGTAGATTGGTGGGTAAGGTAGGTTGGTGGAAAAGAAGCGCGTAAAAGGGAATTAGACCACACTCTCGTCCACGCGTGCACCCTAAGGGGACATTTCCCCCCATCGCATCGGACTTGGATGATCACTCGCTTCAGGAGTTTCCACTGCAAAATACTTGAGAAACACCCTAGAATCCCTCTGAATTATCTCCACTGCCCGCTTACCACGTTCCATTGAGCACTCGATCCGACATCTTTCCATTTTCTCCGATGTTTGACACATTTCAGTCTCTACTACTTGCCGCAATATCTCTATCTATCTCCCTCCAATGTTCATCAGCTCTCAACACTCTAATGGCCTAGCTACGGATATAAATATAGGACAGACTAAATCTGTCCAATTTTTCGTTAATTTATGGCAATTTGCCTGACTAAACGTATAAACAATTTTGCTCAATTGGCTTGTTAACCTTGTTTCAAAGACATTGCTCTCGGTATCTGCTTGCAAACGCCATCTGCTGATGGAGCCTATTGTCGGTAAAGTAGCTGTGGAAAATGGTAATACAGATATCTGCTCGTCCTTTTTGCTTTTCAAGCAAGCAGTGCTGTACATGCTTTTCAAAATTATGCGACGATGTAGTTGTAAATTGATTGTTTATTATTCTTCTAGTTTAGAAAAGTACCTCTTTTTATTATTAATTTAATTAAATAGATTTATTTTGTTCTTCCCATCTGGCGTACCCGCGTTCCTTGCTAAATTCCAAATTGTGCAAATCGGTTCGATCCACTGTAATTATGATTCAAGCACAAACGTGTTAATTAATTAAACGCTTCGTAGAAGCTTTTTTATTGTAAAGAATATGTTCGGTAACACGATATTAATCTGATCTGACCTCTCTCGCCGTTATCTATCTTTAGCCAATGGATATTTGTATGGAATATTTTATGGAGGTCTAGTTGAACGGTTGAATATTTTATAGCTGGAGTAGTGACTAATTTAATCCGATGACCATGAAAGGCTATACTTTTATTGCTCGTAATATAGAACTTAACGAGGTCAATTGACGTGATGCGATTGCCTCGATTTTTACTATAATTTGCTATAGACGTGTGATCAGTACTGTTATATTCATTAAGAAAAAAATTCTTTTTTATTAATCCCACGTTTCTTCTTTTCAGCATTTGTATCACCTGCAAACGGGCGAAGGGACCTTTAGAGAAAGAGGAAGAGGAAGAGGCAAAGGTGCTACAAGAGTGAGTATGATTGTTATTGTTATTATTAGTATTATTGCATAGCTGCTTCGGGTATTTACAACAGGATATTCTGCTTCCGTTGGATGTCGAAAGGAATTTAACGAAATATCGAACGACTCTTGCCATTCTCTTGATTTTAAGTCCGTACCGAAGTTGTAAGAGAATTGCGAGGTGATATTAAACAGGCGATGGTATTGATCCAAGTGCGACGCGCTTGCTCATGATGCACCGCCATGTTTAAAATTTTCTACTTTAGCCACCTGGCGGTTCAAACTGTAACCTTATTTAAAATTTCATTTAATTCTCCAAACTTTGCCTATAAAACTCTTCGTATTTTCATAGAAAGTGTACGATTAATTTTACTTGCCTTCTTACATTATCGATCAAAATTAAAGAATCGACAAATATTATGATAATACGTAAAGACATTTTTACGATATTTATCAAATGCATCAAGTTCGAAGATAATTAAAGGGCTCTCTCGTTACGAAGAAAATTAAATTTCGCGTAGAGCAAGCGTGATATTTTTAGAGTGTCAACTGAAGCTTCAAATCTCTTTGGCAAAATTTGATTCTTGGCTTTGTACCACGAGAAATCTCGTCAGGAAAAACCGAGATGAAGCAGCCGCGAAATATCGATCGAGGTACATGCAAATAAAATGCTAATCTCCTTCCTGCCTATGGTGGACTGCTGGCGCCAATGGTCGATGCAACTCTCTTTTTTCTCCTGAAAAACTGCACTCATCTTCTTGGAAAAGTGCAATTTTGCAATTCAGCAATACTATATATTATCCGGTTAAGAAACATCTCTTACTCAATTAACTTTAAGCGCCTTATGCAAATTTTTATAAGAAGATGGCGCATTTCGTATGAAAGAAAACCTTCTCCCCGAAATAAAATAGTCAGACAATAAATTTTCGTTGGCATAATTGCTTAGATTATAAGAATCGTCGAAGAGAAATGCTGCTGTTTCGAAGCAGAACATATTTGTAAATTTCGAAGCAGTTGTAGGGTGAAAAAATTCGTAGAGCGAGTTGAAGGGCGTCGAAAACGGTGGTGGGGGAGGGGTAGGAGGAGGAGGGGGTGTAATGTAATTCGTGAGGTTGATTAGGTGTGGGTGTGGTGCAATGGAGGCGTCGAGACGCGTAGTGCGTCGCGCGCGTATATACGCACGAACGCCGTTGGAATTCGCGCGATCGTCGTCGTTTCCTTGCTGGAGAGGGGGCGAACGGTCTAGCAGACAATCAGAATGTCGTGGGGTGGGGAAGGGTCTCGGAGAGTTTGGAAGGGGAGTTTCGGCTCCAGAGTGGAAGGAGAAGAGATGGGTGATAGGGGGCGTTGAACTGCAATGAAAAGGAAGAGACGAGCAAAAAGTAAAAATCGACAAGATAGAAAAAAAAAATGAAGAAACGAGGATGCAGGAAAAATTGTCTCGAGGAGAGGAGTTTTCTTGCAGGATTGAAGGACGAACAGGAACCAAAGAATCTAGCTGCTATAACCAGAACGGAGAAGAACTCTGGTGACGATAGGCAAGAATATGTGAAAGAAGCTATATTCATATATATATATATATATATATATATAAAGGTTAGATAAAGAGAATGCAAATGCCGAAGAAAAGAGACGAGAGCAGAAATGGTGTACGAGAGACAAATAAATGAAATATCTGCGATATGGATAACGATAAAACTCAAAGCTAACGAAGTTAGACTCGGCCAAAGCGTCGAACTTGGTAAATATCTACGGTGATCGAGAACTGATAAAGAATCAAGGTAGATAACCCACGAAGCTTTGGCAATCCAGTTTGAAAAAATAAACTTATCGTAGCATAAGAAATAACACGATATTGATAAAAAAAAAGCAACCAGTAGAATTATTAAAAAAGATAGGTGCAAAGACTTCCAGTACTGTAGGACCTCGTCGTGTAGACCTATATACGCAAACACATCCTGTATCTGAGAGAAGAGGTGGTCGAGCTATTTTATGCAAAAAGTTGGAAAAAATGGAGCGAGTGTAGAGAGAGAGAGAGAGAGAGAGAGAGAGAGAGGATGAGTTTGGCTGTGCATGCATTGGAGTGGGGGTGTAGAGGAGGTGGCTGGTGGGGTGATGAATGGAAAAAATATTAGTCGAAGGGGGGATGGGTGCGTGTAGAGAAGGAAAGGGAAAAGAAAAAGGAAAAGTATAAGAGGAATATTTTGGAGGATCGCGAGGAGGATCTCTGGCGAATGGCGGGATCGATGGATTTTACGAAAAGGTCGGTGTCGACTGGCTGTACAGTCTGGCGCAACGGGAGGTCTTCCACCTCCAGGCTCGCCTGCCTTTACCTCCTCCACCACTACTTTCCTCTTTGTCTCTCAACTTTTTCTCTCCCCCTTCATCCCGTTTGCCTCGGTTCTCTCTCGTTCCTCCTCCGAGTCGCGCCGCCGCACGCCTCGCGGGAACCAGTTGAACGGTTGAACCGCGCACGCGAGTCTCGACAGCCTCTCTTCATCCAAGCTAGTACGCTAGTACGCCGCTAAACGCGTTCCTCGATAAATGAATGCCAAGTGCCTCTTTTTCCTACTCGCTCTCGTCATCCTTCGATCCTTCGGACAATCGCACCCTCTCTATCTCACCCCCTCCCCTCCCAACCCCCTTTTTAAACCGTCGACACGCTAATCTCCGCAGCGTCTTCGAAGCGAAAAACGCGAATAAGTGGTGTGCTCCTTCTTCGACGAATTTCCCACATCTGCCACCGAAAATCATTTTCTTCGAGTCCTCGGCATCTTCGTCGTTTATATATATAACAACGCGCGCGACACTCTGGTATCACCGTAAGTCTCTCAATTATTCTCACGCAGCAGCTCTGCCAACGCTTCGATTATGATTTCAACGTGGTATATGCATGGATATATATATATCTATATATAGACACTACCTTCTTCCTCCACCAGCCGAAGAAATTGTTTCTTCGATCATAATCGTCTCTCGTTACCTCTGTAATTCAACGGAAGTTGCTCGTTATTTTCGTCAATTAGTTGGAAGCTTTTTTATTTTATTCGATCGAAGCCGTTTAATGATCAATTGTCTCGTTTGAAGAGAATGAGATGAAGATTTGTGGTTTTATATGAATTTTATGCGGTGGTAAGATATAGTTATCTATATATATATATATATATATATATATATATATACGAATTTCTCTTTCTTTTATCGAGTACACACTTTGGGTGTTTCTTACCGAACCGCCTAAATTCGATAAGATAACTCGGCTGAATATCCTCTTACACAAAAGTGACGATATATTAGTCTCTTCGTGGTAGAATTGTGTCTCATGGTGGGAGAATACGTGTTTAATAATCATTGTGCGGTTGTGGTGTAAATAATTATTAGAGTGAATTGACCACGTGTCCAGAGAGACGACCACGTGGTTCGATGAGTAATCGAATGGTTATGCTATATAAGATCGCTTAGAAGCGAAATATGCTAATGCAGAAGGATGAACACAATTTGAGGGCGTACGGTATAATGAAATAATTATTGAGGAAAATGGACGGAAGATTAATCACGTGTCGAGGACCACGTGGTTTGGCCAGCTGCACAGCTGATTCCTCAACACTCGAGTAAACGTGACTGTAACGGCGCCTAAGTATAATCCTTGAGGCCGCTAACCTCCACAGGGTATTACGTTTCCTTAACGATAATTGACGTCTAAAAGAAGCCCGTCATCTCCGCATCAAACCGCCCGGAAGGAATTCATAAAGGACATGCCAAAACCATAATATCTCCTCTCCGAACTACAAAGAAATCTCGCTAGTACTCCAAAAATTCATCAGTTTTCCTCACAACGGAATACAAAAAGATCCCTCGATCATCCCTAAAACTTCCGTTTCTATATAATAATACTCCGAGAGGAAACTAAACAGTTTTTCACGTTCAAATTCTCAAGCAAAAATATATTACTCATAAATCGCGTTACAGATCGATGTTTGGAGAGAGAAAAAGTCTTAAACTTTCAAGCAAGATTTCTATTACGAGTGTTTTATAATTTTCTTAGTCTCAAAGTTGTTGAATCATCAAATATATATAAGATCGTATGATAAATTCTGGAATTCTTCGTCAATGATTTAACGTCCGGTGAATAATATATCGATTTAAAGGTATATAGTCATGGAGTAGGTTTTTCTTGGGTGGTCCTTCTTGAACTCCATTTATCACGATGAGCAACATTCGAGGTTCACTTGCACATACCGATCACCTGGATAATCACATTTGTTTTCATTCCACACACACACACATACACACACACGTACACACAACGTATCATATTATCAGATATATATATAGCTAAATTAACGAATACATCAAACGAACGTCGTTCGACTCCAATTACGTTATTAGCTTGGCTTTTGCCATTCATATATATATATATATATATATATATATATAAGAGCATAGACCCAAGGAACGAGAACAACGCTTTTGTCAGAAACTCCGATTTATCAACTTTAGGTATATATATACCCATTATTAATTTCCCGAATCAATCCCGATCGCCCCATTACTCCTATAGTTGGACATTATTGAAGATCTTCGTGCAAATCTCTGAGTGAGAAAAAATGGAAAAAAAAAAGAGGAAAACGATCCGACAGGGAAGAAGTAGGCCCAGAGTCATGTGACCCTAATGCTAAAAATAGCAAAGTGGGTCGTGAGCCTGTTCAAACGGTATTCCATAGTTGAGCGATGATTTCCAATTGCGAAGATAGTTTCATGACATTTGCAGCAGCGGTTAATCGATGTCGGAATCCTTGATCCGACGACTCTGCGTGCCCTCGGCCACTTCCGGTTTCGCGGAGCCATGCACCGATATATCGAATTACCGAGTGCACCGCACGCTGCGTTTTATAAATAGACAAGACTAGCTCGCTTTCTGCATGCGACGTTTGTTTCTCCTCGCTGAATGTGCCGGCTTGCGTGGGCCAATGATCTACAGCCGGAAATTTTGGCGAGGCTTTATGGCCGGCTAGCATCAATGAGAGTCTCACCATCGTACAGGCAAACAAACAGATCCGTTTTCTTCGCTTATTTTTGACACGGAGGAAATAATCTTTTGCCAAAAGCTTTTATATATCTGTATAGATTAATTTTCGACGAAGCGTGCCTCGCCAGACGTTTCAACTAAAACTTTGCGATTTTTGCAGAGCTATCGGAAAATCGCGCGACAAGTGAGCACGCCGGACAACACGCCGGCGGGCCTTAGCAGTCCGCAGACGGGAATCGGTGGGTTGCAGCAGCAGCAGCAGCAGCAGCAACAGCAACAACAACAACAGCAACAGCAGCAACCACTGCACCAGGCTGACCCGATGCAGCAATCCAAGGACAATCTCAATCCCGTGGCTAACCAGCAAACGGGCATTCTCAGAAATGGAAATCCTCCGCCCCCTGTCGTCTCCATGGTGAGTTGACTCGATGGATCCCTCGTTCCCTCTCAACCATTCCTTTGTACGCAATACACCTACGTCGCTTGAGAAAAAATTAGCTCGATGCCAATTTATCTAAGAGAATGGGCAAATTTCCAATTAAACGTATAAATTTATTGCATATATTATAAGACGCCGGGTCTTTAGGTAAAATAAAACTTTCACTCGGATTTATACTGGCTTGAGATAAACTATAAAATTTTAATGTATCAGATTTTTGTTTTGTTTAGAGGAATTGGTTGGTAAAGGTTTTTTTGACAAATTATTTTACAGCGATCAAGGTAACTTCGAGAGATAAATATGCTTGAAGATTTCTATATTTTTGTATAAAGATTTGTACATTGCGTTTAGCATTCTTCTATGTAAATTAATAACAGTTTAATTACGCGTTTTATAATTGTACTCGTTTAATTATTCACGGAATTTTTGCTTGGAAAATTACGTAGAAAAATAATTATCGATCAGCGTAGAATATTTTTAATGTGAGAATATTCGAGCGAGTTGCAGGGAAGCCTTACGATATACACTTCGCTACAGTGTTATGTTTTTACCATGTATTTTCCACGGCGGCGGGCTTATCAAGGCTTCGGCTACTTATCAAAAGCTGTTTTATCTGTCGAATGGCCCAGTTCCTTTGCACTCGTTACGTGCTTTATTATCTTGAGATAACAGTATGGCTACCCATAAAACAATAATGAATATACACACCTTATAGAGATTAAGTGCAATTTTTACAGAAGGTTCCGACCTCTTTTTTGCTCCATTTCACGTCAATGAAATACGAGAAAGTTTTTATTAATAGCCTTGCGAGAAATAAAAAAGGAATTTAAAGTTTGGCTCCGAATTGTAGAAAAGCGAGGAGAAAAGCATCTCTCGTTTAAGAACACGTGGTAATGTTTACACGTTGGCAACGTTAAGTACGAGTAGCACTTTCCTGAACGCAGGAAGAGCATAAAGATGTAGATGAGTGGAGAGGAAAGTAGTGGAGAGCATTTATGGCATGGCACGCCGCTGTTGAGTGTTCGGCGAGGTTACTGGGCAAACCAGTCTGGCCACGTGTTTACATGTTGCGTTTAAACGTGTACACGCTCGGACTCGTGTATTGGTGTTTGAATCGGTGCGCGCAGAGTCCGCGGCCGTTGCACACGCGAGGTAATCGCCAAGGTCACTTGCCACGAACGCGAAAACACGCTAACCGAACACGCGGCTCTTTCTTGTATCTCTCCCCAGTCACTTTTCAAATATATTTCATATATGTATATATATGTATATATGTATAAAATATTAGACTTTTTGTATACCTCAGTTTCATCGAGTGTCGATCAAACGCATCAGAATTTCACGCCAACGTTGCATTCAGCCAAGTTCCCCCCTGTTCCAAAAAAATCAGTACCAAAGACATAGAGTTGGACGTACAGAGGTTTATACTTCCGGTCAATGATCGTTTATTGGTCGAAAAGCAATATGGGTTGTGGTTTTTTTGGTGAACGAATTTCGGTGATATTTGGAGAAGAGCCGACGATTTGAAAGAAACATTGGGCTGTTGCGTGACCGAGGTAAGAACCAGGAACACCTAGCTCCTGCCACAGGCACGTATAGAGTTAGGGGGAGGGGAAGCTGTTGCCAAAATGGTAACAGTGCACGAAGTGGTATAAAGGTAGGGGGGTTGGTGTATATAGAGGAGAGAAAGAGGGAGAGAGGGGGGAGGGGAGGGGGGATAAAATAGGGTGTAAGGTAGAGGAAGAGGGATATTAGAGTATGGGGAAGGGGGCGGGGAATATTAGTAGAGGGTCGGTGCGTTGTATAGTAGAGGGTAGAAGGGGGTGGAAGGGGTGGAAGGAGGCAGACTAGTGGCAGACGGCGACTGTGGGGGCGGTGACCGGCCACCAACGGAATCAATACCCGCAGGAACAGGAACCACCGAGCTCTGGAGGAAGATGGCTGGGGGTGTCGGGGGTTCGGCGGACGAAGAAGGCCGGAAAGAGAGGAGAAGCTCGACTCTGTGCAGGGAGATGGCACGGGAAAACACGAGACGGCACGAGGATATTTGCCCTGTCGAACCACTCTATATATATAGCGTGCAGTCTGCCCCCATCTATACCTGCTCTCCAGAATCTTCTCAGCCACGATCGTTCCCTTCGACAATATTCTCAACAACGATCAACTTAAACGAGAGTCAAACGAGCCCCGCTCCCCGCCTTTCTTAATTCCAGCTGTCGTTAAGAACTCAGTGTCATTTTTACTCAATGCGAATGTATCTCAGATATTTTTAACGATCAACCATGCATACTCGTGATATTTACGTGTTTCGAGATATGGGTAGTTTTGCACATATTTTTATTTTTCTTTCCATATATGAATTTATCCAATCTTTATTGTATTCGTTACTGGATCTTAAATCTCTTGATAACCTTGTCCGTTTAGTAATTGACTGACTGGAGAGACATAACAGGCTGACAGGCAGGCAGGCAGGCAGGCAATAAATGACGAAAAATTACATACTTTTCGTGCTTGCAGGCATTGACTTCCAAGGCACTCTCGACTAACTATATAATGGCTCTATTTGAGATTATAATGAATCAGTTTTTATGGAGCTATTCGAAAACATTGGAGCATATAACTGTGATGTGTGCAGGATTTAAATATTTAGGTTTACGAGGGTGAGAGGGAGAGAGAGAGAGAGAGAGAGAAATTGTGTGAAAGTGTATTGAGAGGATCTTCGATTTAGTCTGTAATTGCGTGTTTCGTAGGGTAGCCCAGGGCAAAGCTGACGATACTCCTTTATCGAACCAACATTGTCAATTATCGTGAGACAGCGTCACATCGCGTCCATTTAACGCATCGTGGCGCTCAATTAAGTCAACTGTCTCTGTTTCACCAAACCGCACGTAGCTCGTAACATGCGAATTATTATGGCGATAATTCCTCGATTACCCTTGTTCCATTTTATTTTATATCTATTGCCATGAATTTATCACTCATTACCTATACTCACCACTCATTACCGAACGCACATTGTTCCAATAAACGATTCTCTGCTTTATCCCAGGAATAAAGAATAAATAAAGATTTTGCACGAGGAGAGTTAATTTAGTGTTGGATTTGTTATCTCTCGAACCTTCCATTATTCAGTGTGATAACCCTGGAAGGTAAATAGTATAGGGCTATTAAAGCGAGGAAAGCGTTGGTGTCTTTTGAGCGATTGCACAAGGTCACGAGAGAGCAGGCTGAGGAGAAGGAAGTACAGGAGTCTCTGAAGTGAAGTGGTGTTTGTGGGAGATATCACCGAGTCGGGCGTCCCGCCAAGCGAGAATCGAGACCCCTTGGCCTTACCCCCTGGGTAACCCTACTCATTCACCCCCTCTTCCACTTCCCTTGCGGATCCCAAAGGGAGAATCCTTTCGCTCCCATGACCTAGGTCAGTGACTTACTCTGATAAAATGGATGTCCTGTGACAGTACCCAAATATAACCCCAGATAGCCCGTTACCATTTTCCCTTATTCCGAATGACCCACAGAACAGGGAAACCTTGACCCTTCGTCAAAACAACCGTCACCCGACTTGACTCACTTTTCTTCCTGCAAAATTTATTCCCTTCCCTGCAAATTACTCTATCAGATTAAACACACACACTTACGATTTCCAAACGCATTTCATACTGGACGAGACAGCGATTAGTTTGTTAAACTTTGCGAAAATTCTGATGAGCAAAATTTGCCAGACTGATAATAATGTTAATATTCAGTGATTTTTGTACCCTAAAAAGTTATCTCATCTCGAGCGGAAGGATTTTCGAACGGAAAAGGAAGTTTTTTAGAGTTTGGTAATTGGAAATGAGGTTCTGGAGTATTCATTTAGAAGAGGGTTAGAAGTTAATCGAAATTTTCGGAGCGGCCAGTGGCGTAGGATCCAAGCTCTAACGATGTTAGCCGGATTAGCGATACTAGAAAATCAAGCAATTGAGATCGATGAATATTGAGTTAGAACTGTCCGTAAATGTTAGTTTAATCTTCGACGAAATTAAATCGCGATTTAACGTCAGCCATTAAACCGTGATACGTAGCGTGCGTAATAACATGCAAAACAGGGAGAAACCCTGCTCGTATATACTCGGATGCAGTTAGGACCAGGGTTATTGCACTAACCTAAATTTCATTAAAAGGCTAATAAAAATAATGATTTCCCCAATTACTCGTAATCCAAGTTTAATTTTATCAACAACCATATACATGTATAGTGCGAATGGATTTAAAGTGAAAGTTAAATCACACGCACACACACACACACACACATGGAAAGTAGGATACGATTGAGAACCACTTTTGCTTCGAGCTCGTCTTTTCGGACATTTGTGAAGCTTTAGAAGCAGATCGCGAGGTTGCCAGTTCGTTTCTGTGTGTTTCGTTCTTTTCTTTTTCCATCGGTGCCGCGCCACAAGGCTTATCCCTTTCTTTTCGAAGCGTCTCTCTCTCTCTCTCTCTCTCCTTCTCCCCCCACAAATTTATTTCCTCCTCTTAACTCGCCTATGCATGTTATTATACACTGAGAAAAATATAACGTAAGAAAATGATGAAAAAATGAAAGCATTAAAAAGGATGAAACTAACTTAAGAAATAATTAATATTTCAGTCACCCGGAGTTATGCCGTTTTACGGCGATACAGGTACTGGTTTCCGTCCAGCCACTGGATTCGGGAACACCGTGTGGCACCAGGGAGTGGGACCTGTGGGAACGGTAGCCGTAGAGACGACGCCAACAGCCTGGCCCCCGCAACAATTTTTGGGACAAATCTCTGGACCAAATCAGCTCGAGGAGCTTAGGTACCACACCCAATACAGCGCCGCAACGCCGTACCATCCTCAACCAGGTAAACTTGTTGTAGCAATTAGAATGTAACACGCGAAAGGTGAATCATGCAGCGATTTAATCGTCGTGTAATTTGTTTCGCAGTTACGTATCAGCAGCAAGCGTTCATCACGACGGATCAGTCGGCGTTCCAACGCGCGGGAACAGCAGGACAATACGTAATCACGGGTCAACCCTCGCCGATGACTCCTGTGGCGCAAACCGCCGGAGCAACGGTTCAGAGGCCGCTAAACGGTCAATTCATGGATCCCGCAGCCACCCCCAATCAGTCTGTTTACGAGAGACAGGACTACGTCAATGGCTATCAGCAGCAGGTAAAAATCTCCCCTTCCAATCTCTTATATGAAACAATATTTAATCGAGGAGGAGCCGATCAATTATTGCATTGCTCTAGCGCCTAACACAAAAGACTCCTCCTGTTCTCTGATTTTAAACGCTGCGTCGGTTTTAAGTTACAGATCGAATGATCCTCTTTTCAGGACGTGACGATGGCACCACCGCCCTCGACCACTCCCAACAGTCGCAGCAGTTCTGTTCACATGGATACGCAACAGCAACAGCAAAACAATCAGCAACAGCCACAACCGCCTCAGACGCCAACCGGTGATACCCAGGTCAAAGGATTCGCCGCTGTCGCGGCAAATAATGTATCGGGAAACGGGATGCCTGGGTATCCACTTCAACAGGACCCACAGAGTTTACCCAGCTCTAACGGATATCCAGGCTACATAGAAATGGGTCAAAACCAGCAGAGCCAATGGCAGACTCAGGTGCCCCAGCAGCAACAGCAACACGTCCAACGGCAGCAGCAAGCTGTGTCCGATACTAGTCAGCGACATATATGGTCCGATACGGGTACAAATGGGAAAATCAACAATGTAAATAATGACATGACTTGGTCTGACAACACTCTGCAGCAGCATCAACAGAATCAACAGCAGCAGCAACAGTATCAGCATCAAAAGCACCAACAAAATAATATGAAGCAGAGTGAACAGCAACAGCAGCAGCAACAACAACAACAAAATATTCAGCAACTGCAGGGACAACTTGAATTGCCAAGGCCAGCGAGCCACATGAGCTGGGAAAGTGGAAGTGTCAAGGAACCGCAGACACCGCAGGCATGGCAGGATAGCACGGATGCGCAGCAGCAACAACAGCAACAGACTCAGCAACAGTCTCAGGGAAACTGGTCGCAGCAAAGCCCGAAAATGAGAGAGGTACAGACTTCGCAGCAGGGTTGGCCTCCGCAATCGCCAAAGCTGTCGGAGCACCAGCAAAATTCCACGCAGCAGAACGCGAGGATGTCCGCGGCGAATCAGCACAATTGGCAGCAGAGCAGCCCGGAAATGCAGACTCAACAAAGCTCGACGCGACAGAGTCCACGATTGTCCGCGTCCAATCAGCAGATTCAGCCCCAGTGGCAAACGCAGCAAACGAAACTGGAGCAAAATCCAAGATTAACGCCTTCTAATCAGATGTCCTGGCCGGATACGCCAACCAGTCAACCGAATTGGTCGCCAAACAGCATTAAAAGCGATGGCAGTCAGCAACCGCAGCAACAATGGTCCGAAACTCAGCCTAGTCCTAGAAGAACGCCAACCACGTGGCAAGGTCAATCTTCTCAAGAAAATAAAATGGACAATCAGATATCTTGGTCGCCCAATTCTGTGTCGGAAAATCAGCCAACGTGGGGCCAACAAACCACGAAGCACGATATGCAGAACTCGGGAGAAAGAATTACGTGGCAGCAGCAAAGCGTTGACAATAACAAATCGAACGAGTACTCCGAGAATCAGGAGACTCAAGATAATATATATCAGTCTAATCGAGTGAATCTTAATAGCCGATTGAAGTCTATGATATTGAATAAGCAGCAGCAGCAGCAGCAACAACAGCAACAGCAACAGCAGCAGCAGCAGCAGCAGCAGCAGCAGCAGCAGCAGCAGCAGCAACAGCAGCAGCAGCAACAGCAGCAGCAGCAACAGCAGCAGCAGCAACAGCAGCAGCAGCAACAACAGCATCAACAGCAACAACAACAGCAGCAGCACCAGCAATATCAACATCAGCAATTGCAGCAACATCAAATAAATCACCAAGACCATCACTTAACTCACCATCAAATGCCTTCTCAGCACGTTGGGAACAATAACATATCGAACGGGGAATTTCCTCCAGACGATCGGATACGAGACTCTCACGAAAACAACGAGAAAATGCAAGAAAAAAGGTCAGACCAACAGTATTTGAATCAGGGTGGCATGATGATGTCACATGCAAGCGAGAACATGACCGGTAATTTTTTATTGCATAGCCACCACCCTCGGGCCGATAGTTTGCCCGAAGGTGGTGGCTTATGGGAGTGGACGGGAGGAGGTAACCATATGAACGATAACGCACTTCCGGAAACGGGAATTGCCGCTATTGAAAATTTCATGAAATTCGCCACTGAAGATAAACTTGCCGAGAAAGAAAATACCGGAGGAGATGTGGAACATCAAGATACAAATTGGTCAACAAAGGAAGAACGATGTAACAGCCAGATCGATGACAGATTTTTTCAGGAAACATCATGCATAAGCGAGGTTCAAGGAAACATCCGAAAAATCAAGAGGGATGACGATAAAAACGAGAGAAACGAAAGCATCAGGTCTGAAGCTCATGTGGAACAGTCGAAGGAAATCGGATCCGAAGGTAAAAACTACGACATCGGTCAAGATATAAAAGAGGAAGCTTCGAATCCATACATTTGCTCAATATCCGACACCGCTGATTCTTCAACGTCGAAGGTCGAGGAGTACAGCTCGAAGGAGATCAAACGCGAGAATGACGAAGCAGCTCTGGAGGATTCCAATTACAAATTTCGTGGGGACGGTGGTCCCGCCAAGATGTCGCCCAGTATTGGTTCCTGGTGCTGCAGGAGAGGTGGGACCGAGCAGCCAACTCCGGAACATCTTAAGGAGGGCTGCTGTCAAGGTCTCCAAACAAGGGACGAGATGCTGGCCGACTCACCAGAAAAGTCCGATGTTAAATCCGAAGACCCACAAAGTCCGCGTAGCGCAGCTTCAGCAACCTCCACCACTAAGCTGCAAGATCGCTTGGACAAATTGAAGAACAATGTCAGGACCGAAGTTCCGGATTGCGACTGCTTTCCCGCCGATAAATGTGAGTTTCTATTGCGTATTCCGCACGACACTAACATTGAGAGAACACACTAACCACGAGTATTCCTACACGAATGAAAAATAAACGTAAACAAAAACCAAGTAAAAAGTACAAAAAGCCTTAAAACATAATGAGCAATACCAGTGAGCCGAAGTGGAGTAATTCGTAAAGAGCCCCTTTCTCGCTGCTATGACTACATACATGGCAAAAATCCTTCCGCTTCTGTTGCTTCCTTTCGTTGAAACGTCGTCGATCTCTTAAGTAAAATGAGGTTCAACCACAAGGTCCTCCTGAGCCCGGCTCGTACTACACGCACCTTGGAGCGGCCGCGAGCCTGCTCGACCTTCGCAATGACCTTGAACGACGAACAGGCCTGAAGGGAAGCGCGATAAGATTCGAGAAGGTCGTGTACACTGGGAAGGAGGGCAAGACCACTCAGGGATGTCCAATGGCCAAGTGGGTAAGTCGACTTCAATTTACATTCCACTCTACCATTTCTTTTATATATATATATGTAAAATCAAGAATTATTTAACGATTCAATAGCTGCATGCTTATCAAAAAGCATAAATTTTAACGTCATATTTTTTATTCAGATAATACGACGATCCAGTGTGGATGAGAAGATCCTATCCATTGTGAAGCATCGTCAAGGGCACAAGTGCCCCACAGCATGGATCGTCATCGCTATGGTGGCCTGGGAAGGGGTACCAACTCACGAAGCCAATAGAATTTATTCCCTCTTGAGTCAAAAATTGAATCGCTTCGGTTTGCCCACAACTAGAAGGTGTGGAACCAACGAACCTAGAACTTGCGCTTGTCAAGGCCTCGATCCGGAAACCTGCGGAGCTAGTTTCTCCTTCGGCTGTTCGTGGTCGATGTACTACAATGGCTGCAAGTACGCCAGAAGCAAGACTGTCCGCAAATTTCGATTGTCCGTACGCTCGGAGGTTAGAATCATAACTTTTGCACTGGAACTTCTGTAAACCTTATCGCACGAGGCTAAATGATTTATTGCATTTAGGAACAAGAAGTGGAGGAAAGGATGCATGTGTTGGCAACGCTTTTATCGCCACTTTATTTGAGTCTAGCACCAGAAGCTTTCAACAATCAAACTCAGTTCGAACGAGAAGCCAGTGAATGTCGATTGGGCTTTAAACCTGGTAGACCCTTTTCTGGTGTAACTGCTTGCTTCGATTTTTGCGCCCATTCTCATCGGGATCTTCATAATATGAACAATGGATGCACAGTGGTGAGTGCAAGAAGAGACTCGATACATCTTTTCCTATTCGGTACGCTAAATGAATAGAATTTTTATCTCTCCTCAGGTAGTTAGTTTAACAAAGCATAGATCTTTATCGAAACCAAAGGACGAACAGCTACACGTGCTTCCTCTGTACGTAATGGACGACACCGATGAGTTTGGTTCAAAGGAAGGTCAAGAAGAAAAAATTCGTTCTGGTGCAGTTGAAGTTTTGACAAAGTTAGTATATACAGCACTCTTAACAATTTGCAGAGTTAAGGTTCTTAATTGCTTGTAAATAGAACCCTTTTATCTAATCACACGAATTTCTTTATTGTCAATAGATATCCATGCGAAGTCAGAGTTCGATCAGTTCCTCTCCAGCCTTGCAGACGACACGGTAAGAAAAGAAAAGAGGAAGAATCTGATGCAACCAATGGTAAGAAGGATTCGGCAAAAGGTATGACAGAAAAAATAACAGAACCTCGAGTATCGATGCAACACGATCCATCTGGTAGAGCAGCAATGAGAGATCCGCAGGTTTCACTGGAAATGGCTTCGATGTTCGAAGGAATGGATGCTCAGCTTCAAAGTTCTCAGGTGTCTTCGACTGTTCTCGATAGTCCAGTGTCCATGTACCAAGGTTGGGGATATCAGGGCGAACAGCAATGGGGCAGAAGTGGTTGGCTCGATCAGAGAAAAAATAACTGGCTCAATCATTGGGGAGAATATCCATTTGGTGGTGCGGAAAGGGACGTTAAAGTTGACCCTGATAGCACGAGTTTCGATGATGTTGTATCGAGAAACGTCGTACAGGAGGATCATAGACCGGGTTCGAGAAATCTACCAAATTCTACAATGGACTCTCCCAGGAGTGTTTATAGCTACTCCCCCAGAGGTCATCCTGTTTCTCCCAGAAATTCACATCCTAATCCGGGAGAGACCTTCGTAGCTTCTCCAAGGAGTTGCTCTTCGACGGTTGACCAAAGAATGTCGTCCCCGAGAAGCTCTGGATATCCGACTACACCGGATGGTTCTTACATCCATCCATCATCTCCGGCAAGAAATTACCAAAACTCTTATGAAGCAGGACATGGTAACGTGTCTCTCAGAGTAGATGATTCACACTCTCCACTGGACAATCAAAGAAATTCACCCAAAACCAGCCAAACCTCTACCAACTTGAGAAATTCACCGCAAGTTTACGTCGATAACCAAACTAAACTGCCTTCGTTTAGACAAGTTCAAGATTCGGCTCATCAAAGATTTCACAATACCATGCCACATTACAGCGAGGCAGAACATTTGGTAAAATCACCAACTGGTAAAATGCAGTACCAGCAAACTCAGTCGCCTCAAATGCATCCGAATCAACTGACAACTGAGCTACTACCACCCATCCCAGGTACACCCAATTCTGAATTCATACTGCATGGTCCAATGTCCTTCGCTTCGATTCCTGATCAGTCAAACTCGCGCGTTATCGAACAAAAAAATTATCCCCCTCAATATCCAGCGATACATCATGATCAGATAAATATTCCAAACAACTGGAACGCTTGGTGCACTGATCCAGACAGACCAGTAAATCAGCACCCATCGCTTCACAATGAACCATCCATTAATTCAGGGAGAAATATTCAGCGCCAAGAACAAGCGAAGAATTGGTCCGAGAGACAACCACATGCCATAGAACAATCCAGTCCTAACAATTGGGAAACTACAAACGAACCATCACCGTTCAGAGTTCCCAAAGGTAGACCCCCATCCAGAGCCAATCAAGGAAATCTGCCAGTGGACGCTAACCTGTACCAACACTCTGTTCCTAGAACCTTCCTGAAACCCCAGGAACCTCTTAAAAATTTCGTCGACAGGCACAGTTTTCAAGGTCGTTTCATCAATGAATCCCAACAGAGAGAGGGTCTAAACGAATTTCGTCAAGATCAGTCAAATGCTAGCTCGAATCTTGGTTGGCCCAGTGACGCGAAGCAAGTACAAGATTTCCAGGCTGCTCCTGCTATAAATCACCGTGCCTTTTCACAATATGGCTACCCCGCATACCCGGTATTCGACAAACCGTATCCCAACTCTTGGGAGAGCTTGAGTTACCATCAAGCCTACCATCCTCAAGCCACGGACCACTATCCACCGCAATTGTACCAACAGCCAAATCGAGATTGCTTCGCGTCGCCTCAATATTCTTACCAAGGTATGCCACCGTACCAAGGTCTAAATGCTACATGGGGAAGGTGGGAAGGACCACCGCCAAGATGGGACATTTATGGACCATCTCCCTATTATCCAGTACTACCGGAAGCACCACCGAAAGCGGAGCCTCTAGGCGAAGTTGCCGACTATTCCGACAATGAGGAATGCTTCAAGGACTCCCAAATTGGCGGTGTCGCCATAGCACTGGGTCATGGTAGTGTATTGTTCGAATGCGCGAAGCACGAGATGCACGCGACCACAGCTCTCAAAAAACCGAATAAGTTGAGCCCGACGAGAATCAGTTTGGTGTTTTATCAGCACCGCAATCTTAACAGACCAAAGCATGGCTGGGATGAGTGGGAGGAGAAGATGCGTTTAAGGAAGCTGGGGGTTGCTGCTACTACGACTTCCGGTTCCTCTTCCGCTGTTACCTCTCCGCTACCAACCACCACGTCAGCATCATCTACATCGTCTTCGTTATCTTCGTCTTCTTCTTCTTCTTCTTCTTCTTCTTCTTCGTCCATTTTATCCAAAAAGCCATTGCAAGCAACAAGCAGCCCTGGTAGCACTATCACTGGAGAACCATTGACACTTCCTTACGTACCTAACGTGCCTAGCTCGCAGTTTATGATGAGGTCACCGACCTACACAACCATGACGTGGACTACCCTTTTTCCAATGCATCCCTGCATGATCACTGGACCCTATCAGGAAGGAGGAACCACTGGATGATTAGCCATTGTAAACCGCCGCCATTTTGGAGAACTTTTAACCGGTTCCGAAGACAGGATCCACAAAAATATCAACATGTCATTGCAAGACTAACGAAAGGAATATTGGACACTCTGCGCTGCGTCAGTTTGGCAAAATGTACAAAACGCCTTTTCTCGATAGAGGGTGACACTATTTGATCAGACACATCTCTAGGTATAATATTGTGCGATGCAGTGAGGAAGAAATTGCACTGCCATTTTTGTATCCCTTTAGCGCGAATGTGAGATTAGAAGGAAAGTAACGTGCGATTTTTCCACTTTTTCGGGGCTTCCCTTTTTTATACAAATCCTTGTTACGGCTATGATAGATTGTTAAAAGCACAAAAGTCAGCATTAATTATAACGCGCGAAGCGGATGATACCTGCTGCGTATCAGCGATACAAATGATTCTAATGCGACGGGCATATACTGTAGCTGATTAAGCTGAACGTAATACTCGAGATATAGAGACAAGAGGAAGGAGTACAGGAGAAAATCACACTCCGAACTGGAGAAGAAAATTGGCCGACTTTTACGATTATTATCATTTATGGTAGACCGAGTCTATCGAAGACTTTGATACGAGAGACTTTTAACGACGTAATTGACTGTATACTTATAAGTAATTTTAACAGTTTCGTGTTTGTAGCACCATAATTTTAGCTAGTCGATACTTTGATGACGAACCCCTTGATACACCACAACACAATCCGATCATGTTTAAGGGCTGAATAGTTTTTAATTTTGACTTTCTCACGCAGTTCAATAATAAACTTTTTAAGGTTCTTATAAATTGTACAATGGAACTAATGCTCGTCAGTTTTTGCACATTCGGACGTTAAACGTTTAGTTTGGCAATCTTTGCTTATTGCACAAACGAAACCAATAGCCCGAGAGGCTACTTCTCGCGAGAGGCAAGTGACACGAAAATGATCTCAAGTCTTAAATTAATTACAAGTTTTTAATTAATTCTCATTTCTCATACCGCCTTTGTATATTACGCTTGTTATTTTTCGTATTTATTTTAACATCCACGCGTTTGTATCGATGCCTATGTACTAAATAGAATTGCGTGTGTATGATTGAAGCGTATGTGTGTGCATGTTTGTGTGTGTATGTGTTAGAGAGAAAGAACGGGAGCATTAAAGGTCAAACGCGCGTGATACTGACCACTCGACCTTCATCGGTCGATCGAGTACAAAGTATTTTTCCCTAAACGAGACGCGCCGAGAGAGAGAGAGAGAGAAAGAGACGCGGAGTGACTAAAAGGTCCCATCATTATTATCTAGGACCTTAAAGATTCGGAACCGAACGGCTATATGCATCCAAGATGACATTAAAATCGAATTGTTAGAGAGATAGATGGATGATGCTTCGTGTTATGAATCCAAGGTGAAAAATAAGATTTCTGTAGATTTTTTTATTATTTATGTCGTTTAAATTTTTGTATATATTAGCTGATGACTTTTTATGATTTTAAAGCTGTCCCTCGTTTCTTCATGTAATCTTTTGTCACGTTCATTTTAGCAAGCATAAGAATTTATGTAATTTGTAATTGACACCTGACTGACAGACGAAAGGACGATTGACATGGGTAGTAGGGTAATCGTAGATCATTTGAAATTTTCCAATGTTAGCCAGTGATGATCGATCCTCGAGCTAACGAATAAAAATATGATCGACCCTCGCCTACCGGAGTATTATAAGAATTCACTAATATATATATATATGATCAATCATTATTATTGCACCCTACGTTAAAATTACAACAACAACAATAATAATGACGATGATGATAATGATGATGATAATAATTCTAGAATCGATAAGAGTAATAATTAATAATATAATCTAATTTAATGAATTATTTATTAATTAAGTTTGTCAAAACGTTATTATATTACTATGTACTTTTTAGCGGGCTACACATTCTCCTGATGTGGTCTTATCAGTTTTTCATAGTAAAAAGCCAATGATGTTACACAATAGAGCCATATGCATATCTTTCATCCATGTGTGTCATGGTTCGAGAACCAAATGGCAGTAGTGAAAATGTACTCGATATTTTCATCCAGGCTGAAGCTAATAATTTATTCTAAATTTTTACTATATTATATCCATGCGTCATTAATCATTATCAGGATCACGATTGTCGATCGCGTGTCGTAAGGCAGGACCAAAAAAAGTTCTTTCGCATAGCCTCATTATTTTATCCTCGGTGAATCTTCCTTGATTTTAAGAAATGTAAAAATGAAAAAAAAGAGTAAGAAGGTGAAGAGAGAGTAAAAAAAAAATGAAAAAGAAGGAAGGAAGGAAGGAGGGAAAAGACAAACGTACAACTAAGCAATTCACGTCCTCCGAATCACATGAAATGCGCTGCGCGACTATCACCAGAGTACAAGCGGAATCAGCTTCAAAAATCATCTCCATTAACAGAGTTTTCGAGTCTATTAGCGTTAAAGAAGAGAGCTATATTTCCGGTGATACCCGAATGAAGTTGTTACAAAACAATAGTTGAAAAATATTTACATATATTGTGTGGCGAGTTCGATGCTATGCGGAGAGAGAGAGAGAGGCGAACATATAGTTATAGCTTATCAGGTTTTTTGTGGATATTTCATATAGAAACGTGTGGTAATGCAATCAATATAGCATATACATATGATACGTAACGATTACGTAGGAATTGTAGAGATTTCTCGGAGCCAGACCAAACAAGCTATTCGAGTTTCATTCAGTTTGGAAGCAATACGCCAATTTTCGCACAGATTTCGGACTATAACGAAACGATATAAAAGATTCTATTTCGTGGATTTTGCAGCTATATATATATACAAACTCCGATCGCGATTAATTTCCTTGTAAAGTTGTATACGTCTATATCGTGGCTTATTTATCCTCGGTCCCGGTACATCATTCGTCATTAGCATTGGATTCATACTTACTTTTTCGACACTCGTTTGATTATAACTGTTCGATTCGTTCGCGTCACTACTTTGCTAGCGTTACGTTATATACCCAAAGGTATTTTTCATCGTTTCCTGCACTCCAGTTTACGCACGCCGATCGTCGGAAGCCGATCTTCGGAGATAAATATTATTATTATTATATATTATAGATATTAGAACCGCGTATTTCACACGTTTGTCCGTATATAGTCAGTGGGAGGAACGCGACTCTCGACGATGGGTGTGCCGATACCGCCGAGCCTTATGGAGATCGCGTGGCGACGGAACCCTACCGCACTTGTATGGAGCAAAAGCTATATATATATATATATATATATATATATGTGTGTGTGTGTGTGTGTGTGTATATATATATATATATATACTGGCTTCCATATGCATAGTTGCAGGAAAACCGGCCCTGACACCCCGCGCGTAACTTCCAGCTGACGAATTCAGGGAGAACCCGGCGATTCCTTTTTTACAAAGCGATAACTCGGAAATTCGAACCGACGATGCCAAAATAGTATTAAAGCTAATAATTAGAGGATAAAATATTTGTAATAGCTATATAAAAGAACACTATCAAAGCGTGCGAGAGAAGCGGAGAAAATGATGAGAGTATATATGATATTGAGCGAGAGCATTTGAAAGAAAGAGCAACGAGTGTTGTATACAAGAGAAGCGTATAAGAGTTTGGATATAAAAGCGAACGAAAATAAGAACAAGTTGAAAATGTATTTTTTCTTCCAATGCCAAAAAGATGCCATTTTGTTTTGTATGAAAAAAGCCGATGAGAAAAGCCATAAAAAAAGAAGGAAAGGAGGAGGAACGAAGGGGAGAAATTTTAAGAGGGTAGTTTATAGGGATTATACGTAATTGTGGAAAAACAAAAATAAGTCGATGTACATGTCTCAAGAAATAAAATTGTCCGCCTTATAAAACAGATTATAATAGGGAGAAAAAGAGTAAAAATTACATTATCCATATAGTGGTAGTTTTTTGATGATCAAGGGCGAGGAAATGGCGCGAGATGCTTGGACGACGCGTTGTCCAAAATGTTCGCCATTGCATATTTCGCGCTTCTTCCTTCCGGCACGCACGTGCGCACGTACGTACCTGGTGATTTTTATCCAGATACGCGCGTGCTCACCCAATCTATTTTATGCTTGCGTGCTTGTGTATGCGTGCGTGTACGTGTTTATTTGCGCGCGTGAGTGTGTATACGTTTTCTTTTTATATTATTTATCAAATATAATACGAGTTCTCCGATTCAGCACTCTTTTACATTTTTCGTATATCAAGAGATTCTACTTATATCTAATGAAAAGAAACGACAAATCTATTCGTAAGGAAGTTGATACGCTGGATGCGCTACGTATACACACTAACCAAGTGTACATATATTTTTAAAGATGAAATAAAAATTCCTAAAGAAAATTTTTAATCAAATCTGGGATCCTGCTGCGGCCAAAAGTTAGACACTATTATATTCTCGTGGTAGTTGTGGTAGTACTCGTCTTTCCCCAATCAATCGAAATCAAATCAGCTTCAGAGGACTTTTCGTCGCGCCGGATCCCGATCTATTTATGAATATTTATTTATAAAAAGAGCGGGAGAAAAATCTAATATATTGACGACGAAGTAAATGATCGTAAGTTAAACTATAAGTTTTTTATTGAATATATACAATGTAAAGCGTTTCATTTCCGCCGTTCGATGGTCGAAAACGAATAGCGTGATAGGAACAGCGAAGCAATGAAAAGAAAGACTCATTTTCGAAAGGAAACAAAGTTACATTACTGTGCCGTAAAGATGTTAGTACGTTAAACTCGAGTAAAAGTTTCGATACGTGCAGATGTGCTTGAGCGATGAACATATACAGTATGCTTAGGGATACAGTAGAATAATAAACATATTTAATGCATTAAGTGATGATAGCTATCAATAATTATTATTGACATAAGAATACATTTAGACAAGAATACAGTATAAGTCCGATGTAATTGTCCTTTGTGAATATACATAAGAGAGAAATGAAAAATACAAGAATCTTTTATGAGTAAACACTTTTATACGTTTCTTTCATTCCCTGCTGCACTCTCTTTTCTTTCATTCCCTGCTGCACTCTCTTTTCTTTCATTCCTTCCTTACATAAATTTCATTAAAAGTACACGAGAATCATCGTTTCGCTTAAATTTATAAACCGCTCTGTTACATTATATCCAGCGCAAGAACATCACCGTTTCGCGTGGATAAACTAAGTCCTCTTTAGTAAATTATCCTGCCGTTCTTGCGTAAAACATCCTAATTGATACTAACTACATTGTTTAACTCTTCATCTGCAAAATGGCTTTCGCTAATTTTAGTACCCCCAGATTAGAAAACGAAAGACTCTCTTAGCTAAAATGCCTTTAACATCAATTCTTCGGGAGCAGGAACGTTGCGGATCAGTGTACGTATAGTTGTGTACATACACTATATTTTACCAATGTTGTCTGTACACCAAGTCTCTTAGAAGCTCAGTCCCCTATACTACTGTTTTAAAATTTATGTAAAATTAACAAAAATCTTTAAAATACATTTTCATGTTTCTGACTTATTGCACAAACAAACTTAGTGTACAGACGGAGGATTAAATTTTGCAATTTCATACAAATATTAGTGATTCCACAATTTTTTTATATTTTTCCCCCTAAATTATGTTCAAGTTACATTGTACATTCGTATAAATACTTTTAATTTTATCATATATATATATATATATATATATATACAAAAAATAAGTAAGATGGCTCACTTAGAAAGCCTCATTTGCAATTTTACTTTTATGTCGAGATATTTTGTGTAAGGACAGTGACTAGCTTATACACGGCGCGTTCGCGAAACGTACTATTAGCGCTATCAACACTACTGCGCATACATTTCCAGTCATTTTCTGCGGGCAGTAACGTTAATAGTTCTATTAGTGTCCTCCGTGAATGTGCCTAGAGTCCGCTGCCTACAACGCTCCAAAGCATAGATACACCAGAAGTTCTGTATCTCCGTAATTATGGCAGATACGAAATTTTTGAATAAGACTAGTTAGAAACCTCTTACTATTTGCACCCACGTATGTCTTCTGAAAAATGTGAACATCATAAATAGTTACAGAGATAAACGTAAATATATATAATGGCTGTTATATTATAACCAAACAGAAGCAATTTGCGCATCGGAGAACTAAAACTGATCGTAAACTGATGATGTTCTCTAGTTGGAAAGAATATGGAATAAAAATCATTGTTTAAAGTCTACATTTTGAGTTTAAAGCTTTAAAGCTAATTTAAAATATTAATAGTAATGAATTCATATAAGAAAAAATTATGAAGTGTTGTAAAACTCTTTAAGCTCGTAAAGAGACAAATTGATGGAATACGTCTAGAATATGTGGATCTAGATCTGGGGTGAACAAAAGAGTTTCCAATGTTGCTGAATATTTTTGAACTTGTTCATGATGCTGAAATTAAAATAAAAACATAGCTAAAGAAATTCAGTCTCGTCCATTTTAATTATATATCAGAAAACAACTTACAGTTAGAAAAACTTGTTGCAATCTTCCAATGGTCCATTTATACCAATGAGTGTTATAGTCTATACCGTCCGTGTCACAACGTACAAGGTGTTCAGAAAGAATCATAATAAATCGCTAAAAAATGTAACAATAATCAAATTTATATTTCACAAAATTATATTAAACTATTGGTAAACGAATTGTTACCTGAAATATAATAAGAAATAAATTTTTCTGGTCAGCCTGAGCAGCCTCTAGTTTCTCCTCCATTCTTTCCACAACATCTTCCGAAGGTCGTTCTCTATTCTTTTCTTTATTATTATCGTCATCTTCTGAAGAAGACCCTGACCTGCTTTCCGCTCTTCTTAGCTTTTCTCTTGCTTCAGTCAACTCAGTGGTAAGTTTCGTTACGTGCTTATTTTTCTTTCTTATAGTTAAGTGTAGAATTTCCCAAATATAAAGCCTTTAAAAAAACAAATGTATATAATTGACGTACTAATTTACTTTTTTTTAAGCAGTACTTACTTTGTAAACTCTGATAACATCTCCTTAGAGAATATCCAATTAGCAATAGCACTGCATTCAATAATTCCAGTCTTTAAAAATTTATCTGTCAACACTGCCATCATTTGATAATGATTTTTCCACAAAGCATACATATTTCGCAAAATACAAATTTGAGCTTCTTCTGTTTCAGCTAGGACTTTAAAGACATAATGAAATTTTCCTATTGCTGCAAAACTATGACTAAAACTTTTTGAGCCAAGATTTAGTAAAGTTTGTACAAATACATCTATTTTTAATGGATTAAAACTGTTTGCCTCTTCATTTTCTCTTGGGCCAGGTAATGTATTTAAAACATTTATGACTTCTTCTGGCGTGCATTTTCGCCTGATTGAGACAACTAATTCATGAGCCGCTGTTGTACCTGGAAGGGAACCTTTAACAAAAGAAATGATATATTTAATATAATATATACGGCGCATTTTACTAAAAAATATGAAAACACTCACTAGCACCTTCAGAAGTATACTTATAAATTGGCTCAGGAGGAATAGGGATTAATTCCGCATATGTTTCTGGCATCATATCACGAATTCTATCATAGTATGATAGCCTAAAATAATAAATATTACACTTAGCAGTATTCAATATAGAGATTCATTAACTAACTTACCGTAAACATTTTAATAAAACTTCTCGAATAAACTTTGGCCTGGGGTGTTCGGCATCTCTTTGTAGACACGAATCCCAGTCTTCCCAGGACCATCGAAATTGAAAGTTACTTAAGTGATAGGCAAACCACCATACGAAACGATCAAATGCAGTAGCAGCCATGCTGTCAATACGACGAAATAATATTTCTGTTGCTTGAGCCAAGACCTAAAAAGAGTATAACAAATTATAATTTTCTAATTAAAGCCAAATACTGATGACTTGTGAGAGTAAAGTACCTGAGGCATAGTGGAAGGCTGCAATTTACATAGTTCAATTAAAATTGAACCATAACAGATTTCTAAATTCTTACAAGTAGGTAGCCTGAACAATTCTCCAAATATTACTTCCACTATACAATAATCTAATGGAATTTTTGCTTTATAAGGAAAGTTTAGCAAATGTGCAGAACAATCTTTTCTTTCAAAAAAATGGTTACTAATAATTTGGCGCAAATGTTCCTCTATTAGAAATCTTTCAATTGCATGGCTACCTGGTAAAAGCGGACCTTCTGCAGGACAGTCGGTATAGTCAAACATACGGAAAACAACCATTGGAAGCGGATAATGATAAGATTCATGATGTGGTGGAGCTATTATAACTGGTAAGTTATGCTGTAAAGCTTCACATAAAATTGAATCAAAAGCAAGATAAGGCCTAGGAATATGTTTTTCTGCCCAGTTATCTTGTCTAAGCTTACGAACTTGAGCCCACAAACAATCTAAATATTCTTCTTGAGGATGAGGTGTGTCACTGGACCAAACTCTCAATGCTGGTTGATGTTTTTTAGTTCGTTTATTTAAAAATATTTCTATTGTAACCATTAAATGATCTAATTCTTGCTCCTTCTTTTCATATAACTCTCTTCCAACCCAAGGTAAAGTAGATAATACAGCAAAGACATACCTGTGTTGTAGAAATCATTTTATATTTTGTATTTATTTAAATATATTAATTTCTTTAATAATATAATTCACTTACCAATCACGTCTCACTTGAGGCACTCCATCTTCATTAGCTGCATCTAACATATTGTCAAATAATTGCATTAAAGAACCACAAGATAAGACGTGGCAATTTACTAAATCTGCTAAAAACCTGAGAGAATATCGTGCAACATCCCATTTGCAAGCTTTTAAAGAGTCCTTAAAATTTTTTACCATATAATCAACAAACTCACCACCAAAATTAAAATTTTTTGCATTTAGCAAGCCAACTAATGTAGTATAAATTGTACATTTCTCTGGCATTTTAATTGCACAGTCAGTCAATATTCTTAATATCTTACTACGAAAGAGTCCTAAGTCTGCTTCCAAAACCGAAGCTAGTCCTTCTAAATTACTTTCAAGGGATGATGTGGATTTTTCTCCAACACGCAGAATAAGAGACTCAAGCCTGTCCTCAATTTCCTGATTTTCGGATACTCGACGGCGTTTCTTGTACGCCCGTTCTTGAAATAAAAATAATTATTTGTAATACTTAAAATTATATACATATATTAATAACAATGGTATGCAAGTTTAATTGACAGTAAAGGACTCTGTACAACAAAAAATAAAAGAAACACAATACTAAACATAAGAATATCATTTATTTCATTTGTAGAAGAAATTATCTTCAAGCAATAATATTCTTATGTTTAATACTCTGTCTGTTATAGTTTTCATTGTTCTGTATCAATTCCGCTCCTAAGATTAGAAAAAACGCCTTTAATGCCTGAAATATCTTAATCATCAATTATGCTGAAGGAAAATCGATGTAGACCATTTTAATACATAAATTTATACTAACCATATCCATCATCCTCCTCATGAACCCTTCTTCGACTCAGTGATTGCATATTTTCACCCGCAGTAACTTTTCAAACATACAAGTCGTCGTAAAGAAAGAGTGTTGCGGTGGGTCCATATACCACGGCCATCACGTTTTTCAACGTTTTCTCTTTTCACTTCCCGTTCCCAATTCCCATTCCCACTTTCATAAATCCCACTTCACAGGTTTTGGGGATAACTTTAATGCCTTAGGATGCATTTACACTTGCAACCGAACAGCAAACTGAACGCCGGCGCGACTCGCGAACATTACAAGTGCAAACGCACCTTTACGCTACTTTGACGTGAGTTTCATTTCATGGCCGCAGGCCGCAGCCCGCAATCGCCAATCACTGCCTCACGGCTCCCGGGCTCACTCACACCAACTCACACTGCTCACAGTAGTTAATAATAGAATACGGCCTACAACCATCATAACCTCAAAATTTCATGAAATACATCTTTTGTCATGATTGTTTATGAATATGATACTTTTATAATATAAAAATGATTCGAATAATACAAATTTTTAAATCTATTAAAAATAACTGGAAGAAGTCATTAGTAGGAAGTGCAGCTTTATCTTATGGAGTATCTTATGGTGTTGAAACTTATGAGTATGTTATTCAAAATTCAATTAAAACATACAAGTGTCTTTAAATGGTATTTCCGATAAAATCGTTTAAAACATTATATTAATTTTACAGTACAAGGCAATTAATGAGACAGTATTGTGAAAGTGTATTAAAATATGGTGACACTCCATTGCCAACTAATATCAAACCTCGCCATGTTACTGTGATTCTAAATCCAACTGCAAGTAAAAGGTTGACATGGTTGTATTAATGTTGAGTCATTGCCAATAAGCCTAAAATTTAATTTGAGTATAATTTAAATATTTTTTAGAAAAACAAAAAAATTCTTTGAGGAATATTGCGAACCTCTTTTACATTTAGCTGGAATCGCTGTAACAATAATTCAAACAGAGTCAGAGGGCCATGCTCGAACAATAGCAACAAATTTAAATACACCTACGGATGCCATTATTGTTGCTGGAGGTGATGGTACACTGTCAGAAGTAATTACCGGATTAATGAGGAAATATGAGGGCAACGTGGATTCTGTAAAAAAATGTCCTATTGGAGTTTTGCCTTTGGGTAAAACAAGTAGAATAGCTAAATCACTATTTTCTGGATACAATGACATGATTGCTATACGAGAAATGGTTGATGCAACAATGGCTGTTATAATTGGAAATTCAAAGTTGTTAGATGTAGTCAAAGTTGAACCTTTACAAGTGTGTATATTTTTCAAAACTATCTATTATAATTATTTGTTTTAAATTCGTAATAAAAGTATTCTAATTTAAGCAAGATGCTGATAAACCATTAAAGCCTGTATATGGTTTAGGAGTTTTAGAATGGGGGGCTTGGCGTGATGCTGATGCTCGTTGCAATACTTATTGGTATTGGGGCTCTCTAAGAAGGTTGAACTATTTTCTTATTTTATTTAATATTTTAGTTACTATATATAAATGTATATGTTTATGCTTAGATATGCATCTTATGTTTTTAATGGTTATAAAAAAGACTTGTCTTGGAATTGTAAGGCTACACTAAAATATACAGATCCTTGTAGTGGGTGTTCACGCTGCTTTTATAAATATTCAACAAATGTAGAGTCAAATAAATTGAGTCAGAGATGGTGGCATGCATTTCTTCCAAGAAGAAAACCAAACATATCACGTAAGTGTTTATGATACTTTACTTAATGAAAAGTTACTAACTAAATATTGTTTCTCAGAAATTGATTATAGTAAAATTATAAATGAAAATTGTGGTTCTGTTCATGAACTACCTTTATCTGCAACAGAGCTACAAATTTTAACTGGTAATATTAATTCCAATAGTGAAATGGATAAACCAGCCTTGCAAGTACAGTTAGGTAATAAATAATTAGTTTCTTTTGGAAATGAAGCCTTAATTTATTATGATAACATAAAATGATGATATTCTTACGTAGGTCCAGAAAAAATAGATTATTTAAATTTTGTCAGTGAAGGCTGGAGAAGAATAAGGGGAGAAAAAAAATTAGTAGGTCAAACATTAGAAGTCAATGATTTAGAATTACATTTTGAAACAAATGATAATATGGTAAATCCTTTACTGAATTATATATTTCCCTATAGTATATTTTTAAACTTATTAACAAACAAATTTGTTGCAGGATAAAACAAAAATGTTTTCTATTGATAGTGAAGAATATGACTTAATGCCCTTAAAAATTCAGTTATTACCACAATCTGTACAAATATTTTGTCCATAATCAAAATTATGTTTAAATTATATACACAGCTTTTTAATTTTAAATTTCCCATCTCTAAGCAAATATTTAGAATTATGAACAAATTTGACTAAAAAACATTTATTTAAAATGATATTATATAATATCTATTTAACCCTTTAACCTGGAAATTAATCTAGCTTGGACAGTGTCGAAATAGATCATTTAAAAAAATTATTTGAACTTTCATAATACGCAATAAAATGAATATAAATTCCGCAATATAAACAATGTTCTTATGTACGCGCACACAACATTCTCGCAATCTGTAACGTGTGTAGCTCGTTATTGCCCGAAATGGCACTTGTACATCGTCACGAGCCACACACGTTATTCCCGGCCAAGGGGTTAAGAGTTATAATTAAACAATGAGCATTCATAGTAATAAATTATAATTAGTTAAAAATAACATGACATCCTATTTAAATAAGCATTAAAATTTCTTATAGTATATTATATGTACATTGTTCAGTAATACTTTTTTCATATAAAAATAATATATAAATGTTTTGAAGGTACTTTTTTTATCATAAAACTATGATAATAAGATAAACATATTTGTTCAAATAATTAATTTGAAGTTGTACTGTACAGCTTGAATGTTTCCTTTTCCTCTTGGTTTTAACATTTTTCTTTTACCTATATATGTATATAAAAGTTAAGCCATAAAGGCTGGTCACTAGATTTTTGTCTTATCTATATAACTATTCTTAAGGCACAGAATTAGAATTAGAAGCACTCCGATTGTTATCGGAACAGAGACTTTTATCACAATCCTTTGTACTAATTTTAAAGTAATCAAGCAGCGATGGTCCTGGACTTCTCGGCACCTTACTAACTTTTTGAGGTTCTGTTGATTTTGATCTACTATTTCTACGAGCAGGTGTTATTTGTGTTTTAGGACTACTTGCTTTTTCAGATACTGCCCTTACTGCTTTTTGCTCATACCTTTCTTTACGTATTTTGGTTAACCAGTCAATATTTTCTTTACACTTTTGCGGTGAAATTTGAAGCAAATGTGGTGCTGTACCATCAATTACAAAATTAGGCAGATTCAAGGTTGGAGAAAAATTTAACGAAGAATGAGCCATAACGGCAGATGTAGTAACTTCGTTAGATCTGCAATTATTAGTTTCATAAGATTCTATTTTCTGATCGTTAGCTGGGCTAAACAGTCTTCGGGCTCCTCTATTTTCTGAATGAAATCTTTTTGTCAAAGGCTCTTTATTCTCTTGAATAGGTGATAAAATAGATTTGAAGCTATCATGCGTCATTTGGACATAGTTTCTCTTTGCAGAACTATTGCTTTGTTGTCTTTCATAACAATTATCCTCTAAAATTCCATCATTTCTTATACAACTTGGACCAGGGGTTACTACAACAGGAGTACTGTCAGACACAGGAGTTGTCTCTTGAGATGCTATCCATCGACCGCTTACAGTCGGCGTAGTTTCCAGTTTCAAATTATCCAAAGGTGCTAAATTTATTACTTGCTCTGCCTGTCCTCTAATTAGAACTTCCTCGTTTTCAATTTTATATTCAGAACCAATGCGCCAGATTCTATGATAAGAATCATCCGAACAAGTAACAATTTTTGCTTCTCCATCATTGCACCATGCAATACATGTTACTTCTTCAGTGTGGCCTGAAAGTTTAACAATTGGGGCGCCTGGCTTCCTTGTATTCCAAATATAGGCAAGATCATCACTAGAGCCACTTGCAAGATAACGACCATCGCGGCTTAAACATGTTTTTACATAAAATGTTGTATTTTGATGTCCAAAGTATTCTGCTATTGGCTTGGGATTGAAAGATGATATGTTATATGCATAAATAATATTATCCATGCAGCTTGCATATAATGTGATCCTTGCAGGACATACAAGCAATGATGAAAATCCATTTCTAGTACTGTGGCCTGTATAGTTCATGATATGTTTTGCAACAGGGTCTTTTTTATGAACAGTATAATTTTTCCTCAGATCCCAAACTTTTATTAGTCCATCTCCAGCTGCACAAGAAATCAATGTAAAGTCATCTTGGAATGCAAGGCCAGTAATACTTTGTGCTCTAGATGCATGATTAAATGACCTGCGGTGCCTTGTATTACCCACAGGCCCTATACTGTGTCCACCAAAGATAGAATTATCAGGCTTAGGATGATTAATATGATTAGCTCTAATGTCCCATACCATAATAGCTCCATCCCTAGCACCTGTTGCAAATACAGCTAGAAAAGTTGAAATAGTACTTTAAGTATTTCCAAAAATGTAAAAATATAAATCTTATAAATTTGATTACCTTTGTCTTGATAACGAAATACTGCTGTTTTAACACTTCTAGTATGAGCATGAAAACAATCAATTTGATTTACAGAAGAACTAGACCGTCTAGATACTACCGTGTCTCTTGATACATCCCACAACCTTGTAGTATGGTCCCCTGAAGCTGTGATCAATTTTAATTCACCAGGCATCCAAGCGATATCAAAAATTGCATTACAATGGGCCTATAAATTAGAAGAAATGTCAAAAAATCTTTTTAAGTCAATGCAATGCAATAATTAGCTTAAATGTGAAAACACTCCTAATAATTTAAATATACCTGTATACCTGCCAGTCTTTGACTGGATTCCTTTCTTGTAACTGTATTTTGCAGAGCAATTTTTCCATCTTCATTAGCCAAAGCCAGTATATGCTCATAGCCTGTCGTAGGACAAAAGCGACAAGCGAATACTGGAGGTTCAGGATTATAATCCAGAGCATTTGTATTCGGAGTGATACCGCGAAATACGTCACAGCTATAACATTTTAATCGGTATAAAGCGATGTCATAGTCACATATTGAATCTGAAAAAAATAAGTTATCATTATCAAGTACCTCATATAAGAAATATAAAAGATACTTTCTAAATTTATTAAATCATTAAAATGTTGGATGATAATCCTATCTATTAATTTTGCATCAATTTTTGTTACTCTTTCGAACGGCACATTTATTATGTTAACCTTTTTAAAATAGATAAAATTTTATGTATATTATACCATTTCATAAATATTTTTATAATTACCAAATCCTTCTTGACGTCGCACAATAGAGTGCACAATATTCATTTTGAAGTTATATTAAAAATTTCTCTATTATTTAAAAGCATGAGAGAATACACTTTACATTATACCAAACAACGCGCGGGAAAATTTGTTCATGTCTTTGTTCAACTATCTACCATTTAATTCTGACGTCACAAAATCCCCTAGCTTTACTCGCTATTTTTTTAAATACCCTACTTACGATCTGAAGTTGTGACACGGCGGACACGGGCGACACGGCTGCCGTATAATGCATATACTATAGTGTCCATTCATAAATACGCAACTATTTCGTTGTCATGGCAACTATTGGTTACATTGGTGTTATAATTTGAGTACGGAACCTACGATATGGGTATCGTATGACTGTCAACTCGGATCTGACTCCAGTGCTCCATACGACTGATTAAGTATTTCATTTGTGTTAAAATCTTTTAAATTTTATTCGGATTTTCTAATCAATGATTAAACGAATAAAAAAACAGTAAATGGGTACTCTCACTGCAAAACAGTATTTAGTAATATTAATAATACAGTATTTAATTTTATTATTTGATATTTTTGTCAATTCATTTGCAAGTTTTTGTAGATTGTATCCAACTGATTTACTTGTCCTTTATGTGTAAGTTAATTTTATATTTAAAGCTTTGCCTAACTTTCAATACAAACTTTAAAAAATATTTACAAGATATTTTTATACTAGGGTACAAGATTTCTCTCAGATTGTGGCACTTACTGTATTATTGGTAGCATTTTTTTCAACCTATGTTTTTCAGGTAATCAATGTAACAAAAATGTTCCTTTTCTTGTTCATGTAAATAATTAAAAATAATATATCATATGTTTATATTTCTCAACTATTAGGCTGGCCTTATACAATTATTATATGCCAGATTTCGCATGACTTTAGTTTTGTGTGTTACTTATGTAATTTTAAGTATTGGCTTACATATTTGGCATATGAATATTCATTGGTCTACACAACTTATCCATTATTGGCCAAAAGGTTTTCATGCTCTTTATTCTATTCACAGAACAGGTAAGCTTAATAATACAAATGCAGTCAGTAGCAGTCAGCTCAACAACATCAACTACTAAAATTTATTAATTTACAGTTGCAGTTCTCTATTACTACTTTTTTAAAAGAGCATTATTGAGGATAGGAGATCCAAGATTTTATGAAGGATCTACATGGATTCAAAAACAATTAAGTCTTCCATAAAGATATATTTATGTAGATTGGTTAAAGTTTATTGCACATTTAAATAATTTTATTATAAAAAAAGGTATATGAAGTATATGGTTACGTTAATGAAATCAGTTCTTTTATATATACATATATGTTGATGGTCGGAGGTGTGTCGGGGTGAGTGGGGTGAGCGCCCGCTCCGGCGCACTCTCTGTCTCTTTTCCTCACTCACTATACTTCTACATAACGCCGCCAGATGGTCACCTCACGGATCAATCTCGCAAATTTTGGCTCGAATCTCAGCTTAGCAATTTCTTAAGACAGAAATCGAGCTTAGTACATACTGTATTGAAGGTTAGAGACAATTGATCTTAGCTAAGACCGCTAAGGACCGGTTCCACAAGCCTTGTTTAAACTGGATTAAGTTAATTATGCTATATTCTATGTAACATAAAATATAGCAAAATTAACTTAATCCAGATCAACTGCTAAGCTTAACGGTGGTATTCACACGGATACCCACGCCAACACTCGAATTGAACTCGACTCAGGCTAAAATACTACAGTATGTATGTACATACATTATACATATGTTACGTAAACTATAGTATTGAAACTCGAGTCGAGCCGTGTGAATACCACCGTAAGTTTCGTTTATAAATTGAGCCTTAAGGTATGTACGATTTCACTTGTCGCTCGTCGCTAGCGACAAATATAAGTCTAATATAAGATGATATTGTATAATGTATATGTATGTATACATATGCAATCCAAGGACACACTAATCTCTCGACAATGCTCGACAGCATCTCGACAGTGTCTCGTATTGTACATATGTATATGTACATACATACCAGCGAAACTTTTCTCGCGTCAATTTCAGATCAGACTCAAATTAGACGGCGGCTTGGAAGGTTGGAAATGGCCGTGATGGCGGGATATTGTATTCTTTAAATTAGTATTTATGTAAGTTGTAAGGTTAATTCTTTAAGCTTTTTTTTGAATACATTTCTATTATGAGTGATAATGCATCAAGTGATTCATCAAGGGAAACGGGTAAGTGCACAAATGATTCGAGTGAATAATTTATTTCCCTCGTTCTCGATCAGCTGTAATGTTTTTTTTTCTTGTAAACAGAAGAAAAACAGTTGTTAAATGATGTAAGGTTACTGAAGTCCTTAATCATTAAAGCAGAAGATGCTTTATATTCAAAAAATTGCTACACTGAGTTTAAAAATGTTCAAAGCTCCCTGTCCAAATCTACTTGTTCTGTTCCACAATCAAGAATATTAAATAAAGGCACAGAAATCCAAATGGAGCTCTTTCATTATACTGGCTTAAGCTGCAAAAAGTTTAAAGGTTCAGATTTTGTTTTCGAATTTAATTGCAATAATGAAACCTTTGTTGTAGAGATAATAAAAACTAAAGAAATGTGGACAATTGGCAAATGGGTTATGCCACCATCAATTGACATGAAACAATTGATTTCTCAATATTCACTTAACGAATTTACTAGTTTACTTACATTTATAAAACATTTAAAATTTCATATTGAATGTTATAAGGAGCGTAGTACTAACTTCAAAAAACTACAAGTAAGCACCTACTATTAATTTTGTGTTTGCGAAAGGATTATATCATTATTTTTGTTTCAGAACATTACTGAAAATTTATCCAATTTCAAGTGCAGCACAAATATTGGTCTTACACAAATTACATTGGAATTTTTTCAAGTTTATAGCGTGGAGGAGGATTTAAACATTGATATCAATGTACATCTAATATATACACCTGAAGGGTTAATACCAAAAAAAATTCAAATAGAATCAGTGCTTTGTAAGAAATTAAGTGATACAACTGAAAAAAAACTAAAATCTATAATGAAGATATTACAAATGCGGAACTTGGCTGAAGCATTTCAGCAGATATTTCATGATCAGGAATTATTTGTTTGGCCTGTAGAGGGAAATGAAAATATTACAACAGTATCGAACAGCTCCGAAGAAGATTCTAATGTGAATCTACAAACTAGGTTAAAACATAAATTAACTAAAAGGAAAAAGCAGAAACAAGGGAAAAGATTAAAACATTTAGAGAAAATTAGCAACTATGATGAAAAGCCATCAACATCATCTGGTACAAGATCTTTAAACAAAAACATGCTTAAAAACATAAAAAAGAATGCTTACAGACAATCAAATAATAAGGCAGTTAACAATAGTTTAAGTAAGATTTCAGTTAGTCCTATAATAAACGTATCTCAATTAAAGCAAACAAAATTAAATTTTACTAACAATTCAAAATCTAGTGCAAAATCTGTGAAATTGAAGAATATGAATAAGATAATTGTATCTAGTACACCATTACATTTGACAAGTAATCTTTGAAATTAATTGTAAACAATTATAAAGAATATGTGCAACATTTTTACATAAATAATTCCTCAACAATCATCAACAAGTGTCTAAAAATTTGTATCCAATGCTGTAGTGGGATTCTGTAACTCTTAGCGACAACTTTCGGTATCGTTAAGTCCAGTTACCGACAGAAATCGCTAAGTGCGATTCTGTAACTCGTCTCAGAGTCACCGATGATGTTGCTTGCAATGTCGTTACTGTCGGTAACCTACCGAATAAACGTACCTTTCCTTTTTAAGAATACTCTGAGTTCAATCTTAGTTAAGCGACGGAGTTACGAATGGTTGAAGTTAATATAAATTGTACTAAACCGAATCAATTAGCTGAGAATTGATATTTCACTGAGTTTTTTATTGAAAGGAAAACTAATAATATCGTTATAATTTAACAACGACCGAGATAGATGTCGCTAGAGGTTCAACGGTACTAATATAAAATTTATCCGACGAATAATTGTAATAAACCTTTGCATTTCCTTGAACGCATTCCACCAAAAACTCACAATGCTCGTAATAAATAATATATATCACATCAACTATTATATTGTGAATGTTTTTGGCCTCAAGTGGGTCAAACCCCTTAACGACAGCTGTCGGTATCGTTAACTACCGACAGTTATCGCTTGCGTTAACGAATGAGCGATTCTGTAACTTTAGCTGTACGACAATAGTCGGTGCAATTCATGTTTGTATGTACATACATACCTACATATATATGTTTTCAATTGTTATTTGTCGCTCGTCGCTAGCACTGACATATTTCTGTCTGGGGTGGGTTCTGAATTTAAGAACGAAGGAAACGGGTAATCACTAACGGCGATCGGATAATGAGGTTTATTCTTTTTCGCTGTATTGCTGCACTCAGCACTAGTGCAATGAGTTAGAGTGAGAAAACATGTTTGTCTTATTTCAACTAATTGCACCAGTTCGATAGTCCAGCGAAAAAGAGAGCAGACCTATAGTTTCTTAGGTGTAGTGTCGTGTTACTGTGTGACATTTGAATTTTATATATATTGAAAAACAATAGTAAATATTATTAAAATAATAATCAAAAACCATAAGGTATGTACATAATATTGAATGAGGAATTAATAAAGGTTTCATATATGTATAGAGACCGTGCACACCAACACAATGACAGTGAGATAAGAACGATATTGGTGTATGTGCATACTATCAGCGCAAACTATCGGTCAATTTTCGCCGTTTTTCAGTGTAATTTATTTATACGTATACAATTATACATTGGCACTTCGCTATCATTGTGTTGGTGTGCACGGTCTCTATATATTTGCAATGTAATGTGTTTTCTTAAATCCTTGTCACAAAAATATTTCCTTCATTTTCCTAGATAGCATGATAGGAGGAAAATTATAGGTCCTTTATCTGAAAATAATAATTTATATTAGTAAAATTATTTGGTTATCCTTATTTTGATCATTTTATTAGTAAAATCCGTTGATGCTACATGATATTTATAATAAAACTTGATTGAATCTATTTTGTAATAAAAATGTTACAATTTAGGATTCTGTTTTTATTAAGAAAACTATTGTATTTGCCGTATTTTTTTACATGCAAAGCCTGTTTTTTGGGGTAATTATATTCAACGATTTTTTTATATATTAATTACAATAATTATTCATTATATATTTTTTTTGCTTTATATTTATCGGTTTGCTGTAAATGTGACAAATGTATATTTTAAATTTGAATCCCCACCCATTTTTCAAATTTCAAATTTGCTCGTTCCGTCCGTTCCGACTCTTCCGACTTCCGTTGAATACAACAGCGATACTAGCGAATAGCGATGAGCGATGTCGCTGAAAGTTGGATCAAATCAATCCAACTTTACTTCAGTGTCCTTACTTGATCCTTAAGCCTACAGCACACTATGCTGAATTTCGTGCTAGAATGCTTGCTAGATTTGTGAGGACCAATGAGATTATTATATTTAATTCACAACTGAATCATCATTGGTCTTCACAATTCTAGCAAGCATTCTAGCACAAAATCCAGCATAGTGTGCCATAGGCTTTAGCGATAGAGGGTGCGTTCACGAAGACGCTATTAGCGCTATTTGACGCTGTTTGACGCTACTGCACACTGCACAGTGAAAATTGCCAGTTGTGTGCGGTAGTGTTGACAGCGTCTCCGTGAGAACACACAGAATATGTAAAGGGAAAGGGACGAAAGGGTATACTTTACCCCACGTGACCATATGCCGCTATATGTATGTATATATACATATACATATGTACAGGGTGATTCTCTAACGGCGGGACATAGGAGATTCGTGTTAGTTGACTATAGCGCTCAGGATGATGGTATCTGAGAGCGCTGATTGGTCAATATCATGTAGTGCCAACATGAAATGGTCCGTTACCAATAGATGAATAAGAAAAATGAGACCCATTCGCCATTTTGGAGTGGAGAAGTGTTTACATGCTAGTTGTAGCAGAAAGGGGTGTGAAATGAAAAAATGTCAAATAGTGAGGTTACTATAGTAAAAATGGAAAATAATGAATGGAAAGTTCGCATATTCTTACTTTCCATTCATTATTTTCCATTTTTACTATAGTAACCTCACTATTTGACATTTTTTCATTTCACACCCCTTTCTGCTACAACTAGCATGTAAACACTTCTCCACTCCAAAATGGCGAATGGGTCTCATTTTTCTTATTCATCTATTGGTAATGCGCCATTTCATGTTGGCACCACATGATATTGACCAATCAGCGCTTCCAGATCCTATCATTCGGAGCGCTATAGTCAACTAACACGAATCTCCTATGTCCCGCCGTTAGAGAATCACCCTGTATAAAATCAATAATAATGAATGAAAATTTACTTAAAATTAATTAAACTGTAACAAAATAATTTATTTTAATTAAATTTACATAGATTTATTAAAGAGCGGTAAAATTTTATTAACATAATAATAAAATAGCACGTATTTGATGAAAATAAAACACTACATTATTTTTAATCGCGACTAATGCGAAATAAATGTCAGTGATTATAAAAAGAAACAGCGCGATTTACTGACAACTCATACGCGGAAATTTGATAGATAAACTGAAACTCGCGCTTCAAAAAAATACCAACCGGGACAGGTACTACTCGTTAAGATTCTTTTTCACTGGCTTTTAAAACGCTAAATTTGCCATATGATATAAAAATGTTAACATTGCAATGTATTAGCATAAATATTTTTGAAAAAATGGTCAATCCGTACTTGGCAAAATAATCATTTTAAAAGTTGGTGAAAGAGATCCTACTCATACCGATAGCAGTCGCAACTGATTTGCGGAATATCTCAAATTGCAACCAATCAGGTGTGATTGCTAATTAACCCGCCCACAATAAGCGATACCTGTTCCGCATAGCCCTCTCGCGTAGCGGGTACATCAACTCAGTTATCAATTATCCGCGTACCGGTCGTCAGTGGATCCCGCGTTGTGGTTTTTCGTAACCACTGAGTACTGACATTTAGTTTAAATTAGTCGCGATTAAAAATAATTTAATGTTTTATTTTCATCACATATGAGCTATTTATTTTATAATATTAATAAAATTGTGCCGCGTTTTATAAAATTTAAATAAATTTAATTAGCTTTTATTATTTTTATACAAACAATTTAAATTTATTTAAGATTTTATTAATTATTATTAATTTCTAAATAAATTTAAAATTCTGGTTAAAATTTTGTAATAGTGTTGTGCAATTATAAGTATTCGGCATTGGTGACGATAAATTGTTTAAAAATTAAACTTAACTTTTCTATATAATTTCCGCATATTTAATTATGTCAAGAGGGAAATTTAAGTAATGCAGTTGGGATATTTTAATAGAATATATAGTAATGAATGCAGTGTGTGATGAAAATAAAAGCTTTTATCTGTGTATAATTCGCGTAATAAATAGAAAATTTGTGACTACAGTCAGTGCGGAGCGTGTCTATTGTGTATGTGTTTGTGAGTGCTGCAGCGAATAAAGACAGAAGTCTCAAAGACTGTTAAAGCCTGCCAGTTTTACTTAAATTATATTAAAGTTAAGTAAATTAATATTAACTCTATAAAATTATATGCAATAATTTATTTCTGTTACGGTTAGCGACTTCACTGAAGAGTGAGAGAGCGCGTTTAAAAATGTCACGTCGAGGAGTGTCGTTTGAAAAATCCGAGTCTCGTAGTGTCAGTCGATAAGTGCTCGTCGTGGAGTGCGGTTTTCCAGAGTAGTATACCTTAAAATAAAACTCGCGTTACGAAATGTCGTTTGAAAAATCCGAGTCTCGTAGTGTTAGTCGATAAGTGCTCGTCGTGGAGTGCGGTTTTCCAGAGTAGTATACCTTAAAATAAAACTCGCGTTACGAAATGCCGTTTGAAAAATCCGAGTTTCGAAGTGTCAATCGATAAGTGTTCGTCGCGCAGTGCGGTTATCCCGCGTAGTATACGTTGAAATAAAATTCGCGTCGCGCAGTGCCGTTTGAAAAATTCGAGTTTCGAAGTGTCAGACGATAAGTGTTCGTCGCGCAGTGCGGTTATCCCGCGTAGTATACGTTGAAATAAAATTCGCGTCGCGCAGTGCCGTTTGAAAAATCCGAGTTTCGAAGTGTCAGTCGATAAGTGTTCGTCGCGGAATGCGGTTGTCCCGCGTATTATATGTTGAAATAAAAATCGCGCCGAGCAGTGCTGTTTGAAAAATCCGAGTTTCGTAGTGTCAGTCGATAATTGTTCGTCGCGGGGTGCGGTTGTCCCGCGTAGTATATGTTGAAATAAAATTCGCGTCGCGCATACCGTTTGTAAAATCCTAGTTTCGTAGTGTCATTCGATAAGTGCTCGTCGCGGAATGCGGTTGTCCCGAGTAGTATACGTTAAAATAAAATTCTCCTCGCGCAGTGCCGTTTGAAAAATTCGAGTTTCGAAGTGTCAGTCGATAAGTGTTCGTCGCGGAATGCGGTTGTCCCGCGTATTATACGTTGAAATAAAAATCGCGCCGAGCAGTGCCGTTTGAAAAATCCGAGTTTCGTAGTTTCAGTCGCTAAGTGCTCGTCGCGGAATGCGGTTGTCCCGTGTAGTATACGTTAACATAAAATTCGCGTCGCGCAGTGCCGTTTAAAAAATCCGAGTTTCGAAGTGTCAGTCGATAAGTGTTAGTCGCGGAGTGCGGTTGTCCCGCGTAGTGTACGTTTAAAAGAAATCGCGTAGCGCACTGTTACTCTAAAAATCCGAGTCTGTAGTGTCAGTCGTGAACTGCTCGTCGCGTAGTGCGGCTGTTCCGGTAGTGTACGTTAAAAAGAAATCGCGTAGCGCACTGCTACTTTAAAAATCCAAGTCTCGAAGTGTCAGTTGTGAAGTGCTCGTCGCGTAGTGCGGTTCTCTCGCGTAGTGTTCGTTAAAAAGAAATCTCGTAGCGCACTGCTGATTTAAGAATCCGAGTCTGTAGTGTCAGTCGTGAGCTGCTCGTCGCGTAGTGCGGTTGTCCCGCTAGTGTACGTTAAAAAGAAATCACGTCGCGTAGTGCCTTTTGAATAATCCGAGTTTCGTAGTGTCAGTCGATAAGTGTTCGTCGCGGAGTGCGGTTGTCCCGCGTAGTATACGTTAAAGACAAATAGCGTCGCGCAGTGCAGTTTGAAAAATCCGAGTCTCGTAGTGTCAGTCGATAAGTGCTCGTCGTGGAGTGCGGTTTTCCAGAGTAGTATACCTTAAAATAAAACTCGCGTTACGAAATGCCGTTTGAAAAATCCGAGTTTCGAAGTGTCAATCGATAAGTGTTCGTCGCGCAGTGCGGTTATCCCGCGTAGTATACGTTGAAATAAAATTCGCGTCGCGCAGTGCCGTTTGAAAAATCCGAGTTTCGAAGTGTCAGTCGATAAGTGTTCGTCGCGGAATGCAGTTGTCCCGCGTAGTATACGTTAAAGCCAAATAGCGTCGCGCAGTGCAGTTTGAAAAATCCGAGTCTCGTAGTGTCAGTCGATAAGTGCTCGTCGTGGAGTGCGGTTTTCCAGAGTAGTATACCTTAAAATAAAACTCGCGTTACGAAATGCCGTTTGAAAAATCCGAGTTTCGAAATGTCAATCGATAAGTGTTCGTCGCGCAGTGCCGTTTGAAAAATCCGAGTTTCGAAGTGTCAGTCGATAAGTGTTCGTCGCGGAATGCGGTTGTCCTGCGTATTATATGTTGAAATAAAAATCGCGCCGAGCAGTGCTGTTTGAAAAATCCGAGTTTCATAGTGTCAGTCGATAATTGTTCGTCGCGGGGTGTGGTTGTCCCGCGTAGTATATGTTGAAATAAAATTCGCGTCGCGCATACCGTTTGTAAAATCCTAGTTTCGTAGTGTCATTCGATAAGTGCTCGTCGCGGAATGCGGTTGTCCCGAGTAGTATACGTTAAAATAAAATTCTCCTCGCGCAGTGCCGTTTGAAAAATCCGAGTTTCGAAGTGTCAGTCGATAAGTGTTCGTCGCGGAATGCGGTTGTCCCGCGTATTATACGTTGAAATAAAAATCGCGCCGAGCAGTGCCGTTTGAAAAATCCGAGTTTCGTAGTTACAGTCGCTAAGTGCTCGTCGCGGAATGCGGTTGTCCCGTGTAGTATACGTTAACATAAAATTCGCGTCGCGCAGTGCCGTTTAAAAAATCCGTGTTTCGAAGTGTTAGTCGCGGAGTGCGGTTGTCCCGCGTAGTGTACGTTTAAAAGAAATCGCGTAGCGCACTGCTACTTTAAAAATCCGAGTCTGTAGTGTCAGTCGTGAACTGCTCGTAGCGTAGTGCGGTTGTTCCGGTAGTGTACGTTAAAAAGAAATCGCGTAGCGCACTGCTACTTTAAAAATCCAAGTCTCGAAGTGTCAGTTGTGAAGTGCTCGTCGCGTAGTGCGGTTCTCTCGCGTAGTGTTCGTTAGAAAGAAATCGCGTAGCGCACTGCTACTTTAAAAATCCGAGTCTGTAGTGTCAGTCGTGAACTGCTCGTCGCGTATTGCAGTTCTCCTACTTAGTGTACGTTAAAAAGAAATCGCGTAGTGCACTGCTGATTTAAAAATCAGAATTTGTAATGACAGTTGTGAACTGCTCGTCGCGTAGTGCGGTTCTCTCGCGTAGTGTTCGTTAGAAAGAAATCGCGTAGCGCACAGCTGCTTTAAAAATCCGTGTCTGTAGTGTTAGTCGTGAACTGCTCGTCGCGTAGTGCGGTTGTGCCGGTAGTGTACGTTAAAAATAAATCGCGTAGCGCACTGCTACTTTAAAAATCCAAGTCTCGAAGTGTCAGTTGTGAAGTGCTCGTCGCGTAGTGTGGTTCTCTAGCGTAGTGTTCGTTAAAAAGAAATCGCGTAGCGCACTGCTACTTTAAAAATCCAAGTCTCGAAGTGTCAGTTGTGAAGTGCTCGTCGCGTAGTGCGGTTCTCTAGCGTAGTGTTCGTTAAAAAGAAATCGCGTAGCGCACTGCTACTTTAAAAATCCGAGTCTGTAGTGTCAGTCGTGAACTGCTCGTCGCGTAGTGCGGTTGTCCCGGTAGTGTTCGTTAAAAAGAAATCGCGTAGCGCACTGCTGATTTAAAAATACGAGTCTCGAAGTGTCAGTTGTGAAGTGCTCGTCGCGTAGTGCGGTTCTCTCGCGTAGTGTTCGTTAGAAAGAAATCGCGTAGCGCACAGCTGCTTTAAAAATCCGAGTCTGTAGTGTTAGTCGTGAACTGCTCGTCGCGTAGTGCGGTTTTCCCGGTAGTGTTCGTTAAAAAGAAATCGCGTAGGGCACTGCTGATTTAAGAATCCGAGTCTGTAGTGTTAGTCGTGAACTGCTCGTCGCGTAGTGCGGTTCTCCTGCGTAGTGTACGTTAAAAAGAAATCGCGTAGCGCACTGCTGATTTAAAAATTAGAATTTGTAGTGACAGTCGTGAACTGCTCGTCGCGTAGTGCGGTTTTCCCGGTAGTGTACGTTAAAAAGAAATCGCGTCGCGTAGTGCCTTTTGAATAATCCGAATCTCGTAGTGTCAGTCGTGAAGTGCTCGTCGCGTAGTGCGGTTGTCGCGAGAAGTGTACCTTAAAAAGAATTCGCGCAATGCCGTTTAAAAATCATTTTTTCGCGAGTGCATAACGTCAGCGTCCTCATCTCCATCGACATCATAAACGCCATTATCATCGCCATTAACATCACCATTCCCATCTTCGGAATTATCGCAAAATATGTATGAATTATGGTTGGGAATTCGCTGAATGAGTGAGTCCCACGGGTAAAACCGTGGAAATTTTTTTTATTAACTAAAGAATGACCAAAAACCTATCAGTAGGTTACAGTTGGCCATTCTTCGGTTAAAATCATTTCTTGTTTTGTTTTTAATGTTTTCAGATCCTCCGTATCGTCTATTTCTATTTTGCGCGTATTTTCTGTTTTTCATTAGGTTTAGACTGGGGTTATATGTAGGCTCTTTAGCTTTGTGAATTAGATAGTCATTATAGTTTTCGGTATTAGGTAGGGTATCATTTTCAGGTTTCTTAATTACTTTTAAAATAAAGGGAATCACCTCAACTTCATTTTCCACGGAGATTCTATCTTCCCACATGTCCAGTTCAACTAATAAAGGCACATTTTAATTGAATTAACGTTCACTCTCTCGAGAGAAAGATGCATCTCAATTAATAACTAGAATCAAATACCATTTTCCCTTTTTTTTTATAATCGTATGTTTTTGGTAGAATCTTCGTATTAAATACCATTTTTGCCAGTTCTTGAATTTCCAAATTATAAAATGAAATATGGAAATATTTTGTTTGAAAAACCTTCCATATTTCAGGTTAAATACTCGTTTTTTCAAATTTTATTAACATTTCTTATTTTCAGGTGGAGTGGAAGAGGACTATTCCTAGTGGCAAAACTGTCCAATATCGATATATATTCGATATGGAATTCATACCAACCCTGTACCCTTTTCTCCATCAGTTGGAGAAAGACAAACCATTATTTGGAGTCAAACCGTCATCAGAGGAGGACGTACTGACAAATATCCTAATTATTTTTCTACTTTTCATACTTGCTTAATTTTTTTAAGTTTTAAGAGGGAGAAGTATAGGGCAAGGCTGTCAACGAGTAAAGCTTAATTACCTGTCCGTTTACCTAAGTCCACATTTATTTAAATAATTTCAAGGATAGATAAATCTAATCTTATTATTTTCATTCATTGTTAATTCAAGTACAGGTGTTTATTGAGAAGTGGACTCTCGAGTGTCAACTGGCTCGGGCTGATCCTCCTTCAGCGACTATCAACCCTTACTTACTTTGTCCTTGTGGACTCTCGACGTTGGCTCATTAAGTTCACCTAATAGGGGTCCATCTTTATTGATGTGTAAATCGTTTCCTCGACGTAGTAGTTCTTCGTGTGACAACTCGGATCCACACCAAGGGACAAAGAATGTAAGGGTAATTAGTCACTGAGGAGAGTATCAGTCATGATCTGGTTGACCTTTGTGTGAATTAACATTCACGCTCGAGAGGAGGAAGCTTTTCAATTAACCGCTGGAAAGAAGTAACAATTTAGTTAGTTTCTCTATTCATTCACTTTTTGTAGCATGCTTTATTAATTTATATCTTTGTCTGTCCTTGAAATTCCCAATTAGAATCTGAAATGTGGAAATATTTTCCTTGAAAATCCTTCCACATTTCGGGTTGAATTCTCGTTTTTTTCCAAATTTATTCTAATTTTTTTGTTTGTTTCAGGTCGAGCGCTAGAGGACCATGGATAGTGACCCCGTATCCAATAACGATAACCCTATAACGAATCGACACCAATCATGCGCCATTGCCACCCTGGGTTGGAGTGAGTCAAACCATCATTCGGAATCGAGCCGTCGTTGGAGGAAGACGTACAGGCAAATACATTCTTTTCTTATTTCTCATACTTGTTTGATTTATTTTATGTTTTAGGAAGGACGCTTATAGGACAAGGCTACCAAGGAGCAGGAAGTAAACACTCTCCGTTTACTTAAGTCCACATTTATTTAAATAATTTCAAGGATAGGCAAATTTACTTTTATTACTTTCATTCATTGTTAATTCAAGTACAGGTGCTTATTGAGAAGTGGACTCTCGAGTGTCAACTGGCTCGGGCTGATCCTCCTTCAGTGACTATCAACCCTTACTTACTTTGTCCTTGTGGACTCTCGACGTTGGCTCATTAAGTTCACCTAATAGGGGTCCATCTTTATTGATGTGTAAATCGTTTCCTCGACGTAGTAGTTCTTCGTGTGACAACTCGGATCCACACCAAGGGACAAAGAATGTAAGGGTAATTAGTCACTGAGGAGAGTATCAGTCATGATCTGGTTGACCTTTGTGTGAATTAACATTCACGCTCGAGAGGAGGAAGCTTTTCAATTGACAGCTAGAAAGAAGTAACAATTTAGTTAGTTTCTCTATTCATCCCCTTTTTGCAGCATGCTTTATTAATTTATATCTTTGTCTGTCCTTGAAATTCCCAATTAGAATCTGAAATGTGGAAATATTTTCCTTGAAAATCCTTCCAAATTTCGGGTTGAATACTCGTTTTTTCAATTTTATTTTTGTTTTCTTTCTGTTTCAGTTGGAGCGGGAGAGAGCCATGGATAGTGACCGCATTTTCCCAATATCGACATAAATCCAACACTAATCATGCACCATTGCCATCCTGGGTTGGACCAAGTCAAACCCTCACTTGGAATCGGGACATCATCGGGAGAGGACGTACTGGCAAATAATTTATTTTTTTATTTCTCATACTTGTTTAATTTATTTTATGTTTTAGGAAGGACTCTTGTAGGACAAGGCTGTCAACGAGTAGGGCTTAATTACCAGTCCGTTTACTTAAGTCCACATTTATTTAAATAATTTCAAGGATAGATAAATCTAATCTTATTATTTTCATTCATTGTTAATTCAAGTACAGGTGTTTATTGAGAAGTGGACTCTCGAGTGTCAACTGGCTCGGGCTGATCCTCCTTCAGCGACTATCAACCCTTACTTACTTTGTCCTTGTGGACTCTCGACGTTGGCTCATTAAGTTCACCTAATAGGGGTCCATCTTTATTGATGTGTAAATCGTTTCCTCGACGTAGTAGTTCTTCGTGTGACAACTCGGATCCACACCAAGGGACAAAGAATGTAAGGGTAATTAGTCACTGAGGAGAGTATCAGTCATGATCTGGTTGACCTTTGTGTGAATTAACATTCACGCTCGAGAGGAGGAAGCTTTTCAATTAACCGCTGGAAAGAAGTAACAATTTAGTTAGTTTCTCTATTCATTCACTTTTTGTAGCATGCTTTATTAATTTATATCTTTGTCTGTCCTTGAAATTCCCAATTAGAATCTGAAATGCGGAAATATTTTCCTTGAAAATCCTTCCAAATTTCGGGTTGAATACTCGTTTTTTCAATTTTATTTTTGTTTTCTTTCTGTTTCAGTTGGAGCGGGAGAGAGCCATGGATAGTGACCGCATTTTCCCAATATCGACATAAATCCAACACTAATCATGCACCATTGCCATCCTGGGTTGGACCAAGTCAAACCCTCACTTGGAATCGGGACATCATCGGGAGAGGACGTACTGGCAAATAATTTATTTTTTTATTTCTCATACTTGTTTAATTTATTTTATGTTTTAGGAAGGACTCTTGTAGGACAAGGCTGTCAACGAGTAGGGCTTAATTACCAGTCCGTTTACTTAAGTCCACATTTATTTAAATAATTTCAAGGATAGATAAATCTAATCTTATTATTTTCATTCATTGTTAATTCAAGTACAGGTGTTTATTGAGAAGTGGACTCTCGAGTGTCAACTGGCTCGGGCTGATCCTCCTTCAGCGACTATCAACCCTTACTTACTTTGTCCTTGTGGACTCTCGACGTTGGCTCATTAAGTTCACCTAATAGGGGTCCATCTTTATTGATGTGTAAATCGTTTCCTCGACGTAGTAGTTCTTCGTGTGACAACTCGGATCCACACCAAGGGACAAAGAATGTAAGGGTAATTAGTCACTGAGGAGAGTATCAGTCATGATCTGGTTGACCTTTGTGTGAATTAACATTCACGCTCGAGAGGAGGAAGCTTTTCAATTAACAGCTAGAAAGAAGTAACAATTTAGTTAGTTTCTCTATTCATTCACTTTTTGTAGCATGCTTTATTAATTTATATCTTTGTCTGTCTTTGAAATTCCTAATTAGAATCTGAAATGTGGAAATATTTTCTTTGAAAATCCTTCACATTTCGGGTTGAATACTCGTTTTTTCAAGTATATTTTTGTTTTCTTTTTGTTTCAGGTGAGGCGGCGCCGCCTCCCTCCCCGACGGTGTGCCACCTTGTCGTGGTGGGGGGGCTCACTTCTACAAGATCCCTTCCGATTAGTAAATGATTCAAATTAATTTTCTGATCTTTAGGAATCTTGTAGAAGTGCCAAGAGCACACCACACCTTAACGGGAATCCGTATACCGACATTACAGGGCGAAAACTATTTCGCATGCAGCGTCGTCATTTGTTGACGGATTGTAAAGTTATTACAGGTTTTTGGAAATGCCAGAAGCTTATCTACTAAGTTACGTTAGGAAAATTAACAAAAAATGAAAAAAATTTTTTGTTTAAATAAATATATTAACATTATTGAGAAACAACATTTAAATCGCCAAATCCCCCAACGTACTTTACTAGATAATATTCATACGTTTCCAAAAAGTCCACAAAAATGCAATTTGTGGACTTTTTGGAAACGTATGAATATTATCTAGTAAAGTACGTTGGGGGATTTGGCGATTTAAATGTTGTTTCTCAATAATGTTAATATATTTATTTAAACAAAAAATTTTTTTCATTTTTTGTTAATTTTCCTAACGTAACTTAGTAGATAAGCTTCTGGCATTTCCAAAAACCTGTAATAACTTTACAATCCGTCAACAAATGACGACGTTGCATGCGAAATAGTTTTCGCTATGTAATGTCGGTATACGGATTCCCGTTAATTATACTATAGTTTTCTTTCCCGGGTTGAATTATATTATTTAATTCATTACTACACTATCTGATGCCTGAGCTACATATGATTTAATTTCCCATTGTGTATATACGAGATAAGCGAGGATGAGTTATACATAGGCGCGCGTATTAGTAATACATAGTAAGAGCGCTGGTGTCTTTTTAAAGCAGTTCCTAAATGCATCGAAACATTAGAAAAAGCCATACCTGGCATTGGTTGTACAAAAATCGACACAATCGGATACAAATGTATAGTTTGTGTGACATGCAATATATGTATGTACCATTTGTGTTCGATTGTGTCGATTTGTAGGGTTAGTACGAAAAGCAGGCAATACTTTCAGATTTTTGCAGTTATGTTGGATATGAGGCTTGCCTACTTTTCGTAGTATGTACTTACACCGGCCCTAATTGGAAAGCACCCATATAGTTATCGACTTACTCGTTATGGTTATATCGACTTTATAAAAATCGATATAACCATAACGAGTAGGTCGATAACTGAATGATCGTCTGATCGTTTAATTTTCTTTCGCAGCGAGGAATTGAAGTTCGATATATATAAAATAATTCGTCAGCTGACGTTTTGAGATATCGGAGTAAACGCGGTAAGTTTGTTATTGTACATGTAGCAATACGAATGATCTGGTATTTATAATGAAAATGAATGCTCTCCTTTATGAGCCAATGCCATTAAAATACTCCATTTTGCAGTCGAAAAATGCGAAGCATTGATACCATTATAAACGTTTTAGGTATCTGACAGAAAATATTAACAAGGAGTTATGCATCTCTATTATAATTATGGAAGGTAAACAATCAACTTCTCCTAACAGTAGTAATGCTACAACTATAGATGACAACAAAAGTGAAATGCAAATGGTTCTTGCAAAAATGATGGAAGAAAAACATACATATACTTATAAAAAACTAGTTGTACCTATGTCAATGCGCAGTATTTATTGGAAATTCTTTGGTTTCCCAGCTACTGATGATGGCGATATTCTAACTAAAGTAAAGATTGTATGCATTCTTTGTAAAACTCAGATTGCTTATAATCGCAATACAAGTAATTTAAGAATGCATCTGCAAAATAAACATGCTCAAGAGCTGTTAGAACTAGAATCTACAAATCCTCCTAGAAAACAAGTTTTGTCTCAAGAAACAAAAGAGAGAAGAGCTCAAAAAAGATTGTTAAAAGCAGGATTGAATTCTGCACAGCATATTTATACTACAGCAGCAGATGGTACTGTACAAATAGATGGAGACATCCAGTTTGTTATGGATCCTAATATAAGTTTATCAAACATTGAAGATGATATATCCATTGGTCAACCACTACGAGTTATGATAAAAGGTGGTTCTAATACTACAAATAATCAAAATTTTGCATTTCTTATGCCTGATGAAAATTCTGTGCACCAAACTGGTATAGATGGAAAAACTGTGTCAGACGCCATTGCTGAATTTATAATAATGGATTTGCAACTTCCAGAAGTAGTAGAAGGCCGAGGTTTTCAGAGACTAGTAGCAACATTACGTTCACCATGTGAAATTCCTAGTAAAAATAAGTTAGAAGAAGAAATTATACCAAAGATTTATGATAATTTTCGAGAATCAGTAGCAACAACTATATCATGTATAAATACTGAGGTTGGGCTTACAATTGAAGAATGGAAATCTAACTCAGAAGAGACATTTGTAACTATTTCTATATATTATCAAAATCCTGGTGAAGCATCTTTAGAATGCAAGGTTCTCAGCACTTTACATGCTCCTCTTGACTGGGAAGAATCTCAATGGGGCAGTACAATAGATTCTTTGTTACTTGATTGGGATCTTAGAGTTGATCGGATTACAGCAGTAGTAGTTGCTTCATCACGAGCTGAGCTACTAACAGCCTTATCTAGTAGAGGCTTAATTTTAGTCCCATGTTTGCTCCATACATTACAAGTGTGTGCACAAGCCTGCTTTGAAAATCCTGAAGTAGCAAATATTTTAGCAAGATGTAGAGCAGCCATTGGAGCAATAGTTAGTCATCCTGCTGCATCAACAGCTCTAGCTATGCAAGAACAAATATTGGAGGTAAATTAATATTTTTAGTATTAGTTGTTGAATAATAATTGTGTATTCTAACAATTTTTTACAGTTGGAAGAAAATGCTATGGTAATGGATTATCCAAGTGTTTGGACTTCAACTTATAATATGCTTGAGCAAATAGCACTACGTAGAAACATTGTGACCTCCATTCTAGAAAGTATGGAAGGAGTTGATCAAGAAGTTATTGATCTCACTAATGAACAATGGAGAATAGTGGAAGATTTAGTTAATGTTTTAGAACCATTCAAAGTTACAATTATGACTCTTAGTGAAGAAAAAATGCCACTTATTTCCCTTTTAAAGCCTTTACTTTGGCAACTAGTCTCATCTCATCTGAAAGTAAAAGAAACGGATACTGAAACAGCAAAATCCTTTAAAGAATCTTTGGCTGATATGCTTTGTGACCGTTATGCTGAAGGAAATGTTACTTTACTATTACAAATTGCAACCACTTTGGATCCAAGGTAACTACTTATAGCTTATTGAAAAGGTGAAAACAATTTTATTACAGCTCAATTTTGATCCAGGTTTAATCAATTACCTTATGCTACAGAGGAAGATAAGAACTTAGTTGCAGCTCCTATTAAAGAGATGTTAACAAAACTTATTCAAGAGGATAGTGGAAGTGTCTCAGATATTAAAACTGAGGAAGAACCTACTACTAAAAAAAGCCGACTTTCAGGTAGGTTTGTCTATTTAAAAAATGGTGGTTATATTGGATTTAATTTAACTAGGTATATTAAATAGGAATGGAGCTTCTGCTAGGAGGTTTATGTGCAGTAAAAAGTGGTATGCCGGCCGAAGAAAAAGCAGATCTTGAATTAGTTCAGTATCAATCAGAATCAACTGCACCTCTTGACTATTGCCCATTGCAATGGTGGGCAAAAGCAGCAGCAAAATGTCCGTATCTTGGTAAATTAGCTCGAAGATATAATTGCGTACCTGCATGCTGCGCACCACCTATTCGTATTCCTGCAGAGCTACAAGTTTTATATGATACAAGACGAGCGGCTTTGCCACCTCATTTAGTAGATAAGTTACTTTTTCTTCATGGAAATCATACTGTTTAAAAGATAAAATAAAACAGTTAACAAGATCATTTTGAATTTCAATTAAAATATAATTAACCCGTCAATGGGCACGTGGGGTCTCTAGAGCACCCCAAGAACAGAAATCTATCGGTAACTTAGCTAAAAATTTGTGCAGTCACAAGTATTAGCATTTAATTAATAGAAATGACTTAAAGAAATGCAACTTCTATTGTATACCAAAGGGAACATCGCATAGATGATATTTATTGAAAAATAAATCTGAATTCGTGAATATTTTACCTTAAGTAACGAATAATAAATGGGGTGTCTGTGGCACCCCACGCGCCTATCTATGTAAAGAAAAACACGCGCCTATTGGCGAGTTAACATGAATCATTTAACAGTTTAATATTTCAACAAAATAAGAATATAAAGCAATAAATTAACAAATTAACAATTTAACAAATATAAATATAAAAATTTAATATAAAAAGATAACTACTATAGTGTGTTTTTATTGCGCTTTTTAAATGCGTATCGCACTCTATCGCCCGCATGGCGCATGCCGCAACAATTGTTTGTTCACTTACTGCATGTCGGACTCCGTCCGTCCGTACAGCAATCGGCTTCCATTACACACTCTGGAATAAATATTAATATTCTTTATAGAGCAATTGTCCCTCACATAAACATACATGTATTTATAGCATTCAATTCGAAAAGACGTACAGAAAAATTCAAAGTCACATTTTCGAACTGAATACAGTGAGGGCTAAAACCGCCTAAACTATTCATTTTTTATTTTAAATGTATTATAGTGTAGTATATATATATATGTCGAAGAAAAACGAGAAGGAAGAAGTATGTATGTACATATGTATGTCGAATTGACTGTTTACTCTTTTCGGAAGATCGTGAAATTACTTCAAATTCTGATGTCTTCTATTTAAGACTTCGTACATACTTTTGATCATAGTTACTAGTACCAATTGCAAAAATAGATGGCGTATCTTTCTCACTAGTGACAGTTAAGTGACATTAGCAAGATTGTTCCAAACTTCCAAATACTGGGCCCCTCGATTTACTTTACCCTAACGCCTAACCTAACTTGTTTTTTTTATAAGATTATAAAACGATTATACGTTCGCACACCAGCTTTCCACGTTGAAGATCTGACAAAGGCTAAATTATCATATTCTTTTATGTTGACTACATTAGTGTTTTAGAAAGAAAACTTTTTAATTATGTTTTTAATGAATTTTTATAAAGTATTATATAAATAGAGTAATAATGTCTGCCATGTTAACTGCTGATTGGTTTCCTTTAGGACGTGATGTTTATTTTAGGTAAATTATAAGTTTTTCAGGTTTAGATTATTATTATTATGTTGTCAATTGATATTAAGATTTTATAATTTCTAGGAAATTTGAATTGTATTCATTGTCATTCCAACATGAAGTAAGCTCCAATAATTTATTGGTTGCTGCCCCTTATGGGGGTTCAATCGTTATAACAAGAAATCCTAAAAAATTAGTCAAAATTCAAGGAACTAACAAACCTATCGTATTACTTTATTCTTCTTCGGGAAAGTTAACAGCTAAGTTTCAATGGAGTAGTGGTCAATTAGTAAAGTTAGGATGGTCAATAAGAGAAGATTTATTATGTGTACAAGATGATGGCAATGTGTCAATATATGATTTATTTGGTATTTATCAACATACCTTTAGTATGGCTAATGTATGTCTTAACAGAAAAGTATTAATTTTTTTATTTTATTTTCTATCAATCTCTAATATAACTTTCTCTTCAGGATACAAAAGGCATTAAAGTAATAGATGCAAAGTTTTTCAAAACATCTAATGGATCTGGAGTTGCTATTTTAACGTCAGCAATTAAAGTTTTATTTGTTAATAATGTAGCAGAACCAAAAGTGAGAAAAATTGATTTGCCAAGTAAGATATTTAAGCTTTATAATATTTTATTTTGAAAAATTTTATTTCTTATATAATATAAGATAATACTTTATTTTTAAGGGTATGGCCCTATTGACAGTTGGTGCGTAATGCATCGTGAAAGAGAGACTACGGTAATATTATCAAATCAAGAAGGAATCTATGTTATACATCAAAATGCAGTGCAAAGTCAAAACTCAGTGGCAATATTATTTGTTAGTATTATTTTAATAAAAATAACTTCAGTATAATTGCTTAAAGTTAATTAAGAATGAAAAATAATTTCAGAACAATCTTTACACTAATAACAAAGTTAATAGTGTGATAGCCATGTCAGTGGCTAATAATAATGAGTATATTGCTCTTTTTTCTGATACTGGAATTTTATATATTGGATCTGTTGATCTGAAACAGAAATATTGTGAATGTAATACATTTATTACAGATCCACTTACAAACCTTGAGTGGTATGTTTTTCTAAGGATATTTTTTTTTTAATTAAGTTTCTAAATAAAAATTATTACAGGTGTGGAATGGATGCTGTGGTTTGTAGTTGGGATAGTACAGTGATGGTTGTGGGAAAAGCCAGTGAGGGCAGAAATGAAACAATAATTTATACTTATGATGGCCCAGTACATTTGGTAACTGAAATCGATGGCGTTAGAGTAATTTCCAGCTCTTGCCATGAAATGATACAGAAGGTACCAAATGTGGTACAAAAAATATTTAGAATCAATTCAACAGATCCTGCATCTTATTTATTGGAAGCATCAAAACAATTTATGAAGAAAAGTCATAAGGCTGATGGCTATATTGATCTTGTAAAAGGTAAACTTGATGAAGCTGTCAAGGCATGCATCGATGGAGCAGGTCATGAATTTGATTTTGAGACACAAAAGCTTTTAATGAGGGTAAGGAAAAATTTATTTTTGTACTGGTATTTTATTATTAAAGCTGTTATTACTAGGCAGCTAAATTTGGAAAAGGATTCAGTACTACTACAAATCCTGATTATTATGTCAACATGTGCAGAACACTTAAAGTATTGAATGCTGTAAGGCATCCAGCTGTTGGAATACCTTTAACATATACCCAGTATCCTTTCATGTCTACAAGCTTATTTAGCTTTCTATAACGATTTTAAATGAATTCCTAATAATTTCCTCAATATTAAAAGATTTTCTGTCCTTACGAGCCAAGTTTTATTAGATAGACTTGTAATAAGAAGACACTATTACTTAAGTATTCAAATAGCTCGTCATCTGCAATTACCGGAAGTTGATGGGGAAAGCCGAATATTAGCTCAATGGGCATGTTACAAAGTCAAACAAACACAGTTAGACAAAGAACAAATTGCAGAAGAGATAGCAGATAAACTTGGATATGCACCAGGTGTATCATATAGTGAAATTGCAAAAAGGGCAGCTGATTGTGGCAGAAAGCAATTAGCTATAAAAGTGAGAGTTGTTTTAGTCAATGTTACTTTGTGTTCCTTTTTTGTTTAATTAACAAAAATTCTAGCTTATTGATTATGAACCACGTGCCAGTAAGCAAGTGCCATTATTATTAACTCTTGAAGAGCAGCGACCAGCGTTAAACAAGGCTGTTGACAGTGGAGATACTGATTTAGTTTATACAGTGATACTTCATTTGAGGGAAACTATGTTCCTTGGAAATTTTCAAGTATAAATCACAAATACAATCAATGAATTAAAAAATTAAAAATGTATAAACTAAAATTATTTTTTACAGATGTTTATAAAACATTGTCCTCTAGCTATGGCTTTATATATTAAATATTGTCAAAGCCACAACCGGGAAACACTGAGAGATATTTATAATCAGAATGATGATTTCCATTCACAAGCAATTTGGTTTATCACTGAAAGTTATCAGAAAAAGGTAATTAATTTCTTTTCTTACAAAGCAATATTATTCAAAAAAATACTTGATTTTAGAATACTGCTTCAAGGGATGCTTTACTGCAATCAGCACAAGAAAATTTTAAGCATGCTCGAAATGATACAAACGCTTCTTTAACCGAGGAACAAATAAAATTGCTCCGATATCAAAGAACCATCGAAGAAACTTTATCTATCGTATCTTCTAACGAAACCATAGTGGGCGAATCACTGCACGATACTGTAAAATTTTTACTAATGAAAAATGAATTGAAGCATGCCGATAAATTGAGATCAGAGCTTAAAGTGCCCGACCGTAGATATTGGTGGTTGCGCATTCAATGCTTAGCTGATAATGACTCTTGGGAGGAATTAGACAAATTTTCTAAAAGCAAAAAGTCTCCAATTGGTTATGAGGTATTTTACAATTATTACCAAATTAGTTTTCATAAGAAATTTATTATGCCATTTTTGTTCATTGTTTAACAGCCATTTATAGACCAGTGTTTAAAATATAATAAAACGTCAGAGGCAAAAAAATATTTGCCGAGAGTGAAAGACGATCTAAAAATAAAATATTTTGTAAAATTAAAGTAAGTTTTGTATGTAATAAATGCTTCTAGATTATTATTGAAACTTTTGTTGTAACTAAATTTCTATTACTTATAGAATGTTAAATGAAGCCGCTCAAACGGCCATAGAGCAAAAGGATAAGGCTGGCCTAACATTTGTATTGTCTCAATGTGATTCATCTGAAAAACAACTAATTGCTAAAATAACTGCTGTAATTTCTAGTCTCAAGCATTAATTTCAAATAATTACAAAGAATATAAGTAATCTAAGGTACCAATTTTTTTTTAATTTGCGATTAGGCGTATCCATATTTTTAAAGTATATTTGTATTATGTAATGTGTAAATATGAATACAAAAAATAAAATATTCTGGGCCCATACCCTGTATGTATATAAAAATAAATTGTGTATTAACCCTCTGTCTCTTAAATGCCTTACCATACATGATTCAATAATAACAATCATCTAAGCGTTTGCCTACAATGCATAAATTTTTCATGTTCTTCAACTAAAAATGCAACAATGTCTTTCTCAATTTCTTCCCCTTTTTCCAACTGTTTATCCGTGAGTTTTATTTCGTAATTACCGTTTTTACTGACAATTGTTACTCGCTGCTTTCTGGTTTGCAAAATATTTCCAACAACAATCTGAAATATAATTATTTCTATTAATTTTAATAAATAAATTGTAGGTGAAACTATAATACTTAGGTAACTATCACCCTTTATAATTTCCATATACAAAACTAAAAGGAAGCTATTTTATTCAGCGTCATTTGCTATTTTCTTGATATAAATGGAAGTATAAGAGAATTAACTTTAAACTGTAAATTTTTATTTTGAAATTATACATTTTACTAAAACAGAAAATTGATGATATAAAAGCTTTACAACAGTAAACTGATTATTAACTATGACAATTCAAAATTAAAAAAAAAGATATCTGATTGAATAATTTTGAGATTACTTTAAGCCATGAAGTTAGTAATTTTAGTAGTTACACTTATTTTATTTTAGCATATTTAAAGTAATTCATTCATATGGGGCAACCTATTAAAGAAAATTATAATCTTCTACAATCAATTAAGCAATAAATTAAGTGTATTAATTTGTCCTATTTATCAACTAGGAATGTCAAGTTATCCAAATTTTGTATAATCATTCATAAAATTTTATCATAGGTAAGAAATGCTTGTGGGTTTTACCTGTAAAGGTATACTTACATTATGCTTGTATTTATTAAGTGCTTCTGTACATTTTTTAATTAAAATAGTGGCATCGGTCTCCAATTTGAATGATATGACAAAAGCTTTAGGAACCCATAAACTTACTAAAGGTTCTAGAATTTTTGGAACCAATTGTAAAGATATTGAAGGGGGTCCACTGGAAGGAATCTTATGGACTGACTAAAAATAATTGTTTACTTTAATGCATTAAAATTTTTCAAAGAAGCACATTATTTACCATTTCATTGGAGGGAATATAAAAATCAGAAACAGCTGCTGCTAGATACAAGATTGTTTTATCATTTAAATATGCTAGCATTTGGCAAGCAGACCGAAGAAGCCAGAGATATTCAATGAGAGTGGTAAATGTTAATTGTAAAAGTCTCCCTTTGTTCATTGCTCTTTTATATTTTTTTAATACTTCAGCCACTTGACCTGTATGCTCTGGTACAACAGTAATAGTGGATTCATCTTTTTCCATCAACATATCTAATATTTTGTTTCCTGTAAAATGTCTGGCAAAAGGTTCTAATGATTTGGTTCTAGAGAATAAAAAACAATTAGAAGAACTTTTAAAGCATTATAGTTTCTCACTTTGATACAGTTAAATTTACCTATACATAAAGATGACTGCGTATCCATTTTCTAAAAAGTATTCTGCTGATATAGCTCCACGAGTACCAGCACTAAAATTATCTACAAATCTGACGGTATTGTGTTCTAAAGGAACTGTTGTACCACCACTCTAAAGAAAATATTAAAATTATCGATGCATATAGATGAAATGAATTTAACAATACTCACAGTTACCAATGCCACTTTACAGTTTTCGTTTGAATGTCGTTCGACGAATTTCTGTAATAATGATTCGCTCTGTTTCAAATCCTCAGGTGGAACGTGTTTTGCGTAAAATTCTTCCCATTTTGAAGCCATTATTTTTTTACAATAAGAAAATTATTGCTGCCTAACCAAATCGAGATGAAACTGCACTCGACGAAAATTACATAATTTTTTAACCTCTGATGAGTCTGATGAACCTTAGCTCTTTTTCCTTCTTACTGTATATTTTGCATCAGTGGTATATTTTATACTTTTAAAGTATATAAATTATAAGTAATAAATTTTTGCTTATCTCCACTTAAAAACTTGATGCCTACTTTGTTTCAGCTTATAAATATCTATAAGATTTAAATAGGCTGGGCAAATCAAATTATCTTATTTTAAAAGCTGAAAATTGAGTTCATTTTGATTTTATGTCAGAATTGATGATTGACATTTACTTATTATTGCTGATACTGAATAATTTTACTTTTTGAATAGTCAGGAATGAAAAAAGAAGTATGAAAAATTTATATTAACATAAAATTATATTTATATTATTATTTATAATACACAGATTACTTTATTAATAATAATTTTCTGTAGAATTAATTTTCACTATAAACCTCGCCATAGAATTTATTAGTATTTTGGTGCTGGAGATTTGTATTCTGGAACAGTTTCAACTGAATAGAACTGAAAATAGAAAAAAACATTTAGAAAAACAATTGTCACTCAAAAGTTACGAGAAATAACAAAAAAGAATGTTGTGAAAGGCAACAATTGATTATTAACAAAGTCAAACTTTCTTGATAAGAAAAATTTTTACATGAAAACATGTGAATATTGTATTGTGGCAAACCTTGTATTGTTTATTCTCGTATTCGTTCCACGGCTCAGGATTTTTCTTTAATGACCATGTAACATCGGGATTTTTTGTAGCTAAACGAAATACGTAAAACGATGCTCCTAAACCTCCGACAATGATACAAGCCAAAAGAGGAATTAACTAAAAAACAATTTATAGTTAAAGCTGAAATTTGGCTATCATTAAGCTACAATCGACTTACTGATGGATTCTTTTTTATTCCCTCTACAGAGAGACCCATTAATTTATGACTCATTTTGGCAGAAAATAAGTAATCAGTAAAGTATAATACTTCGTTATACAAGACTCTTCTTTATAGATAGGACGTAAACCGCATAAACGTAGAACCTGCTAGTAGGTATGTATGTACTAGAACTAGGTAGTGAACATCAGTGAACATATCAGCAATCAGGCGGCCAAATTCCGGCCAAACTCCGGCCAACCGCCAAACGCGCTTGATGGAAGGGGAGGGGCGATATTGGCCACATTGGCTTTAATCCCCCATGAATCCCCCAGTCCCCTCATTATCCTCGGGCCGAGTCGGGCCGGTAGTATGTATACTACTACAGTTGGCCCTAGGAGTGTTTCGTGTTAGTTGACTATTTGCTATGTGCACACTTACACGTTGGCAGTCAGGTAAGAATGTGTAGCAATATACATATATAAACAAAAAAAGTCCGGCAAAAATGACAAAATTTACCGACAGTCAGCGCTGATATTATGCATATGCATCACTACACATTCTTACCTGACTACCAATGTGTAGGTGTGCACATAGCGAATAGCACTCGGAACGAAGGAATCTGAGAGCGCTGATTGGTCAATATTGTGTAGCGCCAACTTAAAATAGGCTGTTGCCAATAGTTAGACACGAAAAATGAGACTCATCCATCACCATCAGTCATTATACATATTAGGCATTTAAATCTGGACAAAACTTTTCAAGAGATTTTATGTTCAAAAGAATTGCAATTTTTCGGTTTGGTCAAAGCATCTTTTATTTTTTTTATTAATTCTTTGTATATTCGAGGAATAAATATAGATAAAATGTATGAAAATAATTAATGAGCCAATAACCATCTTAACATTTTCATTAATTTTTTACTGCTTCATAAACGACGATAAATTCTATTTACATATTTAATGTAATAATTATTAATTTCATTATGCATTTACTATAAAAATGAAGAAGTAAATCACTAAAAAACTTACTATTCTTATCTAATTCTCCTAATTTTTGAAGCGAAATAATTACCATTATTATATATAACTGTTTTTTATAACTTCTGTAAAATAAACCAAAATATCAGTTACGATTTTTATCACGAAATATACGTCCTGTTATTATATTAATATATTCTATCGACATTAAGGGATAGATTATTTCAATGCAAATAATACAAAGAACCCTAATTTCTTACGACTTCCTTGCAGAATACGAGAAAAGTAAGAGAATTTGAATATATACTAATAAAACTGAGGTTTGAAAATATAATTTTTGTAGGTAATAATATTAAAATAATAGCCATATAAATTAAACTTTCTCCTGCAAAGAAGCGTATTTATAAAGCTGCATAATTATTGTTTAAAATTCAACACTTTAAATTATTCTATGTATAACATCTGTTTAATTACACTGAAACTCTCATTGTCAGTACTAATACTTAAACGTGAAAAGATAATTGTATATTTTATCAAATTGCAATAGCTGCAAATTGGGCGTCAATATTATATAAACATACTTACATATTTGTTACACAAGAAAACTTACTTTTATATACAGCAAACGTAAACACATATAGGTATAATAGCTTTTTGAATTAAACTTATAGAAAGATTGAGAACACTTTTAATTAAAGGAGCATTGTGACGATTTTGAAAATGGAAACCCATTTCTTGGAAATGAGTTAAACATCATATCTATAAATAATTATAGATAAGCATATATACTATGCATAAAATAAAAAATAAGTTTTTGATTGATGACAAATAGGAAATGATCAATATCACATATAAGATAAATTCAATCCTCGTTCGAAGGAGACCTCGTTATTTCCAAATCTGATATTGGTGGTGTCGGCATTGTTTTCGCCTGTGCTGCTACTGCTAGGATTCTCATGAGTAGTGTTGTCATTATTTGTCTCATCTACCAACTCGATATCTCTTGAACTTTTGTTCAGAGGCTCTAAACCTATTATAACTCGTATTCTGTCAGGAAGCTCATTTGAGACTGACATCAATTGATGATAGATGCCTTCTGCTTTGGAAAGGGTCCATTGCAATTCAATGTGATTAGAAAGATCGTTTATATGCTATATTTTAAACAATAAAATTAATTGAATTCATATTGACAATGTGTTTACTATGTTAAGTTTACAGCGTCTCAAACCACCTATCCACTTTTTTTATAATCTATAAAATTGATTTTAAAAGTCAGAAAAATAATATTAGCTTTTTCTAACACGCCCTTTAATTAGGAAAGTAACTTCCATGACAATGGGGGAATTACTATGATTCAATAAATAGGTAATTTTCTATCTATCAGATGTAGTATTAGCTTATCCTTTAAGATGCCGGTAAAGCCACTATAGTTGCTTTGCAGTAATCTCAATAACGTATTAACTATGTAAGTTATTTATATTGACAAATCATTGAGAAAAAAGAACCATTATTTTTATGAAAAAATGCCGACAGTCTAAAGATTAAAGCAACGTAAATTGTTATCAATAAATTTTGAATGAATGATTCGGTCGTTAATAATATTGCTAAGAATATTTATTTTTAAACGCGTCATATTAACATTTCTCGCTGTTCTGTACGTAGTTTAAAGGGACGATAGGAGAAACATTTTTTCTCGAATTGATTGCGAGATGAAAATGCAATTACCACCAAATTAAAGGACAGTTTAACGGGAATCCGTAAACCGACATTATACAGGGCAAAAACTATTTCGCATGCAGCGTCCTCATTTGTTAACGGATTGCAAAGTTATTTCAAGTTTTTGGAAATGCCAGAAGATTATCTATTGAAATACATCGGGGAAATTAACAAAAAGTGAAAAGAAAAATTTTATTTAAATAAATATATTAACATTATTGAAACAACAAATAAATTGCAAAATCCCCCAACGTACTTTATTAGATAATGTTCTTGCGTTTCCAAAAAGTAAAAAAAAAGTAAATCCGTCAAGAAATGATGATGCTGCATTTGAAATAAATAATAGAAGAATTTCGTGTTCAGGTAGTCGCAAAAACGAAATTCTTCTATTATTTATTTCAAATGCAGCATCGTAATTTCTTGATAGATTTGTATTTTTGTGGACTTTTGGGAAACGCAAGAACATTATCTAATAAAGTACGTTGGGGAATTTTGCAATTTATTTGTTGTTTCAATAATGTTAATATATTTATTTAAACAAAATTTTTCTTTTCACTTTTTGTTAATTTCCCCGATGTATTTCAGTAGATAATCTTCTAGCATTTCCAAAAACATGAAATAACTTTACAATCCGTCAACAAATGAGAACGCTGCATGCGAAATAGTTTTTGCCCTGTATAATGTCGGTATAAGGATTCCCGTTAAGGAACACTAATCATAGAAACCCAAAAAAACCATGTTTCTGCATCTTAAAAATGGGTAGAGGTATTTTTATGCATATATACCTGACCAGCAGTTAAAGGTAAAAAAGATTTGAAGGCTAAGAAATGTTTTATTCTTAAGGAAAATTTATTTAAATATTAGATACTTATTTATCTTTATAGAATCAAAAGCTACTGCAAAAAAATTCATACTCCATTTAACAAAACAGATTTCTAGTGGGAATTTGGCACTTCCGGCATCAACCCACAATTTAAAATACTACTAAATGAAAGGATGTATACGAAAAGGCTAATATTTTTTTTCAGACCTCTCACAAAATCATCTTTTCTCATTATAAGAGAGGCAAACGGATGGCTTGAGACATGCTGCACGTTTTTCTTACCTTTAAGATTTCTGTAAATCCATATTGATTTTCTATCAGCGTTTTCTTTTCAGTATCTAATATAGCAGCGCACAATAACAAATGAAAATTTTTACAAGGCAAATCAGTCCACATTACTTCCCAAAGCTTCATTATATCTAATGCATTAAATTCTCTTTTGAATAATACTAAAAGCCACCGAAAACAGAAAAACATATTGCCAGAATCATGTCTGTTGAGATAGTGAGCTAATTCTGGTTCAGTAGCAGTTAGTAATGTGTGCAATTGACATAACTGAGCTTTCATTCCTGCTTGATCCATTTCAAAATTCGTGCTCTATTAAAAATAATGATGAATTACTTATTTTATACTATTTGTCACAAAGTTTATATGTCGTGAACATGATACTAACCACTTTTTCCATAAATCCAACAAAACACCAAAACGCATCGACTTCATTGTCCATCAGGCATAAAATAGGACTTAAAAGATCGTTCATACCTTGTACATAACCCAAATCAAAATTGTACATAACGTACGTCATTAGTATATCGTATAATTGTCCTAAATGTGGATTGTTGTCACCAGCATAGTATGGATGTGTTCTATCCGTTCGATTGACATCTTTCTCTATAATTTAAAATTAATAAATTAATATTTCAAAAAATTCTGTTTGAATAACTTTTTACCTATTAAATTTTTACGATCTCTGTAATCAGAAAATTGATTCTCTTGAATAGGTGTCATCATTTTCCATTGCAATTTCATAGAAAAGTATTCATCAGTCTTCTTTCTCTTTATTTCCAATCGTTTTGTGTGTGTCGAGTTCCAAGGATAATAATTTAACAAAAACTTCCATAATTCATATCGTAAAGAAGGTGCAATTCCCTGGTAAAATAACAGTTTTAACAATCAATATTAAAGCTATATATCTTTTTTCTATAAAATATATACGTACACCTCTAAAAATAATATCCTTCACAATATCTGGATCTGTAACTCTACCTTCTGGATCCTTAAATGAGTCCCACTGCTCCTGGGTTAAAGGTTGTCCTACAAAAATGATATATTACTTAATGTTATATAAATCATACAGATCTTAAAATTTCTATTACATTACCTCTTGGACATGGTGGACATGGGGGTAATGTAATAGCTGGTCCTAGCTCTTCTAATAACTCATATTCATCAGCACATCCAATAGAAGCATGGGGCTGAGACACATCTATCGATAAAGATTGATTTAAAAGATTTGCAACTGCTTCTTCAACTGGACGTTTGGTCTCTTTGTATACTAAAATAATTGTGTTCTTAAGGATTTCATTAATAAATGAATTATAATTTCTGATACTAACGCCAAATATCAGCTAGCTTGCTAAATGCTTCTAAAGTTGTTTCATAAGGACGATTATGCAAATTCTTCATAAACTTCCACACATAGTCCGAAGTATTCTCTTGGAACAAGTCCAATTCAGCAAATGACTTATTTAATGCATGGCTAACTTCATTCATTACTAAGTAAAGATTCTTGTCCATGCGGGATTTTACAAAATGTAAATAAGTCTTTAAAGAGTTTATAAAAGTTTCAGCTTTAACTAAATGGAAAAATGCAACATAGGTGGTTCCATCTTTCAGATAAAATATTAGCTGTTGTCCCCCTTGGTTTATACGAAATGATCTTAACTCAGACAGTAATATTTTAACATTTCTTGATCTACCCAAAGAGTCTGGACTTCCAGAAGATCCATGACTTTTACTTGTACGAGTATCAACCAATGACCATTCTGGGTCTGGATCCTGATCTTCTGATAGTACAAAATCTTCAGTTGGCTTCCACTCTATACATTTCCCAAAACTCTGAGGACAGAACAAAATTTTTAATTATCAACTAATAATCAGAATTTAGTTGATATAAATATATATTTGTACATACATATTCCACAATATTTAGGGTTCCTGAACTATGAACTTCATCTTCTCTTGTATTACCACCTCGTAGTACTACTCCTACCTGAAGAAACAGGTCCTTAAAAAATACAAAAATCAATATTACATATAAAATCCATGGGTAATTCTATAATCTAAAAAGTGCTAAAAAGAATGTATTAATGGTAATTGTTAAAAATAAAATCTGGATGAAAAGAAAAAGTTCTGTCTTCCAATGTACATTATCAATATAGCTTTCAAATTTCAATTCAGTGTTCATCAAACAAAACGATTTTATTACTACGAGAAAGTGAATGTTTAGTTAATTGAAGTTAAAATTAACTAAGTTATTTAACTTATAATGTACAAGAACAGATGATAAATTGTAGTAATATGAATTTGTCAGTGAATAATTTACCTTTCCCTGTTCAGCAGGTTCAAACATATTGTTAATTTACAAACAATCCTCATCGACAAATGCTATTTAATGTTTCGAGATTCCAATAACTAAAGCAAGCGTATTTTTACGCATCTCTCAATTCATCGTCTAATGGCGTGTGTTCTTGTTTTGCTACGTTTGCTAGCTATTTTGCTACCTCTCTCTCGCTCTCTCGTCTCTCGGTCAATCTCGGGGGTCGGTTTCTCATCGGTTCGGATCGCGCCGCGCAGGAGAAGTGGATCAAGTGGATGTGCGAATTGTGCAGGTGTAGATCAGTGTGGAATGTGGATGTAAGCGGAGAGCAGAGTGGCCATGGCCATGTTCTGATATTGAATCTGAATTCTAATAATCTATAGTTTGCGTGACATTAAATATATGTTTTTAGTACTCGCAGTCAATACACGGACGGACGGCCAGTGGATTGGAGTGTGTCGGCATTTTAAAATCAGCTGTTTTCGAACACCCAGAAAGAAGCGGCGTTAGTCATATTATAGAACAAGCTTTTTAATATATTTTTTCAAATTCCATTGTACATATGTATTGGCAGCTGTAAATGGTACATTTAAAGTAATTGATGTTTTCTACAGTCTGTGAAAAATGTTTTACTGACAAAAGTACATTTTTTGACCATATAGGATTATCGAGGATGTATACTAGTTGCCATTAATGGAAAATGGATGGAAATTTTGAATGACGTATTCATGTATATTGAATCACTTCAGACTGCTTCAGACTTGCTCAGCTCAGACTTGCTGACGTAGACGACGTAGTAGCAGTAGCAACTAGTAAAGCATAGCAAAGTAGCTTCGGTAGCATCAGCTGTGGATAGGCTGGTGAAGTGACATATGGATTTTATTTGTGTCTTATTTTAATTTTATTCAGTGACGAATTTTAAAAGTCAACGATTTAGACATGAAAAACAAACTAGCTTTTCTAATATTTTTGTTTTTACTAAATGTATTAAATGTCGTTGAAAGCACAAAGAAATACTCGTTGCTTATGCCGAATGTCTCGCCGGACGTAGTAAGACTTTTCATTTTACAAAATTTTCTCTGAACATTGTAAAATAAATATATTTATTTAGTTTCTCTTTAAAATTTACAATTATAAGCATTAATATTTATTTTTGAAGAATTTGGTAATAGTTGTTAAAATTTTGTTTAATATATTTTTTAGCCAGAATTATATCTGTGTACTCCAGCTAAAATTAATATTACAAAAAGTTATTATATAACTGGATTTCAACCAAATGCGACTATGCATACAGCCCACCACATGCTACTGTATGGATGTTTAACACCAGGAAGCTCGAAAGCAGTTTGGAACTGTGGTGAAATGGCTAGTTCAAATGATCACCTAGGAAATTCAGCTCCACCTTGTAAAGAGCAAACCCAGGTAAATAATTCTTTTTTTTTAGATACACTTGCCTAACCAAGACAAAAAATTGGTATTGCTGATTTCTTCAGATAATTTATTCATGGGCAAGAGATGCTCCAACTTTAATGTTACCAGAAGGAGTGGGTTTCAAAGTTGGTGCTGATTCTACTATCAAATATTTAGTTCTTCAAGTGCATTACTTAAAAGTGGATCAATTCAAAAATGGTGCTACAGATGATTCTGGAGTTTATCTGTATTATACAACTAGCCCATTGAATAAATTGGCTGGAGTCTTGCTACTTGGAACTGCTGGTACTATACCCCCAAAGTCTACTGAATATATGGAATCTGCTTGTGCCGTGAAGGAAAACAACACAATATATCCTTTTGCTTATCGAATACATACACATTCCTTAGGAAAAGTAGTAGCTGGATATGTAGTTCAAAAGAATGGAACATGGATTGAACTTGGTAAAAAAGATCCTATGGAGCCACAAATGTTTTATCCTACACTACATGATACACCTATAACTACTGGTGATCAAGTAGCTGCACGATGCACAATGGAAAGTAATCGAGAAACCTGGACTAACATTGGCAGTACACATCATGACGAGATGTGTAATTTTTATCTTATGTATTATGTAAAGAATGGTAATCCACTTAATATGAAATATTGTTTTACTCGTGGACCACCTGCATACCGATGGCAGTATGCAGGATTAAGGCACATTCCTCACAAAAAAGCTTCTTCCCTTGATCTATGATATTTTTATGCTCTGAATTTTTCAAAGGATTGACCAATTTAGTTTTTACCATCCTATTAATTAAAGACTAAACATATCCAAATGCGGGTACTTAAATAAATCCTGGTATCTCTAGCTTTATTTGATCTAAGAGCTTGCAGAATACTAAGCTGTGATCTTTTTATTGATTTTAATTAATAATTCAATGTTACCTGTTCAATACATTCCGATCCACACATTACTTAATATATCATGCATTGATTCTATCTCACTTAAATCACAGTTAAGGAAAAGATGTGTATGTATGTTGTATTTATAAATTATTGAATGTTTAACATAAATGTAAAGTTTACAATTAATTCTAGTCTCAAAGAGTAGTATTTTTTGTTAATTATTTTATAATCATTGCTGTATCTTTACAGCTACTGTAGTTCCATTGATCTTCCTATGTACGAAATGCTAATGTTTTCGCACAAGAGATTGTTTTAACCCCTAATAATTTATATTATATTGTATCATAAAAGAAGATTATTAAGAGAAAATATTTTCGAACTTTTAACAATAAGGAAAACAGTAAATACTTATTTGTAAAACTGTATCTTCTGTAATATAATAATAAAGTGTCTATATAACGAACCGGAATATCTCGATTTTCCCATTTCAATCATGTCATTGATTTAATTTGAATGCCAAAAGTGTGCCAGATTGACAAGAATAGAGGACGTTTTCGGAAAACAAATGCGACACAGCGGAGAAAGTGTATGTACTGTTTGAATATAGGAACCTAACGGGAAGCATTAATGATGAAGAGCGTTAAATCCATCCTCTATCAGATTGTTATTTATTATTTCTCCATTAATGACTTTTATTAATCACAAATGCGAGTTTAATTAATTTTTGAATCTTTTAAATTTCTTACACACAAGCATATGAGCAAAATTATTATCAGCCACTTAATTATAATTCAATTGTTATTTCAACGTGTGAATTGATTCAGTTCGTAGAATATTATTTTAGATAAGATTATGAATTATATGATTGCATAAAAGTCTTAATTTCGTGGATCGAAATGAAAATAGCGTTTGGTAGAAAGAAGTACTATATACTGCTAACGATACTCGACAATGATAGCTTCGAAAGTGAGGCCTCAATCACGTTCGGCTTGTCACGCTGTAGCATAAATCGCATTTTAATTCTCCTCACAGATTGGGAGAGTCGTCGGCTTTTGCATTCGACAATACTATTATTGATCTGATCCACTTCCTTTCGAATAGAGCCACGAAACTCTCTCACAAGCCGGATTACAATTCCTTGTTGTCTTAGGATTCCATTAAACAATCGATTCCCCTAAACCTATATACCGACAATTTTTTAGCTGCCTTTATATTTATAAACGCTTATTAAATTGGCTGAAAGTAATTTCGATGTTAAACTGAATTTACCAAATGATACCTTTTCTTATTTGTAATTTTTATAAAGAAGTAAGGATAAAAATAAATGTTTATGTTAATATTGATAAGTCGCGACAAAGTGATGGAGGCAGAAAGGGGAAGAATAAACGAATAATATATTTTGTAGATGGTTCGTTAAAGTGGAGAGTTTGACTAGTTTGTGGCGATTAGAAATTAGGGGAAGTTGCGTCAGTTGCGTGTCGAAGAAGAAGAATCGCGAGAAGTGGTGAAAGGGGGAGAGGAGAGTGGAGAGTCACACGGGCATAAGAGAGAGGGAGAGAGACGCAGGAAATGTGGGGAAGACGAAGAAGATACGGATTGGCTAAGCTTGGCAGAACCCTTCTTGTCAAGAACGGTCAGCCGGCCGGTATTTGCTTCAGTTCTCCACCGAGTCCCAAGTCAAACAGAGCTTCCAATATTCATTACCTCCTCCTCCTCTTCCCCTTCTCCTCTTTTTCTTTTTCTTCATCGTCGCGCCGCCTTTTTCGTCGGAGAAGAAAACCGGAAGTGGAAGATTTCTTCGAATCAGCTTTTTCCCGATTTCTGTCCCGTTGCAAGAAATCTCGCAGTGTGCTCTTTCGGCCAAACCGGAAATTCGAGTTCCTCCACTTCCATAAAGGACTTGCACATCCTCCGATGGTCTCCGTTTCCTTCGGATCCTAACGACCGGAAGTCCATCGAAATCATCGACGCACGGTTCTCTGATTCAATACTAAAAATCCAACAAATCAAGGAAAATTGTGTGCAATTTGTGCGGGTTTGACAGTGCAGAAATTCTTCGCCATGATGGTGTAGGAGATTCGCGTGCGGGGAGCATTGTAGTTTCCGGAAGTTCTTAAAAACGAGTGCAGAAAAATCCAATGATCATGGTCAGTAAAAATCAAGCGTAATTAAGAATCATGTAGATGATAATCTTCTTAATGAGATTCTTAATGAGATAATTATAGTACTGAATGTCTTTCCTTTTTAATACAAATTGGTGTGAATTCTATTCATCAGCGACTTCCCACATTCTTTTGCAAGGTTCATATAGATCTACATATATTATGTGACGGAAGTCCGCATTGTTCGTATATACAGATGTATCTTCGAAGGTGCACCAGAGCATGGACGTGTAAGAGCTTGCTTATCTCCGAAATTCTATAATAGATATCAATTTTTTGCCAAAAACTTCTCATAACGCAAATAAAGAGGGATTTGGAAAATGTCGTTGATGTAAAAAGGTCGTAAAGGGGGTTCAAGGGTGCACATACACCCTCTACATACATATATATATATATATATATATATAAACATCAGCCGCTATAATAGTGAACCGAGGATGTTTTAGTCCTCGGAGATTTACGTTGATTTGCCGGTGATTGTCTGGCTGATGGCGGAAATAAAACCGAACGAAGGAGGAGAAATTCCCAAGACGAGAGGAGGCACATGTAAATTGTGACCCCTATTCCTTTGGCGAATCCGACAAAAGTCCCGAAAATGTATGCAGCCCGCGTAACGGCGGTGATAATTGATCGACGTGTGTACCGCTACTCTCTGATTATTCCCATCGCCATTCTATTCTCTCTGTATTATTTTTCTTGTCAAATCATAAAAATGCCAATCGTACATTTTATTGGCAAGTTTTGCTCATAATGATCGGCAAAACGTAATGTTAATGCTTCCTAATTGCCGTACATTGATCCTATCAATTGGCTTCTGATAACTACATAGTATATATATATATATATAAGCTTATAATATTTTTATACTCAAACTTCGGAAACGATGATTGATGGGCCTTAATTATTTTTCGGATAAATATTGCTCTCACGGGTAATTAGTCGACGAATGATAATAAACGATCCGAGCGAATGTCATTGGTTATTAAAATTTTATTGGACTTTCTTATACATATATATATATATATATACAAACTGCATCTATTACTCCGAGAGTAAATCGGGTAATTAAGTTGACTAAGAGCGATCAAGGTCACGAGGAATGATCTGCATCTACTTTCTCCACTCTTACCATATCCCACTCGTGCAAGACATTCTAATCGCGCGTAACCAGCAGTTATCTCACGTTTCGCGATAAATTTAATTAATTCGTTATTATTACTTTCCGCGCCTATAAGTATATATATATATAGTAACAATATCGATTCTCTCGATAAAATCAAAATTCTCGTAAAGATAATTATGTATATATATATATATATACACACACCTACCCTTTATTGGTTCATCGTTCCTATTCCATCCATAATTTACTCCGTTTAGACGATTTCTCCAGCAGAGAGACCCCTTATCACCGATGCGCCAATTTCACGCTTACTTTCTATACGCGTTACTTTTAACGTCTCTCGTTATTAATCGCCACGATTAATTGCCTTGGCTAAAATATCGCAATAAGGCTAATCGCGGGAAATTTAAGCGAAACTCGTAAATCGTGCTCGAAAACGCGTTGACTGTGAAAGAGAAGAGCGAGGAGGACAAGTGAGCCAAAGTTGAGGAGAAAAGATTGAATGTTGGTGGCCATGCACGCGGCTGCTCGAGAGAATCCGGAAGGTCCAAGTGGGGACTAAAGATTTCGTGGGAACGCAGTTTCACGAGTGACTAGCTGGGTCATGAGTTACGACCTACGAGAAAATCATTACCAATATTATTACCATTACTATTATTATTATTATTACAGATGATTTTGAGAAATTTTATAGAGTTGAAGTTTCTCGATTATATCTCAAAGAAGAAACGTAGTTTAATTATGGAAGACGTGAATTATGATTAGAAAAATAAGATTTTTTGGTGGAAGTGAATTTGAAATAGGATTAAAGCGACGATAAATTGTGTTATTTTGTATGTTTAGAAGAGAGCAACTGAGAGGTGGAATCGAGGTCGTTGGAGTTTGCTGATCGGTGTGCTCGGTTGCCTGTGGGGTCCTGGATCCTCGATGTCCTTCGAGAACAAAACAGGTGCATGAACTTGGAAAAATTCTTATACTCTGACTTTCCATTTTCCTTATGGCCACGCACTAGTTTCGTCTCTGCATCAATTGCTTTTCAGCATATATATATATATATATATATATATATAGGCAGTATGCAGTCTGTGGGCGTCGGGTTAGTGGGTCATGCTATTCGATGGTGTGTAAAGTACAGTAACCACAGCGAATACTGTCCTTAGATTAGCCATAAACCACCTAGCAATATATATATTCTCCTATATATAAACCTTTCTCGACAGGATTCATTTGCCATTTTTAAAACTATCAATAATCCTCGACTCTTAAAATATACACTCGTTATTGAAGCTCGCTCGTGTATTTTATCCCAAAAGTCAAATTTTATCCAAGCGATTAATCATTGCATTGTTAAATCGTTTCTCCTCGATTGATCATTTGGTGAAATTACTAATATATTTTCAGATTTGAACGATGGGAGAGTGCAGATTTTTTCTCCACGAATGGAGTACAACGAGTGGACGCCATTGGATCGAGGGGACCCACTGAAGAACAATCCGACCTTCGACTACGTTCCCCCGGTTCTCGATCGAGTTCAATACTGGTTGGACTCTCACACGACTGAACCTTCGTCGAAACGCGACATCCTCGTGCTGGGGGTTACGGCCAAGAAGGCTAGTCCGAAAATACCCGAGCAATATCTGCAACAGTCAAAATTCATGACGAGGGGCAACACTCGACACCAGGACCAAGTGCAGGAAAACTTTTTCAAGGACTTCACCGGAAGTAACGGAGCAGAACCACCGAAGCTTCTCAGAATCACGAACTTCCGCAGTGACATTGACTACAGGCACCAGAATGGCCTTCAAATGCCCTCCAACTACTACCAGAGACCTACAAATTTTTACAAATCCAAACCCCATCACGTGCCTCCCTTCCAGACGGTCGAGCAATCCTCCAGTTTCAAGGTCATGCCGAAGGACAAGACCAAATTCGAGTTGGATCCATCGAGAGATCATCAGTTCTACAGCTCGAAGAATCTTCAGCGTCTGCAGTTTCCACCGAGGCAGATACCATCACCTTCGAAATTCGGATTCAAGGCCGGATATCCGGCGAAGGAAGTGAAAAATTATCCCCAGTCGTCGGTCTCCTTCGAAAAATCCAATTTGGTCTACCAGTCCTCCCAAGTCTATTCCGGAAATTGGCCTGAGAACTCGCCTTACGCCTTCGAGGCTATTTCTCATTCCAATCGCTTCAATCCAAATCAATTCGTTGGTACCAATTCCAATCCCAATTTCGCCAGTTCCAATCTGAATTTTGCCAATGTTAACCCGAATTTCGGCACTTCGAATCAATTCGCCTCGGTTCCCAATCAATTCGATGATTCCAGTCCGAGTCATTTTTCCATTAACAACCAGAATCAGTTGGGACCAGCAAATCTCGATCCTTTCGAGGTGGATCATCACGTGGCAGCGTCTACGCACACGGAAGTCGTGGTACGTCACGATGATAAGGAGAAAGAAAATTCAACAAATTTGGAAAAGCCCTCTGAAGAAGAGAGAACGAGTAACGTGACAGTTTTGAGCTCGACAATGAAAAACGAAACAATCGAGGCTGAGAACTGGAAGAATGATACTAAAATGCACATAGTGATCGCCAACACTTCTAAGCCTGAAAACGAGACGGCGCCAATTATAGTCATGCCTGAACATTATAAAGATGATGGGGTTAAGGGAAACAAGAATAGAACGAAGGAAGTCGAGCCTGAGAAGAAGGTGAACGGGGACAAGGTTGAGTTGTCTGAAACTGGTGTTGGACAAGGAACACGCGGGGAAACTGTTTTATCAGTCGTGAGGCAGAATGATGATACGAGAAAGGGGATGGACTTTAGAGGAGTGTCAAGTAAATCACCAGCGACGTCATCAACATCCAAATTATTACTGTCATCTATGCCATTATTTCCAACAGTCTCCTCAATGCCATTTAATCCCAGCCAGAAGTCATCCATGCTACCGATGATGCAGCCCAACTCCATGACCCCGATGATGACCTCCATGCCCCCGATGCCATTCCAACATCTATCTCCCCCTATGCCCAGTCCCATGATGATTCCTCCAAAACCCAATGACAACCTCCTTAAAATACTCCTACAGGCAACAACGACTCCAAAACCACCAATATTTCCAGTCCAGCCATCACGAGAGTTCTTGATAATCCCCTCCACCCCCTCCACAAATTTCCCCCCTTTCCCTATAAAGCACTCCGCGAACAATGAGATAAGGAATGATTCACCGACGATAAAGACTTTTATCGACGAGACTAAACCCACCAGCGAGTACACTACAGAACCATCTGACACTACGACACTCGCCAGTCTCACCACCGATCCCATTTTCTCTCACTACAAACAACCTGCCAAGCCCATTCACGGACCAGTATACCTTATTATCCAAGGCCACTCCAAGGTCAAGACCTACAAGCCCATCGACAAGTATAGTGGTGGATCCCCTAATGACAACACACTCTCGTGATCTTATACACTCGCTTCTCTCCAAATATCATCTATTCTTTTCTTTATATTTATTTATTTATTCTATATCATTAACACTAGTCTTTATCGTCATCAGTTACCAGATACTCGTGTACGTACTAATCATTCTTTCTATCATTAGCTATAACAATTTTCCAATTTTTCTTATTTATTTTTTTGTTCAGTAATTCATCACTTTTCCTTTCTCTGCTCGATTATTTATTCGTTCGTACTTGTACCTGATGGTAATTTTTAATAAAATTTTACTGAGACGCACGCAACAAGGGTTTTATTTTTAGTTTTTTGTACTGAATCAGAATAAATTTTTGATTTATTAAATCCTGTGGTATACATAGAAAATGATTTCTCGATGTCCCATGAATTTACAGAATGTTGGTGAGAAAACAAGAGCTAAATAAATAAAAGGAGACTTTAATTAGAAGCGGTGATAGAATAAGTGTGAGTAGCTTGGAGTGAATCCTGAATGTAGGAAAATGCACGCTAGAGTCAAGATAAGTAAACTGGCGAGGGAAGAAAAACGATCTCTCGAAGGTTGACGTACCGAATGGTACGTGAGTTCCAGAAACACACTGACAACTTGCCGATTCTCCGTAGCGATATCGGCACAGTACGCCAGTTTTATCTCCGTGGCTGACTGCTGGCATGCCGAACACTTCCTGTCGCACGAGTGTCACAGGTTTTATTTGCGCGTCCACTTCTAATAATTTCCTGTGCACCATACACGATCGCATTTCACCTCTCATTGTCCCCCATACACAATAATTGCTTGTCCATATCTCGCATTCCTGCGACCAACTATAGTTACATTAATTCCTCCTTATTAAAATGAATCAGCAATTCAGACCAATGACGTATAGCAGCATATTTGAAAAGAGAGAATTTTTATTAACAGATCAAATACACAGAGAAAACACGGTGCTTTGCACTTTTTCCATGCACTCTAAATTAATTAATCTAACGGGATGAATTCTTATACGAGAACATAAAGATACAAATATACTTTATATCACAGACGGAGACAATAAAATTTCCATTAATTATTATTATAATAATATATTTAAAATATATAAATTGATTCTGTTTGCTGCAGCTTAATTCGATCACAGAGGTGAATCATAAAAGTGCAATATGCACAAATCATCGATCGACCAATTCGATAAATTTTTTTTTCTCATATATCTTTTGAAATATTTTTCTCGTAGTCACTCCCCTATAAAGTTTTTATCAATTATAGAAATGACATGCGCAACATCATATCGAGCGATATAACTTAACATGTGAACATTTTTATCTCGCAATAAACTGTATTTCTATTATTATCACGAGCGCGAACGATGTATCTATATTATAATACGTATATTTGTCTCGCGATATAGATAACGCTCTTATGTTGTATCACGAAAGAATCCCAATCTATATTATATATAATTTATATGTATATCGCATGATAAAATTTCTATGAACATTTTTTTCTCCTAACGTACAATATTTATCAAGACAGTGATTGTTGTCTCTCCGATCATTGAAAAATCTTTATATTTATCATCGCGTAAGGTTTATCGCTATTATCATAATTTTTAAACTAATTGATATGCTTACTGATGAAAGGGCATCTGCTGGATGAACTATAAGCTAAAATTAATATATTTTCGGAATGTTCGAACGCCAATTATCGACTGGAAGTAAACATAATCGATCACAACGAATATCATTACTCGATCAATGTATCTATCAGTCTGTTACTAGCCTCTCCTTTCGTTAGTGATAACCCTGAACGATTCATCATCCTCCATCAATTCAAAGAATCGTCGTCGCTTATTCCCTAAAATTCTCGCAGCTCCAGAACCGTACCACATTCCCAACAACATTGATATCCAGGAATATCTCCGGATATTTTTCCATCCAACAGAATCTCCGCGAATAATCGATCGAAAGACAATCTCATACATTAATAATAATAATAATATAAATATACAATTATATCGAAGCAAACATTAATTACTAGAAATTTGCTTAAGCTACAATAAGAAACTCGAAGAGAAAAAATAAGCAATAATAATTACCTAAGGAATTAAATTTTATATAACCGAATGATCTATATATACATGCACGAATCATGAGTAAGAGTAAAAGTTGTATGCTGAGTAGTGTGTGGGTGTACATACGCGATGATCGGTTATAATATAGCTATATAGGCCTAATTGTACCAGAATCTGAAGTCGAGTTTCATTCAACAAGAGCGAGTGACGTGTAATAGCATCGAAAATGGAGAAAATGGGTTCTGTTTATCTCGTTGATGAGGCTGGTTCTTAGAAATGGGCCTCGATTGAATTATCGTTATCGTTCGAGGGGGGGACGAGGGTCTGGAGGGAAAAATATCGCGTACGATCGGCGATATCGACGCTGGTGATGTGCTGGAACTGGCAAGGTTGGCTGATATTGCTCTTCGGGGGTAGGACGATCTTCTTCTGGGCTTGTTTCTTCTTCTTCTTCTTCCCAGGCACCGAGAGACTGATGTTCTCCGGGCAGGACACCAAACGCTCCACGTGCTGCCAGAGATCGTTAGCAGCGTTCAAGTTGTCGAAGCTCAGGCCTGCCAAGCGTGTGTGGTCCGACGACAAACACATCGTGTGGAATGCTGGACCTGACACCTGATACCAAATGATAATCGTAACAACCAACGTTATATCAATTACTTCCTATGTAAACAATAATACAAATCTGCAGAAAATTCCTCACCTTGTAGGAGGACAAATTATCGATAGTTTCCTGCCAAAGCGTGAATCCAGTTCCACGCTCAGCCAACAGGATCTGGATCCTCCTCTTGGTCCTGGAACGTGTCTCGCCCAGATCCAAGATGACCACTGGAATACCAGTGAATTGCAGCTCCCATCTCTCGGGCTGCAGCGCGCTACCCAGATATAAGTTTGCCAATGATTCGCAGACGAATACCTATGTGCATAATTATTGATATGATAATTAATAAATGCGTTTAAGAATTAATTAGGGTCGAGTAGATCGATCGATGCGAATTTACCTGAGATTTAAGCCCTCTGAGGGAGGATTCCAACTGATCGCGTTCCAATTGGCTGATTGGCTCGAGGCGAGATTCGTCGGAATTTTCTGAGCTGTCGCTACCCTCGTAACTGGACGTGGCGGAAGTGTCGGCTTCGCCAGTCGATGACAAACGTCGCCTGGCGGCCCCGTTGTAATTGCTGAAGTACGAAGAACTGTGCAACGACAGGCTCGACTGCAAACCTGGCCGTGATGGGTACATTGTTTCGTTCATGCTTTCCTTTAGAAAGAGAAGAAACCAGGGAGTTATCAATAATGTATGGGGAGCTTTAATTCATCTGAAAAATGTTGTCGATTATTGTTAATATATATAGTATTGTAAATTTAATTATAATGAGATGGTGGAAAATTAAAGGAGGTAGAGAGCACTGGCTGGTGGAAGAGTTTTTATTATGATTTTTTTCTACTTTTTCGGATTAAATTCATGATTTAATTTAATAGGAAACATATTAATCACGCGACACGTATATATCGTAAAATATTTATCGTTTATTGGTGTATATGTTATTAAATTTTACTGTTTTCTTATAATATTTATTATTTCTTTTTTTATAAACTATATCCGCGTGTGCGTTTTTTGCGCACATATGCATGCGTGAACATTTTTGTCTGTGTACACTCATGGGCGAAGCGAACGCACCTTATAAAGAACATTAATAATAAATACGTTCAAAGAAAATGTCATAAATATTAAAACCATATTTTAAGTAATATATTCATTTGAGTTATTCAACCAAACGGAATGTGTTTTGTAATGCATTCTGCGATACTATATTTATTTTAGCTTCATCCATTTTAAAGTATTGTTACAAAATTTAATAGCCATGGAAATGTTAATTAAAATTTGTTTCTAATGTTTCTTGTCTCTGCTGTCCATCTCTAGTTCAATTAACGTCTGGAATAAAAGACACTTACAAAACATTGAAAACGCGATTATTATACGTTATTATATACTTGTTTTATTACTAAGCTTGACGGTAAAAATTATATGAATCTTTGTGAAATTTACTCATTAACGGGATCCCTCATACCGACGTTATAGAACAAAAACGCCTTTTAACGAAATGGCGTTATTCGAAGACAGATTTCATTGTTTTTCGATCCGTTGGATTCTTCAGAAGTTCTTCATCTAAATAAAATAGATGTCTTTGAAAAATAACGAACAAAAAATGGGTTAAAAATTGCTTTTATTTTATAACAATGGATGCTGAATAGAAAAATGGAATTATTTTACTACAAAGAAAAGTTTTTAACGAATGCTTCGTGTCCAAGAACTATAAAGCCGCGGCATGAAATAACGACTCAACTGTTCGAAGCTATTATTTGAAAAAGTGATTTAAAATTAAGTGTTGATGATATAACAATTAAGATTATTGTAATAGCGAAAGCTGAAGCTAGAAATTAAGTATTAGAATTTTTGAAGAAATGAGTTATCGAGAACTCTGGCGTTGTTAATTAATATGAAAAATATTATGGATAATTCATGAAACTGCAATTACATGATCAACGTATAACGATGAAAACTTAAAGGAAGAAATAATTATTAACCGAAGGAAAATTATCGAGAATTCTAGCACTTGTTAATTAACGTGAAAAAAATTGTCGGTGATTGGTGATATTGCAATTAAAATTGACACGAAGTTCAAAATTAAAAGGAGTCATTAAAGTGTACTGAATGACGGAGGGCTTTTCAAGAAAATTATATCAAAAGGATTCTAGTTCTGTTAATTAATCCGAAAAATGTGGATAATTTCTGATATTGCGATGAAAATGGAGGCGAAGCTGAAAATTGAAAGGAAGGAGCATATAAGCGTCGCAGGGTTTTTACAGGGAGAATTATCGAGGATTCTAGAGCTATCCTGTCGGGATTCGGGGTCAGAGTCCTGAGGAGAGATTTTGCGCACGGGAGCCTATCGATTTTCGCGGTGCCCCATTTTGCTCAGGTAGGAAGAGCAGCTGACGACCTCATTTCGCCCAGGCAGGCACCGACCTCGCGAGAGCCCCCCCCCCTTCCTCCCTCCCCCCTACTCTACTTTATATAAATAATTCTAAAACCCCATTCGCCGATCGAATTTCCTGCAATCGACACTCGAGACTCCGCTAACGATCTCCCCCGCTGCATTAGACCGAGCAAGGTAATTACTCGAAATGGCTCTAATTGCGAAAGCAAGGGGACAGAGCTCCGGGGTCAGCAGCCATTAAGGCGAACTGGAGGAACTCCAACGAGTGACGTCATCGCCCCAGACAAGCCCATCTTCCCATTAAACTAGAGAGAAAAAAAACTTTATACGCTTATATTCTTACCATATTCTCAGGCCGAAAAAATTTACGTAATTCCAGAAAGCAACGAGGCCCTTTTTATAGCGAATCGAATCGTTAAATCCGTCGAAAGTGTGTGTGTGTGTGTGTGTGTGTGTGACGCAACGCGCGAGCTGCACTGTGGTTCCAGCCTCGAGCTGGATTCTATTGGAACGCGAAATAAATGGAAATGCACGTAGAATATACGTGACGGTGCGCACTCGCGAGCGTGATATGTCACGGATTTGATCGAGCTTCTGCTTTCAGGCCTTCGTCATCCGCAGTGTGCCGCAGCCATGTGCACACACGGACACGTCGAAACACGCGCGCGCGATTAACCAGTAATCTTAACACCGAAGCGAATGGAAACTGCGATCGGTATTTTCTAATGCCCGTCCAACGGAAACGAGCACGCTTCGGGCAGAAAATAGCAGGTACACAAACTAGAAACTAGCAGCCACTCCCAGTGTTATCTGCCCCGATACCAGTAGAAAATGGTCGCGTGAAAAAATGAAACCAACGAAAATCGAGTAAATGGAACAAAAAAAAAAAAAAAAAAACAGATACAGCCTGCATGCTCGCGACGAAATTATCAGCAGAAGCTATAGTGGAGTAACATATTTCGAGCGGTAAACCTGCTGTAGGCTGTACTCTCGATTTTATTCGGTAAAAACTGGAGCAAAAACGTAAGTAGTAAAGGCTTGAATATGTATTAGCCAGACCGGTCTCTTTATAAGCAGAAATGCCTGTTTTTACGATGTTTTCTGGATGACAAAAACCCGTAAAAACTGCAGGACGACTCGGCTAACGGTTTAGAGTTGCATTTGTTATAGCGATTCTGGCAAGCAGCGATTTATAGATAAAGGAAGAGAAGGCAGTTCTCCAGTAGGAGAGAGAGAGAGAGAGAGAGAGAGAGAGAGAGAAATACTTAAAATATTTGAAACGGTAACAGTCGCAGAAATACCGGCAGGGACTGGACAATAGCACGTATACAAACAGCGACGTTCAGTTGTTGCAACAGAGCAGCCACGAGGAGAAACAGACCATGGAACACTGTGATTCAAACATTCGTAATATACCGACAAGTGGCAATCGCCAGTGAAAACAAATCTTACAGAAGAGTCGTACCTTTTCATTTTACGCTTCCGCTCTGACTAAGTCCTGTGCTCTTCTTCAACCTTTCTTTTTCTCCTCTTCTTTAACATTCTATCATACTGTACTCTTCCTCCTTTTAAAATCCCTCATTTATATACACTTCCAGCAATTTCCCAGCTTTGGAGATTTAATTTTTCTCTTCACGCTCCTTTCAAGCCGTTTGCTTCACGTTTCAATTTCGCGCTATACGCCTGTGTAGCACACTCCCGCGGTTCTCCGCTTTGCGATTGCGTTTGCGTTTTGTGCAATCCCCCTCTCCCCCTCCCCCTTCTTCTCCTCTCTCTTTCCACAATGCCCATATCTCTTGTGCGTTCCCAGAATAGATGACGTCACTGATTCTAAGGTCGACACCAATACAAACAACGCATCCACCGCACCGTCGGAATGATGTAACGACACGTGCTTCGAGATCTCGACGCATAATTTTTCAATTTTCCAGAACGCGAACCCGCGTCTGATTCACTCGAGAATTAAAATTCTCCGCGGAAGCGCGAGCATTCGGCGAATTCTGCCGTTTTGCTTGCCAAGGCATCTTCCTTCTTTCCCAATGTAGCTCGATTCGCATATAACAAAGAGGAAAACGTCAAATAACAAAACATTGTTCGTAGTATAAACAATAAGGTGTATCACCGAAGGTGCACCGGGGCATGGACGTAAGAATCATTTTCGTTTGTAAATATACAAAAGAGATGTAAATTTCGTCTCATATCTTTTCGAAACTCCTCGCTGTCAAGAGACAATACTATCTTTGAAGCAAAGATTTTACTGTACCTCATTTAATTTTCGGAGGATATATTTTGACATCGCTGTTTGTTTGATTTATATTCTCATATATAAGAACTCGCTCGCGTCACCGAAACTATAGCAAATATCAATTTGTTGAACAGCATTTTTTTCAACTCCCTCCATATTTGCATTCTTACGTAAGAACTCGCTTATCTTCGAAACTATAACAAATATCAATTTTCTCATAATCGGACAGTCGAAGCTCCTCGTTATTTGCATTCTGACGTAAGAGCGTGCTTATCGCCAAAACTATAAGAAATATCAATTATTTACCTAGGACTTCCTCGAAAGTCCTCCCTACTCGCAAACCGACGTAAAAACTCACTTATCTCCGAAACTATAAAAAATATCAGTTTTGTTCACAAGACCTTTCGAAGGCTCCTCCTTATTTGCAATCTAAAAGGTCTCGAGCAGAAGTTGATATTTCTTAAGGTTCCGGAGATAATCGAGTTCTTACACTCGTATAATCTCCATTACAGCTCGCGAGTACAAACAAACCCTCCGTATAATGGTTCTTTTGTTATCAATCGCATTAATCGTGAGATCGGAGCGATTTACGCGCGATCGACTCGTGACGAAAGAAGGGTTGGGTTGGACAAATGATCGTTGTGAGAAAAATCTGTATCAATATTTTCATTGAAACGCTCGTTGTACTCGATCGAGAGAGTTTCCTCGGCGAGCGATGAAATCATCGGACGTGGCAATTTATGAGCTAACGCGAATAATCGAAATTAGGTTGTGACGTTAACGTGTAACGCGTGATCTTGTTCATGCCGAACGAATTTACCGATAAATTTCCGTAATCTCCGGCGTGTCTCTGCTGGGATTTCTTCACCTTTGAATTTAGGTCTCGGCGTAAAAATGGCAATATCGAACAATGAGATATACACATATAAAAATACCGAAAGAGCGAATAAAGTTTACGTTAAAAAGCGAGGACAGGAGAGTTACAGGTGAAAGGTTTCCTGGCCGCTTGTCACGCGAATTTTCGGTGGGAATGATTAATCTACGATGATATCAGCAGACCTGGCAGTGTGGAACCAAGGCCCCCCGGCATCTTCCTTCCTTCTTGCAAACCGGTTTTGCCTTCCTATCTAATCGACAATTATAAATTTTCAACCTCTCTCTCTCTCTCTCTCTCTCTCTCCCCCCCCCCCTCATTCCTTCTCTCAGCAGTCTTTCCGTCCCGATTCACCTGGATTTTTCGTCAAAATATTATCCCAGCGGCACGAGCTCTGTTTTTCCTTATCGTCACGTTTACCGAGCTCGTCTGCCCAGATAATTTGGAATAACTGACGGAAGACATGTTTGCACAATATTTTACCTCCTGCCTTTAACCTTGAAACTCGCAACAGTCATACACGGATAGCTCGTAAAGTCTGATGGCCACCGGTTAAGGCGAATTATGGCCAAGGAATTTTCAAAAGACTTTGGAGTACATACTATATCTGTATTACGAGTTTCATGCAAAACAATCCAAATATTTCACGCACGTTCCTCTCACATATTGCAGTGGTAATGGTCCCTGACACGTAGGCTCCATAAACACGATTGACCTTTTTCATCTTTATCATAGCAATCGTATAATTGCAAAGTTAAGTATTCCACAAGTTTTTTCCCACAACGCGCGTCTTTTTCTATACCGACGGTGACTTTGCGTTTCGAGGGATGGAAAAAAGTGTTACCGAACAATCGATGCTTTAATTAGGCGGAAGAAATTTGTCAGCGGTGGTTATGGTACATATCTACATATATATATATATATAGTACATACGGAAAAGGGGTGAAACCCTCGAGTAATTTTGCTCGCTTAATTAAGGAGAGAAGGCACTGTTTATCCTGTCGTCTGCGTTTTTGCATGTGTGTGTGTAAGAAAGAGAGGGAGCGAGAGAGAAAGATTCTTTTTACTGTCACACGGTTTCTTTATACAGCGCGGACGGATGCACAGTTTAAGTGTGCCGTGAGATTTCCTTGAAAGATGGAAGCGGCTCGTAACGGAGTCACGTCGGCGCCTATTATTGCAAAGAAAAAAGGCGAATTATTCTAAATCGAATGGCCAGACGTTTCCCAGGCTGTTGCACGGGTGCACGCATTCGGGACAATTCAGGTTGCTCAAACACAGGTGCAATCGTCAGGAAAAATAAAGCCTTATACGCGCGCGCGTGTGTGTGGGAAGATAAGAGAAAAAAGCACACACAAAGCGGAAGATAAGAGAGATCCATTATCAAATATTCCCCTGATAAGCTTCCCCACCCCATCCTCCGTTCCAAATCTCGCCGTAACGATGATTCGGTCGCTCTTACATTTTCCAAATGAACTAATTTTTCGCCAATTTGCAAGGAACGACAGGATAAGAAGAAATACATATATATATATACGAGTGCACGCACGCTCATACTCGATACTTACTTTTTCGAATTAAATCCCACGCCACAGGTATCTGGACTAGGCAGAGCCGGCGGGCATGTTTAAAACCGGCACTGCGGAACGGGCAACGATAATTACAGCAGCACACCGAGGTGCCACACTGCTACGGTATTTTCCCCTTTTGTCCAGCCGGGATCCAAGTGCGATCGGGCACGCGCGCACACTCCTAAACGGAAATCCAACTAATGGGAGAGTGGAGAGTCTATCACCGTTTCTTTCTCCCCGAGCGTTATATTCTATTTATTTTTTAGGCGAGGAGGAGGAGACGAGGATCGGGATTCGACCGGAGGCTGCTGCTGAGAAGAACCAACGCTCACGGATGTTGGCGTCTGACTAAAATGCCTGCGCGTCATGGCGGCGTAGCTACCTCCTCCCGCACCTCTTTCAAAGGAACCGCTCCGCTTGCTCACCTATGTGCACTCATACCACTCAAAGCTGCCACTCGCACAACTCTACCAGTCACAACCTCCCTCTGTATGCTTCCAGTATACTTGCGCATCGTTGCTTCCTTCTACGTGCATACGTGTTTGTGTATTTGTGTGTGTGTGTGCGTGCCTCACCAACACGGACTCACGCCTCTTGCCAGTAACACGTACACGCTTCGATTCCTGCGCAATTGTGCTTGACAGTCCATTGACGTTCTCTCTTCAACAATTATCACAATATATACCTATTCAAATGAGTTTCTTATACCCCCCGCTACACTTTGCTATTTCTCATGCTAAATACTTCGATAGAGCAAAGTGTCTAAGATTCGCAAAGATCTTGCGTATTCGTATGTTTTGTTGCGTTTATAGCGATTGCGTTTTAATTGTAATATAGGATAATAGTGCATGTAAATTGTGATGCACGAGCGATGGAAAATTTATGCGTACAATCATCGAGAATAATCAAGAATTTGTTTAAGAATTATTAAATTTATCTTGTGCAGTATGAGGAGTTTTGGTATACTATGTGTAACTTGGAATTGTGTATGTTAAATTTTAAACATTGCAAAGATCAGTGTTGCATAAATGACATGTGCCTTGCTTATCATTAGCACAAATTCCCCTCATTGAAGTTTTGCTAGCACAGCCCTTGCCCAAGAACTCCTTGTTGTTTTCTGCAAAAACAGATGTTATCGCATTAGCTAAGAAATCATTGAATATATTTAAGATAACACGATAAACTAGATTTCATTTTTATATATTCAACAGAGGCAACTGCTGGCTAACGTCTGCTGTGTGTGCGTGATGATTATTTTTAAATCTCATAATTTAAACTCTATTTAAATCAGAGATATATAGTAAAGTGCTAATAGGAATAATTTTTATATTGCAAAACTGTGTATGTCTGCTGATATATTACTACTGATTAACTATGGTATACTATACATATGTATATAATATTGTAACGTAGAAAATGCTTACCATCTCTAGTAACATATTTAAAGCAAGTGAAATCTTGGTTCGCTGACGTGTGTAGGGCCTGATTTTTGTCAATGCCATTGCCTGTAATAAAGTTAAAATATATACTTAAATTAAAAATTTACAATAGATGTTTAATCGACATATTTTATTAAAATTTGCGTACAAAATTAAGTCTTAATAAACTTAATTAGAATTAACAAAAAAATGCAATAAAATTCAATATTACTTTTGGAAGATTAGAGATAGAAGATAATTGACTTCTTAGTAGCTGTAATAAATAATATATCTATAACAGTAATGTGTTGATTACCTTCATCCGATATTTGTTGAATAGTCTTATCCGTTACTATAATTCCCCAAGGAAAAGTGCTATTGCACATAATTTGATGATCCGGCTGAGATCCACACGTTACAACGCATTGGTATAGCATCTTATTTCTTTTTGTGCTATATTTGTAACAAAATAAAATCAAACTAAAATAATATATATTATGTTCAATAAATCATAACAACATCTTCCAGATCCATTGTATAAAGATAAATGACTTTTTCAGCACTTAATATGTTATCTTGTCAATCTCGAACAATTTACCTGATATTAAACCAGGTAAAATCACTAGAATCATGAATATTATTTGTGAAATAAACAATATCTTCGTCATGGTTGATAACAATTTCGGAAATCCTTTTTATATAATAGAAATCTAAAATGATAAATTGCAGAGAAGACGTAGAGCACAAAACTAGAAGTGTCGCTCCCACGCTATATCCAGGGTATATATATTTCAACCTATCGTTTTGATAAAACATATTTATTGCGATTCGAAGATCTAATCAGTATGATTAATTTGTTTATTAAGATTATATATAAAAAAAGCTTTTATCTCTTAATTACTTCACCAGCAAACCTCTACTGTCCCCAACGTTGGTCAGGTGGATCATGCTCCTAGCTCTCCTGCAGTTAGTTTCGCAGCCTGAGTGTCAAACCATTAACAGTTAAATTGTAATGATTTAGCCCACCTTAAATCCCTTAATTTTTTCATTTAATATTTGTTAACGATTTTGGACCTCCTATTTGCAACGAAAGGACTTGAAAAATAAACTAATTGTTTCTGTCTTTTTTTTTTATTTCCTTTCCCCTCTTCTTACACATTAGCTCCAAAGGAGCTCTTCTCTTATTCTAATCTAACGTTTCTTACTCTGCACACGCAGCTTCCCCCTCCTTTCTTCTACTTTGCCTGTAGCGTCATCTACACAATCCTTACTTAAACATTCGCGATTACTATTTCTTTCTATATATTTATAATAATACTTTATCTAGGTCCATCGTACCACTTCTATTTAGCAAATAATAGAAACGTGATTACTTTTGAATATAATGTAAAAAAGCAAACAATAATATAATTTTTTTTAAGAAGTGCTTTATTTGTAATACAAGTGTATTGAAAAAAATCCTGATATTAAACAATGATAACTGGCGAAAATTGGCAGTCTTGAAAAAATTAAATTCATGGGAAGCTTAATGATGAGTTCAGTCACACATATACATTCTTGTATACGACCTGTTGAAAATTTCTGTTTTAGTGCACACGAGAAATTTTCTGTGGGACCTGCGAAAACGCATGTGTGGATGTAGCCTTATTCTTTGCTCTCTAATTTCATTTCATACTACTGAAAAGTGAAAGAAAAACAATCCACGACTCTCTCTTTCTCTTTCAAACTTCGCATCTTTTTAGGTTTTAGGCTTTGGGTACATAAAAAGTAAAATAATACTTAATTCACACGACATATATAAATTTATACAGATAAAATAGTTTGAAAATTATTGGAAGGATAGGGCGGCTAAATTTGCAGCATAAAAGAACGTAGTGCCTCGACGGTATGTATGTTTATACATATGTACTTGCCGTCGAGACACTACCGTGTCTCCTGATCACTTGACACCTTACATTACTTTTACTTGAAAACTTACCTGCATTGCGTGACACGTATATAAGATTTACGTAAAAGTAATGTTGTGTGCTAAGCCTTCCCATACAGCACACTTGACTAAAAGTGGTCTTATAGACATCTTTTAGTCATCCAATTGACTGAAAGGCACCTAAAAGATGCCTTTAAGTATTTTGGTGCTCTGTGGGTTATGTCTTTATCTACATATTTATATATATGTACTTGCTATTGAGATATTGACGTATCTCTTAACAATGCCACGGATAATAATTATTACACTCGTATAGCATTTAAATATTAGTAGGGTGTGTGAAATTTGAAATCATGTATAACAAGCTCTAAAAATTGCAGAAATCAATTTCACACATGTCACATCCTGTGGGAGTCCGAAAATTGCAAATTTGCTCAATAGCGCTTTTTCGTGCACAGCCCTTTGTAATGTAACTCTCGTTGTATCCTGTAAAAATAGAAAATATTTTTATTCGCTAAGAAATCATTAAATATATTCTCGAAAACATTAATCAAAGTAAATTTTTGTTTATTCAGCAGAAACAACTGTTCATTTAATTACAATTGCTAGGTGGTTATTATTTTTAAATTACATGAATTATATCAACGATATTAAGATGTAGCATAGTACATGTCCATTCTTTCGTACATTTTCTCAGCAGCATGTTAATAAGGTTCATTGACCTTCAACCATCGCGCAATGTCGAATCAACCGCTTGAAGGTTAAGAACTTGTTGAACTGTTGTGTCTGTTGAATGCTATACTAATCATAGCCCATATTATTACTATATTACATAACAAAAAAAAATCACTTGCTATTAATTCTAGCAAACATATAACAAACAACTTCAACTAATTTTGATGGCGTGTCCTTAAATCGGTTTACAATTGAGTCTTGGTTTTCGTTTCTGCTACTGCCTATAGAAATTAAAATGCTTACATTCAAGTCATTCAACAGTTATTGAATTTTATTTACAACTTTTCTTAAAATTTATTGTCTGAAATTTAAGTCTTAATAATAAATCAGGAATTAATTTAAAAATAAATTAATTTCTATAATCTGTTTGGGATCAACTGTATTAGATATTCGTTATTTAGTGCTCGTTGTAGATAATATAGTTGTAACCATATACAGATGAATTACCTGTATCCAACGTTGATCGTAGAGTATCGGCCTTTACTAGAATTTCCGCAGCATTAGTTTCATTACACACGATTAGTTGAGTTGGCGGCGAATAACAATTTGCAACGCAGAATTGGCATTTTATTTCGTTTGATGGTATGCGAAAAAAAATCGCCAAAATAATATACTTTACGTTCATTACATTTCAGTACAGTCTTTTGAATCCATTGTAGAAAGAGATAATTTTGGGCAGTATTTTGCGTTATCTCGTGAATTATGAGCAACATACCTGATTTTAATCTTGGTAAAATCAATAAAACCACAAAGATTAATTTTGAACTAAGCATCATCCTTGCCATAATTGGTGAAAATTTCGAAAAGCTTTTCTTTGTAGTAGAAATATGATGTGATGAATTGAAGTGAAGACATAAAGCACAAAGACAGAACTATTGCTCTTAGATGATGTTTGGAATCCATATTTAATTTAACTTATCATTCGTATAGACCGCAGTTAGTGCGACTTAAACCTCTAATAAGCATAATTATCTTTTTCTTAGGAAATACTTATAATTCATTTTTATCACTATATATCGCTATAGGGTAATTCGTGCGTATCTTATTGTATATTTGTCATATGATATACATTATATATCGATAAAAATTAATAAGCTCGTCTAAACTGTACCGATTTGTTCAGGCGAAGAACCTAAAGATGAAAGACTCCCCTCTAATTGTATATGAGTATTTATCCAATTTGACCAAAGTAATTCTAGAAATACATCGAGGATAAATAATTTTTTTGTCTATTTTTTATTTGTGGGAACTTCGCTACTTTTAATAAGTAAAACAGTTGAAATGGAAAGATTAATAAATCTAAGGAGAATATTTTTTCTTAATAGAAAATATTATAAGTAATAGTACTAAGTAATTCTGTAATTTTGACCAATTGTTTGTATGTAAGAATTTCTTTAATATTTTTTGACATCCAGAGCCTTGGGACTTAGAGATTTGGGAAACATTAAAAAAAATGATGATTAAATTTTAAATCTTCCTATTCCGTTTCATTATTACCATTTTTTACGCAGGTATAACAATGTAATAATTTATAAATGCCATTGTTAGTTAAATACGTCTAAATCGACAATGTAATTCAAAAATTTAATAGTTACAATTCTCGAAAAAAAAAAAAACATTTTATAAATCTTAAAACAAATTAATAAAATGTTGATTTTTATTATTCAATAAATATAATGGAAATATTTCTATCACTTATATAAATGCTGTTATAATTCAATAAAACTATATAAATACTTTGCAGACAATTTTTATCCAAAGATCGAAAATTCCTTTACATAGAAGAAATAGGAATTTTTTTCCAAAAATTTAGCATACCGCTAAATAAGTAATGGCCATGACTTACACTAAGTAAAATAAAATACACGTTTTTAACAAATTTAGCATCTTCCTATGTAGTATTGCCACATTCAACAAACGAATAAGAAAAATTGCAGTAGAATTATCTAGTATGTGGAGTCAATTTATTGACTATTAAATGACTTAATAGAAATAAGCCATTTTTACAAGGCTTTTCTTAATAAGTCAATTGAATATAATACTATTAATTATATCTGCCCAATTTAATTATTACATATATATATATATATATATATATATTCTCGAAGAACAAAAAATGGAAAAAATGTAATCACAGAAAATATTTAATGATCATTAAAAAATAACTTACCCTGGTGAATTTTAGATAATACAAAAAATGGCATTTATATTTAATATAAATTGTAGCATTTTAACGATGAAATAACAATAATGATTAAGTATTTATCTCGTAAATTGGGAAAACAATTATTAATTGGCGTAACATAACAAATATTCTTAAATTATATGCCATACTAGGAAGTGTGTGTTAACTTCTAATAAATATAAATGCAAGTATGGGCAAAAGTATCATAGCTAATGAAAATGTAATCGAACTTGTCGCATTGCAAAGATTAGTATCGCACGTTATACATTCTTTAGCTTTCACTTGATCACAAGCTAGGTCCGTACTGTCTTTCGGTATACAACCCTTCGAAACGACTTCCTGATTGGTTCGTGCTATACATAAACAGACATTATTATCATTAGTTAAAAAATTATTAAATACATTCATAATAATACTACACGTATGATCTGCATTCATTTCTTCGATTCAGCAAAAACAATTGTAGACTGAATTACACAATTTATTCTGATTATCGATTTTAAATTTCTTACATTTAAACCAATCACAATAAGTCGTTCTTAACAATTATTAAATACTTCGGCAAATATTGCGTTTGCTGATTGTTCCTTTTATTATATACTATAAAACTATGATAATAAGCTAATACTTACTATCATTAAATACCATCTTGAAGCAAACGAAGCTAAAGTCCTGGGAATAATCTTCCTGTTCCGTAGACAGGCTTGATTCAAATAGTGCATTCAGTTCTGCTTTCTGTTTACTGCCTATAATAGAGTTAAAATTTCAACATTTAACCGCATTATATTATATTTAATTTTTATCAACATCTGTGTAGAAATTTACGATTTTACAAATCGGGAATCAATAAAAAATAATTAAAATTCAATATATTGAATGCAGGATTAGCAGTAGTAGGTAGTGGATTTTTTAATAGTTATGGGGGCTGATCTATAATCATACGTTTGTACAGACACACATAGATTACCTGTGTTTGGCATTGGTTGAATAGTACCATTTATTAATGGAACTCCTAAAGGAAAAGATCCATTGCACAAAATTTGTTCAGTTGGCAATACCTTCCCATCATTACACTGGTAGCATTTTATTTCTTTCATCTCTGTGCATTAAAATAAAACTAATATATTATACATCATGTTCATCAAATCACAACATATTCTTTCGAACTAATTCTATAAAGATAATTCACTTTAATATTATTTTGTATTATCTGATGGAATTCGTGCAACGTACCTAAAGATTTTAATCCAGGTAAAATCACTAGAACTACAAATATTAATTGAGAAAAAGGCAAACTCCTTGCCATGATTGGTGCGAAAATATCGAAAACGGTTTTCACACAGTAGATGCAGGGAAGACGCATTAAGCAGAAATGTCGTTATTACCGGAGTCGAAAAATAAAATCTTTATTGACTTAAATTCAATTTAAAATAGGATAAAAAGAGAATTTTAAACATGATTTTTGTACTGATTACAGCAAACTAACTCAAAAGCGGGTCTTATTTTTCGACTCAGGTATAGATAAAATGTCCGAGGTTCGTTTATTTCTACCTGCCAATTTAATAAATCACAGTTATTGCAAGATAGACCTCTCATCAATAAGATCCTTTTGTTGAAAATGTTTTCAAAGAAAAACTTATTTAAAGTTCTAAACAAACAGCACTCCATTATTTCCCTACATTACTTGGATATATCACGAAACTCTTCTGGACAGTTTCGAAGCACGACTATACGATCACGAACAATCTTAGTTGCCAGAAACTGTTCATGTATATAAAATTTGAACCAAAATAGAACAGTGTATCACATGGATATAATACACACGATTCGTGATTGTGTGTTGGAATGTAAAAGAGCATTTTCTGGCAACTCTGCCAACACTAAAGAAGAGCTGCAACCATATGCTTTTGCTCATATTTATTTATACTATAGATTGATCGTGTATGTGTATACCGCTTCCTATCAAGCAAATCGTATAGTATTGCGAATATCTTCGAATAGTAAATAAGAGTGCATAGATCAGATTTCGCTAATGAGAGACGTTCGTCACACGTTAAATGCATTTGAAACAATATTATCAATGTCTATTGGTGATAACACGCAATATGTATATAGAAGTGTTAAAAATATAATTACATAAAGAAATGAATTCGTGTAGGAAGCTAAAGTGAATACGCGTGAAAGCCTGTGTATATTTTGAATCATACAAAATTATTTCCCTTTAGTATAATTAATTTTGAGAGCATATTTTTTTAATGAATTACTAATTAAGTGGAGTAAAAATTTTAAACAAGTTTTTTTGATACTTCATTTTATATCGTGTTATTATCATTATAAATTTTACCTGATATTACGATGACTTCACGCTCCTCTTACTCCATTCTATTTGTGGTCATCAACTACTCTTTTCTTATCTGTTTCACAGGACCACTTATTCACCTACATATTCATATAAATCTTCTTATAATTGTAAAATCTAATCTCCACCAACATGTGTCCATCGTTGTTTCCAACTTGCTCGTGCCTTGGCAAACTCAAATTTACACCTCTTGCCAATGACTGAACTTATCTACACGCTACGATTCGTGTGCAAATGTTCTTGACAATAATCCACACATTTTTCTTTTCAGATATTATTAAATCTTTAAATCAGTTGTTTATATATCCCATTCCGTTTCCCCTTTTAATGCTAAACGATCCTGTTACATAGGGAGCCAGAAGATGAAAGAGTTCTAAACTTTCTTGACGATTGATTCTTTAATATTCGAATAAAATTGTTTTATATATAAATATATCGGAGGATATATTATACTTTCTTTCTCTTATATTAATTTCAAAATATTATTCGTTATGCGTATCTGAAGCCAAGTCCAACCGTAAAATTCGTATGATTAGCGAAGTTATGAGTAACAAAACACAATATTTCAGCTGCTAAAATATCTGTCAAGTCGCTGATTTACACTGTTCATCTTCAAACGGTTATTTATAAAACTATATTTACATAATTATATCTGAAAAAAATGTGATCAATTTTGTTATTTTATTGAAATTAATTCCGAAAAATAGACTCACTTTTGCGGCTATTGTAGAAGAGATCAGGGCTAAAAGTAACAGGGGCAGGCTGTCATAAAGTTTATATCTTAGAGGAAAACGAATATGCAAGATTTTAAAAGTCTTAACTTTATTGAGAAGTGGCGTGTACAATTGTCGGCTACAGTATTGCCTAAATGCATATGTAGAATGATTTTTTAATTCAAGAAGTAACAGTATAACCCCACTTTAAAATTATGCTTATTACTTTTTATTATATTTTATAATATAGAGGACTTTTTACTAGCTTAAATACATATATATCACCTAAGTAATTATTCCTTAAATACATAATAAATTGATATTGTATGAAAAAACGGTAGCTTGTTTTTTTAATGATAACAAAAATTAGTATGTGACATGGGGCAAAAGGTAACGCTCAGCAAAGGCAACTTGTAACAGTGTTATACAGCTTATATCCTAAAAATAAAATTTTACATAAATCAGATGATTATAAGTCATTAAATTTCTTTTAAAATTAATATGAATATGTGGAATTGAATTCGTGTGTCTGAGAATTAAATAGATATCTTTTTTCTTAAGCAAACTAAGGTTATGTTCTGTATTATATTATAGAGTTCATAAAATGTATAGTTTTGTGGGTAAAATGTATGTGAGGTACAACTTAGGCGCTCGTCCCGCACCCATATGCATTATTCAAATAGACCCTAACTTTGATATTGATGTTCATGAAACTATTATTGAAGTAGAAAAATAATCAAAATGATGATAATGATCAAGAAGAATATTATTAATTTTAATATATCTACATATATATTTATAATAGAATTGAGAGTAAAGTAGATAGAGATAGAAAAATTTAGAGAGATTTTTTCTTGGTAATCCTCTATATACTGTGTTCATATTAGTGAAATTATTCTGGTTTTGTAAATATGGCTTCACCTCCTCTTATTTTCAGCTTATATGTCGTCATCAACTAACTCGAGCCGCGTCTCTCTCTTCCAAAATAATTCTTATTCACCTATAGATATTTTACTTACACAAATTTTCTTCAAATGTATATCCGAATCTTCCTCAAAAATACATACTCATTATTGTTTTTAATATATAATATTCGGCCTTGGTAAAGGTCTATTGTTCTTGGGAGTTTATAACCGTTCTTTGTAAATTATCACATCCTTAGATAAATTTTCCATACACGTCGCTCTTTCTTTATTTTATACGCCAATATCCATAAGAATTAATAAATTAGTCTGAACATGTATTAATTCTTTAATGCGGAGAACTAAAAAATGAAAGACTCCTAATTGTATATATACAGGGTTTTTCTCTAACAGCGGAACATAGGATTGTGTTATTTAACTATAGCAGTGAAGCATTTACTATACATTATTATAATTAATAAAAGCGTAGATAGTTACAATTTAATGGTTATTTTTGTTTAATTGCTTTTATTATCCATTAGAAATGTCATTTTACTCAATTAATCTTGGTTACTACGTTTAATATTTAAATTAAATGGAAAACAGTAATTTGACTATAGTAATATTTACTATAGTCAAATAACACGAAATCTCCTATGTTCCGCTGTTAGAGAAAAACCCTGTAGATAACTGCGTATTTATTAATTTTGACCGAAATTGCTCTCGAAATACATCGAAGAAAGACCATTTTTTATCTACTTTTTATTTTTCTGAACTTCACTATTTATAATATGTAAAATGGTTGAAATAGAAAGGTTAATTAATCTAACGAGAATATTATTTTTTAGAAAAAATTATAAGTTATAGTTTTAATTACAATTTTTACCAATTTTCTTTGTATACGAATTAGTTTAATATTTTTTAACGTGCAGCGCCTGTTGATTTATATGTTTAGGGAAACATAAAAAAGATTTCATTATTAAATATCAAATCTTCAGATATTCTTTAATTATTGCCATTTATTGCGCAGATAACAATTTAATAGTTTACAAATGCCATTATTATTTATATATATATCAAAATCGACAATAACATTCGAGAATTTTCTATCAGTAATTCTTGAAAAAAAAAACAAACAAAAAATATCTAATACATTTTTTAAAACAAATTAATAAAATCTTGATTTTCTAATTTTAAATATATTATATTTAAAATATTAATTTTTCTTATTTAATTATTGTTATAATTTAATAATACCATAAATATTTTGTGTGTGTGCTAACAATTTTTATCCGAAGATAAAAAATTCATTTATAATAGGAGTAGGAAAATTGGTCAAAAAATGTAGCATACTGCTGAATAAGTAACGGTTATGACTTATACTAAGTAATATAAGATACACGTTCCTAGCAGATTTAGCTTAATTTTATTTAGTATTAGTACAATCAATAAACGAACAATAATAATTGCAGCAGAACTATCTAGTATATGCAGCTAATTGTTGGACTATTAAATTATTTAATACAAATAATAGCTATTTTTACAAGGTTTTTATCAATACGTTCATTTGAATATAATCCTAGTAATTATAATTTTATCATTTAATTTTATCATATACATATATAGTTTTTATTGACCTTCAGGCAATAATTGGAAATGAAATCTAAGGATTCGAAAAGCTGAGCTATGAAGTGTAGGTGTGCAGGGTATGGCTTATGTGGTATGCGCGACCGATTCGCCTGCACACATTTATAGTTGCATGGTAACCTATTTATAGTTTCAAGTCCAAAATCTCGCAAACTACTGTAGATTTAAACTCAAGGACGTTCATATAACATTTTGAAAAAATTCATGAAATAAGCCACAAGGATGTACAATAAAAAAATTTGTGGATAAATTTAGTGAAGTTATTTTGACCTTCGCATCTTCTCTTACTTCACTATCACATTCAATTATATGTGTTCAATTTCATTATTACATATATATATATATGTTCTCGAAGAACAAAAAATGGAAAAAATATAATCACAGACAAAATATTTAATGGGCATAAAAAATAACACACCCTGGTGAATTTGAGATAATACAAAAATATAGCACTTACATTTAATAATTTCTAGCGTTTTTACGATGAAGCAACAACAATATGTTGTGTATTTATTTCATAAATTGAGAAAATATTTATTACATTGGTGTAGCACAACAAATATAGTTAAATCATATCTAATACTGGGAATTGTGTGTGTTAACTTTTAGTAAATATACACGCAACTATGGGCACCAGTATCATAACTAAAGAAAATTTAATGGAGCCTGCTGCATTGCAAAGATTAGTATCGCAAAAAAAACATTCCGTAGCATTCTTTGTCTTACATAATTCGTACGCAAAGTCTCTCCGTGCACAGCCCTTTGCAATGGCTTCATTTTTGGTGTGTGCTGCGTAAACAGATATTATTATAGTATTATTTAAAAAATCATTTGTTACATTTACGATAATACTGCACGATTATTCTAGATTCTTTCTTTCAATTCAGCAAAAGTAATTGCCGATTGAATTACACGATTTATTGCGATTATCGATTTTAAATTTCTAACATTTAAATCAATCGCCAATAAGTCATTAATAACAATATTTAAATAATTCCACAAATATTGCCTTTGCTGTTTGTTACGATTATTATATACTATAATACTATTATGTTAAACTAATACTTACTACTGTTATATACCGCCTTGAAGCATAGGAAGTCAGTGGGTTTGGGCTTAGGCTTGGGCAAGTATTCTTTAAAAGCAGACAGGCCAGTAATATCCAATGCTGCCATCTCTTCTTTGTATACTTCTTCCTCATCGACTATTTCATTCTCAGCATCTGCAATAGATATAAAATACTAAAGTTTTGCCACTTTATACCAAAAATAAGTTTTATCAAAATATCAGAGATTTAAGATTTATAATTTCTTAATTAGTCAAAATTAAAACAAAAATTTAATATATTAAATGTAGAATTAGTAATAGTAGGTAGTCGATTTTCTAACAGCTATGATAGGTTTAATTAAATTTGTACAGCAACACGTAGATTACCTGTGATTTGCATTTTTTGAGCAGTACCATTTATTAATGGAACACCTAAAGGAAAAGATACATTGCACAAGATTTGTTCAGCTGGCGATACCTTCCCTTCTTTACACCAGTTGCATTTTATTTCTGTGGTTTCTGTGCATTAAAGTAAAATTAATATATTATACATCATGTTCATCAAATCACAACATATTCTTTCGAACTAATTATACAAAGATAATTCACTTTAATATCATTTTGTATTCTTTGTTGAAACTTGCAAAACATACCTGACGATTTTAATCCAAGTAAAAGCACTAGAACTACAAATGTTAATTGAAAAAAAGGCAATATTCTTGCCATGATTGGTGAAAATATCGAGAACGATTTTGACTCTAGAGACTTATTGATTTAATCAAGTGCAAGAAAGACGCAGTAAGTTGTAATGTCGTTATTAGAGAAAATATCCGAAGTTAGTTTCCTTCTACCAGGCCAATCAATAAATCACTGCAGTTATTGCAACTTGGATCTTTTATCAATAGAATCCTTTTGTTCAATAAGATTTCAGAGAAAAAACTTATTTAAACTTCTACATAAGCATCACTCTATTACTTTCCTACGTTACTCGGTTATGTCACGAAACTCTTCTGACCAGTTTCAAAGCTCCACTATACGACCACGAACAGTCGCAGTTGCCAGAAACTGTTGTTGTATAGAAAATTTGAGCCATAACAGATGCATGTATTACATGCATATGCACACCATTCGTGATTGTGTGTTGAACTGTGAAGGAGTAGTTTCTGGCAACTCTGCTAACATTAACGAGGAGCTGCAAGCATATACTTTTGCTCATATTTATTTATATAGATTGATCGTGTGTGTGTGTGTGTGTACCGCTTCCTATCAAGCAAATTGTAGTAATGCGAATATATGCGAATAATATAGAAGAGTACAAACATCAGACTTCGCTGATGAGAGACGTTCGTCACATGTTAAATGCAATTGAAACAATTATCTTTGTCTGTCCTTGAAAATAGGCAACATCTATATATGAGCATTGAATATATACATTTATATATATATATATATACAAGGAAATGAATTCGTAGGAAGCTAAAGCGAATACGCATGAAAGTTTGTGCATACTTAATCGTATAAAATTATTTCCTTTTCGTGTAATTAATTTTGAGAGCATGTTTCTTTAATGAGATACTATAAAGGAAGTTAACATTTTAAACAAATTTTCTTGATGCCTCATTTTATATCGTGTTATTATCATTATGGAATTTACCTGATATTGTGATGACATCACGCCCCTCTTATTCCATTCTATTTGTAGTCATGAAGTACTCGTTCCTTATTTGTTTCGCAGGACCACTTATTCACCTACATATTCATATAAATCTTCTTATAATTGTAAAATTTAACCTCCACCAACATGTGTCCATCGTTGTTTCCAACTAAATCGTACCTTGGCAAACTCAAATTTACACCTCTTGCCAATGACTGAACTTATCTACACGCTAAGATTCGTGTGCAAATGTTCTTGACAATAATCCACACATTTTTCTTTTCAGATATTATTAAATCTTTAAATCAGTTGTTTATATATACCATTCCGTTTCCCCTTTTAATGCTAAACGATCCTGTTACATAGGGAGCCTGAAGATAAAAGAAGTCTAAACTTCCTTCATGATTGTTTATTTAATACTTGACTAAAACTGTTTTATAAATTATGAAAAGATAAATTATTTTTTTTTATTTATAATATCAAAATATTATTCGTTATGCGTATCTGAATCAAAATCCATTATGATTGATATAATTATTGTTTCGGCTGCTAAAATATCTTACAAGTCCCTGATTTGCACCGTGTATCTTCAAGTGGTTTTTTCTAAAATGATATATAGCTATACTTGAGCGTAATATTATATTCCAGTTATCTTTTCAAGTTTCATTTATATTAATATAACAATAAAATAGCGTAATGATTTGTTTTCGATAATCATTAGATGATTGCAAAAAAGAAGCATTGATTTTCTTGACATAAGAAATACTTATAGTTGAGTAGCCCACCGTTTTTTTGCTTTAAATTTTAAAAATGTTCCTATCTTAAAATGTTTAATCTAAAGTTTAATTTAATATATACATATTTTTTATTTTTCAGGTAAATTATGTATACTAGCCGATTTAACAACTTCTAATTTAGTATTGCCAAAAACAACTAAGGAATAATAACAATTGCTGGAGAACTATCATGTATGTGGAGCCAATTTATGGACTATTAAATGATTTAATACAAATAAGACATTTATACAAGGCTTTTATTCATACGTTTATCTCAATATAATCCCGTTAATTATATTTTTATTATTTAATATTTTTTCATATAGCTTTTATTGACCTTCAGGAAACAGTTGGAAATGAAATTAAGGGATTCGAAATGCAGAGCCATGAAATGTAGGTATGGGTATGAATTATTGTGTATGCGCGGCCGATTCGTCACACACTTGCATATAGTTGCTAACCTATTTATAGTTTCAAGTCCAAAATCTCGCAAACTAATGGTTTAAATTCTATTGCGTTCGTATAACACTGTGGAAGACTCATGAAATATGCCACAAGAATGTACAATAATAAATGATATGGATAATTTAATGAAATTATTTTGACCTTCGTATCTTCTTGTATTTCAACTATCGACTAATTATATGTGCCCAATTTCATTATTACATAGATATGTTTCCGAAGGACAAAAAATATAATCACAGACAAAATACTTAATAGACATAAAAATTAATTCACTCTGAAGAGTTTTAGATAATACAAAAATATAAACCTTCCATTGAATATTTTCTAGCGTTTTCACGATGAAGCAACAATAATATGATTAGGTATTTATTACATAAATAGAGATAATAATTATTACTTTGATGTAGCACAACAAATACTCTTAAATTTTATATGATACTAGGATGGGTGTTGACTTTTATTAAGTATAAGGGCAAGTATAGGCAAAATTATCATAGTTAATGAAAATTTAATCGAACCAGCCGCATTGCAAAGATTAGTATCGCACGTAAGGCATTCTTTAGCATTCACTCGATTGCATAACTGGTCTAAAGTTCTTTTTGGAAGACAACCCTTTAAAACGGCGTCCTTTTTGGTGCTTTCTGCATAAATAGACATTATATTTTAGCACTATATAAAAAATCATTGAGTACATTTACGATAACGCTACACGATTGATCTGGATTCATCTTTCAATTCAGCAAATACAATTATCTATTGAATTACACGACTTAATGCGATTATTATTTTTATAAAATTCTAAAATATAAACAATTTAAACAAATCATAATAAGTCCTTAATAACAATGATGAAATAATTGAGCAAATATTGCGTTTGCTGATTGTTATTGTCATTATATACTATTAAATTATTACAATGAACTAATATACTTACTGTCAATAACTGCCATCTTGTAACATACTAATTTGTAGTCTAAGTCTTCTTCTGCTCGCATATTTATCTCTCCCATCATTTTAATCAGTGCATTCCCAATTGTATTTTGTTCTATAAAGTTAAAGTAACAAAGTTTAACCACTTTATATTAAATATAAATTTTGTCAACATTTATGTATAGGAATTTACGATTTTATAAATCGAGAATTAACCAAAAGTAAACAAAATTCAATATATTGAATATAGGATTAGCAGTAGTAGGTAGTCGACCTTTTAACAGCCATGGTAGATTTAACCCTTTCGCTACTTCGGGTGACTATAGTCACCCGCCACAAAACGCCGCATGAACACGACGGGTGACTATATAGTCATTCACCAGAAAACGTCCCATCTCTTACAGAAATGGAATAAGAAATCAAGGCAGATGCTATCAATTGCATTTTTTCAGCTCGCAAACAATTGTAAGCGCTAGTAATGTTACAAAGTCGTCTTTGAGACAAAAGTCTTGGCTCCGAATGTTCCAGATTCAGCACGGTTCTCCGTTCCAAGCAAGGCACTTCGCGGGGAGGACCACCGTAGCGAAAGGGTTAATTACATTTGTGTAGCAGCACGTAGATTACCTGTGTATGTCAATGTTTGAATAATACCACTTTTCAATGGAACTCCCACTTCAAAAGTTCTATTGCACCATTGATGTTCAGCTGGTAATGCATACCCATCAATCTGCCAGTAGCATTTTATTCCTTTGATCTCTGTGCATTAAAATAAAACTAATATATTATGTATCATGTTCATCAAATCACAACATATTCTTTTGAACTAATTATATAAAGATAAATCACTGCAGCATTATTTTGCATTGTCAGTTAAAAGACGAATAACATACCTGAAGATTTTAATCCAGGTAAAATCACTAGAACTGCAAATATTAATTGAGAAAAAGGCAATATCCTTGCCATGATTGGTGACAATGTTGAAAACTGTTTTGACGTAGTAGAGACTTATTGATTTAATTAATTACAGGGAAGACGCAGTAAGTAGAAATGTAGTTATTAAAGAAAATATCCGATATTCATTTATTTCTACCTGCCCATTCAATAAATCACTACAGTTATTGCAACCAGGACCTCTTATCAATAGGATTCTTTTGTTGAAGAAGTTTTCAGAGAAAAAACTTATTTAAAGTTCTACAAAAGCAGCACTCCATTACTTTCATATGTTACTCGGTTACGTGACGAAACTCTTCTGGCCAGTTTCAAAGCTCGACTATACGATCACGAACAATCGCAGTTGCCAGAAACTGTTATTGTTGTGTAGAAAATTTGAGCCAAAACAGAACCATATGTATATGCATGCATATACACACGATTCCTGATTGTGTGTTGAACTGTAAAAGAGCATTTCCTGGCAACTCTGCCAACACTAAAGAGGAGCTGCAGGCATATGCTTCTGCTCATATTTATTTATATAGATTGATCATGTATGTGTGTACCGTTTCCTATATCAAGCAAATCGTTGTAATGCGAATATCTTCGAATAATAAATAAGAGTGCATACATCAGATTTCACTAACGAGAGACGTTCGTCACACGTTAAATGCATTTGAAACAAAATTATCAATGTCTATTGGTGATAACACGCAATATGTATATAGAAGTGTTAAAAATATAATTACATAAAGAAATGAATTCGTAGATAGGAAGCTAAAGTAAATACGCGTGAAAGCCTGTGTATATTTTGAATCATACAAAATTATTTCCCTTTAGTATAATTAATTTTGAGAGCATATTTTTTTAATGAATTACTAATTAAGTGGAGTAAAAATTTTAAACAAGTTTTCTTGATGCTTCATTTTATATCGTGTTATTATCATTATGGAATTTACCTGATCTTATGATGACATCACGCTCCTCTTATTCACATTCTATTTGTGGTCATCAGCTACTCATTTCTATCTGTTTCGCAGGACCTCTTATTCACCTGCATATTTACACAAATCTTTTTACACTTGTAAATCCAACTTGCTCGTGCCTAGACAAACACACAAATTTACAACTATTGCCAATAACACTTATCTACACGCTATGATTTGTGCAAAAATTTTCTTGACAATTCAAATATTTTTCTTTTCGGATATTAGGTTTGTTATTTTTCGCTGCTCTACCAAACTAATGACATTAATTGAAATAAGATAAACATGCTTTATCACTCTGACTTATTGCACTAGCACAGTGTAGTGTAACGAAAGAGAACAGACTTATTATTTTACATCTTTATATAAGCCAGGTTTTCATATACACATTCCGTCTCTCCCTTTTGTGCCAAACGATCCTGTATTATGGGATGCCTGAAGATGAAAGAAGTCTAAACTTCCTTGACGACTGTTTTTTCAATATTCGACTAAAATTGTTCTATGAATATATCAAAGGATAAATTATTTTTTCTTTTTTATAGTTTCAAAATATGTATTATTCGTTATGCGTATCTGTGAAGCCAAATCCAACATGATTGATGAAGTTATGAGTAATAAAGCTCAATGTTTAGCCTGCTAAAATATCTTACAAGTCCATGATTTATACCGTATGTCTTCAAATGGTTTTTTCTAAAACGATATATAGCTAGACATCAGCGTAATATTATTTCAGTTATTTCTTCAAGTTTGATTTATAGTAATATTACGACAAAATGCAAATGTTAATGTAATGATTTTGTTTTTAACAACCATTTGTTGATTAAAAATAAATAATTGATTTTCTTGCCATATAAAAAGCACTTGTTTTTAAAAATCTTCCTGCGTTAAAGTGTTAAAGCTAAATTTTAATTTAATATAGATTCTTTATTTTCTCAGGTAAATAATGTAAAAAAATCACATGCAGTACTTTGATAATATGACACTAGAAGCACACTAATAGAAAGCTAGTATTAATTAAATTTTTCAATATTTTCTATGTATGACAAAAATGTGATAAACTTTTTTACTTTATTGAAATTGTTTCCGAAAAATTGACTCACTTTTAGCATCAAGAATGTATTATACATACTCTTCGTACAAATTCACCTTGCATATATTGTATGAAAAATGATTAATACAATAATGCTACATTTACATTCTGTTATATGCAGTGTTTTAGACAACGAAGCAGGAGTAATAACTAAATATTTATTTAATAAATTTAGAAAGCATTTATGAGACATTTATATAGAATATTAAGTATTAGTAAACCATTGTAATACTCCATGCAGGAATCTTGCATTAAGTTCTAGTAAATATAAGGATGACTATTGGCACAAGTATCATAGTTAACGCAGACTTAATTGAACCTGCCGCATTACACAAATCGGTTCCGCATTTAAGACATTCTTCAGTATTGAAAGTTGCACAAACTATATCTATATTTATTCTTGTTGAGCAGCCCTTGCCAAAAACCTTATTACCGCTATCTGCAAATAAAAAATTATTAAATATATTCGCAATGACATTGAGTAAGCTGGATTGTTTTTCTATTTAGCAGAAACAGCTGTTGCTTGAACTATCCCTACTTGCTGAGTTTAACTTTTAAATCTCAAGGTTTAAATTCTAATTAAACAAATGACAGTTGGTTGTTAATATGAATAAATGAAAGATTATAAAAATATTGTCTGCTGGATGCTACATTTTTTATATACTATAAGACTATCCAGAGTGTATATTACTTAAAGTGACCTAACCATGGATTTAAATTCTTGTCATCTTCGTTAATTCTCCATGAAAGATATAATATATTAATTTTTTATGTAAAACTTTTTTGAGTAGATTTCAGAGGATGCTTATAACAAAATTTAAATTTCCTCAGTTACGAAGATAAACAGAATTTTACATCCATTATCTGAATTCATTTAAAATGGTATACTCTGTATATAACAATTAATGTAAATACTTACCATCTTCGCCTTTAAGCTTGAAGCAAAGTAATTCAGACCTCCTACTGAATGGTTCCAGCTTAAATTGGTTGATAATTGAATTATGTGTTTCGTTCTTGTGATTACCTATATAATAAAGTTAAAGTATTTTACTCCTTAGCCTATACAACGTCTTGTCTGAGATATAATATTGCTGATCGGGCTATGTATCAACAAAACGTACTGTAGACATAGTTTTGAACAATAATGATAAAAATACCAGTATTTTGCATATATGTAATATATAAACTACAGAATATCTGCGATTTCAATAACTTCGAACACTTAGCAAAACCGTGAATGGCCCAACGTGAAATAGATCTTTCTGTTATTTGCACCACGAGATATTGAAAATTAAATTGTAATGCAAAAGGTTAAATTCAACTGTTATATTTCATTAATAAATTTTATGAAAATTTAAGTAAAAACCTAAATTTTAATAAACTTGGAGTTAATAATATAAATAAATGAATTTCAATATTATACTTAGGATTGTGGCATTAATCGATAACCGAATTTTAATAGCTACGGTAAATATAACATATTAGTCTTGCAAAGATTTTGCAATCCAATTGCAAAGGAATTGAAAAAGACAGGAAAAAGCCTAGATTCCGATATTGCATCATGGACGGCAACAGGTGATGTAAAATACTGCGATTACTAATTAGGCTTTTCCTAACCATTTGCCATACTTTAAGAACAAAATGACGTGAATCGATAGAATTATGCGATACTATTATTTTTAAATGCAAAAAACATATCACAATTTATTTATTTTCATTATTATCTATTATAATATTATCGACTAGTAATATTGTCCGCGACGTAACGCGAACTTGGAACCGACCTGAACTTTACGTATAAGTATACAGCTATCCAACATTTTGTTGATTCGGCTAACCTAGAAGTTGTTTGACATTCGTTCATTTATTTAACTTAAACTATACGATTTATCAGTCTACTGTTTTTATATGTATGCACGAAAATAGTTATCGATAGAAGTCAGGGTCAATTAAACGTAGGACAGCAATAGGTGAGATTGAGTTTGGTTCCATCAGATTCGAGTCCCACCACGGAAAAAATGTAATGTAGTAAAATTAATCAATAATAAGTATTAGCCGATAATTATAACACATAATATATAAAAATAAAAAAATTATGATTGGTAGTTTTTGCATTTTAAAATAATAGTATCGCATATTTCTATCGATCCACGTCACTTTTTTTTCAAGGTATCACTAATGACTGGCAACAGCCTAACAGCTATCAAGAAGACAGTAAGTTGTATCATTCAGTGATATTCATTATGCAGTATGGGAATCGTGGCTTTTTCCAGTATTTTTTGATTTTTTTTGTAATTAGACCGCAACATCTTTGCAAGTCTATTTTTTTCTCTACGCGGGATATGATATAAGTAGTAACATCTGGATTACCTGCATTTAGCATAAGTTGGATATCATCACCTATTGCTGGTATTCCCACAGGATGTTTTTCATCGCACATTGTTTTGTGAGGTGGCGAGTCGCACTCTCCATCGCAAAAGTAACATGTTATTTGATTTTTTTCTATTAAATAAAATAAATTCAAAATATTATATATTATATTCGTCGAATTACAGCATAATTTGTTTAATCAATTATATATATAGATAGATCATTTTAGCAGTATTTTGCATTGTCTCGTGGATCTCAAGCAGCATACCTGATTTTAATCCGGGTGAAATCACTAGAACCACGAATAATATTTGCAAAATAGACGGTATTTTCGCCATGAATGTTACAAATCTCGAAAACTTTTTAAGTATACCAGAAAATCACTGATACGATGAATTGCAGAAAATGCGCAGAGAAAACTGAAGCAAAAGCGTTACTCGCATACAATATCTGAGGTCTATTTATTTCTATCGGCTAATTCGATCAATCACAATTGTTGCTTCACAGATTTCTTATCAATGTGATCCTTTTATCGATACAATTTTCAGGAAACAAATCACCTAAATAATTTTTGCCAGCAGTATTCTATACAACTTTTCAACATTTTTTTTGTCGAACCACGATACTCTTCTGACCAGTTTCAAAACTTTACCATCCAATTGTAGACAGCAAAGGAAAGCTATAATCATTTTGTCCTTGTTAAATCCCTTTCCACTTCCTACCATTATCTTATCTGCTTGCCCAAGTCTATCATATCGATCTCTATCTTGCTAGTCGCAGCAAAGTGATTATTTTCGAATACAATGAAGCATGCTGTGAAACTATTAGATATTACTGTAAGGGGTACTTGTATTGGGATCTGACATAGTTGAAGCGCTCCAAGCGGTAAAAAATGAAAGCAGAGGAAGCCCGGGTTTTACATTGATTCTTACGGATATTTTTCAATAAATTGCAATTTATTATTGAAAACCTTAAAACTTTTGAATTTGGGAGAAAAGTTTGTACAGATATTTTCCATCGAAATCATTATAACCCTCCTGTAATTTCAATAGACATTTAGACACTTAGGCTTTCATGCGCCATATTCGTTTTTTTATTTATCGATATATATAGACTCCGCCCACGTGTCAGATCCCAATACGTATATAAAATAGAATGTAAAAAAATTCTGATATCCGCCGAAGATAACTGACGACATTTGATATTATTAAAATTATCAGTTTATATAAAAAAAATTAATGAGTATTGTAAATTTAGCAAAAGTTCAACTGCTAATAAAATTTAGGCTTTTTAGTACCTATATAATAACCTTTTATACTTCAAAAGATAATATACTATTACCAGCATAGAATTTATCATTGAATAATAATTTTAATATACTGGAAAGAATTACGCATTTTTACATTAACCTTTCACAATTGTTAACAGAATCCTTCATATTAACAATAGAGAGTAACAACCGAAAACGCATTTCAATGATACAGTGTTATTTTGCATTCAATTTTAAACTTACTCTAATATTTTAGTGATATCGTGAATTGCTCATTCTATAAAATAGTCAGATTTTCGAAAAAATAATTGTTTTTTTTATAATATTTTACATGTATTATACAAATATTTTTGTTAGTTAAATCATGTCAAGATAAAAACATAATTCAATATTTTGTAACTTTTAATTCTTGAAAGAAAAAATCATTCAATTTTAAAGTCAATTGATTAAATTTCGAATCTTTATTATGATTAAATTTTTCGTACCAAAACTCGCCCTGCACTTATAGAAAATGAAAATAATATAAAAATGTTTCACCAATATTCATGCAGTTATGTATGCCGTTTTCCACGATGAAGCAGCAGCAATGATTAAGTATTTATTCAATAAATTGCAAAAGTCATTTTTACATTTGTATAGCAGCATTACAATTATTGATAAACTATGGATTACATAGAATTTGGTTTAAATTCTGGAAAATATAAGGATGGTTACAGGTACAAATATCATAGCTAATGTAATTTTGATCGAGCCTGCTGCATTGCACATGTCAGTTTTGCACACATGACATAGACTAGGATCCAAATGACTGCACGTTTGCTGCACAGATGATTCATCTGCGCAACCCTTTGTAACGACATCCTGGTTGTTTGCTGTTAAACAAAAGTAAAATTAGTTTCATTAGTTAAGAAATCAGTAGATAAATTCATGGTAACATTAACAATCATGAATCCCTTTTTCTTATTCAGCAGAGAAAATTATTGATTAAAGTATTATATATACACTATGGTTATTATTTTTAAATCCTACAATTTAAATTCTATTTAAAGCAATGATGGCAAGACGCTGATAAGAACAATTGAAAAATTATAATATTTTAAAGCTATTGGGTTTGCTGAATGGTTAGAATATTGTTAAAATACTATAACAAAGCAAACACTTACCATCTTTAGTAATATACTTGTAGCAAACATACTCAGTATCTTGTGTTGCTGCCTGTCTAGATAGGTTTATAATTGAATTTCGATCTCCATTCCCTTCATTTCCTGTGATAAGGTTAAGAAATTTTAATTGAACAATTATATTTTATCGACGAGTTTTATTAAAAGTTAAGAAAATTCTTAACTCTTAATAAACATGGAACTACTAAAAATGTATAAAATTTAATTTTCAAGAGAAGCATAATATCATAGTTTCCCGATTTAGGAGCATATGGGTTTGTCATGCTCGTGTGTGTGTCTCTAATTAATCAGTTTTATTTTATGATAAAGTTAAGCGCTAAACGTCGTATTTTATTAACGATACCTTAGAAGTTGTCTCAACAGAGGTAATATTGATGGTATATGATTGCAAAAGCAAAAGTACTCTTAATATAAAAAAATCATTAAAAATTTTATAAATATAATATTTTTGTCTCGATTATATTCGACATCCAGTGCTTCTCCTGAACCATCAAATATTATTTGAAAACTTAACAATGACAAATGATTGATCCTCAATAAATGTGTTAAATGATATATTTGAGATGTCGAGTAGCAAAACTCAGAATAAATTTCACTTAAGGTTTAATAGTTTTTCCTTTAAAACTCCACATTCTAGGGACTATGTCTTCAAAAACTAAGCGTAATTTTACCAAAATCCTTTTATATATCCATAGATTGATAAAAAAGTTCCGAATTTTCAAATAAATAATAATTTTTTGTTTATAATTTAAAACAACGAGTTTTTTCAATTTGACGCCTGATCTCGAAAAATAAAAGATTGATTACCTGAATCTAACGTTGATTTGGGAGTATCAGCTATTATTACGTGACCCGTAGTATAAGTTCCATTGCACCAGATTTCTTTAGTTGGCGATGTACACTGTACAGCGCACAAGTGGCACTTTATTTGACTTTTTGCTATGTAATGAAATAAAGCCTAAATATTATAATTATATTTCTATAGAATCACAGAATCATGCTTTGAATCAATCCAATAAAAATAGATCACTTTATAGAAGAATTTTGCGTTATCTCGTGGATTTCCAACAACATACCTGATTCTAACCCGGGTAAAATCATTAGTCCCAAAAATACAAAGTGAAAAATAGGTAATATCTTTGCCATGATTATTACAAATTTGAAAAATTTTTTCGGAATGGAGCAGAACCTTAATGATATAATGGATTGCAGGAAAGGCGTTGGAGGACTGAGGCGAAAGTACCACTCCCAGATAGTCCGAGGTCTATTTATCCCTTCCTGCTAATCCGATAAACCGCAGTTATTGCAACCTAGACCTCTTATCAATGTTATCCTCTAGTTGATAAAATTTTCAAGAAAACACCCTTATCTGAATTTTTCGCCAATGGCACTCCACGATACTTTCTAACGATTTTTGATTATGTCACAAAACCTTTCTGGACAGTATAATGAGCCTGACTATCCGACCATAGACAATAATGACAAGCTGCAGAAATTTGGCCTTTCTTAAATCCTATTTCCACCTCCTACCTTTACTGATGGATTTTTGGATTAGAAATAGAGCGTGGTTGTTTTATATTATATTATGTTTTATTTTTATGTATTTTAAAGTAATAAACACTCTTTTTTATACATTACACGGACTACACCTTTCAACATCGGGACTCTTTTGAGTTCCCTTCCTTCTCGACTTTTTACAAAAAACTAACTTCTTTTCAACTTCCACTTATTCTTTTGTACGTTGCGCATGCGCCCAAGTCCATTGCTATAGAACGCAGCAGTGCTACCACCAGAACTGAGATTATTATCAACATTTACTTATAGGCCCGAATTTATGAACGAAACTTAAGCATAGCACGGTCTTAGCTAAGATCAATTGTCTCACTTTAACCTTCAATGCAATGCTAAGTTCGGTCTTCGTTTTAAGTAATTTCTAAGCTGAAATTCGAGCCTTACCCTTATTTTATTTTTCCAGGTTTATCGTACCGATTTCTGTCGCGCATACCACAGTAATGTGATGATTCTCAAATACAATGAAAGTATTCAAGTATTAGCTATCGCTGATAAGGGATACTTTGTATCTGATATGAAATAATTTAAAAAATTAAATCCTGATATCTGTTGAAGCTAGATAAGGATATCTAGAAGTGTTAAAAATATAAAGTCATCAAAAACGGAATTTGTGGAAAGCTAGATGAATTAAATTCAAATTCTAAATATTAAATTATGTGACATAAAATATATATCTGAAGCGTTAAGGTGGTTCTTGTCGATTTGCGAAAACTTCATATAATTATCAAAAAAATTTGTTGTTTTCCGAACTTTAAAGAATATGATACATTTTTGTCGACGCAGATTATCAAAGAAATTTTAAAGAAAAAATTACTTGAAAAGTCTGATCTTAACTATAGCTCTTTAGGAGATGACGCGACTCTAACTTGCATCATTTAGATTGCATTTCAACAAAACTGTAGACTAAACAAAAAACCAAGGTATTAAAGTACGATTTTCGTACATTTAAATGGCACAAAGAAGTGTGGGTAGCCGAACTGAATATAAAGATATTAATTGTGAAAAGAAAATGTAGTTCTTGCAGTGGATTCAGATCGTACTAGTCAGACATACAATATTTTTAAATTAAACTACTGTTTAATAATTCGAAAATTAATGGTAAATTATCAAATAATAGTGTTGAAACCGAATCTAAAGAATATATTTCATTTTTATACTTGCATAAAATATGTCTGACTTATATACGTTCTAAGTCCATTTCAATATCTACTTTAATAGTTTAAAAATATATATTTCTATAATTATAAACTGATATTGAAGGGACTATATATAGAAATAATTAAGAAAGCTTTTTTAATAGTTTTTTACAAGACACTATAGTAGAACTTGCGTATATGTTTGTTATAATGCTTACGTCATCACCTATCACGTTACACTTACTCGCTTTTCGCTATAAGCTGCTATCTCCACTTCACCTCCATTCAAATAAGGGATCGTTTATTCACCTACATACTCAACGCGACTCTCCCTACCATTGCAAAACTCAGTTTCTCAAACCACACGTGCACATCTTTACTTTCAATCTATACGCGCTTAAGCAATACGAACATTATTCTCTTTTTACCACACAATGACACATATACCTGTTAATCTTGTGTAATCGTTTGACAATTCATTGATGTTCAACACAGAAATTATTGGAGTAAATACATACGCTTTCAGTGAAGTTTATCATATCCCACACCTCTGTCTTTATTTCATTACAGTTTTTCATGCTTGCCATAGTCATCAATCGATTAAAATTAATTAAAATAGAATTTTTTATTGTTTCTACACATTAATATACGAGCGATATAACTTTTTAATATAAATACACTCTAGTTTTTATATAATATAAAATATAAAAATTAAACGTCAAATTTATGGCGTTTGCACGATGAAGCAGTAATAGTGTAGGTTAACTATTTATTTAATAAGTTAAAAAAGTAATCATTATACTTTGAGAAACTGAATCAATATTCATATACCGTTTAGTACTTCAAATTAGGTGGTAAATTCTAAAAAACATAATGATAGCTATAGGCACAAGTATCATAGCTGATTTGAATTTAATCGAACCTGCTTGATTGCAAAAATTAATTTCGTACAGAACAGTATACTTAGGATCGTAATGATCAGTAGGTGTCGTACATAAGCTTTTTCGTCCACAACCTTTTCCAAAGTAATCTAGATTTGTTTCTGTGAAAAGTAAACATTATTTATATTGACTAAGGAATCATTTAATATATTCATGACAACATTGATCAGATAGAATTTTTGTATCCTATTAGACAAACATAATTACAGTTAGTTGACGAATACGTCCTGATGTTATTTATTAATCAAATAAGTTGACTAACGTTGTCAAGATTTTAATAAAATCATTCAATAACGACGAAACTATTGTCTCTACTAAATAATGCTATTTTATTATCTTGTAATGCTATAATATAACAAAGCAAACGCTTACCATTCATAGTGTTATAAGTATAAGCATATTTGAAGCAAGCAAACGGATCGTCATTTCTTAGTTCTCTAAATTGATTTATATTTGAATCTGAAGTTTGGCTAGGGTCACTAGAAATCTCATCTACGCCATTACCTATAATAAAATTTTAAAACATGAAAAAGAACCAATATATCACAGTGGAGAATTTCGGCAGTGGCTGAGCTCTGATTAATTCCCTTTCATATTATTGTTTAAGTCTTGCTAAAGTGTTTTTATATACAGTAGAAGTAGCTGATGAATTACCTTTTAAGTGGTCCGAAAATGGGTCTATAGTTCCACGAGGAAAAGTTTCATTGCACGTTGTTATTCGAACTGATCGTGAACAATCTTTATCACAATAATAGCATTTTATTTCATTTTGTGCTATTCAACAAAATAAAATTTAGATATTAGATGTTTCATTCCTCATATCACAATTCTATATTGCAGATAAATAAATTATTGTATATACGATAAATCATTTTAGCTTTATTTTACATTAGCATGCAGATCTCAAACATATTCACTACCTGCTTTAAATCGAGGTAAAATCACCAGAACCACGAAGATCAGTTGTAAAACTGGCCATATTGTCGACATATTTGATGCAGATTTCGAAAACTCTTTAGCCGTATAGTATATAATAGTAGGAAAATACACATCAGATGAAGTCCATGAAATATGATCACAGAGGCAGAAGTGTAGCACTTATATATATATAATATCCTGTCTGTATCTATTTCTACCTGCTTGTCCGATAAGCCGCACACAGATATTATAAACTTCATCTCTAATCTGCACAATCGCTTCGGGATTAAGAATTCAGTGAAAAAATCTTATCGTATTTATGCAGCAAACCATTATCCCTAAGGCTTTTCGGTGTGACCACGATTAGTCATTAATGGTGAAATTTTTAAAAAATTTTACGGCACAGTAGGAAAAGATAAGTTGTATGAATTTCTGAAAATGCGTAGGAGCATGCATGCAAAATTCCTGTTCCCAGGTTACATTTAGGATCTATTTATATCTATCTGCCGGATCCAAAAACCTCATGCAGTTATTGCAGCCTATACCTCTTTTCAATACGGTCACCTTGAAGATTAAAATTCCGGGAAAAAAACTCTTATCTAAACTGTCTCAACTACGAAACTTTACTATTTTTCAAAATTTTCCAATTGTACTGTCAACTCTTCTGATCAGCTTCAAATCCTGATTATCGAAACATGGGACAGTAACGAAAAGTTCTGATGCAATTTTCTTCCCCTTCTTAAAACTGTTTCTCCCATTCTACCTTTATTCTTATCCATTTGTACAGGTTTATCGTACCGATTTATTTGATGTATATAATATAACAATGTGTAATTAATTACAAATACAATGAAAGTGCGAGAACATCAGGTATCGCTGATAGAGGATGCTTGTGTTCTAAGAAATACATTGGATAAATTTATTGATATATCTATATCTAAGATCGCTTCTGAAATAGTAGAGCTAAAAATACCAAATCATTGGAGACTCAATTCGTGGAAATCTATTTGAGTTGGATTAAAGATTTCAAGTATTAAATCGTTTAGAATGGATATCCTAAGGATATTTAATACAAGAGTTTGTTTCTTATTCTTGCACTGAGAGAGTAAGATAATAAGGGGAATGAGTAGAAAAATCTAAAGAGCCTTTCTCGACATTTTTTTATATACTGGAAAATTACAGAATGTTCAGCCTGGGTTTACACATACTTACGACTTCTTCTCTTTGTCTCTCCTTCTCCTAATTCGTTTACTCTTCTTGACTTTAGCGTCTATTTCCACTTGCACCATCTTCAAAGGAGTCGTACGTATTCACATAACTCTTCCTGTACTGTGGCAAAACTCAACCTCTTCCAATATGTACACATCATTATTCTCAGGTTACACCTCTTGCCAGTAAAAGGTATTATCGCTAAGATTCCTAGACAACTGTTCTTTACAATCTATTGACGCGTTCTTTCTTAGGAAATGATCAAATCTTTAAAACTTTCGCTATTTTTATAAATTGCTTTACATAAGATATGATCAAATTAATACTCACAACCAAACTGTATTATCGTTTCAGAGAACGTGGCGATCCTTATTTGTAATGCATTTACTTTTACTTTCCGTTATAATTTCAAACGCTATATTTATGATTATAATTATAAATTATAGTTTTCTCGATATGCGAATTATATTTTGCGAAGAAAATAGGGGGGGACGATGAGTTAAAAATATTGATTATGTTTCGCTATTCTAAATAAAATATCTACTGCACTTTCACTTTTTGATTTTCTTACCTCGATTTTAAAACTGATTAATATTTAATTTAGAAGATCTATGCCTATGCATTATGTACAAGTAATAAACAAACGATACAAAGTTAACGATCGTGCAAATTAATTTATATTATAAATATTTATATATGAAATAGTATAAGTATTTTACAAAATAATATATTACATTATTTTCAACTTCTTTCAACTGCGACAAATCTAATGCACATTTTACAATTATTTGGAAAAATAATAATCATTACACTAGTTTGTCATAAAAATTATTTGTAATACTGATACGAAGTGTTTAAAATTGACTATAATTGTATACTAACTTTTATTAAATATAACGACAGCTATGGGTATAAGTATCATAGCTAAAGAGAATTTAATCAAACCTGCTGCATTACAATAATCACTTAAGCAAATAGGGCATTTTTTAGCCTTCGTAGTTTGGCAGATATATAACACGCTAGACCTGACTCCGCAACCCTTGAAAACATGTTCCTTGTTGGGTTCTGCACAAACAAACATTATTTCCATCAGCTAAGAAATTATTGAATATAATCACGATAAAGCATACTAATTTAAATTTTATTTCACCTAATATGCATCTAAGTAGATTCATTATAATATCTTTAATGTATATTGATAGATTTAAGCAGAAACAATGTTATTGTTAACCGAGCAGTACCTATCGTTGTTATTGATTAAAAACTTTGCACACACAATTTAAACCGTGATAATAAAATTTTAAGAAGAATCACTCAATAGTTGTACAACTGTTGTCTGTTCCAAATGCCACTAATATTATCTGTTACCAAAGTAAATGCTTACCTGAATCCTCCACGCTGTAACAAACAAACGGATCGTCATCTAAGCGCGTTTGCTTATTATCTGCAATCAATGTAAAAAAATAACACGCGTTTATCGGTGGGTTAATCGCATTAGGTACAATAATTTGTTTAACCATTCGATTTAGAAAACGATTAACAACAGATATTCCCATATTATGCTACATTTTCCATATTTTCCAAATATAAATGTATAAGAATTAAATGATAACAAATAATTATGAAAATTAATAGGTTCCACACACAAAATAATCAATTTCATACCAAATGAATGGTAGATGATCAAAAATGAATAAAATTCAATATTACATTCGAAAGATGATAGCTACAGCACTTTAGTCGAGTTACAGTGTTACCACAAATGGGTTAACCTAATCTAACATTTCCAATGCCGTTCATATACCTCTTACAAATTAGTGCAACTGTTTAATTTACAATTGTTTTTTTTTTACGCAAGATGCTAAGAAGGAAGCATGAATAAATAAAAAATTCGAATAGTATAAGGTGCCTAATAAGAGCTTTTAAAATCGTTTTAATAAAAAATCGATACTTTAAAAATACCAAACCTGTTGTGCTATTGTATACATATAAGCCAGTGCTGTAGCTGAGAGTCTTAGTATGGTAGATGATCCATCTCTGACGATGATAAATATAATATTTGTAAAATAAAACAGTTATACATACCCGCATTGAATAGTCCAGAGAAACTGTCATTGCACGCGATCTTTTTGTTAAGTGGACTTTCACACTGCTTATCGCAATAGTAACACTTAATTTCGTTTTCTGCTGTATAACAAAAAAAAACACAAGTATTACTCATTATATATTCATCGAATCACAGCACCATATGTTAGTTTAATAAGTTGTAGAATAAGTTAGTTGCGTTATCTAGTGGATGTCGAGCACCCTACCTGCGTTTAATCCAGGTAAAATCACTAAAATCACGAATACCAGTTGTAAAATCATCAATATCTTCGTCATGATTGGTGAACATTTTGACATTTCTTTGGGCGTAGCCGCAGTACGAATTTAAGGGAAGGCGTACGAGTACCGAGGCAAAATGTCGTTCTCAGATAATATCCAGGTCTATTTATTTCTACCTGACGGTCCGATAAGCCGCAGCTATTGCAATCTAGACCTCTTATCAATAAAATCCCCTTGAAGTTTAAAATTTCAGGAAAAAATTCTTATATAAACCGCATAGCCAACAGCACTTTGCTGTTTTCCAACGTTTTTTGGTTGTATCGTAAAACTCTCCTGGCCAGTTTCAAATCCTAATTTCCCGTACATGAATATTAGAACACATTAAACATTTTGACCTTCTTAAACCCTTTACCCTATTTTGCCTTTCTCTTTCGGTTTATTCTACTAAAACAGCAATGTGATTATTAACGATCACAATCAAATATAGTACGAAATAAAATATGCAACTAATTAAAGGCGTTTTAAAAATTTTTTGAGAAAATATTAATTTTCGTCAATTTAATGAAAACTCGAAGACGAAGAACCGTGAAAAGTGTGTAAATTGGATTAAGTTCTTATATATAGCATATGCCATGTGTATGAGTGTAAGTGTAATTAAATTTGATAACGGTATGTTTTTATAATGAAAATGAAAGTTAAGATAACTTAATAGGTAGAAAAATCTAATGAGATTTTTTTATATATTCTGCTATACTAAGTTAGTATTAATGCGATTTACTCGTCTTATATATATATATATATATATATATTAAAGATATTACACATCAACTACTCTGATTCATAGTTACATATATATATATATATATATATATATTGCACATCTGCTTCTATTCCTGCATCTCCTTCAAAGGACTGTTTATTCCTCTTTATACTTACATAACTCTCCCTGCACTTGTAAAAATACAGTCTCCATATGAATACGTGTCGTATAGTTATTTCCAGTTTATATATATATACTTCTTGACGTAACAGATATTACGCGCTACACGTCCTGTACAATATGACTGACAGAGCATTGACATTTTTCAACAATTATCACAATATTAAATCTATTTGATTTTCTATTATATCTCTTTCAATTCAACCATCCTCTTTTAATAGAATAATTATTGAAACCATGTTATATTATTTCAAATATCGGTAAAGTAGATATTTTCTCAACAACATTCTACTTAACCAACCCTTATTTTTACCGTAGACATACTTTAAAAGTTTATTTTCTCCATAAGAGAAATTATTTAAAAATTATGAATTCTCATAATATTCATATTATTAACAAAATTTCGTTTTATAAACGTTTATTTTAAGACTTTTAGAATTTTCTAATCTTAATTACTTTATAAATTTTAAAGAGAAAATGATTCTTTTTTTATTTGTTGATTCTTATAATCCTTTTAACTTATTTGTAGATAAGAATGTAATAGTTTAAGAATGTTTTTATTAGTCAAATACCCTAAATTATAAAGATTCTTATCATATAATTATTAGATTTGAAAAATCAGTTTTTTAATTTTAAAACAAAGGAATGAAGTTATTTAATTGTATGATATTTATATTTGTAATATTTCTTTCACTTATAATTGCGGTTATAACTTCATAAGATTATATTATTAACTATATGTTATAGTTGTCCGCGGTATAATTTAGAAGGGAGGAGAGGAAGATTAGTCGAAAATGTATTATTCTCCCACTAAATAAATCATTTAAAAATTGTCCAAATCACGTGTCTTCTTACCTCGTACTATCAGATCCTACAAGTTATTAACATGATTTGCAGTATAACTGTGCAGTATTTAATTAATATACAAGTGATACAATGGTAAAAAATTGTACAAATGATTTAGTATAAATATTTATATATTATATATAATAGAATTATCTTCGACGTTTCGTATAATGAAACAACAGCAATGATTAATTATTTATTAAAAACATTACAAAATTAATTATTACATTTGCATTGCATGAGAAACATTTGTAATATTGAACTCTTCATAGTGAAGTGTAATTGTATGCTAATATGTTTTAGTAAATATAACGACGGCTATGGGTAAAAGTATCATAGCAAAACTGTATTTAATCGAGCCTGCCGCGTTACAAAGATCAGTTTCGCAAATAAAACATTGGTTTAAGTTTCCTTCACTGCAAGAATGCTCTATCTCACTTTTTAAATCACAGCCCTTATGAACGACTGGCTGGTTATTTTCTGCAAAAAGAATATGATACGTATATATCAAACAAGAAATCATAGAAAATATTGGTAACAATCGTTAATTTAGATTCCGTTATACCTACAGTAAATATATTTATTATCTTGATTTTAATAGTACCATTCAGCAAACATAATTGTTCATTTAGCTATATGTTATTTTTGTTACCAAAGTTAGCAAAAATTTAGTAAGAATTTTCGAACAATTACGCAACTGTTTTTTTCGCTGTATGCTACCATTATTATTTACATAGCATATTATTTAATAAAGCAAGCACTTACCTGTACCAAGAATATTGTAACAAACATATGGTTCGTCATCTGTTAGTGTCTGCTTAGTCCATGATATCTTTACATCCCGCTTTTTAGGTTTAGTATCTTCATCTGGAACTGAAATAAGATTAAACTGCTTTAAAATAATATTTTAATTGAGCTACAGTTGTACAAAATTTTATAAAAACTTGAATGAAAAGTTTAAGATCTTAAGAAAAACCCGTAGTTTTTAAAACAAAAAAATTCAATATTGAATTTATAAGTTTACCATTTTTAAGATTATTAAACAATTCACTTCAAGCATCGGTATTTGTATGTGTAACAGAGAATGATAATGTATCTGTAGCAGTGATGATTGATTGATAAGTGTCTCATTTTTTATCTGTTGTAGTGCTAGTTTCTTGATCTACATAACAATTTCTGATGTAATATCTATAGTAAAGATATTTAGTTCACCTTCGTCAGTTGGGATAGTTATTTCTGTTGTAGTTGAGGTAGTTGATTTTTCGGTAGATTTCGTAGTTGGTGCTTCGGTAGATTTCGTAGTTGGTGCTTTGGTAGATGTGGTAGTTGGTGCTTCGGTAGATTTCGTAGTTGGTGCTTTGGTAGATGTGGTAGTTGGTGCTTCGGTAGATGTGGTAGTTGATTTTTCGGTAGATGTGGTAGTTGGTGCTTTGGTAGATGTGGTAGTTGGTGCTTCGGTAGATGTGGTAGTTGATTTTTCGGTAGATGTGGTAGTTGGTGCTTTGGTAGATGTGGTAGTTGGTGCTTCGGTAGATTTCGTAGTTGGTGCTTTGGTAGATGTGGTAGTTGGTGCTTCGGTAGATGTGGTAGTTGATTTTTCGGTAGATGTGGTAGTTGGTGCTTCGGTAGATGTGGTAGTTGATTTTTCGGTAGATGTGGTAGTTGGTGCTTTGGTAGATGTGGTAGTTGGTGCTTCGGTAGATGACGTAGTTGGTATTTGAGTAGTTGGGGTACTGGATCCATCCGAAACTGTGGTATCCGAAGATGGTGAGGTACTACCAACGGTTGTCGGGTGAAGGGTAGGAAGTGTTGGTGTAGCTTCCGTAGGAGCAGGCACAGTAGGGCACGTTACTTTTTCAATTTGCGATTTACATACCCCATCGCAATAGTAGCATGTTATTTTTTTATGTTCTGAACAAAAAGAAAAATATTACACAACATATACATCAAATCACAGTTCGCTATATGTTTTAGACTAATTATAGGATACATCACTTTAGTTTTATATTGCTTTATCTCTTATTCCCGAACGCCCTACCTGATTTCAATCCAGGTGAAATCACTAAAATCACAAAGATTACTTGTAAAATTGACAGTATTTTCACCATGATTGGTGACAATTTCGAAAACTTTTTCGTCGTAGTAAAAAATAAGAAACTGAATAATTGGCAGGGAGGATGTAGGAGCACAGAGGCAGAAGTGTCGCTCTCGGATAATATCCAAAGTCTATTTATTCCTACCTGCTGCTCTGATAAACTGCGGTTATTGCAGCCTAGACCTCTAATCAATATAATCACTTTGGTGATTAAGATTTCAGTAGAAAAAGCTCTTATCTAAACTGTGCCTCGCCAGCAGTACTCTGCAAATCCCCGGCGTTTTTCGGGGCTGTCACGAAACTCTTCTCACCAGTTATATACAAACCCTGAATATCGAACGATGCACAAACTGCAAATATCATTTACCTTCTCGAATGAAATGGAGTAATTTCTTTGCTCCCTCCTACTTTTCTTCCATATTATATATTTTTGTCCACTTTATCGTAACGATCAATCATAACTGCAAAATGTGATAATTCTCGGCTGCAAGCAAAGAGTGCATAAAAAATATAGCATTGATAAGAAGAGCTCGAGTCGTGCAATAATATCTGGAATATATAAAAATAATTCTCATTTCCGTTGGTGATAACCAACGAGTTTTTATTTTTCGAACGAAAACTAAAGAAATTTCCGGTAAATTCAGCCAGGAGCGTTAGAAGCACAAATTCGAAGCGGAAACTCGAAAGCGAAAATTCATGGAAAGTTGGAGGAATTGGATCAAATCCTCGTAAAATACATATTGGATGAGTGTAATTAATTTTAAGAGTATGTTTTTATAGGGAATTTCAGAGCTAGGGGAGAAAAGTAGAGAGATTTCTCGTACAATTCTAAGAGAGGTTCTCTTGACACTCTTCTACTGGGTTCTTATTAGCGGAATTTGCCTGGTCTTATGTACATACGGCGTCGCCTCCTCTTATTCTTATTCTATTTGCCGTCAGCATCCTGGAATGCGGTTGTTCCACTCTCGACCAACGTGAGAGAGCAACCTGCGCAGACTGTGTATACTGGCAGAGCCACGCGTGATAACCCACATGCAACTCGCACAGACACACCTGCACCGAGCAGAAGCCATGATCATATTAAATAATAATAAAATTCGAACCTGTAACTTTGCCATCCTGGAATGTAGATTATTTATAAACCAGAAAACAAAACCCTTGTAAAATATTAATAAAAAAAAAAATAACTCTTACAAGGCAGTAATTAACGTTCAGCGATAATTAATCGCATGCGTCATTATATTGAAGCAGGGTAAAAGATCAAAAACTGCAAGAGTAGTTATGGAGATTTTATTGATTTAGTTTAGTTCTAAACGATTCATTATCTTTATTTAATTAATATCTTGCGAAGTTACTATCAGTGATAAAAGTTTACTCTTGTCACCCCCTTATCAATCCTACCGATTTGAAATCTTTCCTAGTACAATTCCAGATTACATTTTTATACTTTTATTATAAAAACAAGAGTAGCGTTATATAATAGGTTAGTGAAAAATCCAATGAGGCACGTGTCAGAGAGATTTATAAACCTTTCATGATTTAGCCTTCTTTCCTTGGCTGTAGACACTAAATCTCATGAAACTCCGAGATCCTGGATCAAGGAAAAAGGTGAGAGTGATCGAGAAACGCGAGAGAAGAATCCGATAGGATCTTAGGGGTACTCGAGGTTCGATCTGTATCATGGAAGTAGGCTGCTACGTATTTGGCGCTTCGTGTATTCATCGTCGATCTCGTGAAGATCCGGTGGATCCGTGAAACCACTGTCCTCGTACCGAGTGCATCGGGATCCTGGGGACCGCGGCTGGTGCATCGTATGTACCGGATGTATACTAATGTGCAGAATAAATTTCAGCTTATTAGAAAAATTCAGGAAATCCAAAAAAATTGGAATAAAATAATGAAAATTAAAAAAAACCTTGCACATCTTGATGGACTTCTAGTTTCTAATGGTTCTTCGTATCTTCGAGATAACATGGTGAGGTCACGATGGGCTGCTACCATTTTTTGCAGCCTCGCTGTTAATTCGTAATCAGGTGTGCAAATCGGTTCGGATAGCAATTTTGCCACCGAAACTCTGAAGCTTTGCAGCTGAAATGATAGAATGGATTTGGTGAAATTATGGTATATGAGGGAAAAAACTGTGAAAGTGAGTGTGAATACCTGTGACTCTCTCTTGGTAACCTCGGCTAGATTTTGTTTGACTTGCGCGAGCTCGTCCCTGAGCAGCTGAAGAGAATGATCGTTTATCGATCTTTCCTGCTCGGAGGTTTCGGCCGTCGATCTTAGCTGATCCCTCAGCATCGTCATCTTACGATTGTATCTCGTCCTCAGCATCTCGTTCTCCACCAAACGCTTCTGCAACTCCTCTATTTTCCTACTTCTCTCCAGTGCCATTATCTAATTAAAACGCCCATCGTTAGATCGGAACGTACAACGTCCATTTAACTCAACATTAATTACCCAATTTTATCATATTATTTAATTATCCAACCTTATAATCAGCTGCTTCCGTTAATTGAGCGCTCAGCTCGTGATTTCTCGCCTTCTCCTCCGTCAGCTGAGACTGCAAGCGATCTATTTGCTTTGTCATTTTCTTAACCCTAAAAATTCAACGATTCGAACAAACGTTGTTTTACGATTGTTGTGTCAGATTCCAAGTTTCAATGCTGAGATTGTTGAGGAATAATAAAAGTTTTATTGTGTACAATCTTCTTACCGGAGATTCGCCTCGTCCCTTTCACTTTGCAGCATCGATTTTATCCTGACGCTCTCCTCTTGCAAGGATAGCTTTCTGCGAAGAAGATCCAAGTGAAGATCTCGACGTTGCAATTGCTCGCGTAAAGTTCTGATACGCCTCTGCAGTTGATAGACCACGGTCGTCTGAGAAATGTGAAAAAAAATTCTCCTTTAAAAGAAGAAGAAGAATAAAATGTGGAAAATAATACTAAATTTACTCGTGTTAACAGTGAAAAAAGAAAATGTGACTATATTCTAAATGCTAAATGTGATATTTTGGAGAGGAAGGGGGAATGTGGGAAAGCTCTAGAAGCTCTACGATTGATATTATCGTGCCTCGATCTTACTTCTTTCAGGTAGGGAAGCTCGTGGAAGGATCGCTCGCGCTGAATCCTTGGTAAGAACGTATAGCTGCAACAGGCGAGCTGTGGGATTTTCGCAGGATTTTCAGGATCGTACAGGAAGAAGACGAATTATTAACCAGTTCATTGATCATCACGATAATTTTCACACGTAGAAGATAGTTCTTTTAATATTTCTTAATTGAACGCATGATTATCGATGAACCAATTGTACAAATTTGAGATTTCGCAAGTTTTAGAATGGAATGAATTATACTGCACTTTATCGGCCAATTTATCCGTCTCCAGTCGTGCCAGCTGCTCGGCTCTAACCAGAAGCGACTCCGTTTGAAGATCCACGCCAATTTCTTGAGAAATTTCGTCGACTTGCATCACCTTGGCAAGTCGCTCCAGGAACGTTGAAAACTGAAAATCCATCGGGATCAAACTCGTACGTACTACAATTAACTCTGTATTGTTGTCGTTTTATTTATTTTTTTCAACTAATTTAATTCCTATATATTTACAATGTGCTTGTCCCTTCTCAAAGATTCCTTGATAATTTCGCAATTGGACAGCTCCGACTCGATCTTCCTGATCTTCGCCTCCATACTCGATCTCTCCTCTTCGAGATTTCGAACTTTCATTATTGTCGACTCCAGCATCTCACTCTGCCTATTCGACGAATCCGTCGAAGCGTTGACTTTCTCTCGCAGAGATTGAATTTTCTATTTGCAAACAGAAAAAATAATATATTCGACGATTCTCCTGTCCCTTGTTGCTGAAATCAGCAAGCTACCGTTTTCGTGTCATTGACTCCTTTCGATATACGTACGAGCGACTGGTCCTTGTTCTCGTCGAGAATCTCCCTGATCCTGTCCTTGATGGAGCTTTCGTGAGACTCGACGAATCTATTCGGAGTGCTGACGAGTATCGACAGGGATTCCAGGAAGTGGCGTAGCTCGTTCTTCAAGGTCTGAGCCTTGTCCTCGCGAATCTTCAGTTCCTCTATCGAGTTCAAAGTCAATATTTATTTTTTATTATAATTTATTTTCGCTATATATAGCGCTACCTCTCAAGTGGCAAATCAGACTCTCCTGATTGGTCAGATTTCCAGTAACACTGTTGATGGTTTTATTCGCGTTTATCAGTTTGTCCCTCAGGCTGATCGTATCCCTCTCACTCGCTCGACATTGCATTTGCAGGCACTCCTTTTCCTTAAAAATTCACTTACTTTGCTTAATCTACCACGATATCGTTAACATCACCACGATCATCGCCATTATTGCTGAGATATTTAGAATTTCACCTGTCTCAAACGATCCAGATCGAGCAGATTATCAGCGACCTGCTTCTGCAATTGTTCTTTCTCCGTTAGAGCCCGATCCAGGGCATCCTTGCATTTTCTAAGATCACCCTCGTTGCTGCTCAGCTGGTTCTCCACGTGACTCGTCTTCATCTGCAGATGATTCGCTTCTTGCACTAGCTCTTCCGCTTTGTGAATCACCACTTCCGGAGTGTGCTGAGCACTCTCGCAAGTTTCCACGCTTAGAACGTGCGCCAGTCTTCTCACGAAGTCCTAAAACCCAAATAGAAGTCTTATTTGTTTTAATCAAGTTAACGCATTGTTTATGTACTATATATATATTTTTTCTGAAATACCTGAAGACTCAAACGCGCCCTTTCCCTTGACTGAATCTCCTCCGAAATATTGCATTCTAATTGTCGTATTTTTTTCTCGTACTCCCTAGCTTTCTCCTCGTGATATTTAATATCGCGCTCTAAGCCTTGTATCGTGATCTCGGATCTTCCTTGGGACGCGTAAAGGCTCCTCTCTCTCTCTTCCAACTCCTAAAAGCAACAAAATAATCCTCTCCATTATTCCCTCTGAATAGCCTGTCATTTTTTCAAAATTATCTCAATTTTTTATATGTACAGGGTGCACCGTACAAAACGCGACAGAGACCGAGGGACGCATCGAACATGTTCTCTACAGGTCGATTGTAATCAGTGGGAGTAAGAATCATTTTGGTGATTCGTTGCCTCTCTCTCTCTCTTCATCTTTGGAACTACAGTAAAGAAATTCGATAGTACAATATTTTGCTCAATTAAAATGGAGCAATAACTTCTGGATTAACTTAAATAATATGCACCCTCTATTGAGTTATAGAAAAGGTATATTAGAAGATTCGTTAACGAATCTCTCGCCGTCACCTGTATGCGCTGCTTCAAACTTGAAATGACGGAATTTTGTCTAGCCGCCTGCTCGCGAAGTTGGTCGGCCTCCAGTTGAACGTCGATGATTCTCTGTTCACGAGATCTCACCACGCTTTTCATCTCTTGCAGCTGAATCGAGAAAACTCAACGTGAGGGAATGCTAAAATTTTCTACTTTCCTGCAAATCCTTACCTCGGTCATTAACCTGTCCCGTTTGTACTCGAGGGCAGCCAATTCGCTCCTCAAAGTCGTCGTTAAATCGTGAGTCATCGCGTCTCCCGATCCCACCTTCAATCATTCCACTTTCCATTTTAGATGTCACAGTGAAAACACACGTGTCTCACTCCCCTCGCAAATATGTCAATAAAAATTAATCATTCGTGATCGATTAATTTATCATATCAAATTCATCGCTTCCTCCGTATACTTTCGTGTGTACTATATATATATATATAAATTACTGACCGTCTAAATCAATCTCCAATTCTATACCAGCGAAACCGCGAATGATTAACTTTCGTTGAGCTATGAACATTTAAATCCGAGACGTATTTAGGCGGTAAACAATGAATTTTTCGCTAAATTTTACTAAAGGACATTTTATTTAAACAGTAGCAAATTTAGTAAAATTGTATAACCGAGTAAGCAAGAATTCGATAAAATAGTGTGTTAAATCAATTGCGCAAATATAAATTTCTTAAGACAGGTAATATTTAAGTAAATCAAATGTTTTGTATCGTTGATGGATAAACAAAGATAAATTATTATATATTTATTTATGATTCGTTTATTTTATTCTTTTGGAAATTCTCAACCTTCGACTTCTTATCTCTTTATCTCTCCTTCAAAAGGGAAAAATAGGGTGAACAAAATCGGGCAGCGTATTAATACAGAAATCGATTTATCGCAACGCTATGGAAACAAAAGTTTGCCAATGTTTTCTACACGCTTGTGAAATAGTCAATAAGCTTATCGCTGTACTCCCGATTCCTTCATAATATTTACTTTCTTCCCATTACTATATTTGCATGTACGATGATCACCCACATTCAATAAATATTATTTCTCCCCTTCATTTTAATTTGCATAGGGTTCGTGCGACCCTTACGAAAGGAGCACTAGCCAAATCACAAATGAAATTATTCATTTATTGTACACTATAGATGTTTAAGAAGTTTAAACAATTTTAGAGTTTTTGATAATACGGTCTATTAGGGAAAATATAAAGTAACACTGTTAACATATTACATTTAATATTTCAATGATGATGGACGATGTGAATATTTTTAGAATATTGAAAACGTATCTCTTTTGTGGTGCTGAAAAAACAGTGTGAGACGGTAATTTATTGCTGTGCTACTGAAATGAGTAAAGAAAATATAATAAGCGAAAAAGAGAGAGAAAGAGAGAGAGAAATATAATCGTCAGGCCGACGTGAAACTGAATTTCTTAAGACCTGAGAAGATGAAATGCAGAGCGTTTCGAAAATCTTTAAATCTTCGTCGCTTTCTTTTTGAGCTTCCGCCATGGTTGGTAGCACAAGGGGCTCAAGTAATGGACAAATTCAAATAGCCAAGTGCCTCGACTAATCACCGCTCATTATCCGCACCAGCTTGTCACTTATTTCCGTCGAGAATTTGCCTGGAATATCGCAGCATTGAAAAACTATTTTCACCTGCTAATTTTCGATCAAACGTCAAGACACGGAAGAACGCTCGGAGTCAGTGTTCGCCATTATTACACCCTGCGTGGAAGATAATCGAAATTCATCGATCCTCGGAAACCAGGCCGAGTGTTTTAACATGCACTGCTGTCTTGTAGCAGTATATTTCCTTCGAATACAATAATTATAATACAGATATAAAACAACTGACAATAATTTTACTTGTTCAACATTAATATCAATAAACAATGGAATTAATGGAGATGTGTGTAAAATTGAATTATAAAATTAAATATTATTCTGAATCAAAAATTTATGTACACATGTTTGGGATTGTTTATTTACTTTGTTCTTAGTATGAAATGCAAATGAAAAATGATAGAAATTTACTTTATACATGACTATATGGAACAGGTTATAGTTTTTGACGCATTTAGAAAAATCTGTATTCACTGAATTTCATCTTCAGAAATAATTTACAGAGGTAAACGAGATTTAAATTAATCTCTTATAGTAAATCCTAAATACTAGTAAGCTTATTCTATAAGCTTCTTTAATCTAAAGTAGCGTCTCAGGTAGAAGACTTGCCATGTTGACAGAAGTATAAGTGTGCATATTGAAAATATGCTGAAGTACAGTACTCTTGTGTTTGTTGCCTCTAAAATATATTCATATACAATTTTAAGATAAAAGGTTCATTAATCATCATATTATTTTCACATATATTCCAATAGAAAATAAATTACCGTTTGTGTCTCTCATCTCTTCTTCATTTTTACGCATTCTAGCAAAGTCTTGTACAATCGACTCTGACAGATCTTCTAGTCGTTTTAATTCTACCTCAACTGGCTTTAGCTTTGCAGCTTCTCCAATCTACAAAGTTTTATGTCTTAAAAAAGAAAGTTCTTAGAATCATATTATTTTTCATATACAGGGTGAGACACTCAACGTACCTTACAGCATAGACTAAAAGATAAGAAAATATTATCCTGTTAACTATAAGAGATCTCAATTTTTTACACAGGACTTTCCTGCAGGTCCTGTCCATTAAAATTCAGTAAAGTTTTATACAAAAAAATCAATATTTCTTAAAGTTAAATAGATAAATAAGTTATCATATTCTAGCTGTAGGGTGTTAAAAGTCCTTCACCCCATATATTACATATAATAGAAACAATAAATATAAAATCAAGTAACCGTTAAATATGAATTAAGCTGGTTTTTGTGGATATAGATACATATATTATAAAATTGTGAATTTAACTAACATTTGTTATGAAATTTTATACAAATATTTTATAGTACTAACTGTGCTCTAATTAAAATTAAAAATGAAAAGGAAGAAGCAATCAAAATAAAATAAGAAATAATATAAAGCAATTTTTTACCTAATCAGCTGTTTATACTTACTCCTTCATAACTTTTCCCTTCATTACCACGTTTTATAACGAGATTAACTTCTTGTTTTATTCCTCTCTGATCTACAAAGACACAAAAATGACCATCTACCTTCTCTTCTAATCACTATTTTAGATCATTTTAGTGATCATTATACTCACTGTTAGGAACATGAGAAACAAAACAAATTTGGAAAGTATCATAGGTCTCAGTGGAAAATGAAAATTTCCATTGTTTTCCATGGGGAATATCCTCTTTTTGACTCAAAATATGTTTCTTAGAGTCATGGATCTAAAAACAATTAAATATATACTTATTTATATGGTAAAAGAGAACTTTACCTCATTAACAGATGGGAACATTTTAATGAAAATTTTAATGAAGATAGGTTATACTGATTTAACCTAAAAAAGGAGATAAAAAGTAACAAATAAATAATAATTACTGTGTAATCTACTTTCTGCCCAAGAGCTTCTGATACTTCATAATTTCCTATTACTAAAACATTTGCTTGAACTTCTTCCTTTAGACATTTATATGAATTAGGCTCTAAGTAAAACATTATACAGTTAACATAGGACACTAAAGAAACTACAAATAAAAGTTCAAATTTTAGGTTTCCCATGATAATTTTTATCACAAGTAAACGATATTAAAAATAATTGATATTAATTTTTAACAAATTCCGAAAATCTAAACGAGATACGTCAACATTACGATGAGTTGGCAGCCATTAAAATAGAACCAATGAGAACCAATAGTCGAGTCAAGTCGAGTGGCGGCCGGGGAACGGGGGAATCCGAGGAACTCAAACTCAAAGGTGAGTTTTACCAAAGTCGGCTTAAGTAAAGTCCAAACTTTTTAATGTTGTATAATTCCTGTAACCTGAATTATACCACTTTAAGGGCCCCTTCCAACTTTACGGACAGATGTGCGCGCACAAAACACGCTTAAATTTTATAATAAATGTAACATAAACTGTATGTACATTTCTATGCGCTTCATGCTTAATTTGGAATGCAGATTTTTGAACCTTGCTTAATACCGTAAAATATATTGCTTTTAATATTTCAAGGAGTATAACAACGTTATTTATTTATTTTTGATTTTTGATATGAAATATTAACTATTAAATGTTAAAAATTATATAATTCTTAAACAATTTTCTATCGAATAATAAGTTACTCGAAAAAATAAAATTTGAATTGAAAATAAAAATAAGTTTCGTCTAAATTCACGGTTAACTTTGGGCATATTCCACTTAAGGCCCAAAACGCTCATAATGTAATAGTTCACGTGACACGTATTATACATATATTGTGAGCGTATCGGATCGGCCTTAAGTGGAATACGCCTATACATAAGAGGTGTATGTATGTATGTATGTATGTACATACATATATGATCGGCATGGCATTCCTCAATGTATTTAGGAATCGCGTTTTAAGGCCCCCAACTACCAATAACTTAAGTCACTTAAGACAAAGAAGCACAAGTAAACAAATTTTTTATTAAAAAAACATTAAACTTAATTATTTAACATTTTTTTAATCTCAAATGTATGCTACCTCGTACCTTCCGTCTTTAATTACTAATGGTGAGAAGCTCTAAACGTAGTTCCAAAGTACATCGAGGGACGCCATGCATTTACGCCGGTCATTGCGGTTATTTTTATTTTTTAGTTTACATTGTATATTATTTAACAAACATTAAAACTATTATATTTCTTTCTACGAACGATTCTCTATCAATCGAAGCGTCTGAAATAAATTTAGAAGAAAATGTAAACAAATTGATAAACGACCTTTAAACTACTTCAGTTCAATAATTAAATATCTTCCAAACTCTAATGTTGGTAGGCTAACTTCGCGGAGGTGAATTCTGGAACACGGCACACACACGGGTAACACTAACACCAGGTAACACGGCCTGACTGAAGTTTTCTTCTGTTTCTCGCCACGTGCATTCTCCAAACAATTTTTTAGGTTATGTGCCCGTAATCAGCGTAATTTCTAGTGAAAAGCCAAGGGGTCAACTGCATTCAAGATGGGTTTATACAATTTTAAGAAAATTGCTGTTGTTCCAACAGCTAAGGTCTGTTTAAAAAAAAAAAAGTTTTATTTAAATTTATTCTAATAGTTTTTCATTCTTTTTTGTAAAGGATTTTATTAATATAATTCTATCAAAAACACAAAGGAAAACTCCAACTGTTATACATAAGAACTACAAAATTGCAAGAATTCGAGCATTTTACACACGTAAAGTAAAATTTACTCAACAAAATTTCCATGATAGATTGTCACAGATCATACAAGAGTTTCCAAAATTGGATGATGTTCATCCATTTTATGCGGATTTAATGAATGTCCTGTATGACAAGGATCATTACAAATTAGCTCTTGGACAAATTAATACTGCTCGCCATTTAATAGACAAGTCAGTTTCTTTTAATAAACCTTTTTATCCAGCATTTAATTTGATTGAATAATTTTAAATATTACAGTGTATCAAAGGATTATGTTCGGTTGTTGAAGTATGGCGATTCGCTGTATAGATGTAAACAACTGAAAAAGGCAGCTCTTGGACGTATGGCCACTATAATGAAACGACAGGCTGCAAATTTAACCTATCTTGAACAAGTACGTCAACATTTGGCACGTTTGCCAAGTATCGATCCTTATACACGTACCATAATAATATGTGGATTCCCAAATGTTGGCAAAAGCAGTTTTATCAATAAGGTTAGCAAAACTGAGTGGATTTATAAACAAACCAAATGTGACATACTTTTATAATATAATTTTCAATTAAATAAAATTCTTTAGATTACTCGAGCTGATGTTGAAGTACAGCCATACGCATTTACAACAAAATCTCTGTATGTTGGTCATACAGATTATAAGTATTTGAGATGGCAAGTGATCGACACACCTGGAATATTAGATCACCCTCTTGAAGAACGGAATGTTATTGAAATGCAGGCTGTTACTGCTTTAGCACATTTGCGTGCGGCAGTATTGTATTTCTTTGATGTATCTGAGCAATGTGGACATGGTTTAGATGAACAGATAAAATTATTTGACTCCATAAAGCCATTATTTGCTAATAAACCTTTAATATGTGTAGTAAATAAAGTAGATGTATTGCGATTAGACGAACTTTCTCTTGAAAAGCGAGCAATTCTGAAACCATTGGAAGATGATGAAAATATTCCAGTCATGGAAATGAGTACTGTTACAGATTTTGGGGTAATGGAAGTAAAGATAAAAGCATGCGAGCGTCTTTTAGAATTTCGTGTAGATCAAAAAATAAGAACAAAGAAGGTAAATTGACACAAGTTTGTCAATATTTTATTGATTAATTATAAATTTAGAGTTGGAGGTAATCATTTACTTTCATCATTAGGTCGAAGGTATTTTGAATCGTTTGCACGTTGCTCAGCCTAAACCAAGAGATAACAAAGTTCGTGCTCCTTGCATACCTGACGCTATTTTGAAGAAGAAGCAAATAGTCGCAGAAAAGCTAGAACAGAAACGTAAACTCGAAAGAGAAATTGAGATAGAAATGGGAGATGATTATGTACTTGACTTAAAGAAGAATTACGATATAGAAGGAGATCAGAAATTCGATGTTATTCCTGAAATTTGGGAAGGACATAATGTGGCTGATTATATTGATCCAGATATATTTGAGGTGAACTTGATATTATAGCTTTTTATTTCAAGAATTATGTTTCATGCAATGGCTTCTCCTTTTTTTTTAGAAATTGAATCAATTAGAAAGAGAAGAACAGATGAGAGAAGAAGCTGGACTTTACGATTATAAAGTTCCCGAATTGTCACAAACTATGCGTGAAATTGGACAATTGGCTAAACAAATTCGTGAGAAGAAGGCGATTATGAAAGATGAAGCACGTGTACAAAAAGCATCTACTAAGCCCGTTATGCCACGCACAGCAGCCGTTAAGGCTAGAAGCAGATCAGTTACTAAACTTCGAGAACAAATGGAAGAACTTGGTGTCGATATGCAAGACACTGAAAATGTAGTTACTATAAATGTTTTTTATTTTTCGTTTATACACTTACAATTGCTATAATTAATATATATTTACGAACAGGCTAACTTTACGAAGAAAAGAAGCCGTTCGAGATCGGTTTCTTTATCGGCTAAGAGAATGCGTTTGGAGTCCACATCACAAGTACGCGGTCGCAGTGTTTCAAGACCTCCAAGAGATGAGATGGGTATCAAGGACAATGTGGTAAGTGGGAAAACAGTCGAGACTATCCTCTATTTATTAATCCCGATAATGTACGCACGGATACCTTTTGTTTATAGATGAAATCCAAGTTGAAGAACATTGCCCATAAGGCTTTGAAGAAGAAGGTAGCAAAGAAGGGTCTCAAAGGAGAAGCTGATAGGTTTATCGGTACTAAATTACCGAGACATCTCTTTGCTGGTAAACGAGGAGTGGGTAAAACTGATAGGAGATAAATATTTAATTTATATGTATACTAATTTCATTTGCAATTCTTTAACTTACTTGGTGCTATACCAAGAATACAAGCCTTTTTTTCGTGGTTGGAAGAAGGTTGCTATTTTATTATATCCTGTTTTAACATATTTGTCACATAATTACAATAAGTGAGTAGCACAAAGTCATTTTTACTCAATAATATTTGAATCTAGAAAATAATCAGCATTCTGATTTTGGTATTTTTATCATCTTGTACAGAATGTGAAGACATTTATATATTTGTAGAAATATGATAGAATTCTGATTGCTAAACAGAAAGTTTTATCATAATTTTGATTAAAAATGTCTATACTTTGTGTTTATTACTTTTAATTTCTTTTGGTTAATCGAATTTTCGATGTGACTCTATTAATTTTAAAAGAAATGTACCAGCGAAGTCCTATTAATTTGCGTTTGGAAATATCACTTGGTGCACTCGAGAGATCTTAATGTGACCTAGTATCGTGGACGGTTATTTGTTTGCGAATCACAACGAGGTCCCAGGGTTTACTTATATAGTTGGTGTTGCCGAACGAACCCTTTAAATAAGAATAAATAAATTAATTGTTGGAACAAATATATTTATTGTTTTTCCTAAATTATATGCACCAAGTTTTCAGAGCATACATATTAGTTATTGATTTAGACTTATAAAATCATCAAACTGTAGACGCGCGGACGAAATTTTTTGTACAAACTTCAACATTTTTGAGGTAAAAATTACGCATATATGTACCCTATATAATTATTATAAACGGCACATCTTTTATTGGTCGCACAGGTTCTCTCTCTCTCATTCTAGAGATTAATGGAAATCCGTATATCGACATTAGAGATCGAAAATCTATCTGGCAAATTATGACCGTTTTGGTTGACGAATTGTAATGTTATAAAATGGTTTTAGAAACGCCAGAAGCTCATATAGGGAAGTATGTTCAAAATTTTTTGAAACAACGAAAAAATGAAAAATTTGTTTAAATAATCATATTGATATTTTAAAACCCAAGCATAAATGAAAGTATTTTTCAACATACTGCCCTAGAGAACCTCTTTATGTTTCCAAAGGGTCCAATAATACGAAGATCCATGAAGAAATAACGCGCGCGCTATATTCCAAAGAAATAAAAGCAGTTGGCTCTGTTTTACCGGCCCTTTATTTATCTCACGAAAGTTTTTAATTTCTTTTAGTGAATCATCATTTTATTGGTCTCTTTAGGAACACAATGAGATTAACTAGGGCAGTACATTGGAAAATACTTTTATTTATGCGTGGTTTTTAAAATATCAATGTGATTATTTAAACAATTTTTTTATTTTTTTGTTTTTTCCAAAAGTTTCCAAAATATTTAATTGTACGAGCTTCCGGCGTTTCCAAAAAGATTCAATAAAAATTTAAATTTTTCAAGAAATACGGCCGCAATTTGCCAAATAAACTTTCGCTCTGCAATGTCGATATACGGATTCCCCTTAATGGAAATGCGTATACTACAGTATTACAAGAAAATTTTTTGTGGCATTTTCTAAGCTCATTTCTTGACAGACTTTTAACTCGTCATAATGTTTTGGAAACGTCAGAAGATTATCTATATAGGGATATACGTTGGAGAATTTATGCAAAACCCTAAAAACCAATTATTTAAACAATCTTATTTCTATTTTTTTTTTAAATTTTCCAACCTATTGGGATCTGACTAATTCCAAAGCGCCTCTAGTGGCCATTAATTAAACTATTTCTTTCCTGAAAAGTCAATTGGAGTATTTATAGTTACAACTCACACGTAAAAAATTTATCATAAAAAGAGTTGTATTTGCAAATCGGTATACTTCTTCAGTTGTAAGAAACATTTCATGCACTATTTTGTCAATATTTATTCAAACTCGAGTTGCAAAACACGTGGTATCTTTCAGGATTGCACCCCCTATATTGGTTTTGTCGCCTGGCAGTTCAGATCCCAATAACTTCAAATAATCTTCTGACGTTTTCAAAACACTATGATGAATTGAAAATCCGTCAAGAAATAAAGCTGGATATTGCTGCTAAAATATATTCCGTAATGTCGTATGTATACGGATTCCCCGTTCCCGTTATAGACCAATAATGTCGGTAGAATTTGATAGAATCAGTAATGAAGGGTAGGTATAATATTGAACGGTCATAACATAGGAACTGAAAAAGATCTTTATTAAATGAAAGTTCTACGAAGCAAGATATTCAGCTAGAACACAATTACTTATAAATATAACAATCGCGGGATATTGTTGAATGGCAATCCCGCTGTGCGTAGAGGACAAGTTAGTCTAAATGATTTTAATAAATTAATAAATACATATGAGCTGTAGATATACAATGATCATGGCATTGCATAAAATCATCCATTCCTTTTAAGAGATACAGACGACGTGCCTCCGATAAATCTGCACCATTACGCAGACGAAATGCTTAATTGATCAAAAACATCCATATAATATTGTTTTTGTCTCTTAAAATTAATAATGAAGAATTTTATTATAATCTCGATCTGAAGTGTTTTGATTCAGTCATTTCATAAATTACACGTAACATGTAACGTCTTCTAGCAACTACGTGACCACGACAAACATATTTTATAGTTATATATATTTATATAATAACGTTTGAAAGCTTGATATTCGCTATTGCCACATTCCTTCATACATGATAATTTTGACAAAATATCGAGAGATCTTCGGCACCGTCATCTCTTAATCGGTTAGCATAAGATGCAGGAGTGATAAACATGTTTTAATGGTAGAAAATACAACTATTATAATAAGTAGTGATAAGTAGATATTGTAGTATCACAGTCAGTGCGAGGCCCACGGGGTTAGGGCTTATTAGTTCCAGTGGTGCCTTCGTCATACGAGTGACGAGCCACAAACGCATTGAGTTCTTTAAAATTGAACCAAATAATCCTATTGAACGAGGGAATAATTTTAATAGGATAAAATAAAACTGAAAGAAAGTGATTAAGGAATGGCACCACCGAACTATCGGACGATTCTTTGGTGATTCTTCGAAGAAGATGCCGTTTCAGGAGCAAGCACACTCGAGTACTTTCATATTCTTCCAATTGGAGACCTTGAGTTTTGTGGGGTCATTCTCGTCGAAGTAGAGAATTTCGAGCTCGGCAAGTTTGCTGGGGGCACAGCAAGGTCTTGGGGCCTTTCTTCTGTCTTCCTTCCAAATGAGGCTCTGCAGAAGAGCATGATGGTGGGCAGGATTGTATCTGGGCGGACATCTGCCCTTGCAGTAACCAGCGTCAAAAGTCTTTGGTTGGATGATGAACTCGAAACCCTTGAGATCCTTGAAGATGACGTTCATCTCGTGTCGGCAGCATTTTTTGTTGTCGCCTTTACACTCTGTGCGCCTTCCCTTGTGCAGAGACATCAACTGGTCCGGGGCAGCTCGTCTCTGTCTGGAATTGGCCTCCTGTCTAGTGAACACGTTCATCACAGCCTCGGAGATTCCTCTTGCAATCGGCTCATCGTCGTGCAGTATCTCCAGCTCCAAGCCTGCGTTGTCAAGTCCAACCTCGTGCCACCAACTGACGGCCTCCGTCGAGTCCAGCTCGATCCAACGCGGATTCCTCGCAAGTTCAGGCTGGATTCTTCGTCGGTGCAACAGTTTACGAGAGTCTCCGTTGCTCGACAGGTAAAGCAGGATCTCCAGACTCCTCAATACTTCCGGATGACCGTCCAAATATAACCTCAAAGACGCGTGCTCTACCGAGGCGTCCTCTTCCGGTATTTCGATCGGGAAGTACAAACTGTAAACGTCTCTACTCCTACTGAAGTTTCTCACATCTTCCGGTGGATCTGAAACGTAAAAATACCAGTTATAATCGATCCTTGCTGTAAAATAATACGGAATCCAAGATTCAACTTTTAATGGAAAATTCGATCTAAGCGTGAGTTGTTCGTAAAATTGTGATTTCCACGCTCCTTCCGTCCCCACTGAACTTCCCTCTGAAGTTTCGCGTTCGGCTACACCGATCATTGTGCAAATTTTACATAAAATAAAATTCCGTTATTTCGATCGTCATTGTCGAGTCTTCGGCGGGAAATTTTCCGTACAGTTTGACGTGCAGCAATACAAAGTAGGAATAATTATGACCGAAAGATGACGACAGAGACATTTTTTTGCGATTGGCCCAAGTCTGCGGGAACATTTGACGCGTTGACGATTGTCTCTCGCGTTTACACGCGTCTTGCATGCAAATGCACACAGTCGACGCATTCGTAACGAGAGTGTTTATACAAACTACGCCTTATTTGTGTTTGTCTCATTTATTGTAGTCTATCTAAAATTACGAAATCTGTTATTTTGAGGTAAAAAAAAAGGAATTGAGTAGATTGCGCGAGGAGAATGATAGGTTTTGAAAAATTGGTGTTTTCACCAAATACAGGGTGTTATGTTAATCGTACATTTTCTTAATACGTTCGCTGCCACCGCCTCGCCTGCGGGTTGTACATTTAATTTTTTTTTTTAGGAAATATGGAAGTTTTATATATGTAGAAGTGACTCGCGATACACATATGTGGATGTGTTTATAGAGACAACTTTGACAAGTAACTTACAAATTATTTTTTCACATTGTCTCTCACCAAACGCGCTGACGCAAGATGGGCTGCGAAAGTGTTAAAGGGTTGGGATGTACTTTTGCACCTCTAAGGCTACCTTTTCTCAAGTACTTTATTACATTGAAATGGATGATTTTCTACATCAATAGATAAATATTTTCGAATGATTTTACTATTATAAAACATCTTGTTCTAGGTTGCCCTTACATTCTCCTTGAATGACCAAATCACTTATTCCAAGAGAGAAAAAAAACTGTTGAACCGATTAAGGACAGTGTGGTGTTAGTCTTAAAAAGTTGGGTTTCAAATATATCAATTAATAATTTTGAATGAACTGATTAGTGTAGATGCTGGAACAGGAGGTGATAAGATTAGGGGAAATATGGATGTAGATAAAGAAGGATAAGGAAGATAAGAAAAGGAAGCAAGAAAAAGTCAAGATACTAGGTAAAATGGTGGGGAGAGAGGAGAGAGAGAAAGAGAGAGAGAGAGAGTAAGGTTTGCGAGACAAGCTGGCAAGGCAAGGGTGCACCTTGTCGAGTGAAATGAAGATATAACAGGTGTCCCGACGATAAGCGTTTGGCCGGTTGTGCCTCTTATTTATGGGACGGCTCTCGAAAAGGGACGCGTCCCCGGGAGAAAATAAGCGGCGAGCCTCAAAGCGAATAACCTACGATACAATCCAGCCTTGCGAACATATTTTTCTGCTCGGTGAATTCCTCAAATAATTCAACCGTACCGTTACGCTCCTGCGGATTTTCTTCCAGAATTCCACTAAAAACTAAAAAAAGGAAACAAAACAAAAATTGTAATTTGCGAGCTTTTTGACGATCAATGAATCACTGGATCGATAGGAATTTGTAGAGTTAAATTTGGTCGCGCCCACCAGCAGGTTTCTTCGGCCACGGAAAGTATCCCCCCCCCCCCCTCTCTGTTTAGTAGCGATGAACGATTTAACGATGCGATTCGGTGATATGTATATATTTTCGTAGGTTTACATTCTTGAGATAATCAAGGATGCCAATGGCGCTGCGTTCGGCGAACCGCCCCCGTAACATCAGCAATAAACCCACTGGCAATGTCAAGAAAATAGGATAAATACGCCAACGTAAGGAATTCCTATCTACTTCCCATTCCCAATTTCGTCACTGATGTCTCGTAGAAGAGTCACCGATTCCAGAGTTAAAAGAGTGTCGTGGGTGTTATGAGGAATTTTTGGCGTGAGGCAGGTCAGTGACACTGCAGGAGTATAACGAAAGAGTCGATAGAATGGAGTTTTCAGTCTGAAAATATCCGGAAGATGGTGCTCGTGTAGGTATATAGACGAGTCAGGGTGGACAGTTATTGGTTCGATTTGAGAAGTTGGCTGCGTGATCTCGGGGGAATCGATTGCGCGCGAACACCGGTCGTGACCTTCAAAGGGGAAGAATCGAGCGCCATTGAAGACGGAGCGGTTGTTGAGGTTTGACGAGGCATCGCAAAATAACTGGGGGTGATAAATTCCGCTGGAATTTGCGGCATTCCTCGCGGTGGGTGTAAATCGCGCGATATCCTAAATAGCCGGCGTGCCGCGCCAATTATAACTTTATCACTCGGCTTACCGCCGGAAATAGAGCAACGATGCTTCCCCAAAGGTGAGCTGCCTGCCAGATCACACCCGTCGCGTGCTAATCAAATCTCTTTGTTTATTCACCTCCCCCCCCCCCTCCACCCCTCCCAACGTCCTACCCTTCATATTTTTTTCTTTATTACCGCCCAAAAGGTTAAACAGCGAGAGACTATTTTTTTTGCCGTTCGAACTGGCCACTTTCCCTTTGTCGGCAAAATCCCATAATTGCCGAGCGCGTTAACGATCGTTAAACGGCCGCTTAACGAGCGACAAAAGTTTGTCGTTCGAATTTGGCCCGTCCGCCGGTACAACGGTTTTTATGAGCTTGAAGAAAGTTTTACGAAATTGCCCCCCCCCCCCCCGCATCTCCTACTCTTCCCTCTCTTTCGCGTATACGCTAGTACGCGAGGAAAGACGGAGAGGTTAGTTCGGTCCTATCGGTATTTATCGCGTCGTATAATTGTGTGGAACAGTTTTCTCGAAACGCGCAGTGAGAAACTGATTAAAGAATTATATTTAACCACCGTGATAATAATTCCACTCCAAAGAAAGAGAGAGAGAGGCTCATCTGAATATTGGCATTTATATACGTTGACACGGATCCGTTGCATCTAATTAGGACGCGACGAATAAAGTTGACTAAATATAGAGAAAATGGCGGTTGGGGAACTCTTGAGGATCCGCTTGAAGAGAGCTACAAGTGGGTAAAAGTATAAGAGAGGCCTCGACGGAATCTTTCCGCGTATGTAACACGTTAAACGGTTTTAGCGTCCAAGCGAGCGTAGAAAAAGGTTCCCACGTGTCGGTGTACGCGCGGGATTCGACAGCCATAAGTCGGAAGAAATCAGAAGAGTCAACAGAGATCGCGAAATTTGACGAGTCGGAAATTTGTGGAACATCAAACGCTGTCACTCTTATGTTGTTACAGATCTCGCACGGAAATTCTTGTCGTCGATGGTTTTGTATATGAAGAGTGAGAAGGGCTCGGGAGTTTATTATTAAGTGCTTCGGAAAACTCGTCGCCCAACATTCCATTGCGGTTGGAATCTCTGTTTCGTAATAAGAGCGAAAGCAGCATCGATAGAGGCACGAGAAAAACACGAGGAAAAAAGTGCAGAGTTTTGCCAACCCGTTTTCCTCGAATCGCTAGAGGGAGCCATTGTTGACATTTTGAAAGATTTCCCCCAGGCGAGCCCTCTATCTCGCTATCCTCTAAACACTGTTCGATTCTCTCGATGTCGATGCTTCTATAATCGCGCGCATTGCGCAACGTTCACGGGAGTTTTTTCTTGACAAAATTAGCCAGAGATTCATGGTCGAAATGTGTAAAAACAAATTTGAACGACTATCAACGGGTCCTCGTGAATGGATGTGTGGCGAGTGTTTCTTTTTGACGAAACGTCACGTTTCTCGCATGATGCGGACCCTTAATGTCCCGTCATGTTTATTTACATCGAAGAGAAGTAGCGGGGCAGCAGTTGTCCGATTCCAGAAATCGTTGAAAACGTCTGCTGCTGTTTAATCGATCGAGCACGACTAGCACGCCTGGCGTCAAATTTCCAGATAAGAGGATTCCACAGTGTTTTGTTTTTTTCTCTGAACAAGAGTGAGGGAGAGAGAGAGAGAGAGAGAGAGAGAGAGAGAGAGACTATTCATCCAAATTTTAAAGCAGCGATATCGAGGCAAGCTTGTGCAACAGGCTATATTTTGCCAATTTACCATACAAATAATGACTATTTATAGAAAAGATGGGCGAATGCTTGAAACGAGTCTTGGGCTGATGCGAGACGTAGCGATAGCATGAATTAAGCATGAAGTTGCATACTTTGTGTAAGACGGACTGGAAACATTATGATGCACGTCGCGTTCCAAGAAATAAGAGACGCACCGAGTGAAAGTCGAATGTAAATAAGTAGCCGGCGATTAATTAACGACAAAATATCGATATCAATGTATACGTCGGCGACACCGTCGATGGATTATTAATCGCGACGAAACTGCTGCAGCCCATAATCATATGCTCGAACACATTTCAGCGTATTTTTGCACGTTGCTTTATTTCCCAATCCGCCTTGCAAACTGGCCGAGCAGGATTATCGTTCGCGACTCGAGAAAGAAAGGAAGAGAGGAAGTGAAGGAGGAAGCATATACATATAGAGATTGTAGAAAAAAGGAAGAAAGAAAATATATTTGACGCGAGAGCCGAATGGGATCTCCATTACGCGCGGAATGCGCTGAGAAAATAGAAAATATTTGACTGGCCCTTGGGCGTTTCGTTGCGTTACTCGGCGTTGCTTAGCGCTGCTTTGCGGCCACTTACAACCAGCCGAGACGAAATTTCCATTTCGCACTTTCGTCCCGGTTCGTGTTTTACATCAGTCGACCAGAAAGTAGATACGTGCCAATAATAGTCGCTGTTTATTTTCCGCGAATCGTTAGAAAAATACACCTCTCGCAGTCTCGCTTGCCCGTTCCGGCTAGTTTTTCCATACGAATCCAACGCGACTCGCACAGTTCCCGCCTATTACAATATCGTTAACACCATTCGATGAATCATCAATCTTAGTCTCTGTGTGTACAAGTTGCAGCGTTTAAAAACAATCTTATTACCGCGTGGTTGTTCTCTTTGATCGACCACGTCGAATCGTCCGAAATTCATTGCGGTGCTTGACACATTTTTCAATGCGAATTGCAGCAGTGTCGCGCCTATGTGTGTGTGTGTGTGTGTGTGTGATTGAAAAAAAATGAAGCAAGGGAGTATCGGCGCGGAGCTTTGGAAGCTTTCAGGACGTATTGACAGTTGGAGACACCACCTGACACACTTCAGTTGTGCACGTACCGAACATTTTTTCCCCAACAAAACTTTACGTGCGTGTCGGCTTCGTTTACACGCGTCTCCTTCTTTATTACCCTCGGCTCTATGCATGCATCGACCACCCAAACAATTCCCCACGAGAATCAGCATCCTCTAGCGTTCCCAGCTTACACGAAGATTTTCACGAGAATGATTTTTGCCCGCTGCTTCACGATTCTCAATTATTTCGAGAATTCGTCTAACAATTTAGTTCGTTTCGTTATAAAAGAAGTTAGAAACGGGATCCTTATCTCGCAGTATGGACATAAGATTTAATTGTTAGGACGAGATATTCGTAAAAATTGTCTAGGAGTTACACACAACTGTAAAGGGTTTTTTCGTGTAATCGACGAGCCGGACAAGAAAGATTAGGATCTATGGAGGCATATGGAATTCGACTAAAAGGAACATAATCTAACGTAATATAGAGAATCATGAGGTATTTCTTAATTACCCGTGGCACGAAAGATGTGAAGTTTCCTCTGCTTGGTGGATTCCTGGGCGTGATGTGACAACTCCAGCCTTCTCAGGTACTCTTTGTGCGCTCTCTCGTACTCGGCCTGACTCACGTTTGCCTGTAATCAACATAAATAATTATATATATATATATATATGGGGTATTCTCTGTTAAAAAGGCCACCCTCTCTGCCTACTTCAATTTTTCAGATAAAATTATTTTCAGCATATTCAAATTTTCATTGTAATGTATATTTTTGATCGCTGTATTGCATTTTTGACATTTCAAAATATTTGATCCAGAATCAAAGCTGAAATAGAAGCTAGAATATGTAATTTTTAATTTAATGTTAGACAATAAATTTTTTATCTAGTTTACGATATGACTGTATAGAGACTTTTTTATGTATTTTTACCTGCCAAATCTAAGTCCATTGCAAAACGTGAGCTACTACGGCTTAAATATCGTAATTGTGATAAAATTATGACATTAAAGCTGTAAAAATATCATTTTTTATAGTTTTTCTTACGATATAGTAGTGCTGTAATTTTTTTCGTCTATTTTATTTACATTGCATGAATTTGCAAAGTTTTCTCTTTAAAATAAGTCCTTGCGCATGCCATTATGATTTTTAATTCCTATGGCATAGCTATTAGGTATAGTTATAGAGAGTGTTTAAGCAGTCTCGAAATAATCGACTATCTGAAAGCCAAGTATTTTTACAAAAAATTGCTCGAGACATATTTTTATTATTTTGAAATAAAGCCTATTTGATGGTAATATTTATTAACTCTCGACATACTGTTTAAGAACTTTCGAAGATGACCTTGATTATTTTTTTAAATAGAATGCCTTAAAAAATTTAGCGTATTCTCGTATCTTATCTCCAGAGATTTCCAAAAAACTATATTGTTCTACAATTTTTCTCAGGCTATAACGAGATATCTAGGTTTCAAATCACACCTGGCTGTTTCATGGTCAATATTTTTTACGTTTAATAAGCAAGTACTTAATCTGATATCTTTACAATTAATGTTATTATCTGAAAGCTGGATTTATTTTATTGGATTCTCTATCGATTGTAGATCAACTTACATACATTTTCCCATGTTTAGCATCACCTAAAAAAAGCGGTGTTGACGTGCTACAAATCGCTCCCTCTGCAGCATTTGATAAGTGTGAGTCTCCTCACCCCTCACGTTGTTTGTATAATATACGTACACAGGGTTTATCTCTAACGGTGGCATTTAGGAGATTTCGTGTAATTTGACTATAGCACTATTGACTGTAATGAATTTACCATATTTCGTTTAATCTGGTATTAAAAATAGTGTGAACAAGATGATTTTTGAAAAAATAATAATTAGACAGCCAGTAATAGTTAGTAAAATAAAAAAGCAATTGAAAGTCGAAATAATAAGAATTTATTAAATATGGTAATATATACTAAATGCATAGGTGCCATAGTTATATAATATGGTTCTATATGTGCCGCCGTTATAGAGATAAACCCTGTGTACGCATACACAAAACATGCGAGGGCTAAAGAGACGTACGCTAATCAGATACTGCAGAGGGGGCGAACACGTCAACATCGTTCTTTTTGGGTAATGCTAAACATGGGAAAATGTATGTAAGTTGATCTACAATCGATAGAGAATCCAATAAAATAAATCCAGCTTTCAGATAATAACATTAATCGTAAAGATATCAGATTAAATAGTTACTTATTAAACGTAAAAAATATTGACCATGAAACAGCCAGGTGTGATTTGAAACCTAGATATCTCGTTATTGCCTGAGAAAAATTGTAGAACAATATAGTTTTTTGGAAATCTCTGGAGATAAGATACGAGAATACGCTAAATTTTTTAAGGCATTCTATTTAAAAAAATAATCAAGGTCATCTTCGCATGTTCTTAAACAGTATGTCGAGAGTTAATAAATATTACCATCAAATAGGCTTTATTTCAAAATAATAAAAATATGTCTCGAGCAATTTTTTGTAAAAATACTTGGTTTTCTGGATAGCCGATTATTTCGAAACTGTTTAAACGTGTTCTATAACCATATAATAGCTATTATGATGGGAATTAAAAATCATAACGGCATACGCAAGGACTTATTTTAAAGAGAAAACTTTGAAAATTCATGCAACGCAAATAAAAATAGACCGAAAAAGATTGCAGCACTGCTGCATCGTAAGAAAAACTATAAAAAAAATGATATTTTTACAGCTTTAATGACATTTTTATTAGAATTACGATGTGCTAGCTCACGTTTTGCAATGGATTTAGATTCGGCAGGTAAAAATATATGAAAACGTCTATCCAGAGCCATTTCGTAGACTGGATAAAAAATTGATAGCATAACATTAAATAAAGAACTACGTATTTTTTTACGTCAGCCTTGATTATGGTTGGGACATTTTGAAGGTTCAAAAACGCCATACGACAATGAAAATTTTAAGATACCGAAACCTATTTTACCTAAAAAGCTGAAATTGCCAGAGGGGATGGCCTTTTTGACAGCAAATGCTCATATGCGTATATCTTGCCCAGTCTCTCGATCAGAATCGCAAGGGCCCCAGTCCAGAAATCCACTGGTGGTACGCCCCTGCCATTCTTACGCTCTAACAATTTTCGCAAATTTATGCTCGTACCCTTTTGCGGATCGACGCGATTTTCGTGGTTTTTTACGGTTGATTTCTGGTAAGCCGATATGGCGAGAGTTAATTTTAGTAGGAGTGTTGAGAATAAAGTTTGAGATTCGTATAGAGCTGGAAGAGAATTAGGCAGGCAGGGGCCGTAGGGTGCGCGCAGATGCCCCGGTGGAGTAGGCGTTATCGCGATGCGTTCGGAGATCAGATTTATGATGAGTAATCGAGGCTGAAGTGGAAAAAAGAGACTGATAAGAGTGGACAGATGGACCAAGAGGTCGGGCGTGCTTCGAGGCCTTTGAGCCGCGTGGGTCATTGAGTTGGAGGAAGGGGGAAAGCGCGCTGGATTGAACTTTAGGCCAGTTTGGGCCCCCCTAATTGATTCTTCGATCGCTACGTCCGCGCCAGGGTCGCCCCGATAATTCTACCACGCCGTGAAATTATCTCATTTTGCACGTTCGTCCCAATCCCTATCTACAGCTTTATCCCTTTCGTTGCAAGAGTTAATAAAGCGGCGGAAAATCGCGGATATTATTCGCTCTTACGAAAATATCAGCTTGTAAAATATTATTTATAGAAGCATACACCGCGATCCCCGCCATCAAATTCTGATTAGCTATCTCGTTAGACCACTCGTAATTGGTTCCTTACGCAAGTACTTGTTTTCCTCATTTTTGCAGCTTATTATCCTTTTCTTTTGCTTCCGCCCGCGCGCCCGAGCCGCGAGATTTCGGTTCTTCTAGCTCCTCCTTGAGGAACAACTGCGTGCGTGTTTGCACGATCGATATATGTATATAGATTGTCCGCGCTACGCCATCTAAAATTAAGGAGCTCGTCAACGCGAGTGATCGGCGGATGAGGAGACTCGCGTGTGGTTCTCGCCTCGTTACGTGCGTCCGTTCACCAGCAATGACGTTCGTTAGACGCGAAACGGCCAGGCTCGAAAATACAAATAAGGAATAATGAAGAAGGGAAATAGTTTTAGCAAACGCCGGCGACGCGGACCTTCTAAAAATAAAACACCCACCTGAACGTTGCCGCTATTATTAGCCTTATGATTAGTGCAGAGAGATTTTCAGTATTTTCGTTCCATCTCGGTGAATCGAGAGGATTATCGAGTCAGCTCCAAAAATTGTGTCTGCCGTCAACCGTTGTTGACGAATTCCCCGGATTCCCTGGAAGTCCTTCAGCTTCGATTCACCGCATCTACGATGCTTCCGTTCCTAGAACGGTGTATTTATACCTCGATCTGCGGATAGCGCGGATGCGAAAAAACCTGTTGTTAACGGGCATCGACTCTTCGCGTTGCTTGGACCGGGACTTTTGGTTCTTCCTCGAGAGAGAGAGAGAGAGAGAGAGAGAGAGAGAGAGATACCACGAGAAAAAAAGCACATACGAAATGATGACGAAACGCGTTAAAGACGAAGGAAAAGTAACAGCGTCAAAAATGTTCAATGGATTGCGCAGTGTGTTGACGTTGGTAATTAATTAGCGTGGAGAGCAACTAGCGTCATCGTGTTTCCGCAATTGCGTTATGTGTTGAAAAGTAACAATAGGAGCTTCGATAAGCTCGTTGGGAGACGTTTCGCGTATTTTTAACGATAGATCGAGACGATTCAGAATTTAGTTTTTCCACGCAACATTTCAAATATTTTTCTATTCGGAAATCTACAGGTTTAATTAATTCCGAAGATCTTTCGTGGATAATCTGAAATTCTTGTTTTCGATCATTTCAATTTTTTAGTGTTTATTTTTTGTTTTTTGATTTTTTTTTTTTTTTTTTATTAACCCTTTTATAGTGCCAGCGGCGATAATCGCTGCACGTGTATAACTCCTTATCCTGAAAATTGTGAAAAAGCTTTATCCCTAATAAAATTTATAAAACGTTGTATAAATATTCTCATAAATATTAGAATATTTACAGCACTTTATAAATTTATTTAGAGATTAAGCTTTTTCACGAAGCGAAGGTTAAGGCGCTGCACGTGCAGCGATATATCGTCGTTGGTATATACTAAAAGAGTTAATGTATAATATTATTTTTTACCAAGGTTCAAAACACTTGTCTAAAATTTTGACTTTGCTGCTTATTCTCAATTAGAATATTTTTTTTATTTGCCACGAGTTTCCTACATTCATTATAGATGAATTACGTTAATATTTCTGCTCTTTCTTAGGAGATACGTATATATATATATATATATATATTTACTTGACGTCTTTTTAGCAGGTAAACTCGTCAGGGGAGACGTACCGTTTATTTTCAGGTTAGATCGAGACAAACGATTGGAGATACGTATCGTGCTTGCGCATACACCGAGAATGTTTGGGTTTCGAGGACTTTATCCCCCACTTTGTCCGTCCATCATCGCGCATTTTTTAAAAATTTATTTTTAATCAGAAATAGCACGAGTGACGAGTCGCGTAAAACAGGTGACTCACACGATGCAGTCGTGGAATTGCCTCCGCGAACCTCTTAAAATCACTCGAGGCATCTCTCCTCTTTGACCCCTGCAGTTGGCTCATCCCATTGACTTCCGGTCGGTGGAGGAGCGCTGCGAAGCATGTCTGCCCTCGAAAGCATACTTTTATTCTCCAAAAGCCCTCGTCCCTTATATTTTCGCTTTCAGATCGACGGCAAATTTCCTCCAACTATATCTACAAATTGTTTAAATTTTTGCAGATAAAAAACTCCTCTCCATCAAACACACCCAAGAAGAGAATTTCCATCGACCTTCTCCCCGTCTATTTTTCTCGAGTTTATTGTTTGGAAAATCGTTTGCAAAGTACGACGGAGCTGCTTGGAACGAAAGCGACTAATCTAATATGCTGTTAACAGGTTTGCAAAGTATTGCGTAAATCCAATTGATTTCCATGCGTTCCAGTCGCGTGCTAGATAATTTAATCGATGAATCTATGAAATTATTTTTTCCAGGCAAAACACTCGTTTCACCGATCGTTCGTGTCGAGGATGCGAAGAGTTTCTCGCGTCGGACTTGAACGAGCAGACTGGCCAAGTTTTCGGAGGAAGAATCGGCATCGGAGATAAGAGAATTTCTCGTCTCACCACCAGCCGGACGGACGGACGGACGGACGGACGACGGCGCGGTCGTTGCGAAAGCGAACCGCGGGGTGCCGGATTGCGGAACAAACCGCGATTCGCCACGCGTACAAACGGATTTCGTTCATTGTCTCGTCGAGAGATCCGCCTCCCAGCAAGCTGACTCGCCTGAAACGCGAGGATAACGTTTTTCTATACGAGCGATCATCGGGAGGAGATTCAGGCGCGAGTCACACCTCGGCATGTCGTCCGCAGCCAATCATCGTTATCCAATCGAAAGGAAAAAAGAAGAGAGCAGCGAAATTGTAACGCATGCTAGATGCACACCTCGAATAATTCCTTCAGCTGCATTTAATGCTCCAGTGTGCAAAATTCGACCACAGTGCAGACTGGGAAGTTTGCAAATGCTGAAACTTTCGCATTCCACCACCATCATTTTATATATATTGTTTTCTATTTAAAAACATGGTCCCCTGCTTTCTCGCACCTGGCTGTCCTTGAGGGAAACCTTGCGCAATAATGTTCATGGGTGGGTTTTCGCCTGCTCTGCGGCATCCTTGGAAGAAACCTTTGCGATACGTGTCAGAAACGTATCAAATCAAACGTTGCGCTGTTCCTTTCAATATTCTCCATTTTCCATCCCGATTACCACCAGTCCTCCGAGTGTAGGTCTCGATTTCTTAATAAGAAAATTCTTTCTTCCTATTTTTCATCCTTTTTTCAATTAAACTTTATTATACGCAGTGGCGTCTAGCTCAAGGCCAAATTATAGTCTTCATCTTCTTGCGGAGTTTTATTTGCTACGTCTTCTTTTTCATATACAACAGTCACTTTATTGGCTGGAGGTTTTTTTAGAAAGTAGAAAACGGTAGGGTCCCTCAAGTTCAATCCAGTTTAATAACTTCTGGTTTCAAATTAATGGACATGGCTGTGAAATGCTCTGCGCAGGCAAATGTATGACTTTATTTAGGGGGATTCGTGCCGTCAGTTATATTTTTTCTACATAAAATGTGAATATTCTCTTCGTTCATAGACGAATGAAAACGTTGAAATTATTTAGTTGAAATAAAAATGGTTCGTGAATTTATTACATTTTTTCCATGCTTCTTAATGGTAACCACTCCTTGGTTACCAAAATGGCGGCTATCTCAGGATAGCATTAGACTTTTCTTCTTTTCACGGTTATCAGATGGAAAAGATAAGGGAGAGGATGAAAGAGAGAGAGAGAGAGAGAGAGAGAGAGAGAGAGAGAGAGAGATACCATTCTCGTGTTTGGATCGCGTTTGTGAGAACCGTTCAAGATGCGTACGAGACTTTCTCTCGAATTTTGGCCAATAGGAAGGCTCGTTAACGTTAAATTGACGCCTCTGATTATAACCTGTCACCACAATCACGCTTTTAACTTTTGAGTAATCAGAAAGGCGAGCGGCGCAGGAAATTGGCTCCCGGCAACATCTTACCTCAACGGAAACGATATTATTTACCCGTGTCCCTCATTCTTGTTTTCAAGAAATTTTGAACGATTTGCGACACAGTTATATCCAACTGAAGATAGATTAATAGTCAATCAAAGGTCTGAAAACAGAACACTATTGCCCAATTACCAGAGATAAGATCGAAGTGTCGCGCGAAATTATCACCGTCAAACCCCATAAATTTGATTTTTCATAAACATGCTGGGCTTTTATCTGTCATAATTTATTCGTTGTTGCCGGGAGACCTATGCCACTAAATTTCCGTCGTTCTACGTTGCTCTCTCGAGCACATCCAGTAGTAACTCTTCGTCAAGGAACTGTAACGTTTCACAATCGTTTCGGACACACCAATATTTCCACAATGATTCTCCTCATAATTTTTCCTTACATTTAATCTCGTTCGACCGGCTGCGAGGACGCGAGAGAAAATTCTTCGAAACTATGCACACAAGGATTTTAACGATCGTAGACGCAAATATTGGTGCATGAGATTTGGTTAAATTTTTTCGGTGAGTCGAGAGAAATGGAATTTCTCGAGTGGCGCCTGGGAGACTGTGAGAATCCCGGCAAGTGCCGCCATGGTTACCAAACATGCGCTCGTATATCGTGAAACGATGGAATTTGGTAAATAATAAGAGGGAGAAAGAGGAGGCGGAGTTAAGTTTAAAACGTTGGACAAGAGAGTAGCGTTTGGGAAATCATTATCTAATTTGCGGCAAGATTTTCTGCACGAATCATCCTGCAGCTACATGCGGCGGCAACGTGTTGTATCGATTATATTAAAACCGTTTGCAAAGGAAAATAATCCAAATTTCCATCAACGGATCTTACGTTGCATCGTTTGGATATTTCTGGAATTTTCGGATATTTTAAGGCTTGAAATTAGAAATATAGAGAGGGAAGCTATGAATAAAAACCGGTGGAACGTATTAGGCACGTAAATGTAGCTTGAATAATGGGTGAGTAAGCTAGATGACGCAATTTTTTAAAGTCTGAATGCAGACAAAGAGTTGGAGTATAACATTGCGACGCTTTCCTGTTTCCAGGTGCCTTCGGAATTTCGTCGTGCCATTCGAGCGCCGAAAATGACTTTGCATATCGACACCGATGAAATCTGGTATTCGCTCGATTCTCTAAGCGAGAGAGAAATACGTGCAGTAAAAAGTGATGGAAATATATGGCATGTATAAGAGTAATAAATTGAAATTTATAAAACATTCCAATGTGTGTGTGTGTGTGTGCATTTTTCTAGTGGTAAATAAATACGATATAAACAATGACTGGAACCCAAGGTGTTTGACCTCTAAGGAAAATCGAAACTGTTTTCACGATAAAAGCCACTCGTGCGTTACATATAGGCAATTACTCCCCCCTCCCTCTAATTAAAAAAGAATCGTATGTGTTTTTTGCACGCCTTGGAGGTCAGCATTATCTGCGGTTCGGTAGTTCACAAAGTCAGATTAGAAATATTTTGTAAAGCGCGTATATATATGTGCGCATTGTGTACGTGCCATGTGGTCGCTGCAATTTTTTCACGCAAAACACCAAAAACGCGTTAAAGTGTTTCTCCACGACTCTGGCAATTAATTTGTTTTTACAATAAACATTAAAGAGAAGGTATATAGCCAATTCTCGCAATTAATATTTGGTCCGTGCGTGAAAATCCAAGGAAGCATCATTGGCACGGGCCAATTTCGTCGATCGTGGAGCAAGAATTTCTCAAAGTGGCCAGCCGATATTTCTGACTCGGCGAATCGGCATAAATTGGTCGGAAAACTGGGCCACGCGCTCGCGTTGTCAGCTATATAAAAGCGCTCGCGACGACTACACAACGAAAACGCGTGAAACGACGAGAAGAAACTGGTGAAAAAGGTAAGTGGAGGAAAACGGTGGCTGGATGAGATTTCCGAAACGAAACGCCTTTAATGGCTCTAGAAAGTAGGTATAACGCGAGTCGGATGTACATCGTGAAAGTTCTTTCGTCGGCATGAATAGTGGAGTCCGTTTCTCGGAACAGACAAGTTTAGAAATGATTCCTATACACATTCGTTAATTGTCCGCGAGATTTGCCGATCATTGGAATTCACGAGGTGACCTACACAGGAACACGTATACGTGTGTATCAAAAAATAAAGATGTATGGGTGCTCCAATGTCTCGCATCATTTGGTATTGAGTCATCGAGGTTGCTCAAAATTCGTCCCGACGAGAACAAAAAACTCTTCGGGATCCGTCGAGCTAATTTTCGTTTCCGGCTATTAAGGGGAGCGACTCGATGACTAAGACTCGAATTGGCAAGGAGCTGGGGAAATCCCGTCGCGAGATCGGAGAGATTGTTCGCGTCCCGTTTCCTCGTCTTTCATAAAAAGTAAAATTTCGCGAAGCAGCCTAGCGTCAATCGGTTTACGATGCTCGAGGCAACGATGCGTGGAGTCCGATTGAAGGTAAGTAAAATGTCGTTTCTTCGATGTGTCCGTTGAGAAAGGAAACGTCGAGCTGTGCTCGTTCGCTGGTCCTTGACTATGGAAATCCCCTTGCGACAAAAACCATCGTAAAACGGTCGGAAAATTTTGCTCGCGATACACGCTTGCTGGGTAACGTAATACGTCAGAAGGATGTATATCGATAGGACATCTGGATATCCTCGGAATGTCCTCAGGATATTTTTTAGGATTTTTGTGCTATGTATATAATAATACGTCGAAGCAAGGAGTGAAATAAGACGCGTGAGCGATTCAGCAAAACGCTATATAAATATCGGATTTATCCGTTTTAGGAATATAAGTGATCTATATATACTCGTTAGTTGATCCTTGACCGTGGAAATCCCCTTGCAAGAAAAACCATCGTAAAACGTTCGGAGAATTTCGATCGTGATAGATCCTTATAATAGTACATTTATCCAAGTATTTATATATTAATTAACGAGAAATCTGGATGTCCTGAGAATCTTCTCAGAATATATATTTTTCTAAGACTTTTTTTAGTATTATATAATAATAATATATCTCGAAGCAAGAAATGAAAAGCCACGTGAGCAATCGAGCAAAGTGCCACAGACATCGGATTTATCCATTAAGAACGAAAGTGAACTATACTCACCGATCGATCCTTGATTGCGGAAATCCCCTTGCAAGAAAAACCATCGTAAAACGGTCGGAAAATTTTGCTCGCGACCGATCCTTATAATAGCACGGTATATCCAAGGACTCGTATTAGCGAGACATCTGGATATCCTGAGAACGTTCTCAGGACGTTTTTTACAGGAATCTTATTAATAGAAATATCTAAAGGAGGAACCATGCAATAGAGGCGCGTGAGTGATTGAAAAAGTGCCACAATGCAGAGATATCGGATCGAGGGTGAAGAAAATGGTCGCATCTCGAGTTTATTCGTGTCGATCGAAAAGGGAAGCGAGCCGTTGCGTTGGTCTCGAGTGCAGGTCCTTCCGCGTGGATCGGCAAGGATGCATGCACGCTGCGTGCGCAGTGGACAAGTTGGTGGTGGCTTTTGTAGGACTTCGCCGAGCAGAGCAGGTTTTCGGTTTTGAGACAGGATAAACGTGGGTGGTCCTGTACTTGCCCCACTTTCGCTCACGCATGCACGAGCACGCGCGTCTCGTTCCTTTGGTGCTTGCGGCTTCTATCGCAGAAGCCGCACTTTACGATTCGCCTCAGCTTTCAGCCTCCCGACTCCCGAGTTCCCGCGCGCAACGAACACTCGCGAGCCGCCCATGCACCGCCAACTCGAACCCTGACACTCGATACAGCCCGATCTCCAACCCAACCATGCAGTTCTGCATCTTTTCCCCACCGGACCTTGTTTTCCCGCCAATATTTTTGATCCATCGGAAAAATCTGAATTTTCTTACATACGTGTTTCTTGAACCAATCGGAATTCGTGAATATAATTCTCGACTTGATTCGACACTCTACTGCATCCAGTGTTTGGTGTCTTCCACTTTCGGAAAACCCGGAATTTTCTTCCATTTTCCAGAGTCGAGTCATCGCAATTGTGGATTCGAGCCGAAAATCGTCTATACTTCTATCGCGGGAGGGCAAAAGTAGGCAAAGTTATCTCCAGTTTGCCGATCTCCGTTAAAAATGGCGAAATGCGAAATTGATGGGTGTTGCGTCGTGAGAAAGTCTGTATAGATTCCGTAATAGCAATAATGTTTAACGCTGCAATGTCACGAGTTGATTGGTTCTCCATCGAATCGCCACGGTTACTCGCGCTCGTTCGATTAAAGTTACATCAAAAAGCTGACAGGTCTGCGCGATCGTAATTAGCCGGCGCAGCGGGAAAAATGGCCTAAGCAAACACAAGAAAACTGTCGGATCAAAGCTGCGGATAATTAAAATAACCTTCGCCGAGGCTTGAATTACACTATAGAATTTGCGCTCGACGATCGAGACAATTAAATCTGCGTTATATACTTAAAGCCGATTACGAGGCGTGCCCAAGTAAAAAATCGAATCTCACGATGCGTACGTAACGCGTGTGTCCCACGCTCTCCATGAATATATTCATATCTGAAATTCTTGTCGCGATTACCGATATTTTTGGATTTTTTTGTCGTTGCGTTCTTTGGAAAATATGGGAATATCGCTTGGTATAATTACATCGGCGACACGGGAGAGTCGTTTCACGATTTCCCGCGTCGATTATGTCTGCCATTTGCGCCGTTAACGAGCGCTTGGCAAACTCGCTTACGCGATACGGGATTTCCATGGAAAAATCGTGAAAAAACTCTGTTGGATCGGCGAGTACTTCATAATTGCATGGCTGCTGTAGCCGCTGCTTGTTGCCGGACGTTGCTGAATCGAATCCAACGTTTCCATCATCAAGAATTATTATCCTATATATACGCACGTATACAATATATGAAATTATATATATATATATATATGTCTTTATAAATCATTTAACTCTCAAACCATGAGTTTATTTCCAACAAGTACGAGAAACAACATTGTAGAGTAGTTATATACCAATCAAAGGAATCCTCGAGAAATCTCAGCACGAAGTAATCTTACGAAATTAAAATTGGTTTCTGAATTTTTTCTCGTCGATGGTAATCGATCGATTACATTTATTATAAAAATAGAATAATTGGTGTGCGCGTAACGATTTGGGTGGAGGAAATGTGAGAATCTCGGATCAAAGTTGCGTGCCGATAAATACGGTTTTGGTTCAGACTGTATAGGTATGTGTGTGTATGTGTACGTGCGTGTGTGGGGGAGCACCTGTTGCTCGCGGATCGATTCGGAAAGTTGAGAGCGAGGTGGGAATCGCCCGCGACTTATTCGAATATCGAAACCATTTGGCTGAGATAATTTATGATGAATTAAAAGAAAATTAACGCTGTAATCTCATTTCTCATTCAACAATTAATCCTAAAGCACGATTTATCATTAGTTATACAACTTTATGCAGAGGATTCATATTTTCTCTGTGTATGTGTGTGTATATATATATACGAAAGACCAACGAAAGTTTATTAAAATAGCACGGTCAAATTAATGTGTGTATGTGCAATTAAGTACCTCAATAACACAAACATCCTCAGGATATCCTTCGAACTTTCAGAGAATATCCACACGTTCAGTGAAAGGACATGGTTAGAATATCCACTGAACATCGTGTGCTATTAGGATAAATTATTTATTTAGCTTTATTGGTTCACTAATTAATTACTCTAATTAAAATATTGATGGTCGTACCTATATAAATTTCTCAAAATCCCTTTGATCGTGTGAAATTGTTCAAAAGTCAATACAGTTGAGTCAGGGAGCTCGTTATAAAGATGAAGAAAAAAGTTAAAAACTATATTTATACCACCATTACACGCTACTATTTTTATTCACCAATAAATATCATAGGCATTTAATTTATCGCTATAGAAAATAGCTGAGCATCCTCGAAAAACTGGAAACTCGTACCATAATTCAGAGACGGATTCATCAGGATTACAAGACGTTTACAACCGCTTTAATAGGAATCACAATGATGTGAAAATGAGGGGAAAAAAGGTTTAATGAGAAAAAGTTGGACAGACCGTTTTTAAGAATGGTTAATTAATCTTGATGGTGATTCGAGATTAATCGATGCCGCTTGTTTCGGAGGAAGATCCATTTCTGATAAGAAATCTCGATACATCTTTCACGAATAGTCTAATCCGTTATACCGTCTCGGACGCGATTAAAATCTGTGTCTACGATGGATGGAAATTGACGAGTCGAATTACGAAGCAAAAATAAACAATTGTAAAATGAATTTTGTCGAGTAATATTTTATGGCATTAATAAACTTTTACGCGGATGAAATACAATTTTGCGCGGGGGAAAATGAGTAAGGAAAATGTAATCGATGTTGGGAGGTCTGATAAGGAATTCGAAGCTCGTAAAACTATAGCCAGCCTCTTTTGCCATTAATCAATAAATGAGTTGTTGCGAAGGATAATTAGGATAATTAGCGAGCAATTATCAGGATCGCGCTGGGGTTCTTTATTGGTTTTGTCGAGGCCTGCACGCGGCTTCTTTTAGGGTTAACGATCCTTCGGAAACGTCTGTGCAGCGAATAAAATGGCCGAGATTGGATAATGACAAGCCACGCCGCTGTGTAATTTCACGGGAAGTCACCGCTTTCTTCGCATGCTACTTTGTGCTTTCCAGCTGCGTCATCCAACACTCCTCCAATAATCTTCACGACGAAATAACCGTTAATCCAAAAGACCTCCAGTGGAAAATCTCATCAACTCGACCAACCTCTCGTTGCATCGAAAAATCCTAGTCGTGGAAAACAGAAACTTTGAAAACGAAACTTGGAGCTTCCACGTGGAAAAAGTTTCAGGGTGAAATTAACTACCGCGAACTGGCTCGATCTCTCGGATATCATAGGGACATCCAGGCTGAAATAGAGAGAAAATCTTCGGTATGCATGGGTAAAAAAAACTATACAAAGCATACCAAAGCTGCTGTAATAATTCTATTTGAAGACGAGTTTTGTGGGAAAATAGTTTTTCATGGCAGTTGAAAATAGTGTAAGGATTTTAATAGGCGAGTATATATTTGCTACTCCCGCAAGTTTTTTAATAAAATCTCTCTCTTTATATCCACTATGGAAACTCTAGCTCATTCATGAAGAGGATCGAGTGTAATATTCTTTATCCTCCATGGGAAAGTTCAATGTGCGATTTACGAGCTGCGAAAATCGATTCCGCGCTTGCCATTTTAACAACTATTTTTAGCCAGGCATTTTATAATCACAGCGCGATACCGCGATATACCAGTATTCCTTGACACACTTAAATCATGCCAGATCTATGAGTCTGCGTTAATTTCTAACTGACTTCGATTTACCCCTGCATGCACCAAATTAATTGATAATAGGTTTGCGAGAAGTTCCAATTCAAGGAAAGAACACGAATCGTTGCTCGTTACTGATCTGAGGTAATAACTATATAAGACTATATAGAAAAATTCTTTGCTTCGTTCAGCATCTGTTTTGAATTTAATTTAATAAATCAGATAAGTTATTTTTTGAGTCGAACTATAGTGTGAAATCCATTCGAATCCACTGATAAACGCAGATATGGGGTGAAATATATTTATACTTCCAACCTACATCTATAATCAATTGTTAATATATAATTATTGAGAAACTCAAATTCAAGAGAAGAACGCTTACATTGATTGATGATGATGAAAAAAATTGCATGACAAAATTCTTTAGATTGAATTAAAACACATCTCGTAGTAAATTTATATTAAAAGAGACTTTTTTTTACGTTTGGTCACATTTAAAATCACGTGGACCAATTGATAGGTTGGTGTACAGTGGAAATACATCCAAATCACAGTCTACACGAAATTAATTAATAACAAAATAGAAACTTATTTGATATTCAAGGAAAGAATGTTAATCATTGTTCATTACTGATCTAGAATAATAACTGAAAGAAAAAAAATGGCAAAATTCGTCGGATACGATTAAAAACATGCAGTGTCGTATTTCATTTAAATCAAACGGCCAGTTTGGTTGAGTTGGGCCAGTCTGGACCCACGTAGAACCACTGATTGGACGCTATAGGGTGGATGTATATTTTCAGCGAAACGCCCATTCTCGTTAGATATCCCACGTTATTTATGACACACGTTCGAAGCTGCCTGTGATAACTAATTATTGCTGCCACATTGTATACATGAAATCCACGTTCCTAACATATTCCCTTTCCCCAAGCAAGATTTATTTATCGACCGCAATCCATAGCGAAGAAATTTATTCCTTTAAACCCCGAGTCACCCAGTTTCTTTCTTCGGTGTCTCTCAATTATAAGTCTGTCGGACATCGAGCGCACAATTTCCGTGCACCACGCCTTCGCATTCTTCGCACAGACCAATATTTATTTACCTAGTTTTGCGACAAATTGATTTCACCGCCGCCCGACCCACTGGACCATGAATAACTATAGTTTACGTCGTTGGATACGTTGCCAATTGATACAAGCTTGAATTTTTGAAACGGTGAATCACCGATTAACGGTGGTCAATAGATTTCCTGTATTTTTTTATCTTCTTTTCCACTTTAATTTTTTCCTCCTCAGATCGCCCCTCTCCCTCGGTATCGTTCACCGAGCGTGTCAGTCCGCTAATCCTTTCGGGATGTTTATACATTGGCACGTCTAATGTCCATAAATTATCATAAACTTATCTTACGTTATTAGGCTTATCTCTTCGTGTAATAATAGTTGTTCCTATATAACGCCACGTTAACTGCCACGCTAAATCTCGCGTCAGAATTTTAATCGGTTTATAATCTTGCTGAAACGACTAGCGAATCATCGTTGAATTATGCTGTTTCAATCATGATGGATATTGGGTGGATCATTAGGCTTGACATCTGTCAGTAAGAAATTTAAGGTTACAGTGGAAATAATATTTGCACTTTCAAAATTATTATTTATTTCTCTCGAGTTTTGTTTTCATAAAATCTCTATTATAAAATTTTTAATAACTTTGCGAGTGTATTGCTGATTAAAAGGGAGCTGTTATCGATAAGGAGCTCTCGCTCCATGACTAATAAATTTAGCTTTGAGCAAGCACGGAGAGCGTAATATTCCTGATAAAAGCTTTTCGAATTGATGGTAAGAGGGGGGGGGGGGGCTTTTTGCAAAGACTGACGATTCTTGGGAGCTTTGAGAAGCATTGACGCAGTAGGGATTCTGAAAGCTATTCGTTTTATTTTTTGCACGCTGCATGGATGCATCGAGACTGGATGCATTTGCGAAACAAAAGTGTCGACGCGTATCTCACACTCGTCCCCGTCGAAGCTGGATGCGACGTGTCGTGTGACGCGTCGCTCAATCCCTTCTCTGTCTACCCCCCCCCCCCCTCCCCCCCTTCTCTCCCATTCCCATCAGTATTTTTCTCTCCCGACCTCCTCTTGCAATTTCAGTCCAATCGAGAGAGAAGCCGATCTTTTTCAGTCATTAACAAAAACGCAAATTTCAGCTTAAAATCCTCCATAATCATCCTGAACATCCGGAATATTCCCAATTGAAGTCCTCGTTCATTTGCATAAATTTTCATCCTTGATAACTCAATTTACGTAATTGTTATCGGCCCATCCTCTCCCCATTGCTGTTTTCTCAAAACTCCTCCTTCCCCTCTCTCTCTCTCTCTCTCTCTCCTTCTTTCCGATCATTACCATTATTAATGATTACCGTCTCATTGCTCCCGATCGATCGCCGATCAATATCCAAGCAGGAAACCGATCTCGATCGTAGAAAGTTTCCGAAGCGTCGATGATAATTAATTCGCGAGGATCGTTTATTATTCGTCGGGACGGATTCTGAGAAGGAGAAATGCTGCAGGTGATCGGATCTCATGAAAGTTTTATCGCTGAGATGGAACGATAAATTCGAGGAAGTTCAGTGGGGTGATGGCGAGGGGGGGGGGGGGGGGTGCAAACACGGATCGATAGAAAGGACGAGCCGTGGCCCGTCGCGATTCATAATTTAAGCTCTTTTTGCCGAGAAATTTGTGAATGAGTTTTTTTTAACCTGGAATCTATTCTCGTAACCGTATCAAAGTTTTTCGGTAGCGATAAATTCGCGGGTAGTAAAAAACGCGTTGTATTGAAAATTTATGCGGCTATTTTCTCTCTTTCTCTCCGTTGGCGCGCATAAACGCGATCGCAGGACTCGTGGGAGAACGAATAAGCTTGCAGCGGGGAATCGATCGCCTTTACTCTTGACACGCTTTGGGAAGAACGGATCACGGACGCGTGTGTACAGAGAAAAATCGAAATCCACCTTGATCGACAATAGCGCGACTCTCTTTCGCCCCGTTAATTATTTAATCGAATGCCGACTCCCGAGTTAACGAAACGTCCAGTCTCGTTCCGTCCGAGTCATTAATAATTCGCAGTGGCTCCTCCCCGAAAATATTTATCGCACGGTTGAATTTCGCGAGGCTCTCGCCGAATGATTTGTGCGGTCGACGACCGGAAGTACTCTGGCTCGCGAATGTTTTTCCACCGGCCACTGGAACAGTACCAAAAAAGTTTCGCGATATTCGCTTCGGTGTTGGATGCACGGGATGTTTTCGCGTTACGCGGTTTTCTCGATGAATCGTTGGATAATGGGATTTCGGTGGGAGCGTATATATCTTCATGTATTACACGTTTTGCTGGCTTTGTGGGAGCTAAGAATGAGCGAGAGGGAGAGAGAGAGAGAGAGAGTTGTGTAAACGCGAGCCCTTTTTCGTGTCAACGAACTATCGTTTCCTCGGGTCTTCGCTCGAGCTTTCCCGCAAACACGTGCTGCCTTTTGCCTGCCATTTTTCACCTATCGATCGATCCACCACCGAAACGCCCGGATCTCTCGTGAGTCGTGACCCCCCGGCCAATGTGATTCAAACTTACGAAATTCTCCCGAAAATCTTCCGGAACACGAGCAAAGCGCTCTCCTTCCGCTCGATCGATCGATATTTTATGATAATCCCGAAGATTCTGGTAAAACGCTTGTAAAGTCGATTGAATTACAGCGAGGACGCACGCGAAAGATAGGAGGAAAGAAAGGGTGGTGGGAGGGAGTGGTTAAACTCGAATTAGTCTCTGGAAAAGCGAATTACGGTTATTTGGATTACCGGATGAGGGACCAAATATCATCATGGCTTTGTTAACGGCTGGGAAAGCCGCGTGATTTAATCGTGAGAAACGCCTTGACCGTATTAAGATTTTTCTCGTCTCTTGCACAATTCGCGGGAGCTTTCGGACTCTTCGGCAGAGATCGGTAAATTATCGGGTGAAGACGTGCATATAGCAGGATTGGTGGCAGAAACGTTCGCGAAATCTTCCGGAATGTAGTCGGAATCAATTTGACACGTTTTCGGAACGTTTCAGGAACGTTCGTGGTACCACTTGCATGAAAACGTATGAAGGAGAAGACTCGAACGTGTAAATTTCCATGGTGCGAGGTTGTTTTCGTTTCTCCGTGTGGGTGAGCGTCGCGACGCCCCGGATCGGAACGAGCGGCAGCGAGGACGCGTTGGATCAACGAACTCGACGAGCGTCGATGAATGGAAACTATGCTGTCTCAACATCCGTCGCTTATCGCGCAACATAATTTTACGCTTTATCGATGCGAATTTCTTTCCGATCAGGGAAGAAGTTGGTCGCCGCGCGACACGATAAATCTCGTCTCGAAAAACGATTTCGTCATTTCCTAAGAAATAATGTACAGTGTGGTATGACGGAGAAACTGCTTGGCGATAGCAAGGGAAAGCAGTGAATTCTCAAGAAATATTGCAAGTGATAAGGAAAATTGCATAAGTTCCATTGACTTTTTCAGCAAAACAACAGAATCATCGAGATTCGTGGAGAGAGCTATTTGTCACACTATATACACGTCCGGAATGTTCCTAAAATGTTCCAGGTTGTTAAACGAATGAATTTGGAACGTTTCAGGACCATCTTTGGCACGTTGTATTTTATGCGAGGATAAGAAGCAACACCTTATTCGGGAAACTGCCGCTTACGAGTATTTTCCATTATCTTGACAAGATGCAGCAACCTTCGAAAATCGAATCAGTAAATTTTCAAGAAAAATCGCGAGTGACGAAGAAAATTGCAAAAGTTTCGTTAGATTTTTCCAGCAAAAGAACAAAAGCATCAAAACTCGTGGAGAATTATTTTTGACGCTAAATATGTGCCAGGGACATTCCTGAAATATTCCAGTATGTCGCGAGGAAGGTGTTTGCCACGTTGGAACGTTTCAGGAACGTTTATGACACTTTGTGTTTTATCCGAGGATACGAGCGAGGGGCGTTATTTAAGAAGCGCTTAATTCGTACGAGTGTTGCCCATCATTACCTTGGCAGGATCTGGCAACCTTCGAAGGCCGAGTCCTTGCATGATGCTACTCCTGATGATTTCGAGCTCGTCCTCGCCGAGTCTGTCAACCGGTCGATAATCTTCCTCGTCCAATGGATCCTCGTAAGCGAGATCGTTCGGTAGAGAATTGAACCAATCGTTCTTGGCCAGACTCGAGCCAAAGTTCTCGTACTGCGGTGCAGGTACACCAATCACCTTGTCGCACAACAAAATCATGACTAACAGTCCGAGAAAAAAGCTCCAATTTCTTCGCAATGATCCGCTTCTACTAAGATTCTGCAAAACCGTCCTTCTGCCTAAAGTAAAGAATCCTAGGAAACTATATTTAATACTGCCAACACCCACTCGAACTTGTCTACTTTTTCTATACCCCAGAGTCTCGAAATTCCTAGAGAGTTCAGATTTTCTGCGATCAGGTGAATTTGGGATCAGAGAACTACGGATTTTTTCTTCAACGCGATAGTTCCTATCAAAGGTTTCGCCGCTCTCTCGAGTGGCGGCTTTTACAGCAGTCGCCGTATTAACACTGGAGGTTTTGTTATCCTCCACTTGAACGGAACTAACGGTAGTGCCATTAACGTTCTCACTCGTTGTTTCAGCAGCGGAGTCTCTACCGCGAGATATCGCGGTTCTTAGAGGTTCTGGAGGAAGTACTCTACTGGCTAGAGCACTCGTGGTCACTGAGATCTTTTCACCTGCTTTAATTTCATTCCCAGCGATATTTACCCTCTTTTCGAAAATCACCGGAGTACTCAAACGACCGCTTCTGCTAATTCTGTCCAAGGTGCGAGACGCTGCTTCTGGAAGTACTCGATTTTCCGTGGTACCAGTGGTCACCGAGGTCCTAAAGGCTGGTCCAGTTTCAGTTGCAGTGGCCGTTGCTAAGAAATTCTCTATCGCAAGAGGCGTTCCTACTGCTTGCTCGTTGACAATCACTTGGCTGCTTCTATCCGAGTGGCAAGCTGCTGCTTCTGGAAGTACACGAGCGGCTGGGGTACTGCTGGTCACCGGGGCTGTTTCAACTGGTCCAGTTCCACTTCCAGTGACCGCTGCTCTGACGGTGCAGCCTTCGCCGCCCGCGCCGTCGAGAGTCAATGCTGCCGACTCCCAGTCGTTATTCTCCCAGTCGCTTCTTGAGCAAGTACCACGTCGGATTATTATTGAGAGCTTGCCCATAGCCTCAGAGACGCGCGAGCTCGTGGCCTGCCGGGCTCGCTCAAGACCAGCCACGAGGTCCTTCCTCTCACAATACCCTCTCTCTCTTTCTTTCTCTCCCTCTCTCTCTCTCTCCTCTTTCCCTCTAACTCTTCCTCCCTTTTAAAAACTCTGTGAATTCAATCAATTCTCTATATTAGTAAAATCCAGGAGCATCCTCCTCAACGACACTCTTACTCTTCGACAAATCCGTTAAAACTTCTTTTTCCACTAGTCGAACGTCCATGCGCTTTCGAACGCTTCGGATAATCGTTGATGTCCGTCGACCGGAGAGTAGTGCACATCGTAGACGACTCGTTTTTTTTTTTTTTTTTTTCGAGTTTCAAGGATCCACGAGCAAGGACGAAGATCTCTGTACGGGTCACACGTTGACGTTGCTGTCGCGCGAAGCGTGAAACTGAGACTAGTCGAGAGGAAGCCGGTTGATAGTTGAATTCTTCCTGTACCACTCGTCACTGAGGCTGACTGTGGAGTGTTAGTGGAGGCTCTACTTTCTCTCCCTCACTCTCAGGGTGGAGGAGGAAAGAAAGCACGGCCCGTTTCGTACGACTGCCGCGTGTCGACTGTTCGCTGGCATGTATGCCGCGTGCATGTATATATCCAGTCCAGAACTCTCCCTGACTCTCTCGCTTGTGGCTCATGCCTCATGCTCTCCCATCCCACTTCTCTCTCTCTCTCTCTCTCTCACTCCCCCTCTCTCAGTCGCTCGCCAGCTACAAACTTGCCGCCGACGCCGCCACCTGAACGCACGCGCGCGCTCGCGCCTAACCCAACCAGCATAAACAGTATTTTTTCAATTTATTTGTTCGTTAATATAATAATTTGTAATTTTAGTTTTAGTTACAAGTTTGATTATAAAATTTGCTACACAGTTAAATTTGTTTCTCGCATTCGCGAGGAATATTTATTTCCCGATGTAATTATCACAAGTATAAAGAGGGTAGAATTTTCCAGGGAGCGCGAGAGCTTTTCTTTTTCCGAGACAAATTAAGAGGCTTCGCATGGATGAAGCATGCGTATGCATCGACTCTCAATCCCCCCTTTTCGAATCCCTCCTGCACACCCCTGCGCCAGCCACCCTTTTCTCGACACAAACGTCGCGTGTCTCTCCTGTAACAAGAAGCGCTGCCCGACGTGCTTTCATGTTTCATAAACGTACTCTTCACGATTGCTTCCACACCTTATCTGCATTACACACGCGTACGGATCACCGTTGCCAACGCCATTACAACTCGCACACTCGCGTATCACCCTCGTTTCATCCTAATTATGATCAGGACATTTTTAAGCTTTTTCCAAATTTTCACACAAATTCTGTACTCTCTGGTGGCTTTTCGTCGTTGAACTCTATACGCTTTTCGATGTGTCCTGTAAATTCTACATCCGTATTGACCTTTGACCCCTGATTACTCCAATCGCGTAACCTCGCGCTTCGATTTTCTCCTTGGCGCTCCACTTAAGCTTTCTTCCGGTGATAACAGACCTCCGGCCTCGGGCTGTTACACCGATTTTCTCAAGCTCCCCCCCCCCCCCCCTTTCTCTCTAATTTTTTCTTCTTCTTCTTTAACACTGTCGAGTCCCTCCTTCCTCGGAATCTTTCGTCTTTAATTATCACCGGGCGCCATCGACGAATGGAAAATATTATTCTAGGCTAGAGCCTCGGTGGTGGTGAGCACCTGACGGTATTCGGATAAAGCACTGTACATGTGTGTATGTAGTGGGAAAGCGTGACTTCGGTGGAATCCCTGGGTGAAGTCACCTCCCGGAAATCACCGATCGATTTCGAGGAACTCGTTCAAACGTGCTAGCTACACCTACGAACTCGTCAAGCGCGCTGAACTTTTTCGCGGAAACCTTCGCGTGAGAATTACGCTTTATATATCGCGTTTTATAATTTCTGTGTGTTGGCTTGGTGTGTGTGGACCTTTATGTCTCGACGATCAACACGATTTCGTTTGATTCGCTCGAGTACTGTCGAGTACCGAGTTGACTAACTTGCGGATGGTAATTTAAAATATCATTCGAGTTTGATATCGCGATAATCGAACGATTACATGTTGCATTTTTTTATAATGACGTCATACAAATTTAAAGATTTTGTTATTTCCGGAAGTGAAAGTGAATCTTGAGCACAAATACGTTGAGACTAAAGGAGACTTCACACTGTTTTGCGAATCTCAATTGTCCCGAAGGCGAAAGAGACTCGTGCACAGGTGCGCTACGATTAAAGGGGGATTCACACCGTTTTTGAAACTTGAAAATTTCGTTCATTTCGAAAGTGAAAGAGATACGAGCATAAGTGCGTCACTATTAAAGGGGTTTTTACGCAGTTTATCGAAACCTATAAAGATTTTGTTTATGCCGGAAGTGAAAAAGAATCACGAGCAGAAATACGCTATGATTAAAGGGGGTTTCACACCGTTTATCGCAACCTATAAAGATCTCGTTTATGCCGGAAGTAAAAGAGAATCACTAGCACAAATGCCATTACGCGTGTATAGCAGCATTTATATTATTATTCGAAATCTACGATAAAGAAGTTAATTATATTTTATAACGATTTGCATAAAAGTTTTATCGTAACAAAACTAAAAATTGCTATTTGATCGACGTTTCCTGGAAAGCTGAGCTTGGGCCCAATTGAGAAACGGCGTATTCGAAGAGATCCATTTCAACCGGGGTTGTTCCATATCGCTACCCATCTTTGCCTTTTCGACATTCCGAACTTTCGCGGTCAATGGGAGAGCTACCTTATCTTTTTATCAAAAACCGTATATAATTCGCCGACAAAAGACAGCCAGCGCCTCAGGAAGCAGCTCAATAGGGCAAAAAAATTGCGTGAATTTTCGTTAAAAATTTCACTGACGTCAAAATTAACACCAATATATAAACAAATTATTGCTTTGATGATAATCCTGTAGGATCGTTCTGACATATTTTTGGGGGTTCCTTTCAATTTATATGAAATAAATTAAAAGTGTTAAAATTGAGAAAGATCCAAAATTTATGCAAAAAACATTGCGCAAATATTCTTCATAAAAATTTTCCTGACGCTAAAATTAATTCGACCATGGAAAAACGATTATCTTAACGAGAAACTTCTGAGTTTGATCCTGAATATTTTCCAGTTGTCCTTGTAATTAGAAAAAAAAATCAAGGTGATAAAATTGATACATCCGCAGCTATACTGCAAACAAAATTGCGTTAATCTTCATTAAAAATTTCACCGACACCTAAATTAACTCTACTGTAAAGGAACGATTCTCGCGATGATTATTCTAACTCCTACGATATTTGTCCCTGAATATTTTCCAGTTTTCTTTGAATTAAAACAAAAAAAAAACATTTGAAGTGATAATAAATTAAGGGTGCAGCAGTCGTGAGAAAATCTTATGATTTGATCCTCAACTGTTATAACTTGACGAGGAGGGAGAGAAGGAGAGAGAGAGAGAGAGAGAGAGAGAGAATCATATAAATTAATGATAATTCGAGAGAGTGGGCGGAAATCGATGATCGAGAGGATGAATTTAGATTTGATGAAACTGTGGTTTTTGCTTGGATTATGAGCGTTGCGAGAATAAAAGTCTACGAGGAACTATTGGATTCGCTGGTCGAGGTAAATGAAGCAATGAGAATGATACAAGTGCGTCACGCACCGGTACTCCATCCCTGCACGCTACTTCAAGGAGCTCCATCAATCATTTATACGCGTGGGCGCATCTTTGTGTCTGTGTACGTGTTTGTTAAAAATAGAACTGCGTCAGTTCGATGTACCTGTCGCGATTTTCCCGTTATCCAAGAATTCCACTCCATTTTCTCAGAATTTCCTTTGCTCACACCTGCCACTGTAACTCGATTAATTTTCCAACTTCCGTTCCATCGGAGCTTCTCCGAGGAATTCGGGGTTTCTTGGAATTCGCCCGAGAACCATCCTATGCTTACGACAGGAACAAGTCCCCCGAAATCAGTTCAAGGACGATCAATTAAAATATCAAATTCCAAGAATTCATCGATCCTCCCGCTGATGCAACACGCTCGTAATTTTCAGAAACGTCTCCTGCAGGGATCAACAATTATCGCGATTAGAAAAGCTTCGGGGAAGCTCTCAGGGTGAGCAAATTAAAAGTGAGAAGCGCTGTTTTCGCTTAGCGTCCGAATCTCCCTGACAAGGATTCCTGGAAAAGTTTGGTTTTAACCCAGGACCTTCGTGGGAGGTGCCATCGTATAGCTAGCACAGAATATTTTAATTGATATAAACGCGTTGACAGTATTCTCGACTGCGTTTCAAAGATCCTGGTGTTTCATTCCGAGTAGAAATTTTGGAACTGAATTCTCGTCGGACAATTAATATTTATATATGTATATATAGGTATTCTAGAGAGAAATTTGGAATTTCTGTGAAATTGAGTAGAATTATGTGTTTCAGGAAACTAGGAAGAAAGGGGGGAAGAGTCCTGCTCCTCCCACGAATCCTGAGGACGTAAATGCATTTGCAGAAACGTCCAAATTCATTATCAGTTGACGTACTAAATTCATTAGTATCTGCGAGTTTCGCAAGCACAGCGATAACAACAAAAACACTTTGTTTGATATTTTTAGAATTCGGAAAATTCGGTTACTTAGTATAGAGTCCTGCTCCTCCTACGTATATCCTGAAAGATCGAACGTGATTAAAAAAATGCAAAAATTCAATATCAATTAACGTGCTGATTCACAAGTAGAGCAATGATAATAAACATAATGAGATTGGTATTTTTAGAATTCGGAAAATTATTCTATTTGTTAAAGTCCTGCTCCTCCTGCGAATCCTAAGGGATTAAACGCATTTACAATAATGCCCTAATTCATTATTATCTTATACTTGATAAATTCATTAATACTACGAATTTTATCAAATTAACCATAAGAACAAGAATATTCAGTTTAATAATTTTAGAAATTGGAATATTCTTGTACTTAGTAAAATCCTGCTCCTTCTAGGAATCCCGAAGAATCGAACAGATTTATGAAAATGTCCAAAATCGTTATCAATTGACGTACTGTTTCATAATTAAGATATCAATAATAGAAAATAAACTGAACTTGATATTTTTTATAGAGTTCGTAAAATTTGACTAATCAACAAAATCCATGTTCCTGCTAATACGAATCCTGAGGGATTAAACGTATTTGCAAAAGTCCCCAAATTCATTGTCGATTGGTAAACTAAATCGATTAAGATTACGAGCTTTAAAAGTAGAGGAATAATAATGAAAACAATGAAATTGATATTTTTAGTATTCATAAATTCGTAAATTTAATAGAATCCTGTTCCGCCTAAAAATCCTATAAGAAATTGTTTGACTCTGTGTGTGTATAAATGCATTTATATACGAAAATTCCCAAATTCACTATCAATTGACGCACTAAACTCATTAGATTACAAATTTCACAAGCAGAGCAATAACAAAAGCACCGAGCTTGATATTTTTAGAATCGAGAAAATTCGATTACGTACAGAAGATTCCTCCTCCCTCTACGATTCCTGAAGGTTTGAACGTATTTTCGAAAACGCCTACTGGTACTAATAGTTCCCCAAATTCATTATCAACTGGCGTACTAAATTCATTAGGACAACGAGCTTCACAATAGGAGCAATAACATGCAAAATACCAAGTTGCTATGATATTTCCGGATTTTCGCAGGTTTACCTAAAACCTCAGGCGTAGGAGTCCTTCCGGGAAATTGTCCCTGAAATCCCAATGCACCTACGAATCACGTAATAAACAGAACGCCTACTCCTCAAAGTAGATTTCACGGTTCCATTAAGGACACCCTAAATTCATCAACGGACTACATCTTGCAAGCCCATATGGTGACACAAACTCCAACGCACTACAATATTTTCAACTCATTACTGCTCATTAAAGTTTTCCACGCTTTTCCACGAGCTAAACAGCAACTTATTGTTATATAAATGACATTAGCATGATAAACAAATTAAATTGATGATACTCTAAGTAGAAGTATTGAAATTTCATGCTTGTTCTTGACTGCAAGCTGCATGAATAATTGGACGAATTTCGCGAAGCCATTAATTAACGCAGGGAGGATCCATTAATTTTTCGAGCATGATCAACGAGAATGGATTCTGCAATTCGAGTGAAAAGTCGTCACCCACGTGAGTCACGCAAAAGTTTTTCTACGTGGGCGTTTCGGTGACTATTTAACGATCGAAAGCTCGATTAGCTTAATTTCACGTATACAAAGGTCAACGACCTCCAATTTCTACCCTCGATATCCTTGAATCACTCAAGTGTTTCCCCAAGGTGAAAAAATTCTAGTCACCAGGATCATTTTGTTTTTTATAATAATATTTAGTTTAATAGCAAAAGAATGGAAGGCGCATTGCTAATTAAATTAGGACTACCGAAGGCTCCGCAGCACGTGGTAGAAAAATTACTATCGTAGGGGATTTTAGCGTACGAAGAAATATCGGATTTGTGACGTGGATGGATTTAAAGGTCAACAACCTCGAATTTCTACCTTCGATATCCTTGAATAATGTGTCCTCCTAGGATGAAACGAGAAAATGAAATCATAATTCCGGTGGTTAATATTATTTCTTTGTTTATACACTCAATAAAATAGTGTTAAAAATCTTAGTGAAGAGAGTTTATTAAGAAGATTTTATTGTTGTAATTAATAAAATTAACAATATTATGAAGAACTTGCAGTTATTCTATAATTTATTTAATCAATACAATTAAGTAACATTTATTGTGAAAACAAACGGATTGTCAGATGATTAATGTTAAATAATTCATCCAGACTATTAATCATTTAACGTTTGCATAAATATGTTCGCACTTTCCTTAAAAAAATTAATTGAATAAGTAACCAATAATTAATATAATCATTCCATGTTTACCCTTGACGCATCAATGTACACCATTAATAAAATTCTTCATTTTCATTTTTACTCAATAAATACCTTAGTAAGGAATATTAAACATTATTTTACTATTGATAAATGCTTATTTACATATTACACAAACAGTATACATTGATTAACAAATGAAATAATTAAACGATAAACGCCTTCTTCTCTTGGCTCCATATAACCGATCGTTGGTTGCGTTTTGATAAAAAAAATTCCAATGAATAATACTTTTACAGATAGTACGTACTTTTCTCCTTTGATTATACTTCAAGATATTTTATTGAGAAAGAAATATACAGAAGGAGGGGGAGAGGGTAAAGATTGCTCGATGGAAATTGAATTGGGATCATCGAAGGCTGCGCAACACGTGGTAGAGAAATTACGACCGGAGGATTCCAGTAAGCGGGGAACTATCGGGCGTGGGTGGATTTATAGGATCGCGTTCGTGGAAGTGGTGAACGCTTACGAGGTATTAGAGGTAAGGTAGGCATGATTCACGGGCATGAGCCGCGTTGGTCCCTGTCATGGGGGGTTTGCAAAGCGAGAGCGTCAGTAATCACCCGTAATGTCTCGTAATATTCCGTAATACGATGACTAAGCCAATTTTTACTCGGAGTCTCCTTAGAGCCAACGACTCCGTCTGGGAATCGAACATAATTGGGTTTCCAGCTAAGTCACCTGTTCCAGGACACGAGAGTTCAGGGTCGCCAAACTACAACAGATTCCTCCTACGCAGAATCCTACGATCAGTCGAGTTTGCAATATTTTCTTCTTTTCTCAATCCTCTTCTGAGACAAATTATAAATAAATTAATAATAAACGAAATATTATTATTCTTACACGAATTTTTCCCTCGTTTCCATGAATCTCCAATGAAACGAAGCTTTCCACATTTTGCAGAGGCAACGATAATAAGTCGATGATTAGTTGGAAAACACATTATATTATAATGTATATAATCCATGTGATGTATATAAAATGATCTTCCAAACTTCCGCTTTTACGAGGTTTTCCTATCGACCTGCAGTGCTTTAATTCAAACAGGGGCTTCTTTATTTTTAGCCATATATATATATATGTCCATGCACACAGGAATCTCCTCGACGAAGCCAACCCCCACCCCCTCCTTCAGCTTCCTTCCGGCCCCATATTCCAGTTCTCCCCACCTGAACAGAAACCTTCTCGAGATATTCTTACCAAACATTCTGTCGTCCGTTATTCGTAAGGCGCGAGTGTAACGTTCAATCGTTCGACTCGAGTTACCACGTGGTGGCCGTGGCTGCCACGATCGATTTAACCCCGTTCCAGTCTCGGCTTGATGCTCTCTGACTCTTATTCGAAAAGTAGGAAAATAAATTCGTCAATTTAATCGTCCAATTAGCAAGATTCTCGTAGTTGAGATTTTTTCTGATTTTTCAATTTTAAAATAGATATATTTATAGTTCGCTGTCGTATTACTGTTAATGAGAATAATAGAGGAGATTTTTATGAGAGTATGGGTTTGCTAGGGAAGCAAGGTTTACACGTGTGTGTGTGTGTGTGTGTGTGTGTGTGTATGTTAACGAGTATGAGGTCTTGTACGATGGTAGAAGAAAACCAACAATTATGTCGTTGGAGCGAGTGGCGAGTACAATCGGTCAATTTGTGTTCGTTAACGAGCCGCGTGGGCATTCCCGGTGCTTGTATCTAGCCTCTACCATGCTGTGGTACACATGTATATTTATATATACGACTAATTAGGAAGGAGTCTTGCTCGAGAGCATCTTTTACACGTGTAAGCGACGAGACCCAATCACCTTTTATCGATTCCTCTCGTGTATCCTTTAACCACTCGCTGCAGCATATATCGATCTTATCTCCCGCATTATACTTAATTGATTGTTTTGTTTCCTTTCGTTTCAACCTTGATTCATATCACTCTGTATTTACTTTTACATATCGTTAATTATCCCCGTTACATTCCTTTAAAATGCAGTTTGATTATTAAATTTCTCAACGTGTATAAAAATTCTTTTCGTTCAATCGATTAACAGTTCTTTTATTTCATAACTGATTTATGTAGGTCCCTTTAAATTCACTGGAGATCGATCTTATCTCTCGGTTATACCCAATTGATTATTTAGTTTCATCTCGCTTCAATCTTCATTCCTATCGCTCGATATTTACTTTACGCATCGATCGTTAATTAGTACCGTTATGTTCCACTAATAAAATAGTCTAATTACATTTTTACTTAAAAATCAAATTTTTTCTGCCAATTGAGTGACAATTTTTAATTTGGTAATTGACTTATGTCGATCCTTTCGAACCCTCGATGGATATCGATTTTATCTGCTGTATTATACTTAATTGATTGGTTTGTTTCATTTGGCTTCAACCTTGATTCGTATCATTTTCTATTTACCTTTACATATCGTTAATTATTCCCGTTACATTTTACTAATAAAATAGTTTAATTAAATTTTTACTTCGTGTACTATTTTCAATTGAACATTAAATTTGCCCGCTAATTAATTAACTATTTTTGGTTTAGCAATTGCTTTATGGATAATGAAAGGTACATGAATTACCAATAAATTTTTGCCGGCTATATCGAGGTCTTGCAAGTTTCAATTACATGCTAAACCTACACAGCATGCTTGTATACAGCTTCCTATCTTCACCTCGTCATCAAGAAGCAACGTCGCAAAAAGAACTTTACTTATTTTCATTAAACACATATACACGTTTCCTAATTCTATTTTACTCAATTTACCACAGGGATTATTGATTTTCAACGAAACGGGTAATAAAGCTGTTTTTGGTTCACGTACCTGAAGATTGAAGCCGGTGAGCAAATAAAATAGGAAAAGGTATCATTGTGCACAACTTGACGCGATAAAGGTGTTTCATTTTGTTATATGCTAGTACGTTTGACGGCTCTGTAAGTGTATGCAAATGACTCTTTCAACGGGAAACGTGGTAGATGGTATATATATATATATATATACCTTTTGTTGAAAACTTTCCCATATAAACTGACGATAAATACATCTTCGTTGGAACGGAAAACATTTCTATCAATTCGCAATCGCAGCGTTTATCCTTGTCTCTAAAATTAACAGAAGCCGAATCCAGGTGGATTGGATGGATTCGAGCAAGTTTTTGGCCCAACTCGATCTAACGAGTTCTCGGAGTATAAATTCTTGGTTCTAAGTATCATTTTTGCTATGAATCAGACTCCCCCGGTGCGTGAGCAGTCCAGTAACAGATTGAAGCTTACTCATCTAATAGACAGATTTGCAGCGCCCCTGACAATATTTAATAAACGAGAATAGAAGTTCCCATGCGCCACTTCGCGGAACCACCTTGATTCCCGAATGACGTGGAGCACTTGAATCTACTTAAAGTACCATAAACTACTATTAGTAAAAAAATCTTTATTCGTCAATAATTAGAATCCATGTATGCATATTCCTAAAAACAATATTTCATTTTTGAACTGTCAAAAATCCATTGCTCCTCTTCAATGTTTCTTTTTAAGTCGATTATTTATGTGTATATACTATAGTAAATTATTATTAAACATTTTTAAATACCAAACATCGCAGTCACATTGTTAAAAATTCAAAATGATTCGTTGGTAAGTTTCTGTCCAGCAAAACCTTAAATCATTTTGCCTGATTTTCTCTAATAAGCCGATTACCATTCTAATACTCCAGGTATGTATTTGTCGATTAATGTTTCATAGTAAGGCCACAGTTTTTCAATATCTGGTAGCTCGTTGCTTTTTGTGTAAAGGTCGTATTTACTGAAAAAAAAAATATATATATATATATATTTGTAATATAAAATATACTAGAATCAAATTTGTAGTCTTTTGTAAAATAGAGGAACAAACTCACTTAAATTCTAACACCCATTTGAGCATTTCTATGTCTTCGTTTGTGCAAAAATACATGTAATCGCCACCAGCGTGCCATGGATAAAACGAATGGTACCTTATCATAGTCAGAGCCTCCTTTGGTAATTTACTTTTGTTATGAACGAGTACTCGGTACAAATACTCGTCGTGTCCCCAGGACATAAGCAGGTTACCAATGCCACATTTAGCTTTGTACATTCCATACTTGGTGCTGCAATGTAAAAATGTTAAAGAGTTATTGTAAACAATTGCAAGAAAGATTTGTTTACTTTAAACATTTTCTACACTTTCTATAGGATACAATTACACAGGCTAAGGCACTTGAAATGCTCCAAAGTTGAAATATAAAATTTATTTATCTTCGTAATTTTAATAAATATCACTATTTTTCATAAAACCTTTTGAATCTAAGTAAAAAGTACTTTTAGAAATGTCTTATGAAAAACATTGAAATCTCTTGTGTTTACAAAGATGAACAAATTTGTAAGTTCCTCATCTGGGTCTAATTAAAAGAAACACCCTGCATATATATATAGAGAGAGTGAATAAAATGCAAATAAGGATGTGTACTTGTAACGTTTATCCTGGCCATCAGGATTGTCGTTGAACGACGAATTTCTGTACACGATCGAATCTGCCCAAGCACACCCAACTGGAAATGTGTCACCTACCACAGCCCACTGTGGCTCCCCGTAGAAAGCCATCACCTAAATCACAAAAATTATTCAAATACCTCGACTCGTATATCAACGATTTTCCTCTCCAAACGATTTGTACCCCAATCTCATATTTTTCAGATTAAAAGCTCCGACGCGTATGGATAAGAGTATTACTCACTTTCTGAAAGAATTCTATTTCTCTCTCTCTCTCTCTCTCTCTCTTCACGATTTCCATCAATCTACATCCACTTTCGAATGCTCGTAAGTTTGTCGGAAGCAAACGGATTATAAAATAAATAACAACAAGAGAAGATCATAGGAGCAAGATAAACACAAGTGGAAATGATAGTTTTATCTTCGATAAAGTTGAGATTTACCTTTCCAAGATCGTGAATTAGACCCGTTAGGTGGAACCAGTCCGCGTTAGGGTGTTTTTCTCTTATTGACTCGGCCGTTTGAAAAGCATGAACGATATTGGGTAACGAGGTGTCCGGATCACTTTCATCGACCAGATCATTCAATTTAATTAGGGCATCTTTTATGGTCATCTTGAACTTGTTGAACTGCAACCATTCTTTCATTCGAGCTAAATAATAAATACGACTATCAATTATCTAATATTTCGATAAATATACCCATACAAGTAGCAAAATTGCTCGCAGTGATATTAAAATAATAGATTTTTTGGTTAATTTTGCCATCAGGAAAGATTTCTATTCGATTCTAATGGAACTGCAGCATTCTTTCACTCAGTTTAAATTAATCGACTATAATTAACTAATATTTCTATAATTATATGAAAATTACAGAATTCTGATCAATTCTACTGTCAGAAAAGATTTTATTCGTGATTTTACTAAAACTTCAGCTATTTTTTCATCATAGGCAAATAACAAATACGACTATCCTGGTCGTTTGTGACGTTAAAACGATAGAATTTTAGATAAATTTTGCTACCAGAGATGAGTCCTGATACCACAGGGATAATGAGATCTAACGACTTATGGTATATCTTAGAAAAGTACCAACACTTTACAAAATCTACAGTCTGATTGGTGTGCATCATTTGATAAGTTCGACGGACACGTTCCTTCACTGGATCTGTGGAATCCTCTTCATAATTTCTGAACTCGCTTTGCAGCTTTCCAGCATAGATAGGTTCCGGTCGCAATTTGTCGGACGGATCTAATATGGTGGTCGACTGCAGTATACGAGGCTAGATAAACAAAAACTCATTCGTGATACTCTCCCAGTACTATTAAAATTCGATAATCGCAATAAGAATCCAACACGCGATGCGAACTCTTCCGGAAAGTCATAACTCACGTTTAACAAAAGAAAACTTTGCAATCTCACGATAGCGTTTCCGTATAGTCATTCGCTTCTTTGCGAAATTCCATTTAAACAGCAAATTGTTGACAAAAGTGAATTTTCCATTTATTGGATGACTTTGAAAAAATGTATGTTTAAGAGAAATTGAATGAAAGTTGAGTTGTTGCATTGGCAACGTAAGGGTGTGTTACTCACCGCTGTTTTGGCTGACATACTGGCTAATTCACTACCCTCTCTTCAGGAGCATATAAGACCGACTGCCGATTTCTATAAAGCGAGTTTAACTTATAAATCTGACACAAGTAACCCTTGACCTCCGTATGATTGTTGGTACAGCCTCCGTATTAAGTCAACATTTACAAACAGCTCCTACAGTCTCTCTTAATACCTAATTGATGATCGATGACAAATAGTTTTGATAAAACTGCACGAAATCTCTAAAAGACCGTTCATCCTACTTTATTCTAATGGTCAGTAAGAAAATAATTAAATAAAAACGACGAGATATCAATAGCCCTCCTTATTTCCAACATATATTTTCTAAGAAGTCGCTTTCCTAAATATTTTTTATACAAAGAAGGACTTCTTTACAGTAGAAGTTTGCAATGTATTTAATTTTGTAATTACAACGTTTAGGCGATTAGATAAAAAGCATAATAGTCTTTTGCACTCCGTCAGATATGACCAAGACTTCTTTTTCAAGGTTTCATTTCTTACTACGTATATTAACGTTCAAAATTCGCTGTTCTTGCACTCGTCGATATATTGATTGGAATTTTGAATTATCTTGCAGCTTCGTGAATCATGTAATTTTTATTAAATGCCCGAGCGAAACATTCGCACACTGCACTTCAACAAATCCAATTGAACTATCAAACAATTTTTTGCGTTGCTGTCTTTATTTTATCCTGGTACTAAAAATATATCACGCAGTCGCGCGGTTTGAGTTACAGCACTATTCATTAACATCGTCGATTGGTCACCCAAAAATGCGAGCAAAGCTGATTTGTGTATATTTAGATTCATACACCAAATCAGACGCAATTAAATTTGACTCACTTTTTTCATGAAGACACAAAAGTATGTTTTCAAATTTAATTAATTTAACTTTACTATAGGGGGAGATAGAGGTTTTGTCATTAGCATAATAGCATCCATTGTTTATAGCATTCCTATTCCTGGACATAATTGTATATGTATAGATAAATAATATGGAAATTTACAGTAGAGAGAAAAACCGAGTCACACCAATGAGTCAACCCCAGATATTAGAGAAAGCGTAGCAGCTATTGACGCATTATTAAATAGATCAGTGTCATAGTGCCGAGTCGTCAAAAAATACCTTTGTTTGCGATATAATTTTCATAGATTATTTTAATTTCACATATCGATGGAATTATGAAACAGTGAGTGACTATCGTATATTGAATTGACGCTATATGGAAATCTTTAAGATGATAACCTTTCCGGTTACGTAATTGATACACTGCAAAACTTATGGGGCGAGATAAAGCCGGCATGAAACTTTGCATTGATAAACCAACGATAACAATGGTATATAAGTTATGGTTCCCTTCCTCTAACACATTCGTAAATAACGAATGTAAATAGGGGACACTGGGTTTCCCATGATTCCAATTATCCTAGTAAATTTTCTGATAAATTAAACACTCAAATTTATCACAATGTAATCCGATTTATTTTACGACAAAATCTTATTAAATTTTTGTCATTCATACGCGTACCGCAATAATCGCGATACGCGCAAGTTTAAATGTACAATATAAGCATCAAAATAAGAATGTTGTTGCGTGTGTTGTGTACATACGTGTGTATGTGTGTATGTGTTTGGTATCGTGTCTGATCGTTTAAAAAATGTTTAAAATTTTTAAGATGAGCTTGAATCAGAGTGGCTAGAGTTACTCTCTCGTCTTCTTTGATGATGCTTGTGCGTAGGACTCCGCGATCTCGATCTATGCCTCGACGAAATCTTCTTGTTTTTCTTAGTCCTGTGTGATCGGGAACCACTGGAACTGTTGTTCATTCTGTTACATTTATTCAATCCTCGAATTTAATACAGTTAAAAACAACAATACTGACCTTCGATGAGTGCTCTTTTTCTTCTTGTGCTTCTTGTGGAGCTTCTGTCGACTGCTACCTTCACTTGGACTCCTGGATCGTGGTCTGGATCTCTTTCCGCTCAAATCTGCACCCTTTAACCTGTTCATCAAAGAATTGCTGGCAACCTTCGTGTCGTCCGGTTGATCATCCTCCGCCAATGGCGATGGGAGCGAATGAACGTCGTCGGAATCGTCCCTACGCGCATTTTGATTCGTTGTACAATCCGTTTTGGAAGTTATCGATGTCTGGATTTGACTCAGGAACATCGCCGCCCTCCTTTTCCTCTCCAATTGTAACTGCCTCTCTCTCGAAGTGGCTGCCAACTTTTCTTTTGCCGCTGCCGCTAATTTATCCTTTAGTCTATCCTCTTTCTGCCTATTTTTGTCTTGCTGGCAATCCTCTAGAATGTCGTCCGTCAAATCCACAAATTCCTCCTCGTCGTTTGATTTTCGCTCGGATAACGATTGATCTTTGTCAGTTGAGACCGACGACTCCGATTCACTTCCAGGCTGCGGAGAATTCGATTTGGAGTTCGTTTCTTTCCTTTCCAAATCATCCTCGTCATCGCTTTCCTCCAATGGCAATGCACTTCTCTTTTCCATAATCGTACCCTCGCCTTCTTTAGGCTTTTTGATCGAAAAGGAGACAGTAGTGATTTGCTTGTTCGCAGTAGTCTGTTTCAACTTAACGTCGCTCTTTTTCTTAGCCTGAATCAGTTTAACCCTCTTCTGAACCTCTTCCATTCTCTGCTGCTTCTTCTGTAATTCTTCTAATTTCTTCTGTTTCTCCTCTTGCGGCTCTTGCTTCTGCAGCAGCTCCTCCTCCGTTAATACTTTTGGATTTACAGCACCTTCGTAAATCGTTAGCTTGTGCGCATAATAACCATGATACTGATGTGAGAGCTCAAGGAAATTGAATCTCGGGTCTCCTTTATTTTTCACTATAGCCTCAAAATCTCTGCCATTTTTCGCCACGTAACTCGCCATTTTGTCGATTATTATTTGAACATCCGCCGGTGGAACTATGAAAGATGGTCTGCTGAGTGCTTTCGTCGGCATTGTACCGTAAGGTACGAGTGGCGTGGGTAATTCCTTCGGAGAAATTTGTGATACAGGTGTTTCACTAGTGGTTGATGCTGTTGGCGCAACAATCTGTGCAGGCGTTTGCACTTGTCCATTAGGCCCATAAATTACGGGTCCATGGGAATATTGCAAAGGCGCTGTTGGATATGAAGCGTAACCCTGTAGAAAATTTGATTGTAACTCCAAATAACTTATTCGTTAATTAGTTTTCTTTATCATAAAGATATTTAGGAACCTGTGAAGGCATCGCGTGGTAATAGCCAGGACTCGGAGATGCAGGCTGCATGGAAGGTTCTGGAAGTTGTGGCACTTTGGATGGTGGTGGTTTGCCTGTGATCTTGTTCACAAGCATCGAGTAAGCGCAGTGGGCCGATGGTTTGTACTGTATGCTCGGTATGCTGGGCGCCTGAATTGGACAAAATATTCAGTGTTATGATGTAGGCAATCATTATGATGAATCTTGTAACTTGATACTTACTGCTTCCACTTTGGCAAAGGAAGATGCCAAACTTGGGTGAAGATAAGGCTCATCATCTTCATCCGATTCTTCTTCTGGTTCTTCTAGCACGAGGAAAAAAACATCCAGCATTATCTCAATTCTCATTATGTTGACAGCTATTCACATATGTTATGAATAGGTGAAATTATACTAACAGAAAATTCTGGCAATACTTACGGCAAGAAAAACTAAGTAGAATCAAAGTAGGTGTGGGTAATCATTTCCTGTTTTATGTCGCTTCAATTACTTCAACTTAATAATGTCAACTTCGGTTATAGAGCTATGAGACAGCGCGTAAACAAAAATAAAATGCGTACCAGATTCTTCCTTTTCAGGCTGTTTTTCAGGATTATATTTTCCACTCTTGATAGCTTCAAGTACTAGCTTATAATACGGGTGTAGAGGTCCATCGATGGATAAGAATGAAAATTGGGGGTTGTTTGCCTGTTTCGCCTTTATCAAGATTTCCATTTGGCCGCCCTGATGACTTATGAACAGAGCAGTCTTCGTTATGATGGCGTTTAGCTTTTGAGTCTCTGGCTGTGAATAAGCAAGAAGAAAAAAATTAAATAACCAAACTATGCAAATTTCTCATGTGCTCTTAGGTACAACGTGATTTTATCTTACCAGTGCCATTCCTTCGGGTATTTCTAGCTCCGGAGGTGGTACAAAAGCTTGGTCTTCTTCTTGCGAGCCTTCCGATTGTTTGGGACTCTGTGAATCTTCACACTTCTGACTGTTGTCATCATCGTAGTTGTATCCAACTTGAGTATACGAGTTTTCATCCAGTGCTTGATGTAATCTCTTCATTTCTTCCTCTGAAAATTTTTATTCATCTTCTCTTAGCTTATCTTTAAATTTAAATATTTGTCAAATCGATTACGTAGATATATCTCATCTATATATTTACCATGATATACAGACTCGTCGACATCGTTACTATAAAGAGACTGGTATCTTTCCTCGTCGCAAAGCTGTTCAACTTTGAGCTCTTCTTCTGTTAGAATAGTCCGTTGATCGAAACCACCTGGTGGCGGCTCGTGTATGCTTAAGTCCCCCAATGCTCCGCGTCCATCATATCTATGGACATATAACGTATAAATTAGAGAAAGCAAATACCACAATGTTATTATAAATTGCAGTTGATTCCAGCATCTAGAATATAAATCAAGAAGTGAATCCCGCCAAGGTAATTTCTCTGAAATATAATCTTAATATACAAAAATTAATGCCATAATTATATCTTTTTATATGTGTGTACATGTATGTGAATGAAATTCTTGTGGATAAATATGATTTTTAAATATTCACTCTTATTAGCTACAATTGCTTTCATATACACATATCAAAGGAAAATTTGGTTTTTATCAGTCACTACTAATTCTTAAAATTATAAATTGGATAACCATCGTGACTACAAATATTTTTGGTTGAACTCGATATAAACTGTACTACGTTCAAAATACATAAAAATATAAAATATACACACGTAGATAATCATTATACAGGGTGTGTATAAAGTTTCGGACCGGTAATTTATCTCGAAACCTAAGCCTTTTAAAATAAAATCTGTTGGCGAAGTATTTTTTATATTTTCAAATATCTATCGCATAGAAATTTAGGTTTAACCTTGAGGAGCTTATAGAAGGGCATACGATGATTTCTTTGAATTTTTCAAATAAAATGCCATATTTATTATTATGTTCTTGTAAACTTTTCTAAGAGGTTTCCGCGAAAGACTATATTAACACATTGTACGCGGGAAAAAGACTTTTATGTTCCGCGGCAAAATATACGTACCGGCATATAGGGTGATATTCATGGTCAGATATTATATAAATAAATCCGTCTTAAGCATCAATTGTCTCTTTCTTTCTGATGGCGACAGAAAAAAAATAACATGTGCTTAAAACGGTTTTATTTATAAAATCTAATTATGAATATACCGACCGTAATGTATTAATGTACAATAGGCTGCAACGAATATTTTCAATACAAGTACTCCCACCACTTTCGCCATCTTCCATTTTTATCGGGCCAATATGTCTATACAGATAAAATGTATGGTTAATTTAAACAATATACATAATTATTATTAAATAAAAGTGTGCACGTCTGTAGAACGAGTGAGGGGGGAAGAAAACTAAAGGCTACACAAATGATTGAGACAATTGTATAGGAAACATTCGCTGCACACTCCACTATATCATTTAATGTAGGTGTTTACTACATATTTGTATCTGCAATTGTACATAGTTTTTGGTAAGGCTAACATAATATGTGCGATCGCTACGCAAATACATATTTATTCACCTCCCTTTAATTAAAAACTAAAATATCTAGTAAATGCCAGAATTAAATGGTGCATTAACCTCCTCAGTCCCTGAAGCTGGTATATTAACGTGATGGTAATTGTTGCATTTACCAATTTTAATCTAATGATGGTGAAAGGGGTTATAGTATTTAAATAAAAAACAATAAGTGAAAAACATGCCTGGGATATAAAAGATACTACAGTGTTTTAGAAAGCTTTTAAAATAAGCTATAATGTTCTGTAATAAAAAATTAGTCACCTGATTTAAACAATTCAAAGTTACCTTCACATGCCTTTCAATATTCTATAGCCAAGGTTAGACAAATGTCATATTTTATATATTTTGAAAAAAACTATAAAATGCATCCGTAACAGATTTTCCTTAGAAACTTTGCTTCCAGATCACAATCTGGAAGCTTTTATACACCCCATATAAAATATAAACTGCATTTAAAAAGCTATGTATGTATAAAATATGTATATCAATATAATGATATAAAAGTACATAGAGGTAATTGAAGTAGTTCAGACTTTTGAGCACATAGTGCATTGTTGCTAGCAGGGCAGAATCTATTTCGCTAATACATACCATGCTGAACAATTGTAATAATTACAATTGCCAGCTGCCATTTGTCTCTCTACGCTGTGTCTCACCTTGCTGCTGCACCGTCGCTCAGCCAAAAGTACAGCTTGGAGAGGGCACCTTACTCTCTGCAGCCCTGAAGAGCCCTATCGCGCTTCCAAGGCGCACCTGCAGAAACCTTAAACAGTCTTCAGATTGCTTATCCACATGTTAAAGATTCATGTCGACCTTTGAGGTTATGGTTTCATTGGAATTGCGGTATTGCACTTCCGTTATTATTGTTTGAAATCATTCTTCTAAGTGTTACATATACGGTGCGTTTTATGCAAGAATATAAATTTGCCAAGGTTAGGGAAACGGACCTGTCTATCTTCAGTGTGCTATCGCCCATCCATGGTATTAAATGCTTCCCCTGATCAATCATTTTCGCCTTCTCATCGTCCCGAAATAATTTGCAGCTATATCCGAACACCAACAGCTCCTGCGGCTCCTCTTCGCCACTTTTTTTGCGTAGAATCCCCGAATCTACCATCCATCGCTGTCCCTTAGATGACGCCATTTTCTACTATTTAGCTTTTTCGCCAATAACTGCCAATAAGTATGAGAATGGAATAGAATCTGGAACGGAACTGGAATGAAAGCGATTGCTTCTTATTGGACAGTGGCCAAGGACCAGGGAATCCATCCCAGGGGATCATGAATTGAATAATACAATTAAATCAAACGATTTATTATTTTACATATGGTTTCTCATTGACCAAAATTTCTTAAAATATTATATTTGGAAAGTTTAACATACTTTTGAATAGTTAGTATTATTGTTAGCTAGCTTTGCCACCTGTATTGTACATCACACACATACACATTCAGATGTAGTGTTCTTTAAAAAGGGGTTGGCGCGTAGTTTTGAAATATTATTTTAAATTCTTTTTTTTTATGTATGTGTATGGTGTATATACACTTAAGAGGGACTCAAGTTGGTCGTGTATGGTTAAAATTGATTTACATATAAATTGTGTACTGACCATGTCCCCTTATTGGGACTAAATAAAATTTTTGATCAATGAAATATACGCCTATTTATAACTCCAGAATTAATTTCACTTCAATCCCCGCCATCCTATCAATTTAAGATTCCGGTTCTGGTCCGGTTCTTCAACTAAATCCAGCCTGACCTAGCCCCCATGGCGGTCAAATAACTAGCCCTTTCTTTCTACCTGACAAGATGTAGTTTACTGTTTGGTGCAGGCATTGGTGGGTTGGTGGGTTTGGTTTTGGTACATATTTGCTATTCCAAACTGGACTTATAATTTTTTCGCTGGAATTTATAAAAATTGTCTAATATGTCATCTAAAAAACAAAATAGAGAAAAAGACATTTGTGTGGAATTTGAAGAACTATTAACGAGTGACTCATGTGTGGTATTAGTTACGGAATTTCTGAAATACATTTTATATCAAAAACAACAAATTCCATTTACTTGTGACTCTTTGACACTCTTACAAGTGAAGGTAAAACCAAACGATAGAAATCACATATCTATAAAAACATTATTAAGTTCTGTGCAAATTGTCTCGGAGCAATTGTCCTCGCAATTTGTTCTCGAAAACTGTAAGATAAAAGAAATAGTAATTATCATAGGAGCAACTGTAATATCACCAAAAGTTTGTATAAGACTGGAACTGCCGCCGGCAGTCTTGAACAGTAAGAAAGGGTTGCTCAAACAATGCCCAAGAAAACCTCTCTTAAAACTAATGAGGTTAGTTGCTCTAAGAATTGTTTGTATTATTATCATTCTATTTTCTGTTAATTTCATTACTTTTATATTAATAAATTCTAGGTCAATGATGGAGTGTTCTGACTTTCAAGAAGCGATGAGCAATCCTCTAGGCCCAACAAATACTTTTATTTTATTGAGTAAGAATGACTCCAATAATGCATCAGAATTTTTCCTACCAAAACCGCATTATAATCTTCCACCTCATGCTTCCACACGTTTTCGAATAGTATTAAAATATAATAATGAAGTAAATGCTCAACATGATTCAAGCAATTTGTTTAGGCTATACAAAGATATATCTACAGAATCTGTTGATGAGGAGCATGGTAAGAGCATTAATGATTATTTGAATACTCAGATAAAACCAATCACTTATCAGTGGTATCAATCTAAGCAAGTTATTAAAGGATTTAAATATTTTAGATGATATGAATTTTAATAATCAATTGTAGCAACAATTTTTTTATAAAGTATAAGATTATTTTTAAGTCAATATAAGAATTTGATATATTTTTAAAAGCAATTTTAATTAGGAGGATGAACTAATGTCTATAGAAATAAAATCTTTTAATCTTGTTATTTTTAGAGAAGTACTTATAAGCTTTTAAAAAATATAATATTTTATGGTTTATATAAATATATATATGAAGTTTGTATTACGAAAATTGTTAAAGACTGTATAAAAGCACCTGTAGATGTAAATTTATTAACTTTTTTTATGAGTAATAATAAATACTAATCAATTTTTAATGGGAGCTACAAATTATGAAAAAATGATAAGATTGCATACCAATTTGACATTTTCATGAGAGAACTAATATTAACTGTTTAGCTGCACAAGCTTTATATCATCAGTGTCAAGAGCTCATCAATGTCAGGGTAAAGGTTCTTGTTATCTGTGTAGATTTACGCACAAATTTAATGGGTGTTTATTCTTTTTTCTGAAAATGTCAAATAATATTTCAAATATACATACGATAATTTATATAATATGTCCCATTATGTCAGCTGAGCTTTGTAAATATTTTCTCTTTGTGCATTTTCATTTATTTACAGTACTTAATAATAAAGAATCTAAAGTATAAATTATCAGTTTAAAAATACAATAGAAATATTATATGCAATGTCACACTGAGTATTGGTTCAATGATATCATTATCTGTTCATCATGATATTATCCTACCATTATATATACAAAATTTCATAGAGTGGGGTAAAATATATTTTAAAGAGAACAACTTTGATATTGCCTCATTAAGTCACATAGTTGTGTACTGAATAAGTAAAATGGCTAGTTTAAAACTTTTAACTCCTGAACAAAAGGATTTCTGGCAAGAAAACGGATACATTAAATTGTCCAATATATACAGTGAAAAGGAAGTAAGTGAAATATCTGAAGCTTATGATGATCTGTTTGAACGAAAGCATAGGGAAAATCTGAAAGGACTTGAGTCTGCCTGGCAAGGAAATGATATGAAAAAGGCTGCTGGTTACAGAAATACCACTGTAAGCTTATGCTACTTATAAAATAATTGCATTATTTTAACCATTACCATGTTATCAGACTAAATTGTAATTCAAACTTTTCAGGTAAAGTCAATTCATAATTTGCAAATGCATAGTGGTGTATTTACAAAGTGTATAACTCATCCAAAACTTTTGGATGCATTAGAAGATATAATGGACACTAGTGATATTTTGCTTCATCATACAAAAGCTCATATTAAGCCCCCAGAAAATGGAGCTCCATACTTGATGCATCAAGATTATCATTACTTTCCTTTCAAAAAGCACTCCATGTTAGCTGTATTTTTGCACCTTGATGACACTACACCTGAAAATGGAGGCTTAGCTGTTTATCCTGGTAGTCATAAACTTGGCCCTTTAGAAGATCATGGAATCAAAGATGAAAAAGGTGAAGAATACCACTATGTTGATCCTGAAAAATATCCAATATCAAAAGCAACTCCAATCTCTGCAAAAAGTGGAGAAATCATAGTCTTTTCATATTTATTACTTCATGGCTCTTACCTGAATTTATCAGCAAAGTCCAGGCGAATGTTTTTGATTCAAGTTCTAGCGACTGACGATGAACCGACTAAAGATACTCATAAATCTCCATGCCAGAATCTTGTACTTAGAGGAAGAAATATTTACAGACCAGCTAATATGGCTACTAGATTTTCCCATTAGATATCACATGGGATACGATTTTTAATTGCAATTATTTTTTTATTTCATGAAAATTGTAACAATCTCTCTGATGAGACAATATAAATGTATGGAATTTGAAGAAGAGATTAAATAAATATAATATTTAGAAATATTAGCCATTTTTTTCTTTGTAAAACTCATTCTCTACTGTAAGTTCAGAAGAATTGCTGCTACTAGTAGATGATTGTGCAAAGTCTTCGGTAACTTCATGAATTTGTATTCTTAAAATACGAAAATCATTAAAGTTTAGAACACGTAAAATCAAAACCAGCAATGCTGCTATCCAGCTCCATGACATTATCCACGATAAAATCTAAAAAATTTAAGATTCAATCATAATCACATTTGATATCTAGGGGACACTTTTTAAATTATATTAATTACATTTAAGGCCAAGAAAAAATAACACACATTGTGCTTATGAGGATTATACATTTTAGCATAATCTTGTATTGTATCGCATATTCTGTAACTGCAATAATTATATTAATCTGAGAATAGTTCAACTACCTTAAACTGATTTCAGTCTACCTGTCATGAGATTCACTATTATTATATTTTGATACTTGATTATAAAGTTTAAAAATATCTGTGCTAAATTTAGCATATCCTTTTTGCATATCTTGGGATAAGAACATTGTTATTATTGAAAATAATGTACTAAAAACAAATGCTGGAAGAACGACTCTCCAAGGAGCAGGGTATCTATGATAAAAATGAATTCTAAGAATAAACTTATTACTGAATTATTTTTACATTTAGTAAATTTAGATAAATATAATAACATTGTTGTAGCATAACCACCCTTGCCACAAATTGAAAATAGTGTAACCCAAATCACTCCAAATACACAAGAGCAACAACTTATGATATAATAAGCTTGGCATCTGGGCTGATATTCTTCTTGTACAATAATATGTTCCTTCCAGTCTGTATAATTTAAATGACTATAAGTTTTTTCTGTCATATCAAAATAAATATCCTCTAATATCTTCGTTACAGGTGCTGCTTCTAGATTAGCCCAAAATGGGCAGTGTCCACCAAAAACATCTCTCTTTGTTATAAAATAAAAATATAGTTTCATTTTTTAAATAATATTAGAACAATTTAATAAGAAACTTAAAAATGTACTATGCCTATACCCAGAACATGTAATACAAAATCGAACAGCAGTAGCCGGTTACAGCGCTTAGTAAATAAAAAAAAATTGTTACGATTTTCCACAAAATGGATATTTCAGCAGGGTCTCTCTCCACCACCTCTGTATATTCTTCCAAGGTACGGACTTTTTGCATTTTTATGAGAAAAAGAAATAAACTGTAAATTTGCAAAAGAATTTACTTTCACTTGTTTTTTTTTACATACTTCATTGTTGAACGAATTCAAATGTTAATGTTGGTAAAAATATGAAATATGTTTAAATATAAAGCAAGAATCAAATAGGTAAAGGAATATTTTTGTATTGATTGATCTATGAAAGCTAAGAGAATAAATGATACTTCCAGGTTCAAGTATTTAAAATTGATTTTTTTAAGTAGAACTTGGCAGATAATTCAAATGTGATACGAATGGATTTTAATCATGAAATTCGTGGACCAATGGACTAGGACTGGACTGAAGTGATTGAACTGGAACTGAACGGAAGAACGACGGAGTCACAGACTGGCGCAAAATGTAAATGATTGTAAGTTAATATATATATGTAGTATATGTACGTGCCTTAGTGTTGGACTGAGAAACGAAGGAACGCGCGGACCGCGAACCGCCAGAGTGTTGTCGACGAAAAGGATATATGAAATCGAGAAATTCTCGTAATTTCACATCGAGAGATTAAAATTCGCGAGGAAGAGGATGATGGACTTGTGCTCGGAAGTCGAGCCGTTGGAATAAGTGGGATTAAGCCGAATCCGAGGCTTCCTTGCTGATAAAGTGAAACACATGTGTCGCCCGAGTTGTGTTTTCCACTGTAGAGTGTCTTCCCAAGTTTGGTCTATGATAATCTTCTGTTTGCAAGCTGAAATTCCTAACTGACCGCTGTCATCTGCCGAACATCAGGATGTTCTTGTCCGTAGAATCCCACTGAGAAGCCGATATTTCATCCGCGAGATGAAATAGGTCTCATTACGGAAGGCGGCAGTGCGTGGGTGGGTGGGTGTTTGGTCACTAAGATTCATACACCAGACTCCTTCTGGGATTTTCTACCAAATATCACTGAGCGATCGACGTTAACTTGTTTCATTAACCAGTGCAATTAATGGCTAATTATTTGGCTCCAATCAACCAATTTTTATGAAGATTCCTTCTCAATATAAGAAAAAAAATATTTGTTTTGAATCTCACTACTCTACTGTTTTTACAGCTATGAGTTGCTGAAGAATCTTTAAACAAAATCAAGGAAGAAGGCTATTAATATTGAAAAAGCTTTCTCTCTGATTTTTCTACTGACATATGTAATCTTTCATCTTGAGGTCGATCAACTTTTGAAGTACGAAGAAAATTTAGCAGTTTATCATATAATATTCAATTTCAAAGAGTTGCTCAATTTTCAATTTTACATTTGTACTCTGATCTATTCAGTGTTTCTAAAAATTTTTTTATTCTTTGTGTTATTTTTTTCTAATAGAGTCAGTTAAGCACAATACTGATATATAATTATGTAAACAAAAAGTCTGAGAATTGTTAAAAGCTTGATATAACTATCAGGGAAGCTGCAACAAGATCTTCCTTCTATTTATATATTTAATAATGAAAAAGAAGTATGAGAAGTAAAGTGGAGGAAAATGGATATCGGTAAAATTTCATTATGCGTGAGAAGTCGTCAGAATGTCATATTCACGCAGGTCACGTGAGGGGCACGACAGAGATGTGCTCGCGTGATCCTCAAGCATTACACCCAACCCTTGCCAAGGCCAATGGAAAAAATTCAAGTCCCCAACCAACACATCACTCGGAATCACGAATAGACAGTACCCTATTACCTACTCCTGGTGGACGTTTAAAATTTTATAAAGATGGAAAATTTATATTGGAACTATCTCATCGTAAAGATGGAGAAAGGACAACATGGTTTCCTGTTCCAAAGAAAACTTTTTGGCCTCCTGCTAGTACCACTCCAAATAGACAAGAGAGCTCTACTTCTCTCAGTGGTAACTAAGACATCTTGTTACTATTACAATTGATTTGTTGTATTCTTATGTTGTTTTTTTTTCAGTATCTGATGATAATTCATCAGTGCAATCAAGCCCATGGCAAAGGGACCATTGTTGGAAACAAGCTAATCCCAGACGCAGGACGTCAACAGAGTTTAATTTCTATTACCATAGAAATTCTAAAAATCGCCTTTGCGCTCATCCTAGATTAATAGCGAAGAAACGCCGGAGGCCGTTAGATCCGAATATGATGCTGCTTCCAGAAATTGCAGCAAATTGCACAAAATTATCACGCAAATCTACTGATACAACTTCGGGAAAAGTTTTAAGTCTGATTATTGAAAAATTGAACCGACTTTTAGACCCTAATGTTGTATCGCCGCGAAAACGTATTTTACGGGAGCTGGAAAGAGTATCATTAGAGGATCAGGCATCTAAAAGACGTGCGACGCCACAACCTGTAAGCACAGCCAGTGCTCCAACTACATCCCCAAAACAGCTGTCTTCATACAGCATAACCAGCATTTTGGGAGAGGATAAACCCAGTTCTGAGCCAGGTTTCTTAAGAAATCTGTTAAAACCAGAAGATAGACAGCCTGTAAAATACTCATCAAGCAACTCTTACCCTAGAGTGCGAATGGATCCTTATATAGGATCTACGAATACACCAATACATCCTCCATTTTATGGAGTACCAATGCTGCCTCCTGGACCTTACAGAGCACCTTTATGGATGCATTATCCGTCGCCCGTCCATTATCCACCTCCTATGCAATTGTATGCACCGCCACCACCGCATCCTCCATCCCCGCCTGTTCATCATTATAAAGACTACAGGGAAGATGCTCTTACTCCTCCTTCAGGTAACTATATATTCTCTTAGATTCTGATGGACTTTGCAGCAGACAATTATTTTTTGAAACTCGTTTAATTTTAGATATGCCTCTTAATCTGTCGAAGCATGCGGGTTGAATCTCAGGATCCCTAAAGCTGGTGCCTTATGAATGGACAAAACCTATACAAACACTGCCCATGCAACGACAATGCGATATATTAGTATTTTTTTATCCGTACAGAATAGCATTTTAGTAAGTAGAAATGTGCAACCAGAGAAAGAAAGATAGAAGAGGAGAAGAGAGGAAAAAGAGATGTAGGATGTGTGGTGAGAAACGAGATCTGGGTGCTATATACATGTACATACGAAATGCATAAACTATTGACATTGATATAGGTATTATATTATCCAATTAAATCATGAGTAGTATTATGCTATAAAATGTTAAAGGTAAAATGTCATCAAAAACATGTACATTGGCATAGAATGCTGCAAGATTTGTAAGCACTTATATTGTTTGCGACGCGTGTAAAATTTATAAATAATTTTTATATAATTTAAAGAACGTTTTACGTATAGGGGGAAAACTTATTGTTAAGCAAGTACTATGCACTCACGGTTGAGCAGCAAGTAATTTATTTTGTTCCCAGCCATTTTACCTTCAACATAACTCTACCCATGTATTTTATATTGCAATGAAAAGAAGGAGAAAACGTTCTTCTAGTTCTGTACGAACCTCGATTACGTATTACCTTGTTAAACTTCTTATTAACGTTACTATCAGTAATAAATACTATAATTACAAAAGAATCATAAGAAAGACATAGGATTATGTACAGAACAGATTATTACCTAGTTTATTAATTATTCTTACAGGTAGAGATATACATAAATAATATTAAAATAGCGTATTCAGAACAGTATACATTTATTTATATGATATATTAAAAATGAACAAAATTACTTGATAAAGACCGTGGAGTGTGCCTTAAGATTATCAAAATTGCATAAAATTAAATTATAAACGAGTTTTCTAGTATGCTGTAAAGTTACTACGTCGTCGCTATTATCACACTTTATTATGTATATACAAACATAACTTTATGTTATTATACATTCATATCAAATTAACATAATTATCATTTGTATTTATTGTTAGCTCATCGTGTTAAACAGACGCATTACAAAAGAAAAAAAAGGCAAGCTCTCACAGGTTTCGCAAATTAGCAAATAATTTTAATGACTTATTATATATATGGAATTTTATATAAATTTAAATAAACAGAGAAGTATGTGACTGCGCGTAAGCAAACTGTATAGAAAGACTAATTTCGTAAATATAAATATTTCCTATGGTATAAAATAGCCGTGTTTGTTATTTATTTATCGTAGATACCGTGGCTGTAATCTCTCTGATTGCAACAAGAATAATGTGCATTTAATGAACAAAGTAAGAAAAAAAAGAGAGATTTCAAATTTACCACGTTGATAAGATGAGAGTCTCCGGCCTTCACTCAGTTCACTCTCCGCATCAAATCCTGGAGCAGTGAAGGAAGCCAAATCGTAGTGTCTGAATTCACAATATGACATATGTATATAGCAATATATATAAGCAACCTATGCCAAAAAGATGGCGGCCAGTCTTCTTTCCCCTCACCCTTCAGGCTTCAACCCCGCAAACTTATGCTCTATCCATGTACTTCTTACCTTCATGGGGTAGCACCTGCACCCAGCTCCTACACCGGTACATACGTACGTGTATCGGTCAAATGTCACATTATTATTTATGGGGTAGTAAACAATTAAATCTAGCATATAAAACAATGTACGGGTAGTATTCAGGATTTGTTTATCCCCAACATTTCCGTACAATATATAAATTATTAGGATATCAAGGAACTGCAGTTGTAATAGAAGAATTACTAAACATTGTAAAATCTTTGATACAAGGAAGTTTACACTAATTTACATAGGCTTTAATGGAAACAATGCCTAAAGTTTGCAAACTTCCACGATACGATTATGGCTCTCCGGGAGTTTTGGGTTATTACCATATACATATGTATATACTACAGTTGAACGACATCGTACAATATCCGGATGCTAAAACAGAACTCTCATAATTTTTACGAATTCGGAAATATCATTCTGTTTTGTCTATTAATGGAGCAGGTACTGTCACAAGAAGAGGTTTGTAATTTGTTGTACACGGCACCTTTCCAAAATATTTTATCTCGACCTTATTGCAAGGAAGGTGAAAAACCAGTAGCGAAGCAGAAAAGGCTAGAACAAAAATATGCTGCATTGCAAATTGTACCAAATGTAGATAAATTAGGTACTGCTAAACACAGGCGATGATATAGTTAAGGAAGGAGATTTGCTTACGCGGGAGATTATGCTATGGATTGTCTATATTTGAAGTCGTTCTAAGTAGACTACGGAGCTTTTTAGACGATCCTGTCTAGGAAGGTTAATCTCAATCTTTTCGTATAAATTTTTATTTTTTTAATAACGCTTTATGGTGTGTATTTTATTTAACTTGCATATAGAGCATCATAACAAATCTTATTAAATACATTTAATATATACACAATATATACTTGGAAAATATTTATACCAATTTTTCTCAAATAGTGGCAATTTTTCATATGATATGATTATAACATTCAATATACCACATTGCTTAAGAAAATATTATAACTATAATGAGCTGTAAAAGCTGTTAAACTAAAAAAGCGTTGGAAAATGAGCGCTTTAAGATTTGACTGAACACAATAACAGTAAGTTATATCCAGCAATCCTATATAGCAAATTGAACATTTTGGAAATTGGTAAAGGAGACCCTATAATAGCAGATTTTACAAACAGCGGAACTTAGAATAGCGTTATTTGACTATAGCATAGGCACTTTCTACAGCTTATTATATATAATAAAAATATAGAAAATTAAGTTTTAATAGTTAATTAGGTTTACTTGCCTCCATTATTCATTATAAATACTATTTTTTCTCAAATAATATTGCTCACAATGTTTAATTCTTAAATTAAACATAAATTCGTAATTCTGTTATAGGAAAACGTACTATAATCAAATAACACAAAATCTCCTGTGCTCCGCTGTTTGGGAAAAGTCCTGTACACTTCTGAAATTAGAAAAATAAAACAAATCACAACTTTGGTAGCTTCTGTAGAAGTTTCACCGGCGTGTTCATTTTTACACATTACTGCTATTGCTTAAACTATCGTCGCTATCATAGCTCTATTATCGGTACTATCATCACCGTCTTCGATTCGTCACTACTGTCATTTACAGCATCTTTTATAATAAAATCAGTAACTTATTATTGTGATTATATTGTAAATATTAATATTATAGTATAATAAATTAATCAGTATAATACCTATCAATTTTTCCGTGTCAAGATGCATTATAATATTTATAATCTTATTTAGTAAAGGTTATGTTTAATATACTCTCTATTTACACTCAATCCCATCTCTGCACAACTCACGACTACTCTCGATTATTCATGCTCTTCTTAGGGTCGATGAAACGTTCGCAAATGCAATACTGGAAACCTAAGAATTCGAAACCAAAAAAGAAGTAATCATTCTAAATAGACGACAATTCCGCGTAAAAATGACAAATTACCATTTAATTTATCTAGTTTATCTTCAGAATATCTTTATTTCGAGTTCCCAAACATGAAAACTGCTGTTTTGGCTTCAAATTCTTAAGTTTCCAGCATTGCATTTGCGAACGTTTCACCGACCTTAAATTATCTTTGTAATAATATTGTTTTCTATAATTGTAATTGAAACTTATATTTTCATAATTAGTTCAACTATAAATTTGTATAGCAATTTGAGTAACTTCAAAAGTGTATTAAAAATTATTATGAAAAATGTAAACAATGTAAGAGTTTTTATTTTTAATTTGAAGTAAGATCAACGTAAGGTGTATATAAACTTTCACTTTAAAGTAGCATAGAGGTACATTTACACTTGTAACGTTCGCAACGACTTTCAGTTCGCCATTCAATTACAAGTGCAAAGCCACCCTAAGGTATTTACAAAGCTATCGAGTCGCAGAGCCTGCATCAGCCAGCCCCTGCATGAAATTGGACTCATACTCGTAGGAGGGGGAATCGTGATATCTTATTAACACACAACAACGCTCTTTCTTTACGACGAATTGTACATGTGAAAAGTTATTCTAGGTGGAAATATGCAATCACTATTAGAATCATTTATTAAAAGGTCCTTATTCTTGAATTCACCTATTAATCAAAGTCGGTAACCCCTACCTTTTAAGGTTATATTATAAGAATTTTATGTTATAAATTATTTTTCACCAACCATTTCTAATTTTTAGCTACTTTATTCGAACAAAGTATTAGACATGCTTCCAAAAAGGCTTCAGGTAGTACAAGAAATAAACCTATAAAAACAAAGCCAAAACATAGACGTCTTAAAGTACAAGATGGACATGTTGTAACCAAAAGCACTATGTTAGCAACACAACTAACACCAAGATATCATCCAGGACTTCACGTAAGTTATTATAATTATCTTTATTTATTAAAGCATATTGTATTTGTGCACAGACCTTATTATATTAATAAATAATGATAGGTTGGCTTTGGTAGAAATGCAACTTTATATGCTTTAGAAAGTGGAAGAGTAATGATAACTTGTGAGCAAATTGACCCAAGATGGGATTTTTATTGGGTTAAAAGAGCTTATGAAGGTCGAGAAGGACAAGTTATATATAAAAAATATGTTAATGTAATTCCTGAGCCTCAGCACAATCAATTTAAACTTATCGACTTAGTTTAAACATGTATATACATAAAAAAAATGTTAATAAATTATACTTGATGAAATAAAAATTCTTTAATTATTTTTAACTATGTTAGACTCTGCCCATTGAAAAGACTGATACATAACATCTCCTGCTGTTGAAAGTGTAGCAAATACCAGTGTCTTTCTTACATGAGTGCTAATTCGACACTGTCCTATAAGTCTAAAAACTGGTAATTCTTCATTTTTATCACTGCACTGAATTATGTGTTGAGAATGAAACATTATAGGATCTCCTATCAATTAAATTATGTGTAATCAAATGAATTTTAGTGTATAATATAAACTTGAAAGGTTAAAAACATACCAGGGTATACTAAAAAATCTCCTCCAAATTTCTCACCACTTGTTATATAATATCCCTTTTCCCAAAGATCTTTGAATGTTTTGTAACGTAATTTTTCATAACATGTTTTAGGATAATTCCATTCCATTTCTTCTACTTTGTTCTTAGTTATCCATGGATAAACTAAAAATTTAGATTAACATATACTGAATAATAAAAGAAAGAGATTGCTTACCTGTGTGAGTCTGTATAAGGGCTTCGCTTTTTTCCAGCTCTGGTAATCTTTCCATTTCATCTTTAAACAATTTTTCCTTATCGATTTCTATATTAAGAAGAGCTTTTTTTGTTTCTTCATCTAATAGCTTTCTTCTCTTCTTCTTAGAAGTTTCCAATCCTAGTATTTTACATCTTTTCCCTTCAATAATTTTATCCATTAATAATGTGACCTTAAAAATATTAAGATTATAATTTTTATATTTTATATTCTGTTTAACTTGTAGTTTTTTATGTAGAAAAAATATATTACTTGGTTTTTTCGCTCTTCTCTTAAAATACTTTTCTGTTCCTCAAACAATTTTTCTCTATAACTAGTAAATACATCTTTAAGAGAATCACAAGGATATTTCTCCAAATTCGGACATTGAATAACACGTACAATTCCTTTCTCTATTAAAAGAGTAACCTCCTCCGAGAGCAACATTAAAGGAAGACCCATTATAATATCTTGCCTAGGATTCTTTGGAAGACAACCAATTAACTCTCCAATTATTCTATAGTCTCTTCTCAATTTTAACCAATCTAGATTTAAAAAGTTATTATTTATTAACTGTTAAAAGTTATTTAAAAAAATGATTTATGTGTGATTTATATTTACCTTCAGTTGTCCATATAAAGACATTCTTATTTATCAAAATTAAATCAATAATTTCTGACATATTTATAGTTTTGATATTGTATTAAACGAAAATTTGTATAATCTTTAAAGGGGTGATCTCCTGAAACGCCGCTTTCGAAGTTTCGAAATGGTAGTATGTATGTACATACTACATACGGTACATACACAGTGGGAAATTGAATCATGTGTGTGTGGTTACACTATAGCTATACTACATACATATAGTTACTGTGGTTCAACGATGGTTCAACGGGTTCAACTATAGGCATCGTGCGCGCGAAATATAACTAATACAAGTAATACAACGTTAATGAAGTGAGAATTGTGTTGCTATTTTTATATATGAAAAGCATAATGAAAAACTAGCTAACAGCGCTATTTACCGTTAAATTTTTGCAGTTTTTCACTTTGCATTTCATAATCACTGAACTTTAAAAAGTGCAGCTAAAAGATACAAACCTATCGACTGCGTTCATTAATGTCACAGTCACACGTCGCAATTCACACAAACTATAAGTCCGGGGGTTGGCATGCAATGGGCCGCCTTCGGCGGCATCATAAAACACTTCTCTAGGACCGCCTCCGGCGGACATAGAGGTCTGGTTTCTAATAATTCTAAGCAAGCAATGGGCCGCCTTCGGCGGCGCTATGCTTGCTCACAGTAAATAACGGAACATGACCTATATCATATAATTTTATAAATGAAAAACTGGAACAATCGTTACAATAATTATTTAATTAGAAGAATAAGAATTTCGTTGTTCATTTATCCATTAATTATGTCTGCTTATTATTCATTATTATTAATAATTTACAATTAATAATTAATGCAACTGCTTACAATTACATTAATTACAGTATGGCTCTATTAACAGTTATAATATACATTTATTTTTAATTCATAGGTGAAGAAGAATTATTGAATAATAAAAATTAGATTATTATGTATTGCAAGGTATTTCTGGTCTATATGACTGACAAGCACAAGCTTCAATTGTATGCCCATTTTTCTACAAAAGTAATGTAATTATTTTTCGTATAGGAATTATTTATTTTTCTTTATACAATTTTTTACCTCTTGTTGATAACACCCTGATGTAATTGCAGTTTTCTCATCTTCTATCATTTTTCCACAAAAATAAGTGGTATTGACAACTAAAATTTAAATTCAATAACATTAACTTTACCTAAGAAATAATGTTTTGGAGAAATTAAAAGATATGTAGTATTTACTAGCATTATTAAACAAATAGGTGTATTTTAAACAGGTGTATCCAACTGTCCAGAGACAACCTATTTCAGATGGATTGTCCTTATAATCTTCCCATAACTTATACATATTTGGAGAACCTGAATGTTCTACCACAACATCATCACCTGCAAAAACTTATTCATAGAAAATGTGTAGGCTTGATTTTATATAACTAGAAATTAAGAATACTTACCAGCAATTATTGGGTATATGCAAGGAACCCCTTTATAATCCTTGCTAGAACAATTAACTTTTGTAGCAGTTTCATGATTAGAATTAACTCCCAACCATGTAAACTTGAAGCAATACAATTTGTAATCCATATGCACACCTTAAATATAAAATATATTTATGTGGTTACATTTGCACAAATTATGAATAATGTTATAACTGTATATTTACCTGCAAGGCATATTATAAATAATAAAGCAAACAAAAAACAGTTATGGAATGGCATTTTGACAGAATCAAGTTTATGATCTTGCAATTGATTACTCATCGTCAATGAAAAAAAAATTGATAATCTATCAATCTTATCTGATAAGAATAAACCAGCCTTGGTAAATTATAGTTGGATTTTATTGTAACTATAAATTTTATGTTCGTTAAACTTACAGATATCTGAGGATATTAACTTGGACATGATTTAAAAAATGTTGAAATAGTTATTTTTATTAAAATACAAGATTTATTATATCAATATGAAAAATTGATAAAGTTTATTTTATCAATTTAATATTATCATGTTTAAAATTATTTGAAAATGGATATTATACATTATGGGTGACTGATTTATATTAAAATAGTATGTAAAATTTTACTTATATGGTTTTAATAAATTTGTTTTAAATTCTTTATACATTTGTTCTCAAGATTTAAATTATATTGTTCATATGTACTTGATGTTTTTATTCCATCAAAATTCATCGTGCCTTGTTAGTGCCTCTCCAAAGTCTGTTGCCTGAGATCCGACAAAAATATCATATTTCTCTAATATCTCATTTTTCGTAAGTTTCTGATCAGCATCTGAATCTACTTCATAAATTAAGTGCATAGCTTCGGCTTCAGCATGATCAAAATCTGCTGGTATAATCCAATTTTTTACCTGAAATTAATAATTATAGCATAAAGATATATTAATTAATTAAATACTTTTAACAGAACAATGAATTTTTTACTTCTTCAGCATCCATAAAGCCATCTCTATCTTTGTCTCTGAAAGAAGAGAACTGCTCTCTTTCATTTTTAACCCATTCAGGTTCTTCTTCACCCTCTTCACCACGATACATATCACCTGTCAAAAGGAAGTAATATTTATATGTAAAGCATTTACAACAAATAAATATTTAAAGCTTTTAACTTATACCAATATATTCTGCTAAAGAAATCTTTCCATCTCCATCTCTGTCAATATCCTCCATTGTCTCAAGAACTACAATATCCTTCATATGATCCATTTCTTCAGCATGTAAGAATCCTTTGAATTCTTCTTTTGTAAGGGCATCATCCCCATCTAAATCAGCTGCAGACCATCTTCTACGATCTCTTTTGAGCATAGTAGCATAAGATAACGATTCTTTATCTAGTTTATCCTCCGATTCAATATCATCAATATGTCCATAAACCATGTTCCTGTATTCTTCCCAAGACAGCTTCTCTTTGTCATCAGGATTGTGTGTTTTCCACTGGCGTTCAACATCATTACGAATATAACGTTGCTGGGTATGCAGTATCCAATCCTTTAGTTCTTCCTTGGTCACAAATGAATTTTTGTCGCTGTCAATTCTATCAACAATAATTCCCAATCTTCTAATGCTTTCTTCTGGTGTAAGTTGATCAAATGTCTTTGCTTCTTCTCCAAGGAAAGCTTCATGGTCATACTCAGGATTGTGTTGCGAATTTACAAAGTGTTCCTGGTCACTTAATTCCTATTTACAGAAAAAAAAAAATCAATTTATGTGTATTTTAATTTTCTATAAAATGTATGAACGATGGACTAGAGATTACAAAAATAGTGTCTTGCTCATGCAATAACCTCAAACTGTCACTTACTGTCAACAAACTAATAAGTGCAGACTAACATTGATAAAGCTACTAAAATTACAAACCTTGTTTATAACTCGTTTGCTCTGTTCTTCTTCCGGTTTTGGGATTGCGCTAACGAAAGCACCGAAAATCAGAAAAGTTATCAGTACCGCGAACCCTTGCATGATACTTTGATGGGGTAAATGAAAAGAGAAAAAATAGAGTTTAAAATACAGATTACGGTTAATACTGTAATTTTTATTTAATTTGAAGCAAGCCGCCGATTATTCTTTGTTTCTTCTCGGTTAGTCCAACTTCCACATCATCGAAATGGTTTAACATCCCCACTTCGAGAATCTTGCATGATATTCGTCCGAGACAACGCGTGTATTCTGCTGCGTGCATAGGATATAGCCATAGGGCCGAGGCGGCCGAGGCCATCTGGAATCTGGACCATTTAAAAGCCAAGTGCCGTGTTGCGGCCGTGAGATGTTCCGCGGCTCTAAAACTAGTGCATTTTTCTCTTTCTACATATAGTACATAGTTGCTTCCAGCCGCTTCCCTATAGCGTTAATGGGTCAATATCGTCAATGGAAATAGTCCTCCTGAAGCCACTTCAAAAGAAATAAAAACGAATGGCAGTATTGATATTTGATAGTCAGATTTGATAAATGAGACTGTCTCTTAACAGAAAAAAATAACCTATGCTTAGGACGGTTTTATTTATAAAATCTAACTATGAATAACGCCCCTTGTAGTACCACGTTATTATACAGTACTACTCGTAATACTTATACATATATATATATATATATATATATATCACGTCCTCCATTCATTTTCCATCACCTTCTATGGAAGACGTATTTTTAAACCTATCAAAATTTCACATTTTTGATCCCTTAAAAAAAAAGAATGAAATACTAACGCAATTTGCAATTTTCCCCTTCTTCGATTCATTTTTAATTTTTAGCCGCCTTTAATGACATGTACATATGATGATGCATGCTTTAATATTTCTCTTTAGAGGATCGATGCCAATTATTTGTCCCCCAATTGGTTCATGAGATAGTCTGTTGTACCTAGAAATTTAAAAAATTATATTATGTTTAAAAAAAAAATATTCGAGTGAATTGTAACATATTTCATATGACATTTAGTAAATCTTTCAATTATAAATTTTGTTTAATAATCATAAGACTATTAATGTAGAGGTTCTTCTGCTTACGTGATAAAACAATCAATTTCAAGTACATATTTGTATTAATTGAAGGGTTCGGTAGAATTAACTAAAATAGACCATCAATTAAAACACTTATGTATGTATAATAACATTTCTAATAAAAATATTATATTTAATTTTTCATTGCTGTATCTATAAAAGAAGTATAATAATTTGTTTACCTTCATCAATTTAAGTAGAACTATATGTTATCTATTTAGCATAACACAAAAATACCGTATTTTTAACACTCATATTAATTAGTTTATTACGACTTTTGACTTACCACGAAAATTCCAAAATGTTTTTGATTTATAGCAAGACCACATAAAAATTGTATTAATGTCAAAGACCTGCGTCAAGTTTTTTGTTAAAAAATAAATAACAATTTTTGAAGTTTTTTGCTATTATTAATAATACTTTTAACATGCGTACTGCCTCATTTAATATTGTACGATCTATGGCGATGAACACTTCTGTATTGTAGTGATTAATGGAAAAAGGACAATGAATCATGTTTAGGTAGATATCACGGCATGAATCAGATAAATGGAAGGTGTACTATCTGGGACGCTCTTATCCTAGCTTATCTCATATTTGTCGATGATAAAGAGAGTTAAGGTGCAGCACTTTCCAAGTACCTGTCGTTCTTCGTACACCAATTTCCACGTTTTTTTAGTTAATGCTTAAAGTTTTTCCAAAAAGTGCTGTTTATTGTGTGTGATCTTCTTCGTCTCCCAATTTTTACGAGACCAGACGAATTTTTGAGTTTTTTAAAATTCAATAAAGATGGTAGTGAAGGGTTCGGTTCACAGCCAACTGGAAAGGCATATAGACATCATCAAATTTCTAATATTCTGCTTCAATGCCATATTATGGGTGTGTAACAAGAATACAATAATCAAACTATAAATACTCGCAGTCCTCCAATTATAATACAATAAAAACAGTTTGTTTCGTTCTTCCATTAAAATGGGTTTAACAAATATCTTACAACATGGCAGAGTTTTGTATTAAATAATCATATGTATATGTATATATTTATATATACAAGAAAAATACACGAATACACGTTTTTCAAAACAAATAATCGAGAATAAAAACATAACTGGCGTTTTTAATAATCGATTGAGTACAACTCCAGTTTTTCGTATGTTGCGCCAATTATGAAATTGTTGATATAGGCGTGAAATGAAAATGGATGTTTCTCAAGCACCGAGTAGTTTTAACAAGGTTAACCAATTATCTCGTTTTCCAGCTTTTAGGAAGTGCCATGTTTGGATTGTCCATGTGGATGAGATTCGAGCCAGAATTTCAGGAATGGGTTGAGTTCCTGAATATGTACGAGTTTTACATTGGCATCTATATTCTTATCACGGCATCCATTTTTGTCATAATACTTTCGTTCGTAGGATGTGGTGTAGCATTGATGGAAAATAAATTGGGCCTTTTGATTGTAAGTGCACATATATACCCGTATATACCTCCTACGATCTTCATTACTTTTTTCTCAATTTATTTTATTATTCTCCAATATTCGTCACGTTATATTTTGATCATTTCAGCAAGCCGGAGTTCAATTATTCTGCTTTATACTGGGATTAGCAGGTGCTTGTGTTATTTTGGACTATTCTACTTACGATAGTCAAATTCAACCAATTATACGGCGATCCATGAACAACCTCATTAGCAACTCTCAACACGAACGAGCTTCTTTCATTCTAAGGATACTTCAAGAAAATGTAAGCTATGTATATATATATTTTTTTATAATGTTACCTATTACAAAAAATCTTATATTATAAATTGACGTGTATTAGAATACGAATGAAAATAAAATTAAAAAAAAATACTGTATTAAAATTAACGATCGCACACGAAACAGATTGGATGCTGCGGCGCTGATGGACCAATGGATTATCTAACTATGTTGAAACCATTGCCAAACGAATGTCGAGACTCCGTAACCGGAAATGCGTTTTTCCACGGCTGCGTAGAAGAGATCAGCTGGTTCCTCGAAGCTAGGTCAGGATGGATCGCAGGATTGGCTCTTTCTTTGTGCATGTTGCACGTGAGTAACGAAATCTTTTGAAGATTGTATAGAGTCTCGAGAATGATTGACGTTGACTACTAAGAAACACTATTTTAAAACTTATCGTTTCTCGGTTGCAGGTAACACTAGCTGTTTTCTCTTTGATACTCGTCAAAGCAATTCGGAAACAGGAAGACACGGTTATTTATAAGTCTTAAAATAATTGTGCACTATATTCCTCAGTAGCCCACGGGAGTCTAATTTTCAAACTTGAAAAAGAATTTAAAATTCAACGAGACTCGCGAGCATCGCCATTATTGGTACTTTGTTCATCACTATAAAAAATATTTTAACGCCTCACTCTCATAAATGACTTAATTCCTATTATTTTTTTATATTATAATGTATAAAATACTTATTTATAATTAATAGTACATGCTACTAGTGTTTCCATCGTTTATTTACAAAAATTTGTAATATACACATATAACGTGAAGATTATATAAAATATCTCAATAATTTATTTACAATAATAATTCATCTCAACCAATATAAGCACCATATAATACGATAAATAACAATAAGATTCTCTTGTCTCAAATGTAGTACGGCTTACGTTTCGTCGGACCGACTAAATTTTCAGTCTACATTGGCAGTGATGCTTTTACGTCAATTGTTCGCAATAATAAAGCTAAGTTAAAAAAAAGACTGTCGACAAATTTGTGTATATACTGTAGAGTAATAAGCACGAATCTGGATAAGCCCATAAGGAGCGCGCGAGTATTTTCAATAAGAGATTCATGGAGAATCCATCGAAAGCTTTTTTCACGCATTAACAAACAAATAAACAGCTTTGCTCGGTTCGTTTGTTCTTGAAAACGCAACAACAACGCTCGTCCGTGCAAAATTGTATAAAGTCGAGATAAGAGGTCGAAGAATCGCAGATTTTCGAGGAAATGAATTATCCATGGAGATTACATATGCTGCGTTGGGAAAGAATTGATCGAGGAGGGGAGGAGGGGGGGGGGGGATGAGAGGGATGAATGGTAGGGGTGATTCTTAACCGACGAATGGATAGGGTGGATATCCAACGGGTGGAGGATAATATCCAGGGAATGCTGGAACGGTTGGTTGAATGGGGATGGTAGTGGTGACGTAGGTGGTGATCTCGGTGGGCACGACCTTCGTGGAGAACAATGTGGTATAGGCTGTTTTAGCCCCAAAGGTCAGTTTGAGGACTCTGGAATCGGAGACGGTGGCCAATGTTTGAGTGATCAATGGAGCACTGGTGATGGTGAACTGTGGCTGTTGCTGGGGGAAGAGGGGAACTTGCGGTACCTGTGGAACTTGAGGAGGTATCAGATTGGGAGTGGCGATAGTCGACGTTCCATACTCGTAGGACGTCCTGGGGACGGTGGCAACGGGCCTGGAGAGAGTGGAGAGGATCGTGTTCCCTGCGTTTATCACTGGAATCACGCGAGACTCGTATACAGTCTCGAGGACCACCACTGGCCTCGAGGTGGTGATCACCTGGGGCTGAGGTGCCTGACCAAAGAACTTCAACAGTGCTATTTGCTGGGCCTGCTCGGGACTGAGTTTCTCACTGGCCTGACTGCTCGTGGCCACTTCGGTTGGCTTCACCTTCGACGCTGAAGACGATTTGAATACTTCCAAGTCAGAGTCAGCCTCGCCAGGTGAAACGACCCTCTTGGGTACGTCCTCGTCGTCGCTCTCGTCCTCTCCAAAGTCCAGCTCCAGGTGCAGCTCGCTGCCAGCTTCGTCTAGTTTGGAATTAAACTCGTTGAGGGTCTTGCTGGGTATGAACTGGTAGATTTCCGAAGGTGGGAGGGTTTTGATGGCTGTGACCACTCTGGCTATGCTGTAGGTCTGCACCAGGGTGATCCTGGTTGTGTTGTCCCCGGAGATTACTGGCAAGAGATGAGTCTTCAGGAGCGTTTGGGTAGTCGAGAAGGTCTCCGTGAGAGTCTCCAAGGGTGGAGTTGCTTGGCCCGCCTCGAGAGAGATGGCTGGCAGGGTCGCCACCGAGGAATCCAACGGCAGCGTCGTCTCGTAGGCTGCACCAGTGTTCGCCAGGATGTTCTCCGTCAGCGGCTCCGTCGGGGCTACCGTTGTTGGCTCTGCCGTTGCGAACGACTTTTTGATCGTCGACGTCAGCGTTATATAACGCGTGTTCCGCAAGGTTCCAACCTTCGACAAAAAGAATTCTCATCAGAAATTACATACCGATACTCGCGAGTACCTCGATTTCGCAAAGATCGATCGATGCGATTACGCACGCTGCTTACATACTGATGTAAGTGAATTCCCTTCGAGTATAATCGTGTAAACATTATATCGTTCCATTTCTGCAATGACCGTCCGATCTTGCGAGAACAAATTACGTTATAATTGTTTCACGGTACCTGTAGGTTGAAATTAGTATATACCATAACTATAGATACGTAAGATTTATACAGTTGAATTTGTATATAATTATGGTGACACGATGCAATGAACTGTATATATATATATATATATATAGCATATACTCGTTGAAACGGTGGATGAACAGATGGTATACAGAGATTTAGCAAAAAGTGTGTATATAGTGTCAAGTGATATAATTCAATGAAACCATTGAATGGTGTGAGAAATCTCGACAAACTATTAATGTTTCCACTGGATTGTGTCACCGAAGAAAGACACGCATGTCCTGATTTCTTCATTACACAGAGTATTGTATCGATTGAGTAGCCTAGTAAATATAAGGTCAATGCAGGATTCTTCGCGTATTCGCAAGATTTACCGCTCGAATTGTGCAACAGTACTCGAAGAATGCGAAGAAAATCTACGAGCTCACGAGGTTTTTGATAGATCGTGGCATTGAAGACTGAAAAAAATCTTCGATGGTACCTACTGGCTGCTACTGGGTGTGGATGAAGCGATCGAATCATGCAAGCAAGCTCGACGAGTCGTTCATGCGTACGATCGATTGTGCCATTGAATCAGGTACACATGACACACTAATCTCTGTTCCGTATCATATCGATTGAATAGATCGTAAGGACCTTGCAGGATTTGACCTTGAATAGAACAATATCTCTTGAGCAATTATACGAGCTCCTACTGGGATGTTGCAACAATTAAGTGATTAGTGTGAGAATCGTATACCAACAGATTATTCGGAGTGTCTCTTACACCAATTGGACATGCCATGACAAGTAGAAAGGTCTACTTTGTTCAAGAATTTCGTCAATTGACCCTGCTACAAGTGAAAACTGACAAGCAAACTGCTTACACTTTGCTGCTTTTACCAGCTACGTTGAATCTTTGAGACAAGCTACTTGAAAGTAAAATTAATATTTCATTCTCTCTTTCTCCCTTTTATTTGAGATAAAGCGTTAATTTACAAAATTATTTATAGTAAAAGTATTTTTAAACAGTCTAGTTATTTACTATTGGCCTTTTCTCTTTTTACCCAGTTTTAAATAATTACTGAAAATTTAAAAATCTAAAATCTACTCTCACCAAATAATTTCGCTCAATCGAATTAAATCACGAAACAGTCCTCTGGCTAATTGTATAATTTTTTACCATTATTTGCCCGACATGAAAGCTCTACAAGGTCTTCGCCACGATTTCGCACCGATTGAATGCATCTTAAGGATTTTGCAAGTTTTTAACCCTGGGTAATACAATATCTTGTAGAAAAAACTACAACAACTGGATGTTTCCTTCAACATTTCAGTAATTAGCTGATTAACATCGAATTCTTAATTAGGCACTTTTTTTTCAGTAAAAAAATCTCATGGAACCAAACGATGATAAGCAAAGTGCTTCCTTGGTGTTGCTCAAACAGCAAAGATTTTATCGTTGTGAGAACTTTGGAGGAAACAAGCGTTTGGATAATTCTCGCGAATTACCAATAGTTAAAAAATTAATGAATGAATTATGAGAAGAATGGGAAATAAGGAGGAAGGAAGCATTAAAGAAGGTATAGTTAAAAAGAATAGTAAAATAGTAAAGGAGAAAATATAAGGTGGTAGACTATAACTTATACAGAGTCTACACCAGTTGAAACACCTCAGAAGATATATAGATGCAAAAAGACTTGTATCTTTAAAACTAAAAGAGAGATATAAAAATGTTGTGCAAAGGACTTCTCTCAATACAAATAATAAAACATTTTAAAAAGATACTATTGTACAAAATTATAATATCACTTTTAGATTAGGAGATACAGTTAAGCATCTTTTTGCATCTACGTTCTAGGACGTTATAACTTAATTAATAGACCTTATAGTATATATATATATATATATATATACATAACAGGTTTATTTTACGTAAAGAAGTAATAAAAAAAAAAAAATAAAGCATAGTAGAGTAACTAACCTGGAAGGAGTAGGGAGATTTGATGGTAGCAATTTCGAAATAGACGTCGTTCAGATCAGCCGCGGTTGAGATTTCAACATTGAGAGTCTCGACGGGAAGAATTGTGGTTTCTTCGTGGTTTTGTTGCTGCTGTTGTTGTTGTTCCTGGAAAACAGCGACGTTCGGCGTGTCCTCGCTCTCGCTAGGGTCGAGCTCAACGTTGGCTGGGAACTCCTGAAGCTTTTTGGGAGTAGGAGAGCCGGAAGAGGATACGACTATGGGGGAGGTTAATTTGTCGTCGAAGGTCGTCGGGGATTGATCCGTCGTACTGGATTCCGGTACGCGGACCTCGTCGTCATCTATCGTCCTTCTTATCGTCACTCGTGGCTTTGGTGTCGTTTTGTAGGACCAACGACCCTGGGTCCTCGGCAGCTTCAACTTCACCACTGGGCTCAACGAGGTTGTTGGAGTCTCGCTTCTCGTTTTACTCTGGTACTGCTTGCCACTGGAAAACGAAGAGGGCTGATTGCTCGGTCTGAATCCACTTCGCCTCCTAGTTGCCGGTGTTTCCGTCGTTGTTGTCTGCGAACGATTCCTGCGCGAATCAAATTAACCTCGAGTTACACCAAATAATTAACTTTTTTAACCCAGCGATTGAACATTTCCTAGTTGAAATATATGCATTTATCCGGTCAGGGTGTCACGTGAGGTTTTCTTTAATCTTCGTCTATAATTGCCTTCGGCAACCATTCGTTGTCTAATTAAATCCATGTCAAAATCTCTCATTTCCCATTTCCAGACAGAGATCTGATTTCGATGAAAGTAATGGATAGTGCAAGAATAATGCGATACTCTTGATAACGATGTAACTTATCCAAGAGTTTTTGCTTTCTCCAAAAAAAAAAAAAAAAAAAAAAAAAAAAAAAAAAAAAAAAAAAAAAACCGAATCCAATCTGATTTTCATAACTACTCTCCGTAATACTCAATGACTGAAAGCTGTAGCTGACACTATACACAACGTTTTTCCACCACAATAGAAAGCAAAAACTTGAACGTGTCGACATTTAAATCTTAATTTACAGTTTCAATCACTTTATTGGTGCAACAGTTCCAGTGTAACGTGCGTTGTTTCTTAAATTTCAAACGCTGTTTATTCAAGAATCAACGAATCATTTTTAATGACATTTTTGCTAAATACGAGTAAAACTAAAAGATTGAAAGAGTATTTCCGTTCTTTTAATAAAGTAGAGAAAAGTTATAAAGGAGCAATTTAAATGCACGTAATAGTTGGAGCATTGTGAAGTTTAATTACAGGATTGTAATTACGAAATATTTCATAGCATATAATCATGATGTTAATGAATATGAAGACTTTCATTAATTTCACAATGATGCACTCACTTGTAGCCTGGCCTGGATGTGTTGGGCCGATTCTTCTCAGCGCCTTTAAATTGTCTTCCAGAGTCATTAGTGTCATAATCGTCAGGGATCTTGTTACGGAATTTCGGTCTTGACGACGGATTGGCAGTGTGCCTCCGGGTAGTCTTAACGCTGGATCCTGAAAATGAGCAAAATGTAATTATACTAATTGGAAAAGAAACTGTTTTGAACGAGCGACAGCTAAATTAAGTATGTTGAAAAAAAAAACATCTCTTGGATAACGTTTAAGAACTCAATTAAAGATATCGTCTTAGACAGCAATAAGGAGGTCTAATTACACGAAGAATGAAATAACTCGGTTGGCAATTTTCTCCGACTCGTCCCTGAAGTGGTCAAAAATACAATTGTATATAATTAATGATCACGGTAAGATTTGAATGAATTAAAAAATCTGCTTGCGGAATGTCAAACCCGTGACGAATTGGCCATAGACCGAGTCGATAATTATACGAATCTCATGAATATTATTACTATTAGGATTAGACGAAAAAAAAAAAAATGTACGTCTGTAAATAATTCCGTGTAACGTCTATTAGGCATTGAAAGACAAACTAGGATTGATGATCGTAGTCAGATTGAAACCATTATAGGAAAACGTCAAGAAGCATAGAATGAAATTTCAAAGTACCTTATGGCTATTGGCAATAAGATTTCGCAAATAAAAACAAGTGGTAAAAATTAAAAACAATTGCTATTAACGATAATCGTCATATTCGAGAAGTTATAATGATGGACAGGTAAAAGAGAAGGAGGGAGGGGGAAGTAGTGAAGGACATTACGTAAATATTATAAGTGTATGTACAAGTGGATATAAAATAGAAAATAGGAAATAGGAAATGGAGATATAAATAGAAATTATAATAGATACCTCGAGAATCACTGAAGAGAACTTCCAAAGGTAAGGACGATTCTTCAAGTTGAACGGTGGGAGTTGGTTCCAACTGAGGTTTGAGTTTTCCATGTTGAGGTCCTATGGTTTTGAGGATCCTCTGGGTAGTCGAAGGTCGAATCTTGCCCTCGGCTGGTCCAGCTAAAATTCTCGAGGAGCTCTCAAGGACCTGAGCGTACTTGCCATTGATATAAGTGCCAATCACGCTGGTCTCATGAACAGTGGTTAAGCCATCTTTAACGATCGTTCCACCCAGCGTGGTGACCAAACCCGTTGGGTTCTCCTTCTCTCTTCGTCCGGTTGCTCTCGGTTTTGCTGCTCCCTTCGAAGGACTCTTAGCGGTTGGTCCAAGATTGATCAGCTGTTGGCAAAACACATTTTTCTCTTTATTTTTATTATTCAGTCTGATACCTCTTATCGCACATTCAACCTCCGCATTAATCCATTTGCATATACACATCCGATTCGCCGCTTTTGGTATTCCGGTAACCTTCTCTCCATATTAAATAGAGAGGTGGACGAATGAGTAAAAAAAGAGGGGGAGAAAGATTCATAATCAGTCGAATAAATTCCTGTCATGATTTTACAACGAGTTCTCGAGATCATTGACTCCTCGAGCTTCTTCACGAGACAAAATAAATCAAAAACTGATGGTGGCGTTTCAACTGTGAGATAATGCTATATATTTATCTGATTGATGTACTTTCGATGTATTTTGGTTCTGCTTTATGTCCTTTATTATTATATAACAGAATTTGCTACTTCTCCTGAAAAATCGCCTTGATATTTCTGGTGCTGAGCATTCTCGTCGGTCGAGAGTTTTATCTTAATGGACTCTGAATAGCGAGAGCTTGACAAAAAATAAACGGTTTCGTGCGATAACTTCGATCGAATTCAGTATAAAAATTCGATTAATTGCTATTCAATGGAAATTTTTTCCAGCTCAACCCATGCGTGTAATTATTTAATTAAACTAAAAAATATCTTTCCAACGTGGTAAGAATACAGAGAAAAATATTATACGCAACACAAAGTACTCGAGAATTCGCAAAAATTAGCGATCAATGCCATTAACACGAATCTTTAAGAATTCAAGGTATAACGTATTGCAATATCTCATAAATAGGATTAAGGCAATTTCTTTTCGGTTGGTAAATTTCGCGAATCGTGAGAATTGGCAAAATTAATCAGTTCTCGCCGCGATAAATCTGAGCAATTTCTAATTTATTATATTAACGTTTGCTTTAAAAGGGTAGAATGCTAATACTATATATATATATATATATATATATATATACATAATAGGATTAAGAATTTCGTTGTTACGTGTATCGTTATATATCGGTAAGGCCCCGTAAGATGAATGGGAGTCATTGGGTTGTGAGAATGGGTAAAAATCAATCAATTTAACGCAACGGATTCGATAATCATCTGACTCACCGTTTACGCTCATGGACACGAACAAAGTGATTTGGACTTGGATTAATAGCGAATGTGCGTTGGCTCGCAATTCGTCCATTCGTGTTTCTCCCATTAGGAAACTAATCTCGATGTGTATATATATATATATATATATATATGATACACGCACATGTACACGGAGAAAGACACACGCATGCACACGCACACAAACTCCCAGCGGCATCAATGAAACTAGTTACTGGGTTAGGAGAGGAACGGCTCTCGCGTTTCCATCTCTGAAACGCGATATGCTAATTAATTCCCGCAAGTAGAACTGGATTTCCAATGGCTCGTTATATTTCTTTTTATAGTATCATTATTCATCCTGCATCCATTCCTCCCTTATATATATATATATATATATATATATATATATCGATCGATATCCGCTTCTCTTTCCGTCTCCTTTCTCTTTTCCTATCATCAGCGCGATTACTCCAGTGAAATTACGAATTTTCGCCATTTCCCTGCACACTTTTACGACTTACGTATTACCGCAATTAGTATTGTTATCGTTATCCTCTTTTTTCGTGAAAGGCTTAAGCCATTATTGTTGTTAACTTTGCCATTCGATTTGCCTCGCTTAAAAAAGTCATTTTCTATACACATAATGAAACATTAAAATCATTCTCCGCTATTACGAGGAAACTGAAACGTTTCTCCACTTTTCGCATCAAAGCAGGAATACGTTTTGTTGAAAGTTGAAAACAAACAGGAACTGAGTAATCTTGTCTTTTTCTTAAGAATGTGGAGCAAAGCATTTTCTTGTAATCGCTGCGCGGAGGGAGGCTAATTTTCGAAAAATAAAAATGGGAGAATGAGGAGGAAGGCTTTCTCACGCGCGTCATATGTATAGTATATAGAAGAATAAATGACAGAATGCGTTATTATAGTATTGCCAGCGTTGCCTCATCGCGTGGAAAACGATTTGCAGTTCCGTTAGGGCCGTATATATGGATGCAGTTATAATGGATAGTGTGCGTGGGCGTGATAATGGCTTTTTATATACAGTTTCTGCATCACCTATGACAAAACCCAGGTTCAATGCAGCAGCACAGTTCAAACCAACTAGTTTCTCCGTGTAAAAAGAAATATAAGAATCCAGCTTGATATCATTGCACAATTTTGTTTACCAATGCCCAGACTGGAGCTGGCTGACTGGTAAATCGACTGTAGGTAGCATTGACATTGATTCCTTCGTTCACTGATTCTGTTTATAAACAGTGGCACATATTCTCTCGTCACGTCACGAATCAGCAATCTTATTTTATAAATATTTATGCTTCGCCTTATCAAGATCCCACCATCCTATCAACCGCTCCATAATACACTGCATCAATTACATCACTCTCGACCATTCATTATCATCAAATAATTGTACTTATTTATACCAATTAAGCAACTGTACACTCCGATCGAGACTCTATATGATTATCGAGTCTAATACTAAATACGTATATTATTTGTCAATCGAATAAATAATTACACCTGGAATCAGACATTTATTCCATTGATATCTCCTATACTGCATAATTTTCTGATTCTATGCTTATCTTTATTCATATATAATTTCATTCTTTATAAACACCTTTCGATATTATGGATAAATCATTCACAACGATATATATATTTTTGCATAATTTTCTAATTATCCAGGTTTTTGATTCTAAACGCGATTCTTTACTCACACACACACACACGGTACGTTTCTATACCGATAAATCATTTCAATTGATTTTTTTTTCTTTGAATAATTTTTCAATTTCCTGTTTCTCTTTACCAGTAACTTTGCGATTTACTTTGTTCCCGTAGAATTGAAATTGGTTTCAGATGATTTATCATGCGGAAGATTAAATTTATCGTACGGGAATTGTGGAATAATTAATGGCATTGCGCTGGGTTATTGTGTATATACGTTGTTTATTATTAAGAGGTGAATCGAGGTAGGAAACGTACCTTGTAAGTTTCGTCAATGACTTCTGTTGGCTGTTTCGACAAAAAGTCGTATTCAGGTTCGGCGAGATTATTTTTCACACCAGGAGTCTCGTCCTTGGATCGAATCTGAACTACCGTCGACAAAACTGGACTCTTTGTCATTACTTCTATCCTTGTTTGCACGTCCTGCAACGAATATCCCGTCTATTTGTTAAATAAAGCCCTACCACCCAGAGTTCCGAGACTCGAAATCATTCTCCATTTTGGAAATCGTCGTGCAGTTTTATTGAAACTGAATAAATACTTGTACGAAACTCCGTTATTCTCTGCAACCTACTTTTTTTTTTATCAAAGAAATCTACATTTTAACTCTATATATAGACTCGTATAGAAAGACAGAGGAAGCCAGTTTGACTAATTAAAAATTTCAAGAGATAAAAGGTTAATAATTAGCAGATAATATATTTTAGTCAATTTATAGATCGATTATGAGCATCGACGACACGCAGTTCGATTGGCGTAAATATTTATAATACCAAGAAAATTAGTTAATTTAATTTGACAAGTGATGCAAGAAAAAACATTCGTATAAATTTAGCGTGAATGCCCTATTAAAAAGGAAGATTTTGCCGGCTCTCGCTTCATCCAAATTGGCAAACGCTCGAGCAAACAATTTTTTGCCGGAATAACGTCGATTCTTCGGTTTGGCCAATGGAGATTACTGGGCAAATAAATTGGCACTTTGGGATTGAGTCGCCATTGAGATTGGACTTGTGTTTATTATAGGGATAAAGTAAATATTCATCACCTCGTTTTTAGTTGTCTGGGTGTCGCTTGGGTTGACGACATTTTCAGCGATGACGGAATTCACGACGATTTTCGTATTCTTCGCGTGCGCCTTCTTTGTCTCTCCGTGATTTGTTGCCTTATTTGTCTTGCTCGGCTGAATATTTGCATTCTTCATCGATTCCGCCGGCTTCGTCTTTATCGGTTGGACCGTCGCCTCTGTTTGTCCCTCCCCTTGCCCGCTACCACCATCTGCAAATATACCATAAGCAAAACTCTCACTTTCCTGTAGAATCAACGAGACTCGTGAAAAAATTCTCAATTACAACGAGCAACGATTAATTTCGTCCTCGGGACTTGACAGCTTTTGGTATAAATATTTCTCGGGGCGGTCGAGTCTCCAACGAATCGGTTATAATGGAAGAATCGTTATACGGGACAAATTTTCCTAGGATTATTTCACGTAGGATTATGTACGGACATGGAGGAGTTTTTGCCGATGTTTTTGCGGCTCGAAAACTCGTTTATCGGTTTGAAAGTAGAGAAATTCAGTGTAGAGTGTAACCTGGTGGTGCGCTCTGCGGACTGAACACCATCACCGTGTTCCCGATGGTCGTGGTGAAATCCAGAAACCCATAGACGGTCTGGGTGATGAAGTCATTGGACCTGGTGGCTTCCTCGACGCTCACCAAGCTCTCCGGAGGCTCACCGTTCTTGTAAACTTGCCCCCAGCAGCCTGAACAGATCACAGGAATTTTTTCAGCAACGATTCTACAGAGAACGCGACGAGAACGTGACGAATCGCAAAATTGTTTATACTCACTGGACGCTAAGAAGATGGCGAATAGAAGATACCTCGACATCTCGTTCAGCACGATCTCATCCTACGAATATTGGAATACTGAATTCTGAAACATATTGAGAGAGAAAATAAAACATGGTTGATACGGATCTATGAAACCTAATAAAATATGCAGCCTTGGTAGGAAATATTGGAATTTTTTCATTGTTTGCCAGAAGGACCTCGGGTCAATAACCTTTTGGCTTGCAATTAGCGTCGTGTACACTGCAATAGTTAATTATCAGCTCCATTCCACACTTATTATACGTTAGAATTGATTTTTCCATTTCAACGATCCTTGCCACAAGAGGAAACATTAATAATATTTAACCTTTGGAGGGCAGCCACTTCTTTTCCAATGGAATATTTTCCTCATTTTTAACGCCCACGAACTTTAACTTTTTTTTTTACGTTTTGTGCAACGTGGACAATTATGTATATACAATGTATTTTGTGTTAAACAATTTTTTCTTTCATTATCCAAGAATGGAGAAACAAGGTACGATCTCGCAATTAAAAATTTGGATCGCTTCAAGTATACCCATATTTAAGGTAGATTTGTAATAATTCGTAGGATAATAGTTGTTTCCTAATTACAGAAAATAAAAAAAGTCGAAGCACTTCTATTCGATAACCTAATTAAGAAAAAAATCAGTCATCTAAATAAGACTGAATGTTTTCTCTTATTGAAATACGTAACCGCAAATAGGGAATTATTGGTAAAACTAACGATAGCGAGAATGAAAGTAGCTATTTAATTTTTTGATTATGTAAAATCTTTAATAAAATTATCCAGGCACACTGTCGCGGTTTCTCGTCGCCAAGTAATTAAAAATATAACACTTATTTCCTCACTTATGCGATTTCACGGAGAGTCGTATATTGAATCGGTTCTTCTTATACCGCAACCTAATTTAAGAATGAGAAAATCAGGTACGATCCAAACAAGATTGAAGCTTTTTCTGACAAATCGGAAGAGATTTGTAAAATAACTGTTAACGAGAATGAAAGTGGCATAAGAGCTAAGCTGTTTCCTGGTTTCGTGGAGAAAAACCTGTATTCTTATAAGCAAAGGATGTTTTTAAGGCACGGCTGGAGCGCGAGATTGGAAATTGGAAGATGTATTATGTTTCGCAGGATCGACTTGTGACTTCTCAGGATTTTTCGCGCGAATTAAGGGAGCCCGTGGCATTTCTCGCAGTCCACTTCCTTTTGTACAGTGTATATTGGATTGCGTGCTGCAATGTGAGTGTGTGTATGTTTTCGTCCGCGAATATTGTGCATTGCTTGCTTGATTGCTTGCTCGTTGCTTACTGTATACAGTCGGCTAACAGATTATACGAGCAGCCTGTCGCAATTCCGTGAGAAAATACAAGTGAAAGGAGCGAGCAGCGCGGTTTCGATGCTTTCGATGGTTTCTGCCGCGCGCGTCTCCTTCCCAGAGTTGTATCTTCGAAAAACATATAGGAGATTTCCATCCCATCCCGGATGTGCGCGCTTTTCCTCCATGCGATTTTCCAACAAATTCTTCTCTGCCCCAAAGAAACGTACTCTTTTATTAATAAGATAAATAAATAATCTCCACTGTTCAAACGGTCTTGATATATTTACATATACTGTATCAAAAATTAATTCTCCAATGCATGTTTTCCAGCTGAAAAAGAGCAAATCGCTAAAGTTTTCCTTCCATTCCAAACAAGCGCTTTTCCTTGACACGCTTTTCCACAAAATTTACCTTTTATAGCAGTTAAAATTGCTCTATATATCCTACTATAGTCCGTGGTTAATTATTCTCTTCCACTTTTAATTTAACAGACAAATTCTTCCCTACTTTGTAAACTATTATTGTTTAAATTTTTATAACAACGTCGTTTAAGGAGAGCTTATGGCTTTTATACCGTACACACTTCTCGGTGTCAGTTTATTAAAGGAGAATGAGAATTTATAAGATTGCAAGGCCCAGTAGCTGTACTAATAAAGTAATTCAAGTGACTCTGCGCAGAGTTTAATATATTATTATTCAAATGAGTCAGAGACGATAGATGAAAATTTGTAGGATACGAGTTCCGCATGGTCGGTATTGATCGACCGTGAAGATTCGCATTATGCACGAATAAAGACTGGATCCGCGCTCACTTGGGTCATTGTCACCGTCCATTTCAAGGACGCTCAAATAAAAATACCAGCCAGCCAGCCAGCTAGCACTCCTACGCGCCACCGAGAGGATATCGCACCTCTGCTTCTCTCGCACACATACACAAATACACGCAGACTCCCTCACGCACTATAAACACTATATTTTTTCGCCACTTCGTCGCATTAAAAGCTGAGGAATTTTCTTTCAAGGGAATCAACGGTATCGCCGAGCGAGTCAACTGGTTCAATTAAACGCTATATGGCTGAGAAAACCACTGGATCGGATCACTCGCAGCAAGCTCGAGGATCGTAAACTATTCGATACACAGAAATAAATCCTGAATGAATCATATATATATATATACGAGCGAGAATAAAGATAGTTTATGATTTGAATTTTTAAAAAACGCCTGCAGAACTTTTGTATAATCGTGATATTAACCACACCCTGTTTCCACAAAGTAGAGAGAGAGAGAGAGAGAGAGAGAGAGAGAGAGAGAGAGAGAGAGAGAGAGAGAGAGAGAGAGAGAGAGAGAGAGAGAGAGAAGTAAAGATATAACAAACTGAAACTTTGCAAAAGTATTGAGTAACAAAGTTATTAAAGTTTTAGCAGTGAGAAAAATGTCAAGCACGTGTTTTTCCTCAAAGCACTTGCATATCGATGGAGCAAAACGGTATATATAAGAATTTCCAGACTCATCGATGGGAATGAAAATGAAGAAATAAAAGGAGGTATAAAGTTAAACGTATATATTATCATTGTACATATAAAAGTGCAGTGGATAAAGGTATTATTAAACGGACACTCCCGTGGCGGGGGAACAAGGATAAGCGAGGATTTTTCCACCGCGGCTGCCCTTCTCTCCTCGAGCACACAGAGCCCACTGCAGCCTGGCATTAAACCGTTAAGAGCGCAACAAATTTCCTCGAGGGAATCAACGGATTAACAATTGGTTCGCTTTGACATTAAGCTAAGAAAACCTTGCTCGAAAGGTTCTCATTGACTCGATCGCTGCGAGCCTATATAGCTCCCATCATCTCCATCGAGAAGAGGATCGTCCGCTCAAAAGTGAAAATGGACTGGTAGAAATGCTTGAGGAATGAGAAGGATAAAAATGAAATCGATGGAGAAATTTTGGTCGGGTATACGAAGCAGGTGAAATTTCTCGGCAGGATGATGAATGACATATATATATATATTTATGAATGACTGGAGAAAAAAGGATATGTATATATATACATATGTATATATGGCGAGGGAAGAATTAAGGAGAGACGATGTCGCAAGAAGAAAAGTATTTTAATGGAGGGTGCAAAAAGGAAATACGGAAATGGGTGCACGCAGATACATATATACATAATGAATGAAGCGCGTGCAATGGAACCGGTCGACGCGGATTACAATTGTTAATTCCGTCGGGGTAATTAAAAAAAGACACAGAAAACGATGTGGAACGAGCTTTGAGCAATGCGACTGCAGATTTCCTACTTAGAATTCCCAAGCGAAATCTAGATTTCGTTTTACGGCTGGTGCATGCCCCGAGTCGGGCTTCGCTCTGGAAGAATTCAGGTTTCTTTTTTCATCGCGCGCACTTTTAAAAGCGCGCGCGCGTGCGCAATATAGCCGCGAGGGGCAAAACTATCTCGCCACTGCTCCTTTTCCTTCGTTCGTTTCCGCGAGTCTCGCGCGCGAAACCAGGAAATGCTGCTATGCACTTTTTCCCCTCTGTCTAACGAAATTCTCTTACCTAAAGGGAAAAGAGAGGAGACGCGGGGGGAGGTGCGGGGGGGGGGGGGGGGGGGCAAGAGCTGGAAGAAAATTGCGCCAGAAATCCTCCCATAAAATCCCTAACGCGAAAACTAAAGTCAATTTTAGAAATCGTTCCGTGTCAATGACCTCGAATTAACGCCGAATATCTCGTGCCTTTGGCGCAAACTTTTATTGAGCAATCCACGCTTTATACGAGTGCGTTCGATAAAGAGTCTTATGTATAGAATCAATGTGTATCGTTACATAAAGCAGCGGAAAAAATTATTCGGTGAATCGGCATAGAAAATAAAACGTTTGTTAGAAATCTTCGAGCAGCGATAAATGTAATTAGATCGTTACTCTCGAGGTAAAATATTGGATTATTGAGCAACTGCCACGCGGTGCTGTGTATATATAAAATATATAGATAGGCAAAATTGCAATTGATTTTGCGCAATGCGCGCGATAGTATTGTGCAAATTTCTGCTTTATACGAGGAATATCGAAAAGTTTATATCGAGTTCTCGTTCCTTTAATATTTCCGCTTATCAGTGCAAAGTGCCGCGTAACAACATTCATTTACCATTCGACTAATTGATAAAGATTATTTAACCAAACGTACGCGAGAAATCATCGGGAATTACACGTGGAAAAAGTTGAAAAGCGTTAAATATTTTTTAATATTATTGTTAATGCAACATATTGTAAAGTGAAAGTTATATATATGGAATATTGTCAAGTAATGGCAAATGGGAAATGTGCGAATGATTGAAAGCAATGTTAATGCAAAGTTTGCTTCGACAATTTCATGTGGTATTGCGTAAGAGAGCGTAAGTTGTCTTTGACAAATTGAGTGAAAAAATGCCTGTAAAGGGGACCAATCGTAGAAACGATTGAGCGATATCGATTGGAAAGATCATTAATAAAGTCGATTTATAGGTGTCAATCGCGGGGCACAAGGATAAAACTTTACGAACGCGAGGTATAGTTGAACAGAAAAACCTAATGAGTAACGAGTTGCCAAATTAAATAGCAAAAACTGAAATGTGGACCAATTATGTAAGGCTGCAGGTAGTTTGGTGGAAAAGTTGATTAATGGAATTATTGATTTACGGTGTTGTTTAAAACTGTCAGTACGAGGCGAAGAATAAAATGCCACGAATGAGCTGTAAAACTGAAATTAAAATGAGTGTAAAATAAATTAATTTGTAAAATTGCGTAGCGATGAAAATTGCGATGGATGTGATTTATGAAGATGGTTGGGGGAAAAGATGGAGAGGAACAGTTGGAAAATTATATGTGACTGTGATTGCTATGCCATTGATTTATGGTATTATTAAACTAAAGAAAGTATATAGTATGATATATATTATGATAATAAAAATAACAGAAATTAGAGGGAGGAGGGGGGGGGGGGGGGAGAGAATACTCCGTAAACTGCAGTACAAAGAAAAATAAGCTTAAGTTTTGAAATGAAGTACTCTATTAAGGGGAGTGGGGGGGGGGGGGGTACATGTAGGGTCCTTGGCTGGAAGATGCAGGTTGGGTAAAGCGAAATGAAGATAATTAATAAGCTGCATTCATGGTGAGATTTATCGTGAGACGGGTAAAACTTTTCGCTTGGTTTGCAATCGAGTGTAGTAAGAATCGAGAGAGAATAATAAGAAAATCTGCGTGCGTAGAGCCACTCCTTTTCCCTTTCTTACTCTGCTCTATTCCATTGCTATCTTATCCTTACATCCATTATTTACTCTTCTTATTTTTCTTCATTCACTTTTTTCCTCTCAATGCTCATTCTCATTCTTCCGTTAACTCTTTCACGTTTCTCATTTATAATCCTAATATACATTAGTTCCCACTGTTGAAATTGCAAATTTTTAACAACAAGTACGTTACAGACTATTACCAAACAAGAAGATGAAAAGATAATTAAGAGATAAAAAATAAATATTTTTCCTTCGATCAGATTTCAAGATTTATCGTGTTACAGTAACACAGCATGAATGACACTTCACGAGATGAAATTAATAATCGTTAAACGATCATTCTGCTATGTTTACTTTACACAATCCACTTTAATTTTGCAGAGTTAGCTTTGGCAAGAACGATGAGTATCAGCTCCATCGACATCTCTGCGCTGCCGATGGAGTACGGTGAAATATGAATTATCGACTCGATACTATTTGCTTATATATATATATATATATATGTATATACGGAGAACCTTGAAGTGTCGCATTACTTTTGACCCATGTTCCTTTCACACCGAGGAAAAATTAACGCGAGGCAATTGTCAAGTTTGAGACGGAACTGCGCCTATATATATATATATATATATAGTCTAGCCCAATCGCTCTTGTTCCTCGATTCACTTATATGTTCCCCTTTTTCAACGTCCAGCTATTTATTTGTCCCAGTGACAGGTCGTTGACAAATGAAACTGGCCCGGTACACCATTCAAACAGATTTGCGCTCCATTCTATACGCATTCTGATCTTGCATGGTGCCACTATTATATATACCTTTGACTATATATACGTCCTCGTTCTCGATTTTTCAGAATCGCAAACTTCAACGCTCAACGTTATCTCTAAACAACTCCTGTTTTATTACAACACTATCCAACTATTTCTATACCACTTTTTCCTATATGATTTAACCTCGGCAGATAAATCTACACATATAAAATTACCAATCCCAAAATAAACTTAAAAATGCATTGAAAAGTCATTTTCGATGGTCCGCTGACCAAGTGATCAGAACTTTCTTGCGATTATAGCAGCGTGAAATCGGATTGGACGATGGCAAATCGGGAAGCGTTCCAGTAAAATTTCAATTATCGACGAGATTGGATTAAAGTTTATTCGTCTGGGAATGAAATGAAAGTGAAATGACGTTGGTGGTATAGGTATGAAGAAAGACTGGTGGTTCACGAGAGAGAGAGAGAGAGAGAGAGAGAGAGCGAGAGAGCGAGAGAGGTGAGTAAGTAATTTAAAATGGGATATAAGAGACAAAGTTCTCCGAAGGATCCTCATCGGGACAGTGAGATATCTCGCAGCTTAAAAGGTGTATACGTCGAGTGCTCGTGCATGTGTGAGATTGCTCGATCGAACTAGGAAGGAACGGAGGCGCTAATGAGGTAAACTTGGATGTAATTGGTAAATGGCAGTGCACGGCGAGCGAGAAGCGTGCAGTGTGCACGCCGCACGGCACGGGTATAATAGGAGCCGAGTTCCGCACTTTCTTCTCTCGCGGATCGAATTATGTTAATGCAGCAAAAGCCGTTGGTTGGCAGGACGCGAACCCGCTTGGAAAAAAAAGGATGGAGAGAGAAAAAAGGTAGAAACCGGTCATCAGCCGGACAGCAACGGGATATAATCTGTACGCGTGTCCTGTCGCAACCAATCTCCCCAAGATCACGGCCAAATTCTTCAAGCCTGACCAACGACGGGTTTTACGGCTTCCGACAATAACTTGGTTAGTTTCCTTTCGAAACATTTCCCTCCGTGCAACGCCTTGCCAGAAATAAGGATCGTTTCGTCCCTTTCCCCCTTAATACTTATTATTGGATGTTATAGTTCTTCTATGCCTAAAACGATAATGAATGTAACGAATTAAAATTCAAATATTTTGTTATTGTCAAACTTGTGTTGTATGCAGCAGTTGAATCTTTTCTTATTTTTATGGATGTGCAAAATAATCGGTTTTGGTCACGACGACGATATTTTGACAAATAGTAAATGTTTATTGTGAAAAATGGACGAATAATGTAGCATTAGTATTGATCGATGGTCGCGCTTCTGCACAATTGAGAAAATGACAATTTGCAGAGACTAATTCGCACGGTTGGTTCGTCTGATGGATAGTCTGAACAAATAGCGATTGCAATCGCAGAAGCAAGAGTCACGGAGAAAACAAATTTACAACGTCGTACGATTCTTGATCGGAATTAAGAGCATAATGAAATATTCCATGGGATTTTTTCGGGAACATTGCAGTTTTGGTTAATAATGTGTATTGTCATTACTTGGTGCATGACAAATGAGAGCTGGGTAAAAGTGAAAATTACTTCAGCATATACATATATCTGCATAAAGCTGATAATTCGACGAAAGGTCTAACGAGTAAAAATGAGTGGTTCGTTGTTTGCTCGAACCGCGAGCTATTAGACAAGATTTGGAGGTTTGGCATTTGCGGTTTTATCGCCAAAAGTGACGTAACGTTTTGCAAATGCACCGTACAACGCAATTGGTCGAGAGATGCACGCGCGAGGCACGGTATTGGTAAACAATACGTAATATATACGTGTGAAAAAATAAAAAATTCATGAACGGTTATGGTGTGAGTTGGTATAGAGTTTTCACGAGTCTCTCGTTTCGCTTTTATCGTTCTTGGCAGAGCCTCTTTACGAGACGAAACGAAAACTCACCACGCGTATGTATTATACTTTTTCGAAACGAGACTTTAGGCTCGTTACGAATAATGTCGTCTCGGAACCAAATCTCTATTTTTCTCACTTTCACTGAATTCTTTCGATAATTCGCCTCGTTCCATTCTGAGAGGATAATTATATTCAGGAGAAGAGACGCAAATTAAATCATCGAGAATAATGTTGCTTTTACCAAATAAAATTCTTGCGAGAGCATCGAGAAATCAAAACTTTCTTAAAATGCCAAGATTTTCTTTCGAGAAGAAATTCTGCTGGTTTAATCTTTAGAAAGAAAATTGGTTTTGCTCAATCCTCTTAATTCGTGGCAATGCTCGCGAGACTCTCGATCGAGGTCTCGACTTGTTTCAAGACGATGTTAGAGACAGGACTGATGACTCTAGTCTGGCGAAAAAATTATCCTTGGCGAGTCTCGAGACGAGCATCGAGTAAAAGTTAAATGGAGCTTCGTCGTATATATATATATATATATACACACGCTATAATATTGTAAGAGTGAGAATTTGACGCAACAAAGTGGAAAGGATCGTTCGAATATGGAACAAGAGTGATTGGACGAGATTTGGCTTTAGGCCGCGATTCTATTGTAAAAAGTGACGTAATTTTTGGAAAATGATGTTCAACGTTGATAAATATGTAGTGGTGATATACGTGCGTGCAGTGGCACGTCTCGTGAGCGAGGTTGAGATAAGCCAATGAGAATCTTTAAGAAAGCACTTTCCCATGCGCCGGTTCTCTTCCTCTCTTCATCCTCTTTTCAAGTTCTACGAGAGAAAAGGTTAACGATGACTATTGGCCAATTTCTCCACTTATTAGTTGTCCGCCTTCCGCGGAAATATCATGCTATATATATACTTCCCTGCAGCTACACCACCACATTCACAAATCTCCCATATCTTCTCACATACATCGTTGTATATATATATATGTAGTCAATTATATCAATTAACTTTTCACAACAATTGGCAAATCCCACACCGCTATCGTTCTTCATCCCTACTGCACTATCTCACAGTATATATATATATATATATATATATATATATGGGAATAAAGTTTATATAGTAATAACGATTTTATTTGGTTAATAGAACTTTGAATATCAACGCTTGCCTACGGACAATTCGCGTTTTCTCACATTGCAAGATGACGGATCTAAGCGAGATCCTTATCGATTCTTTTCATTATGGTAAATATATTCACTATGCGTTTAATTATTATGCTAAATAATCCACTTCCTCGTATTATTTCGCAATCATCCGTTCATTCTCAGTGGATTTAGATTGAAAAGTGCAACACGATTGCAAAGACAATTCGTAATTTGCACAAAATTGTGTGGTGACATAACGAGATTGTGCTTGTTCGTAACATATATATATAAACACGTGTACATAGTATATATAGTATATGGCAAGCGAGTAATTTTCTCGTTGCATTTGACAGTCACTTTTTTAACGCACTTTCAAAGAATTTAAATAATATGTAACGGTCTGCATGGCGAATTTATTTTTTTCTGCTAAAACTGTCCTGTCCAACGTGCCTACACACATATATATATATATATATATATATATATACACGTATATATAGGCTGCGTGCAGAAACACACACTAGACACCTTGGCAAGATCTTTATCGGTTCATTGGATTATGGTAATTGAACGGTGTTTTATCTTTAAATCGGCTCGCAGCCATTCTTCTGACCTCATAAAAGTCAAGCACTACAATAACTAACGATTTCATCGAGCGATTCATATCAATGGAGATGAATTTCTCGAATGGAAATGAGCCAACTTTCGAACGGAATTGTTTGGATTTGGCAAATGCATGGTCGTGAAATATTGTCTCGACTGGAAGTTAGGAGACAAAAAGTTCTTTATGTGAGAGTTGGTTGGAGCAAATAAGAGTTGGAAGGCGTTAGGCGAGTTTTCTAAATATCGTGCAATACGTTCTTTTCGCAATGGACTTTTCCCGAAAAATTCAGCAGAAATCCAAGTTTCACTGGATTACATGATTGCAACCGGAGCGAAACCACAGCGAACACGCTCTTTTCGTTAGATCGGCGCGTGGGTTTCGGCTTCGATCCAGCGTATTAATGTAAAATGTAACGTAAAAGTAGCGTAACGCGTTCCTGTCAGGGCCGCCGATTCCTACGCTAACACAATGAGGAAACGCCTACCTCACCACAACGGCTAATATTTCTCGACCAAATTCTCTGGATACTTTGCCATTTAATTTCGCGATTCCGTCCAATTAAATTTATCAATAGTCGATGGAAATGACGAAATCGAGTCTCTCTATAACTACAGAGAAAATATAGGCTCCGTATCGTAAAGCTGCTTACATATACATTCATATATATATATATATATATATATATATATATAATATTGGAAATAGAGACGAGCGTTTCAATGGAAACGATCAATTTTGTATAAGAATTAATAATGTAGGTCAATAGGATCGCTCCTGGGTCCATCCAAGCAAGGACAGGAAAGAAAAATGACAAGTTGGCCAAGATTTAATCGTGCACATAGAAATGAAATTCTATGTACAAAGAGTGGAGAAGAGAGAAAAAAGAATAGAATTCGTTAAAAGAGGATGGGAAAGGTTAATGGTATGCGTGTGTATGGAAAACTATATATATATAATAGTAGAAAAATAGAAGCAAGCTGAGGTAAGAGTTGTAATAATACTAGTAGTGGTAAAGAGCGTTATTGCAGAAGCTAAAAGTTGAGAGCGTGTGTGTAGCAAGATAGAATAAGGTAAGGTAAGGTAAGGTATATAGCAAGGTAGAAAAGTAGGAACGTAATGCGGTGTAGAACCGATGGCCCAATTATGACAACGGGCAAGCACGTGTTGCTGGAAACACGTACTCGGTTGGTTGACTTACTAAAGCACCAACACGTGATTCGAGCTGATCAGTCTGAACATTGCCACTGAGGTCTGAGCCGAGCGGTGAGCCCAGCAGTGAGGCTGGCTGCCGAGAGTACTTTCACTTGGCTGGCGCAAACACAAACACGCGCGAGCGAAATAGCCAGAGCGAGAGAACGAGCGAAGCAATAGTAGACGGCCAACGGCAACCCAGTAACACGTATACAGTTATACATGTGTAAACTACGTGTATGACAGAAATAATTATGCGCCTGCACGTGAATAATAATGTGTGTGCCCGTGCCGTCGTAATGTGCTTTGTACAAGGCCCTCGCTCTTTCTTATTTCTTAGTCCCTCACGTGTGTAAGTGGCGATATAAAAAAATTGCACATTTCGGAATGCCGAGTATGCCAAGCGCGGCCTGATTTATCAGCCAACTTTCGCGTTTACTTATTTTACACGCTCTTTTCGTCTTCTTCTATCCCTGCCCCCCCCCCCCCCCTCACCCCCTCTTTCTTTCTATCTATTAAAAATTCGCATTGCAAAATAATTCTCATCGGTATTATCGACGGACACTCACCATCGTTATATCTATAAAGTTTTATGCGCGATCTAACGCGCGTATACAGTGTACTTTTCTTCAGGTTCATTTTCAGCGACTCGTCGCTATACTGTTTTGCGGTAAAAATGGCAAAAATCGAAATTCTTACTCGCGAATTTTTACTCGACACTCTCCGGCTTTGTTTCTTCTCACGTATTTCTCTTTTCTAAAATTTAACACCGATATCCATGCTATTTTTTTGTCACCTTCTTTTTAAATACCGATCAGACATTGGGCTCTAGTCAGGATCAAATTGATTGGAATTCGTTGAATAAATTAATCGAAGGATAATTCTGAAATAAATTTTATTTCACAGTGTTAACGTAAATTAATCCTTGTGAGATATTATTATTGGTATTCCTCAATGCCACGAGGATTTTTTTCACTAGATTCGTCGAGTCATCGGTATTAAGCATCGGGTTATTGTTTGAACAAATTGCAAAATGATCCTTCTTAATTGGCAGGTGTGAGGGTGAGGGGAGAAAAATTGACGATTCCTTGAAAGGATTTATGTGCGACGGAAAGGGGAAGGGAAAGGGGAAGGGGGAGAGGAGAAGCGCATGCGATTGTGCGAAAAACTCCGTAGAGCTGTTTATACCGATGGCTGATTCGCGTGTCGAGCTTCGTTGTTGTTCTTTCGAGGTGTATTACGTGTTAATTATAATAATTTTTTACGTAAAACGAACGGATTGAATATATACGCATCTTTCACTTATCTTAGCAGCATTTCTTGATCAGTCTATGATCCTTCAACCTTGAAAAGCTTTTTTTCCCCCTTTTCAACTGGCCAAGCTAAATAACTATGATTCGATTGGAAAATTAACGGTCACTCTTTATCGCTTCGGAGAACGCACGTCAACAGTTCTTTTTTTTTTGCTTACATTTCCTATACTCGCTTATGCGAATTTTCACGATTGCCCTGTTACATTTATCCACACTTTCCCGCGATCCATCAGGAAGATTCATTCTGTCACACGAGATTAGCTCACACCAATCTCTCTGATATTTGCATCAAAAATTGCCATACAAAATCCTCCCAGCTTTTTCATCCACTCATTTCCTCGACTAGTATATAAAAAATAAAATAAACGCTTTGTGTCAATTTTCCCATCTCCGTACTATTTTTGCGCGACGATCAATTACACAAACGGAACACAACTGTACTAATCGTGCCAGTTGAACTCAATTCGAATTCGAGACATTTCGAAAATTGCAGAAAACAACTGCGGAAATTTGAAGAAAGTTACACAAAAGTCTTGCGAAAAAATGTCGAAAGACTAAAAGCGGATTGTTAAAAATTCTACGAAGGAGCCAGTAACTTCTGCGTGAGACGAGATTGAAATTGGAACAAAAATTTGGGAAAGTGAGTGTCCGGATTAGAAATCTAGCGAGAAAAACTTGAAAAAATATGAAGGTGAAACCTAAATGCCACACTAAATCAGGAAGAATGAGAAAGAGAGAAAGAGTTTCTAAAACCGCACTAAAAGATTTCTTCTTCTTACTGATTAAAAGGAAGAAAAATATAGAGGGAAGAGAGCCGTTGGACCAAATTATAGAGGAGAAAGAAAATTGGTAAATGGAGAGGAAATGCGTTTTAGAATCGGAAGGAGAAAATTGGGTTCGTTCGATATGGATGATCGGTAGCGTTAAGTGGAGTGTATAGAAATATAGAAAAGATGAGAGAGAGAGAGAGAGAAAATATATAGTGAAAGAAAAGAAAGTGACTTACGAATAGATTTGATCGAGATGGTAGAATACGGCGGAGAGCAGAAGATTTAAAAAACGATGACAATTGGAGAAGACGTTCGGTTGGTTAGTAGAGGAGTATCGAAGTTTGACGTAGTGAATTTGGCGGCTGCCTGACGGAAGACACTCGGCATTCCTTTCAGCTGGGCTCCAAGTGACTGGGCGGCAAGTTGGTTTCCCTCTCTCGGCTTGGATCGCCGGCTTCTTTACATTCTACTCAAGAGCCGCGATGGCTTTCACTTGGTCTCCTCTGGTCCCCGCTGCAGGTCTCTCTCGAGTCCTGCTCTTGCTCTTGCTCGTCTATCCATCTATCTATCTCTCTTCGATTCCTTCCCTCCGCCAACTATTTTGCCCAGTACTGCACCCACGAGTCGACCTAACCGGACCAACCCTGCTCAATTTTTGTGACGTCAGAAAGGGTCGAAACACTCGAAACCTGTTTAGAACAGAACGGAGATCCGAAGGAATATTCTGATAAATCGCCAATTTTTTTTTGGTTACGACGTTTCGATATATATATATATATATATATATATATATATAATTGACTAACAATTATTATAAATAAAACATTTATTTATTTAGATGGAATCTCGAGAGGATCGATTCCTGTACCGCGCCTTGTACTTTTTATTATATATGCTACACTGTTTCTTGTAAAACTATTCAAAAGCTACCAGCAACGCCCTCTAACTTCAGTAACAATCAACGTTAACTACTAATGCTATAGACGAAAGATTTATCCTTGTTGCCTACGCTTATTTTTATACTTTATGTGCTTTTTACTGTTCCAACTTGTGTAAAGAATGAAGACAGAAATAGGGAAAAGTGTAAGCAACGAAAACACAGACCTAAAGTTTCTAATTATCGTATATACATGACAATTTTTGTTTTTGACAAACTGGCTCATGGATCTTTTCACGAGACTCATTTGCAATTCTAAGCAAATCTATTTTATATAATTTTAAGAAATATATTGATTTTTTTCATTGATTTACTCCTGTTTTATAATCGATCGATTATAGTTCTCTATCGGTAACAATTATTATACACAAATGTTTTTTTAATAACCGTTTTATACTTCCCTTTCATTCCATCGAGATTCCGAGTAAAATTACAGGAATTTAATTTTTTTTTTATTATAAAGGAGTCGGCCTTATTTACTTAATTATAGTGTTAATTTTCGTTAACAGTCTCATAAAATATAATTTATAGACCGCGTTTTCTGATAAACTTTATTGAATCGTTCAAATTTTTTAAATTAGAAGCTATAGAATTCGAAACATTTACGGTATTGGTATTTGTATTTATGAAAATTAGAGTGTGTAATAGTTCAATGGATCGGTTGAAGAAATTGAAATTGAGGTAAGAGATATGTAGATGTATAGTAGAACAGAAATTTATTTCTCGAGTTAAAAAAAATAGAACAGCCGCGAGCGAGGCCAATAGCGCCAATAGTCAGAACTTGCTATTGCCGATGACGTCACGTCCGCTATTGAAGTATATAAACAAGTTAACCTCAATATTTTCTTAGGAAAAATCAAATTTAGTGAAATACGTGCATTATGCATGTACAAAATGATTACGGAAAATTTGGAGCAAACAAACACCAACAAAAGTTTACGCAAACAAAGACGTGCATACCATAAAGTAACCAAAGATATGAATATCATATGCTCCGAGAGTCCTACAAAGGTTGGTCATTTAAATAATAGAAAATCTAGGCTCAAATCTAGTATTGTCAGGTACATGAAGGTGTGAAAACTGTGCTGACATTAAAATTGGATCTTCATTTTTATATCGTTTTTAGTATTTAATGATTTGTAATGCTGGTCTAGTAACTGGGCTGCAGAGGGAAACATTGGAAAGTCTTTTAAATCCTATTATAAACAATTATGACATAGTTATGCTACCTGCTAAATCTTATTGCTTTATTAAAACTAATTTAGAGGATGATGCAGTAATTGCATATAATACTATTCATAATAAGGTCAAAATTAATGAGCAAAAGACTCCTTTGTATGCAGTTTATATAGAAGCAGGTTGATCACGTATATTCAAATCATTTCTACTCTGTGCATCGAATCTTATATTTTTTATAATAAGAAATGATTTTCTAGTTCCCTTTTCAAAAATGGATGAATGGAACCCTATGCTTCCACCAGGCCTTTCGGTATTGAAAGATTTTATTACAGAAGAAGAAGAATTAAAATTATTAAACACTCTTAACTGGAGTAAAGAAGGTATGATTTTAGTTTCTATGGTTTATCATACATGCTTTAAATTTATAATCATTGCAGAATCTATTTCATCAGAATTAAAACATAGAAAAGTACGTCATTACGGATATGAGTTTCAATATGGCACTAATAAAGTAGATCCTGATTCTCCCATTGATCCAATTCCTAAAAGTTATAATTTCTTGCAAGAACTATTTAAAACACATAAGTGTGCAGCTTATGAATTTGACCAGCTTACAATAAACTTTTATTTACCTGGTCAAGGTAATTTTAATGATTCATATAATGTAGAGTACCTTCTAAACTATGAAATATTTTTTATAGGTATTCCACCACATATTGATACACATGGTATTTTTGAAGACACCATTCTATCCTTATCATTGGGCTCTTCGTGTGTAATGGATTTTAAACAAAGGGATAGAAAAGTACCTGTGTTTTTACCGGAAAGATCGCTTCTCGTTATGAATGGGGAGTCAAGGTATGCTTGGTCTCATGGTATATGTCCAAGACATAACGACTTAGTACCAACCCAAAAAGGGTTTACTACACAATCAAGGGGAAGCAGAATATCCTTCACTTTTCGTAAAGTGAGAAGAGGAGATTGCAATTGCAACTTCCTTGAATATTGTAATAGATTAAGCAATACTTCATTAGTACCAGAAAATACTGCCAGCAGCATAGAAGCAGCTTATGTACATAAGGTAAGATTTTAAAGTAATTTATTACCTCCTCTTACAAACAAATCTTAATTAATCATTTAGGTTTATGAAGAAATTTCAAATCATTTTAATGATACAAGACACTCAAAATGGCCTAAAGTGGCCAACTTTCTTGAAAGCTTGAATAAAGGTGAATTAGTATTGGATGTAGGATGTGGTAATGGTAAATATTTGCAAGGAGATCCTCAGTTATATAAGGTAAAGCAGTGTAATAAGTTGTATAGCAAAAATAGCTTAATGTATTGAATTTTTAGATGGGATGTGATAGAAGTTCTGGGTTAGCCCAAATAAGCCACGAACGAGGATGCCAAGTGCTTTTATGTGATTGCTTACATTTACCATATAAAGATAGTTGCTTGGATGCTATTATTTGTATAGCAGTGATACATCATTTTTCGACTAAAAAGAGACGAATTTCTGCAATTTCTGAAATGATACGTTTACTTCGTCCAAATGGTAAATGCTTAATTTACGTTTGGGCAAAAGAACAAAAAAAGGATTCGGTAAAATCAACTTACTTGAAATATGGTCAGAATAAAATAAAACCTCATCTGACATGCATGAAAACAGTAGAGCAAGGTTTAGTATTTCCTGTTCATGAAAATCGAACAGAATTTACTTATAGCGATATGTTAGTTCCCTGGAAACGAAAAGGCGGAGGTGATTTTTTACGATACTATCACGTTTTTGAGGAAGGGGAACTTGTTGATTTATGCTCACAGGTCCCATCAATTAATATCAAAGAAGTCTATTACGACCAAGGAAACTGGTGTGTAATATTAGAAAAACAATAATACCATAATTAAATAAAAATTCTATTTTTGTATTTGTTGTAACATTAAACAATTACACGTGTTAATAAATGTACTGAATGAACTTTTGTGTTTTTTAAATAAAAATTTGAAAAATTATTATCAGAATAGGGGGGATTGAAGGAGGGGGGGGGGGTGATAATAAATATTATAAAAATTATTATTAACTAGAACATTGGTATACGATATTACAGAAGAGATATAGATCAGTTGAATGAATTATTTATTTTAAAGAGAACGGAATACATGTGTTAATAAGTATACTAAATGGAGCTGTATGTGTATATATATGTTAGCTCCCTGTAGTCTAAACTTAATCTTACAGTAATATGCTGATACTGTGTAAATATAGCAAGTCAAGTGCACTGTACAAAGCCCACTCTGCTTGACATTCACATTCATCTAACTGTATTATATGTGTTAGCAATGATTATAAGCATTAGCAGTATTTTATTTATGATTAAACACCATGTATAGGTATATTAGCACACATTACTTGAAAAATAACTTCTGCCATATGTGTGAAAAGTCGCTACAAAAACTTGAATATTTGTCTGTTAAATCATGATTTTTGTTTATAATCATATCGCATAATGCATTATTTAACAGTGTACGTAATATATACAACATTTAATGGTGAAATAATCATATCTAGTTTTTTAATGAAAAATTTTATTGGGTAATATGTCAGGCCCATTTTCTTCTTTTTTTTTTTAATTTTCTGCTTTTATTTACTGTTTACTTAAACAGTTCCAACTTCAGGATCATAATTTTTCACTCTTTTGTTATACGCAATTATTTCCTGCAAAAATACAAGTGTTAAAATTCAAAATTTGGTGGTAATAATGCATAATACTATCAAATATTGTCATTTATATGTTAATATTGCTTACTCTTTCATATCTGGCTCTGTCTTCTTCAGCAATAGCCATGTACTTGGACTTAGTTTGCAGATCAGTGCTCATCCATAATTTACCCAGCTCTTTTGCAATATCACCAACACCCATTTCTGGGTGCAATTCCCTCATTTTTCCTCTTAATTCTTGGCAGAAGTAGAAAAATGCTGATCTGAGACATTTACAAAACAACAAGTAATAACAATATAAATATAACGATATTAAATTATTTCGAACTCTGGATAATAAAATTTATACTTACAAAGCTCTTTTTGGAGCATCTTTGTCTCTATAGCGTTTTGTACCTCTTCGTGTTGGTCTTTCTGGCTCTTCATGAGCTGTGTATTGCCTCTCATAATAATAGATTTTCTTATTGCTATGAGCGCCATCCTCCAAATGTACAATTTGCTAAAATCAAAGTGACTGATAAGTATCTTAAATACCACATATAAATCTAAAGTTATATATACTTCATTTTTCACTGGGACTGCATTGATAATAAAGTTTTTATTTTGTGTATTAGTCCATTTTTGCTGGTTAGTTGCAATATTAGAAACATTGCCTTGTTTCATTACAGATTCGCCACATTCTATAAACAAACATATCTTAAATTTTGATATTCCTAATTACAATAGAATATAATAACTAAAAACAATTACCCGGCTGTATGTTGCCAGGCGATACAATCATTGTTTCTCTTATACCAGTGTTTAAGGTATTATTATCTCCTGCCTTTGTCAAGTAAACATTCTTTCTATCTGAATTTTCCATGATTATCAGAACCAAATAAACTTTTCAAGAAATTTAACTGATATTGAATATCTTTAGCTTTCTAGAACATAAATTATTGATATTTTATATAAATTCTAAATTGTTCCAGGCATATTTTGGTTTAATATTCATTTCTTGTATCACTATTGTTAAAAATAATCACACGAGTAAAAAATATAGCAAAATATTTTTTACATAATTAGTTAAAAAAAAGACTTTAGTTTGTGAAGTATATATAATAATGATGTACTTAATTGTTACAATAATAAAATAGTATGTGTTGACAGGTATTAGTATAGAAGATACAGTGAAGTAGAACTACATTCAAGATGTTCGAAAAGACGCTAAATTTCGTTTGTTAAACAATACAACACAGAAATCTGCATTAATCGCGTATTAAACGATTCTTTTGATTCCGACAATTAATAATAATTAAGCTGCATAAATGAGCAAAGATGAATAAAAAACGGGAAAGACGCAAACTTTGTGCAATGGAGAAATAAAGGAGTCATACGGAAGATGGAAAAAAGGAATGTACTTACCACTGTAGTAGATAAAGTCCTGATAAAAAATTCAATTAACGTGTTTGGAAAAGAAATATTCCAGAATTCAATAGGTCATACGTATGAATCACAATTAGTTTGATCTTACGAACAGCCAGTGTAATATTTGTGATCCACTGTGGCTTTCCAGCTATGGTTACTAGAGCTAGAAGCAGCTACTCAACTAGCAGCACAGACACTACAGACAGAGACTAGTTATGATATAGGACAGTACAGTTAAAGTTGTCAGATACGGGTATTTTCTTCCCCCTATTATACTCTCATTCCCCGTGCTGCTTATGGAATGGACGAGCGAAGTGGGAAAAATAAGTTACCTGTTTCTGGCAATGCTAAATACAGTTTGTGTGACAGTGCTTTTGTCGTCAGTATGCAGTCGGGGATCGAGAGAGTCCGAGAGTCGGGATTCGGGACTGGTGTCTCGGACGGAGGGAGTTGGTTGGGTACTTGGGTATGGGTAGAGTCGTAGAGTAAGTAATGGGCGGGTAGGTGACGTTAGGTGTCTGGCTGGGGTAGTGGTAGTATGTACTAGTGGTAGTCGGTTCCTGTTGGTTCTGTTATCATATCGCAGTTTACTGTAGCTATACCCTACCCGCCGGCCGCCACCCGGGCCCCGGGGGCTGGCCCCACTCTTGTGTTCCACAATAGCATAAGGCACAAGTATGATGTAGTAACTGTGCGCAAAATATGGAAATGCATGGGATTGGGAAATTGGGAATGGATGTTTTTTGAGTTAATTAATACAGCACTATTCTGGCTAAGTTGCATTAAGGGTGATATCGATAAACGGAATTTAAACTGAATACAATCTTGTCCAAGATTAATTATCTCACCTATCTTCATCTTAAGTATTTGCTATACTAAAATTCAATCTTTGTTTGGTTTATAGGTATCGTCTTAAGGCCCGATTGCACAAGACTTGTTTAAACTGGATTAAGTTAATTATGCTATATTCTATGTGACATAAAATATAGCAAAATTAACTTAATCCAGTTTAAACAAGGATTGTGGAACCGGGCCTAAGGGCCTCCGCACACAGTTTCCGTAGCTACATTACGTTACGTTAAGGCAACTACAATAATAGTTGCAAAAATTCTTTATAAATATAAAAATATCACCTCAGACCTGTTTATTACAAGCATCCTGCCTCAAAAAACTTAACTTTAGCAATCTTTTGTGTGCGCTAAGCTAAGATTAAGTTTAATCCTGCCTTAACGTAACGTAATGTAGCTACGGAAACGGTGTGCGGAGGCCCTAAGTCAGCGATCGCTGACTTTAAGCCATGCCCATATGCACAATGGTACAAATCTTCAACTCAAGTGAAACTAGTGAAAGTATCCAGTAAATCCGTAGTTTGCGTTGCACATATTATACATAATTGTAGATTCTAACTAACGAATCTTGAGTTTATATTACGGGGGTGCAGTATAAAGACTATAAAGAATACCGGCCTAAAGCCTGAGTCAGCGTTTAACTTAACTGTTTCAATACTATTGATAAACATACTACATATACATAACAGCATTTTCAATCAGCGAAAGCTAGCGCGATCGAAAGCTCACAGTTAAACATCATTATTATATGTACTGTTATATCTAAAATTTAACAAAAATGTTTATAGTTTACAAGCAAATGGATCAATATATTGAATGATAATTTAATAATAAACCATCCAAGAGTGACGATGACGATTTGGAATACTGCTAAAGAAGTTCTCGTAGGTGGGGAACGGGGATGAGAGAAAATAATAATGCACTAACATAAAAAGTAAAGACGATTAAACCTGTTAGGTAATAATTATAAATAGTCAGCTATGCTAAGGGGGTATGATCGGGTCGATCGGGTCTACTATATGATTGAACTAACTAAACGGGAAATCGCGTAGCGACGTTCGGCATTAAACGACCGCTAACTTAACGCTGTATGCTGGGCAATTGCTGGATGACTGCTGTTAACTTGTATGTACATTATAGATTAAAAAAACTTTAAATTTTATTGTTCGAAGATTATTTAATCTAAATCGTATGCTAACTCGTGCAGCGTGCTTTCCGTTGCGAGTTATTGACTGATGGTGAGGGGCCCTAAAACGCGGTTCTTAAATGCATCAAGGGACGCCATATATGTATGTCGCCGCCGTCGCCGGTCATTGGAGTCATTGGACATGAATCAATTTTTCGAGAAGCATTGGATCCCCACAATCCATAATAAATTCCACATGGATCTGGCTTCACTGCTATAAATACGGCCAATAATGAAGGTAAAAATTTTATCCAGAAATCCGGATGAGTGTCTAAGAGAGACCAAACGCGATATTCATAAAGGTAATAACTTATTTAAATAAACTTAACCTGTTTATGGGTTTCTAAGCATGTATTATGATATTATTGAAAGAATAAGCTGTATTATTTCTTATTCCAAAGATTGACATAATCTATTTATTTGGTTCATTATTTGTTTAGTACCAAGGAACTATAACCCTTCGTTACATCCATTTGAAGCTCCTAGAGAGTACACAAGAGCTTTGAATGCTGTGAAATTGGACAGAATATTTGCCAAACCTTTCATAGGCTCACTAGAAGGTCACAAGGATGGAATATCTTGTATATTTAAGCATCCAAAACGCTTATCAATCGCTCTAAGTGGATCTTTTGATGGAGAACTCAGAGTATGGAATCTTATTCATAGGAAGTGCGAGCGGTCACTATTAGCCCATGATGGTATCCTTCGGGGCATTGCATTTACTTCAAATTCACAAAGCATCATTACTATTGGTGATGATAAAACAATAAAAACTTGGAAAATAGAATTGTCAGATAGCGAGGAATGTGATGATCCACTGAATACTATAATAAGCAAAGTATGTTTCTCTTATCCTACTTTTCTTAATAGTTCCAAATTTTTAACAAATAATCAATTTTCAGAATGTTATAACTGGAATAACACACCATAGATCTGAACCTTTATTTGCGACTTGTGGAGAAGTATGCCAGCTTTGGGATGAATCTAGAAATGAGCCAGTAAAAACATTTAAATGGGGTGTTGATAGCTTACATGATGTTAAATATAATCCAGTTCAAACTAATTTATTAGGTATTAACAGTTTAATTTACAGCAAAAACTGAATTTTTAATTTCTTAAATTTCAAATTTTTCATAGCTTCTGCTGCCAGTGATAGAAGTATTATTTTGTATGATACCAGAGAAACAGGTCCATTGCGTAAAATTGTAATGAAATTACGCACAAATAAACTCAGTTGGAATCCAATGGAAGCTGTAACATTTACATGCGCCAATGAAGATTACAAGTATGATTTTTAGATTATAATTATTATATGAGTAAATGTACAAATGTACTAATTTTTAAATATGATTTTAGCTTATATACATATGATATACGCAAGCTGAAAACACCAGTAAATGTACACATGGATTTTGTTAGTGCTGTTACAGATGTGGATTATGCGCCAACTGGTAAAGAGTTTGTTGCTGGCAGTTATGATAAAACTATACGTATATTTGAAGTTAATAAAGGTCATTCCCGGGAAGTCTATTATACAAAACGAATGCAAAGACTTACAAGCATTGTCTGGTCTCTCGATAATAAATACATTCTTAGTGGGAGCGATGAAATGAACATTCGTGTTTGGAAAGCAAGGGCGTCTGAGAAACTTGGTGTGGTATGTACAAACTTTTAGTCACTGAGAATAAACGAAATATGAATAAATTTAGATGGAAATTTATGAATTTTTAACATCTGCACAGCTTAAACCTCGAGAAAAAGCAGCACTAAATTACGCCGAAGCTTTAAAAGAGAAATTTGCTGCCCATCCAAAAGTTCGAAGAATCGCTCGTCACCGACATGTTCCGAAACACGTATATAATGCTCAAGCTGAAATACGAACTATTCGGCAAAAAATTAAGCGAAAGTAAGTTTTTTTGCATTAATTATAGACTACGTTTTAAACCTAATTAAGGCAGTGGTTGTAAAACTGTCTCTATGCTCGACTTAGTAGGTGTAGTATTCTAAATTATATAACATTAAAAGATGATATTGAATCAATTATGAGGAGAGTTGAACTCTTTACAATATCATGGAATTACTTTCTCGGTTTTTCGAACTTTAAAAATGATTGTTGAATGAAATTAGTTTCGCCCTTCTACTACCTACTTGACCGACTGCAGAGGTAGTTCTTTAAATCACTATCTCAATTACTATGTTAATGTTCTCTTTACGTTTCTATAGGGAAGCTAATAGACGACAACACTCGAAGGAGGGTGCAGTTCCATTTATTGCCGAGAGAAAAAGGCACGTTGTGGGGGAAAGTGTTTAAGATAATACTGTACATGAAAATTTTCGTTAATGTGTGCTATGTTAAGTTTTTCTATACAAATTTTTTAGAAAGACTTTAAATTTATTGTAATAAATAATTTTATTGGAATTATACAACACATTGCTATAATGATTCGTAAAACATTACAGACCTCAAGCAGTGGTTAATATCTTGCTTAACATACTTTACAACAGATTATCAGCTTCTTTCATACTTTTGCAAAAAGACTTGTTCAGTTACGTATGAAATAATAGACAAAATGGTAAAGATATATTATTGATATCATTGTATGTTTAATTTTCTATAGAATATCGTAGTCTCATATCTGTTGTTGATATAAAAAACTGAGCTGAGCGTTAGAAAATGCTGGGTTTTAGTACGATTGTAGGCAATGAATTTTAGCATATTTATGTGAAACATGAGTAGTTTTTGTCTGCGACAAAGGTGTAAAAAATTCTCTTGCTCCATTATAAATAACTTTGTTCACGTTATGCTGCAGTACATACAATGATCAACATACCTTGGAACTCATTGACGTTATATGAAATTTGACATATTGTATCAAACGAATGTAGCTTCTCGGTTGAGATTTGAACAATTCAGTACTTTTATGAGAATACTTAGTTGATGTAAAAATTTCTTAATGCTCAATCGGCGATAATCTTTTGGAAAATGGTCGCTCATCATACGAAAAGAGCCACGCAGCCTCGTTTCTCTTATTATTTTTAACCGACACACACACATACGAATATATTTAATATTATATTTATAATAATTACTGTAAGCGCAACTTCTGTACAAGACTAGGTTAGTCGAGCAATTAAATTACCATTTTCAATTTGTTTCTAGCTTCAGTTTCGCTTTTACGAAGCTCATAATTTATAAGCCAGTCATTGAGTTACGGTATTCTCCTTTCTCACTTTTCGTCAAGTATCCGTAATTACATTTATTTACGATTACTGTAAATAATTAAAATAATAATAATACGAATTATAAGTGTAATAATAATTATGCTAATATTATGCTAATAATAATAATTATTATATAATAATAACGATAAGCTATATACATATAAACACATTTACATTAATTTGAAATATTTAATAATACACTATATGGGGGCGCTCTCGCGCGCGAAACACTTAAGATATAGCTATAGCCCTGCTTAATTAGTGAACGTTGGGCTAGATTATCGAGCAATTATTCGAAAATGAACGATTGATCGCACTTGAAGCACTGACGCACTCTTCGGAACTTTGACTTTGATTTTAGAAGACGAGTAAATTAATGGGAATGGCTGGTTCTTTGATTATAATCAAATGTACTTTATATGTATCAATGCAAATCCCAATTCCTAAATCTTGTCACAGCAATACAATTATATGTAGAATACGAGTATGATGTATATAAGTATATGAGATACTATAATAGCTAAGGGTATACATATAAATATCTATGTGATCAATTTAAACAAGATCTCCAGTAGTTTACCAATTGAAAATTTGAATAATTCGTTCCGGTACAAATTTCAATAATATTTTGACATCCGTTTCGTTTCAATCTATACATACATATTCAATTTCGATCAAAGCTCCTCTATATTTAAAAAAGGTTTTGCGTATAATCTATTAGCGTTTTTTCTCCCTGCTTTGCGTCCTTTGACTTTGATTTTAATATTATTTTCTGTTACAACAGTTATGATATAACCTAATTACCCTAATTTCGCCTTACTATCTATCAATGACTTAAAAGTTTATATCACGATGTGGCATTCTTGTTATCCGCTAAGATTTTTTTAAAACGACTATATCACGTTCCTTGGCGTATACTTGATCAGCCAGTGTATTTATCGTTATTATCGTAATTATAATCTTAGCAAATGTTAATTATTTATCCACTGCAATGCCACTTGAAACAGTTGCAAGGAGGACTCGATTGAATTTCTCGTACATACAATGCAAATACACACGACAAATCTTTTTCTTGAAATTCGTATAGTTTCTTCTCTATAAGGAACAAGTAAGAAAGCACGATTAGGGCGGAGTTCAAACATTTAGATCTGCCATCATTTTTCGAAAGTCTGCGAGCGTGTTGTAATCCGGATCGGAATCGATGTCTGCAAAGTCTTTGTTGGAGTCACTTTTGACGAAACTCGGATTGTGCAGGGACAACGGGCAGGGTAATAATTCCGGCATGATAGAATGATGAGTGATCAGTGCTGTCAACGTAGAAAACTCCTTCTTGAAGCCCTGTGTTCCAACAAAAACAAAAACATCTTAGTTAAAATCGTTAAATTTATTTTTGCAAGAATTTTTTTCGAATTTTCTTCCATCGTCTGGGTTTTAATCATTATTCGAGTTATGTATACCTATATATACATGTGTTTAAATGATTTCGCGCGAGCTATAGGTGCATGGCTCTCGAGTAAAAGTGTGCGATGCTGCGACACGTACGGTATTGGTAAGATTAACGATCGCATCTATATATATATATATATATATATATATATATGTATGTGTATACGCGATTTCTGGCAATTTCTGCACGTCGAAATTATTATAGCTGGGATGCTGGCAAAACACGCGCATCTTGTTTCGGTGGGAGTACAATTCGCGAGGTATAGAAAGAGGGAGGAGAGTTTTGATTTCCCTGCGGTACGTCCAACAAAACTCATTTATACTGGTTTCGGGGATTATCAAAGTCCGCAGACCCATTTAATTTATCCTGCAAGGGAAGTTCGGCCATTTAAATACGCATACCGGCCCAGGAAAATACGTAAACCAGCTCTGCTTTGTACATTCGCAGTAGATACGGCCATTAAAATACTTTGGAGTTGAAAGCTTCAACCAAAACGCAAAATTGCGTACTAACGATCAGCTTTTCAGCAGCAAATAACTCTCTTATTAGAGTTAATGTAATGAAACTTTTGTCCATTTCCTAAACCCCAAAGAATTGCACATACTCCTATATATACATGTGTGCACTATTAGCTTACACCAGATACAACGTAAAATTCTTTTCAACTTCTCAACCGTAAATATAATAAGCTTGAAAATATATGAATCTTTTGCATAGGTCATTTTCGAAGAGTCTCTCTCGCTTTGCAATTGAAAAAAGCTCTTGTACAAAAAATTGATATCTCCTGTATAGTGGCAAAGATAAAGAGAATTTCTTGTCTAGATATGGTCAGTGTCGTAATGTGTGCAGCTAAGAGCAAAAAAAAAGTCAAAGAGTCTCGAGAAAATCCATAAGGAGATTTTGAATTTGATAAATGTTTGATGCTTTAACGAGTCGCGGGATTACTATTAGGTACTCGCAGGAAGTTTAAAGGATTGGATAAAATCCGATGATGAGATTTACCTTGATTTTGTAGCCTTTATTCGTGCGCATTATGAGATAATGTGCAATTCCGCTCGGTTGAAATTCACGTGGCACTCTGAGCGAAAGAGCGTAACATCCAGGTTTACTGGTACTCTCGCGCACCATGAATGCTCCTTCCGGCTCCTGGCTCAACACTTCCAACGTTATTTCCCTGAAATCATAAGTAGCCCGTCAAAACGCAGATCGACGTAAATAAACGACAGTTTCGGTTAACGAGGATGACGAGACGTCGATCGTAATAATTCTCATTAATGCCTTTGCCAGACTCCTCTTCCAGCTCCATTTTACCAACGGAGCGCTACATTTTTATTGAAAGGATAATAGCTCTTGAACGAAGACCCCCCCCCCCCCTTAGCACTCCACTATATACTATATAGACTTGTCGAAAATAAAACCGGCGTAAAACTCGTGTATCGTCAAAAGCAAACTATGTGTATATATATATACAGATGAGTTAAGCGAGTTTTTAAGACTTTAATTATTGGCAAATTCGAGATAGTTTGCTTCGCATATGAGAGCAAACAATTCCGACTGCTTTCTTGTTTGATTTGCTTAATGCCCGCTGGAGGTCCAACGGAGGAAACAATAAATTGGCGCTGTTGGTAGATAAACAGTTTGAATGGTGCAAATATAGAGTTGCTGACACTTACCTAGGTATTCCAGCTTGAAACCAGGAAGCTTCGCGAAGTTCGCTTTCCTCCGTCTGGTTGTTGAGACTGTCCGTTCTCTCGGGAAGTGGCGGTGGAGTCGGCGTCGAACCATGAGTACTTCCGTCAGCGGGCACAGAGCTACTCGACGTGCTAATCTGCGATCGTCTCTTCGACTTGAATTCCGTTTCCGTTCCACAGCCTGGAGAATTCTGGCCTATCCTGTGTGTAGTCGCGTGGTCAATATATATATATATATATAATTTGTAAATAAATAGAAGAGGCTGCAGTATTACTATATTGCATCCCTTTTTTCATTGTGATAAAAGAGAAAGAGAAAGAGAGAGAGAGAGAGAGATATGTACTTACCTATTATTCTCTATGTTGAAATTTTTCGCTGTAATAGAGGCATTGATGGTATTGTCGATGCTCTCGGATTCTCTATCAGGAATTTTATTGTAATTGGGTCTACTTGTTTCGGAGTCGATAATCGCAGCGTTGATGTAACCCCCTGAAAGTGGCCTGTTGGACGGACTGGTGGGTGTACTGCTACCACTGACCAGCGGGCAACTGTCGTCCTCGCCGTTCAATCCAAGAACGTCTCGTCCCCCTGCCAATCCCATCGCCAGCCGCTTTATCAGCGGCGGCTTGTCGGTTAGCCTCTTGTACGAATTCAGCTCCGTTGGCGAATTGCTCTCATCGCTGCTCGGTGTACTCTGCTGCGATATGCTTTTCGGCTCATCCTCCTTCGTTATTGGTCCAAGGACGTTCGTGAAATTGTGCAGTGGCCGTAGACCAGGTATCGAGTTTGGTGTCTGTCGATGCGAATGAGACAAAATCAAATGGAGAAATTATTTAAGCATTTCTATAACTTTTTTTATAGTGAAATTAATCCTCTCTTGTGTTTGTGCGCGTAGCTTGGTTTTACTCTTGGATCACATATTCTGACGTGTCCATTATTTATGTAATATTTTTACTTTTTTTTTTCGAAACTTGGCTCTAGATTTTAATATTATATATGGTATTTTTCGGATAACCGCGATAGAAATACACGAAAGAAGGAAAAATGTCGTTAATTGTTAAAAGACGTACAATTATTACCACTTTTAAAGAGAATTTATCAACAATTATAAAACAGAATCCTTAAATTGACCAACATCACAATGTAATGTTTACAATTTTATTAAACATTGTAAATATTACAGAGTGGAATCAGTCAATTTAACGACTCTAATTGTTGAAACATTCTCTTTGACACTGGCAATAATTGCTATTTTCGCAATTGTGGGGATTTTGTGCAGTATTATTCATGTAACTTTAGCTACTTACTTATTTCTTCCGTATTATAATAAGATTGTATAAGGTTAGGGTGTTTTTAGAGTTAGAAAACTGTATAAATCTTTCAACATAATGCAGAAGACACTTCGATCCATATATACATATATATAGGGTTAGAGTGACGTGGATAATTGCATTGCTAGTGGATGTGCTGGTGAGGAAGTTAGAAAGGAGATATTACGAGGTTACAGTGAAACCATCGCGATAAGTTATTGACAGAGGTGGTGGGGAAAGTGGATCTGTAATGGAAAAGAAGAGGATACACTGCTGGTGCTGACAGCTTTGGAGTGGTGGGAAAAGTTCATATTCCGGAGGATCTAGGTTGACGAGATGAATGAAATTGAGTGTGAACTCACCTTAACGCTGGCGAGCCTTATTGTAGGCGAGCCAGCGCTACTCAGCTGCACGTTCATGTCCGCTGCGGACGAGCCGCTGCCACTCCTCGACGTGGCCGACGTCCGACTTTTCAACCACGAATTCGCCGACGAATTTCTACAACCGACTCCGTTACTGCCAATTGAGCTACCGCTCGATGCCGACTTGCCCTAAAACCATCAAAAAAGCCTTTTCTTTATATACAGAAACGCCCAAATTCCTCCGATTAAATCTTATTTGAAGTATCTCCCCATCTGCGCGATTCTCATTAATACATGTATAGGAATGATAAAAGAAGACCAAAGCGAGAGAGAGGAAAAAATGTAGAGTTGAAGAATTCAAAAGTTCGGTGCAGTCTTATACTGAATATTCAAGTTGAAGTTTGCGCACAGCTAGCTAGCGCAATCCATATTAGAGTACATTTGTGCTTGAACGCGTCCCTCGCAGCGTTTTTGGTCTCTTTGCCAATTTCGTCTTGCCAGCCGTTTCGTATACGGACGGGACAAATCTGGTAGCTTCGTAAATACTTTATCGACGGAATCTTACGAGGCTCGAGGCGTTCCTATCGGTATACTGGAGGTCGGGCAGCCGGGTAGCCGGCCGGGGACTGACCGTTTACTTGGAAACCCGACGAAGCTGGGAGACTTGGCTCGAATTTATAATTAACGCGCTCTCTAAACGGGCCACCGCCTATATACCGGAGACGAAGAACCCACCAAATGGCAAACTTCCATATATATATATACTACGAGTCGTGTCTGGAATACCATTTAAATGGGAATCGATTGATTCTGCATAATTGCACATCGAGTATCTTTAAAAACCCATGACTTTTCAATAATGTACAAAGGAAGCAACACCGATAAAATCGCGCGAGATAACCATCGTATTATGCAAATGATATTTTAGTTATCCATTCACGTTATTTCCTACCTCGCTCTTCTACCGGATGCTAAATAGAACCTATTTTTCCGGAAGTATATATATAAACGAATCTACTCGAAGAAGAAGGAAGGGTAGAATAGAAAGAGGGGGTGGGGGGATACCTACCCAGGAAATGTAATGCTCCTGCTTGTCCTTGAGATAAGGCGGCGATGATTGCGAGGAGATCACATCCTGCAGGATAGGCTGGCGCTGCAGTTGCGCCACGTACGCCATACGAAAAGCATTGCCAACGATGGTGTTCAGCTCTTCTGCCTGAAACCAAAAGAAAAGTATTTTTATATCATATATAATAGTCAGCTTTATTAAGAGAAAGCCTGGGATCGATCTAGCATAACCGGATGTGGTTGTTGCAACCGTACTCCTGACCCACATCCGGTAAACGGTGTAATCGATGCATTCGAGGAATTTTAATTAATTAACTATATATGTGTATATGTATCTCCTCTTCACGGTTATTCCACCTTCTTCCCCCTCAAGCGAGAATATATATATATATATATATATATTCCGATGAAAGTCTGGCGGCTAACGCTCGAACGCTGCGTTACCCACGTTGAATTTGAAAGGGAAGCTTTGTACTCTCTGCTTTATTCTGCACTTGATTACTTAATTTCTTCGAACAACTGTTTGCTTATCTTTCATGGAAAATGGAAACTCTTTTCCTCTTCTATTTATCTATACACACACACACATACGTATAATACACTCACATCACTGTTAACATTCATCTGTTTATTGCGAAACCGAGCTCAAATCCTACTCGATTATGCATCTTATTATTACTTGGACGTTTGACATTTGGTATCAATGCTTTATAGATTCCTTCCATGGAGGAACAAGATGCATCGAACAAAGTTGGTACAGAGATCGTTATCGTTTCGTACTCGTCTCTTTTCGTAATAATCTATAATACACCTATAATGAGCAAATTGTGCAAGTTTTTGCATAAAAACACAGGAGCATTATTACTCGATATTCGTTTGGACAGGAAATGGCAAGATCGGGAAAAGGAAAAGCGCGAGCGTATCGTGGGACGCGTGGATAATCCATATACGACGACGTAGTATGTTACCGGAAGTGAGGTCGATATGGAAAATAAACTATGAGAGCTCGAGGTTTCGCATACTGCGGCATGTATGAAGAACACATGGGTGCCAGAGGCCAAGAGCGACGGTGGATATGTATATTCTATATATATATATATATATATATATGTATGTAGTTTTTATCAGAGGAACTGGAAAGCTTGAAAAGCATGAAAAAAAGAAGAGGTGTGTCGGTAGAGTTCATGGATAGTCGAAATAAGGTAAAAGAATATTAATGGACAATATTACAAGGCTTATGAAGAAACGTAAACAGATCTTTGGGAAACGAGAAGGTGGTGGACGCAGCGAGACGGAAAGCAGCAGAAGAAGAGATAAGAAGACAGGAAAAAAAGAATGAATCGAGATACGAATAAGGAGGATGAGGGAAATTGAATATTTAAAAGGTGACACGCGAGGGAAGCTGAAGAATGAAGGTTGTTGCGTACGTGAGCGAGGTAGGGAAAGAATTGGTAGGGGAAGGATGAGTTAGCGACGAGGATGAGGATGGAAGGGGAAAGAGAGAAAATAAGCTTGCCACGTCCGATATGGCCAGGGTAGGCTGCAGGGTACCGAGCGTATACTTGTGCCTAAGCCAGACACTCGAAATGGGCACCGAATAAATTCCTCGCGTTTTGCGCTGCAAGCGGCACGTTTTGATATTTGCGTTTTCGATGCCGACAGTGTCACCATCGTTACCATAGAGGACCAACCGCCCCGATGTGTGCATGGATTTTCTCTTTAACAACCAGATTCAACCGACCGTTGCTTTATAGTTTCACATTGACCGGATAACATCCCTTGAGACTGGCTGCAAGTACAAGTTATTTTTCATTCCTCGCTTTTATCGATATTTCGTCAATTTCATTTGGATAAAACACTCGTTTCTTTGTTTGTATAGTGTGAAAATAAGTTACAAGGTCAGATTTCTATAAGGAGTACCTATATATATATATATATTGGGAGGATAAATAAATATTGAATTTGTATGTATTTTCATAGGAGATTTTAATTATAAACGTATAGGAGCAGCATTGTGCACCAGGTAGAATAACTGCGAGGAAAGGGATCCGTTTGGTATCAGTTTCCGGTGAAATCGCGTTGCATCTCGTCGCGTCACCGTTTCGAATTTGATTCTATCCGCTCTTGATATAGTGAATCCTCGCAACGAGAACTCTGGCGAAGTTGTCGCGTGTATGTTTTCCGCCAGGGTTGGCGTGCTCGGAGCTTAATTGGCATCAATTTTTCATCCACGTGCCTGCTTTCCGGTTTCAGACCTGCAGCTGGTTCGTGTTCGCGATGTAGCTTGTTCCAAAGTGTGCCGCAGTTATGCTTTTAAAGAGTCGCCGGCACCGGCGCTTTTTTGCATTTGGCAATCGTCACGGACCTGTGAAAAACGCTCGGGCAAGTTTTAATATTAGTAACTGCCTCGACTGCCCCGGCTGCCCGACGATGATGCATACAGCACTGGAATCGTGCGAGTGGACTCCCGAACGAGAGAAGAGGAGAGAGACATCTAGATATGAAACAGATGATACATATAGCGACTGAATCCTACGGCCTTTAATAAAGTTGTAGTAAATAAATCCTACAGCAAGATTTCTCCAGGGATCTGCTAAAAAATTATGAAAACTTCCAAATAGTATCGTCCTTCCGCCAGAATTCCAGCCAAATCCGCACGAAACTTTATATTTCCCACCCTTTTTGCATAAACGCGAAAGCATTTGTTTGTCGCTGAATATCGAGCGTTTGCGCGCAAAAACGACACGATAACCAAACACGACAAATTCTTCCTTTATTCCCAATAGGAAAGATATTTAGCGAATCAACGTCGAGCAATGATGAAAATGGACGATATTCATGGATTCCTCGATCCTGCGTCTTCGTTATTTCCGCGATGAAGCACATTTTTAACGCGCTTGGTATTTTTGCGAGGTAAATTTTGCAAATTTGCCACGTCGAGTGCACGAGGCTTTTATACGAGAGATATCGGGGCTGCGGTGTCTCATTTCTAGTCATGGAATTCTTCCTCTTTTAATGGGTACAGTTTCGTCGTCTTCGTCGACCACGTCATCTCGGTCGTCAAACTGACCCCCTCCCCCCCCCCCCCCTCTCTACCCACGTACCCTATAAGCACACATAGGGAAAATTCCCTACTCTCCCCTTCTTCTATTCAGCTGTACGTATTTGCTCGTGAGCGTTTCTTGGTCGGCATGAAATGTGCGTTGCCGCACTACCACGGAATATATTTGCCACCGATATGCACTCTACTCTGGTGCAGGATCGCTCGTTATGCTGCCCATTGACGTGCGCAGCAAATGATTCATAGCGTGCACCACCGTACCGTTTATAGTAAAATAAAAGCTCGATATAAGAGCAGTGGAAACGAATAAGATGCTGGAATAATTTCGCCGAACAATTCTGTTTTCGTTTCAATTTGATCAATGCCTTAAATGATGGAATCACTGAAGATAACGATCTTCTCTTCCTCTGTGCATTCTTTCGTATATATTACGACATTGCTCGAGTTCCGGGCTACTCTCGACCAATCACACTCCCACGGTCTATCTACGTGGCATATATATATATATGTATGTAGTACAAATGTGTCGAGTGATTCTGGATTCTGCTCATTTCTCTTCATGTACACTTCCCTCCTTTTTCTCTCTTTCATTAACTTTTGTTTCTTCTAAATTAACTTGTTTTCCTTAAAACTACACGTCCCTACAGATTTTTAACACGTCGCCCTTTCCTCGGTGTAAATGGAGACTCGCAATAAAATTGGAGTTTTTTTATCTTCCCTTTGTTAGTGTGGACGAAGCATATAAAAATAAAACATGAGAAAATTAGAAGTAAATAACCATGCACCCTCAAAGATGGATGCTAGTTATAGGTCGATTTTTGCCTTCGATATCGATTCTGAACTAATCTTATGGTTTCTTATAGTAATTTTAAAGTAGAATCAGAGGTAGTAGAGCTCGTTTTATATCTTAAAGAATAAAAAAAGTACGGACAAATTGAAAGAAAGAGTATGAAAATATAATTTTTCTTATAATAATATAGACGACTCGTAAATATGTTTGAACTAATATCAATATATCCGCGATACCAAGGTATTTAATTTCTTTTGTTCTGTACCAACGACGTTCGTGATTACTCGCAACAGATTCAAATGTGCTTACGTCGATAAAGCAAAACAAACACAAGGTCGATATGTTATTATAAGAAAAAACGTATTTTCGTGCTCTTTTCTTCAATTTTGTTGTACTTTACCTATTATTTAAGGTAAAACGAGTTTCATTATCCGATTCCACGATGAAAATATAAGAAGCCATGTCGAGTTTAGGTTTCACCCAGTAGGCAAAAACCATACGATGAAATCCAACTGGAATATTTTGCGATTTGTAAAATACCAAGAGCGAGCCCTTTTTTTTAATTATAACAAAAAGTTAAGCACACCACCGCAACCATTCCTTCTTTAGCGTGTAGAACGGCAAGAAAACACGGTCGTTTGTTAGGTGTTAGGGTGTTAAACCACTGATATGCTTAGGTCAATGCATACCCGGTATGGTGTGCTATGATGTAACGATGGCTATGCTTCATATATATCCTTCGCGAATATGCATCGGTCGCTTGCGAGAAAGAACTTGGAGTGGTAGCCATCTAGCGGATCCTAAACGAAGCAACACACGAATTTACTTCTATGGTATGATTCGCACTACACTGGCATAAACCTATTTACAAATCGCGTCTAGAGATGCGGGTACACGGCGCGGACATTTTTGTTATGCGCAGGGCGTATGTAAACACAGTGCCTTTGGATACGAACAGAGCGTTTCTTCGAAAAGAAGAGCAGTGGATCAACAGAGCGTTCGGTCGAGAAGAGCTTTAAGAGTGCCATTAGAGCAGAGTGCTGTGCTTTTGCTTTGGTTCGACTATAACGTAGCTGTAATCCCTGTAGTCTCGTGATTATTTCCGGTTAACTGGGACTCTGTGCAAGTAGTGATAAGCCAGAGTTGGGCGCGGAAAGACGTGGGCACGCGTGTAAAGATAGGAGAGTGAATGGGTGCATGGCATGTATATATATATATATGTATATAGGATGGTGTCGGGAGAGGACTCGAATATCATCATCAGGACCTTTTCGAGCGCAGTCGCAGCAGCAGCACACAGCGAGCGAGCCAAGGGCTGAAACGCGAGTGCTTATTACACATTCAGGGCCTGCATTTGCTTTGCGGTTCGTTGGAAAGCATCCCTTCTCCTCCCAGCTTTACCTTCCTATCCTATGTAAGGGCTGCGAGCTATACACAAGCAGCTTGCGACGACCATTTCTGCAAAAAGCTCTCTATGCTCTCTTGCTGGTCTCTCAGCCGAGATTCCACGCTTCATCCGTCCCATCCACTCGTATCATTTATATCTCACCCTCGCGCGTGCGTACCTATTGTATATATTACACACATATATAGCGCACCTCTCGCGACACTCGGCCGTATTTTGAATTTAAGAAACCAACTGTGTGGGATGTACTGAAAATCATAGCTTTTGTGGAAAATGTGCAAAGTTTTGGGGTTTAAGTAAAAGAGGGGGGGGGGGGGGGATTGGTAGACGCATGTATATAGATGCAGAATATACATATATAGCAGGGCGAGCGAAAGAAAGATGGAGGTATTAATGTACGTAAAACAATGCGAATCACTCGGTCGGATAATTTCATGGTTTGCGGTCTTGGGGTCAGGTCGGACGGGTCCACCGGGATCGAGATATTTCAATTACGGCTGAGAGTCTGAACATAGCGGCGGACCGCGCGCTAATAATTGCTGTCGGACGCCGCGCCGAGCGTCTCATAACTCGCCAAGTCATAACGCTCATACCTATACCTACTGGACATAACGGCCTCGCTCTCTTCCTGCCCTGCCTTACCTGCTTTCTTTTCCTTCCTTCCTTTCCTTCGTCTCTCTCTCTCTCTCTCTATATATATATATATATATATATATATATAAACTCCCACCCTGCACCCCCAAAGGATTGTTCGCATTTCTCAAGTTCGACATGAATTTCCTAGCAAATTAAAACGAACGATTCGAGCTATTCTCGGAAATCAGAAGGCTCGAAAGAAAGCAATAAGAAAGGAAGAAAAAGAAAACGTTAATCAAACTGTAGAGAAAAGTTACACTGGTTGTCCTTGAGGCGAGTCTGCCTTGCCTTTAGGAATCGTAACTTTCGTGATACATTTGAGATGTAGGTTTTATTCGCGGTAGAGACGATAGTAGTGAAAAAAGGAGGGGGGGAGAGAAGATGCATCTCAGTGGTTCTCTCTCTCTCTCTCTCTCCGAATTGGGACCTGATGAAATCATCATTCTCCTTCTGGCCATTGACTCCTGCAGGTACTGACCCTCTCTAACGCATTTACCTTTTAGATCCGGCTTTTTACTACCACCAACATTATATATAACTATTAACTATATACCAGCGCTGGGTCGAACCATAGCTGCTTCTCTAACAACTAGCTTTTTTGTGCCCGGTCGAGCGTTCACTATTGTACATGGTTGAATCTGGTAATATATGTCGTTTTCATTAATTTTACCCGAAGTGGCCATAAGAAAAGTGACAATGATCCATGGTTCTTCACCTGCTCGCTTTACTCCCATGCAGCTCTACCTTTTTCCCGTGGCCCGCGAGTATCAGCTTATACATTTTTCACGAGATAAGTCCAGGCCAGTAGGCGTGGATAGGATATATACGTGCAGTTTAAGAAGGTTTTTTCGAATGACAGGTGTCAGTGTGTGTACCGATCGATTATCCTTCCGAAACTATTTTTAGTGGGAACATATATCCTCCGAGATTGCAGGTGCAGCTTCGGCAAACGCGCGCACCTGTCTAATCATAGTTCCCAAGAGTAGCAGCAGTCATTACGGTTCAGGTGCATCTACAGATTTCGCCCAAGGCAACGAGACTGCGGCAAATTTTTATCGGCAAATGTGCCGAAGGTGACGTCTCAAGAATTTAACTTGCCAAAAGAGCTCCATTCACCCGTAATTATTGAGTAACGACGCTGAGTGTCTATACCTAGCTCTTATCGAGTACCAAACGATTTTAAAGGAACAACAAAATAAATGCTACGAAACAGTTTCGTCAAACTCGAACGAGATGAGTTTCGTTGTGAGATTTAGTATTTCGAATGTTGAAGAGGAGCATTTACAGAGGGTTGATAAAAGTAGGTTAAAGTGGCACGTGATGAGTGTAACTTGGTTAGTATATAGCGATTTAATTCAGGGAGTGTTCTCTAGTAATTCCAGGTGGATGGGTCTGAAGGAGCGAAAGAAAGGAGAGAATCGAAGTGGACCGCGAAAGGACGAAAGCCTGACTGCCGTGGCTTTGCCCTGGCGTGACGGTCCACATTCCAAGCATTCCGAGCGGTCATGGCCATATCTCCCATTCCTTTAGATTTCCCGTCCCGCCACCACTACCACCACTTTTACTACCACCATCTCACTCAAATTCCCTGCTACCACTCTGACTGTATCGATGGTATCCCAGCCTCCTCCTCTTCCTCCTCCTCCTCTTCTTCTTCTTCTTCTTCGTATCCTTCTTGGTTTCTATGGATCATCGTCAGCGCTGGGTACCGGTTCCCGCCCACTCTGCCTCCCTCCTCCTACTTCTTCTTCTCACATATGTTCCCTTCTTCGTACTCGTTTAGAATAGCTACCGCTCTTCTATCTCATTAACCACTTAATGCTTTTCAAATGATTTTACTAATATTCTTTACCTGAAAATTTATTAAGTAATGTATACTTAGGGGAGATCGGAATGAATTGTTACAAAATAAAGAAACTTATTATTTTCCCAGGATTTTACCGATATTAAAAAACTTTAAAAAATTATTATACTTGCTGCACGTATGTCTAGAACGCAAATTTATATTTACCGAAGTAATATTTTAATTAATCAATTCGCAAATGATCAATACAGTATCACGTGCAATTTGTTACATTGGACACCACGTGTATAGGTTTCAATTGTAACACACCGATTTGCAATTGTAACATTTCCGTAATTCCATAAAAGTAATTGAAATGCTTTGGTAAATCGAGTATGTTCTAAAGGTTAACATACATTAAGAAATTAAATTGACTTATAAATTAACTAAATAACAACGATTGAATATTTTATCAAAATAATACTCTTTTTATAGAAAATAATTTTATTTCTTGCAACATTTGAATATTTAATTTATCAGAGCGACACTTTTTGCAATATGCAATGAATTATTGTTGTCGCGGCAGAAGCATCTATCATTTTCCTATTTAATTAACACGTTACAAACGACACCAGTTTACTTGTTACAATTGAAACAACCCGTTCTGAAATACTGCATAGTAAAATTTCGTCAACAGTATTTCATGTTTAAAAATTACTCAACATTGAAAAATTTACTCAGATAAATTATGATTTCAATCACGATTCGAATTTTGATATTTATAAAATAGTAATTGAGCAGTTGGAAGTTAAAGAACAAGTGAAATATTTATACAAAAAAGTACAAAAATCTGGTTCCCTCATTTCTATGAACAGACACTTAGCATTGGCGGCGTTAAATTATTACAACTAAAGCATCCTCTAATATTAAAGAAAGGTGTAGACATATACCGAATGATTTAAATTTTATTAGTAGACGTGAAGCCACAAATTTGTCAATTGACACGTGTTACAATTGATTTCAGTCTTCCTAATAGGCTGATAGAGGGAGATTTAAATGGTAAGTTTGAAACACTGGATAAAATCGGATATCGGTGTTTTAAGGTCTTTGAAGGTAATCGAAAGATAAATTGGCAAATTGTGGATGTGCAATGGCGTAAAATTGTTTGAGCGTTTTGAATGTACTTTGTTTGATAAGAGGTACAGGGGTGGTATTGGTGAGGACTCGAAGAGGTGTTATAAGACCGTATCGGTAGAAGGACGGCGACTGATGAGGGAATGTTGGGTCTTTGATCAGCAATTAGCACCGTCGAGACCATCGAGCATGTTCTCTGGAGGCGCCCCTATTAGTCTTTTCAACCCACCAATCCAAAGCGTTTATCATCCTTCGATATCGCGTCGCATTTAGCTCATCATCGACGAAGCGTATATATATATATATATATATATACCAATCATTGACTCTGTACTCTGCTGCTTATAAACCGCAAGGTTTAATCGTGTAAACCTATATATATATATATACTTTTAGAATAAAATCTATCTATTACGTCATTTGAGGTATGAGAAAATAAAGATCCATTTTATTTTTTCATTTGGATTCAATCGAACGAACAGTTTCACACAAAAGAGTGGTTCGTACTTGAATGAACACAATACAGTCGGTTGATTTTCTAGAGAAGCAGAGCTGGAACAGTTAGGTCGTAGGAATTGCTGTCGAGGATCTTCATTCGAAGCTCGCTGCTCTTTTAATCAATCTCGATGTAACAATCTTGAGCATTGCAGTAATTTTCAGGAAACGTTTCGTTGCTCGAAAAATAGTCGTCGACTGATTGCTTGCCGGGCGAAATGAAATTCGATATAATATGAAAGTTTACCGGAGAGTCTCTGTAAGACGAATAAACATAATTTCGAGCTCTTTATCTTTCCATGGTCAGCGAGTTCCGAGAGATCCGACATTTACCGATACAAGGTTTAGTTAAATATTTACTCGGGCTCTTGGATGTTGAAGCTTCGAGAATGTGTACTCGACCGACGGTAGCTGCTTCGGACTGTTCCGATTTTTTCGTCAACCTGATGGAACTTTCGAAAGACAATCCTTCTTCACTTTTCGATTGTATATATATATATATATATATGCTGATAAAACGTAATCATTCTGATCCAATTGAGACTCGCGAGAGAATCTAAACGACTGGATTGCGAGTAGTTTTGCCCTCTGTGTGTTTGCTACAGTAGATCGTGTGACGTGTAACACACAGACGAGTACCGTGCTATACCTGAAGGCTTCGCTATGCGCGAATCTATAGAATAACTAGAGGACAATGTGCCTACCTTTGTCGAGTCTGCTGCAATCACGCCAAACTTTATTACAATAACCGTCCCCTCGTAATTTTGGTACGCGTGCATATTGTACACACACACACACACACACAGAAGAAACAGTGCACCACTGACTTTGAAATACCAAAGACGTGACTGAATTTCTCTACGAGTGATTCTCCTTTCAGCAATTACCAATTTCTGCAGAGTTTTATGAGAGATTCAATGTAGCGTAAGGTTCTACCGCCTCGGGAAGTATCCTACATCTTGAATGGTCCTAGAAAGGTCGACTCGAGGCGGTGGCCGGCTCGAGTCTCGAGTCTCGACCAGGGCCGAGCCCGGTGGTCGCGTGGTCAGGTCAAAATCTCTCGACCCAAATTTCTGTCCCAGGACTACTTTTTTTTCGCTTTTACTTGTTCTCCAGCTGTAAGAACAACCGTTTTCAAGTAGCGGAATTGTGGAACAAATGTCGTTTGAAAAAAGACCTATATAGAAGATAGGAGAAGTCGTTTATCTCACTCGAGTGAAAGTGAGACGAATCTGTTAAATGCCGAAAACTGATGTCCTCTATACTTGTAGCATACGTACACATGTACATAACCTCTACTATAATAATAATAACGATGATGGAAAATAAGTTGAATCGCGGTTGTGCTTCGCGTATAGCAGCTTTCACCGTGTTAGTGGCAGAGATAGCAGGGACTAGGGGGGGGTGTGTGTGTGTGTGGGGGGGGGGGGGGAATAGCTTTGCGTACGCTCTCGAAGTGAGCAAATGTTAAAATTCGTTTGGAGAATTTTATTTTACGAGGGTAGACGCCTGAGGGGGTAATAGTGTAGAACTGAGAGGACAATGAGAGCAGCTCGATGCGCGCGCGCGTGTGCGGTCGGCAATGTTCGCCGAAGGGCCCGCTGCCAACTCGGGACAATGGACTGCCGCCGAAACACAAACTATACAGTTTCATTAGTGCTTATACACGATGAAATTAAATCCTTCCGTGTGCTCGATTTTTTGGAGTGTGCGCGAGCATCCACACACGCACACACACTCTTGGCACTGCGTATATATATATATATATATAGTGTGTATATAACGTGGCGTCGTTTGGTGGTGTGACGTCCGTCCGGTCTGCAGCTAGCATATATACATATATGTACTACACACACGCATCAGTCAATTAAACGCTGCAAAATAAACGGCGCGCTCGCGAGCTTCCGTGAAACTCTGATGGAATCCCGGTGAATAGAAATCGGCATAACGCGAAGGTATAAGCGGACCGAGCTATGCGTGTCATTTTGCAATTGAATGCTCGGACAGATCGGCTTGAAAATGTCGATCAAACCAAGTTAATTAATTTTTGTTTGCGCGTCGTGCAGGAGAATCGACGCCGCGGTGAAAAAATTTCGTCAATATCATATTACTCTGAAATCCCTGAGAATGGATCGTTAATGGTATGGGTATACGTATACGCGGTTCGTAAATCTGATCATGGGTATATAGTTTTATATTTGGTGGGTGGGGGGGGGAGTGTAGTTGGTCTCGAATCGGTCCTTTTCTCATTCGTATATATATAAGCTTGTGCATGCATGGTTCCGGTTGGTCCATCCACGCAGTTTTACCCAAGTCTGCCGGTAATTTTCGTTGTAATTTGACTGCAACCGGTTGGCTGGTATTTATCTTTCAGGGTTATCGCCTTTCAGGTATTATCTGATCGGGTATTAATAGTGACCAAGACGAAAGGGGTTAAGAGTTCTGCTGTGTTATTGGTACTTAATGCCTCGAGTAATATATCGATAGGAAAAGCCATAACAAGCAACTGCCGTGGTAATTCCCCCTCAACCTGCTACCATTATATCCGTCACCAAACCAACTTCCATAAACTTTCAACTTTTACTGCAACTGCGTGATGTTGGCTCATAATTTATTTGATTTTATTATAGTTTAACCGAGCAAAGTAGGATATAATGACGATTCTTCCATTTTTCCTCCAACACTCATCCCTATATTGTTTAACGATTCAACCTTTAATCGTCCGCGACTGTAATCGATCGGTGTATTCCATTGTCAAGTCCAAAACTATCACGAGGATCGTCGAGTGAGGAAATTTGCGCGAACAAGAGTCATCGATAGAAATGCACGCAATGATGTATATTGTCGTGAAAACTATAAATTTCAATGGAGTTGATATTTTAGTAATATAATAGCGAGGCAATAATGGTACGTTGATTCAGCTATTTGATTCTGTTCAATATTTGAAATGCTTCGGCTCACCGGAGAATGTTTGGAATCATGGGAAAATTCGAACAATGTTATAGGAAGAGTTTTTCTCCTCGCGTTTTATTCTTCTCCTAAATAGAGGGAGAAAAATTATTTGACTCTTCATGTGCTTGCGAATAGAGTATATAACGCAGTGGTATGTATAGACAAAGAAGATAAATCGTAGGGAGAGAAGAATCACGGATGAATTAAAAAGTTTTTATCGACGTGATAGAGAAAGAGAGGCAGGTGGTGTGGCCGGAAGTGCGCCGAAGCAAAGTGGATAAGCGAGGTGTTATGGGTGCTTGCGCGCTGCACACGATGCGTGCGTTTGCAGAAAAGCAGACGTCATATAAGCGCGCTATACATTTTCACGAATAGCGAGGGGTTATCGTGGTAAAGGTACAAACTGCTAGTTGGGAATGCCACTTAATTCTCTCTCTCATCCCCGCATCATTGTCGTTTCGAAGCGAAGCGAAAAGTCGTGTGGCGTATACGTGCCCTTGGTTAACATCTGCACGACACGTGTGAAAATTCACGAAAAAAATGGCCAATTTTGAAACTACACTCAGGCGTCGTGACAGCTCTGGCAAAATTTGTAAACACCTGGACCACGATTGGACGATCTCTGCTAAAGTATCCGGAGACTCGTGATTCTTATACTTTTGAAGAACAATTTGATAAAAAACAGTTTCGCTCTTGTTCGTATTTTCCGCGTGGATAATAGTAGAGTGTTCGGAATCCATTTAAGAAGATTCGTCAATTTCGCATGGTTCGGTTATATCAATATTAATTATAGAGCGTGGAAAGAAGGTGGACGTTGGTATAGCGTATAATGGAATACGCTAAATCAATTGTTATGAGCGAAGGAAGCAATATGCGGAAGATCATTACGATGTGACATTTATCGTTGGTGTACTCAGTTTTCTTGCGCCGTATAAATTCCATGTGAAGAGCAGCCACATGGTCGTAAAACCATCGTGCGGTTTCTAACTTCCGGAAGGTTAAAACGTACACGTGGTGAATTTCCACGCCACGATTGCGGAACGACGCACGGGGAGGGTCCAAAGTCATTTAATACCCGACTCGACTCCACTGTGTAACGCGCGCCTTTCCTTTATTCACCGTGAAAAATCAGCTTGACGAATTCAAACAAACGCACAATTCTTTTCTTTCTTCTCAACATTTTTCTCCATTTTTCATTAATCATTTTAACGCGTTACATCGCAAATAACGCAATCGCGATTTAAACGTTACTTTTTCAAATAATCACAAAAAAGAACAAACCATTGTTATTTTCCACGCGTTTGCTTCTTGCACGATTCCACGAGATTCATGATTGAAATTTGGGAGATCTGTACAGGCAGGAGCGAATATATATAGAACATGTTTCATGATTAGACATATATATATATATATATATATATAAGCAGCATTATTACATTTTACCGAGGATATAACGACTTATTGAGGAAGCCCAGGTTTAACCGAAGGTCATCCGGGCGTCACTTTTCAAGCGGATGACCTTCCCTCGCTTTTGTGCGTAATAAATGGTCGTCCTTGAGTGTGCGGGAACGAGCCACCCTCGTCATAGAAAATCGACTAGAGCATTGTGCTTTATTAACCGCGTCAAATTCGAGTGTCGAGCCAATCGGACGGTCGAGGCATGCGTATATATATATACGAGTAGCATGTATATAGCACAGTAGCGCGGAGAAGGCACAGTTTTCCTTCTCCATTGCTGATTTAAGCGTGCGCCAGAAGTGGAGAGTTTCTCTCGGGGTGAAAATGGAGAGGGGGGGATGGTGGTGTGGCGTGGGAGGGAAAGCGTGACAAAAGTGAATCCGCTAACTAAGAGAGATCTCTCGAGAGATGCGTACCAAAGTATTATTGCGTTTCATCAGGGATCCGATGCATTATTGACGAGCCACCAGGTGTAACTTGTGCCCCCGCACTGTCGAGAGCTCGTATTCTACCTGGGGAACTCTGCTATGAAGTGTCTCCTCGGCCGACAATAATGGCCTATCCTTTGTGCGTGATGCTCTATTGATGTCGAGAGAGGAGAGGAATTCCGTAACGTCTGCGATCTGGAAGCCTTCTCTCTCTCTCTCCCTCTTTGCCTCCCAACGGCTTTTCTCTTTTCTCCAGAAAATGTCTTCGTTTGGAGAATTGGAAGCCGGTCGCTCGCTCGACGAAAATCAACTCCGCTGATGTATGCCATTGTCGACGACACACCGAGCAAGCCATGCAGGCCCCTCTAGGATTTTTCAAATTGTCAACTCGAGTGTATATCGATAAAATTCAGAGCTACACCCGCCTAGTCGGCATGTTTTGTCCGCTATACACAGTCAAGGGTGCCATGAATCTTGCACTTTCCATTGTTGAGCCGCGAGGGTAGTTGGCCAGATATATCCATGTCTTCTGTCGAGTCTTTCATCAAACTATATATGTTTCTCGTTATAAGAATCAAGCTATTTATAAAATATCGCTCTGTTGCCACCGTTATATTGTGTGTGAGTGTGTGAATGTAACACGAATAAGAATATTTCCCAATGTTTATATTAGTAAACAAAATAACCGCGGGAAGCATCAACACACGTGAATAATGAACACACGGAGGGATAATTGCTAGAGGGTTGACAGTTTTATGCGAATGGTATTAAAAAGCTATAAAAAGAAGAAATTTATGGATTCGTTCAGTTTCTAATTTTAACTTTCTTATATACCGTCGCGTAGGTCTTCGTGGGGTGCGCCTCGCCGGTCCGTCGCGTCGTCGAGTACCAGTGAAATAACATTGGATAACGTGAAAATTGAGAACTCTGAATTTTTCATCGTGCCACGCCTCTTAATACGTATTCCTGAGTGAATGAGAACGAGAGTAAAAAGATACCGAGTTTCCTTTGCTATCACTCTCGTTCAATCTGGGTAAGTAGAGTTTGCTCCGCTGGGACCTACCAAGATTCTGTTGAATCATCATTATCGACGCTATTGCGTAACTCGAAGAGCTCTTTGGGAAAACATTGGCAGATTTTGATCTACGAACCAACAAAGTACGCCTAATCTTTTATTCAATTATTGTTTAGGAAAAAGTTTTATATAATTAGTTCTATGATTCTTTATATTAAACGTATAATAATTAGCTGCGGAGATTGTGCAAAATTTAATTCGCATTGGGATAATTGATTTCACTTACAATAACCTGACAAACTTTCCGCTGGATCAAACAAGATATTTTACTATAATAGCTGATGCACGAATGTTTTTACAAGCGTATATATGGACAGACGTAAGAAAAAATAGATGAAGAAGAAAAAAGAGATTTGGGCCAAGTTTTTCGTGAGGCCACTTACTCTCGTAACGATACTTGAACAAGCTGTCCGTTTTTACTTGTCTTCTGCATAAGGTCGTGGTTCAAGAAGCAGCAATTAACGTTCTGTGTTTTCTCTCGTAACCTTTTAATCTCGCCTAGAGGGAACTTATCTAAATTGTGACAGCGCGCGAGCAAGTGTGGGAAAAGCCGTGCGCCAAGTGTCGCGGGAAGAACAGCGGAGGAGTGCACCGCGATAAGCGCGCTTGCTCGCCTTGTAATTAAACAACTGTCTTGAAAAACTCTTCCAAACGACAACGAACCGTGAATAGTTTCTCTGCTTTCTTCAAAATTCCTCTATATTATAAACAAACTAGATGAACCAGAGATATGTCCGAATATGAAGGATACAGGAACCACAAATGTGCTATCTTTACAATTCTAGAATTTTTTTAATTCTTGTCGATGCTGATGCATGGAGAAGGTTGCGAATAATCATGCAAGAAATGGTAGAAAAAAATAGGAAACCTATACAAGGTTCTGTTGCATCGATAGGAATTGAAGGATTTCCTATAAGGGAGGAGAAGCTGCCCAATCGGGGAATCAGTATAATATATATATATATACATATAGAATGTAGGACGAAGGAAGGAAAAATCTTGTGACCCCCCCCCCCTTGCTGGAATATCCTAGTGGCAGGAAAGTGAAGGGAGAGAGAGAGAGACGCACGCGTACATGTACTGTTGGTTGGAAAGTAAAGAGAAGCTCGCGGGAGAGCAGATGAGAAGAGAGGAGAGGAGAGGAGGCTGTGGGCTGTGGAGTCTACGCGAAGAAGAGGCATCTTATGGTGCAGGAACGGCGGGAACGGCTATACTGGGCTATACGGGCCTGAGGAATGCGCTCGTCCGATCCCACGGCTTATCCCTCGAACCTCCACCTCCTCCGCGCGCGCCACCTCGCTCCTCTCTTCTTCCCAATACCTCTCTCACCCACTCTCTTTCTCTTACGCGTACTCTTTCCCGTCTCGGATCGAGGTATTACTAAGGTTAGCTTTACTCTCTAAGGCTTCTGCATGCGCTCACCCGACTCTCGCATCTCCGCTATTCGCAACTCTCCGCTCAGCTCGAATCAACTCGCCTGCTTATTTTCCACCATTTTTTCCCCCGCCGCAACTGATCCGTCCGAAATTCTTTCATCGATCCACACACCTACGCTGGTACCACGGCTCCTTTGGAAAAAATCCAGATAACTTTGTGTTTCTCTAAGGATCCTCCACCGATGTTCTCAACTCTGGCGTAACTCTTTAGGTCGACGTTAATAAGCAGGTTTATTTGTAGGGATGAAGCGGGATAAACGGGTATGGTAGTTGGAAAATGTGAATAATTGGTATATATTGTGTGTGTGTGTGTGTGTGTTTAGCGATGACCCCTTTGGAACGGTACAGAGGTCGGACTCATTACGCATCGATGATAATCGAAGCTGCGCTGGATGATGGCGAGTATCATCGAGAGCTACCTGTTGAGATAGGAATTGAGTCAACGCGTATATATACTCGAAGAGACTAATCGTCATTATCGTTAATGACGCCAGACACGTTAATTCGCAGGTCCGACCGACTGCAGGATTATCGCGGGCGAGCAATGCTATCCGGAGGCGATGAGATCCGAGATAAAGCATAAAAGTGGCCCGCGCGGACGGAACTTTCGGCTGGTTTTAATGACGCAACGCGAACGGCGAAGCCGGGTCACGTCGAGTCACGTGAAAGTTGACTTTCGACGCCGCGCCGCAGTGTTTTCCGTTGCTTTCGAGGAATAAGCGCGGAACGATCGTATCGGATGTTCCGATCGGATCAAATGTCAAACGGACGTTCCTCTCGGTGTGGAAGAAGCGGAATATGTACCCAGCTGTGGCGTTCGACCAACGCACCGTGCAATGCCACGGCGAATATTTTCCCTCCTTCTTCTATATATATGTATATATATAGGTATACGACAGCTGTTGCGTGTGTCAAATTGTAATTATAAAGGTCGCTCGATCGAATTACAAGCTGACGTTATATATATAGGATTGATCTCGAGTGGGGAAACGACCGGTGTATACAGGGTGTGACGCTCTTTTAATATTGTCAAGGACTTACTTTTAACTTCTGCGTGTGACCGCATCTGCAGCAGCAGTAGGACATGTAATCGGGCAGAGCTGGCATAAATTTCAGTTGGTCCTGCTGCTGCGAGTACTCGTCGACCAGTTTACGATAATGCACCTTGAAGATAGGCCTCGTAGTGCTCTGCGAGGCTTTGCCAAGGCGTCCCATAATCGCAGAGAATGCGGCCAGGGTTTTGCGCCTGCGTGCGAACCTCCTCATGCCACGGCGACCGTTGCTCCTCCGCGTCTTGAGATTCACTCCCGGATACCTCGGAGTATCCCCGATCTCTCACCCGAATCGCTATCAGCTTTTCCAAACTCTCATCGATTCGCGCTATCCGTTGGACGATCCTTTCAAGGACTTATCTTCGTCATTGCAACCCGCGAGGTTCGCCAATCCGCATCGTCCACGTTGCACCGTTCCCTCGCGTCCAAACGTGCACCGGTCGCGAGTTTACCGATTCTTCCGTCGAATGTAATTTTCAAGGTCAAAGAAAATTCCAGCCCGCTGTCGGAGAGTGCCCCTGCGATGCTCCGTGCTCGTGCCAAGCTTTCACCGAGCAACGTGCAATTAGTGCAACGTGCAATTCTCCTGGACAAAAATTGCACCTGCCTCGGTGCAGCGGAGCGGTATAACGGCAGCAATGGCAGCTTCTCATTCGCCCCAAATCAGTTATATCAATGTTGCAGTTACTCCTCAGGATGGCCAGGAGTGTACGTCGGTTCTTTCATAATTTACAGCGTGGCCAAGTATATTTCGCGTATATATATATATATATATATATATAGTTCTTTGCGAGTGGACTATCAATTTTCGAGATATATTTGCCAGCTTCCGCAAACTATCGACGAGTCGTTCGCTCCGGCCCACGTGTAACCAAGAGACTATCCGTTGAGAAGAGCAACGGTATTATAGGAACTATATAATTATATCGATCGAACCACGAGGAAATCACGCATTCGCACAGACACACGAATAATCGGAAGAACACCAACGAGGACACATTTCAAGAGGAACTCACTGCTCCTCGAGCACGCACCAACCAGCCTACATCCGCATCACTACCGGCCGCACTTTCTAATTCTCCGTGTATCGGCTCTCCACCGCGAGACTCGATCATTATACTCGTTGAAAAACTTGACACACTCGAGATACGCGGTGACAATAAATTGTATCCTTGCAGCTGCGCGCTAATCGAGGAAGGCGTTATCGATCTTCCATTGAAACTCCCGGATGGATCGGTTTTGGACGGCCGAAGGGTTGCGAGGGGAGGGGGCCAACCATTCTATAGTTATACACTCTTCGAAGTTGATTTTTTCTTTGGAAGGGGGTCTCTGGGTCGAATGGAGTTTCCGAGCACGTTCGCCGAGCGATCGGGGCTTGAAATAGAGAGGCCACGCGACTGGAAATACAGTAGTGGATCAGGAGGAAGCACGTTCGATCGATCGACACATGTCAATGATTTCGCAGGAGCCCCGAGCGATTTTGCAGTTATTCCTGGTACGGTCTATGCTCGGCTCGAGACTCTCGAAAGTTGGCCAGAAGGAGGACGAGGCACGTCTGTGTTCTGGCTCCTTCTCCAGTGCTGGTGGATCGTTGGCACTTGGCAGGTGATCATCCGGCGTTGATCCGTGAGACCGGTTCGATCGAGCCCGATGCGAGAGACACGCACGGACGATCCTTGCGATGCTCGTAGACTTCACCGGGTGTCGCTGTGCATGCCGATCCGCGGGAACCGGTTAACAACTACGCGCTCTCTTTATCCTTTCTTCCCCTTTGATTGTCACCTCTTTCTTCAGCATATATATATATATACAGTTGTGTGAAAATCATGGATACTTGCGAGGTATCAAACTTTGTACGGATCCTATCGATCACACTTCACTGCAGGCTGAGTAACGTTGGGCAAATTGCGAGGGACGCTTCGCTTTTTCTTCACTATTGCTATATATATATATATATATATATGTATGTATATAGATGCGTCTCCAGTCTTTCCACTTTGTACTCCGTCCTAGTCCTGCCGTATCCTGATGACTGCTACAACGTATACCCTATCGCGCGCTTCGATATATACCGTTCACCTATCGCACCTATCGCTTCCATCGCAAACACACAGCGAGAGTTTCATTATTATTCATGACTCTGGCCGTCTAATTTAGAGCCGAGCCTCCTTCGCCGTTTGCTCCCTTTTTCCTCGGGTTAGGTTACATTGGTCTCATGCGTTAATTGCTTCTCTCTTCCTATCCGTAGCGGCTAATTAACTCGATCCATCGAACATTACTCATTCGAAGGCTCGCATTAGCTTTTCCGAGCCATCGCGGATTGGATTCTCTCTGTGGATATCCAAACCCACTATGACCACTGTGGCACACCGGTGGAAAAAGCACTTGGACTCTTACGTCACAGCAGTTGTAACAGTTTTAATCCTTCGGTGAGACTTTGCGGTATTTCATTGTGATGGCGGATGAGTTATCCCAGGGGATCCACGTGTGTGTTTTTGTATCTCGTAGATCGGTGTGTATTGGCTGATTCTCGCAAAGTACCGAAATTATTATGGAGAAGGAAGATCGGGACCCGGTGTATATATATATATATATATACCTAGGAGAGGTTGCTATATAGCTATACGGTTACGAACGAAGCACGCTAGACCGGCCAGCGATAGCTATACCTCCGGTATGTATAGAGAGACTGAAGTCGAAAGAGGAACATGCAGCGGCAACGGCCTACGGACGGACGGTCTACACTGCCCACCCCCCTCCCCATCCCCCTCTCTCTCCTTCTCTCTAGAAGGCTTTGAGCGAACAGTGAGCCAACCGACCTCTTCCCTGCGACCACTTTCTTGCTCCAACTGCGGCATTGAACACGTTCAGCGGCAACTGGCGAATACCACGTCTATCTTCGTCTCCCTCGCACCCTCGCACTCTCCCCCCACCTCACCCCCTCTCCCTCCTCTCCACTCTCTTCTTCTTCTTCTCTTCTGCCTTCGTTCGTTCATCCAATCCTTCCTCTACATATATATATATATATATATATATACTTCATCTTTATCCTCGTACCTCACTCCACAGTTTTTCTCACTTTTACCATACGCTTCCGTTAAGCTTCTATCAGTCTCCTATATATATATATAAGTGCCTCTATCCATCTTTCTCCTTTCTCCCTTCTTTGGAAACAGCGGCCCGGCACAATCTTGGCTCAATTATTTCCTCCTCCTCAACTACGTTCTCCTTCGATTCGTATTCTTCTTGAGCAGCTTTGCTCCTCTTTACATCGAGCCTCCCCCTCCTACTCTTCCAAATCCCGATAGCATAATGAGTTAAATGGTGCACTTTTCAACTTATCGTTCATCTCTCCTCTTATCCTCCGACCATTGTTCTTTTTCATTCCGCTTTGATTCCAAAGTGAGGAGCGCGCGAGGTAGTTTATAGAGTTCGCATGAGCTGGCGAACTCCGTTCTTTGACCTCCCGCCGGTGGAGGCGCCCGAGCCGAGCCGAGCCATGCCGCGCCATGCCGCGCCACGTTCCTCACTCTTGTTTGTCGAACGTCTTTTTAACTACGTTTACTGTCAGCTTATCCCATGTTTTTTTCTCCCTCTCCCCCCCCCCCCACTTTTCGTCTCCTCTCATTCTCTTACCACGCATCGTCTTTATCATCCCTCCTTCCTTAATTCTCTCTCTCTCTCTTTTAACCTTGCTATTTTCACGCACTAACGAGCATACTCGTCTGCTGGATCATCGTTAGCCTCCATCGATGACACCTCCTCCCAGTGTAGTATATAAGTATGTAGTACATATAGAGCGCAGTGCAGACGTGAAAAATTTGAAGAAACTGGCGCACGCGCGCGTATACAGGGATGAGAGGAGAGAAGGAAAATTATTGGAGCATGCATATAAATCTCGACGACCTTTGATGATTGCTTTGATGCGTGTAGTAAAATCTCATTTATCTTAAGTACTTTCTACTTAACGATGTTTTTCGTCAGAACCTCTATCGTGCTTTACAAACTATTATCTTTAGTAGGCTCACAAAGATAATGCGCGCTTTCTTCGATATCCCACGATGAATGCTAATTCCTTAATTCTAACGCAGGAATTGGTCCCTTTTGAAGAAACTTATCGAGCCAGGCTTATTTATACCGGAAACCGTGTATACTACCGGCGATAAGAGGTTCATCGCTTTGTACAAATATGCTGGCTCGACTAATATAATCCCGTTATCGAGATCCCTAAACATAACGACATCGTAAAATTAGCTTTTTTCCATAATTGTATAGATTCTCTCATGTGAGATTTTTCAAAGCGGCAATATATATTATAGCTTTATGTTGTTAACTCTCTCCCTCTCTCTCTCCCTTGCAGGTAATAAAAGTCGAAGCATTAGAGGCACGTTTGATAAAGCAGGCGGTGTTTCTTCAAAAAGAATCTCAACAGGTTATTTGAATTTTTTGCCGATCTTGGTACGATATTGTACCTGGCACGGACGTTAAGGTACACGTATATAAATTTATTAGAAGGATCGGGCGTTATCGAGAGGCTCACGGGCGTACAACCGGCGCATCTGGTTCTAATAATAAATGAATTCATTCATCTTGCGTTGAGGTATTACCTATACATATATATAGAGGAAACTGGTCGGATCGATGTGTGATCGGTGTTGGCGACCGCGCGCGCGGATCTCCTCCTGGAGAACGCGCGTGTATTATTTAACAGGCGTTTAACGGTCGACCCGATTCTCTCTCGTGCAGCAGCAGCTGAGTCGAACATCGTCGTGCATCGCGCGGGACTGTGCGGAGACACGGAAGCCGTCGCTCGCTCGCTCGCTCGCTCCTTTTCGCTCCGTAGGGTGTTAGCCGTTCGGAAGCCGGAGCTATTCTCAAATTCAATTACCAAAGTTACTTCGGCGGAGGATATAGGCAGTAAAGCCGGTAGTGAACGGATGGCTCCACTCGTAAATGATCTCAACTTAATCGTTTACACACCGCGAAAGGATCTCTGCATACGTGGATTCTCGACGCTGCCAATTCCGTCGCGACGCCGCACCACCAATTTTCCAAACACGGCACACGTTGCAAATATATATATATATATATATATACAAAAGCCTCGATAAATCGCGAGCGAACCAATAAAATTCAACCGTTATTTCTTCCATACACTCGATATCTCTTATACCGGTCCAAACTATCGAACGATAAACTTGGATCCGTAGAGTATTATATACACGAGGTTTTTCCCGATATAAAATCTTATTTGTGTATGGTCATATTACAGCGAAACATGAAAAAAGATGCGGTGATAATAATTCTGTGGAATCGTTAAGATTTCAGGAAGCATGCTTCTGCTCTGACATTTACTCAGCATTTTTTTACAGGCTCGATGAATTTTTTTCGATAGCCTCGTGGACTTAAATCTGGCAAGGGAATAAATCTTTGAATGCTTTAATATTTCGCCAGCACGCGAGTGTGGAGAGTCGCCGATGGTCGGATGAGAAGATCGAGCGAGGTGCGAGTGGAGGATTAAAGGGGATAATGCACATGTATATATATATATATATATATAAGGTCGAGGAGCAGATCGGTTATGCATAAAACGCGTAAAGTTTCAATGAAGCTTTTGCGCAAATCTTCTTCTTCCTGGTGGAGAAATCGTCGAGCGTTTCTGATGCGATCGGCGGTCCACTTTATTATTGCGCTTGCACCATGCAAAATATATAACGCTCCGTGCGAATTTTAACAGTGACATAAATCTACCGACGAGAATAATAAAAAACTCTTCGGTAAAACGATCGCTAAGTCATTATTGACGTCGTTCCGATTTTCCACTGCGAGAGGAGAGATTTATCGCGCATTAAAAATCTGCTACTCATATATATATATATGTATATGTATATATATATACCCCGTCCGCATACTGCAGAAAAGGGACGAGTGGAGAGCCGCTCATCGGTAATCGTCGAGTGCGGCGGACCAGCATCGTTTTGCGACGAAACTTTTATACTCCAACTGGCGCATAAGAGGAGCGATAAGATTTCCCCCTTCAACTTTACCGAAATTCCGATGAAAGTTGCTCGAGTTTGGCGCGGGAATCGATAAAATTTTACTGTCGCGGCTAATAAGTTTCTCCGAGGGTTTTTCTTCTTCGGCAAATACGCATATGTCGAATAACTCGGTTAGAGTTTAGGATCGTTGCGGCTGCAGATTCGCGATCGGTCTCGCGTTCGAGGATGAGGATGTTACTTTTTTTCTAGCTGGTCGCGCGGTCGTCCGTGATTGGCGCGCGCGAGCGGGGATAATAAAAGGCCTTGAAAAAGACCCGGGGCTGCATACCTTGCATAGTCGCACGCCTCCACGCGACTCGCGTCCTCGGGACTGTCTTCGCTTGCGTTCCGCTCGTCCTCCTAACGGTCTTCTCGGTAATCTGGAGGAGGACACTTGTATATATATATATATATATATATAACCTCTCTGTGGAATTGTCCATTATTTGCTCTCACGCACCTTTGTCGCGACCATCGCTTTAGTCTTCTTATCACCGACCAATACACTATCTTCCTTCCACGACCGAGTCGTATGTGTGTGTGTGTGTGTTAAGGTATATATATATATATATATATATATATAATTAATGGAAAAACATTAGAATTTTTCAAGCAAGCGAATAGAACGGTTTATTCCGAGCAGGAAAACATTAATATTATCTTGGCTGTATATGTGTAGTACTATCTGGCTGTCGGTAGGTTTGCTCTTGTATCCACATAACGTAGCAAAAGTCGTAATTGCAATGAATTGTTCGATTGGTGCATTGTTGATGGTGGTGGTGGTCGGTTGGCAGGCGGGAAGGCAATATGCCGTGTGTCTGGTGGAAAAGTCGTTACAGCCGTCAAGAGTAAGTTTCAAGGCGAGTCACGACTGTCGGACGCGTTGATTTGCTCGATTTCTCGGTAGAGACTGGGGCTGGTCGAGGTGTGGAGCTAACCAGGCGTTTGGTAAGAGAGAAAATGAGGCTATGACATCCAAACGAGGGGAGTGTACGCTCCCGCGCTGCTATATAGTATTCTCTATCATCTACCGGAGAACGCCAAGGTCAACCTCATTCCGCGGCCAAAGATGCTCTCCTCGGGAGCATCGGTGCACCCGGCACCCGCTGAGCGATATTGCTACTTGACAGGACTATATATATCACCATTGTTAAATCTATCGGGACTACCGCACGGTCGTCTATAACTTACCGTTATCGTGCAAACGTAGGTCCTGCATGTTTGTAATATTGGTGTGCAATAAGTATGCCTATAGAGCCGTGACCGTACATACAAGGCCTATCGCAATGCACATTCCTACTGCCTAATATTGCTGCTGCTCCTGTCGTTGATGCTCGCTACCGCTCGCTGTCCGTCCTGCAGTGCTGCTGCACCGTCGCAGCTTGATAATACTTGGCCCTGTATCGATGCATCACCGTTACCATTACTGCCGCTCTATATGTATGTGTGTGTGTACTCTAGATTCTTATATATATGCATATGGCATGATTCTATTGCAAACTATGAATATTATGTATATATGGGTAGCAATGGAGCTGGAAAATTAACGAGACATCGGGAAGAACCGTCAATTTTCATCTTATCTATTTGCACGTATAACTATATATACATATATGCATAATCTAAGAAATAGAACGTGCTCCGTACATGGAAGTTGAATTATTCTCACCCGAAGGAATCTTAATTAAATGTTATCATTATTATAGATGACGTATATTTGTTACGAGTCTTTGTTGCAACATCTGCAGTGTCTATAAAGCTCGAGCAATTTATTGCTACTCGACATATGTTATTAATAGATTAACGATCGTACAACGGTGCTACATAGTATACGTTGGATACACGTAGGCTTTGCACCTGTTAGTGTAATGTTATGTGTCACCGTCAATGCATCATAGCTATCGAGATCACGCGTAACCCTATTATACCGCATAATGGATCTTACGAACTAAATTTCGAGAGTAATCGGATCAAATGCATATATATATATATATATATATATATATAAATGAGTATATATATAGATTTCTCCTAATGATAAATCTCACTTTCAATCATATATTTAACACATCTAATTTTGCTCATTTTTTGTCTAATATCATAATACATATACGATGATAATCCTTTTAAATATTTCGATCGCTGCTGGATCATCCGTACAAGGATCATCATCCTTATTACAGCCTATCGCGATGGCACTCTTGAGATTTACCGTTATCAAATACGCACGTACGTATAATATAGAGATTGAGAAAATTGTTCGATTGGTCGAAATATAATTTCGTGAAAAATGAAGCGTGTGGTACCGTTATATATAGCGATGTTCATATGCTATATATGTGCGAAGGTTGACCGTATCAGAGAAAGAATAATAAGGGGCGAGTTGAGGGGGCGGGGGGGGGGGGGTGGCGTTGTCGGTCGATGATGACCGCAGGTTTTTTCATCAGTGCGCAATGAAACCGCAATGCCGACTGCACGCGTGCTTTCAAGGCGTTACCGTGTTAGCGATGCTGCTACTTTGATACTGCGTCGAGAGAAATCGGGTGCACTCCTGCGAGAGGGAATTGGCTCTGGCGGGCGGGCGGGCCATCCGATTTTACACTCTGCTTCATTTTCCTGCTGGCCGTACAAGCCAAGGCTTTATTAATGTTATTACTGTCATTAGTGTAAGTGCTGCCTCAGCCATTTTCATTTGCACTCGTACTTTTCCGCTGGATGAACCAACCGAAACGTTATTCAGCTTTGGCGTTATTGCCTTCATCGCGAGCCAGACACGAAAAGTCGGTTTTATTCAAGAAAATATCTTTATAGCTCTTCCGAAGTGTTTCTGTTGTTGTTACGGAAGGTATTACACTCCGAAGACAATCTAAATAGTAAAAGCCATTTCATTTGACATAAGTTGAAGCCACAAAACCGCGATATTCTGGCACGAAAGGGAGAAACACGGAAGAGAGCCTGCGATACGGAGGGTATAGCTGTATAGTCTTGCGCCTTTAAACCGTACACACACACATACATGTGTAACAGGGAGATGCTATCATTGAAATACGCTCTCATCGATAAAACTATTTTTTTTTGCTTTCTTTCCTCGACTTGCCGCCATGCAGACACTCCAGATTATCAGGATTCCGTAGCAAAAAAAAAACGTGTGGGTATTACGGTTAAAACACTTTCTTTTTCCCCACTTTCTCTTACCATTTGGCAGTCGAATAAATTTTCTCTTGGCAGATCCAATAAATTTGCCTACTCGCAGGGTCAACGCGAAACTAGTGTACATTCTATATATATATATATATATATATATATAAGAGGCTGGTAAAAAGGCGAAATATAATTGAGAAAAGCGTAATATGATAGATTAATTAATCGTATAAGAATCTTTCCTTTTGTTCCCTTATCATGGGAATTATCGGAAAATCTTGAGCACTGCCTGTTAAGCCAATGAGTTCGACTAGCTTCCTCTTCAGGAAAGATGAATCCGGTTGAAGCCATCGATTATTGAAGATTTTTATTACATAACTTTGGATCGTATAGCTGCATGGAATTATATACATATATATATATATATATATATATATACTCTTGGCAGAGGAAACGTTGGAATATTTGTAATTGAGAATAAATAGGTTTCTTGAAATAAGTCTTTGCTCGTTTTTATCCCACAGTTTTAGAGAGATAAGGTTGATTTCATATAAAAGCTAAGTAGTTTCTTTGAGGGCAAATCTCCAGAGCCGAAATGGTTGGTCGGAACATGTTGAGAAAAACAGTGATAAGGGTTATCAGTCGTCGGTCCTGAGCAATCGGTGCCGAAGCCGGTTCGTTGCGCATCTCGCATAGATTCTTTCTCCGAGTTTCCTGAGTAAATAAAAGGTTCAATGGGGCGCGAGGTCGTTTTGGGTAGGAGGAGAAAATACCTCAAATTCCGTGAGTCTCTCCTTTCTTTTCTGTCCCGAAGTCGGTGTAGGGCTCTTCTTACTCGACTGGGCAGATAGACGGTGATGTGGTGGTCCAGCTGGTGGGAGTAAGGGGAAATGGAGAAGGAGGGGGGGGGGGGGTGTACCGGAGGTTGGGTAGGTTGGGTAGCTTCGTCTCCGGAGGTCGAGTAACATCTTGAGAATGAGCGACGAACCTCTGGATATAGGGAGGGGTGAAGGGGGTGAGGAGGGATGGGGAGGGAAAAGTATTGTCACGGGAGAAGAGACGCGCAAAACGTTCCCCGTCGAACGTGGAATTCTCTTGAAATCAGGCGAAAATGGCACTGCACTGCAGGAATGAAAGAAAAAATTACACTTTGTCCCTGCTTCGGCCATAACGAGCTTAGGATTAAATTTATTCAGTCAATAAAAAGTATCGACAGATGTTAAGTATCGTTTTACATTGGAAAATCGAACGAAATCGCCTCTATCCACCAACTATTAAATTCTTGCGACAACTTAGAAATAAGAGAATCGTTCTTGTATTCCTTTGAAGAAATTTTCTTGCATTCTTAATATATACCGGAAGACCTTTAAAACTTTAATTCGAAGAGTGCCATTAGAAATAACT